>NC_072858.1:10550000-13050000 GCF_028858705.1 Grus americana | reverse complement strand
GCCAGGCTCTACAGAGAGCCTGACACAAGAGTTGCCTTCTCTGTCTCATCAAGAAATGAACTCCAGAAATCCATCAGGGCAGCACTATAGTTATTACTGCTGCAATAAGAAGGATGAACTCATCCAGATAACGCCTGGTTGGGAATGTGGTGGATCTGCCACTGTTATTCCTAACATATCAGAAGAAGATTACTCCTTAGTGGTGCCTGATAGCATACCCTGCTGCTGTGTATCTTTCCAGAACATTTCCTTGAATTTTGCTTCTGTGTTGGGATGCCAGATGAAGGAACTCTTTTTTATCCACCCAAAAAAGTGAACAGAGAGGAGTCTTACTTTGTACCCATCATTCCCCCTCTTTGGATCACCCTGAGATGCATCCCCACCTTTCTAAGCACGGTCCTTACCAGAGCATGGAGGCTGAGACATTGAAAAGGGACAAGGACTCCATCCCAAATGAACTCTGAGCCCAGACCTGCATTGTGTGCATGGAGGACTTTTGCTTTCCATATGCCAGTGGATAGCTTAGGCTCAAGAGTAATGGAGGGGTCTGCAGTGGAAGGAAGCAGTTACAGGAAAAAAAGTGGTGACCAGCATCAGTGAAGAGGGAGGGTGGAGTGACAGAGAAAGGTCTGGGTCCACCTACGGTGCAGCTGTCGCAATATATTGCAAGTAGCCAATTGTTCTTGAAATTGCTGTTTAAGTCAGAAGTATTTCAGCTAATTTTAACCTATCTAGTTGAGGGCAGTGTTAGCAGCATAGCTGTAAAAGGATAGAGCTCAGGAACTGCCTCAGTATTTACATTGGTACTCGGGGAGCATTCGGTGGTCCTTGCTTTAAAACCATCTTGGATGTGTCTTCCCTCTGCAGTGCGGAGATGTGGAGAAGGTTACTTGGCTTGTGCAGAAAACACACCTGAGACAACATTACTGGCTGGTTCCCTCCAGCTTCTTGCCGTCTCTGTCTTTGCCTTCCTTGGCTCAGCTGCACACCCATAAATACAGAGCCTGCTCTGACTGAGGAGAGCTGGACCAGCCCTGAAAACTGAAGAGAACTGAGAGACCTTTTCTTTTGGGATTTTTTTTCCTGGCACACTTATACAAGCCCACTGACCATTACAGTGACAAGGAAAATACAGTATAAAACTCACAATGTTAAACTCCCACTGGTCTGGAGTCTCAAGGGTTGGACTTTTTACTTTTTCCTCTCCATTTTTGGCATTCAAGTTAAGCAGGATATTAGGAGACGCTGGGCTCCTGACCAGGAAGCCATCCTCTCAGGAACAATTGACATTTACAATAGAAGTCAACAAATACTTTGAAAAATGGTTCCTATCTGACTCACTCTGTGATTTTATTGAAGCAGTTGGATTTTTTAAAAAAAGGAATGCCTTGAAGGATCAATGACACGAGAAAGCAGTTTAGTAAGAAGGAACTGACAGGTTTCCATCTGCTAAGCAGGCCTTTCATCCCGACTGCAAGGAGCCATGAACACATGCAGACACAGAGACTACACACAGTTATTGACACTCGCTGACGAGCCATGACTTGTTATGCTATGACACTGTTAACTTACTGCTTCTGTTAATGTAGCTGTACTCTCAGACCACTGTGGAAGTAAGCCTGTCCCTGACTTGTTATGAGGCTAATTAAAGAGATGATTGCTAAATGCACAGATGCTAACATGACAAGAATCAATTTTTATGCTGGTCTCTGAAATCTGAGCAGTGCTACCCACAACATATAAAGTCTCATCTGAAAACCATATTTCTTTTCTTTAGCAATTTCTGCTATTCTGTTCAAAATGAAAAACTGAAATGTGGGTGTTTCTCATGAATTCTTTTTTATAAACACTTGTTTAAATATTGAACTTTTAAATTTTGAAATTAGATTTTAATGCATCCTTTTTTAAGAATTAAATAATATTTGCATACTCTAGTAAAATGAATTTGTGACTACAGTATGAAGATTACTAAAATGTTTTTACCTTTTTAAAATGAAACCTCTTCAAATTATTTAAAATAGGAGCATTGAAATAACTTTTTATTTCTTCAAATTTTATCATAGAAATGTAAACTGGATCTAAGTTTCACATCAAGTGAGCATCTAACTTTAAAAATAGTGGAGAAAAAGGAAAACAGTTCATTGCATTTTTTTGTCATTTCTTGTTGTTGTTGTCTTCACAATTGTCTTCAGTTTCAGTTGAGGTTTTTCAAAGGAATCAGGAATAAACTTACCGGCTTTGGTTCTCTGGAACATTTATATCTTGAGTGTGGCTTTGACTTTCCTCTGGAATGCAAAGAGAGGTCAGATCTTCTGGGGGTGATGTGCCCCATTTTATAAGCCAAAAGAATTGGAGACACTCAGTTATACAGAGACCCTATATAAGTTATACGGGGACTTTCTGGAGACCCTACTGGCCTTTGGACAATAACATGTAAAGAAGCTGAATTCAGGACATTACTTATGTACACCTTTATACTTCTAATGGACAAAACTCGTAACTGATTCATAGAGATTACCAAGGGTTTTTGCTCTGAACCCGAGTGTGGTGCATTAGGATGGGAACTGAATGCATACATAGGGACAGTGCTTGAGATATTGCAGGCAATTGGAGTTGCTGCTTTCATTTTGTTCCTTTGAAAGCCCCGTGCTCATTCCAGATATGAAAATCTAATGAGCAGTGAAAAATAAAGAGCTTTGTCTTTTTTTTTTTTTTTTTTTTTTTTACCTCAAAGGAATGCTATTTAAGAATGAGATTTATGAATAGTGCTTCAAAGTCCTTTCACCAAAGGGCTTTAACAAGAAATATGACAGGTACTAGGATAACTTTTAACCCAGCCAAATAGATAAATAAATAAAAGATATGAAAATTCAACTTTGTTCTGCAGGTGGACATAAGCAGTTTGACATTTCAGACTGGAATCCCAGATTGTCTGTTGAACTCAAGGATTAAAGAACGACAAGTATTTTTTCTTTTTTTTTTTTTTTTTTTTTTTTTTTTTGTAAAAGTGCTCAAAGAAAGCAAGAGGCACAGTCCCAGAGAGCAGTAAGTGAGTACAGCAATCCATTTGAAAGGGCAGAGAAGAAAGAAAACTAGGAATCTGCTTTCTCAGGAGTCTGGTGATTCCCTTCTAAAATTACTTGAGAGATTTCACCATTGCTCTATTTCTGCATTAGAATTAAATTCAAAGCTTTAATGGAATGAAATTTTGTTTAAAATGCCCCTTTCCAAAGTAAGAAGATTGGGGTTTGGGTGAGCTTCAAGGTCCTTAGAATCATCCAAGCTGTCTTCTCCAGGTCTTAGGAATATTTCTGTCAACAGAGGCATTGATTGACACATTTTCTAAACCTGGTTTGATTCCAACAAAATAATATTTGAGGAATGACAAATTTTGCACTTATGTTGTGAACAGCCGTATAGGTGATCCTCTCTGTGTAAGCTGAGTCAATATGTGTGCACTCTCAACTGCCTTGGTTATGGGTCCAGCCCTGCAGGTCTAAATCACCTTCTTACTGCCATGACGGATTAAGTCCTTTATTGGGAAACTACTTTGCACTCCATTCAAGTAAGACATGTTTGTGGGTAATTTTAAGCTGTGGGTAGTCATCTTGTCTCCCTCTTAAAGTGGATCACTTTCAAATGCTTGGCTCGACTGAGGCCAGAAAGCTCAGCATTTTGGAGGATCAAGTCAATACGCAGCTTATTGAACTGCAGAAATTATCTGCTGGAATTCTCTGGCTTGTGTTCTGTAGGTCACACTGGATGATAATAATAGGCCGTTCCAATCCTAAAATCTAGAAATTGATGAGCTTAAGTAGACCACTAATATGCATAAGTCTTTTCTGGACCAAGGCTCATAGTAGCAAAAAATAGAAAAAAATTCAAAGAATTGAATTTGCTGCTGCCTGCCCATCAATATTTCATTCCTTCACCTGTTTTACATCTTGCAATCCTTGCCTTTTTCACCAAAATTAAGATTGGACCCATATGAACTCCTGCACACATTTGATTATCATTATAGATATTAGTCCTGGAGGAGAAAATGGTGCTGACTGGTTACATTTTTTTCTGCTGAGCTGTCCCACTATTTGACTTTGCAACCAGTGTTGCTTACTATCTGGGAAAGCAAATGCTAAAAATGGTTCTGTCCCCCTGCAAGTCCCTCCTTAGCCTTTTGTTCATTTTTGCTGTTGGTTTTAACATAAAATCTGAATTTTGGAACTAAACCAAGTGTGTATAACATTTTTTTTATAAAGCTAAATAGTCACTCAAATGATAAAGAGATTTGAAACACTGATGGATAAAGAAGAGAAAGCTTAATAGATTTCTTTCACTGCTTTCTTTGAAGGAAAGGAAGTCTCTCCAGTGTGTCTCCCTGCTGTTCCCATCTCTCCCCTCACCAACATTACTGAATACATTGGTTAATATTAACCACATTTGACTGAAAAGTCTCAAGGAGAAATCTCAAGGTAAGTGACCATATAAATGTGAGACACAGATTCTTCCACAGTATCCCACTGTGCTAAAGGTGGGAATGCTGGCTTGTTCTTTTAGAAGCTAGAGAGATAACAGAAGAGAGAAACCTTATGTATGTCCCAAATGGCAGGAAGAGCTTTGACTGTGCTCTCAAGGCGCCCCAAGAATTTATGTCCAGGACCTGTTGCAAGTGACCTGGCTCTCGTTCCTCCACTGTCTTCAGCATAGCTTATCCAAACTTTTAAAGGGAACTTTTAAATCTGTAATTGTTTTCCTTCTTTCATTGTTTGTTGGTTTTTGTGAGGTTTTTTATTTTTTTATTTATTACAATTTTGATAGTGGAAAAGTTGAATCCATCTTCTCTAAGAACTGGTGGCCACACTAACAGCTGGAGGGGTTATCACAGACTCAGTGCTCCTCATATCTCTATAACTGACTGATAATACTTAAGACTTCAAGTACATTTGAATAATAATGGCCTACATTTTTCTAAACATCTGTCTAAGTAGATACATGACCTTCATTGTCCAAGGACCCCAAAGCACATGAAACATACTAATTAACTGAATCTCACAATTGCCAAGTATAATAAGCATGAGGCTGACATTTGATTACTATTTCTAATTATATCTGGGATGCCTGAGGTATAACAGTATATAAGGAAAGCTCAAAATCTATTACAAGCATAAAGATTAATTGCACTTTCCCAAAGGCAGAGCTGTGAAAAAATCTCTGGATTCTTGCCTCCTGCTTCCTGGCTCAAGCCATGCACATGATTCCTTTGTTTAACTGTTTGCCCATTAAATCCCTGATTCAGCAATGTCCTTTAGCACAAATTTAATGTAAAGCCTACAAATAATTCAATTAACTCTGTGTTGTGTCTAATACACTTTGAGATAGGCAAGTACTTCTGTAGAAGACCTGGTTGAATAATGCAGTTATTAGTATCTTAGGCCTGCGGTTAAGAAATTCTTTGATGAAGATATTTTCCTAAATCATTCTGCAAACCAGTCTACTAATCAATCACCCTGCAGTCCTTCTAGTGCTTTAAATCCTTTAAAATATGCTGCTAATATACGACATTTCAGTGCAATACTTAAACATTGACATGATTTTTAGCACATGTACAACTCCATCCCCAATAAATTTTTAGATCATGTAGGACAGTGCAGGACAATGTATCCACTAAATATATACATAAGTACTGTTCTATAGTAACAATGGAAATGGTAAGTTTATTCTTTCAGTAGACATTTAGTGAAGCCTTTAATGTGCACCACATCTTCTGCGACTGTGTTTTTATTCTTATGCCTTAGCTATAGAAATGCTTTGCTCAGAAGAACTCAGCTTCAAAGGACCCAGAATACTGCTCCTCGTCAGGCTTTGCCCATCACATTGCTCAGATGAAACGTTGACTGGAAACTGACAAGGTCCGAGGCAAAAAGGCAGATGCAGTTCTATGGCCTGCATGGTATGATAATGGCTTCATTCATTTGCAGAGTTTGCTCGTTAGTGACCAAACACGATTGGTGAAATCACAGCACTATGGATCATTCGCAAACGCTGCTCTTCCCCACTCAAAGCACAAGGAACTGAGAACTGAGATTACATGAGATAACGCTTGAAAAAACCCATCCTGGATACAAAATTAGACAAAGCCATTGGCTCTCCGGTCATTGAATCTGCTCTCTAACAGTGAGCAATGCCAGATCATCAGAAACAAATACTTTCATGATGAGCTGAACAAAGACTGGGTTGCCAGGAGTTTGTACCACTTGACATACTGACTTATTTTATTGAATAAACAGAGACCTGAGAGACCCTTTTCTACAAAGTTTCTTGCCACTTGTGAATTGGCAGTGAAATCACTTTCCTTCTGTCAAATTTGAATGGAGCTGGTCAGTGTATTAGAAACTTATTGGCAAGAACGGAAAACCAAGTTAGCAGGATACGACCCCTGTATGTGTGTACATGCAACTCTGTGTATGTGTGTACACACATTGTACAATACCCACAAAAATACATTTGATTCTTCAATCCCCTACTAGAACTGTATGTTGAGAGAAAGGCTGAGTGCATGTGGAAAATATCATAGCTGAATTTTCCACTCTTGGCCATATAGGAAGAATATTCATTCTGTGCCTGATAATAAACTTATTGGGAACACAGGGCTCTCCCTGCCAGGCATCTAGAGTTCAGTAATTTCCCTGAATTAACTCCTTTGGTGTTCCATCCTTTGAGGGACTTCAGTTCCGTGGTGCAGAGCTAAGAGGGGAGGAAGCCTGGAGGTCTGCAGCTGCACTTAATCCACTAAGGGCCCTCTAGAACCCAGCTGATGAAGAGAACTAGACCCACTTTGCATATGGCTGATCTAAACTACATTAGCATTTCCTTTAGTCTGGGAGGAATTTTGCCCCTGAAGCACCAACATGGGTCCCCCCAAGGGGAAGCTGTACAAGTCCCCATGGGTGAGGACTGCACTTTCAGACTGTTGAATCTGAGCCAGGGAAGCTGCATTTTGACCGCGAGAGGAGTACACAGAAGCAACGCAGGGGAAGCGCTTCTAACACGCACTACTGTCCTACACAGGTAACATTTCTCTTGTCCCAGTTTGGCAAGTACCGCTTTGGACTTTAACAATGAATGCTGGGAGTGCTGGACACGTTGCCCTTGCTGATCATATTTCCTCCATCCTAACCTTGCTGCCTCACAGAAAGGTGGCTGGTGCACTTGGACTTGACCAAGCCTCTCTGGCCATAGCCTGGTGCAGGGACCTCACTCGTTGTCAGGCTGAAGGAAGGAGGACTACGTGTGAGGGTAGTTGGCACCACAGAGGCAAGGGGCTTTATAAATGAAGCACTGGCTTCCACATTCTGCCAAAAGTATGCTGCTTATGTTCAACCAGAAGGGACATTAAAACAGTGCCAGAGGCCTTTAGCACTTCACAAAAAGGAAACAAAGCAGCAAAATGGGTTTTACACTCAGAAACAAGCACCCCTTCCTGTCAAAAGAGAGTGCTATTTGCCCCCAGCCCCTCGCTGAAGTATCTTCCCCCTTTCACAGCTTGTAGGAGGCAATCTGTGACTGAGGAAGTCTGGCCACTCCAGGCTGGCTGGCAAGACACTGACAGCAGGAAATCGTGGGGCAGTGTCTGCTACTCTGTGTGTGCATGAGGTTGCCATTTAACTGGATCTGGAGGTAAATCAATCCATTAATTTATCCTAACCATGGTCCTAATTAGTTGCATATGTATAATCAGCATGCTTACAGGCATCTCATCGGGGAATAGTGGGCTGACAGACACAAATTTGTTACTCTGCATCTGCTGCCAGATTTAGAAAGTCTGAAGTTTTTGAAACTGAATTAAAGCAACAAAAAACAACCAAATTTGCCAGCTGACAATGTCCCTTGTGAACAGATGGATGGGAACACCTTCTTTGAAGAAAGCCCCTTTTTGACAAGAGGACAATAAAAGTTCACGGTTAAGATGAAGTTATTTCTGGAGTAGAGAGATTTCTCTCCTTTTCCATGGTTTATATATGCATCATGAAAGACAAAGATGAAAAGAACCCAGTACTGTAACACTTCCTACTATGCAGATAAATCCTACATTGGGGAGGGCTGCATTTTTATATCAAAATCCCATATTTGGCCAGACTGAATTTGCATACTGAAAAGATGGTCCCCATAAACATTATCCCTGAAAATGGTAGGTGTAGAGGGTTGCAAGTCAAAATGATTCCCTCCTTTGTGTTAGAAATTGTTGATTTTGTAGCTTACAGTGATGTTTTTTCTTTGCATCATGATTTTAATCTGAAACCATAATGTATTATTCAACTACTAAAAGAAGCCTGAATTGTTAATAAAGGAACATGTATAGATACACTTGTGGACTTGCCAGTGTATCAAAACTAGGGTTTTCTTATTTTATGTAGTTTTTATTACATACTTTTATTCAGCATGGAAAAAAATTATAGCTTTGTTTAGACTCCCAAAAAGTTTTAATCATGTGCCATACAAAGTTTAGCTTTGTTGAGTTACAATATTAATGTATTTTTCAGCTCATGTGGTTTTGGTTTGTGTGGGGTTTTTTTGGTTGTTTTTTTTTTTCTTCTTCCCCTGACTGCCTGTTGAAAGAAAGAGGTTAGCTTTATGGACTCACTTATATTTGATTTTCCATAATTATGGGCTATTTTGTGATATTTTCCATGGTGATAAACTGTTCAATGATGTGTGGCTTTTCTTCTTCTCTCTATCTCAGTTGGATATTTTACACATTCAGTTATTATTAGGAGAAAAAAAATATTCATAGAGGAAGACTCATCCAAATAACTATTAATCATCCCAATAAATCTTAACATAGTCATTATTAACTAGCTATAAAAGTTGGAACTGTAAGCAAGAAAAAAGGTTAGCAAAAAAAAAAATTCACTATAAGCAACAATATTATTCACTGCTGACAGGATTCCACAGTACCAGTTTAGATCCAAGGGAATTTTAACCAATTTTAACAATATGGTTTAATTATTTCTATAACAAAACCTCAATGGAAAAAATACAGTTTTTCTCAATAAACCAGCCAGCAAACAGGTGCAGTTTTGAAAGAATTGTGATTTTTTTAAAGAATATGTGTTTTTTCTTTAATTTTTGGAAGGGAAAAAGTATATTAGTACAATTTCCTTCTTTTCACTGAAAAAATCTCAATTTAGAAATGAACATTTTTCCCCAGAGAAATTTACTTTCAGTCAAAAAGCATTTCCTTTTAAAAATATTTATTATTTCATGGTAGAAAATAATTGATTAATTAATCTCTCAACTTTCCCTTTGGAAAAATGAAATGCTGTGAGGGTAATTGCTGCAATGTTCTGGGGCAAAATCTGTTACATTACCTCAAAAGGGAAAGTGTTTGTAACTGAAGTAAAGATTTAATAGTGCTCTGGAGAGAAGACTGATATTTAAAATGTGGACAATACTACTCTTATCAGGGACTAGGATTTTTTGAATGGTCACTTTCTGAGAATAGGTCTAATTTTATCCTACAGTTGGAAGAAAATTTATCTGCTGGTTCAGTCACTGCGACTGAGTTCTTTGTAACATCACCCCTTGTAAAAGAGCATCCAACAAGTAATTGCAACTAGAGGTGATCAAAACAGAACATCAGAAGATTAAAATCTGATTACTAAACTTCCTCTGAACTTAAGGAAGACCTTTATGAAAAAAAGTTATCTTCCAATGAATTTTATAGTTAATTAATAGTCTTAGCTCATACTGATGCCACAGAAATATCAACAATAATGAAATGCTATCAGGGCTGTCTAAACTAAACTCTCTAATAACTTTATAGAAGCTCCATTCCAGAGCAAAATTTCACAATAAAGCTCTATTTTTATAAGCATTTATTAAATATTTCTGCTGGCTAGAAAAGGGTATTGTTTCTTCTTAGAACCTCCTAGACATACCAGAGTGGAAATACATATCCTATTAATAAGGGTAGCAACAGTAAATCGGCATGACGAGCACTTGATCCTTCAGAGATCACTCAAGTCAAAAATACACTCAACCATACCTTCCAGTATGCAGCTGAAATAAGGATTGGTGAGAGCCCATCTCCTGCCTAAGGCTGAGAACACAAGAATAAACTATGCTGAGACACTCAAGTTAATGTGCACAGCTGCCAATGAGGAGATGGATGACCTAATCCCTTTCTGTCCTTATTCAAAGAAGAACTTTATTCAGGGCACCCACCTGAGTGTCTCAGCCAGCTGATTGTCAAGTCAGCCTCCTGCAAACCATTATTCAGATGGAGGGGAGTAGCTCTGGCAGTGAAAAATGGTGAATGAGATCTCTTTCGTGCTCACTTGTCTGCTATTCCATGTGACTTGAGGGAACTTTTGTCCAATTGATATATTTCGACAAAAGCAATCATTTTCAGTGAATCAGATTTTTTTCCAATAAAGCACACATTGTAAGGAATCTGATTTATACACTGAAGGTTTGCAGAATCCAGCCTGTGTGATGCTTTTTCTCTTCAAATATCAAAACGTTTTAGAAAAAGGAGAGTGGGGAATCAATGTTTTATTATTAGAAAGGGAAGAGTGGTGGTTTAGAAACAGAATGGTGTTTTGCCGACAGTCAGACAGCAGTGGAGCTCACAGACCAACCCAGGAGTCCTGCCTCTCAGTTCGTTGCTTCAGCAGCGTTGTATGAAACCCTCTCCATTCCTCCATTATGTGAGTGGCCAAGAGACTTTTGAAAGGTTTGTCAAGCGTTAAAATGTATTCTTATGCAGATAACTTATCTGCCAATTTCTTCTCTGGAGAGATTTTTGTTAGTTTTGGCTGAGTAAAATTCAGTCTTAGAATAAATCACTCTCACAAATTGTTCTTGGTTCTATTCTAATATTTTGTTTGACAAAATAAACTCAGTCTCCATGTTACTTGATCTGACTAGATGCCTCCTTTGGTACCAACTTTTAAGCTCCACTAAAATACAAAAGAGCTTAACCAGCTTGTAATTTTCCACAGATAAAGAGCACGATGAGGCTAGAGGAAGTGTTTGATGTTTCTCAGTCCATCTCTCAGTCATTAATGAAATCCTGAATGCCCTGACATCTCCGATTAGTATACTCATCTGTTACCTCTGCTTTGTTCAGTAACACTGATCTATTATAAAAAGAAAACTAAGGTAAACCAGTTCCTGGTTAATTAATATTTTGTTTACACAGAAGGGAGGGTGCAGGAGGGAATAAAAGGGAAACAAACTAACAGTGATGTTAGGATTTCTGATTTAGTTCACTATAATGTTTAATTGTTTGTCAGTGCACAGCTTCACGCAGCTTTCCAGATTAAGCCTTGGATGTGGGTCAAAACTCTTATCAGTCACTCTAGAGGTCCTAAGACAACTGGAAGCCATGGTTAGGCAGAATGTGGGAAAAGGTGACACCGATGCACAGAATACCTTAGTCCTCCCACATCCCTCAGAATATGTTAGTCAAATTTTGAATCATAGGAAATAATTAGGTCTTTCAAATTCATAGCGGTGGGGAAACAAATGGACTTTCCTCCTCTGCTGTAGCAAAGATGAATGGACTTGTTAGAATTTTACTAGAAGACGCTTGTCTTGACCTGGGAACTTGCTTTTTGACTCCAAATGAAAAACTGTCAATCCAAACCCATCTTGAATGCTGAGCTCATGTCAAATGAGTGAAGGAACAGTTTTGTTTATGGTCATTTCTCAACTCCTAGATTTACTTTTCTTGGCTGTCTCCTTACAGGTGGTGACTTCAGATTATGATGGAGGATTAAAGAGAAAACAAACAAACAAACAAACAAACAAAATCTAAAACAAAATAAAAAAGAAGAGCTAGCAAACCTATTAAGATTTATATGGTGTTAACAAGGATCAATACATTTGACAGGCTCAATATAAGGGCATCTATTTTTGGCTTACATTTGTGAATCAACCCCTTAGCTTCTGGCTCTGAACTTTTGCCTAGTAGTAAATTTAGCAGTTCAATTTGGAACAGATTTTTTTTAAGGGTCTTTAAACACAAAGAAAAAGCAAATCCTTCCTCATGATGAATAATTGCCAAAGTGATACTAAAATAAATGCTTGACTTGCAATTCTCAGCCTGATACAGTATTGTTGGGAGAACGGCCAATAATGCAAATAATGTAAATTACAATGAGGAGTACCTGTGTGTTATGAACCAGGTTTGGAATAAAGTTAGTGAACTCATTTCACTCAATTCTGGTGATAAATACTTGAGTTCATTATTAAGCTTCACTGGCAACCAACATAGAATCCTATCATAGAATCATAGAATGGTTTGGGTTGGAAGGGACCTTAAAGATCATCTAGTTCCAACCCCCCTGCCATGAGCAGGGACACCCTCCACTAGACCACGTTGCCCAAAGCCCCATCCAGCCTGGCCTTGAACACTTCAGGGAGGGGGCATCTACAACCTTTCTGGGCAACCTGTTCCAGTGCCTCACCACCCCCACAGTAAAGAATTTCTTCCTAATATCTAATCTAAATGTCCCCTCCTTCAGCTTAAACCCATTACCCCTTGTCCTGTCACTACACACCCTCATAAACAGTCCCTCCCCATCTTCCCTGTTGGCCCCCTTCAGGTACCGGTAAGCCACAATTAGATCTCCCCAGAGCCGCCTTTTCTCCAGGCTGAACACTCCCAACTCTCTCAGCCTGTCCTCACAGGAGAGGTGCTCCAGCCCTCTGATCAGCTTCGCGGCCCTCCTCTGGACTCTTTCCAACAGGTCCATGTCTTTCTTTTGCTGAGGATCCCAGAGCGGGACGCAGTAGTCCAGGTGGGGTCTCAGGAGAGGGGAGTGGAGGGGGAGAATCACCTCCTTTGACTTGCTGGTCATGCTTCTTTTGATGCAGCCCAGGATACAGTTGGCTTTCTGGGCTGCAAGGGCACATTGCTGGCTTGTGTTTAGCTTCTTATCCACCAACACCCCCAAGTCCTTTTCCTCAGGGCTGCTCTCAATCCATTCTCCGCCCAGCCTGTATTTGTGCTTGGGGTTGCCCTGACCCATGTGCAGGACCTTGCACTTGGCCTTGTTGAACTTCATGCTGTTTGCACAGGCTCACCTTGCACCACACAGGTTGGTGTCATCAGCAAACTTGCTGACGGTGCACTCAATCCCACTGTCTATGTTGCCAACAAAGATGTTAAACAGCGCCGGTCCCAATACCGGCCCTTGAGGAATGCCACTCATCACTGGTCTCCACTTGGACATCAAGCTGTTGACTGCAACTCTTTGAATGCGACCATCCAGCCAGTCAAATCAATGGTGTAATCAAGGGTAAATGCAGAAGAATGCAGCCCACTCATGTTTAATTTTAGCAATATATAGAGGAGACAGAGCTTTTCATTGCTTGTTTAGGAACAACAGGTTGGTAGGTTTACTCACTTTTTCATTAAACACTTCACTACTATTACACTGACATTTATCTTTGTAACACTTCTGCATAGCTACCTAGACGTAAATGTAAAACATGGGCTAGCTGTCAAGGTTCCCTTTCAGTGAATGGGGTTAGGTACCTCTCAGCTTAGACATTTATTTTAGGATAGGATGAATCAGCCTACAGAGGTTCTTCACCTTACAATTGCTTTACAATAGATGCCTGCCTTTAATGATGTAAAACCTTGTATCTTGTGTTAAGCCCATGTTGTCAAAGTACTTCTTCTGAGAAGAGAAGATTTTCATGCTAGTACAATTATACTGAAATAATGGAGCTACTTTGGAGTAATGATCTTTTGATTTAGAAATGGAGCTTGTGTTCTGGTTATCCAATTAGTGCTTAAAGTTGTCTCTGTTAATGGTAGCATTTTGCCTTGCCAGCTTTGATTTGGTTGAGCTAAAAAATAAGATGAAAAGGAGGGAAAGAAGTCATTGTTTCTTTTAGAATCACCAAATAATTCAGCTTGAAGAGACCTTTGGAGGTCAAAGCAAGGCTCAAAGTTAGAAATGCTTGCTCAAGGTGTTGTTTAGCTAAGCTCCAAAAATGCCCATGGAAGGATAATCCAGAGCCTCTCAGGCAGTCTGTTGCAGGGCTACTGCCATGGTGGATTTTCTTTTCCCCTCTCGATCAGTGAAATTCCCGTTGCTGCAGCTTGTGGCTGCAGTCTCTTGTTCTTTCTCTGCAATCTGAAGTCTGGCTACTTCTTCTCCTGAAAGCAATGACTGCCCAACTTTTGTTGAAAGCAAGTTAGCTCTCTTCTTAGCCTTCCCTTGTGTAAGTTTGACAGATCCATCTTTCTTTCCTGGACTTGCATCAGTCTGCCAATGTCTCACTTGCATGGGTGGCCCAAAACCAGATACTACTCCAGAGGCCAACTTAACAAGTACCAAGTAGTAGGAATAATGAATCCCTGGATCTATTTATGCTCTCATTAACATAGACCAATATTCAGCCTTCATCGTTATAAGGATGTCTTGCTGACTTATGTTCAACTTGTTGTTCACCAGGATATGCGTGCCCTTTTTCTGCAGAACTGTTCCCTGTGCAGTCAGCGCCCTGCTTACCGTGTTGCGTGGAGTTATTCTCTGCTGGGTGCAGGACTTTGCATTTGAAATTTTTTAACTTCCTGAAGTTCTCATTGGCCTACTTTTCCAGCTTGCCAAGGTCATGCTGAACAGCAGCCCTACCCTCCAGGCTACCAACAGCTTCCTCTCCCCTGCCTTAAGAGATATCGCCTGTGACTTTGCTGAGGATTCATTCTTTCCCATCACGCCAGTCATCAACGAAGATGTTAAATAGTATTGGCCCATGACACTTGAAGAACAACACCACTCTTAGCTGGGCATCATTTAGACTACAAATTGTTGCATTGTTTGAACAATCCAGCTAGTTTTGGACCCACTTTGTAGTCCACTCACTCAATCCCTATCTCCCCAGTCTGCCTACGAGGAAGCAAATTAAGATGAACTATACCCACTGGTCCCTGCCTTGTCTACGGAGTCAGTCACCTTGTCATAGACCATTTTCCATTAGGAGGGTTTGCACACACAGAACAACTCTGGTTTCTGTTTTCCGTTTTCCTGATTATCAAAGGAAACCTACAGCCTTTTGCTGAATGTGTGACAACCTCCACATGCAAAGGGTTTAATCAGGCCATTATTTACATGATGGACAGTCCAGAGCAATTCACAGTAAGTGGCAAAAAGTAGCTCAGGATTTTGAAATTCAAACTCCTTTGTGAATCTGAGCCAAAGATACTTCTGAAAGCCCTAGCTTGGGTCTGTAGCCTATCATTAGAAACAGCTTTGCTGCTGGAGGTGAGAGGAGCAAAATGAAAGTCCCTCTGCCTTAGTGATCAGTAAAGATCCTACACTACTCCCGGGGCCCTAGGCACATTTGAGTACAAGTCCTTTGCTGGTCTAAAATGTCCCCTGCAGTTTCAGCTAAAGATCTGTCTACTTTTAGACTCTGCGATACTGTGCTCTGTCGGAGGTTGTTAGACTCCTATGGGGCTCAAAGTATTAGCTTTCTGGGGGCAAAAAAAGGGAAAACATTATTGCTACATTATAAATGTTTATCTCTGATCACAAAGTTTTAACTATCCTTCAGAGAACAAACAAACAGACAAGCCCTGATTATAATTGCAGCTAATTTGCTATAAAATGAATGCTTTATTGTCATTGCTTTCATGTGAATTAGTCAAGTTTTACACTTATTTAAATGATATCTGACCCAAGGAATCTATTAATAGAGCTGTTTAATAACTCTGAGAAGAGCATACCGCAGCATGGTAAATAATTAGGGCATAATATGTCATAAACCAACTCTTAAGCCTAAAACACCCTCTGAAGCTTTAAAACAGATTCCCTGGACCAGTGACCTGACTGCCTTCGTCACTCAATAGGAAATGAATTGCTTCTCGTATGCAGGGCAGAAGACTCATTTCCCCTGCTGTTTATGGAAGGGAAAGGGAAATGCATATGCCCTGCTAGGCAAACATTTCCTCAGGAGGTTAATGGTGTTCTCTGCACAACCAATTCAATGTGATCAGCCCACTGGAAGAAAACACTGGGACAGGTAACCTGAGTCTGACTGAAAGGCTCAAGGCAGGGTGTCCATGAATTTTGGGATAGGGGGTTGCCTCTTTGTTTTCTCTGATACCCCATCAGGGGAGAAGAAAGTTTGTAGCTGACAGTGTTACAAACCCATACGTAACATCTTTGCCTTCCCCACCAGTCTCCAGTCCTCACTCATTCCTCTTACTTGCCTCTTCCAAAGATCCTGGCTCATCATTCTGTTCTACTCTCCTGCTACTGCACCAGTCAGGCAGATGGGAGACCTATCTGTGTGCCTGAGATGGCTCCTGCCCTCCTTTGAAGAGGCTGCAAAGACTGCAGAGCTAGTAGGGCACTTTCCTTTCTTCATACTGACTGTAAAGGCCTTCTCTAGCTCTTTCACCTGCTGACTCCATCCTTTGAAGGCTCTTGCTCAGTCACTCTACAGCGGATTGGGAGGGGAAAAAAGGCTTTTCAGATGATCTCCCCAGTGGAGCAGGCGCTAGGGGATTTTGTAATAATACTTTGAATTTCTGTGGTCTCTGTCATCCAAGAAGCAGCGAAGGACTTTTAGATTCATTAAGCTTCCTGATCCACTAGCATTATTATCCCCTCTTAGAGATAACAGCACCAAGTCTTAGAGCAAGCAGTGCAGATAAATGACAGACCAGGTCTGAGAATGCGGGTGTCTCACCTCCCATTCTCCAGTAGTAACCACAAGGAAACATGGCTTTGCCAAAGCCCCTTGATGTGGTGATCTAAATTTTACATAGATTTCACACAGCACTATGTGAGTTATTTTAATGCAAATGTTCATGTGAAAGGTGCATAGCTTTCCATGATCAAAGGAAATACATGATACTCTTAAGGCCAAACCAATTGAATATTAAATTATATTAACAGGTTTTTTTATGTTGTACACAAGGATGAGACTTTAGAATGTAAGATAGTTGGATAAATGGTCTCCTTATCTATGCTTTATATTTCAAGTTTTTAATTGTAAAATCTACAGAAAGAACACAAAGTGGGGGGAGAAAGAGCATGCCTGTAGCTCAATGCCAGAGACATAGCATCCACCACACTCCTGACCTGGATTACTCAATCATGGTAATCCATGTGTGCTTAGACAGCTGTTGATGCTTGACAAAATTGACAGTAACAACAGAAGGTATCTTCATTATGATATACAACACTGCATAGGTACAAAAGTGAATATTCTAGGAAGCTCATGATGAAAGGAAAACATAAACGTCCTGCACAGTCTTGCTTTGTGAGCACAGACCAACAGGCTGGAGGCTACTTGCTATTCCAAAGTCTGCCACGGATTTATAGTTTGACCTTGGGAACGGCACTTCTCTGTTTCCTTTCCTACCTTTTGTGTTACAAGATGAGGAGTTATTCAGAGCCTGATGAAATCATAATATGATCGAAAGCCAGAAAATGGCCTATTCCCTGTCATGCCACCCAAAGCATATGCTGTCTTGACTAGTGGGAAAGAGGCAGAAATAGCGCAGACCTTCTCTCTCATTGTATAGTTTATGTTGCCTGGTTTGAAATAGCAGCCACCTCAGTTCCCAGCCACGAGGCACTGCTGTAACAATAAATAATCAAAATGATGCATTTGCTAGGATGAGTGAAGTCTTGCACAAATAGAAATGGCTGTTCAGACTTTCAGGGAAATAGTGACTCATGAACAGGTAACAAGGCAATTCCTCAGGTAAAGCTCACCACTGAATCTACCCTGAAATTTTCTGACAAAGCAGGGGAGTCTGCCTGGTCCTGCCCAGTCCTCACTACGGTGTGATCTACAGCTCCCATCCACCCAACCTTGGCTCAGCTGCAGAAGCAGGTGCTGCTCTCTGTGCAATACCACATTCTGTGCATGTTCCCTTGTTCCCTACAAATCACTTTGGGTGAGCCAACAGCCATTTCAGCCTTTCAAAGCAGCTTGTTTTTATTCCTCAAGAAAGAGTTTATAGCTGGGATTTAATAAGCCTGTAGTGCTTTATATTTGGGGGAAAAAAAATAATCACATTCTGACCAACGCAAGCTATGTAAACAAAGGCAGTGATTATACATTCGAATGATGGAATGAATGTGATGTTTATACAGTAGGATAATAGACAGAAGATTTCTGATTCAATTGGGGATTATTTGCCATAACCAATGGAATTTTTATTTTAGTACAATAGGCTCTGACATTTCCACCCTGGAGTAATTGTGTTCACAAATTTGGTATCTCTCCAGTCTATCTACTGGACAGTCTAGCTTAATATTTTCATACTGTGCAGCAATTAATTTTGCGAGGCTATAATGTGTGTTGTTTTTTCAGAATTTCATTCTTTATATTCCCTTCATGCCATTTTTCTGTACAATTGAAACTGAACTCTATTGGTACTAAAAATAGTGCAAGACAATTTTTCTTAGCCAAAGTTAGAAATCTGGCTTTCATTTTCCTTAAATCACACAGATGATGGTTGCTACACATACTAAAAATCGACGTGCAATAATAGTACTTTTGCTTCTTTCCTGTCACTTCATGTTTACTTTTTCATCTCTTTCTTCATTTCTTCCATCTCTTTTGCTTTTGAAATAGTCTCTTTTCCTTTATTCAGCCCTCACCTAAGAGAAATAAACCACCTCATTCTACCCTCCCTTTTTTTTTCTCCCACACCTCACATTTACTCTCTAACAATAAAATACAAAACATCAGGCTTGGTAAGAGCCTTAATACAGAGACAGACAGGACTTCCCAGAGCATTTAATTAGGATCTTACTTTCACTTCTGAGCAGAATGTGGATTAATGAAAGACTATGCATTCAGGTTTGGGTTTTTTTTTTCTTTACAGACAACAAAGAGGAAATCAAAGTCTTCATTATGGATATGTCTATTGGAAAAATCCAGTAAAACACCTGACAGACAAATCACACAACTAGAGCAACTACCTACTCTCTTTGCTGTTTAATGAACCTGGAAGGACTTGAAGAACCTGTGAAAGCAGCTGAGAAATTACCAGAATGTCTAAACCCATTTTGTCTAACCACAGAGATGATGGATCCTCCTTGAACTTGCAAGTTTGAAGCCAGAGGAGAGACAAAATATTCTCATGAAAAACACATTAATGATGCAGAATATTCACTCAATGAAGAATACCTCTCTACAGATTCTTTTGTGTTATCTTAAGTATTCAGAATTACATGGGACAAAACAATAGACTTCTCTCACATCTTCCAGGTAACTAATATCAGAGATCAGGAGCACTTCCCACCAAAGACCTTTTCTTACTAGCTTGTCACTACTTTGCTATTGCTCTAGGTCAAAAGCCTTCTATGACCTGAAGCAACCTTCCTTTTGCTCAGGACTTTTCCTATTGTGTTTTAATCCCTTTGTAAGTGTCTCTGTGGCCTCTGTAATGGATGTTTTGTTTTGTTTTTATTCTTCCCTTCCACACTTACAGGAGGATTGCAAAAGTATATTATCTGTAATATCAATAAGAAAGCAATAGGGCCAGGACCCAGCACAAATTACTTCTGTTTCTTTTCTCTTCATTGTTTCTTTCCCTTTTCATACAGAAAGAGATTAAGGTATAGAATAGATGAGGAAGCTGCATCAGTCTGTCTGGCTTGGTCAACACACAAAATTCAGAGCTATTGTGTGTGCAAATTTTGTGGTAGGAATATTTAGACCACAAAGGCAGAATTGGAAAAAAATCTGGAGGCTAATGAATGTACATTAGTGCCGTGGATTTAGTTTGATGCTTCTGGAGGACATCTGCCTTAAAGTCTGTTAAAGAGAGATGAGTTACTTCTGCCAGTGAGGAAGATATTAGTGCTGCTTTCTATAGACAAGAAAAGTGACTGTTAATGTAGGTATTCACAAAGGCTACTCTCCCAAGGATCCGTTTTATTGTCCAAAGCATAATCTATCATGGATTTTTTTCAGGGCAACTCTTTGGGAGAGTTTCTATCTTCCTTTCGACAAAGCAAAGAGTGTAGGAGGTAGACTTTGGGAGTAACCTAAGACAAGATTTCTTTTTCTGGCTCTCTTCCTAGATTTCCAGGATGACAATTGACAGGGTGTATCCAGAAGCTAACTTTAATTAAGGAAAGCAAACAGAAAGAAAGTGTTATGAAACGTGGGTGAACAATATGGTGCTCTCCCCCAAAGAATTTTAAGAAAATTGACAAAAGTGGTTTTGCTGATGTTTTCAAGGAAAACTTGGAAACTCAAAACTTTAACCTAGCTTTTTAGGTTACCAAAAAACCTAAAAGTTTTTTACATTACACTAAATATCATGGCAACATTAAAATATTTGCTCAAATGTCGATTTTGCATGGTCCATGTCCTCTTAGGATTATTATTAATTTTAAAGTACTGAAGTGGACTACGTGGACTTTGCGTTTCTCTTTCAAAAAAGAGCCCAAAAACGTTCTAATGTAAAGACTATGTATGGCTTTTTTCTTCATGTCTGTGTTATCACTTCAGAACAAAACAGGGGCGGGGAGGTCCCCTAAGGTTAAGCTAACTCCTCTGTGTGGCTAAATCTGTTTATTCATCTGTAGGTCTCAGAGGACCTATGTCACTTAATTCTATATAGCAGAAGTAAGGCTGTTAAAAATGAGTATTACTCAGTCGTATCATGTGCCAATGTGTGTATTACTTGTTCTTCAACTGGCTGATTTGCTACAAGATAATAGCCTATTATTGCTACCAGCTGCTAATTAGCTGCTAATTAATAGGTTGATAGACTCTCAAGCCAGGAGGGACCATTAGCTCATCTAGTATGACCACAGCAGTCTTAGCACATTCCACCCATGCTACCAGAACTTGTGGCAGGCTGTTAAAACCAGTCTTTGGCAGCAGCAACCACACTGCTGAAGTCATCTAGAAACAGAAAACCTCCTGGTTCTTTTATAGTTATTCTAGAATTTTACCATCATCAGTGTAAGACATTTAGACCTTGATTCTCACTGAATGTGTTTTCAGCTATTAGTTGTTCTCCACCAGAACAAAAAAGCTTTTTATTATCTGGTATTTTCTTCTCACAAAATTGTTCACTTATTGTAAACAAAGTACCTCTTCATCATACATTTCCCAAACTAAATAGACTGTTCCCATTGACTGTCTGCCCACGAGATTTCTCATTCACCTCTGAAATTATTTCCAACACTCTCTCCACAATTTTATTAACTTTTTTAAAAAGCAGAGATGCTAGAATATCTGCAAGGTTTTACAAGGTAGAGGATTGAAACCAATCGTATATATCCATCACACAGAAATGTCATCTATAGATTGTCTGGAGTTTGTTAGAGGTGATATGCCAGATTACCACACTGCTAGCTTCTTTGCCACCCTATACCCATCATTCAATCTATTAAGCAATATATTCATTTGGAAGGTTTTTTGAAACGCCAAGAAAGGTGATATACCCTGCACGTCAAATGGCTTTGTTTTTTCACAAGAACATGAAGATAATCCTTCCTCTGTGCTGTATCAAACAAATGGAGAGTGTCTTTAGTTTTAGTATGTGACTAACAGGTGACAGGAGTTATAATTCCTCTGGAAGCAGACTGGCATAAGCTCAGCACAGTAACCCTGGCTCCCCCAGTTCTTGCTCAAAGGTGCTTGCTTTGGCACTCTGATTTCCTAAGTCTTTATTGTATCTTCCAGCAAAGGTCACATTTTCATTTTCTACAAAAGCAGCCCTGAGGAGACCCTGAGTGATTTCCCTTTCTTACTTTCTCATCACTTCTCACACTACACCCTCACCACACTGATTTATTTTATTTCATAGAATAGAATCACAGAATGGTTTGGGTTGGAAGGGACCTCAAAGATCATCTAGTTCCAACCCCCCTGCTGTGGGCAGGGACACCCTCCACTAGACAACATTGCCCAAAGCCTCATCCAACCTGGCCTTGAACACTTCCAGGGATGGGGCCTCCACAGCCTCTCTGGGCAACCTGTTGCAGTGCCTCACCACTCTAACAGTAAAGAATTTCTTTCTAACATCTAATCTAAATTGACCCTCCTTCAGCTTAAACCCATTACCCCTTGTCCTGTCACTACACTCCCTCATAAACAGTCCCTCACCATCTTCCCTGTAGGCCCCTTCAGGTACTGGTAAGCTGCAATTAGATCTCCCCAGAGCCGCCTTTTCTCCAGGCTGAACAATCCCAACTCTCTCGCCTGTCCTCACAGGAGAGGTGCTCCAGCCCTCTGATCAGCTTTGTGGCCCTCCTCTGGACTTGCATTTATTTATGTATAATTACTGGAAGTTTTTTAGGTTCATATATGGCAAGTTATACATTATTATATACTTGTTTCCATGTAGACTTGTAAGTTTATAAGAAAGGAGGCAGAAAAGTAAATTATTTTATAACTTCTTTCCCGCCACCATTACTTTCTCAGTGTCCTCACGTCATGCAGAGGGAGGTAACACCAAAGGTACTTATCTGTTTCGTGTACATTATTCTCATGAGACGAACATCACAATATCACCACCTGGGTGAACTAACACACTGTTCTGGGAATGCAGTGCCAGAATGACGTAACCAGGTACAGAAAAGGTACATTCAGCAAGACACAATAGGCAGGATGACTACATGCTCTTAAAGTTTTGCTGAGCTGCTCTCCTAACCCACGCGGACACTGCATGTTCTAAAAAATCCATAGATATTGTCAACTTTGTATGTTAAGGAAGTTTTCATCACAGAATGAAATAACCCACAAAGCTAAGCCACTGCAAGTTTCATTACAGCTCCTTCGCAGCTTCTCAGTTACCCATTTAGATTTTCCTCAACCACGGAGGAACAGACTCCTCCCTCTTCAGAAAACACAATAAAATAGCTATCAGTGATTTAACGAATCCCATAAGATCCTCCTTGAAGAAGAAATACACACTCTAGAATACCCAGATGCACAGAGTTAGCCTATTAATATGCTTTTATGTAGGCTGGTTTGGTTTCATCAGCCTCTGACTTTGCTGTATAAATATACTTATTCTTCTGTCTTCCGGATCAGTCCTCTGAGCTGAAGTTCATATAATCTAAAAGATATACATTAACACTGGGAGTGTAAAGGCTTTAAAATACACTTAAAGACACCTGTTGAGTAAAGGGTTGTACAGTAACTACCACGGTATGGTGATGTTAGCTGATGAGTTTGAATAAGATTGACTGTCAGTAATATGGGTTCAGATCAGTGGAGCTATAGAGCTGGTTTCGTTTGAGCTTACATGGGTTGGCCTCAGCTATCTGTTTCTATTGCTTGAAATAGAAACAATCAATATGGTACTGCAGACATTACTAGGGATAGCAAAACATAAAACATTAATTACATTGTGTGCAATCATTACCAGTATAAACAGGCAAGAGCATTTCCCGGTCCCCTGGGTATTTTACTAAGGCATAAGATATATCTTTTGTCCCAGTTTGAGACATATCTCTATTTTCTGAGACACAGTGGTGCACTGATTCACTGGCTTCATGTCAGGAGCTAATAGGAGGGCCAGAAATTGTATTTAAATCTCCTGTACCCAGCTAAGTTACTTGATCTAATAAAAAGTACTTCTTGTTGTTTCATGGAGACCTAGGAAGAATCCTGAGGATGCATGGTACATAGTTTAAAAAAAAGTTCTAAGAAGTGATGTGAATTGCCCCATATACCTGAACTGTCGGATCCAGCCCCCTATCCAATCAAAGGAGAGGGCATTGGTCATTTAGGGACAATTTGGTCTATTATTTACTGATGTTTCCTCTTTGAGATATATTTTGAACTGTTCTTTCCCCAATATTTCAGGCAAACTTGCACCAGCCTTGCCTCTTCCCGTGATAAAGAAAACATCCTTTATCGAAGCACAACCCAATAGTTCCCATGTCAGTTAAAAAGACTACTTGGCAATGAGAGCTGTTTTTAAGAGATGGAATAGCCATCTGCCAGGAAGAAGGTAAGCATCTTGCATGGATTCCAAAACAGGGGCTTTCAAAAGGAAGGAGTCATGCATAATATTTTTATGCATATTATTCCTTTACCTGTGAATAAGGCAGAACGTGTCAGACATGTGATGCCCAGGGAAGCTGCAGATGCAGTGACAGTGGAGTTTTGGATCCTGATGGAAGTGAGGAAAGCAAATAACAACATAAATACCCTGGATACCAGGTAAGCAGACTTGGGCTTCATCAGGAAATGGATGCACAGCATCTGTCAGTTTTGCCCAGTTTATCAAACTGCCTGGAGACACTGGATTATCTGTCTTTGGACAGTTGCAAAACTGGACTAGATAAGGCCATGAGCATCTGCATCTTACTTTACAGTTACCTCTGCTTTGAACAGGGGGCTGGGTTACAGACCTCCAGAGATCCCTTCCAACCAAAATTATTCTGTGATTTAGCTATAATATTTTCCCTTTCTTTCTCTACTCACACTAACTGTTCTGTCCTTTCAGCTCCCAAATAAAGGAGCAGCATAACTTTCTCTTTTTATACACATATTGTGAAAATACTCATATACAATTTGTCATATGACATATTGACTCAAAGTTGTTCAATGCATCACACTGCTGGACTATATGTCTTCTTGCTTTTCCAAATCAGTTCTATGCAATGCCTACCTATGATAAACCGCTCTTAGCTGCAGCATGCAACAGATAACAACAGCAGGGTTGTGAATTAAGATCTTGTAGTAAAAAGAATAAATCCATGAATTTTGTTTCAGTGAACCAAAGTGGATTTTTATATTGATTGCCTAATGAAATAGGGTTTATGTATTCACTCTTTGGGGATGAATTGTCCATCTATTTGACCATTTGACTCTTTGATCTATTTTTTTAATTAATTCATCAACTACAATGAGACGAGATTGAAGGTTAAATGGTAGAGGTCTCAAAGATTAAATTACTACAAGTATTATGAAACCTAATAGATCAAAAAGTATCCTCAGCTGAGGAAGTGCTGCCATGTGGTTTGAGTTTTATTATATATGTAGGAGAGAGCTGTGAGAGTCCCAGCCATGGAGAAAGCTTCATGTGGAGCTCACTGCTGGATACCAGGGAGCACAACCACAAGACAAATCCACCAGGAGACCCACCTTTCCTAATAGTCCTGCTCACAGTGCAGCTTATTTCAAAAGCTTGTGCTAAGGATCCAGCACTGCACACCGTACAGCTCGTTTTGGTCATGTCCATGTGCTGTGATTATAGGAACAGGGCAAGTCCTGGCCTGCCAGTGAAACATCACATTGTGTCGTATGATTGTTCAGCCCTTGTGAGAAAGAAAGTGAGGACCTTTTATTGACATTTGATCTACTAAAGATACAAATCAATAACAAGTACAGATAGGGTAAGGTTTGATTTTTAACACAGAATCTGTGAGTTCCTATTCTTGGTATTGGCGGCCCTTCTCCCCACAGCAGCTCTCAACTCAGATTTCCATAAACCCCACAATGTTGCGGATTGGAGTGTGTGATGGTACCAGAAACAGAGAAATTACAGAGGCAACAGTTGCTATCTTTTGAATGTTGTAGCATCCTGAACTTATTTCAGTGAATCCTTTTTCTGAGAAAATGATTCCTCCTGTTAGAAACAAAGTTTTTGCTTCTAGCTTAGCAAACCCTGACTCTGTCAGTAAAAAAACAACAAACAACATGTATGTATATATGCATATAAATATAAATATTAACAATTTATTCTCTCCTATGAGTAGGAAATAACAAATGCAGACACAGGGGAAAGGTGCTAAATTGTTTTTATTGCATTTCTTTTAAATATACAGTATGCCAGTTCAGCTCCCAGAGGCATTAAGTGAGAGTCCAAATGCAACATAAACAAATTCGAGCACAAATAAAAACAAATTCAACACTCACAAACACCCCTCAGTAACTTGACTTCTATTTCCGACTCAGGGTTGTGCCTAGGGAACCCAATATTTGCAAATGACTTTGTAGTCGTTATATTTCTCTGTTTCTGGGTATAGCATCTCAGGGTTTACTTTATTTTATTTTTTTTTGACAGCCAGAAGAAGAGTTTTGTAATTATTTGTTGTTAGATTCTATACAGAAAAGAAATACCAAAGAAAAAAGTTGAATTTGTTGAAGGGAATGCAGAAAATAAAAGAAAACCTATTATGGCTGCAAGGCATAACAACAACAACAATAACAATAATTAAGGATTTATTGCTGATTAGATTACAGAGTTGTCATTGGTTTTTTGTACTGAATGTTCAAGGCATGTACTTTGTCTCTGTAGTACCTATCACCTCTGCGGGGAAACACCAAATCTATTTAAGTAACACCCAAAAAAAAAGGTAGAAAAAGGTATTTATGAGCAGATTTCTCAGATGGCCTAAAAAAGACTCATTTCCCAAAAAGTCAACAACAACTTCCCACACTCTACCAGGCATGTGGAACAGGCTCTGTGGAAGGTCCAAAATTATTATGATTAATATCAGAAAATCAGATTCTTTAAATACCCTGAAAAAAAATCTTGTCTTTCCATAGGCCTTTCTGGCCTGGCTTTGAAAGAAAATCATTAGTAACTTTATCAGAAAAGTAGCTTGGAACAGCCTCATGTCTGCTGCAAAAGGCATCTCCTGGCACTTGCTCTGCCACTGAGGTCTCGGGGTTGTCATTTCCTGGAGTAGATTAGTCAGTAGATCGTGTGCTGATTCGTATGTAATAGCATACAAAATAGATGGCTCAAACGTTGAAAGAAGAAATAGAGAGAGACATATACATTAATGGAAAAGGGGACAAAATGCAGTATGTATTTTTCAAGAGTAAACTGAAACCAGACACACCTGATAACTTTCTGTTATTTTTAATAAGAGAACTGGTTTGGGGGGTTTGTTTGTTTTTTAAATAGATATGGGATATATTGTGGCTGTAATATACCTGTACCTCAGTAAAGTATTTGATGCTCTCCCTGCACAGAGGAACTCCTTGTTACCCTAGAAAAGAAGTTTACAAGTTTAAAATCTTTTACATGGATAAGAAAGCTGCAATGTGAATATGTATGAATGTGGCACATAGGAAAGTTATCAGACTGGACAGAAGCTAGGAGAAAAATCCCTAAAGGATTAGTCTTTTTCGTGTTGTCTTTGACAACCTGGGCAAAAAGTCATGCCATATCTGATGGCAGAAGCATCAGTTATGATGCAGATACAGTGGGAAATGCAGACAGGGACAGAAAAATGTTCTTTTTTTTTTTTTTCCCAGGACTGAACAAGTACAGTTCTTCCATGCCTGTTCTCCTGGCTCAGAATAGGAAGAGCTATAAAGATTACAGGAACAGGAAAAGAGAGCAGATGGAAACTGTTGGTATGGACATTTATTCCATGACATGCTGGAGGTTTTATTGTATACAGTCCAATAGAGACATATTGCAGAGATACTGTCTTGCTTTTTTAAAAGCGAGTAGCTGAAAAGAGGTTCAAATCAGCCACTGACTAATGCGGTGTTTATGTTAGTAGACTGGGATATGAGAAAGCCAAGTTCAGTTTTGTCTTGGCATCCAGGTACTTATATGGTCTTAAGCAAGTGAAGGAATTACCCTTTAAAGTTCCTCAGCTAGTAAATGAGGAAATACTTCCTGACTTAGTAGTGGTTGTTGTGGGGAAAAGTGCATTAAAGATTATGAGATGTTTAGCTACGATTTTAAAAGGGTCCATGTGAGCATCACTCGTCTGGAAGTTGCCACTGGATTTAATAGAAACTGATGACATGTAGTGAAAGATTTAGTGGTTATTAAATTTATGTAAACACTTAATGGACTGTGTATGGTTTTATTCTAGCTGCTTTGTCTAGGACAGTCAGTTTATTATTATTTGATTTTTAATTTTTTGCTACCTGCAACTTAATATATATACACACACACACACATAGATACCCTATCCACGCAGTAGAATAATCCTGTTTGCCCAATTTGGGCATGAATTATTCTACGTGCTGTTAATGCGAAATGACACAGCTGTGCATAGTGTGCAGCTGTAAGGCTGAAATTGTGCTATGCCTACTGCCATAGTGGGTGCCACCCACACTCACCATTAAACTCCGTTTAACACACTTGCACTCACACAAAAGCTGGTGACCTGTCAACCCAACACGCTCCTGGATTTAACACTAAAACATAACTACTGGGTGACTGTTAAAAGACCACAAGCAGTAAGTGGGATTTGGAGGGAACAGGAAGAGGGAAAGGAGAGGAAAACATCTCAGATTCCTTTTTCATTTAAAATGGAGTCTTCTGGGAAAATGTAATTTATTGCATCTAAAAATACAGTGTGTTGCTGAGCAGGTGTAAGTAATTTTATCTAATTACTTCAAATGGGTTTTCCTTGTATGTGAACCAGCTGGGAATACTTAATGGTAAAAACATGTAGGAAGAAGGTTGATTTGGAGAAGGTGGAAAGGAACACCTTTAATAGCTGATCACAGTGAGTGCTCTGGGGTAACAGGGACATTGAGAATGATCTTAGGCAGTTTTAGAAAGAAGTTTCTGCAGCAGGATGTTGGGAATAGGCTTTAAGAGGCGCATGAAAAACAAGAGTAACATCTGTAGTGGTTCTGTAAATCTTTAAGTATGAGAAATCCGTTAGAGCCAGGAGAGACATTGCAAGTCCCATGATCTGACACTGCACACCAGTGTTTCCCAGAAGGAGCCAAAGCTGGCTGTTATTGGGATGGACTAGTTAGGCTACATCAGAGATCAGCTCTTTGATGTTACATATTTGGGGCCAGGACAGGCACTATGGTTGATTATCAGCCTCTTAGTGCTGTTGAAGCATTCAGCAAATAGCATCTGCCTTGCTAAAATCAGGCAAGCACCCACTTCATGCACAGGCTGAGTGATGCTTTGACACTAGATGTAGTTCGGTACCTCGCTCTGTATTGGCTCAGATGCCCGCCAGGTCCTCCTGTACCCGTAGCTCCTGTGGATGGAAGGCCTTGGGAGCACAAGACTCACTCTGTTTGCCTGACTTTTTAGCATGCAAAGGACGTGATATATGATTCCAAAAGGTCAAGGACAAAAGCATGTTGCTACAGGTGGGTAGACATTATCTGGTCTATGTGATGCAGTGCTGTCAGCAGGACTAGAGATATGTGCTCAAAAGAGGGGTATCTAAGTTATAATCTAGTTTGTCCCAGCTATCACAGGTGATGCATTGTTCTTTGAGCAGCAGCGTGGCGGGATCCATCCTTCATGTACCTGAGAATTGTTGCAATGGTTTACAGCAGCTAGCAGAAAGCCAAGATTTGGTGGGAAAGCAGGAATCAGCCTGAAGAAACAGTTTGGTTTTATAAGGGGGGAGGGAGAAATGATAAATATGACAGGTGTGCTGTGCATCTCCAATTTAGGGCATGATCATGTCAGCATGTTTTAGACAGCCACTGCTCCCCAGCTGGAAACTTAATTTCCCCCTTCACCTGAAGCAAAATATCTGATCCTGTGTGCATGCCCAGCTCCTCGCGCTGCGGAGTAGTCCAGGATGGATTACAGCAGCTGGTTTATTCCTGCTACTTCAGACTGAAAGCTACATGCACACTGGCAGCTTCTCCTTTCCCCCTGCAAAAGCACTGATTTTGAAAGTGCTTTGTTAATATAGCACATGGCTCCTTGAGCTTGCTCTCTGGATACGTACTGAGCCCTGTTCAGAAGGACCCTAAACCACTGAAAACTTTATCATGGCCCTAATGATATCTCAGAGCAGAAGATACAAGCATGGACCCACAACCACATTGCAGTTATACTAGACGTATTCTTTTGTTCCTTTTTTCATGTTAGCAATGCGACCATGTTGAAAAGAAAGCTTTGGAGTGCTCTGAGACAGATGACCTCACCTATGTAGTGACATGTTGTGTTGCTACATCAGGTTAGGAGGACCTGAAGAAGGAAGGATCCTATAGCCCACAGACACAGCAAGGGGAAGAACAGAATAGCTGAGGAGTACTTGAACTTGGACTGTCAGAAAGCAAGGGCTAACTCTCCTGATTTTTCCTATACAGCCATAAGACCATACACAAATTTATCATCAGCATCTCTTATTATCCTGCTAGCTCATTGCCCAAGAAAAAGAAAAAATAGAAACAAATGCTGATCCTCATCAGGATGGAGCTCAGCTTTGATTTAAATAAAATTGTGTGATATCATAATTTGTCCTGAAGTGAAGTAGGGGGTGATAGCCAGAGAGCAGGAGAGAGAGATTTCTCAGTGTAAGAGAAATGCCAGTGTCCCAGTCAGGGGAGAAATTTCTCATTGGGTATAAATCTGTTCCCCAGTTTGTGGAGTGTCTGTGGAAGGTTGTCACAGGGTTACTAAGATCCACAGTGACCAGGATCATCATCAGTACAGAAAATGCCAAAGCCATCTGATGATATACAGGGTAAAATGTAAGGAGTACTCTGAAATCTGCTGCTTTGTGAAAAACTCTGCTTGCTGGCAGTGGAAACAGCAGTCTGGCCTTATGCAGGAGGGCTCTACAAGCTTTCTTATTCCTGCTCTTACACCTCAGTAAAGGATTATCTGCTTTTCCCTGGCTTCTCTTTATTTCCTCCTCATTGCAGTCAATTTTCTGAATAATTCTATCAGTTTCATGACAGTTGCATCCAGGGGCTTCAGACTGAGGTGATGCTCCATTGCATTGGGGTCTCCTTCTGATCTGGGTAGAAACAGTTCTTTGTTTGGTTCATGCAGGGGAGGTCACTGCCAGAAAAAGGAGTAATTTAAACTTGGAGGAAAAGTATTTGCACCTTACTTTGGTAATGAGGCATAGGGATGTTAACTGGCGTGGCCAAGATTTCAGAGAAACCTATGGCAGACATACGATGTGGCTGCAGACTCCCCAAGTACCAGATCTGACCTTTGAGAAAAATCTTTCTTACAAAGCTGTAGCACTAGGTGAACCTAAGGGACAGATCTGGAAGATCATGAAATCAGGTAGAAAAGCCTATGGATAAAACACGTTACACTTCTTTTGGCTGGGCCCCAGAGTCACTTCAGCTTGCAAGGAGCAAGACCTTTTCCTTTCCCATGGAGAAAGTACTGGGTTTGGCACAGGTGATTGGTTGGCTGTAGCAAATAAAGACAATTCATCCTAACTCATTCTAATGCATCACTAATTGGGAGGGGGCAGGTGGCTTTGGAATGGACTGTAGGTTTTTCATGAGAAGGATCAATGAATTCAAAGAAGGGAGAGAGTCCAGCCAGCTGGTCAAGCTCTGCTCCCATTTAACGTCCAATTGACCTGAACCACACAAGGTGTCCCCAGCGTTTCATCCCTACATTTGAGGGTAAATTTGGCTCTGTAGTAGGTAATAGTAGAGGTTTTTTTGCTTCTTCACACAGTATCTCAGACTTAAACCTTCTTAATAGGCTCACTTTACCCTATTAACATTAAGCAAAATACAGCATTCCCCTCCTTCACAGCTCTTCCCTTGCTCTCAGGGAGGCAGCTGCTTTCACTGAACTCTTCCTCTTAAGCAGGAAGTCTTTTAAACCTTTAAGATGGGAATTAAACCTCATTGCTTCTACCACTCAAGGCACTTTCCCATAAGACGTACACAATTACATCGGCTAGAAGGACAAATTGTCCTACTGGATCTTTAAAGGAGCTGTACACTCTGTCACAGGTAGGTCTCATGCTGACCATATACAGTAGCGTGGATCCCCCATGGGCAGCGACATACACAGTGCAGTGGGATTCCTGTCATCAGCAGCGGCTCAGCTTGCTCGGCATCCAGAGAAGCGCTGGACCTGCTCCTCCTCCTGCGCCCGACTCCAGCAACCTCCCCTCTCCCACATCCCGGGGTTGCTAAGCAACCTCCTGCGAGCAGCAGAGTGAACAAGAGCTGTCAAATTTATCATTTTTTGTCTTAAAGTAGCAATGTCTCCTATGTAACTAAAAATTTATAGTCAAGAATTAATTGTTAGTTTAACATCACAATGAGGCCTAATCTTGCCTCCTCCCTCCATTCCCTCATTTGGAGTCCTGCATAGTTTCAGGGGACCCAGGAAAGGGTTGCACCCGAATAAGTGAAATGAAATAAAGTTTGAGGGCGGCTCTATTTTCCACATTTGCAGCTGGTTTGGAAATGAGGGCACCAGCAGGGTCTCCCACACTGTTGAATTTAGCATCTGACAAACTGCAGGAAATTGAAGCCAGTTATGCACAGGGAGTTGTATTTGCCATAGGCAGAGGAATTTAAAAATAAGACATAGATTTACCATACATCTAGAACATATTTCTTGTAGTGATTGACATGTCTACCCTGTGCCAGCTATGGTTCTTCTGAACTGACCTTATGAAGTGGCAGAAATAACTTTACAGCAGGGGCAAGATGGCATTGACATCTGAAATCAATTAGCATGAAGTAGTCTTTCCTCCATACACACTATATGTATACACATTCATACACCTATATACAAGGAATTCAGTCAAACACACATACAAGATGGTACTGAGCTGTACACTCAGGTCAAAGCTTCCCTGTTTGAAATAAAGGAGAGATCAAAATATACTCAACTAAAACCCTCTTCATCTCAAGTAGGACTTAATAAAACTGAATAATGAACAAACAGATGCACTAGCACATTTGTGTACCAACACCTCAAGTGTAATTTGCTGCTACCTCATGTGAGCACAGTCTTTGCTTACTGGTTATATTCAAATAACTGGGTAGTAATGGAAATGCATGCTTGTGATTCCCAGGCTTCATGGATTTGCACCAAGTTTATATTCACTATTCATTACTTGTCCTTTATTGGCTTCTTCAGAGAAAAAAAAAAAAAAAAAAAGTCATGGAAAAGAAGCAGAGTTTTTGGGGCCAAAACCACACCAGTGATAATTATGGGAAACAAATAAATACCAGGTAAGATCATTATTCATCCACAGGTAAATGGGGGAGTGGGAAGGAGTTTTTGAATGATTCACAAACTTGGGGGGGAAAAAGAGGTTGATTTCATAGTTTGTTTTATTGATTTTTAATCAGATTTACTAGCTGTGCATCATAATGAGGTGGTGTTACCTTTTTTAGCACAGAACATGTATTTCTTACAGCAAGGAACGGTCATTAGAAAAATTCTTCCTCAAAAATAAAGCTCTTTATCTTTTCCAGTCCTTATCTGTGCAGGGGTTTATACAATTTTCAAACTAAACATGTAAGAAGTTCAGGTAATGATAGAGCAGGTGTGCCTTGGGAGGACTAAATTATGGGAGTCAATAAACAATTATGGGGTAGCATCTGGATGATTGAAATGTTGTGTAGCAGCACTAATAGTTACAGAAAATAATGATTCTTCTGCTCCATGTGTAGGTCTTTTAATGTCCAAGACAGGCTTAAAGATTCAAGGGATTTCTGGGTTTGAAACTTCAGAAACAGGACCAGTCTTGCATTTGCACTGGTGCTGTTTTAGACTGTCTGATAAGATCTAGCCTTTGCAGTATTGGAAGTCCATAGCGTGACAGGAAACTGAGATGATCCTCGTGGCAGCAGATGGAATAATTTACATTGATTTTAGCAAGGTTTGAGTGATGCCATGATGACTATTAAACCAGAAGCATTTGCTGAAAAGTTCAAGAAAGTCTGTTTCTGAACTGTTGCATCTTCTCCCATCACTAATACCAATGTATTAATCTCATACATCAATAAGTGTTTATGCATAAGGTGAAAGGAACAGTCCTGTTGCTGAACATGAGTGTAAAGACATGAACTCTTCAGAATGCCAAAACTGAAAGAGAATAATGTTTCAGAAGTAGATGGCACCATCTAGGCTGTTTCTATGGCAGGGTACATTTGGCCTTTCCATTTGTGGTAACCTGATCTCATTGTCCGCTACAAGTGTCTTTAGTGACTAAAAAGACACGAGCAAGATTTGGGGGCAGGCTGTTAAAGGCAGAGAGCACAAGTAATCACTTTGAATGTCAGAACCACCATTAACAATGAGGGAAAACCTGGGAACCGTGGTACCTTGAGAAAGGCAGTAGTGAGGCGTCAACATCATTAACAAATATAGCTGAAATTGCTTAAAGCAGGGTGGTGTTGACAGCAATCTAGCCATATTCATACAGGATCATAACAAAAAAAGAATCATATTTTTCTTAGGATGTTTGGATGAAAAATAATCTATAATATGCAGTGCTACACAACTTAGAATGTTAATGAAAAAAGAATCTAAAACTGATGATTGAATCTTGTACTTTAGCCACAGGAGAAATGAGCTCCCTGGGCTCTTTCCTTTTTGCAACCTCTGGAGTTTCTTTCTGTCATCTAGAATATGAGAACAGATTCTTCAAAGTGTAACTCTGGGTGTGCTGTGCCTGTGTATGAATTAAAATAGACTGAATGATAGAGGTGATTTAGCAAGCAGTTGATAGGCTTTGCTTTTCTGAGCTTGCTCTTGACAAAATAGACCAAAACTAAGAAAGAAGTGTAAAAGCAGCTAGAAAAAAGGATGCTCTCCTGGCAAAATGTATTTGATTCTACAGATTTCTGCCTCAAGGTTCAAAAATGGCAATGTCAATATTTTGCAGTGTTGGTGGGTAAATCACCACTATAGACCATAACATTATGCTTTTTCCCGTGACACTTGTCTATGTCCCTCTATACAAGATGAAAACTCCAGCCATGGCACCATGTAAAGCCTGAGTTTTAGCTATGTTACAATGACAACAGGTCATGATCTTGGCTAATTATTTTAAGCCTACTCATGTATTAGAGCTGGACTTATGTCAGGGTCCTCCTGCACATACTTTGTTGTGTCCATGAGTACTAGGTTTCTGCTAACCTCTAGTCACAAATGAAAACTTTTTTGTCTGGGTTTCCAAGAAGGATAAGAAAGAGAGACACACACTTAAAGAAAAGACTGAGAAATTAAATGGCAAATGTGACGCTAAGGGAAGATACAGAGGTGAAATGAGAGGCAAATGAAGTTTTCCTGAAGTTATAATAATTACTAAAAATCCTTTTTTTAACAGATTAAGACAAATCAAATATTCTATTCCAGTGACTCCTTTGAATTGTGTTACTGAAAGCATAATTTTCCCAATGTCTGTATGGAACAAAATAGGGGCACAACATTGCTTGAGATGTATTCAGTCTTTTTTTCCAAGTGAGACTCCTCTAGAGGATGAAGCATGACAGAGGAACTTGGCCCAAAGACTAAGGAACCAACCAAACAAGAGTTTCCAGGAGGTTCTGTAGTAGTGTACCACACCTGAAAGAGGTCTGAGTTTGTCTGAAGATTCTTTATTTTCTTGAACAAAAAAAAAAAAAAAAAATTACTACTAGAAGCAGGAACTCTTCATAAATACTGTTTTGCTCATAACCCCATTTTCAATTCAAGATGTATCAACAGACAAATATGCCCGTCATCTATATATAACAAGGTCTTCTAAAAATACTGAAAGACATGTTAAGGCAATTGGAAGAGAATTACTGTAAAGAAGTAGAAATACGGTCTGGGGAAGAAAAAAACAAAAAAGAAAAAAGCCACCAGCAGAGGGGAAGGAAATCAGAGAAGACACGATTGGGTGACTAAGACTGAAGAGGGAAGAAAGAAAAGGCCATGGTGAAAAAAGGAAGTCCTGATCTGAATTTAACAAGACCATGTTGCTACATAGCCATGACACAGGAATAAATGTACTTTACAGGCCAGTACCTGTAGGGCTAAGGACTGCTTTAGCCCCCTTCATAACTCCATACCTGAAACCAGAAGACAAGGAGATTCAAAGCAGTTTTGCTCTCCAAGTCCATGATTCAGGTGTTCTGAACACCAACATGTTCCCCCGTCCCTCAAGCTGTTTTCTTTGGCAGTTCCTCAGCTTTTCCATTAAAATTTGTGCATTATTGCACAGGCTGCCAATAAGCTGTTGCATACGTGGCTGCCTTTGCCAGGTACTGCTTGAACCTGCTGGCAATTTCCTGGTGGGTAGGAATTAATTCTCCAAAGGAGGGAAAACTCTGGTTTATAAATATATCTTTTACTACTCAGCCTGCAAGAAACTTAAACCAGAAAGACATTTTTCTTCTTCTATAAAAACTCATTGCCCAGCGTTTTATTTTCTTCACGCTTAGAGATGTTTTCCTCAAGATAGCTGCAGCTGACCTCTCTTGGATGAATGATGTCAGACAGTGCTTCACCAGCAGTTTTCTTGATAGTTATAGAGCAGCTCAGATTCCTTTGTTGCACCAGAAACATCAAGTTTCTCCAAGTGTAAAACAGCACTTCTCCTTTAGAGAAAAGTTGGAAAAGCTCTCCTTGACCACACACAGGGAAGGGATAGAAACCAAGAAGCAAACTATGAGCAACCAAGCTCAGAGCCCCCAGATCTGTCTCGCATGTGAAGCTTGTGCTTTCTGGCAAAACATCCCTTAAGCCATCCTCCCAGAAAGGTGTCTACACCCTTCTTCTAGCAGAAACACAGTGTGCCCTGCTGTGCACCCCATATCCCCTGAGATGTAGGAAGAATTCCTGACCTGGGAGATAGCAAAGTGCTTACCTCTGAGCCATGAGTTGGGTGGCAGCCACCTCCAATACACAACTCTAAACCAGACATCTTTGTTGACCCATGCCAGGCTAGTTGAAAATTTCATAACTAAGAACACTCCCAAACTCATAATTTCTAATTCCCTTTGCAATAGCAGACTGCGCAAAAAGAGATTCACCCTGTAAGTGAGCCTTTAAGGAAAACTAAACAGAGAAATCTGGGCAAGCATCACTCTCTAATCAGCAATCAAACTTCCCTATGAAGCTCTAGAGGGCTTGATTAAAAGCAGATGTGGGTAATCTTAATGAGGGAAAAGATATAGCTGCTGGGAGAATAGAAAATTTCATGAAGAGCCCTTGACTCTGTAGTAGACCTTCATACAGGGTTAATAGATTTGGGCAGGCAGCAAGCTAGAGTTTTATGCCACTTTTTATTAATCGCAGGAATTGTGTGTTGCACTGCAGGATGAGCAGAGGGAATTTGTTAAAGTGCAGCCCTCTCTAGCTGCATGGCTCTAAAATTGAAACACGGTCTTGTGATCACTTTGAGAGATTTAGGAAGCACTTGTATTCCAGATATCCACGAGGTTGCATGCTACCCTTTTGGTTACAGTATCTCCTTGAAAAAGCAGGGCATAGAATAGAAGGATTTTACCGAGAAAACACTCCAAAACCAAACTATGGTGAGGGGGTAGTTTTATTCTTCCTAACTGGGGATGCCTGTGGGTCTCTGCCTACTAAGGGGCTGGGTGTTGTCGGGAGAGATGTTTGCTTCAGAATCTTATGGCAGGGAAATGACAGCAAAGTTTCCAAAGGTAATTAAAATTTATCTTCAGCTACCGGAAAAACAAAACACACAGGGAATGCCTTAATTGGCAGCACTGTGGAATAGGATGTTTGTATTTACGAAAGAAAAGAGCAGTCCACATGTCAGTAATGGAAGGAGGTTCAAAAAGTGTTAGTGGGGAAAAAAAATCATGCTCTGAGACTCTCCAGTTAGGAACTTTCCTCAGGAGCTTAATGCAGTGATTTTCTATTGCTTTTGAACTCCCACGTCATAGAATCATAGAATAGTTTGAGTTGGAAGGGACCTCCAAAGATCATCTAGTTCAACCTCCCTGCAAATGAGCAGGGCTGTCTTCAACTAGATCAGGTTGCTCAGAGCCCCGTCCAACCTGACCTTGAATGTTTCCAGGGATGGGGCATTGTCCTGGTTTCAGCTGAGAGGGTTAATTTTCTTCATATTAGCTAGTATGGGGCTATGTTTTGGATTTGCGCTGGAAACAGCGTTGATAATATAGAGATGGTTTTGTTCTATGGACCTATTGTTACGCAGTGCTTACACAGAGCCGAGGCCTTGTCTGATTCTCGCACTGCCCTGCCAGTGGGATGGCTGGGGGTGCACAAGAAGTTGGGAGGAGACACAGACAGGACAGGTGACCCAAACTGACCAAAGGGATATTCCATACCATTTGACATCATGCTCAGTATAAAAGGAAGGCTAGTCGGGGAGAGGTGGCTCCAGGACGTGTAGCTTGGGGACAGTCCGGCTTTGGGATGGGTCTGAACATGCTGTCTGAGTTGTATGGTCCTTGGGTGAGAAACTGCATTGTGTGTCACCAGTTTTGTATATTCTGTTAAGTACTGAGGTTTTTGTTTTGTTTTTCCCTCTCCCTTTGCTATCCCAGTAAACTGTCCTTATACCAACCCACCTTTGCCTTTTCCTTCCCATCCTCCTCCCCATCCCACCAGGGGCGGGGAGTGAGTGAGCGGCTGCGTGGTGCTCAGCTGCTGGCTGGGGCTGAACCATGACAGGCATCTACCACCCCTCTGGGCAACCTGTTCCAGTGTTTCTCCACCCTCATTACGAAAAATTTCTTCCTTATAGCTAGTCTGAATCTAATTTCTTTTAGTTTAAAACCATTGCCCCTTGTCGTGTCGCAACAGGCCCTAACAAAGCTCTCCAGAAGTGAGGATCCAATGCGGATACATCGCTTCCATAGATTGCATGTACATGTATGAACTGGCATTTCTTCAGGTGCCTAACAGGCGTGTCTCAGATGTAACCATAGATCACAAACAGTTCATAGACCATAGAATACTACTCTTGCATTTGGCTGATCTGTTTATCTCTTTCCACATCAAAAGGCTATCTGAACATGTCTGGAATGCATTTATCCTTACAACATTCCTATAAGGCAAAATGGTGCTTCAGCCCATATTAGAGACTAGATATTTCTGACAGTCATGAATCACTTTCCCATCTTGACTATACTTTTCATGGCTTTGGTCACTAAAATGTCTTTGTCCAAACCGCTACACTATTAAGAGCTGACATGACATGACATGACATGACATGACAAGACATGGCATGGTTAAGAATTTTTTCTCAAAAGATTATTTCATTTTAAAATGCAGCTTTATTGAAACTGTACTTTTGGCAGAAGACAGTTAGTTTGGATGAATTTTTAAGCTAAAAATGGGCCAATGTTGTCAAAAAAATTGCTTTGACACTCATAAAAGGAAGAAAAAAGTGTTGCAATTTGAAGTGCCTTTGTATTTAAACATTAAGCTAATTTTAGTCAAGCTCTTTTTTTTTGTTTTTTTGAAGTCAGCATCTAAATGAATATTTTATGATTTTCAGTATGAACGTTTTCAGTGGGCCCTGACAGAACACATTTCAGCATGACCAGTTTGGAGGAAGTTTTGAGGTTTACATTTTTCAGGTTTAAGGTGGAATTTTCAAAATAGCATCTTGAGTTTGTATTTTTTTCAGAAGTGAGATTTTCTTTTCCTGACTCAATTTTCCCTGTCCTGTCACTTGGGACATAACTAAATAAACAAAAAACCTTTACTATTACAAAATTTCTACTGATGATCAATGTAAGTTTTTTAAATGGCCTCCACACAGCACGGCCTCACAGCTATGCAAAACTGAGAATAATTTTACATATTCAGATATGCATTTAAATCCCAGTTAAAGCAGTTTCTTTTTCAAGGTAGGATATATTTCAGAAAACCTTGAGGAAAAAGCAATGGTCTCAATGGTAAACTGCTTTGTGCACCACAAAGTCCAAATTTACAAATAATCTTAGGAGACTCTTTTTTATTGAATAAGGCATGTATCTATTGACTTTGGGGTTTTTGTAAATTCATCAAAGGCAGCGTGGATTCAAAAAAATGCATAGGAGAGACGTCCTGTTCCTTAAGGGCAAGAAGTCTCTAGAAATACTGTGTACAAGCAATAACACCTGAAGGAAAGCCTCCCTGAAGCTGGAAAGAGGCTGTTATGAAAACGGGTGGTGATCCAGAACAGGTCTGTGCTGAAGCAAAGTATGTACTGTTTACCAATTTAAACAATGGGGAGGATTTAGAGAAGACACTGGAAATGAGCCCAGGCTAACTTTATAAATGATTAAGTGATAATAATTCAAAATGAATTGTAGTTTGCATAATTTAGGCATGTAATTTATCCACTACTTTTGGTGCTCGGTAACCAGTTATTCTAAAGTAACTGCTTGAATTTCCCCATCACATCAGGAGCAGTAGGTGTTCTTGAACACCTCCCAGGTGATGTTCTCTACTGAAATGAAGCCTCTAGATTTAGGCTTTCTCATCTGAAGGCTGTTTCAACAAGTCCCGCTGCTAGGCAGAGTGGTTCTAGAGGTTACTGTGGTTTTGATGGCCTGTGAAGGTACAACCACAAGATAGCCACAACCCAGATTTAGTGTTCAGGGCTTCTGCAGCATGTTCTTGAGGGCTATCCTCAGATCCCACCATCTAGCAGGGCATTTCTGGTAGGATTTCTTGCAGCAGAGGAAAAAAAGTTGTTGGGTGATGTTTATCTGCTGTGCAATACAGCTCATTCACTCCAAATCAGACACGTATACCTCCCAACTGTGTTTACACAGCAGCTAATTTCTACTTGCGGCTGCTGCTGTTTATAGGGAGAACCAGCAATTGCTTCTAACAATTCTCCAAAAATAAATGTGCCGCCTTTACTGGGGTCATTAGAATTCTAAATAGTGCATTTCATGATCATTTATAATGCAACGGCCTTAATGAACAGTGCCAAATCGGTCTTAGTATTCTTGAACCACCCGTTGCTCAGTTCCCCTCTCTATTTCCATTGCCTTCATGGAAAGAATAGCAATAAATCATTTTATATTTAGAAAACTCCTTTTTATCCAGAATTAACCAAAAGGATTAACAGTGCTCTCCCAGTCCTCAAGACTGCAGCTTAGAAAAATACCCAAAACATCAGCCATGACAGGAATGAGACCAACTTCTGGAGCAGCCCTTATCTATATTTATTTCATTTTACTGCAGATATTACAGCAGAATAGACTAGGATTGAAAATATTCTGGGTCACAACCAGAAGTGCAGAACAGAATTTGGTCAGACATTTAGCATAAATCTTAATTCTTCAAACAATTTGCATGAGCTTTTTAATGACATGATTCAAAAATTCCTTTTTTAAAGGCTTCTCTGAAAGGTAATAGACTCAAAAGAGGTGTCCCTAATAGCAGTCTTTGGACGTTGACTCGGTATGGATCTGTAGGTTAAACTATCCTCCAAGGCTCAACAGGACCACTGCTTCTATAGTGAGGGACTCCATCCTAGTCCCCTAACTAGCTCTGTGATGAAGATTACATACTTTTCAGCATATTTGATGTGAGCTTGCTTTTCACTAGAGCTAAAGCAATTGAATCCAGTGCTCTGAGTTCTGCTTAAAAGGGACACTGGCTGAGAGGAATGAATGGCTGAAAGATATTGATGAACAGTGTTGGATGGCACAGTGCTTAATAAAAATGAGTCACACCTTGGCAGCTCTTGGGAAAGAACCTGCAAATAATTAGGAAATTAAACTTACTGGAAGAGAATCTGGTGCAGAGTCAATTTTTATTTTTCTGATTTCATATTCAAGTTCATTTTTCAACAACAACAAAACTCTGCCCTCAAAGAACTCAAAACCCCCACAGCTAAGCACTCCAGGAACTACACAGTGCTCTGGACAATGATCTTTGTCTTATTTGGTATTTGCTATTTGCCTTTCTAGAAATGTCAGGGCTGGGACTCATTTTTTTGGTACAGGACATCCGCCATCTTTTCCAAGTTCACTCAGACTACCAAACTGAATGTCCTATGAAAAAGAGCTTATTTTAAAAATCTCTTAAAAACCAAGCTTATACTTTTTTTCCCCCTCATTTTGTAGTGAATTTTGTTTTGGGGGGTGCGGAGTAGTTTAAGAAGTTTACAACCATTTAGAAAGTAAGGTTACACTTGACAAATACTTTTGGTAGGTGAAAAAAAGAAAATGTTTCAAGGATTTTGAATCCTAATGTTGACATTTGTTAAAAAGATTTTTTTGAGCTTTCAGAATAAGTTTTATCTTTTATGTTTTCAATGTTTTGCTTCAGAATGACATATATATTTTTGAGAAGTTAAAGCTGGACTACATGAAAATTAAAAGGCTAAATCAAAGTTGAAAACCACCAAAATGAAATATGACATAGTTGTGCTATTTGAATGAAAACTCTCAGGTTGACACAGAAAACGTGTTTTTCTCTCTCATACACACTATGTGTTTTAGCTCAACTATAAGCAATTATTGCTGCCCAATTTTCCAGCTGGATGCCAAATCACTATGGCAGCTGAACTACTGTTCTGCGCATCAGTTTAACCCAGATGATCCATATCTTGAATGGGTGAATTCGTGGAGAGAAGAATTTCTAATCCTTACTGGATTTCAACAGAAAACAAAACGAAACAGAGGAGAAGAGGTGCTGAGAATTAACCGCGTCTAAATGGTATGAAACCCCAGCAGAGTAATGAGATTCCACTGCCTGCTGGTTTATTGTCGAGGACTATAAAGACAAGCGAGCATTGACATAAAACATATGTTATTGATATTTGGTCTGTGGTGGTAACAGAGGAGCTGAAAATGAGGGTCAGCTCAGCACATAGTTTCATACTGCCTTACTTATATCCTACCTGTTTGTAATATATAGCTTGGTGAAATTCAGCTAACCTCCATATGCTTATCTTAAAAGCAGAAGTACCAGAAATATCAATGCGTATGAAACATACAAATCATCATTACTAGCATGCATCTGGCAATCCTAAAGACACAACATAAAAAAAAATTGTGCACAGAAATCATTTACAGCTAATACAAATGGGTGTGGAGGAAAAGCACTTAATAAATGAGTTCTAAAGGCAAATATTTTTTTTCGGACTGAAAGGTTCATGGAAAGTTTAAGTAGCTGTCTCTTGGTATATGTGCAAACAAACATGGAGGAAGGGTTCACAACTTCCCATAGTACAGAAAAGACTTTCATAAACATGTAAGTTACAACAGTTACTTATGTATATATAACATTGGTTAATATAAAACAACAGTAAAACAGTTTAAAAATAAACAGCAGCAGACAACCAGGAGCAGTTAACATTTCACAAGTGATGGAAGAAATACAAGATTGTCTGCAAATTTCAGTAGCTGGTGAGACAGCCTCCAGAGCTGTCATCCCTTCCATTCATCTCGGTATCACAGCCTTTTCAGTTTTTCGTATTCATTTTTATATTTTCATGAAATATTACTTGCTTAGTTTTATAGTCACATATATACATACGGACTTTTCTTAGTAGTTTCTGAATCCATTAATCTTGGGCTGTTTTTTCCTCTGTGACAGAAATAGACATTTAGAAGTCAAGGATGTGATGAGTGATGGTTTGAACTGTATTCTGGCCATGGGTGTAGCAGTGACTTGTGGAGTAAAGATCAAGACTCCACATGTAGTGCACCTGGAAGAAAACAGCTGTACCCCCTTTGCACCCCTCTACACTCTTCAAAGAGTCATGCACGATATATAGGGAAATTTTATAGGAAGTAAATCCATCATTCCTCGTGAACTGCTCCGGAGGCGATGCTAATTCAGTTGAATGAAAAGTCCTGGGAGGTAACGGAGCTAAGGTAGCTGTATGAAAAGTTAATCTTGTGATACAGTGGCATAAAGAACTGCAAAGAGTAATTACTGGAACTCAATTAACTGGAACAAACAACTGATTGTGCAATTAAGCAAAAGCCTGTAAATCATTACAAACCTCTTGTCATACAGTATTTCTCCACAGTCCTGGTGTAGTGACCCTGCTCTATCAGCTAAGAGTTAGGGCTAAGCTGCAATCATGTTTTCATTGCTGTATTATGAACCACTAATGATGATCACTTGTGTACTTATCTTAATTATCCTGAACAACAGTGCACATCTCTAACCCTCCATTGTACTGATGTTGTGACGTATGGGAAAGTGCAGGAAGTCATAGAGAATCATACAGCATTCCGTATACCACATTCAGGTTTACAGGTTTGCATTTGTACCTTTCATACAAAACACCAGCTACTCAAGGGAAGGCACAAAGTTCCTTTCTTATCAGATCATTTAGCCACGATGCAAGAAACGGTTATATTTTGAGTTTCAAATCCACTCAGACATCATTGGGTGGAAAACTAGATTTACACTTCATTGATTATAAAGTTTGCTTCTGTTTAGAAGAGATAGGAAGAGAAAGAAGAAAAGATCTCGTTTCAGTATTATTCAAAAAGAATAACAGAGAAAAAAGAGATCGGTAGAACAAAGTAGAATACTGAGAATATGTGACAAGGAGAGGACATACAAACTAAGTTGGCAGGACTGTCTGGAGATAAGATTCCTTGAAACTTCACCTTTATGATCTTGCTTGCAATTGTTTCACTAACTCTTTGTGATGAAATTGTCGTGTTGGACTCCTCCTCTGGCTGAGGATATTGGTTTTGTTTAGACTCTAAAATTTCAGCAAAACTTGTTACACTTTTTATGAGACTTAGATAAGAGGGTAAGAAAAGGAAATAAAATGTTTGTGCTGCATTTTGTCATAGCCTTTCCAACTACCTGAAAAATGTTCATTTAAAAAAAATCCTGCCATTGTTCCTCTGTGAATTTCCTAAGGGGTTTTGTTAGGTTTGTTTTGGTTTGGTTTTTCCTTTCAATCTTTATACATTACGAGAATTTTGTTCCAAAGGCAGCACCTACTTACTCAGAAAGAGTATGCCCTCATGGTAGTTGGACCATCACTGTCACCTGGAAAAAAAAGCCCTTTTCCCCAACCTCCTTTCTGCCATACTGAGATGCATACGCAACCTCTTTCTGAAAGCGGAACCACTGAAATGTCCTCTAGCACTGACTGCTGCTAGTGAGATGTGCCATGATGACTGCTCTGAAGAAATGCCGTCTTTCTGCCCACTGAACAGTACAGGCAGCTGTTTCTTACATGCCCCTTGCTCAATCCATTTTAAAACCATGTTGGCAAAAATAATTTCTAAGGGCAATTTGCCTTCTGTGGCCCATCAGTCCTTGGCCTGGGTTTAGAGAAGCTACTAACGAGGCTGATGATTAGTGACAAGTATGGTGACAGTACTTATGGTAGAAACATCTGGCTGGATGCTCTGAACTGGGTGCAGACCCACCAGCCTGGCCCACCATTTGCTACTGTGCAAATGGCTTTACATTTCAGAGACCACAGGATCATTTATCTTCATTAAGCCACAGTTCCTAAAACCAATAATTAATGACAACTAATTTGGAAATGGCTGTGCAGATAAGGAAGTACTAAGGGAATAAACAAATTCTGAGAAGAGGAAAAGTGCAGGCTGGAGGAAAAGAGACATGAAAACATTTTCTTCTCCAAAAGCATTTGGGATCCCGCAAGGACGTTTCGGTGTGGACTGAACCACTAGTATTTCCTGACCAAAGTGAGCAAGACCACTGGACGTGTGAAGCTGTCTGAACGTGTGCAGGTGGACACAGCTGGCAGAGGGCAAGCTCAGCAGCTTTCTTGGCACGCCAGGCATGGGCTGCACTGATCTCTTGCTGCCTGTCCCTTGTTATTGTCAGTGAGTAGCAGAGCCATGGCTGGGATTTGTTCTACAAGAGGAACAGGAGTTGGCTTTTCATGTGAAGTATAGACAGGGACTATGCCTTTTCTTCTGAGTGTTTCTGTGCATCCAGTCCTAAATTTCAGCCCAGCCTTGCTGAACTGACACTGTCCACTTCCCTGAGCTATATGAATAAAATATTCTCTATTCCTGTAAGCGGGGTACTGCTTCCCAGATACCTTGGTATTCAATCTTTGTGAAGAAAGCATACAAGGCACAGCCATGAGATGCTTGTCACAAGTTTCCCAGAAAGAAAACTTCAGGGAGAAAAAGTTAACAGCTTCCGTCTAAGAAGGACAAGAAAGTAATAGCAGTCATTAAAACACACTTTAAAAATTCAGTGCACTCAAGGAGCAGAGCAGAAGGAAGCCTGTTACCCAGGTCTCCTTGGCATGACAGGCCTCTTTCACAGTCTGCCCTAAAAACCCCAGTGACTGTAGAAAGAAAGTTGATTTGTAAAAGCTGCGTTTTAAGGTAAGAGAGAAGGTGTTTTCTGTTGACTCTTGTATTAAGCTAATCCGCACAAAGATTTTAGAATTGGCCACTAGTTTTAAAAGCTATTGAGGGAATTGTTTATGGGTTTTGCACAGTCTGTACAGAGAGGATTTTTCATCATTTCTAACCAGCATTCAGTCCCAGCACTAAAAATGCACATTCACCCCACGATCCCACTGCCTAACTAATTGCTTTAAACTACTTCGTAGCCCTCTTTTAAAAACTTGTATCCAAATGAAGGAAAGTCTCTGACATTCTTCTTTGTCCTGTTCTGCAAATAACAGCACAGGAAATCCCTCTTCTCAGGGCTATGAAGAAGTTTTAACTGAAAAATGAGAAGATTCCTGTATCAGCAAAGCAGCAAGGATATGGAATAGTGGGGAGAAACATCTAACTCATTTAAAATAGCCTTGACAAGTTTGTAATGAGCTTGTATGAGGAGGCAACACCAGGTCACAGCGGACTGGACTTGATCAAAAAAATTTGTTATGGTTCCAAGTTTTAAATGTGCTGAAGGCTGTTTTAGTGAAATTTAGGAAGATGTGAATAACTTTTCTTTTGGTGTTTTGGTGTTTTTAAAAGATGAGCAGCATCCTGTACTTACTGAGAAAAAAACCCCACCAACATTCTCACAACTGCTCAAAGAAACTGTGTCACCATCCTATAGCTAAAATTTAGCAGTAACTGTGCATAACAGACTGTGAGAAATGCAGAGGGTTGTCAGGAGTCTATGATTCCAAAGGCTTGTAACTCAGTTAAACTGCCTTGATCATGAATATGATCATTTCTATTTTACAATTAGGATGAACAATGAGATGTGTAAAGGACACACAGGAGTGAAGTGGCAAAATCAAGAAAAAAACAGTTTGTCCACATTGCAGTGTTTGATGAAGCATAGGTAGGCATGGCAGGCACAGCTGCCAGACTTTCAGAGGACTTGCTTGGCTAGGTATCCTCCAAGGGCCATGCTGATGATTGCCATTATTTTTCTGCTACCACTTGGAAGCAGTTATGAGGACATTTGTGGATGGAGTGGACAGGGAAGTGTGGAAGATGCAAGATGATGTAGTACAGGAAGAGAAGTCCTGAGATTACAAGCAGCAACAAGATAGGGGTGACACAAAAGTAAAAAAAAAAAAAAAAAAAAATTAAGAAGAAGAAGAAAAAAAGTAACTCTCCTAGCATGAACCAAGTCTCCTTGCTGGAGAAGTTCAGATGTTCAGCATGCATTTCTGGATACTTGGACAAGAAGGTTCACACATGGTGGTTCCCTGCTCTGAGGGATGATCACCCTGCAGTGCCAGAGCTAGGTGTGATCATCCTCAGAAGTGCTCATCCAGAGATCCCACCACCTAGGAACACCCACACTGCAGGGAGAAGGAAGGTCCTCTCCCTGTGTGCTGAGTCTGGGTGATCACCTCCTAAAGTGATCATCTGCCACAGCGTATGGACAGAGGCTGACAAGCAGCTCTGGTATGACCATCTTCACACACCAGTAAGTACAAGTGATGGAATTCACTTAAGGCATTTGGTACCTGATGGATAGAAACCAGCAATCCTATTCAAAGCTATCCCTCCCATGCAGAAGAAATGGTGCCCAATTTTCAGCCAACTCACCTCCATGAACAAAATGCTTTTATATGTGTGTATTAACTACCAGTCATTGTGAAGATCCCATGAATGCCCCTGGGCACAACCACAGTACTAATAATTTCTTTGCTATAAAACAAGGTTGCTATTCATTCCTGGATAAAAATCCAGCACAGCTCTGCCAACTTTATCTTGTTCCTGTTTCTCCAGTGAGCACCAAACATCAGAATCTGGTCATTGGTCCTCTGCTTGTTAGGAGCAAAACATTCAAATAACAAGCAAGAAACCTGCACAAATGCTCTCCGTTTCAGGAGGCTATGAAACAGATGGCTTGGTTATAGCATCGTTTCCCTCCGCAATAAAGGTTTTGCTTTAATTCTGTAAGTACAGCTCATCTATCTCAGCCAAGGGGATCCTAGAGGCTTTGTCAGTTTTGTGTGTCTGTTTGGGGGCAAGACAGAAAAGTTGTTTTCTTGCCATGGAAAATAAATGCGCTTCAGTACAGCAAAACAAGAAAAAAAAAAAAAAAGACACATTATAACCAAGGAAACAATGATTTTTCATGCAGGAGAGGAAGCAAAGCATAAAACAAGGTGTATGGGGAAACAGGGCAGGCAGAGCCCCATCTTGTGGCAGAAAGTCCAATTCATGTTCCGCCGGCTGTGCGTGAGTCACCATGTCCCAGCGACAATATTCTGGGACGTTGCTCTGTGCAGCTGGCCTTTAAATATTTAAATCTATTGGACTACAGGAAAGATGTCTGCTCTTTGCCAAGCAGCTGCCTATAAACAGCTTTCTAAATTGCAAGTCTAGACTGCACTAGCCTAATCCAGAAGAGAACTGCAGGAATTGTGTAATTAACTTTTGCCTTTCTAGCAGAAAAGGACCCGTTTGTGCTGGGAAGGCAGGAGTAGGTCTAAGTCTAGAATGGAACTGAAGGGATACTGAACTTTTTTGGTGTTCATTTGTTCAATCTGGGAGTTTGCTGTGGTCTGGGGCAGGAATACAGCTGCATGCTGACCACTAGCTTCTCCCTTGCTAAAGATAATTTCTCCAGCTCTCCCTTGCACCCACTCCAGCTATCAAAATAGATGTTTCTCCAGGTAATTTCATATTCCAGCACAGTCACCCCACTCAGCTATCTGCATGCAGACAGAAGACTATCAGTCAGTGGCCAGGAATTGCTGTTTTGGGATCTTGACAGTCCCGGAGCCACAGGAGCACAATGTAGAAATCACTTTTATTTGTGCCCAGGTCACCTCTCCTAGGATTTTTTTCTGTAAATACACCTCAAACCATATACTGCATGTTGAGGAGGACAGGAGCAAAGAACTTGCAGCTAAGAATGTATCAGTCATATCTACTGGAGTGTGTGAAAGAGACCAGAGCTGCATTCACGTTTTTTTTTCCAACAAAGGTCCATCTCTTTAAGAGATTTTGGCACATTGCACTGATGCAAACAGGACCTGAACTTTGAGATGAGAATTAGGTTCCTAAATACCATCAAGTTCTGAGGTTTTGTGATTGGGGACTTTCCAGACACAAAGATGGATTTGTCTGAGTACAGCCTATCTCTGGAAGAGTCTGCTTTAGGTCTCCAAAAAAGATTGGAAATCATTACAAAGTTCTCTCTTGAGCCTTCTCTTGCTTTCTCATCTCTGTTAATGAGCATTTATGCATGGAGAACACATTCTCTCATGTCATTTTGTTACCTTTGCATCTAAAAATGAAGTAAAATGAGTACAGAAAAGGTGCAAAGTTTTTGCGTACTCATAAGTTTACTCGAAACTTCTGTCAAGTGGTATGTTTCATTACGAACTTGAGCCAAAACTTGTAGATTACTTGACTTCATCCAGGTATCCTCGAAAAGAACTTCGCTGAAAACAGACCAATGAACTATCTCGCCCATTTATATTTCTAGCTGAGATAAGAGTCTGTGGTGACTCACTTCTGCTTTGCTGTGAGCTGAGGGTGCAGTAAAGGGCTGATCAAAATCCTTCACCTCCTGTGGTGGCCCGTGCTCAGCATGGCTATGGCCACGGGTCACTGGTTAGCAGCCTCTGCCATGTGGCTTCTTCATGTTCTCAGTTCAGTTCCTTAAGAGTGGGCATTTACATCCTAAAGTTGAATGGCAACTTATTAGTGAACTAGCAAATGGGATAAGGGCCTGTCATGGAAAAAGTACTACATTAGGACAGCTATTCCTAAGAAAATAATCTTACCTGCTTTATGCAGAAATATTCTGTGGTGAAGACAGCAGCCATCACATCCTACACACGTCAGCTGGATAAGTATTAACCTTATTATTAATATTTTTTTCCTACTGGATGCATCTAAAAGATGTCAGATTCTGCTATATTATGCATGCTACAAACAAGACTTGAGGGAAAGCATCTGGCCTAAGGATCTTCAGGCTGAGCACAGGAGCAAATGAAAACAAGAAGATTAAGTTCATAAGTAGAACTGGGAAAAGGATCCAGATGTTTTACCTTATAAAGTCATGCTTCACACATTGGGCCACACTCACTTCCTTCCCTTTCCTCTAATGTATGTTTTTTCTGCCCTATTGGGTGTTCTTTGCCTATCTGCAAAAGTTGGTGGCTCTATAAGAGAAATGGCTGCAAAAGAAATAAAATCAAAAGGTAAAAGTTGTAATTTATTGTGGAAATTGTTGGTAGAAACACTGGAAAGGCATATGCTGGAAGATCATATGGCACTGGGGAATCTTTGGATTTATGGGGTGGCTTGCTAGGGTGGAGGGAGGTGAGGTTTGAGAATGCCAGAACTTTATTTACTACACGAAGTATGCTGACATCTTTTCTTTGATTTTAGGGAAGTGTGAATATCTCTCCTAAAAACTTCAAGGGGCACAGAGGAGCCTTCACCGGTGGAAAAGGAAAGCACAAATGCCAGTAGCATGAGCAGGCTGTGAATGTTTCCCTGTTTCTAGAAGAATGTGGAAATTTTTTCATTTTTATTCAGTATTTTTCAAAGTTTTCTATTTTCTGTTAAAAGACTTTTAAAAATACTTCACAAGGATTGTTTTCAAAAGGTCAGAAAGTGGTATTAGTTAGGTTTGTTTTGCTGAGCATCCTTTGAAGACTTTTTCTAAAATAAACAAAAACTTGAGAAATCCCTAACTGGCAATTAAAGAGTTCTTGTGGACATCTCTATTTTTTAAAAAGGCCATTTTTTAAAAAAACAAAATTAAATGGGCATAAAGTTTCAGCTTGGCTTACTAATGCTTTGGATAAATTTTTTTCTCAGAGTATTTCAAATGTGTTTTTTGCAAATCTGTTTACCCAGTACTCAGTTCTGGCTCCAGCTAAATGATATTCTTTACAAATAATATTATTCATTATGTTTGTCCCCAGTTATTCTTCATGTGTTTTCTTTGCTGATACTCAGTTGTTGGTGTTCACATTTTGTTGCATCATTGTCCTGGTTTCAACTGGGATAGAGTTAATTTTCTTCCTAGCAGCTGGTATAGTGCCATGTTTTGGATTTAGGATGAGAATAATGTTGGTACAACACTAATATTTTAGTTGTTGCCAATCAGCCAAGGACTTTTCAGCTTCTTGCACTGCCCTGCCAATGAGAAAGTGGGGGGCACCCAAGAAGCTGGGAGGGGACACAGCCAGGACAGCTGACCCAAACAGGCCGAAGGGATATTCCATACTATATGATGTCATGCTCCATATATAACTGGGGGAGTTGGCCAGGAGGCGGAGTGGCTCAGGAACTAGCTGAGCATCAGTTCCAGGTGGCAAGCAATTGTGCTATGCATCACTTCTTTTGTATATTGTATCATCATCATCATCATCATCATCATCATCTTCCTTTTCTGTCTTATTAAGCTATCCCTATCTCAACCCACCAATTTTACCTTTTTCTTTTCCATTCTCTCCCCCATCCCACTTGGGAGGGGTGGAGAGAGCAAATAGTTGTGTGGTTGTTTTAGCTGCCTGCTGGGTTAAACCATAACAATTATGCAATGAAATTACTCAAGATCTTTAGCTGAGCAAAGGTCTTGCAATTTGTGGGAGCCAGGTCCTTCACCAGAGAAACATGTCAGAGTGCTGTGAACTCTGGCCCCCAAAGGCAGAGCTGGGAATCGTTGCTAGTAGATGCCAACACTCAAATCTAAAAGGGGTAGGTTTCACCTTTTACAATAACCTTCAGGCAGCCAGAAAACCATAAAGCAACAGAACTCCCTTGCCTCCCCAGGTATGACTTTCTCCTGAACCCCACAGCCTTCTCTGCACATCCTGTAACCAAAAGTAAGTTTTCTTGCCTCTTTTTCTGTCCCATCTCTTCCCAAACACAGTTTCTTGTCTTTTGTCTATGCAACCCTGCTCCTGCCTGTCTTTATTAATGGCCATGTGACTGAACACTTTTAATTTATTCACCATGGATCAGCTTAACACTGCTCCTCTCTGTAATTCACACCATATCCTGCCTGCTGTTGAATGTTGTTTAATTCTGTAAAGCTTTCGAAGTTACAAGCTGCTATGCACTGTATCATCTTGTATTGGCATCTTGAATCTTTAATAAAGTTGTTCTCAAATAATGTTTCAATAAATGAAATGTACCTGCTGAGATGAGATGCTGCATATCAACATGATGAGCAATGGCATTTAATGGCATAGAAGATACAGACAAAGGGAGGGGTAGAGTATCTTAGAGAGAAATAAAAAGAACCTTCCTACTTTTTTTTTTTTTTGCATTCAGAGATTTGAGTTCTTTTTGTCTGAGATTTCTCCCACATAATTGTCAAATTTAATTATTTAGAACACATATCCAATAATGCACTAAGACTAATTCCCTGGGAAACTGTCAAACATGTAAAAAGGAGTGGCGAGAAAAGCCCTGGAGGGATTTTGTTTAGCATGACTGCTATTCAGAAAAAGATATGTGCACCAATACTAAGGGCTTGGGTATTTGCATATACATGTAGGCACGCAGATGTGTTTATACATGCATATATATTCATTTGCATACTAAACAAAAGCAGAGTTTCCATGAAGAAATGAAAAATAGGTGGATGAAAACTGTCCCTTTTTAGACAGAAAAAAAGCCCAGAATATTTCATTTCTGACTCTGTAAGTTGGTACAAACAGTTGATGGGAAGATTAGTGCTGACTTATTTGTGATGAAGAGGTGAGGTTTGTTTTCTGTGAGAATTCATTATGCCATAGAAACTCAGATCCTTGCAGGTACACAGGCACTGAGCTACAAATGATAATCAATAAGAAAGGGTTATGTTCACCTCCTTAAGAAACTGAGCCTGAGCACTTGATTCAAGGCCCATTTGTTGGTTTCCATGGACTTGGGAACAGGACCTACCTCAAAGATGCTGCAAATAGAGATGAGGTCAAGGTCTGCTGCTCAGTGAAGGGAAGATAATGTGCTAAAGCATTAGTGCAGTCAGCTCCCTGGCAGCTTCCCTGTGTCCCCCAGGATGCTCCGAGGTTCACAGCTGTGAAGGAGCAGCCAAAACATTTGAGCACGGGATTGGGCAGAGTTAAACAGCTAGAGAAGGACAATGTCAGGACTGGAAATAGCTAAGAAGTAGGAAAGTGAGTACCAGACAGGTAGTTTAAATTAACAACTCTAGTCTATGTATTTCCATTGCCACTTGGTTCATTGTTCATGGATTAACACTGATTTACCTCGAAAAGGTGCAGGAGGGACAACACACCAGCGCTGTGTTGGAAGGAGCTGTTGACATATCCTCAATGATAGTGGGAGGAGTCTCCTAGAAGCCAGCAAGGGAGAAGGACTCAGCTGAATGGCCTCAGAGGAGCTAGAAGGATGGAGGAAGAAGCAAAGGATGTTCCTCACCTCTGTTCTGCTTTCAGAGAACACAAAGAAAATGTTTGGTGAAGAGGGGCTTTCAAAGAGCAGAGCTCAATAAGATAGCCATGAGCCCTCTCTGGCCTGTCCACTCCTCTTAAACTGATCAGACTTTCATTCACCACAAGCTTCCAAGATGGATGGAGAAAGGAAAGGCTAAAACAGACATAAATTTGATGTCTAACAGCACACTGGGATTTTAAAGTCCACAAGATGATGTGAAGACTACTCATTAAGTGGCATGCTTAATTTTCCCCTTGATTTTTGTCAATTACTTCAGGATGTCAGAGACTGATTACATTATCTTGGCTAGTCTTCCCCCCCCCCCCCCCCATTGATTTTTGGGGCTGCTGAGGTATGCTTTGTGCATGTGTATGTATGTGCACATGTATGAGATTGAGGTGTCTGGATTCAGTACATGTTGTTTTACACAATATATTGATAAAGCCTCAGGCTTTAGGAAGAATAAAGCTGGGAGAATCAGCACAGATAGTAATAGCTTGTGTTAATGGTGGTGATTTGGAAAGCAACCAGAAACTAAATCAGGTACGCTTAATTTTTTGCCATTATAAAATACTGTTCCTGGTCGCTTGCTTTACTCAAGAGTACCCTGAAAACTAGAACTGGGGAGAAGCGATTAATATTATGCTTCTCAGGTGTTCAGCAAGTGTCTCCTGGGAACAATTTCTAATATTCAGAATAAAATTAGAGCCTGTGAGAGTTCTGCCACCCAGTATAAAACTCTTCCACTCCCTAAATATTCCTTGATTTTACCATTTCTGTGAGTACCTGAGAATGAATGGTAATTCCCCTGAAAGGAAACCTTAATAGTGTAATTAAAGCTGCAATGCACCCTTTCTGCTCCAGTTTTGAACTTCAGGGGAGCTCAATACTGATTGTAACCTCACCTCTGGGATGATATGTATGTGGCTCCCACTGAATTACTGCTGATCCCGAAATGCATCATCTGCTGGCATTGCAGATCTGCTCCTTCTCTGCCCTCTGCTTGTGGCATTGCTATAGCACGTCAGAACCTCCTGTCTCGACACTATCCCATCCTAAAAAACACCACAGCCCAAAAAGGAAATCTCCCTAATGTTGCAGCTGGGAGCTAAGTCATATTTAGCCACATGTTCTCTGTCTGGCCAGGCCACATGGTCTCATACCAGTCTGAGTGTCAGACTTTCAGAAGGTTATAATGGGGAAAAATTTCCTTTCTTTTCTCTGTCTTAAGACAGGGACTGAGTCCCTGAGATATTGCAGCAGGGAAGAAAAAACATGGTCCACCCTGATGTGAAACAATTCTTGAAGGGTCTACTGTTGACAGGGTTACTATTGACCTTGACAATATGATGGATTGTCCCAAACTATCATATCATCCCAGGGAAGATGCACAGACATTTCCTCTTATGCATATCTTTCAAATCACTCATCAAAGTGTGGACTACACCATGGGGCAAGAGCTGAGGTCTTGTTGATCTTCCCAAGCTGTTCTTGTTTAGCAAAACACAAGCAAGCAAAATTTAGATCTATGTTGTTTGCTTGACATAAACAAATTACATTGTGGGTCAGATGATACATAGAAGCTATGCTATTAACTTGACAGCCTATAGTGAGTATCTGTTGGTTTAGAAAAGGAAAGCAAAGACACAATATTTTTGCTCAGTTAGAAAGTGTAGGTTGTTTTTAATCATTATGTACAGCAAACTATGAAGTCAGGTTGTAGTAACCACAAGACCAGGAAGCATAAGTGCTGAGGGAAGCATAACAATAGTCTTCTGGGTAGCCAATAAGAGTTATATCCTAATGTGGTAGCCAGCATGGTTAAGAGATGCTTAGGAAGTGAATATGTAAAAGAGCTGCAATAAAGTATGAAAGGCAAGCCTGAGGGGCTAGCTGTGTGGAGTTTTTCACAGGACAATATTTCTAGGTGTCACAGCACCCGGTATCTGGCAGGTTGTGTTCAAATAAACAAGGCACAGAAGTGCTTTGATGTTGGAAATATGCAGAAATTTCCACTCTGCTTCCTGGTTTCTGCTTAAGCAAGCCTGCGACTTTCTCTAATAGCCTTTGTGTGATGGATCAGAAGCAAACCAGAGATAAGGTGTGGCAATTGTGTTACTTAATTTCAGTGTTATCTGATGTTTGTGATCCAGGTCTTCCATAATATGGGCCATTGATACAAAACTAGTCGATTCTTTGCTGTCAATGACATACTTTGCTAAAGCAGGCTTTTGCATTCAGTTCAAATCTCCCTTTGAATACTGTTCTTAGGAGAGAGACATTTAACTCTGTCCTAGGTGATACATTCATTAGGAGAACAATTAACAAAAGCGACCCTGTCCCTTGCTGAGCAGTGAAAGGTGTCTTCTCCTAGATAGCCTTTCTAAGGGGAGCAGCACAAAGGAGGGAAGAAGGACAGCATCCCCTGCCGGAGGTAAAGACAGGCTCCAGGCAATCACCACACCACCTGAGAAAGGCTATGAAGTCAAGGAGAGAGTCCCAAAGCAGAAGTTGCTCTTGATAAAAGGAAAGGCCTCCTCCACAAAACAGCAAAGGTTGGGGCAGAGGGGGAGAAGTGTATAACTAGTGATGGCAGGGTGGGGCAGACTTTGTTTGGGATTTGGATGCATATTCGCTGGCAAAATATGAACTTAAACATTTCTGAAATAGTTGTTCAGGTATCTTGAGTTTCACGGAAGTCTGCAGGCAGCTTAATATGAGGTGTTGCAAGCTAAAAACAGCTGTTGCTCTAATTTATACCTCAGGGCCTTTTTGCTGCTCAATGTATGTTGAAAGGGAGTGGGCCTAAAGGGAATGTAAATTCATCTTATTTCTGCCCTTGCTTTAGGCTGTTCTCCCAAAATGTAACACGATATACTGTGCATTTCCTTAGGAATTTCTTTCTGCTGATCTCCTCAAAATACAATTTTTTATTATTGTTTTAGTTCATGGTCCCTATTTGATTTCTATGGCCTACAGTATGCGAACATGCAATGAAACTAATCTGGCCTCCTAACATTTATGTAGAAGTATGTAGTTTTCCAGAAAATAAATGGACTCCTAAATTCCCCTGAAATGAAATGCCTGTTTTCTCTGATCCTCACTCAAATGAATGGGAGCCAAATTGTTTTATAAAGCTGTCTTTAACAACTTGTAAGAGCTAGTGATAAAGCAGAGACTTGACCTGGGCCTGAAGGATAGCAAGGAGCACTTTAGAAGGTGGAAAATCCTTTTCACTATGAACTAGTGGCTCTTTTAGTGAATGAGTCTTCCTCTCAAATACACATGCCACTGACAAAATTAGGCCCAGCCACTGAATTACAGAATCTTTGGTGCAATTAGGCAGCCTTATCCTTTGTATTTCATCTTTCATTGAGATTGCATATTGCATTCTTATTCGGTGTTGACTATATTTTAACTTGTGATTCAAAGTAGTTCTGCCTGGGAATCAGTCACTGCAGTATGCTGGGCTTATATCAAGGATGCTGGAATATTCCACTCACAAGGCAAAATTCAAAGGCTTTATTAATATTTTGCAGTATTTTTGCATATGTCTTGTTATGCATATAACTAGACTCCTGTTTAGCATATGTATCAGTGACATGTGATGCAAAGGCTACAAAGTCAGTTACAGAAATACAGCTGTATCCAGTGCCTTCCAAAAATAGCTAAATATTCTTTATCTTCTTTAAAGACAACACTTCTGAAAGCTGTCAATGTATATGACAACTTTCCGGATCTAATGTGTGTTGCTACTAAAGCTAGTCATAGGAAATTTGATGGAATCACAGTCAGTCCATGTGAATATTATTTATTCTGCTGAAATTGAGGTAGTTTGACTCAGTTTAATTTCCTTTTTAAAGAAGAAAGAGTAAGATTTTAAGAATGTGATGTTGTCTCTTTTTAAAATTTGTGAATCTTTATTCATTTGGAAGTCACCACTTGCCCACTTTACTCTTTCTTTCCTATAGGGAAATACTTAATATTTCAAATAGAAACAGAAGATTTGTATTTAGTTGGAATGAAACATTTCTGAAGACCCCAAACAATCCACCATTCTTCTTCTTCTTCTTCTTCTTCTTCTTCTTCTTCTTCTTCTTCTTCTTCTTCTTCTTCTTCTTCTTCTTCTTCTTCTTCTTCTTCTTCTTCTTCTTCTTCTTCTTCTTCTTCTTCTTTCTTCTTCTTCTTCTTCTTCTTCTTCTTCTTCTTCTTCTCCTTCTCCCTCTCCCTCTCCCTCTCCCTCTCCCTCTCCCTCTTCCTCCTCCTCCTCCTCCTCCTCCTCCTCCTCCTCCTCTTCTTCCTCTTCCTCTTCTTCCTCTTCTTCCTCTTCTTCCTCTTCTTCCTCTTCTTCCTCTTCTTCCTCTTCTTCCTCTTCTTCTTCCTCCTCTTCTTCCTCAGGGAGACCTTATCACTCTCTACAACTACCTGAAAGGAGTTTGTAGTGAGGTGGATGTTAGTTTCTTCTCCCAAGTGATAGGGCAAGAGGAAATGGCCTCAAGTTGTGCAAGGAGAGGTTTAGATTGGATATTAGGAAAAATTTCTTCACTGAAAGGGTTGTCAGTCATTGGAACAGGTTTCCCAGGGAAGTGGTTGAGTCACCACCCCTGGAGGTATTTAAAAAACTTGTAGACGTGGCACTTAGGGACATGGTTTAGTGGTGGACTTGGCAGCACTAGATTTATGATTGGACTAGATGATCTTAAAGGTCTTTTCCAATCTAAATGATTCTATGATTCTATGATTCTTGGTCACCTGGTAGAGCTCTTCTTCCTGGAAAATCTCAAAATTTTCAGATGTGCTTCCCACCTGGAATGAAGCCAGTCTGTGCAGCTCCAGTTACAATAGCAGCTTTTCTCTCTCTACTTTTTCTCTTGCATAACCATCTGGCTTTCAAACTCTTTATTCTTGGTAATATTATTTACCTTTTCTTCACAGTTCCTGTTCCAGTTAGCACAGTTAAAATGTCATCCCTTTACTCTCAAGGTTTCTGTAGCTTCAAGACCAAGATAATACTGTAAGGCATTTCTTGGCCTGATCTAATCAGCTGAAAATGCTTTGCAGAGGCAAAGCCAGTGGACTCAATTGACCATGAGATTTGACTTCTGTGGGTTAAACCTAATGATTTTGTCTAACTGCCTCCTGACCCCAGCCAATGTTCCACATCTGACTGCATCCTACTCGTTTGCTGCAAGAGATGGTTTGAATTCCTCTATCTAGCTAATAGTTTTTTAGAATTCAAATCATATTCTGATCTCAGTGACTATTTAGAGAAGTTTGAAAGGAAGCATTCTTCTAGCTTTGGGGGATGTGCTGCTTAACTCTGTGCTTTTGACTTTTCTTTTTGTTATTTCTTATTTTCCTGACAATAATACTATCAATATCAAGTTAAAGGGAATTCCCTGGCTGAACTTGTCTTTTCACAGACTTCTTATCTGTCTAAACATTCATCTGCCCAGAGTTTAGATCCTGCCTTAAAGTTTTATAGCAGTTGTTTTTATCAGATACTTCAGAGATTTTTTTTGAACATTTTTCCTTTCCTCTGTTAAAGAAGACTGATTTTCATGTAAACTCCATAACACTGCTCATATCCCAGAGTCCCTTTGTAGCTGCAGAGTTAGCCTGGGATCCAGGGCTTAAACAAAGGGTGGTAAAAGGAAGAAAGGACTCTTCAATGCAGAGGTAGCACAGCTGAGTTGCTCCACCATTGGTTTGCTGTCCAGTTGCACCCCCGATTTCTTCCAGAGTCTGTCCCTTTTCCACTAAAAACATCAGTAACATTATGGTGCTTATAGCATTCTCTTATGTGAGTTTGGATATTGATACCATAGTAACGTAGGTGCCCTGTGAATTCCTTCAGCTCTGGATTGATCTTTTTTGGATTTGTATGACATGAAATGAAGCAGAGTCTTCTCGGTGATCAAAATGGTTGAATGTTTGTCTATCTTACACAGTGGGCACTCTTTTCAACCTTTTGAAAGCCAATAAGCATATAACAAGGCCATTTGTCTAAGCATGTGCCATTATTTCTGTGCCAGGACTCTCCAGACCTTCACAGTCTTGGATAAGTAATGCACAGTTTTACCCAATATAAACTAATCATGCGGACTACATCTATTGATACTTAATAATTTGTTGTTAGCCACAATCCTGGACACTACATATCTCTTGGATGCGTATTACCCTGATTGCAAGCCTTGCTGTACCACCTGCATATCAAACAAACCGTGTTTTTCTGTTGTGCCATCTATCCTTCAGTATAAGACTTTAGAAAAGAAACATGAATAAGGCGTCTCTCAGTGAATTTTAGGGCAAGGCTTTAACATATCACACCCTGAGTATTCTGCTAAGCCCTTCTAAACAGCATGTGGAAGTAATGACAGAATTAAGTTCATGCCTACTGTCCCCTGTCACAGTTTGGCTGCTAAAACAAAAACTTCTCCCATCACTACACTTAAGCTTTGCTAGTGATGTTAGTCAGCTCAGGAGGCAAACACAAATTATGTTGGAGTATTGCTGCCTGGCTCACAGTGTCTAAACACTCTCTGCTCTATCTAACCAGAATATGATGAGAGTCTCCCAGACCTTTCATAAATATTTTATTTAAGGCACAGAGTCATTACTGAAAAGGCATTCACATTGAACACAAATAAATTAATTTTCTTAAGCTACAGCAAATAATTCAAGAAAAATGTAATTTAATCAACTTGACTCTGTATCACACAGCTTCTTTGCTGGTATAAATTGAGTTAGCTCATTTTTCTTCAGTGGAGCTATACTAATTTATATTTTTGGAGAATCTGGCCATATCTTTTTACTGTGCTAAGGTTATCTATGTTGTCGAATGTCATCTACTGCAAAGATCATTTAGTGTGTAAGGAAGTCAGCTCAGGGACAACTTGTCAGATCATATTATTCCTGTCTGTTGTGGTAAAATACAATCAGAAATGCAGAAAGCATCTCTCTTTCAGAAAGGTGAAAGAGCAATACAGAAGAGTGGAGACAAACTAATACATCTAGAAGATGTCATCTTTCCTAAAACACATGTTTTGCTGGAATGTGATTTCAAAAAGAGTGATACCTCTTTGTATTTTTTAGAGATAACTGACATTTTCTTGATTTTGTTTCCCTCTCCCCCAAACATTTTAATGGAAAAAATTATTGAAAACATTTTATTAAAAACTCTTACTAAGAAAGAGTCTTAGTAAAATTCACTACTATAGAAAGCCTGGGTATTTTCAGCTTTATTCCTGTAACCTACAGCTTAGATTTCTATGTTTTTACCTGGTCTAGTGGAGGGTGTCCCTGCCCATGGCAGGGGGGTTGGAACCAGATGATCTTTAAGGTCCTTTCCAACCCAAACCATTCTATGATTCATTGGTTTTAGCTATGTACAAATAATACATAGGGTGGGGTCTTTCAAAGTTTCATGGACTCAACATCCCACACAGGGGTATAAATGAGATTGGTATTTTCAACAGGAAAAGCAGCATGAATACTCCAGTGTAGAGTGGTTCCTTCAGAAATAAGTCAACAAAGAGAGAATATAATGGGGGAGTTGTGTACAGTCCATCAGAACTGTATGTGAGAAATAGCAGGGTTTAAGCTTGAGTGTTGCTTTGTGTCACTCAGCTAGAGGGTTCCTTTGTCCTCTGTTATTTCTGTAGTCAACACCAAATTACTATCAGAAACTTTGAGGCTGTCAGATAACCCTCATATCAGGACCCAGCCCCGCAGCTGATATAGTTAAACAGAGATACTTCAGTTTGCCATAAGAAATCAGGCCCTTTCAATTTATCACTTTTCAGTATGTGACAAATATATTTCTTTTTTTCTTCCTCTGCAGCTAAAAGACATTTTGCCTTGATTCACAGAGAGGAACAACTTATCTTGGCAAGGCTGTAAAGTTTCCTGCCCTCATCTGGCCATCCCAACCACTCTGATGGATCCTCTGCTTCTTGCTGCTTGGATGGTTTAGCTGCCTATGTAACCCTACAAACTGAAGAAAGCTAAAATCTCTCTAAGTTCACTTTAAAATAATTGTACATAAACAGCAGTGTTCCTACAGTATCAGAGCCAAGGTAGGGGAAATTTAAAGGGATCAGATGTCTATACACTTTCCCATTCATGAATCAAAACCCCAAATGGCTGGGGGTCATAGTATCAAGTGTGTGTTGGTATCATTCACAAAGACATCTCTTTGCCTGCAAGGAAATTTTTTTTGTCCAACAAGCTCCCATTTTCTGGATAAATCAAGGGCTAGGCCTCTGAAAAGATAAAATGTCCCTCATTTAAGTGACATTTCCTCTTGTGGGCCCTACTCAATTCAGTTCTTGTCCCTCCTAAAGAAATCTTGAGCTCTTCCCAGTAGTGCCAATGTTCAGAGTCTGAAGTCACATCTTTCGCAGGACTGAAGGGAAGCCGTGAAAAGCCTTCCAGCTACAAAGCAGCAGATTTGGTGTTTAAAGGGAGAAGCACACTGAGTCCCAAGGTTTTTTAGCAAGTTAGGACCTGATATTTTCCATCCTTCTGCCTGAGGGGAAGAAGCAATCATCTGGCACATGTTTACAGGGCATGAAATAACAACTTGGCTGTAACATTTCAGGTCAGATCCCTTCCGCTGCTGAGCTTTGAAGAGGTGGGGGGGAAGGGTGGGAGCACTGTGCATGTATATGTATGTGTGGGTTAGTTTCTCCCAAGCTTAGGATTTGATATAACAGTATTAGCACCTGCTGAATGGAAAACTGAATTCTTCCTGCCACTTGAATGACAAAGCTGCCAAAACGGTGATGAATATTTCTTTCAAGGCTGATAAAGTAATCTCTCACTTCTGGTCACCACTGAGTCTCTGGGAAACCTTCAAATGCAATTTTCCCTGTGTTGGGTTGTACTTATTTTGATTTTCAATGAATTGCATCAGTGTGAAACCGCCCAAAGAGGACACATAAGGAAAGAAAAAGACTTAACTGGTGTGTTTCTGATTGACTGTGTAGTTCAATATTGTGCTGTGAGCTGCATTATCAATTAAGCTCATCCCTTTCACAGGGACTGGGACAACTCTGGAGGGAAAGCAACTTTTGCTAAGCTATATACAGGACAATGAAATTATGATGACTGATTGGGATTAGGTCTTTGAGATGGGTGCGACAGGGTAAACCACAGCCCACAGTGAATCTGGATACTGGCATTTATTTAAGAACAAGTTAGATTAGGGCTTTTACCTTGCTTGATTATCTCACACATATACTCACTGTCCCCCAGCACTGCATTCACCATGTCTCAACTTCCCTTCCCCCTAGGGAGGTGGCGAAACCAGACAAGGTCACTGACTGTCCCCCAGCATTCATCTCCATTCATCTTGCTGATGTCCATGATCTTCCTCGTATCCCATGTATTTCCTCCAGCCGGGATCTCCACCTTCTTTCAGGTCCTGCTTCCTCCTTCCAAAATCACTTCTTCTTGGGAATCCTTCTTTGAACAGCCTCCACTTTTTCCAGTTCCCCAAATCCCCTGCTTTCCCAACCTAAATAGTGTACATGCAGACCAGCAGACTACAACACTTGAGCAGCCAAAAAGTTCAGTTTTGATCATTCATCCTCTCACACGTGTACACCCAATTATCTGCTGCCTGTTGGCATCCACTGTTCAAACTGGTTTTTTGCCTATAGCCATTTCAGTTGGTGAAAATCAAACTCTCCTCCAGAGTCAGAAGAGCTGTCTTGATTCCTGCTAGTTCAGAATCTGGCCCCAAGACACTGTGCCTGCATTCCACAGGTGGAAAAAGAGGCTTGAAACATTTTCAGGCATGTTTGCTCAGCAGAAACCAATCCTAGAGATGGAAAAGTCCTTTTCTTATTGTGTGAATATTTGTGTTGCTGCTTTACAACAGAAACATTATTTTTCTCATTAAAATCTTGTGAACAATATTGTTTGAGCATCATGCAAAGCCTTCATATAAAGAAGATTTACTGCTTTTCCTCTTCATTTTGCTTGTTTAGCTCAAGTCCTGTGTGATTATTTTAATGCATGGGTTTGCCATTGAGGGCAGTTTGAAATGCAATGCTTGCTACTCTCCCAGCAATGAGGCTACCTCAATGAATCCCCAGCTGGAACCTGTTTGAGTGCTATGCCCCATTTCATATTGATGCAAAAAGCAACATTAAAGGGAGAGCACAGACTGAAAGACAGGGATATTTTTGCAAACTTCCCAAGTAACCTTGTCAAGAATATGAAAAGTTATATTACCTTCCTCCCTTCTATATTACCTTCCAATATGCTCAGCTTCTGATATCTCCCCCTTCTTAACATATTTTTCCTGTGGTGAATTAAAGCACTAAAATACAATGGCAGAAAGATTTGGAGTTTAATGTTTTCATACCTGGTCTCAAATTCTGGCAAGTTTTCTTCATTCCCTTCTGCTCCACACTTCTTCAGTTTCACAGATTTGATAGAAAGAATTATGATGAGTCTACACAGGTCCCTTGCCTTATACTACACGTCAGTAGTCAAATGAATCCTTGAGAAAATAATTTTAGAAAATTACAAGATAATAGTGCTTAAAGGACACCTTTATGTATGTATGCAGACAGACCTGAATTCAACTACCAATGTTCTGGACTAAATGTGTGCTCTTTGATCCAAGAGATTTATAACCACATTAGCTCTGTTTGTGCCTGATATACCTGCCTTGGCAACCTTCAGGTGAGAGCAGCCTCAGCTGAGCAGCATAGGTTAATCTCTGACTGCACCTGTCTTTTAACAGTCTGATGAAATCAAAGATTTGCCATTTTCCAATGATATGAGCCAAGGTTTTAAGTTTCTCTACGGGTTATGGAATTCCTGTCTTCCCTTTCGGAAATGCTTTGTCCATGGGTTGGTACTCAGGACAATAGAGGTACAGAAGGCATTTGATGGGATAGGGGAGCTGCCGGCATGCTAGGCATTAGGCTGTGGATTTCCCTTTGCAGAGCTACACAGGTGACAAGACAGGAGCATTTATTAGGAAACACTTTCCTCTTTCTCCTTGGGCATCAGATACGTGAAATGTACTGGAGAATGAGGAGGTGTCAGCTTCTGTTTGGATGATCGATTAAAGAAATACATGACCTCAGAGCTTTAGCTGAACTGGTAGGGGAAGTAGGGAGGTTGAGCTGCAGTGTTTGTAGTTTGAGCCTTCCATGGTTATCTGAAGCACTGTAGAGAGTAAAAGCCAGCCCTGTTTATCTAGAGGTGGCCTTATTTCACATTTCTGTGGACAATGTATGCGTGTTAGTCGGTGCTTCTACTATGTCCTCTGAAATGGGGAGCAGCCCTGCAGCTGTCCCACCCCCATGGTGGCAGGAGTTGCTCAGAAGTTGCTTTACCCATCGCTAAATAAAACAACATCTGGGTTGAGCAGCTGGGTAATAGTGAGTAACTTGACTCTGCAGAACCTTGAAGTGCAAGAAACACAGCTCTTTGTCTCCCTCCAATGGCTAATTAATGTCAGAGTGTACAGCCGGAGGTAACATCCCTGCTCCATTTCCACCGTGGGCAAACCTTCCAATGATTGCTCTTTTTAGCTTTTGAATCAGCTGCCTAAACATTTAGATCCTGAGGTTTGAAGTTTTAACTTTGGAGCCAATCTGAAAAAGGTGGAGTTATATGCTCTAATGCTTTGGGACAGGGTGTTTAGTTGCCTGAACTGAGATGTGGGGTAGAAGAGAGGGATCCAGCCTCCCTCTCTGAACCATAGTCATGTCACATAAGGTCCTTCCCCCTTCATAAACTTGTCTAGAAAAAAACAGGCTGGTAAATACAGATGGGACATATGAATTTCTACATCTCTTTGATGAAAGGAAGCATGTGTGATTTGCAATGTTCAGTAGCAGCAAGGAGCTGGCTTTTAGCTCTCATCGGAGAGATCCAACAGCAGAGCTCTCCTCTGTGTCCCTCTGTGGCACTGGAGCCACCCTGCAGCACAATGGCCTGTCGCTGCTGACACCTGAAGCACCCTCAGGCTTCGGGAGGGTTTGGTGCTCCACTGCCTGACCTTTATGTGTGTGTGATCTGAGATGATCACAGCCTGCAGAAATACAGCCACAGGCAGAAATAGAGGTTTGCTGCAGCTCTGGCTGTTCTGAACTAGAGATGGGCAGACAGTGAATCGGTGCAGATGGAGAGGCACTGCGAGAGCAACGGGGTGCTGGGGGGAGTGAGGGGCTGCTCTCTGGCTCTGTTTCTGACTTATGCCAGCAGGCCACAGCTAAGGTCAAAATACTGTCCACACAGACAGGAAAACAGGTATTATCAAAAGACACGTCCAAATAAAAATGCCGTAAAAGGCACATCGGAAAGATACCTTAAAAAAAAAAAAAAAAGTTGAAGGATAGGAAGCTTTGCCTAGAGATGGCCTGCAGTTTCTGTAGCCAGCATCCCCATATCCTGCCCTCCTCTCCAGACTCCAAGTGGCTGGCTGGCTGGGGCAAGAGGAGAGGACAAAGAGATGGGCTTCATCTTAAGGCCATAGTTCAGCTTGACCTTGTGCCCTTAAATTCACAGCAAGTCCCTGTAACAGGTCTGCTGCTGCATCTCTCTGTCAAAACAGACAGGAGTAAATGTCATCATTAACATGTTCCAGCCAGGAAGTCAAGGCAATGACATGCAAGGTGTCAGCAGAGCCAAGAGGGGAGTCTAAACCTAACACTGACCTACCACCCATGCTAGCAGTGACCCAACAACTTCTCTGCCCAACGGTCTTGTTCCTGTCACCTGTGACTAACAATGCCTTGGAGACTGGGATTGCATTGGTGGCTGAAGGCTGCAAAGCTTCTTGATGCAGAAGAAAGAAGTGATGAATGTGCAATGGATCCTTCAGCAGTGCAGTTTGTGGCTGTTATTGGGGAGGAAAAAAAGAGAAGTTGAAGGCAAGATGATAAAGCATATCCTTTATATCCATTTCCACACTTATATGGGGAAAACCCTCATACTACAGCTCTCAAGATGATGAAGGTCCTCCCATAAAATTACTAGCATCCCTAGTCATTCATGTGTAATTATAAAGCTGTGCTTAAATCACAAGGAAGAACTATTAGTGTGTTTCTTAAACACACACATATATATGTATGTATACACACATAAGATGTGTCAGTAAAACCCAGCTGTTTATGAATTAAGATGGTTTCTCCAAGGATAACCTATATCCACTGCATAGTACATATAACAGGGCAACACAGTTACAGAGCTGTACAAGATAAGCATGCAATAAACTATACCAGAGCTGCCTCTGGTATCCCTGTGCAGGGATGGTCTTAGAAACTTGCATTCTCTTTAACTGTTACAGGCAGTGGAGGTGGGATATGGTGTAACTGGGAGCAGAAAGTTCATGTAGCAGCAAAGTTCAGCTGTTCCAAAGACATCTGATAGTTCGATGGCCATTTGGCAGACAAATTGTGAATATTGCCAAACTGAAAGGCATGACCAGAAATAAACCCCAGGAATCTTTCCTCACTAGAAACTTATCGTTCAAGGAGAAGATCTTAGGAAATCTGAACTAAGAGTTGAAATACTCGTTTTCTTTCAATTATTTTAAAATCTAACTCCCTGACAGGAGACTGCTTTTTTACTTACCTTTTTTGACAGACCTGTTGAACCCAGACACAGGGCATGCTCAGAGAAAGCCAGATTGTAAGTTCTCTCCCAGACCACATTAACAAACAAACAAACACATAATCCATGAACTGACCTAAAACCTTACTCCAGCCTGAGTTGCAAATTACTCTTTGCTTGTCTCTCCATCATCAGAATTAAAAGACTCTTGACTACCCCACTGCACAACTGGCAGAGCAGTAGAGAGCCACATAGAACATCTCAAGGTACCAATGCTAAAGCTGCTTCTTCCTCCCACCCCAATCTTCTACTCTCCTGGCTAAATCCTAATGAAATGGTGAGTCCAAAGGGAGGTGAATAGGAAAAATTACAAGGACAGAATTAAAAGCTTAGTCCATGCTTGCAGTTGCAGTGATAATTTGCACTTCTGGAGCAACATTTATCTATGATAGGACAATAGTGTACTGCAATACTGACTGATGCCAAGAAAACTTTGATCAGCTCCCTTCAGAACAACTTAACTTTGCAAAGAGCTGTTCTTACAGCAAACATTTATTTTTACTGCACCATTGATTGATTTCTCTCGTGCTTTTGTTAGTCAGATTTGTTTATTCCTAGCACTCTGTTCAAGCAAAGACTGCTTTAAAGGATTTAAATTAGCAACAAGAATATGATATTCATCTATCTATGTGGACAGCATCACCATGACCACCAAATTTTTGTCCTAACCTATCATTACAGGGTTAGAAGTTACTACCAACTACTGACTGTCACGAGTTGAGTTGTCAGTGGTTTCTGTTTGATTGGTAAAGGCATTGCTGTTTCTTGTCCTCTGAAAGGAGGTGAAAAACCTTGATGCTGTTTTGCTTTGTCAGTGAGCAGCAGAACTGTTAATGAACCCTGGTAAGATGTTTTTTACTGAGTTACTCTGAGATGAAGCAAACCTTATTTCAGCCACAAAGATCTCTCAACCAAACCTTGTTATCAAAAAAACCCCTTTTCATTCACCAGCTTGAAATAACACAACTGCATCGTTCCAAGGTCTCTAAATCACTGGTCAGTTCTTGACATACCCAAAATAAGATATAGGAAAGCTATTATAGCCGGAGCTCACAGTGCCCAGCACTGCGGTTCTTATTGTAGAGACTTATGACTTCAACTGGAAATATCCGTCTCTGTCCCCAGTACTGGCTAAGACAGCAGTCATCTTATGATAATGATTCGTCTCCAAAGAGAAGTGATAGAGACTCTATTCCCATTGGAAAATGCTAACTTGTTATATGCAAACAACTTCACTGAAACATGTCTCTAACTTCAGAAATGAAAGAGCTTAAAAAACTGAAATAGAATGTGAAAACGGGGTCAAAACATTCTGTTTGTGGCATTTAAACAGAATGATTTGATTTTTCATTCCTTTTGGTTTCTTTTTATTTATTTATTTATTTATACAAAAATATAAACCAATTCTGAATGAAAAGTCTGGTCCATGTCAAAAGGAATGTCTCCTACCTCTGTATTTTTCCATCACAATTTATGCAACAAGACTTTTTCCTACATTTTGGCTTTGTAAGCTCAAACTATTAAGATTCACCCTGTCTTAATTAAAAAAAAGCCAAAAAATTATTTCACAACAATACTCACCAGGACTTGGACCTGAAATGGGTGGCTGCTACAGGGATGGATTTCCCCCCCACACCTTTAATCAGACTTCAGGACAGAGTAACCTTTTAGTTTTTCTATTTTCCTCATATCTGTGTTAATTTTCCTACTAGCCCAGTGTCTGGAGCAGCAAAGAAAATGGATATATTCTTTCACGTAGTTAACCATCTGTATGTAGTAGAGAGAATGGCAATTGTCCAGAGGACAGCGCCGCATAGCATTTATTTTAAAATAAGAACTTCATCTCTTCCTTTGCAAGATTAAAAAAATATCTCAATTCTACAGAAATGAACCCTTTCATCCATGGCATGCTTACCAGAAAAAGGCATTTCAGCACAATATTGAGCTGAAAGTCCTGCCTGGGTCACTGTGACATTGGTGATTACTATATTTGCTTAGGGAAGCATCCCTTCGTCGAGATCCAGGTTTTAGACTGGCAGTTAAGAGATATTTTCAGACAAGTAAGAGAAACCAGGCTAAAGAAATAGGAAGGCAAGGCCCTCTTCAAGCAACAAGTTACCCTTATTAATGCTGAGAGCATCCCAGATGGGAGGGTTGTTGCATGATGCTCTGCACACACAAAGACACAGTCGCAGCTATTATGTTGTCCCCAAGTGACTGGAACAGAAAAGTGCCATTTTCTGTTTGTGGCAGCACTTTTCGAGAACAGCAGTGGAGCAGCACCACAGATCATAAAGCACTTTGCAAACACTAAATCACAAAACATGCAACTGCAGGCAGTGTTTTATCCCAGCTTTCTCGGAGCGCAAATTAAGAAGCCAGTGAGCCCATGTCTAATGTATCTGTAACTATGTACTACAGCTCATTAAAGCAATTCACAGTGAAGTTAGACTTGTTGCTTCTGAATGACAGGACCCCAGCAGAAGAACCAGGGAAGGTATTTTTTAGCCATTAACAACAGAGGACTGATGATTAGCATTGAATTGCTCTGAGGCCAAGCAGTAACATTCGCCTATGGCTGTGGCAGGCTGCCTGGCTGGACTGTTGTGATTCTCCCTGCGTAGGATCAAAAGTGTTCAGGAAGACACAGCTCTTGGTGCAGCATAAGTAGTCAGTCGTCAAAAATGTTTGAAATCAAAATGACTGCATCGCAGGACTTTGACAGAAATGTGATCTTCCAGACAGTTGGAGAAGACAGAGCTATTTGGATAGGGGTAGACCTAGGAGGAACATAGGCTGTGGAGGTAGCTTTCTTGAGACAATCAAGAGGATCAGGTAAGGTTGAGGAAAGCACTACCAAGTCCAAGATCACCAGCTGCCACATGGCTGAGCCAGGAACAGGATGCAAATCTTCTGAGTTAAAATCCAGTGCTTTAGTCCCTAGACCACACTTCTAGGCCAGAAAGAAGGCTATGTCTAGCTCAGATGTCTAAATCCCTTTTGAAATGCAGAAAATGTCTAAATTATGCCTCTTGCCCATAAACAACACCTGCTTATTTAAAATAGGAATCTGGGTATTTAGAATCTGATTTCCTAAACACTAAGTTAATGCACAGAGGAAAAGCGATACAATGTGTTGGGACATACTTTGAACAGGATAATTTCTTGACTATTTAGTTTTGTGTGAAAGCTGATTTCTGAATTCAAACTATTGCCCCAACCATGTGGTCAGTATTTAATGCCTGACAAAATGTACTGTGTATAAAAGCCATCATAAGTCAGAACTTAAAAGGAAACTCAAGAAGTCTGTGGTATGGCGATGAGTATAATCTGCTCCGTATATCATACTTGGTTTTGCTTCAGCTTCTTCCTGGGAAAAGAAAAGACATTTTGTTAGTGATCTCCTTTATAAAGAGCTCAAGAATTAAAAATGATTATTAATACATAAAAATAACCCTATCTTTGGCAAAATTTTTTTGAAGAGTTGGGCCTGTAGGTATTGCTCCAACTAGCAATTTACATCTCATTATCTTCTAGAATATTAACTTTTATCATACTGCATCCTCTCCTTACACTGTTTCCTTTCATACTTAGGTTGACTGTAATACAAAATCACAGGAAAATCTCTCTCTTGTTCAGTTCAAGTTAATTATGCAGTAGTTCAGGGATTTTTATACATTGATACTTCGCCCCCATCATCTTTAGACCTGAAGAGGATGGAAAAAAGAAATATGAGATTTTTCTCCTTAATGTATTGCTTTGCAAATAAGAAAAACTATTTATTTAAATAAGCACTATTTTTCTTCTGTAACATATGATCCTGTTAAGGCAAACCATAAATGGCTGTGCTACTGATGTTTAGGCTCACAAGGATGATAGAGACTTTACTTCTGGAAGGGTCAATTCTCCTTCAAATGAAACTTGACAGTATGTTCAGAGGAAAAGGACACAGGTTCTCATTCTGACCTCCTTGAGTAGTTTTACAGAGGCACAGCTATCCATGGTGTATGGATTGTGTCTCAGTATTTCTGGGTTTCACCGGCACGGCCTCCATCATGCGTTCACTGGAGCAGCAAGACAGGAGGTGACTCCCCTGTCCCCCTTCCGAATGAAGCATTTTGAGCCCATGGCCAGCAGCAAAAAATCTTAATGTTCTTTTGAAATGGATCGGCCTGGTACCTTTGCAGGGAACTCTGCCAAATCTGGTCTAGCACTTATGGGCTCAATACAGCAAGACGCTAAGCCCATGGTTGAGGGTACAGAGGACAGATTCTCAGAAGCAAACTTTAGGCTCACTGACAATCTGGGCTTCATAAAAGGAGAAGGTGCTCAAAATCCCACTTTTCTAATTTTAAGGACCAGATTCACCTGCTGGAAGTCAGAATAGCTCAGATGATTCAGAATAAGCTTAACAGTTTAGCAGATTGTCTTCACGCTTCTTTGAAAGGGTTTTCTTTAATCAACATGTCCCATCTCTCCTGTGTCTCTGCTTTTTTTGTAAGTTTTTCGTTCAATTTGATGCAGCAAGATGATTTATAATGCTGTGACCATCCCAGTTAGCACCTGGCCTGTCTTGCCAATCCTTTTTTACCTTTTCATTTTTACAAAAGTGTGTGTACATATGTGCATACACACAGGTGTGGAAGACGGTTATCTGTATATTGAAAAGCTGTTTCATAAAATGATTTTTTTTCCTGGAAAACATACTTAATATGCTTATTTAATAGTTCAGATGCTCACCATTCCTCCCTCCACCACCACTTCCTCCCCCCCCCCCCAGATTATTGGAGACAGAGGCAACCTTTCATCAGAATGGAGAACTACAAATTGGCTGTTTTCACTTGTACTTTGTCTCTGAATCCTTTTTAAAAAATAAATTAATTAATAGATGGTGCTAAAGAAAGAATGGGTTTGTTGTGGTTTGTTTTGGTTTTTTGTTGGGTTTTTTGTGTTTTGTTCTCCCCACCCCCACATGTGCAGTCTCTGCACATACTTTTACAGATGTAGTAAGTCAGAGGTGTGCAGCCCAGTCATTTGTTGCTGCAGATTAATTTGACACCAAGAATGGTGTGCCTCATAAACGATAATAATGCTTTCAAGAGATGCTAAAAAGTCTTTATATGCATTAATGAACTAACCAGAGCCCTTCATCTGCCTCTGATAGACAATCATTATCACAGCTGGATGAACTAAGGCATGGACAAACTCAGTTGTCACTGTCACACCCAGAGACAGTGGAAAAGCAGGGACTGCAACCCCCACCGCATGCTGATTTATCCAACCTGTGTGTTACCAGCTGCATCAGTCAATAGCCCCATCTACCACACTTTCAACTTCCCATTTTCAGACCCCTAAGTATTTTCTAACAGAACAGCAATTCCAGCAGAGCAGATTTAACCTTCATGATTTTCTTGGTTAGTTTTTGTTAGTTCCATTAAAAATGCAAAACAAATTTAGTGGCAATAGACAAAAAGAAGGATTTCTCTGCCAGCTAGATGACATATATCCTCCTGTTTCAGACCAGGCCTTAGAGGGAAAAAAATTGTTTGTCTTTGAAATGGACCATGGTAGTAGACTTCAGAAATCTCCTATGTTTAGTTGCAGTTTGCAGTAATATCACTGCTGGGATAGCTCATTCCTTCTCTCCAGACCAGAATGGAAGGTACTGCTTTCATGGCCTCTATGATAAATGAGTGTATACAAATTCCCAGATTCTATTCAGAATGGTATTTTCAAATGTAAGGTTTCCTGTTAAAAAGTTAGGCAGTTCATTTTGTCATGTCTGCTTCAACTTCAACAGAAGCAGAAAACTCATTTCTCTGTTTGAAGAAATTTAATTTAAAACAAGAAAAAACCCACAACAATTCTCCTTACAAAAAGCAGCATTTTGTTAAACCTGAATGTTAAAATGAAACCCAAAGTTAATTCAGGAATTACTTTGATTTCTTTCTATTATATATCTTTACTGCATCAGTTACACACAATTGGAGGGACTGCTCAGCAAGTATCAGTGGGGAAAGCACTAAGGACATCACAGGGGCTTTAGGGAAAAATCCACACCTGGGAAAGAGCACAAACATCATTGAACCAAACTGCTGTGGATTTTCAGTTTGTGCAAACTCTGTTTTTGAATTCTTAGCTTCTCAATGAGATCTCAAAATAGCATAAATCAGAACAGCTCCACTGAAGTTGATGATGGTATCAATAAACTGGGGTGTATCTTAGTCTTTGACATTTTGCTTGTAACAGCAATGCCTCCAACCTCTGATGAGGAAGTGCTGCAGTTGTCATTCTGGCAATGTCTTTAATAACTATATATGTAGTTAACTGATTTCCTCCATTATTTGAATAATTTTGATTTAATTACCATTACTTTTATCTACACAGAGTACTTAATTTTCTACATATAATTATTGTTATATTTCTTATTTATGCAGTGTTCTGAGGGCCAGTTTCTTTCCTGTAGCATACCCAAATAGCTCCAGTTAAGCCAAGTTACAAATATTTACATCAAGTGACTGTTTATCTTATATGGTCTTTTACTCAAGTTGAAAAAGAAAAGTAGAAACCAACAAATAGACAATTTTGCAAAATGCAAATCTGTGCATTCCTGATTCTGTACACTCAGGTTGCTGCTGAACAACACATGGGTATCTTTCTGCATGCCCTTGTACTTCACGTGCTTTCTGAGTTGAAACTCCTTTTTTCCCCCTCTCATTTTACTGAATATTGTGGGGCACATCAACAATTCCATTTGGCCTATTTGCCTTAAAAAGATGATTTTTTTTTTTTTTTTTTTACTAGTGGACAAAGCTGAGGTCCTTTGCTTAGGTGCCTGTAAAATAGGTAGCCACAGCATAATGTATTTGCTTTCTGTTAGACAATCAACAAGGATCATGTAGAATAGTACTTCTATCCATAAAGATATTCTCTGTATATTTGTGACAGTGGTGCAATGTGTTTTCAGATTAACAGTATACTTTTGATAAAGACTCAGAAGACGTGAATATAATGTCTGTTTTTCCAGTTAGCAGTTGTCAAGCCACTCCATGTGATCATCACTCCATAACTTAACTTTCTTTCTTATCTGCTATCATCACATGAATTTAGCCTCAAAGCTGGTTGCTTTAGGAATTGTATCCTAATACAACTATGGTACTGCACACAGAGAGACTTCTCCTACATTGAAATATCTTTTCATTTACTAATAAATAAAAATTTCTATTATGGTCCTACCAAAACATCCTAGATATGTTGGATAGGGGCAGGAGGAAACGGAGGGTTCCAAGCCTTATTTAACTGCCTTCTAGCAAGGTGAGCCTGAGCCATGATGAAAGTCTTTCTCAAATACTGATCACAGCTCATTGTGCTTTCTGTTTGCTTTCTGATTCCAAGTCCTGAATCATCACCATACCTATTCCATGCAACTATCTAGAAGAGCCAAATGCAGATGGGAGGACAATTTAAAGTAATGAGCTAATCACAGTTAATTTTCTTGGTATTTACTGTAATAACATTAATTTTGATGAACCCCGCCATTATTAATGTGAATGTCACAAGTGCTTCTATAGCATTTCCACTTGGATTCCATATTAATTAACTGGGTTGTTAATTTAAAGTGTTACTGGAGGAATATAATAGAGCATAACCCAGTGAGGAAAAAAGAATTCTTAGTCAATGGGAAGATATGAAATAAAATAAAATAGAAAAACCCACACACCATAAAATGACCTTTCAGAGATTTCTCAGACACAGTGACGTTTCAGTACCTTGGACAGAGTCATGGTCCCGTAAGGGATTCCATTTACCGGTCTGCAACGTGATGATACATGGCTGGATTGCCATTTAAACTCATCTCTCTTTACATGTAATGGACATAAATTGCATTTATGCTTGCTTTATAGCCCACTTTGGTGCCATCATGAAAAAAAGCCTTAGAATAAATGAGAGCAGACCCACATTTCTTAAACAGTTTTCAAAACATGGGCCAACTTGATTTTTTTCTTAAGGAATTTGGATCTTGCTAGAGTCTCCAAATAAAGGATGACAAATCCATCTGTGAGAAGCAGTATGTCAGGTTGCTGTAGCATGAGAGCTGGATGGCTAATATCTCCTCTGATTTCTGTCCAGTGACCCTAATTACCCTCTTTATGAATTTTCTATATTGCAGCAATGACCTGGGAGCACTATATAATTCACTAACTAAGCCAGATTTGTTATACTTTCCCTTTATGAGGGAATGCCCTGCTAACATAGAATATCCCAGAGAATTTAGATGCCAGGAAAAAGCACTTCACCTCCTTTATTTTATTTTTTTAAGCCCAGGTTGAGCAGGATAGAGATGGATGAGAAGCAGCACTGTGAATGTAAGTTAGTATGTGTGCTAATTCCTAGTACTCTGGCTGAGATATCCTTTTCTCTCAGACTTTGGTGTTACCATACATTTTCACATTTTCATAATCTAAAATGTCATCCTATTCCATCTCTGCACCCCAGAAGGACCCCTTGCCCACCAGTCCTTCAAACCTGCTCTTCCTGTTCTCTGGACCCTCCTCCTGGTGCCTCCCTGCTGCGCTGCCAAGGGCTCCAAAGACCCAGTACCACTTTGTATTCTCCCATGATATCACTGTTAACCTCTCAGCTGCGCCCCTTTGCTCCTCACTTTCACAGCACCAGAAGAGCCTTCCTGGCACTGGCTCAGGACTCTCCACACAAACACTGCCCCTCCATGTCTCAGATCCCTGAATCATTTCCTTAAAAGTCTATCTAACAAACCCATGTCTTGTCTCCACTCATGTGCTTCCACCTTCTTTTTCTAGCCTGTCTCCAAGCTTCAGTCTGCTTTTTCCTTTCTTTATCCTGGGTGCATAGCTGACTATGGAAGTAAATAGAACCCCACGTACGGCACCCACATGGCTTGCTCTGTTTGCCTGTCCTGACATGTTTTGGCACCCACAGCCACCTCATCACAGCTGGCTCTGATGGTCAGCTTGGATGTGTGCCTTCTGTCCTATAAAGCAACTCCTTTGCACAATTTCTTTTTTTTTTTTGAAGAGACACTTCTGCTTAGAGTATGATTTGAAGTGCTGAGTTTAGTGAGCCAGTTAACTATTCCTCACAGAGAGAAGGTAGTTCATGTGCCACCCTTGTTCAGAAATATGTTCCACGAGATGTCTGCCTGGAGGGGTTTGGCTCATGCTTTCTCTTGAATGATTTGAAGTTGGGTACAAATGCACGTGCATGGTTTTAACTCCAGAAGAGTCCATATCACTGATTTCCTGTCTGGTTTCTTCTCAGGTTTGGGAAATAACAGCTTTCTGCTGTGTTCAAACAATGTCCTATCTTATAAGAAAAATCCAAACGTGCTTAGCATCTGTCATGCACTGACTTCATCACAATCCGGGTGAAAAAGAATAATGAATAAGTGAGAGAAAGTTACAAAAGCATAATCAGTCTTATCTGGCTCTCCTAACATGTCAGTGGTGAGGAATTAGAAAGACCCCTCTCCTCAGTCTCAGCCTCTAAGATCACAGACTTTGTCAGTCAGGCTTGTAACACTCAGGGTTGCTAAACATGTTACAGTATTATGATGATGTAACAGGTGGCAGGGAGCAAGGCACTAACGGAATTTGATTATATCATAAGGAAACTATTTTAAAATATAGCAAATGCACATACAAATCTCATTTCACATATTCATCGAGACTTAACAGCAAAATACTCTGTAACAGCTCAGCAAGAACATTAGTGAAGCTCAGAAAATTAAATGTTGCCCACTCTGATAGACGGTACCACCTGTGTGTTAAATAATAAGAGCTTTACAATACAGATGGATTTCTTAAGGAGAGAAGGAAAAGCTGCCAAGCACATCAATTATTAGGGAAAAGATGTAATGATGATTTTCAACTTCAGTGTGAGAGAGACTGGATCAAATGAACTGATGTCTCACTGCTTGAGAGGGGATTTTATTTTAAAGAAAACAACCTTTCTTGTCACCATGGTCTGTGCTCATTACTTATGAATCTTACAGAGTTTCACATGCCAGCTGAGGACATGGTTTAAGTTGTGTATTTCCTGCAAAAGCAGAAGAGCTACATCAATTTACAACAGCCAAAAATCTGTCCCTTTTGCCAGGTTGTCCCTCTCAATAATGTATAGCAGGCTTGGCAGCATTGCCAGCTCACAGTTTTATTATGAACCTTGTTTTTGTGACTGTCTTCTGCATAGAATTCAATTGTTTGAATTCCTTTATTTTATGAGACACTCCTTTTTATCAAATTATTCACCTTAACAGCATGGATACAGGGGAAAGTTTGTTTGCAAAAAGCCCCAAATTAGCAGTCAATTTCACCTAAAAGCATACAATTCTCACTCTTTAAGATAAAGAAATAACAGTTTAAGCCTCATTTGTGAATGCTTTTGATTTTCAATGACCATTTGGCATTGCTGCTTCCAGTGAGGTCTCTCGGGCTGATTGGGAAACAGTCAAAGAGAGCAATTAGCCAAAAGGTTCAAGGGTGTCAGTACACTGAGTGCTGGCATGAGAAACCTGGGATTATCCAGAGACAGCAACCAGCCACTCCAATGGCAGCCCACTGCCTCCATGCCTGACAGTCCCACAGGCACCAACGTGTCCTTACCGGGGAGCAAGCAAGGTCCCCGTGGAGAAATCTCCCACTAGAAATCTCTTAACTGAGTAGCAGACAATCGCCACCCAAAATAAGAAGAAAAGTGCATTTATTACACTCCTCACTTTCAGCTTTCTCATTTTGCTGTCCCATTATCAGCTACCAGAAGATGCCCTTTCTATCAGCATATTACTGCTTAGACATTGTGTAAAGTGCTGGGGAACAGACCGAACATAGCCAAGAGCTTATTAATGATGGACTTAACCAATTAATAAGCAGGCTTTCTGTGCTCTCTGAAAGCTAGAGCAGGCATATTTTGGGCTCCAGTTCCTCTTGCTCATACTATATTTCCTCTTTACATTTGCATTGTGGGGTCTTCGATTCATGGCTGCTTTATAAAATGTTTGCATATACACTAATTAAAAAGGATTTATCAGGTTGAGCTCATGATGACTGAAGGATCGTTTCTCCCTTGGCAAGGTCTGAATATTTGAATAGCTCATTAATGCTTCTGCTTTTTCTCTTTATAAGAGGAGACTGAAAAACGAAAGAAGGGGATTTGCTGTGCAGCTTTAGATGAAAGGTTCCTCCATTTATTTTTAAAGCTGTCTGAAGGGGTTAAGCCCTACTCTGATTTACACCAAAGGGCAACTTTTGACCCCTCACCAAAATAATTCCTCATTTACATTGGCAGGCACCATTTATTTGTAGGGTTTCTTCAATGTAAATGAGAGAAAAATTTATCTGAGCTTTCTGCCTTTTGAAGGTGTAAAACTGATACAGCTCTTCTGAATCTGTGTGAATCAGGAGTTACCTTAGCTGACTTGGTTCTGAAGTAAGTGAGACCACCATAGCCTTCAAATTACAGGAAAATACCCTCATTTATGTCACCTGGGGATTATGCCCCTGAGTTAAAAAAGATGCCCGGGATTTAATTTTACTCTTTTTCTGCCACTATGCACACTGACACCCCACCCCCCCGAGTTACTCCAGGTTTACATTGCCACAGGTGAGATTCCTGCGTCTTCAGAACTGAAGAGTAGTGCCCACATAATAGTTACAAGTTTCAAAGTAATTTAATATAACCAAAACCACGCACATATACTTTTAAAATACCTCCTACCAGTGCTAATCTTGGGTGCTTGGCTGGATTATTATCTCATGAAGATTATATCCCTGAGAGCTTTTAATGCCCACTATGTCTTCCTTTTTTTTTTTCCTTTCCAAAGTGCTTGAAAGATCCCGCTGAGTCAATTACACACAGTATCTCTTAATAATGTCCTGTTCTTGGCACATCATTGTTTTCCTTTATGTTTATTTCAAAAGGTTAAATTAAACAGGAGCATAGAGATAAATCCACATTATGAATTATAAAAAGTTACCACATGCTCTTGAGGATGCCCAGAATTTTGATGGGGAGGATTTAGTGAAGCGATGCCCTGGGGAAGTCACTGCTAGAGAAAGTCAGGATTGTTAAAGCCAGAGGAAAGCAAGGTGTATGAACTTTGATGTTTACCAGTTCATTTTTCCTGCACTGGGAGGCTGGTGCCCAACACCCTTTTGCTTGCTGACTCTGCCAGTTTCATTTGCCTCCAGATACCCGTATTACGTAGCAATTGAACTGATTGCCAAAGAAAGCAGCCCCCAGTGCTCGGGAATCTTTAGGAAAAGATTAGTTTAACATCATTCAGGGCTGGTTTAGGAGCTGACCCTCCTTTCAGCAAGGTGATCCTTGGAAAACCCTCCAGCTCTGTGATTATGTGAAATTCTGCAACACACATACAGAGGGGTCATGTTTATTGGGAGAGAGATAGCGCTGCTCCATGGCAATAGCAACAACGACCATCTGAGCACTACTATTAAATCAGATAACTTTTCCTGGTGCTAGAGGGGTACCATACTTCTGAATGAAAACTTTGCAGGCATCCTTTTGACTGCGTAGGGCTGTAATGATGACTAGATTCTCAAGGGCATCAGTATTATGAATTCCAAACTAACTACTTCCTAAAATACACAAGGGTGTAATATAAGAGTGTGGCTCAATTTCCCTCCTCTTTCTAACCAACATGTCAAATAGCTTGTCCTCTGACTTGAATCTACTTACATTACCTTGCCATATAAATTCAACCAGATCCAGTGGGTAAATATAACCAAGCATAAGTGCACACAGCCATCAATAGCCCTACAGTAATGTGTACTGGCACAGCTTAGGGACTATTCCCTTTCACCTCTTATCTTGAGCTTTATCATTGCTTCACTGTGCACTATGAAACAACGGCCATGTCTCTCACACCAGTAGTTGCATCTCAGTGATGAGTGAAATATTCCTCATATAGCCTTTGAGTAAGGATATAAAGCACCTTATGAGCCTTCCAGATATAAAAGGTAATATAAAGGGAAATAGTAATACGCCCACATAAATATTAAGGGAAAACTGCATTTCTCTTTTCTAAAAGCAGTATCCATTCCTGACTTAATATTTTCTAGAATATACAGAAAGATAAAATCTGCATGCCCACATTTTATGGCTATATTCTTGTCTACAGAATTTCACCTGCAGTTTGCTCACCCTCCTCGTTTCCTCCTCTCCTCCCCAATAAATCATTAAAAGCAATAGGACTTGTAAACCTGTTGTAGTACAGGATTCCTTGAAATTCATGTGAAAAAAGGTCAGGAAGGAGAGGTTTGCTCTGAGAGGTAAGTGGTGCACATGAGAAATGAAAGAAAAAACCTCAACTTTTTATGCTGCAAAAAAGAACAGAGTGCTGAATGTTAGGAGCAGGCAGCAGCAATGAATGTCAAGCAAAGCGAGCAATGAACTATATTATGTATCTCTAAGAGGATGAGGGGTAGCCAACAAGTTATGCAGGTCATCATTCCTTTATTGTCCTATTTTCTGCTTTTCCATTGCATGTATGACCTGAAACTGATGAAGTCTGTGGCCAAACGAAAAAACGAATGAACAAAATAGCCAAAGCAGGGCTTTCCCTGTGAGGGGGATAAAGCCAATTTGCCACCTGGTGTAAACTGATATTGTCTAACATAAATTGGTATTGCCTGTCACTTTAGAGGTCTCTACTGAAATTGCAACAAAATGACTATCTGGCCCCACTTTCATCCTCAGTGACACTTCATTAGAACTACCAGTACTTTCATTTCCAGTTTCTGTTTTTGTCAGTAGTGCGTCATGAGGAAGATGCCTGTAATACGGAAAGGGATGTGGGGTTATGACACTTAGCCATAAGCATGTGCACAAACTGGTTTTGATTTCCATGCCTGCTCCAGGGCTTAAATCAAATAATCTAGCTTAAAGCCTTGTGGAAGATGAACCAGTAAAGGCTGTGATGGATTATCTGACTCAAAGTCTTTATTCAAGGATGCATCCCTCCCTAATGACATATCCACAGCAGCAGAGAAGCACGGGACTAAACTGCCTCTGTCCCCACTGATTTTGGAAATGGCAGTAGGGGAGAGCAGAGGGAGCTTGAGGCAGCAGTGTCTCAACCAGCTCCAACTGAGATGCTGCATAGTCATACCCTCACCGTGATGTAAACCAGCACGTCTGCAACAAGCACAATACAGGTTCAGGAGGTGAACATTCAGCTGTGCCACGTGGATTGCGTAACTGCACCCCCTTTAGCTTTGGGACTGCTCTGCCATCGTTGTCTGAGCACAGGTGGAGGGAACCTGAGAGAGGGAGGTTAGATTCAGCTGTGGAAGCAGAAATGGTGCAGAAAGCAGCTACCAAAATTAAAGAAGCAAGAGATCCTGTCTCGGTGTTTCTCAGTAATGTAGGCAAAACCGCACTGCTGGGAATGAAGAGCCAGGGCTGGATTGCTTCTGCCACAGGGTTGGAGAGAGCAACTGGAGGGACCTGCTGACACTATCCAGGGATGAGGATGGCCGCTTGTACTTCAGAGGAAGATTGCCTGTCTTTTACTTTGCTTATTTCTTAGAAGGGGAGGCTATCAGCACAGTCCAACTCTTCCCTTGGCACCTCTAACCAGGCCTTTAGGGTTTCAATGTACACAGTAGGGGGAGCTGCCATTTTGCTATCTCAGCTGTCTGTTACACCAGGCCACTACAGGCTCTGCTTGAGCCTAGAGCTGGCTCTGAGCAGTCCCTCCAGTGCTAGCAATAAACCAGAATGTCTTCATTCCTGTGGCTTTGCATATTAACAAGGCTATTATACCTCCAAAATGACACAGTATGACCCTCCTCTTCTCATCCCCTGGGAATTCCTCCTTTGCAAAGAGATCCAAATTATTTTACTTATGTAGTAAAAGTCAGGTCAGTTAGTCATTTCTGACAACCTTGTGAATTTGCTGTTTTACAAAACCAACCTGAGTTTACAATTTTTTCTTCCTTGGAACCAATTATTTCCGAGGTTGATTTTTTTTTTTTTTTAATTCAGTTCTCTTGTTAAAGGGCAGCCTGCTTCTTTAAATACATCCCGTATCCTCCAGACCTGGATTCTTTAACACTTAGCTGTGTAACTCTGTTGACTTCTGTAGAATCACTCATCACAGAATACGTATCATCTTCAATCCAACTGCTTTATATTGCACGATTTCTTCTTACCCCACCAGTGCTGCTCTCTCATTTGTTTTCTGTGCTGATTGATTATTATTTGTAGCAGGCCAGGAATTTCCTGCAATGACTATTGCCCTTTAAAAAATCCCCATTTTTCAGTTCCCAAATTGCCCTTAAAAAAAGCTATTACTAAGTGGCAAAATGGTCTTAAAAAGACTTGGCAATCCTGACAAAATCTGATCTATATAAACTCTAATAGATAAAATCATGATAATTTCACACAATTCTATCCAGATATTTCTGGAATGGAACATTTTGATACTAAATTACTTAACTTATATATTTTAATTTTATTTTCTATTATATATTTTTAAAGAAATAATTTGGAACAGGGAATTTAATGTTTGGCTAGATTTTTTTTGTCAGAGCTTTATTTCATAAGAAACTGCTGGTTCTTTTTCTCTCATATGTGGGTTTTTTTCACTCACCTCCCCCAAAAAGACCCATCAGAAAGGAATTACAACAAAACTGTTATTTACAGGTCTGACCGGTTGCAGAGAAACCTAGTAATAGGTGCAGATTCCGTATATGGTTTGGGTTTTATATGGAATTCCAATACTGCATGAATGTCCCACCTATTCTTTCTCTCACCCCTCCAGTAAAAAAAAAAAAAAAAAAAGCCATATTTCTCCTTAAAAAATAGAAACATGCATAGTAAGTGATATTGAACACCCTCAAAGCTAGAATCTTTTCCTAGTGCCCCGTAATGAATCCTTTGCTCTCACAATACTCCTCATCATAATTTAGTGACTTGTGTTGATCTTTCTAAGCTTGTTCCAGGGTGAGAAAGACATCTTGAGTGACAGAAGACTTGAGCCAGAACAGTCCTAATACAAGGATGCCATATTGTAAGAAAATCCCATAGTCTTTTCTTAGGTTTCATGAAAACTGAGCAATTCCTAACTAAGGTCCAATATTTGGAGGGTGCTGGGAAGATCCTGTCTGCTCTTTTCTGCACTTTAGCTATGTTGCTTCTCCTGGTCTACCTGAAGCACTGAGTTCATCTGCAAGGTTCAAAGAAAGTTGAAGTCAAACTTCTCAAATATTTCCACCGACAGGATGAAAGCCCTGCTAAAGCAACCTTCCCCATCCTTAATTCAATTAAGCCATTCTCATGGGGGGTGTTCTCTGAGCTTTGGAAGAAGAAACTTAAGAGATCGAAGATCTGATCCTTTCAGAGTTTCTTGATATTCATGAGTTACTGATAGTGAATTAATATTAACCATGAGTAAAAGCTTGAAAATGAACTTTAAAAGCTGCAAATTGGCCCTGTTACTGCTTAATGATAATTTCCAAAATAACAGGTGGCTGATTGAGATCTTCAGCTGTCTTAAAAGGTGATAAATTATGTTAGTTCTTCTCCAGGAGCTGTTGAATTCCCATATTACCCTCAGAAGACATGCCTTTTCCTGTTAGCTAATATTTCATGGGATGTCGGAACATTTATAAAAGGTGTCATAATGCTGAGTGGCAAATAGCTAAGAATGACAAAAACCATTAACAGTGAAGGAGGATGGCTCCAAACTATTAAATGAAAAGATCAAGTAATCACAGAAATAATTGTTTACCAAATTCCCAAGGGAACACAAAGTGCTATGTTTCCTAATTCAATCTACCTTTTTGCAGACACTATTTCTCCATGTCCAGTTTTTTCTCTAGGTGATTCTCATCAGTTCACCAGTTTGCAAATGAGGTCCAGTTCCTCTGAATCATTTTGTGCTGCTTCTTTATAAAAATAACACAAGCCTCTGACCAAACCTTTAGGAATCATTTACTTCCCTGATTTAAAATTCCTTGAAATTCTTCTTTGAGGATGCCTAAGAGTGAAAATTATGTACTTCTTTATACACAGACTGTTTATATTAAATTATTAGAGAAGACATAAGATCAGTGAGTGTCTTGAAAATACATTATACAGGGATTATTCAAGGAAACAAGCATCTACCAGGAAACAAACAAAACCCTGACAATTGGTGATTTGATGTGAAGAAAACACTGTCACTTTACAGTTCAGAAGAAATCTGACTCCATTGATCCTACTCATTTTGTACTTCATAGATGTATTACAGCTTGTTGGGATCAATAGTGGCAACTCATATTCTACCAGTCGCAACTGTTATTCCAAGAAGCCCTTCATCAAAGGCAATCATGTCTTTCTTCAGAGCCCATGCATTATACAAAGAGAAACATCTGAAGTAAAAGTAAAACCCTATGCCAAAGTCAGCATGGTGCAAAATGTCAGGCATTTGCAAATGGTTCCAACATTAAAAAAAAAAAAAAAAAAGGAATAAAAGAACAGAACATAGACACATTTAGAATTGCCAGAAATATCCCTTTTTCAGCAATGATTAGATAGATTATGCTATGGTTCCCTGACTGATGGCCAAATGGCAGAGAGACTTTTTGATATTATGACTATATGTAGCTCTTCCTCCTGGCTTTCATCAGCAATAGCAAAGATGATTTCAAGGGTCTTCATTACATCACAGTTCAGGCCGCCTTTAGAAATTGGGAAATCAACCCAAATCACCTGTATAACCTAGACGTCCAAATGTACTACTAATGAATTAAACAATTGGGTTCAGTTGCTATTGGGGAAGAGGTGTTGGTGGGAACCAAAATCACATTTAGAAAATCTAGTTCCTCATTCTTTTGTCTCTTGGCCACAGGTGAATGATAGCTTGTCATTTTCTTTCGAAGGAATTTCTATAATAGCTGATTTTTATTCCTCTCTGGTAATGACATCCCACTGATATGTTGGTCTATAGGGACAGATTCCTCAGCAGTGGTGGCTGACCATCACCAAAGCTAAAGCAGGTGCTAATGTCCCCAAAGGGTACACCCCAATGTCTTATTTCCTAGTAAAGAGTAGAAATCATGCAGAGCCCCTGCCACAGAAGAGAGCACTCCTAAGTAAAAGATCTTTTCTTTCTTCACCTAAAATACTTTTATCCAAAAGTTACAAACTACTGGGATAGTTTTGAGTGACCATACACTGGGACATGCTGGGCCTCATTAGGTCAGTCTAGGCCTTTCTACAAGAAGATGACACATTTCATAATTCTCTGAGGCCTGTCCTCTGTTTCCTGGCTAATATCAGCTGAGCACGTCTCCAATTCCATTCCTCTGGAGTTCTTTTGGAAGAAGCAGCTCTTTACTCCATATGTCTAAAGGCAACAGTTTTATTCCTGGAAAATCATCCAGAATTGCTCTTCCAGGAGAATCTTGCTTGGAGACTGCCACAATTGGACGGTTTCAATTTAAATAATTATTCTTCCTTTCTTGTATCAGCTGTCATCTTCAAATGTATTGAAACCTCAAAAAATTGCCGTAAGATTTTTAAGATATGCAGATTTATTTTTAAAAAAACCCAGTATGTTATTAGAATATGTTACTCTAACCCAGTAGATTTCACAAACCTATTGAATTATATATTTTCTACTTTCCTGGATAATGCAGCTGACAGTTCAAGTGGCTAAAGTAGAAGGGGATATTAAACCACCAGAGATGTATAATAGGCATAACAATTAAAAGGAGTTGTTCCCAAACTGAACCCATGAACCAGCTCTCAGTTGAAGTAATCCTGCCTGGAAAGTTACCTAGGTTTCAAACAAAGGATTTCCAGAATCTATCTGAACTGCAGAATCTATCACAATTTCTACAAATGGCTACTCAGTTTTGGTGCTCAAAATCTTTGTCTTGCTTCTCATTCTTATGTCCAGCTTTAAACTGCCAGCTCTCGGTTCTCATTAGACTTTTTTGGATAGATTAAAGAGCCCTTTAGGACCTGGTATTTTCTCCCTACAAAGGTACTTACACAGACAATCAACGCAGTGACCTCCCAATTTGGGGTGCACATTTAGAAGTTTTACTGCTTAATTACTGGAGACAAGCAGCCAGGGATTTCATTGACTCAAGCGACCTTGTCATGGATCAGAGGCAGTGGTAGTACAGCTGAAAATAGAAGCAAGCCTTCTGGGCTCTGCTTATGTGCACTGATCATAAGCTATCTGCCAGATAATATTCACACTTAGCTGGGGTACGCAATCACCAGTGTACTGCATGACACATAATATGTTGTGGCACCTAATGGAAGGTGGTTTCAGAGGGATGGGGAATCCAACCAAGAGGAAATTTAGAAGAGAGTTTGGTAGTTCTGCATTGAATTCCTCCACTGCTACAGATTTGTGCTGTGATCTCAGGCACGTCACTTAAGTTTGCTGTGTTCCACCTAAAAATATAGCCCTGACCATCCAGTGTGGTGAGAAGAAAAGAGCGAGACACTCTGATTCACCCTGCTGTAACAGGAGTAGTAACCGCTGAACAGCTTCAGTGCAAGGGAGGTGAAATAGCCTTTGTAATCCAAATTCACATTATCTGACTGAATCAAACGCCACCGCTCTGAGTATTTGCATCACAAAGTCTGGGTTGCTGAAAGCACATAAATATGAGACGCTGTTTTTAATTAAAATAAGTGTTTCATCCTTGTGTCAAGAACATGTGAACCATAACAGCTTAAAACCCAAAGCAATATTAATAAATAGAGTTTTTTAGTTTCATTTGCTTTTTACCTCTGAATCAATTTATGAGTATGTTTGACTATACCAATCCCCAAGTAAAAAAACTCTGAAGCTTGCCTATAAGCAACAGTTGGCTTTCAATTGCATGTTACTGCTGAGGGTTTGTTCCAAGTAAGGACTTGTAACAGTACATCAAACTTGAGGTTTTAAGTGTTTATTTTACTTTATGTATAGAGATGCTGTTAATATTTAAACATTTATCCATTACTCAAATAAATCCCATAGATTTTTGTTTTTTATTTTCAGACTGGGTTTGGTTCATTCATTGTCTCTGAGCTTTATCTTCAAATTCATACCTTCTTGCACAGGGCAGATGGTTCTAAAAATACAAGTTAAAAACATGTAAAAGCAGTTTTAAAAGAAAATATATTCTTATTAATCAGAGATGTATCTATTTAGACAGGCTCAATCTGAGATAGTGAAAGAGGCAAGCTTTTTTTTTTTTGTGGTTTTATGTTTGGTTTTTTGTGGGGTTTTTGTGGGGTTTTTGTTTGCTTGTGGTTTTTTTTCTTTTTAAAGAGTGCCCAACAGTGAAAAATAAGCTTCTAAGATGCTAAAGCTTGGATTTAGAAAAACATAGGTATTTTAGATGCTCCATCCTAAATCTTTCTATCCAGATTAGGTTTTTTATTATCTTATGCTTTTCTAGTTTAACAAACTCTATGCTGCATTACGTAACTGCTCAAGTATGTCTCTTTAATGGACAAGATTTATTTCAAATAATGACTTCCCGGAGAAAAACAGCTTTAAACAAACCCTGATGCAACAGCTGCTTCTAAATTTCAGCGGAATTGTGTCTCACACTCCACAGCACTGCGTCACCAAGCGTGAAGGGGCGACTGCCTTCTCCAGTGAGAGCCGTGCAGTTTTGTCTAGTGCCTTCACACACATTTGTATACCCAAGATCATATTCTAGAAAAGATACTGAGTAACAGCTTCCCCTTCCCTTGTCTGGGTCCGGCACCTAGGCAGAATGGTGACATTCTGATTTTTAAGAGGGTTTTGCTACTCACCAGCTACTGCTTATTCTGTGGCGGTAGCGGTGCAGACTCTATTGCTGTGGCTTCAGTAGTCTGCCCTCCAGACATGCTTCAATTAGAGCTATGCATGCACAGAAGTATGTGCATTTGCAAATTGGTCATGTTACATAAGAATTATGAAGCACACTAGGTATCAGATCAGCTAATTATCTTAAAATAGCCGTGAGGAAGTCTCTGTGGAGCAGGGCACCCCACCAGCTGCGTCCCAGCATGGGTCTATAGTTCTCTGCTGGAGAGCATCAAGGCCTTTTCTTCTGGGAACTGGAAAGTGCTTTACAAACGATAATTAGCTGCAGATCACAGCCATCCCTAGGACATAGCCAGATATTAACATCCCTGTCCCGAGCTCCAAGGAACGGGAACCGAGTGCCTTTGTAAACTTGATACTGGCCACATAAAGGGCAGAAGCAGGAATGGTCCCCATTGCAGGGTGCTCCAACTTGAGAAGATGATTGCTTAGCTATAAACTGCTCTAAAGGTGTTTGATCTTCTCAGAGTGAAATGCATACACTGTAAGAATGGTTAGCAACTTACCAAGAAAACAAGCCCCTGTTTGCACAGCAACGTGACTCAGATGCATTACTGGAGAAGCACAGCTTGATGAGGTATCACATGCACGCTAGTGCAAAGCCTCAGAGGTAGAATATTTTAGTTTGCATCTGTGACAGGAAGAAAAAGGACTCTCTGTCTACTAACAGTCCCCAGTGGGTATCTGATAATTCAGAAAGCTGTGGTAGTGTAAACATATATTTTGAATCCAAGGAACCAGGTTTTTTTACCGTGGTGGCAAATGGACAATTATCAGCTTTGCCTGCTGTAACACAGCCAGCTGCCAGCACAGCTAGGAGCAGAAGCACAGCTTTTGCTTCCTACTCTGGTGCTCTAAGGAAAGGAATGTACTTTGTTTGCAAGCACACAGCAGAGGAAAGTAAGGTTTAACATCGATAACTCTGCTGTTTAAAGTTGTCATTAGGTCACATGGGTAACAGCTAACACCATTTTCCTAGTAATGGTTTGTCTCCAGTTGACTCTCAGGGCACTCATAAGTGTTTGTAACAGGATATTCCTCCTACAGATTTTTGTACATGTATTTTTTTCCTGGTTCAAAAATGACTTGACTTTTGATTTAAAAGGACCTGTTCTAACACTTGTCTTGACAGCCTTGTTAGCTGTACCTGAACTGTGAGGAGATGATCAGGGCTGGAGCAGTCCATGGGGTGAACCTGCCCTTTGCTGCAGACACAGACATTCATCAGAGTTGGACAGGGACTAACCTGTAATATAGCACTGCTGTTGTGATATTTTCCCCCGATCCCATTTCCATTCATTATGTGGTCAAACAGATGAAGACATCTTATTTATTTTTAGAGAAACCCATAAAAAGAAAAAAAAAAGAAGTAGAAAGTGTCTTAAAATTTAATTATTAATCTTTGCCATGGTCCGAAAGTTGTGATGAGTTACAGCTCTGTAACTGTACTAACACCAGAGAGGAATTACAGAACATCCATATTGTCATCTAAAAGCATTCATGTTTTCTCAAAGCACTACTAATAGAGAAGATCGAAAAGCAGTACCTTTTTCACAAAGTGTGTTTGCGATTTTAAAAGATGTTCCAATACGGAAACTGGGAAATGTAGCGGCCATTAATTCATTCAGATATTGTCTTGATTATTTCCCTGTGAAACTATAATTTTATAATTTTTTTATGGTGGTAAGGAGAAGGAAGAGAGATACAGTATGCATTTTTTTCCCATGATTCTTCCACTTCTGTCACCTTTCATCTTGCTGCTGAAAACAGAGGAAAAGGGATAGAGAATAAGTAGAGACATCATTGGGGGTGGGGGGGGAAGGGGGGAAAAGTTCCTTGGAAGTTTTCAATCTAGGGAAAATGGCTATTTTTGGGGGGGAAGCCCTAAAAACGTTAAATGAGTGTTTCACAATTTGACATTTCAGACTTTTATGTCTGCCGCTGCAGGGTAAACACTCAATAGATAATGCATTGGAAACTTTTGTCAAGCATAAATCTCAAATTAGTAAGATATAAAGGTCGTGTACAGATTTAAATAGAAGTGCTGGAGACTATTGAAATGGTGATTATTTGATTTTTAGGTTATAATAGTACTGTGACCTACACATGAAAAATTAGGCACAGAGAATTATTATCAGTTTTTGACTGTAAAAAGGTTATAACTTGCTTAGTGAAGGTGGAGGTCAGAGTTAAGGCAGTTTGTAGGATATTAAATTAAGAAAACAACCACTGTGAGGTCAATGGGAGAGAAAGATCTTTTTCAGCCTGGGATTGTATAGAAAGGGGCAGAATGAGAAACTAAGTAGATGAAAAAGAAAAAAAGGGTTTATAAAATCCAGGGGAAAAAACGTAAGGGAAATTGGCATGAGGACAGACTGAGGGATGTGAGCACTTCTGCTCCAGAGTGCAGCCATTGCTTTGCTTGGTGATCACACTCCACAGGTTCTCAAAAAACTGACGTTGGAGCTGGTTAACCTCAGAGATGTGATTATTGGTAATGGGAAAGCATTAAGGAAGGACTACATAAAATAAATAGAAGGAAACACTTCCAGATAGTGAAATTAATTAGAAAGTGAAACATGAACGTGGGGAATTTATAGGAGCCTCATAGCAAAGGTCACTGAGCATAAGACTGAATCAAGCATGGCAGATTTCTGCTGAGGGATTTTTTGTGGCCAGCCATGGTTTCCTCTGCTACTCCTGAAGAACCAGTTTCTCTCTGAGGGGTGAAATTCTACGCAGAACTGATATCAATAGTCTGTTTCTACCAACACTACTCAGGTTCACTGAAGGTCCCGTATTCTTTAAGTAGCAACATGTAGGCAGTTCCAATCATTTATTCAGCACAGCTGATGTATAAGCATACGTTAAATGCAAGATAGCAGAAAGGACTTGTTTACTTTGTATGCATAGCAGGATGCTTTCAATTGCCAATCATTAGATCACTGAAACACAAAGAGGAGTTAGATGTTAGTCTTCTGAAGATCAGCAAGACTCTTTGAATTATCCTTTAGTGGAGTCAGTGATTTTCCTGCAGTCTAACCTGTCGTGTGAACACAGAACATGATTTATTAAGAAGCTTGCTCTTGTTGTGCATATACATAGCAGGTGAGCAGTATCTGAGTGAGAAGACATGCTATAATATGAATATGATGCTTTTCTCATCCTGCAGTTAAGTTCATAATAAGCCCCAGGCCAGCTCAGCCTCAGGTCAGAATGACACCCAAAGTCTTCTGATGGCAAATGACACTGCACTAATGCACTGCACTGTTACCTTTCGAGGGGCAGAAGGGGGATTTACAACCACTAAAGATGTTCATGGATTAAGAGGATATCCATCCCTTTAAGTACTCTGTGTTTACAGGGACTTCTGGGACTGCTTCTGAAATACAGTGATTTCCAGCATTTGTTTCCTGCACATGTAATGTCTTACTTTCTTCCTAAAAAAACTCTACGCAAACCAATGAACTACACCATGAACTTAAAGTGAAGAGTAAATATTTCTCCACAACGAGAAACAAAGATTTTGGGGGAGAATCTAATGATCCCGGGAAAAAAAATCAATCATTTCAATTTAGTTTCAACATGCACCACCTTTATTGTATATTGATTTTCTACCTTCACAATCAGCTTCACACCAGAAAGCGAGATAGGACAGTGACCCATGTCCCTGCTTTACCACTGCCAACTTTTACAAAAATCCATGCTGTGCCACATCACTGCAACAAATATTATATATATATGGTTGCCAGAAAAACTTTATAACTAAAAAAAAAAAAAAAAAAAAGACTTGATATTTTATTTCTAGGCAAATCTTCTCTCAGAGCACTGTATTTTATCTGTATGGTGAATACAATAGTGGCGATGTTACACTTCTCAGTGAAAGGGTTGATTCATTCATGATTTTGCAGCATGACGTGGTGACAGAAAATACAGTGTTTCTCATTCCTGGCTAACTCTCAGGAGTGAAATTAGGGGTACAAGTGGATGGGTTCTGTCCTGCTAAAAAGTTGAAAGAGCTAATCCAGACAGATGCTTGTGATCATCAGTATCAAAAAATGCATTCAGTGTTTTGGGTTTTTAAATGGGAAACTTCTTCAGCTGTTCACTCTCCATTCTGCACCCTTCCTCTCCATTTGCACTTACTGGACAGGTAACTTGTTCTTTGCTAACCAAAGGGTTTTGATTACTAAACCCATGTTTCTTCATCAGTTTAGAAACTAAGTAAATCCCTTTACAAAGCAAATAACGAGTTTGAATCCCAAACCAGTTTTTCCCCAGAAGTCAGGGTTGTTCTGAATCTGGGACCTGAAATTGTCCTGCCAATAGCTTCAAGAGATGCAAATCAAATTTTTAAGTAATTCTGAGTTAGTGAGAGAGCGTTACTTCTTGCTGGGTTATAGATTTAGCCTAATCAAAACAAAATTCCTGACCCAGACAGGCAAGAATTCAACCGAGCAAGGTGAGAGTTCACCAGCCCAAGAGAAATGCTGTCTTGAGAGCTGAGATACAGTGGAGTACTCTAACACAGCAGCCTGCAAGGGCAGTCAAACTTCTACCTCCAGAAAGAAAGAAAGGTGCCTGCTGCACGTTGAAGTAAGTTCTAAAAAGTATAAGTTGCAATAGAAAAAAGCATTATATATTTCTCATACACGTGAAAAAAACAATGTCATGGTCAATATTGTATGACCAGAGACAATGTGGAAAGGGAAATAATTAGCAAATAGCCAATAAAAATGCAAAGCAGAAAAGAGAGTTTTAAGCAAGGTCGCGGCCAGCAATGCACCTGGAGGGATGCAAGGGTGCTCCTTGAAAGCCAGTCTGACTGCTGTTGAGCTGTGTCTAGAACAGAGAAGTCAAAGCTGAGATGTGATAATAGGAATTGTGCAGGGTGCCTGTAGTTACATGGGAAAACTAAAATTGGCTTCTGATGCCCATAGTGAAAGCCAAGGGCAGCATTTCTGGTTTTAGTCAAGTTACACCAATAATATGAGTCAGTTCATGAAAGTTAGTTTTGTTACCAGCTATCAATAATTTCTCTTCAGGTACAGTGCACAGATATAAAACTAGACTGGATTCTCTTTACATTTACATCTGTTATACACCAGGGGTTTTTTTCATGAACTGACCTATGAATTTCTCTGGTTGAGTAGAGTTAAAATGGGAAGAATCAGCTGGTGCAGCTTGGTCTGGGACACAACTGCCTGAGGACACAGTGCCTAAGTGCCTAATTCCTAGGATGCCAATCAACTTGCTGAGTTCATAACCACTTGCAGATTTTAAAAATATTTTTGAGCAGTACCTGCAGTAAAAAAAAAAAAAAGAAAACAAAAAAAGAAAACGAAAAGCAAACAACACAAAATTCTCTAGTAAACAGGTCTTTGCAGAAACAATAAATCTGTGCTACATTTCTGCGGGACTTGACTGCAAGATTCGTTGATGTCACACCGAAAATCAGATAATCCATTCATTATTTATTGCTGTTCAACACAGTGAAAGGTTTCCATCAGCCATATAATAAAATTGCTAAATTAATGGACGCATGCAAGATTTTGGCAAAGATTTACTTGTTTTATGCTCTTTGTAAACTTTCTCACAGTTTTCCCAAGCTCAACATTTTCCTCCTAAATGATTGTGACAGAGGTTACTCTTATTTCCAAGAGGTTTGTGCCTTGTAAATCACTTCTTTATGGGGGGATACGACACAGTCTGCTCAAAATCTCCAACAAACTTTCTCCTAACTAAAACAGAAGACTTTGGAAGCTGGGATAGCGTTTTCCGCCATTATTCCTCTCCTATTACAATGCCTTTTGAGCATCAAAGCCAGCTGAAGAAGGAACACAAAACCTGTCTAAAACCGATTGATTTTTAAGATATTTGTATTTTAAAGAACTACAACGTGATTGTTGAAAGCTGAGGTTGGCAATATTAACTCCTTCAAAGGTGGATGATTAAAGTAAATGTCACTATAAATAATCTCCATATGAGAGCATGCCAGTATTAGAAAAAGAATAAGAACCAAGATGTGCAGATATGTAACGTAACTAATGGCCTAATGCAAAGTAAACTTGATCATTCTAAACTAGTTTCTCAGGCTATGAAGGTGAAAAGTGTTCAAGTATATGAAGGCATCATGAATTTTTAGTAAAAAGTAAAAAAAAACCAAAACCAGATATAGTTTACGATATTTATTATGTGCACCTAATATGTGTGTGTGTATTTATATATGTACACAGATACATGTGCATCTGAACAGACATTAAATTTGGAGAAGTTGGTTAAAACACACTAGGCAGACAACAGGCAGACAGATTTCTTGGCTAATGGGAAGATTTTTCCCTGTAGCTCTGAATCAGTTTGAGTTTTTTAGAGCATAAACATCCAATCTATTTTCAGGGTGAGAATGAAGAACGAAGTATGAAAAGAAAACTTGCAAACATGAAAAAATGAGAATAAAAGTCTGGGGTAAACTTCAAACTTTCTGTCCTATCAAGTGTATAAGACACATTTGCCCCAGGCCTCTGTATTTGCGAGACAGACACTTGTGTTGCTGCAGATTTTGAAAGCATTACAGCCTGGGGTAAAATCTTTCCGTAGAATGAACAATCAGTGAGCAATTCTCTTTAAGGTTTGCCAGCCAGCCAGATTTGCTTTCAGCAGTATATACAGGGATCTCTAACTTACCTGTGATTGTTTCTAGTTCTTCAGCTTTACAGTTTTCCTTTTAGCAGCTGGACTTCTCTCATTTGAATTTCAGCCTAATTAGGCTACAAGATTTTGGCAAGCTTTGTCCATTCTTATTATTGCTAATGGGTTTCAGTGTATTGCAGAAGCCTGTCCAAGTCAAAGAAAGGAATATTTGCTGTATTTGCTTTACTGGAAATTTTACAGGCTTCTATGTGATCTTAAGATTGGCTCAACTAGTAGATCACACTGACCCTCTCAGCCTGAATCCACTTTTGGAAGCCTTGTTGAATATCTGGGCAGGAAAATGGCTTGCTCATTTTAAAATATTCACTTTCCAGAGAAAAATCACAATCTGAATGGCTTTAGAGCTATTTAGTATAGCTGAAAATTAGAATCCGAGTGGTGACGAATGATCCATAATATTGACCTAGGTGTACCAGCAGCACTTTCTGCAGGCTCTGGATCAAGTTTGTGCCAAAATTCTCTTTGGACACTGAACAAAACTGAAGGTGCATAGATGTGTGGTGTAGCAACAAAATGTCAACAGGAAGACAGTTAGCATGTGTCTTTGATTACTTATCAGAGAAGGTTCTTTCCTGAGGAAAGGTCTATTTCTCAAAATAAAGAAATGCTAGTTGATCAAATGAAAATTTAAACACTATTATGTGGCCTTTGATGAAAAACCCTAATTATTACCTATTCAGAACAGGATGTTGAGATTTACCTAAAAGGAAAACCAGACAAACAACAACCCAACAGCTTTGAGCCTTACACTAATAGACATGTTTTTCTTCATAGTAAAGAATGAGACTAAGATCCTTTACAACATGAGTGCAAGTGTTAGCAAAAAAAAAACCAAACTTTTGCATAATTTATTACATTCCATTATTAGTTAATTATATTAATTAGTTATTAATATTATTCTGTTATTCTGATTTTGTAAAACAATCACCTTGCATTTGCCTAAGCAAGTGTGTAATAAAGCAAGTGCATAATATCCCAGAGTGCATTCCTTTCCTAAGTAAACAGTCTATTGGCCACTTTATCCTATCCAAGATTCCATCACTTAAACCCCTCCTCATTAACCTGCCACATTTGCATATAAGGGAACCCATCAATTCATGTAGCTCAAAATAAGATTCAAGTTTTCATGACAGATCATTCAGAGCAAGTATTTATGTACAGTAAGTTAGAATACAGGGAAACAATCTCAGACTATCCACGAGGGAGAGTTCTTTCGAACAGCTGTAACTTGATTATTAAAAAAATAAAATTTAATGGGTACAGAAATATAAAGCCACAAAGGCTGGAGTTTCTTTATGCATAAACAAACATTGGCAGCCTTAACTATAATGAATGGCCTTCCATGCCTAATCTGTTCTGTTTAACAGGTGGTATTTCATACTCAGACATCATCAATGGGATAATTTTCTTGTTAAAGAAAAAAGATATCATCTTAACATATAACTGCTACTTCCATGCATAACTGGCTTAGTAGGCTAAGCAGCAGGGGTGAAATCCTGGCACTATCAATGCAATACACATTTACTCATAGGGTGTGTGAGAAAGGCTGTCAAGGGCTACGTAAAGGAAAGCTTCGAGTGGGCAGTCTTTTACATTCCCAGGGATGTGTTCAGCAGGAGTCTAATCTAGTGATGCAGATGGCCAAGTCTTTATCCAAGAGCACTGTCTTTCAGCTGGCTGGAATTAGAAGAAATAAAGTCATTTGCAGTGCAGCACCATCTCTAAACCCAAACTAAAACTCAGAAATGTTTGTTGACAAACATGTAGAAAAAGAGTCAGTCTTCCAGAAAGTTTACTGTCTGAATATGCAGGAAAAAGGACGAGAAAAAATATTTGGTGTATTTTGCAGGTGCAAGAAATATGTGGAAAACTGAAGCCAGATCTGCTGAATGCTCATCTTGTCTTATAAAAGCATAACAGTCTTTCCTTACTGACTATAATACTTGTGATGTATTTTGATTGAAATGATTGTATTAGAAACAGACTTAGACTCAAAAGCTTTGCAGAACTGTGCTTAGAGCTAAAATGATAAGCAGTTTAACCAAAAGGATCACCCACCCACTTGTTTCCTAGTTTCATATGTCTCAAACCATCATCCTAAGAAGAGAGGTCTGCTCTTGTGACTACTCGTTGTATATAAATATTCACAACTTCTGAAAAAGTCTATCATCAGGAAATATTCTTTTCATCTCAAGTTGCTTTGCTGGCTGCTCTCTGACAAGCAATAACATTGTGATTGAAAAGCTCAGTGATCCCCAAACACCTAGATAATTCCATGGACTAGTTACAACAGGCTGTGTGATCCTCCCACACTGGTAGCTCCATTCACAAAGGTCTTGGAAGTCCAGCAGCCAGCACTGAGCCCTCCTGATAACCCGAGTCCATTCTCCTTTAATACTCCCCCTGTCACAACACCACCCACCCATGCAGCTCTATTCAAAAGATCTTTTGTGGTAGAAAAATTGGAGTCGGCAATCTCAACAGTTGCTAAAAAAGCTGCTTGGATGGACTTGCCAGAACAACCAGTTGCTTCTGTTATCCCTCACTGAGCTCATTGGTTTTAGCTAATCTTCTGTATTAAAACTGCTGATGAAAACTCAGCAGTTGCCAGGGAACAAACAATTGGGAGAAAGTTGAGTAGTTTTATGACGTATGTTTAAAAATAAGGGGAAGCTTGGACAGAACCACACAGATGTAGCAGAAATCCCCAAGACTGCAGACACGGCACACGGTTGCGTCATGCATGTGCCATAGCAGTGGTTTTGTCAGAGACTGCATTTATTTATTCTCAGAAGAGGAATATGGAGAAACATCTATTTCCAAGGGTCTTAGGAGGAATAGTGGTTCAAATTGACATAAATAGGTAGAATAAAATCAGAGACTGCTCATTAGTACAGTGACCATTAGCAGAAATCGATTGCTGCCCAGTCTGCGTTTTCATTGCAAGGTTGTCTGATCCTAGTAATGGGAAAGGGACTGGAAACCTAAATGCTTCTGCTAATTTGAAACCCAGAAGTGTAATGTAATTGAAAATGAATACTATCATTAGCTGATTTTTTCCTCCTGATAATTAATGATTTGTCACAAGTGTATCAACTATAGTCTTCCTACATAACAGAATTACATCCAGTTTCTTTGTATTCTACCCAACATAGAAGCTATACAGTATTTTAGTAGATGTCTTTTAGTTTCTCAAGTGGCACAGAAAACAGGTGAGAAAAAAAATGTGGAGGGAATTTTTAAAGTTCATTATGAATAAGTGTTATCTTCTAAAGAAATTAGTTTTGCCTTCCTTACTATTGATGAAGTGAGTGCTTTTTGCTTTATCTTTTATGTTACCTTTCCAGACAAAACACTTCATGGGACAGAGAAAAAAAAGGTTTTATTAAGCAACCTGCCTATTGCTTCTAAGCAACACATGCGGATTATAAAAGGAAAGCTAGACTTTTACTTGCTTGTCAGAAATGAAATTTTGATTATCAAGAAAATGGAAAACTTTTACATCAAATGAAGGATAATTGTGTGCTTTTATATTTTGGTAGGAAAGAAAACATAGCAGATTTTTACACCCACTTATATATCGGTCAGTCTTTCCATACACAGATACACATGCGCACGGATTTCCCCTGTTTTGTCCTTAGTCAGGTAAAGCGATATAGCTTCTGCCTCTCACCCGGTTTTGTACGTTATCCACTGTGACCTGTGCTTTAAGGATGGAGAAAGCCACAACCTTATCACTTGTTTCACCAATGGTATGAAAGCAGCTGATATACCACAGTCCCAAAGGCACAAAGGTCACTTCAGCGCTTCCCAACAGAGCAGTTAATAACAGCCAATTCTCCCCAGTTCCCTTCATTTTCAGGAGACTACAGATAATCTCCCTGAGCAATCGAATCAATACCTCCTGCTCCACAGTGCCAGCTCCACGCCTAACAGGGTGTGTATGCCCAGCTTGGGTCTAGGAGCTTATTGCCAACTTCAAGCTAGGAAAGTCTAATTAATTCGTCTCTGAGGCCACAATGTAAATTAGGGACTGGCTTGGTTTGACTCTACAGGATGTTCTTACAGCTGTCTCCCCTTTCACAATCTGTTTCACCTCAGAACAGGAGAAGTGCAAGGCTAGACAGTGTGCATGCTGAATTATGCATTTAAATTGCTTGTGCTTAAACCCCTAAAAAAATCTTAATGGCTTAATTAAGCCAGAAACTGCACAATGCATTTCCTTAAATCTTAACTTGAGATCTCTCTCACTTTCAATGAGCCAGCAGTGTGACAGTAAATCCAGAGCATAACTAAGATGACAGGAAATTTGGTGACGTGATAACTTCTCACTTTCCCATTTAAATCATTTCATCAGACATTGGGCAGGGAAATATCTTGACATAGCAGACCACATGAAGGACCCACCAGGATAAAAGAAATTACAGCATATATTCCTCATGTGTATATGTGGTAGGAGAACAGGCTTTAGCTAAAATCTGTGATTCCCCACAGGTCTTATTACCTTGCTCAGAAGAATGGTAATGGCCATTTTCAGAAAAAGAATGTGAGAACTTGGTCTCAGAAAAAAGTTACAAGTCAGGAACCCAAGAGAGCACAATTCCTTAGATTTTTCTCCTGTATTTTCACAGAAAATTAAGATTTGTTTTTTGTTTTGTTTTGTGTGTCGTGTCCCCCCCCCGGATACCAATATTTATTTATTTATTATTATTTTGTTGTTTTCTGTCCTGATACAAGAATATGACTGTCCTATGTAGGTGCCTGTTCTGGAACTGAACAGATCATTCCGAAATGAGAAACACATTTTTGTTTTGTTCAAAAACTTAAATTTATCTATTTATGTAAAGATTTGCTCTCTACAATACGTCTACTATATGCTGTGTTTCTTTGGCTGTTCAAATTTGGTGAAGGGTGGGGAAGGAAGCTTAATAGTACAACTTCCTTTCACTGAAATAAAATATTGTATATTCAGAATTTTCATTTTGTGGCTATCACTCCCTCTCCTAACACTTCTCTACACCAGGAAAAAAGCCCAACCCAAAATTCAACAGTTTTCTGTCATTTATATCACGCATCATACACTTATGTGTGTTCATAACGCACATACACGAGCTGCAAAGTTTATTGCGCGACAATGGCAGCTGTAAGCAGCGTCAGCGTGTGAGCTCCATCTCGGTATGCTTAGCAGCTGTAATGAAGCTGTTCTAACATATGTCTGTCTGTCTTGGCATCACATGTGAAAGTTGCCTCATTCCCAGCGAGTCTCAAGGGAAGGAAGTGAGACCACAAAGTGCACCATGCAGTAAGTCAGCACTTTGCACTTCACGAAGGGAAGTTTGCAAAAAGTGGTACTTTGTTCAGATCAGACTCTTCCTCCACACGTCAGACCTGTCCTGCCAACCACAGCTTCGAATGGGCCCTCTTGTTTTTCTTTCTCCCTTCATACCTTTGCAGAGCTATACTGCCAATTCTTCTCTCTTCTGGGATTTCAACTGCCAGCTGCCCAACCCTTTTGGAGGGTTTCTGGAAAATAATTTGATACCTTGTTATTGCAGGCTGAGTATGCTGTTAGAAGGCACCTTCCCCAGACACAGCTGTCTCTGAAGACCTCTACCATGAGATCTTTGGCACCCGGGTGCTTGGCTTGACTGGCATGACATCCCCCACATAACTTTGTATCCATCATACAACAGTACACGAAAGTTATATGTTCCATTTACATTCGTGACCATTCCCTAATACTGGATATTACGTGGCTTTACAATTGAGTTTCACGTGTCAAATTTCTGGGTATCTGATGGACTGAAAATGCTCCCCAATGAGAAGCTTGTGGCGGAGAGGGGCTGGGATCAGACTTATCTTCTTAGCTGGATCTAATCCTGAACGGCCTTTGCTCCCCCACCACAAGCCATTTTTTGCCTCTCCTTTCATAGCCTTACTCATTTTTATCAGAGTTGTTTTCTCACAAGAGCACAACAATCTGAGTAAGGGTCAGAGAAAAAAAGTGGGGATGCTTGTGTTATCCATGGGAGCTGGCATAAGGGGAGATAGGGTGGGATGGGATGTGTGTTGAAGATTACTGTGAATGCAAGAAGCAGGAGAAAAATAGACAGAAAGTCCTTGATGGAGAAGAGAAACCATCACAGTCTAAGAACCGAAACTCAACATTTATCCAGTGCCCCTGTTGTGGTTTGGTTTTTTTTAACTTGGATTTCTTTTTAACCATTGGTTCAAATCGAAAGTAGTTTATTAGAGAATTCAAAACATGCTCTTGGGTTTCAAGCCTGTCTGTAGCGATTAACTAGGACAGCGGAATCAGGGCCAGGACAGGAGGCCCCTGGTGGCCACCTGAACCCGGCTCTCTTATCCCTTTCAGATGTTAATGGGATGCGCAGGATACTAATCTGCACTTCTATATCATGTTAGCAAATCAAAATGCCTTGTGACAACATGAATACCCCATAGTATTAGTGACTTTCTGAAATGTCTCATTAGATCTTCGTAGCTGTGTAAATTAAGCAGGGTTGGGTCTGGCAGAAGTGGATGTGGCTCCCCTGAATGCTGATTGCCTATAGCCACAGCAGCAAGGCTAGAATGCAACGTCGTCTTTGCAGCCATTTTGCTGGTTTTCAGAACTGTCTTATCCTGGTCAGATGGGTATGTGCATGCATGCAATGAACATATCCATGTGATGGAAGGAATTTAGGGAAAAGAAACGGTGAGAAAGTCAGTCTGCTGGAAGAGAGGCTAGGCCTCTAATACTGTTCCCCCATCCTTTGCAGAGATCTGCCACTACCCTTCAAACCAGTCCCCTCTTGTTTTCTTTATTTCCTCCAATCAGCTTTGTCTTTCTAAAAGTCTTTACAACTCATTTTGCAATGCAGATCCCCAAGCATTTTATTTACCCATCTAGTTAAGTTCCTCGACAGTTAAATAGTCTTTCCTTGACAGAGCAATATTAAAGGATTCCCACAGAGACCAGGTTGACTTCAGTACTCTGAACCTACCCTGGACTAACTCAATCCTGATGTGCATCATGTCAGAAAGTTCTTCTGGTTCCAGCACGATGAAGGGGGTGGGGGAGTAGCTGTAATTGCAGCCACTAAACCTGAACCATCCTGAGTAGATTTCAACCTGAATATCTTGCAGAACAGAAAAAGCAAATGCACCACCTTAGAGACTGGGCTACAGGTAGTGAAGGGGTCTGAGTGAACCCAGGGATGGTTTCAAGCACAGAGAATATATCAAAGATGGTCCAGAGGCAGAGGGGAGGATGAATTCAGTCACAGGCTGGAGACTGGGAGTGAAAAGAAAGGACAGGTAGGTGGGGTAAACTCGTGTGTGATCCACACCAACATACTCCACCTTTCTTTCCCTTTCTAGTGACTTAAAAATGAGCTATGAACAGCCACAAACAGGAACAGCTTATGAACACTTGTATACTACTTCAACTCATGTAAACATGTATGTCTTATCTTAAAGTCACAAGTTGTGTTCCCTGATATAATTCCATTATCATGATATGGGGAAAACATAATTTTTTTTTGCCTACGTAGGCTTGTGTCATTCTGCAGCAGGGAATATATTCTAATAGGAATAGCTACAGCAGTCCTGATAACCACAACATGTTACACAGTGTTCCAGTATTCCCTCTTCCATCATTGCTTTGGTATATACTCTAGAAGCAGCTTCTCCCTCCCTCTTTGGAAAGTGTCTGACATGAACAGCATGGCGAATTACATCATGTCAGTAGGTAGGCATTTTTCATAACTCTCCATTTAGTAACCAAGGGCTCAGCAAGTTTGGAGATAAATAATTCCAGGGTTGGTGGATTATTGATGTTCTCCTACCAAGGAGGCAAGCAGCTCGACAAGGTAAATGGTCCTGGGCCTTGGCTATGCTGCTAAAGATAGAAGAGAAATGTTTCAAGAAAAATGGGAGCATCCTGCTGAAAATGGCTACCACAGCAGCAAGTCATCATGAGAGATGAGCCCTTTCCTCTTGTCAACAAAATGAATGGTGCAGGTGGCTTGGTTTAAAAGGGAATCTGCACCATAGGGTGAAAGATTTCCCAGTTGAGACACCCAATTAACAGGTGACTGAATCATTTAATATATTTTAAACATGGATCCTCTGTTTTCCTTTTAAAAGCGTTGACAGGTAATTAGCTGCAAAACCACTCATCATTTTCTATCAATGTAGATTGTGACATGGTAAAGTTCTTGTTTTAAATTAGCAAATAGATATAGATGATGAGGTCATGAAGTGCCGATCTAGACCTACACATCCAGTTCACCAGCTCAGTCAGGAATTTGGCTTGAAGGATGAATCTGAATTTTGGCATCTTCTTTTACATGTAGAGTAAAGCTGCGAAATTCAAGTCAGTAGCTGAACTTTTACAGAGCTCTGTAGGTGAATGGATCCATCTGCCAGAGGAGGGCCAGCTTTATTTCGAATAAAGGTAGGTATATGAAAATATTAAAACTGTAACAGCTCTGAAATTTGCTTTCCTGAACACCATAACACAGTTTTACATGTTCAAATTTAAGTTGAATAAGCCTGAATATTTTCACTGAAATCGACTTGTGTTCGTGTTTAAGAATATCCCTTAAAACTTCCTGAAGACTGAAGTCTTGACTGGCAATTCCAGTGAGAATTTCACATCTCCATGCATTAAGCCAGAAAATCCGTGGATAGGCCAGCACAGCAGTATCCTGTCCAGAGCTGGGAAGCTCCTGTGAAAGATAGGAGGTGTCTCAGCCAAGCACGGAAAACATTTGCTTAAATAAAAGATAATTTCAGAAACTGGGAGGAGGTTGTTTTTTTTGTTTGTTTGGTTGGTTGGTTTTTTTGCAAAGTAGTAGCAGAATACCTCATGTATCTGTCAAGACTGAACAATGAGGGGAATACCCCAGATATCTGCCAGAACCAAACACTACATCTTATGCTTTTGTCAGAAGCTTTGATTCCTTGAAACAAGTGAGCTCTCCCAGTGCTTTGATTTGCCAGATTTAGCTATCTTTCAGACCTTTTGCTGGTAGAGGCATCAGAATCTCTACAACTTCAACATTTGACTCAGAAAAGTACATTTAATACATTACAGTAATGGCTTTCTTGGCAGTTGTTTCTTTTTTTTTCTCAGAACAGTTCTCAGGAAACAGCTTAGGTGTAAAAGCAAGTACATCCATTGGACTTATAACTGTGTGCAATAAACAGAAAAATCCTACTCTTCTGCTGGATTAGCACTTGCAAAATGCCACTTAGGAAATTTGGTACAGCAACAGCACAGTGAAGGTGTCCCTGTTTCTGGGACCTGTGGATATTAAGACACCTGCTTCTCTACTACTGCACTGTCCAGCAACTGAAAATCCTTGCCAAGTCCCCTTTTTTTCTTTTATCTGAATAAAACTTTGAAACAAGTGCCTGCCCCACCCTAAATTCTGGCTAAAAACTAAAGCCAGCAGAACATTTCTGGATTCTGGTCTGAATATCCTAGAACTGCACTGGGCAGTAGTCTGTACCAAAGATTTTGTTTCCTTGATAAACAAAATGGAATCAGTTTTTGGTAAGGTTAGTATTTATGCATCAGCCTGGCTACAGCTAAGTCCTTAACCTTATGAGCAGCATAGCTGTGATAAGACATATACTCTTTCACACAAGCACGGAGGAGGGTTTCTAGTATCTGAAGGAACTAGATCAGAATCATCTATTGCAGAGAAGCACGATGAGATCCAGTTGGTAGATCCTGCTAATAAGCTTAGATTAGGACTAAATTACTGATTTTACAGTGAGGGTGGTTAACCAGCAGATCAACTGACAGTGGAAATATAGCAGCTTTTCCAGTGCTGAGAGCCTTTAAATCAAAACTAAGTGCCTAGAAAATGCTACAACTGTAACGACTAGAAACAACAAAGAGTTTCCTGAATAAAATTGAAATGCCTGTTTTACATATATTAGCTATAGTAGTCATATATGGTTTTAAAATACACAAATGTTTAAGAGGAATCTTACTGCAGGCTCTGATTCAGCAGAGAGGATATTTGAACTGCCCATAAACTACATATTTGACCAGTGGGATGGCCCATGTAGAGCCTTCCTTTGCCTCAGCTCGTGTGCTGCTGCTGCTTAATCCAAAGCAGCAATTCTGCTGGCTCTGTCCCAGACAGACTAGAAGGCATTTAAAAACCCAGCTCCCCTGATGTTCAATACAGTTTCATGTCCAGTTTCCTAAAACCTATTAAAAAATTGCAGGCTAGATTAACTTGCTGCCTACGATGGAGGAAATAAAGGAATAAATACATCCAAATAAACTGCGCACATCACTGTAGCTTCTGCTCTCTCTCACACTGGCTTTTTTCTTTTGCCATTCAAAGAAAAATCAGAATCTGGCCCAATAGGTCTGCAGCAACAAACCCTGTAGCAGACACTTCCTGAAAACAAGAAAGGACATCCCTTCTTGACAATATCATTTCTCATCTCTATCAATGCAGTTTAAAGGCAGCTTGATCTTTCTCACTCACCCCGTGGTCATTTAATTGTTATGAATGGTTACAATTTGCTTCAGCAAGCCAAGCTTTCTAGATGAATGTGTCTTGGCAAACACATTTAAAGAAACTGCAGCATATTCTGAAAGGCACTGGGCAGAAATAAAGGCAGTGAGAGGTCTGTATTTGACTCCCCAGTTTAGAAATCTGTTGGCGCACAAACGTACAATCAGCTCCCTCTAAGTTTTCATTCAGACTGAAATCTCTGTCCAAAGTCTATCATGCAGAAGAATATTTGGCATGAGCAATGGGGGTTTCTGTTCACCTGTGAGGATTTTATTGTGCACAGAAATGAAAAAAAAAATCAGCTACCAATGCAGTAACTAGCAATATAAATAAAACTGAGGATAGAAAACAAAGCCAGCATATCTAATCATTACGAAGCTTCAGAATGGTCAGGTCCTGAAGGGAAAATTACTTCTGAATAATGTGTGTCTGCCTTGGACTAAAGCAAAATTTTGGATCTGAACCATCCTGAACTCAGGGTCTCCCCTAAAACAGGATGTGAATTTCAGATGGTTTGGCACTCCTTAGAGTGGTAGATTAAGAAAGCCTTTCTGTGGTAGGAGAGGAGCCATGAATGCAGTCACCCCTTCCTGATAACTGCAGGTAATGGGACTCTTCCAGTAAAACATTTTTCATCTTCATCTGGCTGCTATTCTGGTCCCAGCTGTGCTATTGCAGCTGCTGTAATAAAAAGTGAATAGATTGGGGGAAGATTTTTATTCCATAGTATTGTATTCCACCTCCAGTCTAGAGTGTCAGTATTTAAAATGGTATCTAGCTGCAGCCCTGATGTTCATTTTACAACAGCACAGCAAGTTACCACCCATCAGCTGACTGCGGATACCTTAACTTGCCCCTAGGGCCTCATAAAATGCAGAAGTTTCATGGAGGTTGCTTAAACTTTTAAGAATTTAACTGCGCTATAATAAATGCAAGTGTTTATTTGCTGATGCTCAACCAAGGATAACATGAAAATAAGATGTTATGTCAAAATAACTAAAATTGACCACAGTAAATCTTTCTTCAGATTCTACTTTTGACCATTGATAGAAATAGGATACTGCGCTGGAGGTGCCTTTGGTTTAGATAGTTTGAACACAAAGAGGAGTCGAGTCACTTTGGCTTAGATCACAGGCACATATCCTAACAAAGAAAGGGACTAAGACCACTTGTGAAAGGAAATATTCACTGGGAAATGGGGAAAATATAAACATAAATTATTTTAAAGTTGCTAACTAACCATCTGCTGATCCATCTTAGCATTTTCAGTTCACTCTGCGATAGGTCAGCCCTGGGCTAGAAATCTTGTTTAACACTTCACATTTGTGATGCTGCTGCAGGCAGCACTGCACTTCTCTCTCAGTCCTGCCGGTTGGAGCACAGGATTTATTCTGTGCAAACAGATGGGTTAGAGATTTGTTGGGCTTCAGTGAGACTGCTATTGCTATTCTGTAACAGCATCAGTTAAATAAGCATTACGGCAAATGTCTGTGTTGTAGAGAGGAAGATGGGGAAGGCAGTCATTTAACACTCATTAAGAAAAAGTCTCTCCGCCCCCACCCCGTACCTCCCTCTATATTCTAATTGCTAAACCTAGCACAAAAATCCTAAGAAAGTCTTTTGGCCTCTATGGGGACTTCACTGCCTTACATGCAAAGTAGAGTCTATGATTTGAAATTCTGCTATGAAAGGTGCCAAGTCTAAGTTGCTAGCGAATTCTCCTCTCATCTTTCTGAGGTCTCATCATCTCACATGTTTAGCTTAAAGCAGTCAGGGCACTCATTACGCAAATATTAGATTTATCCTGTGTAGGAACAGTATGGGAATACACACTCTTTGCCCTGTGCATGATATAGTTATATGAAGTAGGAGTCCAGGTTAGCTACAGAATTTTCCCCATATTTCTTAACGGTTGGTGTTTAAAAGGCTTCAACTTTGCCGTTCCAGATGCTTCAACTTTTGCATTTCCAGTTGCTCTAGGACTCGTAGGCTGATTAGTCTGGCTGAGATACTCAACCTGGCTCCATCCCTTCATGTTCAAATTCAATCCCCATCATTCTAAAAATCCACCAACATTCATCCAAAGAGGAGAAAAGAACAAAATCCTCCTCCACAATTTTTATCAGCTCACAAGTTCACACTATCTGGGCATTTGTAACCTTCACAGACCACTTTTGGGATTCAGAAAGTGCCCTGGCCACTCATGGAGTGGTACAATGGACATATCCAAAATGATGGCAGGGGCAGGATTTGCTATGACCTCTGCTTCCCAGGGAGGTGCATGGAGGTGCAGTGTGCAGTGTGCAGTTTGGGCAAGAAGGAAAGAGAGAATTATAGGTTGTATATTATGCATTAGATTTAGAAATGTTATAATGAGAGTGAGTAATTATCAAAATCGGGAAGGGTTAAGACATCCCAGAACACCTGCTTTTCTTGGTCAGAAATTCATTCAATAGGGAAAAAAACCTTGGTGCCTCCCTCTGCCTCACATTGTGCCATAGAAACTGTTGATATTTCTTATGTAGCAACAAGTAGAATGTTAATCTAATTCTTACTCTGGCTTTAAGAAGTCTTGTGTTTTAAGATAAACCTTTGCTGACAGCTCTCTGGCTGAACTGAGATTCTTTTTTTGTACACTGAAGTCTCATAAAGATGCTGGCATTTCAGAGGAAATTTACCTCGCTGGGGGTGCATTTCATCTTTCTATTATTTCATCTCACTGTCTCCTCACTGCATTCCATCTGCCGCATTCTGTCTCCCTTTTTGTCTTCTCAACGTGGCCATCTTTTCCTCCATTTTTCATCCACATGCTGATCATTATATGATTTTGCTTTTGCTTAGCCAAAAAACCCAATTGCAATGACCCCAACATCCCAGAAGTCAAGCCATCAATATAAGTTTGGAATGAAAGTAATATTGACTGCCAGCACTTCTATAATTCCTAGCAATCAACTCCAGTCTCTTCTCTCTTAATGATGGATGGATAAAGCATTTGACTTCACTTTTCCAATCTATACGGAGGCCTTCACCATCCTTTATAACCCTCAAATTCAAGACAATTAGGACTTGATTAAATCCTATCATCTCTCAGGTCTCTTAAGCCGAGTAATGGCTTCTTGGAGAAGCCGAGTAATTTTGCAGTTTCTCCCATTCCATCCCCCTCTGTTCTGGTCCATGTGCATTTCTGGCTCTAAGAATGAGTTTAATTAAATGTACTTGACATCCAAAATAATTAAGGAGATGATTCTAGACCTTTAACACAGAAGCTATGTTTTTATTAGCAATTTGGCTAGAAAAAAAATATATACATACCTATACATAGATTTATATATACATTTACACTCATATTTGAATTTATATTTCTATTTGTATTTATATATAGACTGTATATATAGACATATATATGTAATACAAATCTACAGGTCTCCACTTTGCGTTGGCTCACATCTTCACACTGTCTCCATGCATGCAAACTAATTTCCCTGAGAAAAAAAAATAAATAGAAACCCTGATCCAAACGTGTGCCATACCTACTAGGGTATGCCCCAAAACTATGTGGAAACACGCCATAAATTCCTAACACACATGCACCTTCAAACTGTTGGTTGAGATTTCCCACACCTTCAGGACACATGCTTTATAAAAGACTGAGTATATGAGTGCATATGTCCCTAAACTGCTAGCTCCCTACAGACTTTTCACTCTCTGCTTCTGTGACATCCCAGCCCTATGTCCTCAACCTTCCTTATTTTCTGGTTTTAATCCATTTCCGCTTTTTATTCATCCTATGTTATGTTGGCAGCATGCTTAATAGACAACTTTAATCTCTTCTCTCTTTACACCATTTCTGTTTCTATACATCTTTTACCCTTGTATTACATGTTACCACTTGCACCTTACACTCAGCACCAATGCAAGGGTGGTATGAGCTCAGATCCTCAGGTAATATCGTTATGTGATGGTTACGTTGGGATGCACAGGATCTGTCTCTTCATCAAGGCTAGGTACAATGTCCACATCCTAAAGGTAGAGCAATATTTGCTCATGATCTTCAAAACCTTTGTCAATGGCCATCATCATGGCTGTTGATGGTGCCTTGGTCTTGCCCAGGCTGAGGGGAAAATAGGTTCATCTATGTCCTCTGCTCAGGTAAGAAAGAGACTCAGAGTTTTGATCGGTTCATAACTGTGCTGAAAACAAATGCATAGGAGGGGAAACTTGGACACAGGCGGTCTCTGAGATCTCAAATAGAAAGAGCACATCACTGCCCAGATCCTTTTGGCTCAAATGGCAAGAGGACAATTTTGAGGAGACAGAAAAGATACACCAAGCCTCACAAAAATGTGATCTTATTTCTGTTGCATGGAAATGAAGAGAGAAAGATAGAATTAGTCTCAAGTTGTGCCCATGTAAACAGTGAACTTGGTTCCTTCTAATCCCAGAACCTCTTTGATAAGAAAAGCACGAAGAGCCCAGCTGTGCCTCATGTTTGCCCTGCAGAACAGCTGTGGGCTTCTCTTCCCTGCTCTGCTCCTGAGAGCTCCCCACTGCTGAAATGTGGTCATATAGGGCTAGCCCCACAGGAGGAAAATACAGGACTGGGGCTATTTTTAGGGAGTAAACCATAGGCTGTCGTCTGCGAGGCAGAGGTATCCATCTAGAACTCAGAGGAGCAGCATTATCGGACGTCAGAGCAGGTCAGTTTGCAGTCAGGTTCCATTTATAAATTGTTCATAAAGAGCTGACAAATGACTGATCAAGGTTTTAATAAGTGATTGTACTTTAGTAATAAGATTAAGCAATCATGACATGGAAACATTAGTAACAAATACTAATTGGATCTCTGAGATGCTCATAACAATATGTATTATAAATGGGATAAACTTAAAGGGATTTGGCATTAAAATAACACCTGGTAAACTACATGTTGCTCCTCACTTTTCTAATAGCTTCAATGATGTTACTGTTTTATCCTATCAGGTATACAATGAAAAGTACGAGAAAGGTTGAAGAATTTCCTTTGTCCTGTGCTGTAAAGGATAAAATCTTTGCTGGCTTATCTGTAACTTGAGACACTTTGCTTTTCCAATAGTTACCATCTCAGGGACAAAGTGTGGTCCAACAGTCAAACATGCCCTTTCGGGTCATTGGAAACATAGGTCCAATTTTCTGCTCCCCTATAGACCACTTGTAAGATCTTAAGAAGGTTGTGATCTTTCTGTAACATCTAAGATACCATTTCTCCAAGGTAAATCTGCACCAAGATTTTGAAGTGTGGATCAAAGCAAGGATCTTGCTTGGATGCAACACTATGTGTATCTGTTGAAGACTGCACCTCAGAAAAAGAATAAAATCTTCATTTCAGGGTTGAAACTGTACTGCTGTTGTTATTTCAAGAAGAATCACTATGCCATATTGAAACCAACATTACATTTCCTCTTTTATCTTTATCAAGAAATGACAGAAATATAGGGGTAAAAAAGTGAAAGAAGGTGCAAGCTCAGTTGTCAGCATGTCAGAGGATTGTAGGATGATTTTTTGAATGAAAGGTCAATTAAAACCAACCTAGGTAAGAACTGTAAGCAAGTCTGTTGTCTAAAACAATTCTGCATTGTCTCTAGCTGTGCCTTGGGACGAGATTATGTATTTGTTCTTTTCCGTCTCTGGTTGCTGTGATGCTATACAGAGTCCTGAGACAAAGCTTGAAAAGCTTGATCTAAAGCCAAATTGCTCTGGGGTAAAAAAATTGCCTCTTTGACGCAAAATAGATGTCTCTGAGAAGACATAGAAAAGCATGAAAAAAACATCAGTAATTGCTGCTTTGCAAAGGAAAGCTCCAGGGCCAACTGACTTAATTATGCTAATCACCCTATCAATCTTAATGGAAGAGAGACTGTAATCCTAAAAATACAGTCAGTGAGGCACCAAGAAAATTCCTGGGTTTTGTTACATTTGCTAAGGCCACTGATCACATGGCATCATTATAAAGGTATCACCTTAACTAATTCAGATCCATTAAAATGGTCAGGTAGGTGTCAGTGGAGAAGGCTTGTACTGACTGCCGCACGAGATAATGAGACTGCTCCTAAAGCTTGTTATGCAAAAATCTCGTGGAGGAGAGCTGGAGACAAACTTTTGTTAAACTTTAAAAAGGCTGTGAAATCCCTCTCTTCTCTTAGTTTTTTGTCACTTTCTGGCTCTTTTGTTGTTTTTCCCACTTTTGTGCATTTTCAGGTAGTAATGTAATTCAGACCACGGAATGACTATGAAGCCTGAGCCTCTTGAGGAATGGTGCTTTTACTGAAATCACAAACCAAGAATTGTTATTAATAATGGAAGTGGATTTTTTTGAAGGGGCATACATCTCAGGTCCCTTGTAAGGTCAGAAAGGAGGGAAATACTTGCGAGCACGGAGTGGTTAAGTGCTGCTATTCCCACCACTGAAGGAGGAAAGGGAATCTGATTTGACATATGGTCAAGCTTGTTCCTACTATGTCAGAGCAATATACTGTGGCTGATGTATATTCATTCTCCAAAGAGATGGCCCAAGTTTACTGCAAATACTTACACAGGACAATATCTCCCCAGTGGAGGCTATACAAGGTGGGAAGAATCTCCCCCACACTTGGAAAAGTGTATTTCCATCTTAGTTCCTTTCTGCAGCTGCCTGACAAATGCAGATGATACATGAAGCTTTACTGATTTGTTCCTTTTTCTCTCACTTTTCATAAAAACCCTACCACTTCCTGTCAGCTCTCATTTGATCATGTTACAGACTACAGCACAATTTTAGCAAAAATTGACTTGTGTTTGTAGCTTTATAGTTGGCTTTGGGAAGCAGTACAAGGCAGTTAAAATGGAGGGTCACCAGAGAGTATGTGGATGAAGGGATAAGTGTTAGGATATGCTATTCTTCTCTCAACACGTTTCAGACTGGATGTTGAGCAGAAGCTACCTAGCTCTTTTTCCCTGGAGCTCATTTTCCCAGATCTGTTTTCAGTGATGTCTATCTTTCCCAAAACAAAATCATCCAACAGCTTTAGTTTGAAACTTGAGTATCTCCAAAATCCAAGTCCCACTTGGGTGGGAAAACTTGGCATTTAAGCTAGAGCACTGGAGTATGTATAGGAAGATTCCATGTTTGGGTTTAGAAAACATTATCTCCATCTCCTACCACAATGATGATAATGTCATGTGAACTGCTCACAAATACAAAGAATTAAAATTTAGTATAGAGTTTTCTGAACAATTAATATTCTGTTTGCTCTCTTGCTCCACCTAGGTGAATCAATTTTTTGCCAATTTAAAACTAAAACAAAAAACTTGGGTTTTTTTAACAATTATATTCTTTACTTATGTATAATAAACACCAGTGACCACATTCTCATTTTAATAGGGAAGGCTGATGCCTTCAAAAATGTAGGGTGATTTCTAAATAAAGATAATTTCAAAGTAATTTACATTTTTATTTAAAAACCCAATGAAAATATGAATGAGAAATATACTGACATGGGCTGAAACTGTTCTAAATTCCTCACAAATTAATGAATAGTTTTGGTTGTCTTGAAATGGCTCTTTATTGAATATACAATTCTGAAAAGAAATAAAGATGATGGATGGTATTTCAGGAAAGCACATTTTCTGCAACTTAGATTCAGAGATTAATTAAATATGTTATTTTAAATTGTGCGCTATTCCATGAATCTGTGGAGATGTAAATCATAAACACATACTTGATTTTAATTTCAATGGTTTATATTATTATTTTTTTAAACTTTTTTCAAGTGAGTTGATATTAAATAGTTGAGTTTGAACCATTTGACACAGCTCAATCAGATTATCCTACCCTGTTATGTAGGATGCGCCAGGGTAGCTAACAGCAAAAAGGGTTTTTTTATCTCCAGTCACAGGAAAGACTCTTTCCTGACTGCTAATGCTGATGTAACAACCTGAAGGCTGGTATCAGGTTATTTGATCTAAGGTACTGAAAAAGCACAATGATTTTATGAAATTGTTCAGTACTTCAATAAATCTAGCCATATATTTCTGATTAGATGGTAATCTAACATCCCGAGAGCTACAGACACCTCTATACTGGTTTAAGTAATATATAAATCTTCTACTTGTTCTTAGCTAGTTTGGTTTTTTTGGGAGTAGATCAATTGCTATTATTGCAATATGTGACACCTTACTTGTGTCACAAGGCAGCATAGCGAATAGACAGCATCCAATTTCTATGTACTTTGTGGTGCAGAGTATTTAAATCAAATCTCTACTTGCAAAAGTCCTCTTTAACTAACATGTTGAGGACTGGATGGAGAAAGAATGTGGTTATTGGAGTTTATGTAGAAGAATGTTTTTGTTAAAAAACAAGGCATTTACATCCCATTGTAATATTACTCTAGCTTTAATTATTCTATGAAATCCATGATAGGAAGTGTCAATGAAATAAAAAAAAAAAGATATGAGACATTGGGTTGTGGAGGGCGTTTCTGATGGCAGGCCTTCTCCTATGACTTCAGCTACTTTTTAAAATATTCGTCATACTACAAGCTTTGCAAGTAACAGGGATTTTTATCATAACAGAACAAAATTAAATGATTAAAATTCACACCTCTAGCAAAAGAAAAAAAAAAGAGAACATGACTACTTACGGAATGATTTATCTGAGTGGATTAAAGCTGATCCCTTGGAGGGTGTAACTAGTAGAGAGCTGCGCACGACTATGAGACAGAGAAAGAATTCAGCAGGAAATCAAACTGTCCAGGGCAATCTCTGCGGTGGAGATGTGGGGAATACCAGAGAAGCTACCATCTAACTGCTAGGTTGATTGTACAACGGAAGAAAAAGCATTGTACTTTTGAAGTTAAATGCAAAACCAAATAATTACAGAGGTTAGTGCTAGACTGCTCCCAAAGTTCTTCCAGTTCAAACCTTCCCAAACAGAAATTCTGAGCTCTGTGCCCCCACAGCAGACAAAAACAGTTCTGCACAAGTTTGCATCCCCTTTGCATGGAAATAATTGTTTTATCTCCATCTTGAAGCTGAACGCAAAAAGTAAGGTAACACCATGCTAAGAAAAGTACAATTGCAGAGGAGAGATTAGTACATGAAAAGCAAAAAAAAAAAAAAACAAAACAAAAAGAAAAAAATAAAAAAGAAAAAGGAAACTTGTAATACTTGAGCACCTTCTTGCCTGCAAATGTTTTATGACGGAGAAACGTTGGGTTAGTGAATCTGCATGTGGCACACACGTATTTCTGGGGATTCAGGTGTGCATTTGATTTGCAGTATCATCTGGTAAGGGGAGAGATCAGTGCCTGGCAAACCAGCAGAGCTGAGTAGGTGTGGAGAGGAGACATTTGGCAGGCCGGTTAGAGCTGATTTAATCCCCAGGAATCAAGGCACGAGTGGTGAGCAGAAGGATATGCTGCTGGGCACAGCCTGTGAAACAGCTTAGGAATCAGCTGTGATTACATTGAACCAGGCTATCACCAGCCCAGCTCTGAAGGGGATCAGGACTAGGAAGGGCTGGTAAATCCCGGGTTCCTGAGCTGTGCAGGGGCTCCCCAGGTGCTGGGGTGGCAGGGGCAGAGCACAGAGCGCGGCAGTCCTGCCACCTCCCCCGGCACGCGGCTGGGCGCGGATGGCAGTTTTGCAGGTGGGGTCCCACAGAGCTGTCTCTGTGCTGTACTAGAGAGAAGGTAGTAGGGGAAACTCAGGTCAGTGGAGCTGAGGGTGCAGAGCTCTTTTGGCATAGTTTTAATAATATCACCTGTGTGAAGAGACTGTATGGAGCTCTGAATGAACTGAAAACTCTTCAGCTTTCGTACGTGCCAGCTAGTAAAATCGTCATTAAAGCAACATTTATGAAATCCTGGCTTTCAAGTCTCAGGAATGGCAAGTCTTGATCATGCCTGTCCTGTTTGGACCCTTTTCATCTGGCTATGTGCAGGTCAAAGAAAAACTTTGGTGTGATTCACAGTGGCCTTTTGAGCCACAAAGAAATACGGTAAGTTCTCATCCACTGAGTACTCTGAGCCTAGTTAAGCTGGATCTGCAGAGCACACAGTCCTATACAGGATATATATAGAGAGGAAACATCTTTGTTTCCTGTGGTGCAACAACAATAAGTTCAAGGTGTGTTTTACTTAAAAAGAGAGAATATTTTCAGAAAGTAACACTGTTAAGAGAGCACTCTCAGCAGAATCCACTTCTCATGTATAGCTGTAAGCTGTGCTGATGTGTTGACCCAAACACCCTCATAAATTTAGACTATATGGAAGGCACCACATGTAATTATCTGAAGCAGCTAGAACATTTATTATGATAATTAAAGTCAATTACTTTTATGACAGGATCAAAAAATAAACACCACCTCTAACACTTCCCCCGTTTTCCTATCTCTTGCACAATGTAATATTGCCACAGTAATTACTGTATCTCACCACCCTCCTAGCAAATTCCAAAGGCAGGGACATCTTAATTCACTTGGCTAGTTTCATTCCACATGACTGCTTCACTCAGCGGCAGTAGATGGATATGTTCCTTAAAATGTTGATAGCACTCCTGACTTGGTTTGCTTTAAAAAATGAGTAGTTTATTGTTGTCAGAATACCTCTGGATAATGAAGGACATGGTTTGAATTATTGCTAAGAAATTATTAGCTCATAAGCAATGCCAGACACATCCTAATGCACTCTGAAATGGGATGTTATTATGACTATGGGAACAACACGAGACCAAGAATATCTTATACCATTCATTTCTGTGTAAATGTCTGTTCTGTTTGGAGCTGGAGTAGAATAGCAGTCTATTAAAATAATCACAAACTACTTTTCCTCTTGGGATTATATTCAGGGCCCAATTAATAGATTTACAAAGTTATTGACAGTGCTTAGAAAGTTTGATTTTCAAACTTCTACTGAAATATACTTCAGTTTTAAAGCAAAGGATGCTCCATTTAAGTCAAACAAGGTACCTTAGGGAAATAGAATGATGCAATTTGTTACCAGCTATCCTGCTCAACATCAGCTGTGTTTCTCTGTTCTGTTCTTGGCTTCTCCTTGCAGTAGAAACAGTAGTTATCTATAACACAAAAAATCCTCATGTCCAAGGTCACAGATCTTTTGTGCTCTGGGCTGAGCCTGCACTTTCTGAGAAACATTCCCTCTCCGATATTGCTTGTGTGTTAAACAAAGATATATAAAAATCCCCAAAACTCCTCAGTACAGTGAAGCTTAGTTTTGATTCACTCTTCAAATAGGAGAAACTGAATAATAAAAAGAGCTATTATAAAGAAATGTTTATGGAATATTTGACCCATTACAATGGGACAAAATGCAAGAAAACTAATGGCTGTTCTTGCAGCTCTCAAAAGTAGTTCAGAATCATCAAAACAAGTAGGATACTGAGCAAATACTCGCAGTTCTTAACGGCATACATCTTTCAGACAAAACCAAACAAAAATCTGTGCCAGTACAGTACATGGGAACAATTCATGGGGCACCCAGGTCAAATACCTTTGGCCACAATTTTCTGGGACATCCAACTTCCATGGTGCAAGTGAGAATCTCTTGCAGAGGAGCACAGAGGTGTCTGAGTTCTCCTGGAAGTCAAATGGTACAATGAATAATGTGATTCAGGCAGGATCTTAGACTGCTTATATTATTAGTACTGATGTAACAAAACATAGTTTTTTAAAAAAAAAGTTGTCTAATGGAACTATTTTAACTAAGCTGAATAACCAGCCAAGACATTGAAACATAGAAACATAGAATGGTTTAGGTTGGAGGAGCTCTTTAAAGATCATCTAGTCCAACCACCCTGCCATGGGCAGGGATATCTTTCAGTAGATCAGGTCGCTCAAACAACTTTGAACACTTCCAATGATGAGGCATCCACAACTTCCCTGGGCAACCAGTTCCAAGACAATAATTTTTAAAATTAAAAATTTTAACTGTTCCTTGGCCTCCTATCACCGACACCATATCTCACATTTCCCCACTGTTCGTGGTAAGCAGGGACCCTTTCTCACTCTGACGGGGAGTCAGTGTCAGCTAGTTGCTGCTCTGCACAGGTGGTGGGGTCTTCTACTGTGATGGGCATCTCGGACCCCAATAAGTTTCATGAAAAAGCTTTGACAGCCTCAAAGGTGCAGCAGCACCTAAAGAAATAGAGAGAGAAGGACTCGCTCCACTGATATCCAAGGGCCTTGTTTTAAAAGAGAAATGGACAGAAAGCATCATCAAAAGCAGGCTGATGGTTTCTATAGCTCCCTCCTTGCTTTTAGCAGGGAGTATAGATCATGTTGTGGCAGTGATGGCATGGACTGGGTATGATCAGGAGCTGGAAGTATCTCTGGGGAGCTGGGTACTCTCTCATGTTCTAACAGGAGACTCACACTGGGGCAGTCAATAAGCCCACCTGGCAGCTAAGGTGTGAGAGCAGGGTCTGCTGCAGCTCAGTGTTGGTAGCTAGGGTTTGACTGCCAGCAATTTAATACCATCCCTGGGAGCACTGGATCATTGATGGAAAGAAAAGTATGCTTTTCCATAAGCTCAGCATATGAAGGAGAAGATGAGTACCTGCCTACCTTGCTGTGGTTGAACATTATTAGGGCACAGGAGTGAGGGCCTTGCAGAGGGCTGTGGTGATGTGGAGGCTGGAGCAGGAAGCCTCAGCTCTCTGCCCCAGCAATGCCATAGGCCATCAACAAGACCTTGAACGGAGGTAAATGTATTGAGTGTGTGGAGAACCTTTTCCTCCAGAAGTTGGGCTGCATTTAAAAAAAAAAAAAGTGTAAAAAATATTGACGAGTCCTGGTATCCTGGTGTAGACAACACAAAGAATATATGCAACTGCTGTGAGGCCACGTGATTTGCCTGCGTGTTACACAGCAAAAATCGGAGTGGGGTCTTCAAGCTCCAGTGCTAATGTCCAAAGTTAACTAGTGGGTCCTTCTGTAGGTTAGTCTACAGCATTAGTGATGCCTTAATGTACTTCATTTTGTGGGCCGTTTTGAAGACAGAAATGAACGTATAGTGATGGATAGTGACCCTTAAAATTCTCTCTGATCGAGGCCATGTGCCATTCCACAAGTATCCATGCAAGCTAAGCTGAAGATAAAAATAATTGGGTAAAAGTCAGTGTGAAGTGCAGTAATTGACATTAGGTGATGTAAAATTCTTTTATTCCCTTGGCCATTTTTTCTCTTGCTCATACCCTGTTAGACTTTTGGTCCCATTATACTCCACACTGGGGTGTCTTAATTTGAATCTGTTCTTCCCTGAAACTCCCCAGCCTTTCTTAGGAAGAAATTCTCAGTGAATTAAACTATTCTTTACTTATAGATCAATCATTTTTAAAAAATAATAGGACATTAACTAAATATATCTATGCCTCTATTAGTAATGCAAGTGTGTTGAAAAAAGTATTCAAACATTGATTAATGAATTTAATCATTTCCGTAGAAAATGGCATAAAGAATGAAAATGGCTCATTAGAAAAGAGGCTGTGAAAGTAAATATTTAGCCTGGTAGAGTTTCCTGGGGAAAGTCAAGATCTTAAAGCCCAAAAAAGTCATAAAATATACTTAGCTGCAATTACAGTGCTAGTTTTGTTGCTGCTGTTGTTTTTACTATTACAAAGCTGTGTTATTCCAATGAATAAATATGGAAAAACCTAGAAAGTTTTATTTATTTCATCATTGTAAATTTGTAAACCACTAAGAACAAATTTGGTTTGGCTCCCAGCTGTCAAATATTTCCACTGTCACAGCAAAATAGTGAAAACTACTCCCTCTTTATACTGACCCATCTCCTATATTTATGCCTGTTGACAGGGACTGCTAGCTCAGGTTCAACACTTCCAGCAGTCAGCTATGACTACCACACAACCACCCTAATATACACACTTGTCTGGGGAATTCTCCCTCATATTTATATGTTTTATTCCAAGGTAAGTGAAAAATCAAGCAAACCAATTAGGGTAAAAAACGAAAACCAAAGCAACTAACATTTCTATATTGTGTTGTCACTTGCTGTGCAGCAACAAGTTAACAAATTATATGCAAGGAGAAGAAAAATCTGAGTCTTTCATCCTCAGCCACACAGTGTCCTGGACTTATTTTTTATCTTTTCTTTTTATCCCTTGCTTTTCACATTCAGGTGTAACATTGCTGTGTTTCTACAGGGCAGTAGCAGTTCTATCATCAAGTAAGAGAACAACGTTCAAGACCAAATGGCACATTAATACCTGGTCAAAATGCAGTTATTGGAGAAATTAGATCCTTCCTGAAGAAGTTTCTAAAGAACAGCAAGTTCACAATTTACAGCAGCAGCTTGATGGAAAAGGTATCAAGAGTTCAGGCATTTAGCCAATAGCGTTGCCAATATCGTACCCTGTCAGAAAACGGGGCATCTGACCCATTGCAGTTATTACTGCTTTTCGACTCGCTGTTCTAAGGTACTTATAATCCATATCTATGGTCTTAAAATGAAGCCTGTCACTGATATTTTGAAGACAATTAGATCATAAGATGATTGTAGAGTCCTAATGGATTTTAAAGATACTTTAGCCCCTCTCCATTTAAGGGTCAATACTTGAACTGAGCTAGGATACTTTTGGCAAAAAAATCAAATTAGTAGAGGGCTGGCAATAAGAGGCCTTTGAATTGCGTGGAAGGTTTACCTGCATCCTTAGTGAGCTTCGCCCTTGGACTTCTGAACTGTCTTGTCCCCCAGGGCAGCAGTGGTTGTACTGGTTCATAAAAAAAATCACTGAGGGTTGATAACTCAGTCTTAGACATCAAAAATGCAAAGGAGAGACTGCAGATGGCACTTGGTAACTTGCTGTGGTTCCAGTTCTGTAAGAAAAGGTTGTAATAATATCAGAAACCTAATTGTCTTCTTAATTGGTCATTGTTTTCATAGCCATTTTCAGATACAGTGGATAACTTTATCATTCACTCCAGAGGAAGACATTCTCTATGGAGGAAATTGAATTCAGATCTTCACTGATAAGGATGGGAAGACATTTCCCAGGTAGTGGGAAACAAAGGTATTTAGGGGACATGTGAGTAGGGGATCTGCCATGTGAAGGCTTTTTCCCCTCTTCAGCACAGAGTGGGTTGCACACACTCAGTGCAGAGTGAGACATTTCCCCTCAAACATTCATCTTGCCTGGCCAAGCTGCTCTTCACTGAAGAACAAGACTTCTGGAGCAGCCCAAAGTCTGAATAGTGAATAGCCTGTATGAACTGGCAAAAGGCTTTTCTGATACGAAATTGAATGAATCAAAATCAGACTAAAAAAAAACAGTTGAAAGAGGGGTAAAACTTCACCCCCCACAACTTCAGGGAAAAAAAACCCCAAAGTGCAGGGAAGCCAGGCAGGGAATGTGCAATTAACTGGTTGGCATTTATGCAGGCCCCTGGGATGAATGTCCTTTGCAGGCTCTCTGCCAGCACTGTACAGGCTGTTTCTGTTTGAAGGGCTTCATGTTCACAGGAGCTGAGAGTTGGGGTTTTTTTTTTTTTCTTCCCATTTTCATGCAGTCAAATAATGATGACAGAAATGCCAAGAAGCAAGATCAAATGTATTGCGGGTCACTACTGCTCTTTTACCAAAGTGCTTCTGGTGTTTGGCACCTAGACCAGCTCATCAACACATATCAGAGGTTAAAGAAAATAATAGCCTGAGACTGTAGAAAATGATAAGAAACAAGTAGCAGGGAGGTAGATAGTACTGTCTGAACCCAATGTTATTTCCAAAGGTTAGGAGAGAATGAATATTTCTCCTTTTTTTAAATGTCAATTTAATCTGAAAGACACTGAACCTCAAATAACATTTCAAACTAATGTAAAACTTCTGAAAACAAGGTAATTGCTGATCTAGCAGCCAGGGATTTCATCTTGAACTGATTGTTACTTTCAATACCCTTGTTGCTTTACAATGTAAACACATCTATCGGGAGGAGAGAAAAAAGTGTAGGAAAGGGAAGGGGAAAAAAAATTCAAGGACAGCTGCTGAGTCCTTGGCAATGGTGAGCTACTGAAACTGATGTGCTGAGATTTAAAGGATGTACTACTATCTGTCTGGGTATTTTGTGATCTCTCCTCACCAAACATAGAGGCTGCTACAGTAAAGGCTTTGTGCCTTTTTGATAGAAAATCATTCACTTTAAAGGTGAAGGGCCTTGCCCAAGGCTACGCAGGAAATCCACAGCACATCTGAGGAATCCAAATTCAGGGGTTTAGTGTTGGATATTTCTTTTAAATATTGTTCTTATACCATAATCAACAATCATATAACTTCTTAAATCTCTTTAAATATACTCTGCACTTGGCTTAAGACATGGTAACAAGCTTCAGGTTTTGCTGCTTATGAATCAAAAGATGACGAATTACAGGAATTTTTACTATCAGCTGATGCAGCCAGAGAGTTGAGCTTAAGCTTTACAAAGAACTTCTTGGGTAGAGGACTGCTGCATCTCAGGGACAGGCCACTCAGTGAAATTTTTTTTAGACTCAGGTAGACAAATATCTCTACATGTATACTCAATTATTCCTACTTTGGGAATGGAGATATGAGCAGAATACAGTAATGGAGCAACTGATGGCTCTTTCAAGTAATAGTAATAACAGCACTCTGGGAGCAGAGTTCAAAGTGCTCACTGTGTCATTGCATGCTCTAGATACCAGTCTAGGATTTAAAGGCTCTAGTTAAAAAGCTTTCTTTGCAGAACTGCTGTCTGATTAAGCCAATTTTAATTTTTTTTAAAGATCCAAATCATTATAGCCAGGCTAACATTTAATAATTAGGTCTGGCTGTAACATAATTGTTCAACAGGCTTCGAGAGCTCAGCACAAATTTAATATCAAACCAGTTGTTTTAAAAAAATGAATGGGCTGCTGAGAAAGGTGAATGACAAGCTATCCATACAGTGCTACTGATATCATAGATTTGTGTTTATTTGGAATGTGATCTACAAATTAATGGTTTGCAGTAGAAAATCCAGGATTCAGAGCAGTCTACTTGTGGTGATCTTTTTTTCCCCCACAAAGTAAAACGGCCTTTATACAGAAATTAATATAACGGTTTCACCAAATTGGTCCTGCTGCTATTTATGCCAATAGCATGATGAAAGGAGCTATTTCTGTTTAGGAGTATGGGGGAAGGCATGTAAGGAATATTCAAAAGAGGAGAGAGATGCATAATGCATTGGTAGAACTTTGATGTATAACTGTGCTGCAAACTCATACGCACTTTTTTTTTTTCTTTCTGTATTAAGTGCTCTGGAAGCATTGATTGTCAGCTTTTATATAAGAAAAAAAAAAAGTCCCTGTCTTTATCCACAAATCAATGCTGCAAGAAGAGTAGCAGTGCAAGGTTCTGCACAAACCATTATCATTCAACATGGTCTAAGTCCTGAACATCCCAAGAGTCAGAAATCATCTATTGCCATATTTCAAGAGAATGATCTGCATAATAAATATGGCAAGTAATGATGGCATTTTGTGATGTATGCACTCCCTCAACAGGAAATATGCTAGGATTCCAGCTCCACAACTTCATATGAATTTTTAAATAGCCCTCACTCTTTCAGGTACCCTGCACTGGATTTAGACCAAAAATTTAAAATGTAAATGCACCTTCTCCTGCATCTTCTTAAGGGTTTTGAAGGTGAATTTTCTTCTGTGTTCACATGCTTGTGAGTATTGTTTTAGAACTGTGCATCTGCTGAAAAGAAATCCTGATAATCTCCCTTGATCAGAGATGGAAGTGATACACTAAAACCCTTTGAGAAACAGAATAAGTATAAGATCATCCAAACACTCACCCTTTTCTCCCTCCTACATGCTAAGTAGTATGAAAAAGTGAAATACCTGTCTTTCTATTAGTTTGTAAGACTAAAACCACTCCTGTGCTCTGTGAAAATGCCTTTTTTTTTTTTTTTGCCAGAGACATTTTTTAATAACGACTATGTGTACCTTTTCAAAGTAACTGGTGGTCCTCCAAGAATTATTTTGAGGACTCTTTGCAAGAACAAATTCATATTTGTCAAATCTGAAGACCAGGAACCTGATCAAGGTTCCATAGTATCAGGATAAATCTGGCTATTGTCTTCCACTGAAGTTTGGAAGTTGTCCCAAGCACATGTCTCCTAGGCATGGCAGCCTACCTATAAAGTTTATGGGAGTCTGGCTAGATTCATTCAGAGTTAACGTGCATTTTTTTGATTAAATCAGGATTGATCAATTCTTTTACACTTGGACCAATCTTTACTCCCAACTGTGTGTTCAGGAAAATGGATGCATCAGTTTTGGCCATGGGTAGCAAATTCTGAAGACAGGCCTTCAGTGAACCACAAAATACAGATTGAATAAACAAAATAGGAAAACTCTTTAAGGTGAAAAACCCCCAGATTTTCTTATGTCTTCTAAATGTGACCTGACTTTTCTGATCAAGAATTCACCATTATAAAATAAAGCTCGTGACAAAAGTAAATTAAATCAAATCCGTGAGTCATGAACCATACACCTTCAGACAAGCTATGCAGAAGTACACACTTAATCAGACAGAATCCATTGTCAGCAACTGGATCCCATGACAGGATTTTAACAAAAAAGGCACCTACACTGTAAGTGGATAATATAACACACTGTGTAACACACACGACCGCTCACTGCAGAATTCAGGGCAGCATTTCTGAAGGGGTAGGAAATGTCTCCTCTGGATCCTGTGATCTGAAGTGCTGATGTTTGATAGTACATGCCTGATATGACCAGCTCAGACTTTGATCAGATCTTCAACCATATTTGTGTTTTGTCTCTTATGAGAAGCATGCTTGCTAAGAAGTACCTTATTTACACTGTACAGCAGAATACAATGCATAATAAGAACTAGATATACTTGGCACACATTGATTTGTGAACTTGCTGTCTATGCAGAATATAGCTACAAAGTCTGCACTGTTGTATTTATACCAAAGAAAAAGCCAGCTTCTATTTATTACTTAGCCTGAATACTGAGAGCTTCCCAGGTTAGATCCACTCAGCTGTAAATTACGAAAGGTACAATGGGAATGAGTTAAAGTATTATGCCAGCGCTGCAAAAACTTTATTGGAAGTGAATTATCAAGATGTCTTCCATACATAGTTTATTAGATATGTATCAATGACAAATGTGTACTGCTGATAGACTTATAAATGAATCCAGCCTGCAAATTCTCTTATCTCTATTGAGATTAGCATATCTCATCAATACTTTATCCATGTATATGTACGTGGTCATTAATAACTGCCAGAAAAAGATTTAGATTATGCTGTCTTTTTGTACAGAGAAACTATTCCTGGAATTAATTAGTCAGGTTTGTATCAAGCATTGGTCAAACATTTCCTGCTTCTCTCCACGTGGAACAAACTCAGTGGCTGAAAGGACATCCAGTAATGTTGGCAACAGCTTTCTTCCAGCGTGAGAACACCTAGTCTCTGGGTGGTAATGTCTTCCTACCTGAAGAAGGAAAGTTTGGCTAGAAGACTTCCTAAGGAAAAGCACTGAGGGGATTAACAGGAGAACAGAACTTTTTTATATTTAGCATTGGTATTGTTGTGACAGCTTTATGGCCATTCTAATGTGCCTGATTTGTCTCCTAAATGCAATATAGTCCCAGTCCTCTGCCATACTTGGGTGGTAGATTTTGTAGGTAGATTTTATTCCTGTACTCAGCATAAAACTGAAAAGTCATGGCTGAATGCAAGAAAATACTGCATCAATGTTAAATGAACTGAAAAAATGCCATATTTAAACCTACTGTCACATGGTAGGAAGGTAGGCACACTTACTTTTTGTCCTTTTATTCTACATGTTGTATCTTTCAACATGAATGCAACAATCCATACTCTGAGTAGCTTACAAAGGTCAGAGACCAACAGATGAAATATTAGAAAAGAGGCAGCAAAATCTTTTACTCTATGACAAAGAGGGTACTTGAAGAGAAAAGACAAACTCACGTTTACATACCTTGTTGAAATGTAGACATTCATATTTGAACCACTAGAGACTGACTTTAGGAACTGAAATTCAACATGGTAGCACACTTCCTTAGGAAAATCCACAATACCAATTCTCTCATCACAGCTAGAAACCCATGCAAAAATCCTAGAAGTAGCAACCTGCCTATATACAAAATAAGATCTTACTCGGGATATTAACATTTGCATATTTTCATCTATTTATAACACCATTAGAATATTTTCCTGGTATCTCATTAGCCCTTTCATCATTATCACAGAAGCACGCACTCTCTGCTACTCTGTTTAGATCAGAAGACCAAATAATCTACGTAGAATTCTAAGAAAAGAATTTTTAGTAAAACTACTGCTTAAGGTTGCCCTCTGCTACAATGTAAAGAACACAAACATATTTTTGTTGTTATTGTAGTAAACACTACTATAGGTATCTAATTTAAGGTTAGCAATACACCCTGGATCCAAGTAGCAAGAAGAATGAGATCTAAATAACAATGTAAATGACTTTTCAGGAGGCCAACTTACTGTGACACTCCAGGAAATTATATGATTTCCAGAAGGAAATATCTAATTTCAAAATAAGGAGGTTGTTATCCTCAAGATTAAGGATGCTCAAAGGCATCCACAGCTTTCCTATCTCCTATGAAAAACCATAACCAGTTCAGAGGGTAGATCACACAATGTCAATTAGGAGAATGGAAAATTTCCAGGTGTGCTGTAATTGTGTTAGTCACAACCAACAACCCTATGTATTTCATAGAACTATATAATACACTGAGGACAATCCTTTTTGGCGATTTGTATGATGCCTTTTCATCATGGCTGCTAGCCACTACTCTTTCCCTTAAGCAAAGAAAGCTATGTCATTTGATCCGTTTGCAGCTGTAAGTCTGGTTTCTTGAGAGGATTGTGATTTTATCCTGTTCATCAAACACTGTCAGCACCTTAATTTCCCTGGAGTTTGACACAAGTAGCAGCAGGCAGGCAATGAAAGTTTTGATTCATTAAACTCATTAGCATTTTTTGGAGTTTCTGTTGAGCCTGAACAATTACTAATAAAAGCAGAATGACTGTCCTTGACCAAAATTCTCCTGAAATACTGATGCAGAGAACAAAACAATCACATGGATTTTATAACGGTGCTACATACAAACAGTGTATTCTGCCCGCTTATTGAAATTCTTCCCATAATTATTATGGTGAAATTAGTTGAGACACACACATTTTTGGAGGTTGGCTTAAAAACCGTATACCTAGGTTAAAATATCTCTATATTTGAATGAAAAAAATCACAATAGAGAACTAAATTCAGACAACCAGTAGATATACCATTTGAATATAAATTTCAGAAAGTTGGATTTCTGTGGGGTTTAAACATGTAAACCAATTTATAAACTGCACATAAGAAATGGAAGATACTTTATTGCATCAGCTTTTTCATGAGCAAAAGACACAAATTTCTGGATTTTGATAGTGAAAAACCCACAGGATTTACCATGTATTGCAATGCGTGTAAATTACTACTACCTGTGAATTTGCTTCTTTGGGAAAGGGGCTGGCACATTTCACCAGCCCTTAAAGATTTATTAAAGTATATGGCATGGTACAGGCAGCTCGTAATCATGCAAAGACTTCTGGATTTGTGAGGATTACCTTCTTACATGAAGCCTTGCAGGACCAAGGCCTTTTAGTTCTGGTAGACATTAGGGCACAATAAGATCCGTTACCTCAGACTGATGTCTAGCCTTACACTTGAACAAGTTCAGTGATGGAAATCCTACCCAACTCCTCTTGAGAGCATCATACATTGTCCTGATTGTTCTTCTACCCCAAATATTTCCTAATGTTAAACTGACATTTTCCCTGCAACATCCTAAATCTATTAGTCTTGTTCTGCCCTTGATGACTCAAGAGAATAATTGGTCCCTGTTGTCTCTGTAATATCCCTTTATGTATGTATAGACAGTTATATCTCCTCTTCTCTAAGTGCTAGATGGTCAATCCTCTTTATCACCCTTGCAATTTCCATTTTCCAAGTCTTTTATCATTTTTCTGCTGTTCTCCTCTGGACTACCCTCCATTTGTCTGCAAGGTTCCTAGTAACCCACCGTGTAGAAAGAACAGTCGTGACACCTTGTTCTCATATCAAGTGATGGCTACAGCAACATGCAATTTTTCCCTTGCGAGATGGAAACCCCCCTTGAGTATTTTATCCACATTCTTTTTACGAGCTATAAAGGTATCCGTGCACAAAATAGAAGCAACACCTCTCCCCAAAACAAAAGAAATGCATTGAACAGATTAACTGACTTTTTTTCTTGTCAAACGGAGGTGCTGTGACAACGTCCAAGCAAGCCAGCTCAGGCTCACAGGCGTTCCTATTGCAAAATATCTAAAATAAAGCTTTACAGTAAGCAAGACGAGGAGTGACATTCTCTCACTGAAAACAGAAACATTGAAAACAAATATTAAAGAAGCAATTCTGTTTGTGGCGGCTAATTATGAGTTTTAGTGCCACTCTTTTCCAGTTCTGAAGTTCAAAGAGTTTAGCTGAAGTTGCACAGCTGAGATGTGCAGGTAAATGCTTTAACCCACACAAGTGAGTTAAACTCTTCACATCTTATTTCATGATCATACCATAATGCAAAGCAACAGGATTTCAATTTTAAAGTATTACTGTTCTAGCACTATTTCCACCACTTTCTGTAGAATAATTTTAATCCTAGGAAGACATTAACATCTAATTCCTCCCCAGTGTGAAATAGAAGTATTTATCTGCCATACAATTAACAAAAGAAGACGACTTCTGAATTGACCGTGGTTTAACTATTGAACAAAACATGCAGAATGATGCATATTTACAATCTATTCTTTAATTTCAGTGAACCATGCACTAACGAGTCATTCAAAGGAATAGTAACAACTACCTATTTGTAGTAAAGTTATGCCAGCATGAAAATATACTGGTTTATTCCCTGCATTCTTATACCAGATCTCAGAACATGCTCTCCACATTTTCCAAGTCATGTTTCAGTTCAAGTGTCATGGGATCTAAACTACTCCAATATTATCTTCGGTTATGTTAGAAAGGCAACCATTTGGAGCAAATTTTTTTTTTTGAAAAATCATTGTATCAGTCAAAGTATCTGTAGCACAACCAGTCAAGACACAGAAAACTATTTAAAAACATTTTGGAATTTTCCTCTGTACTGTGGTTTCCCCCAACTCCCTAACACCCTGATTTGCATTTTGATTTCTTTGTGTTGTAAGCAATGATTGCCCACCCCAAGGGCTGCTTTCAGCATTTTTTCGAATATAAAGTTACAGCAAGAGGAATTTTAAGAGCCATATATCAAGGTCTGTGGGGTCTTTGAGTATTCCCCTGAATATGTACACCGAACTTCTCAAACCTTACTTCAGTGTGCATTCAAGGAGAATGTCATTCCCTAAAGCTCATGTATTTGTTTACTGATGACATGTCGTCACATTTCCCTTTCTAATACCATCCCCATGGGGGCCAACTACTTCTTTGTATTTTCCATGTGCAAAATGTGAACAGCTGAGTGCAACTCACTGTACCTCAGGCTGCCCAAAATAGCCTCGACAAGCTGTTTGGGTGTCCACCATTGCCACTGTCAGATTTTATATCCCTGGCTTAGCCCAAAGAGACGGACTGCTTCCAAGGAGAAAAAGCTGCTATCTGGCTGAAGAACTGCCAGAGAAGCTAAACTGAAAGTCCACCTCCATCCCCAAAGTCTTGTAGCAATGACGTTATCTCACATCTCAGGCAGGAGGGCTGAGCATTTTGTTCATGGGGTTCACAGATTCCCAGAGGCTCTGAAAACCAGTGTTTTGCCATGTGTGAGGATGGACTGCTAATCTCAGCCTCCTGTTCAGCTGCAGCGATCATTACTACTGTAGTACATAGACATCAGAATAACGTAACAGGAGGGACTGAAGCATAGAAGATGAATAGCACTTGCCAAACCACACAGCTTCTCTAGTCCCTGTTGGACAGTGAATTCAACAATCACACAAGGAATGATCTGCAAAGCTATAAATCAATGGAAGTTATATTCTGTTAAAAGAAAGTGAGAGATTTGCCTTCCAGCCACAAGGAAATAATGGAGGTTGTCTGTACAATTTGCTTTGTATTTTATAAAAGACATTTGATGATATAAATAATACATTTGCAGTATTCTGAAACTGGCCAATATTCACAGTTATTGCAATAGGCTGTGGCAGGACGTTAAACATGGTTTAGCAAACTACAGGAGCGTACTGGGATATAGCATTAAGGAACTTGGTCCCTAGCTGGTTTTGCTCATCATATCTCTATTAACATCAGTGGAACTGCTGCCTTTTTTACCAGTTGAGACTTAGACCAATGGAAATATTTCCAATGTGTTTTTTCAAGGTAAATGGTCAATGAAATTGCTTTGACTGTGCACTTATATTGAAGCAAAATGTTGGGAAAAATACCAGCTGTGACAACTGGATTTTACCCTTATATAGCACCAGTAAAGAATATCAACCAATTAATGCTGTAAATTGGTGAGCTCCTTATTCATGTTACATGAGACTATCAGAAGATGCTTCCTCAGAAAAGCTACGGACTAGCTAAGCTTTACAATCACTATATCTTCAACTTATTCCTCCTCTAAGCTCTGCAGAGATTCCACACTTCATATCAACCTTGCATCTACATGGCAGCCAGAGCTGAGAAAGTATTTTCATGTGTGCTAGAGTTCTGCTACAAATCTGGGTGATGGGAGTTTGAGTATTACAAGTTCCTTGCTCTGTTACAAACTTAAAAAAATCTAGGTAATTTTTTTTAAAAATACAGTTATGACCCTTAATTACATAGGATTTTTTTATCTCAAAAGAGTCCCATCAGAGAATTTAAACACAGTATCCAATTATTTTTCTGATACCTTCAGAGACAAAATTTATTCTAAATAGCTTAATGTAAAATAATTAAAGAAACTAGATTTTACTCTCTGTACTTTACTTTCTAATTCAGCCTTTCCATAGTTTTATGGGCCCCTGGTTTCATACTTTTCCATATCTGTAGGCAAAAAGTATTGGAAAATACAAGGCCTCCAAGTTACACATATGAGGAGAAACAATCTGCCTTTCTGAATTGATTCTAGCTGATAAACTGACAACACTAACAAATAGCAGCATAATTTCACCACTAGTTTGCTGCACTGGAGCTAACTACATGTTCTTATCTGTTATGGACTAACCCAGCACCCCTTTTCCAGGCACCTCCCAGTGCTGACATGTTTTAGATGTGGACCGAGGCACATACAGCCATCTTACAGTATCAACTATTTTCAGGATTTTCCTTCAAAGTACAATGATAAGGCAAAGCTCTCCATCTGTGTTATTCAAATACTTGTGTAAACGTCCTCTGAAGCCTAGATCTATGATATACTTGCAATATGTTTCCAGAGATGGCAATGTAGCCTTTGAGGCTCAGATTTTACCTGCTAATTTCCATAAAGGAGTCTGGTTCCAGATTTAAATATGCAAACTAAAAAAAATAAGGCTAGTATATCCTGTATCTTGTGCAGTCAACTCAGCATGTCAGACTTTCAAGGTAAGCTCCTGCATGTTTGACCTTCATATTAATTTTAATTGCATTAAAAGTATAGGACGATTGAAGTTACATTACCTCAAACAGTCAGACACAGAAATAAAGTACTTTAAAAAAAACCATAGAGGCCATATCTTATTTTCTTTTGGCAAGTTGCTTTGGCAGAAGAAAAAAAGAATTGTTAAAGTAACAGCAGAACTTACGAACCTTGCCAAAGATTGCTCCTTGAGCGAGAGTTTGTTTCTTTGGGAACGTGTGTATATTTTCTTTATTACAAGCATGGCAATAAATCATTTTACACTGAATTCATTTAGACATTTGTGAAATAGCTCATTAACAAAACGCTTTATCAGAGGCAAAGAAATGAATATTTTTAGCACATTAGATTGATAATAGCACTTCACTTTTGCAATAGCCCCTTTCCTGCCAGAATCCTCAACCGTGTTGCAAATATTTATTAAGCTTTACACCACATGTGTGAGGCAGGTACAGTATTTTATAGTCCATCAGGCTAATCCACTACAGACTACAGAGGATTCCTGTCCCCAGTGAGTGCTTGCTGAGGATACTTAGATTATTATTGCTAAGCAAGATACAAGTGTAGTTTATACTGCTGTCTGTACAAAGTCACTTACCTCAATTGTGTTAGGCTATGGATTTGCGTTTGTCAGTCTTCCCTCCCATTCCTCCAAATAATCTGGCCATAAACAATCCAGCACTGCCAAGTGGCATATACGTGATAGAGGTTGCAGTCACTTGCCTCATTATGTTTCTGTCCCACATGAAGTTTTGGCTGTGAAGCCATGAAAATGGAGAATCTGATTATATGGGCAGCTGCCAAACATAAACACACAAGATAAGCCCCAGAAACCTTCAGGTTCAAACACAGGGGAAATGAATATGACTATGTACTTACAAAATGGGTATTACCCAGTCTCTCTTTCAGCATATCCCTTCACACCCTTGGAGCAAAATAATAAAGAAAACAGAATACAGATTCCCCAAGTTCTGCCTGACGCAACCATAGGCTAGCAGGAATAAAAGGGCTCTGCAAAGCATTTTGCCTCATGTACAAGAAATGTACTTGCTAGGGCTTGAGAACCAGTCCTTAACCCCTCCACAGAGAGCAATATTCCTGACAAAGATCCCTGAAGCTACTCTTGTGAAAAGAAACTGCAGGAAGGGAACAAACCTAATAAGAAGTACCAGTAGAAGTAATCAGGGATGAACAGTTCAATTCCCTAACCATAGACTTTTTTTCTAAGCTATAAGAAAATACCAATTCTTAAACAATCACAGCTGCAACCTCACTACAAATATCAATACTCTCTTTATAGGAAGCTGTGAGAAACCTGGATCACCACCTTTCCTACAGTAATACACTACTTCCTCTAAAGAGAATAGGCAGCATCAGTAGTCTCTAGCAATAAGACTGTAGATGAGCCTGCTTCTAGGTAAAACACCTTTCTAATGCTAGCCAGTATGTAGATAGATTCTAGCCTAAAATATGAGATTTTTCAAAATAAGTTGTTATCTATTTATAAAATCATTTGGCACCCTAAAATCAAGATTAAGCTTTTCTAAGCTGTTCATGGTTTAACATCTTACAACTGAACCAAACAGCTACTAGTTCTTTTGCTTTCTACCATCCCTTTAGCTTACTCCCTTCAGCATTTTCTATAAGACCTCACTTGTCTGAAGTCTTGAGTTTTAAAAGACCCTATAAAATTTACTATGGTCTTAACTTCCAGAAACACACCTACCCTTCCATTAAACATATTTTTCTTACTAAAAATAGAAGAGCACTAAGAAAGGAGGCTTATATAGGTTCCTTACCTTGTGTTCCAGCGTATTATGGGAACTGGGAGGCTATAAGTTTCAGGTGTTGCTAGTTAGGGTCTTTTTTAGTTTGTGTTTGGCTACAGCTGAAGGAGGGAAGGAAGAAAAGAAGGAAGGAGCGAGCGAGCAAGCAAGCAAGCAAGCAAGCAAGCGAGTGAGGTAAGTACAAGATAGCTGTTCATAAATCTAGGTTGAGAGATTTATACTAGTTAGAGAACTGAGGTTTTAAACTAAGTGAGGGTAAAAAAGTAGATATGATGGGTAAGAAATATTCATGAAAAGGGAGATATGTGGTTTCATGTAACATCAGGGGACTTTTTGATCACTTATTGTTCTTTGCAAGCTTGTGTTTCAATTTACTTCAGAGATTTATGAACAATCTTGCCAATACTGTTTAGTACTGCTAAATCTTTGAAGACAGATGGATTATCTTAAGAATTGGGGCCATAAGAGAAATGCACAGTGATGTCACTTATACATCCTCAGTCATTGCTCAAATAAGCTACAATATTTTCCCCCTCAAAAGAGGTTTTATCATAATGAATGTTGAGGAAGCAGTCTTAAGGAGTGTTATTTTTATTTGCCTTAGTCTAAGCTATAGCTAGAGGTTGAGTTTGGTTCTTTGCTTTCTTGTTTATACACTCTTACCTTAGCTTTCCTGCCTATACAATGTAGGAAACAATATGTTTCTGAGGACCAACTCACAGGTGCCCGGTGATTGCTACACCCAGAGCATATGTTTTGGGGTGCTCCATTTTAAGCAGGAAGAAAAGCTCATGCACAGTAGGATGTTGACTGGACTGGTTTCTTTCTTTAGAACAGCTAGCTGTGTACAGACATTATACATGTAGGTCAACTGCATAAGATGTGGGTGTGTTTGCCACAACCCAACTCAAAATGGGAGCCTTTCTTTCCTGTGTGGAAATGCTTAATTAATGCTATTGTAATAAGGAAATATTTCCCAGCTGAGATGTATCATTTGGAAGTCTGATTTGGTCAGGCTCCCTGTAAGTTAATCTTTAACAATCCTTTCAGCAGGCAAGCATACAGAAGAATTGGGAAGAAGAGTTAAAAGGAAAAAGGCAAATTGAATTGAGGTCTCAGAGAAACAAAGTTCACTGTATTCCTAACATAGAAATTGATGCTGCAGAAGAGTTAAAAGGCAAGCTGCTGCAAGAAAATAGCTTTAATATTTTCTCCAGGGTAATAGCACTTGATATTACGCCCATTGTATGTGAAGCATGATTTCCTGTTTCACAACCCATGATCAATACCTTTTACAATGCAAAAATCAACAATCCCTAAAATGCTCCTTTGTCCTGCATGCAAGCTATTGTAATTTTCGCCTTGAGTTAACAAGCTACCCTGAACCTAAACATCCCTTGCTAACTCTCTGCTTAGCTTCATGGCAGGGACAGAGCCTGGAGGGAATGGCAGAGTGACAGGGTGGGAGGTAAAAAGGGAAGCTTCACGTGATGGCAAGAACCTGCCAATTTCAAAGTGGTGGTGGTCATTTCTAGTCCTGAAGCAATGTATTTCTGTAGTAGTTTATTGCTACCTGTATCTATACAACCTTTCCATTATCACAATTGTAGGTGGTTACCCTCAGTAAAGGTGAACAATGGTCTTCCACAGGAAAGAGCCACCCACCTCCTAGTGTCCTGGGAAGCAGCAATCTAATCTTGTTACCAGAAACTGCATGCTGCTCAGAAAATGCTTATGCAGACATGCTTTCTGTGGCTTAAGGAAGACCTTTCTGTGGTGCTCATATACTTTCCATTGTATTTCCCACCTGCTGTCTCCTCTCTGACATTTGGATTGCAAACCCATGGGGACAAGAACCCATTCTGTTTTCTGGTGTTTGCACCAGCTAGTGTAAGTGGGTTTAGTCTTTAATTAAGTCACAGGTGCTGCAGCAATATAGGTATATAAATACTTGGCCTGTTTCCTTTTTGGATATGTGACTGAATTCAGAGCTAGCAGTAGTACCTGGTGACTTTGATGGAACAATAATTAAATGTCAATATATTAATTTTCAGACAGGAACAAAGGTGAAGGAGCTGTAGCGTGAATGGAGGGGTTGAGCTACTCTTCCTGGAAGCACAATGAAAGCGAAGGATTGATGTGTCCCAAACTCCCCCTCCCAGTAAGCAACAAAGCAGGACTCCCAAAGCTTTCTCAAATCAGCTTTTTCTCCATTCTCTTTGTGAAGAATCTGATTCCTCTTGTCTCATCAACTTTCTTCTGCTAAAATAAGGACATACAATTTGGCTGTTGTCTTCAATAACTCTTTTTAGAATAAACCCATTATTATAAGTTCTAAACTTAAGATCTGTTTCTTTAAAAGTTTAACATGCTATAGATTCCACTTTCTTTGAAAATATAGCTGCAGGTATTGAGATATGTTGTGCAGAGTCTATTGTGGGTGGGGAAATGAAATTTTAGTCTTTTTAGGCCATAGAAAAGAATCAGTTCATCTTTGGAAATCTGGTTTGGTTTTAGACCACAGGGTGGAGGGAAAACAAAAACAAAACCCCACAAAAAATTCTGACTTTATTCTGAGGATAAAAAACAAGGTTATCAAAGAGACTGAATGAAGAGGAGAGATGTATTTTATCACTCCATCTGCCCTAATCTGAAGCAAAATCACAACTTCCCTGAGAAACTCTTGGATTCAGACATTTGTGCCTTAATCATTTTTCTGAGCAGCAGTGCCAGAATGCAGAGATTGCTGGGGTCACTTGGTGGAAGAACAATGCTCTGGTATATAATGTAAATCTCCACATCTACAGTTGCAGTGCATTTTTAATATCTTAGAATGGAAATTTTTACTGTCTATCCTGACAGACAAAATTAGAAGCTCTTTCTCAGAAACATAAGTGAAACAGTAAAAGGCTTAACAAAAATGTTAATGCAGGGGATCAGGATAGCGGGGCCAATGCTGGAGGGATGCACTGGAGCTGCAGCCCCGAGACTAGCCATCAGGAGTAATTTCTGCAGCAACAAATAATTGCTGTGAAATATTTTCCTTCAGAATACCCAGAGTGTATCTGCAATAGCAAACAGTTTAGCAAAATAAGAGGTGTTGCAAAGCGAAGCAGTACAGTTCAAGGACCTGTCAACCCTAGTGATCACTTGTCACCTAGGGTTAGACTGGTAATCTTATTTCAAAGCCTGATTTTGCAAACCAGGTTTTGGGATATTGCATTCATGATCTTTGCTTGACTGGTAGGTTTGCTGGTGTGTAGTTTCCACACAGGTTTCTCTGGGTAAGGTCCAAGCTGGGGGAGCTGCAAAGCACAATCTAAAGCACTTCAAAAGTAGACACCAAGGAGCTTTGTGTCAGAAAAGCACTGACACTACACAATAAATTGATAAGGAAGATGCACCCTCATTCTGATAGTTGTTTCAGTTCTTTTCCTGGCACATTTTAAGAAAAGTATTTTATTTCATGTGTTTTAGGGCTGTGCAGGGGGCCATTCAGTTGATGTGGTAGCTGAAACTGCAGTTATTTTCTCAAAAGCCTTTTAAACGTTGCTTGCTGCATGCGGTACGCTTGCTGCTCTGACTGATCCTCTGGAGCTGTGTCAGCTTGTTTCATGCTGCTACTGGTTCTCCCACTCAGGTCCTCTCAGTCCCAGGAAAAACCTCTCTCTTGCTTCCATATGTGTGAGAGGGTAAAACCCTAGCCAGGTCTTGACACTGTCCCAGCTCATACCAGAAGAATATAATAGGTACAATTCTGCAATGGAGGCTAAGGTGCAACTGTGTATTAAACCCTTCAGAAGGAGTCTAAGTGCTAGCAACATACTGAAGACTGAGTGATAAAATGCTGTGGAAACATGATCATACCACTATGATAGAAAAAGCTTCTTTGGAAAGAGCCCAGAATACTTGTTAATACTTCTTTCAGGAAGCACATACCCAGTAGTGATACAGCTGGATATAGCACCGTGCTGAACTGGACCTTACTTAGCACTATTAGTAGCTACTTCATTACTTTGATGTTTAATTCACTTCTTGTCATTTAGGTTAGAAAATAGTATGAACTGAACAAAGACTGTATTTTGTTTCCAAACAATGATCTGTGCAGTGATGAGCTGTGTCTCTTCAGTTATTCAAACGTTTACGCTGGGTAACTCTGACATGTCAGCCTCCTGTTCTGCTTATGGGTGCAGATCTGTACTGCCACGTTACACATCACAAATGCTGCTATTATACCACAGGATTAGTCAAAGGAAAGATTCATGACTGCTTATTACTTTGTAGATTTGCAAGCTGCTATTTATGCAGCCACGGGTTACCTGTTACTGCCAGAGCGGGGACATAGCGATGTGGGATGCACACAGAGTTGCATGTCAAAAACTGTTGGGCTGTGGCAGTGTCCGGCCAGTCGCCGGGTGGCCAGATGGCTGCTGCTGTGCTGATGAGTCCACATGTTGTTCAATTTGAGAGCTGCTGGCTGAAACCCACTCTTGCTTTTAGCCACTCTGGCAAATTTTTCATAATTGCATGCTTGGTCTGATTCCTGACCGGACTTGTTAACACACTCTCAAGCAAGACATTCAATGGTCTGTTATTTTGTCATGGTCTTTTTAAGAGCTGTAGCTCTGAACCTGCAATTTATTGTGCTGACTGCGGTAGAAGGAGACCAAAGAAAATTGCCCATACCTCAAACGAATTATAGATTACATATAAAACAGGATGCCCCTTGAGTCTGTATACAATATGAAAAATGCAATTGCAAGTTTAGGGGTTGGGGATTAAAAAGAATGGTTTGTTTTATATACCTATTCCATGTAACTTATTCTTCACAAAAAGAACTGATATATCTTTAAAGTGCAGTTTATTCTACCAATACCAGTTTTTGACTATGTGTCCCTTTAGAAGCACCAATTACTTTCATATCCTGTGCTTGGCATTTGAAAATCTTAATCTATAAAGTTAATAATAAGAACAACCACTCCACAAGGCTTAACTGAATTCTAGTTGTAGAAGCTGAAGGTAGTAGGAAGGACAGGAAGAGCCAAATATAAAGCATGTCACAAGGAATTACCTTCTGGCTTTAGCCACTTGCTCCCTCTCTGGTCTGTCCCTCCCTCTCCCTGATACCTCCTATGCTTCATTGAGCCCACCAGGAAAACTGGGTCAGCTGATGTGATCAAAAGGCAGATTTTACTCAGGTATGGGGAGATCAGAGGACTTCTTGCTGAATAGGGTTGACAACATGCAAGAGTGCTATGAAGCTCAGACAGAAAATGCTTCTTTTGGTCAGCCTGTGTTCCACCTTGGCTTGACTGCATGTGTAATTCCCTGACGTGACTGACGAGTGCTGTCACAAGGCCAGACCCTGCTGCTTTGAACAAAAAGTCATTGCAAAAATGAAGTCAGTAATACTGTGATGGGATCTGTTTACTCCAGCAGTTCCCTCGTATGTGTCTGTAGGAAAAGATGCAGCGGTTTGGTTTTAGGGAAGAAGGGTCAATCTGTATTTAGTACTGCTTACTGTGGTGCTGTGCATTTGCATTACACAAGTGGTTTGAAACTTGTTTAAATGAAGCTATCCCATAAAATTTTGCTTCCATAGCTGCAAGCTTTGCTAGAAAACCATGCTCTTTTATCTCCAATGCTTGACAGTGCTGGTTCTTACTTTTCTGGTTGGGCAGGGAGAAGGAGATTGCAGTCACTTTTTTAAAAATACAGTTTGAAATTCCAAAGCAGGATGCTTTTAATGACATTCCTTGCCAGGGCTGAGCAGACTCCAAGATCAAAGTTATCTAGCCACCCATGTCTTTTTAATAGCAAACTATAACCACTTTAATTCTTCCCTGAGCATTGATTAGATGCGGTATAAACTGCAATGACAGCCTCCTGCCTCGTAAACAGTGGAAGCAAGCACAGTCTTAAAATTCACATAGGATTTGTCTCTAGGACTCTGCAAGATGAACTGGAAAGAGTGGCATTCTACATACTCAACACTATGCAAATGTTGACTTTGCAAGCCAAGATAGCTGTTTTTAAGCAGAAACACAGATCAAACTTCAAAAAGATCTTTATAACCAGATCTCAGTACCCCCAGTGACTCCCAATTAGGCCTGGAAATAGGTGACCAGATGTTGCATTTGCAAATGCTGGAAGCTGATGGCTGCTGGGCATTTTGAAAATCTGCTCTGATATAATTTAAGAACGGTTTCTTCATTCACTTCTACCTGCCGCGGGTTGTGTTGTCTTTTCTTTTCATGGGCTCTGTTTATCACTTACCTCAACGATAGCTGAGACTTAGAGTAGTGCAGAGAACTCAGAAATAGTCATCACATGAATGCTGCTTTTCAGTATAGCAAAGAAAACAAATTTCCTAAACATCTTGTTTTGAAAGTTGAAAAACATTTTTAAAGTACTCATTTAAAAGGAAGGGTAAACATTACTGAGAAAATAAGTGAAATCAGTTGCTTCCTGTACAATTCAGCTCTAGGACTGGGATGCAATTAAAAAAAAAAGTTTAGATCTTGGTATTTGAAATAGATTAGCCATTTAAATTAATGGGAATTCTATGACTAAATTTTTCAGCTTTAGAAATGTAAGTTTTGTTTCTGTCAGTTTTAAAAATTCTGGGGTTGAGATGTGGGAAACTGGTTCCTTAGGTGGGAAGCAGAGATGTAACAACAATCAATGTATCCTCTCTAGTAATAATGAAATCCACAAGAGATGGGGATGGTCTAGTGAATATATTTTCAAGGAGCGGAGGGAGAAATAGATGTGTTTTGTCCTGTTAATGAGACCACTCCCTGGCCCACATTTGCAGAGTACATGTAAGGTCAGGCATATTGCTATTCACTAAGCAGAATAAAATGTGCAGTTAAATAACTAAAATCTGTAAGTGAATTTTTATACTGACTGCATAAACAACATGAAGTTATGTAATAAAGGTTTCATGCTTAGCCAAATCAGTGTTTGTCATACACGGTTTCCTTCTCAGTTGCCTGCATCAGGAGGAAAGCCTTCCATCGTGGCTCCCCTTTTTCCAAGGGTTCATCAATGCACTCTGAAAACTCTTACAGCAAGGAGAAGAGAGGTAATTGCAGTACATTGCCAATAAAATAATCAGCTAAGCAATCCTGACATTTGAGTTCATGAGCTTTTCATCACCTTTGAGATTGGGAGGGGGGGTGAGAAATACAGAGGCAGAGTACAATTCCCACAATGACTACTCATAATTATGACAAGCTTTGTTGATTACACACTTGCGGTGCCCATGTTATAGGGTTGGTGATGCTTCACTGATGTTAGCTCAGTCTTTCAATCAGGCTAAATCTGGGGTCTGTGCTGTGCAACCAGAGCGCGATGGGCTGCACCCTGCGAAAGCAGCGGTGCCGCTTCTCGTGGCCGTACGTGCACAGCGTCTCTAGTAAAATGGGCACGAGGAAGAGGACTTCAGAGCAGACTACGCTCTGACCTCGGTTTTAATGTCATGCTTTCTTCAGGTAAAATTCCTTTTGTGTTCAATAGTCAGCTGGTAATGTTTTAAGTACTGTGCTTTAAGTTAAAGTCCATTTTATTGAAAAGGAAAGAAATACAGACTTTTAAAATGTATTCTGTTGTCATCTCAAATCAGATCAATTTCTGAACGCATAAGTTTGCAATTACGGTGCTACACAGAAATTTCAAATAAAGGCATTTAGATGGACTTTTCCTTCAAACACAAAGAAATAAATGATGTAAGTAAATTACTTGGATCACTAAAACCTGCCAGTTAGGATGAATCACAAAGATTTATCTATTGCTTTAAAACACCAAGCAGCCAATTAAAATTTTCATTCAGCTATAAGCTGCTGCAAAATTAAAATTTAGCAATCCTAATTCTGTGAATAGTTCAACCAGAAAATAATAAAAAAATAAAGAGTTTGTCATGACCATCATTATGTTAAAACAAACAAGAAGTTCTGTTTAGCAGCTTTTTTTCCTGCATTTCTAACGAAGTGGGAGAAAAAAATGCAGGACTGTAAGCTTAAGCAGTAATTAGCTTAACAGATGCCTGAAGGAAATATGCTGGGCCAATTATCAGCACCTTCATTCCAGTGAACAGAACATTCCTTTCATATTGAAGCAAAACAGACCGTGTCTATTTACTGGAAGCATAACAATTCACCATATTTTAGCTGAACAGAGAAGAGTACATTTTCTACTGATGTGAGTAAGTTCCACCTCTCTGGTTAGGTAAGGTCAAGAAAATAAATCCTTATGTTATGTTGGAAATGATGGAGATCTGGTCTGGATTAGAAGTGGACTGAAAATATTGACTGAACTCAATGGGAAATACTGAAGTTTCAGATATTCCAGTTAGATGCAGAATGAAAATGAATTACAGTCTCCTTAAAAAAAATAAAATATATATTAAAAAGTAAGCACTGCCTCAATATGGAAGATGGTCTGATGATTAGGTCACTCTTCAGATGTGACATATTTTAGTTCTTAAAAAGTCACTAAAGTTGCACGTACCTAAAATTTGAAAGGAGGACTCCCTCAGCCTGGTTTGGGCAAGTCTGTATAGATGCACAACGTGTTACGAAGTGAATTCCGTACTTTTTGTTAAGCATAAAACACCGCCAAGTTCTGGAAACAAAAGCTTTTTTATGGGATCGGTGTTTTTTGCTTTGAATATAAAGGCTTCAGCACTTAAGTAACAGCAGGAGTTCATTATTTTGCAGCAGTATGTTCATCTTACTGACAAGTACATGTTTCTGATCATGCCTGAAATACCAGCTTAGCCGCTTTTGGTGGCGTGTCTTCCTGGGAGTGATACCAAGTGACGTGGCTGTGGCTGAGTTTCAACTCCCCATGTCAGACAGCACGACAGGATGGGGCTGAGCACCAGAAGACCTTTCATGAGTTCTGCTGACTGATGAGGTGTGGGAGGAAAGCGAGCGCTTGCCTTCGCTGGCATCAGAGATGGTTTGCTGCAGGCGTGAGGCTGGCCCAGAGAGGGCATGAGCTCCCTGGATTTTGCCATGGCTTCACCCTTCATACCATGGAGGTGTCTGCGAGGGTTTGCTGTAACAAGCTGCTACACTTAATCCGTTTTCGCAGGTGTACTCATTTTTTTGCTAATGCTTGAACACATTGTAGAGCAATGGTGCATTCCTGCCTTGCTGCATTAGTGGCTGGTGGTAGTTTACACCAAACAGTGCAGGAAAATTACAAAGTCTTTTGCAAGGTAATAATGTGGGATTTTTTGGTTGGTTGTTGTGTCGTCGTGTCCCCCCCCCAATTCATAGCAACTAAATGTTCTCAGTTTATTAAGAATGTCTTTGTCATGATTAACTTCTGCTTTTTTCATGCAATATTATTCCCTTAAATCTCCATTGTGCTCCCTGCTGCCCACAAACGTGCCTAATACAAAATTTTCTATTTAGATCCCCAACAGATAAAAGATGTGGGAGTTGCCACCACCTACAAGTTTGTGTATTCTGCAATGGTGTAATGTCAGTTATTATAGATAGATTGCATGTTTTCTACATCGTAAAGAGGAGGGATCTGAACCTATTCTACTAGTGGGTGGCTCTGAAGGAAAGCATTGTCCCTTTGAACTCTCTGGAGCCTTGCAATAGATTTAATACGTGGTTTTTTTTCCTAAAAATTGTCAAATTAAGCCATTTTTGATTTTTCTATAGCAATTATTTCCAGTCACATTTAACTGGGAAAATAACTTTTTGTTGGGTCATTGGCTCAGTTTGAGTTTCAGCTGTTACTCGTGCTTTTCTTTAATAATCTCAAATTTGTACATATCTGTGAGTCTTTACCAAAGGTCATTCCTCTGCTTATTGAAATCCACTGTGTATTTTTTCCACTGAGTTGTCAGTGACTTATCTTCTTCATTGCAAAAACATATTTTAATTCTAACTTCAGAAGCTCACTGCACAGGTCAAAATCAATTTCAGTTTCTGTGGTAGTTGGCCCATGTAAGTATAAAACAACATATGATGGTAGGAGAACACTGGCTAAAAATAAAAAGAAATGTTATCCCCTTGTAAAATACTCTGATATGTTTTTCAAACTGGGGTGGGATTGGTTGGGGTAGAAACACTTTTTAAAAAATATTTTTCTCTCATTTTTCCCTATTTCCTGCTTAAAAAAAGAAAACCCTAAGGAAGCTGAGGAAAAAGGGAAAAGTTTCTAGGGAAACAGTGTCTTTTTATTTCAAAACAGAATCCACTTTCCAAAGGCTGAGAATTGCACATGGTTTAGAAACATTTTACACCTCCCACAATTTTTGACCAATACTGAGAATGTTTTCATTGCCTCGTTTAGCAGAGCAAATAAAAGTGTCTTCCTCAAAGTGCTCTGATGCAAAGAGCAGTGTGGGGAACTACACCAGGAATTGCTTCTCTTTTTTTTAATGAATGTCTTTTTTTTTGTCCCCCCTTCTTTCTTCTTTTTCTGGACAGAGGCTTGAAGCAAGCTAACTCCACTTCTGTTGGTGGGAAAGATTTCTGGATCATTTTTCTGCCTTTTTCATCCTGCTGAGTGTGACCTTTCTGCTCCTGCCATGGAACTGTGAACAGGGACCCTCTCCTATCACTGTTTCCCTTGCTTTTAAGATACTCACTAGAGATTGTAAAATTCAGTTTGTAGTTCCTCAATCTTTGCAGTGATCTCCATTTTGCCCTTGAGCCATGTTTCATGCCTTTGACCATATATTATCTTTGCAGACTTGCATATGCTGCTTATCTCTCTGGGAATCCCTTTAGATATGATGGAGAGTAATTCTAGGTGGACATAAGTGTTTGACTCCAGCTTCAGTGAAGCTATGCAGAGCTGCTGCCATGAGGAAACAGCATCTTCCTGTCTTTGGGGGAGGAAAAAAACCCCCACCAAATCTGCTCTGAGGATCTGCTGCTGCCTTGATGTTCCTTTCATCAGAGAATAAATAAAATTTGCTTTGGATTTATGAAGCCTGTTGCTCTTTTAGGTTGCTTCTGCACACCAGGACTTCTTACCTAAGGTCCAGGAATTAAACAAGTTTCTATTCAGTGGTTAATACTTGGTAAAAACTCTTCCAAATGATTGCTGAAAACTAGACAGACCAAAGGTTGCAGTCCATCCAGAAGTGACTCATATGCCACTCAGAAATGACCTTGCTGGTGGAAAATCCTCTTAGGACCAATCTTGTGTGGTGGATGAGGAGCAAATAACACTGATTTAGTTAAAGCAGGAGTCAGCTGTAAAACGAATTAGTCTACACCATCGTATGGTATTCAATCTTGGTTATGGAAAAATGTTGTATGAACAGGGCAAATCCACCTTTATTTCAGCAAAAGATCTTTGTTTTTCTTCCATATGGAGGTCGTCTTAAAACACAGTACTTTCCCCCCTGCAGATGCATTTTTGGCCAACAGTTCCACTCTCTGTTCCTAGCAGACTTCACTCTATGGTTCTTATTTATTTGGGTTGCATGGGTGGCACAGAAAATCTAAAGGAAAGGGATATATCATTGTATCTGTTACTGAGTGATGGAATAAGGGAGGGTTATTCTTTCCACATTGACTGTGATTTTTGGATATCAAGAAGATAAATTCTAATTTGCTTCCCCTTAAGACAAGGTGGAGCAAAACCAAGAACTCTAACACCTTCCTGCAGTCCCAGGAGGTGGCTAGGTGAGCAAGAGGTGGAAGGTCTGTTCAGGACCAGCTAATAATTTCAGTATTACAAGACTGGAGTATTTAGGGAATCAGTTTGACTATTTATTCCTTGCTCTTTTCCTGGGGTGATGCAGAGACTTGCATTCTCCTTAGTCATGGTGGATTTCAGCTCAGTTCATCACCAAGTCAAATAAAAAAAAGTGACGGTTTGCAGAACTCTTTAGCATCCAAATCACTTTTTGTGAGAATAAACTCTGATGTCTCCTCAAGAAAAAAAAACACATTTGGAGGTGAATAAATGTGCTGGTAAATTTTTGCAAAATACTCTTTGATCGTCCAACCAATTCTTCATAGACCTTTATGATTCCGAGTCAGATTGTGGCTGCCAGAAAACTCTTGTGTTGTGCCAAGGACTTTTTCCTTCCTCCTGACAACTGTTGATGTCATTTCACAGTGAGTAGGAAACTTTTGAAATGTGTATTACTTTGATATCACTGATTATCAGGTGGAAGGATTCTGTTTTGTCTTTCTGGTGTTTCCTGGCTTTGTGCTGCTACAGGAGGTAGCATATTCTTACCGAAGGTACTGTAGTGATCAGAGCTTTGCTTTAACCATGTTTTATCCATGCAGTGTACTAGGAAGAGGTTACCCAGGCAATTAAAAGGAAAAAAAAAAATAGCTCCTTACTAATATTGTAGTTAGCAGACCAATTACTGTCTTTTTTAACTCAAGAATGCAATTTTAGTTAAGGAAAAAGCAATAGGTATCTTGTCACACAAAATTAATTGCAAAGTGTATATATACATATTTATATGATATTTGTTCTGGAAAAAGTACAATGAATTGGTAAAATATTTATTGTCCTGTTCTTCCACTTTGTGTGTCCATAATTCCCATTATCATTAATTGATATATGCTTATATTCAATAAAGAGGAGATTCCCAAGGAAAGTAATATAATTTTTGTTTTTCATTGAACTTTAAGGTGTTTTTAATAAGATAGATACATTTGCTTTGCATGTGTCACCAACAGGTCTGAGTAATCGAGTTGTTCCTCACTGCCGTACTCTCAGATCACTGTTTCTGAAACTGTTGAAAATGCGACTTTCTATCTTGACTGAGAAGGAAGAAGCTACGAGAGTACCAAAGTCATTAACAGCTCAGAGGAGGTCCACAGCTCTGCTCAGAAAAGGGCAGCAGGTATTAAACACAACCTTTTCATATTCAGTAAATAGTGAAAGATCACGTTCTGACTTTCTTTGAGTTCTATTATGAGGAACTGTTGTTTCTACTACATACCTTTTTCTCACTGCCTGGGGTACCTGGAAAGCCCTGTGCACTCACTACACCTACTCTTCTTACTTGCCCAAAGCAAAAATCACATGTAGGAAACCTACTAAAAAGGTACAGAAGCAATCCTGGCAGCAAAACTGGTCCTTTTCAACAGCTTTTTTTCCTATTAACAATAAAATTTTCCATGCTGAGGTGATGAAGACTTGACTGCATAGATAGTATATAAAGCAGTACCTAATTCTGACTTGCCTGGCCAAATGTAAGATAGTCTCTGAGAAACTAGATTAACCTTTCTCTGCTTCCCTTACAGATCCACAGAGCTCACAGCTGGGGAAAATGAATAATGTGATATCTGTAAGCATGCCTTAAATCAATAGATAGGATTTTTGGCAGGACTTTTCAGGTCTGAAATATGACTACTTGGTATAATTTAGCCAGTAAGCTGTGTCCCTTTTTTGGAAATGTTATTCATAGGAGACAAAGACATGCTTTATAAGTATTCATATTTTCTGTACATTGCATAGTTTTGGGGAAGAACTCATAAAATGAGATGATCTGTGTTAGACATTTGATAGGTTCTTGGGAATGCTGCTCCTGTTTTGGTCTTCTAGCACAGGAAAGACTCTTTCTTCCCATCCTTTCAAAATGTTGAAGATATGTTCTTTGTAGTGGAAAGAAACAACCAGCACGATACTAGAAAGTGCTCCAGGACACTTTGTAGGTCTGCCTGAAGTTATCTTCAAGTTTACCTGGAAAAAAAGTGAGAATTCCTCCTCTGCTCCTTAGTGTTATCCACGTGGGAAATAAAAAACATAGGGGTAATGCACCAAACTGCCACCCGTTACCCCTGTGCCAAGGCAAGCAAGTAGCAGGGGTAGGAAAATCTCATCTCCTCTCTCCCGCAGGTGGTGTATATATTTGCCCTGGCACTGCTTCCCTCTTGTTTAGGGCAAATACAGGCAGGCAGTGTACCACGGCTCTCAGCATCCCTGTTCAACTCCTGTCTTGCCTAAAAGTTAAAGCAGCCCTCCTGCCAGTTGAAGGTGGTCAGGGGGTGATGAGCAGGGTTCAACACCACTGAATGCTTCCTACCTCCCCTGGAAATACCTGTGTCTGGCTTTGCTCAGAAAATGATGTCAGTGATTCTGTCTTTACTTGAACACCTGGTTCCTGTTCAAGTTGCTTGTAATTATTTTTTTTTTTTCTGTAGTCTAATCTTTTGGGATGAAAATTTTTCAGGAGGTTTGTTTTCAAGCTTAGCAAAAACCGGTTTATAAATCAATACAAAAGGAGTCAATTGTGCGAAAATGCTGCTTCCTAAGTTATTAGTGTCCACCTGTGCCCAGGATGTTGCCTGTAAAACTAAAATCCTATTGCAGCTTTGCTTCTGACTGCTCAGGTGAGATAAGTCTTAGATATGTCCTTCAGTCCTTGCTTACCCACTCTGCTATTTGAAATAACTTCAGCATACTGGCAATATGTATGATCCATTGGCAGTCCAGTATCCCTGCCTCAGAGAGCAAGAGATCTGCCAAACTTCATGTTCAGTTGATAAGGTACTTTGCTGCCCTGCTTCTCCCTCCACATCTCCAGCAATTCCTCGTTGGGTGAAAGGAGAGCTGCACACATTACCTCTCTTGTAGTATTGTAGAGGTTCCCTCCCAGTTCCAAATCTATCAAAACTATAAGTGATACTTTTTATATAGACATATTCCCCTGCCCCTCCTCCCATCCTTTTGAAATATTCTTGCATGCCGCTTTCCCCTTCTTTAGTAATTTGCAAGTGCCTTCAAGTATGAGAGCAAAGCGAGACTATTTGTGAAAATGCATTTTCCGTGAGTGCCCGTTGGGTTGTACCTTTCTCTGCTTTTGCCGTCATTTTGCTGTGAATCTCTGTATCCAGAAAGACAGCTATGGTGTCTCTTACAAAAATGAGAGTTTTCTAAAGGCATTCTTTCCAATTTTTTTTTCTTTCTGAGCTCACTGGGGAAAAGTCGGCAGAAAAAGACTGGGCATTTGAAAAATAAATGTAGGTTGGTGAGCTGTCAGGGGCAGGTGTGCTACATACACACGTATAAGCCAGAGGTCATTCTCATAAATGCTGTTTCTCCCCCTTAAGTCTTGCATTCATATTCAATTTCTGTTGCTAACTTTCAGACCTTTTTGGCTGCAAAAAGAGAGAACATTTTCCTGCTGATTTACTGCCGGCACGGTCGAGACTGGTCTGTGTAGCACTGCGAGCCTCTGCCGTGCTGTCTGTACCTTTTGGACACTTAGTATTTCCTCAGGTTTAATTGAGAATTTTTTTATCTGCATGTTTTTAAAAACATGCATTTTGTAGAAGATTAGGTTTCAAATGTACTCCTTCTTGTTTAGTTTTTCTTTTGAAGAGCAAAAGGTAAACTTCTCCATCCAGGACTAGCTGCTGCCATCTTGCAACAGGACAAGCCTTCAGGATCCGAACTGCTACCTGCTCCAAGTGGAAACTGGGAAGAAAAGGTCTCTTATAAGAGTGAAAACAGCTTCACCATTAAAAAGAGAGAAGGGGGATAGCAACCTTGTTCTGCATAAAATGAAAACTCAACAGATAAATGTTTATGCAGGTGCATGAGATCAAAGCAAAAGGGATGTGTTTTCTCAGAGTTTTAAAATCTCATGGCCTCTCCCCCCCCCCCCCCCCCCCCCCCGGTTAAGAGATTGTTACTGAAAACAACAACCAGAAACAGGAAAGCTAGATGTGATTGGATTCCTTTTTGGCAGAAATAAAATTTCAAGAACATGCTGCTTGAGTCAAATCTTGGAGCCTTGTGGGTGTGAGTTCATGATTTTTAGAGAGATTTTTGCCAATGAGATATGAGAGGCCAAGGGCTTGGTGCTCACTTCTGCCTATCAAGGGATTTTTCCAATTGCAAAAATCTTTTATGCTTTTTAGCAAGAAAACAGGTGTTTCTGACATAATTAACTCTCATGGAAACATTTGAATGAGAGTTGGAAAGATAACTGTTCCAGTGTGGAAGGAGCAAACTGACATCTTTAAACTGTCATAATTTGGGCTATGAGGAGCTTTTAATGAACTTCTAAACATTTTGGCTTTCCTGATTACTATTTCTTCAGAACTCTTTTTGTACCATTTTGCACAGACCTACTCTTGGTAAGTTGGTGAAGTCTCAGTGCAGTAAATGAAAGAAGATAAGGCTGAGTGAAAAACAGGCTGTCTTAAATGCAGTAGATTTTGTTTGTTAATTAATGAGCACCACAAAAAGAACTACAAAACAGCCTGTGAAAGGTAAATGGATTTGTGCTTGAGTCAGAAATATTTGAAAGACAGTTTACCCCAGTAGAGAAAGTCTCTCTTTTAATATATAACTAATCCTTTGAAAAGTGCTGGAAGGATTTTTCATAAGAGAAGAAAATTGCTGAGATTTGAATTGCAAATATTTGCTGCAACCATTGTTTTTCTGAAATATATGTTAAGGTGGTTTCAAACTTTGACTGTTCCGGTTTATTTCCAGGTATGACACATCAGCCTACCCCTCCCCCTATCAAGTCTAAACAATGCAGAACATGGTTTTTTTACAAAACCTGTATGTTTAGTTGTCCTAGGCTATTGAGATTAGAAAACCCAAGGGGTGTGGTTGCTGAAACTCAATTATAGATTAGCTCACAGTAGCCAGTGAGACAAGGCAAATGTAAAACATTTTTCGGAACTAATGATATTTTATTTGTTCTTATATAATCCCTTTTTATCAGAATTCACATTTATTACACCTGTTCCATTTAACAACAAATAAAACCTGACAAGCTGCTGTTCTGCTGCTGGATTTTTTTTTCCTTTTTTTTTTTTTGCCAGTGGGCTAGGTATGGCTGATGTTTACTTCTATCTGAACCCAGCAATTTCAGTTGTGTTATATTCAAGGTATCTTGTCTTTATTTTCATGATAAATGAATAAGCTAATTTAATCAAGGCAACCAGACTGTGACATGGGAGCTGAAGTGAGCTGCTGCATACAGTTTTATTTTGCCAAAGTCAATGGGCAGTATGAAACAAGTGGGAGATATTAATTTAATTAATCCCTTACTGGGCAGCAGGTGATTGATTATATGTGTTATTTTAGCTACTACTATTCATAGCCCAGTGGTATTCACTTAAATAACCAGTGATTGAGGTTTAATGGGCTGTTATGCTGGGGAACAAGGCTCACTGGGGTAGGAACTGGTATTCCGGAGGTGGAAAAGGGATGTGGACAGTCAGCCCAGTGACCTTCAGGCTGTGTCTTCGTGAGCATTTTGGGCTGGAGCAGGAAGGTGTTTTGGGGAAGTGGCTGCTCCACCTTGGAGGCAATATTGAACCAGGATGCCAGCAAGGACCGACAGCAATTTCTAGTCCACCTAGAGGCCAAAATCTTACCAGACCTGAATCATGAGGAGAGAAGGGGAGGTACCCAAGGAAACATAGGGTTTGTGAATAAAAAGGTATGAACAGTGATCTGCAAGGTGGAGAGCAGGTATGGTATCAATGCAGACTGGGCGTATTTCACAGGCTGGATTTATGTGATGAGCCTGGTGCTAATGCCTTCCCTGGCCATTTACAGCTTTTGTGACATGAAATCTTCATTTTCCATATTGAAGACAAAGTCCACAAACCATTCAGATAATGACCGAAGGAACAAGTAAAAATTTGTCAGCAATTTAAGTGTTTGCTCAGCGTTAATATTGGGAGCAGCAAAGGCTCTTTCATTTACATTGCAATGTTAATCCAGCTTCCCAGCCCATACAGTAATTATGTTTCTTACAACTGAGTCTATTACATAATTGCATTTAAATCATAAAGTTAAATCCAAAGCAACTGTGTGTTTAACTTATAACAAGATGCAACTTACAATATAAATAGTCCTGCAATTAAATAGGCAACAGTTGCTCTCTGTATAAACAGTCTTTATGGATACTGAGAAAATGTAATTTTAATGCGTTATCATTTTATTGCCATGCCTTTAATTTTTAGGGACTTTGAAAAGTCTGTTAGCCAGGTCTGGCAGCAATGGATGTGAATGTTAAAGAAAGTCCTGTTCTCAGTGACGGTGCAGCAGCTTTCAGACTCCTGCTCCAGATTTTCTCTGCTCCTTTCAGCATACTTGTACTACGCTTGAAACAGCTGTGCCCTGATCCATTGAAAACAGAGAATGTCCTCAGCTGCTTCCCAGATCTTGTAGCCCACTGCTAATTTTCCATTAAAGGTAGCCATACAAGTAATTCTCAATATGCAGTGATTTTCAGACCTATTTGACTTAAATTGGTATTTATTTAAGGAAGACAAAAATCTACTGGTAATTTGTCTTCTGAGTGTAATTGCTAATCTGCTGCTGTATCCCAGCTATGGAGTTGAAATAGCTTTAGCTGTTATTTTTTATCTGCTACCCTCAGGATCCAAATTAGATGGCTAATAGACTGGTCAAAAGAACAGAAAATTGTTCATAGTTTCTTAATCAGATTAAAAATCAGCATATTTAAACCCAAATAAGAAATTGGGAAGTTCTTTGAATATTATATTATTATCTAATTATATCTAAAAGCATAACCTCCTCCTTTTTAGAGAGAGGAGGTATAAAATAGATTAATTGTACAAATATTACTTTATGAAATTATCTGAACACACAATTGTAATTTCTCAGGTACAAGACCACTGATATTTAGCCATACATTTACTGTCATTAGCAACATATTAGAGGAATTAAACCTGATGTTAGTCTCCTCTTTTTTTTATTGTTGCTTTGCAAATGCAAGCATGTTATTAATGTCTGAAGTGATGTAAACTTAATTCTGTTAAACTTGTGTTCTAAGAAATTTTAGTTTCTAATTACCCTATTTTCAACTCAATCTTTGCTTATCACGGTTAACACTTTTCTGTGTTCAAGTCAGCCACCAAGAATATTTTCTCCTTAAGCTTTTAAAATCCTATAGTACTTCAAATACATATTCAGTCACTGATAATGGAAAATGTAGATTTCCACCATGCGTAACAGGCTGAAGCTGTTTCCTTGGCAAAGGGACACAGAGTTAAGGGAACTAGTGTTAACAGTCAAATACCCACAGCTAAAAGCATTCTCATTAGGAGCTAAAAATGATTGACTGAGAGATGGAGCTACCAAGTGTTTACTGGAACATGTGAAGGTTTATTAACATTGGCACGGGGATGGTCCTATTTGTCTAGACACTTACAAAATCTAGTGTGTCTGGACTGTGATTTGTGGGAACCTTTCCCCTTTGTAAACACTGTTTTGTTCTAAGTGATAGACACAGCCCCAAGTACACTGCAATATTGGCCTGGAGCATCAATTGGCTTTGACAGAAACCTGCTAGTCACAAATAACAGGGTAAAATGAGTGCCTTTTTTTTAAATTCCTTTTGAGCTAGGGTTCTGGAACAGGATTTCAGAATTCTGCTGCCTCCTTTATTCCTTATAAAACATTGCTTTTCCTATAGTATCATTTCAGTTTTTTTTTTTTTTTTTTAAGAAAGGATCCATGGGATTGCAATGTCTGGAAAAAAGGGACGTGTATACCTAAGGAAAGAGCATTTCCTAAATTATTGCAGCACGCTTTGTGTCCTGAGCACAACTGTTTGTAAACAAATCTTTTTCACAAAGTCATAAAACGGTTAACAAATACCTGCAGAAAAAGTCCGTAACCCCTTCTTTGCCATTCATCTTTTCCCTTGCTTTAAATTGTGCATGTTTCCTCTCACTGGTCTTTACCAGAAAATGACTGCTTTCAAAACTTCTGTACACCAAAAGACTACAAACATATATTCTCACTTGCTATGTAGGTATTTAATGCTGTTACTCTGTTCTAAGCCAGACAGTAGGACAAATGCTTTCCAGCTTAAATATAATATCTGTGATTGATGAATGCATTGCCAGCGCCTATTAAAGTCAGGTCATAATATCATAGCAATTTTGTCACAAACCAGTACGGCTCATTTGACAGTAAACCTTTGACTGTGTAAAACTGCAGAGTAGGTTTAAGCCTGGCTTGCACACAGCTTAAGGGTATAGTCCAGTAATAAAGCAATGCAGCCATCATTCTAGGATGTATGGCTCAAAACAAGACATGATCTCAAATAATGGGGCTATGTCTGTTGCTTGCTTTCCACTTTGGAACCACCATGGAAATATATAGCAATACCAGTATAACTGTATTTAAACGTACATAGGCCAGAAAAACAAGAAGTAATTTTCCTGTGATAAATGGAGCACTTTCAGAACTGTGGAATACCTATTGCTCATCTTACCTTTTGCTGTATTTGGGTTGGACAAACAAAAAGGAGACTTTACTAGGTACCCTGCTGTATCAATTCAAAAAATCAACAAACAAAATAACCCTAACAACACACAAATTAAAAAAAACCCCACACCACCAAAACCCAACCCTTAGATGATTTAACAGATAAATCTCTTTAAATCATGAGAAGAGGTCATAAGATTTTTTTAGTAAACTCCCAGAAACAGAAGTGAAAGCTGATGACGATTTGTGGTGGCTTTGTTTGTTTCTGGAGGTTTGGGGTTTTTTAATGCAAATGAACAGAATTTTCTCTTCAACACAAAACCAGCTTTCAGGAAATTGAGTGTTTTCTGGCAGATTCTCCCTCCCTACAGAACCGGACCCCTTCATTCACTGGAAACATTTTCAGTTGCTGTATTTCAGCCAGCCCTACTCGCCAGTTTTTCCAGCATGCCTAGACAGGACAGAGTGCTCCTGTGCCTGCGAGAGACTTCAGCAAGCTTTGGAGAGGCCTTACGTCATGATGAGTTCTTTTGCTGTAACAAAAGCTGCAAGTGTTAAGGAAAGATCATCAGAGAGATTTTTAAAATGGCCACTTCATTACAGTCTCTGTTCTTTGAATGACACCCGGTAACACACTGTGCTTTTGCAATTTTGCTGTCAAAATGGATGGTGGTTTGCAGATAGTATATCTCGTGGAAATAGATTGCATAGCTCGCTGTAGAAGCAGTTAGTCAACAAAATGCACTCTGGCACTTGGTGTAGAGACTGTAATTATTTGACTGGTGGCCAGCCTAGGTAGCGCTCGGGAGCCATAAATAGTATTTAGAGGTTGCTGTAAAAGCTTTTTAATTTGTTACACCAGTGTTCATTTACATTGTACACCATATGTCACGGCAAAAGCACCCTCTCTTTGTAGAACATTATGCGCAACACAATATGTTATAAACACTACTTTTTAATGGCCTCCAGAGTAGCTGTAGATAGCTCATCCAGGAGGCTGTTTAAAGATGAATCTGTTACATGGCTGGAAATCCGAGGTCACTTCGTTTTAGCTAATGAAATGAGTCAAGATTCGCTCTGCATTTCAGATGAGAACGCAGCCCACCAGCAGTTTAATCTCAATAATGCGAAGTCATTCGTTACAGACTAATGCAGGAGTTGTCCAGAGAACACATCCTCTGGAAGCAGAGAAGACAGACCTCCGTTTTGAAGGAAAGAAGTCTCTGGATGAGCTTGAACCTGCTGCTGTGCAGCTGATATGAAAAAAGACAAATGCATCTCCAGCGGCGTATTGGGAAGAGGTTACCAGCATGTATAAGGTAATTAGCTGTTGTCCAAGGCTACATGAATGTACTCTATAATTTTGTCACTTAAGTTCAAGAATCTGAAATGGGGAGAAGGGCAAAGACAGACGACCAAAGAATGGAGTGCATGTTTTCAGGAGAAGATGAAAAGAGCTTAGCTGGCTTAGCCTGCAAATTGAAGGCTGAGAGGAGATAGGATTATTCTAAATAAATGCATCAGAGAGGATTAAGCATGAGGGAGGAAGAAGAATTATATAAACTGAAGGACAATGATGGTAGGCGAAAAAAAAGGTTATGTGCTATACATTAGCAAACTTAGTCTGGCAACTGAATGATTACTAACCACTAGAGGAATAATTTCTACCCCCCTCCCCACCCCCAAGATGATGACTATGTGAATGAGATGGTAAATTTAGAGTGTGCGCTAACCTAATAACGCACAGGTGGCATAGTGACAGTCAACACCTAAAACAACAGGGCATCTGAAACATCCCTTTCCTTTATAGTTCAAACACAGATGATTTTTCTGCTTCTTTTGCAAAGGAAATTCCATTTCACCAAGAAACTCTGGACCATGTGGGATCTATTTCAACCATTTGCATCATCTCAAGCCAACTTAGGAAAGGAAGAGTTAGAGACTTCATTCTGGAAATCTGATCTCAATTGTTTTTGTCTTTTAGGATCTCACATTGGTTTCCTTTTTTTTCCTTTTCCTTTTCCTTTTCCTTTCCCTTTCCCTTTTTCACCCTTCCCTTTTCATTTCTAAGGTTTTTCTGGCAGAAACAATCCTTTTTAATGTATTGGTGCAGGGCCCAGGCTTGATTGGGGGTTACTCTAATGCTAATACGCATCCTTCTTTGCTGTCAATACATTTCTATGCACTTGTATCTGTCTCCATCTTTGTTAAATGACTCTTATTCTCAAGTCAACTTGATTTTCAGAAGATTGGTAACTTTCTGAGGGTAGGAAGAAACATTGTTCTTTTAAAATCAATATTTCTTTCTCAATGTAATTCTGCTGTGGCCTTTGTTAGACAGAATTATCCTGTTTGGCTCTGCCAAATAAGACATCAGAGGGCTAAAAAAGAAAAATGTGTCCAGCGTGCGTGGAATCACATCCCTCCATGAGCTTTAGAGGTTCTAAGGTTCTTGCAAAGGAATTGCAATCTGACTCATGAAGCTTGTAAACACACTACAGGGCTCAGACAAGCCTAAAACCTGTTCCCGAAGACAACTTGCTGTGTCAGGATGGATGTTCTGGTCTCAATGCCTTTTACTTCATGTTTTAACCTTCCTGTCACTACCCAACTTCACGTTTGGGTGTTAGCTACATTATTCTAAGAAATGGTGAGAATATCATTCTCATTTGCCATCTGTGGCACTGGGCAGTATCTCCATGTGAAGGGAACTGGATAACGTCACTGGAGAAGCTGTCTCCCTGCCACCGGTCTTACATGGCTTCATGCTTGTATGTCTTGCCACCAAAACTCTTGCTAGCCCCTGAGGTGAGGTAATACCCTACGGATTTGTTCCTACCAGAGCAGTGCAGCAGTGGCCACAGAAGTGTGGCATCTACAGCAGCAGAGGCACTGCTCCAGAAAAGAGAGGGGGAATGTGCAGACATGAGACGGCGGCAGTAAACACCCTGAAGGACCCGTGCTTGCTACTCTGCAGTCTCCCACATTCTCTGAATCTTCCCCTTAGAGGGACAGCCTGTCTGCCTTTCCAGAGCTGAGTAGGAGGCAGCAAAGCAAAGTCCATTTCTGTCAGCCTTAGTGTCTTCTAATGGCTAGAGATGGCCATGCACGTGACTCATGCTCTACTGAAGAGTGCCTGTTACAGCCATTGTGGCTTCGGGTTTGGATGTTTCTAAAAAGACATTTACCAGGTGGTACAACGAGGATTCCTACCACAATACCTTTCAAGGGCTGACTGCGCCTTCAAAGGAAGTAGCTGTGATCATCCCAGTATGTTAACCAACTTACACTTGCAAAACTTCCTTCCCTGAAGAAAAGGCTTTTGTTGAAATGCAAGGACTCCCTCCAGGGATGTGTGACTGTCTTCCAAAGCAGGGAAGTAATTAACTGTCACGATCTCTCACCCATGCTGTGCTTCTCAAAACACTTTGAAGGAGCTTGTTAGATGCACATAACTTACCGTGCTCATCCCATGTTAAACCCATCAATTGCTAAATCCACCTTTTCAAGCTGGGGATGGAGCCAGAGGAGTGAGTCAGTCATGTGGAGCAGGTGTGGCTTCCTGATTTCATTAATTTAGATAATTGCTGCTCTCCTTCAACAGCATCAATCTCTTCCATGTCTTATGGAGTAAGTCCCTGGCATATAAATTCAATTGCTGGGACTGCTCAATGATCAGTTTTAAAAATTCTTTGCTTTCCCTCATGCATGTTGACTCTGTCTGACTGCCCACTTGACCAATCAAGTCCAATTTCTGTTCTAATGAGCTTTTGGAGAAGTGATGAAGTTCGAATGCCAAGGGCTGGCAAGGAATTACTGTAGTTCCCAACTTTGCTCTGTGATTCTTTCCTTCTCCAAAACCCTCATTGCTGCAGCACTGCAAGCGGGATCAGCCCTAAAGAGATTTTGATTGTGTAAGTAGGGAATATGCAATGTGTAAAAGTAAATAAATAATTGCTGGGGGGAATATGAGTTTTAGGCTGATTAATGGTGGTGAAAAGAGAATGCTGCGGTCTGATTTGGATAAAGGGGAATGGGGCTGAATGGATTTATATCAGGTTTACAAATTAGCAAATAACTACCTCTGTTTTCATACAGGGCACAGGAACACCTTTGTAACTTGATTTCTCTAACAACTTCAGGAGTCCTCAAAATTCACAGGCATGCAGACTTTTGATGGATTTCCCCCCCCCCCCCCCCAAATACTGACGAAGTCCTGAAATATTATACTTAACCAAAGTTTTCACATCTGTAAATTAGAATTCTGAGCTGGAAATCCTGTAGAGTCAACAGCTGAAATCTAACTGTTGCGGTAAAAGGATTTGCGTATGCATAACCCAAATGTGTGTTTGTTTGTGTATGTAACATCAAACAATTTAAAAGGAAAGTATGATTTTATATGAAACTTTTTGAAGTTTTTTTGTGCCCTGGAACTCCTGACTGCAATACAAATATCTTTAATCTAACAAGTTTATAATTTTTCACTGCCAGTGTTTCATTTTGGTTTTTTCCTTAGTGTTTTTGTATGGTTTGCAAATCTGCTTTGTGGTTTTTAAAGCATTTTCAGAGATATGCCTACATTATCTGTGTGCTCAGAATCAGGCAAATCTGTTACATAAATATAATTCCTGAGTTTATTGGGAGAAATTTAAAAATAATAATACTAAAAATGCCAATAGATATATGGAACATTTTTTGTAGCTTACTGAACTATCTCTTTCAGTCACGTTATTATTTTATCCTTTTTAGGGTTATTGTGTTATGCTATAGCAGTGACAGAGCCATTCCAGAATTCAGCCTTTATCTTTGTTGTATTTAAAGGTGAATCTTGCAACCTCTGTGAAAGCACACAGATAGAATCAGAGGAGCTTTAATCTGTAAACCAAGTAACAAACCTAGGAATATTTTGATCAATATGATTAGCTGTTCCCAGAATAAATAAATGACAAGGATTTAGCTGTCAGCTGGCTTTGCTAACTGTCTAATTTCCAAGCTGGTGATTTTAGAGGTAAACAAAACGTTCAGAAGTCTGCAGACCTGATTACTAGAAAAAGCACTTCTCCATTTCCATGGATCAAATTCTATAAGCATGGAAACCAGCTGCGGTGGTCCCATTACAGTGCAGTGGATTGTGCCTTACAAGGCCGTAGGAGAACTTCCACCGACTTCAGCAGCTCTGTTTACCGCTGGGGTCTGATCCAGGCAGTGGTGAGTAGCGTGGCTCGGTGAACTGCACCATAATAGCGAGAAATAACAAATCCTCTCAAATGCTTGATCAGCTCATGTTCAACTCAGGGGTGATTTCACAAATGGAGGCCAAGGCCTTTTGCAGGTGATATGACAGGAAGCGGGATAATGTAATGTGGCAGATTCCGCGTGGAGGAGAATTGGGGTCATTTGGTGTGCCCATGTATAATGCAACCTTATGCCATAATTAAGATGCTGGATAGAAGCTGTTGAGAAGGATTAGCTACTGATCCATACATTTTATGTTTCTGTTTATCTAAGCCTCATGCTAGAGGGCTTTTATTTTTAATATATAAAGCCCCTTCAAAGCTTTAATTTCCTTTATTTTCTTTGTAGATGTCTATTTTTTTATGTCTTTATCTCTGTTTTGGTGAAAAGAAGGATTTCTAGAAGGTGGTCTGGCTTTAGAAGCTGGCCTATAAATCAGGACAGAGATCTGCAGAATTGAACCGTAATTCCCATGACTCATCTCACCACTATACCCAACGGGAAGTATGTCGCTCATTTTCAGGGAGAAGTGGAGAAATCTCATTTTTCAACTATATGGAGGTGATTCTGTGTGCTTTCTTTTTAAATAGTGAAATTCCCCATAAAAACTGGGTACTCCTGCTGAAATATTTTTTCCTCAAAAACCCTGATTTTCTATCAGTAGACAGCTATGACTGAAAAATGTCACCTGCTCAAATTATGGAGAGAGAGACAGAAAGATGTGAAATAATTCTATAGAAGGAAGTTGTGGACTGAAGGCCAGAGCAGACATGAGCTTTTGGACCCCTGTTAGAAGTCAGCTTTGATAGAGGAGAGAGGGGACAGGCAGAACCAGGTTACACTCAATTACTCAATTCATTTCTATCACTGGTTATTTCAAATCTTCAAGCTGGTGCTTAGGAACAAAAGGTTGGGGCAACCATCTGTTTCAAAAATGTGCCAGTGAAAATAAAATGATCAATTAGTATCAAAGGTAGACCTCTCATCTGACACGGAATGTGGAAAAAATGCAAAGGTATGAAAGCCTCTGAGTGGATCCCTTCAAGTTTAAGGTGTGTTTGAAACTGATTTGGGTTTTTCTGCATAAATAAAAATCAGCCTGCTTCCCTCTTTGCTTTTCTGTGCTGTTTCCTTGCTCTCAGCAAATCTCCCAGTTGATTTCCAAGTTAGATTGGTCAGCTTTATCAACGTTATACTTGCCTGGCCCTTTGCAGTTCCCATGGTACTTCAGTGCAGCTGATGGTCTTTGATGACCATCTCTGCAAAGTTCAGAAGACAATTATTTCACGACATTTAGCCTGGAGATGATCTTCCTCCCATTTTGATCAAAAATGGAAGAAGAAAAAAAAAACAACCTCAGAAACTATGTGAAACAATTCTTGAGGGCTACATCAGATCACTGCCAAGTTCTCAGAAGATTAGATAATTTCTACTTTCCTATGGTGGGTAGGACCAGAGGCCCATCTCCTTCATGGGTGAAAACAAGACATAGCACCCCTTTGTTCATGCATGATTTGCCTGTAAGGGAATTAAGGTTTCCATATATTATGATATATGTTTCCTCTCAGAGGTTGCATAAGTATGGTTGGGCAAATTCACCATCTGTGGAAGAGTCCTTGTCACTCACTTGAAGCAAGTCTTAGGAATACAAACACAGCACAAGGCTCTTCCACGGAGAAAACCTCTCAGAACCAAAGCTGTGACAAATAATCTCACATGCAATATAGATTTCACTGAGAACAAAGAAATAGGCACAAAATGCAAGACTTCAGATTTTAAAAAGAAATAATCATGTCTGTTGAACTCATTTGTATCTCTCAGTGTCTCCAGTTCAGAAAACAGAACATCAGTCATATTTATGAGAAGTAATTTTTATCAATTCATAATTACCTTGTGTAAAATTAATTTTCTCAGTGCATAAGTAAAATAAAATATTCAAAGGCAAAATGAAATGGCCATAATAAAAACATTTGTAATAGACACATGCACGCTGTACTCAGTAAATAATTTTTGGGTCCTTTTGCAAGATGGGGGCACCCCCTTCGAACACCCTGGTGCTGTTCTGAAAAGGGAGCCTGGTCTTGTCTCCCATTTGCCTCTCATCCCACGCTGCAGGGGCTCACCTAGTCTTGAGCTATAAAACCAGTAGCTGATTATCCTGTGGATAAAAGTTCAATGTTTCCAATGCAAGCCTTTTCCCTTTCCTGGATCCTTCCTAAATTCACTTTGCATCCAAATTTCTCTCAGTGTGCTCTCGAGTTCACTTTTCCTAGTATATGTAGGCTGAGAGCTTCTGGAATCTGAGGAAAGGCCAATTTTAAGACTAAGCAGGCAGGTTCACTTTAGCTTTTGCATCTACCCTTCCCCCTGCCCCTAGTGTAATACCTATGTCCTGCCATGTTCACTGTTCCCAAGCACTACTGCTATTAATAGTGCTTTCCAACAGACTAACTCATTTCCCCACCCTGGTCATTATGGACAGTCAGTGACCTTTAACAGATGAAAGCCTGAGGCAGTGCTGAATGAACCTGCTCCCTGTGATCAAAGCAAATTCAGAGGAATAATTATTGCATTAAACCTTAACCAATGTTTTTAATGACAATTTTTTTTTTAATTTTTTTTTTTTTGTTATTACACCCAATGGCACCAATGAGAGATATGTTCTGTTTTGAGCTATTAAAAGTTCGTATTTTTTTTTAACTCCTCACCTGGACCTGGATCCCAGGGAATGCAGGAGAAGGTCTAATAAATTTGTTGGGTTTTTTAACATTCATTTTGTCTCTATCCAAGTCATGGAGTTGGCCCTGAAGAGATAGGTAATTACATCAGACTCTGTATGAGCTTAGTAATTTGGGGATATGCAGCGTGTGTTGTGCACGCTGTAAGAATGATGGTCTCCAGGCGATGCACACTCCAGGTGTGCAAGGAGGTGAATTTACGAGTACGATCCAGCTGGGATGAATGAGCATCCAGAGGCAGAGTGTGCCAGGGCATCTTTCTCTGGACACTTTATCTGCAGATTCTGTAAATTCATGGTATTCTTCTGAGGCAGAAATACAATTCTGTACTCCTACCGTTCTTGGCAAGAGCAAAAATTTGCAGGGGGCGGCGGGGGGAGTGGAGAGAATGCTTCAGCAATGACTTTGTTTGAATGTCTAAGTACCCCCATTCTAGATCATCTTTTGTGTACACCTTAAAACATCTCAGCATATGAAAGTGCACTTTCAGACAACTGAAGGCAGATGGCCCCAAAAGGAAGGTTCTTAACAATCCATATGGACCATTGGAAACCTCAGGCCACCTGACTGCTTCTATTGAGTCAAGAAGGAATGAAAACAGGGATTCCCAATTTTCACTGATAGTAAAATGACACTAAGTGGAAGTTCATCTGGCAAAATAGTTTTACAGCCAGAACAGAGGAAACGTTTGCAGAGGACTCTGTATTTTTGAGAATCAGTGTGATGCACTGAGGTGGCTGTCTGAGCCCTTGTCCTGGCTAGGACAGAGTTAATTTCACAAGGAGCCAGCACAGGGGAGCCAGGCTGGCCGGGGGCTATTCCGTACCGTGTGAGGTCATGCTCCCCATAAAAGGGGGCTGGTCGGGGAGGGGCGGGTTTGGCGCGGCACGGGCTGGGCGTCTGGTCAGTCATCGGATCGGTAAATTGCTTTCTGTTATCACCCATTGTGGACGTTCCATTGTCAGCACCATTGTTGCTGTTGTTTCCCTCTCCCTTGCCGTCCCAGTAACCTGTCCTTCCCCCATGGGACCCACGAGGCTTTGCCTTTGTTTTCCCGTTCTCCTCCCCATCCCGCCAGGGAGGGCTGAGCGAGCGGTGCGTGGTGCTCAGTGGCGGCTGGGGCTGAACCACGTCAGCCCTTCAAGATTTTTCCAAACATTTAAAACTACTTTGTTTTTAAACTGGTGTTCTTATGAAGTTAAGCCTGTGTTTCAGGCCCTGTCCTCCTGCTGTGTGACAAAGTAATCTACTTAATATTTTACTTCTGGGAGATGCCCTTCCCTCAGCTGGCCGAACAAGGTGTCTGTCCCCAGCCAGGACAGTGGTTGTCTTGAGAGTCTGACTCTCTGCTGTTGGGTGTATTTGATCTTGGTTTAGGGAGTTTCATATTTCCTGATTCCTCCTTTGATAGGAATAAGGTGCATGCAATTTGCCATCTCCAAATTATTTTTAGTACCAGGCAATTTAAGGTAAAAATAAAAAAGGCATACATTTCATCTTAATGCAATGACAATTTAAGCTATATTTACTAGTATAAAATAAGAGACAAATGTTTTATAAGTACCTAAACAGTATATTAGCTTCAAGAGGTTTGCTGTCTGGTTCATCTTTCTAAAAAGTTAACAGGATATTTGTATCACTCTCTGCTTTCCTGTACGCAGGCTCCAAAGAACAGGCTCTTGATATGGGGACAAACCTATTTTCCATATGTATCTGTTTTTCTCTGGGGTTCCATTCAAATCAAATTTCTCTTTCTCTGCTTAGGGATATATATAATAGAGTTTATGAATTACCAGAATCAAAATATCAATTGTCATATTTCCCTACCAGATTAATGGTTACCAGTTTGTAATGCTGCTGATGTCTCTTGTGTGTTGACAGACAATAAACAAAAACCTTTACTGAATGCAAATGCAAAGCCTAAGGACTGATGTTGTAGTTAAATGGACTATAAATGGGTAACTGATCCACAGTAAATGTAATGCTGTATATTACGTTGGTGGGGCTTACAGCTCCTGTAGCTGGGCAGGAGGTTTTCAGAAGAAAATGCAGCAAAAAATGTTGGTTGGTTAAAGCTATTAATGAATCTGTTAAAAAAGTTTGAGAACTTTTGTCTGGAAAGGTTTCTCTCAGGTCCAAGATGGGAAGAGTATTTTGGAAAGGAATGTAGCTCAGTAGAAACACTAGTGATTTTTCTCACCAGCTTTATAGCAGAATTCGGTTTTACTTCCCACTATGCCACTGTGCCAACATATCTTACACTTCTGGTTATTCCAGACCAATTCTACTACAAATGTTCTCACTCTCTGAATAAATAGATATTCAGTGGAGGAGAGGAAAAAAACCCTTCAGGATTCCTGCAACCTTATGGCAGTGGCTGGACATGCCCTCAACGTCTTCATGTGAAAGACAACAACAACAACAACAAAATCTCTTTGAGGGAGGAGGAATTCAGACACCCGAGCTTTGGTCATCTGGTGAAAATGCCAAAGTTTCCCCTGCAGACTGAGAGGCACCTCCGGAAACATTTTCAGAGTAGGAGCCCGACTTGTTTGCTGAACTCCCTGGCTGCTGGAGGTGCCTCTATCCCTGGGGACTAAAGGCAGCTTTGATTAACCTGCTCAGTTAAGTTCCTAAAGTCAGATGGATTCAGACTTCTTTTTACACAGCACCTACTGTGGGACAGCATGAGGCTCAGATCTACAGAGAGAATTCGATATCTAACTTCCTTGTTTAAAGAGACAATCCCTTGATATCAGTAGGAGTGGGGCACATAGATATCTCTGGATCTTCAAATTTGCTGGGTAGTGCTAACATCAGAGTAAATGACAATCTTCTGTCTCCTCAGATTTTTGTTAATCTACGAACTGTCTTTATCACGTGAATGTAACTTAATTGTGGAAAGCTATGTTCCTCGTTATTTCTTTTTCTCATGGAAATGCTAAAACCTGAAGCTGCCTATTTTGTCTGATTTCTACAGATACCTTTTTAGGTGCTGCTGTAGCTTGCTACTTCTCTTCTTTATTACCATTATGTTTGTCTGGACCTCCTTGCCTAATAACAGTTTGGGAGCCCACAAGCCAGCCGGACTCTCCCTGCCTCGCGGAGTCCTGTGCGTGGCTGTCCGCTGTCAATGCACCTGCCATGACTCATTACCGATACACTAACAAAGAAAAGCTGTCTGGGTTTATCAGCTCAGGCACTGCTTCCCCTCCTGTATTAATTTAAATATAGGTGTTGTGCTGAAGGCCCTGAAGCTATGCTGACAATCCTTGTTTTGTGAAATAATTCATTTGAATGCTTGTTATTGCTGTTTTTGAGGGATGGTGGTGATGTCAGTTATCAGGTTAGGTAATTAAATTGCTGCCACCTCTCCAGAAATACTGTATTCTTAAGAAGTGAGTTGGGTTACTCTAATTATTTACATCAAGAAAGGAAAGTGCAGAGACTCTGACTCTTACCCTTGTCGGCAATGAGCGCCTCAGTGAGGCAGGAGAAGGTCCCTGTTTCCAAGATAATGGGTTTCCCTACCAAATACAGCTGTTCCTAGTGGAAATTGAGGAATGGCTTGCCTAACACAAGGGAAGACTTGTGCTTTTAAAATATTATTTCGATCTAGAGTGAATAGAGATTTTAGGAGGAAGTGTCCTGTGAAATCAAACTTTCACTCATAAAAACTTGAAAAGATTTTATTTTGATAAAATGGAGGTATTAGATTTTTGTGTCAACTTTATATGCACGTGCACAAAAATATAAATGTGTATAATTGTCTAATCATTTTACACAGAGAGGTTGTTTTATATAACATGAAAATACTTTTTGGAAATTGTAAAAATAAAACATTATAACATTTTTAAAAATGATACTTTAAAAATAATCAGAATTGCTTCTAAAACATTTCCAGGAGGAAAGCTGGATGTTTTTTGTTATACAAGTAGTAATGGAAGTTTCTGTCTTATACTCTAACTTGCAGCAACTTATCCAAACAAGATGAATAATATGTCCAAGGTGAGACTGGGAACTTTTGGGTAATGCAGAAACTATGTTAAGATATTGGGACTATTAGTCCGTAACTACTGTAATCAGAATTTTTCTTTCCCTCAGCACCTGCTAAGGCATTTATCTGCCTGGCAGAAGCTTTTCTAATATTTTCCTCTTCTGTTGTAGACTGGTCCAACCCAAAGTTATATAGACACACACCCAGTAGATGTGGGGCAGCTCAAACTTTGCCGTGTTCAGAAAAAATAGACCTCGAGCTAAACACCCAGAATGTTGGAAATACTGTGATTTCAGTGGAAGCTCATCCTTAGTTCTTCTTTGATGTCAGCTTCACTTGGAATTCTGTCTCTTCTTTTGATCCTTTCAATGCTCAGTGTTGAGAAACTCGGTGCAGAATCGCCAATTTGGTTAAAACTTCCTGCTAAGGTGGCTGTTAATTTTAACTAGTAGATGCAACCATAAATCACCAGGAAAAACAATACTTTAAAAGATCAGATTGCATCAGCATCTGTCATTAGTTCTACTACATCACTGAATTAGCAGCCAACTCCAGCTCTCTTAGGCGGATCAATCATACTGTTAACAGGTTTCCATGATACCATCCCACAGCAACCAGTCTCTATCTATTACATCCTGCGCAAAATGTCACCCACTGTTCCCTTATCTTCATACTAATCCCCAAATGTTTAGCACACCAAAATCTCTGGAACAATCTGCCCAGACCAAAGAGGGACACCACCAGCATCAGGGCTGCTTTTCAAGTGGCCAGACAATCAGCACTGGCTTGTTTCATTGCATGTGAATTGGCTTGGAAGAGAGACAGTCTTTCCTCCCAAGCAATCAGCACTGCTAAAGCCATCATGGGCTGATTGGTAGTGAATCTGAGACTGTCCTGTCCATTCCCATTCTCAAAACATTTATATGAGATTGTGGCCATGTCACATCTGGCCACTTAGGGAATATGCAATAAGCTAAACCATTTCCCTTGCAGATGACAGATGGGATTGGGGGAAGAGTAACTGATGGATATCACAAAGAGCTCTCCATGAATATCCTTACTTCTTATTGATGCTAGAGCTAAAGGTGGTATAGCTTAAAGCAGAGGGAATGTTTCTGAAATTATTAGGGAAGTAATATGGAGGGAGAAAGAGATTTTCACCTTAAGCAACAACAAAAAGAGAATTTAATAAATTTTCTAAGCCTCACAAATAGGGAGGGTTGAACAGTCTCTTGAAAGAGTTTAAGGACGCTAGAAAATGCTAAGATGTCCTTGGTTTGCCATCAAGATAAACAGATACAGAAGGAAGGATTTAATGGGTGGCATATCCATTTTCTTCATCCTTCAGGGATCAACAAGAGAGGCTCTCCAAAGTCATGGTCCTCAGTCTGTATGGATTGATGCTGATGGGAAGCAAGTGAATAACTAAAAGCAATTCGTTTTTGCAGGATCAAGATATCAGTGCATGTTTACATGGTACAAAGGTATGTTTATATCAGCTGGAGCTTGATCTCTGCATGTGTCAGTGGAGAGTGGAGAATGTCACTACAGTGCTCAGAAAGCTTACGCCATGGCACGGGGGCTTAGGACCCTTCCATTTTGACATGCAAACACTTCTTACTGTCTACACCACCAAACTGATGCACTGTTAAGATGGCTAAGTATTGGAGTCTTCCTTCTCCCTTGTTGACTTTTGCTCCTCTCCATCTCTTGTTTGGCCATCTGGGGTGCAGTCTCTTTCCAAGAGCTAAGTCACATCGAATAATTGGGGTGTAACTGACACTTCTGCAGCCCCAAGGACCTCTGCAGCCTGCCTGAGGCCTTGTGATCTGGTTGACAAAGGAGGCTATCAAGTGGATTGCTTGTCTGTTCTCATTGAAAGTCAAAGTACAACATTTCACCCCACTGGAAGGTGGTAAGTCACTGTGGATTCAGTGAAATAAACATTCATGTCCATGAGCTGAATCTCACCTGGAGTTCCCCAGGTCTAGTGGTGGTCTGCTTGACTTTTTCAAGGAAGGATGAAAAGCATGAACTCTGCTCCTCCAGAGACAGAAAACTCTGGTTTTGTTTTATTTTCACAGTGAATTCAGCTGGGTTCTGCAGAAGCAGTTCCTCCTTGCCTCTCACCCAAAGGCTGGAGCTCAGAGCTCATGGCCTCATAGCTGAGCCTTGCGGTCAGCAAATATAGTTCAAATTTAAAATGTATTTGCTCCTCTATAGTCTGCTGGAATGGCAGGACTCGGACTCAGAAAGCTGCTTGCAGCTTTAGAGAAACTTTAAAGCTGAATGGAATGGCTTTTAAATGGGAGAAAGGTGGTGTTGCTGGAATATCTTCTACTGTGCATCCACTATGGAGTTGGCATCTCTCTGATTAGGTGATTAAGAGTGCCTGGACATGCTATACTGAAGTTATATCAAACCAGATCTCAAAGAAATTCTGTTCTTGTGTATGTTTTCTCCTAGCAGAGGAGCGTTGTCTCCAAGACAAAAATTAGTATAAAGTTTGGAGAGAAGTTTGACATGTAAGGAAGAGGGTGTGTCTCCTATTTGCATCCTGCAGATACCTTGTCAATTAATGTTGCTGCAGTTAAATTCACAGCAAATGGACCTTGGGTCTGAGATAATGCTACGGTTCTTGAAGTTTTAGCAGTTCAGTTTTATCTGAGCAAATGCAGGCTCAAACCATGTGAATCATCTCCGAGTTTTTAAAAAGCAGCTTTATTTAAAAAAATGAAAGGTAAATAACTTCAGATGGCAAACTGCATCAGGAGAGCTAAATAAGGAAAAAATATTGTTACAGTGACAGTAATATTAGCTGCCACAAACAAAATCAGTCAATAAAAGCACTTTGGAAAGTTAAAAAGCCAAATGAATGAATAAGCCTCTCCCTAAATTCAATATTCTCTTGTATAAAATATTAGCACTCGGACTAAAATCACCTCCTGAGTATAGTATTTTTTTCTGTTTTATCAGCAGTCTCTCTCTTCCACCTAGTAAATTCATTTATTTGTTCAAAACTGCAGTGTGTTGCCAGCACTTTCCAATACACGTATATAAGATAATGCACCCTTCATCCACCCTAAATCTCTCATTCCACAGGTTATTGATTTAGCCATACTGCTGTAAAGACAAACAGCCAAATTCTCTGCCTTTCTCTGACTCAATTGACCAAAGCTTCACTTGCTTGATGAAATCTGCCTCTGATAATGAGGGCATTGGGGACTACGTTTGCACGCAGCCAAGCGTGGGCCGTGTTGAGAGTCACTTGCCTACCATCCTGGTGGCTCACAATTAAGATTATGCTCCTATGATGCAGGCTCAGACTGAGCTGCAGAGGCTTTCTGAAGGGGGAAAAGCCAATCTTTATCTGTAGACCCACGAAGTTCATCACAAAGAACAAGTAGAGGCAGGGAAGAGCTCTTCACCAGCAAATCTATTCCAGCTTGCCTTTTTCTAAGCAGCTGAGGTAATGAACTTGAACAGTGCGTTGGCTACTAGTCAGCAATACGGCTAGTGAGAAACATCCCAGGGACTGGAATGTTTACACTTGCTTTGGGTCCTGTGTTTCTGTTAGGAACATAGTTTAGGTGGGATTTCTGTCAGCTCTGTGAAGAGTTAACATGGTCTACACGAAGATAAAAATTTTCTATCATAACAATGTGGAGCGATGTGTGTGACCCCTCCTGTTGCCAATGACTCCGTCCAGGACTGTGAGCCAGCCAATTCATCTGCTTTCTTGAGTAAAGTCTCCTAAGTTTCATTACCCTTACCTCCTGGTCTGCAGGAGATTGTGAGGTTTGTATTTTACTGAACTTTTGAACATTCTTGGATCAACAAGGCTTACCCTGCAATTTCTGTCTGCAAGACGCACTTGAATTTTGAGCTAAGTTTGACCTAATTGATTGGGAAATTTTGACCCTGCCTTCCACATAAGAAGCCAGGTCAGTGATCCAGGCTTCCTCCACCTCCAGGGATGGTTCCTGTGGCTCTGTGTGTCAGAAAGTAAATTCAAAGAGGACTCCCAAGATCTCTGTAACAGAGACTGTGGCTGCTTCTGCAGGGCATCTTCTTTTCTGTGAGCGTACAAACCCTGCCTGTGTCATCCAGCCAACCTCTGCTGCTACTTACAGACTTCTGTGCTCAACCTTTGGTTTACAAGCTCTGTTAGTTACCTAAAATTGTCTCACATGAGCAGGAAGAAGTAAGAGCAGAACAGTTCCTAGCTGGCAGCTATGGCTGTGGTTTGCCTTTTCCGGAGGCAAGTGTATAGCCTAAATGTTTAAGAAATACCTGCAAAACGTTCTGGGGTCAGGAGGGAAAGCTGGGAAGGTAAGAGGCCGTGGCATTTTGCTTTTCCTTCTCGGCATGACCTGTTTCATGCTGCTTACAAGACAAAATTCAAACGAAGCCACATAGGTTGACTTTTGCCTGAGTAGAAGGAGCAGCAGCTGGTCCTCTGGCACGTACCAAATGCTCCGATGCCCAGGTCCTTCACAGCCAAGGAGACATGTTACTTTCCCTTTATTTATCACTATGTCTCTACTCCTGGATCCAGTGCCACATCAGCCCATAGCTGCAGCAACCCAGCAAACAAAGGAGAACTGTCTGCGGTTCACTTCCACCTAGCAGATAGTACCAAATTTGACGGTTTTTTTGTTTGTTTATTTTCCCTGACAAGGACATCTGTTTACTAGAACTCATCTCCAGCTTTAGCGAACATCAAAAGGGACGTCTGCGAGACTGCAGCTGGATGTAGATTTAGATGGCCTTTCAAGTGACTGCATAAATCTTTTTCTCTTCTGCGTCCCCAATCCTCTAATAGAGATCAGTTAGTTTTAAATGCATCTCCAGCTTTTGCAAATTAATTTAACGTGACTGTCCTAACTTGTGTTTCAGGATCACCTTTGGGCTTAAGTCTAGCATTTATTGATTAAAAAAAAAAACCAAACCAATCCAAACAAAAAAAAACACCAGAAAAGAACATCTATCCTAAAATACATACATGTGTTCTTTTTCTTCAGTAAAAGTAGGTATCTGGAGAGGTGGAGGGAAAGCTAGTAAAATGGGGAGCATTCTTCTTTGTTATTCCTCTCCTCCTAATATCAGCCAGCTAACAATCTCAGGAAGATCTGATTTAGGAGTACTATGATTTCATGTTGTATGCCTATATGACTGTTTATTTAGTTGTGAGTTGATTGATTAGGAAATAAGTGCTTTTCAAGTTGACAGTATAAATAATGAAACTTTATTAGTGATATATGTGACACACTTAACAATGCTAATTTTCTGTACTGCTCTGTGTAATTCACTTGCCTTTTTCAGTAGGCTGTAAACAATAGAAGGTTTGAGGGAAATCGCTAATTTGTTGGCTTTTTAAAAAGCAGCGGAAAGGAATCCAGAATTTACAAATATTTCCAGAGTGCCACCTAGTGGAAAAAGAAGTGAAGCCGTAAGAAAATTGAACTCAAATACAGCTTTGGAGAGTATGTCTTAATACAGAGAACTGTCTCTTCATTTTCCTCTACAGCTAAACACAGGCAGCTACTAATGGCTTTTATGCAATTTAATGATAATTGCAAAACTTTATTTATTCCTTTTTTATTTGTATTAAAAATATATGTATGGTAGAAATAATGAAAATGAATGCCTTCTCTGCTTTTAGCATTTTGAAAAAAATAACAAATGTCTGGCCTGAGCCCAAAATTAGGATTTGATTTAATCATCTCATATTCACATACCTCAAAAGCTTTGTCATTATATCTTGATTTCCTTGTCAGTCTTTTAATTAAAATATAGACTTTTACATTTAAAATGGTGATATGTATAAATTTAAGACCACTGTTATGAAACAAGCTTTAAAACAAAAGTGCTTCAAAAAATCAGGTTGATGTCTTGCTGCTTCTAGGTGTGGTTTTATCACAGGTGGTGCTTGGTGCTCCTTAGCAAAGCCACAGTGCCTGCGGTCCTGTGTTTATAGCAGACTCCTTGCTACCCTTAAAGCAGGTTTCTGCTACCACTTAACATGTCATCACACAGGCAGTCCTGAGGGTGTCAAAAGATTCCAATTCTGCTGTCTCTGCAGATGCCAATTTTGCAAGTATTGCCCCAGGTTTGATGGGGGAAATACCAGGAGTTCACCAAATTCTTCTTGCCAGAAGGTGCCTGGGAGGTGAGCAGGGCAGGCTGGCATGGCTGGAGGGCACGGGAAATGGGCAGACCAGCCTGTGCAAACAAATATTCTTGCATCTGTCTACCTGTCCACTGTGGGTAGATTGAGTGTAGTGTTTCATAACCCAGACTGCTCCTTGTTGTTGTTTTTGTGAGATCCCAGGCTTTTACAAGTAAGCCTTACAGATTTGGCAGCCTCAGTAAACCTGGGGCTGTAACCTTCACTGGCTTTAGTGCTGAGGGTATGGAGCAGGGCTAGCACTGGGTGATGCTGAGGATGACTTTCTGAGGAAGATTCACATCTGGACAGGTGTGTGCATCTCTTCTATTATTGCTGGCTCCTGGGAGGGGAGTTTGAGGATCTTAAAATAACAATTTCTGCTCCTACAATTTACTTTATGAGCAATTCCTGTCAAAGGGTGTTGGTGCTGTGTTGGAAGCGTCCCCTAGCTTTGTTAGTTTGGTAAAGATTTACACCAATATAAATTCTGAGAAGTGAATTTTGCACCAGATGTTTCTGTGCTGGATGTTTTTGTCTTTCTAGTTGTTCTGGTTTTGGGCTGGGATAGAATTAATTTTCTTCAGAGTAGCCAGTATGGGGCTATGTTTTGGATTTGTGCTGAAAACAGTGCTGATCACACAGGGGTGTTTTTGTTACTGCTGAGCAGTGCTTACACAGTGTCAAAACCTTTTCTGCTTCTCACGCCACCCCACCAGTGAGTAGCTGGGGGAAGAAGAAGGAAGGGCAGGATGTTCAGAGTGATGGGGTTTGTCTTCCCAAGTAACCATTATGTGTGATGGAGCCCTGCTTTCCTGGAGATGGCTGAACCCCTGCCTGCCCATGGGAAGTGGTGAATGAATTCCTGGTTTTGCTTTGCTTGTGTGCGCAGCTTTTGCTTTACCTGTTGAACTGTCTTTATCTCAACCCACGAGTTTTCTCACTTTTACTCTTCTGATTCTCTCCCTGATCCTACTGGGGGGAGTGAGCAAGTGGCTGTGTGGTGCTTAGTTGCTGGCTGGAGTTAAACCACAACGCCAGTCAAGAGCAGGAAAATCAAGTCTACTTCACTTTCATTTCTACCTGCTTCTTAATTAACGTTCCTCAAATTTCTCTTCTACCTATGGCGTTTGCCATTAATTTTTTTTAATTCCTTCTGAATTTTGCATAAATTGTGAAGGAGAACACTGTAACAATAATGCCAGTGAGCAATTAGCAAGGAAAAGGAGTAGGAAAAATGTGGTGTTCAAAATACTGCTTCCTGCCCACTTTAATCCAAGCTCTGCTTTTGCCTTTTTTGGGTAAAACAAACTGCAAAATTATGTAGAGATCACTCTTGCAGCAAGATCACCCTTGCAGCCTGCATGTTTGCAAAGCCAGAAGAAGAACAATTTGTCAAAAAAAAATGTTTAATGGCAGCACAGAGAGTCCTCTTTTCAAATGTGCATCTAAGTTCTTGCTGGCAATAGGGGGAGAGAAATAGGGCTGGAGAGGGAAGGAGCAGAGAAGAGGTACTTGGGTATTTTGGTACTGGAGGAGGCTGTGTTTTATAATGAGGTCAAAAAGGTAGATTGAGTGTTGTCTGCACTAAAGTGTATTATCAGCTTTACAGGTAGGTATTGCCAACCGTGTCCTGGGCTGCATCAAAAGAGGCGTGACCAGCAGATCGAGGGAGGTGATCCTGCCCCTCTACTCTGCTCTTGTGAGACCCCACCTGGAGTACTGCACCCAGCTCTGGGGGCCCCAGTACAGGAGAGACATCGAGCTGTTGGAGAGAGTCCAGAGGAGGCCACGAAGCCGATCAGAGGGATGGAGCACCTCTCCTTTGAGGCCAGGCTGAGACAGTTGGGATTGTTCAGCCTGGAGAAAAGGCGGCTCTGGGGAGATCTAATTGCAGCCTTCCAGGATCTGAAGGGGCCTACAGGGAAGATGGTGAGGGACTGTTTATGAGGGAGTGTAGTGACAGGACAAGCGGTAATGGGTTTAAGCTGAAGGAGGGTCAATTTAGATTAGATGTTAGAAAGAAATTCTTTACTGTGAGGGTGGTGAGGCACTGGAATAGGTTGCCCAGAGAGGTTGTGGATGCCCCATCCCTGGAAGTGTTTAAGGCCAGGTTGGATGGGGCTTTGGGCAACGTGGTCTAGTGGAGGGTGTCCCTGCCCACAGCAGGGGGGTTGGAACTAGATGATCTTTGAGGTCCCTTCCAACCCAAACCATTCTATGATTCTATTTCCCTATACCTAAGTGCTCTTAAATTTTGAGAAGAACATATTAATCATCTGTGTGGAGGTGTAGTGTAGGAGACATTTTCCTCTAGTGGTATTGTTTTCTGAAAAAGGAGCTCTAGTGTAATTAGTCTATATTTTTATGGTTCTTGGTACTGTGTAAGACTGGGTTTGAGATGTGTGTGTCACTGAAATCTGTAAGGAAAGAAAGGGATCGGAATGGCAGCCATGAATGGTACACACCTGTCTCCATGGGATACAACTGCAGGAGTTCAAATAAACAGTAAGGATCATGATCTTCTGAGAGTCACAGGTTGGATCCTACTTCCATGACGTATGTGCCTGCATGCAAATGATTGCAGGTGGGCACCATAAATAACTTTCATGTCAGAAGCACAGCTCTTGGAGAAAGAGATAATCAGTAAAGTTGCACTTTTCCTGCATTTTTTTTTTTCTATTTCACTTCTGCTTTCCCCACTGAGGTTGATTCACTCTACTGCAGTTTCAAACAGACAAAACTAGAATTAGATCCTTTTAAGTTGAGTTTTGAAACCAGCTTGTTAGAGAAATGTTGTTGCTCTTATTGCTACATCTTTCCTACCTGGATCTTGCCATGCTCCCAGAGGAGTTGTGAAGGCTGACAGACAGTGGTCTTGTAGAAGTAGGAACCCAAACTTTATGCCCCTGAAACAAAAGATAAATTTGTAGTTTCAGCTTAATGACAAACAGTTCTTTGAACTCTGGAAGATCTTCTGGTGTTTGACTCAAAGTATTTGATGTTTTTTCTATAGAAACAAAACATCCTAAATCATGTCTGGAGATGTCTCCAGTTGATTAGTTGTGGGTATTTTTACTCCCTCTGAGCCTAGTTTTATTTCACTCATGGGAACCATTTATACAAACAGAAGAACACGTGTGCTCTTGAATTATTTTTGTTTAGCTAATATCTCTAAAATATTTTTGTAACTGTTTAAAATACGTGACCTGCACAAAATACATGTGTGAGTACAGTGTGATAAAAAGGTTTGTGTGTCATTTTTGCATCTTTAACTAACTGAACAGGACAGAAGACACTTTCTATTGCATCAGATATTCTTACCTTCCTCCTTCACCTCATTGGTCACTGTTAGTGCAGATGAGTGCTACCTCACTACCTGACAAGTCTGGAGTCCACTTGGATCTCTCAACATATTGCTGATAATCTGGTGTTTCCTAACATCCTATTTCCACCAACCGTTACCAGGTTTTTTTTTTCTTTTTTCTTTTCCATACATAGATGGTCAACATTGTATTTAAGAATCTGTAACTGATTGCAGTTCTTCATAGTTGTCATTGAAGAGTGATGAATTCAGGCCATAGTACTGTGAAGTTAATGAAAGTCTTTGCATTGATTTTCATACTTTTCGGTGTCTGTGCTACGTAGTCATTTCAGTGGACATTGGATCAATCCCCTTAAAATGCTCTCTAAGGTTAGGCAAAAGTGGAAATAAGGTACAATGGACACAAAAGGCTCAAACAGAAGCCATAGACAAGAATCTTCTTGTTGCAGATGAATTTACTTAGTTGACTTTTATACACACACAAATGTAAGAAGAGGCATGTTAATCTAGGTGTTAATGTAAGGGTTGTATTTTTTTTAATTACTCTAGAGTGTGTAAGAAAATTAGTTTGGTAAATATTTAATTAGCAACTGTAATAAAATACTGATTCCAATTTCTCCATTAATTCATATTACTTTGATTTTGTACTTTTTTCACTTTTAATAATTTATCAAAATTTTTTAGTAGGCATTTCCCCCTCTAACTACCCCAGGATGGGAAAACTTTTTGTTTTGTTTTGTTTTTTTTTCCTTTACAATCACTTGCAATCCCAAGCACAACTACAGTCAGGGCAGATGGAATGGATTGAGCGCAGCCCTGAGGAGAAGGGCTTGGGGGTGTTGGTTGATGAGAAGCTCAATGTAAGCCCGCAATGTGCACTTGAAGCACAGAAAGCCAACTGTATGCTGGGCTGCATCAAAAACAGCGTGACCACCAGGTTGAGCGAAGTGATTCTCCTGCTTTGCTCTCCTGAGACCCCATCTGGAGTACTGTGTCCAGCTCTGGGATCCTCAGTACAAGAAAGACATGGACCTGTTGGAGTGAGTCCGGAGGAGGGCCACAAAGATGATCCGAGACCTGGAGCATCTCCCCTATGGAGACAGGCTGAGAGAGTTGGGGTTGTTCAGCCTGGAGAAGAGAAGGCTCCAGGGAGACCTTATAGCACCTTCCAGTACCTAAAGGGGGTCTTACAGGAAAGCTGGAGAGGGGCTGTTACAAGGGCATGGAGTGATAGGACAAGGGGTGATGGCTTTGAACTGAAGGAGGGTAGATTAAGATTAGATATTAGGAAGAAATTCTTCTCTATGAGGGTGGTGAGGCACTGGCACAGGTTGCCCAGAGAAGCTGTGGATGCCCCCTCCCTGGAAGTGTTCAAGGCCAGGCTGGATGGGGCTTTGGGCAACCTGGTCTAGTGGAGGGTGTCCATGCCCATGGCAGGGGGGTTGGAACTAGATGATCTTTAAGTTCCCTTCCAACCCAAACCATTCTATGATTCTAATCCAGTTAATTACACGTCATGTCATAACCTCTGGTTTTGGGGTTTGGGTTTTTTTTTTTTTAAGATATTTATATAATCTAAACAGTTAACCTTTTCTTGAAAAAAAAAAACCAAAAGCACCTTCCCTCATACTTTTAAGCCTCCAAAATGACTGTTCATAACATGGGATAATTAGCACACAGTAATATTTCTGAATGGATGCTATGCAAAAGAATCCCAAACCTTTTTTATGGGGAAGAGCAAAGCGTTTGTATTTCGGAGAGAGCTTGGCCTATTTTGGTGAAGCTGTAAGGCTGGAAGAAAATCCAAAGCAACAGAAAGAGAGAGAAAGGAGGATACAGAAGATGTTAAGATATCAAAATCTTGTTCTTTTGCCTGTTACTTTGTAAACATGGTTATGCAGTAAGGTTAACAATCGGGATATCTAATTTATTCTCACACAAATCTTTCCAATAATAAATAGATGTGTTTTTCTTTAAAGCAGCTGAAGTCAAAGCAGTGCTCTGCCTAAATATACTAACCATTTATCACTATTTGTAATTACAAAGTATGAGTTTAATCTCAAAATATTTTCAGTAGTACATTATCACAAATGGCTTCCAATTTCTTTTCTTCTAGCAAGTCAGAGTGCAGCGTGGTTCTATTAGTTCCTCAGTGGCAACTGTGCAATTGCATGTTAATAATATAATGGTTAAATACTGAGTAAATGCCTGGAAAAGGTATATTCAGCTTGATCTTCTAAAACCTGGTGTAAATGGCCAGTGGTAGTTCCCTCGCAGTTAATTTCCTCGGAAGTATTGGGCTTGTTCATTAATTATTCTTATTGTTGAAGAAACCTGCTGGCATCTAAAGTATTTAGAATAGAAGCATCATAAATATGGAAACAAAGACATTAAGTATACGAAAGTCTAATGGGTAGACTTTTGGCACAGAGTTTATGGCATGCTCTTGGTCATCAAACCATTGAAAGTAGTAGTTAATGCCCAATCTAGCAGCTAATTTCTGCCACATAGTATTTGTCTGAGAAATTAGCCTGGGAGTGAGCCAGCCAATATTGCACAGTTTCACTAACTTTGCAGCTCTATTAGTTTGAAGTCAGGAGTTCAGACATGGCCTTGACAAGCATATGATTCTGTGCTGCACTGCCTGTCCTGGGAAGCTGTTCAGTTTTTCTATATTTAACAGATGAAAATGTCTCCAGAGTTCATCAAACACATACTCAAGATATCACAAGCTGCAGCTGGCAGCTGTGAGCTCTGTAGTTCAAGGTGAATGGGACACTAATTAGTAAGTATATAGGGTTATCAGCATGTGCAACACCCACTTTTTTTGAGCAGAGGAGGAAAATGAATTAATAGTGAAGAGAAGGAAGGCCCTTCTCCAGCTGCCTCCAGTTCCTCTGTCTACCCACAGGCTTCCATGGTGAGTGCTAGAGAGAGCTCCTGCAGGCACAGCTGTGAGCACCAGGGGAGCTCCTCAGGTTGGTTGGCATGGGGGAGAGCCAGGTCACCCCTGGAGGAGGTCAGATCCAGGCTCTGGATTGCTTTGTTCCCTTCCAACCACCTCAGACACTGTAAAAGCCTGGTAATGCAGCAAGCTCCAAAAACACTCGGCAGCCTCAGGTTATGGGAACTCTGCTAATGCCAGTGAAAACTAGCAGAGAGCAACAGCCAGCTGACAAGCGACCTCTCTTCTGGTGTCAGCAGAAATTGAGAGTAGAAGAGAAGATAGGACTGAAAATTGCTGGAACACAGAGTTGAATAATAACCAGGGAATGATCCTTCTTAAAGTGAGAAAGAGCAAGATTAATGTGCATTTTACCAAGAGATAACACTTTCATAATTACTATTAAGTATCTAGAAGTCCCTAATTCAAAATACAGATAACTTACTGTAAATCTTTCCACTGACTGCCATATTTTCAGTAACTCTTGGCTGTAAATTTAATAGCTCCAAGAAAAATGCACTTCAATGTATGTAGAATCACACCCTTCTCAAATCTTTTCTTCTTTCCAACAATCATTCTTTCAGGAGTTGGAAACACATTTCTTTGGGTAGGAATCCCATCTGTATAATTTTGAATTATCCAAGATAAGCTTGGGGGATAAAATGAAAAGCCAGGTTTGATGAGGTTGGTTCTTAACTTCCTTGTCATTTGGCTATCAGGGACATTGATTCTTTAGATGGCTCTAAGTCTGACAGCCCATATTCCTAGTAAATCCAGAATTAGTAACTATGTTCACAGACATCTCAAACTAATTTTTGTCAGAGACTTTTGAAAATGTGTGCTACCAAACTCATCTGTGTTTCAATAGTTTTGCTGTCTCCACCTATAACTTAGCTTTTCATTCTTACCCAGCTGAGTCTCCGCTGCATTCCTCCCACTACAATATGTTCTCCTTAGTTTGCAGTTGGGCACTCGCAATGAATGGGAGGGAAGGTGAAAGCTTCATGCAGCACAGAAGTAGCATAAGAAGGAATAATTTACTGAGATGTCAAAGCAGTAGTAAGTCTAACCAAAAGGATGGTATGATTACCTGGGAATATTCAGGGAAATGTACGGAAAATGACAGGCTGAGGTTCTGTGGGCATGGAGAAAAGTGAAGCTGCCTTACAGCAGGGGGAAAAAAACCCCACAGTAATGAGTAAGGAGTACAGCTATCATATCACTTCAGGAATTATTTCAGGTTGTACTGTTAATAAGAGACAGCTGTGCTCTCTTAGACTTCTGTCATAAACCAGGAGTATAAGTTCTGCTTCTCACAGGCTTGTTCTCAGAGATGAGACCAAAAAGCCTGAATGATATCAGCTGAAGTGCATACATGTAAACTCGAATCTTCAGGCCTTGGAAAATGACTGCCCTGATGTGAATTACACTGACTCCTACTCAGGTAAAGGTTGACCTCTGGAAAGGACCGCACTTACATTCTTGTGGTGCTACAGCACATATATATGCCTGAATAGTGGAGCAGCTGACACCAGGTAGTCTGTCATGAAGAGAGGGAAGGGGAAAGACAGGTCAGAAAGGGTTTCACGTGATTACGGTGAGCCCGAATTAGAATACGTAGTTCTTGATCATGAGGGTCCTATTCAGCTGTGCCTGCGAGCAGTGCAAAGTTGTGTGCAGAGATGAGTGGTACTGAGCCCTCCACCACTGTCTGAGGTCTCAAAGTGTCCAAGTCTGCTGATGCAGATGGGAATGCTGATAAATTGACAGACATGCCATAAAAGCTTTACCCATGGATCTTGCATCTCGCTTTTGGTCACAGCCAAAAGTACCAGAAGATCTGCCTCTCCTGTGGCCCAGCCTTAGCCTTTCTCACCTTTCTGCATCATTGAGGATTTTCACTTTTGTTGACTGTTTGTCTGGCAAATCAATTTATACAGTCATAGGCAGGAACAGAATTCACATATCCAGGGGCTTTTATCCTGCTGGCATCCCAGAAACGTGGGTGGACTCCAGCTAGAGCCACGCCATTCTCTGTGGGATGGATGTGGCTTTAAGCTTGAGGTGAAGATGACTTTTAGTCCAGTTGATGCAGTTCCAGCTTTGTCCTACTGAGGTTTAATTAGCTTTGCAGAAATGCAAGCAGTGAAACTGCAAGCCTGAGATGGTTGCTTAATAAACCTTTGGGATGCTGGGATTCGATAACTGGAATGACCCAGTGACATTACAGCAATTTTCTTTGTTAGAAAAACACAGGCATAGTATTCTCAACTTATAACACCGAGTTGCTTTTTAGAATGTCTCTCTAGTTAATACCAAAGTGCAAAGTGATGTTAACCATGATAATAAGATAGCAAATACTGATGGAAATTTGATTGCAAATGAGCGATTTGTGTAGCAAATAAGAATTAGATACCATAATGTGTTAACCAAATAAGAATCAGGAAACACTTGGGAAATTAATGTGTAAAGTAGACAAAATAAAGCATTCCAGGCATGCTGGTTCCTGGAAGTTTCTTTTGCTTTCCCAATTGTCAAGCCATAGGATGAAGGTTGTAAGTAAAGGAATAGAGAACCCACTTCTTTTGCATCAACTTTGTTCACAGGAAACTCTTTTTAATTTTAGAAATAAACTGTGTCTGAATTTCCATAGTAAGCCTGTGGTTTTTGTAACCACCTCAGACAGACCTGTTCATTCAGGCATTTGCTAACATCAGCCCCGCGGCTGTAGTTGTTTCCATGATGTTTTCAGCTACCTTACCCAATGTAGTTTAGAACATACTGAACATACTGTATGAACACCTGAGAAACTCTTCACAAACATAGTTGTTCTTGGTTAGATGTTTCATTACCTCAATATTTTCTTTGATAACCATCTTTTTTACTAACGTTGTCCTCTTTATGCTATGACTGTTTTGAACCCTCTGAAGTACCTTTTCACATACTGTTATTTGTATCTTTAAATATCAGAATCCTGTCATATTGGTAGCTAAGCAAAACCAATGTCCTACTGATGTAAGCACTGAATAAATGCTTGGAATGAGACCCTGACCCCCCCAAACAGGCTGCAATCTGGAGTGACAAGGCAGAAAGAAAATCCTACCTTTGTCATGTTGAATACAGGATTAATTGCATGAATATATAGACTAACTACCTCACTGCACATAAGAAACCTCTAGCAAGATGGACGCTGCATACAAAGTTCCTGAGTCCCAGTCCAATATTTTATCTATTCTTCCATCATGCATCTCATGTTGTCCTTTATCAGGGGTCTTTGTTCCTTGGACAATAGCTGGGAGGGGTTTACTTGACAAAGAAAGGTTTAATTTGTAGTTTCCCATTCTTTCCTTCTTCTCCTTTTACTTAATAGTATATAAAAATTGTTTTAGAGCTTCTTAATGAATCCAACACTTTATACAGTGCTGTAATTACTTTGATGTAAGTGTCTAAAAACACAGTCAATCTGTCTTTTACATGGTTTAAATGTAAGTGAAGCACTTATTTCTCCAGTAAATCTTCTGCTTCTCTAACAGAAACTGATTTTAAAATAGGGAGGGGAGGAAGAATAAAAAAGGTCATTGATATTCTTACGAGCTGCCTGCAAAGTATTATTATAAAAATAATTGCATTTTCAGCTAATCAAAGATGTGTTTAGGAGTACTTGGGCTGCAGGAATTACACATTCAGAACTTAGATAGAGCTTTCAATAGCCATGTGCCCGAATCTTTCAAAGAGGTCAGGATATGCTATTCAGTACAACAGATTCTTATTTTCTGAGCATGCTTAGACTGAGAGTTGCTTTATGAGATAACCCTGTCCTTTCCTCTCCACACACCTCTCCTCTCACTAGTAGTACTCAGGGCATTGGAGGAGGTTAGGGATGGGTGAACAGTAAAATTAATTTAATCTCATGTGATGTCTGGCAGATGTTAATCAGCAGGTAGACAACCCAAATTTAATACTGAGTGACTTTTTTTTTGTTTTTCATGTTCTAGATGGTAGAATGATGTCCTCCCAAAGCCACCGAAAATAATCTAGAGAGTCTTCATCCAGAATTGTTTCCTTTCTTCCTGGGATTATTCAAAGGGCAATCAGTTCATTGACAAACTTGGTAGAAGTGTGACAGGAAAGTACCAGGGTGCTGGGCAAGGCAAAATTATGACACCTATCTACTTCATTGTGTTTAGTGCCCTCAACACTTGCACACCAATGTCAGGACAGCTCAACAGAGAGAAACTCGATGTTGTTTCCTGGACCCATCTAGTCTTCAGGATCATACTGCCACAGGATTTTGCATGACAGTAGCTCTGCAGTTACTTGTTCATTAATATTACTCAGAGATACAAATGCAATATATGCTGATCAGAAGTTCACTTCACTGTTGTTTGCTCTCTGACAGTTTAACACGAACAGCAATGATAATCCAAGCTTAGTCAGGCATTACAATGGAAATCCTCCAAATGAAACACAGAGATTAGTGACTCCTCAACAGATAACAGTACAGTCATTTCCTCTGATCATTAAAGAGACACTCTATATAAGGGGGAATATACATTCAAGTGCAGCGTTGCCACTTGCTTCCCTCAAGAGTAAGCTTTGCTGACAGTTCACTCAGTCTGAAATGTATGTTGTAAGTCTATTTTAACGATAAGAGTTAACTTTGGTTTTGTCATCATCATCTTCAGATATGCTTCTTTAAGCAGTCTTCCAAGATTTGTTTTTTGCATGCCAGAAGGGCTTTGGAGGTGGTGGTGGTTGCTGTGCTACTTGAGCTTTCTTGCTATGCTGAGCAACACCCAGAGTTTCAAAGAGGCTGGAATATCTAATAATTGAATTGAAAAATCCTCTTCATGTGGTGTTAGTGTGAAGCAGATTCTTCTTCAGAGACAATGTAATTTAGCAGAACTTGAACCTCTGCTCTCTGGGCTGTTACCTCCTTCTAGTACAAGAGAACAAGATTCATATTTTGTCCTCCCCTTCACGTAGAGGCAAAACATGAGAGCAGTGAAAAACAGGGTGAGCATTCCCTCGTGCTCTGCGGGCAGTATTGTGGGAACTGCAGAAATGTTTGTCCTGTTTTCACATGAACTATCTAGGTGCTGGAATAACTCCAGCTGAGACTGGCGCCTTATGGAGACGTGCTTTTCCACGAGCTGCAAAGGAATGATCAAGCACGGCTGAAAGGATGAACCTTCCTTCTCTTCTTCATGGATAAGGCAAAAGTCACCTCTGGAATTAAAGAATTGAAGACTAGAGGGCTAAGGAAGTGTTAAGATGAGAGATTGCCTCTGCAGCCTCTGAAGTGTGGCACGCTGTGTGTTGCTGTCACATCTGGAGGCGTGAGAGCAGGAAGGGACACACGCAGGGCTCTGCTCCGCTGACTGCGCAGCCCCATGAGCATGTGCCCTGGCTGCACCACTGCCCTGCCCGGCGCCACCTCTCTGGATGGCTGTTCAGAGGATATGTTGATCCACTGGAATGTGAAGCCATGGAGCCCAGGAGGGGAAATAGAAACAAACAGGAATTCAGGTGGTCTTGGGGGAAATCAGTTGTGAGTCTCTTCTTTAACATGTAAGGTCACCCAGGTCTGGTGGTTGGGGTTTTTGTTTGTTTTTTTTGTTTAGCGTACAGTTCACTCTGTTGCAGAGGCACAACGTCAGACCTCAAAGACCTGCTTCATGCAGCTAAGCTTGAGGAAGTATCTGCATGAGTGTAGGTATCTCCTTAATGGTTTTCAAGATTCATCTAGTCAAAGCGGGTGGCAGGAAATCAGAAGATTGTCTGTCCCAGCTTTAATCTTCCAGCTCATCTCCCATGGTATGAAGGATTTTATAAGGAACATTCATGAGTCACCTTATTCACATTTCGTTTGTACTTGCTTATAAAAATACAGAGTACATTTATTGGTAATTAATCAAAGACTTTAGAGCTAGTTGAAATGTACTAGCAGTCCAAAAATGTATCTTGTAAATAATTACTTAATAACTATTTTCTTTGGTAAAATTTAGTTAGAAATTAATTTCAACTGCTTTTACTCGGGGTGGGGGCAGAATAGGAAAGACATAATATTCTCTTTGAGTGTTCTGGACTCAAGATAGCTTTTCCAATAGTGAGAAACACTAAAGATTAAAAAAAAAATTAAAAGTATTAAAATGTTATATTCTTTTTTACTGTATGAAGTGACCCACAAAAGCTTTATAAGGTTATAGCAGGAATGATGAATAATCTTGCTTTTTATTTCTATATAATTATTTTTAAAAAAAGATATTATTTCCCTTTGTTATGAGTGACCAACATTTAGGGCTTTCAGGGCTATTTCTCCTAAGTGGAAGCACTGATGAGATCAGTCAAATCACCTTAGATATTTCTTTTTTTATTAACCTGAGTACAGCGTGTGTGGAAAAACAATGGTAGGCAATTTCTTTGTGCAGAAATTCCCACCTGTGTGACACTGGTGAGCTCTGTGCCAGATGAAGCATCCTCCCTTCTTCCTCTAATGTTCTTGCTCACAGCTCTTTCTCTGGCATCCAGCCTGTCGCTACCTCCTAGATGTTACCTGCAGCTGCATATTTCAGTTCCTGCAATTTCGGTCCACTCGCACAACCTTTCACCCCTTGAGTGATCACCTCCTCTTTGTCTGTAGGTTTTTCTCCTGAACATAGGTTTTCTAAGCCTGAAAGCAAGAGTTTACTCAATTCTTTGATGAGTTAGTAGGATCTTTGATTCTCCAGCTGCTATTTGTGTAGAGGTAAATGGCTCTTATTATTGGATAAAAAGCAGTCGTTGCATTTAGAACCTTTCACCATAAGAAGTTTGGTTTTTTTAATGTATTGGCTATCCTAAGGCAGGGTTATAGATCTGAGAATATTATTCTGATCACTGAATGTGAAAAAGCTGGCTTGAAGGATTTTACCAGAGTACAACAAATATCTACGGGACTGTTCTTGGATGTTTAATTATTTGTGTTGAGAAATGAATAAATGAAACAACAGTTATTTTGATAATGGTTGTCTAAGATTTGAACCGTTTTGATCAAAAACTAATGTTGAACATGATGAGGCATGACAGTGTTGGACATAGGGCTGGTTTCATATGACAATGATTGTATGTACTGATTTCTCCTGAAAAGTCTTTTTGCTTGTGGTGCTGATGTTTTTTTGTTCTTATATATTTCAGTTACTACATCTCTAAATTTGCTGATCTGATATATAGTTTTGCAGGGAAGCTGAAAATTTACAGTTCTCACAGAAAGCAATGCTTTTCCTAGTGGCGAAAAAAAAAAAAGAAAAAAAAAAAGGTCACAACAGCCCTTATGACAAACACAAAAAATTCAAATTCAAGAAGAGCTTGCTTTGACCTGCATGTTCTTAGTGCGGTTTAAGTGCCTTGGAAGCAAGAGAAGAAGCCTTTTCTGAAAACTAAGCACCTGAGTTAGCTGAAATGCCTTGAGTTTTGACATTCTCAAGTAGAAGTTCACTGGAATACTTTCCTCAAGTCTCAGTCAAAAGAGCATCACAGCATACCACTTACTCTTCTCTATAATCCAGTAAAAAAGATTCTGTGTCATTTTATGAGTGGAAGAGATATTTTTAGGTTTAAATTATCTGCCCCTTGTATCCCCTTCCTTGTGTATGAATCAATAAGTAATTTGAAAACTAAAACACTATATACACTAGCCGTTGTATATACCGGCTGTGACGAAAGACAAAGAGAAAATGGCCTGGAAACAGTCAGCTCAGAAAATCCTGAGCAGCAGTTGCACCTAACTGATTCAGTTGGGTCTGTATTTGATATAGGTTAGCACTAGAACTGATCCTAGGGAGTTTTTCACCTTTCATAGCATGTATTTAACCTTATACACATGATCAGATTGCAGAAAGACAGGCTGATGTGCAGAGGCTGAACGGCAGGAAAAAAGAGGAGTTCCCTGCCACAGGCACGGTTTCATCCATTACCTGCTCCCCAATGCACATTGCGTTTGTTACTGGCAACCTTTAGGTCACAAGGCACCTAAAAGGGGCAGGGATATGGATTAGTTCTGGGAGCGTAGCTGTAACACTCTGGTATTGCAAATCACAAACCTTCCAGATGATGGAGGAGCTTCGATCATAAAGTGGCTTAAAGATCATGAGTTTTAAAACGTGACAATGGATTCAAAGTCTCTTTTAATTTGTCTCTGCCTCATATAAAGTGGATGAGCCTTCTGCTGATACTGTTCCTTTTCCAATTTTTTTCTACAGGTCAAGCAAGCTCAAAACACTTTAGTGGATTTTTTTTTTAAAAGGAGACACAGTTAATGTATTTAATCACATAAATCAAGGAACTATCGCTTTGGGGGAAAAAATACAACAGAATACAAAAGGCCTCTATTTCACAAAGGTAATAAAAGAGTTGACTAGATTGTGGCAACTTTAGCTCACATCAGTCTGGTTCGGTCATATAATTTAAACGTTTTTACAAATAACAAAGCAGGAAAGTACATTCCAAAAAAAGCTTTGGTAACACAGAGGAGGGAAAAAATAAATTAAGCAGAAGGGATTACAGTGATATTTCTGTGTTTAACCTGACAACTTTTCAGGATATTGCTGAAGTCTCCTGTACTAAAATTGATTTGAATTAGCATAATCCCATTTTATCCATGAGCTTACTATTCTTGTTACTGTCTGTCAGCCTGTCATTCATTAGTTGTGCTTAGGAAGATCTGATTTTGGGGCACCTGTTGCTGGATGGTGTTGAATTATGCCTCTTTTCCTTGTTATTTTGGTCTGTCCATGGCTTATAAAAAAGAGCACGGGGATGTGTGATGACAGAAAGTAGCTACCATCCCTGTGTGGTCCCAAAGTTCTGACAGGATGGGGTGGTGGTTAACCTTGCTTCAAAGGCAGGGCATAGATGCTCATGTCGATAGCAGTGTGGATTATGTTGAGAGATTTTAGATAAAAAATTGCATAAAGGAAACCACATGACATTCGTATCTTTTTCTATTGGTCCTACAAAATCCTATAACTGGAATATACAATCTGCAGTGGAGCCCATTTGGCAATTCATCTGTAAACGAAGAACTTAGATGCCTCACATGCAGACCACACTTGTGCCCTGTGGCAGCAATGAGTACGTTTTTTTTCTAAGCTTCTGTGTAATTCTCTGGGAGGCTTGTAGCTTGTTATTACTATTATTATTACAAATACAGCCCGAGCTATATTAAAATGTTGTCCAGAATAGATTGGATGTATGTGTATGGTGCAGGGTGTAGGCTGCTGTCTAGTCTCTCTGTTCTTTCCTGGGAATCCGTATGATAGCTTGCAGCGTTTAATACCAGAGCTTTTCTATGCCTTGACCAAGATAGTGACAGTACACGTTAGCATATGGCTAAAGATGTAAGAAGTGAATGCACCATCTTGATTTTGTTGAACTTGAAAGAGGTTATCATCAGTGAGGTTGCGATTCTCATTATGTACAAGACCCAGACTGAATTTATGCAATAGGAAAGCACTATCAGAGTCCAGAGATGAACATGTTGGTCTGCAAGATCACCTTTCTCTCAGTTTTTCTTCCTTTCTGTGAGCTTCCCTAGTCGTCTTCTTCCGTACAGGTAGATATTCAGCTCTGAGGTGGACTGATGGGGGGGAAAAAAGGTAGAGGTTACAGAGCTGCTGAGGTTACAACGGCAGTAAGTACACATGTAACTTTGATATGCCCATCCCAAGTCAAATCCCATTTTCAGATCACAGCGGTCACTGCAGCAGAAAGAAGGACTATGTTTGTCTAGATTGAATGGTGTTGTCATGTGGAGGACAGTTATTCAGTGACACTTGCTGCTAGTGGCCTTGTAGGACTGTGTGTGGGACGATGGCATTGTTATATTCTCTGAAGAAGGCAGTAGATGCATCTTGTTGATGTGATGGATTCAAGGGACAAGGGTATTTCAGAGACACTTCAGTTTTCTCTGCTGTAAGAGGTTTTAAAGAGCCTAGCTGAAATCTGGCATAATTTTTGATCTGCATTATTCTGCAGAGGGAGTAGAAAGGGATGGTTGACCTGGTATTCTCTATTGTGGGAAATATGGGTACTGTAATTTCAAAATGAGCAAAAAGCGGACTTAGGGGTGGTAACAATAAATAATGTGGGTAAGCTGCTGTTACTGCTTGTGTCGGTTTCATTCCCGCTTCATTTTCAAACAACTCACATTCTCTTTGTGTTTTGTTTTCTGTCTTCTGTAAGCTTTAACACACCATTTGTCTTGGGGTCCAATCCTGTAAAGATCTAGGGAATGCATGTAGAATTTCCCTTCTCATGGTTCAAATACAACAATTCACAAGATCCATTCCCAAAAGAGAACACACAGCTGGGATACATCAGGATGCATTTTAAAAAATATGGGGCAAAACTCCTTTGCATTTAGGAGAAGGAAAATAAATCATGTAATGACAGATTTCAGGTGTTGTTAGAGTTTCCACAGACAGCATTTGTTTTTGTTTTGTTTTTGCCAATCAGTACTATTCTGTGAATCCAGGAAGCACTTATGAGACAGACTTGCTGCAGCATGAGATCACCTTCTGTTAAGTGTACAGGTGGCTACTCTTTGCTAACAGGGATGGTAATAAACAATTTTACTTCTCCCCAGGGAGTTTAATTTCTCTATTTATTTATTTTGCAAGGAATTTGTATTTCAGTAGCTTCATTATAAATCCAGGCCTGTTTAAACAATCCATGCTGATTAAATGAAACACTGGGAAACGTATTAGCATAACTGGCATATATTAGTTGTGAGACTGCTTTGGCTTTAGGAATCCAGATAGGTCTTAGTTGAGGTGATCTGTTGTTCTAGTAGATGAAATCTTTCCCTCTGTAAACCTGATGTCAGAAAAGATTAAATCTGTGCACAGTCTAATGAGGTTGAAGAATTACGGCCAAGCTTAAAACCAGGTCAGAAAGGAATCTCTGCCTCCCTTTAAAAACTCTCCTTGCAGTGCAGTTGTGGAAATGTGAATATGCTCTTTGTTACCTTCTATGTGGGATTTGGTACCAGCTGCCACCATTAAGTAGTAGACACTTTTTTTTTTTTTACAGAAGGAGAGATCCATTTATGATTTCCTTAATACACTTATGCTTCACTATGAAAAGTTTAGTGGCTGCCATATATTCTTTAATCCTTCCCACTTTGCACATCCACCTGTATTCACCATTTTGTTGAATTCAGCACAACCCTGACTGGAAAACAGTTGCCTTGGGAGAGGACTACTAACACTTCCCTCAACTCATCACTTGAATAGCTCTTCTTCACCCACAGTCTGCAAAGCCACAGAAGTATGTCATTCTTAGCACTTTTGAAAGCCAAACTGTTTTCCTGAGTAGGCTCTTTGAGAATGACTTCGCAACTGCCAGTTTCCAGAGCTAACTGAAACCAACATTTCCAGGGTTTCTGTGATTATTGCTGGGACAATGGAAGATAGACTTGGTCTCTGCAGACTGTTACTTGAAGATGCCAAGCTTGAGGATGAATGTTAACATTTTGCTTGCTGATGTTAAATCCCATCCTTGCAAGAGGATGGAGTTATCCTCTAGAAAGCATACCCGTCAGCCTCTGAGACCTGTTTGCAAGCTTGCAGCCTGACAAAACAAATTTGGCTGGTGAGGAATTCAGAGGCATTTCTCCAGCATAATGTATTTTAAAATGGAATTCTCTCTTCTTACTGTCCTTAACTCTTTACTCATGTGGGCAGCCCAACTTCAGTTAGTTCGAAATCATTGTCTGTAACTGAGGCCATTTTTTCTTTTCCTTCATTTCCTTTTTAATTTTTTTCCCTTCTTTCTTCCTTCCCCAGAGTTTCTAGCTGGCAGTCTGCCTCTGCTCCCTTGTGCTCTGGGTTGAAGTTCAAGAGTGCCCTAGAGCTACTTAGCTGAATAAATGACATCCAATATGACCTGTTAGTTTAAGGGTGAGAGAGGGAATTTTCCAAGATATATCAAGAAAGCTCTGTTCTTTTGTAAGTGCCCTGTTATTATCTTAAATAAACGGTTATAACATCCTGGCTTTTAAAAAAAAATAAAAGTAGCCCATTACTATAACTTAAAGATTATTCCTTCTTTATATCCCTATTACTGGGAAATACTTCCCTGTTGTTGACCTTGTAGGCTCATAATGTGGAACTTCTCATGACTGAAGGGAAAAGGTGTAAGCAGCGAGCCCAGGAAGGAAATGGTTCTGTCCCATTTTAGCATGTTCTCTGTGTGAGGTGATGACATTATACATTTTCAGTATGACAGATTATGCACTGGAGAGGGGTGCCAGGTGTCAGTGTCGTTCAGAAACAACATACCTTTTAAAATGTAGGAAAAAACATGATTAAAAAGAGAGAGGGGGGATAACAGAGTTTTAAAATACATGACATTCAATGCAATGGCAGTGGATGGTTAGGAAGCCAAGACTTCAATAGGAATCAAGGTCCCAGCTTTAGAAGAAATATAAATCTATCATGGGAATGCTGATCTGGAGTCTTTGCATAGACATTAGTGACAGTATGATGGTCTTGCTCGGATAACTCCCACTGATAACAGAGTATTGCAACACCTACATCATCTGCCTGCTTTCTTAAACAAATTAGCGTATGAATCACCCCATGCCAACATCAGAGGAAAGGCTGGTAACGTGTCTGGCTTTGGGGTTTTGGGAGATTGGGGCAGGGAGATGTTGTTTTTCTTCAATCACCTTTTGACCCAAAGAGAAGGAGTTTTAAGAGTCTTCAAAGCTTAGGACTGATTTTTTATTTATTTTTTTTATTCAGTTGGGGCCCTCTATCATCCCAGGCCCAGTTTTATCCTCCACCACTTCCCACGAGAACTTTTTGGAAAGCCACCTGCAACTTATTGGTGGCTTGGATCTAAATCTTTAGAAGTGCTAAGACTGATCCATTACATTTTTCCATTTGGGAGAATGTTAATAAAATCTGCTTTTATCAGGTGTGTATGAAACAAAAGAAACATAAAAACATACTCTGGTTTTAGGCAGGCAGATGGCACTTTTACTCAGCTCAGCAGAGAAGGACTAGAATTTGCAGTTGTGGAGGAGACCTTTTGTGAATTGCTGATTTTTTCTATACAGTCAAGTGACACAAACTCCATTGATCAAAGGCAGTTTCCGCTGCTCAGAAATTCTCTCTCATGTCCTAAGGAGGATGAGCCGATGGCAAATCACAGGAGTGGAGGAGGTAGTAGAGCGCTGCATATTAGAATCAAGCAAATCCAAAGTCACTGACTCTTATTCCTTTTTTTTAAAATATATTTTTTTGTGTGAGTGAATGCTAACAAATGATAGAAAAGTAAATTAATGAGGTTTTAGTAGGCCACAGTTTTCCACCAGGCTTTGCAGATAATCAGTTTTTCTACCTGGACTGTCATGTTAACAAATCTTTGTTATTTAAAGTGACAAAGCTTTGATTTGATACACCAAGAGGTTTACATTATCTGCTCAACATGCATGTGGAAATAACATGGTTAAAGAGCAGGCACACGATCGAACACAGTATCTCGCATAACAGATGCAAATTTGATTCTTTCCTTTTGTAATATCTAAGTTTTCTGTATCCCTTTGGTTTAGTTTCAAAAAGGTATTGAAGTAGTTCTGGTGATCTGTCTTTTCATCTGCCTATCTACATTTTCTGACTTTCATCATGGTAATATTTGATTATATGATCTGACTCAAAAGCTTCCTGATATTGAGAGAGATCTTTCCCTTGGCTCAGAGGCTTCCTGATCAGCTCCTGCAGCCAGCTGCGAGGACTGCAAGGTCCTGATTCCTGTAAATAGAGCAGAGCCAAGGAACCAGATCCACCCAGAGTCCCACCTAAGCTCAGCGTCAGTCAGGTTGTCAGATTCAAGCATGAGAAAGATTGTTAAAAAACACCAACCTCTGCAATTCCCATTTGAGCTCACTGTTTGTGTGATGATGTTGATGATGCTATATTTGCTATTTTCCTATCCTTAGTGGATAAAAAAAAAGGAATTTTAAAAAAAATCCTTTCTAAAATTGAAAAAAAACAACCCATAAGTAACTCCACACTGTATATCCAAATAAGCTTCATTGACCTGCCTCTACCCTCCCTTCTTTTTTTTTTTATCTTATAAAGTAAAATAAAATGATGAAAATTAAATTAAGCAGAATGCTCTTTTGATAAAGCAACCATATAATTTAATGTCAAAACTGCTGAAGCAGGACGCCTTGAGATTGTTAAAGTTTCTTCCCTGACACTGACACACACACACAAACACAAACACATATGCACGCACATACTTATCCAAAATGCAGTTCTGGAGAAATCTAGCTGATTTTGCAAAGCATTTTTGTGTTTTGCAATAGGAGATAATTCCTCTAAGGAAAGTGGTTTTGTTCTTGATTTTTTTTTCTCCTAACTAGCTCTGCTCAGACTGTGCAGGAAAAACTTGTCCACTTTCCCTTGAGTAATTGAGGTTGTTCCATGAGATCGAGTCAAACATTTATGAAGAGCTAAAATTTATCATCAGTTTTAGACCTCAGCATGGATCTGTGTGTCATTTCCTTAAAGAAACAAAGCAAGGGGAGATCTGAGGGAACTCATGAGAAGTATAGGCAAAGGGCATTAACATGTCATTCACAGGCATGCATGAAAGACCTGACCTTGGAGGTGCGTCTCCTTGCCTGGTGACCGAGCGACATTTATATTTATCCTCTGGGGCACGAGGGCTCCAGAATGAGCATGTGAATCCCTCCATCTTCTGTCTAGCAGTGCAGCAAACGTTCCCCTCCTACAAATTTTCCTTAGAAAGCCTCCAATGTGCATACTCTCCTCAGCTGCAGTTGGAGAGATTTATTCCTTCCTGGCAGGGAGTAATGAGATGCATTTCCCGCCACCATACATGTGCGGAGCTGTGGTCTCCAACATCTTTTCTGATTCATCCAAGAATGATCATGTGCTGTGGCTTTCTTGCCAGCTCCATGGATTGGAAGTAACAACAATAAAAACGTGAATAATAGATGTTTCATTTTACAGTTTTTGGTCTCAATTGCATAATCAGCATGACCATCTTTTTTTTTTTTTTTTTTTTTCCTTTTAAAAATAAATCTTTAACTTGCCCTGGACTTAAACAATTTTATGTCTGAAGCACTATGTATTTAATGTATGCCTCTTAAGTGCTCAATGCAGAGGAGTGGCAGTGTGTATCACGAGAAGGTTATGGTGTCATCTACGTGGCTGCTCCTTTTGCTCTCTATTTGTGTCTTATGATAATTTATAATGCATATGGAAAAGCTTGGGGAGCAATTAAGCTACTCTATTAAGGTAAATAACATAGATTTTGTTGGTGTATCTTATTTAAATCTTTGCAATGTAAAGAGACAGCTTAATGGTTACAGTGTAGTTTGAACATAAAGCTTAAATAATAAGACATCCTCTAATCTCTGATTTTAAAGAGAATTACACCTGGCTATTAATAAAGCAAAATAGACTTTAACCTGGCTTGACATGGTAGAAACCACATTTTGATAGTAATCCAGCACACATGGCTAATTTTTACTTCTTTTCTTGGATTTATTTTGAGGGCAGCTGAATGAATTTTATTTTCCTCTGATCAGAACATTCACATTAAACAAAGCAACTTCCTGAACTCCAGAATTTTGGATCTGCTTCCAAAAGAATTGATTTTTTCCAAACGAATGCATTCAGTCTGACTGTGAAATCGAAAGATCATTTTATTCTCACAGATCTGTTTTGGGCTGCTGGTTGTTATTACGAAGATATCTTATCACTAATCTTTCTAAACTGAGGCTGATATGGTTGGCAGCTGTTATGGGCCTCCATGCATGCATATAGAATAAGGGGTCCTGAAAGAAATCTTAGAAGGAAGCTCTGACTTTGCCTCATTCATGTCCGTTTCACCTTAGACGAGTTATTAAATACATAGTTCCCTGTAAATCAAGGGAGTCATAAGCACTTTTTTGATTAAGGATGGGTTTATATGCATATAGTTGCTTTCCCATAGCAGGACATTTTGGGGGTTCAAAAAGTCCATCAGCATTTCTATTCTCTGAGAGGCATTTTCCTCTACAAACAAGATTACATCCCTATCTCCTATTGATGAAATAAATGTGACTTAATTCACATATGCCTGAACTTTGGAGCATGTTAAATAAAAGATGCTGTGAGCTGCCAAATATTATGGGTTAACACGTTCAAAATCTACAAAGGGTTAGAATAATAATAATAAAATAAATCTACCAGGAATAATAAGTTCTTTGCCACCTTTGGTTTCTCCTACCTGCATCAGCTCACCCTGGGGACAAGCAGAGGGCTGACCTTCTTTAAGACCTGAAGTGGCTGGTAAGAATAATAAAGGTTAGAAATGAATAGATTAGCCAAACTCCACGAGAGCTGTGATGAGTCATGAAGAACTCTTTTATTAACAGCCAGGACTGCTTTGCCATCCAGGTGTACCTGGTGGGTAAACTCCACCCTTTCTTCCATAGCCAGCCTGATTTTAAAGGTTTAAAGGAAATCTGTTATGGAGAAAGGCTGAATAAATACCTCCTTTGCCTTCTGTGGATCTCAGTTTATGTCCAAGTGGAAGGAGACTAAGTTCAGCTATTTCTAATACATTACACATTGTTTTCAAGTGCCCTTGTGATCACTCACACTGCAAACAAAATCTAGGAATTATTCCAGGTTGGTATAAAACTTGAAGTATCTCCTGTTTAACTAAGGCCTCTTGTCTCCTGATTCCTCCCCTCTCCATCTCTTCAGAGGGAAAACTGCTCCTCTGATAAGCCTTCTGCAGGTCTGGTGAGAGCAGGACCGCAGGCAGGGCTGGGGCAGGTCCCTCCAGGGACACATGTCCTGCACCACTGTGGTGGCCACCAGTCTGAGTTTCCTTTCTGCAGAGAAGGAAGCAACATCTAATGAGAAACCAAGGGAACACTAACTTTACATCCGGGATGTGCTCTATCACAGGACAGCTGGAGTCAGTGGTCCTTGAGCACTGGGCAATAGCAATGGTACCCCAGGTGGGGTTTCATGAGAGCAGAGTGGAGGGGGAGAGTCACATCCCTTGACCTGATGGTCATGCTTCTCTTGATGCAGCCCGGGATACAGTTGGCTTCCTGGGATGCAAGCGTGCATTGCTGGCTCATGTTGAGCTTCTTGTCCACTGACACTCCCAAGTCCTTCTCCTCAGGGCTGCTCTCAATTCATTCTCTGCCCAGCCTTTATTTGTACTTGGGATTGCCCTGACCCGTGTGCAGGACCTTGCGCTTGGTGTTGTTGAACTTCATGCAGTTTGCATGAGCCCGTTTCTCGAGCCTGTCAAGGTCCCTCTGGATGGCATCCTTTCCCTCCAGCGTGTTGACCACACCACACAGCTTGGTGTTCTCAACAAACTTGCTGAGGGTGCATTCAATCTCACTGTCCATGTCGCTGACAAAGATGTTGAACAGCCCTGGTCCCAGTACCGACCCCTGAGGAATGCCACTCATCACTGGTCTCCACTTGGACATCAAGCTGTTGACTGCAACCCTTTGATTGCAACCAACCAACCAATTCCTTATCCACTGAGTTGTCCAAAAACCTCTGCGCTCTTTCACACAACAGCTTTTTCTCCATCCTGCATTGCTTCTCTTCTGCTAGAGTGTTGTCATATTTGAAAGTTAATGGGATGTTGGGTTTGAAAGAGAGGAAAAAGAAGAAAGGAAATAGGGCAAAAAAATCCAGGGAAAGATTTTGAAATCCAAATCCTGTTTTCAGACTGATTTTTCTCTTTGTTTGCTCAGCTGCTTTTCACAGTCGCCTTACTGGCACAGACAAATCTGAACAGCTTGCAGAACAAAATGACAGGAAGATGGAAGGATAATGTGTGTTTAAATATCAGTGACCAGCCTCTTTCTTGGCACTCTCAGCATGAGGAAAGCTTGTTATATACTGCCTCCTTTAATCATTTCAGACAGGTCTTTTCCTCCTGCCTATCTATCAAGAGGAGAGAGGATCTTCCTCCAATTGTTAGTTGGAGTGACAGACAGGTGAATTATTAATATTGTTTGCCACTGACTTTCCTTGTTATTCTTATTTGTTAAGTCCCCAGCCGATGTGACCCTCGGTTTTTTTTTAGTCTGCTGAAAGTCTGACCTATTCAATCACATGCAAACAGCACATGATCACTGAATGGATTTGAATTTGAGAGGTTTTGAAAAAGCGCAGAAAAAAGGAACAGCTTTGGTACCTGGAGCCCAGCGAAACAGAGCGGAGAGGAGCTAGAGGAAGGCTGATAATACACAGCCTCCAGTTAATGAACTCACTGCCAAGAAATTCAGTTTCTACTGTCTCCCTGGGACACTGATGTGTGTCAAAATAAAAATCATACACCTTCAGTAAAACCAGACCTTTATTACAGCTATCGTCTGAGATGATTAAAATTTAAGCACATCAAGGATTGAGATAAAGAGAAAATTGGCTCTGCCCTTAATTGGACATTGTGTTTGTCTCCTGCTTCCTGATGAACGAGGCTGTTTATTTCCTTGGGCAGATTTTGCTCTGTGTGTATGTAGGTGCTTGTGTGTACAAGCTTGTGCAAACATATACAGACAAAAAATCCTATATGGAAAGTTGGAGTGCTGTAAATCAGGAACCACTGGCTGAAGGTTGCACAAACAAGTGTAATTTCATTCCTTTCAGACCAACATGAAGGTAGGGTTTTTTTCTTATTTAATATTGGAGCCAGTTAAAATTATAAAATGCTCATTTCCATGTCACATTTCTGGAGTAAGAGACACTGTTATCTCCATTTTACTGAAAAGAAATTGATGCATGGGGAAATTATTCATAATTTCATTTTTAAAATAAATGAAGCTACCAATTTTGAGTGCTCATGCATTCAGAGCTGGATTCAGCCTGACTACATGTAACTCACATCTGAGGCCCCAGGCTGGTTTTGCCATGAACCAAATCATCCTCCATCTATCCCAGGGGAATCCTTGGCTCCTCTGGGCAGGAATTAAGGTAACTGCAAAAATCCAAGTGCCTTTTCCAGAAGTTGAGGTCACCATAGGTAGTTTCCTACCTAATTGGTTTCCAGAGTTATTTTCTTTTATTTTTTAAACTAAAAGAGTGGTCTTACCTCTGTCTACACTAAAGCAAATATTTTAGATAAAAGTATCAGCCAGCTTTAACAGTTATCTCTATTTAGAAAAGCACTTAAGAAGCCTAATGTTAAGTGCATACTTATGTGACTTGCTGAATGGGGGACCGCATTCTGTAAAAGGCATCTGGAATAGGGATGTGAAGTGGGTAATAACAATAATGAACATTTACATAGCCTTCTGCACTTTCAAAGGGATGTAGGAGCTGTAGGTATAGAGCATCAGGGACAGGAGGAGATATGAAAATGTAAGGTTGTATATTTAAGCTTCCCTTTCTGCCTGGCTAAATCCTACCTTCAGTTACAAAACTTCCAAGCTCAGTAAATGCAATCAAGCTGGATTTACTAGCTAGGCAGGAAGAGTAATTCAACCCAGGGTCTAGTAATGTTGGCAAAGAGCTGTTTCAAAAATGAAAACCTCTCTCTTATTATTAGTTATTTCCATTTTCCTGTTAACTTACTGCAGAAAATATTGCTTTACCATGATGGTGTTCTGAGCTCTAAAATAGATCGATCAAATCAAGTCAACCAAAGATGGTATTCCTGGCCCTGGAGAGTGATTTACACAAATCCACAGAGGGGAAAAAAATCTGGAAACAAAGGAGGGAGAATAAAAAACAACAGAGATTTTTAAGGATATAGACACATAAATTAGCTCTCCTCTAGACAAGTGACTGTATGCACCAAACCTTAGAATCAGTATTTAATTAACCTCTTAAAAAAAAACCCAAAACATTAAGCTCACTGATGTGTGACGAACAGGCACAGGAATGAATGTTTGGCAGGATGCCAGGCAACATCAGTGAAGCTTTAGGAAGAGGAGTTTGAAATTAAAGGGAGAAGTTTGTTTTGGGAAAGTATCTCATTCATGGGTCCTATTTCACGGGCATCATAAACAGGAGCCTGGGAGCAGTTTCACTGAGCCAAGTCCTGGGAGGTTCATAAATTGGTTCTCAGTCTAGCTGGATGCTGTGACTGACACTTCTCATGGAAATTAAATGAGGCAGCTTTCCATATCTGCTGCTGGCCATGGCTGGAGGTGGGATACGAGGTGGGTTGACCAGTCAAGTTTATGTGAAAGGAAGAGCAATGAGAGCTCGAAGCAGAGGAACCAATTCACATGGCTCCTGCTAGAGGGAGAAACTGAGCTCCCCCTTGAGCCACTATCAAACTTGCAACACTCCCTGATGGTTAAACTTCTTTTGGAAAAATAGAAAGGAATTTTTTGTTTGTTTAAATAATAGTTTAAATTCTTTGTATGGCTTTCTGGAGCAGCTTCTGCCTCTCTCTCCTGTTCTGCCTGAATCTGGTTTCTTAACCCACCTTCCCAAACTATACGCTTGAAGTTCAGCAATACCAAAATGAGGTGAGTATTTGAATCAAAGTCTCAGTTGCACAGCGTGCAAAAAAGACAGGGTCAGACCATTGCTGACAGCCCACCTGTCTGCCCAGCATCCTTGAGGGCAATGAGGCTTTCTGAAGTGTGCCCCCACTCCTGGTTGAAGGACACTATGGGAGACAAAGGACTATACAGGTTCATGCTGAGCTGGACAAGTTCATGAAAAATAAATCCACTTATTATTATTAAATACATAGAAACTCTGTCTGGCTCAAGAAGACTGCAGCTCTCCAATGGTTAGAGACTAGAGATTATTTTGGGTAAGCACTCCGTATACTTAGCTTGCTCTTTTGCTCTTCTCTATGTTTCTGGCCAGTGTCAGAGACAGGAGAGCAGTCTGCACGGACCCTTGCTGTGATTCATGAGGGCTACTCTTTCTTTTTCTAGCTGTAGGGTCCATCCCAAAATACTGTGTTGAATTTATCAAATCAAATCTGTATTGTTTTGTAAAGAATGGGCTGTGTCTGCTCTGAACATTAGCAGGAGATGTTACTCTCAAAAGTGAAAGGTCTTTCAGTAGAGACATCAGGTTCAGCAAAAGCGTGAGCTAAACTCTGTTAAGTCACCTCTCTGGGGGAAATTCCCCCTTCTGGACATGCCCTGGGAAAGACAAGGGGTGAATAATTGTACAGAAGAGGAGAAATCTGCTGCTGCAGACCTGTAGCTCTCCAACGTTGCTGTGAGTGAAACCATGTAGTTCACAGCAACTGAGCAGAATGGAAAGCAATGCCACGGACTCCGTGTCCCCAGAACAGGCTATTCATCCAGCCACCGCTATGTTTTAGATGAAACCACCACCAACTGCATTTGACACATTGACAATGCGCTTGTCCCTGTTGAGCAGAGACCCTTTCTGCTGTGATTTGATCCTTTGTCAGCATGGAAGGTAATTTTCTAAAGGAGGTAAATTAATCAAGTTAACCCTGAGACGTCTAACAAGCATTATGGTATTTAACCACCACTGAATCTGGCAAATACTAAATAGCACTTGAGTTCTGTTTTTTAATGACTGTTAAAAAACAAAAATAAGGGGAGTTGATTATGTCAGGTTAACAACATTTAATTAAAATGGAGGGAAGGGGGAGCTGTAATTTGCAACCACCACAGAGAGGAATCAGGAGAGTATTGTGCAAACCTGTGAAGTGCTCCAGCTTTTAATTAAAATTGCAATTCTTTAAGATAGCCCTGTGTCAGATGGATTCTGGTTAATTGCTGTCATTCCTACAACATTGTCAGCAGGATTCTTCAGTGGCTTCATGCCTTTAATAGAAATCTATGTGTTAGGGGACATCTTTATGTCAGGGTACATGCTGGATCTGTCATGTGAGGTCCCCATCCCTCACTGAGGCTGATACTGCACTTAAGAGTAACGATGCTGTAGCTGACTGTATCTCTCAAGAACGTACAATCTATAGACGGGACAAAAGAGATGCTGCTAGTTAAGCAAGCTCCGTATCCCTTCATTTAAGGACCGGTACTTTAGTTTGCACTTTGTTGTGATACTGATGCTCGTAGAGCTATTGGAAAGCTTCTGGCAGTGATCTGGGAGTCAAGAGACCTCAACTCTCTCATGGTTGATCTATTAATTAGCTGTCAGCTGTTGGTCATCTCTCTTATCCACATCCCTATATTATCTGCTGTGAAATAATGAGCCATACAACCTTATAGTGGTGTTTGAGATCTACACATAAAACTATCATATTGGTAAAACTAGCACATCTGCAATGTCCTACTGGAACACACACACACAACATGTGAGGTAATCACATAAAATCACTGCAGAAACAAATAGTTCTTGAACAACTTACAGGGTCTAGAAAAGTCAAAGATGACTAAGGTACTTTTCAGAAAGATATTCAAAAAGCAGTAACAAAGCACAACTGAGCAAGAAAGAGATGACATCTACTTAGTGCTGAGAAACAAATGACAAAATTCACTTGTTAAATTCATTGTCATGCACATACCTAATACCTACTTGTACTAATAAAGTTGGTTTTGTTTCTTAAAGTACAAACATACACAAACACACACAAACACAAACACACAAACATATTTGGAAAAAGTTAAAGAAAAGAAATACTCAATTTGTTAATATGATTGTGCTGATTCAAACCACGTCAGGCAAAATCCAAATTTTGGCTCATGGTATCTTCCTTTAGAGGTGACTGCAGTCTCTCTTGAGTTGTCCTTAGTAGTTTGGTGGGTTTTGACATAAAATCTCCTAGAAGTTTTAACTTTGGCTGCCCTAAGCTCTAGTTGTCTGTCTACTGTCTCAATGTTCTCACACTTTTACCTCCTCGGTGTCCAGTTATCCACAAAGAAAAGAAGGTGGGTTTTTACAGAGTTCCATACTCTTCAAGCTGTGCTGGAACAAAGGAATTTCTTTACTGCTAGAGACAGAGGTGAGAAGTATATTTAGTCATTGCACTACCAGACTCACTTCATTATTTCTCTAGCAATCAGTCCACATCTGTGAAACTATGATATTAGGGTTACCTCCATATTTTATCTTTTGTCATTTTTGGCAATAAACTCTTCCAGGCTATTATTATATACAGATAAGATACTTAGCTATTGTGGCCTTTATCTCAGTTCACTGCTGCAAAAAAATGAGTGTTTCCTACGGGCTAACAAATGCTTTTTGTTTAATAAACAGCTAAACAACAACAACAACCAATGTAATGAATGTTACCTGTCAATTAAAGTATGAGAGCATAAACCATAAAGAAGTCTTCAGCTGCAGAAAATTATTTTCAGGTATACTATTTCACACGTTTTCAAAGCTTTTTTTCTGTTTTTAGAGCAAATTCCTTTGAGGTAAACCCAGACCTTTGTTGTTTATCATGAAGAGCCAAAAACCAAAAATAGAGCCACATCTATCTAAATTTAATTTGCTTGTCCCTTTCTAACCAAAGATTTTTTTATATATATATATTTATTTAAATAATATATTTTCTAAGGAGCTAAAAAGTCACACACGGGGATAACTTCATTATACTCCACTTTGAAATCCCTTGGTCAGATTCTGCTCCCACAGACATGGCTGTAAACATGCTGTAAATCCACTGAACTGCCTGTTCATTTAACTCAATCTCAGTCCAAACTGGCCACCAAATGATTTATTTATGGATATCACAACCCCATCATCACTTAAAAGTAGATGTTTGTATTTCATGTGCTTGATTTTCTTGATTTTTAATCATTTATAGGACATCATCAATTATTGATGTTCCATCTATTAAAAATGCCATAAATAAATAAGCTACATACACAGGCCTGACCAGAAACAGCATGGTCCAAGATACTCCAGTTCTGTACACCAGAACTTCTGTTTGATGAAGTATTCAGCTGAGCCTGGAAGGTTGTGGGTAGACAGCAGACCTCTGCCTTCTCGTCTGCTGTACCATAAACATAAGAAGACATTTCTGTTGTTTCTTGTTTAAAATAACCCAATGAATATCTGAAAGGGAATATGAATAAACATACCTGGTTTTCATCTCAAAACCAAAAAATGAAAAAGTACTAATGACCTTTTCTTACTGCCTGCAGTCTAAACGCTGTGTCTGGACTCACGTCTCTGGGGAAAGAGAAATCCGAAAGCAATTAGATCACTGATGCTACTTGAACACCCAATTTTGATCTGTTATTACTTTTTGAAATTGTGAACAGAAAGAAAAAGAAATCTTAGCTGAAAAACAATGCTTCTACATACAGTCTTTTTACATGAAATTATCTTCTTTTTTAAAAAAAAGAAAGGTTTATTCCTGTTTTCAGAAGACACGCTTAAAAAAAAAAGACTAATTATACACTCAGCACAAACATTTAGGCTAACATTAGGCTATTCCTTGAAGGAATTCCTTGTTAAGAAAGTGGATCCACTTTTAGCCCTGGTGTTTTACTCTGTGGTTGAATTTTTACCTCCTGCAAGCTGCCACAAACCGAAGGACCTGCCAGTCTCAAGATATGGTAAAACTAAGTATGCTGACTGTTCTTCCTTCTCCCTTAGTCATGTTTTTAAGCAGAGCTGGCTCCTTGCTTCTTGGAAGGGCTGTAGGAGAAGGGAGATGATGTTTCGCTAAGCACGTAGTCTCAGGGCTGGGAGATCCCTGCCATAGCAAGGGTGTTGGGGGACATCTGGTACAGGCAGCAGGGCCTTGCTGCTCCCACTGACACTATGCAATGGGGACACACACTCACCCATTGCAGTTAGCAGGGGAACAAATGGTCACCTAAATGGCTCTGACATAGCCTCTCACTGTGCCTGCATCCAAGAGGCAGTACGATTTGAAGTGAGGAAAGCCCATTGCCATGAGTTCCCGGTTAATTGAAACATGGGAGTCAATCACACCCCACCATCCATGTGAGATCACCTGAGAGCCTATGTTGTTGGGTCTTTTGCGATTTGATGTTTTAGGTAAAGCCCAGGCTGCTGGGAGGAACTTTGTGGCTGATGGGTCTCATTTGACCTGAAAAAGGTCTAGATCAAAGCAGTTCCTGCTATTGTGGTGATTCACTTGACTTTTAGAGCTTTAGCTATAGAGTCCTCTGCCCTCAGTGGTGTGCCCAGGACCTTTCTGACAGTGCCTGTGGGAAGTGGGCGTATGGGGACAGGAGATGGGCTCAGCTGAAGAGATTCACCAGGGAAAGCAGGCTGATAGCCCCGTTTTCTAAAGGAGTCTCATGCAGTCACTCAGTGCTTGTGGGTACGGTTGTTTCCATATCTTTCTTAACTCTTCTTCCCTCCTGTCCTTCATTTTTTATTAATGAAGCTGCTGGGCAGTTCCAACCATGCTTGACAAGTCTCAAAGAATCAATTTCTTAGAAGCTTAATGTAGATTGGCAGCTGGGCAAAGAAGAAAGTCCACAGTGTTTCCTTCCATCCCCTGCCCCCAAGGTGATCACAAACTGGGTCACCCCTGGAATGGCTCGTCTGCCGCTACATGGGTTCATGAAAGAGCAGTGCCACAGGCTTTGATGTGCCCTCAATTTCCCTCTCCATGGGCTGGCTCAACTCAAACAGCGGTGAGAAACTGAGGACACTGGACTTTTCTCTTTGGCAGGTTCTTTGCCTTTACAAGAAAATAAATTAATAAATCCGTGAAAACCCAGGCAGCTGGCTACGTGGACTCTTTTTGTGCCTTTTGACCTGTGCACCCGTGGCTCTGTGGTGATGCTTACAGCTGCTGACAGGCGATTTGCTGGGGTCCCTGTTCTTTGTCATGCTTGGTTTTGCCATGAAGATTTCACAGCAGTTAATGAGATCCATTGGCCACGGCAATCCATCCCCTGTGCATCGAGTGCTAATTAGTGTCAGCCTGTCACAATAGCAAGATGAGTTGCAAAATAAAACCATCAAGTGCACTCTGATTCTGATTTATTACTTATTTTCATGTCACTGTGGCTGAACAATAACACCAAAAAAAAAAAAAAGTCAGTCTGGCCTCTTCTTTGGCTTCATGTGCTGTGGTGATGATTTCCCTGTAATTAATGAGGTGCATTATCTAACTCCCTCACCTTGCAGTAGGAAGAAAAGTCCTTTTTTCACTCTTTCGTTGTTTCCAAAGAGAAACTCTCTGAAAGCCTTGGGAAAACACAATCATGCAGAGCGAATGGCCTAAAAGGCAGGCTTCATTCATGGTTCTGCACACTCCAGGGTCCTTTTGTTCATCAGTTTAATTAGATTTAGTGAGGAGTCCCTACCCACACCAGTAAACACACCATTGACGTTTCAGGTCGATGCAAAGGAGGTTGTGAGGTAGGTTCTTGGGGCCTGATCCTTTTACATCTGGGACCCTTTCCACAGCTCTGTCCTTTTAGCATTGAATGAACTGCTGCAGTTTTCTAAGGTGGCACAAATTTTCCCATATTAAAGTTAGATTTAGAAACAAAATATGTGGATGGAAGAATTCTAGAGAATGGATCTTTATCACAGTTTTACCTGGAACAAGCCTGGTGACAGCAGTCTTGCTCTTTCAGACTCAAGATGCTGAGGCTGAGATCAGTCTCACTTGGTTCGTGCATTATTGTGCCAGACATTTTTTTCTCTAGGAATATTCATCCACCTCCAGCAGTAAATTTCTGTAAATGGCTTGATTCATATTTATTGTATTTTGTAGACTCTGTCTAGAGAGTAGTGATTGTGATTAGAGTAAGTATCCCACTATTAATAATGAAGCAGCAAAATGAGAGTTGGCATAAAGCTCATATATGTCCATTCATCTGTGTGTGACTTGAATTATCCAGTAGTAGTGGGAGAAATACTTTTTTTAGTGTCATCTCTCTTTTTTCCTCTCTTTTTTCTTTTCTTTTTTTTTTTTTATCAGTATTTATGAGGTGATAAAGTTGTACAAAAAGTTGTAGGAGGGAAAATAAGAATGATCTAGGTCAGGAGAAAATGGTGAATTATCTTTTAATACCATTGTCTAGTCTCTCCCTCAGATTTCTTTCCAGTGGGATTATGCTTAGCACCATGGAATAATCAATGTTCTGGCTGCTAATTATAATTGAAGACTGCTGCTTATATTGGTCAGTCCCTTTTACACCACCAGCTTTTGTGCTCAACTCAGTAGGACTAGTCACCTAGTGTCTCACACACTAGCTTGGAATGATCCTGATCAGCAGTATTTCAGCTTTAATAAACTTAAAATAAAACAATTATAAATTATTATATAGGATACTCTATTTTGGAGCAGACCTCTTAGCGTAGGAAGCTTTTGACTTCCTTATGGCATTCCAAAGTCAAAACTAATGCTACTAATTTTTTCACTTCAAATGATTTAATTTGGTGTGGAGCCTTTTCACTTAGATAGCATCAGGCTTTTTTGGTGGATAGTTTACCTTTCTCTGTTATCTGCTTTGGGTAATTGGGTATGATTTAGACCAGTAGCAGAGAGACCGTGACAGCTTCCCCAACTATTGCTAGTTTGTGGTTTGCTTGTCTCTTCTTGCTTTGCAAATAGGTCACTTCTCAGTCATGCACCAGCGGCCTGTCAGCAGTAGCAACGGGCTATGTTGAGCTTCTCACATATAAACTATGGAGACTGTTGAGAAAACAACCTCTCTGAAATGAAGAGATGAAATGAGCACAGCAGAGTGGAAGATCCTCACACTCGGCATGCTGTTTCCACCTTGCTCCCACTCCCCTCTTTGGTCCCCTCCAGCTCCTTTGTGGGTTTTTTTTCAGGGATTGCTTTTTTTTTATTATTTCTGTCGCTTCAGTTCTGATCAAACAACATTGGACGCACTATATTTATGGTTACTGATGATTTGGGTGGGGTTTTTTATTTGTTTGTTCGTTGTTTGTTCTTCCCCACAGAGGGCAGACTGTGTTAACAACTTAACATCTGACATAACAAGTCCGTAACTGGAAGTGCTAGTGTGTCCATGAGCTTTTCTTTAATAAGTTCTTTTTCTTCATGCTGTATACTGGTGCTACCGTAGCAACTGAAGTAGAAAAAGGTTTGAAAATCTGGAAGCTCTTTTGCTCTCTGCTGTCTATCTGCTTTAATATGGAGATTTATTTATGTAAGGACCTAAGTGCCTTGCCAAATTCCTTGAGTTTTCCCTGGAGTAGATAAAGTTCTTCAGGAAACTTTCCTAAAACTTCCTGTTCCCTGCAGGAATTGGCTTGCGATGTACCCTTTTGTTTTATTTTATTAATTGTTTTATAAATAAGTGGGAGAAATGGCTATAAAGTGGGAAGGTGAAGTAATAGTTGGAGTAATTGTAGAAGAGGCAGACTGGAAGTTAAACGTAATCATCAAGATCAAACAGTTTTTATATAACCTGATGTAGGAGAGGTTTCCATAGGGTTATAGTTTCTAATTTTTTTTAATCTATTACCTCTTAGCCTTAGGAAAAAAATGACATGACCAAGGTCACACAGGATCCTGTAGAGTAGCCAGGTCATGAACTAGGAGCTCTTGTGTCCCTCTTCAGTTTTTTTATCTACAAATTCACCTGCCTTCAAATGTGTTATGCTCTTATGCAACCCCTTATGATCCTAATTTTTAAGATCTCATTGGATAGTTAGCTTTTAGCTTGAGGTGATTTTTTTTGGATCATCTTGAGTCTTAAAATGCTCCCTCAAGTGTCCCTCAGAATCATGATGACCCATTTGCTGAAAAGCTTACAGAATGGGAAGTGAATGACAAAAGGCCCATGTCTTTATTTTTGTCTGAATTGGAATATAATTTAAATGAGTATCTGGTCACCCTGCAGGTTGCATGTACTAGTTATTTTATAGAACCTTTCATATACAAAGGTTCAGGGTATGTGACAGATAGGTTACTTTATAGAAGACATCTCTGCAAAAGCATGGCTTTGCTAAAATGATAGTAATTTTTCCCTTAAGTAGGTCAGAAGAAAGAGCAATCCAATGTGACAGCCTTTCTTTGTTTAAATGTCTAAAAACAATCTAATTGATAAAAGAATGAGAGTATACAACAGAAAGATCCCACATGACTGAAGAAACAGCATTTGAAAGAAGGCACATTTTATTTTCTAATGTGCACTTTAGTTTTTGTCAGTTATGGCCTCCAAAATTGTGTCCCTTTGAGTTAATTTAGTTTTGAAATAACATAACTTGTTTTGTTAATTCGGCATGGAGCTAGTCTGTTTACATAAAACACTCTAGCAAAAGAGATTGGCAGAGTTTGTGTTGTAAATACAGGGATCTTTTCAGTTAATTATATGCAAATCAGCTTTGTTAACAAACACCTAAATAACTCTGCCTTGTCTTCATTAGCCTGGGAGATACAGTACATTTCTCAAGGAACTAGACAAGGAATATTAATCAAAGCAGCTTGTAAATTTTAATGAGCTTATTAATTGTTGACCTCTGTATTTCCAAGAAGTGGTATTAAAAGTGAAAGATAACTGAGTTATTTTTGTGGGGCTATATTATGCAGATATATATGGGAAAAAAATATCATGGTCAAATTTGGGTCAGGCAAAATAAAACTTCAGTCTAGCTGCTAACATATTGATAACTCATGTTTTTCTAAAAAACTACATGTTGGCTGATGAGAGTTTAATGGCAGAAACATTCTTCTTGCACTAAAAGAACATTCAATGTTGTAGAGGAAGATGAGAAAAAAATGGAATAAACTTCCGTAGTTTCCCAGATCAGATTTTATAACTTTCCAAGCCAGTAGTGATACAGTTCTGAATTTGTTTTCCAAATGGACCTCCCGAATGTCAGCTGATTCGAGTTGTTACTTCTGGGTTTGGACGATCTCTTAAGGCAAAAGTAATTTTGGAAAATATAAACAGAAAATGGACATGGGAGCAACCTTGTTACATTCCACACAACAAACCCATTAATGATGAGTGGAAGGGTGAAACCCAGCCTGGGGAATCTGGTGGTGAAGTTAATTGATGTTTCTTGAGGGGAAGAACCTTTAAGTCTGACCCTCAGAAGTGATCAACCCTCACTATCATCCCTCCTAAAGAGAGGAATATACTGCTTCACACGGCTGATCCTAATGCTGTGGAGAAAGATGAAATCCTCTTGAATTTCCTTCCGCTGTTTTTCTGACCTCAGCTCTGGCAACAGTCTTTAATGCTGTGTTCAGGAGCAGACTTTGGTGTAATTAATCCTCTAATTCCTTTCTAATAGCTGTGTAGCCATGTGTCAATAAACAAGGAGGATACACGACAATAAAAACATCTGTCAGAGTAACATGCAGTGTTGTTTCAGAAAGAGACAGACAAGAAGGGAGGGAAATGAATAAAACAAGAAAGAAAACAAGGCAAACCATGGACTGAGATTAAATGGAGTCTAAGTGGGAGAGACAAATTTCATGTTGCCAGCTGATCTTCCCTAATTTGGTTTGGTCGTTTCCAATTCTGAAGGATAAATGAGTTTCCAGGGTGGGAGGATGGATAGCTGCTGATTAGCTTCTGGTACCTGAGTTGCTCTGGTCTCCAGCTCTGACCCTTCTATGGCAAGAACAGATGATAGCATCTATTTACTTTCTACCACTGCTGTCCACATGAAGCCATCATAAATCCTTATAGATTCACTCACACAAGAGACTGTACCTGTGTAGCAGTGAGTGACAAAGCTGACCAACGAAAATACTGGAAACTAGACTGTATGTCATTTGGTGCAGCAGAAACAAGATGAAACTTAATGTTCTGCTGTCAGCTAGTAATCTGTTCCAGAACTTTTCCACCCAAGCTTTTACGAGATGGGGAAGAAATTAAGATCAAACAGTTCTTATGACCACATTTGAGTTTTGATGAGAGATAACTGAGTTGGAAATATTTTGACCGGTTCTACTAGGCTTATTATGGATGAAAAGGAAAAAAGAATTTAAGAGAGACATTTCTAAATCCTGGAACATTAGGGACCCAGGACGGCTCGGATGGCCATCTGTCCAGAGATCGCACCGCTCAAGGAAAACAGAGCTGCAATACATATTCCTAATTAGTCTTTGTCTTCTGTATTCCAGTTCTCTCAGGGTTTAGATATCTCCTTGAGTTTTTGAGCCACACAGTCATAACCACCGCAACCCATCTCAGTTTCATGTCTGCAAAGTGTTTGTGGCAATGGCTCCAAGCAACACAAAACAGAGCAGTTGCATGTGGTGGTGGTTTTTTGGTTTTGTTTTGTTTTTCCCTTGTGAAAAACTGTTCTGCTCTCAACCAGTCACAGACTCTCTGAAAACTTTAAAAGGCTAATTCAGTTTCTTCTTTTCCATTTTAAATCTCTTCCATTAGCTCTTTCTTCCTACCTTCCTTACTGCCATTGATTTATTTCAATTAAGATTCTTCTGTTCAAGTACCACAATTAGCCCCTGTCACTACTAATTCTGAGCCCCTTGGATTATATAGATAGAACTAAAATCCATGTAGACTAGTTCAGCAGCATTTACTCACCTGCAAACTGGAAGAGAAAGAGCCCAAAGTCCCCAGTGAGGGATACTTGGGACCAGGAAAGTGTTTCAATGCCTATCTCACTGAATGGATCTGTGTGTTTTGATTTAGTTTATGTACTTTCTTTCTGATGTTATTTTCTAGAAATCTTTCTGCAACCTTCTTTAAAGGATAGAAATGAACCAGAAAGCATCTCTTTCCATAAAGCCCCACAGGGGTCTAAGAGATCCATTACTCAGAAGTGGCTGTAAGTTTCCAAACAGGTGGGTTTAAACTGACTTGTTAAACATGCTTTTATCCTCGGAAATAAAGAATATGAATAATACAAGTTACCTTGGGTACTTGTTATGCTAGATCAACTTGACCATACTTCACTACATGCCAGACCTTCAGTGGTGCTATGAGATATCCATTACATGCCAGATTTCTCTTGGTGACCATTTCTCTGCTTCCACTCCTTGCTTTACGGAATTGCAGTTTGACGTAGCCATGCAGCTATCTTAGGTCTCCTGAGAAAGGTGGCTCCTACTCACTCATGCAGTGTGCTGGAGCAGTGTTGGTATGCAACATCAACCAAAGCAAAGCCAAAATAGAATACACTATTATGATGTGCACAAGAAACATACAAAAATTGATGGACAAAGACAAGAGGGACATGTCTGCTTTTATTTTTTTTCTGGGATATTTTTAGAGTTTGATTCCATGTCCTGGTTCCATGAGTTGTTTTTTATCTTCTTTTCTCACAAAAGCCATGAAATACCTAGAATGCCATATTCAAACATAGATGCAGGAGATGGATGTCTTGCCCAGTGTGAAAGCTGTTTGAGATGAGACCTTTTCAGAGGCAATATGAATACATTGCCTCTCCTGCTCTGTAAGAGAAAGCCACGTGGGAAAATATGTACCTCGAACTCCTTGTACTTATACACACAGAGAGTTTATTGTAAAATCTGGAGCAAATTGTTGTCAAGCTTTATAAACATGGAATTCAGCACTATTATATCTGAGTCTTGCATACAATGTTTGCAAAACACTCTGGTTGTCTTCAGGGGAAGGCTGTATACATTATAAATGGTTAATGCTTCATAGGATAGAAATTCAGTGAAGCAGGAAAGTGCTTGTTTGATTACTTTTTGTAGCTTTTTTGAGTTTGGGTGAGGTATTTTGTTTGGGTTTTTTGTTTGGTTTTGTTTTGTGTTTTTCTGTGAGGCTCTGGAGGCTCACTCTTACTGGGAACCAAGGAAACTGGAGTTTGCTCAACCAGAAACTGTTTCAGACCTCGAAAATTCAGGTTCAGTGCTGCCAGGGTTTGGGATGCCTTTTACTTTAGCTGAGCAGGTGGGATGAGTCTTGCGCATTAAGATATTTTTTCAGACCAGTGATTCACTAAAGAGATAAGAAGACCTGTAATATTGATTGGATTAAGAAAGCGTCAAATAGCCTTTCACCTCTATCTGATCAGCTTTCTATATCAAAATATGAACATGCAAATAAGCACATTAAACTCTGAGGTTTTCCCTCCATGCTCAGGAAAGCATGCATGCTCTAAAAATGCATTCTATACCACAGAAAACATCTACGTTTGACGCCTGGGATTAGGCATCATTTGGGAATATTTGAATCCAGGACATAGATTTTTGGTCTCTCTCCATGTACAGAGATCTGATTTTCTGATTGGGATGAGGAGAAGGACTCCAATTTTTCTCTAAACTCAGCCATGTTTAAACAAAAATAATGGAAAATGCTTCTCTGGTTTTCATGTTTCAGTGCAGTTTTTCAAGGTATGAAATAAGCTGAAATTAATTGGAAAATTTAGTCAGGCAAGAGAGGTCTAAGTGCCTGTACCACTTATATGCCAGTTTCATACTGAAGACACAAGTCTTTCATTAAAGTGAATACATTCAAAATATACATATTATATATATACACAAAATATCTGCTTTTAAAGTGAGAAGTTGGCCATTACAGTGAGTAAAGAGGCACAGGACAGACTGGTCTTTGATACAACAGGAGTCCTTTTGGTGTGAGAGCAGTTCAGTGGTTAGGGAAGAGCAAAGCATGTCCTTAGCCATCTGGCCAAAGGGATTGAGCTTTTTTTTGGTGGCCATGGTCATGTGTACAAGGACACATGGGTTTAAAAGGTATCAGAGTAGCCACAGGTGAGAAACCAGGAGACTTTGTTCTAATAGGAAGGATGGAAATCAGTTCCCTGGGAAGGCTGTAAATATCCGTCATTACAAGCATTAAAGATCTGCTTGCACTGATAATTATAAAAAATGCATTACATAGAGTTGATTCGTACTTCATGAAGCCGGGTGGGTGAGGTAACCATGCTGAGGTCTCTTTTGACTCTATTTGCTGTATTTTTTATATTTATGTTATAGAAAATGACTCATATTCTGACAGTTAAATGAGAGCGCTTCTGTGCATGCAGGTGCACAGGCAGAGAAACATGAAGTGTGTGAACACAATGCCTGTAGTGTTAATTGTTCGAAATTTAGAAAAAGTAAAACATCCTTCAAGATGATGATCAAATTAGGCTGTCTTATCAAAAAAGCAGCTTGGTGTCACGCATTGGCAAACTAGTGGTAGGAGATACCAATAAAGGAACAGGAACACCAGGGCTACTCAAAAGAGTTAAAAAGTCATGGAAAGCTGCTACTTTCACTCTGCTTGTATTGAAAGTGATTGGAGTGAGGAAAAGGGCAGAAAAACACTTTATCTGCCACAGCTGTGTGCAGTTATGTGGGTTTATATCCTGGTGTTGGCACAGCATGTGCCTGGCCAAGAAAGCAGCTTTCAGAGCAGCACGGAGCACAAGCTGCGCTACTGCTGAAGTCACCTCACCTGCAGGTAAGGTTCATAGCTCAGCCCTGTACTACCCCAGCGCTGGGAAGGAGCAGCTCCTACCTGGCACTCTCCCAGGCTGGGTACGAGAGCATGTAACACGTCCTTGTGCTTCTGCCGTCTTTAATTTGCCTCCATCAAACCTGGCTTGGCAGTGAAGCCACGCATCGCATCGCCCACCCGTGCTGGGGCTCGGCAGCGCTGCCGTGGCCGTGTCTGCAGAGACCCCTCGTGGAGATGCAGCGTATACCAGGAGAAGGAACTGACTCTTTTGGGGTTTTTATTCTAAGTGTTTATGTTTAGCTGTATTAATTCTTCCATGACCTTACTGAAATGGAAAAGCCCTTCTCCCTAGGGAGAGAGCAGTTCCCCAGGAATTCCACAATGTGACCCTGTGGCTGGAGTATTGCTGGTTTTTTCTAGGTTCATCATAAAAAACATCCGCAGAAATGTGTTGTGAAGGGGAATTTAATTTTTGCTCTCTCTCTCCCAAATATGGATGGGATCCCCAAAATTAATTTTTTTTTTTATTTTCTGGTAATAATGAAGTTTCAAAGGAAGCATTTGAAGGCAAGTGGGTTTGCATTTTACAAATATAGTCAGAATTTCCAGCATTTCCCATCACTGCACCTGCCTCAAGATTGTGTCTTCAATATTGCCAGTTTGGAAGTAGGACACAAAGAGCAGAGTTCTCCAATTCATGGGATATTTGATGTCTTCTTCAGTCTTTTAACTGGTTGGAAACAGAAGGAGCTGCAGAAAACTCAACGCTGGCTCCAGACTGTAATAAAGCTTCTGTACCAGGACTTTAGGATCTCTCTCCATACTCTTGCTCAAAGCATCTGAAGTTCTCCATCTTCTCCTCCTTCAACCCCATCCTTTCCTGCAGCACCACAGAACTGATTTACAGGCTAAATTTTCTCTGCAGTATAAGGCATGAACAGATTCTAGTACTGGCTCTCTTTTCTATTTAATCACTCTTGAAAAGAGTGTTTATCTGAGTATAAGGCAGAGGCAGGCAAGGCTAATTAGCTTGATGAAAATTCAAACCCTGTCTCTGCCACCTGAAATCTGGTTTTGTCTGAGATAGAACTAAATGGTGTCAGCTCAATGATGCTTTTTGCCAGCTATAGACCAGTGGTCTACGTGTGCTTTTCCCTCACTATGTGTTGTGTCCTGTGCCCTCTCCGCATGGGTGTATACAACTCTGATTCTTAGGAAATCCGCTTTTCTTTGCTGCAGATGTTAGCCTGTGAATCCATTTTCTTCAGGGAAAAAAAAGAATCAGTTCGGTGCAGCAGTTCCAAGCCTGATGTATGCAAGTGCCTTGGGCTAACGTTCACATGTGAAAACTCCAGAACACCTCAGTATCCTATATACAGCCTTTGGTATAGAATCAGCTCCTTTACAGCTAAGGAAACTAGACTTGTTAGCACAGCACGTGTGTGTTCCTGCTTACCTTGGAACTCATGGGCCGGTTTTGATCAGATGATGATGTAAGAAAGGATATATTAAATCCATCAATTTTTTTACCTCTTTAGATGGTACAAGCAGCCACAGAGAATACAGGATATTCCTTTCAAGATGTGAATCTGCAGGCAACCCAACTGCAATAGTTCTGCCAAATCATAGGAACTCCTCTGTAAAACCTTTGGTGCTCTATTTGCTCTATGTTCCTTTGCATGGGGAAAATAGACTTTAGCCCGACTACAGAGCTTTAGTGATAAAAGTCGAAATAAACTCTCATCGTACACTCTGTAAACATCATGTTCTTTGCTCCCCTCTCTTGGGAATTGAAATAATATGCATACAGAGTTCCTAGAGGAATTTCCGCAAAGCTGATGCAGATGGATACCTGTATAGATCTTCAGGCCTTCTTGGGATATGAGTAACTGTCACCATCACCCAATGACATCATAAAGTCTGTCAGACAGTGCTGTGAGAGGAAGCAGAAATGGCTTTTCTTTCTTTCTTTTTTTTTTTTTAATCTACTTCTGAATGCCCTGTCTTGTTGCAGTGCAGTTAATGACAATGGGAGCTGCGAAAGCTGAGCATATCTGAATTTCTGCCTTTGTTTCTGAAAATAATCGAATAAGAAGTCAGTGTGACTGAGTGAGAGACCCAAAAATCCAGAACAGAAAGAGAAACAGCTCTTCTGAAAGACTGCTGGACTGAAATTAATGTTAGATCCCCATAGTGAGTCCTTAGTAAAAGGTAACATGAGAATCTGTACTTCTGCCTCTTGTCCACAGTTGCAATAGTGGCACACTTTCATTTCCTTCTTTTATCTTCTTTCTTGGCTTTGAGCTCAAGAAGAAGGTCCTGTCTGGGATTTACTGGCAATTGTAAGAGGTGAAAGTGTTTTAATTAGCTATTAAAATGCATACTAATGTCAGGGCTTTAGAGGATGTGCTCCTGTGATGTGTTAATTCATTTTTAATGTGGAAAATTAAGTTGTGGGGGTTTTTTGGTTTGGGTTTTTTTTTTTTTTTTTTAAAAAAAAGGGTCTGTGGAGCGTTGCCTAATGAGTTGGCTGAATCTGCTTGGTCATCATAGCATTTCACCTTTCATGTTGCTGGACCCTTTTCACAAGGCTGAATCCGAATGACAGAAGTTACAGGTGCGTTGCCCTCATAATGCAAGGTTCCTGGGTTTTATTCCCTGACTCCAGCCCTGTATATTGCAGGCCTGGTTACATGGGCTTCTGACCTAGGGTTTCTTCTCACCCAGGTGTCACTAGTTGTATATGATGAGCAAGAAGTGAAAAGATCAATCCAGGCTTGTCAGAGGTGTCAGTAGCAGCCAGAGGAAGATGAAGATTGATTCAAACATTATCCCTTGATTTAAGTGCTTCTTACAACTGCTCAGCCCACAGTGTGGATCTTTTCTCTCTGAGGTTTATCTCTGATCATGATAATGATTTAAGTAACAGCAGAAGACACTTTCCACTTTCTCAACATCCTCCAACTCAGCTATCAAGATGGGCTATTTCAGCTTGATTTCTTTTTCTTTTTCCTTTGTTATTGGGCTTTAGAAATGATCCCTATAGAACAGCCAAGCAACTCTTGTTGTTTTCATACTCCAGTGAAGTTGAGACTCCCATATAGACCACTGAGAGCCATAGGCAAAGCATGTCCTTAGGTGAACTTTAGTTGATGCTACAAACAGTTCTTTCTACATGAAAGTAGCTCTTTGGAACAGAGAAACAACATGCCTTCAAGAACTGGATACAGTAAGTCATAAACGAATACTATAACTTTGATTGCTGCTCAATATTACCCTAAGAGAATGATTGGGTGGATTTACAGCATAAACAATGTTTGATTAGGTTTGTAGCCTTTCATGCTATTTAAAATTTCTTTACACTTCAATGTTGCAAGAAAAATGCTCTAAAATATTTCAGTAGCATGCAAAACAAAGCATCATGCACAGGGCTTATAACGGAATGAAACCCAGTGCTACAGCATTATTGGCTTGGTTATTAGATTTGCTCCATTTTAACTGGTGTCCTATTCCCCCCCCCCCCCAGTGATGTATCCATTGACAAATGTCAATGTTAATATTGTTTCAGCTGAAGTGATACAGTTGTGCAACAGGATTATAGTCTTGTCAATAGAACTGGAATTTGGACTCTCATTCACATGCATGAAAACCTCAGAGATTTAATTTTCAGATCACATGTGATTGTATTGATTGAAGTCTACAGGGGTCAGAGTATTGCAATTTGTGTCTCCTGTGCCTGCGTTAGAGGCCTGTGCATTGCAGAGAGGATAGTGGGGGGTTAATACAGCAGCTGGTGGCAAATTCATGAGATTCTTCTCAGAGTTTCTTGTGTGGTTATTTTTGTGTGGATTTTTTCCCCTTTAAGTTTTATCAGTTCCAACTCTGAAACTGGGATATATCAATCATTTCCAGGTAGGTAAGCTTTCTGATTCCTTCAGAAACATAAATGATATGGTAAAAAAACGGTATATTTAGATTGGCCTTGTGTGAAGAATTATGTCAGGCAAGAAAATAATTTTCATCCTCAACAAAAAGACTAAGTTATCCTCTGAGCCTTCAAATCTTATCTTTGCTATAGCAAAGATGCGGACCATAAAAGTTTAGGTTCTGTAGCTCTAATTGCTCACGCTGTGTTCTTACCCCTTCTCACATGTTTGAGTCAGAAAGAGTCTGTTCCTTGTAACGGAGGAACTGAAGGGAAAATCTAGGTGATTCAGAGGTTGTTTCTTTTCTCTCAAGCTGATTGCTGAACTAAGATATTAGCCTGCAGAACTGGAGGCCTCTGCAGGAAATTGTGATTATCTGACAGACAAATGTAAAACTGCATCTCTGCCTACCTCCAACTATGATAATCTCCCCCCACTATCTTCTTCCCAAACTAGACTTTTCCATTTGCGGTAATGGAAGAACCTAATTGTTCTTTCCCCTTCAGTTTCAGTGATATGTTTTCATATCACTGAACTCTACTTCTACTCTTTACTTTGCCACTTAGTTCCACCCCAGCAATAGCTACATTTCTGTTTAAATTAGGGCTTTGTATTATGCATTTTCCAGTAATAGCTGTGTATGTATCAGTGTCCCAGTAAATAATGTGACTCATTGGTTCTGTGTTGGTTTTTTCAGCCTCCTACTTGGTTTATGCCTTATTGTCTTATTCTGATGGTGATTTGAAGGAAAAGGAAAAATCTCTTTTAATTTTTTTTTAATGAAAAACATCCATGTGGCTCTCAATTTGTGTGGGAGGATTCTAATGTGAGACAGAGTGTGAAACTGGAGGAGAAGAGGGGATTGTTTCTGGCAGTCCTCTGTTTCTAGTACAGTTCATTATGCAGTCTTGGGACAGGACCTAAAATAATTAAGTTCTGTGCAACCACAACCTTTGCCCTTTTGAAAGTGTCATTGCAGTAGCGGAAATGCCGCTGTAACTGTTCATGTGTGACATCTGTTAGCTGCATCTCTAACTTGGAGCTAAAGTGATGGACTGAATTGTGACTTCAAAGGATCAAAATATAGAAACAGCCACCTGATTTGCCAGGTGCCGAGGCAAAGTCAAGTTGGAGAGATAGTTATTCGGAGTTGCAATTTTACTGTGTCCCCACTTAAATTTAAACTTGGAATATCAAAGAATAAACTAGGACATGGCAGCAAATCTTCAGCAATAACAGGGATCACAGTAATGAGTGGGAAATCTGGAAAAGTGTGTGTCTTTGCAGATTTCTTCCCTGGAAACAGGAGGTCTTAATGATTCAGGTACATCCTGTTGATTTTGCTCTGTGAAATGAGGAGGAAAGAAGACTGAAAGGGGATGGTGATATACCTGGGGAGGACGCCTGAATTTGATGCTACTCTTCTATGGGCCAGAGAATACTGGAGCAGGAGGACCCTGTCACAGAAGAGATAGGAAGTTCTGTGGCAGTTTCCTTCCTGCTAAAATAGAGCCACAGACTCATTTCATCTTTGAGAAAATGCATCTTGTTCAGTTTCCAGATTTTAAAGTTGTAGAGTTTTTGGAGTCAATGGAGGTCTTGGCCCGTCTCTTCAACTTTGTTATTTCTTCAGTGGGGTAAGGAAGAATGAAAAGGAAAATCAGGGATCTTTTGTTCCTTGCCAGTGCTGTCCTAGTCTTGGGGCAGGGTGGACTGAGGTGGAATTCTTGAAGCATGGGAGCATCATATTACTATCTCCCCAAAATCAGCGAGCTAGCCTGGGGCTAAGAACTTGTATGACCTCTGCCACTTCTTTACAAATAGATTCCCCTAGCTCAGTGAGGAGATGCAATATGAATGTATAGCCACCGATGAATATTTAACAAACTACATTCCAAGACTGGAAGATTAAAAAAAGTCTTTCCATATCTTTCCCTCTATCCTTAGCCTTAACTAGGAAGTAAATAACTCCAGAACATATTTTCAGAATGAGTTTCAATATGTTTTTTCCTTCTTTATATTCTGAGTCGTATCTTCACAAAAATGTACTGTCATGGCATTCTGAGAGACTCTAGTGGCTGATCTTATTTAATGCTGCTTCATCAAGGTTGCCATATAAACATAATCTTGTAAATGAAGGAGCCAAGGTAAAGACGATCAGCGTCAGACTTTGACATACATTATATGCTTTTCTGATCGTCTTTCGTCCATGCAGATCAAAGGCTGGAATAGACTGCCAGATTAGCAAGGACCATCAACATTTATTCGTTCATTTATTTATTTACAGAGATCAGCAGAAAATGCAAGTTTGCTTAAAAAATTGCTATAAAACTAATTTGAGTATACTTTTTTTGGTTGGTGTTTGGAGTTTGGGTACGCCATTCTGAAATGCTAATGCAGGAATCCCAAGACATGGGGAATATTCAATGCAAAGATATTTTCTCTCTGTATCAAAACATTTCTTCCCTATGTGCAAGAGTGCTGCAATGAGAAACTGCAAGAATCGTGCAACAGGATGAAATTTGTAGTCCTCAACACATCAGTATTTGCTGGATCAATTTCTTTTTTCATTGGGGATATGAATGCTATTTTTGCCATCATGTTGACCAGTCACATCTTATTCACTTCAGATTAGGGCTTGCATAATGAACTCTTACCTCATACTACCGTGCGTTTGTAGTCCAGTTTGTTTCTTTGGGAGCAAGAAACACAACTGGTCAGTCTGACCTGTGATCTGGTGACCAGCTCTGATGATGGAAAGTGTGGATAAAAGTAACGGCCAGATCCCTGGGGTGCCCATCCGATCAAAAGATCACCTGCAAAGGTCAGTCCAGACATCATCCTATAACCTGGCGTTGCAGCTGCTGGCTTGCTGCAGGATCTGGAGGTTTCTTTGGGGCACTCTGACATATTGGAAAGGAATATACTTGAAATACTTGGTTATATCTACACTGGTAAATATAATGAATTTCTTGCAATTAAGTATGCAAGAAAATTGCATATATATTGCATGTGTAATGGCAAGAAAATCTTTTTATCAGCACAGCTCAGAGGTCGTATTAGCTGTTTCTTTAACAGAACTGCTGACTTGGGTTGGTTTTCTCTTCTTGTTTTCTTTCCTAGGATAAATTTCATCCATGATAAGAGTTTTTTTTAGGATCACTTTCTCTGGAAACCTTTTAAATTCAGATAAGACCTTAGAGATGCATCAAAACTGAAAACTGTGAAATGTACAGCTTGTCATGAAATCAGATAAATTCATAATAATACCTACAATTTATACAATGTCTGAGATGTTCAAAACTCTGTACAGACATTAACTCATTAAATGGGACAATGGTTACAAGCTGCCACGGCTTTGATTTGTAGAACTTGAAGCCACACTCAGTTTAATTTTAAACAGACTAGAATTTCAACTTCTTTGCTTTGTGGAAAAGGTTTTTGTTGTGTGTATATACAGGTACGTGTTGTGTGTATATACGTGTAGGATACAAACAACGCGTGATTGTGTGTGAGGAATATGACCAAATGTTAGTAGACTATGAAAGGGAAAGCTCTAAAAATAAAATTCATAGCTGTTTATTTCCACATCCATACATAACTGTTGGAGTGTCACAATATAAAAAGCACAGACGTCTCTCTCTGCTTACTTTCTGTGACTGGACCAAAGGAAGAAGTCAAAGCACCATGTTCCTGAATCATCCAGAGCAGGTTTTGGGGGTAGAAGTTGATTCTGTAGTTTGCCTTCTGAATTCAGGTGGTTGAAAATTCTGAATATCTAAAGTCTAAGATGTGATCCCAGGAAGTTTTTTTTTTTTTAAAAAAAGACATGAATGGGAGAAAGTCTTGGATGAGTTATCTCTCTTAATTGTGTGTGTTCACAGTACAGATATCTCCATCAGAGCTAGTCTCCCCAGACTCATTGGTAGTCAATGAAATAAAATAATGGTTTCTCCGGACTCTTGCACAGCTTCATCTGGCCTCTTAGAAATATCTGTGGGTAAGAGCTGTGCCTCAGGAGATTTATTTGTCTATTAACTATAAATGGATCTTGGAAAAGTTCAGACAAATGTCTACATATCGACCTCTGGTGTTTGGTGACGTTAATCCCACTTCTGCTTACCAGAATTTTGAAGGTTATTCCCTACTTGCAATAACACCCTAACATGAAGTACGGTGAACAAAACCAACCTATCTTTCACTGATTTTTGTGGCTGTTGTGTGGAAATCCCAATAAGCCGTCTTCTTCCTTATTGTTTTTAAACCTGACTTGATTACCGACACAGAACAGCAACTTTTTCCGTAGTAAAAAGTTATCTGCTGTGTGCAGAGACTAAGCAAACCAGCATGTGGTTTCTCCCGGAGGCAGTGCTGTTGCTGAACGAGTAAGTGGGATCCTGCCGAGTGGCCCCTGTTAGACACAGACTGCCCTTACCTGCCCTGGCAGCTGTCATGTAGGGATCTGGATGAACCCTCTATGGTGCTGAGGTCTGTTGAGTGACTTGGGGCAAGTCACGTCCTCTTGGTTTGCTCGAGAGAGCAGAGCATATCCTGGTGGTGACTGCTGCAAAGGGGGTTATGGGGAAGGTGGCCAAGAGGAGGTGAGAGACATGGCTGAAAAATGGGAGTGCTTGGGTTGGCAGATGAAGGGCATGGCAAGAGGGAGCAAAACTCAAGAGTAGTCAAACTGAAAGGCTGATGTGCCTCAGGCAAGAAATCAACAGTGAATAGAAACTGGGTTGCTTCTCATCACAAATCTGCTGTCTTTCTCCACCTATAGGCTCTTCACAGCTACTGGCCTCTCTCATACACTGTGAAAAACTCAGTGAAAAGATGTGTCCACTGTTTCTTGAATGCTACTATCTCTATTATGGTTATTATTTTTATCCTAGTCCCCACCTAAACCTTTCCTGGGAAATAATAGTCATCATGCATGGAGCATCTTGTGAAACACATCCCTAGAAATTTTCACTTACAGTTAAATACATGTTAACTTAATTTTCAACATTTAATTCTTCCTTCTATTTCTTCTCTTTATCTCTAAATAAGCCTCTAATACAAATAAATGATGAAAGTTGACTCTTAAGGACATTGACATCACAGTTCGACCCCCAATGGCAGGAAGATATGGCTATCTGTCTTTGTCCTATCAAGAAATCTTTTCTTGCTCTTTTACTTTCCAGTCTTTTATCTTCAGTTGAGAAATCTCAGGAATATTTGATTTTTAAAGTGACGTGAATGTTCATGTGGAGAGCAGCCTCTGAATGCATCTTTTTTCAGCATGTTAGGCAACTTGAGAAGCATTAAAAAGTAAACCATTCCTAAGACAACTATTAGCACACTGTTTCACCAGAAGCTTCCCACTGTATTTATTGGCAAAGACAAGCACTGTTCCCTACTGGCATCATATGCATTTGGAAACAAAGCTTTGTTATCAAGCTGCACATGATAATTTCACAACTGGAGAGCAGCTTCTCTTGTACGTCAGTTTTGGTTAGTGTGGACACTGTCATAAAACATGGGATTTCTCTTGTGCCTGATAAACAGTCGATGTGACAGTGTCGTTTCAAGGAGCCGGGAAAAACCAAAGTCTTGTGTCTGTTCAAGGTATACCACTGAAAGTATGTTTTTCTGTGGGTTTGCATCCTGAAAAACATTGTGATCCCTGGGGATTATGCCATGAGAAACAGGAAAATGATAAAACCCAAACAGTTACTGATATTGTTCCTATTGAAGAGAGCAGATGTGTATTTCAGCAACATCTGAGAAAATAAATGTGCCTGATACAAATAAAATAGCTTTTCCCTTTTCCTGCTCAGCTCGCTCAGGGAGGACAGGACCCATCTACATGTTCATCTTGTCTGGAAACTGCTTTTCATTTGCTTTTGCCTGCTTGGAGGATAAAGTCCTTTAGCTGCCTTTGTTTCCTGAGTTGCTTTCAGCAGTTGATAAGAAGTCCCCTAATCTCTTGTTTTAAAAGCACTCTACGCTGCCCATAAGCAATCTGATTCCTCTGAAGTTCTGTCTTCTCATGTGTGCCTCATATCTCAGCATCAGTGAAGGGAAAAGAGTTATCTGCATTATTTTCTTACAGATGACTTTAACCGAAACTTCTGGCTATGAGGCACAGCAGCTCAGATACCACAAGATGCATCCATTTTACTGGGCTTGTTTTGCTTTGAAGGAGTAGCATCTTCGTGATCATTTAATCCTCAGAATTATTTGTTCCTTTCAGCTGCAGGAGAATACGGCAGTGGGGAATTATAAAGCCAGGTTCCCCTTGCCTTAATAAAAAGTGAATTTGCAGTTGTTCTTTTTCTGTCCCTTTTGGGTGACTACCAGTCTGGAAAATTTGCTGTGTAGCTGGTTGCTTCAATAAAGCCATATGTGTCTTGACTATCTGGCCTTAATAGTGGGATTTCATAATGTTGATCCTCAAGGTTTTTGGAGAGGCCAGCCCTCTGTGCAGATGTCCATTACTAGTTCATGGGATCTATCTGTGTTCCTTCATTAAGTGTTTAACTGCTGGCTATTGATCTCTGGTCCATTCATAGTTGAAATTAAAATAAAAAAATAAAATAAAATAAAAAAAAAAAAGCAAGCAGGGAGAAGAAAGGATGTGCTTATATTACTCTTGCTTAATATGCTGCAAGTTTGTGCTGCTACAGGGTTTCCACACCATTTGACCTAGCAGTAGGGAACTCAGATGACTCAATGGCCTAAAAATATTTACAAAAGGCTTCCCTCCCATTTCAGGCTTCCTTAAAATAATATTAAATATTAAAACATCAAAGCCAGAATACAGCAAAAAAAGATTTCTCCCTCTCTCCACTACATGTTGTCAGCCCTGTTTGTAGTCTCTCTCCTAAGCTACCCTGACCTCTTCAGGTGGCTTTCTGCAGCTATTCTGAGTTTGCAGAATAAAACAAAACATATTCCCACTTCAACATGGGTTAGTCTTTGAATATGTACGTGTGAATGTGTACGTGGCTCTCTGGGGTACAGCAGCAAAACGCAACCTTGAGTGTTTGTTTGCTAGTGATGTCTGCGTACTGAGAACTGAAAGTTCCCACCGCATTCATTAAAATACATGTTTTGGGCTGAGGGCGTCGTTAACAGCTTGGTATTGCTCCTGGCTCGGAGCGGAGCCGTTCACCACCATACGGTGTGTCAGTGGGGATCACGCTAATGATCTGGAACAGCAGGGCGAGCTGGGCACTCGGAGGGACGGCACACATTTCAGGCAAGGCTTTGGGGAAGACTTGCTTAAAACGGAAACACCACTGCAGCAGGATTCCTTCAATTCTGATAAACACATACGTGCTTCAGAAGTCTGTTTTGTTGATATTTACTTTCTTTTTAATACACAATATTGTGATTTGTATATGAAATGCATACTTTTTTTAGTGTAGCAATTACATAAGAGCTCCTTACCTACATTTTATCAGTATTTTAAATTTGATGGAAAAGATAGTGTTCTTTTACATAAGTTTTATATGGACTGGATTTCTTTGCTTCCAGCAGTCTAGGGTGGATGATGGATAAAAGAATTGTGAATTTCAGTGAGGCTGTTGCCTGTCATTCGGGGCTCCTATGAGCCCCAAAGATCAAAGCTGATATTTCCCTATGTCTTCAGATGATATATTAAAAGTGGAGATGGGGAATGAGAAACAGTGCAATTGGAAAAGTCTGTTGATGATTCTCTTTCTTTCCTTCTTTCTTTCTTTCTCCCCCCCCCCCAGTAAAAGTGATACTCTCCAACCAAAAAATTTAAAATAAAATCCAAACTACTTCCATTTTTAACCTACGTCTTCTAACTTTTTGTGGGTTTATTTTGTTCTGTTTTTCCCAACATACTAACAGGAAGAAAGCAGAATGAGAAAGAAACTTTCCCATTCATCATTTCTTGCTTTTTAAAAGAAAATTTCAAATGCATGCACATGAGCATATACACACACACACTAACAAACACATATGTACAAAAATGGCACATTTCTAGACACTATTTTAATTTTTAATTTTTTTATCAATAAACTTTTTTAAAAAATCTTGATTCTCAGCAGCAAATAGCTAGCAAGTTCTGACTTGCTCTGTGTAACTGAAAAACTCATCATATTCATACCTGTCCACTGGAAACTGGACAGTGAATCACATGTGAGGCAAAGCTTCCCTTCTCCAGCCTTTCAGCCAGGCCAGAAACAATCAAATCCAGATTTTTCTGTGCTGTTCTCTCTGTAAGGTAAAATGGTGAATGGGAAATAATGAAACAAATGCCAGTTTCCCCTGAGCTGTGTCAGCCTGGTTTGAATCTGAAGCCAAAATGTGTACCAGAGCTAGCTTCTGAGGTAATGCAAATCTAAATAGCGTTAATGAGTTTAGTTTACGATCTGGCCTTCAGTTAGTATTTAATCTGGAGAAGCCAGCTTGTCTTTACTAATTACACATTATAAACACCTTGCCATGCTTTGTTCATTAAAGCAAAGTAAGAAGTTCAATCCATATAGGTTAATGAGTTTTGGATCTGTTCAAAAGCTTGTCCTACAAATGCTTTGAGGTCAATGGGAGGTTTCTCCATGCAATCAAATCTCTTGAGCTTGGACTCTGTAAAGTAATAAGCAGGAAGAGTAATTAACGGATTATCTAAACTAGTAAAATGGGGGCAGGTTCTGAATCTGTCCTTCAGTATCAGACCAGGAATGATTTGGCAGGGGCTGGAGGCATCAGAAACTGGTTCCACTTTGTCATCCTCTGCTGACGCTTTGCCACATCAGACCTGCAGAGCAGCAGGCTTGTAAACAAACATGTTTACATTGCCACCTTGCAAAACAAAATGCTACTGGCTTCAATTTAGATGCCATTAAATCTTCAGCTGGAGACTCCTGTGTGACATTTTTGATTTCGCATGCATAACATACTGTAACTCAATGACAATGTCTGCTCTCCATATCGTTCCTGAGCAAAATAGCTCTCTTAACCATGCGGGTGTTGATGACAGATGTTTCAGATCAATCACTAGAAAGAGATAACAGGAGTGTCTTGGATCATTACAGGACATGAATCTTTAAAAGTAATTATAGGTGGTAACAACCGGTATGACAATTGAGTCCCTCCAGCCTGTGTTCCACCGTAGAAAACAACTATGTGTGATATTTCCCCATAGGAATGTGCTGCTGACTGCCAGATCCTGCTGCTTTTTGATGTGAAGTCACATTGTGCAATGCTAAAAAGGAGATATGTTCCTAGTACAAGTTTCTTGTTAGCATAGCAGATCTAATTGGAATCTAAGGAAGCTGGCAAAGCAATTGGATGCTAATTTTCTCCTTTTTGCATAATTAAAAAAGAAATATTCATCTCTTTGTGTGCTATGCTATTGAACTGTCAAATTTAGCACATCATACACCCATGGTGTATTTTATATAATCTTTCTTAACAGGGATATAATCTATACATATTATTTGAAGAGCTAAATTCTTGTTGGCTTCAGCTGGAGCTGAATATAGACAGATGAAGCAAGAGGAAAGACACAGGATTTGGCCTTTTCATTGGAAAATATAGAAAGATAATACTGAATCAAAACGGCTCTTCAGATTTTAAACTCAGAAATTGTTCTACTTGAATTTGATCACTTCAGTTTGACTGAAACTCTGTAACATCTAGTTTGTTTGTGCACCTCACTAGAAACCATTTATAAATTCTGGTTTGAAAATGGAGATATCTGGGTGTGCCTCAATGTAGGCAGAAGCTACATCTGGAGTCATCTGTTCAGCATCCTTCTTCTCTCATAAACATCCATTTCAAGCAGAAGCAATTTAGGGTAATGAATTTGCTAGATGTCCGTTGCTCCAGCATCTCTGTAATGGGATTAAATTAAAGCAAAGTTGCTCAAATGTGGAAGTAAGAAACTGAGAACTGATGCTAACTTTCAAAATCACAGAGGCTAGCATGGGACAGGGAAGCTACAGAGATACGTAGGAAGTTTGGATAGTAAAGAGAAACATGGTATTGCAATGTGGGTATACGCCTTAGCTCTGAGACCTACCGCAGTCTCTAAGTCAGAAGGTTTAGTAGAGGCCAAGAGGACCAAGCTAGTGAGTGTTACTTTCACTTGGAGCGGGGGTGCACACGCAACTGCAGCAGCTGATTTAGAATCTAGTAGCTCAGCTTCCAACCCTTTTTGCAACAAAGGGGACTTTCCTGCATTTCATTATACTGACTTCAGCTTAGTTTGCCCAGTGGTTGAAGTCATATTGGATTTCAGTCTTCCTGAACCTGGGGGCATCCATGAAAGTTCAGTCTATCCTCTGTTCAAGGCATTTAGAAGAGTGTCACCTGGAACTTGTGGGACAGATCACTTTCTGTTTTGTTTGCAAACTTGTCGTAACTGCTTTCTGAGAAGTATTTTGTAACTCTTTGTGCTCTATCTCTTTATAATTTTAACTTGGACCATATTTCCTTAGGGCCCGGACGAGAATGTCTTGACTGAGAAAAAGAAACTTCATTAAGGTCCACGTGTATTAAATATACTGTCGGCTACTATTTCACTAACAAGAATTTTCCTGACAAACAAGGAAATTAGACTGCTTTGATATGGTCCAGTTTTGATAGAACCATTAAGGCAATGGGGTTTATTTTATTACCTTCCAGGTACTTGCAAACAGATGTGTAATATTTTGTTCCAAAATCTTTCCAGATTTTCCAGACTCTATCAAAGATAGCATGACCAGTTTGTAACTCTTTTCCCTGAAAAAGTTATTCACTTGCCCGTAATCAATCTTGTGAGAACTCCTCTGTCCTCCATGGTCTCTCAACCTAGTTGCTGAAGATTCATTCAGTGAGTTCCCCAGAGAGTTTAAGGTTATTTTTTGAAGACTTTGATGACATCCATGACTGTGAGTTGACTAAAATGATCTTGAATTTTTACTGTCATCCAGCCTTTCTTCTTATCTGCTTCCTGTAAATACATGATGGGCAAACTACATTCTAAGTTAGCCTGTTACCATTAGTTTATTAATATCCTCCTCCTCTTTTTCTCTAGCTGAAGAGCACTTTAGCGTAAGAATAATTTTTTACCCTTTCAAGCAGTCTGCACGTTATTGCAGCTCTCTTCTCTTGTAGCATGCCTAGCATCTGGAGCAGCCTTGCTTCCATCTCTGCTTCATCAACATTTCTCCTTTTTTTCAGCTTCCCTGGAAAGCTGTTTATTGCTTCTCTCATTACTCTCTGCTTTATTTCCCTCTTTCTTTTATTATGGTGCTTTCAAAGAGTCTTATTTAACATTACAAAACACAATGGATTTTTTTCCTCATGACGGGTAACAGGATAAAGCTGTGCTGCCTGGTGAACACTGTTGCTGGGGATCTGGTGATGTCTCTCCTTTCTACTCATGTAAAGCTTAACGTTGAACATAGAATATATCAGACAGAATTCACTGAAGGAGCATCTTAGCTGAATTAGTAAAGCTACCAGTCTTCTCACATGAGACAACCAGAATGGGGGAGAGAGCACAGTCTGGGGAGCCCTGTGACACAGAAAGATGCAGAGATGGGGGGAAATTGTTGCTCTGCCTGAAGAAGAAACATTCCTGAGAGAAGAGATGGGCAAAATAACCATACTTGAGTTGCAGGGAAAGGCATGCAGAACATACTGGGAATCAGGGGAAATCATATACAGCAATAAAATATCCAAAGCCAAGGACATGGCTGAATCTTCATCTTAAAGAAAGCTGAAGTAGTTTCAATTTCTGTAAGACAGGGATAAGCTGGAACTAGTTATTTGTTTACAATGGAGCATATGCTGGCATGGGCTGTTTGAGGAAGGAAAATCCTGAACAAAATAGAAAGGGGAAATGATGTAAATTGGCTTTGCTCTATAGAGAGAATGGGATCATGGAGAGTGATAACAGCGTAGTCTTGAAGTGAAATGCACCACTGCAACAGGTGCCACAAGCACAACGCGCACCTTGTCTCTTATATTGTCCCCTTCTTAAATGTCTTATGGCCACAGACATGGAGGTGCTATCTTAGCTTTGTCTAAATAAACAGGGTTTCTTCCTTTTAAAAGCCAGTTTAATGCTAGTCAAAACCCAGACTAGTTTCCTGGAGATTTCCCATGTGTACATTTACATGTGTGCTTTTTCCATTTTCAGTGTTTCCTTACTTCCCTGTGGACTTGGATCCATGTCCCACTGTGAATCTAGTTTAAGTCGTCTACCTTGTTTAGATTAATTATACTTCAGTTATAAATGCCAAGCTTTTAATTTAGATTAGAAAAAAGAGAAAAAATAAGTATCTAGAGGAGAAGCTCTGCAGCAGGCTGCATACCAGCAAAATTGCTAAAAGGCAGCTAGAAGGCTTTATAAAATATCTCTGGGCCTAAATTAATCAATTCTGCTCATTTGCAATGAATTCACACCATCAGGAGCCTGATAAGGGGCAGTTTTTTAAGTGACTCCTTAATGAAGTGCTTCAGCAAGTGACTAATAGGGACATCGGAGCGTGCTGCTTTAGCTTGCATGGACTGACGTTTGGTGATGGTATCTACAGGAAAATGTACCGGTTTTAGGTCAGGGGAGAAGAGTCTGTGAACTTTTCTGGAATGGTCTCTATGCATTGACCTTATCCTGAATAAACGCTGCTGTTTAACATTAGCATGCAGCAGTAGAGGTATCTGTGGTGATCTCAGCGTGCTGAGAAAGACAAAGACCCTTCCCTTAATAAAGTAATGTAGAATAAATTTTTGGGTGCTAGGCAAACTCACTGTGGGGTTGGATTTAGTACTAAATTACCTTGTCACAAAGGGCATGGTGTGTCAAGCTAACACTAAGTGCCAGGCTACTACAGAGCTAATAAAAACCTTGTAACAAACTAATTTGTAAACCCCCTTTCTTTCTGGCTTACTGAAAAATCTCTTAGCCTACAAATGCCTCAAACAGGTATTCTTATTTTAGTTATTCTATTCAGCCAATAACATTGTCCAACAACTTTTGTTCGGAATCTAACACCACCCCTGGTAAAACAGTCCTATTTTTGCTCCCTGTCTAGGCTAAGGGGATTTTCAGACAAAGCCCATATGAATACTTGTGTTTGCCAGACTAATGTTTATTTTCTGTGAGATCTTTCTGTAACTTTAGCATAAATGATGTAAGAGGGTTTTTGCTGTAAACCATTTACTAAACAACAAAAAATCCAGCCATCCAGCTAACCAATAGAAAAAGCCCACAACCTTTAATAATAATAAATTATGGTTCAATAAAATTAATTTAAAACATGTAAATATAGACTGTAGAACACAGGATTCCCTTATTGTTATGCATACATATTTTAATGAAGTGTGAATCAAACACATATTTAGCAAGTCATGTTGCATAGTCTACAAGAAGGATTGTCTGTATTTCTTCCTATGATAGAGATGGCAAAACCAGTTTGCCTACACTGAAAGCATTCTTTTCCATATCTCCTGTGGTGTTAAGAAGCTGTTTTGATGTGATTTTCCAGGTGCTATTTACAGCACAGGTATCACTAGGAGGGAGAGAGCAAAAGCAAGAACAATAGAAACAAAGTCAGGAGGCAGAAAACACAAAGGGAGAGAGGAAAAACCACATAGGGATGGAAAACACCATGCACAGAACAAGGAATTAAATCAGGATTCATTTCTTCTGAATACTGGAATGCAAGCAGAAGGCAAACCTCAGTTTCATCACTTTGTGCATTGATAGCTTTTAAAATATATGGGAATATATTTTCTATACATATGGGAATGTCAACTCAGAGTATTCTGGAAGACATCTTGCCACTTCTCTACTTTATCTTTGAAATTTAATGCTAGGTTTCTGCCTGGAAGTAGTGCATTTTTAATTTTTTTTTTTTTCAGGTGTCATTTGTTGTTTTGAGTTTTTCCTAACTGTAGATTACATCTACGCCTGTGATAGGTGTCTGGTGTACTCTGTGAGAACACCATTATGTACAAGTCTGCTCACTGTTCTGTGGCTGTTATTAACACTGAGTGAGAAAAAAGGTTTTTTAGTTTCCAGCAGCCATAACAGTTCAGCAATATGTATTTGAGTTCAATACAGCCTTCCTTAAAGGACAATGGCCCTATAATTTCCACACAACGTGGAGACACACAGGATGTGGAAAAAGCAGCAAAAGTTGATTTGAGATCCCAGCCTCCAAAAGTGTCAAAGTGTTGGTATTCCTGTTCAGGTCCATTTGTTTTCACTAGATGGACTGTCCTTGGAAGATAAGGAAAGATGAAGGTGGACATGTCCTTATACACAACTGTTTTGGTGGCTATTCAGTAGCCAGGTTGTAATGGCCAAATTGAAACAGATTCCTCAAAGCTGCCCATTCCCCTTTGGCCAATGAAATTAAATAGGAAAAAGGATGGTCTAAACCCAGTCTGATTCTGCTCCTGAAATACAAGCAATTTATCCCAAAACTCAGAAAGATACTTTACCAAAACTCTGTCCCAAATCTCTTCAGGCACAATGTCCTTTCCTAGTTGCTCTCGCAGTAGATATATGCCACCTCAGGGTATGTCGTAAAATAATGAGTCAGCCTGAAAGGAACAGTTTCCAAGAAAATTCAGCAAGCTGATGATGGACAGCAAATCAAGCCTTTATTGGCAGCAGCCCCCTGAGGTGCTCTGAGATCTAATTGTCCTAAGGGCTGAGCTCTCAAGAAAACTTTCTAAGCTCTATGAGAAGTTTCCCTCTCCTTAAATGGCGTCTTACAAAACACTTCTTTGGAGTTTTATGCCAAAACTTGTGGGGCCACACTGGCCGTACATCTGCAACCTCAAGCCTATTTACGCTGTTCTTCTGAGACAGGTTTCCTGCACTTCACTAAGTTAGGGGTTTCCTTTCATTAAATCAGGGATTTCCTTTCTTTCTTTGCTGATTCCCCATGATGCATACGGTACAGAATCCATTAAAATAATCAGTTCCATGCAGTTTGGCTCTAAAGCTCAGTGGATATTTTATTTTACCATTCAACCAACATCAACTAAAGATCATTAATTACCTAATACGAAATGCAGGAGGCAGTAGGAAATGGAAGAGCACTTCTCATCAACTTTCCCAGCCTCCGGCTCAGCCTGCAGTGCTCACCCTTTAATTTGCTTCATTGCGATCAGTGTGAATCTTCTCATTGCCGTGTTCCTGGGTGAGCTTTTGTAGAACCACGTTGCTCAAAAACATCCCCTCCTTCCTCCTGGTCCCACCTCCCCCCTAAAAAAAAAACCAAAAAACCAAAAAAACAAACAAGGCGCAAAAAAGCAAGGACACCTGGTAGCACAGCTGGCTGGATCGATGTCAGAGAAGAGCTCACCGTCCATTTCATTTTCCAGGAGTTTTCAAACACTGTGGCCAGGAACAGAAGCACTAGAGAAAGATTGTGTCTGGAGATGAAATGAGTCAGAAGCTCTGAAACAAGATGAAAAAAGTGTTATTCAAAGTTGAGAGCATGTTTCTGGTTAAGTTGTTAGAGAATCTTGAGTTCATTTAAGTTGATTGCCAAGTTCCAAAGATTCCTATTATGGTGTCTTTGGAAGGAAGAGGACAGGGGGAAAAAAATAGTGATTTTGGAAAAGTAAATTTATCCCAATGTAATAACTTACTAACATCGACTTTATAAACATAGTCAATGCCCACCGAACACCCTGAGTCTCTTGGTCATTGGGGTCAGGGCCTTATGCCTGTTGTTTGTATTCTCATTTCCAACTTCCTTGTGTCTTACAGAATGAAGTCCTGTTTGGCTAAATATGTGACAAATACAGACTGTGCCTAAATTCAGGAGAAGAACAGTGTGCTTTGACATCTGATTAGAAATAAGGGACAGAGACAGAGGCACAAAATAAATTAATGGTAAAATATAGGCTTTTCACAGCCCAAGACCGTCTTGTTCCACCACGTCTGGGTGCAAATCATGTTCCAGGTCAATGTCTGGGTATCCCTTCCAGTACTGGGCTTGAGTTAGTCAGCCCTGGGTGTATTAGTTTGGGTGGTTGAGTGTATTATTTTGGGATTAGCATTGGGTAAGAGTAGGTTTGTACATTGGGGTTTGCAAAACAGGCAAGATCAAACACAGGATTAGAAATAACTGGTCACTGTTAGGACAGGAGCTCCACAAAACAATTTCAGGGATAAAGTCAGTGTGGCATTGAATTATTCTGTAAAATGAATCTGAAAACCCCAGGGGACTGATAGTGAAAGGCAGTCTCCACTTAAGTTTTTAGAATTATTTGAACATGTTTTTCTTTTTTTCTCTTTATTTGAATGTCTGCTTTCTGAAAATAGAGTTAGAAATAAGAAGTTATTATGAGACAAAGAACAGTATAATCTCTTTTGTTCTGAATTATTTCCTAAATGAAATTTCAGCTACATAGTCATGTGTAAGGAAAATTCTGATGCTGATGGTCAGTTCTTTCCAAAAAAGGATAACTGAATTTAAATAAAGGCAATTTTGACTAGTTTACAATTTAAATTCCTGTTGTAAATACTATGTCCAACACCTGTTTGGATGGTGTGACAACACACTGAACAGAAATGTGAGTGACTCTTGGGATTCATGCTTATTAGTGGGCTTCATTCCTTTTGTTTTTGCTGAGCAGTTGCAGTTTCCTAATTCTATTAAGATGTAGCATAATCTTCAAATGTGAAGATCAGTGCCAATAGGGATGTCATTTGGCTTCAGTTTAAGAAGTTCTATGAAAATGCTATGAATCTGTTTAGTATATATAATTAGTTGTGGTCCTGTTCATGCACTTTATGGAATTGTTTTAGAATATCCTTGTGCTGTGCTTGGTTATGGACAGAGCACTGCAGCTCATTGTGGCATCATGTGTTTCTGACAGCTCCCCGGATATGCCCTGTTTTGTTCTACTTAATTGAGAGATGGGTAATTTACAGCCTCTGGGCCATCTATGGCTTGCAATTTTGTTTCACAGAGCCTGTGGCAGATGATCATTTTATCCTGGCTAACACCAAGATGCATATTAATGGAAGGTCTACCAAAGACATTTGAGTGGCCTGTCTGGATAAGGAAAATGTCCTCATCCTAATTCAACGTAGCATTCAAAGGGATAATAAAAATTTTGTTTTGTGCATCACTGTGTTTAGATGTGGACTAGGAATTTCCCAGTATAATCTCCGTGGTAATTTAGACCATCTTTCTTTCTGCTATGGGACTAGAAATCTGCCATTAAAGGGACTTTTGAGACATCCTTGAAACTATTAGCTGGTACCATAATGATAAATGATAATGACTGACGGCTGTCAGGTTATGTTACCATAGCTGTGTCTCTGGGAATGTTCCTCCTCTGGGCCAGATCTGCTGTCAGTGCTATCTGGTAGGGGAGCAACGTGTTTAGCATAAATGCCACTCTCTCTTCAAATCATCATGGCACAGGAACTTCCTGCGGATACAAAAGGTGCCCAAAGAATCTGTGGTAAGATTTGTCCCTGATGGGGTGAACGGATAAAGAAATGCCAGTTAGCTCCTGAAGTCAATCCTGGGAGAGCAGGGCCACAAATACGAGCATTTATCCCCGTGAAAAGCACATGTAGGAACAGTCACATCCCAGTAGCACCATAAGGAACAGCCAAATGCTGTGACACTTCACCCCTGTTTCACATACCCCCAGTCAGGGCTGTGGTCAGACCAGTATCACCTTTTCACTAAATCACGTGCCCTCTCACTTTTTGTCTATTTTCTTTCCCCTGTCCCCACACTCCTCCCTCCCAGCAAACCCACACAGGGGAAGCTGCCTTCTCCGCGCAGCCTCCTGAGTGGGTTTCAGGTGGCAGCAGAGTAGTAGGAAAGAGCTCCCAGGACGGACACGCGGCATCTTCCCCCACAAGGACCCCGGGAGAAGGTATTTTTGGAGCAAGTATGATGGTAAGCACTGGAAGCCTTCAGTCCCGTCCTTGCTGCTCAGAAAAGGAATGGGTATTCTTTTTTCCCCAGCAATTTCTAATTGTAGTAGCAGTTACAACTTCAACAGATGGTTTGGCTCATAGAAAAATCTCTAAAGAAATTAAAACATCACAAGTTGTTGAAAGAGGTAACTGTCACTAGCAGATGAGTATTAGGACAGACTTAATCAAGTTTCTTTTCCCAGAACCCGTCAAAACACTTGTTTTGTCTATTACAACAGCTCTAGAAGTTTCTTAATCTCCTGGCTTTATCCATTTTCCTGATATGAAACCCTCAGAAAGACTGGAACCTCCTTTTCCCACACTGGTCTCTTTTTTTTCCCACTGGGTGCTGCATTCTTCATTTGTGGGTTGCAAAGCAGAATGCTGTAACTATCTGTGCTCAAGGCCTGAAAACAGACAATTTAGTGCATTGCAAATCAGTTTCAAACTCCATTTCATTAGCAGCACCCTTGGACTGCAAGTAATAAATAATTCCAACAATTCTAAACATCAAGAATGCTATGAATTATGAGCTTTTCATCAAAATAACATGTAGGATCAATAGAAACAGAAGGTGTCTAGATAAGCACATTTCATAATTACTGCTTAGATCTGCATAAATCAATTTACTAGCACACTTCAGGAAAAAAGTTCATTTTTTTAAGATGCATTAAAATAATGGTATCTTGATGGAAGGTTACATCCTATCTCCCTTTTAATAATACCTCTTAAGAAAATTTAATTTCAACTTCAAAAGGAGCTACATTAAATATCAATCCTGTATAAATGGATCTGACACATTTATGTTTCATTATTTTATTTTATTCCGTCCCCTCCCTCAAAGGAAATGAATCAATCATTTTGTTACTCTTCATCTTATTCTTTCTTGTGCAAAGCTAGCTCCTTGAAATAATCAGGCCTCTTTGACAATCAGTTAATAAACAGACACTTAAATATTCTTTTCTTGCAGCCTAATGGGCAGGCAATGAGGTTGAAAGACATTGCATAGTGCACATCGTACTTGTTCCTTTTCTCAGAACAATCTAATAAACCCTCAAGCTCTCTAGTATTTTGAATAAGATTTATTTCAACTGTCTAATCAATCAGTTAAAAACAAGATATGAAAATTCAGTAATTTAAATGTAAAGTTTCTCATGTTGATAGGTTTGATCATTCTTTCTTGGGATAAGTTACAATCGATTGGGTTCAAAACAGGGAAACATCACTGTATCATGCCACATGGAAGTTGCCATGAATAAGACTACTTTTTCCAAGGAATTTTAATTTATAGAAAGTTATTTTCATTAGCCTGTTGTGTTAGGAGGTGGTAGTGCAAGTCTGGAGAACAAATAGTGCATATTTATTTAAGAAGTGGAAAATGATGATGTGGGCCCCTTTGTCAGTTCTTTGTAGCCTTCAGATATTTAAAACACTTTAGTAGAAAGAGTAATTCAAGATGTCAAAGTAGCTGAAAAATGGGATCGAGTAAAATATGGGTTTCCCAAAGGTAGATCACACAAGACTAACTCAATAACTGTATTTGATAAGGGAATTTCCCTTCTAGGAAAGACAGGTGTTCTTGTCTTAAAAAAAAGAATTTTATAGGATCCAAACAGGAAAAAAAACATAGAGAAGGAAAAGAAATAGGGAAGATTAAGAAAGGAGTATTATGATGGAGGAGTAAGAAATTAGAAGATAACAAACAGTGTTGAAAGGAGGTATATGAAGCTTGAAGAAGGTAACTAATATGGTTCCTAAAGGACACATTTCAGAATTGATTGTACCTAATATTTTAAATAATAACCTTGTATTAACACACTCCCACTTCTTAGGCCAATATGCTGATGAAAGGAAGATGGAAAGTATTGCTAATGCAGATGGTCAGGTTATCCTACAGAAAGAATTCGAGGACTAGAGTCTTAAAGTTGGGATGGAATCAAGAATATGAAATGTATTAAAAATCACATATAAAATGTATGTGTTTAGAAACTAAGAATGGGAGAAAATCGAGTTTGTCAGGTGGAAACAACACAAAGAGGATATGAATACACTGAAGAGTCAAGTATGACTGTTAGCCAAATTAGCACTGCACATTAAAAAGTCAAACACAATCCTAGGAAGTATCGAGCTAGGTGTCAATGCTGTTATATAGAGATTGCTATCTAGTCTATGATATAAGAGCAGTTCATAAAGTTTTCCTTTTTATTGCATTTGCAATATGAAAAAAGACTGAGAGTTTTTTCTTCCTTCTTTCATTCTGGACTCAACAAGTGAAACGATCTGTTTTGCTGAGGCTCCTTCACAGCTGAATTCAAAACTGCTGACCCTGTGAAGGGAAAGGATTATGTGAGGTTTTTGGTGTTAAACCAAACTTTCCCTCCTTGTACAATATACGTCGCTACTACAAGTGAGAAATCCTCAGAGGAGGAGGAAAAGAAGGTCTCAGCTGCCGTACTTTTTTGTCTGGCTATAGTGCCCTATTGGTCTTTGGTTTTGCCTTGGCAAACAGTTTGTGTGGCCCTTGTAAGTGTGCAAAGTGTTCCTCAGGATCAAGAAAGAATCAAGGCCATAAGATCAATGTCAGGCAAAACCTATTCATTCAGATAATAAGAACAGAGGTGAAAAAGACCCAAAACATTAAACACTTAATTTTTCATGATCTCGTTTTTTGTCTTTGCCTGCCTGTCTTTCTCCTACCTTGCACGTTAACTGCTTAGAGTAGGGAAATAAGAATCTTATTATCTCCCCACAGGTACGTGGCTATGGTTTATGACTAACATTTGCAGATACGTATAAACTAGGATTAAGAGTAATAGTTCAGATTATACTACTTCAACTCATGCCCCTTGGAAACATATTGTCCTGAGTGTCTCTGACATCACCTATGACATTAAAAAACAATCAAGTTAAAATTGAGATTGGCAGGAAAAGCAATGTGATATTGCCTGTGGTGTTATTTGTTCAGTATTATTATTTCAATGAAGGTTGGCAAGCAATTGGATTAGACCTATTTCCAGTGAACCCAAGTTGAAATACACTTTATGATTTGCATGGCCCCAGTTCAGCTATGAACTGTATGAGTTTTTTGAAAGGCTTCTTGAAGAAACTGCAAGATAGAGATAGGAATAATTAAAACTTGTAGTTAAGTCACTTAGAAGTATGCATAATGAGGATTATCCAAATCTTAAATGATTATCTTTAATTTATCATTCAGAAACTTCCTTATCATGCAGTAACAGCCTCTTCTCCCTTACCATTTAGAAAGAGTTCTTGAAAAAAATGCACTACTCTCAAGAATTACACACTCCTTTCAAATAAGGAAACAACATGTGTGTATATATATATGTGTCCTCTGTGAGTTTATCTTGGCACCCTTAGATGCATATGTTTTCACATGACCCCTTTGAGACAGACAGAAGGAACACATCCAAGGCTTTGTTTATGAGGCCTTGGTTGTGCACTTGCAAAGTCATGGGGCTACTGTGGTATAAGACCTATCCCATTTTGACAGTCTATGGCATCGTTAGGCCTTTCTTTGCCACTCTGCACAGCCATGCTGACATTTCCTGCCACAAACTACCTCAGTGGAATCGAGACCACCATATCCTTCCCATGGACACCAGCAGCTGTTCCTTCCTTTACACCCTTGAAGCACTTCATTTTTCATGTGTGACCAAAACTCATCTGCTACCTTTCCTTTTCCAGCCCATAGCGCCTGTAAAATACTACAGGCTGTGTAACATGATCTTCCAAGACCTGGATATAACATGTTTGGTAGGAAGCTTTCCCTCACAAAGATACAGCCTGTCTGCTGGTGGTGTCCCCTTGATGTATGTTCACCTCAAGCTTCACCTTTGTGACTTTTGTATATGGGTGCTTTAGCAAAACAAATTCTTTCGAAGTCCCCCTTGCAGTAGGACTGCTTGAAGGATGGCTCTGGGACAAAGCATGTCTGCAAGCCTTGAGGAGGCTTCAACTTGCATCTGCTGAAGGTGAGTCTTTTTGGTGTTATTTCCTCTCTGCTGTAACTGTTCTGAGCAGCAAATAACTGAGAACCACATGGTGCTTTGGGTACTGTCTTTAAAAGAGATGATCCAACCCCTGTGTATGATGAGAATTTGGGGGAAGAGAACTTGGGGCCATATCAAGAGTACTCTAATTTGACAATGTAAATGCACCTGAAGGATCATGTTCAGAGGCACCAGATACTTTGGTGTCCTTAAAACAGTGGTATAGAGTATCTAAATACATCTGACGGTCCCAGTCACCTAAGATCATAAGGTCAGTTTGGAGAGCTAGTGCTTGTCTCACAAACCGAGGCTACTGCTCAAACCACAAGTCTGTTCTTCCTCTTCTGAGTCTCCTTTTCTACAGAAATCATGTTTTTGTGAACTGGGTGGTTTTTTTCTTTTTTTCTTTTTTTTTTTTATTTGCAGTGGGTGGAAATGGACCCCTGTTTTACTCAGATTTAAGAGTATAGAAAGGCCATTAATTTCACCATGGACTGTAGCACAGTGGTACAAGCAGAGAATCTGATTTTCAAAGGCTTCATCACTGGTATTGACTGCCTTCAAGCACTACTCAAAATCAGTGTTCTTTCTTGTCATCTATATCATAAGAAAGGCACTACAGACAGAATTGTCTCTGTTCTCTGCAGGTGTGGAAATAACAAAACTGGGTACTACCCTTCCTAAAAGGGACATTTTCCCCATGGATTCAGCTCCCACCATGTTTGTCAATGGGTAGTATGTGATAATGACGTGTCCTGTGGAAACTATAAAGTCAGAGCAATTACAGAACAAAGAATTTAAACTCACTTTGTGTCAGGATTTGCTGGTGGGTTTTTTTCAGAGGAGGAATTTTTTTATTTTTCATTTGAGCTCTACAGATTACATGATGTTTTATTTGACTGGCATTCAGAGCAGATTGACATCATGATGCCTTCACAAGGAGGGGGAAATGGTGGAAAATTTAATATGTATATTTTGGGGTGCTTATTTTCAGATGGGAGGGGAAGTCTGCATTCATGAAACTTTACTTTGCTTCTCTCCTGTCACCTAATATTTTCCTTATTCCATGTGGAAAATGATCTTATCAAATTGCTCCTGCTGATGACTTTCATGAAAATCACACAAAATGGGGGGAGAAAAAAAACCTGAATTTTGACTCTCAGACATTCTGATACTAGAAATTGGGGGTAGGAGGAAAGAGGAAGAGGAAGGAGAATTAGGGGAAAATTAATAAAGTTGAATAAGAAAACTAGTAAGGGGATGAGTGAAGCACCCGGCGTTAATGCACTTAACCCCAGAATCCTCAGCCAGGAGAGAGATTCTGCAAGCCAGTCAATAAGTTTCTTCTCTGAAACCCTGTTTGTCAGGCAAGCCCATCCACTTTTTATCAGCTACTGCAGGCATCTATTTGTCAGGAGTGGTTTAGTCTTACTGAAAGACATGCTAAGGCAGGGGTCTCAGATTCTAACTGTTGGCACACCAGGATGTGCCAGAATACGAAACTCTACAGCTGATGCTGATTTAATGTAATATCTGCTGTGGTGACCAGAAAAAGACAAGAAATGCCTGGATCTCTGTGATCCAGGGCACCAAACTGGCAGCCAGGGAAGGCTGTTCAGCTACTGTGTGGGATGACTATTCACCAAAGAGGTAGGAAGGCAGGCTGGGTAAGGATATGGCAAGGTCTCCCTTGGAATTGCAGCCCAGCTAGTATCAGCTCCCTGGGGACAGAGCGTACCTGGGGCTGTGACCTCTCTACATCGTTTTGTGGTTTGTTGACTCAGGACTCGGGAGAAAACTATGGTTCCTTGCCTGTCTCTGCTGATTTGGATTAGGTTAAACCTTGCGGTCCCTCAGCTCACTGGTTTCTCAAGTATCGAGAAGTTATGTGTGTAGACCTGTGCATGCACCTATGTTAACATTTATACATATACACATATATATGTGTGTGTGTATGCATATACATGTGTATTCCCATCTTTATTTAGACTTGTAGTGTAGAAACTGTTGCCTATTATGAATCTACCAACAGTATTTTTAATACAGTGTTTTCTACAAGGTCCTGTGAAAGTCTGTGTGGCTTTTAACATTCTTCTGAAAGACAAATGACTGTTTTGAGATGTTTTCAGTAAAATTGGTTCTTGAATATGCTATGTCAAGTAGAGGCTAGTAGCAATGGTATTTGCACATGGCATGCTCAGAGAGTAGAAAGAGAACTCGAGCCTCCAGCACTTTTCAATAGGTAACTTTCATTGCAATTGTGAGAGCAACTGGAGAATTTGGATCTCCTGATTACCTGAATCTTAGCTTTGTATGGGACTGTGTTCATCCACAGTTTTATGAACCGGCTGTCACTCAGCACTGGGATTGAGGCCAGAGGCTGCCCAGATAGTTTTATGGGAAAGGTACATCTATCCTGCATGCCCAGGAGCTTCTGAGCCAGAAGCTGTGCTGACTGACCCCCCTTTTACACAGTTCCCCCTGCCTTAAGTAGGGTCATGGCACTGTCCCGATGTCTGCAGCACTAATCTGCTGAGTTTGGTCATGGGTCTTCCTGGGAGTGAATAGGTTATGGAGATCAGAGTGCTGACAGGGCAAGTAAAATTTCTTTTAAGGTTAACATTGCTTTTAGCAGGTCATTCCCTTCTTTGAGAAAAAACTTTAGACCATGCCACTCCCCAGGATTGCAGTGCATTCCTGTGTGCTTACTGGGTGGGACCATGCAGGTTTTCTGGCTCCTGAAGGTCAGGGCCAGAGATGAGACACTTGCCACAGCTGTGGAGTACATATCCCTGTGGCCCTCTCTGCCTGAGCATCATCCACCAGCAAATACAGGCATTTGCAAATAATTGGGCTTTTAGATAGGCATCAAGTTTGACAAGGGTAAATTTACCCTTTACAGCTGACTTCTGCAGAAGAGAAATTTTTCCTGGTGGAGAAATTCTTCTTGGTGTTGCAAAAAGCTGCTGTCTGTCACAGGCAGTCCCTTGGGCTTGATTCTGACACAGGTGCTGTTATTACACAGATTATAGAACTCCTTTCAGCCTTAAGAGCATCAGTGTATCTGGTTCTGGGTGACATTTTACCCTGAGCATGAGGCCATAATCAGTATGTAGTACTTACTAGCTGTGGCAATGAGTCCTTTTGAAATCACAGGAATATTCCTGCAAATAAAGGTAAAATGGCTTCTATTTTTGGTGTAACTGATTGAGATACCAGCGATTTTCTATGACCAGACAAATTTTAAATTTTGTTAGTAATTCAGATTGATAGATAGCTTCTTGACTATTACAGTTCTACAGCTTTTTCAAGTTGACACATATATTTTATCTAAGCACATGTGAAAAATACTAAAACTTAGAATACATATCCAGTCTAATTTCACTTGAAAATTATAACCTGCTATCTTTACACTAAGACAGGACTGTCATTGAGGGCCAACTGTGCAAGGAAAATGTGTTCAAATGAAGCACAAGTTCTTTTCATCAACGGTCTTCAATCCAGACATGAATACTGCCTGCCTCTTAATTTTTCTTTTATTTATTTTGCCCTTCAGATATTGAGGAAGGCTTGCCAAAAGCTTTGTTAATCATTGAAATGTGAGAAGCTAACCTTATCAATCTGTTTCTTGTGTTCAGAAGAGATATCATACACCTGAAGTAATGATGTGTTATAGAGTCCATTTCCCTGGATTGAAATATGGTATATAACCACTGAAGCAGATCAATAAAAACATAGTTATTTTGAAGAGAAATGTCTTTTTAACAAAACAGATTATTGCTTTTCCAATAAATCAACTTTTTAGCTAAAAATTTTCTAGTTTCAATCAAAACCCTCACCATTCCTCTTGTTAATCTCAAAACCAACCTTTATGTGAAAGAAAATGTCTTCAGAAATTGTTGATAATGAAAAAATATCTTTGGATATGATTTTAATGATTAAAAATCCCAACAACTGCTTAAGTAGTTCTAAGGAATAAGGAGAACATAGTCAACTTAAAGTACAACCTGAATTTAAAGTTATTGAACTGAATTTGCAAACTAGGCACCATATTTTTCAGCTACATATGATTTACATACAAATGCATTACAATTTTTTGTAATACCGAAGTGAAAATTTTGTATCTAGAGGTTACAAGACACTACTTGAGTGTAAATGAGGGGAATTTTTTGCCCATTTAAAAAGAATATGAAAAAAAGCATGTTGATAAAGTCCAACTGAACTGTTTAGTCTGAGTTTCAAGACCAGTCTAAGATACTATTTTTTAATTGCAAAAGAATTTGGAAACAAAGGTAGACGTGCAGTGCTCTTGATAAGACACCTTACACCTGTAATACACCCAGGTACCCTCTTGAATTACTTCATCAGTTATTCTGCCTTTTTAATACTGACTAGTGCATTTCCGCTGTGTTACACTGGGTCGTGGTTTAGGCCCAGCCGGTAGCTGGGTGCCACGCGGCCGCTCACTCAGCCCTCCCCCAGCGGGACGGGGAGAAGTATAACAAAAGGCTTGGGCCGAGATAAGGACAGGGAGAGATCACTCACTAATTACCGTCACGAGCAAAACAGACTGAACGTAGAGAGGAGATTCATCTAATTTATTACTAGGCAAAACAGAGTAGAGCAATCAGAAAATAAAATCAAGTCTTAAAACACCTCCCCCCACCCCTCCCATCTTCCCAGGCTCAACTTCACTCCTGGCTTCAACCTCCTCCCCCCTCAGCGGCACAAGGGGGCAGGGAACGGGGGTTGCGGTCAGTTGAGCACACGTTGTCTCTGCTGCTTCTTTGTCCTCAGGGGGAGGACTCCGCTCAACGTTCCCCTGCTCCAGCATGGAGTCTCTCCCACGGGCTACAGTCCTTCACAAACTGTTCCAGCGTGGTCTCACCCACGGGGTGCAGACCTTCAGGAGCAAACTGCTCCAGCGTGGGGTCCCTCACGGGGTCACAAGTCCTGCCAGCAAACCTGCCCTGGCGTGGGCTCCCCTCTTCATGGGTCCACAGGTCCTGCCAGGCACTTGCTCCAGCGTGGGCTTCCCACGGGCCACAGCCTCCTTCAGGTGCCTCCACCTGCTCCGGCGTGGGGTCCTCCACGGGCTGCAGGTGGAATCTCTACACCCCCTCATCCTTCCTCCATGGGCTGCAGGGGACAGCCTGCCTCACCATGGCCTTCACCACGGGCTGCAGGGGGATCTCTGCTCCGGCGCCTGGAGCACCTCCTCCCCCTCCTGCACTAACCTTGGTATCTGCAGAGTTTCTTACAGCTCCTCACTCCTCTCTCTGGCTGCAAAAGCTCTCCAACTGTTTTGTTTTCCTTCTTAAATGTGTTATCACAGAGGCGCTGATTGGCTTGGCCTAGGCCAGGGGCGGGTCCATCTTGGAGCCGGCTGGCATTGGCTCTATCAGACACAGGGGAAGCTTCTAGCAGCTTCTCGCAGAAGCCACCCCTGTAGCCCCCCCCCCCACCAAAACCTTGCCACGCAAACCCAACACACACTGTGTCCTGAAGGCATTACAAAGATGTAAATTGTCTGTGTTATCTTTTTGCAACAAACTGTGGCTCATCAAAATTCTGATTTTATGATATGATTACTAGAGAAGGAGGCGGGAGTTTGAAAGTCAGACCTCCCTTGCTGGTGAGCCATCACTAGCAAGAATGAGCCACAGGCCTCCTTTATGTCCTCTATAGTCTGGCAGGACAACTCAGGGCCTGAGCTCTGGCAGCCTGGTCCTCTGTGAAGATGAGCACATTTATGTTCACTCTGTTTTCTCTTGTCCATCACTGTAATGGAAATGATCAGGTTAAAAAACATCAAACTAACATGGTTTTCATTTATTCTTGGACTGGGTGGAAAAGAGGATTGCATCTAGTAGTTTTTGCACCTGTAAGGCTGAGTTCCCTCAAAGGACTGGCAGAGAAAAAAGTCTGCTGTAGCTACTTTTTTTCAATGGCAGGTGAAGAATGACTTACAAGTAAGATCAGTCAGTTGGCATCATCCCAGTTTCTTGCAGCTTTGAGTTTGTGCAAGAAAAAGATGTAAGAATATCAAGGTGTGATTCATTATCTCAGCCAAGAAATCATTAACAAAGGTGCAACAACTTAACTAGCTCTGAATAGCATATCTTAATACTAGCTCACAATTGTTTCTTCTGTTTTTATTCACGGGAAATGGAGTTAATGAGAAACTTTTGTTTTCCTATTTCTGTTTCCCCCTCTGAAAAAGAGATAATATGAAGGCTCCTTACTGCCTAAAACATAAAATATAGATATCATTCTTTCTTTCAACAGACAAAAAAACATCCATGGCATGTTCTGATGATAGTGACAGTGACAATTCTATAAAACATATGTTGATAATTATAATGCAGTGTCTTTAGTTTACGTGACATAGTATGGATAAATAATGACCTGTCTTACTGTGACCCAGATATAGGTCTCTTTCTTGGTTACTAGCAGCAGATGATGCTGGATGCTTTTGAAAATATTTATGATACACCCTCTAGTTTCTGACAATGCTGAACTAGAGGTTATATTCTGATTAAAGAATTTAACAGGTACCAGTGAGGCTATATCATATTTAACTTCTACTTTAATCCATCAATAGTTTGACCATCTACAAAATACTGTGTCAACAAGGTCCACAATTTAGTTATGTGTTGTTGGGAAATGGTCTTCTGTTCGAAGTTTTATGAGCTCTGACACCCAATAATAATATTGTATGTCCTCTGCTCTTAGGCTGTGGAAAGCAGCAACTCATCATCTCTTTTTCACTGTCTTTACATAATATGTGATTTTTGAGAATTGACTCTATGCCCATGATCCCTGTCATCTGTCTTGGAAGCTGAAAATTTCCAGGCTCTTTACTGTCTCCTTGCATGTTTGTCATTCTAACTTTCCTGATTAAGTTGTCATTCTGTTTGTGCCCTTTCAAGTGTGCCCCATTTTTGGAGTAGAATGCAAAGAGTTTCTCTCAGGAGTCAGGATGATGGTGCACCGTAGATGTATGCAGTAGCTTAATAGGGTTTTCTGTTTAGTTTTCCATGGTTTTCTTAATAACTACTCTATTTTCATCACTAATCTGACATTTTCAGGGAAATGTCCACACATACTCCATAATCTTTTTGCCAAGTTATGAACAATTTTAATTTCAACAATTCTGTTTTGTTACTCACTTCATGACCCCTTTCCACGCACTTTGATTCACCTCTACTAGAAGTTATCTCTTGTTGGTTTTGCTGCCTTAATTGTTCTTTCTGTACTCTGACCCAGGTCTATGAAATACTTGGAAGTTAAAAAAAGTCACAAAAATTCTACCATTAAATAAGAAAACATAGGGGGGTTTTAGACTGACAGAAATGAGGAGGTGGATGTGATTAGCTGGGGGCAGGCTTAAGGCACTCAGATTTGCCACAGCTGAGATAATTTGTCAGAAACTTCCCACTGAGCCCATCACTAAATATATACAGCTAGAATTAGTGTTCCCAGGTGCATTATTTTCTGTTGGGTTCACTGGCTGTTTTATCATTGTCTTACTCAGTATCATGAGATACTCTGTAATTCCTCTGGTTCTGCTCCAATTTTAGCTACCTTAGTTTTGTCTATCCAAATTTTTCATTGTCAGCAAACTTTTTCCCAACATTATTCACTCACTTTTCCAGATTGATTATGAAATTGTTAAATAGTGGAAGTCCCAGCACAGATTCCAATGGGAATCCCATGGTACCTTCTGCATGCTCCTTCAAAAATTAGCATGATATTTATTCACTTGAATCTTCTCTTGATTAATACAAAATAATTCCCTCTCTTATCCCATGAGAATTTAATAATTTATAGAGGGCTGAAAAGCTTGATTTAATCCACCAAGGATATAACCTTCAGGGTGTTCCCTGTAGCCATAATGAAGAGTATATAGGTGGACTCAATGGACTTGATGGATCATGGACTTGATGATCCTCATGGGTCCCTTCTAACTCAAGATACTGTATGATTTTAGGTGTAACTAAGTTAAAGGATTGATGTCCAACCTAGAATATGTCTTTGATATGAAGAGTCTTTCATCCAAATAGGCATGCAAGATAAAGGAAGGAGAAGAGGCATCACCAGTTCTCTTTTGTAGAAATGGAAATAAAGTGATTTAACCAAACTCATCGAAGACAGGATTGATAGCTGAAGTCTAGTCTCTCTTTCTACATGTCTCTCTCCTTTACAGCATGTCCTAAAAGTACATCTCCAGCTATCTCAGGTGTAGATGTCTCTATTACCAATATCCGGAAGTAGTATGTTATCTATTGTGTGGTAGGTATATCTGCACTTGATACTCATGCTTAGGCAATAGTAGAAACTAATGGGTTTCAGGGTGGCTTTTTTACAGACTCTTCCTACAAATTTTCCAGGGGATATTCAGATTTCTGGATTGGGTAAATCTCTGGAGAAATTATAAGAACTTGTTTTTAATGTCACCTTTCATGAATTGCCTAGAAATAATGGATCATGGGCTGACAGTTCTTCTAGAGAAGACCTATGGGAAATGTCATAGAGAATGGAGTATTACTGACTCTTGGGTAATAATACCTTGAGAAATCACACTTTACTGTATTGCAGCACAAATCTTTATAATGTATGCATAGAATCTGAATAACGGTCAATGGTGAAATATAAGAGGTTGAGAACAAAAAGAGGTGTTTAAGTCCCATCAAAGCTCCAGGGCTTCCATACTGACAATTGTCAGCATCCCTAATTTCATTTAATTTTTATTTTTTAATAAAAACTAGTAAACCAGAAGGAAGTCTTGCCTGACAATGCTATGTGTGTACAATTTTTGGCAGTGACATTTATTTATCTGCTTCTCAAGACTTTTTAGACTCTTTGTTTCTTCCAGTATTATTTCAAAGATAGAACAGAAACATAACATCCAAAGAGAGGAAATGTAATTAATGTACACAGATTTGCTAGGCCAAGTATAATTTCATTATCTACTTCCAAATGGAAATTTAAAACACTTAGATAGAGATGGATAGCCAGATTAGACATATGTGACAGACAGACAGATAATTAGTGATAATGACTGCAGTGTAGCAATGAACAATTTAGCCAGCCACTGTGTGACAGTTTTGCAGATGAAGTCCTGAACTTGCTTTAGAAAAGTAGTTTTCTTGTTCAGTGTCCCCTGCTTCCACCATTGCCCTCCAGCTTAGAACCAGTGGGCATGAAATGATGTTCCTTGTCTGAAATGAAACCAGAGCAGCTTCATCCTTGAAGCTACTCAGAAGTAAACATTTAAGATTTAAACTACGTTTACCTTGAGAACTAGAAGTAGTTAACACAATTTAAAGACTTGAAATAGAAACCAAAATTAAATGTACTGCTTAAAGGATTAGACAATCATCTTTCTGTACAAACAGCATAAACAAGGAAATCGTATTAGCTCTTAATGTAATTAGCTGAACCCAACAGTCTATGGATAAAACCTTTCTATGCACTTCTCAAAAAAACAGGGCAATCTTGGGAGGACTTAGAACTTGACAATTTGCATGAATTTCTAATGAGGCAAAATTCATTGAACTGATTAAATTCTTCCTATTATCTAATCCGCATAACTGGTAGCCCAGAAGAGGTGAAAGCTTTACCTACTTCCACACTGAGAAAAAGCAGCAAAAAAGAACAAAAAATTTGTAACCACACCATGACCTCAATTTTTTTCCCCTTCTGCTAAGCTACATAATATCTGGAATTGAATTACTTTATTTCTCATTCAGGGCAGCACAACCTTGGGAACATTTTCAAGCTATATAAACATACCAGGAACCTCATCCAAAGGCCACTGAAGTCAAAGAGAATTTACAAAGATTTCAAGGAGTTTGCATCAGAAACACATTTCACGATATTTCCTCACCTGTAAGATGGCATCATTCATTAATTGTTATCAAGAGATTTATTTGAAGAGGATTATGTAGACTATGAAATTATAAATAGGTAGATACAAAGATGTGATTTTTAAGTAATGATATAATCACAGCTAGACTAATTCAGGAATTGGATTTCTCCTCCCATAAAAATTCTAATATTTTGATTCATGTTTTTATCCTAATTGGGGAGAAATGACAAATCATGGAACCTCTTTCCTGGAACAAATTTTTTTTTAATATAATTCCATTTAGAACTGTTTAATTTTTGTTTGGAGTAGGTCCAAAATTAAATTGTCTTAGCTATAACAGTGCAATATGTGGGGATATCGCAGCAGCAGTGACTGTTCATGAGACAGGTAGCATGGCCATAAAATCAGTTCCATGGAGGAGAATGTGAGGAGCATTTATGTGAAATACACTTTCCATTAGCTTAGGCAAATTTAACCCAAATTAAAAAATGTTTTGTTTCCATTTGGCTTTCCTGCCTAAGGGTAAAATTGAAAATAGTCGTAACTAATAACATTGTCTGAAACGAAACAGCAGTTTTGCAGAAGACACCATTTGTAATGAACTAGTTGTTCCTATAAGCAATAGACCTAACAAGTTGGTTTTTTCTATGAGTTTTGTATTTGACTGTATTGCATTGGATTTCCTACTACATCCTCTACAGCCCCACAGCCTCCCCAAGCCAATAGCTTTATCTGCCTTTAGACTTCTTGAATGTCCTTGGTCTCCCTACTTGATATGAAAAAAACCTACCTGCACAAAACAGATTTGCATGGATGTTCAGGGCCCACATAATTGTCCCTTGAGAGTATTCTTGGCCCACACCCTGTAGGAGTGCTGAGTGTAGAGTCCTGTGTCTCATCAAATTAAGTTGAAGTTGTCCAGCTGATCAAAATTTAGGTAGGAACAGCAGAAGCAGACACTTCATCATATCCCTAATCCCATAACCCTTATCAGGTCTGGAGAACTGAAGTAAAAACCAGATTTTAGTGAAAACTTCCTAATCCAGCAAGACAGGATTATCCACTGTTACCCACTGGCTTGCAGAATGTACACATTACTCTTCAGGAAATACTGAAGAGCAGCACTGTAACTCAAAATAATGCCAAAACAAATATCATTGTCTTAGACAGAATGCCGTCCTCAGCAGAATGGGCTGGAAACTGCATGAGCTCCAATTGCAGAGAGACTGATGGTCATTTTGTTTAACTAGACAGTTGTTTGAACTACCATTACCTAATGCATTGCTTTTGTAAAGTGCTTGGAGTAGGAGTGAGACAAGGACCACTTTTATTTTATAGGGTCGGGGATGTTTACTGTCCACCATCAGGCACAAACATCGTATTTCGGGGAGCCAACAAGTAGCCCAGTGTTGTGTGAACATTTATGTGAGAGAAGAAATAAAGTGATGGAAGCACATTTTGCCTTTACAGTCCAGTCTTGTATATTTGACTATGGACAGTCAATATTTCATGAACAAACTCTTCAAATTTACTCCTGCTTCCAGTGTCTTATTCCCCTTTATGAAGTGGGGCTGGACTTGAATCGGCCTAAGGAGGTTACTTCTACATCTCTACAGAAGCAGAAAAACAGAACAGGAGAGGAATTTATTCCTCTCTGGCATGGTTTAACCCAGCAGGCAGCTACAACAATCACACAGCCGTTCGCTCACCACCCTGCCCCTCCCCGCCAGTGGGATGGGGGTGAGAATCAAAAAGGAAAAAAAAACAACAAAAGGTAAAACTTGTGGGTTGAGATGAAGACAGTTTAATAGGACAGAAAAGGAAGACATCATCATCGAATATTCAAAACGAGTGATGCACAGCACAGTTGGTCACCAACTGAAGCCAATACTCAGCTAGTTCTCCAGCCAACCTGCCTCCTGGCCCACCCCCCAGTTATATATGGAGCATGAAGTCATATGGTATGGAATATCCCTTTAGCCAGTTTGGGTCAGCTGTCCTGGCTGTGTCCCCTCCTGGCTTCTTGGGCACCCCCCGCCTTCTCATTGGCAGGGCAATATGAGAAGCTGAAAAGCCCTTGACTGCTTGGCAACAACTGAAAATATCAGTGTGTTATCAAGATTATTCTCATACTAAGTGCTATACACAGCACTAGACCAGCTACTAGAAAGAAAAGTAAGTCTATCTCAGCTGAAACCAGGACACTCTCACAGTGGTGAAGTGGTGCCAGGGGCTGGGGCTGCTGTTATGTCTTTGGATGAGAGGGGACATAGCTGGTGGTGGCTTAATGCCAACAACCCCAACACGTCTGCCTAAAACTCCTGGACTCGCCCAGACTGGGAAAAATGCCCAAGGTAATGGAGTAGTCAGTGGAGGTGGGATTGCCTCAGCAGAAAGGGGGATCTGGGAGCAAGGGAAGCAGGGAGTAGAAACAAAGCCTGGAACAAATAGCCAAATGCACTATACAGGGAATCTGTGGACATTGCAATGTCTCTTGCAAGGTGGGAGAGAGGTTAGGCAGAGCTGTGACCGGGAGGAATTCTTTAGTATGGTAACAGCAACACAGTGATTCCTGGAGTCCAGAGACTGATGTAATTGCCCCGCTGCCATGACTTCCACTTGGGATCTGTAAAGCCCATTGACATGAGCCCAAATACAAGGACTGAAACCTGGAAACACTAGTGGGTTTGCTGCCTGGCATGCATTTGGCCTGAGGCAGTCAAGTAACAACTAGCAACTTGCTCAATTGCTATGCAGAGCTCAGATCCTCACTCAAGAGTGACAATGTGTTACACTTCACCCCTTCATAACAATTCAGTTCAGCCCATAAGATGGAGCTCTAAATAGACTTGACGCTATTATTGCATGGAGGTGAATGTCTCCCTCTTATTTATTAACCCTGTTGAATTTCCTAAATTTGATCTTAAAACTATCATGATAAGGAGCCTCTTGTTATGACTCACTGCAGATTATGAGGTACTCTGTAGACATATTACAGGGCAATCCATACAGTGCTGACTGTAGCACTGAGCTATTGCCAAGCAGAGTGAGATAAAGCATACTGTACATCCTGGATACAACCCTACGGCTTGTCATAATCTCAAATTTAGCATGGCTGGGGACAGCTGCTTTTTCTTCCAGTGAAAATCAGTCTCATCAAGTGAAAGAACTATTAAAAAAGATTCCATTCCAATGAGTAATGACTAATTAAAAGCATTATGACAAGGGTGTAATTCCAATTGCTAACTTAGCACTGAAGTAATTTTATGCTCTGTGGCAACTGTGGTGTGAGAACAGTAATTCCACATCTAAAGGAAATAAATACATATATTTTAGAAGGGCAGGAATCTTCCCCAGTTGAAATGGCACTGGCTTTTAAGCAGCATTACAAATCGGATTCCAATAGGAAGTACACAGAGGGGCAAAATAAAATAAAATTAAGAAATCAAATGGAGTCCTTTGGTATAGAAGTGTGTGAAATCACAAAAGATGCAGCAGCTGTTAGTTGTGATGGAAACATATAAATCTTTGCAAAGATTTAGCTCTGAGCAAAAGCAGAAAGAAGCATGCACAAGCAGGCTTCTGTGTGTGGGTAGCAAAATGCTACCCTGAGCGATTATATCAGACTTTCCGTATTTAGTTCTTTGGGGTCCTTTCCTGCGTCTCCACAGAAACACGTAATGGGTTAAAGCAGATTTTAACAACAGTGAAATCCTGTCACTGCATACCACTAAAGAAAGATGCCGGGTCTGATAGGCAGAAGGAATGTCCTGTGTGATTTTCCTTCACGATGCAGAGTAACAAATTTCATCAGGCAATTTCTCCCCTCTCCCGCCCTGCTGAAGCATGGTGCTGCCAGCTTAGTAAATACATCTCATTGAAAAAACACTCAGACTTGATTTAAAATTTTCAAGTGATGGAGTATCTGCTTTGTTCCATGGTAAATTGTGCAAGTGATTAGTTATCATGACTGTTAAAAAAAAAAAATCAAGGCCTGTTATGAGAGTGCATTTATCTGGCTTCCACTTCTCCAGCTTTTGCTCTGCCTTTTCCAGGATATCTTAGAACTCTCTCAAGTATGACAAATATCATTTCCGTATGGGGCCCAAATTCTTGGGTACTTACTACGTGACCGAGCACTCATATGTACCAAAACCACACAGACTTTCAAGGGAGTCTAGCTTGTCCAGCAGTTCCGATCAGTCTGAAGAGCAGACCCTAAACTAAACTTGTGATTTTATTTAATAAAAAGAAAAAAAAAAGTGTATCGAGTTTATTTAACTGACTTTTGTTTTTCTCCTATGAAATTATTATTGAACTAACAACTGTTTCTTTCCCAATTGAACTTCCCCTCATGCTCATATTTCTGCTCTAGCATATCCCTGCTGTTCCAGCTAAGAATATCAATTCTTTTGTCAATTGTTTTAAAACTCTTGAAAGCAAATTTCTTAAGTGTGGAGAGTGAAGCAAGGATGAAGCATTAGGGTTTGGCTCTTCTGTTACTGGGTCTTCCACAAATATCATCTATAACACTGGATTGATCATATAATCCCTTTGTCTCCTGTGGCGTATGAAGACAATAATTTTTCACTACCTCCTAAAGTTGTTATGAAAACATTTCTGTAATTAATCTAGATCTATATATTAATGAGTCTCATAACAGCATCTAGTCAGAGATGCATTAAGGAATATTTCACCTTCAAACAAACAAGTAGGTATTATTGTATACACTGTATTATGTACAAACTCTTTAAAGTGTTTGTTGATAGCCTAGATAATTCTGATGAAAATGGAGTAACTATTGGCTGCACAGTCAGTTTCACTGGCAAGTCTTGGAGAGGGTTTTTTCTCCTTGCGATGGATTAGCAGTGGAAAGCAATTGGAGAGCTACAAATTAATGTAGCTTGGATACAGCAGAACAGCATGTCTAAGGGCACCCTTAAGCCCAGTGTCTTCTCTGAACTAGGCAAAACAAGGCCATGAATTTGGGTTTCCCCTACCCTGACCTAAAATTCTCTCTCAAATCCTAGAAAACATCCTGTCCAAACTGAAATTAATGTCCTTGCACAAAGTTTTAACTTCAGTGGCTTTGCATACTCCTACAGCTAGATAAATGTTTCTAATGGAAATCCCCAAGTACCTGTATCCATAGACGTTCAACTCAGAGGGAAGCTCTGAACAAAAACTATCTAAAGGGACTTAAAGATTATACAAAACCAAGTTTCTACTCTTTTAATGGTAACCAACAGGAAAAGGAGAAAAATCTATTTCTGAATGGTTTTTTTTAGCAATATTCACATTTTGTCAAGCTCATACTGTATTGTAAGAGGATTCTCATGTTATCAGAATCGAATAATTCACATCCTTGTTCAGCACAAGTAGTGAAGAGTACTGTCTATAAATCCCTGTGGATTACCACATGGCTTTGAGCATGCAATAAATCTTTTCCCCTATCCCATCACCTCGTAATCTGCTAAAAGTCTTCCAAAAGATCAGAACCATTAAGATGTCATTTTATAATGGAGGAATTATAGCCTAATTTAACAAACCTTGTCCTGAGGTCTATAAACTAGGACTCAAAAGTAAGAAAGAAATCCTGTGCTGAATTCAATCACAGCTTGGGATTCTTTGCCACGAAAGCCCATTCATTGGCTGACTAGCTGCCAGCCTTGCAAACTGGCTGATTTTCCTTGCCAGGTTTGAGCTGTTCTGTTCTAATAACTGTTGTTCCTTATCTTATTGTCCTTATTGCCTTTTCTTTTCTTTTTTTTTTTGGTCTCAGAAGTGAACCAAAATGAAGTACATCCTGGCAAATTAATTTCTATTAAATAATAATAATAATTACCTGTGTAGGTAGATTTGTCCTTTCTCTACAAGTTTCAATGTCCAAAACCTGTACACAAGGGTTTGTAATTCTAAAAATGGCTGTCAAACCATCAGCAAGCAGCCTTCCAGCTTAGCAATTCATAAATCTGACCTTTCTTCTAGTGCTCTGTCACTTGAGCAAAAGGAGGTACTTCACATAAAAGTATTTGTATGGCACACAGTGCTGGCTGAGCCCCAGGTGCATTTAATGTATGTAGCACTCCTTACAAATAACTGCCTGAGCTCACACATACTTCTACACCCTTTGATTTTTGTGCAGCCTTTACCTTTGTCCACCTTTCATTTTCATTGGAGTTAGTTGACTGGAGATGAGAGTCTGATTAGGATGATTGTATTAGTGGCTAGTAAGGGGGCTAGCAAGCCCCTGAGCAGCTTAGAAAACCAGATTGCTCCGATATCCCTTTCCCATACAACACTTTCATGTACACTGGCACGTACAGTCTGGCAATTGGTCAGGTTTCCATGGAAATTATGGAAATTGGACTAGCAATAGCTGCTTATCAAGTCTGATTTCTTGCCATTTACAGATGCCTTTGCCTAGGGTAGCAAAACAATAAAGATTGCCCTTTTCTTCTCTCTGTCTGCCCTCCTGTTCGGCACCATCCTCTCCCTTCAAGATCCTGAAAGAAATATGCGCATGTATGAGAGGACTTTCTCCTTGAGGAAAATCAAAAGAAAACCTTGGGTGACTTCATGAAGGACTGGGTCACGGCTGTGGTACTGCTCACGAAATGAGAGGATGACTCCGTTCAGCCCTCAGCATCAGTTGCATGGAGGAGGCAGTTTCAAATGCCTTCTCTTTACAATTGTAGCTTTTCTTCTCCAAAGTATGACAACTGATTGCTCATGCTTAAAGCCTGCATAACTGTAAGCTGTGGTAGGGGTCATATCTTATTAGTCTCTTCCCAGATTTGAGCTACTGTGTTTGGCTAGCTGACCTCCTGTGAGACAACAGCGAATTATTACATGAGCCAATGACACATGGCGCAGCAAGTCTCTCCTGTTAATCTCTTCTAAATTTCCCAGCCATTAATTCCACTGAATAACCTCTTTATTACAGTATAATCTTTCCTTAAATTTATACTAAAAAGTTCTAGGAGCAAAGGCAGAAAATGAAATCACAGCTTCAGCCTAAAAGTGGAAGTGCCTGCGTTCCCGCAGTCTCATTTTTATTCAGGTTTCTCTATTTTTATTCTGTTCAAGTCCTGAATGAAGCCTTACATTAGTTTATACCCACTTTAAGGAGGGAAACTAAGGAACACTACTTAGAGAAATAGCTCAGGTGCTGAGGATCCTTGGAGTAATTCCTCTCTATGCTACTGTTTTTTCTGTTCTCTTGTGATGTGCCAAAATCTTTCATAAGATCATGGGCCAAATGGGTTTCGTCCCGTATGTTCCCTTCAGAGATGCTTTCTCTCCACCTTATTGATGCTAGGGCACTTGTAGCCTGGTGACATACCTTTTCTTCAGTGCTTTGCATTGTGTGGCACTGAATCCTTCTGCACTGGAGCACAACTAACTGGTATGCCCAGTACAGACCATACAAAGTAAGACTAAAGCATCATAGGATTTACTGCATGCTGTCAAAGCAGGGAATGCAAATCAGAACCAGGTTTTGATCTTGGGAAGCGATGACATGGTCAAGTGTACGTGAGGGGGCAGTGAGAAGTGTAAAGGGGGGCATGCTATGTAATTCTGTCCTCACACTCAGGACAAACTGCTAATAGCCACAGGAAGCTGGAGCCACCTTCTCTGCTGTGATCAGCATGGGGGGGCTTGGTGCCATTAATTAAAGTCATCTGTACAGCACGACTGGGTGGCATTTTGAATTTGTTGTGTGTTACCTATCTCCTCATGATTCCAGCATTTCCCTCCTTCTCCCAGGGGCTGCCATCAGGATTGTTAATGCATGAGAGCCCCATTTACTAAATTAGGTCGTTATTATTTTTACTATTTTCTGACAGGAATTTTAATTGAAGTTTATGGATCTAGTCACCATATTCTCCTGCCATGTGGCTCCTGTTTCTCTGAGTTCATGCTGCTGTTGTTGGTGTCTGGGCAATTGATAAGAAATACCGTGTATATTATTTATTCAGTATTCAGTATTCTCAGTGCAGCTGTCTGGCACTACTTGATGAAGGGCCAGTTACAGGAGGCAAAATTACATTTTTTCATGCAATAAAATGCTTATACCCATATATATAATTGTAAAATAAACATTACCTACAACAGGTGGTTTCATTCAATTCCATTAAAGAAGTACCACTACAGTGTAGGGTTATTTTACCCAGTGTCTGGAGTCACGTTTATGAGCTTAACTATTGGGAACTATTTCTACGTTCCCTGTAGGCATATGTGTGGTTCGAATCTGTTTTCCACCACTAGTTATCCTCAGTAACAGGCTTCAAAGCCTTTCAACCACTGTGTTCAAACAGGACTCGCTCTTGTGATGCCGTCATAAGCTTGGCTCCATGCACTTAACTTTAACCATAAGAGTAATTTCATCACCTTCAGAAAGCACTTCTATATTTTCCATATTTCTGCAAGTATCTTATAAATTTTAAAAATCTATTGGAGGGCAGATACTTTCTTCAGTTTGATTCTTCTTCTTCAAAACATTTACGTTTATCTGCCCTTCCCTCACTAACAGCCTTAGTCCTGCAGATATCCACTGTTGTTTTAGATGGACAAGTCTAATTTAATAATTTCTGCAAATATGTTTTAACTTGAGGTACCCCTTCTGTCTCACACTTCCTTCCTGCATCTCAGTATCTGAAAAATTCTTGTGCATTGTACTAGACCGGAAAAAAAAAAATTAAGGGTAACTACAAAATAAAAGACATGTTCAAACACAAGCTCAAATAGGCTAAGCCAAGTGCAATGAAAATTTAGCATTTGCATTTGATTTCTTGATTTGTTAGCAAACACTAATCATACCTCCTCTTCAGCCAGAGGTACTGCCTTTCAGTGGAGAGCTGCCCACTTGGGTTCTGGGGCTGTCTGTGTCAATCTTCCTCAGCTCTTATAAGGCAAGTGAAACAATTTAGATTAGCCATGTCTGAAAGTTAGTTATGCTATCCCGCATGACTTTCAACACCATCACATTAAAAGCGTTCGCAGTCAGTCCTCTTCAGGTTTTATAAACCAATTACCAGCAGAAGTTGACAAGAGCAAAGCTGCTTGTGAAGACAGAGTTAAAATTAACCAAATACACAGAGTAACTGGGTGAAATGTGGTATCTTCTAATGTACAAAGGGCAAAGCTAGAGTTGACCTTAGGTATAATTTCTGAATCTGTCCTATAAACCATGCACTATTTACTACCTATGTAAAGATCGTACCAGAGCAGTAGGAAAAGCAGGTTTACTGCTGTATGTAGGAGAAAGTAAAAAATAGGCCACAGTTGCAGGATATCTTGAGGGATGGTGGGAATTACAGAGCATGGGAGACGTCCTTGCTGATCTTCAAGGGGATGACATACCTCCCAGGTGAATACATGTTGCCAGCTTTTGCACATCTCAGCTATAGTGCAATAGAGCCTAGGCAGCCGACTCATGGTACATATTAGAGGACTGGGAGGATGGCTGGCAATTGTATGCAAATAAGGGTCTTTAAATTGGGACTGGAAGGAGGTATTTGTTCCATTTTCTTCTCTACATTACAAAACTCACTCAGGTACTTTTGTAAAAGTTCCTGGAAGCCATCCATTATCTCTTCATTTTCAAATTGGGCTCTGGTTCTTGAGAAGTCTGATTCTCTTCCTATCCCTTGCATTTCAGCCTGGCTGGGAGTATCATGAGGAAAGACCATGGTCCCAATTCAACTGCCCAGTAAAGAAATCAGAAAACACTAATCAAGTTAAATAATTTGACTTTCCACAGTGAAATAAACTGACTTTCCACCATGTCTAAAAGAGTTTCAGCTTTGGTCTGAATCTGAACTGGAGGTCTTGGGTTAGTTATTGCTAAGAGTGGTCTGACTTACCCTGTTACAAATGATCATCTCATTGCATCACTGGAAAATCTTTAAATTGCTGTGGAAACCCTTTTGTTTTCCTTTTGCCCAACAGAAGACAGCAGCAGTGCAGCATAAAATGTGAAATGAACTCCAGGCTCCTGTAGTAAAAACGGCATTGTAAGAGATGATGGCAATGCCGAACTCTCCTTTCAGATGTCAGAAAGGGATAGCAAAGACAACATTCCTGTCTCATTACACCTCATGAGGTCACACAGTACTTAGCTTGCAGCCTCTTTCTGATAGCAGCAAACCACCTCTATCTCAGAAACCTGAATTTTGATCATGAGGAAATCTGACATAGTGTGATGGAGGTAAGTAGCCCAACAGCACTGGAGTCTTTCAGCTCAACCGTGTTGCTGCAGCATTTCTCTTTATGATATTCCTTGTTCTTTTTCTGACTTCTGAAGTTTAATGATTTCTGCTTTGCTATTGGTGGATTTTTTGTTTGCTTTTCTCACTCTGAGTCAAAAACATTTGAGACATGAATAGATTTACATTCTGACAGCATTTTCTTTCCCTTTTGGTGTCACCGACTATAAGAAAAAATGAAAGCAAAGCTATTCTTCCCTGTGGAGAGTTTTCAAATGAGGATATTACATGGCAGGCGTGCCAGCAGGCTGTGCATGAGTGTTTTGGTTTAACCGCAGCCAGCAACTAAGTGCCACACAGCTGCTCGCTCACTCCCTCCTCGGTGGGATGGGGGAGAGAATCAGAAGAGTAAAAGTGAGAAAACTCATGGGGTGAGATAAAGACAGTTTAATAGGTAAAGCAAAAGCCATGCGCACAAGCAAAGCAAGGTAAGGACTTCATTCCCCACTTCCCATGGGCAGGCAGGTGTTCAGCCATCTCTGCTTTCCTCTGCCTCACTCAAGGTTCAAAGAAAGGAGAAAAAACAAGAGCAATTTTTGCGAGCAAAAAGATGAAGGTGAAGGATCGGATCACTCCTAAAACTATTACTTTTCCGTGTGCTAAGTAATATGTTACAATTAGGACAGACATCATTTTGCTCAGTGCGTAGTGAAAATTCACGGGAGACAACATTCACATCACAGCTTACTGGCAAGCTTTGAACAAATGCATCTAAAAATTAAAGACAAGAGCTTGTAATACTCTTCTTAGCAGTGTGAAGAGTAGAGTCTGATCCTGTTTTCACAGCAGGAATTTGTGCTGGGTTTGTGTAATTATTGTCAGGAGCTGCAGGGTTGTTCTTCCAGAGAATTAGCAAAAGAAATGTCACAGCTTGGGAGTCACATTGAGAGTTCGATGAGGCTTCTTTCACCACTCTAGTCTTGAAAAATACATTTACCATAATGAAAATAGAGTGGCTGAGAACAGATAGATGGCAGGAGGGAAGAAAACCGGATTTCCTTTTCCTATGGAGATATTTGTAGATCTATAAGCTTACTTTTAGTAGTATTTGAGCGGCTTCCTAAAATAAAGATTATTAGCCCTTCTCTGCCCCCCCTAGCTGTAATTAGGAATTCAGTGTGCAAGAAATGTACATAGAAAACCCTCTAACATTGAGTATGGGGCATATGGAAAGACATGAGGGAAGTCACAACAAAGAATGAATATAAGAAAATCTTCCCTAATGTGGAGTTTTCAAATATTTCCTCCAATGTTTGTTTTAATGTGAAGTTGATTTTTCTCATGACTAGCAGAAAATACCTAGAAAACTTGACAGTTTTCTAAAAAAAAAAAATCTCTTCCCTTTAAAAATTCCTTCCCTAGATTACTTTTGTTGTATTTAAAAGGTTTAATGAAAACAAAAATCGCTCTCGGGTACATCTAGCAGAATGAAATGAAAAAGACTAGACAAGACTGATCCATCTCCCCATCTTCCTAGAAGCTTTATTTACTCAAAATGAGCCAACTCATGGGAGAAGTTTGAAAACACAATCTAGTTAGTCACCTTACTAGGATCCTTCAGATCATGAAATAAAATTTTCTAGTGACCATTCAGGCCTCTGTCTTTTCTTCCAGCAAGCAACTCCTTTCTTCCAAGAGGATGTGGAGTTGGATCTAGAGGTTAAGTGGCTGAAAGTAGAGAGATCAGGCACCCCCTTATCCTGAGCTTCCATCCTTGTGTTAGGTTAAACTAAAATAATGTAACAGTGAGCCAGTTTAAACTCCCCCACAGGTGGCATGTTGCCTGTAGAGCATCCTTCTGGTGCAAAAGCTTAGTAGGAGAACAGGCAAAATGGCCTCTTTGGACATATTCTGTACCATCTAATACATAACACTGTCCAAGTTCTGCCAAAATAGCTTTACTAGAAGCATCTTGGTAATGATAAAGAGCAGCCACATCAGCTGAGAAATTGCAGGGAAATTCAGGAAACATTTCTGCAGCAAAGGGAAAAGGTACTCTCCTTGTTCTGACCTGTTGCATAAGTAGCTAGAGCACCCGTTAAAAATAAGTCTTAAATAGGAGAGTGCTGCATATGCCTAAAAGTCTTTGTCTTACAGATCTCTAAACAGACAGGACCAAAAAAGGACTACCGTGCCTGTCTAACAGATACATGAAGGAGAAGCAATGGCCTGCCTGTACCACCCAGGGAATCCACAGGATTTGAAGTGAAACCAGACTGCCTCTGAGTCACTGTAACCACAGGACCACGCTCTGTACATTTGATCTCAGGGGTGAACTCTTTCAGATAAACAGGAATATGATATTTTACATTTACTCAGGCTGCTGTCCCACTTGCTGGATGATCTTTAAGTCATCTAGGAAGCCCAGACGATGGAGAATTCTTGCACTAGTGGCAGATAAATGAAACGATGCTGTATGTCCAAGACCTTAACATTTGTGGCTATATTTTCCTTGGTGGATTGGTGGTTCATTTTACCCTGGACCTGAAGAATAAGGTGGACGCTTTGCTAGTTTTGTGATGATTACATGATGTTATTTAATCATGATCCCACCAGGTCTTCCATACCTTGTTTTAAAATTAGGAGGCTTACAGAGAACAATCAATATCATCCCTCAGAAAAGGCAGACGAATCCAGCTGATCTCTGTATCTCAGGGATTCAGGAAGACCCTGGAGAAGTTCTGAATTCCTTATCTTTCCCTCAAGCTTTCTTCTTTTATTATTTTTTTAGCATTCCTATTTTGCTGCTATTCCAGATAAGAGGTTCTGCTATCAGTTATGTGCTGGGCTTCCCGCCACTGAGCTGAGATCAAATGGTGTTTTCCCTCATCTGTCAAGAGCTGAGGAAACATGTGATTAAATTATTTCTTTTCTTCATAAATAGAGTAGTCAAAAGAATTCCAGAATGATATTATTATGAAAACTAGTGGGAACCAGAACAAGAATATGTTTAAAACTGGCAGTGATGAGTTTCGCGTGGGCCTAGATCCAACCCTAGGGGAGAGGATTGCTATTTCCCATTTATACAAATGCAGTGCTGAGGGAGAGCATGTTCATACATGATGATAAGGGAAGTCCTGTGACAAACTGCTTTTACCATGCTGCATTTGTCTGATGCAAGGAGTGTCTTGCATTGTAACCACTTTTTCCTTCCTCCTCTGTCCTTCCAGAGATTAAAGCTGTGATTAAAGTAGTGTTTAGGGCCAAGCACCACGCCCACAGTTAAGACATGAGTGCCCTTACTTCATCATCCCACCAAATAAATGGAATTTCCTAAACCATAGCAGCTCAGACCAGTAACTGCAAATATTCCCATAATGCCGACTTAAAGCACCTCAGGTGACCTCTTGCTGCAACTGCTCATAAAAGGAAGTTAACATGGAAATGCCTTCATCCCACCCTCTGCTCAGACACCAGGAAGACTCCTCTTTCATGGCTGGCTCAGTGCCATTGGCTGGGATTGTTTGGTTGGTTGTCTTTGGCATTGGTCAATGGCCATACCTACTGCTAAATGTCCTGAGTTCATTCTTTCAGCTGTCTTGATGAAATGTTCAGAAGAAGAAAAAGGGAGCACTTCCTACAGCTCTTTAGGTCATTTTGTGACATTTATGTACTTACCCTAACAGTATGAAAGGAGGATGTGTCATTGGATCTCCTAAGAGGAAGACAAACTTCAGCCTCATCTTTTGCTGCATAACCCATGTTGTAGAAGTATTTGCGTGAAGGTGAGTGCAGGGAGTGCCACTTTCTTTTCAGGAACACAGGGGCTCTGATATTGAGATTATGTCCATCTAACTCCGCCTGCTGTCCTGAAATTTGTCTTGAAAAGAGCAATAACTGCAGTAGTATATCAACCAATTTAAACCGCTCTTAACAAAGAATTGGAATCTTGTGACTCCCATACTGCAACACTGTCAGAAGAGAAGTTGTATTATATCATGGTAGATATAGTCCAGGCTGTGAAACCTCCCTCTTGGAAAGAATTTAATTTGAGACAGGTCCACTATGACTCTTGTGGGGTTTTGAGACATTCTAGACTGCCTTTCCCTAACTGGAAACTGTATTAAATGTGTTAGTACAGTTCAGCTAATCAAAATATTACCCTCTGAGAAGTCTGAAAGTACAGTAATTTTTTTAAAGATTAAATAAAAAGAAAAAGCCCACTTTTCTGTAGGAAAATACTGACTTATAGGACTTGTTCGATCAAAATTTATTTTGTCTCAAATTTTCCAGCAAGTTCCATTGCTCAAGCTCATGATTTAGACTTTTACCTAAGCCTTGCTCAGCAGTTGTAAGGCTGTAAATTAACTGTGAGTTCCTTCTGGAGAAGGTCCCATTACTAGTTTGACACTACTTTGTTAGGAAGGTGTTTTGAACCAGAATCCTAAGTGGCATAAATCAGTGTAACTCCAGTTGGGATCCTGCTAATGAATTCAGCTGAACCACGTGAACTTGGTCCTGCTGTCATACACTATACTTCTCGCTTTAAATTCTTTGCAGAAAGCTGTTTTCACTTGTTTCTCTTTTGTAGAAAAAATAGCATCAACTAAGTGCCTTGATCAGAACATTTCAGTGCATTTATCCTAAATCCTTAGTCTCCTGATAGTACTACAGATGAAAGCAATGTGTCCACAGAGCATGAAGTCATTTGCTGGGATCCTCCCTCTTATCCCTTTTTGCTAGTATTTGAAATCTGGACTGCTCTGATCCCAGATGCAGAAGAAAAATGTGTGCTGAGAATCTAAGCATCGGGGATAATAGCATTGCAATGTTTGTACCCAGTCAAAGCAAACTCCTCATTGCTACATGTCTGCTTCTTGTTGATCAAGACTTGAGTATGGGGATGGACTAAATGACCTCACAGAGTCCCATTAGTGGTCTTCTGTGATTCTGGACTACTTTCTGCTTCCTTTTGACTTCATGTTTTTCCTTTTCTCTCCCTTGCTACCATATTTCTTTCATTTCTTGAGACTATTATATATAAATTGTATTACTATAATAGATATTTAAATATTTGTCTGCTGCCCCTGTGATAAACACCCAAAAAAGAAGTGTTATGAAACCCATCCTTAGACTCCCTCAACGGTCGACAGACAGAAACAAGGACTTCCGTGAAGTGCTTCATTCCACCCTAAGGTCCTTGTTTAAGACAGAAGGAATGAAGTGCCCTGTAGGGATTCTTACTACTCTCCTGGACTGTTCAGGGAGTATAGGTGTTTAACTTCTAGACACCTATGTTTAGATGAAATGAATCCTCACCTAAACTTATCCTCTGCACTTTCTCTGTAGTTAATGGAGGGGGAAAAGGAAGGGAATATATGTCAAATGACTTAGCCTTAAGTGATTCCTGAGAAAGGAAGAATTGCTTTCTGCATGTGCTTACCTCTCCTCATTGCTTGTAGAAGCCCAGGGTGCTGGTTCAGACTAGATACTCCCGTGTTTTCGTGTCTAAGCTCGAATGAGGTGAATTGTGTCTGAAGAGAAATACAAAATCACACAACAAGCCCACTACAGTGCTTGTAACTGAACCAACAAATGTAACTCTTAAATGGTTTTAGGTAGTGGACCATGACTTACATTGCTTCATACCATTTTTCTGCAATGCTGACTTTAAGGACAAGGGAAACTTTGTGATTGAGAGAGAGGTTGAAAAGTGGCCACTGAGGGCTGTGAGGGAAGAAAGTCAGATAAATCCTCTGGCTAAGAAACTGAGACTGACAACTGCCTTTAAAGACCCCTCTGCCTTTCATGAAACTCGGTGTTTGTCTCTCCAGCCAGGCAGCACAGCAGAGTGAGAAGTGCTGATAACGGGAACACATTGAGTGTCTTCTCCCTACAGCCCTGCAGATCTCAGTGCTGTAGAGCTGAAAATACTTTATCTTGGGGGATTAATGGTTCTCTCACTTTTTAATGCTAGTGAACCCAGTTATTTCAGCTCTGTTCCTGCTACTTTACTTATTGTTCTCCAAAGTATTATTCATTCATGGCTTTCTATAGACCTATAATACAGTCTCAGAAAGAATTTCAGGAGGATAGGGATTTGATTAGGGTGATGCATTTGAAAAGGCAGAGGTCTTTCCACCTCATCTAGAAGAAATGGATAGAGTTGACAAATGTGCTCTGTGATAATGGGAACAGCCTTATTCTTACAACATTTTTATAAACTACCTCTGTTTATTCTTTTCCTCCCCCTCTGCCTTTATTTTTCTCTCTCCTGGAATAAACACTAGAACAATACAGGGAAATAAATACGGAAATAGACTTGACCTGGGTCACCTAACTTAGTTTTTTTCTTATTATTTTTTGTTATTTATATAATCTTTTCCCCAACCATTCCTCTGGTAAGACCACACAAACATCCACATGCATTTTCTGGAACATTTGTTGATCTGCACAGCCGAAATTCTAAATTCTTCATGAGTTAGTAACATATTTTCTTACTGTTCCTCTGACTAGCCAAAATCTGGCTAGAAAGTAAAGTAGCAGGCCAGAAAAAGACTGATACAGTTCTGCCAGAAAAGGATGCAGCCTGGAATTTCTGTGAAGAGTATATAAGATGACTGGAATCTCAGAGCTGAAAGTCAATTGTTGTGAAAGCTACGTTGCCAAAGCAAAGGAGATTTCTGAAGCAAGAAGATCTCTAAGGAGCTTCAGTTTTTATTTTCTCATTTGATTTTTCAAGGGGAATCCAGATCCTATCTGATGGCTCTGAAACCTCTAGTACAACAATCTAACCTGTAGGACCAAAGCTGCACATAGACTCCTGATTCCCTCTGATTTTTAAATACCTACGTACCACCAGGGACCTGGGCTTAATAGTCTAGCACTAATTCTCTTAGTAGTTTATTAGGCTCATTTGTCTTTCATGCACCTGCCGGTGACTCTAGGCATGCTGCAATTACTTGGCAAGGTTGGATGCGGGCTTCGGCAGCACATCGTTCTCAGCAGCCCTGCAGAAAGGGCAATCAGAGGATACCAGTGATCAGGGTGAAGACTGAGACTCTTACCTTCTCTGAGTTGACAGATATCATAAAGTAGCATTGCTAACTTCTTAAAAGAGTACATGTGGAACCAGCTGGTTTGTCTTTATACCCTTTCCTCCTCCCAACCCCGGGGATCCTTGCCCAGTAAGAGAACCTTTTTGTGCCATCTTGAAGCCCTTAGATAGCTCGGAGGAAGCAGGCTTCACACAGGTTCAAACTCAAGTGGGAGGAGTTCAGTAAATGTTGATTCTTTTCCAACTTTTTGTTGCTGATATAACTGCTAGCCAATAGCCTTTTATTTAATGCTCAGAATTCCCTGTAACGCTGTGGCCTGCTTTTCCAAGTCATTTCTCTGGTACCATGGGAAATAAACCTTAATTATGATCTGTTTTAGTGAATTCATCATATCAGCTCTTCACTTTGAATGCCAACCATGGTACAACATTGTAAGAGGTGGGCTACAACCTGACCGGACATTAACTGTTTTGCACCTACATTAACCAGTTCCATAGGTGTGTGTTATATGAGCAGTGAAAGTCTTAGGGGAAACCACCTTTTATTAAGGCCATGGACTTTCATTCCAGACTGATAAGGGAGCCTCAGCCACTAGCAAGGGGCTTGGTAAGGACGTGCACTTACAGGCAAAGTAAAATGTAGCAAGTCTTTTCTAAAAGAGGGATGTTTTAGACCACCAGGTGAGCAATAAGCTATTGTGTAGTCCTCAGTTTGGAAGGAGGTTTCTCATCTGTTACTGTGGACCAGCCTGGCTAAGCACCTAACATGCTGCAGCTGGAGGCTGTAATTTGTTTGATAATTAAACAGATACAGTCATCCTTTCATCTTACTCAGGAGGAGTTCCTTATAAACAGTTACAAAACTGTCTTGTTAACCTTCCTCAGGCTCTTTCCTAATCCTTTCTTCTTGGGCTTTAAACAACAAGAATATAAAAGATTTAGTTCCTAGATTTTCATAAGCAGGCCATTTTAGTACATCACAGTGAATCTTGATTTACAGCTAATGTTTATTGCCAGAGCTGTAATAAAACATTTGGGCAATAATAGCAACATTTATCCCTCTACACCTGCTCCTTCTGTCTCTCCTCTTTCTCTCTCCTTTTATTAGCTTGCCTACAAGCCCCTGTTATGAGAGGGAGCTATAAAGCCTGGGAAAAGGAGCACTGTTTTCCCTGAGTTTATCTGATGCTCTCTAATTGCCCCCTTGTCATACCTCTGGTCCCTATGGGACTGAGACTTCCCTCTCTACTTTATTTCTCTTCTGGCTACCATGCTATATTCTGGTGGCTGGGGGGTGATGTTTGGGGTTTGTGGGGGTTTTTTGTGAGTTGTTTGTTTTTGTGGTTTGGGTTTGTTTTGTCTTATTTTTCAGGTGAGAACTTCAATTAATTTACCCAGAAGTGATATTTAATTGTGACAAGAAAGGTATGTTCTCATTTTCCCTTGCTTGTATCTTTTTAAGACTGTCCTGAAAAGATGCCTCTTGCCTTGTGTAGTTGTTACAAATCCCTGAACTGGATTCTTTTAAGGTTTAACATTTAAAATGCTGGATTTTTATTAACACGGTAAATGACAAGACTTCAAAGGGAACACTTAAGCACATTACCTCTCTGGAAAGCAGGGTGGTGATAGTTGCCTTGCATTCAGCTGCTAAAATACAAAGACTCAGAAATATCTATGTAAATTTTCAATGTTATTTTTAAATGGGTTTTGACCTGTTCTTTGTCCTTGCTTTGACCAGCTTTCCAAGCTAGTACGAATACAGTACTAATACCTGGCACAGAGAGTATCTGTGTTGTGATAAGACAGTCTTCTTTTTCCTCTCAAGATTTGCTTAACTTAGCATAAAATTTAATTAAATATAAATATTTTAGGAGCTTAAGTAATAATGTTACTGCAGCCAAGATCATGTGATGGTATAAGCAAACAAAGTCTGTCAGTAGAAGGAATTCTGCTGTAGACTAGATATATATTTGGAAAAAAAACCCAACAACCAAACATTTGGGTGCACAAGCATTTCTTCAGGCTTTCTAGAGATTCAGGTATTGATTATGATAAAATGCTTCTTCATACTTGCCCTCTATTCCTTTCTTGTTTATTTGTGTTGGCTTGCCTTTGGGACAGGTGCTGTCTGTTGCTGCTGCATCTTACAAATCACTTAGCACAGTGGCATTGGTGAGGTTCAGGGCAGCAAGGACATGGACATAATAACACAAACTTGTACTTTTAGCTTGACTAAACTTTCAAAACTTATGCTTTCCCTGGATTTTCATCCACTTATCTTGGTCGTTATGCAGGCTGCTTTAATTTGAAGTTTTCTGGAGGTTTGGTTTGGGGGTGGGGAGGAGCCGAAAGGGTGATGTATCTGATACTTGAAAATTGAAGGAGATTTTTAAACCAGGAGTCAAGCTGCCAGCATGGTCCAGAAAAATTTGCAGGAGTGGTAAGAGAGAACATTTGCATTTCTGTGTTCCACCAGAACGTAGATCACTTCATTAAATGACTGCAGCCCTGGGGCTTTCCCTCTGCACATTAGGTGCATCTTCAAGTGTCTGCTTTCCCCCACTAAAGCACATAAAACTGAGCAACAGTGTGTAACATGCAATAAATATCCAGTAGCTGCTTCTGAAGTAGCTGCTGGCCAATTTAATACATAGTTAACAGGCAGGAAATGGGAGAATAGTACTAGTTCCATATTTTAAAGCAAATTTGGCTTTTTTATTGGTCTCTCATGTGACAACACTGTAATTATTCCTGTACCATGTGATCTTTGGGGAGGCTTGCTTACATAGTGTTTGCTAATGGCAAACAAACATAAAATGTAGTGAAGGGAGGTGACACAGTGACAAAGGAAGGTTATTGCCCTTGGAAAGCTCCTACCCCTCTTGTCAAGTGACTCCTTGATCAGCCTCCCCATCTTGGCATCCGAAGCCGACTTTGGAAAAGGAAATCTTTTCCTGTGGCAGTGTCCAGACCTTCATCCGAGAAGGCTGTGGAACAGAGCACCCTCAGAGTTTAATGACTTTATCTTTTTAACTGTTTATCCATGGCGTTTGAATCCGGTTTAGCTTCCAGAGAGGAGGTAAAAAGACAGCTAAAACCTGAGCTTAATATTAAGTCTAAGACAATTTACAAACAACTGTTGAGAGCAACGGGAGACTTTAAATTGGGTATGTACTGCATTCTTGTGTTACCACTGGGATGATAGATTACTGTGGTCACAGGGTTACTTGTGCAGAGTGTTAGAAGGTTATCATGCACTAAACCATAGTGGTACACTCTGTGTGGGGCTGAGTGTGTTCTTCAGCCTCCCTTAACTGTAAAGAGCAAAAAAAAAGCTAAAAACTTCAGTTAAGTGAATTTTTTGAGATGTTAGTGGCTTTAGAAAGATCTTGGAGTAAGCCCTACAGAACATGCACAAAAATAGGTATGGAGTGTTTTAGGACACCAGAAAATGGGTTAGGTTGGAAAAGAAACAGCTAATAGGCATTCTCAGTCTCTGAAACTCCCACTGTGTAAAAGTTGATGCATTTGAAATGAGATTTTTTTTTGCTCTGGTGTTTATTAGAGAGACCCATGTTTTCCTCTGCTGAAGACCAGAACAGAGGAATGAGCAAAAGACCATTCTGCCTACAGATAATAAAATAACCTTTCACCAATACAGCCTCGAAAAAGCAGGAAAGATTTCTTGTTTTGTTCATCCCTAAGATGCCCATTAGTTAGAAACTCTTTTGAGGAAATGGATTTAGGATTTTTAAATTGCCTAAAGACTGCAGTGTTTGTCAGAGAATGAGAGTGTAAATAGAGCAACAGGTCAGCTGCTAACAGAAATAGTTACTGTTAAAGAACTCAAATCCCTTCACCCTTTCAGGAGGTGCTAGGTGGATTTTATGGTATGAGAATAAAACATGTTCTCCTCACCCTATCTTCCTTTTCCCCATGTAGTGACAGCTTTAGAAACTAAGTACACTAATTCCTAGTTTGGTTTGCAACTCTCTGCTGGCAACCTGTGTCTGATACCCCTGTCTTATTTACTGCTTTCCAGTAAAAAATGGATGGTTCTCCCCTGCTGCCACACACTGTTTTGGCTGAAACTCCTATCTGAGGGTTCTGTGGGATCAGAGCGTGGTCAGATGAGGTCAGCAGTCTGAGCTCCCACTGAAGTCTGGACTCATTTTCTTCCATGTTGTTTAATGCTCATGTCCAAGCTTTGGCCAGACTCCTGAGGTCTCTGAGGGCTAGATCTGGAAGATGCTCAGTATCTTGGCATAGTATGTGGGAAAATGATAACCTCGAGCCCAGGGAGAGCTGAGTGTACTGCAGCTCAGCCTGCTTAGCAGAGATCAGCTCTTCCACTGCACTGTATGGACACTTTGAGCCTGTTCTTCAAGCAGGTCAGAACTAATAGCATGGGAAGCAGATGGGACGCATTATACTTAGTTCCTCTCTTCCTCTTGGATTTAATTTTAGTGTTCATACAAACATGAAGGTAATTATTCCAGCACATAGACTGATCAATTTTGCTATGGGAGGGAAAAAAAAAGAGGAATAGTGCAAGCCAGTTTCAGAAGACTTGGCTCTCAAGAGATGAGATGATATCTTAACTAGATGGATGAAGGCTAAGAAGGCTTTTTTGACTTCCTGTCAATGAGCATCATACTGGTTCTATGGAAAGCCAGACACATGGACCGGTGAACCTAAATCATCCTGTGAGTGAACTCTGCAAAGGTTTCTGTCGTCTCCCTTCCCTGATTTTGTGAGCTGTGCAGTCTGGCTATGTCCCATACCCTGGTTTGGGAGTGCAGTTGTGTCTAACACAATGTGAACCATGTAAGAAGCTAATCATTAATGTCTAGCTTAGTTGTAAGCCAATGACTTCCTGAAAGAAGGGAAGTATAGAAGTCTGGGTTCTGTCATGATATTTTTCTCAGCCTGTGTTCATGCAAGTCAGCAGACACTAAATATAAGCGTGAGCAAAAGGTGCAACAAATTCTAGATAGAAGTCATAAATGAAAGGGTAGTTAATGTTTCTATTACTGATCTCCATAAAAGTGGTGGCCTTTCATCCATGTCCCACTGTCCTTTTAAGCTGAGCCAGCTTATATGTTTGCCCCCCTCCCCCTGCCCCCCCCCCCCCCCAGATCTCACATACTGGAGCAGGCAACCCATCAAATTGAATTGATTTTAAAGAGTGGGTGACTTGTTTGGGGTTTTTGCTTAACTACAAACCAACTACAAAAAGGAAGCAAAACTTACTCCACTTGATCTCCCTTTTTTTTTTTTTTCCCCTCTTAGACAGGGAATCACATGGCTTGGAAAAATGTATTATTCAACTAGCTACAGTAGAAACACAAATGAAACCAAGCAACCGTCAGTTTTCTAGCAGAGCAAAAAGCAAAATGTCACAGAACCAGCATCAAACTCAATAAATACATTACTTTGATTACATCCTTTCCATTGGGATAATGGAAAATGATGCTAGCATAACAGGAATTAAAATAATTTAGGACTGTTTCAAAGACAGATACAGTTGGGGATGCTAGAAAGTAAATTCAATAGGTGTGTTTTTCAGAAAAAGAGATTTTGATCATGCATATTTTTATTAAAAGTGTCTATTTTCCATTATTTTTCATTTAAAATCTAAGTGCCCAAAAGCTCTAGTATTTCTTCTTATATATGCTTCACTGGATATCATCACCAGCTTCTTAACAGTGAGCAGTTCTGGGGCCCTGCTGGTGCTGCAGCCCCAGAAGTAGTTGTGCTCTCACAGCTGAGGGGCAGTCAATGTTGGGAGAGTCACCCTGTTGGTCCGGGTGGTGGGGGGTCCGGTATCCCAGGCTGTGAGATCTGACTACAGCTGCCTGCAGGTTATAGCAAGCTCCAGTGCTGCAGGAGACTGACTAAATACGGGTCCAGAATACCAGGTTTCGGTGCCTAGAAAAGACTGACTATGTGGATGTGAGATAGCGAGAGATTTGAGTTCACTATAAATTCAGTGCTCGCCTCTTTGGGTGTGCTTTGTGATAAATATGTCTCTTTAAAGCTTGTAGACCTCTGTCACGGTTGCCAGCTTAGGATTTGCTGTTGAAGATCTCTGCCTGTCAACATTTGGAAGTTAGAAAATAAAATCTCCTGGACTTGGATACCGGTGTTTGGATTTCTTCAGGCACTCTGGGACCAGCAAACTTAATGTACCATCTCTTACAGCTATAAAGCTGGATAGATTTATTCAGCTTCCTAAATGGCCCTATAGGTAGGAGGAAGATCCTAATGATGTATGAGAATACTTTCATTACAAAATAATTTCATTTGCTTCATGTGTGTTAAAGCACCTTGTAACTGCTCTGGAAACTTGAAAATGGGTTTTAAGCAGGTTTTAAATTAAAACAGATGGGGGGGATGGGTTATTTCAAGTGTGGAGTTTCTTTATAGCCCTAATCTCAAATGCTCTGAATTTTTCTTCAATTGATGGAATCCCTTATGCCAGGAGAGGAGAAAACATTTGCAGTAAATACAAATTGTAGTTGTACTTACATGTAGCATACAGAAGGCAAGTATAAGCAAAGATAGTGTGGAAAAACATCATACTTGCCTGTAGTACTATTTTTTCAGCATCTTTCAAAATAGTCCATAAAGAAGGCAAAGGCAGCTGCTACACTTGTTTAAGTGAAGGAAAAGGGGAGATACAGAGATCTACAAAGTTCATGCTGGAAATCAGTAGCAGCATCAGGAATGGTACTCAGCTCTTACTGCTGTGAAATGCCAACTCCACTACTTCTTGCACACTCTGCTTCGTGACATTACTACATGCAAGGGAGGTGGGAAGGGTGTCATCACATAGTAAGTACAGTTAGGATCCCATACCTGGTCCACAGAGCTAAAATCAATCAATCATGTAAGCAATAAAGGCCACTTTAATACAGTCTTCCTAAGAGACTGAAAAAAGAGCATTTTTTAAATCAAAGAAAATGGAAGATGATGTCCTACACTAGGCAAGTTTTATAGGGAAGAGTAACATTTTTTTAAAGAGAGTATTGGCCTGAGAACAAGCAAGTCTGAACTAACCATACAGATAGATATTTTTTTCTAAACATTGGACCAGGGCTGTTCTGGAGTATACATCCCATAATGGGGAAAATACATCTTTAATTTAAAGATGGAGCTGGTCCATAGATGTTATGTATAACTGCAGGAGCTATGCTAGATGTGCTGTGAGGTGATTTTTTTTTTTTCTCTGAACTTAATGGAGCAATTGCAGCCATCATACATACGGTGCTGAAGAAGATGCGTCCAGACCATCCATGAGTGACATGCCTCTATTGCCCTGACTGCCCAGCTAATACAGCCCCTGTGGAGAGGAGTTCCTAAGATACTGACTCACCTTGTGGGGTTTGGGTAAGTGGGACCCAGCTGCTGCTCTAAGCACGTGCTCTGGTGGCTGGAATTTTAGGCTGGCTGAGTGTTCCCTGTGAGGATGGCCCAGAGTGCCTTTCTGGGGCTGTCCTTGTGAGCCACTGCGGATGAACCTGAAATGAGCTGTACAGGCAGGGAAATGATGACCTGGCAATGGTGTCATCTTAACTAAGGAATCTCACAGAGAACTACTAATTAGCTTTCTATGTCCAAGCTCTGTGTGCTGTACTAGATCAGCATAGCAGGAACAGGCAAGCCTCAGTTCATCACTTTGGGGCACTCTATTATGCCCTGTAAATTGTCACAAAAGACTATGATGATAAGCCAGAAAAATTCAGAGTTCTGCAGATTTCACTAATGGTCCTGACTTTGCTACAACTTCTTGCCTAAAAGCTTCTGTGGTTCCAAACCAAACTGAGTATCAGCCTCCTTGGAAATGAGGGGGAATTATGCTGTTACACAGGTGCTTGAAGAGCAATCCAGGACAGACCTAGGAAGATGTTTTCAGTTATAATGAAGCTGGCAAGTTGCTGCATCATCAGTCCCATGATTGCTGGAGTGCTATCTTTGCTTAATTAAAAATAGCACTCAACAAGCAGTACTTATCTTCAGTGAGCTGACACCAAGCTGCTCCAGCAATCCTAAATAGGTTTATTTAAAGGGCAGCTCTGATGGCATCGCTCCCTCTGGTGGCTTTCTTGCAGGAGGAGCCATCTCACATCTCATGCTGAGAACAGTTCCCATTCCCAGAGGCCCTTCTGCAAGAACCGGGGAACAAAACGCTTGTGAGCCTGCAGGACACCACTTTGGATGCCCACCAGAGATGCAGCAAAAGGTGGTCCAGCCATGAAGTACAGGAAGGAAGAGAGGGAAAGAGTCTCACATGGAATTTGGTTTTGGTGCCTTATCAGGCCTGGGTCTTCATCGGCATGAGGAGGAGCTGTTTAAAAGCATCAGCTTGGGGTGATGCACTTTGGGAAAGAGAGAGGGATTTACAATGTGCTGTGAACATTCAAAGAGAAGGAGGCTCACCGCAGCCCTCCGACTCTGAAATGGGCTGTTATTTTTCTGCCCGTAAACTCATGTTGGTTTTTCGGGACAGGAATACCACAATGCATATGGACTCCTAAATAACACTGTTTAAATACTCAATTTTATTCATCTATTTTCTGTATGAGTCTTAAACCTTTATGGTTAAGTGCACTTCTGTATACTGCCACTCCTTTTGATCTATTGTGTATTCATTTATGTTGCCATCTTTTCAACAGTAACATAATTATGAAGGTTGTACTGTTAGTCAGGCCTTCCAGGTATCTTATCAAAATGCTCACTGCTCTAACGATCTGGGAATGAGTCTATTTACACAGCAGTCTAACATAAAATCACATCTTTATAATCCTATTCCCTAAATAATGTTAGGTTATACTCTATTTCTTAATTAACAAAAAAACCTACATTACACTGCTTGAGTAAAACCAAACTGAAATCAACTTACCCATAATTCATTTATTTATGTCACAGAGCTCTCTAGGAGGCCTGCTAAAGGAAGACGTTGTCTGTTGCTCTTCTGCTTGCTTTACGTGGTTTGGTTTAATTTAAAAATTCTCAAATGCTATCTTGGTGATACATGTGCTTTCAAGATATTTTCATGTATGGCCAGCATATTCCAAAGTAAAAATGGCAACAACATTGGCTAGGCTTTGGCAGTAGACTCAAGTATGCTAAAAATTCACTTGAGAGCTGTTTTGATCTTCTCTGTGACTCCTCAGAGGAGTTCTGGTCATCAGCAAAAAGCAGATGGTGTAGAAAGTTTTCTGATCTCAGGCAAAATACTCCAGGGAAGTGACATTCAGTATAACTCTGAAGATAGTGTTTGAAAATTGCAGATAACTTCTGAATTAAAAAAACCAAGAGATCAGGGTTGGCCAGTTTGCACAGGTAGTCTGTGTCAGAGCTGAGACTTCAGAGCTCTTGAGACAAAAGGCATGGGATCCTGCTGTTACAGGAAAATTACAGAATGGTACAGCTGGGTCTTGATTTAAGGACAGGACAAACGTTCACAGATGAGCTGTAATTTTGCCTGATACCGTTTCTCTCTTGGGTAGTGTGACTGGCACAATGTCACTCTTTTTTTTTTTTTCTTGTCAAACACAATGAGTACATTTTGAATCAAAAGACTTTTTTTTTTTTGAGACATGGTCCATTCTGAAAAAAAAGTTGCACATTTGAAAACTCAAAAACCAAAAGGAAATATTTCACTGGGGATAAAATAAAAAACTTCTGCATTTTAATTTTCTGATTTTAAAAAAGATATTAAATACTGTGCTAACATGAAAGCAGCTTTCTCAATTAAGTCAGTGAGCAAGACACAAATGTTACTCCACTGCTTATAATGTTGGAACAATTTTATTTTCAGATTTTCAGTTATTTTTCATTTTGCTTTTTATTTTGCAGTGGAGTGAATTTGTCAGTCATGACAGGAATTCATAGCATATTTTCATGAACCTGAAACTAGTTTCCCTGTTTAAAAAAAGAGAATGGTTTCAGGTATTAAAAAAAAAAAAAAAAAAGAATTCAGCAAATGCACAATGAGAGCTTCAAAGTTTCGTGCATCTCACCCACCTATAGCTGAAAAGAGGAGAGTTTCTGCCAGACCTCAGATGCAGAAGCTGAAGTCCCCCAATGTCATTGAAGTAAATCAAAGGAAGCCTTGAAAAGCTGGCAGGGAAATTTGGGCATCTTTTCATGCCAAATGAAAGCCTGGCTCAAAAGGGACTTGTGGAAATGAATAGTTCATATTCTGAAGGCAACATATATTTACAGAAAATGAAATCTTGGTTAAAACACTTTTTGAATCATGTTGAAGTGTTCATTGTAAACTCAAAAGGTCTTTCTTGATTTACTTGGCTCAATTTCTGAACTTTTTTTTCTTTCTGCTAATGGCAACCCATCGATCATTGGAGCTGTAATCAGATTTTGCAGAAGGCCACAGGCATCATTTTCAATCATTTAAACTTTGCCAGCCTGCCTCTATTTCTTATGAATCATGGGGATTAATGCCAAAGGACTTTTCCCCTTTAAAAAAATTAGCAAGTGTTGATTGCATCTTTCTTGTTATACCTGACCCACTTATCAGCAATTAACCATTTTGCTGCTCTGCAGACAAAAGGCTGCCTTGATGGTATGTGGGAAACGATCACATCCAATTCTAGCCTCATCTCCTACGAAATTATCTATGGTCAGAACCTCAATGTCTAAATGCCTTTGAAATTAAAAGGAGATATTTGCTTAACCTATGAATGTGGTACCAGACTTTGCTGTGGGTAAACAAACTGTGTAAAATCAACTCCCAACAATATTGTTAGCAGTAGTTGCAGCAGTGGTAATTTGCTGTTAACTTAGATGTAATTTAAATGCTTTGCTCGCACCTTTGTATCAGTATAAACATATCCCTCGAAAATTACAGTTAGAGTCTTTGTTCACAGGTCAGTATAACTTCATGCTGCTACTCCTTCTAGATTTGTTGCAAAAGCACAGTTAAGCCATCACTGGCTGTTTGCATGTGATGCTCATGGACAGTGATGTTATCATCCCTCCTTAAAAATCAGAAACAACATAGTTAAAACAACACTGGCAGATGAGACTGGCTTTATCTCTCAAGTGACTGAGACTTGAATAATCCATACAAATGATCATGAGTGGGGAGGAGTACGTTTTGAATGTGCTGAGTAGTTTGTTCAGGTAATAGTGGAGTAGCAAACAGGACCAAAACAGATGTACAAGGAAGGGCTTCCTGAGATAAAATGGTGGCTGACTTTGACTTTTCTCTGAGCATGAGTATCTGAACCCAACATTGCTAAGATTTGGTCACTGGTCACTTCTGACCAGTTTTAGTGGTTACATTTTTCCTAGTTTTATCTCTGATTTGGGAGAATGATGGCACCGGGTAAATGATATTCCTCAGAAATAAAACAAGACATAATCTCTGTTAATATCTTTCCCTGCTATTTTCTATGCATATCATGCTGTATTCTCTATCCATTGCCATTTTCATCTGTTTAAAGCCCTTCTTCCTCTTCCAGCCGTGGGTCAGCCCCTGGGTGAGTTATCCGCTGTCCTTTCTCCCGGGTGTCTAAGAGCACAAGCTAATCCCAGTGGGTTTTCTTCCAATGGGCAGGGCAGTTATGAAATAACTTTGATGTCCCCTGCAGAACGGGAACTCAGCAGCATTCCTCCTTTGTGTGGCAGATCCATGGCAGGAACACTCTACCTGTGCCTTGAACCGCCTTCTCCTGGGTCATGTCCCTGGCCACAGAAGTCACTGTATAGAAGGGCTGTTTCAGTTATAAAACAGTCATCTACAAAAGCAGGCCAACAGAGGTAGGAATAATACAGGGTTTATTTTCACTATGTTGTGCCAGATAATTTCCATTCAGATCCTGAGATATAAGACTGTATTTAAGCACTCTGGATAGAGATGACATCTTATATCAGGATTTAATTCCCCCAGTCCTACAGGGACAGTTAGTTTCTGCCCTGAAACATAAAACTTGATCTTGTTTATATCTGGTTACTCAAGGAAAATTACAAGCTTTTTAAACTTGATTAATTAACAAGAACATCCAAAAATCAATTAAGTAATCCCAGACATTTTTACCAAGTTTTACCTTTCCAATAAGTGGTGTCTCTAGTAAAAATCCATATATGCTATCCTTTTAAACCACACTGCAAATACAATCTTAAAATGATTACCCAAAATGTTTCTTTTCAGCTGATGTGTCGTTAAAGAATTTGAATCAGATGGCCTTTGCACTAGTGACATGACAAAGTAAGGCAGTCAGCTAAGACATGGTGCTTTTTTTTTTTTTTTTTGCTTTTCTTTTGCTGGTATTTGTAGAATTATGATTGCACAGGTAGAATATCAGCTGTATGTGTCAGGGTGATCGGTCACACAATCAAATGCAGGATCATTCTTTACCATAAATGCATTAAAGGAAAATCAGTCACATAGATTTGGCTTTCAACAGAGCAGCAGGCTGAGTTCTATTCATAACAAATCAGCTCACGCTTTGGGGGAAACTACAAATCACTCCCACAGCATTATTCATTCGGTTGTCCTTTGCATCCCTCCAAGGAAGACCTAGTTTGAATTCTTATGTATTCTCTCCGCTGTTAAGCTAACAGCAGCGGGTGGGGGAGGCAGAAAGGAGGAGCAATCTCCTTGGAAGGACAGCTTGGTTTCTTTTTTTGGGGGGTGGGTGGGGGTTTTTTAGTAAGCAGGTTTTCGTATTTGCTTTTCATGGCAGGCAAGTATTGTAACTGAATGCATGGTAGATTATCCAGGTTTAGGTTTACTGAGTTTATTATAATTTAGCTGGAAATCTCTGCTTTCTAGCACTGTGAATTCATCATTAGTATTGCTAAGACATATTTTGTATTAGTGGTGATAAATAAAACTCCTCACTGAACTTAGGACTAGTTGTGCCAAGCACTAGACAGCACTATATAGAATATATAAATAAATAAATATTCAGCACGAAACTGAAATGATTAGGTCTCAGTCTATGCCTTAGGAGACAGAATCAAGAGAGGTTCAAGATTCCCCCCAAAGCCATGATTGCCTAGGATTGCCTCTGCTTCGAACAAACAAAAGGATTCATTTATGTCCTGTAACCAAATGGGCTAAATGTCTTCTCTTCCTCTGCCTGCACTGCAGCCTCAGTGGGGGAGTGCTACCGTGCTCAGCCCAGCTGCAGCCCCTCACAGCTTAGAGGAACTGAGGAGAAAGGTGGAAATTTTGCTGTCTGGTCTCAGGTGGGCTCTTGCTGCCTCAGTTATCACTCTTGCAGTAATTGGTAGCTACTTTAAAGGTAGCTCTGGTACAACATCCCCTAAAAGCATAGCATGCAGGACCAGGTGGTGGCACAGCAAGCAGAGGCTCCTTGGGCATCAGAGTGGGCTTTTGAGAAGGTGGTGGCTCCACTGCAGTGGCACAGCTCCAGAAATCTCCGCTCGCTGCTGAGCAGGACTGGGGCACGCAGACCCATGGTTGCGCTGAACGTGGCTTCTCACCATCTCGCTCATCCTACTCTCAGGAGAGCTGCAAAAACAGGCAACGCAGCTGTCCATGTCTCTGACTCCAGACCTCCATCTCAGCCCTCCTTCCTCCTCCTTCCTCTCTGCTTCCCAGAAGAGGAGGGGGCTGGCATCAATTTTTAGCCCAGAGGGTTAACATTTGCTTTTGCTTCCACTGCTGGGAAAGCTTGAGCTTGCTCTGTGAACCCTGTGCTGTCCAGTGGAGGGATAGATGTAACCTCCACAGATTTGGACACCTCTTCAGGTGGACCCTGAAGTGAATCCATCAAGCTTTGAATTGTAGTGGCTCAGAGGTGGACACACCGTTCTTTGTGCTGCCTCAGCTAACAGGGTGATGAAGTCTGGTAGAAAGACAGAGTGGGCAGCAGTCAGCACTTCTCTCTCACATTGTTTCAGTGCCAATTGCTAGAAATTGCAAGTTTGAATTCAACTGTGCATCAGCTACTTTGCAAAAGACTTTGGGTTAAGTTATTGCATGGAATTTCTCTCAGTGCTTTCTTAAACCATGCATCTAACGTGCTTTCCAGGTCCTGACCTAAGGTTTATGAGGTGGTCTTTGTGAGGCAGCCTGACAGAGTTTTCATCAAATATGCTGACTGAGAAGCCTACAATCCACAACACAGCTCTCAGAAACATCCATCAACAGGGAGATTTGAATACACTGCTGTCCCATCAAGAATCTGTGAAATAGAAGGTGGGAAATAAATACCTCCTTTCTTCAATGCTTTTACCATGAGACTATCCTTTTCCAAGCAGTTAAAATAACACCTAAAGTGAAGATCTTGCACTTTAGATTAATGACATGATGCAGGCAGTAGATTAAATGAGTAAAGAAATAAGCACCTCATGCAAGAGGATCTGACCCATCAAATATGTACCATCTGCACAGAGGATGCAGCTTCAACTTTATTTTCTCGTTAACTCTCTTTATGGCCACAATGAATATGAAGCTAGAGCAAAAACATTGTTGACTGACATGAGGAGGCTATGGGTTCAATTATTCAGCAATGCCTCCTTTGAACTTCTGGAACCTGAACTTTATGGAAAGTAACTGATAGATCTGGTAATGTTAACATAAATACGTGACATAAATCTATGCACAAAAAATTATCTCCATCAAGCATTAAAACACGGATTTTCTTCCAGATGGTTCCTCACTCATCAGGAAAAGTGGTAGCATCAGAAAATCAGGCTACCACTCCAAGCTGATAAAGTTTTGGAAAAAAGGAAGGCGGTTAAATATCAAACTGCCTCAAAAGGTCAATTTCTTGGAACAGCAAATTTAAATGACATGTCTAGATTTGGGAATTTCAGAATGTTGAAATTTTTAGTAAAACTATTTTGTCATTTTCCAAACATATATTTTCTACATATGCATTTATCAGCTTTGTACAGATATTTTAATATTCATACCCACGCACATAAGCATACACAAAAATATGAAGAGAAAGCAAAGTTTATTTCTATTTGTTCCAAATATTAGAGGAGATAAAGTGGTGATGGTTTAGAATGTTTCAAGGAATAAAAATTTCACTTTTTACTTTACCATAGCATTAGATCACCATCTGGCCCTCCTCTATGGAGGCAGCTGATAATCTCCAACAGAGGATGACCTCATATGCCCTCCTGGCATTCACTGGCATTAAAACCAGAGATGTTAAATTAATTTTGTGGTAAAGTCTTTTCCCCAAATATTTAGAACTAAAAGCCAGATAGAGCATACCAAACATTAATTTTAATTCAGTAAAGCCCTGCCTTTAAAGGCACAAACAGGTGAAATCTTGTCTGCTTGAGTCTATCCACATTTCTTGCTGAACAAGTAGGAAATGCCTCATGATACAAAAATGCCCAGATAGCAGCGTAATAGAAATACTTGGGTAGATAATTTGGGTTTGTGTCAGAATTGCTTCTCAATTGAATCTTTTTTGCGATTTCCATGAAACATCTGGGAATCTTTAAATTTCTTTCCCCAGGCATTGAAACAAAATTGATCGCCTACTGTTTTAACAGAACTAATCTGATGTTGTGATTAGTTAAAAATCTTTCAGAGGAAAGAGATGAAACAGAAATAGATTGAAGGCATTCCTGCATCTATAGGAGTTAATATAATCTTGCTTCCCCTCTCTGTGATTCCTAATTGAATTCTGTGTGAAGCGGGTTGTAACCTTTCTTCCAGCACCTCATGGAAATATATTGTATCATTGTGCTACCTTCAAGATCAAGGCACCCACCTTCTGCTCCAAGACTGAATAGTGAATAACAAGGGAAATGAGTTATGAAGCCATAGGAGCTGCCTTGACTAATGAATTATGTTGTTGTCAAAGTGCTGTTTCGGATGTGTGGTGGGGAGTGGGAGAGGGGCATTAGAGGAAGAGGGAGAAGGGAAGCGGGGACAAAACAATGTTTTGGTTGATGAGGAATCAAAATTGCCATCATCCACATGACGGGCATGTTTAAGCTATGTACTAATATAAGCATGTACTAATACATTACTGCTTTGGAAATGAGGTAAGAGAAATCTTGAGAGGTCCTGAACAGTTTCGTGGAGGGAAAAGGCAAGGAGATGGTCATACTAATTTCTGATATGAATTCAAGAAAATAAAAATGCTCATAGGCAAAGAAACTCTAGCTTCTTAATCTATATAATGGTTTTTAGGCACGTGCATGGCTAATAATACTTGTCAGTAGGATGTCTTCTCTTCTCAAGTACGTGAAGGTGTTATGAGTAGCAAAGAGTCATCTTTGTAATAGTAATAAGTGAAGAGCACAACTGCCTGTTCAGTGCACTATCAGTCATGATTCATCTAAGTCCTGTTCAGTAGCATAAATTAGAGGAGAAACTGAGCTCCTGGGACACTATCTTTAACAGACTCAAACGCTTCTCAGAATGGTTTCAGCCACTAAAAGCCAATGCTTTAAGGCTACAGATAAGAATGAAGTGAACTTGCCTGAAATACTTTCTAGCTTTGCCCTGGTTATGGGTAACCCCACACAGATGGACTTGCAGCTTCAGTTGCATTAATGCAGACAGAACAATCAATGCCAGCTGCTAATGAGGAAGATGGTAGGTTCGCAAAGCCTGTCTCTGGGCTGTCCTGACTGAGATCCTAGGGATTCGTACAGGACTTCTGTGAATTCTATCACAGCAGGAAGGCTGCCAGACCACATACACAGAAAATCTGGATGCTCTGCAGGATCCTGTCTTTAGTGATCGTAACGGATTTTGTTGGAGATTAGCTATGTTTCAGGGACACAATGTTCATTGCAATTCTGTATGGCTAGGTACTGGAGTGAATTTAAATGAGTTGGCTGATTTTTGTTATCCTTTAGTGGTAAAATAATTTGAGAATTAATGAAGACAAAGAGGATTGTAAATTTAATGCTCCCGGACACACATAGGATGGATAGGCTTCTTTGGCTTCTGTGATAATACATAAACTGTCCCTGAAAACTTAAATCAACATGTAGGAGTTTCAAAGTTGAATTGAATTTGTCTGTTTCTTTCTCACTTTTTGCCCAGTAACTCTGAGACAGAGCACTAGAGATGCATGGTTAGCTCTTTCCTATCCCTATCTCAGAAGTTCGTATGGGTAAGGCTGCTCAAGTGCAGTACGTTTCACTGTTAGTGAACAACCTTCTTCTAAGTTTTGCATGAGTGCTGCCCAAACAGTGCTAGTCCTTTTTTTGAGGAGGAAGGCCTAGAAGAGGAACAGAACGATGGAAATCAAAGCAATTCAGAGGGCATTTTTGCATCCACTTCACAGAAACATGTCAGGCAGGTTCTGATAGCAAGTCCTGCTAGCAGGCTGAGATGCTAACATTTCTCCTAAGTCTCATACATCATACATGTTTCAAAAAACACAAAATAAAACAACAAAACAAAAAAAAACCCCAAACCACAGACATCTCGTCATTGAGTACACTTATTATCCTACAAAAAGTGCTGAACTTATTTTTGTGCTGAAATGAATAATTATTTTTGTCCAGTACCCACAGTAACAAATCAAAGGAAAAATAGCTCTGATAACATTTAATTGGGAAGGGTTATTACTGAAACAAATAGAAAAGCATTTCTTCTGTATCATACAAAATGTTCTGTTCATTCTGAATTATCTTTTTTCTTATTCTGTGCTCGTAGGGGAAGCAAAGGAAATCATGGGCTGTATTAATAATCCATTGGAGTTCTCTGACCTGATAAACCAGTGGATAGTACAGTCACATTGTAAGCTCTATTCCTGGGTTTAATCCCTCCGCATCTCCATCTGGGAATAGTATAGACAGAAGGCAACCAAATCTGATAACTTTTTATTTATGGTGGACAACCTGCTTCTGAGTCCTATTTGAAAACCTATGACCGGGCAAAGGCTTCTCCCAAAGTAAAATGGGAAGAACTCACCACTAAGAGGAAACTCATGTAGGTGGGTTGAAAACCTTGTCCTTAAATTGCTATGTCTTCTACATTTTTTATGTCTTTACAACTTTGCATTTCAATTTTTTATCAATAATCATCTTGTATATCTTAGCTATTGAAGGCTATACCTGTACTATGTAAGACCTTTAGTGAGACCAAACAAGGTCCCAGACATCCTTTTTCCCAGCTAGGCATTCCACGCTTCTTTCTGCACACCCTGTGGCCACATGTGATATGGTGCTAAGCAACCCTTCTCTTCTTTTCTAGTGAAAGTTTTCTATTTTCAAGGGCATTCACACTTTAAGAGCAGGAAATTTTCCCAAGCTGAACCCCATAACCAGATAGCGTATTACAGTGTATTACAACTAAGTCAACATATTGTCTGTCATGTTTACTGATTTACAAATATACACCCAGAAGTAATATTGTAACAGTGATTTGGAGCAGATCAAAAAAAGATAATGTGTATTGACCGTATCAAAAGGAGATTGGGCTTCCTGTTTCATAATGTGACTATTCTGTTGTTGGTAAATCTTTTTTTCAGTGTCAGATTCTCGTCTTCTCTGTCCTGTTGAATCAGACCGTCCAGGTCTTCAGATTACTGACACGAGTTGCTGTCTACAGTGCCTTTCTTATTAAATCCCCACTAATCCTCAGAATCTCTTGAGAGGTTGTCCTTTTACCTGCTCTCTCACAAAGTACCGCTGAAGCCAGTGATTTGGTAATTGAGGATTTTCTTTCTCTTTGGAGGAGGGTTTTATTTTTGCCATCACAACAAACAAACTTCTCTGCTAAGTGCTGGAAACAAACTTCAGACAGATATTGACCAGGAAGTTCCTTCAAACGTGCCGCACTGTGAGCTAGATCCTTGGCTGGTACGAACTGAGATGCCTCCTCTGCAAAGCTTGCAGAGCTGTAACAGCTGCAGATCTGGGCAGAGGTAGCTCCCACCCTTCTTAGGGAGTGAAGAATTGTTCTCCACAGCGTGTTCTGCAATGTTTTAACTGCAGCCATTCTTCAATGTCTGTTTTGTGCTAAGACCAGTTTGATTATTTTTTCTTCCTCCTGCTCCCCCATTGATCAGACAAAGCGTTGCTTTTAATTAAGTTTTTTGTACCTGCTAGAGATATCTTGCAAGTATAGCATTATTTTTCATTTCTCCTGATGAGGTGCAAACATATGGGATTTGGAGACAGTCATAAGGAAAGGATAAAGTAAAGATGTACTTGAATGCTGAAGGAGCAGAAAGAGAGAAGATCAAGAAAGAATTTCCTTTCCAGAGTTGATTGGCAAAAATATTTTTCTTTTGTGTTTGCCTTTTTCTCCAGCTGATGCTAACCTTCCTTCATGTATCACCATTTTCAGCTGTTTCTTAAGGCCCTAGGATTTTAGCAATAGCTTGTTCCCCCTTGGTTTGTTTTTATGATGCTCTGGATTTGTTTGGCTTGTTTGGGGATTTTTCTTTTTTCTTCTTTGGTATTTTGACAAAACATTCAATTCACTGTAGTGTGTATTTGCCTGTGTGAAGGGCATCTACTTCATCACTGGACGTGGATGGAGTGGTTGGGTTCTGCAGGCTTATTTTAAATTATATCACTGCCTTGGTGGACTTGCTAATTTAGTTTGCTTTCCTCTGTGCTTGTTTCTGAAACAGAAACTGTTTTGAATAGGAGGCAACTTTTCGTATCATTTGTCCTGTTTGCAGCGAGCACACTAAAGGTTTTCTTAAGACCATTTGTAAACATCAAGCATAATCATATACCAAAGAAAGCATGGTTTTGCAGCTCGAACCAGCTTCCTCAACATTTTCAGTAGGATCCCAGAATTGCTTTGTTTTGTGTAACAACATTGGAATTCCTTTGCTCCCTGGCCACATTTATCTAGCAGGGGGTGTGTGGGAGAGCCTCAGAAGTTTCTTGACTCATTTTGTATTTAGGGTCTTGAAATTCTTTTTCATTAAAAGCTGCATTGATCTTCTGGATGTAATTACATCTGTCTTCCTGTAATTATTAATTTCTTAATAGCTTTATGAAGGGCTCCTTATTCCATCTTAAGTGCCATTTGGATGCCCTTTTTCCTCTTACACAGATTGAATCAGTAATAATAAAGCTTACAGAAGTTCAGCAAGTGCTCTACAGATATTGCATGCGGTGATCATTTCACTCACCTGTGAAATGCAGCCATCTCTGGAGTGGAAGGCACTGAATATTTTAACAGGATCTTGTGAGTACAACATGACTTTATGAAAGAACAAAATTGAGAAGCGTAAATAAGCAACTCATATTTGTACAAAACTTACAGGTCAAAGAATTTTCTAGATTTTTCTGTTCCCAAATCTGGAAATATAAATTGGAGGCTCCTTTTCAGGAGAAGGATTTTCCTCATGATCTGATTTTCCCAATGATCTGTCTCATCCTGGACATCCAAAACTTGAAACATTCAGCAATATTTCTGTCTTTATAACTATGGTGACCAGGTGAACCTGTTGATTTTTACCTAGTCATTAAAGATTGATTCTTTTCTGACGGGAAAGACCACCGCATTGGACCATGTTGCAACTGAACGGTGCCTGTTGTCTGAATGGGGGAACTGTTTGTGACCGAGACAGAGAGGAATGGCTGTTCTACCCCCTGCCTGTAATACATAGGTGCTGTTCCTCTTACCAAATTGTCTCTGTAAACACCCTGATGTAACTGTTATTTGTTAACTCATAATTAATAATCTATTGCCATGTCACATAAAAATGCTTTAGGACGCCTGTAGTATTATCATAGATGTTCAGCATCATTTGACAGAAAAACACCTATGTATTGATTGAGAAGGGTCCCTTACTTTGCCTTCCTCAAATTCTCTTCTGGTTTTTATCTTCTGACACTAATTCCTACTGATTTGCACTTCTGCATGTTGCTGCCCAAGGGACGAAAGTGGTCAGAGAAGCTGTGAAATTTCCTTCTTCTTCTCAGGGGGTGACTTCGCCCTTCCCTTGCTATCAGCAGGAGGGTAATTCCAGTCACTGGCAGGCACAGCCAGAACTGGCAGTACATTGTGCTGTGCCCCCCCCAAATCCTTACCTCAGGCAGCAGTGAGGAGAGGAGCTTTACACCATGCTGCAGAAAGCACCCGTGGGTAAATCGAAGTGACACCAATCCTCTGCCATGGCGCTCCCTTTGCAGAACGGTGTCCTTTGGCATCAGGCAGGCAGTTTGGATGGGTTGTCACAGGCGTCAGGAGACCTCGGGGAAGAAAGTAAAGTCTGAAATAGAGAAGGCAGTAATCAGCTCTGGGTTAAGCTGCCTACATGTGGTTTGAGAGAGACAATTAATGTTACATTTTAGATGGCGTTGGATGCTCCATCTGGCTGTGGATGCACTCACCTTCCTGCTGAGAGCATGTGTTTGCAGTCAGTGAAGGTCTAAGAGATATTTCGGTCCTCCATTTCACTGTTAAATCTTCATTTGTGGTGGCACTTCCCAAGATACAGACTTCTCTCAAAACTCTCTTGTGCTAAGAGCCCCACTTCACCTTTTTTCCATGAAGGATATGGAGGGCAAGAATATGATAACAAACAGTCATCGCACCTTCATAATTTATTAAAGCCAAGAACACTGGATTTAGTGCCGGCAGTATAGAGAGGTGACATCAATATGGCCACATTTATTTAGGTCACAAAACACTAACAAGCTGCTTGCAGTTGCACAGGTCCCAGCAACACGCCTGAGAAGCTGGACCTCCTGCTTCGCCCTGAGATCCACGGCGTGACAGCCGAGTTGCTGTGTTGCACGTGGAACTTGCAGCCCCAGCACGAGGCTGGATAGCTCAGCACGACAGAACCATCACTAGGTGGACTACATCTGTCCACCTAGGCACAGAAATAGAAAGCATGTGTCTCTGCTGTCCAGCCCACTAAGCTTTGGGAAATGTAGCTAATGTATATCTGTATAATAAGTACCAGCTTTAGTGCTTTGAACCAGTTCAGAAAGGGTGGCGATAAAGGGTTCTTTCAAAGTTTGTTTCTTCTACACACTGCAGTAATTACACAAAGTCATGCCAAACCCTACACACAAAGAAAAAGAGCAAATATTCTTTTAAAGTTCTTGACCTGCCTTGGGACAAATAGATTTCCTTTTGCATCCCTACAGCCTTTAAACAAACAGAACTGTTGCCTTTGTTTAGCTTCCCCTGCTGATATCCGTTAGGTTTTAGTCTGACTCTGATTTAATTTCCAGTGAGATTCTTTCTCTTTGTTTAAACTGTAGTGAATGCAAAATCCTGGCCATCTACTGATCCACTGAACAGCACAAGAACAGGTTTCTTTCACCATTCCAGTGGCTCCCGCTCACATGAATGAGGCTACAATTGCTTCTTAGGATCCTCTACCTGTTTCGAGTTATTTTCCCAGACAGATGCTAGGTTCTTCGTCTATACACTAAATACCTGAAAAATCAGTGCAGATCAGCTCTAAGGAAGCTGCACACAGGTAAGCCTGAAGTAAGACACCTGGTCTTTTGGGAAGGCTTATTAGCTTGAGCACAGAGCAACTATTCAGCACCCAAGTTCAGAGTGCACCCAGGGAGAGCTGAAGTCCGCCTGCCTGCAAAGAGCCTTTCACTTTATTACCTGTTCCCAACTGCATTCTGTCTCACTGAAGCTGATGGTCTTTTTGGCATGAATTCAGATAGGAGCATAGTCGTACCAGTGTTTCTTGGTGCTAAGGTGTCCAGGAGGACTGGCAGCAATTTTGATATGTACACCACATTGTTAAGAAATGGATTAAGAGCCTGTCCTTGAAATGATGTTCTGTTCCACCTCACTGACCAGCTCCTAGCTGGGATAAATTTAATTTTTGAGATATTCTAATAAATTTAGGTTTATTTTTAGTTTTAAGAGGGTTTTGATGTTGTTGTTTTGTTTGTTTTTTCTTTTTAGTGGAAGACTATTAAGCAACTGCAGTAAATAATGTGAGGCTGTTGCTGAATACTAAATTTTTGGATGCTCTTTATTTTTTTTAAACTGGGAATACACATAATATTTTTTAGGAGGGCTTTAAATAGCTACGATTGACACTTGGGTTGACATTAAAAAAATAGGTGTTCCTCTATTTTGTGTAATTTATATTAATATATTTCCATAAAAGATAGATGCTTTCTTTTGTTTAGATGCAGCGTAAGGCATTTTTTTCACCATGTGTTTAGATTAAGAGTGTGTCCCTGTGTGTTTGCAAACAAAATGAGCCTGGGCTCAATACAACTGACTTGCTTGGAAACATTTCATGGAGCTCAGTGTGAGAACTGCTCCAAGAGAAGGCTTGAAAGAGGGTGTCCCTTTTCTGAACAGGTCGCTGTTGAAGCACAGGAGAGGGAGTGGCAGAAAGACGCGAACCTTGGGCACTGAGTATCACAGTAGCACCGTTCCCAAATTTGAGTGGCATTTTGTATATTTTGGCTACCCCCTGGTGAAAGTTATATTTCCCTGCTCACATCAGCTCTGGTGCAGTATTGTAACACTCGACCTGGATTCAGGTTTTTGAATTCTGTTCTTGTTTCTGCCATTGACCCATGGTGTGTACATGTAACTCAGCTCCATCCACATCCTTCCTCTTGTCTAATCTTCCTAACCTTCCAAAGGGAAGCACTGAGCAGCACTCTTAAAAATGTGTCAAGAGAAAGGGTTTTGAGGTAATGACATTACTTTCCTTCTAATCAAGGCTAAAACCAGAAAACGCTGGAGAGAAAGTGGGAAAATTATGTTATGCTTGGATGGATTTAAAATTACAAAGAAAAACCAAACACTATTTCAGCATTCAATGTTATGTTTAAAATCTGCTAAATATATGCCTAGAATTCAGTTCAAAATGAAAAATCAAAGCAGCTTTGTTTCACATTGCCACTACATATTACCAAACCTTCCCCAGACCCTCTTTCCCAGTGAAATATCAGCTGAACAGGGCATGGGCTATTACTGTGTGGATAGAAATTCTGTTCACACAAAACCACATTTTGCAATTACTACTTTATTTCACCTATGTTTTTCTGGAGTAGAGCAAATCTAATCACAGCACTCAGATTGACAGGATCTATAAGTATTGTCGTAATAATTATCATAGTAACTAGAAGGACTGCTCAAGTGTCTCTGCTTGTTTAGCCACACAATTCTTTAAGGTGTTTTAATCCTTTTGCTGTTGTCTCAATTCTTAACAGTGCTTGAAGGCAGCATCTGGAACTAAATATTTCCCAGCCCTCAAATAAACTTCATGGAATGAAACAGTAACCCTGGAGATAGCCATTCAGGTCATTCTTCAGGGCTCTATAATCGGTGTTTCATCACAAAGCTTTTTGTATTTGCTTCCAATATTATTTTGCTTTATTGTGTTCTTGTCATTGCAGTTCTTATTCCAATATGTTTCACATTTTCCTTGGAATATAATCCTCTTCTGTGTGGATTTGTGCATGTAGGCTTCTGCAAATGCAATTTATTTTTCAATTGGTTTATCAAAGAGCGCAGTCATCTACCTGGATTAAATGAGCTCATTAGGAAATTAAAACTTTTAGCTGCTTTTAGAACACAGTTTGTATTATTTTTAATCAACTCTTTTCTTTTTCTTCTATGCCAAACTCACTGCTCTGTAATATAATAAATTATGCACACAGACAAATGAACTGGAACAAAATTACCTTGCTTCTGAGTAACAGATTAGTTTTACTTTGTGCATACAGTGGTCTGTCTTCCTGTTGATGTATCCTGAGGATAGGGAAGAAATTTATGACAGTCCTACTGCAAAGGCTAATGGAAGTTAGATGCATTTTCCTGCCCTCTGGCAGCTTTCTTGGAACCAAGAACAAAACTGGAAAGTGCAACATATTGTGACATTGGACATTTAAAGTAAATTCCAAAGAATTTTCAGCCAAAGGACTGCACTCTCACCTCTGAAACTGTGATTTCAACCACTGTGGAACAGTGATTTATTTAAGAGATTTTTAGCAAGATTGAGGCAAGTGGGATTTTGGAATTATTTCATTAACAGACATCATCTAATTTAGGAGTTTATCAGATTAATCAACTCAATGTTTTCCCTCATTTTTTTTCCTATCCATTTCCACTGTGGTATCAGAGTACTTTTGAAACTCTCCCTGACTTATTTTTATCTTGTCAAATTTCTTCAGCTCTAGAGAAAAAATGTTGGATCATCAGTTGTAATACTGCACTTTTAAACAAATGGTACAGATTTTTCTCCCCAAATCTTCTAGATTTTTTTAATCTCTTTCTTTTTCTTTTAATGAAGCAAGCCAACTGTATCTTATGATACCATTTTAAGTGGAGTTTGAAATACTTTAGCAATGTGCTGACAATCTGTGTGTAACTTTTCTGGACTGAGTTCAGGATGACATCTAAGCACATGACAGTCTGTGAAGGACACCTTAGTGAGAGTCAAAAATTGAAAGCTCAGATGTTTTGTTTACCATACCTTTGGTAAACATAGATATGTTAGAGGCATGGTTAAGGTGTCCTGCTCTGCATCAGGAAATATGAATTTAAGTTTTACTTCAGATTTGTTTGAAGAGGAAAGCTCAGCTGCTTTGCGTGCATCTACTGTTGGGATCACTGGGATCCCAAAACATCATAAAGAACTTTTCAGGATTAGGTCTTTTGGTTCATATTTGCAAAAATAATTCAGTGTACTTTGCTTCTAATGACACTCACAAAATTGTCCAAGCATATTAGATGCCTTCACATTATCAAAATCATTTGGGTACTGAGGGGCTAAACAATTTAATGAGCTTAGTCTTTTTTCTCTTGTTCCTCAACTCCCTGTGTGGACTTAAAAAACAAAAAAAAAAAGGAAGATAATAGCATTTTTTTTCTGTCACAGGAGGATTATGAAGATAGGTATGTTGAAGATTATGAGGTGGTATCAGTGAAGTAGGTCCTGCAAGTTTCTTCTCTGAATAAAATCAACATATTCTGCAAGGCAAGTATGCATATGCTCACTTTAACATGTTTTGCAGTAGAAGGAAGAACTAAATATGTGCTTAATCTGAAGCTCATGCTCAAGTGCTTTGCTGAATCAGGCTCTGTAAGAACAATACAGCCTCTTCTAAATAGTGTTTCTCTATTCCTATGTTCCTGACTAGATTGAGCAATGTGTTGTTTAATTACATCAGAGCCACTGAATATTGGCATTCAGCTCACTTACAGGTAATGCTTCAGATTTCACTGTCCCCTTATCTAACAGATGTGGCATCTTTACATTAGAGTATCTTATCCTCTAAATAACAAGCCTCCCTTATAATTAATTATATATGAAAAAGCAATAAAACACAGCTCAGAAAGGTATTTTGCCAATAAATCTGCAGAAAGAGCAGAACTGCATTTTTAAATCAGTCTGAAATTAGGCTCAGAATGGTGCAACTTCTCACTTACAGAGACACACTTAATGGAAAGTGGAATAAAATTCATAAGAGCATAGCTCTTCTGAAATTTCATTAAAATCAGTGGAAACCACAGGTGCTGAAAACTAGGGTGACTTGGAGACCTATCTTTGAGTTTGGACATCTTATTTTGCAGGCGTACAAGTAAGATGACTGCTGACCTGTCTCTGTACAGTGAGTGGAAGCCAGATCAGAGAATAAGTCTCATGAGCTGCATGTGGCTTTCATCTGAGAGACGTCTGTGGAAACATCACCCATATCACACTCAGGGACAGGAGTAAGGACTGGGTTCCTTTCCCTCGCAAGGATTTCCTGGAACTGATCCCGAGCTGACAAAGGCTCAGGCTCAATTCAGGGGAGTAGGGGCAGAATTAGGAAGGATTTCATGGCTGCTGCTAGAAAGAGTTACTGCCCTAAAAACCAGAGGGATTTGGAGGTCAAATGAAGGAGAAAAATAGCAGCCGAAAGAAGGGACAAGAGTGAAAAGGGCACGAACTTCTAAAGCTTACTATGGAATTTAGATGCACAACTCCTATTTGTGTCATGGGCTGCACACCTCCATCTAAGTACACAATGGGGAGATGGCGCAGGCATTAGGTCTCACATCTGCTGTAACAGTCCTCAAACTCCACCTTAATTCAGCTTGCGGAGAGATTAGGTAGACTTTTCCAGGGCTGTGAAAAGATCACTACTATAGTAGTGAGGTCTAAAAACTACCCAACCTGCAACTTCACTGGTTGTTCAAGTCCTGCACAGACACAGGGTAACTGGCGTTACTGACCTGCTCACCTAAAACATTTCAGAAAACATTTTTAAAGGAAGAGAAACATCTCACACCAGTGCCTTAACTAACCAAAGAGAATAGGGAGTACAATAAAGGCAACATGAAAACAGGGTTTGAGCCATCAGCTCGACTCTAACCTGACTTTATCTATTGATGAATGCAAATTGGCATTCTCCCCTTGATAAATTAAATCAAGCCTTGATGAAATATACAAATCAATCAATTTGTGTATTTAAGGTTTCTTGTATAAGCAATGTCAAACAAGACGATGTGTCCAGGCCCACTGTGCTCTTCATAAATCCTTTAGCATAGTCCTACTTGGAGCTATACATTTTATGGGAATTGATTTGGAATAGGTTCATCATTCATTTCACCACAAAAAAGAGCAGGGGGGTAGATATGATAAATTGGTAACTACAGGCATCAACATATTTTTAATGCTCTTGATCAATTGCTTCCCTCAGACTTCGTCTGCAACACAAGTTGGTTATGGTAGTTCATAGGCTTTAATAATAAAAAAAGTGTTTCAACAAGCAATTGTCTCTTTTTCACACATTTTACTGGGTGTATACAGTACATTTTAAAATGTTACGGTATTCTTAAAAAGCCCATAAAGACAGCATTTAAGCTGAGACAAGACTGCACCGTCAGACTTACACAACAATAAGTGTCTGTCATACTGTTCAATCTTGCTGACCCAAATCATGTAGTAGTAATTACTACTTTGAAAAATCTGTCCAATAAATTAAGATGCTCTGTTCCCAGCTTATGACTGAGTGGCAAGAAGTTATAGGTACACCATCAGACTTGTTCTTGAACAGTTTTCAGGTTTTTCATTATTTTTATACAATGAAATCCCATCTAATGAATCCCCTCCTCTGTCAATCTCCTGGACATGTTTTCAGAGATATTCTGCTTTCACATAAATTTCACAAATATTTCTCCTAAAGGCTTAAAGTAATATTCATATACATATTCCAAGTGACTTTTATAAAAAGTGTATCCTTTCCTGTTTGAGTCACTCCATTTCTTTTTCAGATCTCGCCTCAGCTGGATTTCGGCTACTGTTATTAGGACACAAGGTTCATTGAAGTGAACAGACATTAAAAGGCTTTGCATTAGCCCTTTCTCCTTTGAGATAACATTATCTTACCTGAATTAGGCCATGTATGCTCCAGGCAATGAGAGATGATCTAGGGGTAACAGTGGCACAGGAGATCATACAGTCAGGTTAGGAAAGTGGGACTAATTAGCCTTCTCTAGAAACAGAACAGTGTATTTCAGAGACAGCATCATGCAAGTGTCACTGCACTACTTTGGGACCACATCTGCATCTCTGAGCAATGTTAGGCACTTGTACTCTGTGGGTTATTTCTAGCTCTAGCATTTGCACATCACATACCATTGTAAATGTCCATGAGGTCTTCAGAGGCCCCTGCTACCATAATGAGCTGTTTAACTCTCTGGAGCAAGGCCAACAAAGTGCAGAAAATACTGACTGTGCTAGGTCCTGTTTCTGAATTGTGATTGTTTGGAGGACATTAGGAAATGACAAAAGTTCTTCTAGGTAAATAGTCGTAATTATTAGTTTTGATTGTTTCAGTTAACACTATCATTTAACCAGAGACCTAAACAAGGGTGCACAGAGGAGACTACATTTCCCCATGATCCCCAAAGCTAAAAACCTCTCTTGGAGCAGTTTCAGCCCAGCTATGTCAGCTGTGTTCTGTTGTGCCCCATTGCTAGAGATGCAGCTTTTCTGAGGCATCCATACTACACTCATTGGTGTGACGGAGAGATGTGTGCTCCTAAGGGATCTTGTAGAGGAGGTAGATACAAATAAAAATATTAATGTCTTCTGTTGAGCTACTCTCAGTTGCAGTTTTGTGAAAGTAAGAAAATGTTGCTCACATCTATGACTACTGACTACTGCAGTCTGTTCCTTACGGAAGCGCTGAATGCATGACTTACAAATGTGCCTTAAAACTTCTCTGCCATTTACCTGTTAGAGAGCATTGTATCATACATATTGTGTCTGCCTAAATCACCCAAGTTTGAAAGGTAAATAGATTTTTTTTTCCAGGAAGCTAAGAATTAAATGCCTCTCTTTTTCCTTCATCATGAGATCAGCCTTTAATGCATCTTTTATCCATTACTAGGCAGGCACATGCCAAACTGAAATGCTCAGTTCCCACAAATTTTATTTCGTAAAGTGGTTGGAAAGAATTTAAAGTGGTCATTTAATTCATCCATCTGTGCAAGTGTTAATCTTAATGAAGAGTTGCCCAGCCTGCCCTAAAAGACTTTCACCCCTGTCACCTTCCCAGGATGTCCATCTCAATCCTTCATCTCCCGTTCTGTTAGAAAGTTCCGCTCTAAAGGTAACATGAATCTCACACATTAAGCTTCACCATGGAGAACACATTCTGCCTTTTTTTCTAATAGCTTTTAGAGACTACTACTCTATTTTCTCCTCAAAATTCTGAAACCTGCTTTTTCCTTTAGAGACATGTTTTTGGGTTGCCTTGTGGTTTTTTTTTTAATGGGTTCTTCTCAAATGAGAAACAATTTTTTCATTCATTGCTGAAAACTGCTCAAAGTATTCCTGCCAAGATTCTCCCTGTGTTGAATTAAGGAGAATGCTTTCATAAATGGTGGACTTTGGTGTTTATATGTGCTGATATATTTGTGGAAGAGGCCAATCACAAATGATCTCTGAACTGTATCTTCCTCTAAACTCTATCTTCTGTTCAGGGAGCTTTTAGATATAATCTCATTTCCCCCACTTTGAAGTTATTAACCATTTGCAGTTTTCTTTGTGGTGTCTTTTGTCTCTGTCTCTGTCTTTCCCCTTCTTTGGGGACTTGTGTTTGTTTGGAGCTTTGCTAATTGATTAAGTCAGTGTCCTTCAGGACAGGATGCTCCAGCACTTGAAAACTCTGGGGGTTTGTGTGAGAAGAATATATCAGCCTGAAAAGTAGAGGTTTAGGTGGTTAAAATACAACCAATAAACATATGCAGGAGATGATGTATCAGTTTCTCCAATGGTAATTTAAAACCATCAGAGTTTTTGAGTCTATAACCGTGATCAAGATAAGGACAAAGTCTGAAGTTCCATGAAAACTTCCTTTCCATGAAGGGTGATCACTATCCACGCAGATGATTTATTTGTCTCAAGCAGGGGCTGGTTTCTGAGAGGAAAGAGCTCAAGGAATCATGCAGTGCTTAAGGGTTTGCCTTTCATTGTAGCACTGCTTAGGATTTACATATGCAACTGCAGAAATACACATTTCTGGTAGCACTGGGATTCAGTGAGGATGCAAATAGTATCTGAAATTTTGAATGCAAACCCCAACTGAAATGACATCCCAGTGTGAAGCATACACATTTGTCATTTGTTACTGGCAAGCTGGATATCTGCTTCCTCACAGCTTTGACTATTAACAGTGAGCTGCTTAACTGAAACAAGACATGCATGAGAGGGGATGTCAGTTTTCTTTTCCAGTCTGGAAATGTCAACATTTCCCTCAACTAATTTCTCTGGCTGGGTGAGTTTACAGCTTAATTTATATCTGGAGAAAAATCAAGTTTAGATTCACAGTGTTGTCTAACTTCTTTCCCCTGCCACTCTCTGTAGCTCTCCACTCCTGACAAGGAAGGAGATATTACATAAATTTCTGAAAGAAAGGAGTTGTCCATTCTGGCTCCCCAAGATGAAGTGATCTTCAAGTGTCCCACTCATTGTCCTTTTGGCTCCATCATATCTTTCAGCACCAAAGTGAAGATATCAGAAGTAGTTATTAAACTGGAGGCTATATGAGGTCCAACAGTACTGGCTTCAGAGCCACTGACGGTGGAGTAAGGGATGTCACCCAGTGGCTGCAATTCGCTGGTCTGAGGATAGAGCAGCCCTGAAAATATTAAGTGTGGACTCCCCAGTTTTTCTTCACCCTGTGATGCCACCCCATACTGGTCACCTCTTCCCAGCTGCATCCACCCGTGTTCCCTGCTCCTAAAAGTCTCCAACAGCACTTTCCCAAGTGGGGAGATGTGGGGGAATAAGAGTAGCACACACAAAACATGCCTGGGAAGGAGGAAAAAAGCACAGGGAAGAAAATCTTGAGGAGTTTTTATGAGAAGAGTTTATGTCACATCCCACAGTCTGCAGGGACACCCTGCTCATTTTCATGCTTTCATCTACATAAATTAATCCAGCATACATCTGGATCTCAGAGTTTTAGGAACACATCTAGTATTCTGTGTCCACGCTAAATCATTATTTTCTTTTGCTTTTCTTAGCAGTGAAATTAAAACTCAGCAATGTATAGAAGTAATTCCTTGCACTCTGCAATTGTGACATTTGCCTTTTTGGCTGAGACAGGAGATTGAAATAGAGATGCTAAGGTTTGCACGGAGGAATATGGCTTTCACAGAAAGGAACAGCTAAGATCCTCTGGGGTTCAATGTCATGGAGGCAGAATTTGTAATATGTCACTACTGGGTTTCATATTCATTAGTGTTTGTTTTCACTGACATTATACTGCCCAGTTTTTTTAACCTTGTCAAGTGTTCCTCAAGTTTAAAGAAATTTTCTTTCATCAAAACACAAAAATTGTTCATCCTCTGTAAATGTTGTTAGTTCAGTATGTGATCTGCAGAGGCACAGATTTTAAGTCTGTTCTTGTTGATCTCCTAAGTTGCACAATCCAAAGAATGTCACCTGGTAATTCTTGCGTCAAACCTTACACTTGTCCTAGAACAACACATCAAGAACGTATCATTGTGATTTAAAGATCTGAATTGATGAAGAATCATAATATTTTCCTCAATATTCAGTTTTTGACCAGAAGTGGTAAATTTTATGAAACACTTCATTTCACTTTGAAAATTTCATGCTTCATACAACTTCCTTAAAAACACAACATGCACTGTTAAGCATCGTGTAGTACGATAAATTTTAAACACACCGGATTGACACTAGATATTCTTTGTACATATCCAATAAAATTTTAGTGTGATACAGCAGACAGTGAAGTTGGTAGAGGAGCACTTAGATTAATTGTTACTAAGGGAATAAACTTTTTAAAGAGACTTTTTAGATGCTTCTTGTACTTGGGCTGAAAATCCCATAAGAACTTTCATACTTGGGAATTTTAACACCTTTTCTTCTACTTCCAAAGAGGACTCCAAAAGACAAAGGATCTGTATTACGAGAAGTGTTACACTCAAAAAATCTTGGTTTATGGGCAAAGAGAAAGCACACCATATATATTTTTTTTATATATATATATATATATGTATTTTAAAGCCAAGAATTTATTATTAATATAATAGAAATCTTAGCGGTCTTATCATTAGTAGTCCAGATCAAAATATTACCAAAAAAGGCATAATAATAATATATTTATAATTGTTATACACACACTTCCTGCTTTCTACCCTTTTCCTGATGTTATGCTTCCCCTTCCCCTGCTCCTCAGGGTGCTGAGATCAGTGGTTTCGTTCTGGCGTTGGTGCTGGTGGGATGTTGTGGAGACTCGTCAGCATCTGGAGACCTTTGCAGAGTGAAATATGTTGTTCCTGTTGATGTTTTCTCTTTACTCACTCTAGGATCCACTTGGGGCCACTTATATGTTCTCTAGCACACTTATTGCACTTCTTACACACTTTTACAGATAAACCAGGACTGTGCACCTGCTCATGCCAGAATGCTTGCTCAATGCTCCAGTTCTGCTTTGGCTGTACCAGCCTTTCTCTGACATGAACACAGGAGGGAAGATGCTCTCACAACCGCTTATGGAAAAGAGAAGCTTTTTCCTGGCCAGACTGATGTGACTTGCTCACATGAGCATGATGAAAACAATCTCCAGAGCTAGAGTCAGAAGAAATTAATTCCTCAGGCAGATTAGCAGTGGCCACTGGAAGTTTTTCCTTGCCTTTTTAGTGTGTAAAATACTGCATTTTGCATCAACATCTGGCTATGCGCTCCTAAAAAAATGGCTTCATCCTGCAGTCCTAAAGCATTGGTTGTGCCTTTGAGATCTCCTGTGATGCACAGTACTGGTGGTGGTGGGGTTTTATTATTTATTTATTTATTTTAATACTAGCAATCTAAAATTTTATGGCATTTAGAAAAGGAGGAGTCAGGGATTGTTCTGGGCTCATAGGAGGAGAAACTTATATCTTGTTGGCCCTCTGGGATTAGTCAGTAGATGACCAGAAGCAATAACCTGTGTGGCTGATGTGCTCATATCTGTGTCCTGGCTAGTAATTAGAGTAATTCATTGGTCAAAGGCATGAAAATTATTCCAACAAGAATGTGAATGACCAACTCTGAGAGTTTATAATAGATGATTTAAAAAAGGAAGAATAAGACTAGAATGTTTCTGTGGCAAATAACAGACCCTTTCCTTAATATGCAAAGCATTTATTTTTATGCAAGCTGTGCTTGTATGGTTTCTCTGGACAGGAATCCAAAGCAGCTGTGCTTTTCTATTTGAATTCCTCTGCAGGTTATAATGAAGCATGCTCCCAAACTACTGAACAGCATTTAAGGCTCTATTTTTAATCTTGTCATTCTTGTCTTGTTCCAAACTGCCTAAGTTTTGTACCTCATGGATTTTAAGTCGCAACAGAATTAATAAAAAGAAGGAAATGAGGAGAGACAGAATCCTGTTGTTCCATAATGCAGCCAAACTCTCCTTATATTCCTCTTGTTAACCACACATCGGAAGCAACTGTCCTCTCACTTTGCTCAAGTGTGAAGGGTATAAAAGTGGAAAAGATCTCACCAGACCAAAGAAGAAATCAAAGAGATTGAAAATGCCCAGAAACCATATTGGTGTGAGTAGAAATAATATGTCATAGATCCTATTCTATGTGATTTCAGTGTGTTTGCAAAAGGCTGAAATTGGGTGAATAATAAGGTGAGTTCGGTCATTGCCAGACCAAAAAACTACTGCTATGAAGGAAAAGTCTCCTTTCTTAAAGGAGACATTTTCTTAAATTAAGCATGCCATTTTCAAACAAAGAGTCTGAATGCTTCATTTAGAAAGCGCTCGTATGAGGTGATGTTCTAACTTTAACAAATCTGAATGTCTGGGTGTGAAAACAAACAAAGTATATGGGCTGGTCCTCAACACAAAATCACGATAGGGTTAGTGAATCGACCATCTGCCTAAAAGATTAAAAATCAAACCATCATCCAGTTTCAGCAGGGCTGAGTGCAACCACAATGCTGATGAAGAAGAGAACTGGAGGAAGGGACTCTGCAGTCCCCTTCACCTTGCAGGCACTCTGTCCCTGTCCTCTCCAGTTTGCCTGGCTGGTCTCAGGGTGTCCCAGGACTTCTCAAAGCCCTTTGTGTCCATTTCCCAACAGCTCCAAGCCAGGAATCTGCTGCTTTATGCTTTCACACTTTTTCTGTCTCACTGCGGGTCTGATCTTGCAGGGCACTCGGAAGAAATTTCAGCTCTGTGGAAACCGTTGCACCGTGTCAGGATAAGTCCTTTGGGAGAGAGCAGCTAAGGAGCTCCTGGTGCAGAGGCACTGTGCTGATCAGACCACTTCCAAAAGAGGTATGTTCATCACTGATGTGGTACCAGGTGCCCTCTGTCTCCAACATTTGCTCTTCTCCACCGACAGAAGATTAGTTCCTGCTGTAGCAGCAAGGACTGTACTGTGAAGGACATAAATTAGCATTTCATCATGCTTACCTGCCATACCTTACCTCATAAAAACTCCATTTCTTTACAGTGGCACTCTTTCCTTCAGCAGATACAAGTTTTGCCATCACAATATTGCATCTTATTCCCTGAAGCATTTATATAGAGTATGTGTCACAGGTTTAATGGGTCGGGAACATAATTATCCTTATCATATTAAATCTTTGACTGACGGTACCTGGTCATTTTTATTTTTTACTTTTTTTAAAAAAAAAAAAAAACCAAAAACAATGAATTACAATACAGAGAATATTTTAAAACCCACTGCAAACCCAACAGTCCAGAATTCTCCTGTCAGCTACATGTCAAAATATCAAATTTTACTGACATTTTGCTTGAATTTCTTGCTGGGTGAGAAATGCCTGGGAGCAAACTGGAACAATCTTCTAGCAGAATGGGCTAGTTCCCTGCTGGGATTTGTACTTTTTTAGGGTGTTAATCTAATATACTGTATAATCTAACAATTTGTTTCCATGTGAATGTAGAATTTACTTGGACAGTGGCAGTTGAAGATTGCTAATATGTTTTGTACAAATATGGGCTCAAACTAACCGACACTATGTAATTTCTTTGACTGAGAAAGAGTATGTTGCATTGAGGTGGAAATGTTTTTTATTGTTTTTCCAAAGAATATTTCTTTATAAATTGCAGATTTAGGCTAGTTGAATTGGTGACACTGAGTGATAATGAGCAAAATCTTGCAGATAATAAAAGTAAAGAAAAAATAATAAAACCTGAAAAGTCAAAACAATTTAGTCAGACATTTTCAAACAAATAAATACATAAAAATATAATTTAGATTATACCCTATGTTGAAAATTGCCAGGAATGTAATTCAAAGGAGGGGTAAGAAATGGGTTAAAGATACACCCCCACAAAACAGAGGACAAAAACCTATTTCTCTGGAGGTGATTATAGGGGTCATTTGATTGACATTTTTCATGTTCTTTTTCTCCCACAGCATAGCATTAAAATAAAAATAATTGGGAATCAAATCCAAATATATAGATTTTTTTTTTCCATCTGATAGTTAAAATCAATTATTTGGTGAGTTTCTTTGGGAGATCAATGGATGCTGCAAGCCCTACAGTGTGGCTGTGATCATGACATATTCCTTAACAAATGAAGTTAATAACTATGCACTGATATATCGAGATTTTTCCCTAAGGAGGCAGCCCCATACTGTTTCCTATTTTCTGTATGTGTTGCCTGCAAGATTGAGTATTGCATTAGTCCTGAGATTTGCAGGGATGAATACAAGTATATATGATAAATACCGCAGATAATGTATGGCCATGAGCAATACTTTACTACCTGAAGGATATCTACCAGCTAGTGAAGGACTTGGTAAGTTGAAGTAGAATCCGAAGCCAAACCCAGAGGAAACTTTCAAAATAATTTAAGAGCATTACATGCATTCATCCATGTACTCAGAAGACATTTATTTCCCCCCCATGCCTGCTGATATAGTTCAGGGACACTGTTCATTCTGGCTAGCTAGGTGAACCCATCTCAAAGGAGGTGGATACTGTTTATGAGTAGAAATTCCCTACACGCCAGCCTTCACCTCTGAAAAAGCCATTGGCAGCTTCCAGAAGGAAGATGTACCTGGAATGTGGCAGTACTAAGGAGAAATGGGAACAGGGAAGGACATGTATCTTCTGATTGCAAATACAGATGTGAAATTAGAAGAGGAATAAGAAGCACCAGATCCAACCTGTCACTGATATCAAATGCAAATGGAACTGGTGGATTTCTCAGTTTGGATTTTTATCAGGTATACAGAATCCTCTGATCTTCCCTATTTCCCTGGGTGCAGTGACTAGGGATGCAGTGGACCATATCACACAAAGCAAAGCAGCTTTAGTTCAGTGGGATAGGTCAATGTATAAAGGTATATTAATACTAATGGTCTTGAAAAGAAGGGAAGGAAGAGGAGAGAAAAAGAGGTCCCCTTACTGTACCTTTTCCCAGCTCAACATCATTTCCTTTCATGGCTTTTTCATCTCAGTGTCCCCATTTGTCTGCCTACAGATGAACCTGGGTCTCTAACAAACAGTACTCCAGGAGGGAGTCGATGGCGTAATATTTTTTTACTTCCCATGGTCATGGTTGCCTCACCAGTTCACAGCTCACGGACAGAAAAGATTATTTCAGTTTTCACATCTTAGAAACTTCTGAAATGTAAGCATCTGGGTGTTTTCATTGGTGAGTTTTGGGGTCTTTTAATAATCAAACAGAACAATCCTTTTCACTTTCTGTTTCGACTTAGTTAAAACTTTCAGAGGGATTAATTTCTTCTCTTATCCGATTGAGAAACTTCTAGTTCTCCTCTAAATGATCTTCAAAGGATTTGTAAACTCCATGTATAAAAGCAAGTTTCAATAAGGCAAGAAAAGCATGAAAAAGGAATATCCTCACGTGGAGTTAGGTATGGGGAGTGTGGTCATTCACAACAGCTAGCAAAAGATTCTGGCTAGCCTGCTCAAGTAATATGCCTATCACCTACTGCATAAATTATTAGGGACTATTTTTTCCCTTTTATTCTATAAGATGGTCAGAATGTTTTCATCACATCTATTACTTATGATTTTCCTTTTTCAGATTTCAGAATTTCATTTGGAAATAACCTTTTTTCACTGCTTGAACAGTTCTGCAATCAGGTGGCAGCAGCTGGAACAACAGTATAACACATCTAATGAACTCATTATTTCTAGCTGCTAAGTAGGATTCAGAAGCCTCTCCTGCTCACCTAATACACTCACTGAAGAACCACTTATCTAATGAAAGCAAAAAGTAAGTGTCTTAAAGTTTTCCTGGAGCTCTTCCCAGAAAATGGCCTCATCTTGAGGCTTCTGAGTGAGCTCTGTTCCCTCCGAACAGGCTGTTGAGGGGAGGACTGGGTTTCCCCTAGAGAAAAGAAGACTACGCCACTGTGGTGGATCACGCTTTAGCTGGCACGCTGTAGGGGAGTGTGTCAGAGCTAAAAGCATAAACTACTGCTGCTTGAGTTGAAGAGAAGTTTCTGCAGCTGGCCTCAAATTTGGGAAGAGTGCTCTTCTGCTCGTCTTCCTTTTTATGAGCATGGTACATGGGGGGCATAGCGGTCCTCCAGAATTTACTATTCCCTTGCACAACTATCCACACACCCACGCCTACCCACTCAATCCTTATAAATAAAGAAAGGACCAGCTTAATTTAACTGCTGGAGGTGTCTAAAGAAACTCATGTGCCTAGATTATTGATAGGGGATTACAGACCTTTCTGTAAAATAGACACACATACATTTTTAAGTTTTATTCCAGCTGTTAAATATTGATGATTTTTTTATTAAAAAGGCTTTTTATCAATTTAGCTCTGGTTATAGAGTCCTGAAGGCAGGAAAAAGGAGTATGAAATTGTTAAGTTTTTGTGGGTGATCAGTGATGCTGTACACAAGAGACGATAATCTTAGTCCCAAATCTTAGTCCTCAGAGTAAGGGAAGAGACCCAAACTTTTCCTTTCCAGCCATGGCACGCTGCCAGAACACCAGACAAAGAGGGCATGGAGTCCTTTACAGAGTATCTTAAGTAGCCTGCGTACACAGATTAAAAATAAGGCAAGGTACAAACAGCAGACGTTTCTAGAGGGGATGGAGGGCTCACTTCTTGCTCTCCCTCTTAGTGCTGTGGCACTAAACTATGGATTTGGGCTGACTCTGCTCGGAGAAGGACTGATCAGACTCTTTGCCAGTCTAGCAATTCTCAGGAACCTGTAACTCCAAACAACTTCAAGCTGACATTAATCTTTTTGAACGGTCTGCTAAAGTTTGTAGCAATGGCTCCAGAGTATTCTAGCCAAGAGTTTTTTTCTAATGCAATTAACATTGCTATCCATTTGTCCCTGGAATGTTTTCCTGCATTGTACTGTCCTGCCATCCTGGTGTTTTTACTGCAGTGTCTAGTTAATTAGCACTCGGGCTGTCTTCCTGATACTTTGAATCCAGTCTCATTACATTATGCAAATCTGCATCTTGCTGAATCTGCCGCGTTTTAGGCCACATGCTGAAATAATCAAAACCCCTCTGCATCCCATTGTTGTTGTCCTCTCTATTTCTGGGTTTTATTAATTTCTGTGCATGTGCGCGTGCATGTGCGTGTGCACTTCCTAATTTAGAAGCAATTGAAAACTTAATTTCAATTCTCATATAAACAGTAACACTGCCATTCTAAGTAGATGGCATGAAATGGCCAGGTTTCATTTCCTAAGCGTTTCTGCCTGAACCTCCCATTTTGCGATATATATTTATCTGTCTAGTACTGAGTACCATCCCCCCTCATTCATCGGTGCCAATTTTTTTCTCCCAGACAGAAATATCTGAAATGGACTGCGAGCCTAATCTTGTGAACTCAAGTAAAAACCCATTATTTCAGCATCTAAGAATTAAACATTAAATGGAATTATAAACCTGAAGCTTGGAGCTTGAAATTTAAACTGAAATAAACAGCTCAGGGGAAGCAGGCATATGCTGTCACTCCATCACCTGCATATAGTAAGAATAAGAAGAAATAATAAATAATAAAATTATTTACATTAAGATCTCCAGTGTGCTGGGAATGTTCAAAATACCTGAGAAAAAGATTCCTCATTCAAGGACTTTTTCAGTCAAAAATGCTTACAGATAGACTGTTGCATATATACCACCTGAAAGACAAACATCTTGAGGAGGGCTTCATAACTGGAAATATTTTTTTGTTTTCATGAAAAAGTTGAAACCAGGTTCTTGGCAGTCTAGTGAACTGTAGGACGTCCGATATTCAGCCGATTTCTGGTTGTCAGTCAAATGCCAGAACAGGGTCGCTGGGGTGAGGATCAGCAGGACAACTGGGATTGCAGGTAAACCTGCATTTTATAGTGCCACGTTAATTTGCTTTATTAGTAATGACGACTGCACCTAGAAATCTCGAATAGTGAAAACAGACAACTTTTAAATACGGCTTATGCAGCAAATCTTCTCTCCATCAGAAATACCTCCTTTGAGTTAGACCGGTTTTCTTGGCCACTAAAAGGAGATCTCTTAACTAGCTATTAACCAGCGTATTCCCTCCTTTTACCTTCCACCCCTTGGGAGGGTCTTACAGAGGAGCAGATGCTGGGCAAGAAGGTCCTATCTCTTCTCCAGGCCAAAAAGGGAAGCCCTTTCCAGGTAGGAAAATAGGCGATGTGATTCAGTTGCACACAGGGGCTTTTGTCGTCTTGACTATGCCTGTTAGCCAACAAACACTGTAATTCTCTCACTCTTTGGACTCCGGCAACATCAACGTAGTATTTCTTTCCTTCTTCTCCTTTTGAGCTGCTACAAGAGAAGCAACATTTTGTATGCAAAGATGAAACAAATTTCATTTCCTTATTTGTCTTACTAGAACCTCTCTGAACAGGATGGATCAAACTGCTAATTATAAGACATCTTACGCTCAGAGATTAAAGAGAAATTGTTACTGTGAGAGGAGATTTTTCATGCATCTCCCCTTTCCAGAAAAGCTGGAGAGTACACCTAAATGAGTAAAATGGAGTGAAATGACACAGAACATGCTACATGTTGGACATTTGCAGTGATCTGTGATGATGAAAGCAACAAGATCAGTGGCAACCAGACAAAAATGATGATTTCCTAATTCTCTGAACTGGTACAACAGTATTTCCAACTCCACAGCAGACACTTCAGACCTTTGAATGCAAAATGTAACTATGCTATCTCAGGATGGGAGACTCCAAACAAGAGCTCATATAGTCACCCTGAGTTGGTCATGAGTAAACTAGGGTGAGATTTGATGGAAAGCACCTGTAAGAATTGCTTTGAGAATTTCAGCTTCTATCTCATGTAGCTATCTAGCAAAGCCTAAAGGTTTAGGAAGAATTAAGAAAGATGAGAATCTTATTTATTGTCTCCACCATAGCTCTACCGTAGCTGGAGTATAATGAAAGTTTCAGAGATAACATAAACAGAGCAGTTCCTTAATAGGCTGTGGGCAGGTGCCTGGTTAAAAGTTTTCAAAGAGGACAGTGCTTGCTTTTCTTTTCTGTTCAGTTATTCATTACAGCATTTGTAAACCTTGTACATCTTTCTGACTGATGTAAGGAGGAATCCACGTTCAGACATCTTGACACCTCAGTTGGCAAAGAGGAGGAATGTGTCACTCCTTACTGTTCAACCTTTAACCGCTGTTTTTTAGGGCATACTTCAGACCTTTGCTAATTACCTGCAAAATCACCCAGATCACCGTTTTTTTGAACTATCACCTTTCTTATTTCAAAGAGAAGAACAAGCATATAGAACACCTGGATTCTGTTCCTGGTAATTTCCTCTTTTTTTTTTTTTTTTTTTTTTTTAAATGTGTGTGTATCGTTTCACACAGGATTTGATCTCTCCTCATTATAATCCCATAAAGCACTATTGACTTTTCTGGTGCATTAGGAATATGAGTTAACACTTGTAAGGCATTTGAGATCTCAGGTGTCATTTGCAACTGTCCTGAGAAGTCACTGAGAGCTATTAGGCTGAACTGAATACCCATGGCTCCCTTAGAAGCATCTCTCAAGGGTAAAAATCAGAATCCATTTTCAAGCATGGTCACTCTGCTGTTTTCAGTAACCTGCTGCAACTATGAACTTGAAAGAGATGTAATCGCCGATAGTACAACTGACGGTATGCACTTGCTGCCATGGTCTGGGCAGGACTCGTGTTGAGAGGAACAATTTCTCATCACGGGAGATGATACAGCGGGGGGGGGGAAAGGGAAGAGACAAATGAACTCTTGGCCAACTCGCTTGTTGAGTGAAACTGAGACTCTGACAGAAGCAGTTAATTAGGAAATCATTTATGCACTGATTATCAGCACTGCCTGCCTAAAAACACAATGCAGCACTTGTATTGAAGAAAGCAGAGTGTAACTTTATAGTATACTTGTGTTGTCAATTACCTGCCTAATAGGCTTATAATTGAAACCACTATTATCATGTAGTTTCCATAATAAGCAATAAACGCTGTAAAATAATGCATGAAGCCCGTCCAAGTCTATGGAGAGCATGTATAAATCATGTAATCAACAAACAGCTTACTTCGTGAATCCCAAAAATTGATTAAAAATAATGACACTTCCCCCAGGAACTCTTCACAGAAGCATCTCTAAAATTCAGGAACTTTTGGATGAGAGTCTGGATCTTGAAATAATGGCTTTAAGCCAGAAGTTTTAAAGCCTAATCCCAAGCCTATGAACTCAACAGACAGTTTGCCTTGACTTCACAGAAGTTTGGACCAGGCCTTTAAAAGACAAAGCATGCCCAGGTCTTGTGCAGTACTTCCTACACTGAACTTCACTGGCAAAAAAGGAAAAAAGTATTTCTCTTGCTCCGTCTATTTCTAGTGAAGCAATGAAGGTCAGGATGACCTGAGAAGTTCAAGGAATCACATTATATTTGCATCCTTCCCACAGCATAAATGAGTTGAGAAAGCAATCACAGGCTAGCTAAAACAAGAAAGGGGTTAGGGTGTAGAGAGATTTAGGCATCTTACTGACGAGAGGACTACAGTTTTAGTATAATCCTCACAAATGTGGCCACTGACCATACTTAACACACATAGTTCCTTGAGTGGAATACTATTGCACATGCTTCAGGCTTGTGATTAACACTTGAATTGGACTGCAGCTTTTCCTCCTAGCAGACACTTTTCCTGCCTGTGAAGATAAGAATTATCTCCACTTGTGAGCCACTTGGTGAATCAAGCACTTTTATTCAACTTATTGCTAATGTCACTAAGAACATATACAGATAATACATTCTGGGACCAGGGAAAAAGGAAACATACTTTTCCCCCAGACAGAAATATCGACAAGAAATCTTGACTTTTCTTGGTTTATATAAGTCATTTCCCTAGCCGCTTCTCGCACCATATAGCAGCTGAGTTAGCTGCAAGAGAAACTTGAGCCATTTTTCTCATGAAAAACCCAATGAGTTAGTGACTAACTACTTGAAAGTAATCCTGATGAAACAGCATGATCTCTTTCACTTTCTTCCCTCTATTTTAATACCTTCATTTAAGTGAGGAGATTTGACTTTATAGAATATTCAGTCTTGCTCAAAAATACAAGACTTCCACCCCCCAAAATCTTTATGATTAAACAGAATGCCTTATTCTGCCTTGGTCTAATTTGTATAATAAATTAGCTATTTAACTGTAGATTCCTAAATGATAGTTGAGCCAGTTAGCAAGTTCTACTTCTTACTGCAAAAATAATTCTTAGCTCCAAATAACTGCTGGCTGTATACATTAGACTTTGATTTTTCCTTTTTCTCCTGATAAGATGTCCTACATACATCTTCTCCCTAGAAACAACAACAGTTTTATTTCCTTTCTGTTGCACTTAAGTCAATATCCCTTGCTGTCACCACACACCACTTTTGAGGACATTCAGCTGAGTGTGGGCTATTTTCAAGTCAGGTCTGATTAAATCCTCAATGCCAGTTTTTTCTGTAGTCTTGCAAATCACGGGACCATGCTGAGACCTCTCAGATGGGCTCTCCCTGGAGATGTGTAATGAGGTTCTGGCCTTTGGCCTCTAGAGTCTGCCTTCCACTGCACCACACTTCTCTAGCAGGTATCTACCTAGGTATCTACTGGCTTCTCAAGTATATGTCTTCGGAGACGCATTACACAGCAAAGTAAATTAAGATAGAGAATAAAGCCTTAACAGAGCTAAAAAAATGCAGTATTGAAAACACTCAAGAGTGGAAACTTCCTTAAAGCAGCAAAGTGCTGATAAGTGCCTGATCATGTCCTGCTTCACACCTCCTTAGGAGGAGGTGATTTACTGTCTGCATGGCAGTTGTCCTCATACAAAGTGTGCTCCCTGCACCAGAAGTACTCAGCTCTTAAAAAAACAAGCTAACAAGCTCTTTCCATATATCATCTCTCTTACGAGGAAAGGTTGAAAGAACTGGGTCTGTTTAGCCTGGAGAAGAGATCCTCGAGAATCCTGAGAGGGGATTTCATCAATACCTTTCAATATCTAAAGGGCAGGTGTCAAGAGGACGGGGCCAGACTCTTTTCAGTGGTGCCCAGTGACAGGACAAGGGGCAACAGGCACAAACTGGAACACAGAAAGTTCCATCTGAACATGAGGAAAAACATCTACTGTGAGGGTGACCAAGCACTGGCACAGGCTGCCCAGAGAGGTTGTGGAGTCTCCTTCTCTGGAGATATTCAAAACCCGCCTGGACATGATCCTGTGCAACCTGCTCTAGGTCATCCTGCTTTAGCAGGAGGTTGGACTAGATGATCTCCAGAGGTCCCTCCGGAGGTCCCTACTGTTCTGTGATTCTGTGATTCATATCCTATGATCAACTTGTGAATTTCAGTTCCTATACCTACTCTCAACTCACAGTTCCTTACAGCCACCTGAAAAAAAGTTGCTGTTCCTCAGATGTGTCCCAGAAACCAGGAGGGAAACTCTGGGGCTAGGGCAGTAGCTGTTTTTCTGGTGAAGTATAATGTGTCTTTCTAGGGGGCAGATTGCTTGCAGGAGTACAATTTGTAGCTTGGACAGGAGCAGTGCAGAGGTTCTCAAAACATCATGAAGAGCAAATGTTCTGCGCAATCTGATACAAATATATCACACATTGTCACAGGATGTTTGCTTAAATTCTTGATATTTCAAGGCTTTCCACAGTACATATTTGCACAACCAATGAATATCTGGACCCTGATCTTGGCTGGGTCTTGCACAGTTGATTTAATTCCATTATTAATCTTGTTTGTTGTAGCCCATTCTTTGTATCCTGTGCCAAATTCTGCTGTGAAAGTGGGAAGTGGAAATAAGATAGCCTTTTTACCTAACCCATTTGTGGCATTTGCCTCACATAGCTGTGACAGGCAAAGCAGTAGACTCAATTTTTCCCCAAAGGTCCAGCCTGTGCAGCTGGGCAGAGACTACTCACTTCTGGCAGATGTTCTGGAGCTTTGTTGTTCTGAGGGCAAATATTCTGCCTGCATACAAGGAAGAACTTGCTTATGCAGCTTTGGTATCAGAAAATTTAGTTTCAGAAGGGTTTGTCCTGAGGGGATAAGCGAGGGAAAAGGTAGGATGTAGATGCAGAGCGGTGGTGCTCCGACCTGGCTTAGAAGAGAGCTTCACATCCCGATCCCCACGGCAGTGCGTGCTTTGCTCACGGCTACGCTGCTTCCTGTCCCGGGCTGCCCAGGGGAGCACAGCTGTCTTGTTTAGCTCATTTAAACTTTCCCCAGTAAATCAACTGCTACAGCGCTTCTCCCTGAATGCCCGTTTGTCGATACCTCTCTGGTGCCCTGGACTGAATGTAATGTTCCAGGTGCAGTCACAGCCAAGCTGTACAGAGGGAAATTATTGGCTTTTTTTTTTTTTCTCCATAATGTAATGTGTCTCTGACCGTAGCCTAAGATTGCATTGCCCTTCCTTTTGCTGCTGCATCACATTGTGAATTCATCTATGATTTCTCTATTGCTAGTCCTCAATCTCTTTCAACAGTACTGCTTCATTCCATTGAATATAGCATTAATTTGTTAGTGTTTATAGACTAGTGAGTGCTATTGTGTGAGAGGTTGGACTAGACCATGTAGAGACAATATAATATCGATGGCAGCCAGACAAAGGGAAAATTGATGATTCAAAAATAGAAGGGAAAGGAGGAACAGGAGACAGAGTTTGGTGAATAATAGATCTTTCATTTCTGTGGTAGACCAAAAAGGATTTTAAAAATTGCTCACAGCTTAATGGCAACAAACTTTTAAAAACACAAACACAGAATCTAAAAAACAATAAAATGCTGATTTTGAATTTCACTGAGGTATTTAGTTTAACCTGAAATTAAAAGTCCTGAGATTTTTTATTTTTTTTTATTTGTGTTCTTTTACTGTCATATAATAATTTAAAAATCTCCTTTGAGGGAAAATATTTTTTAGCTTTAAAACTCTGGGTTTTTTCATTCTTCAACAAAAAATGGCAGTCCAAAGACAAAATTTGTAATAATTTGTTTATATATATATTTTCAAAACAAGGCTTTTCAGTTAACAGTATTAACCAAATCTGATATTAGCGGCCAAGTTTCAGCCCAGTTTTTAGTTTCTTCAAGACCAATTTTGGCAAAAATGACCGTTAATTCAATGTCCACTTAAATACATAATAGATGACCAGAGAGAGGAAGCAGCTGAACAGCTGAGGGTGCAATGAGCAAGAAAGGGGCAACCAAAGGGAAGGAATACTGTATGCAGAGAATACGGGAGAGGGAAAAAAGTTAAAAGTAGAGGAAGAATTTGAAGATTCGCAGGGAGAGAAATAGGGATAATATGCTAGAGAATGGGAATACTGCAAAAAACCACAGACTGTCAGTTCCCACCCAGTTTTTGGCAAGAACTGAGGTTTCTAAGTCAGGTGCCCAGATGTCATGCACTTCCACTGCAAGAAACAGGGAAAAAAGCCTTGATGGGAGGAGCTGCCCCTGAGATCAAAATATCTCTTCAGCTCAATGTATGTTTCTTCTTTGAACACATAAGGTGCTGAAGGTGACCAGACTCCCTAATCAGACTTTCTGCTTAGATGTCTACAGTTAGGTGGGATGAAACCAGCCAAGGTCTTTTAAAAAGTGCATTTATATACTTTTGTTTCATGGTCTTTTCCTCGCGTGGCTCTGCTATCTAAGCTTGGGGAAAAGGCTGGCAAGCGGGATGGTTCATTTATAGTATTATATAGAGAGTTGCATCATTGGTCATGGAAGAAAAGGATAAATTACATAAAAACCCTTATGGTTCCTTGATGAATTATGCAACTTGCTGGAAATAACACTCAGGCCACTGCCGTGGATTTCTGGGCCCTGCACCAATGACACCAAAAGACAGTGGCTCAGATAATCATACAAAGGGCAATGGGAACATAGGTCCGAGTGCCCTAAAGTATCAATTGCCCTTAGTTCTGCTGCCTTTCTGATCCTGTCGAGAGTAATATTAACCCCTCTTTAGGGTTTTGCAGTGGGCCAGACAAACCAACATACTGGCATCTGCGCATTTCGGTTGTGGATCTCGGTGCCCAGAGGAAGACAACAGACAATTATACCAGTTCTTTGTTTAGCTCTAGGCTGCAGTGTGGACCTGATTTGGCTTAACTGCCCTGGTAATCCTTACACTTGGGCCTCCCTGGTACAAAAGCCCCTTGACTGAGCACTGGGTTGAAAACAAAGGTGTTTCGGGGTCGAGATTATTTTCCATATCTGCTCTTCACTAGCTTTATGCCCATGATATTGTTACTGCCATTTTCCAAGATCAATGCTTTTGAAGTATTTATTCTGTTGTTTACATCTTCTGAAAAAGTCATGTGCCGCCTACCACTGACCTCTCTGAAATGCATCTGTGCAGTGCATTAACACCACTAAATTACAATAGAAGTAAATGATAGCTGCTGTAAGACTGCTTTGATCCTTCTTCTGTTCATGTTAATACTCAATTGCGGTAATTGCCAGATCCTTTTTATTTCCAAAAGAAAGCTGACTTCCAGAATAAACCTTCTGCATTATTCCAAGTAAAATCAGAGCCAGCAGGCTGCCGTAGAGGTTCAACATTCCTTGCTTTGATATAGAGCAAACATTTGCATGGTATGAGGTGTTAGGTTCTTTCTTTTTTGACTGCCACGAGATTAAATTCTTACATTGTTTCCACAAGAGCTAATGAATAATAACCCCAGAGTCATTGCATTCCTGGGTGCCAAATGATGTCAGTGGCCTACCAGTAAGCTCATCAGGACCTCCTACTCAAAAGCTGCAGACCGATGCTCACAATTCCAGCATGAAAAGCTGCAGCTGCAAATTGCTGGAGGATCAGCTTATACTCATCCCCAGGGAATGCTTGCCTGAACATGTTCTTCCATGCAGGAATCTCTCATCTCTGCCACTGAATCACACCATTCTCCCTTCTCTCTGCAGTGACATAATGCCCACAAAGAATACTTTCCTTTAACTGACGCTGAGCCTGAAACAAGTCTCGCCTGTGTCTGTTCTGTGAATCCATTGGTCCATTGCCAGGAAGAGTATTTTTGCCAACAGATATCAAACTAGCTAATACTGAAGCTTTTGATTAAAATGAATTTAGAGTCATCTAGCCATAATAACTAAATTGTTATTTTACTAGTTATTACATCTTTACTGTGAGACACTTCATCACAGAGGCAGATTGCATGAATCAAAGTAATTGTATATTGTGGAGACTGGCAATGACGACTTTAGCTGCCTTCAGTAGACAAACTTCTTCTGAGCTGTTGTGTAAAATATGGAGTGAGAGAACATCTCTGTCGTGGCTGAGGCACTCTGAGTGAAGAATTTCTGTCTAGCGTCTTTGCTCTCCCAGCAATTCTATCCTCAGTGACTACATCTACTATTTCATTTAAAAAAAACAACAAACACCCCCCCCAAAAAAAAAAACAACAACCCTCCATCAACAACAACAAAAAAACCCCGAAAAAAAGCAGTTAAACTTCTCCACTTATCATCTTTAGGTCAATTCCTGTTGCAGTGAAGTTGAAACCTCCTTGCTTCTCAGATTGCAGATTACATAAATTTTGCCTGGGGCTGTGGCTTTCAGCTTATCCAGACTCTTGGCTCTGTGGCACAGGACCTGGAAGCCCAGCAGAGCCCATTTGCAAGGCAATCTGAAGTTTGGCTGCCTAACCGGAGCTCAAGCAATAAGTGAGAATCCCCACATTTCACAGAGCAGTTTGGCAATAAACTGGGCAGGGATCTACAGTAAGATTATAAAAAATGGATCCCATTAGGTAAATAATTTTGGTTTCAATAAATCATTTTCTTCTGACAACAACGTACCTACTTGATCATCCTTACAATACCTTACTGGTGGTTTTCTGAAGCCTTTTCTAAAGTGGTGTATCGGCAGAAATGACATCCAGCTCTCCAAACCATCCTATTTCAAAAAGATCTGTAACTGCAGAATTACCCACAGGATCAGATCCCCACACTATGGTGATAATGTATTAACTTATTACAAGTATGATTGTCTTTCCTCTATCCATACATTTTTCAGACTGTTGCATCGGTATATTAATATTCATCAGTGTCTATAACTTCCAGTGAGGGTTGCCAAAAATTTAAAAATATAAAGAATTCTTCTTATAACCTTATAAGATTTTGGGTAGCTATTTGGTGTCGCAGGGAGTCTTAGTTCAATGTGATCCCGTAAAATTCAGCCATTAATCTAGCCTAGAGTCATCAACTAAAATAAAACTAGGAAAAAAAAAAAAAAACCACTAAAAGTTCTCCTGAGTGATTCTTTCCTTCAATATATTCTAATATTTTTGGAAGATGTTAAAGCTCTTGTTGAACTCTGGATCAAATACAGCATGAGCTGTACCTTTCTTTCTGAGCATTTCAGTTCTCTTTGTTAAATAATGGATCTGAGCAAACCAAACATATCTCATGTGAAATTAGATATGGTCCCTTATGGTTCATGTTCAGGCAAAGTTTAATGGCAATATAAAGTTAATATTGAAATGAACTTAGATGAGAGTATTTTAATCTATATATTTATGATTGAGCTGATTTCTTTTGCAACTAGAGGAAAGAAAATAAGTTCTCCAGTGGTGCTTTTCTTCCATTCTGACTCTTTATATTCAAATGTCAATACGCAATGTTGCAAGATGGATATTTATAATTACTCTGATTTCATTAGCTAAAAAGCCAGAATTAGATGGTAAAAATTAGATTTTAATGAACAATTTCAACATGAGGAAGTTATGAATTGGTGTCTTGAGGATATCATCATGACTTAGAAATGAGGCAAATTAGACAAGTCCAATAGGAAAAAAAATGGCAAGGTTGAGAGGAGATTAAAATAACTTCAAACAGAGCAGAGGGGTAGAAGGAGTAGAGAAGAATATGAAATTAGCTTTAAAATTTTAATTCTTGTTTTAATATTGCAAAATAATTCTGAACAATATTGGTAGAAATTGGGGAAAAGACTCCAACAGCAGGCAAACACCAGGCTGGGGAGAGTAAAGGTATCCAGCAGAGCAACTCCTGCTGCTGCTCCACCTATCACTGGTTTGAAATCAGCGAGGCCACCTGCACTGAAAGAAGCATCTGTGCCCATTGCGTACATAATAACCCCGTGTGCTTCAGAACAGGCCCGCAGGGGCTTTGCTCTTTTAGCCTGTGAATGCGTTGACCCTCGTCTGAGTCTGGTCATAGGCCAGTGAGAAAAAAAAATATCTGAAATTAACCAAGGTTTTGATGATTAGGGATGAAAGGCAGCTGTTTACAACATATTAAATAAGAAAATAAATACGTAAATCTCTTTACCACGTACTCTGCAGGTTGTAATGTGGATTAGAACCACACTGTGGTGGACATCTGAGTTGGACATCTCTTGACTGAAGTTTTTATGAACTGAATAGATGAGGCTGAGAAAGAACAGGGAAGGAATCAGTGGAATCAAGAAGTGATCTGACTTCTTAAAAGGTCAAACACTTGGAAACCAATCTGAGGTGTCGTGAATCCTAATGCCACACCATCCTCATTAAGCTGTGTCACGGCCTAAAGCAAATGCTCAGTATAACTGCATTTTTACTGCAGCCATTTTAAAATGATGGCTCTTGTGGCATGCGCATGTCTCATTTGTGATATACAGTCATGCAAGCCATGCAGATGACCGTTAATGTTACCCTCTCTCCCCCTCAACTATTAAATAAACTCAGAAATTACAATGACATTAAAAACACTTCGAGCAATTTTATGTGATCATTAAGTCAGAATATTCCACTCTGGAGGCTTCTGATATTCAGCGGCCTTGAAATTACTTAGATCAATTAAGTGCATTACATTTTATATGGAATATTGGAATGTGTTTTTTTGCCACTGTGGGGAAATATAAATAATGAAACAAGGAGAATCTCTAGCAATCTCTTTGTAGCCCCGTGTTGCTTTTCTTATTTCTGAATGTTTTCACTTGGTCGGGCTTGCTTTTTCCTTTCTTGGTGAAATATTGTCATGTATCTCTACAACCCAAAAATTTTAGCAGTAAGAAAATCTGAAAGTCTCACTTACTCTGACATTCCTTTTTTTCTTAGGTGATAGGGAAGAGAAATAAGCATGCATAAGCCAGGATCTTTTAATCAATTTGAAGTATTTAACCAAACCATCAAAACTAGGAGCCTACTTACTTTGTATCCTGGAGAAGAACTTCCAAAGGATGCTTCATTCTACCGTAAGTCTGAGGTACCCTCTCGAAACACTCTCTGTATCCACTGACAGCACACAGACCTTCGTGGGATGGGTCTCTGCTGGGGGTGTTGGTGTCAGGATACTTAACAAAACTGCTTTGCTATTAATGTTGAAAAAAGTAAAAAAGAGCAGTAGGGGGATCAGGCAGAGAAGGTCAGAGCCATTCATTGAGGCAAGTCACTGCCAGACCTGGCAATAGAACCCAGGTCTTCTAATGGACAACACCTAAGGGGTAATGCCCCTTTGGGGAGAATGGTGTATGATGTCACACTTCATCATGAAGTGAAGTTGAGACTATATTTATTTACTGATTTATTTACACTATTAATCAGTGTAAATTTTTTTTGATTGTGATATGTTCATTTGTATTTTATTCAGAAAGCGGGCTGCTGCTGCTAATCATAATCTTTACTACCGGTCATTACCAATTTAGGAGAATGCTTCTTGACTCCAGTGTCATCTTGGGATATGACCTTGCAGGAAAGGTCATTAGTCATTAGCTACTACTAATAATTAGTATTGAGGTAGAATGATTAGCTGGTCAAGTACAATGCAAGAGTGGCTTCAAAGAAAGCATTGCTTTCTGTAAAGTGAAAGGGCTAGAAGATAGTTTTCTGGCTTACAAGAAAGCTGATTGAAAGGCTGTGTAATTAAATTCGTTGTGTGCTGTGCCCGTCCTGCAGAACATAATAGGGCTTACCCAGAAAATGAATCTGATAACCTGGCTCCCATTGCCATGCTAATTCTCACGCTGTTGTGCAGCCCAGCCACTAAATTATAGTTATGCAGGATTAATTAGTACCATTCTCCATAAACCTAATATTCAATGTAAATGAGGGGGATTAGCAGGGAGTTATGCGGTGACTTATGAGAAAGGAAACACATTTATAAACAGGGATCTTAGGACATATAAATTAAAAACCAAGGGATTTACTTTCAAATATGAGTGGCCCACTGCATCAGGTGTGGTTTTGCTTTGCCTTGGCACTGAGATTTGTTTGCAGAGATAGAGTTGTGCTCTGCTAGGTGCACTGAACATCCGTAGGTATTTCAGGACTCATCAGCTTCAACATTACACAATCCAGAATGGACCCAAAGTGAACTTCTAAGGGATTACTTGTATAATGTGATTATTACAACATGCTTGAACTACATTCTGTTTAAGCTTTTTTTAAAGAATGTTTTTAGGAAAGGAAACAAAATCAAGTAAAATCTATAAGTATTTGATGGTAATCTAAAATTGTCCGATGATACTGTGAAAGATCTTGTTGCATTATTCTAATGATTAATATCTCCCTTATTAAAAATTTATATCTTATCACACAGATTGTTTGTTCAACTTTGGATGCTAATCCCTGGGTTTACTGTAGCTTTTTCAGCTTGAGTTTCAATAGTAAACTCATCTTCCCCACTGAAATCCATATGAAATGGGATGAAGCTACTCCATCTCTTTTATAAACTAATTGAATTCTTTCAATATTTGTCTTTTGGGCATGTTTTTTAGTACTTCACTCCTTCCTCCTTTCAGAAAAATTGGCGATATCCTCCCTGAATTGCAGACAGCAGACCTGGACATAATATTTCTTCAGTGATTGCAGCCTTATCAAATGCTGAGGAAATCTAGCATCTCGGAATTCTCTTGTTTATACTATAATACACTTTTTTCATTGGAGTCTTTTGTTGGCAGCATCTTGTTCACTTGATTCAAGAATGCTTACCCTTGTTTTAAATTCACTGCAGGAGAATTATTCTCTTCCTCATTCATGTAGGCTGCAGCTATGTATAGCACTCTTCACTCCCCTTTTAATTCTGCTGGGATACATTAGTTACATACACATTGATTTCCTTAGCAGGTTGAGGTGCAAGAACCTTTGTAGCAGAAACTAGGCTCCTATGTAGCATATACATCAGACACATTAGGTGACTGCAACTTTTTTGAATGTCTGATGGCCCAAGAAGTGACTTTAAATACATTTAAGTGAACAGAAAAGCAGTATACTGTTTGTTTGCTGTCTCTTCAGAAAGGGAATGTACCACAGATGACTGAATATTTATGGTTTTTTCTTTTATTCTTCCCTAAGAATCTGTAAATAGATACCATCTGAGACAGACAGACATTTAATCTGATCCAGTACAGCAATTCTTATGTTCTTCAGAGGGGAGGAAAAGAAAGAAGAGGAAAGCTAATCGGAGGATATGGTAAATTACAATCCTGTAAACAAACAGAACTACACCCAAGAAAGGTGTTGAGGAGTCACAGAAGTGCACAGAGATCTCTTCAAGTGATACTGCTCACCTTCCTGTATTTTCCCTAAGGCTGGGCTGTGATCGCAGCCCTGCTCTCTCCAGCTGGCAGAAGCCTGCCCATGGATGCTATGTATCTGTGCGTAACACTTGCCACCCTGGACACTACACCAGGGCTCAAAAGAAAGACCCGTAAGGCTGGAAACTTGAGGCTGCCCTAAGACTAAATGTGGCAGCTATCAGAGACAGACACTTTCTGTGGCTGTGGCAGAGAGAAGAGCTTGGCAACTCCTGCAGACCAAGGACTTGCACAGTGGAAGCTTATTTACGCTCCCTAGTCCCAGTAGGCTACAGAGTTTGGAAGACATAATTCTTCACTTTGTGAAGAAGGATGGTAGAAGGATCAGAAACAAGACAGCGCTGATAACTTAGTTGACACTGCGATCAGCTTACATTTATCTCCCTCTGTACCCTGCTCTAGCATTTTTCTGAACTGGTTCAGAGAACTTGGAATCAGAACCTCCAAATATCTCTCTCTCTCCATGCCAGGGTGTATTTAGCAATTGCATTGCGCAGGGTTAGTATATTTTTCTAATGAGAAGAGGTGCTATGAAAGCTTTTATGTTGTTTTTCTCTTTTATTTGGTTAATACACTTAGTGTGTGTGAATGTGCGTCTGTGTAATGTTTTGTTAATGTGACATTTATTCTCCTTTCCTTCCAGCCCCTCTTCAAGCATGTCTGCAAATCAATCTGGTTTTGTGTTTAATGCAAGTTATCAATAATCTTTTCATGAGCAAATGGGGAAGGAAACATTCTAATGTATTCATTCTATTATTGTTCCTTGGAAAAGGTCCAGATTTGCAATAAACCAGTGATTGGAAATGCACAAAGTATTTTAATATCCTAATTATTTTGATTTAACTTCCCCTAATAGTTTAAATTGATACTGAATTTATTTAGAAGCCATTACAAAGGGATTTCCCACCCCTCCCCGCCAAGTAGTTCAGAAACACATACTGCACTTAAGCTGAAGACAAAATACATTGTTCGTATTCCAAGCTGTCAATAGTATGTGAAGGGGAAGTTTTAGTATAAGAAAGCCAGGTGGAGGGGAGGAGAAAAAAAGAAAAAAAAAAAAGGCAAACAACACCACTATATATACATTCAATTATTATTTAAAAATTCATCTGATTTAAAAAAAAAATATGTTACAATGGCAATTTTTCTGTCTTCAGGAGATGATAATCAGACACCCACTGAGTTCCTACATTGCTGGCACTAACCCAGATTTGACTATATGAAAAGACCTACTCAAAAATTGCATCTCTTCTTGCCTACTTTTTTTTTTTTTTTCCTCCATATTATCTGCATTTTTACTCTACTGTTACAGACATGCTTTGCACTTTTCACATAAATTTCATCCAAGGTCCTCAGAGGAATGCTCTGCTCATGTAGAGGGTTTCTCAGCACCCTTTCACTGCCTGGGTGGACTGAGAAGGCTTTAAGGTGATAATGCTCAGTCCACCAACAGATATCATGGAAACCTTAGAAGCCATCCCTGGAAGGCTCACTGCTGCAATAAAGGTCCGTGGGATGCTTCCTGCATGTGAACTAAGAGCTTTGTAAGAACTTTGTAAAAGCATGAAAATGTTATTGCCAGGCTCTTCCTGAGCTGAAGCCAACAATGTAGACAGAAAGTGTGTCAGTCCTACTGTCCTAAGTCTTTTCTAGATCTTTCGTGGCTCTAGAGATACCAGTAAAAGCTGCAGACAGGATCGGTGGCCCGCTGTGCTCCTGGTGCTACTGACACAGTAAGAAGCCATCCTTGGCTTGGCCAGCTGATGGCTGCAGGCCTGGATCCCCAGGGGGACTTTGGACTACAGCAAGCAAAGCTGCCACTTCTACATTTAAGAGTCTTATTCCAGGAGCGGACTGACCTGTTCAAACAATTTCCTTTCCATCGCCCTCCAACAAGAAGTTACTACAGTTTTACATCCCTTTGACCCTAACAGAATCAATGGCATTACATTAGCATAAAATCAAAGCAGTGGAAGACTGGAAAAAGAGTGAATAGGTTCTCTATAATAAGTTAAGAATTTATGCCCCATGATCATTTTGAAAATAACTGTAGCTTGACAATAGCTATTGCCTGTAAATGAGCATCCATGGATACTACATTACTTATAAAGCAAATTCATGATAACACAAAAGTTTCTCAAAAGATTTGGCAGAGCCTTGCTCATTAAATTAATTTTGAAGTGCTAATTTGGCACCATTTTTTAAATGCACATTAATTCAAGATATAAATTTTGATGTGTTCAGATTGTTTAAAAAAATTTAAATGGCATTGGAATTTGTTTGAGAAATGTACTCTGTATAAATATACTATAATTAGAATCACCATACTTTACTGCTTTATTTAGTTGCAAGTGAAGAGATGTTTCATGTCATGCTATGTCGCTTTATAAGAGCATATGAATGAAGTCCTGGAAACTGTTTAACTGTATCATCTTGCCATTTAGCTTTAGGGCAAAAATCCATACTGTTCACATTAGCTTACCTTGGCAGTGAATGGCGTGAGTGGAAGAAATAGTCATTTCTGAAAAATAGTCAGGAATGTTCTGTATGCTGAAAGAACAGCCACTTGGAGTTAGCCAATAATAATCATGAGTCACTACTCAAGACTTTTAGAAAGAAATATACTATTGTTGTATCCTTTCTTTTGAGTTATGTCTGATTTTAAAGGGATTACTCTGAAGATGGGGAATTTGGGCTCTGGCCTAGGACGATCCAAAATCTTGATCCTGAATTATGACTTAGAGTACTGTGGAAATGGGGTATGCGCTACCTTCTTCTTTTTGAAACAGAACCACTCTGCACCCTGAAATGCAAAACTCAGGTTGGGGGCAAATGAGAGGAAACCTGACTATGAAGGCCAGTGCATAATGCACACAGCTAGGACATGGGGAATTCAGGTATTTCCATCCCTATCTAACAAAATCATAAAGGAGGGGAACTAGAAGGCAGATCCTCCACATCCTTCATGCGTGCACTAATCATCAAGGCAAAGAGTAGACTGCACTCAGAGAAGTCTTGTGGTCTTGTGTTTGCACCAGAATTTCCAAGACTTTCTCAGACAGCTCCTCCTGGATTGGCATCTTTCTCCAGGACTTTGGCAGCATTTAGGCAGCGCTGAGCCACTCTGCTTCAGTCTAGATCATACTGGCAAGATCTATGGGACAAATGAATGTGCTCCTGTATATATGCAGTGCTTAAACATATGCACATACAAAGGACTTCCCCCCCCGCCCCCCAGGTTGTCCAGGGGAGCAGCCTGTAAGCTCTGAGATGCTTGGGCAATACTTAGCAATCACCCGTCTGGACTGTGGACAGGGGTTAAGCAACATCTAGAGCCACTTTAGCTGGAATATCTGCATTCTGGATTTTTGTCATGACTATTCCTTTGATGCAGTGAAAGGAGCGAAGTATAATTTGTTGATGCTGTGAAAGACAGTGATAGTAGACTAGGCTGATCACAATGCAAAGGCATTTAGTCTAGCGGTGATAGCTTAGGGGTTTTTGTATATTTATCTAGCTATCTACCTGTCAGATAAGCAACTCTATGATTATCTGTATTTGTTTGAACTACTGAGCTATGATCTAAGTATTCTATTGGTGCAATCATCTTCCCAAATCACTGAACATTTTCTGAATCCCTCAAGATGGTTTAACTCAGTTTCTTAATGCAAAATTTTCCTCCTTGAAATAATAAAGGAGTTGGAGTGTGTCTTTGTCCCTCTGTTCAGTCCTTTATAAGATATGACTAATAATTGCAGTATTTCCCTCTTACTGTTGTAGCAATGCCTCATCCACTACACATTCTCTTTGAAGTAATCCACCCTCAGAAATGAGGTTGTTTCAGCTTTTCTTTTTTAATTCTATTGCCTATCTAAAAAAGTTGCTAGATTTTACAGGTGTCACATTTTCATCAGTAGAAAAGATGGAGGCCACTTAAAAGTGTCTAGCCCCTGCAAGATGTGGTCCTGAAGAAAGAGATGCCTTTAAATATGCATGAAGGAGTCAAAACCAGTGATTCTGTGTACAGGATGGTTTCTTTTTAGATGCACATTTGTAAATAAATATGAACCTTGTGGCGCTCTCTTCAGCACACCACTTCTGTACTTGAAGGAGTTTCCCTCTTTGGAGAAGGAAGGTTGCAGCTACTTCACCAGAGCATCATTTAGAGCATTCCTCCTTCAAAGCAAATGTAAGGATCTCCAGATGGTAGCAGATATCCTTGCTTGCGAAAATGGGATGTGGATTTATGGTCCTGGAACCACAGAATATCACAGGAGATGTGTTTCACCAGTTAGTAGCGTAGCTGTACAGTATGCACACCCATAAGGAATTTCCAACTGGAGTTGTTTTTTAGCTCTTTTATACAGCAGTTATCACTTCTTTCCAAAAATAGTCCTTGGATGCATGCCTAAAACAAATTTCCAAATCCCTTCATCAGACTGTTCCTCCCTCTCTCCTTTGTTTCTGCCCTCCTTTTCCTTTAATAATAATGGCAACAATTTGCATCATAAGCTAAACGCAACTTAATTTCCTTATACGTTATAGGCAGAAAATAATGTTGCAAACTAAATAAAGTAAATGAATAGTGCATGAACTACTGCCATCTGTTGGTTATATTTGTCACTCCAAGTATTCTGGGTGTATTCATCTAAATCAAGAATATTAGGGTATTTCATACAGTTATATTTTCCCTTTCACCTCACATACAGCATTGCAAACACAAAGCAAGACACAATTTGATTCATTTTTTTTTCTGATGCTGCTGAAATTGTCAGTTGCAACTATTAAGGTAATCTTTAAAGATCTTCCATCAATATTTTTTGTGTGCTTAAGCTAAGTCCTTTGTCTTACTTTTCCGGGTTTTAAGTTTGTTTTATTTTAATCTCTACCTCTGTTAAGCTTCCAAGCATTCAGTTGTAATTTTTGTACTACAACAAAGACAGTTAACTGTATTATATTGGCATTCTGATAATGAAAGGCACGAGGACAAATGAAGGGAAGGGCAGTGGTAGTGGGGAATCACATCTGCCTAAAAGTGAAACAAAATTAATTTCCAATATAATTTTTTTCCATGTTTAAAGAAGAACACACTAATTTTATGCCTTATCCAGATGTGTGCTCTCATAGAAATCATCAAATTTCTACTGAAGTTGTCAGTGGAATGACATTGGTTTTCCCACCCAATACCATTCGCCTCGATTGCTGCATGTTTAATCAGTTCCTGCTGATTTCAGTAGGACATCAATTGACCTTTTCTAGGTCAATTGCAATGTGTGGACAGCTAAAATATCCTGTCTGAGTAGTCATTAGATGCCCTCTAAATGATGATATGGATGATGAATGGGAACAAAATCCTGGCAATCTCCCAATGACAGCCACAGAGGCAGGATTTTCTCCTGTTCCTTGCTTTTTTCCAGCCCTCGGTCCCATTCCTGTTGGTTTCACATTTGCTCATTTCCACGTTGCTGTAGCCATACCTCGAGAGGCCCTATGGCTGTCCCACAGCCTATCCTTTCAGACAGCAACAGAGCAGAATCAGCAGTTTGTTCTGAAAATGCAAATGCAGAAGGTCTGAAAGCAACCTAATTAAAGCACTCCTGAGTTAGGCCAAAGGTTACATTAACACCCAGGCTATGATTAGCAGATCCTCTCACTTTGCTGAGTGATGAGGCTTATCCACTGTCTGTGTGTTGGAGCAGAAGCAATTAGGAACCACCATGAATGCAACAAGCACTCACTCGTCATGTCCTACTGAAGAGACTTTCTTGAACTGAGATCCTACAAAATAGTTTCTTTATCTGGAAGATCAGAAGTTGCTTGGTCTTCCCTCAGCTGGTAAGATACATCCCATCACAGCTGAAGATCTCTTTCCTATGGGATGTATGTGACTCTGCAGTTCAGGGCCCAATGACTCCTTTATCTTTCTTTTTGTTGTCATGACTAAATAGTATAATTATATGCAAACTCAGCTAATACCCCAGCATGAAGTTTGAAAGGACTTCTAGAAAGGAACAGCATCTCCCCATGTAGCAGGTTTTGCTTCACTGGTTTTTATTCATGAGCTCGTTACATGACAACTTACCACAGCCTGATTTTTTCTTACTCACTGAAGTGATTAAGCAATATCACCCCAGAGACTTCTTGTTTGCCTGCACATATCACCACAACCGTCTCAGCTTCCTCCAAAGCAAGGGCAGAGGCCTGGTGTGCTGGAAATTTGGCAAGGTAAGGTCTGTTCCCATTTCTTAATGGAGCTATTCTGTTTTCTTTCTCCCTTCAGCTTGCTAAAATTTCTTCCTGGTGACTTGATTAAAGGATTTTTTTTTCAAGAAGCAGCATGGTAATTCTGATTTAGAAGAGTACCATATATATCATGAAAAGCACTATAAAGCAGCCCTTGAAACGCAGAGGGGTTCAGAGATAGGTAAATAAAGCGCTTTGGGCTGGGAGCTGAACCGCAGTGTTCTGATGAGTGGATACTTGCTGAAGTGAATATTGGCATGAAAATGGGTTGAAAAGCCACTGTAGAAGTACATGTAGCACCATCAGTGCTCAGATCCTGTTACTAAAGCAGTGCTTTTCTCACACCACTTAGTGCACCATCACCACGCAGAAGGAAGGATTGCTATGGATAATTTGACTTATCAGTAGGCAGTCTGCCTCAGGATGCAGAATTTGTAGTGATTATTGTAGCCTTTTCCTTTCCAATGACCTGCTCACAAGAGATTACATGACATTGCTCAAAAAGCAGGTAAATGGCCTTCATAAGCAAACCCCTCATTTTTTTCCAGTCTATATCTTAAATTTTATTTTTATTTCTTACAAATCCAGGACATTCAAAAAAAGCCCAACCCTAGGAGCAGGTGAATTCACACTGACAGATTCCTTCTGGATGTAATACCTGAAGTTTAGCTTCCAAATTGCTCTTCCACTGATTTCCCCCACCCCCATGTCATTAGACTAAATGGAAAAAAATGTTATGCCATTACCATTTGTGTTCAAACTCAGAGAAGTCCTGGTGGCTTCCAGACTTCCTCCAGGGACTCATCTTTCCTGCATAGCTACAGTGCTAGAGAAAAGGGGAGTGATGTGCTCTTGTTCATTATCAGGTTATTGTACAGGGCTTTCTGTCATGAGAAAGCTCTGCAGAACCCTGTAGAATACTTTTTTTTTTTTTTTTGCATAATTCACTTTCTTCTGAAAGTGAATCTTTATACCAAAAAGACACAAATGCTTTAATTAAGATTAGATGTCTTTCTAAAGGAAATTTCCCAGCTCTGCTGGATATCACTAAGCTCAAAGCAGGAATTGGACTGAAATTTTCTGGTTCGTGGGGTCTTTAGTGCTCAAGACTTGATTGCTCCATCTTCACTGTGCCTTTGCTGGCTGGAAGCAGGAGCAGGCTGAGAAAGGGGACACCAGCAAGAGCTGGTGCCTCATGCCCTGACTGGTCTGGTGGGTAAGTCTGAAATCAGGATGAGCTCGGGTTGCCTACAAAGTCCACCTGCCATAGGAGCACCTTTACAAAAAGGCCTTTCTTGAAACAACCATGGACCATCCTTTCTGGCTGATGTCTTGTGGTATAACCACAACAGGAGATGGAAGAGTTGGGGAAAACAGAGCACCCATACAGGACAAAAACAAAACTGTGGGAGCCTATCTGCATTTCCCTTTGGCTCCCCGTCCTGCCTGCGTGAGTGCCTCGATGCAGAGCTGACCCCAGCGTGTCCCACAGCAGGATACTGCGTCTGCGTGAGTGCCTCGATGCAGAGCTGACCCCAGCGTGTCCCACAGCAGGGTACTGCGTCTGCGTGAGTGCCTCGATGCAGAGCTGACCCCAGCGTGTCCCACAGCAGGGTACTGCGTCTGCGTGAGTGCCTCGATGCAGAGCTGACCCCAGCGTGTCCCACAGCAGGGTACTGCGTCTGCGTGAGTACCTCGATGCAGAGCTGACCCCAGCGTGTCCCACAGCAGGGTACTGCGTCTGCAGGGCTGCGCAGGCTCTCCGGAGGGGCTTCCCACCCCTACTAAAACCCAGCTGAAAACTGGGGGGGGGGAAATTGGAGAAAACACCTGGCAGAATTTCCCTCAAATGAGTGTACAGTGTTGTTTCTCCTCCCCCAGAAACCTAATTCTTCGAAAAATGTACTATTCATTAGAAGAGGTAACACCAGTTTGGCCTTCCAGCAGTGAAGGAGCATTTGTGAAAAGCAAAGATATAAATGTTGCTAATTATGACCTACGTACATTGATGTAATGATGTGAACAGGGCTTAGTGCTTACAGTCTGTGGGTAAATGAAGGATGCTGGTTTCCAAAGTGGCCAAGTGCTGAATTCACTTTCAGAAAAATAAATTAAACTCCCATTTAAAAGAGTGTTTTATTTACTTTTTTTTTCCCCCTTTTCATTGCTGGGAAGGAAACATTTCCCTAGATGATACTATAATAATATTCAAATGCAATTCCCTGAGAATACTGAGTAATTTCAAATCCTGACTAAGATATTTAATTTGAAATTAGTTAAGTGGTTATTTGGCTGAAAGGGATTTTAAAAATAAGTTCTACTTATGAATCCTCAGGCTAAGGAAATATTCTAGTGAATTTAATTAAGAATGGGATTCTTTACTAACTTCAATCCAGTAGTAACCTGCAGGTTTGTCTTTTGGTAATTAACGTGTCTGCTGGTTAATATGATAATCATGACCATATTTGCAACAACTGAGAACTCTAATCAAACAAACAAAAAAAATTGCTAATAATCATCCTCAGTGTTCACAGAGTTATTTTCTTGGAGGAACCTTCTGGCTGCATTTATACATATTATTGATAGTGTTGGTATTACTTATCTCAAAATCTACAAACTGCTAATATGCTGATGTTTTAGGATTGAACAAGGTTCAGGAGGGTAGGCAGTCTGGCAATCTGTATCAGTAAAATTTTGTGATAAAGGGAGCTGGTCTTTTTTTCCTCTTTGCTGTAAGTGTCTTCTAAATGGTTTTAAGATGCTGTCTCAGGAAAAAAAAAAGTAAAGATGAGAAACTGTTTTATGAAAAGATACAGTTACTGATTTCTTAATAAAATAGTAATATTTTAAAGGTAAGAATTTGACAGTTTTGGGGGGGTTTATTTAGCTTTCTCCAATGTTATTTCATTTTTGAAAAAATAAGCTATCTGGTGTTAAAAACACAGCAATGAGGTATTTCCAATGTATATGGAGAGGGTTTTGCATTACACTCCCCAGTGCTGCTTTCTTAGCAATTAATCAGCAATAAATGAGGGTCAGCTTGGAAAGACAGGGGTCGAGTCTTCTCAGGAGGAGCCTTTGTAGCAGTGTGAGAAATTAGTGACACAATTTACTAGCCGATAGGGCTTCTGAGCACAGGGTGCTGAACTCCAGACAGCGCTGCCAAGAGGGAGTGCACCCCCGACTCTTCCCAGCTAAAGGAGCTTTCCGGAGGAGGATTTCGGCTGCGTGCCTGAACTTCCTCAGCCGGACCTAGTGCTGTAGGATTCACTGCCTTCCACACCTTACCTTAGCTGAGGGTTTGCTTCAGGGCAATGGTAACCTCAAACGGCATCGGTCCTTCCCACAGCAGCTGCCTACACTGAGGCTGGAGGAATGCCCAAAAGCTTCAGACAGAAACACAATTCTGCTACAAAACTCTCTACCCTCACCATGACTCTCCACTCCCTCCTTTTAGCCCCTCTCCCAGCTGAGAATTGCTCAGCTACGATGCCTGTGACAAAGGAGGCTGGAGAGGACAGCACAGGGGTATCGGATGGGAAGGGACCATACGAAACACCGCGTCAGGTTCCCCGCCATCTCAGGCCATCGCGTCAGAGCAAGACCCGGCAAGACAATGAGGAAAGGGATTCCTGTGGATTGCAGGAGGGAAGGGTAGCTCCCGGGACAGTCTCTGTCTCTGGAGGCCCCTTCCTTCTTTTCTTTCTGCAGATGCCTGCATGCCAACATCATGCAGCACCTGAGTTGTGGAGTTTATTCCTACACTTTTTCCACCCTGAGTTCAAGCATTCAGGATCAGGGTGTAAATAAGGCAATAAGGCCGTGTGAGTGGAAATGCTCACAAGATAAATACATTCATCTTTCAGATCTGCTGCCAAATTCTGAATGATAATGGGCCTTGACAACTGCGATGGTCTCCCAAGGCTGGCATTATAACAAATCTTTTAAATTCATCTGTTCTTCAAGAAAAAGAAAGCCTTTTTAGTTCTTTGAAAAATATGACCAGAACTCACACAAGGGGTCCTCATATGCTTCTGAAAGTCTCCTTTTAACTGTACACTTTACAGTCATTGGAAAAGCACTGAAATATTCAAAGATGCCAAAATCAAAGGCTAGCTAGTGTCCAGTTAATCCAGCCAGCAGGTGTCTGTGGGTAGCTGGTGGAGATTCTCTGTAGACGATGTTAATGCTCTTTCAGGTATCATCTAGTAAAAAAGGAAATAGGAGAAAAAAGAGAGCTTCTTGTTGTTATTATGATGATGATGATTTAGCCAGGTGTTGTTGTTGTTGTTGTTGTTATTATTATTCCCCCAGGTGTTTGAGTCCTAGCTTCTCTGTCATTTAATTTGTGCATGATTTTTCATGTATACTAGGGAAAAGATGGTAAGATCTGAAAGTGGGATCCAACTCCAGAGCTAGAAATACTCATAATTTCTCCTTGTTAACTATTTGTTTGTCAAGATACAGGGCTTTCTTTTTCTGCAAGTTTTGGAGAAAAATGCACGTTAGTATCTTTCTATGCACAATGTGGAAATCAAAATTTCAAAAGGGAGCCAATACAATAATCTATTTTTAGAATCTAGCTCAAACAAGTCAACAAAATAACGTTGGCTTCCTTCTGCATTATCATCTCAATTAAAAAGGATAATTAGAAGTATTACATAGATGAAGGAAAAGTTCAAGTAAAACTAAGGATTGAAGGTAAATTTCTTCTCACTGAAACCAGAACATTCTTTGAAATTAGAAAAAAAGGTGCAATAATTACAAGGAAAAGAATAATTGCTTTTAATTAATAAAGATATTTAGATTAACAGGAAAGCAAAATAGATAGCTAGGGAGGGATATAATTTCATTTTTGTTAAGAGCTGCTAAATGTAATCCTCTATATCATAACACACACTGAGTGCTTGAGGAGTTTCAGCAACAAAGTGTTGCTGAAAATAAACTAGTGTTTATTTTCCCCTGAAGTTAACTCCAATAACCCTGATTGTGCCTTAGAAGAAAAGAGCTCTTCTTGTAACTGTATCAAAGGGCTGAGGAACCTGAAAAAAAAAAAAAACAAACCACTGTAAAGGAAATAAGCGCTGCTCTTTTACAGATAAACACTGAGGACAGCTGAAGGCTGTGGGCTAACTCTTTGGGTAAGTTTTCAGGTGAACATGGCATGAAGACACGGGAAAAAATTAAAATCCAGTAATGATAAATAAGTCAAAGCGGATGGTCAGGTCAGGCTTTCCGACGGGCACTGTCGGCAGCCTGACTACGGAGCCTTCCTCTGCAGCCGCTTCCAAGCTCCAGTGGGCACACTGGCTCTGACCCTGGTTCAGGCTTAGCTAAACGTGACAGCAAGTGAGATTAATAACCCAGCTGCTCTGGTTTAGGACTTCAAGTGAGGAAAAATATCTCTGGACTCAGGAAGGGCCTCTCTCTCCTGTCCATTAAGGAAATGATTTTTCAAAGTGTAAACATTAGCTGGGAAACTAACTGCTTTCTGTGGCTTTGAAAATTTCCTCCCTGAACTGCAAATTATTTTGGATACAAGTTGTCTTTCATCCTGTGACAGTTAAGAGTGCCAGGGCCTCTAGTCACTAATGGCACATAAATAATTAACGCAATGATACTCCTGAAAGTTCACCCATAGTGGAAAACACTTTTATCTATGCAAACCAATGCGGCAGCAGGGGAAAATCTACTCCATGAGCAGCGCACTCCAAGACTTTGTTCAAGAAATCAGTCTCTCTGGTCCTGTGGCTCTGCAGCAGAGTCTGAAGAAGGATTTTGGTTGTACATTTATTAGTGTTTCTTCTGGGTCCCTTGAGCAAGCACTTCCCAGAGACACGCATAGGTGCAGCTGGTTAGGGTATTGCAGCTCAGACCAAATGCCTTCGCCTCACACGTGAGGCCACAGAAGGAAGGGAAGAAACCTCAGGTCTCTGCTGCAGACATGTTGTGGCTTCAGGGGAGCACGAAGGAGGATTACACTGTTTTGAATCTTGCACTCCCTGGGTGGGACTAGGGAGGTGTGGGAAGTGGGAAAAAGTGTTGTTTGTTGTGAATCATCTGGTGTAAATATTCCACATGATGTACAGCATTCAGTCCTCAACAGTGCTGAGTCTCATCCACCCACCCGAGGTAACACGGGGCAGGAATCGCTCAGAAGGGGCAGTTGGTGTGAGGTCTGTACGTGCTACGGACGTTAAGGAAGGTTTCCAGCCTCAGCCAAAATGCCAAGAGCTGGACTCTGCACAGAGACTGCCTTAGCCCCGCAGGGACCCTCGGTCTGGAGCGCAGCGCACATGCAGAGACATGGAGACACGCTGCATCCCAGACCCTCCTGGTGTGGAGACCAGGGCTCAGCCCCTCAGTTCAGGCTTTCTCTGCACTGACAGGATAAAGATGTTCCTCCAATGCAGGCAGGGTTAATAATCGAAGGATTTCTCCCTTAAAGCACTTTGTAACACTACATTTAAATGTGCTGCATGCATTATTCATCTTTTTGCAGCAAGCAGCAAGAGCGGAGGCAGCTGTCAGTCCAATCAGCGTTTCAGAGCTCTACCCTCCAGCTGCCTCTGGGGGGCACGATAAGGAGTGACATGGGCCATGGGACGAGCGGCCCACGCTTTCGGGCTGCGGAGCAGTTATTTGCCAGGGCAGTTTCAGTCCCAGAAACGCTGCCATATCCAGCTTTGTCTAGGGAAGTCTGGAGGAGAATTTTGTGACAAAAAGGGAGGGTTTTTTCTTGCTTCTATGTTATACTGAAGGCAGTCAGTCGTGACTCTCCTCTTAACAGCTCTGCTCCATTCCTTCTCTTGCACCCTTGTCTCTCAGGGCTTCTCCATAAAAGGTTATAAAAACTACAGAACTTTGAGATTGTAGCTTATTTTCTCTGCAGTTTGGTGGATACCACAACTCACAGGTCAGACAAATGATTATGGTTTAGATCCTTATATACAATCAATTTGAATATGAAGCACAACATAAGCAATATCCTGGCTACTGTTAGTGATACTCAGAATCGTAGCATGGTCTGGGTTGGAAGGGAACTTAAAGATCATCTAGTTCCAACCCCCTGCCATGGGCAGGGACACCCTCCACTAGACCAGGTTGCCCAAAGCAAAAGATGTTGGATTGTGCATCTCATTCAGAGGTCTCATACACAGTGCTGAGGGTTTTTTTTTTTTCCTGTAGAGAAGGTCTGATTAAGGGTCACTTGTGAAAATGAGCTAAGATTACAATGTAAGACTCAATCTGCAACATAGCGGTGAGAAAACTTGTTCCCTTATTTTGTTAATTTTATATTTTGTTAATTTTATCCAATTACAATGTCACCTCTCTTGCCTATGTGCATACAGCACCTAGCACTGGGGTGGCTGTACCACAACACAAACAACAGGGGAGACATCTTGAAATTCCCACATTGATAAATATATAACAACACAGATTTCTTCTAGGTCCTGCTTTCAGCACAGGGAATGGTAATAGATAACCATACTCCCCAAAAGGAAATAAGGGAAAGGAAAAGCTAAAATTAAAACTGCAGCTGAAACATTATGTGTTAGATTCATGACTTGGTACATGATAGCACTTACTTTGATGTTATCAATCAGAAAACAATTTGACTTCAGTCTTTTCTTCTGGGTATTATGGCCAGGATCATACCAACACTCATCTAAACAGATCTGTTCTAGCTCAAGTATTATTTATTCACATGCTTTATTATTCTGTTTTATGGAAAAATGCAAGGACAGCATCTCATTAACTGAGAGAAAATAAAGTTGGTTTTTGGTTTTTTTTATGTCACGAACATGGTAGCTCTTCAACAAGGGGTAACGTTCAAAACACTGAATGTACCTAGAGATATAATGTGGCAAGGAAACTTTCCATGCATTCAATGAGAGATGACAGCACACAGATAAAATACTAACCCCTTGTTATGAGCTCTAGGTACCAGGCTAAATGCAATTGTCAGAAATTCTCAGTAGAAGTTGACAGGACCAAGACAGGGTAGATTTAGGGACACTGGAAATCCCTGCTTCATTTGCATAAGCATTTCAGCAAGTGCTTTAAGAGTCTTGCTTTCCAGCAAAAGTTTAAGCAACTCAACGTAGCCACACATTAACGGCAAGCAATTGTTTGAGGCCCAGATCCTCAAAAGTATTTAAACACCAACACCTACTGATTTCCAGGAAACACAATCCAGCAGTTTAGCTTAAATGTGCTGCTAGGTGGAGAAGTATAAACCTCTCTGAAGCCAATATATCTGTCCCATCCATATGTCTGTGTTCTGGCACTTGAGATGATAGTAGAGAATCCGCATCAAATTAGGAAAATATTTTATTTGAGGTTTTAACCATATTTTTACTCCTTGCTCTTTCTGACAAAGGATAATGAACTTTTTTATTCTCTCAAGGTATGATAATATCCTGAGAAAATTCGTATTGGATTTTATAAGTATTTGGTATACTTTTTCTCTATTGCCTGAGTGTTCAGCCATTAGCAGTGCATCACTGTGGTGTTATACAAACCAGAAAACAACTACAAATAACAAGCAGTCTCTGCCTGGGGACACACACAAGCTGAATAGAATGATCTGAAAATGCTTTAGAGATGCTTGCCAAAACCAGACTTACTGTTTATGGCCAGAACAGATGCCTGCTAATTCAGGTGGGCACTTAAAACGATAAAAGCAGATTGCATCTATGCACACATCTCTGAGTCACCTGCACTCCGGCCATGTCTGCACCAGCCATTCGTCAAGCCTGAACGAAAGGTGAAGAAAGGCTGCAGTGTCTGCTGAAGCATTTTAGGCTGGTAATTGTAATTATACTGGGATTTGCCCAGGGTGTGAAAACCACACACTCCTCCAATGAGCAAATTCATCATTCCTGGACTTGGCATGTGATACCATGGCCTTGGTTGTTGACGATGTCCAAACCCCAGGTCTTTGACTATTTATGTGTGTATATAAATTCCTATGCCAGGGGTACAAAAAAGGCTAGAGAACTGAACCAGGAGCCAGTTATAAGAGGCAGAACAATCCGCTGGTTGCTTCCTGACTTGAAAAACAGAGGAACTACATCCTCTTTCTTTTTCTGAGCAACATGCATCCACTGTCATCTGGAAAGCTGACAGAGACTTCCTATGCTTCAATGTCTTCACATGTAAAACCTGATTAAGCAGTGATGTGAATAATTTAGACCTTCCTTTATCAATGTTGACAAAAGGGTAGTCAAAAAGATATTTTAAGGGAACCTTTAACAGAGAGTGTGCGTGGGGAAGGATGACCATGGGCAGGGAATGGAGCTGAAGTTCCAGGGAGCTGCTCAGAGTTCTGCCATTGACTGTCTGGAAACCAGAAAAACAGCATTGCACCTCTGCATCCCTCAGCTTCCCCATCCATAAAATGGAGATCACACTATCAAGCTTCACTTTATAAAGCCCTTTGCCTGAGGGCTGAGAAAGTTACCTTCATATTGGCATCTTGCTTCTAAGAACTATATTTTCAGAAGCACACTATCACCACATTCTCCCACTTCTACTGAACACCCCTTTCTTTTTGAAGTTATCATCTTCCTTCCTTCCTAATGTTGTTAGTGATCCCAGTCAGGGACAGAGAGCTAAAATGAGCAACAAAACCACAGGCCTTCATTTAGAGACATAATCTGTTTAATAAATATGACTGTAAAAGCAATAAACAATAGCAATTATACATTACGCTACATTGTATTTAACAAAAGGGAAAAAGAAGATGAAAAAGTACATCAAAAAAAGTAATTTTAAAATTAGAAATAGTTCCAACACTCTAAGAAAACTTTTTGATTGGCTTACTATAAAAATAAGTGAGCTAATGTTGGACTTCAGTGGGGAGTATTATACAGTTGCTGCCAAAACTTTCCCATCTTTCTTAAAGCTGTAGTTGCAAACACAATAGCAAAGCCATACAAACTGCTGTGTTTCTACCTGCCTTCAGAAAAACTACAGAAAGACACAGAGGACTCTGTGCTGTGATTATCATTTGATACTATGGGTCTAATGTTCTCACATTCTTTTTCTTTGCCAGCAAGTAGGTTGATTGGGGCCCATGCCCATTTTGTGACAGAGAAATTCAAACCCATCACAACCACCAAACCCCTGCCCCAGGACTCTGGGTAATGCCAACAACGCTGCTTTCTCCTGTTTTTAACTCAGGTGCAATGTCTATTGAACAAAATCTATTCACATCAGGAATCAGGGTGCCTCCTAAGTGTGCTACACTGATTATGAACTGCCCTCTATTCGCCTTCACCTAACATAGTTAAGTGTATGTTGGTTATTGTCTTTCTCTCTTTGCACTTCAACCCAAAATCCTGGTGCTAGGTTTTCCTGAGTTGGGTTGGAAAACAACAGCTGTGATGACCATAGGTTAGGCTTCAGCCAGATATCCAGTGTCCTGGGAGGACCTGTTTGAAGTATGCTAAGCCTGCTTTCCTGCTGTTCCCTTGCATAGTCTACGTGAACATGTCCTGCAGCCTCATTTCTAGTTGCAGTGAAAGATACAAGCTTATGTTACTGGTAAGAAATCAAATGTTGTACAAGAGTGGTCTTGTGGTTCTGGGGCTCAAAATGCCTGGCAACAATCTCAGGCCAAATCCGCCTTTATTCTCCCTCCTCTGCCCAGAGTGGTAGTAGTTTGCAGATTTGCAGCCAAAGCGGTTTGCCAAGGCAGCGTGTAGACTTTTCCCTTCTCCCTATTCTATAGAAAAGGTGTCTTTCAAAAAAAATTATTCCTTGGGGCGACTCCCAAAAGGCAGAGATCTCCTGGGACTTCCCCAGAAAAATCCAAACATCAGCGCTAAATGCAGCTGAGGGTGTTACTAGGGCTTTCTCTTAGCCAAAATTGAAGGTGTAAGGCTGGTACAAAGTACAGTGTAAGTTCATGCTGGCAATAGCCTCCTGCAAGTGCAGTATGGACAGACCTCCCTTCCTGTAACGCATGCTAGTTCTGTTCCGTCCAAGGTCAGAAGGCAGGAAGTTATCTTTCAACAGTGCTATCAGTGGGGTGTCTTGGTGTGAGTAGGCTAAAAAAGCTGTTTAAGAAAGCCTCCTCGCAGCTGTGGGGCACAGGCAGCAGCTGCAACTAGAGGAATGAAGGGCAGAGTCCAAACAAAGACATAAATCAGATTGACCAAGAATATTTTCAGTGCCTTTAAACTCCAGTGCGATTTTTTGTGTGTCCTATGAAAGTCTGCAGCCCAAAGTGCTAAAAGAGCAGTTAAATCTAAAGCCAAGAACCCTAAACACCCCCTCCCACCTCCCCCAGCCCTTCTCCCCCCACATCCCAGCCCACCCCTCTCCCTAAAGAAGAGACCCCCATGCATATTCTTGGCCTATATCATTATGAATTTTCTACAAATTAGAGACAGATCAGAAAAAAGAGAGTGGAGGGGTGAGGGTAAGGGCCGCAGGAGTGAATAGTGGTACCAGTTCCTCTCCCCCCCACCCCCCACTAAAATTGAACACCTGTACAATGCAGTTCCGGTATGGTCTCAGTATAATGTCCACATGCACAGGCTTAAAGCTAAAAACCCTTTGTCATCTGAAGAATTAAAAAGTTCAAATGCAGTGAGCTCTCCTCTTTTTTTAGATACAGATATATACTGGTGTCCTCGATTCAACCATTTACATAGGTAGGGATTTCTTTTGCGCTCTGGGGCTCAGCAGCTGTGGAAATACTTCCTGTGGCAAAGAAAGAACAAAATAAGAGCGTCAGTAAATAACAAGTGTGTTTAGCCAAGGAAGATGTTTGAAGGTATCACCTTGCTGGCCTTTGGGATTCAAATGTTCCAGACTGACACGTTCTTCTCAGAAATGTTTTCTTGTCATTCAAAACACTGAAGGTGATGTCCTGTTCTTTTGCTAATGAAGATGATTCACCCATGTTGAATAGAAGAGGGAGAGGCCAGAGCAGAGGGGTGGAGGGAATGAGGGGTCGAGGTCCTCAGAGGAAATGTGTAACTCATTTGCAATGATAAGGTGTTGGAGATTTTATAAATAACCTTAAGCTTTGCATTTGCAAAAGAAGAGCCTAAACCACTCACATCCAGAAAATAGGAACTGTGGGTTTTTGCTGCCAGAGTTTGGAGAGAATATTAAATGATCCAGGGACATTCATTCAGATTCCTCCAAGGAAGGATCCCTGAATGTTTGTCAAAGGGGTTGAAAAAACCTGGCTTCTGAACAAGCATACAAAAGAGAAACACCCAATTACAGTCTTGCTTTGTTTTCCCAAAAGAAAGAAAACTCATTAAAAAAGAAATTGCTGATTTCCAGAAACAGATGAGGTGGTTGTATAGGAGAGTGAAGAGCCTTTGCACTTTCTATTCTGTTCACACCTAGGTCCAGACCTTTTCATTTTGTCAATGAGCTCTGATTCAGTTTCCTCATTCATCTTACTGACAGGATGGAAAAACACTCTTTGGAAGTTTGTTGGACTGATTCCTTTTGATAGAGAATTGAGTCTATGTATCCCACACATTTACCTTTTGTGCTCACTAGTGCAGTTACAGGTGCAAACCAAGGAGCTATAGAAGGCCAATTTCTGGTTCAATACAGTGTCCAGTAGCACAGCTGACAAACACACAAAATGCTGGCTATTGTAGAAAGCCAGAAATGCTATAGTTGCACCAAATGAAAACCTATCCCCAAAATTGGCTTTTGACTGCTCTTATCCTAGAGGCTTCAAGGCATTAGTTTCCAACACCAGCAAGAGCAGTTTTGAAGACACCTTGAACAGAGCTAGCAGGTGACTGACTCTTGCCACTTCAGTCTGAGTGACCTGTGAAAATATGTGCTTCCCTACCTCTGGAACAGTGTGAACCACAGTCATTACATTCTTTTAGAAAAGAGAAGCTCGAAGCCCATCTAACTCTATGAACAGAGTTCCTGGCCTGAAATTGGGTGTTTCTCCCTTAGTATCTTACATCAATTTTGCCTTGGAGGCTTCTGGGGGAAAAAGAAAGAAAAACAAACAAAAAAAAGAATTGTTAAAGTTTAGGACCCACCGCTCCGGGTCTTGGCTTGAAACCTCTTGGTGATCCACAAGCCTTTTGGAAGTCCTCTGTCCAGACTACCTTGGTTGCATTTCCTTTCCTTGGGTTCTGGACTGTGGCCTGGGGTTGCTCTGTATGGGGAACACCACATGGGAAGGTTGGTTCCCTCACTCCATCCTGTGTTCTGCTAAGCAGGGATATCCAGGTCGGCTGACGAATAGCTGCTTAAAAGCTTTTAATAGCTACCAGATTTCTCCTTAGTGAATGGGTGAGGAGACATCAGTATTGATTGCAGTGGGGTTTCCAGCTTAGACAACAGTTTCATCAAGAGACTTTCTTCTTTTTCCTCCCAGGTTGTTTCACAGGCCACAATCTTAGCACATCACATTCCCTCCTTTAATTGCCCTTCCCCTTGCTCCCTTCTCTGCAGTAGCTATGACTCCATGCCTGCTTTAGTAAACACTCCCCTACATTTTCGGGACATCCTCAGGAGGGATGGGTTAAGCTGATGAAATTGTGCAAATAAGGGATCTCAGTTATGACTATGTTTCACTCCTGCCTAAGTCAAAACAGCTATAAACTTTAATTCCTCTAAAATAAGTCCATGTCCTTACTGGCAGGGGTCCTGTACTGTACCTCTGGTCTGGGCCTGCAGAATTGTCACCTTGCAAGTGAAGCTGAGCAATGCCTGAGCAATGCTGGCTCTAGCAGAACATGTCCCCAGGCTGAAACCTCCCTGCTCCGTCCCAACACTTTTACTGTACTCAGGGTAACAGAAAACATACAAGCATGAACAAATGCGTGACTGATCCCAGTATGCCCACTTCAAGTCTATTCACTTCAGGTCCTAGGAAAGCAGGTTTTGCAAATTTTCAACCAGAGAGGCCTGTGGGAGAAATCAGCCTGAGGGCAAACCCAGCTGCCCAATGCTGACGTCCCAGGTTTTGCTCGATTTCCCTGGAAATCACCCAGGCTAGCATCGCTGCTGGCAAAAAGGTCTGGCACAGCACGAAGGCCACAGCAGTCAAAACACCAATGAATATTTAGCTTTTAGATCTGACTTACCGAATCACCTGCTCACCTCCATGTTCCAGGTGAGGGTGGCTGAAGTTCTCCTCGATATGCCTCAGGTGTGGGGTTTAGCCCCGCAACTACATGAGCCCCAGCAAAATAAATTAAATTGCCTTATAGCGCAAGTTAAGTGCCGGCAGGATTTTTGAGAAGGGGAAGGGATCTACATAGAGCAACTAGGAGAGAGAAAAAGCCTAAAGTTGTTCCCCTCCCTTTCATCACATGGCAGTGAGGGAGAGGGGAGAGTTAGCAAGGTTTCCTGTAGCAAAACTAATGCTGCAGCAGAAGAGGATGGGAGGAGGAGTGTGCAGGAATATGGGAAGGGGGGGAGGCTGAGAAAAGGGTTAGCCAATTATAAGTCAGAGTCTGACCAGCTGCGGGATGCTGCAAGTTATTTACCTATGGGCTGGACTTCCAACTTCTCATCTACTAGTTGCTCAGGGCTCATCAGCTCACTTTGAGGGACATTAGGTATGCTTTCCCTCTGACTGACTGGACTGACCATCTCTTGATCTTTTTCATTCTGCATCTGTGCATATATATTAAGGCCAGGAATCTTCCTAAAACATTAACAGAAACCATCATTGTGGGGTACTCTGGCAGTTGATGTAGCATCAGCTTTTACAAACCGAGAAACAAATCACTGCCAAAAAGAAAACCCAGCAAAACAAAACCCAAACACCTCAGTGAAAGGTGGCCATGGGGAGAAGAAATGGCTCAGGGAGGGTCGTACCTTTTGAACTTGTAGATTACAAAGACAGCTAGGCCCACAAAAACGACAGAGAGGAGCATCAGCATAGCTGAACCACTGTGACTGGGAGTGAGGTCCACCAGGGGAGCTGCAAGAGAGGGAGAGAAGGTTAGAGCTGCCCTCAGGCCTCATCTGTCCATGCATCTCCAGGACTTCTCCCCCTTTCTAATCCCGCTGGGAAGAAACCTGGGTTCAGACCACTTGTAGTGCTCAACCCATCCCTTGATGTGAAGCCCCATAGCTTCTCCTTAGAGGTGTCTCTTCTCTGGCCTGTTAGAGGATTGCCTGAAACATACTTTTTCATATTGCAGACAATTACCTAAGGTAGTTGCAAATGAGGTCACTTGGGTACAAAACTAGCATTTTCTGGATGATCCTGGAGCTACCCATGGGCTAACTTGTCATGCTGACTTTCTATTTTGCATAGAGCTAGTTTGGGTAGCTCCCAACGCATAGTGAATAATGAGCAATCTGGTCCTCAATTTTACTTAAGCAACAATACTTACCATTGTCCTCTTCCTTCCTGACCAAAAGTCCAGTGCCCTTCACAGACACTACCTCAGCATCCATGCCTTATCATGGCATGCTCTTCTCACACATCTGACATTTTCAGTCTTTTCCTTTATCCCATTCCTACCTCCCAAACATGTTCTACTTTCTGTACTCTGGTGCCCTGCTCTCTCTCCCACAAGTCTTCCATGCAAGGGAGTGCACAGGTTCAAGAAAAAAAAAAAAAAAACAAAACCCCTAATCAAACAAAAAGTCTTTCTGTGCTTCTCAGTTTTGCTGATCACCTTTTTATAGCCCCTTGCAAAATACAGCCACACAAACCAGCCAGAAGCATGGCTTTCCCAGAAATACAAAGTAAATTTTATTACATGGAGAGCATTTCCATCACTCACACACACAGAAAGACATCTAGCATCCACAAAGGGACACACATAGGTCCAGCAGTCTCAGTTGTTCATGCAGACATTAATAAAACATACTATAGACAGGTATGCAGCTGTAGCTGTGCCACACAGCAGATACATCCTCACTGTCTCTATCTGGCATCACATACAGAACAAGGCATAGGTAGCACCTTCCTCTGCAAAGCAATGAAAGTTAACTTGAACCGGTCATACACATCCTCTGCCTCTTCTTCCTCTTCTCAGGCACTGAACAGACTCATCCTAAACTACAGCCAGGGGACACAAGAAAACGTGCACACGCAAGCAAATAATTACTCAGGGACACACATCACATGCACACACATTTTCAGCTGTCACACCCATCCTGATAAAGCCAAAATTTACAAAGAGACGTGAAAAAACTTCTTCCCACATCAAGCAGGCTATCGTCAGCAAGGTGGGGCACTGGGGTAAAATGATCCCTTATTATGAATTCCTCACACATCTCCACTCTGTCCCCTTTACATCTGTATTTTGTGGGTCTCTGCAGTTCTGTGGGATGACAAAGTGGCTCTCCGACTGATTCAAGCTCAGCATCACTCAATGTTCTTGTTATAATGCTGCACTGAGAGTCTGGTAATAAACAGCTATTATTTAACTGCTTTTGCGAGGAATATTGGCATATTTTACTCTGCCTTAGAGTTGAGGTTGTTGTCTGTTAGATTGGGGATGTTGTTTTATTTTTTCTTTCATGAGAAGAAGGAAAGAACATGATGAATGCATTGTAATCTGTTGTCCAAAATTGCCATAAATTAATCCTTCATCCAGTGTGGCCTGAACAAAGAAGACGGAGGTGTGAAATGTGCTGAGCCCAACGCCTGTCGCTCTTCTGTGCTCCAGGGAATGCACATGCTCACATACCACACGCACTTGCACACACATGCTCTTTCTACAGGCTATGCTTAAATATCCACACCAAGCTAGTTTGGATACCTGCACTTCTGTTCCCTGCAACTCCTCTGCTGCAGGAATTTCTGCTGTGCATGATCAGGCACACACAGAGGGAGGAACAAACGTGTGCACTGACGCATGGGAACTTATATGTAGGCATACGTATACATACGTGTGCACTTACACAAACACATGCTGAGCTCTAGGGTTCAGTCAGCTACAGCCCATAGCTGCCAGGAGTCCAACACAGAGTCATAGTGAAAAGGCTGGGAAAGAAGGGATACCACAGACCAGAGCAGCACCTCTGGGCCATGTGCATCCCCCTGGATTGTGTTTTCTAGGGACTACTTCTGGTCCTGGCTTGTGTTCCAGGTTTCCCTGCTTTATTTTATTTAATTTTTATTAAAGCTTGGATTTCAACAGGACAATTCTTCTTCTTCCTTGACAACCAAAACAATAGTTTTCAGCAGAGAAGTAAATCTCTCTTTTGGCATTTTGTCAAATTCTAAACTAGTCCCAAGTTTTGATGTCAAGAAATTGGGCTATTTAGACAGGGAACTGAGTCATGACCACTGCATCTTGATAAGGAGCCACATTCCCTCAAAGACCTCACAGTGGCTGCTCTCTGGGCTTTTTAATATCTAGTTTGGCAGTCCAGGCTCATTTTGCATTCTTACTGAATCATATTTCTGCAAGAGACAAAATCCTGTAATGTTCCTGTAGGACACTGTGAAGCCAGTTACAGCAATCACTCGCATCTTACCAGCAGCTTTGAAATACAACAAAGCCTGCCTTGCAGGACAAATGAGTATTTGCATCTCTTATGGACAAAAAGTACTCATTCCTGGTGTGTGTAAATACAAATAAAAATGTGCATTTTCGGCAAGCACAAAGATCATGTATTTACACAGCATGTCTGAGCCGAGCACCCTCTGGTTCAGCCTGAGCTAGCAACAAACAGGTCAGCACATGCTCGGAGGCCATACCGTTATTTGGCACGGCAGTATGCCACACGAATAGACCCTGTCTTTTGGTTCATTCAGGGCAGCAGACAAGGTTTAGTAGCCCAGAAAAGTGCTACAGTACCTCCACTGACTATCTGGCTTTGGGACTGGAGCTTTTTGCCAGCTCTGAGCATTGATGGAGCAGCTGGGGACCCTGTGCACTCTGTCGTGCAGAGGCACCCAGAATTCCTCTCCAAGAAGCTGCAGGAGGCTCCTACATAAAGCACAAAACTTGGATCCAGATTCATCTTGTATTGAAGGCAGGGCTGGAGATGTGATTTTAAGTGGCATCTGTTTCCACTACATGAAATCAGGAGTGTCTCTTCAGTAGCAAGAGGTAAAGATGAGCCTTTCCCAGGAATATCTAACATGATTCTTTCTAATGATGATTTTTTAGAAAAGGCCTACAAGATACTCAGGGCCAGAGTAGTCACGTCTAAATGTTCATTTGGAATTTGATCTTGAATTTAATGAACATTGACCAAAATAGAAAACAGCCACGTGCATAGGCAGAGTAAATGCCTAGAAACTAATTTCAAAAATAATGAGCAATTGAGGGTAACTCCACGTTCGAAGCTCACATTAAGATGCTTTCAAATATACTTTTTTTAAGACATGGGCACTGAACATTTCTGAAAGTACATGTAGTATCACTGGTCATCGTTGAAAATTCAGTCCAAGGATTGCTTCTCTGATAAAAACTATTATGTAAAACATATAGTCATTTAAATCTTAAATGTAAAGTCACACAATTCTTCTGTGTCATATGTCTATTACTTTTTTTTTTTTTTCAATCCTCAGGATAAAAAAAAAAAATATCAAACTGACTTCTCAAGCTGTTGTGGTTTTTTTCTTTAGAGATTACTCAGCTGTGCTGCATCTCTGGTTTTTTTATGCTTTTGGTTCTAACATGTCTAAAAGTAAGCATCTGATCATCTGTTCCACAGCTAATGGAAAGCAGAAACATGCAGCAATATTCCCATGGCAGATATTATCAAGTTCTCATTAGAAAAAATGAAATATTGCAAACACCAAGGCTTTCTTCTGGGGGGATTTAAATGCAGTCGCATTACACTCTTTTTTAACAGTCTCTTTTTCTTTCCCTTTATGGACAAGGCAGCACATGGACTGACACCAGCTGGGGCAGACCTGTTCATACCATTAAAAGCTTTTTGAAGAGCAGTTTGCTGGTACAAGCGAACTGAGGCTTTTAGTTTGCAAGTCAGCAAAAGAAGCCAATACCAACTGATCAGAATTTTCAACAGCTCCTGAAGAAAAGAAATTCCTAAGAATCCTGAGCACGGATTTGTTCATCCCATCTCTTGTAATAGCTAAATAGTGCCTATGCTGTGAAATGAGGGTTTAGCATACAGAATAGACAGGGACACATATAATTAAATATCAGGACTTTGGAGATGGCTAATTTTGAGATAGGATTAATTGAAGTCCAAACTGCCTGATCTTATGTGTGTGCATATGTAAGTTGATTCTAGTCTTTCAGACTGCTGAACACTTCTGAGCTGTGCTTAGTTGTTTTGAATGTTCATTGACTCTAGAATATCTGAATACATCCAAGGCTAGCTGGTAACCTTTGCACTGTGTGATCCAGGCTGAATACACCATGGTGCTGCTTAGCTGTTGAATATTTCAGAGATGGCCAAGAAGTACACATTTCTACTGCTACTTATACTGCATTTCCAACATCAGCAGCAAATTCTTGCACATAAGTAAACAAAAGGATTAGCTGTAAATACAAAAACTACTATATCTTTTTGGCATGATAAAGAAAGGAGAGGTGAAGCAGGCATTTTCATGTCTGCCCATACACTGAGTTGTTATTGTGACAAAAAATAAGAGGTGTTTAAAATACAGCTGATAGCACACTACCACCATCAGGGAATCTGTTGCTTGCTGTGCTGGAGAGCAACAGAGAGGGCGTACAAAGAAAGAGGATACTGACCTGCTGTTAAATGGGCAGCATGGACAAGGATTCGAACCCCTGGCTTCAACTCAAAATGAACCAGGTTTTGGTTCAGTTTCTGGATCAGTGTTTCTGAAATCTGGAAAAAAAGGAGAAAATAAGAAATGCATTTTTTTCTTGATCATTGCTTTAGATTGCTAATAGATGGGTAGGAAATGAGGCTGCACACAAAGCAAAGATTTTGCAGAGGCACCAGACTTTCTGAGCACAATCTCCTTACAACAAGGGAGTTTGTGAAAGCTGAACACATGTGCCAGTACTATGTCCAGAGTGGTTTGGGTATGGTTAGAAATGACTGATAGCAATTAGTTGCCCTGTCACACCTCTGTAGGAGCGACCGAGCAGCAAAAGGGAATTGATCCCCAAAGGAACGTTGCACCCACGTGTGTAAGTGTCCGCAGGACCAGCCAGCAACAGCACATCACTGAACTCCATTTAATATTCAAGCAGAGAGAAGTATTTCAATTGTTGACATGCATTCGCTCATAACAAATAACTTTTTGCTCGTTGAGTGGCCAGTTCTATGATCTTAGAGCATGTTCATAGCATGTGATATACCTGAATCAAAATGAATAGTTTAGTCCTTACCTCAGCTTGCATTAAAATTTCAAGTCCTAAAAACAAATTTCATTTCATCCAGCTCTGACTTTTAAGTCAGCTGTTCCCTATCCGTAAGTATGTACCAGAACCAGCTCAAATCTGAAAGTGTTTACTGACTACAGAGTAAAGCTTAAACAAAAGGCATGTTCCATCTATTCTTATGGGTTACACACAGAGAAAACATGTTCTTATGTTCTCTCTTTCATGGGACAGACATTCCATGGAGCTTTTAGATCACTAGATTATCTTACCATAACTCTGATAACAACAATACAGCTCAAGCAGAAATGAAGCAGGCTATTCCTCCTTAAAGAACATAACAGAAAAGATGAGCATTTGCTGGGATAAGACCCTGTGAAATTTGTATTTGTACAATGAAGAAGCCAAGCTTTCGTCCAATCTGTTGGTAAACATTCTTTTAAGTCAGTTTGTCACAATATGCACAGAGCCACTTTCTCCATATCACTCTTAATTATATCCAGGAAGTTCTAGGCATGTTGCCATTAAAAGCAAAAAATCCAGATAGGTTAATCAAGGAATGGAAGCCTATAGATATAGTGTTGATAGTTTGTTGTGCGTCTTTTATATGTTCATTTGCTAGATGTCTCATGTATTTCACATTTTCTTACAGCAGCGAGCAATTTTCCAACTGAACATAACCACTGTTCTGTCTGGTGGTTTATTAGAGGTGGTTAAAAAACTGCAAAAAACCCACCCCTACCCCACAACCCTTAATATGCAGTTGCTGAGAATGTTATGTTTTTATAGCCATATCAAGATCAAGAGGAACCATATTCTAGTGCTCACCACTTAATTTAATTTGTTTTAAAAAAATCCTTATTCCTTCTTGAAGATTAATGAAAAATTGTCAGAAAAAAGAACATTCCAATAATTTTTACACCATCTTTTTCATGTTCTTCATTTTTGTCTGGTTGAGTTATTTCAGTAAATGCTACACAGATATGATTAGATGTTCCTTGGCTATCATTCATCACAGTATGAGATTTATCTGCCTCTTTTATTTTTTTAACATTCTTAATGGTTCTTTCAATACTCTTGGCTTGTACACTTCATTTCTGGCTGCTGATCACTTGAATAGGTGCCTTTGGTCCAATATCAATTTGGCAATAACTCTTACAGGCATTTTATTTATATTTTTAATATATCTCTTTAAAGTTTACAATTTTTTCATGAGTGCCAGAATGAGCAGTAAATATATTTCTTCCAATAACAAGAAAAAATACCACCTGCTTACAAAGAGCCATCTGCTGAGCTCAGAACAGCAGGGATGGTGACACAAAGATGTGCAGTACATGAAGAACGCCTGGGAAGCAAATTATATCCCTCTTTAAGAATCTGAGCATATTAATAACCAAGACTGACAACTATAAAGAGTGCTTCATCTCTAAAACTGGAGCAACAGATGCAGATTGATATGCTGTAAACCAGGTACTTTAATGGTTCATGGAAATAACGGGAAAAATCTCATCCTGGCCATTTCCAGTCCCAAACATGACCTAACAACTCTCCTCCACACCCCTGCAGGAATTATCTTCCTTTGTGCTCTGAGATTCTGATGCTGCTGGAGCAGATGAGCCTATTAAAAAAACCAACCAAAAGAGAGTAAACTGAAGAAAAAAGCCAACCACATTGTGTCATTCCTCTTCAACACATTGCAATAGCTGCATGAAATGGTCAGGTAAACAGTAGAGGTAAAAAACCATACATTATGCCTACTATACAAAAAGAGGCTTAATGTGATGTATAACTGACAATGCAGTTGGCAAATGTTGCTACCTAGCATTGGAGAATGGTTTCATCAAGGATTTGGGCAAGAAATGGAAGAATAGGAGAACCTTAAGAAAGTCAGCATGAGAAGGGACCAGAGACTGTTTGGCACCAGTGACATGAAGGAACACAGATCTCTCTCACCCGGCCTGCCTGAGGACTCCTGCCGCGCAGAGTGAGGAGGGCAAAACAGCAGCACTGGCAGGGACATTACAGGTGAGAGGTGCTGTGGCAAGTTGAGTGTGTGAGAGAAAGCTCAACCAATATTTCTTGCCTGGCAAGTCGATGAAAAGGCATAATAGGAAGGGGAGAGGCAGTAAGAGTGAAGTGGTAAGAAAAAGGAAGAAAGGCAGAGAAAAACTGTCACAAATGAAGTTTATTATTACTGTATCTCATTGTTACCTGGTGATGAATGAGGACCTCATTGTACTACATCCTAGACAAATGCAACTCAGAATAAAATGATTTCTGCCTGAAACCATCAGTATCTCAGCAGAAGCTTGAAATAGCCGTCACTATTTCAGGGCTATATGCAAAATGTCAAAACATGCAGCAGCTGTTCATGCTGCTCAGTGTATACAGCATACCTCCCTGGCTCAATTAATTATATGCTCTCCCAGTGGCTTTTTGGGTGCCACTTTTTTGCCCGTGTCTTTATGGAATCTGAACAAGTCAAAAAATGAATAACAGCCTGAGACCTTCAAAAGTGCCAGAAGTTCTTGTGAGCATCAGACATCTGCTTTCCTCAGGAAGCTCTGGAGATTCCCAGCACACACTTCTGAGGGGAGAACAGATGCATTCAGACATGTTTTAAAAATGTTTGCTTGCTTGGTACAATATTTTCATTTCTCTTTACGTGGAAAGTCAGATTCTCTTCAAAATAGTCATATAGACAGTATAGAAAGAGGGAGAAAAATGCATTTTTGTACTTCTAAAAATTATCTGAACTAGAAACCATACACAATGGTTTACAAATGTCAGTGAGGTGAACGAGCAGGTTACAGACAGCTAAAGGGACAAATTCACATTGGGATCGGACACTGCTCTCCAAAGTTGGGCCTGATAATGTTTCTGGTCCTCACATGGTCCCAAGGGGATCTGTGAACCACAGGTCACTCTGGACACTCACTTTGAGATTGGAGAAGTGGCTCTTCTGCCTTCCCTATTCTATCAAGTCTACTTCTAGCTTAGTGGATCACAGGTTGTCAGACTTTACCCTAGGAGTGGTTCTGATTCATCTGATTTGTTTACAACATTAATAAAGTGTCTTTGAAGTAAATCTCCACACAAAGGCTGATCTCAGTCACTGAGGTAATGAAAATGGGAAACATTTTGAGTCTTGTGCCTCCCTTTATTTCTGAGTTGAAAGTGGTGCCATGGATGCATTTTTGTTTAAGAAGCAGATAAGAAAATATCAAAGTACTTTGGCCTGTTTCAAAAATAGCTATGCGGCTCCAATTGAACTGCTAGACCTTCAGCTGGGAAACAGGTTGGCCTTAGCCCTGTCACTGTTCCTCTCCCACTCCTGGAGATACAACTAACTCAGCTGAAGACAAAACTTCTTAGAATAGCAACCTCCTAATTTGTAGTCTTCAAGAGTCTCCCTTGTGAAAATAATTAGCTTTCAGAATTAGTTTTGGTCCTTAACTGAGCCTCATTGACTTTATCTGCTTCATTTGCAGAATTAAGCATGATGTGCAAAAATAATTCAGTAATAGAAACCATTCTTCATGTATCATTTTTCATCAAAGGACACATAATGAATAATAATAACAGACAATTTGTGAAGGAAAAAAAAGAGATTCCAATTTAAAAATGGGACAAAACAAAAATTAATTTGGCTTCTCTTAGCATTTTGTCAGAATTAGGACTGTGAAAGAACCATGTGCACCAAGAAACAGAATTATCACTCAGAAGGCCATTTTCCCATGCCTTTATTGAATTTTGAAACCTCTGGTGTAAATTGGTTTAGACTAACTGAATGTGATTCAACTGTGCCAGTATGTACTAGCTAAGAATCTAGATAATTTTAAAGATACTGTGTAAGGATCTCAACTAATGAGTGCTACACTTCAATTCATTGAGTAAATCAATAAACAACTAAGGAAAGAATTATGCACATTGATTGGTAGGAAGCAACTTGAACCAGCATTACAAATGTGAATCATGAGTCCAGGGCAAATGTAGATTACTTTAAACTGTGCCACTCGCCCTGCATAACCATGGTTACTTCACATGAGGCCTCTAAACCTTGATTGCCTTAGCACTGAAAAGACCATAATCACTGACTTACAGGGTCCAGCAGGAATTTCTTGAGTTCATTTAATGAAAGATGCTAAATTCAAGCTGCTGTTAGTTTCCAGAGATACCGTGGGAGCACAAGGCAGAGGACATTCCTGTGGTTACTCTGGGACAAGAACTGACCAGCAGATACGAACACAGAGAGAACCTGGACATAAAAGCCAGGATCCACTTTAGATGAACCAAAGTGACAAGGAGGAGTCTTGAGAATCAAGGGCTGCTCGGTACACCAAGCAAAAGATGAGAAGGAGAGAGGGCTGATAGTCACATGGCAGGAGTTAACTCAAAGATATTAAGACAAAGGTATATAGACAGCCTCTTCTACGGCATACAAGCAGCTGATCAAGAAAAGCTGGCTAAGGAAAAAAACCCTTGGTACAAGGTCTTCTAGTTTATATTATTCCATTCTCTCCCCACCTGCCTTTACTTCTTGAATACCAGCCCAACCTTCCCTAAGCACCCAGTGGAAGACTTGGTCTGCCTACAAAAGTACAGATGTTAAAAAAAATCTCTCCTAGTAAGCTCTAGAGGATTTACCTCTCTTATTGGAATTTAATTTCCAGGACTGATTGGCACCATTTTCTGTAAGATTTGAAGGTGTTCCTTATTGTAAACTTGTGGCTAAAATATTTTGGTGATAGCACATCTGAAATACATCAGAGGAAAGAAAAGCAGTGAAAGTAAATATGCTAAAACACTAAAGCTCAGGAGGGTGGGTGAAAAAAAACTGTATAAAAAAAGATAGAAACTCCATCAGCTACAATGAAGCAGAAGTAAAAGTAAATCTGCTTTAAGGAAAGAATCCTAAGACATATACAAATACAGGCTTCCTGAATGCTATTCCCCATAGCATTAAATTCGCCTGATGTATTTCATCTCCTCAGTTCATCACTGCCCATTTGATATTCAGTCATCCATGTTATTTCCCATCTCTTTGGCTGGATACAGATACTGGCCACAGCTGCAACATGTTGAGCACAGTTGGCTACCAACCAGCTGGTGTTGCCATTTGCCAAAGACTCCATCATGCTTGCTACATTGCTGATAGCTCTTTTCAGAGAAAAGATTAATGGCCTCAAATGTCATTAACTAGATGCTCTTGCATCTATTTTACATTCTGCTTTTATGGTTATTTTGAATAGGCCAGGTAAAACAATGCAAATGGGGAACTAAAGGGAAATGCATGAAAACACCAAAACCTTTACTTGATATGAAAACATCACTTTAGCATTCTTGTGTATCTTCTGCTTACATCTCAGTTGACTAACAGGAGACATCTCCTCTGCTTGACAAAATCCTCCACTAGCAAAAAATGGGGAGAGAAGAAAAGTTTTGAAATGCATAAGTAAAAAGATAAGCATTCAGAGTCCTCCTATGGAGTAAAACAGTACACTGAAAAAAAATGAGTGATCCTATCTATGTATATGTATCACTGTCCTCTACTGAATTGTAAGTAGAGTATCTTCCTAATGCGCATTAATTTTGAATTGGATTAGTGCTAAAAATTACTCAAAAATTACTTGAAATGCTATTAATTAGAGGCTTGTCCTTCACTAAACAGAAAGAATTCGGTGCTTTTGAAGTGGCAGATAATTCTGTAATCATCACATTCACCACGCCTGTCCATAAAGGTGGTGTAACAACTGCATGACAGTCCAAGTGGCCAATGGCAATTTTGGGTGGCTGTTTTTGCAAGATTGGGGATATTTTAGTGGTGTTGCAGTGACAACATGTAAATCAAACAGCAGCATTTTACAACTGCCAATTTTTTCTACATTTTTAAGGAGGTTGGTAGTCTGTCCTCAGTTACTGTGAAATGGTTACAGGGGAACCAAGTGACCTAATTTAAAAAAAAAAACAAAACAAACCCACAACAAAAAAATCCACCCCAAAACAAAAAGCAAAGTCACAACATTCTGGTCATGAACACAAGAGTTTTTTGAATATGCAAAATGTTTTGGGATTCTGCAGGACAGAAAGGCTTTTTGATTTTTATGAAGCTGTGAAGAATAATTTACACTGACTACAGAGAGTGGAGTGGACCGAGTAATCTAAGGTCCTCAAAAATTCTGTATTTCTGTATTAGATGGAATTGTCCCATGCTGCACATTGAGAAAGCATCCCCAGCCTCATATATAGCATTTTTTTTCAGCTGTCAAAAGCAGTTAAACTTTTTTAAAGGCACTTTAGTCTCCCACGGGAAATACCAGAAATGCAGAGTTCACATTTGTAAATGTAATCTGCAAACAGATATGACAATAATTGGCACTGTGTATACACAAAAAATAATTTGGGGCACTTGAATGAGAGTGGTAGATCAGCTCAAGGAGAAAATGACATCTGTCATCTAACCACAGTCTCAGCAAGAGCATGAGACACAAATGCACCATCCGCATGGAAAACTGCATGGAAATGTGTATTTGTTAAGTGTGGTGCAGTGCATAGCACAACTTACACACTTCCCCAGTCCCACTATTACTGTACTCAACAATTCATGACTTACTGTGTTTAGACTCATAAAACACAAGTGGCACAGAGTAGTATTATAGACTTTGACAAATGGGGAACAAAGACCTAGATTTTCAAGGGACAGTGGACATCTAGCTGCCTCTGAAGTCAATGGGAGTTATGTACCTAGAGACCACAGAGCAGCTGGACGGAAAGACCCAAAGGCATGTTTAAAAAGCCAAATGAGTATGTACCAGATAAAACCAGACCAGCTTAATCTGCCACAGGGGGAAACAGCAAGAAAGCAAGCCCTCCCATGGTCATTAGATATGTATCAGCTTTACTGGTCCAAAGTCCATGAAACCACATATATCCTTCATTGTTATCCATGGCAGAATAATGGTCTAGCTCAGGTGATGAAATACTGCTTGGCTAAGCAAGTTGCCAAAAACGTTACAGGTGCTACGTGACAGAAATGGTCTGCAGCAACTTAGTTATGCGAGTTTCACATATGGAGATGTAGTTTGACACCCCTCTTCAGCTACTGTTTCTATCACTTTTCCTTTCTTTCCAGTCCATCAGCTGCCCTGAGCCTTGCTTGTTCTAGCTAACAAAAGTCCATAATCTTTGCACCACCTGCATGATTTACATGGCTTCTCCCTTTCAAATCCAGGTTGGATGAGCAGAACATCAGGACCACAGAGCATCCCTTGCTTCTGTTGTGGTATCTGGCATGTGAATATGGTGGGTTCAGGGCTGTATCACTGCAAGTATACATGCTGACTTTAGGAGGCTCTAATAGGAGGGGAAGAGAAGGGGGGGCTATAGCACACTTAATTCTCCTGGTAAATCTGTGCCTACAGCGTGCATGGTGGGTTTTGTGCACTTCCGTGGTGCTTCGTTCAGTTTCACCAACTTTTGATTTTGAGAATGAGTTAGGTTTTCCCTCCCTTAGGTACTGAAACAATGGCTTTTGCAGAATAGAAACATTAATTTCTGTAACTCCTCTCCATCTGATCTATTCTGACTGCAAGTTTTCCAGGGACAAAAGCTATTTGTCACTGTGTCTCTAGACAGGCTCACCACGAGTCTCAGGTTTGGCGAGCAGCTTCCATGTGTGATATGAAAAAAGGAATCTATATAACTAAGTGCTTCCTTAAGAAACCTTATTCCATTGCAGTGTTTGTGGAAACTATTTCCATTTTGTTCCTGTATACTTTGAAGTTTCTTTTCCACATTAGAAAAAAATCATCCAGAACTGTAACTCCTTTGGGTGCGCACCTGCAAACGCACAAACTCACGTACATGCTTTTGAATAGCTTGTTGCTTGCTCATGAATACAAACCAGATTTCTGTTCCTACCAGAAGAGAACACTATACATCATAAAGTACCTAAGAAGCAACTTAAGCCATCATCAGCAACAACATCTGCTCCCAGTACTCATCCCAGAAACTTCAGGCACAGGGAGAAGCTGTTGAATGGGCTCTGAAACACTTTGGGAAAGGGATAGTGAAGGATTACAGACCAAATGGATGACAAAACAGGAATGATATCAGAATATGCTTCAGAGCTGAGGGCAGAGACACCTTTTGGGGCCCTCCTTAGGCACTTCCCACTGAAAACAGTGCCACTTTCTACTGGAGTAACTAGGAGGGGGAATGCAGTATCTGCTAACTAGGAAGAAAAACATTCTAATCATCCTGATGGGAGCAGGGGACATACTTCTCCACAAGAAACAGCTGGCTGCAAATGGCAAATAGGTTCTCTCTCTTCAAAGGTTACCGTTTGGACCCTGCAGGATGCCAAAGAAGTTGCTGGAGTCCCACTGAAAATGACATTTCTTCTTGGCCATAAAAACAGTCATGGGAGCACTGTCAGGGCTTCCTTTCTGCACAGCCGCAAAGACTCCGTTTTTACAGAGGGGAAAAAGGGACAGAGAGAGGGAGTAATCGCAAAATACAATAAGCTGCTGAGTGCCGGAGGGGAGCTGGGTCAGATGTAAATTTGAAAGTTTATGGACTGGCTTCCTTGCCAATTTGTGATGGAGGAAGGGAGAAGGGGGCTGAAAGAAAAGGGAGGAAAGGTTTTGCAGAGCAGTAAATCTCCATATTTTTTATTACATGGGTGGTGAAAATTGCAGAGGAAAGACATTTGTCAAAAAAACATGATGGCTAAGGATGCTGAGCAAGGGAAAGCTTAAGAATATGCTTGACCTAGTAGTTTGAAGCCCACAGCTAAGTTCACAAGGCTTTAGACCACTGCAAGAGGCAATTGCAACAGCCAATAGCAGGTCAGGCAGAGGAAAAGACAATTAGAAAACAAGAATACAGGAATGGAAAGATAATGTTGATACACTGATGGGAAGACTTCAGTCATTCACAAATTGAGGGACAAATCCAAAGACAAATACTAAAACCCTTGTGCCATCCATTGAAGCAGCAGACATCCAGTAACGCTGAGGATGTCACCATAGCACTGAGGCTGATATTTGTGAGCTGATGACACCCTCTACCTGAATGGTAATATAGCCCATACCAACATGGGGTATGTCTGCCTGAGCCACAGACATGCTGTATGGAGAGGCAGTGGTGCTTCACTCAGGGCTAGTTATCTCTGCCCCTGGAATCTGAGGTAATTAGCTGAGAGATATTTCAGGATTTTTGCCCAGCACAGTTTTAATCACAATCATGCTAGGCTCACCTGGTGGGCAGGACCTTTTGGGTCTGCACGGAGATATAGTCCTCCACTTACAACTTGCTTCAGCCTTGCACAGAGAAAATCCATAGTGGCTGAACCCCACTGCCAGCATCATGAAGCGGGCAGGCAGATAATCCATCCCAATCACTGTGCCTTAAAGTAATGAAGTTCTGATCTGCCCAGGTCTACCACCCAGCTCCGTCCTCCAGTGCTTTCTAGACCCTTGACATAAACTTTGCCTTACGAAACTACTCCAGTTCGTGTTGGCAGGGATCATCCCCTAAATCCTTCATGCTTTCTTCTTACTTCCATGAAGTAGAACAGAACTTCTAAGGGAGAGACATGACATCATACAAATGTATGCCAATTTAACATTACTGAGGGATCCCAAATGGGAGTCTCCACTCCTAAATACAGCTCCAAAGCATGTTTCCAGTGTTTGGGAGGAAAAAACCCCAACCCCAAAACAACACCAAAACCCAACAAAAAACCAAAAGAGGATATAGTATATACCATAGTCCTCATTTAGACCCCAGTGAATCAGATGCATTTATACCACAATTACTTGTTCTACCCCATCTTGATAATCTCACATATATACACACACAAATGCATAAACATACACTTCTCCAAGTAACGGACACAATACCTGCTCTAGGTCTGCTGCTGCTCTTTTATTTTCTCCTGCAGCATCTTGATACGGTAAAATGAAGAGTTCGGCAGATGTGGGCAGACCGGGGAGCACCGCGACCAGAATATGCTTGCTTGAAATACCTGTTGCCTGAGACACAGACAATTAATGGACAGAAAAACAGCGGAGATGGCACTGAATGCTGACAGCTGCTTTGCTAAGGCATCACAGTACTTATACAAACGATGTAGGATATATCTGCTACAACAGGGAGAATCTTGTTAAAATCCACTGCAGGTAAAATGTCAGGGATTAATAATTTCCTGATCTAAGCTATTTTACCATGTTCTCCAATAAAATATGCAGTGTCCTAAGGCAGCAGTGATAATCACACATGCTAAAAGGAGTTCCTAAATGACAGTTGCATATGGTATAATTTGCTTTGTCTAAATTTAGCTATTTTAAAGTTACCTGACTATCCTAAGTTAGTCTCTGAGGTTCTTCATTTAGTCAATGGTAAGAAGCCGCATGTTAAAGGGCAAGGTATGTGGGCAGAATTGCACTCTAGAGGTGTGATTAGCCAAAACATCCTAAAAGCCTTGTGGAGACTCATGGAGAGAGAAGATGATGAATCAAGTTTGAATCCCAAAAGCCAAACAAATTCTCATAGTTCACATCTCGGGTCAATTCCACAAGTTAATGAGGACCTTTTTTTTTTCTTTTTTTTTCTTTAGGTGTTAAAGATTGTATTATTCTGCAAAGTTTTATGTTTTTGTTTTCTTGGCTGAAAATCTTAAGTAACCAGTTTAAAGCCAAATCCCTCTTCAACACAAATTAGCCAAAATTCAGAAAGAAGTACCCCACAGGCATCACTACCAAGGTCATCTCTGTTCATGGGTTTCAGCTGCTGTTACCATGACATTACACAATCAGATTGTGGAGTTCTCCAGAAAATGAGCTAGTTTGGCCTTCAGGAAGTTAGTGAGCCAAAACAAGGAGAAACATGGTTTGCTGAATCTTCCTCCATTGCCTCTTTGTGTTGGGGATTACCCAGAAAATGCATTTAAATCTTAAGGTTTTGATTTAGATCTTAAGTTTTCAAGTACTGAATTTAGTAGGTCACTTTTAAAGGAAAAAAAAAAAGTGGTCTCAGATTTAAGGGCAGACCACAGCAGCCAGATGCAGCATAGAGATTTCCCCGCAGTCAGGACTTGCAACCCTCTCAGTCATTAATTGGACCTAAAACTCATTAATTCTTCTCTCTAGTAATTCAGGACCAAAGGCTTGGAGCAGCTGCTCACTGAAGGAAATGATGGACAGAGGATAAGGAGTCAGCAAAACTGATTACACATCACCATTATGTGAGCTAATTCTGTGGCTGTCCCATGCGTGACTGCTGACAGCCCAGGGAATGCCCTGTGGAACTATGAAAAGGAAACCCTTCCTCTCCACTGCACACCAAGGAAAAGCACGTGGGTTTGATGCTGGTGGTTTTTGGTTTTGTTTTTTTTTTTTTTTAAATGCGGATTTAGAAAAAAAACCTATAACAATATAAAGGTCTTATATTCTTTCCAAGTATTCTGTGAAGCCAGGGCTTGCATTATTTGTGCTTGCCTAACAGGTTGTTATGTCAAGAAAAAGACACAGTATTTACCAGTTAATGGCAAATCTTCATTTTCTGAGGCTGAGAATGATTTTTTTTGTCTGGAAGCTTTTTGGCTGATCTACTCAGCTCATTCTTATTTTCTTCATCAGAAGCAGGAGACAGGACTCAGAAAATCAATGATGTGAGCAAATAATTATGATCATAATACAAAATAGGATATTTTGTGATAATCTCAAATTATCCCTACTTAGAGAGAAGATCAGATTTTAGTAGAGAACTATAATTTCTTATGCAGAATTTTTATCCAGGTCTATGGTACTCTGTAATAAGAATATAATACTTTAATAAAAGTTCATAAAAATTCTATAGCACAGCTATAATTTCCTATTGAATTATTTAGTTATTCAACTCATTTTTATAGAGTTTACTTAATTGCTGTAGAAATCTACTTGTTTTATCTTTAATTTTTACAGGAACTTCTCACAAAAACTTGTTTAAGGTGAATCATTTAGCTATATAAAGAGGGATAATTAGATATCAATTTTTTACTTTTTTTTTTTTTAACTCAAGCAACAAAAAGACTCTTTGTGTTTTCACTGCTCTGCTTTTGGAATGTAGCCTTGGTACTGTAGTTTTATGATCCTTTTTTATGGCTTGATTTTGTTTTATTGAGTTGTTTATATTCTGAAAATTCATCCTGAAGATAAATGGATCCTTGAATACTTGATACAGACATAAATAAATCAGAAGAACAACCTCCAGAAAAATGTTCTTTTTTTTTCCTTTCCTCCTCTCCTCCTCTCTTTTGAGGAAATTGAAGAAAAAAAAATCTCAGAAACAATCCAGACAAGTTTGTGTGCAGCTGATCAGTGCACAGTGTCTTTCCAGTCTTTTTGCACAGATGATGCCACAAATGAACATACAAGCTTGCTAATAATATCTACAAGTCTTGTATCCTTTCAAAATTCGAGTATCTTTATTAAAAAAAAAAACAAACCAGAAACCTGTTTCAAACAGTTCCTTTCACTATTTTTCTCCTGAGCTGAGAAACCTCCTCTGTCTCTTCTAACTTTGCTTAGCCTGTCAGTTTGAAATCCAAATCTTCAGCCACACAAGAATATTTTTGTGACATTCTGTTCCACAGTTAAAGAAGGAACTTCAGAGCTTCTCCATAGTGTTGATGGGAAAAATAGCATCCAATGCTGACCCGTGAACTTCAGGATATGTGAAAGCCATAAAGTACTTGCTGCGGTGCTCTTCTCTGTAGTAAAAATTGTTTTCTTTTTGGTCTCCTAAGTTTCCTACAGCATATTTGTAATTCCATTAGAATAGCACTACTTTCCACTGCTGTATAAGAATAGTAGTAAAAGAGGCAAGAATTGCTATGCAGCAGTAAAGACATTTGTACAGCTACAGGTAGGTATAAGTCATTTGTTTTCTATATGGCCTTTTTTCAGAAATATTTGACATAAACCACTGTCATTAAAAAGAATAAACTGAAGGCTGACACTGAGCACCAGACTGTCATAGGATAGGATAATTTCACTTGTCTAAAATTAGGGGTTTGGCCTCAAACATTAGTCTAGTTTCCTTTTATAGTTGGTAGAAACAGAGAGACACCTTGAGAGAACGGCTGATCCAGTCCTAATGTAGGCACAAAGCAGAAATTAGAACCATTGCAACGCAGGTTATGCACATTGCTTACCTCCACCAGAGCTCTCTTGACTACTCTACTGATGTCCCTTCTCCACTCTGGGATATCTGGATTGTAGTCATCCAGGTTCGGAGAGAATGATAACCGCAGGGACTGAAATTGCTCTGCAGATACAACGACATGGTGGTGAGTAAAGACTGTGAAAAGCCTTAGTGCCAAACGAGTGGGCAGAACCTAGTGAAACCTGCTGCAGCTCATGTTTTGCTTAATCAATCTGTAGGTGATGCACAGACTGTCAGAGAATCCAGCAGTGTGTCTGAGAGATTCACTGAGAGATTTGGAGACTCCAAGAGATTCGCAGCTCGAGTGTCACAGAATGAAAAAGGGTGATCCGTCCTTACTTCAACAAATGAATAGTACTGGAAAGGAAGCTGTGCTGGGAATGTAATTGAAATGCTACCTTAATCTTGACTTCTGAAGCAGGCAAGCCTTGTGAAAGAAGCTGTGATTGTACTCTCATAGACATGCCCCAAATACTTGAAATTTTAACTGGAAGGAGAAAGGGATGAAGGTGAGGAGAGGACTAGCCTTGGAAAACGTACTTAATCTCTGTTGCTGTTAACAGAGGTGCCCACACTGATCACTAAGACCACATGCTTAGTATAAACAGCTACAACTGGAATTCCCAGTGGTTATTAGACTACATCTATATGATATTTGTGTGCCCTAACCGCTTCTGAGGCCTGAGTACAATAACAAATCAGTACAGATTTCTGTACAGAGCTGCAGCACACAGTGTTCAAGCTGAGCAGCTTTTGCATGAGTTAAGAGGCCTCTACTGGCCAAGAAGGGGGAAAACCAGCTCACAAAACAACCTAACATTTTGACAATCATGTAGGGTGACCAAATAGTGATAAAGCAGATGCAGAGGCTCTGGGAAGGAGATCAATGTTCTGCAATCCTCTCAATCTGGACTAATGTCAGTCAGTGGCCTTCAGAGATGTTATGCTGAACTGATAACATTGGAACCAAGCTTATAATCTCACTGAAAGCATCCTGGAATAAAAACCTCATGTTGCTGCCAGCTAACTTGGCTCTCTAGCTCTTGACTATAGAAAATCCTATGTGAAATGAAAGGGGAAGAGCTCACCATACACAGCAATAGTCTTTGTGTCCTGAAGAATGGTGTTTCCTGCTGAGACCTGAACGGTGATAGTGTTCATCCCTTCCACAGAAAATGTGAATGTGATGCTCCCTTCCAATGTGATCAGTGGCTGCAAATATATCAGAAAAGTATAAATTAAGTTAATTTGGCTGGAAAGGAAAAGCAAAAATGAGTTTGGCACTCTAGCTTATTGGGATGGTTTGGGGAGTCAGTTCCAGCTTGGAAACTCAAGACATAGAAAGCATCCTGTGACATGGAAGCCTATTCTCTGGAGAGGGCCCAAGGATCCAGATGGGGATGTCCTCCTGAAGCTCAAAGTAAGGTATTATAATTTCCAAAGGAGCTAGGTATTAAGATCCCAGTATTTCTTTCCCACTTAGCACGCTGGTTGTTCTGGATCCCATGTTAAAGTGTCCATCTTTGCTGCACTCCCCAGAGAGGCCCACATCCTCACATGAGGATCTGCAAGACTCACTGCTCAGGTGTCACACTCCTTTCCCAGATGTAGCTGTCAGTGCCTTGTTTAAGGTCACTCGAGGAGCTTGTGAAAGAACGAGGAGGCAAATTAAGATTTGTCAGTTGTTCTCCCATGTTATCTTTAGACATGGAGACATCATTTTTGGGAAGTGATTGTGTTTAGAGAGGAGACAGATCCCCTCAGCTTGCTTCGCTGTGCCAATCAGCTTATCATGAGTTGTGTCCCCTTTCAGCAGTCTCTGCCCTAACTTCTGTTTTCACTTATTAATGAACTCTGGATGAGATCTTCAAAGCACCCAGTATGAAGTCAAACTCTGTTCCCACTGTAGTCTATAGTAAAACTCTCACTTCAATGAGAACAGAGTTAGACCAACTCTGATCACTTATGAGCTTAGCAGATCAGAGGGAAGGTTAAAAGGTGACAATCACAGTCCGTAAGTACCTCTAGGGGGAGATGATTTCTGATAGTACAGAGAGTTCTTTAATCTACACACAGAGGCATAACAAGATCCAGCAGCTTGAAACTGAAGCTAGTTAAATTCAGACTGCAAACACGGTGCATGTGTTTCACACTCAGGATAATTAGCTGTGGGGAAATAGTTGGGGGAGAGGGTAAGAAAGAACAGTAAATTCTCCATCATCTGAGGGAAATTATTATGCAAGACAACAAGAAGTCAGTTTCTACCTTAATCACGAAGAGTTAAATAAAGCAGAAAGTACTGATGAAACCCTCTAACCTGCATTATACAGAAGATAACCATGTATGGTTGAAGGTCCCTCTTGGCTCTACAAAATCCACAAGAATCTCTCCTCTCAGAGTCTCATTAGGGTCTCTGGGTACTTCAGCCACAAAGATACCTAAATTAACAGTTATAATGCCCATGCAGATTTACCAACACTGCAAGCAAGAGGCAACAGAATGTGGTGCATGCCATTCTCATATCTGAGCAGAGCCCAGAGACAGGGAGGTGTGCTGGGAACCATTTTATCCACCAATAGCACATGATAATAAGGTCTCCTTGCACATGTGGTTAAGCATAGAGTGTGGGGGCTCGGGTTTGGGCTCAGCATATTTAAGGGGAGGCACAGAACTGATGGCAGTCTCTTCTCTTGTTAGTCACCAAAGGGATGAGATTTAAACTCCAGGGCTATGTAAAGTCAGTTCCAGATATAAAACCAGCTTCAGTTTGAAAGGTTAGTTTCCTAAAAAAAAAAAACAAAACCCAACCAAAACCCCAAGCTATTATTGTTGAAGGGAGCAGGGGGGGAAAACGCACTAGAAACTCTTCTGGATTTTGGTTCACTATGTCCACCTTGGATGTAAATACAGCGAGAAAGCTATTGGCAATTTGCATGAAATGGCAATAAACCTCATAGCTAAGTCACAGCAACAAAGACAAAGCAGTTCTTACAGTTCAATGTTGGTACATTGAAGAACCACTAATCCCTTTCTCCCTCCCTCCTCAGTCAGAGAGCTGCTCCGGTATTATTTTGATCTTAGTCCACAGGGAATACAAACCTCTGTGTTGTTCCCAAACCACCAGACGTAAGTAAGTGTTCCCACTTGGCTTGGCCACAGTACTGCCGTGGCGTTGACCTCCTTGTTCTTTGTGGTAACGAATGGTAAAGATAAGTGAACATGTTCCAAGGGGCCTGCAGAGACAGAAGTAGCAGGTGAGTCCTCCCTCCCTCTGAAATGTCAACCCTGGGGGAGAAGGGAACTGAGGGGAGAGAAGTCCTCCAAATCACTGTGGGGCATGACAATTAATGTTTTGGCTTGGTGCCATTTCTAGAGAGGCAAGCTGAAATCTGTTCCTCATAGAACAACAGCTACCCCTGTACCTGAAAAACTTGGATTCTTTACTGAATGAATGTCATATACTCAGGGACATTATATACAAATAAAACATTTAATAGGGGTAGAGCCCTGTTATGTGAATACCACCTTCACTATCAAGACATTAAGAATGTGCAGGACAAATGGCTTCAGTGGACATGAAGCATCTCTGCTGATGCAAACTGCTACGATTTGGTGAGCTTCAGCAGTGGTATATCTATTTATATCCGCTGAAATTCTGTCTGAAGGCAGCTATCCACTGAGTGTCTTCATTTTAATGTTACCTTATACTCCCTTCTTTTCCTCAATAAACTCATTTCTTTAGTATAAACAGAACATAATTCACTCGACAAGTGACATTATGCCCAGGGTTACACATTTCCCATCTTCTGGAGACAGATGGGCCTTTGTTGTTACATCTTGTTCTATAGATTATTTTTTAAAATGTGTTCTGACTGTTCACTTAGAAAAGAAAGCAATTGTCCTGAGACTGACAGAGAAAGAAAAAGAAAGAAACCCCAGGTGACATGGGGACATGGGTTTCTTAAATTAAGGCCACATCTGCATGTTGTACATCTGCAAGCTCCCCAGTGATAAGAAGCAGAGACCACAGCCTGGGAGGATCAATTGCATTGTCCATGTGGAGTTGAGATACACTGCTAGAGGATCTTTTTATATATATAAAAATCAGGAAAGGATTTTTCAGGACATAACCCATGCCCGTATCACCACATAGACCTTGCTTTTCAACCTAAAGGACCACACATTTTGGAGCAAGCACCCTGTACCCCTATACAGCACACATAGGCAGAGACACACATGTGGAAAAGTTCTCCCAAATCAGACTGTATAAACAATGGCAGCATAAACAAGGACCAGTGTTCCTGACTTATAACTGAAATGCAGCTTCCTCTTCTCTGGGTTGTAGACACAGCTGCTGCTTGACCTGACGCAGCCCAATTAAGAGTCATCCATGATCAGACTAACCAAAGTCTGCTATAGACCAGATCTCATGGTTTACCACCAGCCAGTAACTGAGCACCATGCAGCTGCTCACTCCTTCCCCTGCAAGGGGATGAGGAGGAGAATGAAAAAACACCTCATGGGTTGAGATGAAGACAGTTTAATAGGATAAAAAAGGAAAAGAATAATAGGAAAAGGAATAGGAATAGTAGTAATAGTAGTAGCAGTAGCAATAATAATAATAATAATAACAATAATAATACCAAGTGATGCACAAATGCAATTGTTCATCACATGCAGAAAGAAAAAAAAACAATTCGATACCCAGTCTGTTTCCAAGCAGCGATCCCACCTCCCAGCTAGCTTTCCCAGTTACATATATATGGACCATGATGCTATATGGTATGGAATATCTCTTTGGTGAGTCTGGGTCAGCTGTCCTGGCTGTGCTCTCCCAGCTTCTTGTGCACCTGGCAGGGCGTGGGAAGCTGAAAAGTCCTTGACTTGGTGTAAACACTACAACTACCCAGCAACAACTGAAAACATCCCTGTGTTATCAACATTATTCTCACACTAAATCCAAAACACAGCTCTATACCGGCTCCTAGAAAGAAAATTAACTCTACCTCAGTTGAAACCAGAACACCAGGCCATGGCTCATTTTTCCTTTTATAATCAGCAGTCAAAACTCTTCTTGAAAATTCATGAGAAGCCAGAATTTCATCCTTATGATTTTAATGGCATTCCCCTGCTCAGACACATTTCCATGACTGGGCCATGCCTGCTCTCAGCAAGATCCTGAGGCCTGAAAAACAGCAGCTTCCCAGGCTAAATATTTTGAAGCTCTGGTATCCTTTGTTTGCCAAATGCCCAATGTCATCATGGCCCTCTAAAGGAAGAAATTTCCTAACACTGGATGCAGTGACAGCAGTGACAATGGAGCCCATATAAAGTCTAATACGCTCCCACATAACTGCACAGCTGCTCTGAATACATCTCGAATGATCTTGCACTGCAGAGAGTGCCCAGCACCTCCTCAGACCTCCACCGTATGGTGGCTAGGAAAGAACATGAAAGAATGGCTCAAGCAAGCCAATTCTGCCTCAGCATTGCTGTGCAAACAGCCGATGGGTCACAGTGGCCGAAATGCTGAACTATTATCTGGCCAGCAGATGGGGATAGCTCACTCCGGATAGGCCCTTAGCTTGGTAGGAGACTGTTTTCTCCCAGGTAAGTTTGAAGAGAATTCATTTCTGAGCTTCATGCGGGGTCATGGAGACTACAGACCTATACCTGCCCCAGGAAAAAATTGTGTACAAGTCTGAGACAACAGAAAGGGAGAAGCTCCTCAAACGGTTCACTTGGGCAGGTGATGTTATTCTGAAACATTCAGGTAAATGCATAACTAACTTTCCAGGGGAAAATTTTGACCTGTCAGGACAGTTCAGAGACAGCCTGTTGGCTGGAGAAGGAGTTTGTATACAATTTACTGTCCATCCACCCTAAGACACTCCTGCCTCACAATAACTTGCATATCTAGATCCCTGGACCGACTGCAGTAAAGGCACTGCTACTGCGCACTGGCTCGTGGCTGCAGCAGGACAAGGACGGCATGGGATGGAGACTTTGATCTTTGAGATCACAAGCACCGTGGTTCAGCGCCTGCAGTTTTCCCTGCAGCAAGGCTGCTGGAAGGGTGTTGAAAGGCCCAAATCTGGCTGCACACACTCACGTATCAACCCTGTAACAGGGTGTCACGCAGTTAGTAATCCTTCCTAAAACTCTGCATGTTCAGGCTGCACACTGCTTTTCTGTGGAACTTAGCAATACGATGTGCGTGCCAATTGTAAGGACAGGTATTTTTACAAAACTCGCCAAAGGCCAAGCTCATACACCCCAAGCAGAATACTCAGCAGAGAGCTGAGTGGCAATGCAAGCATTTAAATAGGATTTAGAAGCTTTTGTGGATCTGGGTGTTAGACTCTGGAAGGGACTGGATTTACCATACATCTCTGTCCTCAGCAAATGTATTGCTAGTCTGAGTGGCACCACACTCGGTCTGCAACCTGCTTTGAAGTCCCTAATTCTTGTCATGTAGAGAAAGGTGAAACATATCCCTTAGAGCTGCCACTTCTCCAGGGGGTCAGGCACATATAATCTGGGCCTGGCTGCAATGATCACGCAGTATTTAAGTTCTGTGCTGGCATTACCTATGCACGACACAGAAACATCCACTATCAGCTGCTAAGTCACACAAACATATCTGAATATTGTTTATTTCTTGTACTGCTTAAACAATCAAAATGGTTCTTAAACCTTCAACGTCTCAAGAAAATATATTAAACCAGCTATAAACCAGAAACCCACTATGAGTGAGAGTGAAGGCTGGACATCTGCCTTCTCCTTCCATTTTGTGGTTATTGCATGAGAAAACAGTTTTGCTTCACATGGCCTCATTACTTTGCAGATAGGGTGAGGGTGTGCAACGGTCCCCGTGGAATCATCTCTTGTCAAACAGCGAACGATTACAAATCCTGCTTGCGCGAGGCTGTCAGAACCTCCTGCGAAATATCAACCACCAAAACACTTTTCCATTTGTTTCAAATGACCTTTACAAAGAGTAAAAAAAAACCAAAAAAACCAAAGACCACGGCTCCTGTTGAGCTGACTTTCATAACCAGCAGCAGTGGGAGGGGGATTTCTGCATTCAGAGCCTGCAGCAGCTCCCATGATAATTGTGTGAGCACACACAGGGAGACAAACAACAGAACTGAAGAAATTACACAAAAGTGTATAAATGTCTATTCTGAGCAGAGGTCCTTTACCCTACTTGGGATGATACTTAAATAACTAAAAAATCAAAATCAAAATGAGTATCTGTCTGAAAGCTCAGAATTTACTTTGATTCACCAGTGCCTCAGCAGAGAAGTGATGTAGGCTAAGTCCCCAAATCAAAATCCTGAGATTCACAATAAGCTAATTTATGAATTTTGCAAGATATAATGAGTTTTTCAAACATGTGGTGTGCTGAAGGATTATGTGACATAAAAAGTTTACCACAGACAAGGACCTATCAGTTTAGGGAATCATAAATGGTACATTATGATCATGAACCAAAGGTCTTTTCGAAGAGAGGCATTCAGGGAGATACGTGCTCCTGTTTCTCTAGTGCTCCCTCATAAAACTCCTATCTCCCACAGCTATACGTCCCACTGCTCCCATCTGTTGATATGATGGTGCACCATTAAAAAGCTGCCCTCTTCCCCTGAAGAGGCAGCTGCTCTCATGCTGTATGAAATAACTCCAGAACTGGAGTTAAAAGTATATGGAATGTGCTAAATTACCTAGACAATAAGTGGAGTTAATTTTGAAGAGGGTAAGCTGTATTTCTCTAAGCCTAACTTTAAGTTTTGGAATTTCCTTTTTTCTTTCGCCAGTAAATCTAGCATGACAGGCACACAGTTGAAAGCATAAATAATCGATTAAAAAAACCCCTCTGTATAAAAAAAAAAAAATGGCCTCAAACAAAATCCATTAGGGACGTTACAAAATTTCACTATTAGGTTGACTCCTTGGGTTCATCACCATGTGGTAGAATAAGTATGAAAGAACACATTGCTGGTTGTATGCAAGGATTTGAGAAAAAATTCAGTTGTAAATCAGAGATACCTGAAGTATAAGAAGGTTAAAAAGAACAACAGAAAAGCAATGTGAAGATAATATTTTTTCTTGTAATACTCTAACACCAAGATTTTGGTTCCTACGGCAACAGAAAGACTGAAATGCATTGCTTTCCATCCCAGATGTGGTTGTATTTCATTAGAGGGCAAAACACATATACAAAGTAAAAGTCAAGGCTTTTAAAAGTGATTAAAGATCCTGGATGTCTTTGCTTTTCTGGAAGTGTAAACATGCTAATGAAGGTGCATTTCAGAAAGGGCTGGACACTCCTTTGAGGTGTCCCAAATTAGACTACCCAAAATTAGAGGTTGAACATGATTCAAAAAGAAAATATCACTATTGCCTGTGGCTCCTCTCAGTCTGGAGTCCTCTCCTAGAAGACAGACAAACACTCATCGTATCCTACCACTCTGCTCCCAGCTGCAAAGCCCCAAATGTCATCTCTAAGAACAAGTAATATTTTTTTTTAAGAACGACAGAAGCTAACAACGAGTATGAACATACGTACACGTTACATGCAGGTAGAGGACAGCGTTGTCAGATCCCAGGCTGTTTTCCACCAGCACAGTCACTCGGAATATGCCCACATTCTGGTAAATGTGCTTGATCCCATCTTCTGTGGAGCTGAGATTGGCATATGACACAGCGATGCCGTCTCCAAAATCCACCTGAATGAGGGATCTCTGGAGGTCTCCCTGTGGCAAGAGAAAAGAGAAAGGGTCAGAACAGACTCTGCTTTTTTTTGAGAAAGACTGGATCAGAGGAGTGACCGAGACCACAACTGGAGGACAGTCACAAGGTCTGATGTTACCAGAGGAAAGGCGGTCACTTCACCAACTTGCTCAGTAGTCAGTGGAGAGAGTGTGACCCCCCTCTGGAGGCTGACTCAGCTGCACTGTGAAGGAGGTGTCCTCCAAGGTACGTGCTGTAGCCCTGCTTTCCTAATCGACAGGGCACTAGGGGATCTTCTGGAAAACTGACTAGCTCCTTCCCTTGGGTTTCCTTTTGGAGAAGTGCAGCGTTGTAGTGGGGAACGGTGCTCATCTTGGCAAGCGCTCGGGACATGGGTAGCTATTGACATTGCCTCAGGAGCCTTTGGAACAACCCACGTTGTGAGCTTCTATATTTAAAACCATAAAAAGTAGAAAGATAAAACTGAGAAGTCCTGAGGGAAGGGTCAACTATATCAAAATGGTGGGGTGTCAAAAGAACCACTTCAGCCTCACATGATAACGACAGCTTACAGCAGTTTATGACTTGCTCAGTGGCCTGATTGAAAATGAACTGGATTTGTATTTATTTCAGAACAGCTACCAGCACTACTGATACCAGATGGGACCCTTTGTGCCTGCCTCAGAGGGGAAGGGCTAATGAATTGACAGATCTGATTAAACTCCTCTCCTACCTAGAGATAACCCCAGCAGAGCGGGTTTGTGGTATAACTCAGACTGCCGCTTCGTGACATTAGTCTCCTGGGCTGCTAATCTAGCACGTTTTGGAATTGTTACAATAAATTACAATAAATAAATAAATATCACAGTTAGAAAACAAACAAACAAACAAACCCAAACAAAAAAACCCCACCACTAGCCAAAAGCCAAAGATATCACGGATCTGTTTTCTCCATACCAGAACAGGGATCTGGTAACGTGAAACAATATTAAGACAGGTTTTAATCATCCACTCCTGAAACTGAATTCCAGCCTGGTGTATGCAACTTCGTCAAACTCAATGTCAGAGTCACTCAGCCCTAAAAGGCTTTTAAAACCCCAAAGTGGGGAGTGATGTCATTTCCTTTTTCTGCTTTACAGATGAAAAGCAAATTTTATTGCCTGTTTAAATGACAGAGAAGTGAGTCACACTTACATACAAAAAAATCACTGTAACCTATGTCTCACACACTAGAAACACCTGGAAGATTTCTCCTATCAGGAGGCAGTGATACGCCCATGGCGAGAGCAGTTCCTGACAGCCAAATAGTCACACAGCCTACACTGACCTGTATAACAGCCGTGGCTGCTATAGATCCTCTCCCTTTCAGATAAGATACAGTACCTTGTCTTAAGTTTAAGCATTCTTACTCCTTTTGAAAGTCCCCCTCAGTGGCTCTGTGTGATGCTTATGCTGGGTATGTTCACGCTTGCTGGCTGTTGCCATGGAGCAGCTCACTCCACAGGCTGGAGCGCTGAAGCAGCTGCCACTGTCTGGAAGAATGCCGGTAAATTAATAGCTGAGGGCAGTTCATAAAATCGGCTGAAAGGACATTTAATTTACTTTGGTTTAGTTTCCTTTTCCTTCCCCCCCCCCCCCCCCCCCCCCCCCCCCCCCCCCCCCCCCCCCCCTTGAGAGAGAAACAATCCTCCGGATGCCCAACTGGAATGAAAGGTACTCGTGTAAATGGTTGGCATCAGGCAGGTTTCCACATCAGAAAGGGAAATGTGTGTGAGTGTAGGTATGGGAGGAAATTGTAACATAAGCTTTATATTCCTCATGTTCTCTCAGTCTTTTTATAACTTGTTGTGAAGGCAGAAATAGCAGAGGATTGCCTGAATAGGAAGCAGGAGGAGCAGAGCTATACCTGGGGATGGGAAGAGAGGCAAATTTTCCCAGATGCTCTCTTTTTGTAGGCTGAAGTTGTAGTTGTTACACTGCCTTGGCACCCTGCTGGAAGTTCAGTTGCTTCCAAACGGATGAGACAAGAATAACTGTGTTGCTCTGTTCTGGAGGATCCCCGACAGAAGGTGTGGCAGGGGAAAGACATCCCTTGACAGAGGCACGTATCTTGGGATTCGTGCAGACATATCCTGCCATTTCCCTCCTGGTGTTTTGAAGGTACAGACAGCAATTCCCCGTTCTCCTCGAGAGCACCAGCAAGGGCAAAGGAACTCCGAGGTGCTGAGACACTAGTAAGAAGGCCAACCTGAATATCCTTTTAGAAAGAAACACGGGGATCTTGCATGTTAACTCAGCTCCAGGTTGCCCTTGGGTAGTTCTTAACTAAGTTCTTCTTAGTAATTAACTTGGTATCATCTGGGGTTTTCAATGACATATTGTCAAACCTGAGAAAGGTGCTTGAGCAATGCAACCTACTAAGGCCTCCATTCAGCAAAGCTCTTAGGAAATTCTCCATTGGAAGCTTTACTAGAAGTTTAAGCACCTGCTTACATTCTTCTTTGGGACACAAATTACCGAGGCAAGGGCTCCTACCTGTGTTGCACAGAGGATCAAACTATGGGGATCATGCCAGTCCTCGTGAAGAGTAATCAAGAACACAGAAGATGGTCTTAAGTACGGAGTTATGTCCTTCCTTGAGCTGAATTATTTGAAAGAAGATGTGCTGTTTCAAACATGATGCAGTGACTTGGGCACTCCTGACTGTTTGACCAAACCAACAGAAGGCATCAAATGGGGTATGCCTCCACAGACGGAAGTGGGCATAGCTCCTCAGCTCTAAGCCCCTTTCACAGGGGGAATATATTCTCTCAAGCATGGTGCTGTACTCAGACCAGAGAGATCTCTGAAGTATCCTTAGATGCTCTCCCAATTCCCCTAGGTCCATCATCACTAAGGTTCTAGTCATCTTTTGTTACTAAAAAAAAGAGATGATGTCTTCAAACATTTTGCAGTAAAGCCATACTGCTGGGACAAAAGCTGTTCCCATGGTTGAAACTGCACCACCACAGTGACCCTGCTAGCTTTACCATCTCTAAGTATATTTGAGGTCATGCAGTGGAAGTATATTTCAGGTCAAGGTATATTCCTCTGCGTATTTGAGGTAGCAGAGGAAGATGAAAAGGGTAACAGCATTTTAGAACAGCCCTGTTTCCACAAGTGTCAAAATCTGTGCTCTAATGAGTGTTTTTTCTCTTGTCTTCATTTTCTCCATAGACATGAAACTCATGCTGTCTACAGGTGCTGCCAGGGAAGGGAGCCATTTCTAAGGCATGCAAGATTTAGATTTCAATTTTTCTTCCAAATTCCCTACGGAGAAAAGATGCTGACAGAGACATCTGAATATCTAACTGGAGAAGAGCTTCAGCTGCTGTTCCCCCAGTCTTTTTCATTTGTCTTGGCCTTTCCTGTTTTGCTTTAAAACCCTTTGAACTGGAAATACATTTTCCATTCAGTAAGATCCGGACTATAACACTTCTCTGAAAATGCCACATTTTGAAAAGCCGACATTTAAAATTCTAGCTTAGGAAGGGAGAGAAAAAAGTCAGGAAAACAGAGACTGTGTTTTGACTTGTTCTAATGTTTTATCTGTGCCAGGTAAGAGCACAGGCAGAATAAGACAGGAAGAGAACACCGGTGAGCCAAAATCAAAACATTTCCCATATAGCCCACACTTGATCTACATCAGCCCCAGCTGTCTGTGTCTCAGGCAGCTCTCCAGAGCCATTTGCAAGTGGCTGTTTTACCAAGAGAAGTTTTGTTTTGCAACAATTTGATGCATATACATACATCTTGCAAAAATCTCTGCTGTTGCGTTTTCCAGCTTCTCCTCGTCATTCTGACAAGTCCAATACTACATGATAGGGGTTTTCTGAAGCTTCTAGCTCGATTAAGGCAGACACCAAACTCCACGCATTACTTCTGCAGCCACAGCAAAGCACTTGGATGCAATCAGTGTCGAGCTATCTTCGGGCAGAATCTCTGGCCTTCATTGTAAGAGGTCTTTAATGCCAGTGCTCTTAGGCATCAACGGGGAAATCCAGATTGGCTGCTTGCGGTGATATCTCTGCATTCAGCTCTGTATTTTAAACACACTAAGCTAGTCAGCAACCAAGTACGACAGCTGAAAAAATGAAAGTACTTTTGATGGATGTTTTTTACCTTGTACTAGGTGTATGCAATATGCACAAGCTTGGATATAACCTCAAGAAGTACCTTGCAATCTCGATAAAGGCTTTAGTCCAGCCAAAGACTGTAGCATATGCTGAACTTTAAGCACATGAGTACTCCTTTTAGCCTGAAAAGAAGCCCTGGGAATTAAAAACAAGTTTCCCGAGACCCCGTATTATGCCCTTTACCTATACAACCTTTGATGCTAAAATGTAAATCAGAAATTTACTATTTTCTAAGGAATTTTCTCATTAAATGTCCAGGGGGTTTCCAAGCAAAACCAAAAGATTCCTCTCCCTCATTCTCCTCCCCACTCTCCCCCCTCAAGCCAAATGCACATTTTTCCTGTATCTTGCCAAAAGAATAAAAGTCTAGAGCGTACACAAGACTTGGATGTTTCCAAAAAACTCTGTGAAGCTTCCAGCCTCAGGGCAGAAGCAGCCCATATAGTTTGCAACAATATTTTTACATTTTGATTACTTCCATGCAGCTCTCAGTATTTTGCTGTATGTGAGATGTGAAACCCATCTAGCAGGATTCTCTCTCAACGCTCTATCTGAATCTCGCCCAGAACATTGTAATAATGAATTTTCCTTATTGAGTTCCAGTATTTGTGTCTAAATGGAAGTATTAAAACAATTAAACACAGTTCAAGGTTTTTCATTTTGGTTCTGATGTTTCAGATTTAATTTTTAAATTTTCAATTACGCACTGACTTGTGCATATTCCTTACAGATGTCGATAATGGATTTAATTATCCTTTGCAAAAGACAGATACTGTTGTTGTCAGATTGTCTTTATGGATTAATGTTTTGTGCTTCCTTTAGATTAACCCTTTTCCCTCTATGGCATTTTCCTGTCACCATTAGAAAATGTTCATCAAAGACATTTCCATTGCAACTCAATATATATATATGGGATACCTTTAGTCTAGGTCTGTTTAAAGTATATGCTTAATTTTAAACAGATATTCAAGTCCAACTTGATCAAGTACTGAAAATATGCTTTTGTGTGTAAATTCCTGCCTTCAGAGAGATGCTCTCAACTTTTTAAGTCAGAAACTGAATAGAAATGTGTCTTTTATCAGACCAAATAGCTTGATACTTTTCACATGTGCTTCCTTTTCTACATCAAAACAGTTAATTGTATTAATCAAATCATTCACTCTGACTGCCAATTGTGCCAGCTCGACTCAGCTATGAGCTTTTTCTACAGGTGCTCCACAGGAATCAATAAATTTCTTCTGTGCTCCACAGGAATCAATAAATACAGCCTCTCACGATTATGCAGAATAATTCCACTTGTGTGACTGAAGGTGCATTAGCAGACGGTAGTGCTGTGTGTCATCATGAAGGCGAGGTCAACTTTCATACATTTTCATGGAATTTCAGCAGTGAATTTAAAAATGCATGAAAGGCTCTGATTTCTCCCAACCAGCTTGTCATCATCCATAACACAGAAAATGCAATTATAATTCAGATGACAGTGGCATGGGGGAGGGGATGAACTGATCTTTCATCTGTGTGTTATTAACAGGAATGTGGTGGTGTTAGTAAGATAAACAGCCATGAATCAGCATGTGCGTTGAAAGTTAGGATGAAGGTTTCATATTTTTGTAATCATTACTAACTAACTTGTGATATCAAAAGAGGGAACACAGTAGGATACCACAAAAAATACAGACTGTGCTTTTAAGTACTACTAGCTTTGCATCTTTAATTTGGGTACATCAACAATCAAAACAATCCTAATGCTAAGTTCATCTCCAGAGACTTCGGCTGAGTTGAATTCTGAATTGCACCGAATGACAGTGCTGAGGTGGGAAATGCTAATGGTATTGTCCCCAAGCTCATTAAATGTACCTGAGACACAACGTACCTTGTACAGCCATTTATTAGCATTGTCACTGCAGAAAACCTCAGTGATCTTTAGGAAATTCAGCGCTCCGTATATTCACACGGTAAGAGAGAGTTGTCTGGCCTTATGAGCATTGAGCACAAAAATGAAATGCATGGAGGGCATCAGGGAGGAAGCAAAGCTCTATTTTCAAATGAAGGAATAAAAAACCCAGAAAGGTTAAGTTTCTTACTCAAGGTCATGCAGAAAGAGCTCAGAGCGTGGTTCAGGAATGAGTTCAGATTGCCTGAATTCTAGCCCATGGCCTGAACTGTAGGAACAAACGAGCTTTCTCCACACATTAGTCTAATCCAAACATCATATAGCAGCAGCAAGTAGTCAAAAGCAAGCCAAAATCTACTCCCAGTGGAGTGACTTTGTCAAGTGAGAACTGAGGCAGACCTGGAATGTCAAAGACTTTTGGCTGTCATTTTATCAAGATAAAAAATAAATTAAAGGAGGCAGCTTCTCTGTGAATTATCTGTAATGAAACAGCCAAAGCCCTGAACCTTTCTGCCCTGAATGTCTTTACCGTCCATTTCCTCAGCAAAGATGTATGGGCAATCAGATGAAACAACTTTGAAAGCCATTGTGTTGAATAGCGTTGCTCTGGAGGCTGCAGCTTTCAGTGTCTCTGCTGAAGCAGTACAGCAAGCACAAGCGTCTGATGTTCCCACAAATAACTCAAACACACAAATAACAATCGGGTTTGTGACAGGCAAGAGACCTACAGGACCATGTGATGAAGGAGGCATGTAGAAACAGCACCCATTTAATAAAATTCCTCTATTTTCTACAGCCGAGCAGCAAAATATGTCAAGGACATTGGATTGAAGAACTTCAGCAGGAAAATGGCTTTGTAATTTTTAGGTTCAGATTTCTTTTGTTGCTGTGCAAAAATAAAGTAAGGATTCAGGTTGTTTAGACTGAGAAACAACTCTGTTGTTGAATGCTGCAGTGTGAGATGTACCAGCCATGGGTCTGCGCAAACAGCCTGGGCCAGGGCAAAGGATTAACCTTTGAACTGGCAGCATTTTGAAACCACAGGAAAATTTGCTTTTAAGCATAACTAGTTTTCTCCTGTACTGCCATTTATTGACAGAGATGCTGTTGCTATTCTGCTTAGCTCAAAGGAAATTTAAGAGCAAAATGGTGCTCTGCTTATTAAAAACTTCCATAATGTTTCGTACCATGGGACGTCTGCTAATTATAAAAGGAAATATTGATACTTCCTGGCTGTTGTCACCCAAAAAGAACATCACGGTGATTATACCCAGTTTATTAGTAGAACTAACTTGGACAAACCTTTCCAATAATAGGACCAAAGATACTAAGTGCAAGGTGACTTTGCAAACAGTTTTTAAGAAGTCATACAGAAATCCTGAAAGGTGACAGGAAAATTAGACCACTTTGGAAAGCATTCTTACATTCAGATCATTTAAATATGAGTTGTTGGTTGTTTTTGTTTTTAATGATATCTATATCCTGCCAGATATAAATGCTTCACAGGAGAATTTCATGTGAGTCAGGTTTAGAGAAATTGGGCCAGAATTCCAGTGCTCAGAAATCAGCAATGCTCTACACACTGCTGGTTTTGGTGCCTGCATGCTCTTCACTTGCACAGTCTTCAGTGATTATTTTCCTTTTGTGTCTTCTTCAATAGCAGAACACTTCTGAATGCCTTGTCCTCATTTTTCTCTTCAGATATCTTCTACTGACATTGTGTCATTGTCAGAATGACACAGTCCTGGCCCTCAGTATTGTCACAGGCACAAGCAGGCTACAAGAAACCCCTGCGCTGTGGCTGCTGCCCTTGAATCCCCACCTGAGTGAAAACGGTTTTTTACTGCTGCCATTTGCCTTTCCCTGCGCTCTTAGCAAACCCCTCCACTACAGAGACACAGGGACTTTTCAGCGCCTCCAGTGAGCCTGCCTCTGTAGTTTGTTCTTTTCAGATCCAGGTGGGTCCTTAGATGGATCAGAAAGCCCTAGAAAGATAATAGGATTACAAATCTGAAACAAACTCTCGTAACTTGGCTCACCAGCTTCTTACCCTTTTTTTCCCCTGCAGGTCAAGTGAAATATAGGCATGAAAAAAGAGAGCTGGGAGGCTACAGCGTATGGAACAGCTCTGCAGATCTGAAGGCTTCAAAGAAACTGTCCCAGAAGGACACAGATGTTAAGATACAAAGAGACTACAACATAAGCCAAGGCCACTGGTTTTTTACATCCTAAAAGATGTTAACTGTGACACAAGCTAAAGGAAGAGTCCCCACCAGGGTGAAGCACTTAAAAATATTGACCACCACTCCAGGGGCCAAGAGTTGAATAGGACACACTTTCTTCATATGCCATTGGGAAAAACCATGCATGCATACACAGACATATCCAGCCTTTTTTAACTTGCGTGATGCCTTATCTTCAGCAAAAATGGAGTGGCACAGATTCTGTGGATGCTGAACATCCTGGATTGTGTGGCGTATACCTGTGCAGGACAGAACTAAACAGAAAGTGGAAAGTTCTTGTTTTGTGATACCTCTGCCTTGCTTGCAAGGGAAATAAACTTCCCTTTGAGAAGGGAAACAATCTCCAGATATCCCTTCCAACCTCAATTATTCTATGATTTTCTGAAATCAATATCTATTCTATAAAAGGGTGATTGTTCTCTTGCTGGGTTGTTTAACTTTTTTAGTGAGTTGTGTGATTTTTGTTACTGAAACAGTTAATTCAGTAAATGCTTTAGTGCACGTACGATTATGTTGCTATAACCACAGTTTATTCTCCTGCAGCTTGCATATAGCTGGGCAAATTTTGATCTTTGTTGAGTATTTCTTTGCTGCAACATCAGCCCAAAGTCATTGTCAGATTGGGTCAAATTCACACAAATATTTTGTTGTTGCTCTGTAAACTCTTTATATTGACAAAGCTAGGAGCAGGAGGTCAAGGTTCATCTAGCAGGGAGAGAATCAGAAAGGCTGGAGGTTGATCAATACTGTTTCAGCCCTCAGAGCAATTCCTAACCTCTTCCTTACCAGATATACTGAAAGACGGCCCCCCTTTAGATCTCATCAGAAGCTGGCTCACTCATCAAAACATACTTTACGTACTCCCTGATACACAGCATGAGAAAGACTCCATCTCCTGACAGAGGTGTTGCTTCCAGACTCTGGTGAATACTGAAGCAGGGCTATCGAAAACAATCAGAATCAACAGAAAAGAACAATTCACAGCAGATCCCTGTATGACTGAGTTTTTTGGGGGTAAATAACAACACTTTTCTTGATTTTTTTTTTATTTTTTTAAAAGCCTGAAGACTTTGAATCTTGTTTTGGACTTTTTATTCTTCATCTTTAAACACAGAAATCAATAATTTGTCCAGATGAAATTATATGTTTATACTGTTATGAGAGCATCTACAGTAGCAACGTTGTATGACTGTCATTACTGAAGTAAAGTGACCACATTTTGGAGAAATGAACATTCAGGTCAAACAACTGCTTCAGGTTAGATATGATTTATTATACGTTATTGCCTTTAAAAATCAGGACACCTGTTTGCTGGGGAAAGCATCAATAATAGAGATGTAAAAACTCCAAAACACCCTCTACAAAACTCAGCTCCAGAGGTCATCCTCATTTTTCTTTCCTCACTACAGATGACATTTATTATGGAGAGGATCAGAAGTAATTTCCATGAATGCTCTAAGCTGTAAAGGGATGTACATTGTGCCCCACTGTAAAAGCACAGCTGTTGTAGGATTTATTGGCCAGCTACACAGGAAAAAGGGTAGAAGCGTAAAGAAATTAAATTGGATTAGTAAAAAAGAGAAAATAGTTACTTTGTGAATTTTATTATGTGGGAGCCTACAATTAAATGTAGATAAAGAAGTGCTGAGAAGAAAAAGCAGGTGAAAAGATTTTGAACATTTTTTCTAAGGACCCAGAAATGGAGGGAGTAGAACAGTGAAATACCAAATTGAGTTACAGATGTAACAAAAACACAGGCTCTGATTAAAGTCTGAATCAGCTTCACATTTGCAATCAATTTCAGACTTAATGCTGCTGTTGACATCTTGAGATTTCATCCACAAACGCCTAAACAATATGTACCAACTTGTGCAATGGGGACAGATCTGCACATCTACTTTTAGCCATGTTTGGTTGAAAGTCATGGCAAGTAGAAATGGAAATACAGTTTCAAACACAATAAGAAGCCAAAAGCACAGTTAAGGTTGAGGATCAGGATTCAAACCTGCACTCTCTAGTTCTACTGTGAAATTCCCAAACCAACCCCGTTCCCAGTTTTTATCAACTTCTCACAGCTATTACCCTATGCACGACAATATTCTTCCAGTCTCGTAATCTCCATACATCATCCATTAGATATTAGAGCAAACTCCACCCCAGCTACATTGTGGATCTGACTTCATCCCACACTCTCTTGGTTCACTCTTCACCACTTTGCAAACTGTCTGACACGAATCAGACTCAAACACAGCCAATAGGGCCCGGGATGCAACATAAAAACAGAGCCTACCTCTTCCAGTTGCACCAGGAAAGTGACATTGTGTCCTTGCTCGGCTGTCAGTTTGCCATCAGATGTGATTATGCGAAGGCCCTGGGGAGCTTTGCCAGGACATTGCTGTGGTTTTGCTGTGTACCGTTCTCTCACACCGTCTGTGCAGTTATTAGAAACAACTTTCCGGTATCTGCAAAGGAAAAGAGAAATCTGTGCAAAATGCTGACAAGGAGCATAAAAGGGTTAACTGGGAACAGGGAAATATTTTTGAGGTTTCTTTAGACTCAGGAGATTGGAAGAAAACAGATTTCCAGATATATTTTAGCACTTGTCTCAGCCAAGCATTCCTCATGTGCCTAACACACAAGTAGTTAACAGTGTTGTTAGTGGCATGTAACATTTTCCTGCATAGCACACCTATGTACCACATATTAATAAACTGCATAAAACATAAAATTATATGATGACCTATGTTACATGTTAAATAACTATAAAGTTATAAATAAATGTTATACACATATACTATGGAATTGTTTTCAATTATTACGTTGTTAGGCATAGCTAAACAGCTTTTCTCACATGCTATCCACCTCTCACCAGCTGTGAGGCAACTCACTCTATAAATGCAACCCTCCAGAGCTACATAAATGAGACAGTTGAAGAAAAAAGCAAATTTTGCCTATCTTTGAGTCTACAAAATGCCAAAAAACACAGCTTGGATTCCTTTGTTTGCTTGAATCACTTGCATCAGAAATGAAGTTTGAGGTCAGTATCTTAACTTAAACTACATTTTCCGTTGACTTCCAAGAGGGCCAAAACCAGTCAGCATTTGGGCTAGCTGCCCATCTATTGCTTCTGTTCACATATATATCAGTTTAATCTCTTTCCTCTAATTTGTTTTCCACCCTTTCTGCCTCACCTGATCCCACATGATTTTAACGGGAGTCTTTTCAGAGACTTTAATGATTTGGCCTTTGTCTTACGGTTTTCCCCCCAAGTTTCTTTAAGGCATCATTTTTCAGGGAAAGGTCTGGACCACACATGATGGAGATCTGGAGGCCCAGATTGTGCACACTAACAAACTTAAAGAAGAAGAGGTCCCAAGGGCTTCAGCCATCTTTGAGACACCTATAGCAAATGCAATCTGTAGTTATCACGAAGTTAAAGTCCATATGGGTGGTTTAGCTGAAAAAAAAATCTGGTGCGCCACTTACCCAGTGCTGTTGAGGTAACTCTGTCCAAGGCTACAGTCTTTTGACAATGAAGATGGGTTATACCAAAAAGCTGGTAAACACTGCCCGTTGCTGTGACGTTCATATCCATAATCACTGTTTTAGCATTAAAAGAAACAGTCACATAAAAACCCAGAAGAACAAATACAGGTATTAGCTCATGCTCTCTACTATTGATACAAGTTTTGATTTTCCTCAATCTGTTTACTAGGATTTCTGATTTTTTTATTGATGTAATAACAGATTCTTCACCCCACTGTAACTTTTTTTTTGGGGGGTAGACTTACCGTGCATATGTCCCAATATAAAAGAGAAGAACCAGACTAGGTAGTTCATGAGCTATTGCATTATCTGTTCTCCCTCCACAGTCTAACAGTGCTTCTCGGGTTCAACTCCAGTCTCAAATATTATAAAAGCCAGAGATCTAAGCTAAGTTCAGTCACTGCTGTGTCAGTCATATCTCAGAAAACTGAAGTGCTAAAGAGTTAATTGTATTTGGAAAGTGTATCACATGAGCTGTAAAAGAAAATTTACAGCCCTGAGAGAGCTCTTGGCTGAAGGCATTAACAGCGTATTTAGTAATGGAAAAGGCGGCTGTGATCTTCAATTCTATTTTTGTTTGGAAGAGGAAATGCTACCAAAAACCATGTGTTAGAAACAATGAGTCAAACTGTAATCTTTTGTTCCAATTTGAGTTTAGCTATGACTAAATTTGCTTTGGTTCCACTAAAAATAAACAGTCCAAACTGGTTTTGATTCCAGGTAAACAAAGACTCTGTAAAAATTGTTATTGTGGAATAAATAAACAACCAAAGACTGTCTTTAATCAGTATTCCGTTCACATGTAGTTTTACTTTCCAGCCGCTGAGTAATGAGGACTGTTTGGTTGGAAAATCATTCTTATTCCTTTTACTAAGCTTTCTCCATAGCCCATAACAGAGAAGTTAATGGGATGTCATTTCTGAGGACTGATATAGAGAGTCCACCAACTCCATTCCAATATTCTAGGTGCAACATCATCCTTGATCTTAAAATGGCACTTCTTTGCAAAGCACTTTTTTCATATTATCTTTAATGTCTTGGTATCAAGTAGCCTGATATTCGAAGAAAAGAGGATTAGGGTAGCATGAGATTATGTGATTAAAGGCTCAACCCTGTATATGTAAAGAAGCAGAGAGGAAAAAACAGGAGGCAGAGGAACCTCAATAACCTGGTCAGAGCCAGCAAAGCCCCTGCCCCAGCTCCTCCCAGGGCTGTCACAGGAGAGCCATCAGCCCACGGCGGGGATGAGAGCTACCAGATCGTCAACGGGAGAGGCAACCAATGTTTGTGTGAGTGCTGTGTTTTCTGTTAGTGCTGATCTGTGTCACCAGCCATGTACATATATGTACCGTGTGTACATGTGCCTGTGTGTCTATCGGGAACAAACCTCGCTACTGCCTGGGTCGGGGCACAGAGCTGCAGCAGCCTCTATCAGGCTACTGGGTTCAGCATCTCCTAATAGGCAGCAGTGCGATCAATGCTATTTGTAGAATAATATTAACCACAAGAATATTTAGCATTATGGAAGACTTTTTTCAAATGTTTTTTTCTTTCTGGACCAAAGCATGATGCCTTAAAACAAAAACTTAATGAATCACTATGAAACAATTTTAAGAAGTGTGGTATTGATCTAAGATATGAGACAAAGGAAAAAAAAAAAGAGAATATTTTGCAATTTATTTTTATTAAATTTCTTATACTTGTTATCAAAAGCAGGACATTGAGAAGAATTTTGTCACCGCTTTTTACTTCTGCATGCAACTTTTCCTTCTGAATCAGGAAAAAAATATGTTTTGACATAATCTAAAAAGGAGAAATTAAAAAGATGACACTAAGCAAAAGAAAATTAAAGCTGCATATCACTTGGGAAAACTCCTAAACATCCGCTAGACTGCACGACTGTTCCAAAGGAACATTTTGGCAGATGTGGTGCTTGGGATATCTAAAACAAGTAATTGAGAACATACTCTAGGAAACAGCAATGATGTAGATGACCTGAATGGTCTTTTCCTCAGTTTTTTGATTGAATTTTCATCAATCTATTTACTCAGATGCTAGTGACTGAATGTTGCTTAATTGCTTTGGAAACATCAACCAGCCTATTCTCCCACTGCCATGTGCTTCTCTAATCATCCTTGTTGGAATAGGAACACTATAGCTGCAGAATACACTTTATAATGAAAAATATCACCATTCTGATTTGCTTAGAAAAAACAAATATTTACATACAAGTGGGACTCCTTTATTTTTGTAATTCATTTGTCAACACTCTGCAGCACTATATTCCTAAGTTATCCTGTGTTACTCTAATTAAAAAGCTGTAACACTGTACACACACAATGTTCTGTAATCAGTTACGTGAAAACAAAACAAAATAATACAGTGAAATCTGCCTCAGAGGGGATCAGTACCCGCAGTCCAATCTGACACAGTAGTATCAGTCTGGGATTTCTTACTATATACACATCAAGACTTATGCCATAATTTTGGTTCCTGTTAGTACCTACGCATCTGGACAAGACAAGATCGACTTAACTAGGTTTGACTACACTTAGATCACATTTCTCAAAGTCAAGAGAATGAAAATCATAAGATTTTCCACAGCAGAAATAGTTCTAAGCACAGAAATTTCACAGCGTCCTTTTCAGGCTTGCAAATCATCTGGCTCATTAAGGCCCTACAGAAATATCATCCCAGTAAATGACATGAATTGCTGTTCCATATCTCTCTACAGATGCACCAGCCGCCCGTTCACCTCCGCAGTCTTAGAATCTAATGAATTCCTTGGCTACAGGCTGGTGCACGCAGAACACTGATGCTGACAACAAATTGCTGCCTACAATTTGGCACAACAGGCTTTGTAGCAATCAACAAGCATTAGCATCAATTGGATTGCCATAGCACGAGCCAGTATAGCAAAATCTGGAGACGGGAAAGGCATCAGCTTTAGACTGCAATCAGCTAGCCGAGTCATTGCCTGGTAACTGGGAATTGGAATTTGCATATATCGATGATATTTTCTGCCTGCCTGAAAAGAACTCAGGTGAAATAGATAATGTACCTATCAAAAGAGTGGAGCATTTACCAGCAGGGATTGTTTTATCAGTATGAAGCAGCCTATCATCTGGCTCTTACTGATGACGGTTTTACGCTAGCCACCTTTACTGGTTTAAACTGGAACCCCATTTGTCTTAGTCAAGTAGGATTGCAAGTCCTTCTCTGTAATTAGAGACAGATATGAATTCATTCCAGAAGTTTTGTATCCCTGCTCAAAGCTCATGGTGAATTTTCCTATCTAAGATTAGTTGTAGCACAGGTAATAATCAAAGGAAAAGGAATCTCTTAAGGAAGTTTATAGTTTGAATACAGACCTGACAAACATATTGCCTTGGAAGAACTGTAAATTCACATGAAATTATTAAAACCCCACTGTTTTAAGATATAGAAATAACTGCCATGCTCAAACTTTCTAAAAATCAAGACATGACTCAACATGTAACCACAGGACTTCCTTAACAGTAACAGCTTCACCTTAAGGTCAGCTATGCCAGAAACTGAAAATGTTACTTGTGTTTTTGTATGCTGAGCTTTGCTAACTTTTCAGACATTAAATGGGGTGGAATTGAGGTATCTGTGATTATAGTCACCTTTGTTCTACAGTTTTCAAAAGCCCTTGTGGAAAAAATCAACTGTGGCCACAGCTGTGGTAAAGTCTTACCATTTTTTTTCTTTCTCTTAATATCATTGTCTAATAGTGAAGCATGGTATAAGTGTAGATTTCTGTTGAGGGGGAGCTGTGCTTGCTTTCCCAGTACTACAGGATCTGACTTGGGATTTATCTCAGAGAAGGATGGATTCAGCTGCAGTTTGAATTATGGATCTATGAAGGCATATGATTATAATTGCATCACAGTATTTGGAGTACCAGCCATACTAGCTTATGATAGCAAGGAACCTAAAATCCCGAGAATCTTTCCAGTAAATCCATGCGTGGTAGACGTCTAGGCCCTTAAAGATGCAGAGATACACTGTAGACTTTGTGTAGTGAATCTGCATTTTCCACATGCATTCAAAATGAACTAAAAACTCATTCAAAATTACTATTCATTAGCCAACCAAGCCTATTTCAACTATAAAGCAAAGTCAATTAACCTAAGGGTGCAAATGCATGTCTGTTTCAGAACTGGCACTTGCATGATCGCCTGAACTAGCAGGTGGTAACGCATGAAGCCCACAGAGTCTAATCACATTCACTGTCTGCCTTCTGCCTCCCCACGGTTTTTCAGGACAGTTTCCCATGATGCAGGACTCTGATGTTTTAGCATAAGAACTAAACCTACCAGGCAGGTCTGTAATTTAAGTGCCAGACAATAAAAAAAGAGCTAGCCAAATCCTCGCTGATATCATCAGTGAAATAAAAATAGGCCTGATTCTCAATTGCACTAAGGCTCCTTTGTGCATCTCCGTCTATCCAAAGTCGCTAGCACCAGTGTCAACAGGCTCATACTTCCCACGAAGGTGTGAGATATGGCAATACCGATAGGAGAAGCCTTCAGTATTAATGACAATGGGTTCGGAGGGAGGACTGACAGTGCGACACTTAACTCAAAGTTTCTATTAAAGAACCAGGGAGACAGGTAGCTGAAGGATGAACACCACCAAAGATTTCCATCTGCGTCTAGGAGGTGTTTCTACTGAAGAGATATTGCCGTAATAATGCTCAAATGGCAGGAAGGAACACAATGTAAGGAAACCGGGTAAATTAATGCTTTAATAACACACAAGTAACGGTGTCATCCATTTACCCAAATCAATTAAATGAAGAAGGACAATCTCGTTTCCAGGCCGTTGCTAGGACAGATTTGCCGAGGGCTTCCGCGCATTTCCACTCCCCCAGTTCCTGAAGCACTATTGCCCTCTGGCTGTAAGCCTCAGCCCCTGCACGGAGCACAAGCACCTGCCGCTTCAGCCCTGTCCCCAGCCCGTTCTGCTTGTAGCCCATGGTAAGAGATGTCTACTGTCACAAGAGTTCGGGTTCCCAAGGCCAGAGAAACTACAGTCATTTCTAATGTCACTCGGTCTTGTTGCTGTGTAAAACAATAAACAAATGTGCCCTTTTCTCTGAGAAAGAACTACCATGGGCTGAATACAGATTTGAAACGAACCTGGAGTTCTATGATATTATCAGGAGAAAGAAACATTATAAAATCTTTATGTCTTTTGTAACTGGCATTTTTTCCCCTAAACTGATAAAAAAAAGCACTTGCAGGATTAACAGCAATAACACTTTTTTTTTTTTTACTTTACCTGACCACACAGATATATTTTTTTACTCCAAGCTCTGACAAGCTGAGATAATAAAATTTTCTCCATACAAATTCAGTGTCTAAACAACAAAGAAAGTCCTGCTTTAAATGGGACACGGATTGTTCTCTTCTTTAATTCTGTATACAAGCCTGGGTCCTGTAACCATTGATGTTAATATAAAAAGCCACCCAGTTTGTTTCAAGACTGCAAAATCAAGTGCAGTCAGCTAAGGGGCTTCTCCCTGCCTGGGGGATACATGTCCCCTTGAATATCCTTCAATTAAGAGTCCTGCCCAGCAAAAAGAGAAATACAGAATTCAAAAGCACTGATGAAATGTCATGAATGAGGATGATGAAAGTGCTTCTTCCTTTTGCAGGAAGGACCTCACAGAGGACATCCTTCCATAGCAAGAATTCATTCACCGATTTTCCTCCACATGTCTCTTTGGACCAGCTTCTGCAGGGTGCATCAGCAATGAAGCCTAGCGCAGAGTCCAAAGAGGCACCGAATGCTACAGTGCAGCAGCAGCAGCTTTGCCTTTCTTAGCACAATAAAACTGGGCTGAGAAATTCAGGAGACTCAGCAGAATTGCTTTTCTCTTGCCACCTCTTTTCTCCTTCCTTGATAAACCTCTGTCTCCTGTTGCCTGTGGCTTTTGTGTCCTTCTCTGGTAAATCTATTTAAAACTATACTCCTGACTGTATTAAGCAGATAAATAAGTGATGAATATTGCTGGTAAATATTTCTGAACTGAATGCTTAAAGCAATGTTTCAGTCTTTTTTCCTCAGAGGCACTGGGGAAGGAGGCTGAAATGGATAAAGTAAAAATCCACATCTGAGGACTGTAGGAATAGCAAGAGCTCAGAGAGAATTGGAGGGGATCACAACAGTCTGCTCTAAACCAAAACTGGTTCCATCAGAAGGAGGAAGGCATTCCTAGGTCAGGAAGGCTTTCTATCAGCCTGCTCAGCAGGGACCTGCGTTATTTTTAAGGGTATTTTTCTCAGGCTTGTTTTAACAAGATGACTTTCACAAAGTCCTAATTCTGCCTCTTCCAATAGATTTAAGGAATCTTCTTGGGGTGTGTTAAATGTGAACGTCTCTCGTACATCCCCAATCACACAAGCATTCTCTTAGAGATTCTCTCACAACCCAGCAGACCTTGAAGCGAATGTAAAAGAAATAAAAGCATGTTTCCCCCAGCAAATGTCACCATGGTACTTTTGTTCTGTACCTAGCAACAAAGTTTTGTAGTAGCAAACCACACAATCAATTTTAATGAAATAAAAACATACATTCTTAGAAAGCAACAAGTTATGGAACGAAAGGATATTTTGATCAGAAGTGCTGCATGAGTGTGTGTCCCTTACGAGCGTAAGGGGTTTAACCACTAATGGATTGACCGTGAGTCAATCCCATCAGTTATTTTCTCGAGCCTGGGCTCGAGCTTGGCACAGATTTGTACTGCACGCCCTATAGGAAGGTCAAAATCTTCAGGGAATTTCTTCCTATGCATTTTTTTTCTGGTTGGCTTTTTTACATTACCAGAGATATGTTAAACAGCTGAAATCCAGGACCTTTGGGCACCTACATGATGAACTACGCACAGAACTGAGGTATCTTCTCCCCAACAGAGAACTCACTGGAAGATAGAGAAATCATCAGGAAACCATATTCAGAGAATCATTGCCCAAGTATGCTCATAATTTTTATTATATGGTGAAAGATGATTTACTTTTTTTGACACATGGAAAAGTCTCCCATGATTCTGTGACTCTATATAGAAAAATCAATGTAACTACAGTTATGGGAGGGTGAGAAGGGAAATGCTGTAAATTTCCATGGTCCTGGAGTGAACTCATATAGCAAGAAACAAAATATTTATGAGATGAACCTCTTCAGGGTACATGTTACAGCTTCTGGGTTTAATTAATAACATAGCATAGATGTAGCTGGTGGGGCACAAAGGGGGTTTATCAGCACTGCCAAAGAGCCACCATTTCTCTCTTCTGGGATACTCAGGACTGTCTCAGACTTGGGGAAAACAGGTGATAGAGAGATTTCAATAATGTCATTCTCTGCCTTTTTTGTGCAAATTGCTGTGAGTCAGCAGGAATCTTGAAATGAAACTAGAAGCTGAACATTTTATCATGCCATTCATAACTCACCAATGGACTCTATTTCCTAGCATACAGCAGAGGAGAAAAGGCTTCAGAAGGAGATGAACCCAAATCATGAAGGCACTGTCTGTTAGATACTATCAAACATGATGGTCCATATATAACAAATGACCCAGGAATTCCCTAGATACTTGATTTCCAGAAGCTGAAGGCCTACTTTGCATATGCATATATTTACTTTTACACATATATATGTGTATGTGTATTTATGAAGAATTTATTTTATTTTTTAGGCACACTATATGTGTCTTACATACTACTTTCACAGCCATCCCTGGTCATTGCTGAGGTTAGATGTGTAAATGGAACTTTTATCTTAATGCTGCACAGACCTCAGATGTCACCTGGAAAAGAGTCTGTTCAGCATCAATTTTATGGAAGCCTTAGCAGATTACAGATATCTATTCAATCTTTCTTTCTTTTGACATACCTGCAGCATCAGGGAGCAACCTGTTCAGCCAGTTACATGTTTATTAATATCTACTCTCTGCAAGCCTACAGCCTTTCTCGTGAGCTCTGCATTGGTGTGGTAGAGAGCACACAGTTCTTGTGCTCATTGCTCACCAGTCAAAGTCTGCCTCTGTGCACACGCATGGCTCCGAGGTCATTGCCCCAGCATATTTTCCTTGCATGCATTTCTTCTCTGACTTGCGCTTCCTGTAGATCCGTTTTGCTCCCATGATGCAAGCTTCTCCCTAGAAACAAAACCAAAAATATCTTTCTCTGACACCCACCAGGCTATTTGTATCACCCAATTTTTCTAAGCCTGTGCAATGGGAGCTGTGACTCAAGAGAAGAGGATGGGAAGTCAAATACCATGTCAGTACACTGAAGCTAATTAAAGCTACTGAAGCTTTAACTGAAACTAAACCAGCTTTTCCAATACACACTAAGAAATGATCTGAGGTTACTTATGCATCTGATTCAGTTCTGAATTTGTTCCAAAGCCAATGAGAAATTGATTCAGGCCTATTTCTCATTTACAGATAGGTTTCACAGCAGCTGAAAACATAGTCTGATCCCTCTGCAATCCGAGACACAGAGCAAGTCTATTTCTTGGTCTGATCTCTTTGGCAATAATTTTGTTCAGTGGAAACTAGCAATATATGTATATGTAAATACTTTCCACAAACTATGAGTTCAGGTGTTACAGGGTTTGACTTGTTACGTGGATGATAATCTTTCCTTGTCTTTTCACTCCTATCTTCAGCACCCTGCTAAATATTTCTATCTGAGGAACAAGGCTCAGCCTTGTAATCTCAATGGAAAGCAAATCAAAAGGCAAGAGTCCACAGTAGTCTTCCTAAAAATAGTTCTGCAAGCTCCAGAGCCAACATCCTCAAAGATGTGCTGCAAAAGCCTTAGCATTTTTGCTTATGCAAGCACAAGAAAGCAAAGAACAAAATACAGAGGGGTCTCACTTGTTACCTTTTACACTGTTAAAATCACTGTAGGAAAGAGAAACTTTACATGGCTTTGATTTGCCCATGAAACAGAAGGGTCCAAATGGCAACTAGTGTAAAATGCTTGTGTCTCCTTGAAATTCAGGAAGCAGTATTGATTTTCAACATCTAAGGATCTAAATCATAACCAGTACTTTTAGTGTGGAGTTGTGCCTTGCGTGAGCAGCTCATCTGAGTCAAGCTACTTTAATTTCATATTCATTATTAAATTCTTGCCCAGTGAGATATATACAAAAAGACAACCTTTGATGATACAAATGAGTGTTCTCACTTTACACTTTAGTGGAGCCTGTAGTGTTTATATAACCACGGAATTTGGCCCATATTTTATTCTAACCTGATATAACACAGGCTGTTTTGTCAAACTTGACAGAGCTGGGAAGGTGCCCCAAGGCAGGCACAGGCACTGTGCAGAGCACATTACCTTGCTGGCACTTAAACAATGGTTCCAGGAGTGATGCAGCTGCTGCATCCAGGGTACAAGGGACAGAGCATGGGGGCCCAATGGACTAAGGAATAAAGTACCCGGCTCCCACTGCAGAAGTATCACAGCTGAGAGAGAATGGACAAGGATGAAAGTAAGAAGTGATGCTAAGAGGGCAAAAATTTGGAGAAACAACTGTGGAAGCAACTAGAAGGGTCTTAAGACACTGGCTCTGAGGACACAGAAGGATGGAGGAAAAGAAAGGAGGTAAGGACAGGGAAATTGGATGGGATATGTAAGACTGAAAGAGTTCAGGCCTCTTTCAGCAGCAGTGCTTCTGCTGTTGCATTCCTCAGCTCTGGATAAGTCTGAGCTAATTGCCTGCCTGGAGAATGAACCCAAAAGGCAGCTGTTCTTCCTTTGGGGCTCACAGAGTGCAACCTGAGGCCAACATGCCTACGTAACAAAACAGACCCATCCAGTAAGGGACAATCTGATACACCAACCTAACAGGAAAAGACATTGGATCATGTTGATTTTTAACCGTATGATCACCTCAGGTCAGATCCCAGCCTCCTTTCTTCTCACCTGGCTGTGGAGTTGCCAAGGCCTGTAGTCCTCTTCTGCACATCTCCGATCAAAAATGGACTTGTAGTCTACTTTCACCAGCTGCCACTCTGAGCGGTGGCTGAAATGTCCAAACACGCTACAGGAAACAGCAGAAAGAGCATACAGTAAAAGGTAGCACCAGATGGAGTCTGGTAGTTACAGAGGTACAGTCACCCACAAATTTCCAACAGAGATTAATTGCTTTAGGATTGCCAGTCCTACTGGTTTTCACTTGATTGACCTCATGAAAGTCAGGCGTAGGCTCCTGAATACCTACAACCCTCTTACAAATTGCATGTAGCTCTTATTCTGTGGATCAAGATACTCTCACTTATGCCAATCCCCAAAATGACTATACCGAAAAGACTTGACATGGGGTTGTAGACAGTTATACCTATAGGAGTTTGATATCTCAATTATTAGTGTTGAGAATCCCTTCCACGTGAATTAAAATCAGAACCTGAAGGGATCATGCTTCGTACATCTCTATTAACTCAGGTTAGTTTCCAAGCCACAATCTGTTCATTACAGGTCAGTCCATTTTTTACAGACAGAAACTAAATTTTCCTCCTGTTTTTGCAAATCTGATCTCAGGTAAAATGTCACAATTTCTGGCAGGGTGAATCCAGATTTATGCACCATGCAGAGCTCAGCATACCATGTTGAAACTAATCATAATTTTTCATGAGTCAGCCTCCAAGCAATATTTTGTCATTCATTTTTACAAAAGAATGTCTTCATTTTCCTGTGTCTCAGTTAAAAAAAAAAGTAACAGCAAAACATAGCTATAAAAATACCTCACCATTTTTCTTTCAAATATTCATCTGTCAAGAGTAACTCTGCTTTAAATCACATTCAATTTAAGGAGTCAGGTTTCATGCTGATAAGCTAAGTGATAGCAGTTTTGCAGCTTGCAAGGAACCATGTTGTCATTCCCTCAATAATATCGCAAATGAACGTTGAGGATTTAGCAACAGAAGACTGCATACTCCTGGTTTCAGCTAGCACTTGGTTTCGTCCCCAATCAGAAATGCTATTATGTTACAAACAACCCTCATAAGGTATTTTCGGTGTAGTTCCCATCAACATTAAAATGAAGGCATGCTCACTTACGTCATGATGAGAGTTTCCTCTCCAGGTTCCCCTAATACTCCATCTACAAACAGTGGGAGGGATGTGAAACTGTACTTGCTCCAAGATCTTCCTTCATCAAAACTTAACCTAGCGGAGAAAGCAGAATTAGTATCTTCTTCCCTTACTTTCCTCCTACTTTACTTGAAGAGACTCTCTAGTCCACTACAGCTGCTATGGAGAAGTAGGAAGCAGCTTCTGTTCTTGGATACTGCATTTTTAGTCCTTTAAATAGCTGCTTTTTTGGGATCAAATTTGTTTGGCATCATACTGCTAACCCATGCCTAATACTTAAGTGGTGGAAACTAATAAAGTTATGTTAGAGATTGATGCATTAAGGGCAAAAGGTAACCTAGAGCTAGGATTTTTTTTAAATAAACAAATGATTTTGAACATCTTATTTTTGGGTCCCCAACATAAGATATTTTAAGGAGGTTAGCTTTCTGGAGCACAAGATCTTTGCCTCTTCTGACCAGCAGTCTTCCCTGTGGTAGGCCTATGTGAAAGCTTGGAACCACTCATCGTTTCCTCGGACTTGGGTCTGTGTGTGTCCAATATTGATATGACACTGACTGTAGTGGAAGTAAATAATGCAAAACATCATATTCTACCTACCACATAAACTCAAGAGTGCTAATTAGCAGGGACACTTTTGCCTTATTGGCTATACAACCCTGAATCTATTCAACAAAATTCTGGTTCATAAGTTCTGCCTGCAACATAGAAGACAAGTTCATCAATAATTTTGAAAATTAAGAGCACTGTGGCAACTTAGTAAGAGACAAAGACATAATTCAGTTTCATATTACATACATAGCCAAACCCAAGAAGTCAAGTTGTGGTAAACCAGGAAAATTGTAGAATAACATTGACAATACCTCAGATCTGGCCAAACTGAAGCTATATAAGCTGGAATTGCCGGGATTTCTTAGATTTATCTGTGTTACTGTTTGCCAGTATCTTAACTGATATTTTCTAGATTGTAGCTACAGAAAAGTCTGGATGCAGCCTAACTGCCTACTTCCTGGCATCTGAAAAGAGGGACAGCCGATATTTAGCATAGACAGTCATTACCAGAGATGTCTGATAGGCAGAGATGTGTGTTTCATGGCAACCAGTACTCCACCTTGATCCAGGTACAGAACACTGTGCTCTTCCTCAAAGATCTGGGGGGGAGGAAAAAAAAAAAACAAAACATATATTTAAATCTATTTTCCTTAGTATCGAGAAAATGTCATAGTTCTTTAAATACAATCATGACAGAGGACAGGTATTTGCTAAGGAAGTTACTGTATAGAGGCTGTTCTTGGGTTTTGTTTTTTTAAAACTTTTCCCAGGTCCTTGGAAAATGCATTCTGTCTCTGCTCAATGGAGAGTTAGAAACATGAATTTTTACAAGGATCAACATTTTCCCTCCGTTCAGTGACAGATTTATGTTTAAAGAAGAACTTTATGTGTTTGCATTTATCTGGCCCTATCTCACATAAGTGATGTAGACAGAAAAATGAGGGCTGGTCAAACATTGTAAAATAATTTGATTCTTAGAATATCAAATATTTAAAAAAGATTTTTCTTTTCCTGTGTCTTTTTTGTATTGGCTTTCTGCAAACATCTGCTCTCTGGTTTATATAGCAGCACCTGTCAGTCTGGGAAAGTCACTCTTCCTCTCCACGACTTGATATCCTACCCAGAAAATAGGAAAAATAGAACTTCCTGTTCTGAGGATAAACACATTAAAGGGTAGCAATGCTTTGTTACCAGGTGGATTTTCACTAAATATGAGGCACTTGATTTAACTTCATCATCCAGTCTTTTTCTGCAATTAATGGAGAGATAGGTCACTTCAGATGAACTGAATTCTAACTTTTTCTCCACTAACCTAAGAGCAAGGCAAAATTATCGGTTCATATGGACGCTGAACTTTGGACAACTCAACCTAGGTGAAATGAGTCCCACACATAGTGAGGGAGAAGCAGACTACTGCAACTGCTAATTCTATGGAAATTATAATCATGAATGAAGAGAAATATGGTTTGATCGGTACAAGGGCTGTACAACAGTAAAAGGAAACGCATACTCTTTCCATATATATTAATATTTTAATCTGTTCTATGCTTTGCTACAGGGTTAAACTGAGGTAAAACTCTGAGAGGAATTATAAAAATAATTTTCTGTTATATGAAGTCTAATGACATATTCAGTCTTTTGCTTTGTGCATCTCTCTACCTCTCAGAAGGGAATAAAAGTTTTCCCTTTTGTATAGATTAGCAAAAAGCTACTCAGAACCAAAAGAAACAAAAAATAACATTTTGAATCTACTTCAATGACAATTTCCTATGATTACTATTTAAACCTGTGATTCTGTGTCATTTACCTGTCTCCAAGTGTTCCCAGCATCAGAAGAAACAAACATGCTGATATCATTGTCTGATAGTTCAGTGCCTATATTACCTGTAAGATGAGCATTGATTAGTGATGCAACATAAGAAACAGCAGAATTGGCAAATCAGTGGAGTAAATGTATTTATTTCCCTTTTGTAATCATAGAACTTTTACTTTTGGGAAGAGAAAGAGGGGTAAGGTAAGGGAAAGACTTTCGATCTGAAGAAAATATATATAAAAGATCCAGTGCATACAGCTCTACACACCTGCACATGCAACTGAAATGCCCTGGTTTCAATCTGATGTTCATGGGAGTAGAGGACTAGAAATTATCTCCTTGGTTTGAATGTCCGTTTCCACAAAAAAAGTATGACAAGTTGAAGGTCCAAAAGGACTTCTGTTTGACAGCCTGCCTTCCTTCCTTCCTTCCTTCCTTCCTTCCTTCCTTCCTTCCTTCCTTCCTTCCTTCCAGCTGGTGGTGTGACACCCCACTCAACACCCTCCACACCCATCACAAACTCAAGATTTTGTCAGTGTTTGCACATCATACACAGGCGATCTTTAAATGTTTCATACCTGAAGCTACAATAATACTGGGGGCAGTGTCTCGGCTGGCGATGTTTCCTGAGGTATAGGGATTCTCTGAGACCTTCAAGTGAAGATGAAGGGAGCAATAGGGCTATGGAGAAAGGGAAAATATAAGTAAAAAGCAGACACAACATGAAGTGTACGCTCCCACTTCTACAGGATTAGAAATATACAGTGTCTTTCTGTATTATTTCCTAACCACTGCATCCAACTACCCTTAGAAATGTACAGCCACTGTCCTTGTTCTGTTGCGAGAGCTTCACTATCATTTTCTAACGCAACCCATTCCCACTGGGAAACTGATTCACTAGGCTGAAATCCTCTCACAAGGACAAGATCTTTGAGGCTGTACCCACAAAGAAGGCAACCAGGCTTGCAAGAGTAGGTAACAGTAAAGACTACCTAGCTCCCCTGGCTCCTAGATCTCTTGAGAAGCAAGCAGATATGCTGAAGTAGGCTGCAGATATGATGAAGTGACTCTGAGAGCAGAAGTGCCCAAGCTATCTCTGCAATGAGAAACAATATAACCCTATTGGTGTGGTGCTGAGTCACTACTAATTAGCCTTGAGAAACAACTTAATTCAGACAGTATCATACCATTTCTTGACTCTGAGTATTTTTGACACATGACTCTGTTCTACACTGCACTAAGAAGAAATACCAGGACTGGAAATTGTTAGTTTAAAAGTTGTTTAATACAATACTTCGTCACCCCATCTAGATGTAACCTTTGAAATTTCAATACAAATACATCCATGGAAACCTCACCTATTTGTTATTGATTTTGTATGTCAGGTAGTCAGATAAGACAGGAACGGTACAGAATAAATCAGGTGAGCAAGAAGGTACAACAGACAGGCAGATTCCCAAAGTTGCCATTACAATTCCCTCCAAATCTGTAGTTTGGTAATTTCTAAAAAAATTGATATTTGCCTTCTCTTGGGTTTTATTTTCAGTATTTTTTTCTTCCATACCTCATGAAGACTCCTTCATGAAACTTGGTATGGGAAGGGAGGTGGAAAAATACCGTCAAGAAAACCCGAAGCAAACTGACCAAATTGAAGGGGACATCACACAGGAAGGAACACACAGCAAAGCCCATGCTTCAGCTTGCACAGCTCTGTAAGACAGGCAGGAGAGGCTATGCAGAAGGCCCTTCAGGCTTTTAGGGGGCAGGTCTTTCTGTCTAATATCAGTTGCCTAAAGGCTAGCTCTCCAGCCCCAAAAGTTTTGTAGGCTTCCTCTGCAGGATACCTAGCCCCATAGGTCACTGAAGGAAGACCACTGATCCATCCCCTCTAAAGGTGTCTATGACTCTGAAATTAAAACTGCCCTGTGGAGAATGACAACAACAGAGGGCAGAAGGGGGTTTGGACAAAGGTGAATGTGGGTGGTGAGGAAGGATGGGAGCTCTTACTTATGTGATACAGAAAAAGGGGACATGGGTTGTGAAGAAGAGAACACAACCTGCCAAGTGGAATGTACTGAGCAGCCTAACTCTGACAGCTTTGCGAGGGCAGCCGCTGGAGCAGCCTGGGGGCGCGGGGAGGGAGTGGAAACCAAATTGAGCTGACATGCATGCAGGAAGTGGAAAAACATTGCAAGAGCATGAATTCTTGCCTTTTACATTTTTACAAGTTGAGAAAAGACTAAATACAGAACATATTTTTAAAACTAACATACTCCAAGCCCACTTCAGCATTTTGAACACAGTAGCTAATGGCAGCAACTCAGCCAGTTCCCCACTCTGACAGAGATTAGACCTCATTAGACTCAAATCTTTGTGCTACTAGAGGTTTTCTTTCAAATTTGTCTCATTTCACAGATAGAGTACACAGAAATGGAATATATATCTCAAAAGTTAAAAGCCAGGTCACCTAAGTGGAAGGATGGTATATTTAGTGTCAAACTTAATATTGGTTAGAGTGCAGTAATGCTTACAGTGTCTAGTGACAACTGGGTATGGTGAAAAACTAACCTCTCCACTCTAGCCAAACACCTAAAGTTATTGCCCATGGACATCTCATGTCTTTGCTGTGACAGCATTCTCTTCTCCATCCCTGATGTACACCTTCTCCATCTGTATCCTTATATAGACACATATTTTTCCAGACTGGTTTGTCTTCCATCACACTGTTGGTCCCTTTGTATTCCTCCTCTAGCTCCCACAGCTTAACTCGTATACAGACATCTCAGCTTTGCTTTTTAGAATTTCCATCAATTGTCTCTATCCTTCTTGTAACCAACAGGCTACTGAAAAAATTATTTTCATCAGAATCACCAATTTTGAGTTTCCCTGTCATTGCTTAGTACCCAGCAGTGCTAGGTGCTGCACAATCACCAAGGGAAAGACAACCACTGCCACAGAGCATTTTCAACCAAGGCAGAAGATAAAGCATGAGTGACGTAGCCCATTGCTCTGCTCACTCTCACAGTTCTTACAATCACGCTGGCATTCATTACTTGCTTCCTGATATTTCTAAGCCAGCACTTTTATGCTCCCCTCTCAGGAGGCTCATCAATCCTTAGTAAAATTTCTCATAAATACCTACAAACCCACTTCTTGGTTGTTCTGCAAAGCCCACCTGAACAGTCTCCAATGGCATAACATAGACCCCAGCTATTAGTGACTGTCCCTGATCAGGAGTGGGGCAAAGTATTATAACGCAAGGATGATGCTAGACACCACTCACAAAGCTAGGTGTAGCCGCAGTATTTGCTCACCTGTAATAGCAAGGAGCAATGAAGAGAGATAAACACTTCCAGGAGAGAGATTCAAAACACCTCACTTGGATGCTTAAATTATTCTGTAGCAGATGGTGTGAATGCCCTCCCTTATGAGAAATGGGTCTTTGTCCTGAAATCCTTATAATCCGTATAGACAAGACAAACAAAATATGGGAGGGAATAAACAGATGTCTGGGGAAGAGAGGCACAGAGAAAATAAATGACTTGCCCAAGGTCACACAGGAAATTGGAGATAGGGCTAAAAATTGAATAAAGATTCTCCTGAGATTCAGCCCAGTGTTTTAACCACAAGACCATCCTTGAAATCTAATTTATTAACTCTCCTAGACAGATGTCCATAACCTGCAAGATAGAATTACTGCTCAGTTAACCACTTCACACACAGCACAAGCTAAGTATCAAACAAAACCAGCATCTTTGGGATATAATACCTTGGCAACTATTTTTTGAAGATTAAGTGTATTCGGCAAAGAAAACAAGTGGTATAACCAAGAAAAATAAAACCATGGGATTAAATGGAATTTCATTGCTTTCCTCCATCCTCATTACTCAGAGCCATCTCACAAAAAATGCAAAGAAATTCTTTGAGTTGCTTTGAAACAAAACACCTCGAGTGTACTGTCAGTAGAGGGATGGTTCCATCTGGCTTGCCTTGTGTTTCAACCAGATTCCCTCTTACCCTCCTTAACAGCCAACTTAGCTGCTATGTACTTATTTCTGCATTAACTCTCCCTTAGTTTAGGTTTAAAGACCAGATGCACAGAGGACACAACACTGCACTCGCAGGCTGGGGACCATCCTGTCATTCTGGGAAAGAGCAGATCCCATTCTGCCAACAAGCGGGAACATACGTCATTGCTGTGTCCCAAGCTAACGCTAGAGACAATTATGCTGAAAACTAGCAGTATGAAAGCATTAGTATCTTCTGTGGAGTAAGGATGGGAGCTAAGCTAGATGTACAATGGACTATTAAGAATTCACTTAGCTACACCATAAAGAGAAGTGGGACCATGCCAAGAACAGCGATATGTAGAGGGAAAGGAGCAACTGATGTAAGGAGGTAAAACTTCTGGTGAGGTAGGGATAGACAGAGTGTGGCTAAAGAGATGAGTGGAGTTTGTGAACTGTTTACTACAGCTATGTCACATTGACAAGGAACAGAATTGCCCTAGAGCAGGGGACAATTCCTTTTCTCAATGCTTTTCCACAGCAGAATGCCATTACAGATCCCTGACTTATTTCCAGGAACTTACAACACTTCCAATGCTTTTGCTTCGCAAATTTTCCCTACCGCTCCCAACTTCTGTGGTCTTTACCATTTCTTGAATTCTTGCATTCCATATTCTGCCTTCAGCTTCCTCCATCATTAACTGTGAAGCACAAATCAGATTTTTAAATAGCTTGGCGCTCTCTTGTAGGATTATTTTACTTTGTGATTTTGGTGCATTTTCTGTACCTCCCTTTCTTTTGCAAGCAGACTGCCTGTTCCTAACAAGTCATTTTAGTTCAGATTTCATCTATTTGCTTTTTTGCAGATTTGCAAGTCAAATACCTGAGACCCTGTATGTTCAGCTGATGATCCCTGCCCTGCTACTGTTCCACTAGCTTGTGACAACCTAAGCATGAAGGAGGCAGACAGGCTCAGGCAATGAAAGAGGCTTCTTGCCTGTTTTACCTCATGTTAAGGGAAGAGGAAAAATAAATATGGCTAAACATTCCTCTGGCCTTATCATGTGGAAGGGCTGACTAAGTTCCTTCCCATTCTTCTGGAAGGGCAAAGACTGAGCTATGTGGTTTAAGTCCATTGAGGATTTGTCCCTTACCACCCTGAAATCATGGACCTATTTCTACAGATGCTCATGCACCTAAGATGTGTACCCCAGCCCAAGTCACAGAGCATTTAGGAAGTGGTTGCTTTCCAGTGAAAACAGGATGACAAGGCTACATGGAGATTGCACAGGTGGAAACAATTCTCAGGGCAACTACATGGTTGCATAGAGAGCAAAATAAAATGAACCAGTGTTTAAATAGTGGTTTGGGCACACTGGAGCAACAAAGATATAAACACAATCCACAGGGAACCAAGAGCTTCTCTGGGTCAATTCTCACTGTGTCCCTACAAGTGCCCATGCTTCTGCCTCTGCTCATGACCCCTTAGAATCATAGAATCATTTTCATTGGAAAAGACCTTTAGGATCATCGAGGCCAACTGTTAACCTAGCACTGCCAAGTCCACCACTAAACCATGTCCATAAGCACCACATTTACAAGTCTTTTAAATACCTCCAGGGATGGTGACTCAACCACTTCCCTGGGCAGCCTGTTCTAATGATTGACAACCCTTTCTGTGAAGAAATTTTTCCTAAAATCCAATCTAAACCTACCCTGGCACAACTTGAGGCCACTTCTTCTTGCCCTATTGCTTGTTACTTGGGAGAAGAGGCCAACGGCCACCTGGCTACAACCTCCTTCCAGGTAGTTGTAGAGAGTGATAAGGTCTCCCCTCAGCCTTCTTTTCTCCATGCTAAACAACCCCAGTTCTCTCTGCTGCTCCTCACAGGACTTGTGCTCCAGACTCTTCACCAGCTTTGTTGCCCTTCTTTGGATGCAGTCCAGCACCTCAGTGTCCTTCTTGTAGTGAAGGACCCAAAGCTGAACACAGCACTCGAGGTGCAGCCTCACCAGTGCCGAGTACAGGGGGATGATCACTTCCCTAGTCCTGCTGGCCACACTATTTCTGAGACAAGCCAGGATGCTGTTGGCCTTCTTGGCCGCCTGGGCACACCGCTGGCTTGTGTTCAGCCAGCTATCAGCCAATACCCCCAGGCCCTTTTCTGCTGGCCAGCTTTCCAGCCGCTCTTCCCCAAGCCTGTAGCGTTGCATGGGGTTGCTGTGACCCAAGTGCAGGACCTGGCACTGAGCCTTGCTGAACCTCATACAGTTGGCCTCTGTCCACGGATCCAGCCAGTCCAGATCCCTCTGTAGAGCCTTCCTACCCTCCAGCAGATCAACACTCCAGCCCAACTTGGTGTTGTCTGCCAACTGACTGAGGGTGCACTTGATCCCCTTGTCCGGATCATTGATAAAGAGAACTGGCCCCAGTACTGAGCCCTGGGGAGCACCATTTGTGACCAGGTGCCAGCTGGATTTAATTCTATTCACCACCACTCTTCGGGCACAGCCATCCAGCCAGTTTTTTTACCCAGCAAAGCCTTGCCTAGCTATACCATCCTCAAGGGAATTCCAGCTTGTCTAGGCATGCCTGGTCTAATTTCAAATGAAAAGAATTCTGTTATCAGGTGCCCATGAGTATAGTAGCAGACACAGTATGGATGGGAAGACTTAAGGGAGCCATAACCCCCTCTCTCCATAAGAACCATCCGGTCCTGGTTTATAGGCAGTCATACGACCACTTCCACTATGTAGTGGATAACCACAGTGGCAGCATACCCCTGTACAAAAAATGCATAGTTCCTGCAAATGACCATTCGATAAGGACCCTGCAGAGCAGTACCTCTGGCTCATTTAGAACCACAATGGCAAGTCAGAGCTCTCTTGATCAGTGTGCAATATTAAGAAAGATGTTTTCTCAGAACTCAAACTTCAAATGTATGGGTAAAGAATAGATCTTACTTTGATTATTTCACTTGCCTACATGGTTTTTATTTCTCCTGCGTTGCCAGCCCCCCAAAATATGACACTATCATATAATAAAAATCTTGAGTTTCTGATAAAATTGGTCATAATTTGAAAAAGTAAAGGCGTGGGGTTTTTTGTCAAATATGTTCAGTTGAGTTAAAACTATATTACAATCTATTTGAAATACAAAGACTGCTACACATACACCTTTCAAAAAAATTCAATTGCCTTATGTCTGCAAAGTTTTCTGAACGTCATCTTTTTGGTTTTCATCTTCTAGAAAGATTTAATTTAAAAATGCCCTTAGTTACAATTTTTAAAAACTTGGAAGAAGAAAACAAATCCCCAAAAATTTAGTCATGCTCTGAAAGAACTCTTCTATTTAACCTCTAGTCCTCTCTATTTATTTTGTTCCAAACTGGAGAGAAAATGAAAGGCTTGCATTTTGGCCCAATCAAAAAATCAATTATTCGAACAGCTTCAAATATCAAGTTATTTATTCTTTGCTCTTGCAACAATGCATGGGGTTCAGTTAAGTGATTAGTGTAGCTACATACCACAATGCACACAATGTAACGCCAATTCAAACAAACTTACAGCCTCTTTCCTTTTTTTCCTTCCCCCCCCCCCACTTTTTTTTTTTTCAGATGGAAAATAGCATGCAGGTACAGGACAGCAGGAGGAAGAGCAGTGTAAGTAGTGCCACTGATTCTGCCTGGAACCATGTTAGAATTTGTGAAACATAAAAGCTATTACTGAGAATCTCAAAGACTGGGGTTCTGAGTATTTTCCCACTACTGTGTATAGATTATATTGGCTGAAAAACATGTTGAGATCAGTCTAATATTTCTAATTTGACAGAGATCTCCAATTCTATTCACATTGCTTATATTTCACTTTCACTCTTGGAAACTGTTTGTATATAATGATGATTAAAGACATATATATGTTGATCTATATCAATAAATACAGAGACAGATACAATATACACCCAACACATAGCTATACATATATTTGGATGAATGTGTCGATTCTCACTTCTGAGGTCAAAGAGAAAATGATAAATATTAATACTGCCAACAGAGTGGCCTGAAAGAAATCAGAGCTCTCCTTTCCTTTGAGCCTGTCTCAAGTTACTAGGTCCCTGACAGTTCCTGAGCTACAACAGCTCACTCCTCCCATCTAGTGTCCAGAGAATCAACTGCGCAGAAACGGCATCCAGCTTCACCTGCTGTTTAAGGGGAGGCCATCAGTTGTGCAAAAGGAAGCTGATCTATGATGCTTTCTTTTGTTCCAGAAATTAAATTAAATTAAGCTAAATTACAATGTCAGCTCTTGCAATACCACCTGGCAGCCCAAGCCTGATGTACTGCATTGTTAATATGCACAATTCCGTCCAGGAGATACATTGCATGCAGAGAGTAGCTGCCCTCTCCTTCTTGTGTTACCTAGCAGAAAAAGATTGTCCTGGGATGTTATCATCCCCCAACTTTCCCCCTTCCCCAGGTACTTACTAGGAGACAGTGAATGGGGTTTCCTCTCAGATCAGTGTCCGGAGCTTGCAACAAACTCCAGTCTCTCCCTTTGTTGTAGGTGATGAAAGTTTTCACTTGGTTGTCAATCTTCTTGTTAGCCAAGAACATTCCTTTTATCCCTGCTACCTAGGAAAAATTGACATGGCTGAAAAATAGATCAGGCCAATGCAGGTTCTGTGCATGTGTGTCTCTTGCTCTGTCAAACCCAACAGGGACCTGGTGGCTGTGTCAGCGTGGTAGATGTCAGGGCAAGAATTGCCAAGCAGCATCAAAGGAAGGCAAATTGAGGTGCTGGCGACAAGATAAGACCATCACAAGTGGAAAGGTGACAAATGGAAAAGAGAGCTTATATTTCAGAATCAGCATGGGAACATGGTAAGATGTCAGTAGCATTACCTGTAAAGTGACAAACTCAACTGTGTAGGCACCCTTCCCCCTGAAAGATGAAATACGTACAGGGCAATTATTTATGTCTTGCACTGCAGTAGCAGGAAACAGCAGCAGTTTTGGCCTTGCAAAGAAAATGGCAACAGACACATAAACTTGCAGTTCAGTGCATCTATTCTCATACAGCCTGCTTAAGACACTTCATCTAAGGATCCCAATGTGTTTCATAATTATCAGTGTTTCAACAGGATAATTTGGGGCACAGAGGTATTTTTATTACCGTTTCATATTTTGAGGAAACCAAAGCACTGGTGACCCAAGCAAGCCTACCCAGTATGCTAGTTATAGAGCTAGCAATGAGATTCCTATCCTTTTATTTTCCCTGGTGTTTTACCCAACAGCTTTAGTCCATAGAACTGCAGGAGGATTTTGTAAAGATGTGATGCTAACAGACTCGTGTTGGAACCAAGCCCAAAAGTGTCTTAGTAGGGAGAAAAAAAGTCAACCTCAAACCACAACTCACACTGCAGAATGTTCCCATCTTCTCAGCACACTGAAAATCAATAGCCCAATAGCTGCTGCAGCTTGTGAATGAATTTGTTAGGCTGTCATTCTGCAATCTGAGTGCTGCAATAAAAAGGGAAGCAAAATCGGGAGGAGGGGGGAAAGTGAGAAACTTTTTGGTTTCCAGCAAGTCTGTTCGGTCATCCACCCCATCTCTTCTTACGATGTAGAACTAGTACACAGAATCATTCATCAAGACTTTTTATTCATAGAGATTATTACTTAATTAGCATCATGTGGCAAATGGTTACACAGCAGATTCAAAGTTTGTTCCAGCTCAACTGATTTAATTATGTGGCTGGATTTGAATGCTACAGCTCTTAGTGAGTAGGACCTTATTGCACTTTTAGTCACATGTGAGACTAGTAGTGTGTAGTGCATTGGGATACATAGTCATTCTGCAGAGCACTTTCATGCTTGAGCAATGGTACTGAACTTCATTTGAGGTTATGTAAAGACTTAGAAATTACCTGCTATAATGAGCAATAGTCTTTAAATTAAGTAGTTAACTAATTTATTATTGATATAAGCATAAAAAGATAATATTTTCAATTTTTTAGCTGGATTGTTTGGTCCCACCCAACTAAGTATTCAGTATTTCTTTGTTGTTGTAGAAAGGCACGCTGAAAAGACAAAGGTATTCTATCTCCCAGTGATACTGCATGAATAGACAGGGCTGGAAAAATAACATAGTTCTGCCTTTACTACCAGAGGCCAGAGCCTATAGGTCCATTTGTACTTTTCTTTGTTGTTCTGAAATAGTTGTATTATATAGTCCCTGTGAAATGCTGGCCATAAATGATTAAAGAGCATTTTATATATCAGGTGATAAATGTGTTCTGAAATCCTGTGAATTTTTCTTTTTATGATTCTAGTCATGGGCTGGGACTCAGAATCCTTTCCCGAGAAAGCAAAGTGTAAGTTATACTGTCAGTCTTGGACAGCTTTATCTTAAAAAAAAACCCGCACACACTATACATGTTTGTGTGCTCTCAGTAGGAAGAGATACATCTATTGCATATACACAACCATGATACACACAATGATCTGTTAATCCCTCCTGTTCATACAATCATAAGAGAGAAAGAATCATGCAAGTAAGTGCATGACCACCAGCGGTCAGAGAGGAAAGCACTCCATCAGCTCCCACACACACATTGTAGACAACCCTCACCACTCCGAATGCATTGTGTGCAGATACAAACACCGTCCACAGTTTTAGAAAGATTCATATAAGACACTCGAACACAGAACTCAAAACAGACTCCCCATCACCAGCTTCATACATCAAACATATACTTTCCATCCAATTTGCATACTGCTAAAAAAAATAAGTCCCAGAGTGACAGGCATATCTACTATAGCTATAGACACATCTCCTCATAGTCTGTTATCACTTCAGGCATGGACTCCCAACAGGCAGGACTGTCTTGCTGTGGACCAGTCCAACTACAGAGCCAAGCAGAGCCATACCACATCAGTGGGGAGATGCAGGAATTAGAAAGGGCACTCAGACCCAACAGCCAGTGATTCTTGCTCTTCCCTTGCTCTAGGAGATAGTCTTTAGGACTTTTGTGACTGCAGACCTACTGAATGCTGAGTCCAGTGTGCTGCTGATGAAGTGGCACTGGAAGGTGGTGGAGAGAAGAGCTATTCTCATATCCTGCTCTGTCCAACAAGCTGAAGAGGGAATAGTGTCCCTCTAGGAGTGGTCTCATCCTCTACAAGGTCCAGCAGCAGAAGAGCCCACACACTGAAATAACAACCTGAGCGAAAAGCTCCTGATGACTTACAGGAGAAGAGAAGGGAGAACATGATGAGGCACCATCAAAGAACTTCTATTTTCTCTTTGTGCCCAATGCACTTCCCCATTGAGCAGCACTGAGCAGATTTGTCCTTGATGTAGAATCAGTTTTGGAATCTACACACACAAACACATTCACTACAATGCAACCAGAAGAACTTAGTTCTAACACCTGAAAAACATGCATACAGAAACATGCACATTCAACAGGTCTTTCTCTGGCATCTTCTCAAATAATCTTGCTTTTCTAAGTATACTGCTGCCACCACAGAAGAACTCATTTTGCCATCTCTCCACTTCCTTTTAATTTATCTATGGATTTTTTTCTTCTCTCGTTTTCATCTCCATTTACCCCTAGAGCATTCATCATTTGCAACAACCGTACTGGGAGAATCATGCTGGATGGTTTTTTGTTCCCTTCCAGCTAGAACATCAAATTGAAAGGAAGGTTTGTGCCAGGTTCAGTTGCAGCCAATATTCTTTCTATCTAGATAATCAGCAGATATGACGCCACAAGTCTGATTCCATCAATTTCAATCCAGGTTATTGTGTGGTGTCAGCCTAATAAAACAAAGGCTTTTCTTTCCCCCCTGGGATGTAGGACACCTTTACATAATGCAGTGAAACTGCTTCTTGAGCTGACAGTAATAAGAGACAACAGTTTTTCCATGGGCTGCCAGTGCTGCAGAGAGATTAATAGTAAAAATCTCCAAACGACTGAAATGCCAGTGCCCGTCCTCCTACAGTTCATCTGAATTTATGTACACAACACTTGGGCTTTCTGTTTGGACAATTCAAGGTGATTTCCAAGTAAAGGGCAGCTGAAGAAAAACTGTATAGCAGAGCTAATATTCAGACAGTGATGGGGAAATATGGGAAGCATTTTCATTTTCAAAGGAACTCAAATTAGTTCATGGACTTTATTCTAAATGGTCTGAAAATACCCTGGAGGAGACCTTAAAAGAGAAGCTGACCCTCAAAACAGCAGCTGAGGATTGAACTTCTACTTAGCTGAGTGATGTCTCCAGAAGCAAAACAGGCAGCAGAGCAAGGGAAGTACCAGGGCACATTAAAAGTCCTGTTCTTTGGATCAGTTGTCATTGGAAAGAAGACAATGTAAACTGGCCTTTTTACAGGTGAGCTTAGGCAGAATGTACTTTTCAGAAAAAGGCTCAGGGGTAAAAGGGACATCAAAATGAGGTAGATTTTCCATGCTCATGGGATAGTCCAAGAGGGTATATCTAAAATCACTTTAGTTCCCAGAATAGTCCAAGCTGAGGAAGGTGACAAAGAAAAAAAACAAAACCTGCTGTCTCTCCTTACTTCTAAAACAAGAGATTAAGCTGTCAGAAATGCAACAAAAATTGGAGAATAATGCTATTCAGTGTTGGGAGCTTTCAGATCCATAGGCTGGACCAATGTGGGTCAGCAGGATTTGGGCTGAGAAACTTAAAGAGTTCCTCTTAGGGACTGGATGAACTATTCCACTACATCTTCGGATTTATATCTTCCTATGCATGAAAGAGTCATGAGCTCTTCCTCATCTGAGAACCTACAGGAGAGTACAGCAGTGAATCTGTTCATAATATTAGGCTGGGCCTAAACTCAACACCTGTGTAAAACCAGGCCTTGAAACTCAGCTGATTGCACTGAGGCCCTTAAGTAAAAGGAGGGTAAAACTATGTGTTTAGTCACATTTTTGGCTCTGCTGTTCAGAGGCATATTACACAACTGATGTGCAAGAAGGAAACAGTACTGGCATCACGTGAGCTCCTGAGATAGGAATGAGATGTCTGGAGTCATGACATACCTCATAGAGGTCAATCATCACATTCCCCTCCAGCCCTTGACTACTCTTGACATTTTCCAAGGCCAGGGTGAAGTACACCCCTCGGGTGTCGGAGATATACAGATTGTACGTGTCGTTCTGGTTCCACTCTTGAACAGCTGCAAACACCTGATTCTCATCGGTGCTGATAACATGCATGTCCTGGGGAAAGAAAAGAGGAAGGTTACTAGCGGGAGCTCTGCTCTGTCATTTCCAAGGGCACCAAAGTAATTGTGGAGGAGCAAGGGATATATTTAGGCTAGAGTTTAATCGGTATCTGTAGACAACACTCCTGTAAGCGGATAATTCCATCCAGGAATATTTTATACCAGCTCTCTTCTGCCAGTTTTAAAAGTGGTAATTAACTGATCAGGTGTTAATTGAACATTTACATTGGCAGTACAGTGTTATACAGCAGGACTTCCGCCCACACACACTTTCATTTTAATTAGTGCTTTGTTTGGAGGGAAAGGGGGTTGTTTATTTGTTGGGGGGTTTTTTTGGCACCAGAGTGATTACACTTGTGATTGTGGAATCACAGATATTAAAAATGTGGGGTTTGTGGGGTTTTTTAAAGTAAAAAAAAAAAAAAAAAAGCAGCAACTGAAACACCTGCTTCTTGCCTAGCATTCAGAAACCAAGTATGCTTGGGAACTGATACAAGGAGCATCTAATGGGTTAATGTCTGCAGCCAGTGCTGCTGTGATTTATTATTTCTAATGACAGTGTTGACTAGAAGCCAAGGCCCTGGACCACTGTGCTAAACACTCCCCCCAAGAAATATAACAGAAAGACAGCCCTAATCCTCATTAGATGTAAAGAGCAGAATTACTGTTAGATCACTAGTGTTATGAGTGAGGTTTTGTTTTACTGTTTGTCTGGTGTGTTACAGCAGGCAGGAAACAATGAAAAGATTGCAAAATTAAAGAAAAAACAGAAACTATTAAACCTGATTCCCTCTTTCAATGCCTGGAGAAATTATTACCTAGTGGAAAAAGCCACCGAGAGAGGTTGTTATAATGAAATTCCCAGGCTCTATCTGCCCAGCACAGGCACCCTGAGTTCTTTGGTGCCATAAAAATCTGTGGAGGTAGGAAAAGAAATGCAGATTTCTTAGCACCAGGTGATTCCCAGAAGATTCAGCTGTTCTGTCTGTTTTGGGCAGATATCCCAAAGTTATTCTGCTTCCATGAATCTCAGCCAGGACTTTCTATATGCAAAACTGGGAACTTTATCAGAAAATATACTCTTTGGAAGCTGATGCTACTTCTTCCGTCTGTTAATAATAGTCTTTGACAAGTCACTTTCTTGTGGTTTTGTAGGGGGAATTAATACTTCCAGATGGAGCTTGTAATGTAAAGATGAAAAATAATATAATGAAGAAATATGGTCTATAAATTTGAAAGTGGATTCACCATGAAGTTAAGATTCAGAACAGTTGTTTCTTCATCCAGATCCAGATCTGAGTATGGTGTGGATGAATATTCACTTGATTTACTTGCTGCTTTGCACTGGAGAAAAATGTATCCCAGAAGAAGGGCTGGTTTTGTGGAGGAACAGATTGGCAACAGGAGAGGTAATAGAAGCCTCACTGCCTTCTACTAATTGTGGTTGTGAATAGATATCCTCTCTGAGCTCCAGCTGTGCTAGTCAAAGTTAGTCGCAGCTCTTTGTCAGAGGCCCCTTATTTCGAACTATGACCCTAGTCAATCTGTTGGTAGAGTAGGTGTCCCCAATGTCCTTTGTGCAACCTTGGCTAGCACAGCTGTAATCTCAAATTTAAACTTTTTCATATGTGATATACACATGGGTAGACCTCTCTATTTAAACATAGAGAGAGATTATAAGTAAAACTTGTTTTGTCTGGTGAATGCACAGTTTCATTAACTTACCATTTTAATCAATAGTTTTGTAATAACCAGGGGAGACAGGTAAAAAGACACTTTGATTAGCACCAGGGAAAACTAAAGGCAATTTCATGAATGATTAAGAAGCAAATAAGTTAATTTGTTCACTGGATGCTTCCTGAGTTTTGATCAGATCATGCTGGAAGATGCAATTCTTAAGAAGATCCCAGTAAGGCTGAAGGAATTTAAGCCTGGAGAAGCAGAGACCGAGGGAATTGGCATAACATGCATAGTGCAGAAAGCCAAAAAAGATAGTGTTCCAACTGTTTGTCTTTGGGGATCAATTAACTTTTCCTCTTAATATGGCCTTGTCCAGTAGATGCAGTAACCATGCAAAGCTTTGATAGAAAGAGATCAGTATATGGGCATCAGATAGGTTTTTGACCAACAGCAGTTGGGGTTTTTTTGGTTTCCACATTGGGAATATTAAAATTAATCAGTATATCATATTCTCTTCTATTCTTTTTTTTTTTTTCAGGGTGGGGGTTGCTTTTTCTGAGGGAGGAATAATACAAAAAGACAGCATTCATCTTGATATGGAGTAAGAGCTTCACTGCATCTTCCACCACTACAACAGATGTTCATTTCACCTCCCTAAAGAAAGGGAAAAGAACAGAAAAGTGAAGCAAGGCACCTTTCTCAAACAGTTGTTGTCATCTTCAGGGGCTCCCCATGCATCTGCCTACTGAGAATTTGAGCTTTCCTTTCTCTGTTCCAGCACATAGTGGAAGCACATTAATATGCAGTTCTACTATCTGTCCCTCTTGCCTTTCCAAAGACAAAAGTAAGAGCACGATGCTGTGCACAGGTTTGATCAAATGACTAAAGGCCAAGGCTTTCTGAATTACTAAACATGCTTCAATTGCCCTTTTTGCACTTGGTCAGGGAACTTTTCTTCCCGGCAAGTTAAATAGCAGGGATGTGTAATGCCTGTTTTATCCTGTCAATTACTGGTACTGTCAACTCTTTTTAAGGTCTGTATTTAAGGATTTTTTGTGGTTATTGCTTCTTCCATCAGGATGTGCATCCTGAGGTTGAAAGAAGGTGATGAATTTAAAACAGAGGTACCACACGCACCCATCCCATCAGTATTCAGCCCAGCACCAGTTAAGGACAAGTCTTCTTAAAAGAGAAATTTCTTGGCTTGCTTCAGTATTCACAGATGTCTGCCCAGTGCATTGGCTAAAATGGAGTGGATGTAGCCTGTGTGTACATTTAAGGTGATTATCATGAGTGACATTACAGAGTCTGCGACAGAGCCTACATTGTGGTGCTGCATAGGCAGTACCAACCCACTGATCAACATCACTAGAAATTAACAGGTCTCCATAAACACTATTTACAGGGCTAAAACAACTTGTATGCACCTAGATAGGCATCTTCTTGTACAGGAGAAAGTTTCAAGTTAATTTAGGCTTTTAATCAAACTGGCTAACAGGCTATCGATGCCAACAAGAAGAATATTTTAGTTTTTATTTGCTGTAGGCCATCCCTGCCTGAGCAGCAGTATCACCTGCCAAAGCTGCCTGCCGTCACACCCCTCCAGTTTAGGAAGAGTGACATGCAGAGACAAAGAGCTTGATAGTTCCATCTTCAATTCCAGAAGTCACTTAGTACTGTTTACCATATTTGGCCCCTCTTTCTTAGCTAGGGAGATAAAAGAGAATTTAGGCATAAAAGAAGCTGTTTGTTTCAATTCCTTGAATAGTGTAACACTTTGTGCATTTTTAATAAAAGCAGCTATCCTGCTTTGATAGTAGCCTCCTAGACAGCCATAGCTCCACTGTAGTTCCTTCCAAGCCAAATGCAGCTCTTCGGTCTTTGAAGATATTCTGAGATTGTGACAAAGCATCTTATCTCCTTAAATATCTGACTTTTTCTTTGGGTCAAATAACATGAATGCATTGCTCCAGTTTCTATTCGCCGAGAACACATTGCAATTTATTTGTAGTGTATTTTCCCTGGTTCTCCAGAAATCTCTTTGAGAAGGTGGACAGTTGGAAAAATAAGTGTGGGCTAAAAAAAAACCAACCAGTTCAAAGCAAGCAGTCTCTCTACACACAGTCTGAATCAGCTGTAAATGATGATTTTGATTGGGGTGTTACAATAACCGTGCTAAAAATGCAACTTTTTTGCTAAGGGCTACTTCAAATAGCACCTGTTTAAATTGAATCTCAATTGACAGAATAATTCCCTCCTGCTTGGGCAGGAAGCTTCAAACCAGCCTATCTTCAAACATGACTGAAGATTTTGGGGCAGACCACAGGTCTCCTGTGTGAGAGCCAAGAAATTATTGTGGCTTCTGGTAGGGTCTTCAATGCCCTGTAAACTGGGTTTTCAGGTGAGGTAAACAGGAGCGAAGGATACAACAGCAGAGTAGGTAAGGTATGGCCTTGAAGGCCTGGGTGTGAGCTGCAGTCTGGTTATATGAAGGTCCCCCAGTCAATCCACTATAAACAGGCCACATGACTTGAGGAATCAAAGAAAGCCAGTTGTGATATTAGCCAAATTATCCCTTTGAATATTTCCACCTACAAAATCTGCTGTACTTTCAACTTCTAGGAATAGGCTGACCTTGCACTTTCTTTTTTTTCCTTTTGACAATCCTTGCTTAATTTCTGGGAATGCATTTGTCTCCAGATGTTAGATCTCACGAAGAATCCACAAGATCATTTACTACCTTTGAGCTTAAATTTCATTTAAGCCAGACTATATCAAGAATGAAAAGGCCTCAAAAAAAATCCTCTTTGTTAAGAAGCCATTAAGATCCCAGCTGTAAAATGGTGATTTCTTCAAAATGGAGCTAACATTTTATATAGGTCTTTAAAAAAAATTCAACTCCAGAAAGCAGCAATAGCCTTTCAAGCTCCAATGCTAATTCACCATTGTTCTTAATTAGGGAAGATATGGAGCAGACACACAAAGACATCTCTTTGCTTGGTTCCCATTAAAATCTGCTAATGAGGCAAAGCACAAAAAGAAACCCACACAGGATAGGGATAGGAGAAGAGAATTTTAAGATAAAAAAAAAAAAAAAAAAAAAGGAAAAAAGCGTCCCCTCCAAAACTTAATTACCTAACCATAAAGCAATGGTAATTGACATGGGCCGTGGTATCTGTCTACATTTCATGCTCATGTCCTCAACTAGCCAAAGTGCTGACTTTGTTTTCGGACCTTTCTTGCTTGCAAATGTTCCGTTAAAGAAGAATTACTTTTTCACTCATTGCATGTTATCTTGTGGTTACTTGTGTTGGATTCAAGAATTTCTGTACAATCAAAATGTCTGTAGGTTCATACTGGAAAGCTGGAAAGGGACTGTATTACAAGGGCATGTACTGATAAGACAAAGGGCAATGGCTTGAAGGAGGGTAGTTTTAGACTAGATATAAGGAAGAAATTCTTCTCTATGAGGGTGGTGAGGCACTGGAACAGATTGCCCAAAGACATTGTGGATGCCCCCTCCCTGGAAGTGTTCAAGGCCAGGTTGGATGGGGCTTTGGGCAACCTGGTCTAGTGAGGATGTCCCTGCCCATGGCAGGGGGCTTGGAACTAGATGATCTTTGAGGTCCCTTCCAGTCCAAACCATTCTATGATTCATATGGGCATTCCAGCAACAGCAACCTACCTTGGGCAAGGAGTACTTTGGCAGCTTCATCTGTGCAAATGCATTCCTCCTATAAGAAACGTAATAATGTGGTCTTCCTCCTGATGTCAACTACGAGAGAAGCAGAAAAGTTATCATCAGGATTTTTTAAAATATTTTTTTATTATCAGGGAAAATATCAAGCAAAAGCTGTCAAGGGAAATACCACAGTGTTGCTGGCAATGGCTTAGAACTGCAGCACTATTATAGTTGATGAATAAACATTGATCCAAGTGACAGTGGCTGAAAGAGAAAGCAATAGGAATCCCATTTTCTACAGAGAGAGACAAAGGCCAGAATTTCAGGTGAAAGTCTGGGGAAAGTCCTAGCTTCATTTGGGTCATTATATCACCTGCTGATACCACAGCTCTCCTCTGCCTTACCACAAAACAGTCTGTTCTTTGCTATCTGCAGAGCTGCTCTATAGGCTGTTGGTTAGATCAGCAGATTGGCAGACATGACACTTCATTTCTATTTCTGCCTCCAGCTTTGTTTCCTGTGTGGCCCTGTACAAGCCATCATATGTATCCATTACGAGATCAGCTAAGCATTCACAGCTCCTGAAGGCAGGAGAAGCTCAGTTGATTTGGTATTTCTGTGAATCTGGCCATTTACCTAAGTGCCTAAATACTGATGGCAAGGCCTAGAAAATGCTGGGTTAGAGCAATGCGAGGTTTCATCTCCTACCAGCTATTAAAGGGGGGGGGGGAAATAGAAAGAAAAAAAACCTGTCAATGTTATCTGGCTTCCAGTGCTGCTGAAGTATAATCAATGTTTGTAAAGTACTTTGAAATCCTTGGATGAAAGATACTGAAGAAAAAATATTTCAAGGGATTCTCCATGCAGAGCATTGCTCTAATTGCCTGATATCTGGGCAAGACTTTTCTTTCATAGTAAGTGTTTTAAAATGGACTGCAGTAGTTTAAAATGCAAGATACACAGAGGCTAGGTTCATACCAGATAAAGTCAAATAAGAACTATTTCTTATTCTAAAGCTCTTCAACAATTTTATTTTAAGGGTATTGGGCAAAAGTTAAAGGAAGGAAGGCCAGAAGCACTGTTATGAGAGAGTGTGAGTTTGTAAATAAAACACGGTGTAGTGGAAGAAATAAATCCACATTCCTTTATCGACATGCTTTTGAGCCTACTAGTTATGATTCCAAATGCCTCAGCTGTAAAAAAAGCTAAATGAAGATCAAAGAAGGTAAGGAAGGCTAGGAGAGGGTGCTCAGGGTGTTCATCTATTCTTCCCAGCCTTTACTGTCTGGTATAGAGCTATTCATCCTGTGAAGACCAGTGCCTGGGATAAGGCAGGGTCCCTCATCAGCCAGGGCATCTTATTTAGCTGTTCCTTGCCAGCCAGATACATCCAGATACATATGTAACCACTTGAAGAATGCCATTTTACATTGCCAGCCAACAGTAAAGTCACTGACTGCTTCAGCAAAGCAGAGGTTGTTTCCAAGGATTACAGTATTATTATTTCATACCTGTTAATGATTGGCAAGTACTAGCTCTTTGACCTGTTATATTTATTTCTGTTTAAGAATCCAAAGAAGTTTAAGGATTACAATGGGAGCTTTCCAAATCCAAATATTACACAATACCTGCTCAAACTGCATTGCGAACATGAATATATACAGCTGTGCAAAGTCCCATTGGGCATTAAGGGGAACATCATAAAGGGCTGCCTCTCCTCACATGCTCCTCCTTACACCGTGCAACTAACACGGAGGTGGAACAAAGCTGAAATTTGACAGCACTGGGAACACTATACAACAATTTATAGACAGAAAGAGAAATGAATCAAAATACAAGGGCTATCCAGAAAGGTAGACAATGTCCCCATCATTGACTTCAGATGAGGCAAAGCGGTTGGCTTCTCTACAGTATGTAATAACATCAGGTCAGAACAGAGGCGACTAATGATCTTGAAGAGCATAAAATCAAGGCATTGATGATGAAGTAATGAATAAATTCACATATGAAGAGAAATTCACATATGAAGAGAAATTCCCCAGTTCCTGTGTCAGTCAAGCCACAAACACACAGTCATTCTGAAGTGAGAGAGCATGGCTGAAGAGTGATGCGTGCCCCTGGTTTCCTTACCAAATAAATATTTCATTTATGCCTCAAACACACTAGGCACAAAAGCTATTCTGGAACGTATGTCCCAGATTTATTTGTGGATCAATTAGAGTGATGTTTATGACTGAGTTCATTAACTGAAGGTAATTAGCAATCAACTCACCCAATTTAAAATATCAGTACTCTCGCTTCCCACCATCCTCAAGCATGGCAGAATATAAACTGTTTGGAAGACCAGTTTAGTCCTAATGATTTCCAGTTCACCTCCATGTTCCCTGCAATTCTGTTCTTATTTTTGCCCTCTTCAGCTGTTATTAAATGGACATTGGTGGTAGCCTAATGAAACCCACAGTAATTCAGATCTATTCACCAGCTCTCACCTAGAACACAGCTTGGCTGAGTACATCTCATCTTCAGCTTTTTCACTATAATCACAACTGAGGCATAACAATAAAGCCTGATTACTCCTTCTTTGGTTCTTCCCCTGACTCCCTCTCTCCTTTTCTATTTCCCTCTCACACTCAAAAAAGCTTTGGTCTACTCCCTTGTAATAGCAGATGACTGACACATCGCTTCAAGCTGGGAGGTTAGAGCAGTAATCCTAGAGCGCTGATGAGATTGCAGGGAATGGCACAGAGCACTCCAGTATGTATGGTGGATGCTCCAAGCAGGAACTCCGTGACCCTACAGTGACAAGATACTAGCGGTAAAAGGAACACTATTAGCATTGTAATGGACTGCTACAATCCACTCAGTGCCTTTATCATTTGTATCCAATGTTGTCTGATTAGTTGGGAGCTAACACACATGCACACACATGCAAAAGAATGGAAGAGAAAATAATATAATACAGAATAGCATAATATAAAATAATAGGATAAATAAGAGAAGAGGGTGTTCCGCACCTGAACAAAGACATAATCATCCTGGACAATCAGGGAGTTATGGTCAATATAGCCTGGAAAGGGCTTGCTGCGAGTGGCTTCACTGCAGTTCTGCATCTTGCAGGTGATGTATTGGGCATCTGAAAGGAAAAGAACAAAACCAAGATGCTTGAGATCCTGAGCACAGATTCTTCCTACTGTCACAAACCTGTTTGCTGAGGCAGGATTTCTGCTTCCCAGCCTCACATGACATGAAGTAACACCATCCATTCAACACAACACAACACTTCTTTCCCTTACACCCCTCATAAATCCACCCCTGATTACTTTCTTCCTTTAAGTTCCTTCCTTCTTTGTCTCCCATTATTTCTTTCATTCCACCCCATGCCAGTCATGAGAGGTATACGTTGCTCCTTTATACCAAGACAGAGCCCAGCATAGCTTATCTGATTACTCCACGCCACTCTTGTGGTTCCGTGCTGGAAGTAGACCAGAAGCAGCATTTGAAGGTGGCACAATGTAATGCTTGTGGCTCAGGTCTGACAGAAACCTAGTCAAGGGCATATCATTAAGCACTGTTACCTGCCCTGCTGAGTTTACTTGGATGCTACCCAGGCTTAAGCTTAAAGCAAGGAACTGGGTGAGGGAAAAACAGAGCTGTGAAGGACCCTTTACAGAGGCAAAAACCAGCCAAAATCCTCTGACTTCAAAAGTAACTATGGGTCTGAAGAGTTGTGTCTATGCTGCAGGACAGATACTCTCTGTGCTGAGCCTTTACAGTTTACCTGTCATCCCCATGGTGTGGGATTTGCTGTAGAGCATGACAGCTTCTCCACGATCACATGCTGAGTTTATTTAGAACATGGCCAAGGCCCAGAGCATTCACAAGTATGAGGACACCTGCCCCATAATATCACCACTAAGAACCCCTTCCACAGTGCATCTCTATTTCCTACAGCACCTACACTCTGCAGAGTAATTCAGATCACCTTGGAAAGTAATTCAGACCACCTCCTGTTCAGGGGTTTTACCTACTTCTCTGTTGACAGTGTAGATAGATGCACTCTGGCAAACCTGGGCAATCATTCCACACTCTCTTGAAACTAGAGGCCTTAGCAGTTTCAATCAGTCGTACGTTTTGAAGTAAACGGACTAAATGCAGCCCCAAAGCCATCTCATCCACTGTCACTGCATGGGATGTCCTTATCTCCTATTCTGAAGCACTGCAGGGTGCTCATCTCATGATCCATCACCTGAAGAAAAACAATTTTAATTTCTTCACGGTGGTAATTTATCCTAGAATATAGAACCAGATTCTCAGTATTCAATTTAGTCTCTTTCAAATCAATTGAGAAGTTGCATTTTGTTTAATGACAAAGCTGATTTACAGGAAGAAGGATTTTAGCATTTTAGCATTAGCACTTATATGACAGAAACACTACATGGCATTTAACATTAGAACTATTTCTAATCTTTTTCCTTGTTGGAGAAGCGCAGCCCCTTGTTTGATATAATTACCACCTTCTGATCAGAGAAGTAGCATTTTACACTGAAATAGAAATAGCTTGAATTTTACCATCTCATATTTAATCTTGGTTTTAATTAAAATCTATCATTTGGCATTTCTTTTCTTGCTTCTAAGGGCTGTTGACTTCTGCTTGAAACACATGCAGGATAACGAACCTTCAGGAAAGTTTGATGAGGGATGATTTTACCCCGGCATTTGTAAAGTTCTTGGAATATATAAAGTGCCAAGTAGTATTAGTCACTGCAGTTTATAGCATTTTATGCTTTTGCAGCTCACTGCAAAACATTAATTAATACAGCCTGGAGAGCATGATCAAAATGTATTTCCCTTCAGAGGGACATGATTTTTTCCACATTAGCCACGAGAGGGCAGGGAACGACGTAACTCCCAGCCTGCTCATTCCAGGGAGCTCAGGAAAGTTCCCTTTCAGAGCTGTTCAGCCCTCTGCTCCTAGGAAGAAGAGGGACAAGGGGGTCAGAGCCTCCTCCACCACCCAATGGTAGTGTGTGGTGCAGCACGTCCCCTCCTTGTCATAAGATGGAGAACGGGCACGCATCTCTTCACCAGCAACACAAACAATTCCCGCTCCTCCTGTTTAATTCAATCCATTGTATCATGAAGGACAGCCCTCCGCACCTGCCCCCACATTCACAGAATCATAGAATAGTTTGGGTTGGAAGGGACCTTTAAAGGTCACCTAGTCCAACCCCCCTTGCAATGAGCAGGGTCATCTTCAACTAGATCCGGTTGCTCAGAGCCCCGTCCAGCCTGACCTTGAATGTTTCCAGGGATGGGGCATCTACCACCTCTCTGAGCAACCTGTACCAGTGTTTCACCACTCTCATAGTAAAAATTTTTTTCCTTATGTCTAGCCTAAATCTACCTTCTTTTAGTTTAAAACCATTACCCCTTGTCCTGTCACAACAGGCCCTGCTAAAAAGTTTGTCCCCATCTTTCTTATAAGCCCCCTTTAGGTACTGGAAGTCCGCAATAAGGTTTCCCCGGAACCTTCTCTTCTCCAGGCTGAACAACCCCAACTCTCTCAACCTGTTTTCACAGGAGAGATGCTCCAGCCCTCTGATCATTTTTGTGGCCCTCCTCTGGACATGCTCCAGCAGGTCTATGTCTTTGCTGTGCTAAGGGCTCCAGAGCTGGACACAGTACACCAGGTGGGGTCTCTCATTCTGTCCCAAGAAGGTTCCTGATTGAAATGCCTGGCAATCCTGAGCTTAATCAAAGCAGCATCAGTTGAAATGGGCTGGCAACACCACCCCCTGAGCTGTTGGCAAGACTGGGTGACTTTTCACACATGGGATCGAATCACCCAGCATAGAGCTATATAGGATGAGACCGCTGTTTCTCACCTTGTTTCCTTTTTTTCCCCCACCACCATTGTTTCCTTTTCCTTCCACAGGCACATTGGCCAGGAGACGCTAAGAGGATACTGCAGTGCTGTCTTACTTCCCATGCAAATGGGTTATTTATCCTGAGAGCACAGGGAGGTAACAGGATGGGTGCTGCTGGGACCAGCCAGCAAAGAAGATTAAGGAATCTCCTCCACAAGAGATTTTAAAGAGCAGGCCAGGTTGACATCCATTAGAGGTGACTGAAGTTTTTTTGATCCTGTTTTAATGGAGGAATGGGGACTATGTCTATTTCTGCTGTGATCACAGGAGTCTCTGCAGCAGTGATTGTACCATTGATGAAGATTTACTAAGGCAATTCCTGTGAACTTTTACAGTGCAATTCTCCACGGCTTCAATTCTAAAATGCCAGTAATAACTACACTAAAGGGCAGAGCACCGAAATTGCTTAAGCTAATCTCCAAAACAGCCAAACCCTGAGATGTGCACACCAAGAAAAGCTTCCTCTGCTATGGGAGACAGAAAGAAGGAAAAGCAGGCTTCTTGCAGTGCTTGGATCCCTCTTTCTTCCTAAGGGAAGTTTTGCTGTGCTCACACTAACTCAAGGATTTTGTTTTGGCATTTGATTCTCATGGACATTTTATGTGATTCCATTGGCAGAGCTTTGTAATTTAGCATTAATTAATGTCAATTAACGTATTCAGTTGCTAAGCTCTGGAATTAATTTCATTAGTTTTCCTGCACAGATGTTTTCCCTGCCATAGGTAATTAGGACATTATGCTTTTCATTTCCAGAACCCTCACCTCCAACAACAGCTGCTGTTTTTAATATACAACAACAATGTCACGCTGTGCCTGGAGAGAAGAACATAGCAACTCCCAGCTCGTACGCCCCCAGACACTTTGATTTTGACAGGTTTAGACACCTAGAGTAGGATTCTTCTCAGGGAATGGCAGCTATTTCTAAAGAGGAAGCAAGAAAAGTCACAGAACATAAGAATGGAGAAGACATCTTGTAAGGGAAGCCTCTGACAAAATTAATCTGTTTCAGAGGTGAAAGAGAATTGCAAATGCTAACACATAGCAAAAGTTAAGAGCCAGGGGCACCCCGTGCCATGAAGTATTTTAGTATTTTCTGTTTAGCTCAAGCTCCATGCTAATATGTTCTCAAGGGAAATGCATCCAGCCTGTCCCAGAGACACTTCTTGGTTCAGTTAGTGGAGATGGAAGGTTATTGGTGGTTACTGGAGGTTGGTGAGGCTCTGCAAAAGTACACAGGAGAGTTTCAAATCCCTTCCTAAAGCAGAGCGTGACTTTCTTCAGGATACTCTGTTGCCAAGTGTTATTTTGGATGATGTATCAAACCCTAATACCCACTGCTTTCTAGTCTAAGCTTGCACGTGTATCTTTTGAAAACCTTATTTGATCACACAAGGAGAGTCAGAGAAAACATTCACTGTATTCACTGCAAATGTATAATTTTTTTTTCTTGTCTTTAATTCATTGAGGAATGTGTCCTTCTCTCTACAAATAAATCCACTAAGGACAAATCGCGAGTTTATGCAAAGAGCATCCACATAATCTATGACTTGTTTGTCTTCTAGATTTACTATGGAGTATCCTAGTTCATTACTGAGCAGCTTTAGACACTAGGGGTAGTTTCTGCTTTTGAAGGATGACTGGTATGCTGTAACTAATGAACCGTAAGAACATGGTAGTAACATATCTCAGTGAAAGACCCAGGCCTGTAACCCCTCTCCAACAGTGACTAATAACAGATGCCTAGAAAAGGTTATAAGAATTTATCTAGGTGCCTTGGTAGTCCAGGTACACCTTCAGCATCCACTACCTCCCATGGCAATGAGTTCCAGATTTTATTTAAATATTCTCCCATATTTTAATCTTTCTATTCCTTTTTTGAGAAACACACAAAATGATTGTTTTATCCATTTCCATCTGGTCCGAATGTTGATTTGTGAAATGTTTATGATATGAGAATATAGTCACAACTCTCCAGGACTCAGCAACTGCAAACCAATTAACCAATAATGAAGAGCAGTGAAATGAAACTATCCCATTTACTAACTACTCACAAATCTGTTTTTATCCTGCTGTTACTTTTTCTTCATTGCATGTCAGAGTCAGGAATCTTTCTCTATGTGGGGAAGTATATCCTCTGCCATTTCTGGCATAAGGATATAATTAGAGAAACTAGCAGATATCATTCTCCAGGACAAATACTAATCATGATCAGGAAAAAATACTAATCATGATCAGGAAAAAAAAAATCACGACACAGTTTTAGTGTACCATGGGAATTAATTCACCACTCTAGCTATGTTAGCAAAAGACTGTCAGGCTAGGTTGCCTACTCTTTTTTTTTTTTCCACAGCAGTGATTATTTTGTTCTTTCTAGCAATGTTCTGTGAAAACAGAAATTAAAGTCCTAGCACAACTTTGTGATTCAGACACCATTGGCCAGATGCTCAGTCCCTGTTGATGAACAAGCAGAGCATGCCTGCTGACCCCAGGTGAGGCTTTGGTTTACCTGCATTCACAGCAGCATCTAAATTACCTTTCAATAAGAGAAGTTGCTGTGTAAATCAGGACAGCAGAAGAAAAGCAAAGGAAACAAAAGTACTTTTAAATATCAGGAGCTCTCTAAATTTTTCCAGCACATTAGAAAACCCCTTAGCTTCTTTCATCCACACTTAAAAAAAAAAACAAACCAACAACCATAAATTAAAAACTTTACTCAAAATTGATTGGCATCTATCTACATAAGTGAATGCGTATCTCATATATGTATCAGTTGGTTTTCTTGACTTGCACCTATAGAAACTGTCAGTTAGACATCCTCTGAATCAGCTTTGCCATTCTCTGGAGGGCCAGTGGGTACCCAGTTAGTCTCCAAGTGCCTTGTAGGAACCCATCTTTCTAATTCTCACCAACAGTCTGGATTCCTCAGTAGGCATCACCTGAAAAAAGATTACCTCCCATGTCAATTACCTCTAATCAGGCCTTACTGGGACAACCCTCCCTAGCTCAAATCAGAGAAGCCCATTAATTAAGGATCTTTCAGGACTTGTATATTCTTTACAAACCCAAAAGCCACATGTCATTAAGTTTATAAACCTTCTGAAAGCACTTCAAGCTACACTTGAGCAAACCTAGATTTAACTTCTACCAGTCACTCTGCCTGCTGACTGTGGTGGTGAATGTAACAAAGAGAAGCTTGTCATGTGGTTAGGAACTGTACGGGATTAATTGCCTTACTGGGGTGTTGACCTGAAACCAGGAGGAAAAAAAAAAAAAAAAATCACAATTCCTGCTGACTTTGCTGGCTCGCCTTTGATCCTGTTCCAAAATCAAAGTTGAACACCAGGAACACCCAAGTGTACAAATGGAAATGTGAGATAAGGTTTATATGAACTTCTTCCAACCAGAAAAATCAGTTTTACCACTATGTTCTCAGTCCCAGATTAGGTCTAAAGCCTTTAAAAAATAAACAAAACCATCACATTGACAAGATGAAAATTTGCCTGGTGCTGTCCAAAATTTACACAACAAGATTAAAAACATAAATGGCAATGATTAGCTCTGCAAATCTGTCTCCATCAATACAACTAAATTGCACAGTCTGTACTCAGTTTGTTCATTGCTACCTGCACTCTAGCTTGATGAGACACAGTGTGTTCAAAAGGAGTCCAGATTTTTCTGGATCCCAAGGAAAAAAAGAAGAAAAAAAAAAAAAAAAAAAAGAGGGAGAATGTGCACTCAGGTACAACATTACTAACCAGATCTTCAGCAGGTGTAAATCAACATGCCACTGAAGTTATACTGATTTATGCCTGCTAAGAGACTCCTATTTTGGTCCTTGTAAACCTTTTACATTATGTATATAAACACAATAAATAACATGCACAGACAGACCATAATCAGGGAGCAGAGATAGAGAGTTATGGGTGTTCTAGCAGGGAAAGCCCAATACTAAGCTTGCTGCCGACAGACGTTCTCAAACAACCCTGCCAGGGAGATGGGCTAACAACCGTAGTCTGCTGACATTTCTACTTCTTCTCACCTAAAGCTGGAGTTGTACTACTCAGCTTCTGCTGAAAAAGATACCAGCACAAGAATTAGGTGTTTTTTCTTATTAGTACTGAGTTCAGCTGTTTTTTCCTTAGCCCTTATATTTCCACTTCAGGATCTTTTATTTTATTGTACAGATTGTGTGGTTGTTTCCACACTGCTCCCATTTCTTTCCTTCTTTCTCCCTGCCTTGTGTTGGCAAGTCTACCTTCTCAAATTTAATCCCTTTATTGAATTTTTACACTTGGTTAACTCTCAAAAGAGATATTCCAAACAAAGTATAAACAAGTAAATGCAAGAACATTAAAAAAACCCACAAACAACACACAAAAATCCCCAAGAAAAATTATTTGCAAATTACCCTCAGCTTGAAAAAAGATACCTTTCTCACTTCAGCACACTTCACCCCGTTGCCCCACTGGCAGACACACACATGCTTTGTTCCAGACGAGAAAAGTTTGTTCATCCATGGGAGCAGGATCATGGTTACTTCGTCCAGGAAAAGGAGACTGATTTAGTACTTAAAAAACAGGCTCTAGTAGCCAGAAGAATATACGAATATACCAAGTTGGTCATGGTAACTAGAGTAATGGACCATGGGCACACTCTTAGGCTGAGTCAGTCTCAAAATCCTGTGACCTGAAGTGCTACCAAATGTCTTCTGGCAGAAATTGCTGTTATATGTTCCAAGGTTACTACTTCCAGCTACCCACTGCAGTCCTCTGCCCGAGATCAACACTCCCTGGAACAATGGGCAAAACAGAGCGTGCACTTACTGAAAATCCAGCACATTTTCTTATATCGCCAATAAGCTCAGCTGGGGACCTCCTGACTCATGAGCAGAAGTTTCATCCAAATGACTGGTTGGCAAGAGGGGTCACCACTGGCTGAAGGTTTGACACCACCGTTATATTTACATTAGTAGTTCTGTCACTGCCTAAACAGAAAAACTTAAGTTGTGCTGCCTCACAGCTAAGCCAATGTAAGTGTGCAGAATCAGTTACTAGAGCTCAGCTGATGAGCAATAGTTTGTTATTCCACAATTCTTTATTAATATGCCTGACTCCTCAGTGAGGCCAGTTTCATCTACCTCTTTTTTGGTTTCCACCTTAAGAGCTGTAATAAAGTTACTAATTTGTTAAGCACTCAGGAAGTCTTCTGCAGAAATGTGCTATAGCTGTGCAAAATGTTCTTATTACAGACTAAGAACTCAAACAAGATCATTCAAGGCATTTGGAGCATGGCACTTTCTCTGCCCACTGTGAGCTGAACATCCCTCAAAAGCATCACCAGAATATAGCTCCTTAAACATCAATTGTAGTGTTTCATCTCAATGACCTCAAATTCTTAATACCTTATAACAGTAATATTTTGTGCTGAAATAGACACTGCCCTGTTAGAATCTTTCATTCTCATTTAACATGTCCCAAGAAATAGAAAGCCTCATGTTCCCAGCCTTGCCACCATGTTCAGGTAAGTGAAATTGAGAGGAGAAATAATAATCAGAGATCATAAGTGATAAGAAACAGAGATAATACATTCTTTCACTTTTACTAATCTTGCATATCTTGAAATGGGAAGACCTCTAAAACTTTATGGTTTCTATCGCAACTTTATTTTCAAAATTCATCTTCCAAAAAATTCTCTTTCATGCTAAATTTCAGTAAGTTAAAAAAAACTGATTACCTTACAGTTACCTTTTCAGACAGTTTTTAAGTTTCCAATGACAAAATACACATTTTAAGTAACATCACTGCTTTTGGGGGTACAATTCAGGGGAGAATTTTATCCATTTTTAAAGGAATTGACTGCATCATTAATACTTACATAATGCAAATGGTAAAAATCTGCTTGTTATGTTGCAACAAAACTGCTATTTACTGTGGAAACAATATGGAATTACAATGAGGAGATCTATGGCAACCAGGCTTTCGGTGTGATGCCTGCCTGAGGCAATCCAGTGCTGTGGAAAAGAAATCCATGGAGGAAGATCTGCAAAAGCAGTGGAGCTCAAAGATAAACCTTGAAGAAGCATGGGTGGGAGGAGAAAAGGCCAGCGGGTAGCTTAGGGTGCCTGAGAGAATTTACAGCCAATTAGGAGAATATTTTGGAGTTGCAGGTAAAGGAGGCTCCTGGAATGGAGAAAAGCACCTCAAGAAGCAAAGCAGGGAGGGAGAGGAGCTGATGAAAGTGAAGGACAACAACAGGACAAGCAATAACAGTGAAGAATACACTTAGGCTGGTCATTAAAAGGTTTCTAATGCAAGAGAAATGAGGTATTTTCAAAGGTAGTACCTAAGGCAGAGTAACCCTGGTCTGTTAAAACTGTAAAGCTATGAACAAGGTGATATTATGTACTGTGTGAAACAACAGCAGCTAGACTCTGTGACCCAGGAACTTCTCTCCAATGCCATGTTTCCATGAACAAAAATCACGTAGGAAGAAAGAAAAGTGCTGTTATGTACTAACTCAAATTACTGCTTATCACCTATTCTTCCTTACCATGTTCTTGGCTCCTTTCACAGCCTGTTAATCCCAACTTTTTGCCTTCCTGCAAAGACTTCTCTTCTGACAGACCTGCCTTGGAACAGTCAAACCCCTCATATTAAATGAGCAGATCACTAAAGAGGTCAGATTTCCATCATGATATTGTGTGGTGACAGGTATATGAGAGCAGTCCAGAGCAGTACAATATTTGAAAGCTGATATACTTACGACCATCCACTGTTTTTGCCTCCAGGTGCACAAGGTCTGGCTCTCTACCGGACCCCATCATAGACCTGTACAAGACAGATTGATACAAAGACATTAAAAACAACAGATATCATAAATGTCTGAGATATTAATTCCACAGGAGATTCCACTGGACCTAAGCTCATACTCACAAGTAAGAGTTGATAATTTTGAAAGCATTTTTGAGTTTTCCTTAAAATAAACTTGAAAATTTGAAAGAAATTCTACTATTTTATTGAATCAACGCCATTGTACTTATGAGTTTTTTATTTCTGACCTCTTCACTTCTTTCCCCCTGGAGATTTGTTTCTGTTCTTGTTGGTGCCTGACATTTTGATGTGTCTCCTGGTTTCATCAGAAGGATGCATTTCAGTTCTGGGTGGGATACAGAAGACTTTAATTGATGGGATAATAGTGTTTGCCAGCATACTAATTATAGCTGTTCCTTTATATTGGACATTTTATGCACATTTGCTTAATTGACACTCCTAATGATCAATATTCCCTCATTAATTAAGAAATTTTTAAAACCCATTTCAGCCTGAGACATTTTATCACTTCTGATCTAACAAAAACACTGTTCCATTAATAAAAGAAATGTCAGATTGACTCAGAAAATGACTGTTTGTTTACTCTGAATTAACAAGCAACAACATAAAGACGTTGAGCACTGCAAATAAGGGGTTTACGGACTCAAGCTTTGCTTCCATTGTCGAGGTTCCCCTGGACTGGCACTGCTGGCCTCAAGAACTCCCTGGGACAGTCCAAATGGCCAGTGGTTTGATGGACAGTCTGAATTATGGCAGTACTGAGTGCAAGTATGTGCTGATTCCATCGTACAGCAGCCTCAGCAACATCTCTGACAATCAGTCTTGTTTCTGGTCTTGTTCCTAACATCCAAGTAATAATCCTAGATTAAGGCTAAGGGTTAAACAACCAGTTTCTTGTTAGCTGCCTGACCTCCAAGTTAATAGATGCATGAGGAAAGAGAAACGTTTATTTCCAGTGATAGACAAATTAGATGCTGTTCTGTTCAAAGCCTCATTATATTTCAGGAAATCAAAAGTGAGGTTCAAACAGTGATTTAGACCTTAATTCAGTTCCCACTGACTGCAATCAGAGGCAGCTCCAGCCCTTAATCATCATGCACATTAACTAATAATCATTATAAAAATGTTAACAATAACAAGACTATCTGTGTCCTGATTAATCCTAAGCTTTGCTTGACAAAATCTGTAACAATTCTCTAGCTAGAAAAGGTTTGGATTTTTTTGGTCTCCTTTTCTGGGGACTGGAAGTTTCAGAAAAGACTCTGAGCCAGCATTGCTTTCACCTCTTCTTCATTTTTAATAGCATATATGGCAAGGTCTTTTTCTCCTAAACATTCAACTTCCATTTAAAATCCCTGCTTCCTGATAACTGACACCAGGTGGGGGGGAAGAGAGTACCTTCCTAGGGCATTTTTTCCTTTACCTGCTATCATCAGCAGATTTGGGGCCAAAATGCTGGGCCTGCTAGTTACAATTCAGTTCAAAATAGATAGATGCCAGTGACAAACAGCTCTAAAAAACTGTGGAACGACTAAGCTTGTAATTTGGCATATCTCCTTTTTATTGTTTATTCAAGTGGGCTTTAAGCACACCTGGAACTGGGCTATTGCAGAAGACACAGTACAGCTTTGTCAGTGCATTCCTCCTCCTGACCTCACACAGCCCCATGGGGATGTGAACTCTCCAAAGAAAAAAAGGATTATATTCCACGGATTTGAACACTTTGTCTCTTCAGAGACCCACAACAATGGTATTCATACAGCAAAGAGCTTGTTGCCCTAGTTAAAGCCTGTGAGTCTCCAGTCAGGTGCATTGTGAGTTTCCTCCTCGCAGTGCTATTCTGACCGCAAGAAACACCTCTACTGCATCTTCTCAGGCAAAGACAGCTAATTCAGAATGAGATGTCTCACTGATGGATGGGACATGATTGTCACTGTTGTTTTCACTTGTGATATGAGCCATAATTTACATCAAACTCTTAAGCGTCTTAAAAGCAGAGTATAAATATATGGACCCACCAAGCCCTGAAAGTTAGAAGGCTGCAGCTGTAGTGACCTGCATATTACTTAGTCTCTCACCATGACAGCTGGTATTGGAACTACAGAAGCTTCAACTCAAGGTAGAATTAAGCCATCAATTGTCCCAAGGATATACAGAACAAGGATGGCTGAAACATGACTGGTGATAAACATTATTCACCTACTCAAGGGCTTCCTTTCTTTTGAAATCTCCTAACCCCTGCAAATTAGAAATGTGATGACAAAAAAAGATGAAAACTAAGGCCCAGAAAACCTAAGGGAGTTCCTAAAGTCAAACAGGACATTTGAGGTAGAGGCAAGAACCATATTCAGGTCTTCCTATCTGCTAGATCTTTCTTTCTACCTTAGAAAGTACACATTCCATTGCTTTGATATATAACAGGCTTAATTTACTTGTGACAGCACAAGGTTACAGTCAGGCCCATAATATTAAATGATAACATGAACAATCAGTTGCAAAGGACAGGCAAAATACAAATACATATCTGCTCAAATCAATATTAGCTGTACACAGCTGACAGCCAGAAACATATCACTCCCATCTGGATTCTGCTGAGAGCTTACTGACCAGAATTTTTTAATGTCATGCTTTCTTGTATCTTGCTGTCTTGTTCCATGGTAGCCCTGTGATATTTCTCTCTACACCCCTCCATACCCCCTGAAAAGGCACATAAAGTTATATTCATCTTACCCAGTTATACACTATAGATATTTAACTCTTAGCTAATCACACTCAACTCTTTTTGCAGGCAGTGAGGAGAAACAGGCAGTTTTGCACTGTGGTTCATCTGAACGGTGTTAGATACATCTTCATGAGAAGACAAACTTTATCCTAGAAAGGGCTGTTTCTCTCCATTGACTATAAGATGTCTGGACACCTACACTACAGACACCCACATGTGATCACTTAAAGCTCCCAAAGCAGGTAACACAACAGACCTGAAGCATGTTTATTACCTACATTTAAAAACATGAATTACAAATAAACTATGGATTGTAAGGAAAGGAGAAAAAGAATGTCTTGGGCTGCCTTCTCTCTGGGAGAACCAATGTTTTATATAGCTTAACTCAGCTTTATAATTTACTATATAGCATGTTAAAGACTAGGAGAAATTCAGAAATGTGATATTGACCACAGTGAGCATATACAGGAGATAAATGCCATGCTCTTGGTTGCACTGCACTTGAGAACATGCACTTTGTAGGAAGATAGACATCCTTTTAGTGTTTAGGACAATCAGTTCTTAAAGCACCTACTGGAAACAAGATATTAGGAACTGTGGAATATACATCAGAAATCTTAAATTTTTAGTATGTCAGCCAGACCTATCACAACACTACTGAGCATGCAGCTATTTTCTTGGCTTTTTCATTTGGTTGAGGGAAAAAAGGATCATCCTTAGAAGCTGAGCAGGACAAAGTACTTCTACAAGCCTGAGTATTATTAAGTAACAGTGTTAAGCCCATGGCATCAGTATGAAACAAAATGAATAAACCTAACTGATTTCAAAGAAATTTCAGTCCTGACTGATGACCGGATTTGAAGGTTCTTATACCAAAACTAGAGTGATTAATAAATAAAATCTTCAGACATGGAAGAAGAAAACTACATGCTAGATTTGCCTTAGATAATACCAAAGCCTCAAACTCAGGGTCTCTAACTTGATAGAACTGCCCACTCCATTATCTTTTGTGCATGTGGTCAATGCAACCTGGTCAACGTACACTTCACAAGCTAAACAGGGAAAAGTACTGTGCACTTATTAACCAAGCACCCTGCAAAGAACAGGCGTACGGATGAACAACACTCTGGGACCCACTCAGTTACTGATTTCTCTCAGAAATTTCTCTAAAAATAAACCGCAGTCTAAAACTTTGCTGTGCCCTATTCTGAGCAACTTTTGTTAGCTATGCTAGCAGCACTTTCTTCTCATATTTCTCGATTCTATTCTTCCTTTTCAGCATCTGTTCTCAAAGACCAATCACTCATACATCCACAAACTTTTCTTCTCGTCACAGTCTACGTTTTCACTTTATGGTAAAATGCCAGCATGCCCTTTGTCTGTCCCTTTAATCTCAGGCTTTCTGTAATACTCCCTGAAACTTCAGTACACCAGGGATATGCTTGCAACACTTTCTGCTGAACAGTGCCTATTGTATTTTTGCGATTAGCTTTTTGTGTTTTGTTGGTATAATTGTGTGGATGTTTTGAAAAAAGGAAAAGAGAAAAAAAAAAAAGAAAAAATCTTTGGGGAAAATGAGGATTTTAAAAAAGCCAAGGGGAGTGCAAGGCAGTGACCCCACTGCCTTTACAGAGAAGTTGCTCACATTATGAAAATGTAGGACCCCCACAATCCTGTTACAGTCACTTCCTAAAATTTTAATCACCATCAAGCCTGCTAAGTAGTCATCTGCACTTGAGAGCTTCACAAATCAATATCAGTGGCTGCAGCACCGTAATTGCTCTGAATGCAGATTCTACATTCACCGTGAGAAGCAGCACAGGGAAAAGACCCTGAATCATCCTCTGGTTTAGAACTAGGCTGAACTAAACAAAAGCAGTCTGGCACTGCCCATTGCACAGCAAATGCTAGTTGGCATATTTCTGTAGTGACCAACCCCTTGCCATCTCTCCATCTGAAACATTTCTAAAACCTTGGCTTCCTTGGCCTCTCAGCTCTTCTGAGCCAAGGAAATTCAATAGAGACCCTGTTATCCTGGGGTTTCCACCTCTTCTATCTTTTTTCACTTCGAAGGACAAAAGCAATTGTTTATAGATGCTGGGAACAGATGAGGTTTGCAAGGCAGTCAGACCACTCAGAACTGCAAAAAGGCGTCATTGTGAACACAGCAAAAGCTTCCACTTGGTGTACTTAATTTCAAACTACCATTTTTCATAAACAAAGAACTCGAAGCACCAGACAAGGGCTCCATCTCAAGGGCTTGTGAATTCTGGAAAGCAGCTTTGCGTGCCTTTGGTTTTGGATACTTGACTTCAGGCACAGTAACACCATATCTGGGACTACATGCATAAGAAACTTGATGGCAAACTTTTCATATGTATTCCTTGTATCATACATGCTCACAGCAGCCAAGATCAAAGTTCTTTTAAGCTAAGCAATAAAAGGCAATGTTATTTTACAGAATCTTCAAACAAATGGTCCAGAATGCAAGGCTGGAAGAACAGAAATGCTACTATGCCCTTTTCACAGACAGAGCCAGTGCGAATGTCATTCATTCTTTACATGGGGACAGAGAAATTATGCAGCTTTCCCATGTCTCAGAGGAAAGGAACAAGTGCAGAATCAGGACTCCTATAACCATCCCTCACCACCTTTATGAGGGAAACAGGTATGATTTGTTCATGCAGCAAAGGATAGCAGACAAATGACAGGTAACAGCATGACTCTACTAAAGTGGGTGGAATGAGATCTGGCCATTTTGAGCTTATCGACACTGACTCAGACTAAGTTAGAAGTGGCCGCAATGCAACATCAAACACAAAAGTGAGACATCGCTTGGAAAATCCAGTTTGACCCCTCATCATTAAAAATGCTCATTTGCTTCTGTGCCCCTTCTTCCCCTTCCCAGAACCTGTTCTGATTCTCTTTCTGGACATTAGACTGTAGTTGCATTCTGCAGATGACTTTGTACTTAACACGTTATTTATTTTGAGATGTCTCCTGACCTTCAGCATTCCTTCTTCCCAGTCCCAATTTGAGCACACCTCCATCTCCACATATACTGCATTACACAGAAAGACTAATTAGCTGCAACAGACAGATAGAAGAGAGAACATACTCTCAGAGATCCTTATGCCAAAGTTGTCCTATGAACATAAATATTCTAACAAGCTTTATCCTGTCACAATAGAGCTATAAAGTTGCTCTGTTCAGCACACGATAATGGCTTTGTAATTCAATTATTGGTAGAATTTGCCTTTGGGGATTTATCTTCCTTTAGCTTCAGCACTCATGCGAATCCCTTATCGTAAATCTTGCCCACGCAAAACCAGCTCCCCAACTGCCTCTGGGACACATCCTGCCACTTTATGTTAAAAAACTGACAGCTTATTCCAACTTAGTGAATGGCAGGTTTTTGGTTTTGTTTTAAAGGACAGAATGAAAACAACAACAGTGGATGACGTTCATGGAGTCCTCAGCAGCATCAATTTTTTGGTTCCACTGATGCTTCTATAACAGTCTAAATCCTAATTGCTATTCATAAAAATAGTAACATGTAGCACGGAACAGGGAGCTTTTTGTCCAAAGATACAAAAGTACTTGACAATCAACCTTTAAGTAACCTTCCCTGCATGCTACTGATTTGTTCAAGACCTATGGAAAAGTACAAGACCAGCAGACCAAGTCAGAAATAGGGGTTGAGGAAAATTTTTGTTCCCAGCTTTATAGATAAACTCCACTGATTAGTCAAGAGCACAGGGACCCCATTGATTTGACCAAGTCACACAGTTGTTGTGTGGTAGAGACAAAAATAGACCCTGGAGTCCTCCAGGCTCCTTTTTCTTTTACTACTATATTGACTCCATGAGGACTTTGCAGATACTCTCTGTTCTTTTGCTTGCAGAGGTCAGTGAATCTGCCCCAGGGAGCTTAGCGTGGGAGGGAATTCTTGTGGTTTCTTTAGTTCAGTCCCTATTATGTGAAATTTTACAGATTTTGCTGTTCCCGGAACATACATTAAAGATTGCTTTCTAGCTGTAACATCTCTTAACCATATTCTCTTGTCATGTTTTAGAAACAAAGGGCCAGATTCCAGACACGCATAATTCAGCACTTCATTTCTTTATATTTGCCCAATAAATCTCCCTTGGCAATAATCTAATTAGAATTTCCCTGCTACGTCTCTGCACTATTCTTTCCCACATTGTCCAATTATATGAAATGTTATAATTTTGTGCAATTCCACTGGCAGCCACTGGGCCAAATCCAGCCTGTGCTGTGCTTTACTCAGTTTGTCACCTTTTCTCTAGAACTGATGGAAAATAGCAGTGCAGTGAGTAAAGCCCAACTTTTCGTAGGTGTGTCACCTCACAACACCGACCCAGAAAAACAGGTGGCTGTGCTGCTAACACTGAAATAGATGAGCAGTTAAATGGGGGTAGTGGTGTGATTTCCAGGCCATGGGGAGTCACTTCTACTTTCACCATCATTTTTCACAACCTTACAGTGGGATTATCCGCAGCCTTCCAACCCCATGATGTTCACATACCTCACAGCTTCAAGAACAGTAGCAAACCAAGCCTTCTCCCCTGCTGCAGTAACACCACAGCTCTCTGTGGGAAGCTCCAGAGAGGAAACTTGGCTGAAACTCTGAAATAGATGGATGTGAATTCTCAGGGAGGTACATATTTATTGCTGGTAACACTGGGTGGGAGGAATGACTTAAAATGAGGATCTAAAGTAAAGGGAAAAAAATCAGTTACCAGGATTAGATCCTGATTTTAAGATGGTCCTCCTGTCCTACATCTTTTTTTCATATATTGCAGGAAACTTAAGACATCGTACTGGCTTGAAGGGAGAGACAGAGGAAGGTACCCTCTACTTATAGCCTCTGAACTCAGCTCCCTGATATAATGGACCAAACCTACCTGATTTACTGCTTCTCTGCTGGTACAGTCTAATAGGATCACAGTTTCCCACTGTGTTAAGACACGTATTTCTGGCACCTTGTAGTGCTGTGGCCCAGTCAGTATGCTCCACAGGAGGCCAGGAAGTCATTTACAGCAAGAGTGTAAAGTCAACTCTGGTAACACAGTATGCTGCTCATTAAACATACAACAGAAAATACCAGTGAAACCTTCCTGACATATATCTAAGCAAATCCACAGCTAACTTTATTATACAACTGCCTCAGCCTCTGAAGGGCTGCCTTTTATAGGTGCACACAGAGAAATCAGCTGCTTAGTCCGACGCCCGTTGAAGACTGACATGTCCCAGGGTCCTGTGTAGCACTGCAGGCCTCTGCTACTGAGTAACCCCCAAATCGAGATTTTGAACCTGTTATATGGATGCCTTCCTACTTCTGCAAATCTTTAACAGGGGGAAGTGGGTGATGGAAGAGAAGCTGAAGCTTGTGGGAGTCTGTATTCATTTATAAAGTATCTCTGGATAACTTTTTTTTAAGATAAGTCAGCTGAATTGGAAAAACCAAAACACACCAACCTATGCATCAATCAGACTGGGGCCTCTCAGTCCCAAAAGGCTTATTCAGGTGAATATGTCTCTTCTCCCTATTCAGAACAGGAGGACAAGGCTCTAAGGCAATGAAGGGGGCAGAGTCAGGTAAATGGTCAAGACTGTATTCAGTTATGACTTTTAGGAGAAGATTCAAGTTACTGTTTTACCCCCATCTTTATTGTCCCCAGGATAATGAAATAGGGTTGAGAACACTTTTTCTCTCACATGGTGGAACTCTGCCAAATTAAAGATTTGGGACTGAGGAGTTATATTTTGCTCTGACAAATCTTGATTTGATTATGATTAAGAAGTTCTCTCAAGAGACTATGGGGACCAGAGGATCTGGTTATTATAGACTCAGATCACCAGAGGGCTATCAACCTCTGCTGTGTGACTGCGGGAAATTTTCTCAGCCTTGTCCAGGGAAGAAAGATATGTATTTTGGATCTCAGTTTCTTAAGAACTAAAACATCATAAATCCAAAGAGTCTAAATGAGAAATAAGCTTTTAACAGCAACAGAAAAAGGATGCTGCACATATTTTTTCTGCTCTTGCTCACCCACATGGGGCTGGCAAGTTTGTATCTCTGGAAGTCAGACAGGAATAAAATCCTAATTCCCAAGATAAATCTGAGAGATTTCAGCCTTCATTTGTACCTAAAAGATAGAGCTACATCAGTGTCCAGCTGTCTGAGAACTGTAAGCAGAGGTTTTCACTAAATCCATTGAAAAGCCAGTGGGATCTTTAGTGGATACTGCCAACTGAGAGTATGCTTCCTTGCACTCTGGCTGGGCAGGATGTAACACTGACCTTTCTGGTGAGAAAACGGTAAATGTCAGGGGCACTGAATGGTGACAAAGTGCTCTAATGTGTGTTACTCACCATCAGTAATGTTAGCAGGAGCAGCAGCATGGTAAGGCCCAAGGAAAGGCATGGTTGCAGATTTGCTCTTCACTCTGGTCCCTGGCAGTGTTGCTTGCCTGCTGCTCATCTGTATCATTAGGCTGGCAGCCATGAAGCTGCCTAAAAATATTATAAAGGTAATAGCAGCTTGTGTTATAAAGGCTCAGACCTTCAGTCTGACTTTCTCCCAAAGCCAGACTTCAACTGGAAGCAAATGTGTGGTGTTCGATTCAGAAAAAAAGAAAAGATGGAAATCAAGCAAAATTCACTACTCTTACTATTCCCTACCAGTCAGGTGCTTAATTCAGATCTGAAAACTGTCATGGGTCCTTCTGTGATGTGCTCCTCTGGCATGTGCCCATCTCCACCATATTTAAGCTATGAGATACATATATTTTTAATTCAATTTCTAGTATGCTTTAACTCATTGGTTATGGCTTCTGTGTTAAATCAAGCAGATGATTTCCTGGACAGGCTGTCACATTGCCCTTTGATTGGCATCTTCCCTGTCAGCCTCCAGCAGTTGCCCTGCAGTGATTAAAAGGTCTCGTTCAGCAATACACAGCATCATTTGTAAACAGCCCAGACACCATGCCATTTAAATTGCCTCAGCCCACCTGGGTGGGTGTGCAAATCTCACCAAGCCAAGATCTGACAAGAACATTGGGACAGTTTGCCCGGCTTGCTCCAACTGCTTGAATATATTGAAGTTTTTAACAGGGCTTTGACACTTTTTTCCTTTGATTTTCAGCTCTTTCAGCTCCTCCAATGAACACACTCAGAGCTTTTAAAATACAGTCTCTAGCCTCCTCTGCAAAAGATATATACTCTATATTCTATTCTGAAGATTAACTTTCTTTGCCATTGCTCATAAAAGAAACACAAATGTAGCCCTATCTACTCACCTGTCCTCCTAGCTGCTTATTATTTTATCTTTTTCTCCCTTTCAGTGTGTGTGCATATCTTTGTATTGTTTCGGGGAAAGGTTGGTTGACTGCTTTTTTACAACTTTTACATCCATTTTCTTCTCACACTCAGAAAAAAAACCAAGACAGAGTGGAGACATAGCAACATCTCTTAACTGACATATCTCCTGTAATTTCTTCAGGAAATCATTAACATCATGGATGCATGCCCCTACTGGAAATGAGATATACTATGATATGTTTTTACTTCTAATCAGCCTGTTACACCTATGTAGTGCATGAAAGTCCTGAGCTGTTGTTTTTTTTTTTTTTTTTTTTTTTTGTCTAATTAAGACAGTCATCTTGGAATCATAATATGGTTTGGGTTGGACTGAACCTTTAAAAATCATCTAGTCCAACCCCCTGCCATGGGCAAGGACATGTTTCACTGCATCTGGTTGTTCAAAGCCCGATCCATCCTGACCTTGAACGCTTCCAGGGATGGTGTATTCCCAACTTATCTGGGCAAGTGTCTCACCACCCTCATAGTAAAGAATTTCTTCCTTATATCTAATATAAATCTACCCTCTTTAAGTTTAAAACTGTTACCCCTTGTCCTATCACTCCATGCCCTTGTAAAACGGTCCCTCTCCAGCTTTCCTGTAGGCCCCTTCAGGTACTGGAAGGCTGCTCTAACATCTCCATGGAGCCCTCTCTTCTCCAGGCTGAACAACCCCAACTCTCTCAGCCTGTCTTCACAGGAGAGGTGCTCCAGCCCTTTCATCATTAAAGCTTTCTGGTTGGCTTGAAGTATGGAGGAGTATTTTCTTTTGCATTTCTCTTACTTGCTAATATGCGTGCAATACCCAAATAAGTTAAAAAAAAAAAAAAAAAAGAAAATCAATAACACTGATACAGTTAATGATTATAACTCAATGATATAGTTTACTGGCTAGGTTTTTCAGTTTTTAAGACACTTTCGTTATTTGGCTTCATTTTTTTTTTTTTTGCCCCCCTCCCCCAAGTTTTTCAAGTTTAGTTATGATTAGAATGATTAGAATTAACTAAGAATCTTTTCAGAAAATGTCTCATTTTGATTAAAAAAGCATTACATTTTGAAGACATTTTCATGAGCTTTTTAACCTTTTTTATTTTTTTTTCAGGACCAGCTCTAATTGTGATACCTTGGCTTACTGAAAATACTTTCTGGTTGAAGGCATGACTTGATCTGAGGACCGGAATAAAAATTTAGCTTTTAATGAGCCATTTTTGCACATATATTTTTGCCATATTGAACTATATGCACTTTGACTTTTTTTTTTTTTTTTTTTTGCAACTACTGGTCATGAATGTTTGGATTTGCAAGTCACAAGGTATCACTATTGCACTATTGAACTTTGCCTAGATGACTGGACCACTTTAAAAAAAACAAGAAAAAAAGTAAAGTAATTCCTAATATGACTGATTTGCCAATTGTGCTCACATTTGTATTCACTACAAACCAATGTCTTTGCCAGCAAAATTCCACCATAGAAATGTCTGCTGAAAATCACCAACTATCACAAAAATAAACTCAGAAGTATTTAGATAAAGCATTTATCCAACTCTTCTAACTAGCATCTACTGCATTCTCTTCCCTTAATGCCAACTACATTAAGAAACACTGTGCTATCAGCAATAATCCATGTATATTAACTTGCTGTTTCTGTATTACCCTTTTGCACTAATATTGCTAGAATACTCCTTCCTAGTAATTAGGATATTTTAATAGAGCACAGTTCCAGAATTACTAAGCACCTTGATAACTTTGATGCATTTTTCTGTCACAGTACATTTAACAGAAAAATCTCAAGAACCTGCCAGAGAAATAATAAAAAACATGAAAATTGTTGATACAGCGCAGATCTGTAGTGCCTTGGGGTTGTATGCAGTGTGGATTCTTTTGTGTTTCCATCAGACATATATGGTTACCTCTCTGAGTGGATTACAGTTTCACATGCCTAGATTATGCAAACAGATATGTGATAAAATACCCGAATTATAGCAATTATTAGAGGTGTCAGTTTTACAGGAGCCCATCACTAAAGTCTGCCCAGCACAAATGTGTCCTTACAACCTTTTAATGAGGTAGAGAATTACAGATGCCTTTTCCCCCCCGCCCCTTTTTTTTTTAAGATAAGAAAACTCCAGTCACCCCTCATTTTAAAGTTTGAGTTTATCTGCTCATCCCCCATCTGATATCTTCCTCCACAGAGTGACATTACAATCTCTTTCATCAAAAGTGTGGATGTCAGGGCACCACTTACAGCTGCAGGTGGAAGAATGAAAAGGGGAACAGAGGAGCTCTGAATAAACAAAGATTCTATTTTCGTCTTAATGACTCCTCTTACTGAAACAGAGGATACAAGAATACAAAATACATATGAGCTACAAGGAGCTGAGTTGTCTCTACACAGAGTGTCTTCTCAGAATTATGCAGTAGGCATCAGCGGATTGTTTTAATGTTATTCTTCAGGGGTTTAAATTTCAGTGGGGCGGTAGTAGGAGGGGGTGTTTCACAGAGCAGCCAAAAATAAGCAAATAAAAAAGGAAATTCTCTTGGAAGCAGATAGAAGAAATGGAGCTGAAAAGACACTACAGTTTCTCTGACAGCATTTACAGGCAGACTCTTCTCAAGGCTAAAGCTAGCAAGCTCAGTGGTGTTTACTCACAAGATGTAGAATGACCCACAAACTATTTATGAGACAACATTACAGAATAAAATGGCAATTAAAATATCAGTGAGCAATCAGGAAAATGCATCTTTGCTTTCATCAACCGTTCAAATCCGTTTAAAAGTCTTTAAAGTCTTCCAGATGTTTCTTCCCTGTCCGAAGAAGTAGTGTTAAGTAAATGCAGCCTCAGGAAGGCCTGATGCCAAAGTCTTTGCTTTGTGTCTTCCTGATCTTAGAAAAGTCCCAGTTTAGATAGTCCTGGAAGCAATCTGTATTAAAGCAACTCCTCAGCCTTCCTTAGATATCGGAATATAGCCCTCATTCTCCACTATATTATATCCCTCATTCTCTGCACAACAGAGCTATGTCCTGGTTGATCCCTTCAAAACCATTTGATTTAGAGAAAGCACGAGGAACAAGAGAGAGTATCCTCACAGTCTGCTTGCCTTGAAAAGTTGTGACTTTGAGCCATTATCCTTCACTGTTCATTTCTGCTCTTAAGAATAACTGGATGTCAATCTTCTGACTTTTCAGGTTGATTAGACTGCATATTTCCAAGCCAAAATGTATAATAATTAATTTTAAAAAACACAACACCAAAACCCAACAAACAAACCACAGGGCACTGAGCAAGGCTCTACCCAACTTGTACATCAGCACTGGCTATAGAGATGTTGCTGTAGAAGTTTGTATTTCAACTGTACATCTGCACCCTCTTATGTCCCAGTTGCCTTTTGCTTTTCTTGCATCGGGAGTCAGTAGTGGCCACGTTCTCAGTGCAAAGGGCTGCTCCTTCTGATTCAGCACCTCAGGCCCATTTTGTCCTCAGGTACTTGGCTGCACAGAAATGGAAATGCATAGAAAAGCCCAGTGTTGCTCTCTGTGGTGTACAAGTTCTCAATTACACATGCATAGCTCTCTTTTCTACTATGGATGGTTTTGAGGACAGACAGTGTCCATATAATTACAGATAGCAGTATTTTTTTTTCCAAGGTGATGATGATCATAATAAATAAGCCAGAATGAGATGCAACGCTGTATTCACATATATTATTTTTACTTTTGATAGCAGAAGTACAGTCTAGCTTACACTGAGGCATGTTGTACAAAGGACATTTTTTTCAAGGTGAAAATATAGGCTTGCAGTTTCATGTTTTGTTTATGGCTGTAGGGAATTATATGGGTGGTTGGAACATCTTTTCATCTTTTCAACTTATTCTTTGCCTTTGAACCTCCAAGTCTGAGTTCTCTTATTCGTTAGGTTCTAAGAGGTCTTCAAAGTTTGAGCTCCGTGGAAAGGGAAAATGATTATTTTCATCATTATTCTTATTGCAGGCATCCATCAGCTCAATTCACAATAAACCACTGCTGTAAGTAATGATGGGAAACTTCAAAAGGTTTAGAGTGCAGTACAGGACACAGGGATTCAGGAACAGGGATATTCTTTCCAGCTCTCTGACCCTCTTTAGTGAGTACAATTTTGTTGGATGTCTCAAAGACTGGGTCCCCAGATTTTTAGGACTTTCTGATTTTATTAGCCCAGAAAAAAACCCAAGAGATGTATGGGGCTGTGTGTTTGCATCTGGCATTTTGAAACCCTGTTAGGAGTCCTGTAGGAAAGAAATAGGAGTGATACAAATATATATATGTGCCTATCTGTACAGACACTCACAGAAAAACAAGTTTAAGTTAAAAATGGAATTTTGTTTGCAAAAGCTTCAGCTAACACAGATTCTGAGAAAGGATTAAAAAGAAGGAGCAGCAAACAAAATCTCTGGTATATCCTTTGCAGACCAAATATAAATTCAACTTTGGAAGTAAATTTGACCTAGAGCTCTTGCTTCTTTCATAAATTAAAAGAAAATATTTGACTGAACCACTCTTGAATCTTGATATGTTCAAAACCTGTGGTTTTGGCACAAACTCATCATTTAGAAGCTACCACGAGGGTCTTATTTTAATCATCTGGTTCAGTGCCTCCTGATTTCAAGATGACTATTTTATCAAAAGTTTCTCTTTTAAAGGCCAGATTCACAGGACATGAGCCAACTTATGCTCACAGGTGGACTATTACCTCCACAAAGAGCTGATCAGAAGTCTCACAGGTTTACACCAGTGTAAGCAAAAAGAGGAGTAAGCCGAAATATAAAAAAATAAACTTATCTTTGATTTAGACTATGACAATCATATTTGCAGGAAAAACAGTCCAGTGTCTCCTTTGTTCCTCAGCTTTCTTTTCCACATACGTCAAAGTTACGCTAATTGCTACTGTGTGACAGCATGGAGGTGTTTCAGACAAGTATTTTACTGCAAGTGTGGTTACAGGGTTTTGCACTGGCTATGCAAATCATTGCTATGCATAGCAAATGAAAAAAAGAACTGCCTGCAATCAGAATCATGAGAAGAGAATCAGTACACTAGAATCACTGGGTAAATCTGTGATGACTAAAACTGAAGGACAAGAGACTCAAAATACAAAGACTTTTAGTAGTAGTGAAGAACTACAAAATAAAGTTTGTCTGACCTACATCCAGGGATTTTTTTCAGTGGCTGTGGCCACTGCAAGTGTTTGAATCTGAAATCAAATCATCCATTACAGACCCCCCATATACTAAATATTGTGAGATGCTCAGATTCTATCATAATCATGTAGGCTATGGTCCTAAGTGAATTTAGATACAAATTGTATAGCATAAGTTACTGCAGCAAAGAGTTAAGCTTGCATCAGTGGCAAAGAACTATGAAACTTCTTTAAGGTAACTTCGGCACCAAACTTGCAAACGTTCTGCCATTGCTGAAACCAACTGGCATTCAAAGATTCAGCAAGAGGAACTTACGCATGACTGATTCATACAGCTTGAAATCTGACTGGAAAACGTGCACTGCTGCTTAGAAGCAATATTGCAGAGTGACTTAAGCTCATAATGAAGCACTGTGTGTGCCTAGTTCAATGGTGATTAACTTGCTCACTTTCAAGGACTGAAGTATGTCTAACAGCAGCTAAAATCATAACACCAGCCACTGGAGGGTGCCCACTCTTAGTCATGACAGAATTGCTAGTATCCTCAAAGACTCCAAGACTGCAGTCTTTGGCCCTCGCTGCTTGCAGGACCAAATTGACCTCTTTGCATTTGGTGCAAAAGCAAAGAAGCTTATGCTGAACAGAGTTGTGTTCAAACTCAAAACTTTCACAGGAAATTGCAGAACTCTCTCCTCTCAAATCAATGCTTTCTTCAGACTATTATTCAGTATATTTCAGTTGTGCATCAAAGACCCCATTTTCAAGTGTTGTATAAACACATATCAGGAGGAATAATGCCACTTTCATACCAGTTCTAAATTAATCTCAACAAATCAACAGCGCAGATTGCATTCAGCCACGTTGCCTTCAAGCCCCCATTTCAACATCTCTGTACACGAGGAAGCTGTATCCAGGAAATGAGGAAGAGTTTTTTGCTCTTACCAGTAGAATCTGTTAGGTGCAACTCCCTCATGAAGCAGCAGCCATCTTCTGCCAAACTCCACCGAACTGAATAACTGGGGACAAAACCAAACAGTCATGAATCACAGTAAAACACAATGATAATACAGAAAATAATCTGAAGAAGCCTGTATCACTTCTGAGATAGTCACTTGGACTTTTACTTCCTTCAATCTCAAAGGGACACACCTGGGGCAGCTAAAAAGTGTCTGCTGTGCCTTTTATTGGCAGGGGCAATACTGAGCTGTGTGACATGGGACACAACTGGTATTACCTGAGGAATCGCCATATGGGGTACACCCAACAACCTGCCATGACTGAAAACCCATCATCTAGCTCTTCGTGGCACTCCCAGGTAATAAAGTTGTGCAGCGTGGGAAGGCTGCCTTTTACTTTTTTAAACTCGTGGCGGACACCAAACGTACAGTGTAACACAGCAGTCTGATATCCTAGCCGGGCTCTGACAACAGATGTACACAGTTGCCTTCCTTGATATTATGTTAGGTCATTCTCTTTCAAGTTACCAGTAACCATCCCTAGAGAGCTTGTTCAATTTGGCACCAAAAAAGTGCTCTAACATGTCCAGACTTCTCTTGCAGAACTGAATGAGTTTAAATAACACAAGTTACTTGCACCATGGAAACCCTGAATTCTCCCTTTGCTCCTGTCCTTCTGCAAACAGCGTGACACCTTTTCCTAGTCTGGTTACACAAAAAATATCCAAATATATCAATCATTTCAGAAAATCTTTCCATGATAAATACCAAACCAGACTGAAAAAGGTCAGCAAAAAGGCGTGTTACAGGTATTATAAATACTTTGACATGTCTTTGTGGAATGATATACAAATGTTACTGTTATAGAGCACTTACAAACAGCTGCTCTCTGGAAATGCTGCCATCAGGTAATTCTCAGAAGGATAGTACAGGGAAGGATCACTTGGGTTCTGTCTCTCTTTTGCTTTATTTAACTTCAAATTTCTCATATGGAAGCACTGAGAGGCAGTCAGCCCTATACTTTTCTTGCAGATTCATCCTATTTCTCCCCCTTCCCTTGCTTGATAGACTTAGTCAGTCCCCTTTTCTGGCAAGGAAGATGTTGGACCCCTTTTTTGAACTGAGATCTGCCTTTCCATGACACCACTTTAGGCATCTTGCATAAAATGCAAACAATCTGAATCTTTATGTGCAAACCTTGACTTTTTTTTTTTTTGGGGGGGGGGGGGGAACTAGTAGTGCCAGTGGATTGGCAGGAAAGAGAAAGATGGATGCCTGTGAGAATGACTGAGAAGGAAAGAAGCTGATTTTAAAACTCTGGGTTGATCAGAAAGCTGGTTTGAATGTATTTTAAGAATTATGAGACAGGGATGTAAGAAACCTTGAGATCCACTTCTTATTCTGCATTACATTCCCAACACAAGCCCCTAGATCCATCAGCTTCCCTACTGTAAAACCTTGGAAGGACATGGAGAAACTAATTACTACCACTTTTTGGTAAAGAGCAGACTGGCATATGTTGAAATCTGCTTTAAAATATGAAGCCAAAAACTAATCTCTTTTTCTCATCTCCCTTTCTCTTGAACAAAGGAGAAGAGAGAGGGAAGAAGGCAGAGGGGGTAAAAGATAACAAGGATGAGAAAAGGAAAAACAGTTTAGCTTTGACAGAAATTTTGGACAGAAATGCATCCACTTCTAAGACTTCAGTGGCGAGTCCATTATTTTTCCTTAAGTAGAAGATTCCATATACATTTTTATTTGAAACTTTAGGAGACCCTAACTATAACTAAGGAAAACCTTCATTTTTGAACATCAAAGAAAATCTTTTGGAACATTCAACAATGACTTTTGTAAAGTGGTTTGAGGTCACCTAATCAAGAACTTTGACATTACAAGAGGTATTTTCCCCCCTTCACATTCAAAATCCATTTCTAGACCTGCTTTTATAGTTGCAGCAAAAATGAAAACATATTAACAATAAGCTACTGTCAATCTATCTCTGATGTCAATGTTTTCCCTTTCAATGGCAAAGTAGCTTCTTCCGAGCCAAGTAATATGTCTTTGACATACAGTAATTTAAGGTTCAATAAAGTTCAGATCATCCTTTAATTAAGAACAGGGAACAATCCAAACAACTCGGCAAAAACCTCTGTGTTTCCAGACCAGGGATATATAGGATGTAAGCTTTCCAGGGACATTGATGTTCAGATGGCTGAAATCACCGCAGGAAATCTTGTTTTCCCCCTTTTGTATCTCTCACCCTATTCCCTCTCTAATTTCCCTGAGCACAACTTTCAGCAGGTTAGCCCCTCTCTGAATTTGCTGGTGATGGCAACAGTATCCAGGATGAATTAATTACAGCTTGCAAAAGCTTTCTCTGTGCTTGTGTAGCATCCTCGTCCATGCCTGCAGTCCCACTGCAGCGCAGGGTGGCTGAACAGCCCCAGGGCCACAGCTTCCCTCTGGGTCTTTCAAAGCAACTCTTCCTTCAGAAGGGCTGTTCACCTGGTGCGTCTGACAAGTCCCCCAAGCAGAACAGAAGCTGTGATGCTGCACAGCACCCAGGGAGCCCTGCTTTCTCTTAATGTGTGCCCTGAATGACACATGTGATTCAAGCAAAAAGTGGAGAAATGCAAGACTATAAGTTTGTTTCAAAGGGAGGAAATGGTTATAGCAATTCTACCGTCAGGATTGGTCTCTCAAATTAGAAGCCAGTGCCCAGTGAGCTGGAGACAACACGTGGGAAAAGGCAACAGCTCTCAAAGGGAAATATCAGCTCCCTGGGAACCGGCACCCAAAGCTCTCATTGTCTTTGATGAGACACTTAAATAACCAGCCTTTAGAAGGTTTTTCCTCCTTTGCCATTATCTCAGCACCAATCTCAGCCTTTACGGACTCCAGCAGCACAAGCAGCACTAATGTATCTTTAGCAAAGGGGGAATTTCCCACCTTATGTGTCACGCCCCCCCACAAAAAGAAAAAAAAAATAAATCCTTTGCAGTGAGGATTTTTTCAGATATTTTATTCTAAGTATCATTTATTTTAGACTGAGTTGGACCAGAAAAAAAGAAATATCTGGAGGCTAGGTTTTTGTCAAGTATCAGTTATGATACAGCTGGGATTATTTTTCCCCATTTAGCAATTATAGTGTTTGTATGGATATTTTTTAAACCCAGCATCATATTTTGTTGTTGTTACAAGAGCCCTCTCTCTGCTGGGACTTCTTGTGACAGACTTGTGCGTGCAGTCCCTTCAGAGATGACATTTTATTTTCTTTGGCAAGCACTGCCGTTTGATGACAATTTTCATTATTGGACTGAAATTAGATAATGATCTTTGCTACACTTCTTTTTCAACCACAAATAGAAAAGGAACCTATTACAATTTCAATGTATGTTTTCATCTGAGGGCCAGGTAGTGATCTGACATTTCTGTTTTCACTGAGACAAAACTGTGATGAAGTACAAATCTTGTATTGATCTCTCAGATTTGACCCATGTTCAACAGGGAATAATTCTCTTCTTGCTTCCTCTTCTCTTGTATATTTATTTTTCTATGTAGTACCTGACTACTTAACAATCATTAACAGCCTGGTTTTGCTTTGGTTTGGCTTTTTAAATCCTAATATTCTGTGAAGTAGAAATCTACCACCTACTTTCAGATGGGAAAACAGAAATGCAAGGGGGCAAAGGGCAGGCTGTCCCAAGGTTACAAATACCTTCTGAGGATGAGCAGGGATTCAAATAAACCATCTGAACTGCAGGACAATCCTCCAGCTATAGAAAGAGCCTTCTCACAACATGACACTGCTATCTTCTGGAGTAGGGATAGCTGACATCTGAAAACTGAACTTCTTTCCTCATCTACACTAAACAAGATCTGTGTGCTACTCACGCTCTCCATTGCTTGTTTCCCAATCTGTGTGAGAAGCATAAGAGCTGCTCATGTATTTCACAGCGACAGTGCAAGCTTCATCTTAAAGTGCTTTGAGATATCTCAGTAACAGCAGGATACAGTTGCCATGCAATCTTCTCTTTCCCTTCTAATTTCCTGGTCTTTCCAGCACTATTTTTAGACTTGAGTAATTTCTGTTTTGCATTTTGGACTACCCTCATTGATAACATTTTCATTTTGAGACAGTCAAAACATTTTTTAATAAACAGATATTTTTAAACACAACAAATATTGTTTCTAAACTAAGGATAACTTTCCTATAATGCAATGAAAATGCAGAAGAAAAATAAAATATTTTAGAAATGTAGCTTAAAAAAAAAGTATTTGATGAAGAGGAAGAAGAGCTGTATGTATGAATTCTTAGTGAAAGTAAAATATTTAACAGAAATTAGTCAAACCTGATTGGTTTATCTACTTTAGTTTGACAGTTTGCACTATAAAAATAACTAAATTCCTGAAAATTTATGGAGAAAAAAAATGATGTTTTTCCAAAATGTTCCATGAAGAATAACTAGAATTTTATTTGACCCAACTGACCTAGACTGCAACATCGCTTCTAGAAGGGAAAGTGGGTACTAGGGAAGAGGAAAAAGAACGCTAAATTTCTCTTTACTTCAGCTCTGGTAAATCTCTCCAAAGCAGGAAGCGCTCAAGATCTTCACTTCATAAACCCCTCTGATTTTTAGATGGTTCTGGATACATTCTGTCACGTATCTTTCTTTGCCCTTCTGTCCTGTATTACATAGAATGAGCACTTGTATTCTATAATCATCTCCCAATGTGCTAGTTCACAACTGTAAAAGACCTCTGGCCCCTTCCATCATTTGACTAGATCTATTTTATTCTTTCCTGGTTTGCCCATGTATTGTACCTCCTCCACATCTTCCCCTGCTCTGCATGTGTTTACACAACATAAAGATTGCTGATGCTCTCAGTAGCTCTCAATACAGGGAAATTATAAGTGCAGGTAAGTGTAACACCAAGTTTTTCCTATAACAGATACTTCCATAAAAGATTCCACTATTCAGAATGGTGGAAACTAAGATGATCTTCCCATATTATTTCCAATACTTTGTTTTCTATCCACAAAGTATCACAGCAATCCAGGAGTTTTGTACTTTCCTCTGGAACAATGTGGCTACTGTTGGAAACGTTGGCTTAGACAGAACAATGGTTCTGACATAAAATTTCCACATTACACTGGCTTCAAAATCAGCTTTCTATATTTCACAGGACTCAGAAAATATTTACATACCATTGATTCCCTTCTTCCCATTGCTTATCAATGTCTTCATACTTTGTAAGTCTCTGAACTGAAATACTATCACATTTGAGCACCATCATTAATATCAACAAAGTTGATATTAACTTGTATTTTATATGTATATATATAAAACATATATATGTCTTATACAAAGTTTATATAACTGGACTATCTAAAAAATGATTCAGAAGTTAATCAACTCCTTCAATAGTTCTTCCAATGGACAGTTCTTAGTGAGCTGTATCTAAAAAACTTATTGTGAAGAACACAAACTTCTCACCATTTTATGGATAAATGTTGCATATCTCCACTGAAAAACTATAGACAAACTTTAATGTGTAATATAGAGATTCATCCTTAAAACACCTCTCCTAAAGGGATTGTGTGGGAGTCTCAAGTGCTATAAGACATCAGAACTTCACTTGCTTCTATGAAGCTAAAAAAAAAATCACACAAAACTGAAGAGTCACCTCTCTAATTTACCAGCAGTTATTTGGCTTTGTTTGTTTGTTTTGGGTTTTGTTTTCTTTTGTTTTGCATTGCTTTTTTTTTTTTTTTAAATCAGTTTACATGCATTTTAAAAACTCCAAGTAGCTAAGATAAGAACTTTGAGGGACTAATGTCCTCTCGGCATCAGACAAATTTAATTCATTTTTATTTAATCAACAATAGTATGAGATTATGACTTACGGGACCCTGCTTGTCTATCTGGATTTGACCGAATTACAAAGTTGAGATATTCTGACAAACTCTAATCCTCACGACAAACAAAATGAGCTGTTAACTGTTTCCTAAAGTATTGCACCTGGACATGTATTTTAATAAAGTTGTACTGTGAACCACCTGTTTCCTTTACAAACAGTGGACTTTCCCTGAAAACAAACAGCCAAAAATCTGGCTCTTATGAGGTGGCTGAATTACATTTATTTGGCTGTTGAACCTGATTGGTAAGAAAGCATAGCATCAACCAGATGTTGCCAGTAAATGCAAACTTGTCTTAAAGAGAGCAATTACTTTCCAGTTCCAACAAGCTCTGCGCTGCCCAGAGCCAGTGGGTAACTCTGCTACCTGCATACTCTTCAAACTCCCATACCAAAAACTTACCCTCACAATAATCTATACATCATCCAAGAAGGCAGAGCAACATTTCCTCATTTAACACCTGACTTTGAAAGCAAGGTATACATATCAACTATTGAGAATCTGAATGATCCACCAACTCTGATGCAATACTATTTGAAGGGTCATTTTGCTAGCCAAGACCTACCATCATCCCTTCTGTTCTCAAAAGATTCATTTTCCCAGCAAAAGCTTTCTGTCACATGTGGAGTTCCTCATAACTTCAGATTCATTTTAACATCATATAAATTGCTGCAGATGTGACTGACCCAGGGTGCCCGTGATGTTTCATCTTTCAGCATTTAAACTAATTGGATATTCCGATAAACCACTTTGTTCTGATGCTTCTGCACATACTGATCTTGAATCATGTGGTAGTTCCACGTGCTGCCTATGCTGATGAGGATATTCAATTTTATGCACTGATTTCATCTCATGCAAAAAACATTATGCACATGAAAATTTGGAATCTGGCTAAAGACAAGGTGATTTAAATTGCATGCTGGAAGTGAAATGAGGGAAATATTTTGAGCAAGCTAGTAGTTTCCATTATTTTTCTTTCACTTAAGAAATTTCCCCTAAACAAATTACAATGGAATACAGCATGGAGTCTAAGTTTATTTGCTGATTGGATTTACCAACTTTGGCATTCTTACATTCACAAAAGAAAAAGCTCTCTTTCTCTCACCTCTAGCTTCTATGAAAGCTGCACTCCTTCTTCCTGGACACATATTTGACAAAAGCAACTCAACCCACACCACAGCATTGACCTAAAAACCACATAGAGCTGGACAACTAGCTCAGGAGATCTTCAAAAGCCCTGAATTTGATTCAAATTAACTTCTAATTCCCTGAAAAGCTTCCTACTGATCAATCCTCCTGATAGTTTCTTCACATATGCTGACTTCTTGCCTCTTACACTTGCTGGTGTTTCAATGAGATGATTAACACAAACCCTGTTTGTGGTGTTTCACCCTCACTCCTTCAAATAGGATTTATTCACACGCAAAAAACCACCAGTGCACTCAAATCACAGATTTTGTACTGATGAACCATATAAAGATTTTGAGAGATCATTTTTTCATCATCTTCAGTATCTTTTTTTTTTTTTAAATTTATCTCAATTTCACCAAAGAATACAACATTCCAAAAGCACAGTTTAGCTTTAACTATAAACATAACAGAGTTAAACTGGATAAAGACATCTCTTTCTGAAGATGCTACAATGCATTTTGAAATAAATGCAGGCAAGTCCTTCTTCTTATCCCCATTCATTTATATTGAATAAGTTTATTGCTGATAAATTGTACTTTACCACCACCACAGGTGTATTTGAAGAAATTTTCATCTTCTACAAAGTTTCAGTTATTATTCTCATTGTTCATAGGGGCATTATTCAAATGTTATTAAACTGTGAGACACCATGTTTAGAACTAATCTAAAATGTTAAGGAAAGCAAAGAGCAATAGGATAGATGCTACATGGATTGCCTCAATTCGGTGATGTACTACTTCAATTTAAGTCTCTAGAGGAACAGTCACACTTGAATTTCTTTTGCATTCTATGCCATCTGTAGAAAAGGATGGGGTTAGAGCATCAGGTAAGGGCTTAAGATTGAACATGCTTATACAGATATATAAAGTAATCCTTTATGATCTTACAGACCCTTATGCCCTTGTATCTACCTTCTAGATAAAAAATTACCATAGTGGGAGAGAAGTTTCCACAGTGGCGCTACAGATATCTCAACCAGTCAGAATGAACAGGGACTTGAATGCACACATGCTCCCAACATGCATCCAGCGCAGCTTACTTGGGTATCAAAGTACATTAAGTTTAAAGAAATTACTGCATAGGACATTTCTTCTTCAGAGCAGTCAAAGGCTGGGAGGTATGCTGTTATTCCCTGAATCATACTATGCTTCATTTAGAAGAGCCATGGTCCAGGCTTTTTTCTTCCAATACTGAATTTAATACAACAGTATGTTTTGCATAAACAAAGAATTTGAAATTGTGCATGGTACTTCCTTCCTAGAATAGAGGATAAGACTCGTGATCCAGGATACAAAAATGGGCCACAGGGCTAATACTCATTTACTCCCCTGATCTCTGATCTAAATGTAAGTTCCAGTGTTAAGATGCTTAAACATCCTTGAAGCAACAAAGTTCATAGCACACTGCTTAGACTTTGAACATTTTAAGTTGCAGCAATGCATTAATCATGTCACGCGCAAAAGGCGTCAATAAGGTTACCCAATAATTGGTGTTTATTGAATGCTGGTGGGAAACACATCAGAGTGATAAAGCTTTCAGATAGCTGCTTCACAGCCTAGTCAAACACCAGTGAGGTCTGCAGCTCTGTGACTGCTTTTGCTGATGAAGCACACATTGCTGTCATGTAGACTTGTTCAGTATGGTTGTAACACAGCAATTTTTTTTGTGCATGTTCATCAGATCAAAGCATCCTGGAGATGACCCTCAGGTTTCTTCCTACCTATCCCTCAATAACTCCTCACACATTCTCAGATATAAGCCACATCAGCTGATGTTCTGGTTTTGTGGCAGTTTGCAAGCAACTGTATTAGCATGATGTCTCCAATGCATTTAACTCATATGTTAAAAAAGTGGCAGGAAACACATTTTTACCAGCAGATATTTAAAAGAATCTGCTTGGCATATATATTTTAAAGCCAGAAGGAATCACTTGCATCATCAGTCTGTCCTCTTCCGTACAGATGCTGCAGAATCTTTACCACTAACTCAAACAGTAGAGAGAATTATTCAGGCCAACAACTGATGGCTGAACTAGATTGCATCATTTGGAAAGATATCCAATCTCAGTTCTAAAGGATGATGAATTTATGACTCCATTTAGTATGTTTTCCTCAAGGTTAATTCCCTTCTATGTTAAAAAATACTAGGTAGTTTCATAACTGTTTAGATAACTGCATTAAAAAATGCATTTTTGTTTAAAAAAGTGTATTAGAATGAGAACAGAACAGAAAAGGTTTATTACAGCAGCATTTAGGTCAAAGTGTCTGAATTTTCATGCACACATGCATAGCTTTAAATTTTAAAACAAATTATTATTGTTTATCATTTGCATTATAATAAACCTGTGGCTCCAAGTGAATTTAGTGTTGACAGGCACTTTGTATAATAAGAAACTGGAGATGTTGGAGAGTACAGTCAAAACAAATGACAGAGAGAAGGGAAAGGCGAATCATCTGCAGAAAAGTGAATGGAGTTGCTCAGCACCAGAGAGATCAGTGGCAGACCTAGTGATAAGAGCACATTTCTTTATTCCTAATCCAGAGAACTGCCGACCTCTGATGGAAAGGAAAAAAGTAATTTTTTTTCATAGAAGTAGGAAAACTGGAGTTATATAGAGCACAGAAAATCTTGCAGACAAACAACAGATGTACCCGTAGGTATAAGTATGCATCCAAGGATCCCAAAGCAGCAAAAGAACACGTTCTCTAGGGGTACAGAGGGCTGATGTTTATATAGACGGATAAGCAAGGACATACTGATTTGCCTAAAGATGAGTGAGTCAGTGGTAAAGAGTGCAGTGATAACTGCTCAAGAGTCTTTCCCCTTCTGTTTCAGTGCTCACACTCCTGGCCCAGAAATGTATCTTCCTCGCTGGACTGCCAGGCAGCCACTGGGTTCTGCTAGTAGATTTTTTTCTTTTTCTTTTTAATTATTTATTGAAGGAGGAAAGAATTTTAGAGATTCCTCCCACTTTTAATGCCATTCTTTATTTTAAATTGTTACCCCAGCACATTATGCTTAGTGAGGTGTGTGAGAGAGTGATGGGTACACTGGGAAGGCATATTTTATGACATAGTTTGTACACTGGCTTATGGCCAACTAAAAAAAAAAATCTGACACCATTATTCTTCTTACTGAGACAATTCTGAGGAACTGACTGTATGAGAAGAAAGGAGGAAAAATACTAATAACATAACAGCCAGATGAATAGTTTTGCTGTCCCTTCCTTGTTCATTTTCAGTATGCTGTTTGCCCCCAAATGCTAATCAGTTTGCCTAGAGATAAGACGGCATATTCATAAAGAGTTGTGTGCAAGATGTGTCACCAGTCTGTCCTTAAGGTCTTCATGCTAACGATGTGCACAGCCCTAGCTACAAACATGGATGTTTCTGTGCATGACTGATATCTTGCTTAGAAACATAATCATGTGGAAAATCTTAAAAATAAGGGCTAGCATTCACAAGGTCTTTGTGTGGGAGGCTGTTCTGGTTTTCAGCTAGGATAGAGTTAATTTTCACAAGAAGCTGGGATGGTACACAGCCAGGTCAGCTGACCCAAACTAGCCAAAGGAGTATTCCATAAGTATTACCTCATGCTCAGTATATAAAGGGGGTTGGCTGGGGAGGAGGGGCTGCTGCTTGGGCATGGGCTGGCCATCCTCTCTGGGCAGTGAGCAAATTGCATTGTGTATTACCCGCTTTGTATATTCTAAGTGTCTTTGTTATTTTCCTCTTCCTTTGCTGTCCTAGTAAACTGTCCTTATCCCAGCCCATGAGTTTTACCTTTTTCTTCTGATTGTCTTCCTCATCCCACTGCGGGGGGGATAGGTAGGAATGAGCAAGTGGCCACATCATGCTCAGCTGCCCCTTTCCATCCCTTGTAAAAATGCTGGTAACCCAGAAAGGATATCTAAGATCGTGCAGACAGTGCGACGTTGCAAAGCCTGGGACAAACACCTTTTAACATGCAAATTCCTTACTACTTTTCATCTTCAACAATATGTGTCAAAGAGAACCAAGTCTGCTGGAAAATTGGCTTGGTTGATTAGCGGTGCCCTAAATATTAACACAAATAGGGTAGTGTTGCAGGAGTAACACCGTAGGGAAAGGGGGAGTTCTTCACATAGGCTAATGCTAGCTTTACCTAAACTAGCTCCCTGGTTTGGTCTGTAGCCTGTCAAAAGAGACAGGCCTTTCCAGACAATGACTCAAAGTGGCTAGTGTTTACCACTCTAGAGAAGCTTTTTTCCTCTCCATTGATTTTAGATGGAATTAGCCTCCCTCAGCTAACATTAGCCCAAGTGAATAGTCCTCTAAATGTTGTCAGCAGTGTGGAAAAATAAAACACCCCAAAATGATGTCACTTGATGTTAACAGCAATTTTTAAAAAAACTGTGATGCAATTTCTGATAAAATAAATCTGGATTTTATTCCTCCTTCTCTGGTCTATGTAGGTAGTGACTGTTATCATTGAAATTGGGAGGGTGTAAAAAGAAACAGAGTAATTTAGGTTGAAAGGAACCTCTGCAGGTCCCTGGTCTGATCGTTTTCCAAGCAGGGTCACCCTCAAAGTTAGATCCTAAATGTAGTGAAATGAAAGGGTTTAGAATTATAATAGTCCATCACATCTTGAAGCGCGAATACCGGTTACATCTATGGCAGGTACTCTACTGTCAGACACCAGCATTAGACCAAACACATGGATAGATGGGGCTGAAGGTACTTTTAAGATTTGGTCCATGCTCTATGGGCATCCTGTGGCCATATGCATCCTCATCTCTATTAGAAGTTGTTCCTCTGTCATCCCTGATGCACGAACACCTTTCTCTTCCACTTGAACACATAAGGAGTGGGCCTCCTTTACTGTAGGAAACTGAAGATGATGACGTGGTTTGATGAAAGAAGATATGTTGTCCTACAACAGAATCCTGATTTGCTCAACCTTCAGCACTTTAGCTATACAGTCAAGTATCAGTCCCTAACTCATTGATCTCCAGTGTGACACACACAGTAAATAAAGGTAGACAGATGGAATCAAATATTTTGGAAAGGCCAAAATGAAAAAAAAAAAAAAAAAAGAAAAAACCCAAACCCAACACCAAACAGAAATGTAAACCTCTTCATTTACTAGTGCTATGTTTACAGAGCTCCTTTAGTTTGGGGTGCCTTGCTTTTCAAGAGTTCATTTAAAACAAGAGAGAAGAATCAACAACAACTCCATTTTAAACCTGTTTTTTCAGCCTCTGTTGCTGCCTTCCAGTGCTTTGAGTGCCTTTACGCATTTATTCCTGAGTTGGGCAATTACGACCCTGCATTTTGCCCGTCTGACTTGTGTTTCCCAATTTCACCCGTATTTCATCTCTCCAAATAGCTCTGTTATTCATGGCTGATTACTAACCATTCCTCTGTGTGTTTGACCCATCTGAATAGCAGAAGATGTCTCCACATGAAGCAGAGGCTCTTACATCCCACCCTCTGATTACACAGCAAACCACTTTTGAAGATTACATAGTAATACATAAGCAATACTCCCATAAAATACAGCCCCTCAACCTACAAGCAAGCTGATTAAACCCGTGAGAGCTCACACGTACAAGACCTCCAACAAGCTTTTGCCTCACAAGCAATGCTTTACTGTGTCTGAAGTTTCCTCCTGATTTGTAATTCCTCTTATACAGAAAATGGAGAAGCATGCAGCAGTTCTGCAATTATGTGGTAAGAATCAGACATGTAACAACTGTACTTTCAGCCAGAACAATGAATGCAATCATGAAGCAATTAGTGCAGGCAGCAGATGGTTTGCTGCTCTTTTTTTTTTCCTCAAGACTGACAGGAAAAAGTCATGACTGAATAAGGGACTGGTCTGTCAGTAGTGGTAATTCAAGCTGCTGCCCAAGGCAGAAACACAGGGGAGAGATATGTGAACAAAAGCAACTGAGTCACTGAAGCTTAATGAGTTATTGCTTGTCAGCTGAACCCCAGTAATTAACCACATTCACCCACACACAACACCCAAAAAACTGGGACATAAAATGACTTCAGCTAATACAGATTTCACTACCATTGAGTAAATTCCTATTCGACCAAACAAAAAAAGATCTGTAGTACTTATAGTGATAGACTTAGTGGGCTGTGAAGAGATTGAGGAATGATGCTATGTGACCCATTTCCTGTTCATTACAACTGAGCGATGAGAGGTATTGTGCTAACTGTTGGCTTTGCCCCCATCAGTCCTGAATTGGATGGACAACTTCTGAGAACGGAAACAGTCCAGACACAAAGTGATTCCTGTCTCTCCAGCTCTTGCTGTATTCACCGCCTGATTCTCCTGGTCTCACCTGCTGCAATGACAAGATGCATCAGATGGCAACGTGGCTGCTAGAAGGATGTAAACGTGTTTTCTAGGTGATTCTCACCTCCCTCCTGACTGTCAACAGCAAAATTAAATGTCTGCAACAATCCTAACTGGTCAAAATCCAACTTATTCCTTACTGTCTCCATCAACAAAACCTTCACAGCCTCTTCAGTCAGTGGCATCAAAGTCAGTGATATCAAAATGTAAATTCCTTACCATGCAGATATGTTTCCCTTGCTTCCTTGGGTGACTCTTAATCAGTGTGCACACGGTGCCTGGAATCCAAGGAGTAATGGGTTCTCTTTCCTTAAATATGGCCTTAGCACGAGATTGTGAAATAGCCAATGGCAGTGTCATTTGTTTCAAACTAGCCCACAGCTCCCATTGCAATTATCTAAATACCTGCAGGACCTCTTAATTACTCTCAGGAAATTCTATCTTTGGTTATATAAGCATGAAACCAATGGAAGTAATTTACACTTAGCCATAGGCTGAACTTGACCCTTAGTTTGAGTTACATTTAATTTAGTCCAAGCTGATTAATACTCTTTGCCTGTTGGTTACCCTCTATGGTTCTTGGCCAAGCTTGTTGAAACCAGAAAATGCATCCATTAGGCTTTAAAGTAGAAACCAGGCCTGTGACTCATACCTCTACAGAATACTTTTAAAATTCTATTTTAGAGTTAATTGGTACAGATCTACAGACCTTGTGCTACATGATTTTCTTTCTTGCAACAACAGTACTGAATTACTAACAGTTTTTCAATTTGCTAGTCAATGCAATAACACAAAGAAATTTTACCATACACCCTGCATCCTCTCCCTCAAAACACCCCATACACACAACTCTAACACCAATCCCATGCATTCAGGTTAACACACAAAAGGACCCTTCATTCTTATATGCAGATTGGGGGTTTTTAGGATTCTACAGAAGAAGAGTGGGAGTTTCCTATGGAATAGTAACAATATATTTGCTAGTAGCCATCTACCATAAATTAGATGAGCATTAGCTGTATGGACTCTAATTCAGAATTATTTCCTGAGCAGGCTGACTACCACAGCTGAAATTCTTTTTCTACTATATCCTAATTTTATTTGACAAATTTACCACTGAAAGTTTTATTGATCCTCATGTAATAAATTTCCTCTTACCAACACACAGTAACTTTCATTCCAAAGTCCTAAAAGACAGCAGAGACCAGATTCTGTTCAGTTTCAGCTCAGTCCAGAGATTCCAATAGCCACAAGGGAAAGGAAACACTTTGCTCTTGCCTAATTACATACTGAACACCCAGAAATAATTTAATCTGCACCTTTCTCTGGAACAGATTATAACCATAGCACACACTACAAAATGCTGTGAGAGGGGTGAGTGAAAAATGCCATTGACTCTACAGGAAGAATTAGGCACGCAAGATGCATTTCCCATAGCTGGGAAGGATATTAAGCTACTGGCCTGGAAGGATACTGGTTTGAGCTTAAAGCACAGGACTGAACTTCTACTCCGACAATTCCCATAGGATCATTTTGCGACCGTAATTACTTATTTGGCTTCCTTATGCCTTTATTTTCTCAGGCTTACAGTAATAGTAACACCAAGCCTAATGTAAGCTAAAGGAAAACTAGTTGTTTAATGTTTGTAAAATGAATTCAAATACACAGATGGAAAATGTAGAATTCAAACTTTTATGTTGATATTTACATTAAATGCATAACCTGAACAATTCAGCCAATACTTTGATTATTGATCAGATTCAGATCTCATAGATTCATCATATGAAAAACAAAAATAGACCATTAAATTTCTTTGTATAAAGGCTAATATACTAGATGCAAAGATATTTCACTCTTACCCCTGTTGAGAGCTCAGCAAATTGTTCTGGTCTGTTTTCCAGTTTTATTCAAAACCATCAAAATGTCAGGATGTGAAATCTGCCATTTCTCAAAGCAGTTTGCTCCAATGGCTAGTTACTGCACAGCTGAGTTTATCTGCCATTGACTCCTAGTCATCAATTCTTGTTAGAAAGTTTTTTTGCTCGATCAAAATGCTTACTCACATGTTTTGTCTTCCTCCATGGATATATTTATGCACAACAATATCATTTCCCTTCAATATGCTTTTTTTCGTAAACTAAACAGATTGAGATCTACCAGTCCTTCTACCAGACTGGAAGATGACTGACTTGTGAGTACTGAAGTGCCTGATTTCCACAAAGTTCTAACAATGAGGTCTCTTACAATCAAGTTCTGTTTGGTTGTCTTGAGTTGGGCAGCAAAAAAATCAAGGCAAATTTCACAACATACTTATTCAGCTGATGGATTACCTGTACTGAAGGAACTGGACTTCAAATGAAATCAATTCATCACTACTTTTCTCTTACAAAAACAAAGGCTACTTGAAAATATGCCAACCAGATAAGAACAAGGAGAGTCTTATACTGTTCTTGGAACTGGTGCTACGATGGAGCAAGAGAATTGTCAAATAAGAGTACAAAAAAGCCTCATTAGAGGTTGTTATTCCTGTCGCGAAGGTTCCTAGCTGTGTTCACTGCCTGTCACACAATATTGCCAAAAGGACTGATGAATAAACGCAGACTGCTCAGTCAAACATAGAGGACTAGGCCCCAAGAACACAGTAGGTGCCCATGCCCTTTACTTTGCCCTTTACATTGAGGCTTACTTAATGTTCCTTGCTTGGAAATACCAGTTGGTATTTCCAAAGACTGTCCTGAATGCTCTGTGGCAGTTATGTAGAGCAACGGAGAAATCCTAGGTTGTTCCTAAGCAAACAAAGCAAAATGCTGCCAACGATTCTTACCTTCTGATCTTGGCTGTATGCTAAGATCCAATCTTCCTGCTTGGGGTGGAAAAGCAGACTGTGGATGTAGAAGTTCAGACGGTATTTTTGATAGGTAGCCCCTTCATCAGAACTGATTAATAAGCTGCTCTCAACTTCTGGATCAGTCAGCAGCATAATCTATATGGAAGGGAAAGATGAAAATACGGTGGTGAAAAGGAGTCACATGGAAAAATAAGTAAGCAGCTAGGAACTTCAGATAAGCTTATTAAATATGTTTATTTTAAAATGTTTCAATGTAATATCAAAACTAAGCATAGCCAATCTTTCAGTAAGGAAAACAGTATATTTCAGCAACGTGTATAAACATAACATATGATCAAATAGGCAGAATGACTTTACCACTAGTTAAAATAGACCTAAATAAAGCTATGCTTAGGTTATCAGAAAAAGCAAACCTGAAATTTGTAACACCAGAACGTAAACTGGTGTTTTACACCAGTTACCAGACAGCCACAGTGGGCTGCTACAGTCTTCATGAATGATCTATTGGAGTGGCAGATAAAAGTTAGGTGTTAAGAAAAAAAGAGAGACATGCAGAGAATGATCTCTAATGGTGAGCTTTGTTAGACTCTGGCAGAATTTTCAAAGATGACAGTTTCATTGCCTGAAATGTTATAACCTGGCTGTCTGCAAGAAGCAATCTTGCTTTGGCAGGAGAACCCATTTGATAACATTCTGGGTTCTTTCCATCTCCAGTTTCTATGGTGCTGTGAATTATAGATTCAGTAGTGTATCAAAAATAATCTTCACGCAGCAAAGTTGCTTTCTAGCTTTGTCCAAGAGTGACAGAAGATATATGGGTTGCCGTTGTAGTAGCTACTTCTCCCCATTAACTGTGGTATTAATTGGTCTGCATTGCTGATGAATCAGAGAGAATAACGAGATACTCCTCTCCTGTGTCTCTGCATGACAGAATATATAGGTTTGAGTAGTAGAAAGAGATAATTCCAGTATTTCTGCAAGCAACAAAGTAATACCCCTAAGGAATGGGAATGAGGCACCATAAATGACAAACATGAAAAGTTCTGAAGAATATTTGCCTATGAACATATTAAAGCCTTGAATCATTAGCTTTTTTTTAATTTTTTTTTTTTTTTTTTTTAAGTACTGGTGCTGCTGTTGCTTTGCAAATGGCAAAAGCTGATCTGTTCTAAGACAAGCCTGAAATTAAAGGATCCACACCTGGCATTTCTCAGAGCAAATTTCTATCTGGATTTGGACACTGCAAAAATCATACTCTCCATTTCCTTCTCTTTCTATCATTTAGGCAGGCAGAGTTAGATATAACTTAACTCACTACCTATGAACCACAGGGCGCCATAAGTCTTGATAGACACAAGATGCTAAAGAACTATTTGTATGTGAAGGTATAAATAGACACGTAATCTACACAGGAAATGTCCTTCATTATTGGGTAACTGCCAGAGGTTTTTATCTATCTCCCCCTTGGTAACATAACAATTTGGCCTGTGACTTGGAAGGTTGGGGTTCTTCAAAATCCCTGAATTTTAATATCCTAAGTGATCTTAGACCAGTTACATTATCATACTGTACCTCTAACATAAAATAGGGCAATGTTTCCGTTCTAGAATAAAGGTACAGTCCCCTTATGTACCTTTCATTTACTTTTGAAATCTCGTGATGAAAACATGCATTTTCATTTAACACTTTCAAATACATCAAACATACCATTGAAGTGACTTCTAAACTGAAGATTGCATGATAGAAGCTACACAGAAAGCATTAATAATCAAAACATCAATATATATGTCATCTACTGTCACTAAGTGGCCTATCCAGCTTCTGAAGCCAAAAATTAATTGTGATGTTTATCAGTCAGTTCTTTTTTCTTACCAGACTAATTTCTGGGACAATGTTCCCATGGTTAACATTTATCAATTCAGTACTATGATTCTGGCATTATGATTTTCCTATTTTTATTACTTCCTTCTTGAGTGGATTTTGTTTATGTTGGTATTTGAAAATATCACAGCACAGCATTAATTTGGACTATAGCAACTAGAGCAGAAATAAGCACAAATCAATGGGCTTGATCCAAGTTCCCTGAAGTTAATAAGAGTCTTGTCATTGACTTTGGATTGTGCCTCTAAGGCAAGTTGTTAATCAAGATCCACTCTAGTCTCATGTATTTCCTTCTACCTGCACAAGGAACTCATCTGACCTCATCACTGTCACATCCAAGCACATCGCTGCTTTAAGACATTTTCTGTCAGGCCACTCCTCTGAAGCGTGAAAGTGCTCTTATCTCCATTTCTTAGAAAGGGAATTGAGGGACAAACTGTTGAGGCACTGAAGCACCTAATTCTTCATTCAATCGATAAAAGTTAAGTGCCTAAACGGACTTGCAAGCACTGCTGACTTTGGCTTTAATCAGCTAACTACCACCCTGGGCTATTACTACTCTGTTTTCAGGTATCTATGGTCTCCAGAAGCCTAAGTGGTCACATTGTGATAACCTGCCATTCTGTACATACGAAGTGTTTCAGGAGACATTGCCAATAGCAATAGTGTTTTAGACACGGCGGAGCTGTGCAGAACTGCTGCGGATTTTTGGAAGGGAGTCGGAGACAGAGGAGGGAGTTGAGGGATGACACTCTAGCCACTAGCCAGATCATTAACTGAGATCAACTTTCAGTGCTGGGATAGCATTGTTTGCTCCACTGTTGTACCCTGTGTTGCCAATCACTTTGCACAGATGCCATGAAACAAAACAAGCTGGAGTTGCCTAAGCAGTCCCTACTCACATCACAGTCAGAGCACCATGTTTCTTACAAGATAAGAAGAGCAAATTTAATTACAACATATCTGCATGTAAACAATCAAGAGTTACAAGCCCAAAAGATAGTATTTATTGTATAAGAAGCAGAAATTGATACCTGTATGAAAAATCTGTCAAAATGACAGGGAAATGCTGTGTATCTGCATGAACCTTTCTGATCAGACCAGGAGTCTGCTTCTGAAATGAATCCCCCAAATTTTGGGGGTAAAACTCTCTATAACAAATCCTTACATAATATGTTCTGGCTCATACCACAGTGATCTTAGAGCACAATAACTGAATTCCCTTTCAAGGAAACTAAACCAGAACATACGTTTCAGGAGGGTATCTAATGTGTGTCAACCACTCACTACTGGACATTTAGCTCAGAGTATCAAGGTAGTAAAGTCAGACCCTCTGCCTTCAAAATGCCCATATTGCTGATAGCTGTCATCTGAGCATCAACTATTTCGTTCTACGAACCCACTTCCACTGAGCTGCACTACATGCTAATGTAGTTGCAGCCACATTTGGTTAATTTTATTGCCTAAGTTGCCTGGAACATAAATGAGAAAGGAGGGAAAGTACAATTAATTTTAATGTTTTTGTTGTTGCCACATATAAATAAAGAGTAAATACATTTTAGAATTTTCTTTGAAATAAATGAAGCCAAGTTCTGCTTTGAAGTAGTCTATTACCTATTAACTTAATGTAGTTGCTTATACAGAAAATAAAAGTAGACACAGACATGTTGAACAGGAGAAGCATGTAAAATAAAGCCAGCAGCAATAACAAAGTGAATTTAAGTTTAGAAGTCATAAACTTTAATATCTAAGAATATCTAAGATAGGAGATTAGAAATAAACTGTTTTTATAATTTCCCACTTCATTGTAGAAAGCATGCTGGATTTCCTCAAATGTGCACTCCTCAAAGGAACGATGATCTTACTCTGTTTCTACAGTGCCTAATGCAACATATTACTGCTTTCCCATCTAACACTGGTTTCTGGACAAGTATATTCCAGACATCACTGAGGAATCAACATGACTTTTGCACATGAAAATCATACCTTAAATCTATCCAGGTTCTTAGAGCTTGTAGGGAAAGACAACCTAGCTCATGAAATCTAACAGGAATTTTGGGGGTCTCCCTTGCCAAAGGATCTGAAATTGTCATGGGATGAAAGGCCTTTTCACAGATTAATTTATTGTTAGAAGATCAACAGCAAAGGTTGGGTAAAAATCTTTCCACTTCCACCATGAAGAGAAGTGTCCTTTTGGAATGAAAACAAAAGCCAGCTATGAAGATCTGTAAAAGGATTTTGCAATACTGAGTACCTGATCAGTAAAATGACAGGCGATGATGTATGGGGAAAAAAAAACAAAAACAAAACAAAACCAACCAACCAAACAAACAAAAAACAACAAAAAACCACACACACCCCCAAAACAGGTGGAGAAAAGCAATCCCAGCATAACAGACAAAACAACAGGCTCTCAGTAGATAATTCCTTTCAGGAAAGGAGTCTGAGGGTTTCAGTGAAGACATCTGTGAAAACAGAAGCTCAGTCCTCAGATCCTATCAAAAAACCTCAACTACAGCAGTAGGAATTATTAGGAGAGAATTAAGCAGCATAATAAATAATGATATTAGGCCACTGTAAGGTGTTCCCACAACTTTAACACTGGGTGCTATTCTCATCCTCCATCTTAAATAGCTGTAAGGGTGATTGAAGAAAGCAATGAAACATTTTTCATACAAGCAGCATATAAATGAACTATTCAACTTTCAAAAGAAATAAATGAAACCAAAGTCTACAAAACTATGAATGGCCTGGAAATGCTTAGAGAACAATTATTCACTCTGTCATAATATAAAATTCATGAGCATCAAATGAAATTATCAAGAATGAGATACAAAATAAAGGTAAAGCCATGGTTTTTTACCTGGTTAAACCATGACATTCCTTGTTATAGTTGTAGATGTCAAAAGTCTATATGACTAGGAAAAATGAACAGATAATGTTCCTGAAGAAAAAAAAATAATCCAACAATTCAAAAATATCACTGTTGGCTCAGGAACCTGAACAACAGATTGATGAATTCTGGGAAAACATATAGGAAAATATCGTTATATACTTGCCCTGATATGACACTTCCCTCTCGACAGAGAGTGGGATTGCTTAAGATTCAGTCTGATTTAGCATGGCTGTTCTTGCATACGTCACTGGAGAGTGAATGAAAATGATAAATGATAACAACATTATCAGCTCAGGTGGGCTGATCTAGCAACTTCTTACGTGAAGAATTGGGCCCATCATTTTTATCTTGACAGTTTTTAAATTACCTCTGATTCTACCATTACAAACTAAAGCTATTAACACAGGAGTAAAAAGAGCATACATATCTGCCTCTCCCAGCAAAAGCCCTTTGTAAAGGGAGACCAACCTTACAGTGCCTCTGGTCTGGTTTATTGTTGTCTTATGTTAAAGAAAAATGAAGAGTGAGGATAAGCTAAGGCTCTGCTTTCCCCTAGCAAAAGTAATTGCTCTCTGTTCAGATCAGTGCTCAGCAGTTTTCAGAATCTGCTTACTCACACCAGGCACAGTAAGCACACGCTGCACTTCCTGATGCTTCAGACGGATTGGGTTTTTCTCTGTAAAAAAAGTCAATAAAGACACAGGGTTTTGCAACCAAATGCAAGGCATCCATTAATCATCCATCCCCTGAAAAGAGAGAAACTTGATTTGCTTTTCCCAGAAGTGACAAATGAACACAAAACATAATTTATAGATTTTAAACAGTCCATGCTTTTTTCACCTCTTTTTTAGTGCTAACTCTGCTGATGGTAGATTGCCCTTGACGATTATGTGGATTTTTGCTGTCATCACAAAGAAACCCAAGAACGATTCACAAGACGATTCTGATTTTGCTTCTACAGATGGAATTGTGATCCTTATACAACTGCCCTGAATGCTAGATTCAGTGGCTTAGTCAAAACAAGTCCAGAACTGCTCTTGGACCAACTATCTCCACTTGGACCAACTTTTCACTAACACTTTGTAGGCAAGAGAATAGTATTAGTGAAATAGAACAGTATGAAAAAAATACAAATATATTTCATAGATTCACACACTCTTTCATTCATTTCTGATATATCAACAGATCCGAGTTATATCACCTGACCAGAAACAGGGATGAAATGTAAATTGGGTCAAAGAACCTTCACCTTCGCTACTTATTATATGCTTCATGCATAGACCCAACACTGGTGATCCACATGGAACAAGTAACATTTCTCTCAGGAAAACGGAGAGTGAAGTACAGCAAAAGAGGAAATCATCAAGGAAGAACAAAAATGTCTTACTCTTAACAAAAGCGGGGCATTTGCTACTTAAAATCTCTAAACATTTGCATTTTTTCCCAGCTTCTCTGCATCCCAGTTACATAATTTTAGACGGTTGTGGGGTTTGGTTTTTTTACATGATAACTGATTGCAAGAGCATCAGTGCCATGGAATCATAGCATAATGAAATGTAATTTCTGCTACTTTACATATAACTTCTGAATCTGGATTGCCATTTACAAGGCATGAGGATTGTGTAAAGAGAGAACCTGATTTTCCACATTCAGCAACTCACGCATGCTTCCAAAGCAAAGTGCCCTGCTTTTAACTAATCGAACTAACTCTTTTCTTAAGCTTTTTCAAGTTGTAGAATAAGAAATAAAATGAAAGAAGCCAAAGAAATGAACTGCTTTGGTCACAACATTCTGAAACAAATGTAACACTACTTTAACACCAATTAGACTAACTCCTTTTACAGGACTGAGTTGCTGGAAGCAGTAAGTGGTTGCAAGAGCAAATAAATTAGGGACAAAATTACCAAAAAGAAATAACGCAACAATTTATTTAGATATTAACTGAGAAAGAGGAGACTGAAGCCTTTACAAAGTTTAACATGCTTTACTCATGGGTTAACATCAACTGCCGTAGAACTGTGCTCATGACTAATGCCACCAAAATTTGGCCCAAGTCCCTGCTTTAAATAAATTGGCTAACAGTATTTAAATTGGCTAATAGTATTAGCACCTAAATGAAAACATGAAATGAGCTAGAGCTGACATTTTTGAAACTGTCTTTAATGCCAACTAAAAGACAAAGTTAGTTGCTGAGCAATTTCATTAAGACACCATTAAAATAATACACCAATAATTCAATCAAGGCACTGAATTGTTTTATTGCCAGAAGTTCTCGTTACCTCAGAAAGTGCAGTAATTTTGTAGGGAAAGAAAAGACTTCAGTGACAGAATTACACTTTCAACACTGAAGAAAAAAAAATTGCCTTTGAATGATGACCTGATTTGGAATGGTCTCAGAAATAAGTAGAAATGACCACTTTAATACAAGGAAATGGTCTGTGGACAAGTTATTTTGCAACCATAACTCAGTGACTTAAGAATAAAAAGGTTCTTATTCATACAAAGACACATAACCCAAACTTATTAAATCAGTCTGCACTTTGCTGATATGGAGGGTAACATTACTCCAAGTCTCTCACAAATAAAACTATACTCGTGATTACTAAACAGTGTAATTCAGATTCAAATTCAATCCAGATTTGGACAGCGGAAACTCCAGCATCATTTCCCCCAAGAACCCACAGGAGCTCCACAACTGGTAGCATAGTACCATCTTCCTTGAATCTTGGCTGTTTAAAGATAAGAGAAATGATGTGGTGAAAGGTTCAGAGGGTGAATTCATCTTGTTTGCACACATGAAAGATTTAGTGCTCATTGAGCGATAAGACAATCTCTTGTCAGCAGAATACTAGATGGCAAAGGACTATCTTTTAAGAGAGAAAAATTATCACCTGCCAATATTTTTGAAAGCTGGGATTGTACAATGTTCCTAATAGAAGAATTGTTGTGAATTGCATTTGGCATCTTGATGAATGTGGTTTGAAATAAAAAGCTGGCTAGTGGCTGGAAAAAAGAATCCATTTACCTGGTCTGTATTAGTGAAGAACTTCATTATAGGCCAAAACCGGCAGCAAAAGAAAGCAGCCAATGAAAGTTCTATTTTTTATTATCTGTGGGAATCATCTGGGGTTGTTTTACCAGACAGAAAAAATGAATGTATATATCAACAACAACTTACAAAAATAAAAGAAACACTATCTCCCTTATCCAAGCTTCAGACAGGGACATAAACAGTCACTTCCAAAAATCTGCTGATTGCCTCTTCGGTTGTATGGAATAATACCATTACAAACAATCTCAAAAGAAGAGGAGACATTTTTACCTTAGGAATATGTCTGCCTCCCTGTTTTACACATAGCCAGAAAACAGCATGCGTCTAACGTGGAAGTTATCACAAAATACACGAGATGTCAGTAGCTCTTCTGCACAAAGTGTCATGTTTAAAGGTTTTAGAATACTAAAAGTATGAGAGATTTTACTCGTTTTTACATCACGTGCTTAAAAGCGGCTGAGCAAAGAGCATTGAAAAGCCACTGAACCCCACCACACACATATGCTAACCAGGAAAAAAAAAAATAAACAAAAGACATTTCATCTGGTTTTAAGGAATATTCCTCTATGCATTAAATGGAAAACACCACCAGCTGTCTTAGCAAACACACATTTTAAAATTACATTTCTGGAAACTAGACCAGCCCTGTTACCCTATGCACTGAATAAGACCACTGATTTGCTACCTTGGCTGAACATGGTGTCTTCCTTCTGTTACAGGATTTCAGAAAAATATGGTCTTAAACTTTTATATTGCAAACTGTCTAATCCTCTGGGTTTTGTCTCTAGCCCATTTGTGGTTGAGCACAATGTTTGGATTTATATCCTGATGTATTTTAATGGACTTGTTTTAATAATTTGTAAAAAGATTTTAACTGATAACTGTGAGCTTTAAAAAACTTATTTCTGATTGTTCCAGGTGAATAAAAGGCCATTGCAGCTCACTGTTCCCGCTTCCTATATTGACTGAAATAATTAATATTTTGTAATAAATGGAAAAGAAAAAGCTTTAATTCTCTCGATATCGAAACATTCAAGTTAAAAAAAACCTTCTTTTTTCATGTTTAGGAACACTTCCAGAATTGCAATTATTGTTACAATTTTCAGTGATAATCATAATCTAAATAGTAAGCTGGCATTTCAATGTTTCTTTTTCAAGCAGAGTACACAGCAATAGATTTTCATTAATACATGACTGTTATCTGAATGCCAATGAATAAGTACTAGTGACCCTCTCTATCTTGAACATTGCAAACCCAAATGACTATTAATGTATTAACTGTACTAATGAACAATTGCCGCTATTGTTGCTCAGCTTTCTCTACTTCAACTAATCCCAGTTTAATGTGGTTTCTGCACACTATTGGAATTTTCATACCACCAAAGTCCCAGGTACAGGGTTGGGTCAATGTGATATAAACTCACATGAGGCTGAGACATCTGTGGAAATGTCATTCAGTTTTTCTCTCCGCTAATCCTACTTGATGTGAATGGAGATGTAAAGAAAGTCCAGAGGTGTGGGGGGATAAGATTTTTCCTAAGAGACAACAGCATACAATAACAACTGCTCCTTGCTCTGAACTTCAGTTCAGAAAACATCTGAAGCACCAAGTGGGATGGGGCTGATCTTGTTTCTATCAAAATCCAAAAGAGGGCAGTGCACCCACACACAGCCCGGTTCATTACTCGCAGCTCATCAGCGTGGGGACGTTCATCAGGTAGACAGGTTGCTACCTACAGCCTTTTCTCTCTGTGGCTGAGCTTTGGCAGAAGCCCCATTCTCAAAAGTGCCTCGCCTTGGACCAGACCTGAAAACATTCAACTACTTCTTTTTCCATTAAAGGTGAAGAAGTTGCCACAACTTCAGGTTTTTTGTGTGCTGCTGAGTCACTGCTTGTGGGCTGGACTGTGAACAGTGAGAAACATCAACCTTCACCTTCCCAAGAGTAAGCTGCAAGCCCAGCAGTGAGGGTGAATTCTTAAAATATATGCCTTTGCTTTGAGGCAATAATTTTTAACTAAAGGAGGAAGAAAGGCAAGATGGGGGAGAAAGGAGTCCCTGAGGATTAGCATCACTTTTTAAATCTTAGCTTTTTAAAGTGCAGCTTCCATTTCCATTACTCAATAATTAAATGAAAATAAAGATTCTACATTTTGTCCTTGAGTTATACACCTAGTGTCTTAATAAGGACTGTAAAAAAGGAAACAAACTCTTATTTGCATCGTCCTTATGCAAAAGTAGAAATGTAATACTAAAAACAATAAAGAAAACCTTTCATTAATATAACTTAGTAGATTACTGAAGAATGTTTCAGAGCTTTATCTAGAATTAAAAAGTGATTTATAATTTAAATTATTTATTTTAGGTAGGTAAAGACGCTGGAGGTCTTTTACTCCAAACTTCTGCTTCATACTGAGCCAGCTTCAAAGGTACAAATAGATTCTCAGGATATTGTCCTGTCAATATTTAAATACCTTCAAGGATGGCGATTCCACAAATTCTTTGGATCTATCCAATCTGAAACCATTTAGTTTCCATTCGGTGTTAATCTTAATTTTAAATACCTGGGGTTATGATGTCAGTTTTAGAACAAAAAACACCACCTGCAGTTTTACATTCCTTTTAACTTAAAGGTCCACCTTAGGAAGAGCTTCAGGAGCTGGAAGTGCTGTATGAGGCCAAAGCACCAAGGTTAGTTTCACCCACTGTGATCCTGTAGCAGTGCTGAAAATAGAATTTGTCAGGCTCAGCTCCTAATCACACACATAAACATTAGCTCTGGAGCAATCAATTCTGGGGGAAGGAACATGAAAGATTAAGCTTCTCAGTTTTTCAAATCTCACTCAGATCAAATTCTAGATTCTTATCTCTTCATTCCACAGGCCATTTGGGTCTAATTTAGTAGCCTGACATGGAATCAAATTTTCCTATTTCTGTTTCATTATTATTACACACTGCTTTCTCTTCTTTTACATACATTTGACATAAAAAGCTTTATCACCAAAACCAGCTTGAAAATCTATTCCTTAAAACTTTAGTAAAACACAGTAGAAACTTCCACTCTGGAATAAAATCTAAATCATAACAATGATTACATTTTATTATTATATTTTGAGAATGAATAAAGAAACAAAGACAAAAAACTCAGAAGAGCTACAGTACTATAGGCACTTTATTTTGGACAGTGCAATCTAGTTTCAATTATTAATCATCTGTTCTTTTGCAACAGATGTTCAGCATTGTACTGAACAGGAAAAAAAAACCAACAAATTTTTAAGCTGAGACAGTCTTAGTCTTACTTGCTCAGAGGAGAAAAGAAACCTCAGCTTTGTAGCGATCTGTAATGAGTTGTGTTCATACATATTGCCTGTAGTTTGTTCTGTTACTCAGTAAGGCATTCCTTTCATTAAAGAATCTCATGAGATTAATTAGTTAATCTTCACACCAACTTTGTGGTACAGAAGGAAAGTGCACATATCAAGAGGGAAAATTACTTGGACAAACTCCACTAATCAATCAATGGCACAAAAAGAAAGAAGCCACTTGCGCTGTAAGCGTATCACAAACAATAGCATCTTCCAGCCCTAAATACTGGGCCCTAAGGGTCATTAATCCTAATCAAAGAAAGAGGAGACTCTTGGCCTAAAAGTATGGTAACCTAAGCAGAGCTACAAAAGGGACAGGGAAAAGAGGGACACTAAGGGAGCAATTTTTCCCTGGGAGGGGGGGGAGTAGTGATAAACTCACAATCCACATGGATCATCATTCCTATTTCTTGTGATATCCCCTAAATTGTACTTGAACTTCAAGTGCTTTGAACTTAAGCGTGAAAGGCATTAAAAACAGCCTAACAGCACGGATGACTGATACACCCTGAATTTTAAAGTTTATAGACACATGTTCACTACATATAGACAGTGGGGTGTACCCCATTATCGGGGTATAAACAGGGATAGCCTGGGGCAGGAAAAATGTCTAATACATTGTGAAGATGGATGAGTTGATGGCCAGACAGCTGCTCAATAGGTTTCAACCCCAGCTACAGGGAAGCAGGAATTTACATGGCCTGAGAGATTTATCATTTCAGGAGTTTCTGGTCTGTTTATTTTTATTACATCTCATGAACACTCAAATCTTTGCATGAATCTTTTATCAAGCCTACAAGGGAGAATACTCCAAAGTAAATAAAGCTCATTATAAAGGAAGTTTCTCATGATAGTCATCTTTTATATCCTTGTTTTCCATGTGATGCCTGGTTTTCCATTTCCCCTAGTTATACCTCTTTCATACCTCCCTGAGATGTTCTCAGGTGGTCCATTGTCTTCAGTCAGTCTCTATCCCAAGATATATATACATGCTCTATAAAGAATGCTGTATTAAGAATGATTATGCCACTACAAGAAAGACTCAGACTCACCTAGACACAACTATTATGGTAGGAAGGTAGATGCATGGAAAAGGAGGTGCAATCAGAGGAACAGTAATACCAGACTAGCTACTGGAATTAGGATAAATAGACTGACTGGTAAGGAAATTATACACTTTTCAGCCCTTAAAACAGGGGAAAAATAAAATATCTCCTGCTCTCTCTCAGCTTTCCACAAAGAACAACAATTGGGAGGGGTAGGAGGAAGGAACATTACACTGTAATGCTGCCACAAGAAGCAACAAGACCATGGTCTCACCTCAAACTTTTTGGCACAAAGAGACCTCTTGCATCCCAGTGTTATGTCAGTGCATGCACTGACAACTAGAGATCATAGAATCATAGAATAGTTTGAGTCGGAAGGGACCTTTAAAGATCATCCAGTCAAATCCCCTCCCATGGGCAGGGACATCTTTCACTAGATCAGGTTGCTCAAAGGTCTGTTTCAGATCTATGTGGCCTTCACCCTGCCTCTACCACATGCAACTCCATTACAGTGTGAAATCCATTTCCATGTATCAGGGATATTTCAGAAAAGTGAGAGATGGGAATGGTGATGAGTTGTAGCTATGAATTTAAAAAAAAAAAAGTTAACATAGTAAACAATTTTAAATAGCAATGTTGATGGTCTGCTGATGGTCTCTGCTATATCACAGTTATGCCAAGCTTGGACAGATGGTCAATTCACTAAACACTTTGTTTCACAGCCAACTGCTTGAAGCCATGCCACTTGCCACTGGCCAGCCCTGGCACCTGTGTGGCAATGTGCTGCTTAATATTTCAGAGGCTCTTACGCTTGGCTCTGTTTCGTAGCATACCCAAGTGAAGAAACAAGAGGGAGAGAACATCACAAAGCTACATGCACCTCAGACTGTGGGCAGAGGTGCCCTGCTGGTCCCAAGGACATTATTATCTGTACCTGCTCATTTCCATCTCTCTGCACAAGGTTTTTATCCCTCTGTTCCTTACAAATGCTCTCATCTTATTTCACCTAAAATCCACCAGCTGAAACCGTTCAATAAACATGGCTGACTTTATTCAAAGCACTTAAACCAGTACATCAGTTCTCAGGTAGGGGCTGGTGACTCCAGCAAGAAAAGTGCTTATGAACTGCTGGAACCCAGTAATAACTTTGAATAGTAGCTGGTTGAACCAGGTAGGGTTTGGTAAGAAACTGCTATTTTTTCTTCATCTGTTTTGCCCTAACTGGCCAAATTCTTGAGACTGACTTCATTGCACCTGGTGACATTATACCTGAGGCAACTATGAGATCCTTTACTGTCTGCTGCTTTCAAGTTCTGACAGTAAGAAAGTACAACCTTAATAGAAAGTATAACAAGATACAACTTGGAGTATTCAGTTGTTCCCCAAGATGTATGTTCTGGGTGGTACAAGGGGAGGGGAAATTAAAAGTACAGTTTTTCACGATAGTTAACAATATTTTGAAAAAAAGTAACTCACATTTCAGACTTTTCTTTTTTCCTGAAATTGTGGCAATCTATGTGAAATAAAATGAAAACTTATATAGAGTAAAAAAGCAGTAAATTTACTAAATTGTCTGCAAATATAAATCCTATTTTTTAGCTAATGGAAGAGGGGGTTTTTTTCCATTCATTTTGCTCATATATTTTATAGACTCAGACTGTATTTTCAAACCTAACTACGTGAAAAACAAGAAGCAGGCTCCAAAGAGTCATTAATGAAAATCTCATTTAATTTAGGATTTTTGCTTACCTTTTGGCTGTTCTTGGGCTGAGGAAAGGAATTTTCATTAGGTAATATTTACATTACTTCTTAAAGCTTTTCTGAGGAACTCTGAAGTCTAGAAACTTTATTTTAACAAAAAATTTAAATTCTTTCCAATTTAAAATTGATTTTACCAGCTGGCAACTTTAGAAAAGACACATAAGACTCTTGACAAAATCATGAGAGCTGGCACCACAATTCCTGCACCGAGTGTTACACCTCTTTTCTCTTAGGAGATGGCTATACAATCTAACGGATCTTAATGATATTTTCTGACTAGATTTAAATGGAATTGCTTTCAAGTAATTATCTATCTTTCAATACACATCTATGCAACAGATGATGATAATAGGTAAGCATACATTTGCTGGATCAATATAAACTTTGGCATGGAACACCTGGTTCTGCTACTTCTTGATTTTTAAGTGTGGAGATGGAAAAAAATGAGCGCAGGGACAGGAATTCAGCATGAATGAAGTCTCTTCCTTGAGGGTGTGAATCAGGATAATTTTCCTACCCTATGATGATCATCAAAACAAGGTGGGGAAGAAAACAGAAAATACTTTGTGGTGAGTTCTCTGGCAGTGGTGAGAGTGAGCAACAAAATCCCCTGTAATTTTAACAAATAGGTTCACTAAACCAGACTAAGCATTTCAAGGAGCATGTTGAGCCTGTCCTCCTGTGCCATTGAAGTTCTTTTCAAAAGACTGTTACAGAAAAATCAAAGATTCTACAGATAAAGTTGGTGCAATGTGGGAAAGGTAAGCTTAGACTCTGGGATGTGAACAAGGACAGTGGAGGGTAGGTTCTTTCTCTGCTAACTACAGTAAAGGAGACAAGCATGCACTTGGAGAGGAAAACACCAAAGACAGCACAGAGTCTCCCAACCTTGTCTGTTAATTTTCCAATTCTCACTGTTCAGCATAAAATCTCTTCAGATTCATGGCACACTATTCTTTTCTACTATCTACCTGTTTCCAGGCTTTAAGTCATCTTTAGCCAGGATATGTGCTTATACAGTTGGAAATTCTTCCTTACTCACATAAGCAAGTGCTCCTTTCCCAAAAAAATATGACACTTTCTGTGCCTTTTAATTCCAAAGCAGTCTCTATGCGTTGGCTTTGCAGAAGCTCCACGCTTTGTTTCATTTTGGTTTCTTACATGGTAATTCTGAAATGTTCTTTAAAATTACTCCTTAGTTTAGTTTTAATTTTTCCCTCTGATTGAGAATAAAGCACAGCTTCACAAATTATATCTACAGCTAGTTCTTTTTATGCACATTTATCTGATTTGCTTGTCTCCAAAGCATTTTTTGTATTAATGCATTAATTTCATAATCACTTCAAATTATGTTCCATGTTGCATGAACAATTGGGGAATTAGCATCTGCTTGCAAGTTGTTAGCTTGGCTTTTTATTTTTGTTGCTGCAGTTGATGAACTCAAATTATCCATACCGAATGTGCCTGAAAAGAATTCCACCTCCAACAATAAATAATTCTCTTTACCTTCTGTATTGGTTTTTGTTAGGGGAATTCAGTGCAGTCTGTTAAGCAATAGCACAAACCACTTCTTTTCATTACTAGTTTTGGTATAATGGTTGAATTACTATGTAGAGTCACTCTGTAACACTCATACAATCTTTCACATATGCACCTAGGTAGCTACTGTGTTAAATTTTTCAATTCTGCTATTACCCTCTGGTTCCCATAATGCTGGGTCTCAAATGGAACTACAGAGTCACAGACCACCTGTGGTATCTAAGCAGCTTTAATGTGAGCATTAAGCTCACATTAAGCAAGGGTACCGTTGTTCAGCTGACAAAGAATCAGTACTGCTGTTTTTCACAGAGACGACTTCTGAGCCTACTCAGGCACATGTACCTGAAAGCTGTTCTGGGTCATAACGAGATGTTGAAAGAGCACGAGGGATAAAATATTCATAAGGAAATTATGCCCCATGCCTCGTTTCCTTCCTCGCACATACCATATGACATCCAAGACAGATGACAACGTAAAAAGTAAGGTGCTCTTATCCCTATTACTCCCTCCTCCATTCCAGAGTTGCTGATACTTCTCCTCCTTGACCCTCTTGTCTTTCCCTTTTCTTTCCACGCAATTTGCCCTCTTATAAAACAAACAATTTCCTCAGTTTTTATTTAAGTGACAAAATGAGTATGATATATCAATCTGCTGGGATTTTGTTACTACCCCACCTTCAATGCATGATCTAATCTACATTTACAATGTCTAGAGCAAAGGATCAGCATTCTTGGTTTGTCTTCATATATCACCACGGCAGGCATGATCAATTAGTCCAATACAGACAGAAAACCATTTTGTTTTTTTAAAAGAGAGAACCTCAGCTGGCGCAAAAGCCTACTGAGGCTGATAGAGCACGATTAGAAGTTAATGGCATTATTAGAGGTTGAACCAACTGAGGCTATACCTTTCTATCTTCATCACTCAGTGCACAGTTTCATCAATGAGAATGAAAGTAAGCTCCATTTTTTCTAAGAGCACTGATTGTGCAGCAAGCTATAGGTTTTAATGTTATGACCTCCAAATAGAGCCTTCTTTAAGACTGAATGTCACCTATCTGTGCCTCCAGAGACATCCTGATGGAAAGTTCAATCTATACCCCTCCTTGGCTTTTTAATAGTGCGACTATAGCTTTTAGCAGTCACACAGCTGTGGAGCTGGCAAGAACGCTTTCTTGCATAATAGACATTATAGTTAATCGCCCTTCTATAACAGTTACTAGAAACAAACCAGGGCAAAGCATTGCTGGATTTTTGCAAGAACATTGCTATAACAGAACTTACCTTTTTACTTAAAATACAGCATACGAGGAGGGGCATATAAACCTACTCTCATTTCAGAGGTTTTTTAAAAAGGAATAAAAGATGGTGGGTACTTTAAAGTGACCTTGTTAGCTGTGGAGCTGATCTTGCTAAATCAGAATCCTACTCATTATTAGACTGATTGCCAAAACCATAGAGAAGTAATCCTGCAATAGCAAAGAAAGAGAGGAATCATACTTAGCAGCAGTTTTAAAATTGACTGAGGAGGACACTAGAGTTTATGGTGGTTTTGCTTCAGTGACTTGATGTCATTCTGGAGTCAAACTCAAAAATCACCTTCTGCTTCCACTCTTAGCAAAGTTCTTTGAGAGCATGAATTGTCCTTCTGTATCATACTTCACATCAGGTATTTGGGTGTCTGCTCACCAAACTTCAATTAATGTTTGAAAGGCTGAGGCACTAATGACTTCAAGCAGCACTATTACTCATGAGGTGACAAAGGAAAAAGACAGTCTGTAATGCTTTAATGGCTTCAAACAGCTGGGGATGTTAAACCATGTGATAGCTCACTTCTAACTTTGGAGAGTATGGAACAAATCTAACTCAATCAACTAGCTGGCTTCAAAGATAGAGATGCATTTTTGTTATCAGAAGCCAATGACAAGTATCAGTTTCAGCAGCACAGATAACTCATGCAACAATGGCTGTTGAGTGCCAATGACTGCTAATGAGAACTTGATCAATAGTATTTCTAATGACACAATTCAGACTGTAATGGGGCTGCTTCTGGTGACAGGGAAAATAAGAATGTTTATCATCAGCCATGGCAAATTCCAGTGTTGTCCATTTCTTGTTATTCCACCTGCTGCTTAATATCCAGTATGTATTTCTTCAGTTGTCTCTGCCCTGTGCAACCCCTACATTAAAGACTCTGAGGTTCACAATACTTAGATGCTTACAGCTACTATGCTGTAGACCTCGAGTTGCCTAGTAACCATTTGTTATTTCTATAATGCCTAATGAATACTAGGTGAGAGCAAAGCTACCATTTCTTAAGGCAGCCTCAAACAGGATTGTATATTACCAGTATTTTCTTGCACTACTTCCTGGAGGATATACTCCAGATACAGACACATATTAATATCCAGGTCTGTCAGTTGCTTAGTGATGCATACGAGATTAGTTGATTGGATGCTCCTAGCAATAGTTCTACATTTGCAGTCAACATGTAAGGTAGCCTTTTCTTAAGCTTTCTCTGGCCACGTTCAACTCACAAGCAAAAACCAATTGATAGGCCGTTCTGGCCACTGGGAATACTATCTCCACTGCCATAGGGGGCAATAGCGTAATACAGTGCAACTGATTTCTCTGTAAGATCTTTTGTGCATAAGTACCCCAAACATATCCTTTCAGATGGCAGTGCATTCCATAAGTACAGAAAACAAGATGTGATAAGCCAGTGATGGAAAGAACATGTTCCAGGCACATCACAGAGTTCATACAAGCCTGGGAAAAAGTGGAAAACTGAGGAAACAGTATCTAATAACTCTAGTACAGAAAAGGGTAAGGTAAGTTAGAGGTCACAGATGAAGACTGCATTTTAAAATGAAATTTCAGAACAGATTTAGAGCCAGTTAAGACAAAGGTAGCAGAATTACATGCAGTGAAAAGCCTTTCAAAACGAATATAGTTGGTGTGAAAAACAGGGAGAACAGAAGTGAAGCCAAATAACATTGTGAAGTCCGTACTATGCTGGATCATTTGCTGTCATAGTTCAAGTCATATAAGGGTCAATTATATTTTGTTCATGCACTGCAGGCAGTAAGATCCTCAAAACATAGGGATCACACCAATGAAACACACCAGATAATTTCATTTCACATGTGCGGGTGAATGAAAAAATTATATGTATTAAGGCAGCTAGAAAATAAGTAAAAACTATGGCTATATAAGTCAATTCCCATAAGGCAAGATAACTGTCTTTTATTTATTGTACTTTAGTTGCCCATGAGTACACATTTCTCCTCACTTTCACTAAGGTGTAAGCACCATCAAATTTGTCCCAGTGTAAAAGTGAGCATATGGACAGTTACTATGCAGTAGTTAACATGCTAGAAATCAACAGCCCAAGGTGCTTGACAGTAATTGGTTATGGAGACGTAACCAGAAGTAGAAAACAATCAAGGACTGGCAGTCAGAAAGAAACAGACAGAGGCAAAAAAGTCAAGAGTGTTAGTGGTCTTGGCAACCAACTCTAACCACAGACCTTGCTCATAAATATGTTATTAAGCCCAGTCATTACAAATAAATGGAGTAGTCAAAAAAATGTGTCCTTCTTTAGATGATGCACTAACCCCACTAAAGTACTTTGTGAATAAAACCAAAGCACACAGAGAAATAGAGTTCAGGCTGAATTTTCTGCTTCCGTTAGTCTACTACCAGGAGAAACTTTCTCTTGAGACTACATTATGTTCTAGGGGAAAAAAAGAACTGCCTAAAAGAGCCACCAGCATACACTGAACATCCAGGTCCCTGAAAATGAAAAGATGATAGATTTATATTGTCACATCAATAAACTAAAAGATGTTCTCTTCCTGACTATCGTGGGTCATTGAATAGTGCTCAGGATCACAAGTGGTGTGATTTTCTAATAATTATTGAATGTAGTGAAGACATTCTTTTTCACATAACTGCTTAATCTTCTTGAGTCTCCAACAAGGTATTTGCTACCCTCATCAGTTGAGCTGTCACTATAAAAAACAGAATTCACTGAATTAGAGCTAGGAACATGACAAATAGCAGACAAAAAGCAGGGCTTTCTATTGAAAAAATTATTTGGAAAGTATTCCCTAATGACCTCTCATGATACTATTCTATTGTACCTGATTCATCAAAAAAGCGTCAGAGATGTCTTTTTCCTCATTTCCCCAAATTCTAATAGATACTGGTGTGTCCAATTGTTAACATTCAAAAGCAGAGAAATTATTAACATTTCTATAACTAATTTGTGAAGCTTAAATTATTTTTACTTTAGAAATAATTGGCATCAAATTTACATCAATCTCATAATGATAATTACATCTATCTACCACTAATTTCTATGGGGCGAATGATCTCCAGAAAATTTGATTACCTCACATGCATTCATCCAGTTATCCTTTGAATATCAGAAGTACAGCAAGTGTTCTCACCTTCACTTTTAATCATGGAAAGATAAGGCACAAAGCAATTAAACAGCACATTCATTAAAAGACTTCAGAAAGCCTGTGCCAAACCTCAAATGCTTGAGTGCAGTATCTTTAATAGAGGACTATCCTTCTTCCTATCACATATGTATGGGCCAAATATCTTCTTTGGGGGACAATCAGCCTGTAGACATGCTGTCAACAAACAAAACAGTTGTTGACAAACACAAATTTTGTGACATTTCAAATCCCAACCTCTGAATAGCTTTTAGTGATTCTCTCCTTTTAAAAAAAATAATAATAATAAAAAATCATCCAGCTGAACATCCCAGTCTGAGAAAAAATCTGAGGCAAAGATTACACGTTACTAGAAGTCAGAGGTGGAATGGTCCTCAGCTCCGTAGCTATATTTTTAAAGAATATTTAAGTTGGTTGATATACTTTTGTCTTGTTGTTAAGTTCCAAAGTTCCTGAATATCAGGGATGTTTACTGTTTCTTTCCACACACTGTCATCTCCAGATTGCTCTCAAATTGACTTGCACAAAGTCTTTCTGAAGGGCTTTACGAAAAACTGACAAAGAATCCTGCACCTTCTCTGATGTTTGATTCAAAGCTCCCTGGAGTCAAGACGAATCTCTCCAGAGGATTCAAGCTCCTGGAGGCCTGAAGTTATTTATTAATTCACAGAACACATAAACCAGCAAATGGGTATCCCCTCGCCTCTGTTCAAGTGCCTTAAGTATAAATGCAGACAGACTGTTAATTTCAGTCATGAATGTAGTGTTTAGCTAGTGTAACCTGAGGAAGTTTTCTACGACCACTGACCAATTCATGTAAAATTTTACCAATAATGACAATTGTCGCTCTACAGCTGTGCTGGCTTACTCTGCATAGCCAAGATGCAATGGATAGTATGTCCCATTCTTGGTCCTCTGGACATCCCTCTTCTTTAGAGAGATTCTGAAAAATGCTCTCTCCACAGCCTAGACCAAATGTCATGGAAGCCAATATCACTATATGATAACAATTAAATGCTTTTCTTAATAAGCCATTTACTCCTCCACTTATCCTGATTTCTTTATTAAGCTTGAATAGAAGTTGCATCCAGAAAACTTTATCAATGACTCATATTCAGACAAAAAGTCACTAAAGAGAACAATATTGCCCAGAGCATCCCTTCAGCTTAGTTTCTTCTTAGGTTTATGGGTCATTTGCAAATCTGTTCTGACAGGAATATTAGGCTGCTATATAGCTATAACAGAAAATTCACCAGAGATTTAAACTCCAGTGAATGTTCAACATTTGCATGGGCCATGGATGAGATAGCTTTTATATCAGCACTTGATTCGTTCTAAAATGTCAGCCAGCTTTTCTCACCCATTAAAATGAATTTTAAAAACCTTTAAAAAGAAAGCCTACTTTGTGTGCTAACCAACTCTCTAGGAAGTTTGCTACCTGATTATATACGCTCTCTCAAGCAATTCAGTTCTAAGCATTTGGTCAGCAGTTGTGAGCATGTGGATTTTCCCCCTAGTTCCAGAGCACAGAAAAATGGAAACCTTATAGCTTTCCAGCTTTGTAATACTACTGACACATTTGTAGTGTTTTCATAGGCATGTATCTGATCTAATTACATATTTTTATTTTTAGCTGACAAGCAAAATAGATGTCAGATGACTGAATTCTTCTTTGATTCAGGTGCTGATTTGACACAGCTTTCCCTCTTTTATTATATTCAGATCTGCCTCAGCCATGTTCTCCTGCATAATAAAGTCACTGGGACAATTTAGATAGTAAAATGGCAGAACTCCAGAAAACTCAATGATTTCAACCTTCTTATTCTAAGGCGCTGAGAAGAGCCAGAGCAAAATCCAAGTATGAGAACAGTGCCAGCTTCCACATTTAGCTGTGTTTTGCCACTGGAAAACTACGCTGACCCACGTTAGACATGGTCTCCTCTCCAGAGTCTTTCAGGGACTTGGCAGAAAGCTAATTAAGATGACTCCAGCTCAGTGTGTCCTGCCCTTATTGACATTTTTCTTCTCAAGGCCCCTCACAGCAGTGACATCAACTAACCAGACAAAACAGGTATGGAAGAAGAATAAAGAAACTTGAATCTTGAGTTTATTTTGGCTTCATCACCTGTTTTTCTGATGGGAGATCATGGGGAGAAGAGTAGTCACATTGCTTCAGATCTGGTATCTCATATACACAGCTCTGGACCCTTTGGACCAGCAGAGTGAAACAGGTTTTTTTGAAAAAAAATCCGTGGCAGAAAATGTAATGCCACAGCAATATAGTCTTACACAAATCACAGGTATTAGGATCCTCCTGTCTCCTCTGCCTCTAGCTGCAGATTTTCTTGCCCTTCCTCTTGCATTACTCAACCTGCCTGCTGGTTTATCAACCTGAACCAGCCCACTGCAGGGGCACATAACCCTAATGCTAGAACAAATGGGAAACATAACTATGGAGTAGGGTGTGAAAGGGGACACAGGGGACCTGCAATAACCCTGACACAGACTGGCTTTGGCTGCAGTGGAATTTCACCTTTTGTTTGATTGCTGAACTGTTCTCCTGATGAGTCCATGGTCTTGATTACAAAAGGGAGTCAAGAATGATAACCTCATAGCTTTGCAAGCTTGGTAACGGCCTACAGAAGGCAAGGTGAACATGCTTGGTAAGACTTTTGTCCCTTACTTGAAAGGTTAATGGCTAGCTTCATTAGTATCAGAAAAGGTTTTATTTGGAAGCAAATCATCGTTTCAGGTTGCATCAATACTGCTTAATCTCCCCAAATTCTTTTTCAGACCCAGAAGAATTAGCTCTTCTTCAGATCAGAATTCAGGACTTTTCAATCTAGCCTTGTTTCCTTTCCACCCTAACTCTTACTCTTTACACCAAAGATGAGAGTCTTCAACATCAGAAGGCATCAGACATTAAGGTCTAGAACAGTGCCAAAAAAGCAGAGCTAATTGAAGGGGTAGTGACAGATAAAGGATTTGACACCTCAAAGGGCATCCAGCCTAGAAGTAGAAGTTTTATATCTTTGGAAACATGGAATTCTCTGCTTTCCAATCAGAGCACTATTTATACAGCCTCAGAGGCACCACAGTTACAAATAAAATGTGAGGTCCTTGTCCCAGACAGCTTAAATTATTTCTACATTGAGAGATGACAACAAAGAGACCAACGATGTTATGCAAGAGCCAGGATTACAGAACTGAGAAATTGTTAGACATTCTGTTAGATACTCCTAATAATATATTCAGGCCTCTTGCTTGCTGTTTCTTATCCGGCTTCAATACCTACCTCATCCCCTACAAATCATGAGATATGAGATCTTAAAATTCTGCTACTATGAAGGGGAAAATTTTATACTCGGCCTAATTTTAGTGATCCATTCTCAAGGATAACTAGTTACACTAAAAATCAATACTTCATAAAACCTAGTCACAATTTTCATATTTTTTTAAAGAATCATCACCCACTTTTGATCTTGTTTATACTAGGACAAGGAGTAAATCTTCAGACTTGCAGTCAATTCATCTCAACTTAACAACTTACTGCATGTTACCCGAGACATTTACCTGTCTATCCACATACTTTTATCCCTGGTACATGCAGGATAAATAGACTTAGTTTAAGCATTTTTTGCTTTGATCTAAACTAAGTTCTGCCACTTTGCATTGCCAAGGTTAAGAAGTCATGCATGGACATTTATGCCAATCAATTAATTAGCAGTTCACCTACCAGCCTGGTAAATTATTTGTATGTAATTGTATGCCTAAGACTACAAATCCATACTGTCATTCAAGTATAAAATCAGTGTAAAGAAGTTTAAAGTCAGCATGTAAGGGAGACGTTCAGGCTACAGCCATTGTGAAAGTTAATTTCATAGTACCTGTGATCACATACTAGAAGTCAGGTACTTGATGATCTGGCTCCCCATCTCTCTTTCTAGAATAGGCTTTATGAATTTCGGTTTCTGAAAACATTGTTGTGAGGAAGCCACACTGACCTAATTTTTTAATAATCCTGGTCTGTAAAAAGCAAAAAGCTAATAGAACAAGAAGTTAAAATAATTTTAACTTATTTCAAATAGTAGATATTCCTGTATTTAGTAGAATGTGCATGTGCAAATACACACATAAACATTTGTGTGCAAACACAGCATTTTAAGAAAAAGTTTGGTTTACAAATTGCTCAACATTTTATTATGTAAGATGTTCTAACTTGCTAGGCCTTAAATACATTCTAAGTAAGTATAAGGTAGCTTCGGGGTATGTGAACTTTTTCCTCCTTTTTCTTTCTTTTTTCCCTCTTCTTAAAGGGGAAAAATACATGACCTTTCAACGTTAATGAAAAGAACCCCTCCAAAAGCAGGTGCTATTTGCAGCACTGAGACATTCCCCCTGAGCATTCAGCTACTGGAGAAACAGTTAATAGTTATGTGTATAAGCAACATTCAAAGACATTAAATATAATTCCTCTGAGAAATTCCTCCAACGCTACCTAAAAATGAGCAAGACCATCACTACACAGATCTTAGAATGACCAAGCTGCATTTTAGAAGTCTATTTTATTTTTCTTTCCCTCCATTACGACTTCATCAGATTTCATCTGTATCCTCAGACAAATGCTAAACACCCTGTACAGCTTTGGTAGCCCATGTCCAGACATATTAACAAAACAGTAAACAGAATGTGTTGCCTATATCCCTAAATAGGGTGGAATTAGGAAGAGCAGGTGTAGGATTAGCAGAGAATCCAGAGTAGAGCAAGGATTACACAGACAGGATTTGAAAGACCCTGCAATAATCAGCTCTCTGACAGAATTTAGAGCTGGTTTGACTTAGCAAATAATGTTTCATAGGGTTTTCACTGGAGTTGCTTTAAGAATGTCTAGGTGATTTGCAAGTTTTGTTTGTGTTTGCTTTTCTTGCCTTTTCCCTCTAAAAATAGTTGGATGTGGATGAAACCAATATGGATATATATGAGAGATGAGAACCTGAGTGCACAATCCTCCTGAGACAAGAACAATCCTGTGTCATACAACACGATGAATCACATATGGTCCTCCCTTTAGAGCAGAGCCACATCTGCTCCTACCGATAAACACAGGTATACATAGAAGGACAAGAATAGCAGCTGGTAGACCAAAATAAATCATCAAATACTATGGTGACGAGTGATTTCATGCAGACTGGCCACCTTGATTTACTAGTCATTTAGTTAATTCCCTATTTTCCTTTCTGTAAAAATTGCCCACAAAATAGGGATAATGCCACACGTCTAAGTCAAAATCTGTGAAGTGACAGATTCCTAAAAAGCTATGTGCAAGACACAGTTTACTGAAGACATCCAAGGAAAAGCCTACATCTCATAACTATGCTGACTGATACGTGGTTCTGGTTTCTAACAAGCAGAAATAGACATTTTAGTTGTAAATATTTTGTGTGTTTCAAAAACCTGAAGTTTCAGAAGGACAACTGCAAAGTGACATATCCTGGCAATCTCAGAAACCAGCTTCACCTGAAACATTTTCAGGGGAAAAAAAAAACATCAGGAAAGCCTAAATGTTTTATTTTAACCACTTAAAAATGAAATGTTTAAAAAAAAATGTGGCCCAAAACATTACTTTGTTCTGCAAATTTCAGCATTTTAATAAAAATTAATCATAAAATGTTTAATTCTCCCCAAAAGTCAAGCCCAGAAGGAAATCAAACAAGTATTTTGATCCTTAATTATGTTTCTTCTATCTCTTATCTCAGACAAATGAAATATCAAACTTACATATATACAATAAAAAAGAACAAAATCCTAACTCCACACAAGGCTAAAATATTTAAGTCCTAATTAGGTGTGTAACTCCCACCATAGTCAAAAGAAGAAAAGAGTTGGTACTAACCCTCCTTGTAGACCTGGCCCTAAATTCTTTAGAGTATTTAATCCCCCTCAGACAAAGAATCTTTCAGAACTGCAAGGATTAAGCTGGAGGGCCTGGGAATGTTATGCAAATGATTTAATGCACTGTGCACCCATCAAACAAAAAACCCCAAAAAACCAACTTGATTTGCAAGAACCCCCTACCTGTGATGCTGTAAATCCCCTCTTATTAATTCTCTCAATCCCTCCCCCACCTTGACTCTATCCTTTCTTTTCTTCCTTCATTCCTCTGATTTCTTCACTTTTATGATCTTCTTTTCTCTCATTTTTGTTCCAGCAGACAGATGACTGTTTGCTCCCTGTCTGGTTCATTACTTCACATAGCTCTTTCCAACTACTTCATTAATTATTACTTGCGTTAACTCAGCATCTCAGAAACCAAATCATAGTCCAAGAGTCTGTTGCTCTAATTAACATGCAAATATCAACAAAACAATGGTCTTTGCCACAGAGAACTACAAAGTACAGTACCTGCAAAGGCACAAACTAAAGATAGCCAAAAGTGAGACCAAACCCTCCTATCATCAAGGTTTTGTGTGAATGACAGAAGGAAAAAAAAAAAAAAAAAAGGAGGAACCCCTTTCTTTTAAGGAAAGTATTGGCATAAGGTAGTGGATGTTCCCTAGAAAGCATCTCCTCCCATGCACGATGGGCACACTGAGAAAGCGTATAAAGGCACTTATTCGAAAAGGCTGCAAGCAGAAGTGGAGACTAGCATCAGAGGTTAACTGGAGGCAGGAGCTGGCCTGCTAATACGCAGTGAGGTATGGCAAAGATAGTGAGGTCTGGAAAGCGAAGGTCGGCAGCTCTATTTTTAGTGTAATAAGCTGGGGAGCATTTCAAAAAGATGTGTGGTATGGCTGAAGCAGAAAGCTAGGTGTCTGTTTTCAGCAGCCGCATTCTGAATGAATCAGAGATGGCCATACCACGTTTGTCAGGGCCAAGGGAAAGGACGTTGCAATAATTGAGATGTGAGATGCTGAAAGCCTGAATAAGAGCATTAGCCCTGTAGACAGCTAGAAAAGGCAGCGTGTTAGAAATAAGAACGCAAAAAGAATTGGCCAGGCTTTGACACAACCTGCATAGAAAATCTGGCCTGATATAAACCAGCTTTATGGTTCCCTACAGCTGGAGTCATAGGATGGATGGAGCTGTTTCTCCTTTCTAATGACCACCACCTACAGAGCCAGTCATCTGGATCAAAGAGGAGGTTGCCATTCTGCCCTTCAGCAGTCCTCTTAATCCACAGCAACATATTAAAATAGTAAATGACTTCCTTAAGGCAGCTGAGGAAGATATCTTCTCCTCCTCCTCTCTAGTATTAACACTTCAAAAGCAAATAAATCCTGATTCACAGGAAAGGACTCAGCGTCCCCATGGACTGGCACTTGCAATGACTTATTTGGAAATCAGCAAGGCAGACACCAAGTTTTGCTGGTTCAGAACATCAGGCATGCGGCTCACGCCACAGCAATGAAGGGGAAACCAGAGGGGAGCAGGGTTCAGTGCATACCTGAGTGTGGGTGAATACAGGCAAATCACTACTAAATTAATAGTAAATAATACAGCTATATATTTCTATGAATATATCTATCTATTACAGCAGCATCTGAATAACCACTATAGCTGTTAATACTCAGCTACACAACACTCTGAGGAGAAAAGCTACAGTTCCCAGACCTTGACGAGGGATAAGAAATGAGGCAGCCTTCAGAGCACTTTCCATTTGTCCCCTCCCCCTTGTCAGAAAATTGGGCTGGCATCAGACTTTGGCCCAGTCTGTAAAGGAAAGAAGGAATCCAGCTCCTATTTAACTGTTGTGAAGCCAGGGGAGCTAGGTATCTTATAGACCTGCATAGACCCTGACTTCAGTGACTTCACAAAAGACACAAATTAAGCCTGTGGTAATGTAAAACAGTAGCAAGCAGGATCATACATTTGGGTCTCTTCATCTGCAGGTTAGAACATCACCTAGTAGACCTGTGATACCTGAACAGTGACAAGCAATTCAACTGCAAGAAATTCAATGGCATGCAGTCAGAAATGATGTTACACTGCTTCATGGTGCAGTGGGTAGTCTAAACCCTGCCTAGGAGAAAATGAGCAAGACGACACTTCTTTAAAACCATATCCATGATATTGTAGAGCCTGTCAACTCTATCTTGCAATGGTTGGGAGCCATTACCAAACTCACAACTGCAAAACCTGCCAGAGCTTCCCTCTCCTCTACTCAGTAAATTCTGTGGGATGAAAATTTGATATACCACTCAGAGGGCTGGGACAGCTGGTCATTAGAACTCAGAAATCCACACTTTCTCCTTTGGTACATATGTATCTGTATACATATGATTGCATGTATGTATGTATGTGCATGTGTGTATTCCATCAGTGTCACACTTTAATTTCATCTCTCTCTAGAATGCACTGGGTAAATTACTTATGTAAAGAACTTATGTTACCATTGTTGCGAATCATGCCATTAACTATTAATATACATCATCCACAAATATTCCCTTCAGCTGAGTTTGATAAAAAATAATTTATGATTTTTAATTAATGAAAAATTAAGTGCAAGGAATTGCAGTTACATGTGATTCAATCTAATCACAAGTGTGATGCTCTCCTTTCTTTGACCTCCATCAATCTCCTATATGCTGCTGACCTTCCACTGATTTAGCAAATGTACACATTCTCAGCAGCATTTTAACTGAATTGGAAACCTTCTGAGGAAAAAAACATTGTCAAAGTCATGGGACAAAAGGCTAGGATTTACACTGGGATTCAGATTCCCATTTCACCAGTGGTCTTACAGATATAGATAAATTATTTAATGTTTTTAGACCTTTTTAGTCTTCCCATCAGTTGTCTGGTCTTGACTATTCAGACATGGATGTTAAGTGCAGAAGAGACCACAGTAGTCCTCTTCTACATAACATCGGATGTAGAAGACAACAGCAACTTTGAACTTAATGCAGACAGAATAATTGCAACAGGTTTCTTTCAGATGTAAAAGAAATTCTAAATATACATAGAAAAATTAGACACTTCAATACACACACACGTCAGTAAAAAGGTACCTAAATGCATGAATGGGCACATGGGTAAAGAGGATAACATATTATATACTTGGGTCCAGTTGCTTGGCTGGCCAGCATTTTAAAAGTTTTCAATTCAGAGGATGTTACTGGTATTTTCTTTTGAGCATCAGCACAGAGATTATTCTGCAAGACATCATAAATCCTTTTCACAAATCGTTACCCTTGACTAAGTTTTATGGTGGATGTCAGGTGTACAAGAACAACCTAGGAATGATATACAGGATATTAACTGTTGTTGACTGCAGTACCGGTTTCCTGATATGTATACATTGTTGACTACAAAACTACCAGGAGGGTTTTTTAAATATTTCATTTTGTTTATCTTTTTAATAGAGTAGATCATGCACCAATCTCTGGTAGGGAAACCACAATGGTATCTGCATAGCATATGAAACTAATGCATTAACCACATGTTAAATATGTGGGCTTATATATGGGGCTTGAGTACAAATCAGAGTGAAATATGAAAAAAATACACTTACTGGGGTAACCTCTGAAACACCTCAAAGGATTACAGGTTCTAACACATACTGAAATGACACATTGGAAGATCTGAAGTCCACTATGTTGCCTGTGAGCCCAGCTATTTGCAGGTGCATAAAGAAAATCTTACCTTCTTGGCAAATATTTTACTGTGCTCTGGTTTTCCAAAATGCGATGGCGGGATACTGCAAGAGGAAGCTCTTCTGACATGCTAGTAAGAATAATTTAATTTTGCATTCAAAGTGAGTCTTTCTATTGACTTCAGTAGATTTTTGGATCAAGATCTGAGACTAGTAAAATGAATGTTAACCAAGTGAGGGCCTATGTGGCTGATTTTCAAACAGTGGAATAGCGATTAAAACTGAGATCCATGGCTTACGAAAAGCTTTGATATATTTGCATTTAAAAGCTTGTAAACCATTCCCAGGACAGGCTTGGATTCTTTTTTTCCAAGTTTTCATTCCAATGCACTTAGTACTCTTCTCTGTACATCCTTATTTTTAATTTATAATGGACCTTGTTCTTAGTTTCACCAAAGACGCTAATATTGTGCTAAATTAGTAACTGTAATTTAAGAAGGGTAAAAGGATCTTGTTTAACATGATAATCAAATGTATATCTTTCAAATTACTCCAGCTATAATCACAATTAAAATCAGAGCAAAACATATTAATTATTCTGATTATTATTCAGTTTAATAAGGCTATAGTCTAATAATCAGATCTTATTGCATAAAGAACTTTTGGGTTTCTTATTCCTTTTTGCTTTTCCAGCTTTCCTATCCTACCTTTTATTGTAGCTACTTTAACTCATATTATTACATGACATCATTATATAGCATAGGAACATTTCAGAGCCATAGAACAAACAATTTTTAAATGGGCATATTCTTAATACTGCATGCAAGAGGCAAGATCACCTCAAGGTGGTGGGGTAGCAGAGATGAAGCCTCCCTTCTTTATGTTCCTGAATCTGGAACAACGCTGGTGGACATATTAAAGTAGTTTCACATATGCAAAGTCCTATCAAATGCAGCTTTTAAGACTCAATAAATGCTTCTACTAACTGAAGACTGAAGTACAAGCAAATTTCCCTTTGAATGACCAGGAAATATACTTATCCTCCCCATATATCCTACCTGTGGATTACATATTTATGACAAATATTAAATAAATAAGTCCCCTCACCCAAAAGTACCTCTAATTTTGTTGTAGTTATTTGGTTTGGTTGGTTGGTTTGGGTTTGTTGTTTGGTTTGTTTTTTGGTTGTTTTTTTTTTTACTGCAGGCTTCCATCCTATACTTAAAACTACTGTGCTGACCACTTGCATTCATTAAAGCTGTCAAAACACCATGCAGGAACTATGCTGGCAATTTCTGTTCTCTCAGGCATTTTAAACTTGGCTAATTACATTCTTTCTGCCTAAATTTCCCCTGCAGCTTCAGAAAGAGATGATTTCCTTCTTCCTTTCCTCACAAGCATTTTTGTAGTTTCACCACATGCTGTTAAATAGGCCCAAATACATTCCACCCTAGAAGAAGATATATTTCAGGTACAATAGAGAAACGAAACGAAGGCTTTTTTGTTTATTTTTATTTCACTGCTTCTTAGAAATGTTCATGATTAAAAAAGAAAACCCTTGTCTTCATCAGAAGGAAATTTCTGGAATCCTTCAATTTTTTTCCTAGCTTTAGAAAAGCCAAACAGTCTGGTTATCATTGAACGCATCTACACTGTATAAAATCCATAATGCATGCACTTCAGAGACCTGGATTTGACAGTATCTCTTCCCTTAGGATTATCCTTCTTGCCAGATCCTTCTTTTTCTGTACTTTTAATTACTATTTCTATTCTGCATTGAAGTTGTCTTTCCCAAAGACTGTGCAACCCTTGGAAAAGCAATATTTTTCATATTCCATGCCCTCCATCTTCTAAAGAAAAAAAAAAGTCCTCTAAAAATACTGATCAAATCTAATTTCAGGAGCAGATTAATTAATCCTTTAACATACAGATTTAGATAATTATTCCATAAAACACTTTGCATTGTTAGCTTATACCAGCTGAGATTGGCTACCAGGTGTTTTCAGATCTGCTTGCATGCATTTGTGTGTGTGTGTTTGGAGGGGACACCACTGATCAAAAAAGAATTGACAGTGAAAAGTCTTTCAGAAAAATCCAAGCTACAGATACTTTGAACAAATCTTTTCAATCTAAAACCTCGTTAGCAGGTTTAGACTCTTCTCCTCAGTGCATATGTAGACAAATATGGATACAAATCCACCACGCAGCCCATCAAACACATCTACCCTCAGAAATGCATGTTCTCACCCCACCGAGCGCCCTCTCACCCCAGCCTGCTTGTCTAAACAGCAGCACTATTTGCTGTGTGCCAGCAGTGCCAGCTTCTTGGTGCCAAGACCCTTCTAAATGCTTTTGCTACATGGTGAAATTTTCAAAAATGACAGTCAAATGATGTAGCAGTGATGAGCTATAGCTCAGTTCTTTACTTATGGTTTTGTTGTGGGTTTTTTTTTTTCCCCTTGGCAAGTCTTTGGAGAGAGGAGCAATTAGCCATTAGGAGCAAAAGAAGTCAGATGCATAAAAAACCCTGGACTTTTTTTTTCTTCTTCTCTCTGTTCCCTAAAGGATGCCAAGATTCCTCCCTTGCTTTCAAAGGAAAATACCCAAGACCACTGAGAAGGAAAACAGAACAGACACACAACTGGGTAAGTGAGGTCTGGAGGGCAGTCATTATCTGTGTGCAGAAAATATGATGTTTGAACTCTATTTGCTCTTTTGCTAAAGGGATGCAGGGGGTTACAGAAAAGGAGGGAATCATGAAGAAAAGGAGTATCTTATATAGGTTATTAGTTTACCTAATGATATATCTTCGACACATCGGTTGGTCAATTTAAACTAGGCTCACTAAGATCTGTGATGCCTTCATAGAGCTCTGATACTGAAAATTAGTTTTGGGACCAAGGTTGTGGGATAGGCTTTTCAGGAAGTGTGGCTGAAAGAGAAGCTGGAAAGATAAGAAGAATATTTTGAAGAACATGGGTAGAAGGCCTTCGGAGCTAATAACAGTGGGTAGCACTTAAGAATACCTCCAAAACCCAGAGAGATGAGAAACAGTCATTCTCCAGTCACAGTTTGACATTTCACATGAAATAATTTGGGAAGGAGTGAAGCGTCTCACCCTTTCATTTCCCTGCAACATGGTGGTGATCTGTTTAACCATCAGGTCCACTGATTTTCCTGGCCCCAGACACTACCAATGACCAGGCTGATGTACAAGTAGTAAGGTCCAGAGAAGGAAGCAAGACATGCTCCTGTGCAGTTATGCATAAAACAGTCAATCTATTGCAGAGAGATTCATTGCTCATTTGGGTTGCCAAAGCAACAAAGATAGCCAAACAGCCACATCCACTTGCTAGTGACGAAAATAATTACAAATATTCACAGACTGAAGGGGGAAAGGGACTCTTCCACATCTTCAAACAGGGGAAAAAAAACTTATCTTTGCTGCTCTCCACAAATCAGTGAGGTGGAACATTTTACCTGGATTGAAACACATTAAAAAGACGACTTACATAAAGAGTAAGTACTCTCTTTACTTAAAGAGTATTCACTGAAGGCACTTGCTGAGACCTGGGTACCTGCCTGACCCTCTGTGCCTCTGAAAATCACTTCTCCCATTACACATTTATCACCATTAACGCTGTCTTTGATCATGACCACCCTGTCCCTGGAGAACCCCTGGGAAAGAAGCCATGTGGGATGAAAGTCTCACCCAGAAGGAAGAAACATGTGGGCTAATTTCACTTTAGATTAAACTCAAGCTGGACCACAGCAGTCTTCAGTGTGAATGATTTGACGGATTACCGAGTAATATTTTATGACATTTAGGGATGGATTATTCAAAAGGATGAGACCTTTTTTTCTGAGGTTTTGCATTTTAAGGAGACAACAGCCCTTCTGCTGCTTAGAATTTGAAAGCAGATAACCTAGAGAGATTCTGTTCAGGAGTTTTATTTTTATTTTTAAACTATCCTCCACCCCAGCAAAAATAATGTTGCTTTCTCATTATCCTTTTGATGAATCTGCTTCACTTATTCACATTTTCATAAAATATTAGTGCATCTAGCCTAGGAAATGTCTTTTTACTGAAAGACATGTTTTTCTCATCTCGAGTGGTACAGACCATATATCTCTCACAAAGCAATAATGTACAAGAGTATATAGTATAATGTAGCACCTATTCATATAATTCTAAACAGAACCTATACATGCAGCTTTACTGTGGCTGTAATTTAGATATATTGAATAATATAACCTTCTTTATAGTGGGAACCTATTTTTTTTATTATGCACATGAATCGACTATTAATAAAAATTGTTTGCACTTATGCAGCACCTCACCCAAAGAAACTCTGAGAGTTTCTCAGTGAAATACATTTCTGTTTTGCAGAGGTCAAGAGCTAGCACTTCCAAGTGCAAAGCATCAATATAGCTTTTTCAAAGTTATGTGGCAAGTTGGGAAGCAGGTAAAGAAATAAACCCAGATTGCTTAAATTCTAGACTATTAAAAATTCTTACATTTCTTAAAGTCACCTCCCCGCTGCTTTGGGGAGGTAAGACTCCTACAAATATAAATATAATTCAGTCAACTTGAATACTGACATCAGTTGAGATGACACAGGTTTTAGCCACATAAGGAAAGCACTCCAAGTTCCTGACAAGCTGTTGTAACCTATATTGAAGTCTATGCCCCTTTTGGTGGTAGCTGAATTAGGTGAAAGCTACCTAGGGCTGTGCCAGCCTATCACTTGTAGGAGTCAGCTACGAGAGAGACATACTCCAAGCCTAAGCTTTATTCATGTTGGTATCTTCCTCATCAACCCATGGCTGATTTTGTCATGGAGGTGCCCTAGCAAGTTATAACTACATACAGATTTGGCTATATCTACATGGTCTTCAGGAAGCGAGATAAAGAAAGAATCTAAACTTTGAGTCCTCCTGACTTGTCTCCATGAGGCTACATCGCTGAATATGCAAACTTGTCATACTGCATCCGTTGTCCAAATGGTGGAAAAAACAGCCAAACTCATACTGCCTGCAGATCCTGCCTGGTTGCAAACACCATCAACATCCTCAAAGAGCAACTTCGTGGTTCACTTTTCTGATCAACATCAACCATTCAGTGATGATCAATCACATGCTATTAGCTTAGATTATCCTCACTGAAAGCAAGGGAAGCCTGAGGCCCAAAGAAAGAAGTGGTTTGTTTTCTCCCTGAGTTTTCTTTTAGGACCCACTCAGCATGTTCACAAATCTCACCCTTAGAGTGGGCTTAGGCTCATTCTTGAAATACACTGACTGAGGAGGCAGCCATACTTACATAAGAACAGGTCTATGCAGCATCATTTTAGAGGGTCTAATATCACAGAAACAGATTGAGCAGTGGACAAGTGTTGGAATCTGGAACACTCCAAGAAATAACCTAGCCACCATAGATACCTTTTACTCACTTTACTCATGACTCTGCTAGTGCTCTGCAGCATTTTCTTTTCTTTTATTCCTAGCCCTTGTTTACTACATCTGTAAACCTTGATCTGAACAGCTAATGGCATGATCCTAATCACAGGGTCAAGTAAACAGGCAGGTTGACACAGCTAAAAAATAATACATACACCTTTTTTCACTTTGCTGCCTCTGAGTTTGTGGGTTTCTGCTGTGACAAGCATAGTAAATGCTGCTAGCCAGTTAACATACGCTGCTTGATCATTATCAACCACCAGGAGAGAAAGAAATGCTTTTATAAACCTTCTTTTGCTGTTTATTTAGAGGATGTGAGCTGCACAGATACTGTGGGAAGGAAAGTACACCTCTCCAATGTAACTAGGCTTTACCTGTATGCCAAATTCACCATGGAGGATTTTAATTTCCTGTCCAAATTCTGCCTGTGAGGATGACCCTTCCAACTTCATTTTTTTTTGTAAAGGGAAAATGTTTATTGCAATACATGACCTGTATAACAGAGAGCAAAAGGATCAAGGTTACCCATCAGCTTAGATATGTGATATCAGTGAGTTAAAAGCACATACCTGCACTAATGGTAAGGTTAAAACTGAAGAGGGACTTTTTGATTACCTAGAACTGGAATTAATAGCTCATTGGGATATATAAGGCAATTCACGTGTTTCAGAATTACTTTTTCAGGCTGTCTGCAAAATCAGGAAAATGATACATACACTCCTAAGACATTTAAAAATGCTTCAGTGGAAATATCTTAGTACGGCATGAACCCAGGTGCCGATTCCAAACCTCTAATACCTGCTGCCTCCCTCCTAATGCAGCCAATGACACCTCCTGTCAGAGTTTGCAGTGCGAAGACAGGGTAGGAGATTTCTCAGAGTAAGACAGTTGTTTCCACAGGACTGTTACACACTGGCTTTTCCTAGCTGTCAGAGCAGTAGCTTGGTATCAGAGAAAACAATGTGGAAGTTAACCAAAAACCCAAACTCAGACTAACCCAGATAGAAAGGCTTACAGAAGGTGAAGACACTGCTTCTGTAACAAAAATGTGATTACAAGCTTCGGGCCAAAGCCAAACATTCTTTAAACACCAATAACCTCAGGCCAGGTGCTGCTTGACCCCGTAAAGCCTATGACATATTTTGTTCTATTATTGTTCATTACAAACAGGTTCTTGGACCTTTTTTTTTTTCCTCCATCATCATCTTCAATGGTTCTCTTCAGCTATGAAAGAAGCTTTCAGCAAGCAAAAAGGCTGAGGTGAGTTCTACCTCTCTTAGCCTTCTCAGGAAAGCCTCAATAATTCAGTTTCTCTTTATGTTGGCTATAATGAATCAAAGTTGGTTTTATCCCCCATATAAAAAGACTTAATAATTAACTGGTGTTGCTTTGGATTTGTAATTTTAAAGCACATAACAGCACAGATGATAAACTGCCTCTTTATCATGCAAACCTAGTTGCCTCCTGCTGGCTTCAGATGATAGAAAGTTTGCATTCATCCCTGGGGGTTGCCTCCTAAGTCATAATCTTTTACTTACCTCTTCCAATGGCCAGGGGAAGAAAAAAAAAAAAAAAGGAAATAGGTAGGGGTTTTAGTTTATCCCTAGGGAAATTTCAAACCCTTCTATAAAATACTTTTTATTTTTACTTTTCAATATTTTTTATTTTCCCCATAATATATGAAATAGTATCTAGCAGGGCTTGACAAATCTGTTCCTGCAGTTAATTCAGCCCCCAGTTCAGAAAGTTTTATTTTTCCAGGTTTATTAGACATAAAAATCAATCTTGAGCCTGATTCACATCTAAAACAACCTTCTGGAACTGGCAAAAGCAAACAAGCAAACAGAAAGAGCATTAAAAGTCCAGAATGAAGGACTGTCAGTATTTCCAGTTACTGGTAGCCTTGTTCTAGAGAAGATGGTGGAAAAGTGATTCTCTGAATCAGCAGAGAGATGGAAACCTTAAGAAAAAAGGTATGTGTGAAACCAAAATCTACAAGCAACTCTTTCCTAGGATCTGGGATCCTCCTTAGACAAGAGAAGAAAGGTTTAACTCATGTTTCTTCTCAACAGTGAAGCTACTCAGTGGCTGTTCACAGGTTTCGTTCGTTTAAATCCCATCTAGTGGGGGTGAAAACGGACAGTTTCAAGTCACTGTGAGGAATGAAATTTAACGTTTCATCAAATTACACTAAAGGAAGTACAGAAGCCCAGGAAAAGCTATTCTAGTTAATCCAGGTGCCACACAATTTTGTAGGTGAAGCAAAAATTAATTCCTGGTCTTAGCCACACACATTCCTAGAACCACCTGTGATTTATCTAGGACACCAAGTATAAAGTTATTTGGTGCCAGCTGGTAACTGAAGGTCTTGATGATGAAGGCACAGAAATCATTCTGCGCAAAAATGTCAAAATATGGTCCACTAACTTAGTAGAATATTAAAAGACTTGAGCAAAACAGATGAATAAGCAACAAAACCAGACTGCCTTATACCAAAAACGGGAAGCAAAAGGAACCAGAAGTCACTCTATAGCTATCAGACAAGGAGATATTGGCAGGTATTATACTGGCTTATACACAACGTGGCCATTTTATAAGCAATTCAAATTTTCTTGTAATCAGACTTGTGCAAACTGATAAACACTAGATTTTTCAGAATTCATCATCATTATCATGATTTAGAAACCTCTGGCCAACTTACCAATGTCTGGTTTATACACAACCATCTATACTACACTGATCTTAAAAATTAATTTCCTTCTGTGACAAATATCAAGATAACATACGATTTTTTTCCTTAAGAAGTGTTGAGGGCTAGGCAATAGGTTGAACATACAAAGTTTTCATACAAGCTCAAAGATCCCAAACATGAAAAGATGACAAAAACCAGACACCTGAACACATTTTTCAAAATCCTGATTTTTCACAAAAATCATATTCTGACAGATGTGACGTCTGACTAGCTGTCTCTCTCCAGACAGACATCTCCAGTACAGGAAAAACCCTCCACACTTCATCAGCAGTTGCTTCTACCCTCATAAATTCCAACTAAAAGAGGAATCATAAGTTGGTGGAAAGACTTAATAAGCACAAAAGTATAATTTTTCAGCAAGAATTTTAACTGCAATATGCAGCTTTGCTACTAGTAATGCAGTATTAACAGTCTTTATTTCTAGCAGCTTGTAATACAAGGAAGGACAAGCCTTGAGGCTCGAGGCACTTGACAGGTCCACAGCTCTCCACCTTTCTCCTCCAACTTTCAGAGCACAGTAGTTAGGTACTAGCAAGGCTCACAGCGTGTTTGTCCTTCAGTTGCTGGCAGATCTCTGCTGTAAAATAACTGGAGCATTCCAGCTGAAGAAAGAAAACTGAAAGAGAAATCAAGCCAGCCATGCCATCACGTGAAACATATCTATTCTTTCACTTGGATTTTTCTTATACTCCTGATGACAAATGAAAGAGAGACTAATGCAAAAGCTTCAATAAAATTATGTTCTTGTCCCCAAAGTATATACATATATTTTGGAATTTTCACTCTTGTTATCTTTAGCAAAGTTTCAGTAATAAAGAAAAGGAGATGAAGACCCAACAAGTTCTACCTGGCAAAGAGCCAGAGCTCCAATTACAGCAAGCACTATGGGAATAAAAGTAACAGATTTTAATTGGTGTCCAAGGGGAAAGGTCAGTCTCCTTTCGACAATGGGAGTCTTTGGTGGTAATTGACTGAATGCTCCTGTGAGAGCTTGTAAATGTCAGTAACACACTTGAAACGGTAGCAAAAGGAAAGGTTTGGCATCCTGGAACATATGGAAGAGTTTTGCAGGCAGAGGTATTCTAAAATGAGAATGGTGAAACACTTTAACAAGGGACGTGACTTGGAAGATAGCTCTCAGCTCCAAGGTTTGAAATGCCATACGCATTTCAAAAGGTGTGGGAGAAATTTATTTATGTTGAAGATAAAAAGGGAATAATGCAGTGCACACTGGTGTTAGACACACAGGGGTCTAGGGCAGCAGATGACTTGTGAACTTTGCCCATTGCTACACTGAATGACTGACTTAAGCTTCTTCTATCCCTCTGCAATATCCTAGTGCTACTCTTCTCCTAAGTAAGCATTGAATGGTTTCATTCTTTCCTTTCTGCTAGTTTTTTGTGGTGAAAAGATTTCTTTATTTTCTTTAGCAGTACACATGAAGGGTACAAACTCGCATGAATTGGGTGCAGTTTGGGATTCCCTGCCAGAAAGGAATGGTATGAAAGGAGATCAGATCTTCCAGAATGACATGAATTAGGAGAAAAGATGGTTCTGTGGCTAGGACTTCAACCAAAATCCTGAGTCCGGTTTCTGTCTTCACAGCTGATTATTTTCTGACTTTAGCAAAACACACGCTTGATCTCATTCTTAAACTAGAACTGACAATATTTCTTCTCACGTACAAAAACTAAGCACAGACTGCTGTCCTTCAGGTTTGCTATGCTATCACATTCATTATTTACCATTAGTAATAGCAATAAATGGGAGAAGTTGTGCACAGAACCCAAAGCAACAGATGCTGTTCAAACATAGAGAAAAAATCTCTACCTCCAAAGTTCTTAACTTATAAATAGAAGACACCTGGGCTTGATGCAGAAGAATGAGTCACAATAATACGATACTAAGTTCTAAGTCCTCCATAGCTTCCAGAAACAGCTGTAAACCCACTGCCATGCCTATTATTAAGGAAATACTTCTAGTGGATTGTCTTCACTAGAAAGCTACATCCAGGGTAGACAACATGCTCAAGAGTAGAGTTCACAGAAAATGGTGAACCTATGAGTAAACAAAGAGAGCCCAGCATCCACATCACGTGCCCAAGGCTAAATCCTTCCATGCTCTGAAACACATTCTGGCTGAAAAAAAACACCCAACAAACCAAAATAATGTTCAAACTCTGTGCAATTTGCTGTGCAAAGAAGTCCTAAAACAGGGAAAAGTGATTTTTTAAATTTTATCTGCTGAAGATACACCTGCTAATTTTGGAGCAGGATTACTCTTCAAAAAATGAGGTAGTTTCTGTTGTTAACTGTACAGTTTCATGGAGAATATGTCCCATTGCTTTCTATCTGTATCTTTGGAAAAAACTGGAAAAAAATTAAAAACCTGATACAAGCACATAAGCATCTCGTCCTTCGGCAGGAGAGACAAAACCCTGAGAAATGCCTGCACATAGAGAATTTGGGATGCAGATCACAGTTTATTGTCATGTTTCTTTGTGCATATTCCTGAAGATTGTCCTCCCAAGGGACTAATGTCTCAAAGTTCTTGCTACATCTAAATTGCTCAGCTATTGTAAATTACTTAAACTTCTAGTATCATTGTCCCCTCTTTTTTCCATTGCCATTTGTTGTTCACTGAATTACCTGCTAATTCTCCTTATTTCCACTGATGAAGTAATTAGCTATATGGGACTGGAGACTGTGAAGAGGTTTATGTATACACAGGCATACAGAGACCTAAATACATATGTGCAGAGGAAAATTCAGTATCTACTGTATTTAAACTGTTAAGGGCAGACTTTTAACAACAAAAGAATCAGCAAAGTGATTAAGAACGTAATTTAACTATCATTAAGTTCCTTTTTTTTTCAGTGGGATTTATGTTGGTAAATCTATTAAGAATTGAAAAGTGGAAACATTTAAAAACAAAATTATTTTAGTTTTTCACCCCAAAAAGACTGTCAATTTAACATTAATCTCTTCAAGACTGAAAAGCCTGGGATGACCTGAGCAGGAAAAAAAAAAAAATGGTTTGAATAGGAATAAGCACTTTCAATCAATATGAAATTTTTCTCTCTCTAAATAGCAAAACCCATTATTCATAACATTCTATATGCAATAGAACACTGTAAATTTGATTCTTTCTTGTCAAATAATGTGTTAATTTAAACATTTCTTATCTTTTGAAAATATTCCACCACCTCTAGTTTTTCAACTGCACAGGCAGTTTAAGAAAAAGCAACAAAACAATGTATTGGCTCCCAAATTTATGGGAAGAGTTGGCCACATTCAAAATCTACTACCAAGTATTTCTCTCAGATCCTCACATGTCTTTCTAAGAAAACGTACACAAAAACACCGTGAATGTATGAGTGTGCCCTGGACATTCACCATGGTCTGATTACTCTCCCCATCAATGAAAAAATGCTTGGGAAACAGTGGGCTAGGGCTTGATCCGTACATGGTGAGAACTCCTCTGATAGTTCTTTATGAACCTAATTTGGTCTACTCAGTTAACATCAATCTCTCTGCACTTTGTTCAGCACTATCTCCAGTTATTGCCATTATGACTGCTACACTTCCTCAACAGCCTTCTCTCCTTTGTTGTCATTTATCCTCAAAAAAATCCTACCTTAAAAGAACCATTGACCACAATTCAGTACATCTGAACACGGTAGAAGAGACTCCTCCACAGGAAGACGGGGTTTGTGCAAATTTGTGGCAGACCTATAGCCATCTGAAAGCCAAATCATGGTAAACAGAAGGATAATTCTGTGTGTTCCTACCCGCATCTTCTCTACACCATTATTCTCCAAGCTGCAGTAGGCGTTGTATTTTCCTTGCTCCCCAAGTTATATGTTTGAATTCCTTTTTTGCTACTAATGAGAAAGAGGTGGAGAGATGGGAATCAAAAGTCCCAAGAGACAAAAGTATGGATTAAAGTGTCGTCTTTTCAGTAAGTTTTGACCCTTGAATTTTCTGTTGTGTGTTATCTTTGACTCAAGATATTTTTTCCTCCTGGCGCTGGGAAATTTCTCTGCCTCTGCAACAAGAAACATAACCTTTTCACTTAGTAGCACTAAAACGAAAAAAGCTCATTTACAGTTTTTGCAATGTCTTCTCCATACCATACACTGAATTATTCCCATTTTCTCCAAGAAGGTTGGCTGCTTCCGCAATGACCTGTTACTCTCAAGATGATATATGAGTCGCCACTTGTTGGTCTCTAATTCCCATGCTATCTGCATACAAGCCAAATTCCACATTTTCTTAGCAGTTAGACAACTTTCTAATTACGTCCATTAATCTTTGCCATCACTCCCCTCTCTCTGCATTTACCAGCATTTATCAATCAGAAGTTTCATAATCAAGAATATTTTTCTTGTTTATTTTCTTCACTTTCTTCTTGTACTTTAAGTACAGCTAGACAGAAGGCATAACGCTCAAGTATCCTATCATTTAGTCATTAATTTCTTCATAATAACATATCTAGAGTACAAAAGGGGTGAGCAATTGCAATCTGATGGTAAACATGCACTACAGATTACACTATCTGCTAATTAACAGATACTACATACAATTTTGTTGCAGTCCTGTCAAGGGAGAGTTGAGTTCAGAGCTCCTATGGTCAATATTCATACATTTGTTATTTTTACGTTATCAGTTCAAATCCCCAACAAACCAGCCATCATATAGTTATGCCACAAAATCATTTTTCCCTTCAAGGTCAACTTCTGAAGTCATATAGCAACAAGACAATTTCCACATTTCATGACCGAAGAAGTATGTTCCTACCACAACACAGCAGTGAAATGATATAAAAGTGAGATTTAGGTATGTATCTTTAATAGCTCAAAATCCAGAAGGTAAATGAAAACAACCCTCCTGTACATATTTTTAGTCCAACTTTATGGGACGCTGAACAAGCTGATTTTCAACTGCTTGGGGCTAGTTTTTCATAGGAAAGAAAAAAAAAATCAATATTATGGCAACTGGCTTCTTTCCTGGTTTAAACAGCCTGTCTTACTTATGGAAATAGATGGAGCTACAAGTTTGACAATAGCACAGGTCTGCTCTGCAGATAGACACATTCTTGCACCACTATCAATCCCAGCTGCCTGTATTTGGGCTGCAACTAGCAACTTATCGCTCCTCTGCTCTCTAAGCTGCTGGCATATATCCTCACTTGCCAAAAGGGATATCATCTGTTCCAGACTATTTGGTAAATCGCTGAGGAATTAAAAAGGGATAAAAACATTGAAGGACATTCAACAAGAGATTATCTTGCATAAATTTTAACTGTCCAGTTTGTAGAAAACAGGAGTCAGAATGGAAAGAACACCTTTGAAACTCTCCTCAGCCTGGGTGAATCTTAGCTGTAAAGCTGAATTCCATGCCTCATACTTCCCTATCATTAGTTTCAACAGTGTGCCCTTGGAGACTTCTGTGAGATACAACAGCATACTGTAGTACTATTTTGAGTGGGAAAATGTCAAAACTGCCACTATTTTTGATAGGCTTACAAGAGCAGCAGCAGAATAAATGGACTTTGATTTCACTTCAAATCCAAGAAGAGATATGAAAGTAGAATAATGGCAAGGGCTTTGGGTGTAATGGCTATTGTGAGAGCTGTCATATACTATAGCCATGAATCAGAAAGTTTGGTAGTGAATACTGCCAGACACTTCAAAAACCAAAACATTCAGTTTGAAAGATGAGACTGTGCCTTCATTTTGGTAACATGGACCAAATGTTTGTTAATTATTGGTTTCCCATGAATTAAAGTATGAATTCAGTATTAAAGCACCAGCTCTTCAGTCACTGCCACTTTACAGGTCTTCGCTGACTCCAGTGAAACTCGACTGAACTGCAGCTGTGTTAGATCATATCCAAAAGATATGAGGAACAATCTACCTTTCTAAATTAATAAAAAAATTTGGCTTTATCCTTGTTTTCATATTGGATGGGGGACAGAAAAGACAGTCTTCTGAAATGGAAATCAAGTCTATACTTGATTACGTGGTACACAGGTAGAAGCATTAGTCTTGAATCTAAAGATATTACAAGCAGAAGTGAAAACTGTAATATATGTATTACCATAAGGATGTAAGACTTTCCAGTCACCACCAACAGTGACTTGTAATAGCAATAGACTTACTCCATCATTCTTGCTGAACTGCAGAAAATGAAAAATTTCTTAATTTGACGGGTGAGACATCCCTCTTCCTGAGGTTAGTGAACTGTTTACATGTGTATAGTGTTATCAGAAGTCCATTCAATCATCCCTGCAGTCCAAGATAATAATTCTGACCCTTGTAGGTTCAGGATTTCAACTCTCTTCTGATCAGGAGGTGAAATCTTAAGCCCAAACTGCTGAATGAAACAGATTTATAACACTGTACCAGAGAAAAGATGTAAGTGAGGAAGAACCCCTATGTTCTCCCACTGGAAGACCACTGGAGAAAATGCATGTGTAGTGCTATCTACTCCAAGCTGCCTATCAGATCAGCAAAATCAGTGGCTGAATCCCACCCCACCTTCTCTTGAATCCCTCCCTCCAAAATATTGTCTCTGAAGTAAAAGATGAGGCTATCATTACCTGTGGTCATAGCATAAGAGACATTTAAACCAAATCTAGGGGCTTCTTTATATACCTTCCTATGCTATATGGGGTTTAATCCAAACAGAAATATTCATTTGATGAAATTTATGTTTCAATCTGCAAAAAACTTCAGTACAAGGTGGTTCCTCCCCTTCGAAAGATAGGAAAAGACTTTCATTAACCATCTTGAAATCTCCTGGGGACTACATGATTTAAAAAAACAAAACAAAACCATGAAAAAGACACCATTCACATCTGCGAGACAATGCCTTTTTGGTCTCTTATGACTGTCTCTTTGAAGGCTGCACTCACAGCCTGCAGCTAACAAGGACCTTTCCTTCAAAATGAAAAGAGGACAGTAACAGAATAATTGATTTTATCTCTGCAAGAGTGGACTGCAATAGCACTTTGGGCTATTGGCATGACTGATCGACCATAGACCCTGGGTCTCCCACTGAGCCTAATTTGCTAAGGATGCCATCCCTTGACAACCATGGGATCTGGCTCAGTCTACAGTGAGGTGTGCTTAGAGCTCTGCTGAGCTCTAACCTCTACAATATAAACCGATAGTCTTCACACTAAGATTTATAGATGCCTACGAGGAGGACACCACTGGAAATAACTGTTTTTCCTTGAGTAAAAAAAATCAAGACCTGCCATCACATCGGAGTGCTGAATGCTTCCATGGTGAGACAGGTCAGATAGAGGAATTTTAGAAGTGTTCCAAATCTGATTTTAGCAACTGAGAGTAGCAGCTTCTAGACAAAAAGCAATGTCAGGTGGAACTGTTCATCTCTATGGACATTTTCCCCAGCTCTCAGGAGAGCAGGTACAAAGGCCAGTGTAAAGCACACAGTTCTGGGTCATACCCTTTATACAACTGAGCAGTTTACATTCCAAAACCAGAACCTCCCTGAAGCAAATGAACTCCTCTAATACCACAGGATACAAAGTAGCACTCAATCATTCCCATTTCAGCTAATAAGGGTAACTCTTCTCCTGTCTTGGCTGATAAAAACATTTGCCAACTATTCTCTCCACCACCACCACTCAATGCTAGAAAGAACAGAAGGCTGGGCCACCATTCCTTTCATTTAAAACTCATTAATAGAAATTAATTTGAAGCAGTTAGGGATCTACCAGCAAGGAAACCCATGCAATTATATTTACAATAAATATCCGTTATCTTGGAGCTACACACACAACATGACAGTTCTTAGCACGCTGTGATAAAGGTGCTAATCACGACCACTAAATATAAAAGAAGAGAAATGCATCTGCCATCCATTCATCTTTAGAGTGAAAGAAAAGAGGACACTGTACCACACAGCAATTAAAATCTGAACAGTTGGAGGAATAAAGGGAAAATTCAAGGCAGGTCTACAGAAAGAAAGGGGGAGAGAAAACAAAATACAAAAAAACCCCTAACACAAAAATTCAAACTCACAGGAAATATCCGATGCACTAGTCCTATTAATAACATAAAAGTTGCTAACAGATACTATCGCCCAGCATTTTATTAATTAACTGGAGGTACACGGATACAAGGGGTTTGAAAGTACAAAGACCGAACAGGCTGCACAGATTGGCTCTTTGCAAAGAACACACTGTGCTTCCTACAACGGTACAGGGTCCAAATCAGCCAGCAGCACTTCTTGAGTCAAAGAAAACCCATACTTAAACCAATTGTAGAGTCCCCACCACCACTCATTCACTTTTTATTTGCATAGGTCTATGATTTTCCATACAATGCCTAAAAGCAACTTGTCTGAAAGGCTTTTATAAAGAAAAACCATAAAACTTAGTGCACATGAGTTTCCAGGAAAGTAAATGACAAACTTCTGTGAAAATGGATTTTCAAGATATAAACTTGGCTTTCTATTTTAGTTTAATTTTAAACCCACCAGTGCATTATTCCCAAACACTATTTCTTCACATAGAAGCATTTAAATAATTTTATTTCCCCTCACAAAAGGCTCGATGAACTTAACAAATAAACCAATGTTGACATACCTAAGCCTAGGGATTTATTGCACTTTGGGGATTCTCTCTTCTAGAGACTTGTTGACAAATACTCAGACTCTGTGTCTTAGGCAAGATCCATGTGTTACAATTTTTCCCCTGATCTTTGTCATCAGTCACACGACCAGGTAGTACAGTAATTCAGTGAAAGGAGAAAATACTGAAAAACATGGTTTCCACTTTTCTTATTGCCAGGGCTTATGCATCGCTACGTTACTCACCATATTCTGTAATTTCCTTAAGAAAATACTGTAATTCAGAAAAATACCAAGCAACAGCAATAGGTCAACAGTTTAAATTGTAAATAATGGTTGACTTTGTTCTCATTTTTATTTTCAAAACACCCTTTTGTAATACGACATTGCCTGCAATTTCTGGTTAAAAGATTTAATTTTGTTCAATAAAGAAACAAGAATTGGCAGTTGGAAGCTTTTAGAAAGAAACTGGCATTCATAGACTGTGGGAAGCACTGCAAATCCTATGTATTTATAGATACATTATTTCTAGATAGAGAAGAGCAAATAAATTATAACAAATAATTTATTCAATACATGTTGCTGTTTGTTCTTTTCCAGAATGTGAAAATCATCAGAAATTCATGAACAAATCTATTAATTATTTGAATAAATCCAATTACATGCATTCTACAGTTCATTGTTCCAACTGCTCTGCTTTGCAAGGAACAGACAAGACTATGTACAGGATACACTTGGTTTTTTTTATTATAAGCAATCAGTCTTGAGTCAGCAAAGTTCACCATTTACCTTCTGTTTCAATGGGACAATTCCTAACAGTTAAGCATGTGCTAAAAGGATTATCTGGTTTTTTGAAGGAAGGCAGCTTTAGTACATTAAGTACATGCTGGCCCCACTAATGAATCACTGTTGTAGCAAGGTCTCTTGTCTAATAGCTTAAAGATAAAAGTTCACCATTTCTTTTCCACTACAGAAGAAGCCTTTTCTCCCTGCTAAGGAGTGCCTTGTGGAACAAAGAACATCGAAGGCTGCAGGTGCAGTCTGAAAAATCACTTACCACATAAAACAAATATTTAGGGAAAACATGCTGTTAGCATTTGCCCAGTATTAACTGCAGGAGTGTATAACCCCTTCACATGAATAGTATGAGTGTCATAAAATTCATGGATTTTAGAGTAGTTGAGTCCTATATTTAAAAAAAATGTCTGCAGCTACCCACCCAGCCCACATCAGTGAAACAAGATGCAACTTTCAAAGTAACCAGAGTTTCTCACAGTGTTATCAGAATTTGGGGGCAGGGAGGAATCAGGTCTCAGGATCCATAGATTTTTGCTGAAAATGTTCTTGGTGGCAAAATTTGTAAATATGTTTCATTCTGCTTTCCATCCATTCCACAACAGGTATGATAAAGACCCTAAGTTTCAGTATTTTTGCTTTCACTGTAGAAGTACTTTTAGTGTAGAAATATAATATAGCTGTGCACTCTCTTCCCCATGCTCTCTAAATCATGGGGACTAGCTAGGTGCCTAAAGTTAAACGTTTCTTGGAGGAATGGCCTGATGTTCTACAGAAATAGACAGCATAAGCAGGGCCTCCAAAATCTCTCCCTGCAAGCCTAATTCTGCTTCTGCTGAAGTAAGTTTTAGAAAATCCAATCTTAGACCATTACATAGGTCCTTTCATCCCAGGTGCTGCAGCTTTCTTCTGGCACTATCCCATATTGATTATAGGCCAATTTTAGCTCAGTCTACTGGCAGAACAGGTAGTTCCACCCTTCCACCTGAAAGCTTTTTCCTTTCATCTATTTGGTTTTTTGAGCTGGAAAGGGATTAGTTTTCAGGCAGATTAGTCCTCAATCCAGCTCACCAGATGGCTACACAAACAAGGGTAGCAGTGTGAGGAAGGGAGTGGGAAGGTGCGATGTGCACTTGCACCCCAGAAAGCCAACCATATCCTGGGCTGCATCAAAAGAAGTGTGGCCAGCAGGTCGAGGGAGGTTATTCTCCCCCTCTACTCTGCTCTCATGAGACCCCACCTGGAGTACTGCATCCAGCTCTGGGGTTCCTAATACAAGACAGACATGGACCTGTTGGAATGAGTCCAGAGGAGGGCCAAGAAGATGATCAGAGGGCTGGAACAGACTCCTACGAAGACAGGCTGAGAGAGTTGGGGCTGTTCAGCCTGGAGAAGAGAAGGCTCCAGGGAGACCTTATAGCAGCCTTCCAGTACCTAAAGGGGCCTACAGGAAAGCTGGAAAGGGACTGTATTACAAGGGCAGGTACTGATAAGACAAAGGGCAATGGCTTGAAGGAGGGTAGTTTTAGACTAGATATAAGGAAGAAATTCTTCTCTATGAGGGTGGTGAGGCACTGGAACAGATTGCCCAAAGACATTGTGGATGCCCCCTCCCTGGAAGTGTTCAAGGCCAGGTTGGATGGGGCTTTGGGCAACCTGGTCTAGTGGAGGGTGTCCCAGCCCATGGCAGGGGGGTTGGAACTAGATGATCTTTAAGGTCCCTTCCAACTCAAACCATTCTATGATTCTATAAATGTTGCAGCCAGAGCCAGCCGTAAGGATATCTGAAATTAAATTGCTAGTAATTTCAGGGTCATTTAAACTACTTTTTAGTTTCCATACCAAAAAACATAGGTGGTAATGATTGCCTATTGCCAAATATGAGAGTTAAACCCTTTTTTAAACAGCACGTGAAGGAAAGTCTTTAAGCACAATATTGTTTACTAGCATATCCGTATGTCAGCATATGTGAGAATACAAGTCGTCATCATCATCATCATTATGAACTGTGCTCCACCACTTCCTATTGCATCCCTCCAAATTAGAAAAATTTTATCATAAAGGTATCTCAAAGATGGCATCAGATTCTGAGATTCCTTTTATGAATATGTCAGTGTTATAAATACTTAGTAAATTGTTAGTCAGTAGGGTGCTTGCACGAGTAAAACCTTCTGGGCTTCGGAAGGCATTTTCTCTGCAGGAATTTGTCAAATCTTGTTCAGGTCACTATTGGGAGCACTTAAAAGACAAATAATGTTACATACAATCTGGCCGCTGTAAATGCATTTCTGCAGTTCTAATGAGTTTGTCTCGCATTCACACAACAAAGTCGTCACCACCCAGAAGGTAAGCAAACAATTAAATGCATGATACCTATTATGCCTATCCATTTAATGGCCATCTTTTGCTAACATACACTCCATAAAGTACACTGGTAGGTAGTATAGGTAGTACAAACTGGCTTATATTTTGGTAAAGCTACATATTTTTTCAAAGGGAGGGAGACAGTGAGAGACTGTTTCTGGCCATTTAAATATAACAGATATCGAGGAAACTGGGAGAGATCACCAGGACAAAAATTACATCATAAAGTCAAAATGAACCAAGTACATTATCACCTACCTTACGTTTGTTAGTTGGACAAACATACAAGTAGCTCAAAATAGTCTTCAGACCAACTTTATCATTCAGTTTCTCATACGTTGTCCCATAATCTGTTGACCTACAATTCAGAGAGATTTCATAAGTACAAACACTTAATCACAAAACCAGAAGTCACTTGGCGGGTTTTCAATATAAGTCATGCTTTACATACCGGAATAGCTCTCTAGAGCTTTTTGAATGATTCATGTAGTATATAATGATACTTAATTATATACACACAGCATCATGTGAGTGCTTATAATTTGCATTTAAATTAGATTAGGAAAAACTAAAACAGCATCTTCCCAAAGCATTTTAAAATAAACATGTACAATAAGAAATGCTAAATTCTGCGTATAGAAAATGATAATGATTGTCAGAAATGCCAAATAGCAGACAGCAAGAGACTGAAGTTATCAATTCATTTTATACTCCAATCTTAGACTAATTTTGTTAAAATAACAGTCTTTTCTCAGCATATTCCAAAGTAGCTGCTCCAGCTCATTGTTCAGTGAAATTGGAGTTCAGTTTTCTGCAAAAAACATTGATGTCCTTTTGAAAACCTAACTACCTGAGCATTACACCTACAATTTATATGGTTTTTTTCCACATGGACTAGCAGAGAGTATGGACACATGTGCTTTATTCTTGCTTTAAGAGCCACCATTCAGTAAAGAAAATAATATATTTCTGATATGAGGGTTGCCCATAGAGATATTGGCTCCATATCTTGGGGAAGAACAAAACAAGTGAACAAACAAGACTCTGCAGAGTTCCTGTAACATCTACTCTTAACATGTGACTGGAACCAAGATCAATTATCAGCAGAGGTTTTGTTCATTACACAGCTCATGCTTGCCTGAATTATGTCCTAATATCCAGGGGATTTAGATAATCAGCCCAAACCAGTACAGTTGGTATCCACAAATTGCTGAAAAGTGACATGTATCTGGGTAACAGAGACATTTAAGTGTGTAACATATTCTTGCTGATAATAAATCTGCATCTTGTCTTTAAAATGTACAAATGGGTCCATATAGAACTTCACTTGCAAGCATTAAAATGAATTTTCCCTTCTGCTAATCACTCCAAAACCAGTCATTCTAAAGTAAACCCTAGGTGCCTGTTATTTCCAGGTTCTATCTGGGAAACAATGGCTAAATTCATGAAGGTATTTAAGACACTTAATGTCTACAATTTTTTTTACTTTTTTTTTTTTTTTTTCCTGGAGTGTGGAAGGTGTTAAATTTCTGGATCAGGTTCCACACCTACATTCATACCACAGCTTCTGGGATTTCAAATTTTGCAACCAGTACACGAATAAAAAAAGAAGGCAGCAGCTTGTGGTTTTACCCACTAAGATGAATTGCACTAAAATGTGGATTTGCATTAAAGTTGAGTCTTTCTATTCAGAAACTTTATCAAGGCATTTGCAGGTATGCATCCTGGTCATATAACAATTGACCTATGGTTTATGAACATAGCTTTTTCCTTTCCCCCCAATAAACACATGCACCTCTGTGCACATATGACCTTTGTTGGTTAGATGATTAACATCAAATTCTCATCTACTGATTGATCTGTCCCTTTATTAGGTCATCTCTCTCAGGAACACATATAAACAGAGCTATTTCCTCAGTGGACTGAGAGGGAGGATACTGTTACGGTTATTTCTGTTACTGAATATTTCAGAGATGTTTCAGCACTCAGGTGAAGGGAACCACAGTGGGATGCTGAACACAGCCCTGCCAAGGACTGCTGGTTCACTTTAGTTACCTCGTCCACCTCACCACCCAGCCTTCTCAGAAATTAATATTTCTGTTGCAGTCTGCCTAAAAACCAAAACTTATCCTTTGTGACCTGCTGAGTTAGGAAAAAATATATTAATGAAGTAATGCAGCTCTTCTTTATACCAGTGACAGTGATTTCAAAATGGGACCCTTCAAAATGGGATAGGAGTGAAGAAAATCTGACACAAAACTCGCTTTGAAATTGTTAAAGAAAAGCATCCAGTACCCCTGCCAAAGCACGGGCAAACAGATGTCGAAGCCCTATTGCAAATGGTAATCTTAGTCAGAATTGCCAGCCATTTCTTACTTCAAATCTCTAGGCAATTATTTTGCATTCATAGCTTTATTTACAGGTAACATTATATACAGATGGAAGTGTGTGCTTCTGTCAACATCTATAAAAGCAACTGAAAGATTGGAAAGCTTAGAAAAACATCAATTTTTTGCAGATGAACAAATACACAAGCAATCAAAGGAGCTACTATTAGATCTTACTCACATTATCATGTTCTAAACTAGCAATAGCCAGTCCTTCTAACTGCCCAGTTACAAGTTGTTTCTCTTACACTACTTTACAATTACTCTTGATTTTAACAGGGAGGTAAATGTTATACGACAGCAGATAGGCACCTAGAAGTGCTTTAATACAAATAAATGGTGATAGATACACACATACAGAGCAGTGGAACAAAATAATTGTATCAAATGGAACACTCTGTACACATGAAGCCTCTATTGGGATCTAACCCAGGGGTATCACCAACCTGCGTTCATCTTATTCCTATTGTATATATGTATACAAGCAAGCATTGATTAGCAGCCTGGATAGTGGGCTCTTCAGTGGTCTTATTAAATGGGTGTATAAAGCAGCATGAGACTTCTAACCCATGAAAACATATCAGTTGTTTTGTGATCCAGGAAGACAGCCTAACCTGGAAGTGTTACAAAAGACAGAGGCACTTCAGCAGGGTGTAGGCAGTAACGACAGTGTAGGATCCACAATTCAATCCCAGTTATCTGAAGGGGAATGGATACGTAGCAACCAACATCTCCCACGCTTTGTGCGGTAGGCTGCTTCCCTGAAGCTCTGCAGAGAGAACTCATCTTTAGTGTGTCTGTACAACACGAGCAGAGCAAGCAAATACCTGGATAAATCATCTGATAGGACTAAACCCAGGGCCTGTAGGGCTGAAAACACAAAAATAAAATCTATACCTTCTGAACCATCTCCTGAAAACCCACAGCTACTGAAAAACTATATGTAAATGAGCAAACAGTAAGCCCTATTTTATTAGCTCTTGTGTAGACAGATGTGCATGTTGCCAAGGTTTCTCAAATTGTTTGGGAGGAGAGAGGGGGTTTATACATGTTTCATCGCATTAATTTAAATCCCTGTGTAAATTGTTTCATTTTTGGCTTGATTTGGCTTGGTATAGTTACAGACTAAGTCAAAATAAGTGTAGATGAGCTTGAAATAAGAAGGTCTGCAGCGAGATTTGATATATGCGCAAGTCTAAATACATATGGTAAAAAAAAAGCTATGTGTTAGGACATTGTGGATGTTACTCAAATGCAGATGATACTTAGTAAAAGAATAATATTCAGAAACAGTATTTAGACTCAATTCTGAACTTCACATCTGTCCCACAATTTCAGTTGTAATTGCTTCCATTAAATCCATCCCAAATTTTACCACTAGCTGTTTAGAATGATACTCCCTATTTTTCAGTAAAGCAGAATGATTTCTGCAAACACCCAAGATAAACATTTTAATTATTACTAGTTCATTTGACAGTATAAAAAAATACCAAAACTGCAGGACTGAAGCTCCTACTTCCCTGAGTAATAAATTAAAACAATACTAGAAACATGTAGAATAATTTATATTTTGCAAACTATTTGCAAGAAAGTTGACATTTAAATAACTTCATTATTATTCATTGACAGGGCTTTTCCCTCTCCTCCTGTCAGGGTAAATGACATTTCTATTACAGTATTATAATAAACTCCTGCGCATTTTAAATAAAGTCACTGAATTCCATTAGTCCACCTACTGTCATGAATATATCTCAATCCATTCCTACCAACATTTCACAATTATAATAGGCATTCTGAATCAACCAGTAACATGAACCCTATGGAAATTTTCTTCTTTCTCAAGAAGCACAGACTGAAATTCAGAGGACTGTCAGTTTGAATATATAGATTAAATAAATTCCCTAGCAAGTTGCTGTTTACTCTTCTTTGTTACAAATTTAAGGTTGTCTGCACTTATTCTACATAAGCAGCTGAAGACTTGAAGAATCAACCAGTTGATTGCTTGGTCAAGGCTTCTTTCGCAACAAGATCTTTCTGGAATTCTCCACGAAAAAAAGAAAAAGGTTACATGCAAACTTTAAGCTGTGTAACATCATGTCTCCTGCCTATTAGAGTGCAGCTTTCTTCCCATAAAAGACATATGTTAACAGATGAAGTTCCTTGTTGCAACACACATCATAAACAAGCAATCACTTTAATTGGCACCATTTACTATTTTTTTTTCTTTTTCCATCAGTTACCCCTGGTTTTTACACATGAACATGACTGCTTTCCCCACCTCTGCCATGAGAAGATTGTCTTTGTATCGTGTCCTCACTCTCCTCCCTCCACAGTTCAATTTGCTGCTCTCACTGTTGTCCAAGTGGCAGCCAGCCCTGGAAGGGAGGACCAGAAGCATCTGTAATGTGGTTAGGGAGCAGCAGAGCAGAGCAGCATGTCATGACCAGGAACGGTGTGAAGAGATGGGCTCTAGCCTGTTTCTCCTGCACACAAATTCACCCCTGGCAGAAGTCAGGTATTTTAAGTAAGAAACAGCAATGACTATTAGATCATCTGTTCCAATCTCCCGCATAACTACGTTTGCCACCTGGTTTGCCTCCAAAGGGACTGGCCAGTTGAGCACAAGATTTGCCAGCTGCTATCATATTAACATCTACACGAGCAGATTTTTTGATAGAAGGCTTTCAGATTGCAGAAGGCAGAACTGTGGAGTCACAGGCTGCACTTACAAAAGGCTTTCACTGAACAAGATTTTGAATAAAGGAATAATTAAGACATTAAAAATCTTTCACATCTGAATGTGAAAAATACTGGAGCTGGTAATTCCAGAGTGTGTTTGCATTCCTGTGTGCAATGTTTTAAGCCTGTTTGTAAACTCTGCTGTAGAGTCGTTGACTCTTGCATTCTTTCTTTCTGGGGATCTTTCTAGGCTGAGGTGCTATTCCCTCATCACTTAAATTGAAACTCTTTCCTTTATGGTTTTACAGCCAAGTACTAAAGTTTCCCATTGATTTTTGCCATACCACCATGTTTCACAAAAGCTAGTAATGTCAAAGTCTTCTTCAACAGCTAACCATTTAAGTTCACATGTTCTTCCTATTAAGCCTTTCACAAGCCATTGATAGATGTTGCTTTTGGTCTGATGCCTGTTTTGATTTAACTCCTTCACGTGTAACCCTGGTATCTTTTCCAGAAAGCAATAATGTCTGATCTCAGCTTTTGTCTCAGGGAGGAACTGGGGTTTTTATCCCATACTCAATTTTCATAGAAAGTTACTCTTGCTTTACAAATTTCCTTGCTTCACCTGGACACTTCTCACCACTGGCTGTCTTTCTAACTCATTGTATAAATATTTCCCCAATTGCCCGTTTCTAATGGGAACTATTTGCCTAGCTCATAGAGACTAACACATTTTGAGGGGAGTTTTACATCTCCATATTGAAGAGCAATTGCAAGATGTAAATACAGTGAATCCTGCATCCTTGGACACAATTTCCATGCAGCAGAGAGTCAGATCTCGCCCTCAATTGTACAAGTTCCCCTCCTGAGTTCACACTCTGAATGGCTATCGGTCATCTTCCCCCCCAGCACACAGGTTACCACATTAGAAAGTCTGGGGAATTTTTATTTCAAACTTTTGTATTCCACTGAGCAGCCCAGGCCTTTCAACACTGAACTAACTCGGGTCCCTGACACACTGGCTCTGCTAAAGGCCCTTCTGCAGCTTGGAACCAGCCACACTGTGCCTTTATGCCTTCCCTGGCCTCCTCTTCCTCACTCTATTAATAAATCTTGGCTGATTTTGAACTGTAGCTCATTTGCTTTAAGCGAGGATTAAGCTAAAGTAAAGCTAGTTCAGAGAAGATTTTTTTGCCTTCACAAGAGTTTGGTTCAAGAGGGCAGCGTTAAGTGGTCTGACAGCAGTGACAAGCCAAAGAGTTGGTTAGCATTTCTTTAAATGTCTGTAATAGCACTGCACATGTCACAGCATTAAAACACTTCAAATTTACCCTGGCAGGTTGCAATTAACTTTTAAAGACATCTCCAGGGTAAAGAAAAAGAAGAGATTTCAAAACTCAAGGGACCCACATGTCTCGCTGCCTAAGTGAACACATTTCTGATGACTTTTTTCTCATGAAGCCCTCAGCAGGCTGGCAAGTATTACTGTTCCCACTTTCTAGGTAGGGAAAACGGAGGGAAAGACTAGATAACTAATCCTACATTTGAAGGAAGTCTGTGACAGAGCCAAATGCAAGTCCCCTCAGGCTCCACTGACTTCCCACTCCATCTTGACAGCATAAATTTTGTGGGGTTTTGTGTGTGGAAATAAGGATTGGAAAGAGCCTTAATATCAAAGTCGAAAGGAAGAAACACAAAATTAAATACAGTTTAAACGTGCATTTTAAAACAGATTTAAGCCTCCATTTTGAAAATGTCTTGCTTCCAGTTTGAGTTGTGACTGCAGATTTTACTAGAAATGAAGTTATGAATTTTTATATGAGTTTACTGAAATGTGTACTTTTTCCCTTATGGAAAGAATTTTCTCATCACAAAATAAAGTTTCCTACATACAGAAGCCATCAAGGACAAGAGGGGGTAAGAAAATTAGAAAGAAACAATAGGAAACTATGAAATTGACATGTCTCTGCATAATCAGTTAAATTAAATTCAATTTTCTTCTCCTTTTTAATCAACTTTTATTTGGAGTAATCTAAATGAACAGAAATACACACACTCAAATTTCTTGCAATTTTTGGCTTAATATAGTTCATCTGATTATTGCTATAAATAATTTAAAGATGTGACAAGCAAAAGAAGCAGCTCATATTTTATCATCCAATCCAGAGTTTACATACTGCATTGGATAGTTACTCAAAATCTTTCTCAAATCAGAAAGAAAGGAAATAGGGGAGTGGGAGGGTCAGGAGTTATCTGTAGATGACCCAGATAATTTGTATATTTCCCCTTAAAATAATGCTTGAAGAAAAATAAATTCGACTAACTTGCCTTCACTGCTATTTCAGTTGAGAGTAACTCAGGTTAGCAGCCTAAACAGAGAATACCTGTCCCTCTGTCTCTATCATATCCAAAATAAGGACCATGCATCCCTTTGCATATATTTAGTCAAGGGCCTGCCAGAATCTGTAGCCCCATGGCTAAACCTCCATCTGCTGTTACAAGCTGTAGGTATAAGTCACCATTTCATAGCCATCCACACTCCTATTATCATGTGGGGCTGTGCTGAGCACTCACATGGGTTTTGGTACAACCCAACCACGATGGCTTCAGCAAGCCACACCTTTCAACATACAATGCATCTTCCATACCTTTCAAAAGGCCAAGGAAAAACCTTTGCAATTTTGAAAGTTTTTGCAAAACAAGTAGTAGTTCAATATGCCTGAGGCTTTGAATCTCTCTGTCAAAGTTAACTAGAATTTGGTCAATAGCTTCAGAAGTCATAGGATGATGATGGTGGGAAACTTCCAACAGGACAGAAAACAGGTCATATATGATAAAAGGAAGCCATGTAATCAGAGTGAGGCTATTTCTTACTCTTATCCTGTGTCAGGGGAGAGGTGAAGGGAAATCATCAATTATGATGAACACACAAGTGTTCCCAGTTGAACGGACAGAAGAGCAAACTTACTAATACCATAATGCAGTGTTAGGCAGCAGCAAGACTTATGACTGTTGAATGCAAGGACAAGGAAAGAAGAATTCTCCTAATAATCTGACTAGCACATGAATGCCAACGAGGCTAGCAAGTCTGAAAGTTGACAGAAACTTAGAAGTGTCTCCAATTGCCCAAAGAGGGTGTGAGGCCCTGTAAGTCCTGTAAGTGTTTTTTTAATCACTTGAAAGCTTGGAAGAATTGTGCTGAATGGGCTAATGCACTCTTCTGCTGAAATCAGAATGATTCACCTGGATCGACCTACACTGGCCTTGCTCTGATGCAAACCTTGTCCCTCTGTGAACTGCTAAAGACTAGTTCATATCTATTCTGCTAAGCATAGTATTATTTGCAGAGATCAATCACACCTGTACTGTCTACAGTGAACAACCCTTAGAACAAATAAGTCTGTGTTGCTCACCCACCTTCTTGGAGACACCTAGTAAATTCACTGGAAATGAAAACCTAGAGAAGAGAGAGTCTGTGGCGTGGATCATCAAAAGTAAAGAATCAAAAGTAAAATGAGGTAAAGGCAAAACACTAATGTGGATATAACTGCTTCAGCTCTGGTGACGCGTGTATCCTGTTGCATAATACCTCTTTAGATCCTCCCATCTTACTGAAATAGCCATAGGACAGCATAACTCAGATCAAACTTTGATGTTTAACAATCCAGAGGCATCTTGTGCTTGCAAGCTGGCATGAAAGGGCTTTTTTTATACCAGTTTCAGATGCAACTGCCTTTTTCAGCAGAAGTAACATTCCACTGTATTATGGAGATGGACTTTTTTTACCTTCAGGCTTCAGAGAAATTGCTGCATAAAGGTTGGATACCCAAAGAAAAGAGCAAGATCGAATACTTTAGCAGAAAAAAAGATCAAATTTGGATTAGGTGGGAATGATGCAGGTTTTTTTGCCCTCAATAAAAAATGTTAACTGCTGCTCTAATTTTAGATGTCTGTCCTGTCTTGTTTGACCGAGATAATAATCCCCCTTTTACTGTACAGTACAATGGTTTCTCTTGCCAGCAGAATAAGAACAGAAGATTCTGACAGTTGATAAAATCCATATTCAGATTCCCCACTCCTCTGCTTCCTGACCACAGGTTATATCCAGATCACACTCTCATGTAAATCCAAAGTATTTACAATGGAGATGCACCACTGTAAACATGGAACTGGACAGCATCAACAATCAACTTGCCCTGGCTTGGAAGCAGCTGCTTCCAGGAAATCAGAAGGATCTTTGCTGTCAGAATGCAACACATGAAGATTTTTCTTTCGAGTGTACAATTCCCACCTTTTTGTGTGAAAAACAATGCACTGAGATTTGACTGGATTCTGCCCTGAAAGAGTTTTCTTGGTACTGTTTTCAAGGAATGGACTGTAAATCCAGGGGTTTGCTGTGGATGACCCCATTCTGGGGGCCACAGCTACACTCCAGAACTCCTCCGGCTGAAACATTAGTGCAATCTCTCCTGTTCTTTCTATGAGCCATTTTGTGCCGTGGTGCTGGATGCATGTGGGAAGGATCAGTAACTCCAGTTGAACCACTAATTTTTGGGAGCTGATATATACCGAAAGCCGATATGTTATTTACACTCGTGCATCTGACTGCATGTATACTCTAAGCTTTTTCTCCTTCCCTAAGTCCATAGTAATGTTTTTCAATGTTTTAGCCATTTGCCATCACAGCATTATTTTCCATGAAGGAGCAGACCCTGAAGAAAGGAATTAACATTTACCGGCAACAAGATCATTACTTGCTACCTTAGGGAAATTTTGGGGGATCAGTGGACTACAAGTGGAAAAGCACCAGTCTGGAAGATCTCCTTGTCCACTTGACTTGCTGTCAAAACAAACAAGCAGGCTAGAATGCAAATTTCCACCCTTTCTTGATCAGAGTATTCGCCACCAGGTAACACTGCAACTCAGAATGAAGCCATTCCCATAGGCCCAGCCTGACTCAAGGTTTATGGTCATCAACAAAAAAAAAAATCTCAGTTTAGCTGTGATAGATATTAAAGTTGTTCTTCCTTACATTTAAATGAAAAGATGCATTTTAAATTATAAGAATTGAGAATGACTAATGATTCTTCTTGCCATATGTTTACGGGGAATACTGACATCACCGCACCCTTAATGCCAAATTCTTGCTTATAAAGAGTTTCTTTGAGTGTTGCATCTTCCCATTTCCACCCCAGTCTGGTGTAAATCACACAGATAGCTAGGACTGTAGCCCAGTAATCATCAGACTATTAACTTTCTAATTGATGGTAATGGCCAGAATAAATTTCAGGCACCCCAAGGGGTGGTTAATGGATTTTGTAGCTCGAGGGCAGAGCAACAGGAAGCTTTTCCATTAATCAGTGAGATGAGACAACCATCCGTGTCCTACACTCCCCACCCCATCATAACACTGAGGTCACTGCAGCTTTGTTGAAAAGGTGGGTGTTACCAGGCAAAACAAAAACAAAAACAAAACAAAAAAAAAACCACCCACACCACAAAAAACAAACCCAACCAACAAAAAAAGCACACAACACAAAAAAAACCCTAAAACCCTCACAGCAGGCTGAGCTCAGCTACAAGGTTTGATAGCTCAGCAGAGCTATGTTAGCACCCATAGTCACATTATACATCCGGAAAACTGCTTTAGCCCATCTCCAATTAAGAGAAAGAAAGAGTTTTATTGTGTCAGAAAAACATTGCGGGTCTTCTCTGGCTTTTAGTACATACCCTGCAGAAGAGGTTTTTTAGCTAGCACCATCCAAGCATTTGCAACACAATATGTGATCTTTGTTCTATCCTGCCAGTGCAAATCAACAGCTAGAAAGCTTAAAAGATGCAGACAGCCCAAGACATTATTTTCAAAACAGTTGTCCAAGCCCCTTGGTTGTTATAATGGAGTAACTCCCAAGAACCAGTAGGCATTTGAAAACCAGCAGAAAATATGCCTCATGCATTAATTTATATTAAAGTTAGTTGGAGGATGGGATTCCTACCCCTTAGGCAATGCTAACAACATTTTTTTTTGCCCTATTTTAAACTGTCATGATTCCCAAAATCTGGACAGAGTAAGAATACAGTGGAAAAGGAGCTTAAATAAAAATAAACCCAAAAATAATAAATTCAGATTGTTTCATCCCACTAGTACCAGGGTTATCATTATCCATTCAATTGATATTTTATAATATGGTCTGGCTGTCACCCCACAGGAAAAAAGCTCAAATGAAACAAGGAGAAAATCAAAATGAAACACACTTTCAATTTCAAGTCATTCTGACATTGTCTGTCAAGATTTCATTTTTAAAATATTGCAAAAGATTTATCTGACTAATGCTGCATTTCCCAGCAGAAAATTGTTCCTCTGAAAAGGTTTCAATTAGTTCTCTGAGTCCTAGTAGTGAACAGGCTAAGCTGCTAGCTAGACTGTTACTCTACCACATCATCTAAGAAAGAATTTGTTGTTGCTGCATTTAAAAACTGTACTAGTGGATTACTTAGATTACTTCACCTAAGAATCACTAATTAATGCTTTAAAGCAGCCAAACACAATGAGTGTTACTTTTTTTTCTTTTTAAAACCATTTGAATGATGCAGCTGTACCATTTGTGTCAGTTTCAAACAACATCCATCACCCAGAGCCACGCAGCTTTATTTTTTCCTCTTGGTCAGTAGAAGCATATTTATCACCATGTATCTCAAGGATCAATGGGGTTATAAAGCTTGCTATTTATAGCTACTCTTGGGGTATCAAGCAAGTGACAGTAATTTGTTCCTTTGACATCTAACCTTAGGTCAACTCCAGTAGCAGAAGATGGATTTTTACAGGAAATGAAATGAAAGTACACAGCAGAAGATTAATACCATTTCTTAGGTCTGAGAAGAATGCATGCTCCCAATCACTCTGCAGAAAAAATGGTCAAGAGCATGTGCTATGTATTAAGAATAGAGCAAGATGTGGTCAAGGTGAGGTGTTCAGTCTATTAGGGAACTGATACACTGGTATTCGTGCGTAGAGGAATTGCAGGCTGATAGTCTAGAAACGAGCTCAGCTCTTCTGGTTCTTTGATTTTGAAAGTCATCTTTAAGTCAGTTCCAACTACAGATAAAGTGGGATCTTGCTTTTATGTTACTGGTAAATGATAAAAGAAAGTTAAAGCTAGGCTGCAAATTCCATATCAGAAACATCTTGCACAAGATCAAGTTACCATTTTGCCCCGCATTGCAAAAACATCTTGTATTAGTTATATTTTCTGTTTGTGAGATAATAAAGACACCAAATTGAAACATCTTGAAAAGATTCCTTTATATTATAATCCTTACTGATGGACCATATTGGTCCATTATTCACAGTTTATATACAAGTGCCTTTAAAAAAAAAAAGGAACTTGACCAGATTTTTTTTTTTCCTCAAGCCATCTGTTTTTAATTTATTTGGAATTAAAATTATAAGAAAGTTCTTTCCAAAGCTGTGGGTGCATAAAGACTTTAATTATACAATCCAGTCATTAAAAAGAGCTACCAACAGGAACTCAACCAACTACCTGAGAAGTCCTCCTACCTTCTTATAACAGACCTAACATCCTCAGCCACCAACAATTCCCTTAAAAAAGGTGTCTTCTAATGTGCTCATAAAGTCAGCAAATTTCAGCTTCACTGACCCCCAAATTTCACACATGACCACAAGAGCCATGTAAACCCCCAAATTTATGTGTAATGCCATAGCCTACCTCCACAGTCCATCACTTCCAGGCATACTATTGCTTTATGCTAACACAGTCATGCAACTACTAGTGCAATGGACTCAATCAGGCTGCAATGTGTGTCCCCTGCTGAACACTGGGCAGGTCATGGCATATATTATACGTACCCACTCATATTCCTATCATAGGAAGTGGAGGTGGCACTAGTGAAAAAGAAAAAAAAAATCCATCATATGTTGGACAGACAAGATTTTGGTGTTTACTTGTGGGCTGTGGGCAATGTAGCCTACTAAGCTCTTTTTTGGGTTAGGAGCTAATCTGGCTATATTTATAGAGTATTATTTAGTGCTACGTGGAAGTACTCTATGTCCCAAAACAGCTGGAAAAAGCCAGGCTAATTTCACCTGTGTGAAAGCCAAGTCTGGTAGTACAAGAGTTATTAATTACAAAAGGTTCAAATTTGCACTTTGAATCACAAAGGTCACACAGCTACATAAAGATAACACCCTCAAAAAGAACCTTCGTAAGTCCGTGGACATTTCTCTGGGAGATGCTTGCCAAGTCCTGTCCTTCTGCTTGATGGAAAGTCACTGATAAATGCCCATAAGTGGAAGGTCTTCAATTTAGTTTTGATTTATTAGGGCCCAATTAGAAGAGACACTTTTAATATTCATCACAATAACCCAACACTGGAACTGTCATGCTGGATAGTGGGGAAGGGAAGGAGGCTAGAAGGGGTGCAAGATTTTAAATATGCGGTTGAACTGGGGAGCAGACATTCCTGTATCACAGGTATGCCCCAAACCCCACTTTCAGCACTATCTACACACACACATATGCCTCCACCATCTATCAAACAGGCTGCCAGGAATCCGATAATTTGTTGCTTAAAGGTCCACTAGCAGGTGAAATAAGACCAGACAACTGTGACCAATTCTTCTAGGTCTCCACAGATCAAACCCCTGCCAAAAATGCACTGAATCCCCCTTCTTCAGTGGATTAGAATTGGAGCACTGTAAATACACACACATGCAAAAAAAGGAGTCAGTGATTTTTCACTCCTTCAGAATAAAGTTCCCTGTTCAGCCCATCTAATCTTTGGGTGAATAAGGCACCTTAACCTTCACATCATGTGTGGGTTTTTTTTCTATCTCCATCCTCTTCCCCCTGTTTTAAAATTTATGGTTACCATTTAGGCTGATTTCAATTTCCATTAATAATATGCGCAACTGATGTACATTTAAGTGAATTTAATCATGTTGTAGTGACAGGTTTAGCTTAAAGCAGGGCTTCACTTAGAACTATCAAGTAAATTTCTCTTGAAAAGGTCAGTTTAACATTTAACAGGAGGGCCCATTCCAGACAAATTAGAATTTGCTCCACTTGTTTCAAGTGCAAACACTTTTTCAAGCTGGCTTCAACAGAGGCATGTCAATCAAAAGAGAAAAGTGTCAGGTGCCCAAGGGAGAAGGTTCACTGATGCCTCCCTACACAGCCAGCCCAAAGGCTGCTTAGACACATGGACAAAGCTGAAATATTCCTGCCCCACTGTTCAAGGACTGGGGCTAGACTGGAGCCAGACCACACCATAGAAAGTAGGGAAGGCAGAGCGGGGAGTGTTTACGCAAGCCCCTGACAAGTCAGACATCTCATTTCTAATTGCTGCAGCAACAGGAATGCAGTGGGAACAACCTTGTATGCTGCAGAGAGGGATCATTGTGGATGTGTCCCATGAGGATTATTATGGCTCCTGTGCCTGTCAAAGGCAGTTCAGCTTTCCAGGACAGTGGCACAGTAAGCAGAGAGGTGATACCTGCAATGCTGTCTCACCCTCAGCCCAGTTCCCCTATAGCTGGAGTTGGTCTTGCCTCCAGCCTAGGAAGAAAAACGCCCTGCTGCAGTCACCCAGACAGCTCTTCCACAAAATATTCTCTTTATTAAAAGGCTTAACATCTGCATTACCACAAGTCCTGAGAGGACCACACATGGCAGGCACTGCCTGCCCTGCTCTGGGTGGGACAGAAAACCAGTACCCTGTTTTGTTTTGGCAAGGACACTTCTCCACAGTTCTGGTCAAACCACTATATGGAGACAGGAAAATTTTCTACCCTTGCTGAAGCCAGCCTCAGCAGTGCAATCTCTAAAGTTCCACACATTCTTTTTCAGGGGACCAGCTCATAAAGTCACAGGTTCCCAGTTTTACACCACTGCAACACGTAATGTAGGACCAAGTAGGGTAAGTTTCCCAGTTCCAATCTTACATTACCACTGAAAGCAAACTGACCGTTGCATAGATGATTAACACACCTCCTCTGCCTTGAATTCGCTTTCTCATATATTTTATGATTCCTGTAACAGAAAAGAGAAGGAACAAGCATTCCCTGCCTTCCTTCTTTGAGACTTTCATGATTTTACAGGTATCTGACATACCCATTACTTGTCACTTTCCAGACCAAAGATTCCTGGTCAGCTCAATCATTCCTTCCACAGAAATCACTCCATAGCTTGACTCATTCTTACTGCCCTTCTCTGAACCTTCCCTACTTCTAACATAACCTTTTTGAAATAAGACTGACTAAAACTGGACACAAAACAGTATTCCTTTTGCTATTGTATAAGACCTCAGTTCTTGAGTTTCATTACTTAAAGAGCTTCCGGATGAACCTACTGTCACGCAAAATGTAGTGCATAGCCACTTAACTGATGTGAATCACACATCTGAGCTTGGAAGTTGCTCAGCAGACCGAGAAGATGCCTAATCCCATGGATTCAGCAGAATCTTGTTGTGCTAAAAGTCTCTGTGTTCACACTTCCTCGAAGGCAGCAAGACTTATCCTGCTAAGAGGCAGAAAAATATTCTGTGGGAGCCCAAAGCAAGTTCAACCCATAAAGGGCAGAAAAGCAACCCTTTTGCTGTACCCTCTCTGTATCCTGCAGCTGGTGACAGCTGGCACCATCACAAATAAAAAACAAGATATAAACTGTAGCGTTTGAATCTTTGAACCAGTACCTCTAGAGAACACATCATAACATGAGACTTGTAGCATGTCCGCATTGTTGATGAGCCTTTTGTTGTTAATAGTCACTGAGATTAAGACCACCTGTTACTGTCCCACCCACAGAAGAATGTAATGCATCCTAGTAGACTCTTTCATTGAAAATAAAATTTTCCCTGAGGATGTTTTACATCAGGTGACAGTTTCTGGATACAATCAAAATATCCTCCAGGGACATATCCAACCTTCCTAGCCAGCTGGCTGGCTGAATGACATCATCTGTTTAGCGACCAGTTTCACAGTCTTTTTCACTATCATGTTTTACTACAATTTCAGAAATGCAAAATTCCTCATAAAACAGAAATTCTATTTTTCCAGCCAGCTAAGTAGGCTCATCATGGTGTAAATTTCCTCTGTCAACTCCCAAGCTCTCCAGGAGTCCTGGAGAGGCCTCAAAGAGTATCTTTGACATCTGTACTGTCACTGCCTGAACAATCTTCATTATTTCACAGGCTTGTGCTTCTGCCTAGAAGGGGTGGTTGGGGGAAAAAATCAAAACAAAAAAAAACCCCTCACACACATTGAAAGTTCAGGGACAAAACTGAAATTCAATTCAGTCATCTGTAGGGTCACTTGGAAATGTTTCAGACACATGTTTTCACTTAAGAAAATGACAACCTGCCAAAGCAAAACTTTTCAGAAAAGCTCCTGAACAGAATTTCCTGGCAGAACATCAGGAGGAGTAGATTAGTTAGTTCTGGGAAGATATACACCTGAGATGTGAAAGGTCCAGGCTTTGGTGGAAGGAGAGGACAGTGCACAGCAAAATAGTCAGCTAAAGTACTGATGCATTTGTTGCTAAGCATTAAAACAACAGTTGGGACTCTTATTGCAGCAACCACCAATATACTGAAATTAGTTTCAATCAAGTCTTATTTTTAAAGCAAGGCAAATGCTGAGATACAGTCATTCTCAAATGATACAAAACTTCATTTTAGGAGCCTCCCCCATCTGAAGAGGGGTCTCTGAACCACTATACTTATTATGGGGTGATGCTCTCCTTCAGCCCTTGGAACTCTGCTTGTGTGTTTAATAATGCAACTACACTCATGATTATGGAGAAGAGCAATAGATTCACCAGCAATTTGACTAATCAAGCTGACAAAGTGATTGGGTTCAAAAAGGGAAGGACTCTCCCAGCAGCAGTTCATTAAAATAAAAATGAAACTCTGCACATTTCCAGTGTAACAAAAAGGATTTACTGGTCCATAAAAGGGAATGAAAAAGAATAGCCTGGATAATCTCAACTATCAGCAAGATCTATACAATAAAAATCAGGTATAGGGCACAGCTGAGACTGGACTGCCTCTTCTAGCTTCACGGCAGAGGATCAGCAAACAAAATCTGCAAAGAAGAGGTTCTGCAAGGAAAGCCCTTGCACCTATAGAATCATTTAGGTCAGGTGATTGTAAACAGTAGCTGAAGATCAGTTTTCTTGTAGTAATGGAGCCAACCGTGGCTCTGAGGGAGGGCCATGTCAAACCTCAGAAAGTGAGCTAGGTTTTGTATGAGAAATGTGCGGATCCAAGAAAAAAGTAAAGCTACTTTGAAAATGGAAAGCTGACTCATCCACACACAGCACAGCAGTGGTCCCATGAAGTTATCAACGTTGCATGAGGTTGCTGAGAGTCAAGAAACTCAGGCTGTGTGGCAGTGTGAGAATATATTAAAATAAGTGTATTTTTGTAAGAATGTTTTATTTATGAGAGTAGAACAGAACTGTTGGAGAGAATGAAAAGAACTCCCGGGTTTGGGTTTTTTTTTTATTTCATGTTAATACTTAATGGGAAAAATCCTGAAATTATTAATGGTTAAAAAACTACAGGTTTTATTGGATTCCTCAGCTGCTAACGATTTTTATAAAGGACATTTCAAAATGGTGTATAGGAGATGTGATAGATGCGGGGCTGTTCTCTAATAGTTTGTTCTGGCTTGGTTTGTGGGTCGTCTGCTGTAAGAACAGACTAGTGGTATTTATGAGGGAAGCTGCTGGTGAAGAGAAAGAAGGAAAGAAGCAAGGAGAAAAGATGGCTTAGGAAAAGCTACCTCTTAAATGGCACTTAAGGATCGTTAAGGGACATTGACAGAATCAGGTAGAGGAGGGGCTGTGACCCAGGATGAAGGATCAATTGTGTCTGCAGGACACGCACTGTGTTACAATCCAAACTAGTTCAAATCACTCTGAAAATCCCTCAGGAAGTCATCTAAGTGGGACAAACATTCCCAAACCCTGTAAAAACAATAGCCACCAAAGAAGGGACTACTGTCCCAAGCCAGTCCCAAGACTGGCTTTATTGCTTGGTCACTGATGTGGGGGACTAGAAGAGGGAATCTCAGGGTGAGAAAGAAATTGCACACTCCAAAATTTCTTTTGCACCGGATGCAAAACCCCTTGCCACAAAAAATTGCCCTGACCTACTTTACCATTGGATATGCCAGACATGCTTTCATCACCTTGAGATTTACAATAGTCTTTCTAAACATTTCCTCTTAATGTTTAAATATAAAAACTCCACTTTGAGGAAGCTTACCTTTGTATTCACCAGTAGTTTACAGACACCAAAAGAAAAGAGCATATGTTATCAAATTTCTTCAGCCACATTGATAAACATGGAAGAATACAAACTGTATTTAGGCCAAGACTCAGGAAGATAATTGAATTCTGCAGGTCAGATGTAGCCATTGATGCTTGGAGCTCTTATTGACCAGGAAGTGGAAATATGGCTAGTCTTGGGACCACAAAACTCTTGCATTCCTACTTTTACATTCCAGACATTTACAATCCTTTGGAAAATTCCTGTGGGTTAGGTCTCGGTTCTGTTTTACTGAGTTTCTTTTCAGAGGGAAGGAGATGTTTAACTCATGTCACCATTCCCAAATGTGATGTTGCTTAACTATCCAAAAGAAATGGACAGCCAGGGCAAAATGCCTGGTGTTATATCTCTGTGTTTGAGCATGAAGGAGCTCAAATGTATCTTCTGAGGGCTGTGGCAAGGTGAGCAGGAAAAGGAATCTTATTCTGTAGGGAAACAGAGGGGGACAAATGGAAAACTCTAGTGACTGCATTGTCACCCCTGAAACATGAAACCTATTTTGCCTCCATGAATTAAGGCTATTGAGCTAGGTCAGAGGCTGAACGGTCTTCGACTACTGGACTTGTGCATAACGATTAACTCCTAGCTCATCTAAATAAAACCTTCAAATAAAACATCTCCTTTGGGTATTCAGGAAGGGAGATATCAGCTCAGCTAATTAGACAGAGTTGTCATAGCAGCTAATCAGCATACCTACATTCATCCCAGTGATTGGTACCAGCTGGGGAATTATTTCAAAATGAACTAGGGAATTAAGAAACCACACCTTTGGGACCTGCTGGAATAGAAGTCTTTGGCTGACAGAGCAAAAAAAAAAAAAAAAAAAGCAGGAAGTGAAGCAGCAGCTAAGAGTAAAGTTTGCTTTAGAAAATTAGGAGTGAAGACAGGCAGAAGTGATTATTGTGGCAACTGATAGACCATCTGATCTGCAGTGTTGGTGGGCAACTCAGTAGTAAAGAGTCTACCTTTAGGGGAAGCACTGGTAACTAAGCATAATAAATTATTAATTCCAGAAAGTCAGCCTAGAGCGCAGCAAACAACAGCGCTGGAACACAAACAGTAAGTAAATCACATACGCCCCTGCCTGGGGACTGGGACTAGATCTCTATTCTCTATCTCCAGACAAACCCATTCCTAGTCTACTCTTTTAACTAATGGAACAGTCTTTCTATGCTAAATGAAGACGACATGATATTTTTATCTACTCTATGACTCTGGCAGAAAGGCAACGCTAACAGTGCATCTTCCTTACTGGGCATTAACTCAGCTGATAGTGCTGACAAGTCTTGTCTGATTCAGAGGCTGGCAAGTTCAGCTCCTTGAGTGTAACCACCTCATTTTTGCAGGACTCTGTCAGTAGAACAGTTGTGCTGCCAGCCCTGTTCCTACAAAGAATCCAGGCCTCTTGGCAGTTATCCTATTCCCACCACCCCCCTGCCCCGCCTCCATTTAGACATTACAGAGCTATCCTTAAGATATAGCTGAGTTTCTGAACAAACTGTTCTGTGAGCTCAGTGAATTAGTAACAGCAAGCTTGGTCCTTTTAGCAGGACTACTGCCAGCTCATGACCTGAGCAGATGAGATTCATCTCCCACAGATTTCTGCCACAGCTGTACAGCAGTATTACAGCCACATACCAGGCACAGCTGGTGACTTACAAATCAGGGCAACCACCTGCACCCACTACACAGAACCACAAAACAAGAGAGAGGCCATGGCACCCTGCTGCAGAGGAGCAGGAGCTAGGCTTGGTCAGGAAAGTCTAACAGTTACTGTGGGATGCCTGATGATTTTTTCCTCTTTGTCTCCCAGAAAGGGCACAGTGATCCCAATAACACATCAAGAAGGACAACAGCCTTAGCTGGCAATTGATCAAACTTACCCACCTGCACCCATTTAATTTTTCTGACACAGCACAGCCGCCACCAATCAGATATAAAAAAAAAAAAAAAAAAAAGAGTCCTTTAGCCTCAGTCAAATTCTTCCTTAGAATTTGCCTCTGCCTGAGCATCTCCAATCCCTTGGACTTACTGCCTATTCATACTATTGAGGCAACTGAGTTTGGTTCTCCATAGAGCCCTCTGGGTTCACTAATCTCTGTTATTATTTTTAATCCCTGTTCACACACCTCTAATCCCTTCTAGGAATCAGATGGCAACAGCATATGCTGTGAACTCCTCCAAGAAGTAGGGCAGCAAGCCGTGAGTCATTGCCTCATGTGGCAGCAACATTCCCTTTCCCACTGCATTGGGCTCACCTGTCTGCTGTAGCCACCTCACTCACTACATACTCAGCTGCAACAGTCCTAGTGCAAGGGCTGCTTTCATAAGACATGCATTACTGGTAAGTGCCCAAACAAAAAGGATCAGACAATTTTACAAATACTAATTCGATTTATAAGAACTTTGTGTATTTATGGGTGGCACAGAAAAGACAAAACAAAGCAGAAAACAACATTCTGTCTCTTTGGATAAGAAAAACTGGTAATGAGCCTGATCCAAAAGCTTACTGAAATCCATAAGCACAGACTTAATGACAGTGTACAAGAGAGTCTGCGTAATTGTCACATATAATTACATAAAAGCCTGTTAGAGGTTTAGTGATTGAGAAGACAAATGTTTATGACATCTGCAATCAGCAAAATTCTGGGCTTTTATGTGATGTTACATAAGAAAATATAAACGTATTATGTAGCTTTCAGAGCAAGACAAAAATTCTTGAAACTAACAAAGGAAAGGACAGAAGCAGGGAGGCCAGAGAAGCAGCACTTTAGGAAGGAAATGAAGGGACGAACCTATGGTGGAGGACAGGACGACAACGCCCAGTGAGATATTGTTAAGACATGTATATGATGACTGTCAAGTGTAGGCTAAATACACAGGTAAATAAAGGCTCTAAGGCATCTGAGGTGTTGATTCACTCAGCATCCTCCCCCCCTTCGTGGATGGATTTGAGCTCATTAAGTGCAGCTGGAAGATATCCGTTCCTATGTGAAATAAAACAGGTGCCAAAATGAATGGAATTATGCAGCTAGATTTACACTACACATCTCTTGTGCTTTCCCTATGCGCCAGACTGAGCTGTGACCTTTTTTGTGTTTTCCAAAGTAATAGAAATCTTTTAATCAAGACCAAATCCTTAAAGTTACTAACATAGGTAGCAGTGTTGGGGGGAGTTCCTGCATAAGGGCAGGTAGACATGACGAGTGTCGCTATCATTCCGTGTATGACATTACCTGGAACCATTGAAAGTAATGCTGGCAATGACTACATGATTCCCCTTTTCCACATATCCATAGATATTTTGCAGGCAGTAGAGACTGACTCATTTTATCAGATGGTCAACATCTAAGCTTTACAGAAGCCAAGGCTGCCTTTCAGGTTTCATTCTCAGAACAGAGAGGGGACACCTTGCTAGAATTTTAACTCCTCTGCTTTTTCCTTTCTGACCAAGATTTCTGCAGGTACTTTGGGGGGTGGGGAGGCCTTTCTCATGGGAAATCCGTCTATCAAACAGGGAAGGAGGAGGCAGATTCAATTCTCTACTTCACATTGAACCAGAAGAGGGCAGTGATCACTAGGCTCATTCAGAAAATTGAACTAATCATAAGCCAATAAGATCTCCATTATAGGTTCAGGTACACTAATTAAATAAGAGTCACTGATGTGTTGAGTCATGTGTCCTGAGTAGCTGGGTCTTCAGTGTCAAGGTCATTGCCACCTCTCTGGACAGAAAAATATTTCTGAGGTGATAGGAACAATATGGCCAGCCTGGAAGCAATACAGAGCTGAAGATCATCCAAGACCCCCACAACTTTATTCTTACATACTTCCATTTCCTAGTAAGCAGCATGGTACAAATCTGTACAGCACAAGTTCACTAAAGAACCAGATTTTTCTCCTTACTGCTTAATGGAGCTTTCCAAAGTCATCCCTTTCATGTTCTTGACTCATTAAAAGGATAAGGCAATGCTTAAAGAGCAATCAATAAGATTCAAAAGACACTCTGTTCTCAATCTGCCATACGGAGCTCCTTGCCCTAAAGGCTACGCACGAGTGCAATTTTGTATCATCTACTTCTTTTTCACTTCCATAGGGCACTCCATCCAACATGGGGAGTGGTAAGTTCATCTTATAACTTAAAATACATCTGGGTGAATTTGCTTTCATCACACAGCAGGACTTATATATATATAAGAGGTGTAGGGAACAGAAACTGGATGGCTAAAAGCACAGAAAACTCACTTCTCAAGCATTAATTCAGCTCTAACTGCAGTTGACACAGGCCAACAACTACCTGGTGCTTTTCAGCTGTCCAATGTTCTGGATGATAAAAGTTTGTATTGGTTCAAATGATGGATACATTCTGAGAAGGAAAAATAACCCCCACATAAACACACCCACCAAGGACTAATAAATACCTCTATTAAACACTTTGGATGTTTTATAAAATCCTGGAGTCAGAAGTCAGTATTAGCTGGAAGGCTACATCAGGAAAGTAACACACGTGCTTGGCCTTGTTCTTACACCCTTTCATCTTTACCTGCTGCAGGTTCATGTTGAAGACAAGGTACTGGCTCAAGCAGATCTTTGATTTGATCCAAAATAGCTCTTCGTACAACTGAAATGGACCTCCCTTATTCAATGATCAATTCTTACTGACTTGATAGGAATAATTATAATAAAGGCTTGAGTGCTAGCTAGTATAACAGGAGTAAATACTCTCAGACCTTCCCTCAGCTAAATGAGAGACACTTGGATTTTGGATTTGGTTTGGAAGAAAATTGCAACATGCAGCTTTCTCTGTCACTGAAATCCATTTTATTAATAATTCTAGATCTTTTCTCCCATACTAAACTAGAAATAACCCCATTTCCCCCCCCCTTTTTTTCAGAGCACTAACCAGAATTCCAGAAATTACTGCACATCAGAGATAATCCACACACATAAAACTAGGTTATTAGATCTCTATACAAGTTTTTTTCAAGCAATTTCAACAGAAAGTCTGCAAATTAACAAACCTTGTTTACTCTGAGAGGTTTATTCTATCTTTTTTCTGAACCAATTGACTCAGCAGGTTTGCCACTGAATGTAAGAAAAGCCAACTGCCAAATCCAATGCCTTTTTAATTACGTTAATAGAGGGGCTGGACAATGAATTTATACTTATCACAATACTGACCATTATTTTCTAATGGGACATAGATAGAATAGACTTTATAGCTACACTTACTGTATTTTCAACTACCTTTTCTGTTTAATTTGCAGTTTGATAATGCTAAAAAGCTAAGCAGTAATAGCAGCTATCCAAATAATATCAATAGTAAGAAGAAAAGCCTAACAAGAAAGGTGGTGCTGTTTTTATATCAGTGACCAGAAGTAATTTCTGGAGCACATCAACAGCTAGTGGAAAATGGTGCAGTTTGACTCAGGTCAGTGAATTAATACCAGTTTTTATAAGCAGAAGAGCTGACTCATGCAACCCCTCTAACTTTAACCATGACTAATCATCTTTGCTTCAAAAACCAGATTTCCTTACCCACCTCTATTCAGTACTTATCATTTTTTACCTGGCCTGAGCAGTCTTTTGCCCACCTTATTCAACCATTCATGAGATATTTTCTTTCCTTTGTTTCACCTCCCAAGTCACTATTCTTATAAATAGACACCAAACCCGGTTCACTTGGAATTTCAAGAATTTGCTATACGTGTGACCTTAGGGGTGGGTGTTTCAGATCTGTTTAATTTTACGTTTATTCTTTAATTCAAATCAACATTTCACCAAGTTAGCCCTGTGCTGAATTGGGTAATTTGGAATGAATTAATGTAAAATAATTATCTTAGCAAAACGGAAATGAGCAAATTTAGCTATGAGATGCAACTACATCACAATAACACCTCCATCGAGTACATTTACAGAGTTCTCTGCTACTGCAATGTCAGGGTGGGCATCTCATGTCAGAGCAGAAGTTCACTTAGCTTAGTACTCTATCTCTGATAATGGTTAACAACAGATATCTGCGTAAGACCTCAGGAAGCATGAATTCATATTTCCTCTAAATACTCTCCCAGCCTCCAATAGTTGGGATTCTGTGCCTTTCTGGGCCACAAATGGCATTCTTTGTAGGCATATTTAGACTTTTTTTCTGGAGCATAGAAACATCCTCAACAGTGCAATGCACTGTTGTACTTTCCATTTCTCTTTTAATTCTGTCCAGAAATCCTATCCTGGGTGCAGAGTTTTGTTGAAAATTGTACGCTGTCACAGAAAGTTTTTCATGCCAAATCAGTGTCTTAAGATAAACATTTTGTAGTTTTAATTTCTTTACAAATTCAATTCCTTGCTTCTTAGCTGACGTAGCCATTGATCAAAGTTCATTTTGGCCCCGTCACAATGAGACATGATGTTCAGTTCTCTGCCTGTTCCAGCTCCTACACATTGTCTGATCACAGCTCTTCACCATGCTGTAAGTAGACAACATGTTGTACTGTAAGTACAACCTTCAGCCCCTGTCCTACTATTATGCTTTGTTGGACTATAACACATTTCTTCAAGTAAGCTCAGCCTACTAAGTAATCCATTTGCTCACTGTGACTACTTCAGGTCTCTTTATGATTCACTACCCTGCCTGTCTTAAAACTTGGAAGTTATACCAGATTTATTACCAGACTAATGGCAAAAATGCCCTATATCACTCCACCTAGAACTAACCTTGCAGAACATCATTACAAATATCTTGCAGGAGAGGATTCCTTGCAGCTGACTTTTGATACACATGAATTTGCTGATTCTTGATTATGCCTAACCAAATATTTCACCAATAGCCACAAACCCATACAGCGACAGAACACAAATCACCCAACCCCAGCCAGTATCCTGTTCTCTGAACCATGCAGCTCTTTTATATCACAGTACATTCATTCATACTCCTACTGACTCAGATCACAAACTGGACTGATTAACTCACAAAGAAACACTAAATAAGAAGTAGAATCCCTGTTCTGAATCCAGGGCCCTTCTGCCCCAATCAAACAAATTACTGTGTTGAGGAAGAAAAGTCAGGAGATTGAAAATACCTCCTCCAAGTCTCTCCTAAGACTGCTTTTGGCTTCCAAATGCTGTTGTGCATCATCTTATTAAAGCACTTAGGGAAATAAATCAAAGGCTATTAAAACACTTGTGACATCACACTTGCTTCTTTGAGTAACATCCACGTCTTGAATTTACAGTACATGAGTGCTGAGTAGGTGGTGGACTTTAAAGAAAAAATAAATGTATTGGCTTCCTCCTCCTTTGGCTCCTTTACCCAGAGATAAAGCAGACTGGGACTGTAATGTGCTTTTCTTACAAAAGAGTTAGCATTGTGAAAGCTGTTAACATACAAAGAGAGATTACAAAGAATAAGACCATTTACCTTTGAAAAGGGAACACTTAGAAGGGAAATTTACTGAGGTCTTTAAGTTTCTTTCTTACTACCTTCATCGTGACTAGCCTTTAAATTTTATGCTGCCTCATAGCAAGAGAGCACATCGTCACTCGAGCATTGGCAGGGAAGTGAAGAGAAATTATATTTCCACAATGCCTGTAGTCAGTGCACGCTGCTCACAGCAAAAGGAGGTCAGAGTCTTGCAATCCACAGATGTCCTTACTGGAAAGGGCCAATAATTTAATAGTCTATAATATATATAACTTATATTGTTAACTAGGTATTAACATTAATATGGCAAGTCATCAAAACTCATGTTTCAGGGCATAAGCTGATTTCTCTACCGGGGCAAGAAAGAAGAATTATCCCAAAGGTAGTAGGTTTCTTACTGAGAGTTTAACAGTGTTAGTAGCTGTCATTTATTGGGTGCTGCTGGAGGTAGGCTAGGAAAAAAAAAAAAAAAAAAAAAGAAAAAGCAGACCACATCTTGAAGACTCTAGCAAGGCAAACTCATTTTGAGGAAGAACTGCAAAAACTTCACATTCTTACCTACTCCATAGTACAGAAGGGTGTTGCTTCCACTTAGGCAGAGCTACCATGGAGTAAGGAAGAAAAAAGGCTGTAGGTTCTGCCTCCCAGAAACCACAAGAACAGCGGAGGCTAAGGAGTTACAAACACAATTAGGAAAAAAGATTGTTTCATAACTTCATAAAGAAACAACAATTACAGGTGAGGTTCATAAAGATTTTGTTTTGCACCTCTAGTGCTTCTCCCATCTAGTAGTTCTTCCCAGCAATGTCACACAATCCATAGTCATAAAATACCTTCTGTGTTGATTTTCCTTCCTTGGAAAGAGAACTATTTAAAAGGAATGGGTTTGAATCTCATTTCTCTCTCTTTCGCAAGGATTAGCCTCTGTTGCTTCCTACAAGGCAAGGACAGAAATAGAGAAGACAGAAAACTGTGTGGGTTTCAGCCTCCTAGATTGATCCTTTGGAGCTGAGACAGCCTGGGACAATGTAAACACACTCAAACTATCAGTAAGAACACAGTGACTCGTTGGTAAAGCACAATGGGAGCTTAGACCTGCCTGCAGCTTCCTTTTATCCTCCTGTCTTACAGAAGGGTTATTTAGCACACAGTTTTTCAGGCCTCCTGTGTCCCTTTTAGCTTATTTTAAAAAGGTTTTGTATTCAAATGTAAAAGGACGACATTGATTGCAGTCCTTTTTTCCGCAGAGGTTACAGTGCCCATCAGACTGGCAGCCGAGTGCTGTGCAGTTTCTAAAGCCTGCAGCTTAACAAAAAATCTCTCAGGGACTCAAGACCAGCAGTCACATCCTGCTGGGGAAGACTGGCAGGTTTTAATCAGTGACAAGGAACCTGCTATCTCCTCAGACTGCCTTCCAGTGTCCGTGTCCTTTCCACCCAGCTCTGTTTCTCCCTTATATGTGGGAAATACTTGGTTTCTTAACTCTGAAGGGGGGTGTCCTGTTCTGCCCTAGGAGAAAGAGCGCAACTTTGTAGCATTACCACCATGAAAGAGCAAAACACTCCAGTTTTATCAAAAGTAAACAAAATTTCTTTTGTTCACCAGCAGAAAGATTATTTTTTTTTAATTGTTGAACAGTGTAATCGTGTAAGCCAACAATCAACATTCAGCTGGTTTGCAGGAAAGCCAGGCTAAGGCTTTGCTTGGCCTGATCTGAGCTGTGATCCAAACCTCAGCCTTCAGTATGGCAAAGAAGCATCTACAAGCTCAGTTAACGGAAGAATCCACCCCACTCTGATTCCCTTTCCATCCCATCCTGATTTGTTTTTCCAGCCAAGATACTTTAAGCAATAAGGAAATAAGCTCTCAGGAACCAAGCATGAAGAATCTATGTTTTGGCTTTCCCGTCTGTACAGCAATTGGAGCCATTCAATTTTCTTTTCACCATGTGAAAACCAGGAAGTGAGGCTTTCTCCCACCACAGAAAAGCTGAGGTTGTGTGCAGTCACCTGACTCCAGGAGCTCAGGATTGAAGGAAAAACCGAAGGAAATTAACAGGAACACATACACAGATATGGACAAAGAGTCTTGAAATACAGTAGTAAAAGCAAATTAGTAGAACGAGCAACATTTTCTGCAAGAATTTTGACTTGGGGGAAGACTGGATATCAGTCTCGCTTTATCTCTCCTTATGAAGTCATTTAATACACAATACATGTGGCATCTCAATTTCTATTACCTTTCAACTCAGCATCTCTCAGATACACTATCTATCTAGATTGCAAGATCATTGAAAAGAGATTTTATCTTCACACCCAACTACACAGCACACAGTAAAATGCATGCTAAGGAAATTCATGTAACTTCCTTACAGAAGAAACTCATTTGGGCGATGGGGGGAAATAATGGGTCAAAGAGAGAAGGACGGCTTTTTACCTCCCAATGGCAAAGCACTGTATTGGTTTAGAGTGCATTACAATTTATGTTCATAATCAACAGGACACCTCTTCACCCACCACTTAATGCATCTCACCAGTGAAATGGCTCGGCGCAATAGCAGGGGAGGCTGCCAGCCAGGACAGAAAAGTTCCTGAATCCCCACATGCTTCCTCCAAGCCTTCACAAGGGGAAGTCAGGCTGCAAACTAATTCCTTGCTCTCCAGGAGTCAAGTCTCTCTCAATTGTCCCTGTCATACAATCCAAACCTACGTTGTGCTCCAAGGCACAGAAGTTGCTGTCAAGATCACACTCAAAAGCTGAATTTGCTATCATATTGAAGAAACAAGTTGATTAATTGTGAGCTTTATTTCTCCTTTTCTGTTTTGTCCAATTATTATTTGGTAGGTTAGAAAAATCAGAAAAAAAAGGATACTTCCAAACCAGCCACTGTGTCTTGGCATAAACAGTAGTCAGTTTATGCTGCACAGCAAACGTGCCATTGGTACATATTTAAATATACATGGTTTCCAGGCTTTTCACTATGTCCTTCAAGAGAGACCTATTGACACACGTCTGGCTCTTTCTGTAGTAACAATAAACTTTCAATGTTTGCCTGGATAATTCCCAAGGTGTAGATCCAAAAATATTTGGGATCTGGATCTGAAGACCTTAGAGTTCACATCCCAAGCTAGTATAACTCACTCAACTGGAGTAGTTTTTTGTTTACCCAAGCTAAGCCCCAAATACATTCTTTCCTTTTTGTGATTTAGTGGAGGATATATCCCTCTGAAAAGATAAGTACAATTTTACTCAGCTATACAAAAGGAAGAGTGACAGCATAGATATGAAAGGGATGGAAATGGCAGAATATAAAGGGTGTTTTGCTTTCTGTTTATTAACTGGTAACTACTGTGTTGTTTGTCTTTCCTCTTACATACCAGCTCCAGTCTAGCTTGTCTGCAGTTATTACACAGCCACAACAGACGGATGAACCCCGTGGACCAGAACCAGAGATAGTTCTGCTATGTTTTCCCAATATCATTTGCACAAACAGGTACAGTCTAGGAAACAGATGTGCAAGTTCATCTTCTAATTTGCAGAAGAAGAATGACAAACTGCATTTAAACATTGTATGTCTATAAAGCAGCATGAATGTTGTGCATCTGTTATTTACAGTATATTGATAATATATGTCAGTATTAATATTCAGTATCTTGATTTACATGTTTTTTCACGCAGAAAATGGATTGAGGTTCTTTTTGATTTACTTGGTAACACTGCTACATTTCATGACTGGCTGCAACAGAGAACACATTTTTAATATGCTTAATAAATTTGCATCATCATCAGTACTGAATATTTTATCCATGCAGACCAGGCAATGAGGAGCACATCACTAAATCCTCACCCAAATTTGATCCTTCAAAATACTAGAGTATGATTCTTTAAGCTATGTCAAGGCAGAACTTACCTGAGACTCATTAAACAAAGATAGATGTTATGCCACAAAATGCAATGGTTATAATGGCCCTCATTCTTCAGGGAAGGTAAGAATGTGGTAAAATTCAATAAGATTTAAGTTTTCTGCTAAATTAGGATCTATTTAAGTATCTGCAGTAGTTTCCTAGGTAGGTCTTTTTTGGGTTTTTGGGTGGGTTTTTTGTTTGGTTGGTTGTTTTCCCCCCCTCTCCAGCTTTATTGGAGCTCTTTTTGATAGCAGACAAAACATCCCAGGAAACTTTGGCAACCAACTAGAAGAGTTGACTGTGCTAGCAGTTTTTATTACTGTTAGTCACCAGGGTAAAATGAGCCTTCTCATGTAAAATATTGATAGTCATATAAACCGCTAGGTCTCTAGGGGTCCTGATGGCTGAATAGAGTGTCCCATCACACCAGAGAAAGGCTGCACTCAGCTCCACAGTCAGTGCATGAAATCCATGTTCTAAGCCCGCTTCCAATGCAAGCAGATCTGCTGCGATCAAACCGTAAAAAAAATACTGCTTCCTACATGAGTAGCTGAGTGTGCAAAAACTCACTCTTCCCTCCCCACCAGATGCCCCTCTAAACACAGAACAGCCAGTGGTTCATATGTTTGCAGGAGTGAAAATGAAAAAAGAAAAAAAAAATTAAAAGACAAGAAAACGTCATTGTTATAATTTCACTAAATGCCTGTGGGAGATAATGTAGCAGCATTTATCAAGCTCTGATATTCAGTTAAGAAAAGTGACTTACGCTGAGCAACTGAAGCACCATATTTATAGATAAAAGCATTTCAAATAGTCCTTTTCAAGTTCCCCTTTCCCACAAAACTGCTGGTTAAAATATGCTTAATGAGAATTTCCTTCCCCTCTTTGTCAGTTCCTCTCTCATATGGATTTGCTTCTCCTACCTACTTCAGCTAAAAGACCCTAATCTGCTGTTGCAGAGCACACTGTGTCACTAAGCCACAAGTTATGACCTTATTAATGTGGCTCAGCAGGTAGAAAATAAATGTGAGTTAAGAACAGCCCATCTGCAAAACAGAAGTAAGGAACCAGCATAAAATGTGCAGGAAAATGATGAATACAATAACAGACATATCCTGTAAATTCCCCTCAAAGGAAGTAAGCAAATACTGACAATTTTTAAAGTCTCCTATCGCAAGAACTCTCTAGTCTAGAGAAGAAAATCTTCACAAACATGTCATCAATACTGAAGATGACACAGGTGACTATAGCTCCTATCTGCACAGAGGGCATTCTTACAGAGCAAGAAGCCAGAAAATTGCATGCAGAAACGTAAATCTTCAAAGCATGTATAGTATTTATAACCACATAGCTGGGGTCAACTCACAGCCAAGACATTTCAAACAACAGGAAGCAAGGAGAGAAAGATGTCTAACAGAGATCATCTGGCTAATATGGCAAGGTTGTATTCAGATGAGATCCTCAATCTACATCTACCTCTCTCTCTGAGGTTTCCATCCCTACAGTAGCTGCAAGAGAAGAGAACACATTCCTGTTCCTCCATTGCTCCTTTTCATTATCTAACATACTAATGCAAACCCATCTCCAACAATAAGTGTTTTCACCAAACAGTCCCATGCGTAATGGTGATTATAGGACTACCCAACATACAGACATAACAAAATAGTACTTAGACCTTAGTACCAAGTACCTTGGTGTACCTTAGCCCAATATATTGTCTCTAGCAGTGGCTGAGAGCAGAAGAGGATAAGAACACAGTAAAAACAGTGAATTCTTTATTTCAAGATGTCCCATAGAATAAATGAAGGTTATCCCTATACTGAGAATTGGAAATGCTCTGAGGGATCTGTTTCTTCTCTAGTTTATATTCCTAACTTCCCTTCTTGAAAGGACAAAGTTGCAGGATAATGTGCATTGGTGGTGTTGGAAGGTGCGAATGAGTAAACTGATGGAGGGGTTAAAACGCTAGTTCAAGGTCAAACAAAATTGCAATGAAAAAAACTAGAAACAGAGCCTTGGAGTTCTGTGAATTTTTATCTTGCTGTGATCTCTGTAACATTTTTCACCAGGCAATCTTCAAAATATTGCAGATGCCCATTAGCTAAATTTATTCAAAGTTCTCCAGGGAAGAAAAAAAAAAACCAAACAACTATTACCATTCCTTGCTTTACATATGGGAAGTTAAAGCTAGATCTATATGAGGCATAGGTATTTTTCAGAGTCCTTGAGGTTCCTTTATGGCATACATGCTAAAGCTTCCTTACTGGAGAAATCAAGAGCAGTGGATGACAGGCTGGAAGTATTAAGCACTCCTGAATTGGGGAGCTCAGACTTCAGGTACAGTGTTGGAGGGTAGGAGCATCAACAATAACTTCCAGAACTAATGGAATAACACATCTTGATTTAAAACATAAATGCTCTCAAACTAAGCAAATTCTACATCTTCTTATTTTCTGGCTGAAAAGCAATGTTTAATTACTGCTATTTTTATAGCAAGTTCCATGAAATTACTCATTCCTGACCAAACACAGAGCTATAAGAAAGCAAAGAGGTGAATGGCACCACTCATTGCTCGTCAGTCTCTCAAGGGCCTGAGGAGAAGTGTCCTGCACATCTTTCCAGAGCATCATATTTACACAAACAGAAAAAAGATTAGTCCTCCCCCACTGCTGTCTGCAGTTCATGGATACCACAGTCACTATTCTGACATTTTTATTTATTGGAAATGTAAGCTTATCTTACTCCAGTGGTAAAAAGCATCTTCTCCTAACTCTCACAGCTTAATCCGCTTTGTGATCTGAGAGATATCTAGGAGAGGAAGATAAATAAACCCAATACAGTCAGTTAATTGCTCAGTGACAGATAATCTTTTCTCCTCCATTTTCTTCCTCTTCTATAAAAAGAATAACAAAAAGTAAATAAAAAGTCCTCAACTAAAACTGTGGAAAAAGTCTGCTGAGAGGATAACAGCATAATTAAAGTCAGGCCCAGTCTGATGCAAAAATTCATTTACTGTGTACAGAAGCAGCAGCTCACTTGCCATCCAAAGCTCAGTGAGCACAGAGTCTTAGCACTCTAGAAGATTGTATAGATTCTCCCCATCTCTTTTCTCTTACTGTATTTCATCCCTTCGTGTCTGTCGCCAGTCGTCTCTTAATTCATTGTTAGTTTTAGAAGGGCGATCTCCATCCATTAGTGCTGCAGCCAGCTGTAGTTAAACTGGCTGAAAAATTACAAAGAAATGCCATCCTAGCAGGTAGTGGTGTGTTTATAAGGAAGACTGATTCATATCTTGTAGGCGATGGCATAGTTGTGTTATAGATGGTTACAGTCCCATCAGTCACAAGACTGCTTAAATCACCCAACTACACCTTCGAATGACAGATGTGCTTATAACCAGCTATAGCATAAATGACTTGTGTCTGTGACATGCTTCTAAACAGCCCCTCATCATTCATCAACCTTTTGAGAATGCACTCTGTGCAGGAGGTGAGAGTGGTATTTCTTTGTCACGTATTCAAGGCAGAGATTCCTCTTCAGTTGTGGGTACCTGCAGAACTACCTGTCTTTCTCCTCTATCCTTCAGAAACAGAACTCTTGACATCAAACCAGACATGAGATCAAGCTTTCTTCCATTCCCCAGCATCAAACCTAGAGGCATGAAATAAATTACAGTGCAAGATATGTTTCTCTCCTTCTCCTATTTTTTTCTGTCCTTTATAAACAAGCAGGGAGATTTAAATTAACATGTCACTTTAGCAGCCAGGAGGAGCAACAGCTAATAACCTCTCTGTCAGGTGCATTAAATAATAAGATATGCCAGTCTTGTCATTTCTTTCCATCACACTAAGAACAGAGAAAGCTGTCCTGGGGACTTCACAGGGATATTTATTAGCGACCTGAAAGAATACCTGCATGGTGTGTGGGGATCTAACAGCAGAGCCAGACTCAGGACAGAGCACAACCTAACCACCTGAGGCTTATGTAAGGCAAGAGGATCAAGGAATGACAATGAAGTGCACTGGCAACTGTCAGAGCAGTCATGAGCACTGAAGAGCCGATCAAGAATAATGGAGCACTGCAAGGATAAGTGGGTTGATTTTAGCAATCCTGATTCTCCTTCAACAGGTCCCAGTCCAAAGCATTTGGCCAGGGATACTGGATGGTTGGCAATGCAACTGTAACCAAGTCCTCCACAAGTGACATGTGCCAAGTGAAACTGAAGCTGATGGGTTCAAAGTAAGATAAGTGGTTCCTCAAATAATCTATGGAACTCCTTGCTCTAATGTCACAGGTACTAAAATACTTTAACACACTCTGAGAGATATTAAGAAAGTTAGCTCATAGGATATTAATCCTCTAGTATACACTAAAACCAGAAAAAAATATTTATACTCTGATAGACCTTAAACTGAAGGTTGAGGAAGGACCGTAAGAATGAATGCTAAGAGAATACTTGGAGGAAGTGTCAGATATTATAATCCTGTTCATATATTCTTTCTTAGACTGCTTTTTTGGTGATAGGATACTGGGATAGAGGAAACAATCAGGCCATTACTATGTTGTTAATCACATTCTGAGATTAGGACTGTCTGAAGACGAGAAAAGTGCACCACACTCACTAGCTCTAGGACTGCTACATTGCCAAAGCCCCAGCTTCTGGTACATCCCCCAGTGACATCCTCGCAGTCCCTTCTTTTTTAATCAGGGTAAGATTTATGCCATTGTGGCATACTCCACAGAAACCAATTCTGAAACAGACAACAGCATAAGGTCATCAGCATAATTTTGTGCCCACATTCACACACCTCATCAAGAAATGTGTTTTCCACTCTGATGCAGCTGCCCTATTTTCAGTCCTAAATCAGTATCTCAACACAATCCTGCATTGCATCACATGAGTAAAGTAGCTCTTCACCGCTCTCAGCAATGGGGAAAGAGGTGTCTCCACATGCTGAAACGCCATACCTTCCTCAATGACTGATGAAACAGAAGTGAGTATTTCTCATGGTGAAATGACTGAGGGTAGTAAGAGGAAATAAAAATATTTCATATTTATGAATATCCTTTCTCAAAACCATTGAGAAATGAAACAATCTAGCCTAAACCCTCCTCCTAAAAACACTGCCAAAGCCACAGTCCTGAAAGGCCCTTTACTATGATGTGCACACCATAGTAAAGACAAAGGTAGCAGAGAAAATAGGAACATTTTTGATCTCAAGCCATAGCAGCAATGTATTTGAAATGGAAAGATCTGATTATCCCCCCACAGCAAGATGAGAAACCATTTATCCAACTGCACAAAATACTAATACTGTTGAGTGTTCATGTTCCTGTTCAGAACAAATCCTAGCTTTTTTTTTTGTTCGATTTTTGGTTTTGTGTTGGTTTTTGTTTGGTTAGTTAGGGTTTTTTGGGGGGGAAGGGAAGTTGCTTGTTTTATTTCTTCAGGCCAGTGGGTGGAATACTAGCCTGAGTTCAGAATATACTCCAGGTCAAATCCCTCCTCTGTCATTCTCCTAAAACCCTGCTCAGTTCCTTGAACAGAAAGGTCATTCATTCTATTTCTGACCCAAAACTCTTCCTTGGAAATGAAAAACTTTTCCTCAACAAGTTGTCAAAACAAGTTCATTCTAACAAGAAGTTTTAGTTTTAAAATACCCAAAGTTTTCTTGTATCAAGACAGTAGCCTGTCCACCTCCATCCATGACCTGTACACAAACCCCCTAGATTTCCCACCAAAGTTTCACAGATCGAACCATGAGAAAACATTCCTTTCATCCCTTACAGGTCATGAAAGTACCACACTAGGGACACGTGAAGTAAACACTCCTTTTATCTCTCTGAAAAATGGATCTAACACAGGCACCATCTGCTCCCGCTGAATCCAAACAACAGCCTTAAGAAACAGACCATGGCCCAACTCTTTCCTTTGGTTCACAGAGTGCATGATATGCTTTGAAATCATGAAAGTATCAGGGCATTCCCTATAAATCAGTATAGTAGCCAGCATTACACAAGTGGAAATCAATTACCTGGTACTAATACTATCAGTTCTGAATAAACAGACATTGAATACTCAGTCACAGGTATTTCCCCAGTCTTAGTAGCACTGACTTTTCATAAGGATCATTTGGGCAATAGACTGCCATTAGATCCTTCATCATAAACAAGAACTTAAGGCTATTGAGTTCTCCTAAAAATAAACCAATTGGTTGATTTGATTCTGAATAAGATGGGAAAGGGGAAATCAAATGATAACAGGTTCATGAAATACGTTATCTAGCTGAAACAAGACAATCAGACTCTTTGTCCTTGAGTATGACAGAACAGAAGTGTATGTGAGAGAGCAAGAGAGAGGGTTTAGGTACAAACCTTCCAGCACATGTAAAAAAAATCCAATTAAATTCAATAAAAGAATTGTATCAGACTCTTCCTATTTAAGTAAGGTGGTAATTATTAACTCAATTTATCTCCATACCTCCAAAGAGAGCTCTCTGTGATACTTCCCAGGTTGTAGTCATACAGCTTTGTCAGAATTAGAATCACCTGAAGGCAAAAGAAGAAATCATGGTTAGTCTCAAACAATTATAATCTTATAGAACTGAAGTGACCCCAGGGAGGGCTTAGGATTCCTTTAATGGGTGCTTAACATAATTGAATGAATTGCTAAAAGCATTTGCCTGAACTGACATAGGAAGTATTTGCAGAGATGTATGTTGAGCCAATCAGACCTTTTCTTGCTCAGCTCCTCTGCATGATATTGCCAATAGGTTCTTCCCTTAACCCCAGGAGGCAGAGTGCAGTGGGAAGGAGCTGACATGCTAGACATAATATTTCAGGATACGAGATGAGATCTGCTGTATGCAGTAGTAATAGTGATTATTTTCTGCCCTGTTTCACAAGCACTGAAACTGCTGATCTTTTTCACAGCTGTGGTGCACAGATAACCCACTGGCCTGTCTCTAGTCAAGCTCTTTTTTGTTGCAGCAGATGATATAACACAAGCAAGCAATCCCCAGTTTTGACCTAGGAGACTCCAACTGGAGTTCAGGAAAAAATCTGCATAAGGAAAATAGTTCAACACTGGGACAAACTACCCAGAACATCTGTAAAGCCTCCATCCTTGGAGGTTTTAAAGACCTGGCTAGAAAAAGTCATGACTGGTGATAAACCTGCTTTGAGTAAGAGGTTGAACTAGGCACCTCCAAATGTCTCTAACAACCAATATTTCTATGATTTCAGTGAAAAGTTTTAGATTTAGACAGAATGGAAGTGTTTCCAGGTTTAGGAGTTTTATTAGCTCTTTTGATAAACATCTTTTCACTCCTGCTAGAACAGACACTTCTAGAATAAAATTATCCTATGGGGTTATAGGGGGGGTCATGTGGGGAGGAGGATGACAGACAATTTTAGCAAAAAATTTCCAGCAAACATTTCAGTCTGCTCATTTGTTAATATCTTTAAAAAAAAAAATAAAATACTGACTTTCAAGATGATGGGCTTTAACAAGACCTACATTTGGGACATAAACTACCAGATCACTACTATTGTTACTCTTTTATTTTGTATTTCTCCCTGCCAGGTCGCTGTATATCTTATCCTCCTCTCTATCCCATTAAAACTGCAGTAAATTAAAGAGGCACAACACTTCTTATCTGACAAAATCCCTGATCTATATACCTCTACATTATTATTTTCAGCCTAGGTTCCTAAGAAATGAAGCTCACTAATACACATCCCCCTGCTCCCTTGATAACATCGCCAACTTCAACCAATTTGGCAGAGCAGCAAAGAACTGGAGGAAATTCAGTCCCTATAAGCTCTGTGCAAGCTGGCACCAGCATGGCAGAGGAACAGCCATGTGGCTGCTTGTGCCAGGGGAGAGGATCAGACCTTGCCACTGCCATTTCCAAAGGCAAAAGCCATCCTGCCTCTTACACACCAACAGCCCCAACGTAGCCACACCAGGAACTGTCTCTTTCCAATACAATCAGCATGTGAGACAAAGCAGAAAAAGCATGGCAATGCAGGAGCTGAGGACATAAGCGAACATATAGTTACTGGAATAGAGGAAAATACAGGGAACAGAGCACACACATCTGACACCTCTTTCTACAGCACAACTCCATTAAATCCCTCATATCACAGAAAGAGGCTGCCCAAAGCATTTCCTATCTGCATGAACACAAGTCACATGCAGCTGATGAGGGAGATAGGAGAGGCACCTGAAAAAACAGTAGTTTACCAGGGCCAAGCATCACCAAACATCCTCAGAAGAAGAGCAGCCTCCCTTATTATCTGCTCCCATTTTAATCTCCCACCTCCCACTATGCCCACTTATTGCTTTATGTCCAGAAATGAGTGCCTCATCCTGCTATCCATAAACAACTGGCTGCAAACTCAGGTTATTAAAATGCAAACCCCAGGATAGGACAGGACGCCCCAACTTAGCATCTTGGTGACACCGCACAAACAGCTCCACAGAGAAATGAAGATGTGGAAGAATGTCCCTAGACAGGTGCCCGATGCCAGGGCTGCCCCCAGCCTGCCTCGCTCCCCGACTGGGTGCTGGACAGGCCCCAGCTGCGAGGCCCTGACCTGCACCCCACGGGGAAGCCACCAGGCTGCACCCCCTCACACTGGGGCCTGGTCCCAGCAGTGCCGAGGCCATGAGGCTCCCTGAGCAGAGACCAGAGACCTGCCCCTGGGCTTACCCAGCCTGGCCCTGAGCTCCTGCGTGACCGCCCCCCCCCCCCCCCCCCCCCCGCCCCGGTTTGTCCCTGGATCCCGATTTCCACAGCAGCTCCCTCACACGTTGCCCTGCCAGCCCTGCCCCATGGCCCCCCAGCAGCATGCCACTCCCAGGCCCTTCCAAATGCCCTGACCACCAACCCTGGACCCCACCATGTGCCCCTGCAACACCCACCCTGTGGCAACTGGGGGTCTATCCACAGTGACCCCGAGTGGCATGTCCCCCTGAAATAGCCCCACGGTGACTCCTGCCTTGGCCCATGCATCCCCTGCTATGATGGGGGCAGTTCACACAACCGCCATGACCCCTTCCCTCTGCTCCCCAGGGCACCTGACGAGGTGCCTCCCCCCCAGCCTCGAGGGTCCCTGTTTGAAGAGGCAGCCAACGTGCAAAGTGCCAGCCGCCCGCCGAGGCATCAGATGGCGGAGCTGCAGCGGGCACATATGCTTCGCCAAAGCTTGTGCCAATTAGGGCTTTGTAAGTGCTAAATTTCAATCTCCACCCTCCCAGGAATGCTTATCAGTGACAGCAGGGCAGCTGTCTGCTCCAGATACAGAACCGTGTCACTGCTATCCCTCCCAGCACCCTCTGAACAGGTCTATAAATCCCCTACTTAACAAACAAACAAAAATTAAGGGGGGAGAAAAAGGAAGAGGAAGGGGTGTGCACATAAAGCCTTTCCGAATAACAGCTTTCCTGATGAAAGGCAGCAGTGAACTCAGTGAGGTTCAGCGCCAGCCTGTGTGGAGACCTGATGGAGACCTTCGGTACAATGTGGGAGTTGCACAGACTCCCTTGGGTCTGCAAAGCAGCTGGACAGTTGCTTATATCTTTTTCCAAGCCTTGTCGTCTTCTCTTGGCCCTCTCTTCTGTTTGCCAGAGGAACCAGAGATGTAAATGACTAATGAATATTTCCCCTAATTAATATTTTGACATCTGATAGTTTTAGAAGCAGATCTGAAGATAGCAGGCATGGAAACCGGGCAGAATAAATAGGAAAAACAGTGGAGGTTCCCCCCCCCATTCTTTGCTGCTGGCTGATATAATCTTGGAGAAGATCATACAAGAATCAAGAAACACTTTCCCATCTGTAAAACCCAAGAATTAGAATCAGGGTAATTTTATGGAATACTAAGATTAGCAGTGTGTAATTACTGATGTTAAACAGACTGAGAATTATCTTTCACAAATTACTCAGATTTTTATTTTTTCCAACAGAGGAAAATTCACAAATCTCAAAACCTCCATGAAAGAAAACTCCATTGAGAATTTTAATTTTCTCACTTGAGTAAAAAAAAAAAAAAGTAATTGACATCCTGAAAATAATATGAAATGTCAAAAAATTAAAAGTGCCAATATGAGAAATCAAAATATTTCACTTCCAGAGAGCTAAAACGTCTCTTTTGTTCTTTTTTCTTCCCCCAGAAATTTCAGTAAAACCCACACAATTTTAGAGTGCTGCAGTTCTCTTGGAACTGATGGGGGAGAAAAAAAACAGCTGCATTCCATCATACTTTCGATATAGCTCTAACAATCCTTCTGCAGAGGCATCCCTGGACCCAGATCCATCCAAATATGCATTTTAGTTGCAGACTAGCTACATCTAGAACACTAAATAATATTGCTATATCCTAACTTCTTAGTAAATTGAGGATAAAATCTTAACATTTAACATTTCCAAACTAGTATTTGTATTTGACACCATGCTGCAGGATACATACACACCAGTTTGTGGGGTAATAGCTTAGATATCTCCACTTGGTGCAGATATCCTACTTCCAAAATACATAAGGGCTTCCCTATAGGAAGCTTTCTCATTTTTGTGGACCTGTATCAGATTCCAAACATCTTTAAGCCTATCTCTAGTTTCAGCAGTCTCATGTCATTTACTGTGGTTCAAATACTAGCAACAGATCTGCTCAAACGTATATGAGCAAAACAAACAAGTCATTGGGCAGAAAATTAGTTATTTCTGCCCTAGAGTTCAGTGTTTTCTTTTCCCCTTTGTAATGATATTTGAATAACCTATGCAAGCCTATGATTTTGGTTATATTTACTTTTTCAGAAAACATATTTCTCCTTTGCTGTTCTCATTTCTTTGTTATTTAGCCTGCAAAGGTTAGTTCATGTTTAAGATTGCTTCTTTTTCTTTCTCCCCCACTTTCTCTGTGGCTGTCACTATGTAGTACTGAGGAACCTAATGAACAGAGACACGCATATTATGTTGTTCTAAATGTCAGAATAGGGGCTGTGAAGCAGCACAGTAATGAAATGAAAAATATTGTCTCGTCTTTTTTTATTTCTTCCTTTGCTTTTGTTTTCTGCAACTGTCGGTTTTTCTCCTTTCTTTACCACTTACCAACCAATGCAAGCTAACAAAAGCAAGAGGAAAAGAACAAGCAAACTAGAGATACAATAAAAAGGAGGTGAAAATCCAGTCTTATACCAGCTCTGCTGTGAATACAGATAACCCTTCCTATTGCATGGAAATGCAAAGCTTCAGAAAGTCTGTTCTTCATTAGGATCAGCAGTTGAAGTGGGCTATCCTGCCATAGCAGGTATGGAAGAGAAGGAGAGAAAAAACTTTATTACTTCTGCATTGATAGCTCAGAGCAAAAGATATTTGATCCTGGGTTTACCACATCCCCCGTGAGTGCACCAACCATGACGTATAGCACTAAAAATGTTTTGAGTTACTTATACAAGGTGGAAAAGCCCCAGCAGGCAAGAAATGGACAGAAGACTTGGTGGGTTAGCACATCCACCCAGGAAAAGACAGACTGACATAAGAAGTACTTAAACCTGGCTCACCTGTCTCCCAAAGCAAACAAGTTCCCCATGGCTATTCTAGGAAGAACAGGGTATTCCCATCTTGGACACTATTATGTTTTTTCTTCAAACCAAACCAGCATTTTCAAAGAAACTGCACTTTGTTAATCACTCCTGACCTGTGATTGCTTTTTCAGACTTTGGATATGAAGGCCTGTCTATAGGTTTCAAGATGGAAACCCGTGACTGGACAGAAGAGACTGCTCTGTGAATTTGCCAGTTTAGGCCCTAGGAGGCACTCTGCTATCTTGGGAGAAATTCTAGGGTAAGCACAGCTCAATTTTTCCCAGACCTACCTTGGCTGATGTTCAGCTGGTCCATGCTGTATCACCGCAACCTTCCTTGCACTTCTGACCCAGGTTTAGTACTAGCTTAAATCTTTGCCTTGACCTGGTTTCCAACTGCTCTACAAATGCATCTAGCAAGGCTCCTAACAGGTTATCGGCCAAAGCTCGTCCTTTACTGCAGCACCAGTTCCAAGTGTAATGCAAGGATTACCTTTAACCTGACTTTTCTCCCCTGGCAAAAAACATTCAGTCTCATCAAACAGTGCTGAACTAGCTGGCCAGGAAAGTAGTGAAAAGTCTGCACATTGCTGCTGACCAGGTTCGTAAGACATTGGGAAGGAAGGGACAGGCTACACTCTGTGGTTGTGTAACTCCTCTGCTGCTAATGATGTGTGTCCAGACAGCAAGCAAGCCCACACCGAGCTATCTTCTGCCACAGCTACACAGAAACCCGTACCTGAGCCAGCTAATAGCATGATAGGTCAGGGATCTGTAACACTTCACACTGCTCACTGACAATTGCAAATTTACTCCTGGGAACACTACGTGAGCACTGTGTTAAAATGTGTACGCACTTATTCGAGCTAGGCTAACCAAGGATGTGGACTGGAACAATCATTGCGTTCAAGGTTTGATCGCCATTATTAAAGACCCACTATGCAAAGTGGCCTGTATAATCCAACTCAATCTCTTTTATACCAACAGTGCTCTCATCTTGGATACATTTTATCAGCTGTATTCCTACCACCACCACTCCCCAGGTCCTCTTTGCAAACACTTTGCACTTTACACAGCACGACGGGGTACTAAATTCAAACAAACAACTTTTATAGCTCCATGGTGATAGAGATTTTTTAACAGAAGAACACAATCAAATTTTTAAAGGTGTTCACTATAACTTCTTGGGCTCCAATTTTTACAATGTTACCTCTAGATTGGTCTAAAACTGTGCCAGAAAGATTGGTCCTACAGGGTTCAAGTGCCGATTTCAAAATCACAACAGGCCTTTGGTTATGAAGGCAAAACCAGCACTCATCTTTAGTGTTTTCTGACTTCCACGCTTTGCGTGTATGTTTGCATCTGTTCCAGTCAAGACTGCAGCTGTCCTGGGATAAGCCACAGAACTAAAAAACATTTAGTCAACAGTCCCCTTTCTTGCACACCATCACCTCTCAGCATTACTTGTGTACAGACTGCTCCTAGCTCAACACTTTGTTGGAATCATTTGAAAGAGATGCAAATGGTATATTTGATAAAAAATTTCTAATACCTGACTGTGAACCACTTACAGCAGCTTTCTGAATCAGTTTGAGAATCAGTTTCTTCATTAGACTGTTAGTGCGGTGATCAGACATCTCTTTTTGACTGCTGAAGGTCCAGAAGAAAAGGAAGGTTGCCTGCCCCTCTCCTCACTACCACCCCCAGCAACCCAATGAGCCTTCAGGATGCTATTCTGTCCTGACTTCTTGTCCAGCACCACAGATTCTTCTGTCTCAAACTACAGCCTTATGAGCACATTCATTTCCAGCGTAGGATAACCGAGGTCTTCATGCATTAGCCCTGTATTAAAACTAATAACCTGATAGAAAGCTCCTAGTTTCAGTCATGTGCCAGCTACACGCTCTACACTATGACTCAATCTTCAGGATGTGCCACAATTTGAGAAAAGAACAGTCACAACAGTCTTTCTCTCCCGTGGTGCTCTCCACCCACGCAAGGAACACGCAACACAACCAGAGCTTCTGGCACTCAAAACACTGCATGTGCAGTTTGGTTGTTCTGTTGTTGAGCTGCAAATGTTTAGGCATAGGGACTGTGTCACACAGGCACAGAACACAAGCAGTCTTCAATACAACAATATTTTGTCAATAAGGTTCTGTAATACATATAGCTATGTAAAAAATGGTAATGGTATAACTATCCTTCACAAGACTCTCCTGATGAAACAGCCACACTGCCTGCTAATTGGGAAGAGAGAAACAAATATCCAGCCACAATCAAGACAGTTTAAGTACACCTCAATGTGCAGTGATCCATGAATCCCTTATTAAACTCTCGAGATCCTTTCCATCGCCTACTTAGCAGGAACAAAAGTCAATAACAAAGAAGCACTAAATTAAGTTTTCACAAGCTTGTTGGTCTGCTATAATTGAGCAGGAAGCTAAAGGACTTGAAGATTTCTTATGCATTATGTGTTAATAAACTATGTTTCTCAGGCTAGACTGCAGCGTTTTGAGAGTACACACCATTCAAAGACTGGAAATAATTGGGCAACACCTATGTGTTCCCTTCTTTATCTTTACTTTCTCAACACAGCACAGAACTTTAGGACTAGGAAAAAAAGGGGGAACACAACTGGAACAGAGGAATATTCTCAATGAGCTGTTTGGTGAGGCAGCTATGTGAGAAAATGTTTTCAAATAAATTCACAAATAAGTCTGAATAATTCATGACTGAGAATTTTACAGGCTGCTCATGAATAAAAAAAAAGACAAACTCTAGAGAACTCATTATTTGGGGCAAATTACTGGTACAAATCTTGTTCTTCGTATTATTATTTAGCAATTTTATACCAGTCAGCAAGTATCAGGGTCTCTAACAACTATGCAAGTACCAAGAACTATGGAGACATGAAGACTTTGTGATTTGCTTTCCACCTGGATTGCAGCTCAACAGGCTTCCTTATATGAACACATCAGCTGGCAAATGAATAGAGGAAAAGTGTGATGATAGAGAAGGACAGCTACATGCTTATACAGCTAGACTACCAACTCCTCATTCCACCACAGTCTTTGTTATGAAAAATCCGTAAAGTCAAAATCCCTTCATTTTTCTGCGTCCTTCAATGGACAGAAAAAAGGTCTGATATTGCCCATCATCTCATCTGTGACAGGAGGCAATAGCAGAAGTTTAGAGAGAAAGCATTAAAAATTGTCCACGTACAGGGTGATTCTTCCCCTTACTAACTTTCGGCAATCAGATTATACTCTTCCTAATTCAAAAACTATTGCCACTATTGTGCCTAATAATAAAAGGATCAGAGAAAGCAAGCAAGGATGATCAAAGATGTGGAATGGCCTTTTTGTAGTGAGAAATTACTCCAACTCTCAATCCAAGAAAGGGACAACAAAGGAGATATGAAAGACATCTGTAAAGTCAGGCGTGTCCTGAATTGATTATTCACTGTTTTTCAGTATGCAAGACCTAGGACAGCAAGTGAAACCGGGAGGTTCAAAATACTACATATACATGAGCTGGGAAATTCCTTCCCACTGTATTTTGCGGATACTGAAAACTTAACATCAGTTCAAGGGCAGACAGGAGAAGTTCAGGGAAGAGATACACACTGAGGTCAATTAAATAAAAATATATCAAGCACAATGTTTGTGCAAGGTTTCCCAGGTATGCAATTTTAGCCACTGTTGGAGAGGTAATATGGCCAAGTATGACAATTCTTTTGTTCCTATAGGTACCATAGGTAGCTTTAGCCCTCATGAATTTGATAAATCTGTTTATAGTTATTCATATTTTTGGCATCTATAAAAACCACCTGCAGGCAAGAAATTCAATGTTTGCCAAACATGGATACCAGTATTTCCTTTTTAAGTCTTGTATAATTCAATCAGTAGAGCAAGATGTATGGCAGTTTCTATTCTACTCAGCTTACAGGGGTCCCTGGTGTGGTGACAACCTTTAGAGGAGACAACAATACAAATTACAATAAAGAGAAGCAAAATGAGGCATCTCCCTCCCTCAAATTTTTTAGAGATAGCCCCAGTCTTCATGCTTGTCATCAGGATGAAACAGAAATTTGTTACAGTCTAAGAAGAATTTAAAATACTACCACCACCAGAGAGAAAGAAATTGTGTTTCTGTAATAGCTAAAGCCCAAAGGTCAGGCTTCTCCTGGCTCCAAAAGGGACCCAAACCTAGGCCTACCACATTCCAGAAAAATACCTTAGCCACTGACATACTGAATAACTTATAAAGCAGAATTAATTCCCTGCTTTGAGCCCTTTTTCCAACATTGAAATCCATTTTCACAAATTCCCCTTTCATTCAATGAGAATCTGTTCATGGAAATATTTCTGAGCAGCTCCACATGTGATTAATGAACTAAAAAAAATCCCAAACCTGATAAATTAAAAGGAATAAAAGGAAATTCCAGAGAATAAATTACCATAGGAAAAAAAAGCAGAGATATTCAGCTTCCAAAGTAAATGTAAGAATAGATTTTCTTCCAGTAGCAGAAGTAGGCAGGGAAGAGGGTAAGGAGGACAAAAACAAAGGAAAAAACTACCTGTCAACTTGAAATGTTTTAATACAAAGGCAAATAGTTAAGAAAAAGACAAGGCTTCATTTCAGAAGACAAAACCTGGTATAGAGAGAATCGATTACACACTATAATTGCATTGATGCTTAAAAGCCATTAGCATGAGAGCTCTGTGCATGTTTCAAGAGGGAAATGCAGTCTTCTGTTTATTCATTTCACTGAATACCCACAGAGGCCTTTGGGGGATTATTTCAGAATCAAGACCAGAGGAGGGTGAAGCCCTAAACTACTTGGAAGGAAATTTCAACTCTTACGCCCCATTATATTCGCTGTCAATCAGCAGCTCTTGCTTAAACATGCAGTAACTGCCAGTGATTTAGAGTGGACACCCAGAAAGGGTGAAAGGGTCAACTGGAGAAAAGCACTAAGCTGTTCTGTGCCTGGCCTGCTCTTGGGCTTGCTATGGAAACACTCAGAGACATTCGGGAGGCTCTGGGCTTTGCCGAGGGACAAAAGTTTTAAGCGCCGAGAAGCTATTTCTGAAGCAAATTTGGAAAGCCTGCACATCTACAAGTAAAAACTTGCTTCTGAGGAGTTTCTCAGACATCTAATCTTATGTGCAAATTATTACTCCAGCATAGCCACCGGCAGCTAGCAGAGAGCAGCATACAACACACTCAGAAAAAGAGGAAGCATGCAAGAAGAGACTTTATGAAAACATGCTATTCAGCCATTAGGAATCTACTTTGCAAGCTGTATTTATGGTGGTGCCTTCCTCGTTAAGACTGAGAAGTTTCTGAAGGATTTAGAAATAGCCATAAACTCCAAACACACAGAGCATTTCCCAAACCAGTAATCCAAGCCTCCACCGGAACATAATTCACTCAACTCTGTCTGAAGAAAGACTGAATAGGAAAAATATCACAAAAGGCAACAAAGTCGAGAAAGGTTGAAACTAGAGGTCTTTCCTTGGGAAAGGAACTGTATCCTGGGGGAAGACTGGGGGAGGAGGGATACACAAAACCAAAACAACTGGGATTCATTTGGTATGTACAATACCCAGATTGCTTATGCTGGGGCTCACTACAGAATATAAAAGTGAAAAATTAGCAAGCAATGAATAATTTATTTAGCACTTTACTGTTGTTTAAACAAATCACTTTCATGAAAGCAATGTGTATTCAAGCAATAAATCACTGTTTAGCACTCTGTCACAAGCAAAAGATACTACTTGACAGAATTATTGAATGATGTTGCATGGCCATAAGGCAACTACAACAGAGAGAAGGATAATGTCCTTGAATAATAGACTGCCTCCCTCTCATCCCAGGGAAGAAATTAAATCTTTAAACTAAAACTTTCATCCTGGCGCAGCAGGGGTAGCAAAACTTATGACCATAAGTGCCTTGCTTCTTTATGTCCCAAAAGTACCCTGAAAACATTAATTGATCACTCCTAACAACAGGTCTGTGATGTAGGTTGGTTTTATTACACACATCAAGCATGCAGAGTTTAAGAGTTTGTTATGGAAGGCAGGGAGGGGACACTTACTCTGACGAACTCCTAGGTCTTCACTCTTGAAATCATTCTTCCCTGTCCTCTAATGCATGGAGAGATGGACTTCGTAAGGTCCTTGACCTGCTCTAACTTTAAATCACAGCTTCCACCCTGTCTAGTTCTAATGGGGCATGAGTCAAATTCAAGCTTTCTATTGCCCTTCCTGTAATCCTACTGCCTTTTTGCATCAACACTGATGGGACCATATACTTTTTTGACTGATCTTCAGTGATGAACAATGTTATACTAACAGACACAAGGTATGGTTCCCAGAAACTGAGAAAACAAACAAGCTTGGTGCAAAGATTATTTTTATTCAGCACACTCTTTTGTTATACTGTGTTGGGGGCATCTATTCTTTTGAATACTGGTTCCCCCAAAAACACTCTTCTAGCACTCCCTAAACATCTTACACTAACAAATAACAATAAAATGCATCACTCCATAGACAAATGTGGTAGGTCTCATTTTATGGCAACCCTTCCTTAATGGAGTTAAATTAGAAATTAATTTGGCTCAGGCCTAGGATTCTGAAAGTGCCTTGTGAGCTCTCTGGCTGCCAACACTAATTTGGTCACTTGTTACTCCTCAATAGTGCTAAGAAGAAAAAATGCAAAATCAAGTCCTTGTGTTCTCAGCTCCTCCCAAATCAGCAGAAATCTCAGGGCCAAATTCAGCACAACACTTACTTTAGTTTGTGTGTTAATCACATGAACAACAAAACAAAGCAAGAATTTTGTGTGCCTGGTTTGCCGTAAACAAACGAGACAAATCATCCATTCAGCTTGTGCTCACTGGTCATCACAGTCAAGGAAGCAGGAGGATTCAGAGTAACACAGGGCTTTCTAGAAGCTATGAACAGAACCACCACTTACTCTAGAAAAAGAAAGGGCAGAACGTAAGGACGACTGATCTTAACTAATTGGATGTCTTTATTATTGAAAATTAGATGACCCCAAAACTCCAGATGAGTGAGCCCAGTCTCAAAAAGAGACATTTCAGCCATCACCCAGTACATTTTGTCATCTGAGATTTGTCTGATTATACAAAAAAAGTTCTTCAGTTCCTTGCATTCTTTCACCCACTCCAGCTGCAACAAAATATGCCAGCAGCAGCTGTTTGTAATAAGCTGGAAGGCATCTTGAGACCAATTGTAATGCAAAGGTCATATTTTCCAAGCTGTTTATAGACAGTAATTTGTAAGGTTGTAATGTCACATGTTGTCAATAATTCAAGATGGGAAATTGAAACAGTTAATAGGTCATCAATTCTTCACTTTCCCACCTTATCTCTTTCTCCCCAAAGAGCTGTTAAACCATGTTTCATCTGAGCATGTTCCTTGAACCTCAGACTCAAAGGTTTCATTTGTTTATGGAAAGAAACTTAGGATGGTAAGATGTAAGTAATCCCTTAACAGGCACCCAGGGATCATAATAGATATAAAGCGCACATTTCAGACTTGGGATATAAATTCCTGTTAAAGGTCTATTCTCACTGGGGCTTTATATTCTGTAGAACAGGTTGATGCTGTCAGAATGAAAACTGTTGTATTTTAGCAAAGAGAGGAAGACTTAGTCAAAAACAGCTTGTTAAAGGAAGCAAGATATATATTCAAAGTAAGATCCTTTCCCCAGTTCCTTTGGAAAAAAACCCCCTGTCATTAAAACATGAATTAGGGGTTGTTCCTTTTTCTCCTCCCCTTCCCTCCCACCCCCCAATTTACAGCCACCAGTTAAAGATGAACCAGTTCCCATTGGCGTCATCAACTCTGTCAGCCATTTGGGGCAACCCTAGTAGCAAGCACAAGCATTGATATAACATCAATGTATAAAGTTTGCACCTTGGAAAGCTGCACCCACTGAGTGGGACCTCTTGCTGCATTTCCACCTAGGATCCAGTCCTGGTTTCGGCTGGGATAGAGTTAATTTTCTTCCTAGTAGTGGGTATAGTGCTGTGGTTTTGATTTAGGATGAGAATAATGTTGATAATGCATTGATGTTTTGGTTGCTGCTAAGCAATGTTTACACCAAGTCAAGGACTTTTAAGCTTCTCATACTGCCCCACCAGCAAGGGGCTGGGGGTGTACAAGATGCTGGGAGGGAACACAGCCAAGACAGCTGACCCAAACTGGCCAAAGGGATATGCCACGCTATATGACATCGTTCTCAGTATATAACTTGGGGGAAGTTGGCTGGGGGTTTAGACCACAGGTTGGGAACTAGCTGGGCATCAGTGGTCTGCAGGTGGTGAGCAATCACTTGTTTTGTATATTCTTCTATTATCTTTCTTTTCTCGCATATTAAACAGTCTTTAGCTCAACTCGCAAGCATTCCCTTTTTTTTCCTGATTCTCTCCCCCATCCCACTGGGTGGGGAGGAGTGAGCAAATGACTGTGTGGTTGATTTAGCTGCCTGCTGGGTTAACCATGACAGATCCTCATGAAATTAGTGCTGACAAAAGAACGCTTTGGGAAACTCAGAACATCTGCTGACCTGCAGCACTGATGCAAACCTCCTTAAGGAGCAGATCATGCAAACCTTAAAATCAACTTGTATGGTCACATTCTCATAGAAAGACTAAAACTGTGCCTATGTCAAAATAATGCATGTGTCCTTGGTTGCAACATAGGATTCATAGTCCATCATCTGAGAAGCCTGAAATTGGTATTGTGATGGGGAGACATAGCCACCTGATTAGGGACGCTTCCTCCAGAGAAAACTGTTAGATTATTCTCATTCTCCTAATCTTATTTAGAGCACAGGCACACACAGAAAAAGCTGAAGAGTGTAACAGGACTGGAAGAAAGACAGAACTATGCAGGACAGAAAACCTGTTACTGAGCCTCAAGTCAAAACATCAAATCAGCTGCACTGAGCTAGCTCAGAGTTATCTGCACCAGCTGCGGACTCACCACTGACTGAGGTGTGAAGACAGCTGTTTGTTTTAAACTACACCCTCCATATAGGAGGAGTGTATCTGATATTTACCTCCACAGGGTTCAAAGCACGTTCAGCTCACATTCCCATGCCCTTGGGAAGGAGTCTGACAGAAACAAATGATTCCGTCTTTTAATGGGCCAGACTATTTATGACTACTATAAGTCAAGACAAATTAACACTAAATATTTTTTGGGAAGTTATTAGGCCCAAGATACTTTCAGCAGCACTGTGGCCAAAATGACAGTCCCCTCAAAAACAACAACAACAAAAAAACCCCCACAAGGTTTTTATTCTCTAAAAAGGCCCTCATTGGCCACTACATCTTTCCGCCCCCTGCAAACTCCAGTCTCCTATTTTTTAACCATGCTGGAGGGGAATGAGGGGAGAGATTAGATCTGGTGGAACAGGTGGAAGTTTTCCACCGAGCAATGAAGAATAGGAACTGAGCAAGAAAGGAAGGATGAGGGGGATAAAAGGGGGATAAAACAGAATAAAGTAAGGATAAAACAATTAAGACTGTGTAATTACAAATCATTCTGACTTAGGGCTCTTCCTACCTGTCAGGAAGAGAACTTGTTAGATTTTAGCTGCCTCCTAGTTATAAAATAAAAAGAAAGGCACATGCGCATATCCTGCAGAAGGTTCATCTCTTAATTTTAAGGGGCAAGATGGTAACTTGCACCTCACATGTTCTCTTTCTCCAGGCACACATTTTATCAGGAAGGTAACTTAAAAGGAGGGGAAAGTCAAAGCATATTACAAACCAATGCACAAAAATCTTATTAACCCACTAAGATATATGACTAAGATCCTATTATCCAAAGGATAACAAACCTAAGCTGCCTTCTGCCTATATCCTCCAGGCTTTGGAAGAAAGTGTAGGAGGGGCACGGTAGTCCCAAGTGACTGGTGACCTTCATCTTAATTTCTCCTCCTCATTTACTGTCAAGAGGGATGACTCTCAGTTACTATATATATAAACTGGTTTAAGTTTGGGGGTTTTTGTGGAGTCTTTTTGGAATGAAAAAGCCAAATCAGTTCCTGACTTCCTCTGTCCACAGAGGGCAAAACCAAGAACAAAAGGTTACTGGGTGGAAACCTGTTACACAGAACTGCAGCACCCAAACCACTGATCATTTTTGATGACATCTGACCAGTGCTGTCTTCCAGGTGGAACAATGATGATTTATAAACTTCCTGTGGAATCTGATATCCTTTTGGACTTCCAGACATGAGGGTAAGAAATAGCACTGGTTTGGTCATTCCCACTACTGAGATTGTCTTTGTTCTCTAAAAAAGCTAAAGCTCCTTTGTCTGTCCCTCCATCACTTCCTTCAATTCCTCAAGCTATGCTTTGGGTCAAAACCTCCAGCTCTTACATTAAACAAAAGCAGACCAACACACAGGTGCAAGGAGGATTTCCTTATGGGGTATATCCTCTTGATCCTAGAACTAACCCACATGTCCCAACCTCCCTGTTGGCTTTGTCATATTCCTTATTAAGGTTGTTAAAAATAGGAAGCAGTGTATTAACTGTCATCTTCAAAATTCCTATAACTTTAAAAAGAATACTCTTAGTGTTTATCAACAAAATTAACTACCATTTGTGAATGGTATAGCATGGAAAAATGGCCTGTTCCGCTCACCACACTGCAGAGAAGTGTATTGTTTCACCAGCTGTATCAATACAATAGTGAAAGCTGGAGGAAAGAGAACATATTTTGAGCTCTTCTGAGAATTTCAGGCTCTGTAATACAAATGTTTTATGCAGAAAGTTTATACTTGGGGCTTCAGGATTTCTGGGTGTGCTTCCACAGCATGTTAAAAGCATACGAGTTCCTTCCTACAAACACAGAAGCATTGATTCCCAAGCTCTATGGGCAAGATTCATTCCTTAAAGTCTGACAGGGGATCCAGACACTTGAAGCCCTGGCAAGTCACAGATAATCTGGGATCACTAGAGCATTGGTTTAGAGATTTAATTTCAGAAGCACTCAATAGTTTCAAAATTATTTCTCCACCCTCCGATACTCCTTTTCTATAAAAGAAACACTTTATTTCTGAATGTAAACCTCCAGCCAAATAACTATCTCTCTCCCACTTAAACCCCATTTCTGATTTTCCAGCATTACATTCCCAAATTCTAGTCCACTGATCTTTCCACTCAACCTTAAATTTCACCCTTTTGGGGTGCAAACCCTTTGTAGCAAAACAATCTGCTCTTGGCCTCAGCTAAGAAAGCATTTTAGAAATGCGAATTTTGCCACAAAGCTGGACATTGCTTCCATTCCTCTCTTACCTGCAAACCATTACTCAAAAATCCCACTAGAAAATTATCGTGGTTTCATTTATTATAGCAGAGAATCCTCCTGAATTATTTCTAACAAACTTTCAGCCCTGTCATCAGTTCACTGACCCATCTACTAAACTAATTTGTCTTACACTTACAGTCACCCATTTATCAAGACAGGTATAGAATGAAGCTTTATATTCCATTCCCTTTGACTTATGCTTTACATTTGACATGTGTGCCTCCAGGAAAGCACATATAATTTTTTCCCCAAAATCCCTGCTATTGCTCAACACCTGTTCTCAAGGAGAATGGTATTTCTGTATTTTTGCCTTTGAGCTACCCAAGCAACTGAATAAATAGGTCTTATGGAAGAAAAATATTCTCATGATGTCACCTAGCACCTTTATCCTCAGCTGCCTGTTCCATAAAGCTCAGCAGGGAAAGTAGATTATTAGCCTTTACCCTTGGCTTGCTGTTAATCAAGTAGCTAGGTGTTGTACTGTAAGCACCACTAGCATTATACGTTCCCCAAAGAGAATAAAGAGGTGGGAGACAAACTGGTATCACTCTATAGGTTTCCAGTGGGGCACTGATAATTTCCACCAGTTGGGGATATCATTCAGGGAAGGGAAGACATTCTGAGAAATTCCTACAACCTGGGTAATACACTCTGAGGATCAGATTTTTAGCCAGTGGAAAGCAGCGGAACATCATGAATTATTGCCTCCAATTTCCTTCACTGAAAGATTTGCTTCACCAAGAACACACAGACAACTGGGAAAGCCCAAAGGAAAGAGATGATGTACCCAAGGGCTGTACCCTTCCGCCTCACAAACTGCACTAAGCCCAGGAGACCCAAAAAAAGTTTATAAGCTGCAGGAAGCTTAGCTCTCCAAGGGCTTTCCCTTATTTATTTTTTCCACTGCAGAGAAAGTTTAAGGCTATACCCCAGACTAAAACAAGGAAATAAATTAGTAATGAACTTGGTGAAATTAAATTTGTCAAAAAAACTAATGAAAGCCACGTCCTAATTTGCAAAGGAGAACACTGACGCTGTTCGCACCATGCTCACAGAAAACACATACCTGATAGTGGAAGGTGACTGGGGAAGAAACACTGTATGTACCTTAACTGTGAAAAAGCTCCCTCAATTTTATCACAGGTCCTGTAATACCTGCTGTGCTAAAAAGAGTTGCCTGACACTACAGCTGGGGCCTATGTGCAATTTTATGAAATAAAAAAGCTTGCTTTCCCATTTGTTGAAGAGATAGAAACTAGGACTTAAAAAAAAAATCTAATGAAGCAGAGACAAACACATGCATCTTATTTGGAAAAAGTCTCATGAACCTAAAAACTGTCACTATGATTATTTTTGAATACTGAAGATGTAATACCAAGACACAGCATTACCAGACAGTGGCCTCTTCTTTTTCTGGGGTAAGTACAGTCAGCATGAAAAGGTATCAGCTCTACAGATTTACTTGTGACAACCCAAAGTAAAAATTCAACTCTAAGTAATGAGCTTCCTATCATTTTAAAAGGGATTATCACTGCACAAATGCATCTAAAGATTAAAGACTACTCAGCTGTAACTGACATGTTGTTAAACCAGTAAAATCTTTCCATAAAACCTGTGTTATCCTTATTCTTTTAAAACCAGTTTCTTCTTCAATAGAAAAAAGAATGTTAAGCATTTTAGAAGATGATTAAAGCAAAACAAGGTTGAAAAAGAAAATGTCACATTATTTCCCAAAGAAAGAATTCAGGTCCTTTGGCTTTAATTTCTTTCACAGAAAAAACCATGTTATTTAGTGTTAGCTCCATGTTAAATTTCTAGCAGTTTGAAAAAGTGCAGAAAATATCAGCACAAAATGAACCAGAACATTTTCCTTGAAAAGAAACAGATGAAGAGGCAATAACTCTGGTTCACCGATACCGATCTCACTAGGAAAAGGCAGACACACTGAAGTCCAGCAGAGAGCCAAAGAGTTTTTTGTTATTTGTTTCCTGCCGGTTTCCCCTATTCCTTCCTCCCTCTGTATGCAGAAAGCAAAGCGATTGCTCATGTCAAACTAGCACAGCGACAAGGAACTCAGCGCTGGGCAGAGAGAAGGGCACAGGCTGAACGCAATCCTTGCTGTCGGCTGCGCATAGCACAGCTCAGCCCGGCCGGCCGCAGCAGCGCTGGAAACACGGGGTGGTACAAGTAGCAGCCTGATGCCACTGCACCCGGGAAACCCCCAGGAATCACCCCAGAGCCTCTGCAAACCTCTGCCGTGCTCCTCCCCAGAGGGTTGGACCCTATCAGAACTACCAGTTGAGAAAGTAGCAACGCACTGACGTCTTCATTCTTGTTCAATAGGAAGCATTAAAACACCAACATCATTCATGGGTGAAGAGTTACACAAGCTGGAGTTAGTCAGGAAAATGCCTTTCTCTCTCTTAATTGGGAAGATGTGTGCAAATAATCAGGAAGGAACAAAGCAGCTCCTGGTTGAACAGCACTGACAGTTTAAAGGAAAACCTCTCTGATATTCAGTTGTCTTTTCCAGACCCACTGTGTTCGCTGTCCTTGGACTTGTGAAAGTGCATGCTGCCACGGCAAAGGGCGATCAGTCCCACTGAGTTCATCTACACCAAAGGCTAAGCTATTGTGGAAAAGGCCACTTTAAGTAAATAAAGCGCAACTGATTTTCATTGCAGCTTGTGCAGATGAGGAAATCATGGTCATAATTTCCACACCTAATTACCCACCTTGCACTGGCAATTACACTAATTCCATGCACAAATTAGACATGGCACTGCATGAGCACGTTGTTTATGCAGTGATCTGTATTTCCAATTATTATTTTTTTTTAATCTGGCCCTAAAGCTTTTAGTGGCTGATATTGAAAGTCGGGTTAGCAGGAAGGGCAGTAGACAATGGTTTTTCTGGAGATGCATGTTCATTTCATAGAGATACTGCTGCTTTGCTGAATAACAAATTCACTTTCTTCTTTTTCACTTCCTGAGGACCAAAGTTCTGATTTCTGCCTTCAAATACTTTGAAAAAAGCAGTATATAAATAGCAAGGGGATGTAGCATTATGGTGACAAGCAGTTTGCAATAGTACAGGAGCAAATTACTGCTTCAATTCTAGACGACTAGCAAAGCTGATGAATACAATTCCTCCTTCCATATGTACAACTAATAATTCACAGTAAAGATTCAGAATTTTGGGGGGCCGTTTCAGAATTTTGGGTATTAGGGTTGGTTTTGCTTTTTTTTTTTTTGGGAGGGAGGGGGAGAAGGTCAGCATAGTATGAAACAAAAATCTGTATCTCGTATCAAATGAGTTTCACCACTTACAGGAAATAGAAAAAAATTATTCACTGTGTTTTACCCCTCTAAAAGTCTTTCCTATATTACTTAGTAGAAAAGAAGATAAATACAGGAAAATGTAGTAGGAAGAGGATGGAAAGGCCCCATAGGAAAACTAAAAAAAAAAAAAACAAAACACCACACATACAACAGGCAGGAGAAAAGCTTTCAAAAATCAAGTGTTATGATTCAAAACTGACAGTTTGTTGTTTTTTTAGGGGCAAATCAAGACATTTATATCTTCTGAATTTTGATGCAAAAAATACCAGTGGGAAAATTTTTCTCAGTTTAGCTTAAGATCTAATCTAGAGTGTCAGATACATTTATCTTTCTGCTTGCCTGCCTACGCTGACCAGTGACGTGACCCTGCATGGACAGAGGTCCCCAAGGAAGAACTTAACAGCTATACTGATTGCGTTGGTCTAACTTGGTCAAGGGACAGCAGCGCTACTTCCATCACAGCAATGCAAGTCCCAGTACAATATATAAACATATCTACGTATGCAAAGGACTTTTAGCATAGACTTACAGCTTCAGTTATGCAAGTACCCTATCAGCAGACTATAGATTGAGGGCAACTGCTCTGCAATTAAATAAAATACTTTCTACTTACTAAACAAAATGCCATATTTAATTTCTTTTTTCTTCTTAAGTAAATAGACTATTATGACTGCAGGTTCTTAAATTGCTTTTAAATGATGATGATTTGGCTAGAATAGAAATAAGCAATCTAAAATCCCTTCAAGTGCACTATTCAATCTCAGCTGAACTTGTCTATTTTTACATTAAAAAGGCATGGTCTCATTCGCTATTCCCAAAGAAAATCAAATTGAATTATTCAAAAGCTTTAAAAAAAAATATCTCCAAACAGCTGTTTTCTCCACTTACCCATTTTCTTTAGAACCGTTCCATCCTTTCCTCCTCCCCCTCCAGATAAAACCCCAAACCAACAAAACATGAAAACACACAGTGAAATCCCCTGCAGCAAGGGGTCCACAATCAGTTCTCCTGTGAGCTAATTCTTAACATTTCAAACAGTCATCTGTTCCAAGGTATCATTAGTTATTCCAACCACCACGCTAACAGACCCGGATCCTCGGCAGGATTTCAGTCCCTCGTTCTTCATTAGTGAATCAGGCAACTAAAAACATTTGTGACTGGAGAACTGAGTTTTTCCACCTCACCCTAATGGGTTAAATCAGAGATAATGTTATTCTCCTTTGCTTTCTACTTACAGGATAAATCATGTCATTGTATGCAGAGTACTAAAGAAATAAAGCAAGCTACATGAAAAAAAAATAGTTTCACCTTTCATTCCAACTATAAGACAGTGTCTTTTTTTTTCCTGTTCAAATCTAGCTTCTGCAAGTCTGTCATTTGCACTTATGAGTCATCTTCCATTGGCAGCTGTTGTCTAAGGGAACGATGGAATGAGGTCCCAGAAATTTGTTTCTCAAAGAAAAAAAAAAAATCTTATCTAGTCAAACAGTCTTTCCTCTCCCTTTTTTGAAGGGATATAGCTTTAGATATTTGGAAACAAAAGGATGGAGATCTGCATGTAAAAATATGAAGTGAATAAGAATTCGGCATATCACATCTCCTAGGCGACTTTGAACTCTTCCGGCATCATGCAAAAGATAAGGTGAGATGAAGAGTTTCTAAGTGCTGGTGTTCAAGGAAAACAGGGGACAGCAACATCAAACAGAAAATTAAACTGTATTTGTGGACTGTTTCTTTGTGTTTCATTCCATGATATTTTCACTGGCTATAACACTGACATTTATTAGCTCTTGGCCTGTAAAGCAGACACAAGACTTATCACAGTCCTAAAATCAGATATCAAAAGTAATTTTTCTCCCTGGTTTATACTGAAATCACCTCAGGATCTGTATAGCAGTGCTTGAGTCTCCTCCTCTTCCAAAAGCAAGTTTTGAGAATGCAACTGTCTGTAGGAAGCGAACTATCTTCAGACCTGCAGCATCAGTCACAGGGCCATCAGAGTAACACAACGCAGTGTTACACTAGTCTAAAATCTAAGCAATGGAAACAAAAATCATCTGTACGAAATCAATGGTCAGCACCAAAGCTTGCACTTCAAATCCCCAGTTTCTGTCATCCTCTGTAAAAAGTCCTAAAGTTTTTCATAAGAATTGGAATAGACCGTTTCTAGAAATTTTAATATGGTGCTATGTAAATAAGTTAAAATCCCACATGATTCCAGAAATATTTCCTCTGGACTGAGTTTTTGCAACCACTATGCAGAAACTAACTGCATGGACAAAATTTGATACTAAATTCTTAGTACTAGTTAAAATACAAGTCAGCTTTTATAATTTTTCTTTCAGTTCTTCATACTTACGGGTTCATGTTTGTCATAGAATAAGATTGATTTCTTTAATAATTCATTAAATTGCATTCCAGTGTGCAAGTTTTGTAAATGCCATGATAAACTGTAATTGAAGTAAATTGTTTACAAACTAGACGCAAACACCTCCGAATTGTTTATTTTGATTTGGAACAAGAATAAAATACCAGCCACCATTTTATTTAAAGCAAGCAGCCAAGACTCAGTGTGATGCTATGACCAAGCACTAGTCATGCAACCAAGGCCTGCTGTGCTTTCAGGAAACCACAAGAAAGTATTTTGTTGAGCCAGAAAAGGAAGACAGGTCCATAAAACAGTGAGAGTCTAACGCAAGCACGTGAGACCACATTCACACAGGAAGAAAGGCTAAATAGGTCATGGACACTGAAAAAAACCCCAAAAACCTTTGGTCAAGCTGTTATAAAGGAATTGGTTTTTCCTCAATACAGCATCAAGCTAGGGCACCAAATCGCAACCAGTATTTACTTCAACAACCTTTTATTAAGTTGTAAATGAGAGCGCACCACTTGTCTCTGGACCTTGTCAGTCTCAGAGAGAATTTCACACGCTACATCTCAGCACACAGCCTTCAGCCTCCTGTTCTGGCAAATTTCTTCATCTGCGCACACACAAATACTTACAGAAGTCATTCACACCGAAAGGGCTTTTATCTGCAGGCAAAAATATGTTACTCAAAATGACACTGTTTCTCACGAACAGCGTAACAACTGTTTTAGCAGCAGAGGTGGGAATTAACATCTCAAGAACGAAAAAGGACAGGAAAAAAAATGATCGCAAGCATTCCCCAGGGAGAGAGCGGCAAAACCCTGTGCTGACTGATTTGGCACATCACACAACCACCTCAGAGCCAAAAGGACCATTCAGATTCTCAAAGCCCACAATATCTCCTCAGTCAGAAACTGGTGTGGTGTGAAGGTGATCACCTGGAGTGAGAGGATGAGACGAACACACGACGCGGTGCTGGGATGAGCACATCCACAAGGCTTACAGCTCAGTACCATACAGCTACACTCGTTCACCTGCCTTCCTCTGGAGTTTCTAAGCTAGTGCTGCCTAGGAGATGGATTCTAAGGGGCTCTGATCTGGGCTGTCAGTACAAGCTGGCAAATGTTTCACTGACAATGTTTTTTGGACCAAACATGCAGTGACAAAAAGTTATTTCATTGATCCCTTTTTAATTGAACTGTTTGCTCTTTTTGTATCTAAAACAATATAGGAGGGATTCCATGTAAGTAGCATATATTGAGTGGTTTTTTGTAATAAAAATGACTTCTTTGGCTTGAAAGCTCCTTCTGTTTTGCTAATTAACACAATAATGACTATTTCACGCTGAGTCTGGTGATCCATCTCTAACAGCAGAATTTAACTGGATATCGAGTATTTTGAGGGAAGGACATTTCAGCCTTTTAATATCCCTGATTGTCCTTCTCTGTCAAACCATACAGTGCCCTTCTCCCTGTTGTTTGCCTTTAAGATGACGAAACCAAAATATCAGTTACCCATATAGCTGTACTTCTACGTGGAACTCCCACTGTTGAGGTTTTTTTTGTTTGTTTGGTGTCTTTTTTTTTTTTTTTTTAAACAAACCAACCACACCACAAAATGCAGACAACTGCCAGGTTCCCATGGGCCATGATCCAGCAACTCAATCATTTCAAGCAGAATTTCATTTTATTAATTAGAAGTGCATAACGGGTTTTATTTATGGGGTTTAGTATCCCTCAGAAAGAATTCAGAAGATGAGAGTCTGGCCCTAACTTTGGAGTTAAGAGCTTAATTTTAGATACCATAGTTTGAAAATACTAACCATAATATATAGATAACACAAAACATATATGGAAGCGCTTCAGGTTCCTTGAGCAAAAAGGAGCAGCTGATTTATTTATCAATGACACATTTGCAACAATACTGGGTGGCTACGTAAAACATTACCCTGGGCACATGTAACGTACAAGTTTATTTCCCTGAATTCTGTACAACTTTACGTTATGGCAAACATTGGAGGAAAACTTTGAGAAAATCATATAAGAAAGCTTGTCAGGTTTCCTCAGCCTTGACACTACAAGGTATAGTTTGAAGGTTTGAGATCTGTAAGGTCACATTATCAAGGAGAGAAAGGGGGAAAAACAACAACTGGGATGTGAAAGCATTAGATCACTGCAGGATTACAATAAAGTTATCTCTGTGATGTAGCACAGCGCTGCCAGAAGTAATTAGTACTCTATCTGGAAGATGTATATTACCAGCAAGAGACCTGTGATTACTTTTAGTTGGGCTAATGAAAGACCTGTGCTTATCCTCATTCCAATTCATTTCTATTCTCTCCTATCCAGCTTTATCAGCATTGGGATTAACATCAGTAATAGGGCTGTGTGCATATTTACACATTGTAATTAAGTGCTGGGGGAAGACGGAAGGGAGCTCTTTAAGATCATTTATTAAAATGCAGACACGCTGCTAATCAGAGTCAAAATTCAGGGACAATTTATTATAAAATAAATACCCACTCCAGGATGAGAAAACAAGAGTTCTCTGGAACCCTCCTTGGGTAGATGAATTAAGCAGGATTCACTGACAGCATCAAAGGGACTCTATGGAAAAGGCTAGAGTACCCATCTGAAATTCTGTGTTACAGTTAAGCCTGGCTCAAAAGCTCAGTGTTTCAAGCAGAGGAGTAGTAATTCATCTGGTAGTTGCTACCCATCATATCAATGAAAGGTGAAGATCTTAGCCATTATGGCCTGGATTCAGCAAAGCACTTAAATATATTCTTTACGTTGAACATCTCCTTAATATCATCCCAATCTGATAAACCGCATAAAAGTATACCTAATTCCAAGGGCACTTTCCCTTGCACTGACAAGATTTAAGCCTCTGCTTAACTTGACCTGCTGCTAAAACTGATTATTGCTGGTTGCAATGCACAATTGGCATATGCAGGTTTGTTGTCAGTGGGCCCCTCGCATCGAGAATTTTTGTTTAATGACATCGTAAGGCAATTCATTCACTACAATATGTTTTTCACCAAGATCTCGCTCTTGAGCAGATTTGCATAAATTTGCTTTCCAGCAAATATTCTGAAGGCTGGAGCATTTTATTAGGTTTCACTGGATTTGTGTAATTGATAGAAAATAGTTTGGCAGAGATTACACATGGTACAGAAATCCAGCTAAAAAAAAGCCTCTGGCCATTACACCAAGATATGTGTTAAGTATTTGTTACATAACTATTGATATGATTTTTAGCCTGTCTATTGATATGATTTATAACATCTTCTACTTACTAACGCACTGTAAAATAAGCATTTGCGGCTCAGTCAGGATTTCAGTTTCTTCCAACCAGTTAGCACTGAAGTCAATGAGGTGACCAGATTTTTCAGTCGGTCATACCCACAACATTTCAGGCGAGCTGTGTTCAGTGTCCTAAAGACGTCTTTCCTCCAAGGGTCAATATTTTTACCCACCCATTAAAAAACACCATAAGCCTTCTGCCTTGTTATTTATCATCTTTGCTTTCCACAGAGCAGTTAGTTTCAGTAGCAAAGCCAGTACCAGCTTCATTAACGCTTTAAAATTGTTAGCGATTAATTGCATTTATATTAATGCCAAGGAATTTTATTCTTAAGACTGCATCTTACTAGCCTTTCTGCTGGAGCCAACCTTTGCATGCCACATGCACGCCAAAACCCAGAAATAACTGTAGTCAGCAACAGAGCTACAAACCTCATCAGGGAAACCAAGTATATTAGAAACATTAATTAATTTCAGCCACATGCCCTCTTCTGTGAAGTGGGTAATTACCATCCCCATTTAGTACAAGTAGAAAAACTAAAGGAGAATGACTTGTCCAGGTCAAACAAGGCACAGAACAGAGTGCTCATAACTCCAACCCAGCACTCTAGCCAAGGAGCAATCCTTTCCTTCATATAACCTGCATAATTAAACGATTTCAGTCCACTATGCAAATTACTAGAAGTCAATATGATTAAAGCAAGGCTACAGTTTCTTCCTCAAACATAAATAACAGGTCTATCTTCTCACTTGCCTACTTTCAGTATTCTCATGAATATTCACATCAGAGTTTTTCCTCTCAGAATACTCTAGAGAAATAAAAAAACCCACAACCTACTAAAAAAAAAAAAATAATTTAATGGCCTACTGCAACTTGGAGTCATTTATTGGCTGTAACGTGATTAACTGCTTACATATAGCCCAAAAGGCAAAAAGGAAAGTCTGTAGACTGAGTCCAAAGTGAGCAACCAGGTTCTGATGATAAAGAGAGATCTGCCCACAGTAAGTAGGTTTGAACCGGCAACTTGACAGGAGCTTAAGTGATTCACTTAATTTACATATATATTTGGATTTTTTCCTTTTTGGGGGGTAAATTATAAACGAGCCTAACTTCCTTGCTACAGGAATAGAAGCAGTTTGTTAGCTGATTTCATCAGCTATATAAACCTGCAGCTAATTGTTTCTCTCTGTACCCTGGGGTTATAGGAAATAATTTAGCTGATGGGTTAATTCAGTAGGAGAATTAACCCCCATAAACAAAGCTAAGGGAGGCATCCGCAGCAGAGCACACCCAGCAGAGGAGCACCACACTTGGGTTCTGCCTCCGCAGACTGCGAGACACCTCAATTGCAGAGACAAGAGCACTTTGTGGGTATGGAGCAGACCATGCTTCACGCCCTGCTCCCCTCAGGGTGGTGTTCCCTTCAGCATGTCTCAGCTCCCTCATCGGTTAAAGGTGGCAGCACTAAACTTTCTTTTGTAGGTCTGGGTGGTATCAGGATAAAAACTGCATTGAGCTCTCTCTGAAATCACTGAAGAGGGCAGAGCCTGCAGGGCTGACACTGACTCTGCCACTAAGTTTTTCCAGCAGCCTCAGGAACCTCAAGTCATATTCCTGTAACACTGCTTTTCCTCTTCATTTTGGCCTCTTCTATTTTTATTTTTTTTACACCCACGCCACTAGAGATATTTTTTTTCTGTTCAGGTCTTCTCAGAGCTGACTGCACTATTTCATAGCTGAGCTGCGAATCAGTCGTTACCTCAGCAATACTGTCAGATGTGACTGAGTAATGTGATGGTCATGCCACCTTGGCTCATTGGTTGCCCGCTAATGCCTTCACATGTAGAGCCATTTCTTATTTACAATATATCCTTGACACCATTTCTATTTACATTGAATTAAAATCAATCAGTTGGGCATTTGCTGCAGCAATCTATGTAACTCAGCTTGGCAGCATGACATTATCACTAGCTAAGCAATATTAGCTTTGTATGATTAGGATCTCCTGGGAACTCGTTCCATGAGAGGACTTCAGGTGTTATAGTCATAAACCATTATGCTTCCTCCTAAGCAACTGTATGACAACCTCTTCCAAGGACAGCATGAAAAACTGGAACAGTGGCTCAAACCTGATTTATTAGTGAGAACATCAAGGGCATGCAAGTCCTTAAATTATCATTTCATCCTCAAGCAGGAAATCCTACCCCACATTAACCCCTTTTCAGTAGGCGTCATAGTGCTGGTATCCTTACTGCCTACTGTCAGACATCAGACCATCTGAGTACCACCATCGGGGAGGTTTTCATTAGCATAGCTTTTCCCCTACTTATTCCACCCCCAAGTTCAATTCTCCAAACCTTTGATGTAAATTATCTACTGCATAAGCAACCTTGCTTTGCTGTTGTCAGGACAGTTGCCCACGCTGGGCTGGTGCGTATTAGCTTGCTACAGCTCACCATAACATCTTCTGGTGACCTGCTTGTTTACTAGAAGTAAACATCTGAACACACATCCCAGAGAGTTCAGATAAAGCACATGTTGTGGGACTCCACCTCTGCCAGAATCCTCCAGGAGCGTAAGACAGAGACCAGTTCTCCTCCTCCTGTCATCTCTTCCAAGGGCTGGCCAAAGAACCCCACATTCCTTCAAAGTTGTTTGCTGACAGCAAAGGGGTACAATAGTCACAAGTCTCTGGGTTGTTTTTCCTTTGTCTATCATGGCTGGAGACCAAACTCAACTCTTGACACACCAAGCCCAGCTTTGGGAAAGGGGTCTTCAAAATTTCCCAAAATAGCTAGCATGTTCTTTTAAGGAAATCTTCAGGAAATCTGGAATAGAACTGTCTTCCTGACTAAAAGGTTTGCGCCCATCAAGGAAGAACTGCCCAGTCACTAGCAGACGGTGGCCTTCAACAGAACTGGTTTATGTGAATCCAGAAAATTAATTCTTGCAAATTTCAAATGCATCATTGACACAGACAACCAAGTTGGGAAGGATTTATGTTTCTGATGTTGGCCAAGTCACTGGGCCCAAAAACCATTACCTACATAATTAATTTGGGCACTACTTTTACATCCATTAGGGAAGAAAAAAGGCTAGTCTTTTTATACAATGCACTGCTTTGCAATTTGTCATGGGTTTTAATTACAAAGATAATAGATCTCATAATATTAATAGCAAGAAAGATGTGTTAGGCAACAGCGAAACAGTTACTCAAATATTCTGTGTTTGTCAAAGACTGGCACAAAACTAAGCAAAAAGACACTGACGCATAGAATAAGTGCTTTTAAAACTAAGTTTAAGACTGCAGTCTTAAGGATTGGGATGGGAATTTCAGACCTGTTTAAGATGGCATCAGAAGGGTCCACATAAACAATCACAGTCTTTGCACTACAGACCCAGACAAGCAGGTTGCCCCAGCTACAGGAAAGGTTGCCGAAAAGTACACTTTTGCCAGGAGAGAGAGAAGCTCTTGTACAGTAAATACAACCAACTCCACCATTAGACTACAACCTACGTGACAGGTTTTTATTTTCCCTTTACTTTCTCTGTTAGCCAAAGAACATTTTTGCACTTAGGTTTCATCCCATCTAAGGGCAGGCTGCTAACCAGGATGATTTCCCAGGAAAAGGGCAAAACACACACACAAAAATATACATTTTTCCTACTGCTTATTTCAGTGCAATCAGAAGAATTAACAAAACCCCACGCCAGCCTATCCATGATTCCTTTTCTTAGAGACAGATATGGTTGACTCTTGACCTGCAAAATTACTAGATTTTCTAGACAGTTATACATGTGTGCATATATAAACATTTATATAAATTTATACTTGTGCATGTGAAAAACAATCTTGTTAAATCAATGCAAAACACAGTGACATTCCTCCTCATATTTTTGTGTATTTTACTGAGTCAGAAACTTAGTGAGAAAAAACTAATTTGCCCACCTGAAACAAATTTTTCCCCTCATATTCAAACACTGTTTGTTTTTAAAGACAGATCTTTTTGTTTTGCTGATGTGTAGGGATTTATAACAATTTGACGAAACTTAAATGAACTTGAGAAACCTTGGAAGTTACCAGATCAACATCATTGTGGAATCGTTGGTGGAAAAATTCAGGAATATAAGTATTTTCTTCCAGGTTTATTTGGAAGTCTGCTACTTCTTTTTTTAATTATCATATTGCAGTAGGTGGGATTAGTCATGGAATTTCCTAAAAGCTGCCAAAAAAAGCCTTGCAAATTTACTACTGGTATTACACATAGGTTTGAAGAAGATTTGAAGAATTTGACATTCATAGTCCATATATTATGATGCTGAGTAAAATTCAAGACATTACCTGGGATCTTTAAGAGGATCCTACACCTGAAACAGGACTGTGTGTTTGAGAAAACATTTGTTAATTTTAGTTAAATTTAGTAAAGGAAGAGGGATGTTAGAAGTAAATTTTCTGTAGGATCTGAACAAGCGATAGAAGGGCCAAATTCTGTGCTTATGAAAAACAAGTGGTTCACAGTCATTACTAGGCACCAAAAATCCAAAGGATGACTTCATTGCTTTCACAAAGATCTGATTCAATCACATACAGTGGAACTGCAGAGTTTTTTACTGCTGCTTGTGCCACAGTGACCGTACAGGTGGCTGCAAGGGAACAGGCTGGGGCTGTGCTCTAACCCGAGATGGATGTGCCTAAAGTCTTCCACATTTTTGCTGTTGTCACAGGAATATCAAGGACTGAGCCAGTGTGCTGCAGGCACTCTAAAATAAGAACTTAGAGAAACACAAGCAAGTCAAGCATGGGATATAAATCACTCTGCTCAGAACCAAATACTTTTATTCTCACTGCTAGAGTCCTTAACAGCTGGATCAACTCAGCAGATCTTTTAGACCACCAGCAGGAATGGTCACAGCCATTTTTATTGTGGTTTAATTGTAACATATATAGGATTTCAGTAAATCATAAGCCTGAGCTGCTACGAAAGAACAAAATGCATCGATGCGTGGTGCAACAACCAGGGAAGGTCAATACAAGGAATATGGATCACCTATTATGAACCATGCTGAGAACCTTTTATTGCTGCCTGCACCATAGTGGTCTTCCCCAGCCATATTAAGAAGTGATCAGCGCGATGATGAACATTAAGGTATGCTCTTCATTCTCCAGCAATATTCTCCAGCATTCTCGCAAATATGTTCTGGCAGCAATTATCAAGACAGCATCTTCAGCTGTCATGACACTTTGGTACATTGTTCCTCTAGATATGTGTTTTAAGAATAAGCCTGCTAGTACCAACAAGATCACCTGCGTAAGCAGCTGTGGGGGTGTGAGAGTTAAGGAATGGCAACAGGACCACAAGCAAATAAAAGGCTTCCTTCTTGGAGTCTCGACCTATCCATCACTGACAGTACCTCATGAAAGTGATTAGTCCAATAAACTCAGTACCAGCATGCCACATTCCTTTAAAATATTAAAATAGCAATGCTACAAGTATTACAAACTAGAAGATGTGAAACTACCAGCAGACTGCATTTAAACTGGAAAAGGAAAGAAAGTGACTTTGTTTGCCCTTATTACTGTGCAGAAAAAGAAATAATATAATCAGTGTAGCACATCCAAAGCCACTGCATTTTATCATCTCAGGCTTCATTTTTGCAGCCAAAGAAGGATTTATGCTGATTGATTGAAAGCATTACCTAAAATTTGTGCTATGCTTTATTTATTTATTTGCCAAGGAAGGAGGCTCAGTGCTCATTAGGTATTTATTGCATTGACCAGTTTTATCAAGGCTTTTGAAATGCTATAAAACAGGCTAGTCAGGTGAGCAACATTTATATTCATGCTTACAGAGGTTACAAATGAATTGATCAAGTCCAAGGAAGCCTTCAATAGAGGAGGTTTTGCAGTTCAGTGCTTAGAGAAGCTGAGGCTCTTCTACACATTACCTTCTTATAAAGATATTAAATGGGAACTTCCCTGTGTGGGGGGAAAAAAAAAAGAAAAAAGACTGCTTAGCAAATCTGGTTTTCCCCACAGAAGGTGGAAAACTTGCAATAGCAGGATTCCAGTACAGTGCAATGTAACACCTCTGTAACCTGCTGACAGTAGGAACAAATTAGGTTTTATAGCGATGATATGGTGGTAGAAGTTTCTCTACAGCCACTGAGCATGGACAGACCAAGGCTAATGAATCGCACATCTGCAAGTGTGACCAGGTTTGGACACGTTACAGTATTTAGAAACAGGCCCATGGGGAACATTGTCCTGAGAACACAGCGCAACTGCGAGCCCAGGACAGAGCAGAGGCACCATAGAATGTCATGCTCCCAGCTGGGACTACAATATGTCAAAGGAGGCATGGCAGTAATTCATTTTGTGTACCCTTCCAGTACTCTGCAGTGTAGGAACAGCCAGCAGAATACAAAATAACAAGGCGGCATTTTTCCACCTAATATGAACCAAGCCGTCTTGTGCTGTGTTTCAGGAGCTGTCACCTTTCAGATCAGATGTAAAGCTAAGGTCCTAACCCCAAGAATCATTAAAGATCCATCCCATTGCATTTTTTCATTAATGTTAATCCTGATGCCCTGGCCATATTCCCATTGAGAAAATTGCTATTTGCCTCTGCAAATTCCTCCCTCTGTTTTAACAGGGCCTAAGCAGACCAAATTCATCCCTGTCTAACACCACCAGCATGCTTATGCCCTTCATCCCCCAGGTCCTCTGCTTCTTGTACTGGGACACAGCGTACTCATGCCTCTTAGCAGCAGCATTGCATTACGTCATTCCAGCAGCGCATGGTGCAGTGACACGTGCAGAGTGGAAAGAAGTTTTTTGTGAACACATAGATTGAATATCATCTTAGTGCTGAGAATTTCCTAAGTGAGCTGAAGCACACATTACACAACATGAAGTCAATCTCCCTAAGCATGAGAAAAAAACAAACAAACCTGAGACCAACGTGACTTTTAGCAAACGGGCCACAGAAGCAGCATCCTCGATGAGTGACTGGCAGATTGAGTGTGCAGACACCAGACTCTGCACTGTGCAGGACTCTGCCACCAACCCCCGGCTTCAAGACTTAGGGAGATAGCGTACTTACCATCTCCTCTCCTTCAGTCTAGATTTAAAGTTAAATTATTAAATGTTTGGGAAGGTTGTTACTCACTAAGGGTAGGCTTCATCTCTGGGAAACAAACTTCAGGAATTTAAATTGGTCATCCTGATACTTTCTGTGGACAATGGTAAGGGAGGCACTCCTAGAGGGAAAAATCATCTATTTAAGGCATTTTCTGGCTCATCCTTGGGAAGTTATATCATCTCCTCTCTGCCCAGCAGGAGCTCAGGCACTAGCTTTTACTGTGGGGCAGATTTTTCTCGCCTATCTTTAAACATAGAAGAGGTGTTTTCATTTAAAAGGGTGTTTGCTCAGAGTGAGTGTAGCAGAGACTGATCTCTCCATTCTCCCGAGCTGACAGCACAGTCCCTCCAACAAGCATGAGAGATGTGGGAAGCGTTTGAAGAAACCTTCAGCCAGCTGCATACAGCACATTGCATGAAACAATATTCGTCAGGCTTGCAAAAGTACTTCGCTCACCGAGCAAGCAATCAATTGTACATACTTTCAGATGATTTAATCACCCACTTCTGTACCCTGAGCTTTCCAAGTTCTCCCTAGACACTGATGCTTGCCAGCTATTCATCTTCAAACATGTATCTTTAAATACACAGGGTGGAACGGCCTTTCCTTGACATTATTGTTTAATAGCACAAGGTAATAGCCATCAAGTTACTATATGAAATCCCAAAATATTCAAAGAAGAGAGGAGGGGCAAGGGAGGGAGCCTACAAACTGTGACTTGTTAAGAGGATGTTGGCTTCTGTTCAGGTTGCAATAATCCATAGGCACAGGGGTTTCACTTTTTACCACTTCAAGCTGGCACAGGTCAGAGAACCCATGTCCTCGCTCTCAGGTCACCAGGCTGCAGATGCCAAATACTTTTCAGTTTCTGGACAAGCAGCAAGTCTCTAATCTGCACGCGGCATATTCAGATTGCTCAGTGCATAATGAAGTTCCTTCTTTTTGCAGCCTCATCTCTCCATTAGGTAAAGCATGGACAATTTTAAGGAGCGATTGTAAGATTTTATTTTTTTTTTCCTCTCGCTGCTGAGCTAGCACAGCTAACACATCATCACTCCTATTTTCCTCCTTCCCATCATTGCGTGTCAGTCACAATTAGAATTGCTGCTCAGCTCCTGGGTTGTAGATTATGAACAAAGGTAACTTTGAAAAACAAAAAAAAGCCAACTTCAAACCATTTGATCTTTCCTTTCATCCCCAGCCAACAGCAAACAACACTAAACCACAATAAAAAACAGATGTTCACACATTCAACAGAAATGATCAGAGCATGTCACTGTCTTAATCCAAATATTAAAAATGCAACAATCAAAATGAGGTGTTAACAAGGGACAGAAGGACTTACAGAGTACTCAGGAGTGTTCCTGTTATTACTCAGAAATTACTTTTAAGGTTATTGTGCTTTTTGAAAATTTAGTATCAGATCATTAATTTGATACAGAGCAGAGGCTTTCACCCAGAGACACACTCCTGTGTTTTGTATGGTACTAAACTAGCTATAAAATTTGTCAAAATTTTATCAAAATTTATCAAAACAAATTCTTCATTACGTTCCAGAAGATGAAAAACACTGTACAGTTTGAATGCTGGATATAATTCAGTCAGTAAAGACATTCACATTCATCAGAAATCAAAGGTAGTAAATGAGGCTCAGCTTTGCACAGGATGGCTAGAAAAACATCACTTGTCTAATGGGAATTGTGTAGCTATCACTTCACCTAGAAACACTTGCAATTTGAACACAACATGACAACTTGCTTTTCATCAGTTCCCATACGCATTCCTGCTGATGGGACTACGGGGTTTGCAGCAGTGGCTGATGGTAATACATGGCCACGGATTAAGCTCGACATCGGAGGCGTGGGTACCCGGGTTTAACTTCTGTCTTAGAAAGAAGGTCAAAGGAGGGACCAGAGATGCTAGAGCCTAACTTCTGAAACTGAAGCAGGACAAAACTCCACTACTGATGGCGCTCACACTGCCTCTGTACTTCCACAGCAGTGGCATAAATTTCAATAACTGGTTCTGGTTGATGCTGGTTTTAAGGTCACAATCCAACTCTCAGTGGGTACCTTGTTCTTTTCCTCTTTCCCCTCCAGCCTCACCAAAACATTAGCCCGTGCAGGTCCCACGCATGGTCTCCCAGTTCAGAGAAAAAGTTAAGAAATTAGGTAAGGAAAACATTAATTGTCAGGAAAAATTTTTCCTTATATCCTAAGAAACTGGAACTAACATATCAGTGATAAAACCCAGGGCACTAGGGACAACCAGTACACCTAAAAGTTTAAGATTATGAATATTTAAGATCTTAACTCAAAAAAAGGGGAAAAACCCAAACAATGCCAAGAGGAAAGGGAAATAAGACTCACCTACAAATTTCTTGACAGCAAATCAGTCTCAATGCTTTTGCAGTAAGATTTTGGGATGACTACTGTGATGATGGGCAAACAACATCAGAGGTCAGAGATGCTCTGTATGCATGCCGTTTCCTGCAACACCATTTCATTGCAGCTGACATGTCTACAGCGAGGACCTCCAGCTGCCAATGTTTACTGAGCTGAAAAAGGTCAGAGAAATAAAACTGACCTTTTCACGTGGGCCTGCTGGGTAAACATGAGGCATTGCTAGGCTTGAAAATGGATTAGAGGGGGCGGGGGGAGGAAAGCTCTTCCCAGAGCCTCCATGGGTAAAATCCAGCAGTGCCTCCTCTCCATCTAGTGAGATCACAGCAGTCATTTGTGCTCAACTTTGTTGGCTTTCAGAGTAGGGGTTTTTGGCCAAGCGTTACATCTGACAGCAGGAGGGGGTCTATGCTAAAGAGCTGAAAGCTCTCCTGCTCAGTCGTTTAGGGAGGCAGATCCAAATTGAGTGCGCAGGCATATCCTGTTACTTGCTGCTGTATTCACTCATGAGGCACACAGGAACAGCAGCGTTAGTTGTGCATTGGGTCCCACTTTCCCCACGGTCCTTCCTTTAGGAAGAAGGGAGCACTTAGTCTCTCGAGGTTAGATACAGAGGCCGCCCTGGCTTTGCACAGCCAGGCTTTTGTAAGTGAGCTCTTCCCACACCCTAACTCTTCAGCAAATAGAATTACCCAGGTACTAACTCTCATTTCAGCACTCAGCACCGTTCTCTTCTGTCCTTAATGCTACTAAAATGTCCTTAAAGAGCATCAAGACAGCAGGACTACAAAGAGTCACATTTACCAGATACACAGAACATGCCAGATCCAACATCAACGTGTTGCTTCTCTGGCTTTCTACAAAAACCACTGAGCAACTCCAGAAAGCTCGAATTATCTAAAGGTAAGCTTAGGCCAACCACTTAAGCCAACCCTCAGCATTTCTGAAAAATCCCAGCCCAAGAGTTAACATCCAGACTTTCAAGAACTGAGCACCCACAACATTAAAGACCGCACGCAGTACGATAGCAACTGTTGGGTGACGTCCTCATTGGAAAACCCTGACCATGGTTAGATATTGGGAAAAGAGCACAATGCCAGGAAAACCTGGCCTTTGGATACAAAGCAGTTTTGCTCTGTGCTTTCAGAAGCTTTGTCGTGTTGCTTCCAGATTGCGGAGGATATGCACAGAGTAGAATTAAGGTCCCTACACAAACACAGGACCAGCAATAGCTGCTGTGAAGTGGCAGGTTCAGTGCTGAGCAAACACAAACCCTACACTTTTGAAACCATAGTAGGATTTTTAGGAGGACACCTACCCAACTTCTTCTGGTCATATCATGAAGAAGGTATTGTGAAGCCACAAATCATTATGGACAGCAGCCAACAAAATGCAAGTTTCCTAATTCCTTCGATTTTTTTTCTTAATAGAGCAAAATACTGACTCAAAAAGTTTATTCATCATAACTGTACTATTATTTAATATTATTGCATTAAAGTTCATATTTTTTGTGACTTAACAGCCTGCTGATGCAAGTGACTGTCACCAAGTCAAATACACAGAAAATAAACAAGCAGGAAGAGAAATGCAGGCTGACCAGTAACACATTTACCTTTACAACTGTCTTGCTGTTTGAAGAGCACATCCTTTCACAAGTCAGAGCAGTATTTCTTTTTGTGTGGAATTTTTTTTTTTGTTTTACTTTTTTCCTGGAACATTCAAGTGCATCTTTAATGTATTATTCAAACAGAAGCAATGATTAATTAATCAAAACTCTGTTGTATAGGGAGAAGAAAACTGGGCTCCTGTGCAACACCCGGCCAGATGCTCCAACTTAAAGGGAATCATAAGGGAGGATGTGTCAGCAATAGTGCTTAATTATGCAATAAAAAATGATGGGATTTCAGAGACAGCTTTTAGGTTTTTAGCAGCATCTCTCTTCACCATATATAGGCTATGTGCCTCCTTCCATAGCCCATCTATCAAAGTTATTGCAGCAAACAGCGATTGCTCAAATCTCATGCAATCTGGCTTGCATAGAACAACCAGCACCTGGATTCAAAACTGACAAATGGACTGTCTCTAAAATAGGTTGCTTTAGATGACAAGTGTCCCTCATGTGTTCCTCAGTTCTTTTTAGGTACGGAAGACAGGCTTGTGTAACAGGCAAGGAATCAGATCTGGAGTCAGGAGGGCTTGTCTTTACTTTTGGCTTTGTTGAGCTATACAAGCCAGCTCGTTTCTTGGTATTTTTCTTTCCTCTCCCATACAACATCTTTTTAAGGTTGTGAATTTAAGACCTCAAAACAAAAAACTTTTAAAAATGTTTAAAACCATCCTAATGCATTATCCTAATCCTGTCTAGGACGGGTTTGAGCAGGGCTGTTTCAAAGAGGGAACAAACCGTTTTCCAGGTTTGTGGTGAGCATGACAGGAATCATAATCTGTAATACTACAAAGAAAATGCAAGCTAGATATTAAGAGAAACATCCTTCCAGCAATAGCAATGAAGCATGAGAACAGGTTATCGAGACTTTCTGTGGAGTGTCTATTCTCAGTAGCCTGGACATCTTGAAGAAAAGGCTGGATGCACTTCTGTCAGAAACAGTTCAGGTTGAGTTGTTCTTGCCACAGGGCAGAGATGAGCTACATGATCTCTCGTGATCTCTTCCAGCTCTACTTTCCCACAATTCCATATTTTTTAAGAGAAATTTAAAAGTTTTAAATGGTCATATCTTTTCCAAAGCACTAAGCTTTTCACTGTTTCCATTCATGAAAATACCCATGCCACTAAAAGTAAAAAATAATCACTAAATAAATCACTAAACATCTGATTCGAGTACATGCAAAATCTGAAGGCAGTTACCATATCATTTTGAAGCTTCATATTTTATTACACTTCTTTATCTTCCCCCTCCCATCCCATATTTCTTTCTCTAACCTGCTACATTCTTCCCAAGGTCACACATGTTGTCAAAATGCAACATCGTGGCACGGTAATGATGTAGACAGCAAGGGAAGCAGGCTCAGGGAAGAGTTATCCAGGAAGAACAGATCACCATAGCAAAGATGGAAAAGGAAGAGCATAGCAGTTTACATTTGAGAAGCACCAGAGGAAGAGAAATTGCAAAAACACACGTAAAACTTTTAGCTCTCATCTAACATTGTTTCATTTTTTGGGTAAGAGCTGATTGTTCCAGAAACCTCCGTAGTCCCTTAGCCAAGCTCTCAGTTGTACCAGCACTGGACACGCAGGAGACTGAGATTGTCACTGTCTGCTGAACCACTGCAATTTAATCAGACCCACAGCCTTTAAGGTTATTGTAATGGTGGTATCTGCCTTTTTCTGTAATGCAGATCAAAGAACATCCTTCAGACTCTCACATTAAACCCAACAGCTTCTTTGGGCTGCAAAATCTCTTGCAGAGAAGGACCAATCTTGATGATGGCTTTGTGAGATAGTGAATCCACCATATCCCTTAGATAACTTTTTCCAATGCATACTTAGCCATACTGTTAAACCTGTTTCTAATTTAACTACCTAAATGGACAATATGATTTTTGCTTCTCCCAGGAAACCATATATCCATATGCAGAAACAGGCCATTACCACAAAAAGTAAATTTAAAATAAATACCCAATAATACACAATATAAGCAAAGGTAACTGCTTGCTGGATACTCTTTCCAGCTGGGAAGTAATTGGCAAAGATAAAACATCTTCCACTAAAGATGCAGCTAGCTGTCTATCCTGAATTTAAAGAGCCAAGATCCAAGAGATTACCCTTATAACAACAGCCAGTGAAATCAGAGTCTGTAGAAAAATGAAGCTAATTTCATGTTGTTGTTTTTTTCCAGAAAGCTGACAAATGCTAAGGGCAATGTGCAATGTTACAGAGGTATCTGAACCCACACCACCTGAATTAGCCAATATGTCCAAGCAGCCTCAGGTGAAAAGAAGGTAACTGAGACCCTGGAATGTAGGTAGCCCTTCTGCATGAGTCTACTCTTGAACTAATTAGCCCTTTCAAGAAGCAGGAATAATTAGTATAATTTCAGTATCATGCTACAAAGGGCACATTACCTGCAGGTACCTCTGCTTGGCACTGCAGCAAGCATACCTGGAGAGCGGTACAGCTGCGCTCTCACCAGACTTGTGTCTGTAACATTGATGCCAGCAAATTGCTAGATCCTTTTCAGAACTTTAATTTCCTTGCTTATTGCTAGTCCTTCCACATTTGCTCTCTGTTGTTACAGATTAAATGTTTTAAGACCTATGCCATAAGGGTTTTGGCTAGTTCCATTCTTAACGCTCATGCTGACACCGTACGATGATGCAAATTGGGTTGCTACATCATCCTTTTTTGGATCTAGGGAGATTAATTTTACCTAATTTTAGTCACAACAAAAGCTACCCTATAGATTTACTTATAACCTTATCTTTTTCATGCCAGTGCATCAGAAATTACTACTTAGCAAGTGCTAGCTACACTGGTCCTTTGGTTGTGAACACGAGCATGTCTTAAACCAGCTAGTCTAAACCCTTCAAGTTCTTCAGCAGTTTGGGATCTCCCTTAAAACTCTCCCCTTCACTTCCCTAGGGAGAGAGATGGAGACAAGCCTAACCAAGTAGGTATAATGATTCTGTCCTCTCTGCCAAGCATCCTCCCTGCTGCCCAAAAACATTGTGAGGAGTTAGCATCAGAGTCCAGATAACCCTCAAATCAATACGGACAGTCCCAAGAAGAAGCTTGAGCTGATTTTCTTTTTCCCCTAATCAGTATGTACAGCTCCTTTTACATCTGCTCAGGCACCTCTATGAGGTGTATGATGAGGAGTTATCTGACCTACTCCACTTTGTGGGGCAGCTCCGCAGAAGAAAACAAAAACTCCAATGTGTTTTCTCTTCCCAACAAAGCGGGAAGAGGGTGAACAGCCAGCAAATAGTCATTAAAAACCCAAGCCCTGTTTTCCGCATTTGCACATCAGATGTTGGTGATGAAGATGACGAGGGTAACAAGAAGACAGAGTGGCAATGCTGCAGGTTCTTTAAGACATTTAGTCCATGTTTGGTATCTTTTAATAGAGACTGAAAAAGGAACTTGTTTTTCCTTTGTGATGTGCTCTTTGTGAAACAAAGCTATTTAATTTTAGAACAAAAATCTCCTTGTATCTTTCTTCTAAGGGTGGGCAGGGGAAGGTTGGATTACAGCAGTTACAAACCTGATGCCCAGAACCACAGGCAAAACCTTGGCTCTGTCACTGTCATGCTCACAGATAGGCCAGTGCTCATCACCAAGGAGCAGGGACAGGTCACAGATTTGGAGTTGAACCCACCGCCACCAAGCCAGACACATCCCCAGCCTCACCGCATCCTCAGGCTGGCTCGGTTAGCATGTGTGGTCCTAAAACTGCCAGAACTGACTGCAAGAGGCCAGCTTTGCTTTAAGGCACTTTTGACTCCCTATGCACGCTTCTACCAATTAGGAATGACTTTGCACTTGAATTCAGATTTCTGTTGAAACTCCTACTTTTGACACAAAATCATGTAACTGCCTCCAATATGGGTACCGCAGAGGCCCATCTCTGCATATCCAGACACAGGGGGGTCACGGCTGTATACAGTCTGGTCACTGTCACCTGATACACTGCCAGGTATCTACCATGGCCAGTTACCAACCAGTGATTGATTCTCTTAATTCAAGAGCCTGATCCCTCCTATAGCAGCTTCCCCTCTTTCCCTTGATGGCTCTGCAGCCCAGCTAGCACATTATCCTTCATTCTGAAGATCTAGGGTGGGATTTGCCAGCTGCACCCAGTCTTGCACCCATTCTTCATCTCCATTTCCTCTACCAAAGTGCTTCAAGATAATGGAAGTGGCCCTTCACACTGAAGGTCAAAGCTAAGTGTTTAAGAATACATCACTTATGAGCTCTTCTAGATCTTCCCTTCTGAAAACCCCAAACTCAGTACCTGATTTCTGAATAGAGGAGGGTACCTACTTCCCTGGATCTGCAGACTGTGCTGCTGTTAATACAGCCCAGGATGCTGTTGGCCATCCTCATCACCACAGCACATGGCTGGCTTACATTCAGCTCACTGTTTGCCAGAAACCCCAGGTCCTTCTCAGCTGACCTGCTCCCCAGCCAGTCTGTCCTCAGTCCACATTACTGCAGGGTTTTATTCCATCCCAGGCTCAGGACTTCACATTTGCCCTCACTCAGTTTGATCTGTTTGCTGTTGGCCCACTCCTCCAGCCTGTCTAGGCTCTGAATGGCAGCCCTGCCCTTGAGCTATTAACTGGTACCACAAATCTGACAACATTTGGGAAATGTTATCTGCAACAGTTTTTGTGTCACAGCCCACTTCTGTTTTCTCCTACACACACAGCTACTGAAAATCCCATCCTAATTGTGGCTTAGCTTCCTCCTATACTACCTGACCATATAACAAAGGCCATTCAAAGTATTAAAATATTTATGTTGCGCACTCATCCTCCAGGAGCACGAGTGAAATAAAGAACAAAACCCTCTAACTCATCTACCTCCATGAGGCATAGAACCAGCATTTTATACGTTGTCTTTTAACGTATAGGCTCACTTTCTCTCTATGCAACATCCAACCTGAGCAGACAAAGAAAACTGGATACAGCCTTGCTCAAGATTTTTTGAACATTCCCCTCAGTGGTGAGTAAAAGCACAGCCATGCCATACTGCAAAAGTGGCTTTGGCTGTCAGAAGCCTTTCCTAGAGAGGTTTGTCAAAACTGCCATCACTTTGTTCATTATCCTTCTGCCCTCATTTCCAGGGCACCTGACTGCATCACCTCCTCAGCACTTAATTATTCCCTTTTCCACCCAAGCTGAAGACTAAGGTTTGGCCTTGGACCCCTTTGTCTGCTCCACACTAGCTCATTAAAAAGTTGGTGTGCTACAAATGTGAGGAAGAGAGGATAAACAACAGGAGTTGAAAAGGCATAAGAGAAGAAAAAAGAATGGAAATGATAAAACCACTCAGTGTGTGCAAACAAGATCAGTGTTTATTTCTAACCCTTCCAGACTAACACTTTTTTGCTCATCTATCTTAAAATGATTGTTGGACAGCAACAGCGTTCTGCTAGATAGCAGCATTTCATAAGCTTCCTAATAGAATTTTTTTAAAAAGATAGGAGCATTTCTATTGGACTCCCTTACAGAAAGCCTGAGCTTTTCTCCATTTTCCATCTATTTATTCTCTAAAATGGCAACAGGAAGCACTCAGATACCTCTGAAAGGACAAATACTGAGCTTTCTCAACAAATGCTTGTCTGTCACAGTGAAACCAGCTTCTTGAGCATAAATTATTCATGTTCAAGGATAAAAGTATCAGAGTGGATAACCCAGAAGATTAGGACATTTCTTGCATGGCACTTCTTTCCTTCTGCAGGGCAAGCTGTTTCTGTTATTTGTAGCTAAGATTTGTGCCAAGAAGGTTAAACTCTGCCAAGACCTCTAAAGGTCTTTTTGGATCACTATTTTGCTTCTCTCCCCTATTACTGTTCATCATACAAAAAGCTGCTTTGACATTTCCACATCATTTATTCAGACCAGGGACAGAAACACAGAATTCAAGGGTTTCAGGTAATCAACCACCAGCAGACTCCAGACTAGAATTTCCACCAGATGGAAGAGGGGCACTTGAACTCACTTAGGACCTTCTTAAATGTCAGTCACGAGTGACATGATGGAACCATCTTTGGTTTTTTTTAGGGCAAAGGAAAGAGTGCTTTTTTCATCAAATGCAACATTTTTTGTATAGCTTGGGGAGTTTTTAGTACTTTGTAATTATACTTTTCAACACTGGGTAATAACATCAGTTGCTCAGGGTTACGCATGTGGTGGAAAGGAGGAAAAAACTGGAAATTAACTAGGACAATTTTTTTCCTAAATTAAGAGATATCATTCGAGGGAATAATAAGTTACAGATTCTTCCTTTATGTGAATTAGATCATACATTTTTACCTAAAAACAGTGAATTCTGCTTTTGCTTATATGCTCCTATTTAAGATGCATATCCACTAAAGTAGCCACAGAGGTGAATCAGTTTCCACTCTGAATTAGGAGTCAAATTCATTCATTTCTGCATTTTCTATAAATCTAGAAATTTGCTATAAGTCTAATCTAACCCCTGGCTAACACACACTTCTCAGCTGTCTGCAGCTAGCCTCTGGGCTGCTTTTTCAAAGTTTCTTATTTTGTATTTTGATGCATGTTTCATACAAGATATGATTTACCCCTTCCTTAACTTGCCTCAAGTAGAGATGGTTGGATGCTATTAGGCCAAAAGCATTTGAAAAAATTTCCTTCTTTTTGGTTGATCTACTCAGTGAATCAATATTCTTCCTACTCAACCAGTTCTACTCTCCAGGGAAGTCAGATGTTCATGGCCCTGACCTTAAATATTGGCCCTTAGCCCATCACTTAAAATGATAGACAGTAATTACAGAATTGGCGGACAGAACTGTCAGTTGAGGAAAAAAACCCAGGGAAAGTCAAAGGTGATTGGAAAGAAAAAACAGATACATTGAGATCTGGCTAAGAGGATCTCACTAAGAGGGTGATATATTGTAGTTTTGCCTCTGATAACAAATACACTGGATCTGATATTTTTCTGAAAGCCTATGTATGTTTCAGGCTGGAAATTCTGAATATAAAGAACTTTGATTCATTTCCTTGTATGTCAGAGACATTATCCCTTTTGCCCTCAACTCTACTAGTCGAGCCCTTGGAATCTCAGGAGCTCCAGTGGTACTGCTTTATTTATGGTAGTGTCACCAAAAAGATATTGCTGCTAGCTGGTGTGAATTCAGACCCTATATTCCAAGAAGAGAGCACCTTGCAAACTGTAGTTAGCACTACTGCCCCATTTGAGATGAACAGGACTGTTTGATTTGTTTCTCCTTTGTTTTTTCCTTAAAAAAACCATGACAAAAAAACCAACCCAAAAAAACCCCAACCACCACCAAAAACCCAGACAAAACCCACCACAAAACAAAACAAGCGTTAGAGTAGTCACCTGAAATCTTCAATAACACAGAAGCCATGTTCACATAGTTTAAATAGTTCAAAATTCAAAAGTCTTCAGTGATCCTGGCTACCTACCTCATTAACACCTGAAAAGCACTAGGCTTGCATAAGGCAGGTGCTCATACCTCCTGAAAGTCACATACCTTCAAGATATTTCCTTCTGTGCTTCCAGGCTTTGCTTCTGAAAAATCAAATTGCAGCTACAAATTTCTAAACCAGAATGGAAAAGCATTCTCCCCCAGCATTTCTCCCCCTGGCATAATGCAGTTTGCTAGACACCCCCTAGTCCAGTCTACACAGCAAAAGCTGTGCCTCAGTACTGCTAGAAAGTGCAATACTGCTACAGGCATTTTAAAATACAGCAGTTCTTTTATGTTGCTACCTGCCTCTGAGACCAACAAAACTGATCAATGAAAATATGAAGCGTGTTCAGGATATATTTCCTCCTCACCCCCAACAATGTATGCCATGAAATGCCCCTCACATAATCCATGCCAGATAAACCCTTTGTTTCCTTTTGGCCTGTCAGCTTACTGTCACACCAGCAAACAAGGCTTTGGAGCAGTATTTAAGTCGAAAACAGAAGCTTTAGAGAAGTCTGTTAAAACATATTTAAAAACAAATCCCATTAGCAACCTAAGTGAGTTATTTGAATAGGAAATGACAAAAGTAGACTTGTTATGGTGATGCCTTAAAAGACAACAGCTACAGATTCCCAAAACAATACCCCCTTTTTCCAAGACATTTTCTGCACACTCAAGAGAATCTCTTAACAAAAACAATTACTCTGAGCTCAGTATTGGTGGCCTAGTAGTGCTGTCGCTGGTCAGAGAAGAGCATGAACACTGACAGTTTTCAGTACTCAGGTGAAAAGACATGTTTATAATCATAATGTAAAGGTGTCTGGTTGTGCCATTATTATGTTTTACTAGGAGCAGGGAAAAGGTACCAGTCTTCCAGTAGATCTGAAAAAAATCTGAAGGTTCAGAAAATTCTTTGAGTTGAAATGGCCCATCAGTTCTGATGGGTTTTTCACTAACTAAGCTTTTGGTTGTGACAGAGAGCGCTACAACATTGTGAACCTTGATTCACATGGACACCATCACCTCATTCACCTTTTCCTCACCTCCCGCAAATAGATTTGTACAGAAGACATTTTGGCAATTAAAACAAACATGAATATGAAGTCTCAAAACCCTTCCTGACCCTTCCTACAGAAGGAGCATTTAGCAACAGTGAATTTAATTTGCTCTTCCAAGTGCTCAAAGTGAATTGAAGTTGACAGGCAGGGAAAAAAAGATATTGCTTTGCTTAAAATGGTTCCCCTGCCACTGTTGAAAGCTCTGCCATGGTACTTATCTCTCTGCTTTGGAACTAAGCTGGAGCAATGCTGGAGACTGGAGCACTCTGTTGGCACATCAAGTATTTGTAGGCAAAACGCTTGTCATGTGCCTTCCCCCCCGAGGTGATCTGCACCCACCTTTCCACAATTTGAGCAGACCATTTTTTTCACATAGTTTGCAATGCATTCACCAAGTGGCCATGTGTCCTTCACCTGCAAATTGTTACTATGTGATTTATATAAAATAATCAAAGTCTGAGTTCTTTTGATTGGACAGGTGTGTCCTGTGATACGTCTCCATACCCTTGGCTACATAAACACAACTCCAAGGTCTCCGCTACTGATATCATATCTCATTATAATTTTGTTTATAAATCAATATACCTAAAGAAACTCCCTGTGGATGTCACTACAGCTCAGCATAAGGGTGTATTTTACTTATATATCTCATTCCAATACATTATGAAACTATGCTACCCTAGTACAGATGCCTTCTGAATACTATCTCTAGAAATAAAAGAATATGAATTTGAAATATTTACCAGTCCAGGGTGATGTTTTTTTGACCCAATACCAAGTTTAATTTACCATGTAAAGGCCTGACTAGTAGATACAGTATTTTTATTTCAGGAAGTGAAGACTGTTTTGTTTGTTTGTTTTTTAAATTAAAAAAACATTTAGAGAGATGTCGTCATTGATAAGTTATTTTTTACAAGTATACAGTTGCATGCTTCAGATATGAATTATAATCTTTTTTTCTTTAAACTGAATACTTTAGGTCTGTCATTAGTGCTGCATTAAAATTTACCTTACCTGGGGCACATTTTTCCTAGGTAACCATGTAACTAACAGAGTAAACACCAGGGTTAGCACAGCAAGTTTGTGCTTTTTTTAAGTCTTTGACACTTTTGACAAGGCTTATGACAGCTCCAGTTTTTTCAGCAGAGAGGATTTTTTGATTCAATATCAAGCAAGTCTATCACAGGTCAGCTCAAGCATGGATTTGCTTTTAAAAAATGAGCAGAACTGCTTATTAATAACAAGTGCCAACTCTATTTCAAATATCTTTAATATTTACCTTTACATGGCAGTGTTGTGTGATGGTGGAAAAGTAGCATCCCTAGCCTGAAGATGTATAGCCCACTTCTGGACTGCTGTCAGCCTCAATAATGAGAGTAGGAACAGAAAACCTCAGTAAGGTGGTAGATCTTTGATGACCCTTCTCTTCCAACTCTGCATGTAAGTGGGTGATTTGAGTTGGACTCTGTTACAGAAATATCTCCAACGATCTAGATATGATGGTGATTGAATGGCCCTTTCTCTTCCTGATCAAAGAGTGAAGTCAAACTTGTTCTGTCTTTCAAGCAGTTGATTTTCCTCAGCTATCCACTACATGAATAAAACCCTTTGAAACAGCTGGCCCAAAAGGAAGTATATCTCACCTGTCAGGAGAGATGTGGCAAGAATAGGTCTGCAGACTGCACAGGCTTTTAAGTGTTCATGAGCTTTTTGTGCAGTATGAAAACATTATCCTCAGTTTCCAGATCAAACTGCCACACAGAAAAATGCTATCTACATGAGGGAAATCATACCTGCAGGTTTTAAGAGAGAAGTCTCCCTTTCCTTTTAAATTCAGGAACAAACAAAAGAGCTTGCAAAAAATCAGGGTTAACAGAATCACTAGTAAGGGTCTGTCTCCAAGGATTGTATCAGCAGTTCAGGGAAGAACTGTGTGGATGCAATCTCGAAGAGATCTTGGGTCATTTAGAGTGTAGAAGTCACTACTCATTTTCCACAGTAGATGGTACTTGTTACTTAAGACAGAATTCATGTGAGATCATTTTAGTTCTCTAAATGCTCATTGTCCAGTCTGAACTCATTGCGCAGACTCCCGATACGCTCAATGCAGAAAGACAAGCAGCTCCAAAGGGCGCTCTCGCGTGTCTGTTGGCATAGTGTCTGTAACAGACTCCATGTCCAACCTGCAGCTACCTAAATCTTACATATCCCAGTTGAATACAGACTGATATTAAATACTAAATGAAATCTTTCCAAACAAAACCAACTACCACTTCTGCATTGCAGAACCACTGCAGGATGTTTATGTCTGACAGTTACACTTGACAGGTTTCGCTGTTCCAGAAAGATTACTACCGCAGCCAGCATCCCTCACACTATGTGAAACTCAAAACCAGTTGTACATCAGTGGAAGACAGCAGCTTAAGTATATAATTTGGTCTGACAACAACAGTACTGGAAGATCAATAAGTTTTTTTGAGGTCAAGAAAGAGCAAGACCCCGGCACAGGACAAGGAAACAGACTCTTCTGGATTTGAGGTCAACTTGCCTTTGTCTTGCCTTAGACAATTCAGCAGTATCAACATTGCAGCAAGAGTAGAGTCAATGAAATATCAACATACACAAGCTAAGTTTGAGAAGATTTCCCAATTCCCACTGATGTTAGCAAGAAACTTCTCTTACAAGGTTAACTTTTAATTCAGCACCTAACTACACAGAGTGATATAAAGGCCTCATTACCTCAACCTAGAAAGTTTTGATATACCTTTAGCTTTGTAATCAACATAATGAGGACAATTACATTTACTTCATGCTTTTTAGGAAGCTGTGTTGAGTCATTAATTGCTCTTTACCATGAAGATGAACACAGGTCTATGCCAAGTTAGAATATAATCACAAGGCCAAGCCATAGCAGACTTAACACAGCTGTAACTGATCAGAGTAGACAAAAGCAGGAAAAAAACCCTCCCATTGGGTTACTAAAATAGGTGCAACGCACATTTGCAGAAGACAGGAAAAAAAAGAATGGAAGACGCTTAGAGGAACAATAGAAAGAGAAGCCAGTCCTGCATTAAGTCAGACACTACATACTCTGGAGAAGCTCCCTCAGTTCTCTATTTAGCTACAGGTTTGCTGGCAGAGCTTAGTCCCTCTAGTTTCCCTGTACTTATGTCTCACCTTCCACTCCAGGAAAAATGACAGCACTGCCTTTGTGTTATCCCCACTACAGAGGAGGATAAAAATGATTAGCCTGATTTCACATGAACTTGGATACTCATAGCAATCTAGCTATGGCTATCCAGAACTCTGCATAAACTCCACAGTGAAGATGCATCATTGCTTTTTCCTTCTGAACCCTGCGCACTCCCGGAAGAACGTGTCTAACTATGGTATCTGCAGACCCCAGGACAGCAAAGCTGCACTTGCCCAGAAGGGGCCTGGACCACAATCACAATGCAAAGAACAAATCCGTATAGGGGCCTGTTGTGCACCAGGACTTAGGTAGAAGCTCACTGAAACCCAAGTGCTCAGTGTGAATATTTCATTCAGCAACCCTTAATTCAGCAGCAGCAAACACCACAGTAAGTTTAACTCTGAAAAATAGACAAAACTTTTTATTATCAAGTGATAAAATTACTTTTTGTTCCACTTTGCTCTCATCACTCCTGTCTCTGCCTAGACTGAATCTCTTAGAAAAATTTCTCATGAACTGTATCCAATCTAAATTAATTCTCCCAAGGAATAATTATTAAGGAAGAACTTCCATCTATATTTAATTAAAGCTGAAAAAATCTTACCATAATCAAAGGTAATTGAGACCTTCCACCAAGAACTTAGCACATATTTCCAATGATAAATTTAAGGAAGTAGCCTGGGTTGGGTCCATCTTCTTGACAAATAGAAGTGTGAAAAACTTCCTGTTGTATTTCAGGTGAGAAGCAGACTCAGCAATGTTTCATTCAGTCTCTTAACCTAACCAAGGCCTGATCTAAAGCTCATTAGGAGACAATAATCATTCCAATAATCTCTGTGAGCTTTGTATCAGGCTCTGAGAATGCGATAATTTCTTTTGGTACCATACTTGCAGACTAGCAAGTGGAAAACCATGTTGCCATCAGCATCAACAGTAAAGTTTAAACTCTCTTCAAGGAGGACTGGATTTCAAAGGGTATTTGTTACTCACTCAAACTTTACATGTCTTTGTGGAAAAACAGCTGTTGGTGTTACTTGACATAAGCATTGTGGCAAAAGATGTAACTGACTTTAAAAATGCTGGTCTCTTCATAAAGCGTAATAGTTAAGTGCCATACGAGGTTAGCCCCATGTAATGGTGGAAAGTGAGATAATGGATGGAAGGAGGTGAAATCATGTACAGTGCAACATGGACGCAGGCCAGCTCACAAGCCCACCCTAGGGGTGAGCACTGCAGACCCCAGGAGAAGGGGACCTTAAAGCACAAGAACAATGCTCAAAGGGGTATTTTGACATCTTTTCAAATTTAATCTTTTTTTCAAAAAACTTGAATTTTGAGGCTATTTCTGAAAGCGTTTGGGGTTTTTTCTCCCCTCTTTTTACTAAACACTACATTTTTCTTTAGAAAGTTAGTTTCACATACACTAAAAGAAGAAAACACAGCTAAAATGGCTTGTCAAACCACCAGTCAGGGTCCCTCCATCATGTGCTGAGTTCCCTACAGGTCCAACAGAGAGGCAGACCTGGTTCGAAACCATTTACTGAGCAGCACTCCTGAAATACGCACAAACCTTTTGCACATTTCCCCACATAAGTCCTTCTCCAGTAAGACAGACTCCTATATGTGATGCATTCTCTGCGCTTACTATTGTCAGCTCACTTATTTTCTGTTTTAGCATTATTCAGCACCTCACATTGAGCTGCCCTTTCTTACTGTGAAGTGCTGCTGGAATTGTACTGCAGTGCTATTTGGTTTCCATTTTAAAAAAAAAAAAAGAAAGTGTGGGGTTCATTCTGTTGTTAAACAGAGGCTGCTTCTATCTTAAGAAAATGAATGCTTGAACACCCTCAGAACTGAGATTTTTATTTTCTTTTTAAACAGCAAAATAGATTTTTTTTTTTTTTTTTGCCAGAGTTGAGAAAGAGCATTCAGTGCTACAGCAGTGAATTCAAAGAGTTGCCTCACAAGCGGGATGGACTGGGTGCAGAACGGGAGAGCCAGGGAGCGAGGGACTGCTCGGGACTCTGCTGGGAACCTGGGTGCGTCGCTTGCCCCACACCACACTGTGTTTCTTGATCTCACCTGAATGCAGACCCTCTGGGACAGGTTGCCTGGTCTGTGGATTTTTATCCCCTAAAGGAATTGTTCCAGTTGTCTAATCTGACTCTCCCCAAGGAGTTTAAAATCCTACCAGCCAACCCTTGAGATACAGTAGGAACAATCTCTGTTAATCTGTGGAAATCTCAAGGCTTGGATCCCTTCTTTTCTTTGAAATTTCACCCACTCTGCTCATTCTTCCAGACCTTTTTGATCCCTACGTCCAAACATCGCCTTCCCTCTTCCTTCTGCGGATTGCCCCCCTCACCAATCCTGCACACACCCGGGCCACACATCCCTTCAGTTCCAAAATTTATTTTGGTGGTTCTGTGTGGTGATATTTACACCCCAAAGGCCCACAGCTAGGCACAGCCAGGCCGTGATTCTCTGGAGACTGCGCTCCTGCTGTACAGGCTGCTCCTATTTTCTTGCCAACGATGGCTTCCCTTTAAATGGCTACAGCAGCTCACCTGCAGCAAGCTGAAGTCCCATCTTAGAAAAAGTGCCCTTGTCACAGACAGCATCTGCAGGTCCCGCGTCACATTCGGTAGGTGATATTTATAGGTTAATTTTCTGAGCAGTTGTTTTGTTGGTAACATTTTGTGAAGTAGGTTGTCCTCTCTGAGTTAAAAAACCAAACCAACCAAAACTCAAGCACAAATGCTGCTGTAGCACCACATTACATGCTTTGGATATAAAATTTGCAAGACAGCTGGAATGGTAACCTCTGTTCCTCAGCTATTCCATCGATTCAGCCTGTTAATGCTGCACATGCATGAACAGAATCCAAAACTAAGGCCAAATCTGCCAGAGCTGAGCCAGGTCCCCATCAGAGGTGGGATTTGTAGCAGCTTAGGATCAACAATTTGAAGGTTTAGTTTGAACGAACAAGGTTTTGATCTGGAAGCACTGGAACTCAAGGGGACATGGCAGATTTTCAAACCCAAACCCCAAATCCTAGCTTTTTAGGCTAGGGATGGTCTGCACTTGTATGACATTTGCATGGCTACCCAGAGGCACAGATGCAGCCTTTCCTATTCTGACCCATACGCTGACATCTTCCATAGTCAACGTCTGCTTTGCACTGTGACAAGTCCACTGTTTTGCAGGGTAACCACCCTCTAATTCAGGTAACCTGGAAAATAAATCAATTTACCACATGGGAAAAACTAGTTTGTCTAGAGAGGAGTCAGGCACTGTCACAGGCAGAGATCTGACCTCTGCTAGCTTCCTTCCCTGCACAGTAAAAATGCGCAGTTGTTCTGAGACAAAGGCTCAAAGCAATCTCACTCACAGCACAGAGCAATTACATTAAACACAATGATCAAATTATCTGCAGATAACCTGCATCACCCTGGAGTGCAGACTGGGGCTACGCCTCCCCAGCACCACCAGCTCAGATGTCCATTTCCAAACCAGGACTCCTGCATGAAGCCAAGTTCAGCAGTTACCTTAACACAACCAGAGAATCTAAAGGCTACTGAATTTGGAGGAAAAAACTCCCAGGTAGATGTACAGCTCTGAGCACAACGGGGACCTGTTCTGAGGCTTCTGGTTATTTCTCTGACATAAATAACGCTGCCAAATGTCTGCTCCGAGCATAGCCAAATTCAAATTAATACAAAGCAGTTTCTGCTGCTTTCAAGGCAGAGACACTGCACACAAGTCAGACTGGAAAGTTCTCTGCCAAGTTACTGGGTTCATTTACAAGGAAAACTTTTTTCCCCATTCATCTTTCCAGACTTGGTGAGCAATCTGGCACTCTCCAATCCAGCTGTCCAGTCTGCAGTGCCAAAGGTAAGCTCAGCTCTAAGACGGCAAAGGGATTTAATAACCAATTGCAAAATGCTTCTACCAAATAAAAGCCTGCCCCTTAAACAGCTTGAAACATTTTTCATGTGCTGCTTCAATCCAGGAAATTAATCAAAACACCACAAACCAAAGGAGATTCAGCTTCTAAACAGTAATACAAATATATGCAGGCAATCCAAATAATTCTTGCTGCTTTAAGTCCCTGGAGACGCAACTGCATATATTACACAAAGCTTAGATATTAAAAGTCCATGTTTCCAAGCAATGAAATTGCTGCCATAAACATCCCTGGATCCATTTTTAGAACTACTCTAAATAGCCCATCTCTGTCTTATTTTGCTGTCAGGTTTCTAGCATTTTTGTGAGCCCCTCACCTCTCCCCTTACCTGGGGCATCATTCAGGATTCCTCGGGCTCAACAGCCAGGGCCATGTTCCCAGCACGCCTTGGTGACCCTGCCCAGGTTAGCTCCCAGCTCGCTTCCTTTTACATCCTTTGTGGCTTTACTTGCAACCACGAGTACCCTCCAAGCATAAACTAACCCTGTCTAGCATCTACCACGCTGGGTCCTTGTTTTAAGTCCTGGACACTTCTTCAATATAAATAGAATATTAATGCAAGGCTATGCTGTGCTTCTGGCATTTCTGAAGCATTCATTAACATGGTGTCCAGATATTAAGCAGTTAAAGAGCTGTTCTAACATTCCTCATTGTGTACTTTGAGCATCATTAAAACAAAATCCTTGCCTAAGACACTTTTTGTGATTCACTGTTCTTCAAATATTTGAAGCAATTTACTAACTAGTTGGGAATTTTGTGTCAGAATAATTTGCAGGTGGAATCACTTCTTCAAATGAGTTTTCCATAGGTCATTTTCAGATCTTCTTCCTTCTGCATCTAAAAGGGATTTTATATTGGCAAGGGGGAATCAACTGATACGTGCCTAGTGAAGGTGACAAGTGTCATCCAAGGAGGCTGATGGAAGCAGTGCCCTGTGGTGGATTGACCTCGGCTGCACGCTCTATTGTGCCACTCCTCAGGACAGGGACAGACATCTCTGGCAACTGGGTTGGAATCCTCTTCTTGGCCCCACTTTCTATCTGCAGACGGCTCAGGAATGGCACATGAAGCTTCTAAGCAAGCAGCAAGAGCGCTACATTTCATGTCAGTTCTCCCCTAGTTTTTTTTTTAACCCTTTGGAAAAAAACCTTCTCACATACTGCTAATTAATTTGATATTAATGAAAGAAATGCCAGCCAGCTCTACTGGCAACTGATCCCAAGCAGTCCCTATATCGGCTGTGATTAGGGTAGTCCGTACTGTATCCACACACAAACGAATTGTCAGGGCTACCGATTGGTAATTAAGTTCTGCATTAACTCTTAGGGAGCTTTTAGAGTCAGAGGCCATCAGCAGCTACATCATCAGAATGCTAAAGTGTTATTATGCTGTTTTCTATAATCTCCCACATGAGAAAACATCTTCTCAGTAAAACGCTTTCCTGTTCTACACTTTTTACCAATGCGATTTTCTAAATGAAAGCACTGACACTACATATTCATAAGACAGGGTATTTAAATATGAAAAAGCTGAGCAGGTACAAACTACCAGTCAGCAACTCAGCTGGTAGAAGCACTATTATTAACCACATTATTCTTTCAAAGAATGAAACCCCCAGCTCTGCAAAGAATTTAAGACAACTTAGGTAGCCCCATTCAATCAGTAAGATCCGACAAATATTTACCTGTCTTCCTGACTCAGCCTTTACTCTAGGTATCCCAAAAGAATTTTAAAACTCCTTTTGCCCACACCTGTAAACCCTTTTTATCCAAGTAGTCCTTCTTGCATCCCTATTCTCTAAAGTTGCAATTAGTTTTTGAGTGAAGATTAGCAGAATTGAACTGGCTGAGTGAAAGAATCAGTCTTCCACCACTGATGCACAGCAGCAGTTTAACTGCGAGGATCAACAATACAAGAAGCTGGCATCAAACAAAAAGAAAGACTGAAAAGCATAGCATATAAATTCAGCTGGAAAAGGAAAACAAACAAATATTGGAAACAAGTTGGGTCAAAGAGGCTGACTTTGAGTGATCTCACACAGATTACACATAGGAGAAAAAGCAAGACTATGCTGTCAGTAAATAGCTACTTTAGCTTTCAATTAACTGCCTATTCATTGCTCATTTTCTCTGCAGCTGCAAGTCCGAAAGCCAGACTTTGCATCTGCAGTGTAATTCCTGCACCCATGGATTCCTCCACAAGCAAGTGATGTCACTCTGCATTTACACCCTACAGCTGGTTTATTCCCAGCTTCAGCTGAGCAGCACCCAAGGAAACAGAAATGTGGCTCAGAGGAGTTTCTCACTGGGCTTCACCCAGACTGTGACTGTAGTAGGGAGAAAGTGAGAACTCCTGAGCTGACTTGATGATAAGCCTAACCACAGCAGGAACACTGCCTAAAGGGTGCAGATGTAGTGACATGTGTATTCACACACATTCACGTTGAGGCCACCAGATATGCTCCCCGTTCCCTGATCTCCATCTCAAGCCCTCTCTTCAGCCACCCTTCTTTGCAGTGAGCAACTCCCCAGCTGCTCTCCTAGGCTTGCAATGCATCCACCAGCCTAATTTAAAGGGGGGTGCCAAGGCACATCTACATTATCTCGTCTGTGGGAGTCCCAGAAGGCAGTGAGCACAAAAGCTGGAACAGCTGAAAATCCTACAAAACTCTTCCCAAACGGGCTGCCTGTCAGCAGGAAGGAATTACAACAAGGGGAGTTGCAGCAGAGCTATCAACACAAGAGACCTGGGATCAGCTAACTGCTTTTGACAGGCTCTCCTTGGCCTTAAGTACCAAGAAAAATCCATAAACCGCACTTTCCTTACTGGAATGTGTCCAGATGCAAAGGGAATGATTAAAAAGGAGAAAGGGATGTAGGCATCCTTAGAACAGCACCACACTGGAGCAGATAAGCAAAGTGTCCAAGTGATTTAGGAGCCTTGATCACAACTCCTTTTTCTAACAGCGCCCAAGTTAGACATTTGAACCCCACAGCCTGTCTCAGCTCCTCCATCATCTCTAAGCAATAGGCCTGTGCTATCATGCTCTGGTTTCCACATGCTTTCCAAAGAAAGCAAGGCTTTTGGAAGCTGCACTGTGAGTTTGCAGATGAACATGTCTGCAAGTCTCCCCTCCTGCTGCACCACTTGAGCCTACTGGCAGACTTGGACCAAATTTTACAGCTGCAGTAACACAGAAAAATCTCTAAAAAAGCCAATCATCTGGGCAGAAAAGAGACATCCAAGAAACATCCCCTGAGAGCCCCCTTTCTATAGGAAAGGCCAAGCTTAACTGTTACTGAACACCTGTGAATCCTGGAGAGAGAGTTAGAAAGAGAAAGAAAACCCTCCTGAAGTCCTGGCCCAGGGGGAAAGTTTCAATCAGAGCTGGCAATGAACCACAAGACAAAGCCATTGGAAACCAAGCTCCATTACTTCTGCACACAGAACTACTTGTTTAAAGTATCTCTTACCTGAAGATCTCAGCAATTTAATTAAGCAAATGGCCCTCAGAGGCAGGTAAGTATCATGATGCTTATGTTACAGATGGCTCGCACTGAAGCACTGAGCAGTTAATTGAGTCACCCGTGACCATGCAGGAGGAACAGCACAGGAACCCACCAGCCCTGCCTTTCTGGTCTTTTTCTCTAACTAATAAAGGCACTTGATTTGATTCACATTTGCAGGTCTTTACAGCAGTCCCACAGCACAAAACCCAGATATCCCCATCTGCTCAGGAAGCCAGTTGGTAGGCTGTGATGAAACTGCCAAGTCCTGCCTTGTCCTGAACCTCCTGCTTTGGCTCCGTCTGAAGTCTGCTGTGTCTCAGTCTGTGCTCTGCTCTACCTCTGCTCTGGTTTTGCGTGAAGGACCATGGTCACATCTAGGCTAGGCTTCATAGCTGCATGCAAGAGGAGTTGTAAACATCAGGCGCTCAGCAGCTCACCCACCTGTGAAGCCCAAGTCTGGCAGGCTGGCTTCAGCCATCCCGGTGCACAGGCTCTGGGAAGCCACCTCCAGGGCCAGCTTTCCTGACTCGCTGTGCATATGGGCAGCGAGTCTGGCCTTGGATGCAGTCCTCAAACTCAGAGCAGATGGAGTTCCTCCTGCAGATGTCCAGGAAAGCGGTAACAAAAGCTTGTCCATCTTTCAATCAGCTGCCCCTGATAATTAGGGCTTCATTTTCATTTTAAATAATTCCATCATGTCAGGTGAATTCATAGCCAAATTGTGTTTTGCTTTTCAGCTTCCAGGCCCATGATTTTTCTTGAGCTCCAAAACAATCAAAGCTGAGATTTACCTGAAGTCAGAGCATTGCTTCCCAGCTGGCTAAAGGTAGGTGGATAGCACCTTTGAGACCAAAAATGAAAATACAAGAGAATGAAAAAAATAAAACAGATCCTCCCATTCTTAACTTTACATCTCCCAGTATTATAAAATACGTTAAACATTAGTCATGATCTGCCTCTCCTAGCAGCTGGAAAGCTGGATTGTGCATAACTAAAACAAGAAATCAGGTATGTCTTGCATGGAATAATTTCAGTCCCATGGGAAATCAGGACTATAGGAGGACACACCTCCAGCTATGAAATCTATTGTTCATTAAAATAGTACTGCTGGTAACATCATTATGGTTAAATAATAATTTTAGCAAAGAACATGGTATACAAATAGCTAAGGGATAAAAATCAAAGAGTCTGTGTAATCAGTAAATATAGGAGTGTGTCAAATTCTAAAGATGAAACAGATCAGAAAACAAAAGAGAAGAAATATATTTTGATTCTATTAGACTGCCTAAATTTGTCACTAAAAAGGGAGCCATCTATATCTAGACTAGGCAAACTATGGGATGACTGACAGTAGAGAACAGGCTCTTGTTGAGCTATTTAAATATTTGTGCTCTGTAAGGCTATAGAGTTTCTACAGCCCAGCAGAAACATGAACTGCTGGGTTTCAACCCTGCACACACATCTGGAGCTAGTGACATGTCCATTCACCCAGAGGCAAAGCAGAGCACATCAGCTTCATTATCTGGTCCCATCACAGTATGTGGGGCTCTTCTGATGGAAAGAGCCCATCACTAATGCCATAGCAGGGCAACTGCAGCATGCCAGATTTCAAAAAACAAAAAACCACATCACGCCCATTCTCAGTCTTGTATGGTTATTTTTTATTAAAGCATTAATAAAAATTAATTACAAAGTAATAAAACCCCAGTTGGATAAATGTCAGTTATCACACCCATAGAGCTTTAACTACTGATGTGAAATTTGTTCAGTCCAATGCACTGGTTCAATTAAGCATGAGGGATGATGGTTTCTCTGCAGCCAATCCTCCTCTAGCTCAGTCATTCAGAAGTTAAGGGGAAGATTGTTTTTTTAACTTGGAGATAGAATTTTACAGCATCTTTGAGAAAAGGAAGAAAGCACGTGCAGTGCCATTTCTAAGTAATGTCAGTAACAAGTGGATGCAAAGGAGAATTTCTTATTATGTTGAAGCAAATACACAATCACATTGAGCAGCTGATGTTTAAGACTCAGAGACATCTCCTGGATTATCAAATGTGTTCTTAAAGACATCCAGTTCAAGAGGAGAAAAGGGGTAGATAAAAAACTCCCTAGGCTGGAATTGACTCTGAGCATAGAACATTTCACTCAGGGCTGTTAAGACAGGTCTTTTGTTTTTTATTAAACCATGCTCGTGCTTCAAGCAGTAGCAAGTTGCTGAGTGCTCAGAGAAACTCATCTTCTGCACTGGGGTGCCTGAGGGCAACCTCATCTTCTGGACACGTGTAACATGGGCAAGTCCAGGAACTACGCTGTGTTTATGATCTTCTGCTTGTAACAAGAGGCCAAATCCTCAATGGAGGCTGGGGTCTGCCTGGTAGAGGAGCAGCTCACTGAGGAGACCCAGGGGTCCTGGCAGACAGGGAGCAGAGCACAAGCCAGCCCTGCACCCTGGCAGCCAAGGTGGCTGGCAGCCTCCCAGGGTGTAGGAACAGGAGCCCAGCCAGCGACTGAGAGAAGCTGTTATTCACTCTGCTCAGCACTTGCTAGATACCATGCACTGCTTTAGGACCCCCAGTGCAGGGAAGCCTTGGGTAAAGTGGAGCAAGATCAGGGCTGAGCTGCCTGGACAGTGGGGCTGGAGCACCACTGCAGAAAGGCTACAGGAGCAGGGCCTGCTCAGCCCAGAGAGGAGATGGCTTTGGGGAGCTCAAGGGTCACTCCCAGAGCCAACAGGGAGCTCGCCAAAAAGAGGAGGCAGACTCGTCACAGTGGGGCATGGTAAGGGGGGGAACAGAGAACAGGCATAAGTTTAAACACAGGAGGTTCAACCTGGACACAAGGGAGAAGCATTTCCCCCTGTGAGGGCTGTCAGGCTGTGGGCCAGGTTGCTCAGAGAAGTTATGCAGTCTCCATCTGGGAAGGTTTTCAAGATCCGACTGGGAATAGCTCTTATCTACCTGGCTGGACCTCAAACTGTCCCAGCTTTTAACAGATCAGACTAGATGTTTCCTGAGGTCCATCCCACTCGGAATTATGGTTTTTTGGGGACTCTGCTGTAAAGCAGGCTGTTCAAGTTCAAATGTGTGCGCATAAAACTGGAACCTCAGGAGCCTCTCTTGGGTTGTATATGTAGGCTGATGGCTTAATTCATGGACTTCTGGCTGCTCTTTGGACCCAGAGTTTTATTTGCCTGAATGGGTAGGCACACATGCATTAGTATCCACACAGCAGAAGGGGAAGCCATTTAATGTACGGGATTTTTCCATTTTAGCACAGCTGGAACTATTGCATGTTTGGCTTACTGCAGTGCAGAAGTGAGCCTGCAGCACTGAAGTCCACACTTGTATCTGCTTGTAACAAGGACCAGCCCCTGCATTATCCTGTCTTGTCTTTGTTCCACCTGGTCCACAGATGCTCAAGTCATTCCTTGGGATTTGTTTTTCCATGCATCCCAGAGTGCTGCATATTGTGAGATAACTTGGCTTAGATTCCAGACTAGTTTTGTGATTTGATGAGTGCTTATCGCTCAGCTCAATCATATAAAATGTAATACTCCAAGTATGTCAGCCAAAAATGACAGGTAACTTTGAAGCAGAATTGATCATCTGGACTATTGACACATGTATACTAGTGTAACTACACAGACACATGATGATCATAGCTTGTGTTTCATTTCAAAATGACACCAGCAGCATCAGAAGGATGCAAAGGAAACAAAATTTAGTTGGAGACAGCACCCCTCTTTCTCTGGAGTGAAGCAAGGGAAAACCCAGCTTTCCTTTCCCCAAGGTGCTCTGAATCATCTGTTTCTACTTGATAATTCAAGTAGTGAATAATCACAAGTCAAACTTTGTCCTTATTATTCAACTGTTCATAGGTTACTCCAGTCCTTCAGCTGAGTCCTCTCCCTGTCCCAACCCCTACTTCCCCTTTCCAGCATCACCCGAGCAGCCCACTCTACGTCTCTCCGCCACGGTCACACCAATGGCTTAACACCAGAGGGTGGAAAGCACGCAAACCATGTCTTATCCCTTGCCTCCAGTGCAAGGCTCTTTCTTCATTTCTGCCTCTCAGTCCTTCACTGAATGTGGGGAGAAGAAAAAAATAAGCCATCAGGAGCTTCGTGCAATTCGTGTTGATCATGAAGAACTGACCTCCCACAAAGAGCTCAGCTGCTCTATAGCTGGGAGGCCTGTGCTCCTTTCTGCCTATTTCATTTTGATAGACCAAGACTGCCCGGAGTTTTACTAACATATTTATGCACTGGGTGGGTTATCCCAACAGCCACCAATAAATCTTATTATCTTTCCTCCACAAGTCTTGATAGCACCAAGTGATTGATGCACTAAAACTTGGTATAAACATGGAGATAAACATCTGCCATTCCTTTCCTTCCTTGTCTTTACAGCACCAGCATTTTAGAAGTGACAACCCATTGTTTCACTTTCAGCACAGCTGTTCTAAAGCTGCCTGAATAACAACAGAGGCTATGCAGGAACATTAATCTCTACTTCTTGGGGGAAATAATGGCTCTACAGCTCATGCCCCACTAACAGCCCCCCTCCTTTTTATGGAAAGTACACGGACAGCACTCAAAATTGGGGATGATATATGCCTAACAGCAGCTTCTAAGCAGTGGTACCCAACTTCTGGCTCACGTAGATAGGTACACATGAGACTGAGGCCACATGAAATAGTCATGCTCTCCTTGAGAAGGAAAAGATTCAGCCAGTCCAGACTATTACGTGCTCTATACTTTTACCTGCTGAATCAGCAAGGCACATACAGACCACTGACTCCAAAACATACACATCCCATGGAAAACTGCTGCCTCAAAGAGCTGGCAGTACAAATAGATACCAGTGGAGCAACTTGCTAAAGGTTGCCCAGCAGGGTCAGCAAGCTAGGAACCAAACCAGGCGCCCTAATTCCATCCTTGGTAGAAACCAAGAGATATCAGTTCCTCCAGCATATAGGCATCTGAAATCCATGGTCACTTGTTCTGCCAGAATAGAAATAACCTGGCAGAGGGAAAAAAACCCAAACCCTGAAGAATGTAATGAGAGCTATTGTTTCAAATCCAAGCACTTGTGCAATTTTCCCCTGCTACTGAAGTTTCTTCAATAGTTTCTTAGACTCTGTCTCACCCTGGGCATGGGGAGGACTGAAAATCCCTCCCTACCCCCCAACACTGCAACCCATAGCTTGTGCTTAAGGAAAGCTGCAAGTGTAGACAGACACATAGCCCTTCAACATACTTTCTCAGTTGACTTTCTTTGGTCCACAACACATGACAACAGATACACAGACATTAAAGTGAAGTCAAAGTGTAATAGAATGCATAGCAAGCAGCAAAGACTAGTTTGTGAGAAAGGACCAAAAATATACATATTCTGCCAGAGTCAGATGCTGTACTGCTCTCCATAGGATTCAAAAACCTGAAGCAGAATAAGGAGTGTTCTGGCTGCAGGGTAAGCATGGGTTAAAATATATCCCAGCTTGAAAAATTAATTTTTTTGATCCCAAACAGGAACGCTATGATGGGACAGGAAATTGAACCAAAGCATCCTGAGTTCCAGCCCCGGGAGGCATCAATCGTTAATCAATGTTCTGACTCAAAGGACAAGCAAAAAAGTGGAAATTAAGTGAAGTATCAATATCGCTTTCCCTTCTGATAGTCACCTTTGTTATCAGTAACGAGAGTTGGTCAGAAACCCTATGGCTTTCTTTTCTAGGAAAACACATCACAAAAATAATCCCTCTCTGAAAATGTTTATTGAAATTTCTTGATTGAATTTTGATTTATTTGATTTCTAGACTGAGTTTTCCTTTGACCTTGTTTAAAAACAAGGTTTCTTTACATTTAATTTCAAAACAGCATTTAGAGTATATGCAGAGAGCACACAGAGAAGAAAGGGGAATAGGCACTATTTTTGCATTTTCTATTTCTTAAATATTTACAGTAGAAAAACTGCAAAAGGGTAGGGGCAAAAATCCAGAAAGAATAACACGATGATACTGGGTTTTAATTGAAACTAGAAACAGGAGTTTTAGCCAAAATAAAATGAAGGAAATAAAGTGTTTAACTGTTCGCTTCATTTCACATGACTAAAACATACAATGCTGTACCAAAACAAACATGATTTTGCAGTTAATGTTATATACACTTCCAAAAAGTATTAGCCTCCGAAATATTAAATATTAGAAGAAAATATTAATTTCATCATTTTTTTAAAAATTCTTGGAAATAATTAAAACAGCAATTCATCAGTTCTACATGGTATAAAGGAAAGCAGATGTCCAGTATGCCACATTGGTTTATCACACTGCAGAATGAAACATGAAGCCAATGGGAAATTAATGACTAAATATTATCACCACAAATTTGCCTCCCCTTTTACCTTGGTGATAAATTAAACATACTAAGTTTATGAGCTTAAGGAGTGAATTGAAGTACACAGGAGGGCTAAGCATGGAAGTAGATTCACTTCACATGACTCCAGCAATTTGGCCAAAGTCAGAGGGTGCATCAGGACAACAGGGGAGGGTTTTGCATCATGGTGAAATTCATCTCTGCTCTCCACCATTTTAGGGCCACAAAACCAGTAGGTATTCGCTGTAAACTAAGGCAATCATCAGAAAAGTGTCCCAGGACAGAGAGGGAGCATCAGCTCCTCTCCCACCATAGCAGAGACAGATGACTGCTGGTAAGAAGCCAGCACAGGGCAGTTACGAAGCCTATCATTCAGCATCATCTATAATAAAATAAAACTAGGCATTACAGAAACCCCAAAGAAACTTATTTTAAAAACACCACACAAGATCCTCATCCTGAAGTTTTTATTTCTGTCTACTTGGTTTTTTCAGTTTCACTCAGTTCCCACCACAGACTCTAGAGCAGCAGGGAAAAAGCACTTAAACTGTCAACTCTGATGTGCCGCGCCACTCTTACACCTACAAGAGCCACGGGGGTGCACAGCTTGCTGACAACCTCAACAGAAACCACCAGGGCACCTGAGCTGCTGGGTTTAAGGCACTGGTGGCTTAGGGGTCATTTCGGCAAGACCCAAAGGGTTTGCTTTGGCATCTGAAATAAAAGAGTTTGCCAGGTGCACCCTCTCCCAGAGTAATCATCCACAGCATTAGCAGAAAGTTAAACACTTCACTATTCCAGCCCAACACAGGATTTTAATCTATTAGTGGAAAATGAGATGCCTCCATCCATGTTATAAAAGCACACACACTCCTCTGCTTATATATAAAGCCCTTTCATTTTATGATCAGTACAATAGTTCTGTGATAGAGCAGGCTATAATATTTTATTAATGTTAAACTTGTCCACCTGGGAATCTATACAAATCACTGCAATTTTGTCTCACTAATGTTCGTTATCCATCTTCTCTTCTCAAAAAAATAGGAGCAAAATATTGCAGAAGTCCCTCTCACCAAATGTATTCTTTCTTTTATGTTTCACTCTTCTCCCCCTCTCCTTGTCTGGGCTTCTGTCCAAAGTCACAATGAGTTGAGAATAGGATGTTCAGAAAGTATTTTATAATTCTTTAATCACCACACTTTGACACACTTTAGTCATTTGGGCTGGAGCATTTTGATATAAGCAGATCTCATGTAGAGACAGAATCAGGTCAGCAAGGCAATTAATCATCTCTGCATTTACACTCTCAGCAAAACAATACAAAAACAAAAGAATGGATAGAGAAGAGGGGAAGAGGGCCACTGTAACTACACTCTGACGGGCAAATAATTGGCTTGGCTTTGCTTCTGCAGTCACAGCGGAAAGGTGTGCAGCTCATTTATTAATATACTCACGCAGCCAGCCTCTGGGAACACACAGCGGTATCTGGGTGCCTCAGAGTCCACTAGCATTTCACCACCAGGTTGCTGTAATTTTCTGCGCCTAGCTCTTCCCTTTGCATTGGTAGGGGCTTTGTATCCTAAAACAGGGAGTTTGATACCTCAGCTTTTAAAGACTGTGTAGTGCCTAAGGCTTGAGAACTATGGGTTTGTGCTGGTGTTTTAACAGACTGGATGGGAGAAGTAACAGTACAGACAAGTAGGCTGGTATTTCCCTAGAATGGCTGTATTTCCTGGTGTATACAAACCCACACATGCTCTCCTACTTTCACCTACATGAGAAACATTTTCATCAGTGGTTTTGTTTTTAAAGTTCTTACTAGTGTCCCACTAACCATCCTCTTGATCTATATTTCTATGAGCTCAAAGAAGTACGTACAAGCAGCTTCCACAATAGCATGAGCAGGCTGCCCAAAATGTCTTGAAAATGGTTTTCAAATTAAATCCCACCAAAAGAAATACTATTCTCTCCCTTTCTGCTCTAGCACCTCTAGGAAAGAGATCTTCTTGTGTCCAGGAGTAAACTGTGGCACAGAAAAGGTATGTGCACAGAAACTTGGGAATCCAGCAGCACCATTGATCCTTTTCCTGCTCAGTCACTCAGCTGAGCAACACCCCCAGAAGCAGAATAAACTCACCAGCACAAAGTTTATGGCAAGACAGAGATCTACCCAGTACAAGGCAGATCTACACAGGGTGTAAGCCAGTCTAGGGGTGATTATTCCCCCCTATTCACTGGGACTTCAGCATGCAGAGTACTTCTGGAATACGTAACCTAGACTAGACATTGAAATGAAAGGATCATAGGGTATCAAGTTTGGGGGTGTCAATTCTCATGATGCCTCTCTTCCATATGGCAGGTTTCCCCAGCCACACACTTGCAGACAGCACTTTCCCCAGATATCATCCTTCCCTTGTCCCCACAAAATACAGTCACACACTGACTTAGCAAATCCAAAAGTTCTCCCTTGAGAGATCTTCCAGAGGCCAAATACTGATGAGGTAGCTTCTGATTTCAGGACACCTGCTCTGCATCCAGTGACCCCGATGTTTGCATACAACCCTCTCCACTGCACAGCTGTGGAAATTCAAACATCTAATGACTTGGGGAAAATTCAGAAGTCACTTTTCATCACTCCATATGGCTATTCAGAAAGTTTACTGAGCAATGCCAAACTCTTTCACTGCATTCCTCTCTTCCAGCCCCATGGATCAAAGAGCCAAGAAACAAGCTCTCCCCAGTGCCATCACTATCCTGGTACTGCTAGTAGTAAGTTCAGCAAGTTAGGAATTATGTGTCTAGATCCAAGATCAATAAAGCTATAGCGTGGCAGAGACAGCTCAGGCAGGCTCACAGGGGGCATAACTAGGAGTGATGGGCTGAAATTAAGCAGAAGGAAAATTTTGGCTGAATAGCAAGAGAAATTTGCTTTGCTAATGGGTCAATCAATTAGACCAAGCACACACATCTCAAGGGAAGCATGAGGGGAAACCTGTCACTGGGATCACTTAAAACTGGAGTGAAGGAGCTCTGGAGGTTGTCACTGCATAAGCAATTCTGCAGTTTGCATTTCAGGAGCACTGCAATTCCCGCTAGCCTGTGGGATCAAAGCTGAAACTGTCCAGCTTATACTGCCCACAGGGGTCTTAATAACCCTTGCGTATCTATAACAAGACAACATTCCCAAAGGTCATACAGCTCTATTCTCCCTCCTCTTGTATGTAATCCTCCCATGCTCTCCAAATGGCATTCATCTAGCTAACAGTCATTGCATATTAGGGTCTTAATTATCTGAAATCTTATCACCTATCACTGATAGAACAAGCTACTGAAATAGGAATTTATGATAGAAAGTACTTAGGTCTCTCTGATAGCCATCCAGAGAGTCTGGAATAATAATTGCCCAATTTTTAAAAAGCTAAATTTTTACGGATTAAGCTACCTGTGGGACCTTAACTTCTTAAAATGCTAATTGAGTTAGCTGCAATCATATGGCCATGCCATGAAAGACCTCTGCTTATTTACCAAGCAAAATAGAGACTACAAAAGGATAGGACTTTTGTTTATAAATAGGTGGCAGTGGAAGTACCGCAGAGTGAAAGTTAAAAGGTTGTATTAGCAGAACAGCAAATGGATAAACAAGATCTAAATATAATTATGCTGGGCATTAAGAAAAGATTTTTTCCAATGGACAGATCAGAAAGATTTAAGTGGTCTCCAACAAATATTGTAGGGCAAACCATTTAAAACCAGATCTTGGTCCATCAGTGCACGGGTTATGTGTTTCCCATAACAGTAGGCATCAGATCTTGTTGACTTAAGAGACCATTACCTGCTATGTTCTTGCAGTATCATTGCTTATCAATAGTGGGATTTGAACCTTGGCCTGCTGGCATGGTGCTCCCAGCAAGAAATTCCTTGTTACTGAAGGAGGAGCACAGGGAAGACAAAAAGCACCAGTGATGTACAGCTACAGGAACAGCACAAAAAGACTTGTGTGAGAGTACCAGAGAAACAGAGAGGAGCCCATAACATAACAGAATAAGTGAGAGTTATAAGATAATTTCACACTAGATGTCTCAATAGGCTCTACATGTGCGAATTTCCTGAAACATGCTGGAAAGACCAGTAATCTGATCAAACTGTGCTTGTCCTAGAATTACTTCGGGTCATAACTACTTTCCAACCCCAAGATGTGCATTGAAGTCAGTCTTCTGCTAACAATGATAACTCCTCATCCTTTTCTTCAAGGTATAGAGTTTTTCTTTGTCCTAAAAGATCAAGAAGGTCAAATATCCCATTCTTCACCCAAATTTCTCAGACACACTAGTCTAGATTGACTCAAGGCGCTAGACATGCTTATCTCCTCAGCTGCAAATTATTTCTCAGCTGTTGCCCTTGTCCTATTGATGTGACAGAACCTGCCACGGCCAAGGTAGCATTTTGACATTTGAATCTTTGTCTGCTTGCCCCCTTTTAAATGGCTCACTGCATTTCTTGAAGGTACCTTTTGAAACAAGGCACAATCCCCCAAGCACAGACTCCAGGCTGCTATAAGTTAAAAACCAAGCAGGTTGTCTAGGCACATTTTCACTTTCAGCTACAGCTAGAAATCAAAAAAGCAAGCAAAACGCACAAGATTTTGCATATTCAAATCAGTGAAGCAGCCAATACCTCTGTTTCCCCAATAGATGGTGCTGATAATTTCTTTCTCTGATATTCATAAATAAAAAAGGTGAGTTTCTTCTGTGGCAATGCTGCAGTGAGAGCGCTGTGAAATGGGGCAGAGAAAGCAAAGAGCAGAGTCCCAGCAGGAGCCCTGGGGATTCCCATAATAAAGATGTGAAATGAGAATTCTGGCTTGCCCCAGCTGTGTTGCTGGTGCTTTCTAATTTCTTTTCATTAAATGTTAAGTTCCTGAAACCTTTCCTGAGCCTTTTCCTCATATGAGTAAGGACGAAGTGTGTCAAACTGGTAAAGACTTTTGGGGAAAAATATACTGGTTCATCAAGGGAAAGTGGCAGGAATAACGGCTTCCATCTTCCGTCACTCTGGAATGACTATTACACCCAAGCTGTAGAAATAACAGTTGCTTAGCACTAGTGGTTATCAATCAGTAGACCAGTATGCTTTCACTAAGGACCTGCTGGAGTCAAAAATATTTTCCAAATTTCCGTGTTTGTTTTTCCCCTCCAACTTCATAAACAAAGGTCTGGTTAATATACCTCAAAGTGGTAGAAATCTACATCAGGGCCTGAGAACTGAGTTAAAAATTAACTAATTAAGAAATTCACTCCCCTAATTTGGGCAAAAAGCAGGACAACAGAATGTGTAAGCAGAAGAATGCAATGTTAATTTTAGCTGTTTCAAGAGCTCTTAGGAAAACTATTACCTTGGCCATGTCAAATTATTCATTCCCCCCCGCCCCCACCCACCCCCGCTTACCAGAACTGTTGCAATTGTCCTACAACTTCTCATCCTAGGCTCAGGACATTATCCTACATCCACAGCATAATGTGTCTCAACTTAGATTCCCAAGTGGCTGTCTTAAAACTTTAATATTCCTGCTGTATTTTCTCAACTACAGCTTTGTCAGCCACAAGGGCTATTCAGTTGTTCCAGACCCCAAGCAGTGCCAAAGCAGATGTTAAGAACAAATGACAGGGTCAAGTAATTTTTAAACACTATATAGTTTACTCGGCTGCACTGTTTTATGCATTAGGACTAGAAAGTAACAGGAAACCCAGGAAGTTGGGCACAGACAGGGTTTTAACAGCAGAGGTGCCATGGTCTGAAATGTAATGTTTTCTTCCAGGAACGTGAGAGCAGGAATCAGGCAGAAAACATCCCTGTGGAGCACACAGCAAATGGAAACCGCATTTAGTCATTCATGCTCTCTCAGATAAGGCAGCACTCATGGACAATACCAGAGAGAGCTGGCCAAAGACCCTCTTTAGCTCCTCTGCTGACCATTTTCTGTAATCAGTGGACAAAAGCCATCCTTTGCCTGGCACTTAAGGGGTAGTGCCTTGCGATACACGAACAGCGGGTCTTCCCTACCCAACGTGAACATGTTGAGCACTTTGTAGCTGGTCCCAGTGCTCCCTGTACTGTGCAGTATGGAACAGATTGGGGGCTGGGGTGTGTGAAACCAACAAGGAAGACCAGTACACCAAGTCAGGGGTCACACCATGGTAGGTGCAGCATCCCTCATACCAGAGGAATTTGCATTTGCACAACTCAACCAGATGTCTTTCAGCAAGTAAGGCTACTTCTGCACTAAATACTCCACAAGTCTGAAGACAAATACACTCCTGGAAGTTCTGTGCACAATAACCTCCTCTCACTAGTCTCTTCCCACTCCCAAAGGCAACAGTCAGGCTGTGAACCTTAACTAGCCACATCAACCCATGGGCATGGTCCCATGGCAGCCTCAGCCACCCCATCCCCATTGCTGCCAAAACACAATCCTCATACCTTCCTTGCACCAGGAAGGGACAGGACCAAGGTCAGGACAGTAACAACAATCACTTAGATGAGCCTCATGGAAGTTACCCCTGCAGAAATGGTCCTTATCTAATTCAGTGGACACTTCGATAAGTTAAAAATAATGCTTCTTGCTGAGCTCTGTTCAAGCAGACTGTCATGCTCAGAGAACAAAAATCAAGGGAGTAGAAGCAACATCCAAAATGAGCCTTTGGAAAGAATTACATATGACTAGAATAGGTGCTTTGCCAATGGGCACTAGGAGATCTTTCCCCTCCACCTTTGCATATTATTAACAGGGTAATTTAGTGCACCACAGCCTTTGAATAGATTTAGGTTCACAGTCCCATAGGAAGCAGGGCAAGGATTTTAATATGCGTGCTACAATACAGCAAATTGAGTCACAACAAGGCACAGGGATTTTCTGTAAAACAGATAGGAACTCTCCAGTAGAGCGGATATAACTGAACTGAGATTTCCCAAGCCTCAGCTTAGACCCACAAGCACATGAACTGTTCTACCTCCCTTCTGCCTACGAGACAGTTCTCCCAAAGTAAATACATATATACCTGGGTATGAAATCAGATGCAAATCCCTTGCTCTGGAGAGCAGAACTCAGAGGTATTCTGAAATTAGCATGGGGGAAGGGAAGAATACTCTTGAGCTGCAAATGAATAGAAATCAAGCTAATGCACAGCATATATTGCTGATTCTCACATGCTTGAGTCTAAGCTCTGATCCACAGAGAAAATGGCTCTAAAATATTAACCGCAGTCATTATGAAAGGTTCGCTTCTGACAATGTGTCTTATGGTTCATTTACCAAGAAAAAATGGATGCAATTTTAGCCAGTGTTAAAATTAATCTGCTTTTATCAGAGAAAGGAAACTAATCCCACCTGCCCAGCTCTTCTCTGTTTTCAGAGGAGACTAACACAGAGGTAGTAGGTTTTAAATAACCAGGCTTTTCACTGAACCTGGGATTCCATACGTTTTTACTTAGCTACTTTGAAAAAAATCTTCCCAAGAGCAGGGCCAACCACCTAGCCTAGACAGCACAACTCCTACAAGGCCAAGTTCATCAGCAGCGCTAACCCTGATACGATTCAAAGTGGGTACTGACAAGAAGACTTTTAATTTCTTCTTTGGGGAAGCTCAGTTCTGAGAAGCCTGTCAAATCTGTGACACCTGGAAGGAATAAAGGCAGCAGTAACATCCTCCTGTACACTCAGCATCATCCACACGCAGTCCCCAGAGTCACAGGCACTTCTCCAACAGCTTTATAAGCCCTTTCACACACACTGAGTTCACTCAAACTTCTCTCTAAGCTCTTGAACTCCTGCTCAAGACAGAGCTAAAACCTTCAGCTGTTGCACGTCCCGGAGTCAGAAAAGGGTTTCCTGGGGAAAGATGAGAAAGACAGGAGGGCCATGAGGAGGCAGAGCTCCCACGTAAGTTACCACCTCTTTAGAGCAGCGCTCTAAGTCACACATCATTGAGCAGCTGCCATATCCCCACCAAAAGGGTCCAGGTGGGGTTGAATGATGCCATTCACACCACACGAGGAGCTAGCTTCAGAGACCAAGCAGATCCCTCTAGTTCCTGACTATCTTCTTCAGCCCCTTTTTGCATCCAGAAAGCAGCAGAACTGAAATATCATCACTCACTCTCTAGGCTTGAGTTCTCTTTAGATTGTTGCTATTGACAGCAAACCCTGGGAGAATTATTATTTTTTATTAGTATTATTATTTGCCAGTACTGCATGCATAACAATAGGTCTCTAGATACAGCAAATAGATACAAGCAAATGAATGGAACCATAACAGCCTCATGTCTTTCATTTAAGAGAGACTCTGATTTTAGTCCTTTTGTTCAGAAACAAATTTAACAAGAATTTAGGAGCTATGTGTTGGGGCTGAAATAAATCAGGTAAATAGCAGGAGAGGGAAGCTTGCTATGACTTCAAAGTACAATGAACACAATGATGGGACTTGGTGGAATAAGAAAACTAAGGCTGAATTTAATACAAATGGCTCCATTGTTATCAAAGGTTCTGTACAAGCTCTAATGATAATTCAATTGCATTGTTCATTGGGGAGAAGGTAGATGGAGATCATTTAATGTTTTTTAATTAGCAAAATATTTCAGCCTGGCTACAGTTTACCTTCTGTGTGAGGGAACAGAAGTGGTGCCAATGGCAGGTTGCAGCTAGCTGCTGCTATGTGGACAGACCTGCATTTTGCTTATGGACATGCTAGGGGAAATGGTATTCAGTGGCGATGGATACCATCAACTGGAAGAGTCCTGTCAGGACTACTGCATGGTTCTCATTATGTCCCACCTTTGCATAATGAATGGGATTACTGGAGCATTTCACTTCTGATAACAGGGCTGAGCTGGGAATAAGCACTTCTCCCATACACTTTAAAATACTGTTTTATTCCAAAGTGAATGTTTCAAATTTCTTTAAAAGGCCAGGGGTACATTGAATTGGGTTAAAAAGGCAGTACAAGTGCCAAGTCCTGTCTTGAACGAGTCAGTTCCTAACCTGAAGAGGATGACAAGGAAAGCCTGTCATCTCAATGGAAATGCAGCACAAGATATCATCCCAGACCTCCATCAAGATGGCCCCTTTATTCCAGCATGATCAGAGCCAAACAAAAAGTACTAGGCCTACTCATTCTCATCTTTCTAATGGCAAAAAGTAATGGAAAGCCTAAAAACTCAAAGCCCAGAAGAGAAATAACAAGACCCAAATCAATTTATTTCTTAAAATGATTTCCAGGTTAGTCCAAGATCTTACGCCAGCAGAACAGCTAATGCACCCTGTTGTATCAGCAGAGCACAGTTCTGTACCAATAGCTCTCCCAGCAGATCACCAATAAGCAGACAGATGATTATTGTGACCAAGGTATCTGGAATAGCTGCATTTGGCTGCATGATGCTTTGGCCCATGCAAGTGCTATGCCTTAACCTTGCTAGACTAACAGCTACGCCACCTTTACCTTCTGGGAAGACACAATTTTTCATTTTCTTACATATGGGTTGGTGATACCATTTGCCTTGTGACACCAACAGGAGTGGTGCTGGTGTAACAGGTAGAAGAATGGGCCGTTGGGATGCTATCATCAGTCCATTATCATTCACCAACAGAAGCGGCCATCCTCATTGCCTTTCAGTGCACACAAACGTGCCAAGGGCTAGACTAGAGAGTGAGCTAAACACATCCTTAGTAAAAAGCAACAAAAAGAGTGGTCCATCTAAGTATAGATTTGTTTTCACATCTCATACAATAGAAATCACACAGAAAATTCAAAAACTCTTCTGACCTCAAGGCACGTATTTGAAAATCTTCTAAGTAGAACTATGAACAGTAGTGTGAGATCTGTCCCTTCCTCCCCCAGAAGAAACTATGCTGTACGAAGACAGAAGGTCTCCTGCCAACATGCTGGCTAGAAAGAAGATACTTGTGGGTTAATGTGGGTGTTGACAGACCTTCAAGAGAAGCAAGCCAAGCTGTGCTTCACTTTCACAAGTTAAATAAGTTGGAATGAATGGGGGGAAAATGAAATAACATCAATGGGAATGGGAGAAACCATCTTTGAAAGAGGCTAAAGAGTCAGCAGCTGATAAGGGGGGTTGTGAGTCTTGGTGATGTCAGAGACTCCCAGCCTCCATGGGAGGATATACTGTAGGATATCAGGTACTAGAAGCTGCCTCTTTGTGCCTTTTATAACATACCAAACCATTTAAGATCGACCCTTTGCCACAGGCTGCCAACATCAGCTTAAAAAAAAACCCAAGAAGCACTGCTGTACTGCAAGCTTCTGTGGGCAGACAAGCAAAAGCTTCAGCTGGAAGAACTGAGGATTTAAATGAAGTATCTCAGACTAGTAGAACTTATGGAGTTGCCACACACTATAACTGTCCACATGAGGACTCCTCATCTTGAAAGAAATTCAGTTTAAATGCCTTTCAGCATAAGCCAAGATAAACACAGGTACACTTGAGGTAACTTGCAGTAAGCCAAGAGTATGTATGACATCGCCCCTCCTTGGCTCAACGGTGACAGCCAACTGCACCTCAGGTCTAAACCTCAAATCCAAGCTCGGCTGCAAAAATTCTGCTGTGATTGCATTGTCAGCAGCAGGAGAGGTTGTTTCTAAGGCTGCATGCTCAAAAGGCAAAAATGCACCACCAGAATTCCGCACTGAGACCAGGGCAATCCCCTGTCCATATTAGCTTTTGTCACAAAGAATCAGGAGGGTATAAAGGCCTCTGGTTTTGCTTACATCATCCTTTTAAAAGCATAAGCTGCTAGGCTACAGGCTTTTGTAGTCTCCAATTATTTCACTCCTTTCTGAGCCCAGACAGCAGCTCTCCAGCTATAAGAACTTGTACCTCTACAAATAGCAAGGCCATTCCCTGCCAAATTCAGGAAAGTAAACAAAATACATCTCTTCTGGCAAAATGTCTCTGCATCATTTTGTGTAATTACCTACGTCCCTGAAGAGCGTCCTGCTCACATATTATAGCTCTGACTCTAAGCATTGAAATACAATTAAACCAGATGCATCAGACACGAGTTCCTGGCTGGCTTATGTCAAACCTCCACGGGTGGTGGCTAAGAGAGATGACTTTCATTCAGAGATGCTGAGAACAAATAGCACAGTGCACGCAGGGAAAGTCACAGCATGGAAAACTCCCTTTTAGGTAAGCTCTTCCATTTATGTCCCACCCTCCAGCAACTGTCTCTGCCCACTAAGTATTAAATTTTGGCTAGCAATGTTAATATCTGCCAATTTATCTCCATCTCCTCCTCCAAGCTGTTTCACCAAAACCACAACATTCACCATCTACAAGAAGGGCCAGAAGGAGGATCTGGTGTCAGGGAAGGTTATAGAGCAGATCATCTTAATCATCCTGTGGCATGTACAGGACAACCAGGTGATCAGGCCCAGTCAGCATGGGTTCATGAAAGGCAGGTCCTGCTTGACTAACCTGATTTACTTCTATGACAAGGTGATCCGCTCAGCAGATGAGGGAAAAGGCTATGCATGTCATCTACCTGTACTTAAGTAAAGCCTTTGACACCGTTTCCCACTGCATTCTCTTGGGGAAACTGGCCACTCATGGCTTGAACAAGGTATACTCTTCGCTGGGTAAAAAACTGGCTGGATGGCTGGGTCCAAAGAGTGGTGGTGAATAGAACTAAATCCAGCTGGCATCTGGTCACAAATGGTGCTCCCCAGGGCTCAGTACTGGGGCCAGTTCTCTTTATCAATGATCCGGACAAGGGGATCAAGTGCACCCTCAGTCAGTTGGCAGACAACACCAAGTTGGGCTGGAGTGTTGATCTGCTGGAGGGTAGGAAGGCTCTACAGAGGGATCTGGACAGGCTGGATCCGTGGACAGAGGCCAACTGTATGAGGTTCAGCAAGGCTCAGTGCCAGGTCCTGCACTTGGGTCACAGCAACCCCATGCAACGCTACAGGCTTGGGGAAGAGCGGCTGGAAAGCTGGCCAGCAGAAAAGGGCCTGGGGGTATTGGCTGATAGCTGGCTGAACACAAGCCAGCGGTGTGCCCAGGCAGCCAAGAAGGCCAACAGCATCCTGGCTTGTCTCAGAAATAGTGTGGCCAGCAGGACTAGGGAAGCGATCATCCCCCTGTACTCGGCACTGGTGAGGCTGCACCTCGAGTGCTGTGTTCAGCTTTGGGTCCTTCACTACAAGAAGGACACTGAGGTGCTGGACTGCATCCAAAGAAGGGCAACAAAGCTGGTGAAGAGTCTGGAGCACAAGTCCTGTGAGGAGCAGCAGAGAGAACTGGGGTTGTTTAGCATGGAGAAAAGAAGGCTGAGGGGAGACCTTATCACTCTCTACAACTACCTGGAAGGAGGTTGTAGCCAGGTGGCTGTTGGTCTCTTCTCCCAAGTAAGAAGCAATAGGGCAAGAAGAAGTGGCCTCAAGTTGTGCCAGGGTAGGTTTAGATTGGATTTTAGGAAAAATTTCTTCACAGAAAGGGTTGTCAATCATTAGAACAGGCTGCCCAGGGAAGTGGTTGAGTCACCATCCTTGGAGGTATTTAAAAGACTTGTAAATGTGGTGCTTATGGACATGGTTTAGTGGTGGACTTGGCAGTGCTAGGTTAACAGTTGGCCTCAATGATCCTAAAGGTCTTTTCCAACATAAACAATTCTGTGATTCTATGATCAGGCTTCTTTGCTTTTATCCTGGCTCTTATCTTCTTTCTGCCTCTTTGTTACCAGTCAGTGCTTCTACATCACTAAGTCCAAAGTCCCCAATAGAAAATCCACGCTCCTTCTCAAAAAGCTCATGCTCTTTTTGAATGGTCAATCCAGCTGTCCGCATCTTGACTAGTGAAATATTCTTTCCCCTCTAAAAAATCTTTTTAGCCAATTCCAAAGCTAAAACCACCCTTAAAACCAATTGTTCTAATTACAATACCCCAGTCCACAAACCTTACCTTGTCTCCACTTTTTCCATTGCCTGTTCTTTCACTTCTCGAGGCCATGTCCCACAAGCCTAGCTTTCTGACACCATCACATTATTCTGCTCTTTTAGTAACTTCAATTTGCTTCTCCATTCCCCACATTTTTCAGGCAGCACCTCAGCACATTGCTTTCCAGCCTTACCTTCCCCCATTTTGCCAAGTCTTCTCTCATTCTCCAGTTAGCACACACACCTCCCCCCGCTCCCCCAGAGAGGGTTCCTACCTGCTTAGGAGACATTTCTTCCTTAGTATCTCTTCACCAGTAGAATACATTTGTATTAGACCACAGTAGTTTTCTTCAGTTGTTGAGGTCACCCAACATCAGCTTTTTCCAAAGCTTACCAACAACCTCAGGCCAGCTTTTCTAGTACAAAAAGCTATTCTCCAACAGACTACTAACAACTTCATACAATCCTACAAAAGACTCTCACCCTTCTCCTCTTACCCCTCATATATCTTCCTCCTCCTTAATCACTTATTCCTTCCACCTGGGAAGACAGGAAATTACAGCCAGCTGGGTCTCCTGCTTTTCAAGGGCAAATTTACATCCTGAGGGCTTCCTTCAACGTCCTTCAAATTGCCTTCTGCTGCTTCTCACCACACCCTAAAATCAATGCTCCTCTTGTGTGTTTGTGCATGTCTGTATCTTCTTTATTATTTTCCTTTTAGAAGTTAATTATCTAAATCACAAAAAAACTTTACTAAGTTGAATCAAGCAATCACATAATACATTTGTAAACCTCATATTTCTGCTGCTTCTTGTTGCCTGTTCACACATTTAAGGATTTAAGGAAGAACCAATTATCTAGTCTACCTCTTGCCTAACGAAGAAATCATTGCCATCAAGTCATCTGACTCCTGCATAAAGCAATCCAGAGCATTCCTTGTAACTGTTTCTGCAGTGGAGTGGCTGTATCTGCCTCCAAGATCATGGTTAACTGAAACTGTCAGTTCTTTGAGCCAGGAATCAAATATTTGTCTTTAAAGCATTTCAGTGCTGTAAAAGGAACATTGTACAGGATTTGCAATTAACGGGGAGAAGATATCTCTTTGTTTTGCACTAAGACAATGTCAGCGATTAACACCTATAGGAGGCTCCTGCTTGGGTGGAAATCCCATACCTTAGGATCTCAGCCATCAATCTGCTCAGGAATGTTTGATATTCAAGTTACCTTCACCATAACTTTACAGCAGCCAATGAGGATCATTTTATAGAATGCAAAAATTGCAGAGATTCATTGAAAAACCACCTTCCAAGCTACATTCTCTATCTACATGTGTCAGAAGCTAGCATTTCTGTTCTGGGAGGGATTCAGACAGGCTAATGTTTGGTTTCTGTCCCAAGAGGGAAAGGCATGCCCATGAAATTTCCCATGAAAATGAGTATCAGGAAACATTTTTCAGCTGATAATCAGTAGCACCAAAGCATTTCCTTTTGCTAATGTCAGAACATTAAACATTAGTTTAAAACATATATAGAGATGTGGTTCTGGACACTGCAAGGGTTATCAGTGATAAAATGTCCAGGAAAAAATTGTACTGCCTTTGAGATTATCCACCGACTTGCCTCTATGCAGTGCCCTCACTGCCCAAAGAACTTGTTACCTTCAGTAATGGTGGCACCCACCACGCAACTCAGGAGACATAGCAAAGAGGAGACAGCTGGAAACGAAGTCTGTCCAAGAGGGAGAAGGCATGCAGCTTCTTCATAGGGCCCATTCCCAGAAGGGAAGGTGGAAGAGGACAGAGGAGCAATGAACTTGTACACCTCCTGGGAATGAGATAATGTATCATGTAGTGTCCCATATACTCCACATATTCTTATATATTCAGTATAAAAGATGTGTCCATGACATAGCATTAGTATCTTGTCATAATCTTGGTGCCAAAGCAAAAGCCAACTGGGAATGTTTCTCACTACAGTTTTTGACACAATCAGAACACAGACAATTTTGGTTGATATTTTAGTGTAGCAAATGTCACTGAAAATGACATACCCCCAAGAAATTTTCTGATTTTGACGAAACTATATTTTCTAATGGAAAATTCTTCCAACAACTTTCTTTCCCCAAGTGGCTCTAATGCTCATGTTTAATGATTTATGTGTCTCAGTGGCATTTTCAATTTACTGACGTCATCTGTCCTTCATAAACTCAACACAGAAGGTGAATATTTAAATCTGTATGTCATCTATCTTCTTTTGTCCTTATTGCGATACTGCAATCATTTCCCATAATTTATTATACCATGTATTTCTGTGATGAAGTGTTTTCATCTTCTAGCAGCTGCTACTGCATAACATATTTCTGGATCATCTGAGTAGCTTGTTAGAAGGGCAAATTTACTAATGGGTTAAAATTTAATTCCTATCGTATCATCCAAGTTCAGACGTCAACCACACAATTCCTTATATTTAAGCAGGAGCACCAAATTACAGAAATCTTTCCTTTTCTCTGAATTCTCTCCAGCAAAGATCTCTATCTGTTTAATAATACAGTATGTCTTTATTTAAACAAAATGCTCTCTATCTAGATGATTAAGTACAAGTTTCCCAAGTAACATTTCATAATGAGGTGCTGATTCCTTTGTACTACATTCTCTGCTCCTCATAAAATTTTGCAGGGTATCTCTTTGCCCTGCTTGCTCATAAAGGTTTGTTTCTCACCAAAATCCACTTTGTCAAACACAAGGTTTCTCAGAAATGATTCTTTCTGTCTGGTCTTTCCATACCTCAGCGTTAGAAAGGAATAGAGATGGATTCTCCTTCTGCTTGCCACAAAGCAATTCTTGGCTTCATCTAAGTGAATCCTGATTTACATGAGCAGAAAAGGAGCACAGACTCAACATTCCTCCTCAACTTTTTCATTCTGAGATGGTGCCAGACACAATGGAGATATGGAAAGGACAGAGCAACTAAGGCGATGAAATTGTCCTCTCTGTGTGTGCGTTTCTCTTTCAGCCTGACAGGAGCACTGGTAATTTTTTAACTCTTTTTGGAAGGATCTTTGTAAAGTAGTTTGGGGTTTGCTTTCTTATTTCCCTTTAGAGCCATCACTCAGATGCCTTGCTGATAAACCTGCCTTGAGAACTTGAATAGCACTGAAGAAAATTGGTGCTGCTGTACTAAGCACAGATATTGACAGCTATTTTAAAAGGACATGAGCAGCCTTCAAATCATAGGCAGATAATCCAGAGCACGAACATTTCCTGGAAATATTTGCTACACTTAACATCACTTTAAAAGTTCAAAGAAACATCAAAATATATTTGGTTAACTCTGCCTTAAGAGAAAGGTGATGTTCACCTGCATTGAAGCTGTACCTTACCCTTGCTGTTCTTTGTGGTGAAAATACAGATGTAATGAACCTGCCAAGACAGTGCTATTCCCCTGAGGAGGGCTGAAAGGGATCAGCACCCAAACAGACAGGAGAACAGCAGAAATGCAATTAATTCTAACTTGGGATAAAAGTAAAACAGAAGATTGAGAAGCAAGTGGGAAGCACCAGGAAAGTTAATTTCCTCCCTCAAAATCCATGCACAAATCAGGCAAACCATCAGCATGAATATGTTATTTGCTTCATTGATTTTTGTGTGTATGTAGAGCTTGTGTGCATGGGAAAATCATAAAGACAAGCTTTAACATAGTAATGAGTCCTGGACAGTGACAGGACTGAAATCCCCTCCAGCCTGCTACACTTCAGAATAAGAAAAAAAAATTGGAAGGTATGAAAGCCTACTATTTCTGGGCTTCAGACAAATGGTGGCAAAACTGGCCACCAGTGTGGGGATGCTGAATTTTGTCAGAGCTCAGCTGTGATCTTGTCCAGCAGCTCCTCAGCTATCCAAGTAGCCTACTGCAATCCCAGCTGCCAGCCTAATTCTGATCTACATTACAAGGAATGAAGTCAAAGGAAGCTGAGGAAAAAGGAAAACAATATACTTTCTATGGAAGTTTTCCAGATTTTCAGGAAGCTTTGACAGTGTAAGAGGGAAGAGACTATAAGAAGCTGTATCTTAAGGAAACTTCAATGACTAAATCTGCAGAGCCTCAATCCAGTTGTTGCAGAACTGGCCCATTCCAAGCACTCAAAAAAAAAAAAAAAACCCCAACTTTGTGAGTGAGACTTTCTTGAGATTTCTCAACCAGTAGTGATCCATTTCTTCATAGTGTCCTGTTTTACTCAGTCTTTAAGGTGCATCTGGTCTTGCTTTCAAACTTGTTCTGCAAGGACAACATTTGGTGTCACCTGGATTCGGAAGGAAGGCTAACAGGGCAGGAATTCCAAGTTGATACTGGAAGATGTGATGCACAATCCCCTAAGCTGGGCAGTGTGGTGGTGCAGCCACGTTCATTTCCTATCAGGGCTGAGTCCACCCTGCATCCTTGTGGTCTCATCCATTTGGAAGGCAGGAGGGGAAATGGCAGGTGGACTCAGCAGGAACACTATCTTCATGCTGAAGCTTCAACACGTTCCTCTCTGTGCAGAGGGTATTCCTGCTGGCAGTCAGCGAGGGGCTGCTGGCTCTGCAGCCACCCCTTGCTAACACCTGCAGCATCCCATTTAGCTGCTGCCTTGGCCTGCCAGAACAGCTGAGATGTTTGACAGCATCAGCGCAAGCTGCATTGGCTGGTGGGCTGCCCTGCTCATCATGACAATTATTACAGTAATGTTCGCCTTTCATTAATAAAGAAACACACGCCTTCCCTGCCCCTTTTGCATCAAAGGAAGGCATCAGCACTCACACACCTACCCACACAGGTATGTGCGGTGCTTTCCTCATCTGTTTATTGTTTTTCTTCTTTTTTTTTTTTTTTTTTTTTAGGAATCACACTCAGAATGTGTTGCTGTCTCAGCTGTCACTGCTTGTCACGTTACAATAATGATCACTGCTTTCAGAAGCCAGTTCAGGTTGTTTAATCATCGCTTCCCTCCAAGCTGTCTGTCACACGGTGGTCGCCAGGCAACAGCATCAACAGACAGGGCCGTGGGTGGTGAGGAGGAGGAGGAGGATGGAGCACACCAGCATTTGCAGGGAGGAAGAAGAACTCACATTCCTATGGGAGAGGGAGGCACAGGAGTTGCTGAGTCTATCTGATGGGATCCCAGCCTGCAGCATGATGAAAACAACAGGGATTTCAGTGACTGCAGAACCCAGTGTTTTGGCAGAGGCAGAGAAGACGGCAGGACCCTGGCCCACAGCACATTAATGCAAAACTGGGTTCCTTGCTCCAGCTCCTGTAGGCGTCCGTGGTCCAGCTCTCTCCATCACAGGTAGGAAGGCAGGGCCTTGCTGTCCTGCCCAGCTCACAGGCACAGCCTGCAGTTAGAGACAGCTGGAATCAACCACACTTACTCCTTTACCAGCTTTAAAATGAGTTGTTTGGGAGTGGATGAGAAGTTTCTGAAGAAAAAAAGAAAGACCACATGTCAACTTATAAAAGTTGAAAATAAAATGGAAGGCAACACTGAACTTGGAGCTTTTAATCCAAAAGATGAGCTGGAGAATGTTTTGGTTTGTTTTGTTTCATTTTGTTTTCCAGGAGGTACACAATTAAACAGTCAGCTGTCATTTAAACAAACAGATGCAGATCTGCATCAAAGCATCTTTGGGTTACAATAGCCTAAATAATTATTACTAAACTCTTCTGCAGAGATGCTAGGTCACTGCATCCAGGCTAAGTCCAGATCTATATAGCCTGGATCTATATTCTTCATATCATTAGCTCAGGCTCCGTCCCTCAATAAATTTTAGGGGAGTGTGGAAACACGCACACAAACGAAGTGCAAGAGGTGTAGTGCTGTCCCTTCCTATGGTGCGATCTTCAACCAGAATACCATCTCAGGATATAATTATCCTCAAATCTCCTCTAACTAGTGACATTTTACCACAGACCTATACATTTTGGTATAAAGTTTAATGCATCTGCTGTTTAGCTGGTGTATTATTTACCTGTCTCTCCTCTCATATATATATAAAAATCTATTAAGTTTCATGTAATCAAAGTAAGATCTAACTTTGATTTGCAGATAACCATTCCCAAAATTTGATTTTTTTTTTCCAATAATGATCAATTTAAAGCTTTTATCTTTTGTCTTATAGAAAGTTGTTGGTTTTTTTTTCCTTGGAAACCTGAACTGAACTAAAACTCAGAAGAAAGAAAATTAATTTTCTATATCATATTCTTTGGCATATGGAGCTTGATTTTCACTATAAGTATGATTTTAACCTAGAATAATATATTTACACTTATACATAGGTAAATTCTTCAAAAAATAAGGTCCTCAAATATTCATTTGAACATTCAGTGGAATTCACTTCTCCTAGGTCTGTCTTCAGAGAATATTCAGTGAATGGTACTGGCAACATTCTTGGCCAAGGCAGGTAATATTAAGCTGTTTCTAAAGGTTTATACTGACCCAGTCACACACACAAAAAGGGAGCATATGACCTCTTTCATCTTCTGAAAATATACCTTGGATTTAAATAAAAATCTCCCATCCAAAGTCTATTCCAAATGATTAAATGTGGTCCATTCCCACATTACTGAGGAATTTCCCACTGATTTCTGAATCAGGAACTTTATGATTACTTCACCCAAAAAAGAGTGCACCTGAGAAAATCACATATTGAGCAAGGACAGTTTATGAAGAGAAAAACAAGCCTACATTTGTTATATAAAATATTTCCCTTGAATTATTTTCTCAACCTTATATGTAGCGGGGGAGGTGAGAATGAGGGAGGAAGAAAAACGTTTGGGGGAAGACATGGGCTGTTTCTGTTGGGTTATCTAAATAGCCTGAGACTTTCTAAAGTGCCTTTCACTTCCTCCTGAAGACCTGCCTGAAAATGATCTGCAAGAGCTCATAGCACTGCTGTCCTTAAGTAATCACTAGCAAAGGTGACATAAACCCCAATACAAATGGGATGTGAGCACTGACACTGAATTGGAGCCCAATGTTAAGGGATCAAGAGCTTCCCATATGTAGCTGAACACTCTCCACCCAAAAAAAACCCCAACCCTTCCACATCTTGGGAACACATTTGCCTTGAAATGCCAACTGCAAATCATCCCCTTCCATCTCCTCTCCTTCATGTCTTGATTTAACATATTTGTGCAAAGCGTGGAAGACTGCAACTGGGCTCTTAGGTTCCAAGGGGGAATCAAAAAGTGATACACAGGACAAGGGGTACATATTCCTGGTGGCAGTCTGAAAACTGTCTTGATGAATGAATTTCAGACACCTTCTCTAAACATCAACCATATCTGTATGTTCTAGATGCTCTCCAATATTTTTGCCAGCCCAGACAGTTCAAGAGTATCTTCCCTTCCTGCCATGCTCCTTCTGCAGTAGGGAATGTGATACTTTGTTGGGGGGAAGCTTTTTTTTTATTATTTCTTTTTTTTAATGAGGGCAACATCTCTGGGGGTGAAGGTGGGTGGTGTTTGCTGTTATCATGTAATTTGCTGCCTTATGTACACTTCGTGGTCTCCTCATCCTGCCCTGAGGTTCCTCAGCCACGCTTCTCAGAAGCACAGCATGGATCATACCTTCATCCCACCCGAGCCACTCACTTGTGGTGAGCTTTATCTAATCTGGGCTAACTCTGAGCTTTCCCTCCAGGAAAAGAGAAATCACAAGGCCTGTGACTCCCTTCACTTTCCTGCCCCTGCAGAAGGAGTTCTGCCCCTAACCACAGCACAGGAGAAGAGCAGTGGTGGCCCTGCCCCAGCACGGGTGGGGATACTTGGCACTGACATCCCTCCGTAGCAGCAGAAATAGGTCCCATTTCCCACCTTCTTCCACTGCCCACATCTCCATCTCTTTTTCTCAGCCTTCTTCTCACGGCTCGCCCCATGCCAGGGGCACCTCAGCACAGCCTGCCCCGAGCATTTCCCTGCCATGGCAGCACCCCCCAGGGGAGAAGTTCAGAGGCAGCTTTGAGTTCTGGTGTGCTATCACAGGAGAACGTTGCTCCCCTATTTAGGAACACAATGTGAGGTTAAATTAAGTTCTTGGAGACCCTCTAAAAGAAAGGAATTACGTTTTAGGACATATCCTAAAATATCCTACCCTTTCTCAAAGTATTTTCCTTTTATGTTCCCCAAGGAGAGAAAGCGCAGTACCAAGTAAAAGTGTTATTGTGTTACCAGCTCTGAGAATTAGGGATTAAGGGCTCTCATGTTAACTGTTGTTTGATTTAAGAGACAGCCAAAAAACCTGCAAGTGGCACAAAAATCATTTTACTGCATCAACTTTTATATGCATTTAAAATTCCAAAATAATTAGTCTATCACCCAGTGCTGCCATTTGAATTGGAATCAAGGCCCATTTTCATTTAACAGAGAAATGTCAATTAGAGCTGCAGGAGTCATTGATTTTTTTGGTTTGCTGGCCAGATATTAAAAAAAAAAAAAAAAAAAAAAGAGAGAGAAAGAGAAAAGAAGTGCCTCGTGTCAGTCTGATTTTTTTTTTTCCCCTCTTCCTATGAAATGAAAACCTGAATATTCTGGACGAACAGGATCCAGTACACACAGGTTTTATGATAATGTCAGTTGCCCAAATACAGGCAGATATAGTTCGAGATGTGCTAGCATTCCCAGGCCTGGGTGTCAGGTAGGACGCAGGACCCACAGGACACCCTTGCCCTGTGAAGCAGCAGCAGCAAGAGGCAACACCATCTCAAATGTCAATAGATGCCTCTGTGTGGGACACTGAATCGAGGTTTCTGTGTCACTGGATCATTTTTAAATACAGAATAAAAGAGTTGGAAATCTATTTAAAAATGCTACCTTAAAAGAAAGAAAAAATGTTACATTTAAACTTTCAAGATTTTGGCTTGTTCAGGGCTGTTTTTCAGGAGCCTTGGGATCAAAAGGAAATCAGTGCAAACCTATGCAATGCTCTGGCCAAGCTACAGCAGCATTTTCTAGGGGAAGAGGTCCTTGATGGGGCAGTTTCACTCGCCTTGCCGGAGCTCTGCACAATGTGAGGGTTGTATTCGGTCTGGCATAGTAAGAAAGGCCCAGAGGATGCGAAATTGTCCAAGGCCAATGCTAATCTTGCAGCCCTTCATACGTAGAGCCGTATCACAACGGGGCAGGTCAGAATGGTTTCTAACCTCTCCAGAATGAGTTGAGGACTTCTGACCTCCCCACTTCCCCCTCTGGACAGACCTCATCATGATTGCCAGGTCAGAGAAATACAAAAGTCTTACTTGAAGTCAGGAGGAAAGGGAGAAAACCCTTTTCTGTTACAAAGTACAGTAAAGAAGATTGAAACCTATAACCCTATTGCTTTATACAGTTTATAGCCTCTCGATATTGCGTGAATGCCAGTTGCAACTGTCAGAGCTCTTCCATTATTCTCCTTAATCTCCCCTTGTGTGGGATTTGCATATCCCACCTGTCAGTCTGGGTGGAAGCTCCTCATCATCTCCCAAACACTTTACAGAGACCAGATTCACACGACAAGCCTTTCTTCTAGTCCTCACGGATTCTCTTTCAGCCACTGCTTGCTTTTAGTGAGTGGCTATTCTTATTAACAATTTCCCACATATCCTATTTCATATTCTGTATATGAAAACCTTATATTTTAGCCAGTCAAGAAATATATCTAGAGATGGACTGCACCACAGAAAAAAGAAATACTATGGCTATTGACTCATTTTTGCCAAATCTCACACACACACACAAAATCAATGAAAAAAAAACCTCAACACTTTCTGGTTAAAGAAATAAAGTCCTACTCAAAGTTACAGGAAAATTTCCATTGTTTTCTCTCACTGAAGGCTTGTTTTTAAAATAGACTTCATAGCTAGAATGGATGTAAAGTATTTTATGATCTACACAGTAGCAAATCTAGTTCAGAAGACCAAAATTTGAAACAGAGGACTTTTAGCAATACTTTAATTTGACTTGATTTTTTTCTGGTTTAAATCTCAATTTTTGTTTCCTCACTTTTTATTCAGCCCTTCCTAAATACATTCGCATTAGCTCTAGCAAGAGATTAGCCTGATACAGTCTCAGCACCTGCTGCATTATACTATTAATACTATTATATATTGTTGTAATATGTAAGCAATACATACTACATCTCACTGAAGCATTTTAATGCAGGCATCCTCCTCAGATGAATCTTTTTTGGGACCTGTTTCCTGCACCCTAGGAACCAATCTAAATGCAAAGTGACTGACAGTGGGGTCATTCCTCACCGTGGGTCTCACTGCACAGCTGGCTACGGGCTCCACAGCCACATTCGTTTCCTTAAAACTCCTCCTTTATAATAATGCAAATGCCATGGGAGGAAACGAGCGATGGGTGCAGCGTCATACAACGTAATGTCAGTCACCCACAGGATGATGCTGGCAGGTTCTTCATCCATCCCTAGTACCTATACATTGGAGCCACAGCTCTGCCAGCAAGGGAAGGACAGAGAGTACCAACCACAGCCCGTTGCATGAATACAGCATCTGAGCAAAGAAGCCTCAGAGTGAGAAGATGTGAAAAGTGACATTTTGATTTTGATCCCCCATTCTGGTCTGAACAGAGGAACACTGGCAATTTAAGATACTTTTGCCATGTCTTTACTGTCTTGCTTGTAAAAGGGAATACATTCGTTATCATCTGCATGGAACTGTGTTCGTCAAAAGCAAAAAAATTCAAGCTCTTGGGAACCCGACTCCTAGAAATTCACAGTTCACTTTCCACAATCTGTCTTACAAGCAGATACGGAAAGAACAGTGCTTGCTTGATTTAGCAAGCCAGAGGCTGAAAGGGAATATGATCACAGCCTGTAAAATAATTCCAGGGGGTGTAAGTGCCAGGGAGGGAAAATAACTTTAATTAAAAGGCACATGCACAAATAAAGAAAAAAAATATATTAATCTAAATTGCCCAATGGCAACCTTAGAACAGAAATCAGACAGAAGTTTCCAACAACCAGAAAACTAAGGCTTGGAACAGCTATCCAGAAAGGAAGGCGGCAATAGGAGGGTGGGTTGAAAGAAACCCGACTGTTTTTAAAATGCAGTTTGATCAGTTTATGGCTGTAGGATGCAGTACCTGCTGCAGCCCTGTACCCTTCTTGAAGTTCCTAAAGTAGGTTTGAACGCTTCAAATGAAAATCCAACAGGTTATTCACAATTACTTTGTCCAAGAGGAAATACAGTGCATTGGAAATACATAGGCATTGGAAATATATTGGTGCACTGTTATTCTGCCTTACCTGTGCTCAGTTTGTCCTGTCGATAACATCAAGTAAAATCTTGCAAGTAATACCTAATGTAGAGTCTCATCTTGCCTAAAAGCTCTCCCATAAAATACCTAACTTTTCTCCTGTTGTCTAGTGTAATCATCTGACAACAGCAATGATGACCTTGGAGGCTTCATCCTGCACTGGACCCATCAGTTGTATTGATTTTCTACTGTGGATGGAATATAAAACCTGTCTAGCCATGGTTGTTTTGCATCTGGCCCAGACTCCATCTCCTCTGTTGAGGATCTTCTGTTGTGGAGGACCTTGGAGAAGCTCAGCTTTGTCTTTCCAACCATATAAAGAAGTTTGAACCAGCTGTTTAAAGGTATTGTGGCCATGAAAAAGCTGATCCCCAGGGGTACAGCAAGATAAATGCTCAAATTCTTTACCAAAGACTGAGATCTACAACATCCCATCCAGGAGAACACTCCACGCAGAGCAAGGCAAAAGTAAACTGCCTTATTAAGTGAATGTGAAACCCATGCTGCTTTCCTTCACAGTACGACATTAAATCATAAGCTATAGCACCAAGGCTCTTGCTTCAACTCCCTAACCTTCTGACCTCCAATTTTTTTGCTGTTGCTCCAGGGTACTTTCAAAGGAACAAGTAAGGCACTAATCTCACCCCAAGCCAGCCTAGGACAGAAGCAGTCTTGGTTTCCTGTAAGCTCTGAGAACCATCCATATCCCAAAAGCTCATAATGGACATCTCCTAGAGGTTTGCTTCTGTCCATTAAAACCAAGTCTCTCTCTTAGCTCCACACACAAATCTCTGCTAGCTGTTTTCTCCTAGTCTATAGCAGAGCATTAAGGGAGCTATGGGGACTTCACATCTACAGTGTTTGGATACACCACATCAGGAAGCATGTTTAATATCTCTGTGAGCTAGGAAGCCTGCCAGCTTCCACATTGATGACAAAATTTCTCAGTGGTGTAAAAAGGCAGGACATCTCATTTGTGTGTCTTGTAGCAGAGATTTGAGAAAGATTTTCTCTCATAGGATCTTTTCTGCCAGTTTCTGCAGAGGCCAGTGGAAAGACTCTCAGGATGTCAATGCAGGTAAATTAAACAATACCTGGACCTATTCACCGGCTCAATATTCTATACTCTTTTAATACTGTCAAAGCGGTTCCAGGCAGGGTGCTGGCATGGGCCAGTTAACACCTTCCTGGCTCATTCCCAGACAGTCTGGGACTCAGTACAAGCCAAAGACCATTTCCAGCACCTAGTTTAGCTGCAGCCACTCTTCTCTGTTTTGCAGACTGAAAGAGCTGAGGATTGTGGAGATACCAGACAGCCTTGAGTGGCCTCACTCACCTCCACTGGAGTCAGAGAAAGCCTGTATTTTAGTACACTCCTGGTTGCATCCACGTCAGTCATCTGACAGTCCAGTCTCCGTACACCTATGCTCTCCTCAGGGGAGCTCCTGCTGACTCCCCTGGTGAAAAAGCCAAGGTAGACAGGAGGGATTAGTGCCCATGTAAAGCGTGTGCCTACAGATGTGAGCTGGGAACGCTCCAAATGTGTGGCCGCAGATACTGTGCTGGAGGGTAAGGGGTCCAGGGAGTACCTAAAGTCATTGACAGGCCAAAACAATCCCTGATGTGAGACAGTTTATGCTGGTGGAGTTATACCTGGATGACTTGGACTACTATTTATTATTCTTACTGTACCTGTGGCCAAGCATACAGCGAATTCATCCCCAGAGTAGAATGCCATCAGTTAGATGGTGCACATGCTTGACATGAAATCAAAGGCAAGCCTGAAAGAAGCTGCAAACACCAAGGACAATCCCTTACAGAAATCAGGAGTCCTTTCTGGGGTCTCTTCTCCTCTATCAGAAGCATTACAATTGTATGTAAACCACTACCAAAATAAGCATATAGGGAACCACACTGAAGCTGGCAGAATCAGGTACATTGCAATAGAAAAACTTGCTGGTGACAGTGCTTTAATTTTCCAGCTTTTCCATCTGAAGGGATCTGAAATATTTTGAGCTTTGTTTTGGATTTTTCCTGTACTCACAGAGATGCTGCAAACTACGATCATCCTCATAGTGCTCTTGTGCCTGGGTGAAAGGCAAAAGCACTTACAGAACACATGAGACTGAAAATGTGAAAAGGTGTGTTGCATCCCCCTGCTGCGGCAGGGAAACGCAGGCAGGAAGGCAGCAACTGCCGCTGCTGGAGTGCAGCCAGGGTACCAGGGTTACACAGCATCCCTCGCAAGCAGCGCCATGGGATCCTCTGCGACCCCCATGCAGGCAGAACTACATACATTGTACCCTAAAGGAAGCATTTCACCCCAACCCCCTCCCACTGCCAGCTCCTTGACAGATGAGCGCCCAAAACCTCCCCAGAGAGATATTGGGTCGGTTCCACTTTGGGCTTTCCACACCGTTGCTTCAGCTGAGCCCCGACAAGCCTGTTATGCATCCATGTCCTGCTGGGGCCCAGCTTCATTTAGTGTTGTGAGGGTGTTGCAATCACAGCACTGCCAGAGCCCCCAGCAGCAAGGTGGGAGCACAATCTCCCCTTATGCAACGCAACCCGCAGCTCTTTAGAAGGACAGAGGCAAAACATTTCCTCACAGCTCCCTGCAAACAGTTGTACACCAAGACATGCAGAAAGTAAACCAGTCCCTAGCATTAACAGTCCATACTACCACAGTGGGCAGAAACATGTATACGTATATCTAAGCACATGCATAATAAAACATGTATATAATAAGAATATATGTGTCTTGATAAATGTACAGATTAAACATAATTGCTGTGATGGACCAGGAAAACTGATGCCTGCTAGGTGACTTTTTAAATCAGGAGGTTTTTTCTATAGCAAATGGGTCACTTTAAACCAGTGTCGGCCTCGATTCAATTTGTATGAACAGACCTGAGCTCCTACAAGGCAGCTTCTGTTCACACAAGTACGTAAGAGACAGGCTAGCTGACTTGTGAAGAAAGGGGAAAAGTCCTTCAAAATGGAGATGACAAGCATTACTCTGTCAATTAATTGATTAAAAAGCTCCTGATGAGACCATAAAACCATGTCCCAATTAACTAGGGCTGAACCCCACAGTGAGGTGCTTATGACATCCGCTGTAATTCTAAATTGGGTGGCTGTGATATACCTCAATACAATCTATAACAAAAGGAATTCATAATGATTAGACCATTATTTCAAAATGTTACCAGGCTCCTCGTACTAAAAGCTGAAAAGGAGACCAAGGATTTGTGCCAAGCAGCCAGAAACCTTCTGGCATTACAGCTGCAGACACCTTAGAGGAGAAGAGCCCAAGTCCCACTTTCTCCTGGGAAGTTGTACGGGCAACAACCATGTCATGCCAGCATCCCTTTCTCTCTTATTAGAATTCTGCTTGCTGTCTCCAGGAGGCAAAGGGACAGAAGTTTGAGCATTCAGACAGCCAGATCCCCCCACTTCTGCTAGTCCATGAGCAGAGTTAATGGCAGGCAGAAAGCATACCAGGCAACTCACTCTGCCTTCGCCAGGCCTCAGTCCTGTGGCTCGAGGTTACCTTCGCAGCAGAGGCTGGAGGGATACAGGGCTCAAGTTAACTTGGTAACTTTGATGTCATGACTATTGCTCCAGCCTGGAAACCTGCTTCTCTGACTGGTTTTGTTCTGCTTGGCTCATGTCAGAGCTGTTTTGCTGCTATTCACGAGAAAGGTCCAGGTTACAGGAAAGAGACAAGAACTGTCTCATTCTAACATCTCGGTCACAAGAGGCAAAAAAGCAGCTTTATCCCCTGCACAGAGACACCTCGGAGATGACGTCCTGATGCCCGCCAGCATCTCCCCATCAGCAGGGCCTGGAGATGAGCCCTTGGGCTGATGTGGGGCCCCAGGGCAGGGAGGAGGAGGAGCAGCGCCGGAGGGGTTTTCCCACGCCTCGCTTGCGGCTGAGCCTCCCAGGGTCCCGGCGAGGGTTACCCTGGGGGGAACGCAGAGTGCAAGGACAGGATGGATACCCCCCAGATCAACCTTTCCCCTCCCCGCCGCGGGCGGTGGCAGTGGTTTATCCTTCTCTGCCTCCAGGGTGAGGGAGAAGTGGGATGTGCTCTGGTTTATCCCTCTCTGCCTCCCGGGTGAAGGAGAAAGGGGTTGGAGGGGGCTGTGCTCAGCGGGCGGGCGGCGGAAAGTTTTTTTTGCTCCAGAAGAATGGCCCTTTTGAAGCACTTCTGCCCCACTGCACACTGCTAAGCGAAGCCAATCCCCGGCGCCCGGAGGCGCAAATCCCCCTTCGAAGAAGAAAAAAAACCAGCACCCCCCATCCCCTATCCTACCCCACAAAAAAAAAAAAAAAAAAGGGAAAAAGAAAACAAGGACAAAAGCAAACCCACCGCCCGCACCCCGCCGGCCCCCCGCGGCGGCGGTACTCACGCTGCTGTTGTGCCCCGACCAGTGCACCATGGCTTGGTTGTGCGCCGAGTCGCCGGCGAGGGCGAAGGTGGTGCTGCCCAGCCGCAGCTCCTCCAGCCCGAAGCGGGCGGCGCCGGCGTCCCCCGGCTCCCGCCCCGCGGCACCGCCCGGCCCCGCGGTGCCCCGCGGGCTGCGGCCCCGCCGCCGCCGGCCCGATCCCGGCCGGCCGCCCGCCGGGGGCGACCCCTGGCCCCGGAGAGGATGGTCCTCGGCAGGAGCCGCCGCCGCCGGTCGGGGCCGGCTCTCCCCGGCCACTTTCTCGGGTTCCCTCGTCAATCGCCGGGTCTCCCAGCCGCTGAATTTCGTCCCCGCGCGAGCAGGGGCGAGGGTCGCTTGCAGCCCGGCATCCTCCGCCTGCAGCCCGGCCCCTTGCCCTCTCTCACCTCCCTTCTCCCCGGGGAACCTCCTCTGCTCCTTTTCTCCTCTGTCGGTCCTCAAATGCATTAATAATCCCTGCTGCGGATGTTGCTGCTGCGGCTTCACCTGGGAACGGCAGGATCTGCAAGTTATTTCTGCACCGGTAAAGCCAAAAGTGAAGAGGAAAAGCCATGTCCAGTACAGGAGAGCAACGTGCCAGGCTGGGTACCAGCCAGCAACTTTTTCCATCGCTGCTGACTGCTGATGAGTGCGAGGGAGAAAGAGCAGGAAGGACAGAGCAGGAGCGAGTAAGCAGGGTGCTGCCGATTTACCCGCCGCGGGGTAAACACAGCGAGAACTCCATAAAGTTTCAGAGTCTGCTGTTATTAGATGCAGCCGGGGGGCAGACGAGATTGCTTTCTTTCCCCCTCTTTTTCCCCCCTTGTTTTCTTTTCCTTCTTTTGCACTTTTTCCTTTTTTTCCCCTCTCTCTTTTTTTTTTCCCTCTTTTCTCTTTTTTTTTTTCTTCCCCCCCAAGACTGGCGTTGCTGATCAGGCTTTTGATGGAAGGCAAAGCCACAACCACACGGGGGAGGAGCTGAATTCAGAGAGAGAGGGAGAGAGAGAGGAGCAAATCCTGGCTGGTGATTTCTCCTGGCTGCCGCTGTGGAAGTCACAGCTCGCTCCTCTCCCGCTCGCTCTCTCTCTGCTCCCTCTCACTTCGCCGCTTCTGCATCACACTCCTCCCGCAGCCGCCCCACCAGGACGCCCCGCGTGTGTTTCGTGAGTGATTGGTTACTCACTCCCCCTCTCTCTCACACACACAGAGCACACACACGCACTGCAAGAAGGACTTACCCCAACTTTTAAACTCATGCCATCTGATACCTTCCTGCCCCGTGCTTCCCATCAGCTCAAACCCGTATAACCTGCTCCCCAACATACTAAAACCACCGCACTATAACTGGAAGCAAATGTGCAAAGTGAAGGAGCAAAACATACATATAAGGATACGTACATGTGTGTATAGTCTTTCTAGAGGAAATATTTTAATTCGATTAATTAAGTGGCCTTAAATGTCAGCGCAGGCTCTGAAATGTCCCTTTCTTTCTCTCCCCCTGTGACTGATGTAAATGCCCTGGAGTTACTGGGAATAGGCGCCTGTGCCTGATTTCACAGAGGGAAAGTCGCTTTTCTACCCCTCTGTTCCCTCCTCTGTTCCCTTCCTTTGCTTTCCTGTGCAGTCATTTACAGTAGCTGCCGACGTTTAGATAAATCACTCAGGCATGGCAGAGATGTAGTCACATAACTGCTGATGGAGACAGGGATAAGATTCCCCACCGCAGGTTTATCAGCAGAAAAAAAACCCCAACAAACCTTTCTGCTCTGTCTCACGTTTATAGGACCAGCAATTTCTCCCACAGGAGCTGTGCTCTTCTCTCACTAGATTTCTTCCCTACAGAGTAGTCACTAGTGGCGGCCAGAGGAGATCACCAAACCCTCATGGCAGAGGTTGGTGTCTGTCGGCCGTGGGAGCCGCTGGTCCCTTACTGCAGGCAGCACTGTTGGTGACTGCCCACGCAGCATGACCGGGGTCTGAGCTTTAACAGGCACTTGCAAATGTCCACGGGCTTTAAAACTGGAGGGAATTAAAGACTCTTCCACTAGAATTTTATTCCATCCCCATCTGCCTGCTTCCACCCATTCCCATTTGATTTCTAGTAGAGTTTATTTTTTAATTTATGTTTTTAATGTTTCCTTCCTGATATGGAAGACTTTCTTGTATTTTTTAGCAGGGCATTTCAGAAAGAGATTTACAGATTTATTCCACATTCTTCTACAGATTTCACTCAAATGCTCACTGGTGACAAGTCTTGGGATATTAGCACAAGACCACAGGCAAAGGGAGACTCAGTGTAATTGAGGCTGGGCATAACTTCATGCTGTTTACAACAATGATGGATTGTCTGCAATATAACCGCTAGACCTCAGCTAAATCTACTGTAAACCAATTAACTGCGTACCTGTTTCCATATCTCCTAGCTAAATGGTTACTATTAGTTACAGCCTGTCAGTAATAATAATTAACACTTTGCACTCAAACAACTCCTTTCCTTTACTAAGCCCAAAGGTCTTCACAAAGGCCAGTGAATTTTATTCTTGTTGTATAAATGAGGGAAACTGAGTCACAGTGCGATCAGCAAAGCAGCAAGGATTAGAGATGGAACTACCTTACTATCAACCCAATCCTTTGTCTTCTGTACAACAGATTGACCAGATGGATCTATCCCAAAGGATGCACTAAAGAGTGACACCTTCCTAGGACAAGTCTCTTAAAGAAGCTTCAATCTAAAGGGATGAAATTCAAAGAGGTGAGTGGGTGAGACAGAAGAAGAACTTGGAAGAAGGAAAGAATAACAGGTCAGAGAAAATTTCTCCTGGGATTGTAATAGAGGTTTGCATGCCAAGGAGTGGCTGAGGCTAATGAGAGAAAAAAATCTAGCTGTCTCATTTAGGCAGATGATTATCTCTGGATTGTGATGAGTGACCAGTGAGTGATATGGTAAAGCACACTGTGAGTATACTACACCTGAAAAGTTCTTCAGCAAATGCACACAAGTCAGTCATGGAAAGAAAATACCAATTCCGACCTGAGGACTGCAGCCAGTTTTTCCAGCACTTCCCTTGTTGTAGGTGGATATAAGACAGAGATGTACAGTACAAGCCTTTCCCTGATTTTATTTCCTGGAATCATCAGTTTAGGAGATTCCAGCAGCAGCAATCGCACCTGATCCCTTATGTTTATTAGCTACGGATGGACATGTCTTCCCTAAATTTGTCTAAACCTTATTTATACTCTTGGTGTCTGAGGCATGCTGTGGTAGTCAATTTTACAATCTGATTATGTGTGCTTTTGAATACTCATGGTCTACACTTATCTGAGACAGACATTTTAAATCGCCATAATCTAATCTTGTTGCCAGCCATCTTTCTGCCACAGATGATGTGATGACTGAGCCATCAGAGATATGAAGCCAGAGTCTTTGGCACAAAAGAATAATCCCCTGTCTTCTGATGTAAGCGATAGCTTTCTCAGGTGGGAACTACAGTAAGCCCCTACGCTGTCATTGGGGAGGGCTGAACTCAAATACTCAGCCAAAAAGAAGCACTGGTGTGTAGTGAGCGGACTCCATGGCCGTGCTCATGGGAAAGGAAAGCCTGCACTCGTGGGTATCCTGACCTGAGGTTACACCTGATCCGACGTTTTGACAGCACATGCTACACCACACGTCCAGCTCCAACCCCTGATGTTTTCCAACAGAGCTGCTACACTAGCTGATGAGGAGAGTGCTCTTCTGTTTCACACAGACAATATTGCCTCAAGGGACGGGAGAAGAACGAGCCCTGGGGGCTGTGGGACAGGAGACAATTGTTGACACTGTAAAACATGATGCTATGAGAGCAATTGAAAAATGCAGGTCTCAGCTGGCCTCTTCAACCTCTCCCTTTACCAGGATAAGCAGTGGCAGAGGGTGTTCCTCTTTGCCAGGGAGGAACTACTGCCAAGGCAGAGATCTGCACAGTCATGAGAGGGTTTGAGCAGGTTCTCACTTTTGGGGTCAGGAAGCAGAAGCAGGAATCTAGTGAAGGGAGTAGATACCAGTTCTGGGTAGCTGATGCAGTGGAGCAAGCATCTTCCTAAGGATTTATATAGCCTTGAGAAGAGAAGCAGCAACAGAAGGAAGTGCATCTGAGTATACAAATCTTCACTTGGGACCAGGCAGGTTCAGAGACAAGTGGAAATACAGGCTTGGTCAAGGACATAAATCCTTATGACAATGATTGCTATAATCTACCATCTGCAGGAATCCTTTCCTCCGGAGTGTTTCACACTCACAATCAGAGACTACTTGTGAAAATGTGGTCCCTGATGCCTCCTGACTCTGCAGGATTCCTGTCTTCTGAAACATGCTAGACAATGGAGCCTGCATGACAGAAGCACCTCAGGGACTATGCCAACATTGCCTGCACTTTGATGGAGTAGAAAGGGAGAAAGAGGAATGAAAGAGAAAGAAACAGAGCTGAGTGGGTTTAATCAGCTGAGTTTTCAATACAGGACAGGGGCATAACATAGCCTGAGCTATCTTGCACTCAAATGTCTTTTAGGCTAAGCAGTAAAATGTCTCTCTAGTAAATATTTGTATAATCAGGATTTTGTGAATCTACACCCATTTTAAATCATCAGTTTCCTCTGTAAAGGCTGTGTAATGAAGGGAGCCCAAGAACACTGCTCCATTGATTCCTATCAAGCCACGGTGAGTGATGAATACTGTAGTTCGACATTACACATAATTCCTCCAAAAGGAATCTCTGTTTGAAAAAAAAAATAATTACAGATCAGGATACAACAAGGCTTGTTGCAGCTTCCCTAAGGAGAAAAAAAAAAAAAAAAGATGGCTCTCAACTGTAAATATCACAAAAAGCTTTTCTTTTCTTAATAGGTTCTGGATGCTTCATTCTTTAAATAAAAGAGGGACTAATTATATACATCAAAACAACTATTTCCAAGTGCCTCTTATTTCACTGAACAAATGGAAATTATTTACCTGTGTAACTTGTTTTGTAGCAATATTTATATAGTTGTTACAAAGGTCTTATCAGAGCTAAATCCTAGGACCTCACATAGGGGCAATGCATTTGGCACACAAAAATTATTTGAAAAAAATCTGGAACCGAAATAAAATCTGTATCTTCTTTCCACTGAATTTCATTTCCCTCTCTCGGATTATTTTTGGAAGGGTGATCGAACTATTTATTTTTAACACTAATAATTCCTCTAAATTAATTAACATGAAAGCTCTCCTTTGTTATTCCAGACAATCAAGCCCCAAACCAGTGCCATCCCAAAATTAAGCTGCTGCAGCTTTTAACAGGGGGTCCCATTCATCTGCAAATGTGATGCGATTTTGCTTTAGTTGCCATAAATATTAACAGCAAGGGCTTTTTGTTCTTTTACTCCCTCTTGCTGCAGCCTGTTGCAAAGACTGAGGTTTAAAGTAATCTCAAAAAAAGTGCAAGACTTTGCCACTTTATAACTTAAAGAGCCATTTTGCTTTGCTAAATCCTCAGATGGAGATTTCAGATAGCAATTTATCCGGCAAGGAGAGCCAGGTGGCGAGCAGATTTGATCAGTGTGATTGCCTCTAAGTGCAGGAAAGTACTCAGCACCCATACCTGTTGCCAATTTTCCTTAACGCACTGTTTATACTGAAATATCTAGTGATGCTTATCGGCCAGCAGCTCGCTCTGGGGACAATAGAAGTTGTCTGGATCTTTCTCCTCTGGAAAATCTCTCACGTAGGCTCCTCTATTTCACTTCAACTTCTGGATCCAAAGGGTTTTCACACCATCCCACCACAGATGGCAAACCTCATACCCATGGCGCAGAGTCTGCATTCTACTCTTTGGGTCCAGACCTCCTTCCTGCTCTTACAGCTGCAGAAACTTCCCGGGCCAGCTTTGCACAATTATTTCAGTGATAAACCAAGGGTGGATTTGCTATGGGAGGAAGGGAGCATGCAACACTCCCCTCTCCCCCCAAATAAGCTTGTACTCCCAGTCACATACTGAAGCAATACTCGTGTCTGCACAACTACCACATCCACAATGATGTTGAGTCCAGCCCTCTTTGCCACTAGACTTTGCTTACTTATAGACCCTGGCATTTAATCCCATTTCTTCTCTAGTGGCATCTGGTCCTCTGTGATGGCCTTGCATTTTATTGGTTCAGTGATCCTATCCCCCTGTGATCTGGAGACATCAACCCATTGCCACCCTGCACTCCTGAGTGCTGCTCCCCTGTCAATGGGGATTCAGGAGCCGAAAACACCCCAGGCCACAGAAGACAGTTGATGAGAAAATTTTCTGCTTGAAATTCCCAGCTGGCATTCTCTCTTGATCAGCTTTTGCAGCCTAAGAAACCTGGAAAGCTGCCCTGAAAAGGTGGTCTTAGATTCTGCTGGGTTTCGTAGTTTAGTTGAGTGTAAAGTAGAATTGCAAGGACTGCACTTGTATTAGCACTGCACGTACTCAGCTAGTTCTCTGAGCTTGCAGCTAAGGAAAAAACTGAGCTGGAGCTCAGAGCTAGAATGAGCTTTATTATAACAACTTTTAAACTAGTAAACATTGGCGGAAGGAGAAAGCCTGAGGTGTATCTCGTAGTCAAGTCATTCACCACCAACCAATATGAATGATAACCACAGGGATGACCCAGCAATTGTCACATTTCATCCTGACTGTTTTAAAGCAACCCCATAATACCCAGAAGGTTTATGCCATCAATAACTGAAATGTATGCTGTGGACGTTTCCAACCACATGAAAGGCAAGAATGTAACAGGAAAAATGAAAATGGCTTTAGCAAAAGCAAGTAATGCTTGACCAACTTGATTGTCTTCTGTTACGCAATAGCTGACTATTGTAACACCGGCTTCCACAGCAGTCTCATGGTAAACTGAGGAAGTATGGGCAGGTCAAAGCAATTGACAGAGGTTTGAAAGTTTGCTGGACTGCTAGTCTTAAAAGGTGAGAATCAACTGACTGGAAAAGGTCTGGGAATTGCACTTGGGTCTCTCTTTGCAAATAAGGGAAAGTGTATATTCATCTGCCTTTGGCAAAGCATCATCAGGAGATCAGAAGGAATTATAACCTCTTCCTTCTTAGCACTGGGGAGGCTAACCATGGAGTACTGTTTCTGGTGTGGGTTCCCAGTTCAAGAGAGACATGGAGAAACTGAAGGAAGGTTATACCAAGTGGAGGGTTACCAAGGTGGTGAGCACACAACCTACAAGGAGACAGTTGAGAGCTGGGCTTGTTTAGCCTGGAGACTAAACAGCAATTAAATGTCAGTCTATGACTACTTGAGAGGGAGTTAGAAAGATGAAGAAGCCAAACACTTCTTGGTTGTGGCAGGTGCTAAAACAAAGAGAAGACAAAATTGGTGTTTAAAATGTTCAGACTGAGAATTAGGAAAAGTGCATCCAGGAAGATAATGCCACTCCAGGACAGGTTTGTTAGATTGTAGAATCTCCCTTGGGAAGACAGAGCTATGGCCAACCTGATCTAATAATGATGGCAGCCTGGCTTCAAGTAGGAGGTTGATCTCGCAACCAATATTTCTTTGAATATTTGAATCTATGAGAGGTAAAAAGTTCAAGAAGATTACAAGTCTACACTAAAGGCAGGAATAAATCCCATCTCTCCCCAAGGTAAAATCAGTAACCTGTTCCAATGACAAATGATTCCCAGGTTCAGCATGAGCTTAGATGCCATCCTACAGTGAAATTCAGATTCCTCCAGAGACCAGTCCAGTTCTTTCATTAGGTGCCTGCCTCTCCAGCACTAGTTTAACAAACCAGTGGGCACTCTTAGACAATTTCATCCTCTTGGGTCCCATCCCACCTACCTTAAGTATTGTTACCAAGTTTTGTTGCCAGACCTTTGCAGAGTCCTACAGGACTCCCAGCATTTGTTTCAGAGTGGGGTAAACTGGAGTTCTAGGTCTAATGTAATGCTACTACCGGTGGTGGCATCCTTTGGCAAACAACAGTCAGGGACAGTTGCGCTATAACATCCTAGATTTGGCCATACTAAAAGACGTGGACTTTACCTTACGCTCTCTGCTGTTCCCTCGGGCATGTATCTGTTCTACGTCTGGCTTTCAGCATGTTCCTTTCTCTTCTTTTCCTTCCTTTCCATGACCAACAGAAGGTCCTTGCAGGTATTCAAAATCAGTTGCAGGTTGCTTAGCTGTGTCCATTCAGTCATTTTCATTCCCTCATCTTCTAGGCCTTTCCAATTCATGGGATCGTGGCTGTGGGATGCTGCTGGTTGTCTTGCAACCCTGAAAATCTGCAATTTGAAGCAGACTGATCAAGTACAGATAATAGTTTCCTGTGAACAATAAATAACACTCAAAGCATCTTCCATAGAGTCAGGATACTTCAGTAACATAAATCTTCTTAAAAGCCTAACAGGCATAAAATCATTTGTATTTTCTACCTTTTTTAAAGATTACTGAACTTTAGTCATCGCTGGGGAAGTTCACCTGACATTCTATCAGCTCTGGGTTTATCTGTATCGACAGGACAATAAAAATTCTTGTCTATCACTCTACCGCTGTCACCTTTGGCTTCTTCACTTGGTTGTGGAAGAATTTAATGGAGGTAAGAGAATAATGATGAAGAGAAAAAGATTACAAACTTAATGGCCTGTGAATGCTGTTTATAGTTTGTCATCATTACAGATGGTGTTTTCTTGCTTGTGCACCTTGCCTGATTTCTCTTAGCCGGAAGTGTTGACAAAGTAGAGGTTCCAGGTACAACTAAAGATAAAATGTCTAGTAGAAGAAAGAGAAGACAGAGAAAAAAAAATTATTCTTCTATTGTACCTTTTTACTGCAAGAAAAGTAAAAAAAAATATTAAAAAACAAGAACCCTTGAGGCTGATTGAAGATGTGAGCTTGCTCATTGACAGTACTTTATTTCAGAACTGAAAAAATGACCAGGCAAAAATTTCTGTGAGGCAACACTGTCCTGCTTCACTGATGCATCATTTCTTAAGTCATGGTCAGAAACCCTCTTCTGGAGACAGCTGCATCATTCACAGAACAACCAGCAGAGCTGTTCGTACGCACACTCCTATGCTACAAAATCAGGAAAGAGAGATCTGGCCATCAGTTAAAAGTGTTTTTACTAACCCAGCGCATTTCTGTCTAAAACAAGTCAGAGGATACTCACATGAATTTTTTTGCTAGATTATGAGCAGTGTGATACTTTCCAACAGACATCAGCATCTGAACATTAGAAGGCATAGTCAGAGACACCTTTCCCATTGGGGCAGCTGTTTGGAAGGTTTTCATAGGATCTACCTGGCCAGAAGCGAAGGCAGATGAAGGGAGGAAAACTTCTTCTGACCTTTTGTCCCTCCAGCCTGGTAGCTTCTTCAACAGCTTCTCAGATCTGTGGCATTCATCTACCATTTGGTAGCTTGGTGGGACAGAGAGAGAAACACCCTTTAATGAGGGCAGAAGAAGTAGTCATGAGAGACAATATGTCAGTCCCATGTTTGGTGAGAAACTCCAGTCTTATGACCACAGGAAGGATTTGGATTGGCTGGTGGAAAATCAAGAGAAAATGCAAAGGAAATCTGTGTTTCCGTGTTGTCAATCTTTTCATTGTGAATCGTGTAGTGAATGTTGAGTTCCTGATGTCATGGCTTTGTATGAGATTATCGACTCTCTTCCTTTGTTTTCTTTTATTTCTTTAAAAAAAATAAGAAAAAAAGAATAGTCCTCCTAACTATGGAGAAGAGCATGAAGACAAGGCTCCTACTGGCTCAAAATCTAATCTGAAGTGTTTCAACACAAAATACAATTGAAAGGTTTCTGTTGTTTTCTGGGGTTTTTTTGGTTTTTTTGTTTGTTTGGGGTTTTTTTGGGTTTTTTTGCTTTGTTCTGGAGCTAATTTTGCCTGCTTGGAAGATTTTTAAAAGTATGTATATTTTAAATATATAGGTACATAGAATATATATGCATATACATAACATTTAAAAAATGCTGTTTTGCAAGCTGAACAAACTGTTGCATAAAGCTTGAAATGAATCTTTGATTTCTGAATCTCTTTTGTCCCTTTTTTAAAATTCAGTTTGGCCAGGGAATTAAATATGGCTTTAATTACTTGAGATATTTGCCAGAACACCTTGCAACATAAAATAATTTATTTCTATAAGTTTGGTACTGAGTTCATTTCTTGACCAGAGCTCTTAGCAATTTATCTGGGACATCTGTGGGTGTAGCACCTGGAAGATTAAGCTATATAAAGCATGTATACAGATACTTGTTTCTGGTAAACAGGACCCTCATAATGATAATTTATTTTAGTGTTAAATTTGGTATTATGTATAAACAACTCTATAAAATAATTTCAAAATGAATTGAAATTATGTCAGTTTTCAGTCAATGCCTTGGAAAAAAAAAAAGGAAATCCTCTCATCTTCAGTCAAAAAAAAAAAAAAGTCTTCTAGAAGAATCAGGTTTATGTAATAAGGGTGATGAAGAAACAAGAAGTCTGACTGTTTAATACATGTATACATACACAAATGTCAGTAAGTAGCCCAAGCAGTGGAAGGAACTCGTAAGCAATGCTTCTGCTGATTTCATTGCCAGCATTCCCTGAGATGCCATTTATTTTCGGGAGTGTTTGCATGTGGATGGTTCTGTGTATTTAATATCTATTCTCACATCAAGGAAGCATAGGGGAAAAACTCCATTTGGATGTATTTTCATGCAATTAATAATAATTCAGGGTTTGTGCTTTTCTTATGCCAGAACTCTGCTTGCCAATGTTTGAGGCCATCCAAGCGCATATATTAGTCCAAGTCTGAATTGTTCTGATTTTCTCCCCTCTTTGAAACAATGTTTGTTCAAAAGATATTAGGTGTGCTTCACTTTCGTCTTCATTCAATCCAAAATAATTTTTTAACATTTTTAATAAGACTCCTTGATATCCTGTTTTAAAATGGTTTCAATTTTCCAGTCTGGCCAAGTCTCCATGTACATTTCATTTCATTTACGTCTGATTGCAATCAGTGGGAGTCTTTTCATTGATTTCAATGGAATTTGGACCAGGTTTGTTTGCAGCATACCTTACATATGTTTGCTGTCATGGAATAAGCCAGCTGTCACAGCAGCAGCATCCAGGGAATTTGAGAGAACAAAGAATAAATCCAAGATCTTAGAACTTGCTTTGGAGGAACTTAAGCAAGTCCTGGTTTATTAGTAGTGACTGCTCTAAATAACACATCTTGAGCATCTGCCCTTTCGCTGCAGTAAGAGCTTCTTTTCTGATTCAGTCTCTCCCAGCAGTCAGCTCATTTTAATATTTAATACGGTGCCTCGGTCTCCTGCAAGATTCCCTTATCATGATTTCAAATCCTCATTGACACACTCTGGGCATTTTGCTGCCTTCAACATCTGCTGAAGGAGTCTTTGAGGTGCAAACTCAACATCTTCTATACAGTTTGGTTCTTTCTGCAGTTTCCAAAAGAGGCAAAAATAAATAAACAAAACATGGGGCCTGGACTGTTTTCCTATTTTGTTTTGTTTTGTTTTGTTTTGTTTTGTTTTGTTTTGTTTTGTTTTGCCACATAGGTGCATCTCTCTGCACAATCTTATTTTGTCTTTGTTGCTTTTGTTTTTTGCCAGACAACATAATTATCTTGATTGGTGGGTGGCCAACAAAGTTTTAATTAGATCCAGGGGGATTTGAGCAGGACTATGTATTAAAAAAAAGGCAAAACAATGTTGCTGGAATTATTGTTTGTTTATGTTGTGAGATCTTCCGTGAAATATGACGTCGCCTCTTTGCATTTCCAGTTCTGTCCTCTCTCCCGCCTTGCTCTTTCACTTGCTTGACAGGGAATGGTGACCTGGCGTTAACATCCGTGTACCGAGGCAACGCTGCCAAAGTGTGCCTGCTGCAAAATGTCCAGCAGCTCAGCCCCTGCCAAACAGAGCCATTGATCCTCCAGCTTGTGCCAGCTCAAAGGAATGTCGGATGCATATCCAGCTTTGTGAAAGGGGTGACAAGTGATTTGGGGCAGACGATTGGCACGGACAACAGTGAGCAACACTGAAGGCAGGGAAGGGACTACACTGGGGAAGTCTTTCTGGCTGGTTATAGATGTTAATTTTTGACTGGAAAAGGGTTGGTTTTATTTATTCCATTGTCTAAAAATATCCCGGTAATGATTTAACCTGAATAGGGGGAGGGGGACAGAAAAATGCATATTGATTTTCTAAAAGCAGGCAGGAACGCTGGTATTTTCCAATTAACGTTCAGCATTAGAGAACAATCCAGCTGGAAAAAAACAGCTAAGCAATACCAAGCTTTTTGCTTTCTGCACTTTTTCTAGTGATATTTTTTCTCATTTAACTTCTTAAAAAAGACCCTTATAATAACTTGGTCCATTTCTGTGGCTAATGGGGATTAACTTGTTGTGGACTTCACTGGAGTGACAATGAAATAACGGTGGTAGGGATCCAACATTCATGCTGTAGCAGAAGGCATATTCATCTAGTAAAGGCTGCCCCTGCTCCTGTGCTACAGAATAGTGCAAGTTTCTTTCCACTTCTCTTTTTTTTTATTCTGTCTGTCATAATATCCATGCCTCTTCCTTCTCATGGCTTTGCGTACTTGAGGTTCACCAGATTCAACAGCAAGCAATGAGTGAAAATGATACCATCACATCCAGCCACCTTCAAGGCCCCCTTAGTGACCGCTGATGGAATGGCTACATCTGAATGACGTGACCAGGAGCGGCCTCCAGCACAAATCCAACAGGCAGCTCAGGGTCACGCCACTGGCTCTCCAGTGAGACCCCGCAAGCGTTAGATCCCGCAGCTGATGTTATGTACCCAGAGCAATGAGCGCTGATAACAGGAAAGCTGATGGGAAACAGAGGAATTACCACATTTCTGAGTAAATATGTGCACATACAGGTAAACATACATTCACATAAATTGAGATCCTTATTTTTTTAAGAGATTTCTGTGGTTTTATCTGAGTTTTCAAGTCTAAGATTTCTGAATTTTTATTTTTCTCTCTTGCAAGTTGCCCTTTTCAAATTATTAACTTGTGCTGGGGTGAACTCTGCGGAGTTCAAGCCACAGCAGAGCTTGTCTGGCCAACAGCATCCACTGTGTTTCCATGTAATTTGTCCCTCTCCTCCCAAATGCTGAGGGGAATCGGGCTGTAGGAAGTCCACATTGGGACTTTCCCCTGTATACAAGTTATGGAAACAAGTGTCAAAACCAAATCCTGCTCTTGTCCTTCCTGGACTTGGGAAAGGTTATGGAAAGCTACAAGCACCCTTTACTACTGTAGAGAGATGGAAATTTTGCCAGATATTTCTCAACAGTTTTGCATAAATTTCAATATATATGTTCTTATTTAGCAAATATTTATTTAGCTATCACTGCAGTTTTCCTTTAAGGGTCTAGCAAGGGCCCAGGGAGAGTGACAAAACCACCAGCTTTTGCTGAGAAATGATACACCCTGCAGTCATACTATGTATTTAGAGTCTGGAGACAAATTTTAGGGCCTGGATTTATTTATAGTGGTTAATAGATGCTTTGATAATTATGTGCATGGGAATGGAAAACAAATTCTCCAGATTAAAAACATAAAGAAAGCTTGTTTGGATTAGCATGATCAACAGAAAGCATCCATTTGATTCTTGGTGTATATATAATTTACTGAGCTGCAAAATAAACATACTCTGCTGTTCCTCTGCTGAAGGCTCCAGCTGTAAATATTTCATTAGTTTAAAAATGTATTGCTATTAGATAGGTCTTTTAGTATTCAGCAGAATCAAGTTTTAAGTAATAAAATAAAATTGTTTCTATTTCCTGAAGTACCTTTTTTAAACATACAATTTCAACTGGCTGAAAATTGCTTTGCCACCTGTTGGGTGCTGGCAGAATCATCCCACGAGTAAGTGGGGTTTTTACTGGTTTTAAAGGTATAACTCAATTCCTGCTCTCATGAGTGCGGGTATAATTACTTCATAACCTGGTCTGTTTCTCCCTGTCCTGCTTCTAGCTTACAGGTCATCGTTGCCTCTAAGAAAAATGGTTCTGCTCCCTGTATTATGCAAAGGAATGAAGACTGGATGAGGAAAGGAGGAAGTTCATCAGGCAAACAGAAATATCATCCACTAAAAGAGAAAGAGGCAGAGCACAAACTCCCTCTGCTCATAAAATACCTGAGAATATTCACAAGCAGCTGGGAAAAAAAGATTTGTGACAAAGGTTGGGTGTTGTCATGGCACAAAGGTCCCACGGGACCATTATAGAAAGACAGGCAGTGACCTACTGACACCATCATTATAGTTTTTCTTTACACAACCAGGACACTTCTAGTGATCTTCCTGCCTTTACTTGAAATGGCCAAAACCCATGCTTTTGTAGAGGATTTCAGGATGGTTTATTACTGAGTTGGGGGGGGTATGGAATTTGTCAGTGTTACATATGGGGATTTTGTGGAATGCTTTGATAGTGTTGGGGTGGGTCTTTCTTTTTATTCGGGAATTGATGGGGTTTGCTGTTCAAAAATCTGACATCCTAAGCCCAGGATTAAAGCTGGGTGCATAGATACATGGGAAGATTTTTCTACTGTATGTGATGTACCAAAGCCACAAATAATGACACATCTGGAAAGAACTCATTTACTGCCCATGTAGAACTTTGGCACTGGGTGCACCGACTATTTCACTTCTCAAGCTCCCCACAAAACAAACTGTGTGCCTGAACATCATGAAGTACCATTTTTTTCCAATTTATTATTTTGCTGCTTGAAATCCTTAATGATTCCCAAACTGAGCATTGAACAAAGTCCACAGTCCCTTCCCATGAAAAATTACAGTCCAAGTTATCCAGGTGTTAAGAGATGTTAGCCTTACATAGAGGAGTTGAAAGCTGTCCAACATTAAATCAGTGTAAATTACATAGCTGGGGCAAATCTTCACCCCAAAAAATTGCAGGATTAAGCCTTCAGATTGCATCGTTAATGTTGGTTGTTTTCAAAACATGGCAACAGATATCCCCTCTTCCTCCACTGAGCATTCAGTCAGGAAAAAACCTGAGAAAGGCATGGTTTTGCAGACTTGGAATCTCTCCTGAAACTTGTTTTCTCTTTCTAACAGTCCTGAAGAACTGTTTTGGTTCTCAGCTATGAATTATGTTTGCAAAGGAAATTCCTTATGTAGGAACAGCTGCATAGGTTTGAGTTTCTAAGGTTGACAGGTGAGTACTTTGTGTCACTTGAAGAGCTATTGAAAACTCTCATGAAATACTGACATTTCAAGACAGTCTCTTCTTTTGCAGAAATCTGAAATAAGCTCAGCCAATTTCACATCTCAAAACTTAAAACATAGATACATTAACTGCTGCAAATTTTATCACTATTTTCTTGTTTCTAAATAGTATTATAGCTGTTTTGACAAACATTGAACTGTTGTAATAGGTTTTTTATTATCAAAATATATATTGAGTTATATGAAAAGTTTCATGCCTGTGGAAAATTACATACAATCTTCATGTGCACATTCTGAATCCTCATTTGGAATAATAATCTAAAAAATGAGATAATTTTCCCTCATATGCTCATGTACGCATATTTGGCACAGAGCTGAAATTATGAACTGAGAACTGATAATACATATCACATATGGTAAAATTCATTAAAAAAAAAAAAAGAATATATTTATGGAACATTTAGGGAGTCTGGAAGGGCTGTCAAGAGGATGCCTGCAGCATTGTTTCCTGTGGCAGTATCAGGTAATTCATCACCATTTCAGCTACATCCTGTTCACAGCAACACTTCTCAAAAGTGCTAACATCATAGATTTCTCAAAAGACTGCTGAACTGACTTCTCAGATTCCTAAACAACTCTCTCAAGAGCTGATGGTACATCACATTGGAAAAACGTGATGAACAGAAAGACGTTATTGCTCTGATTGCATTCAAGTCTGTGTCCAGCTCACACTCCACCACTTGTCCTCCAGGTTCGGTTCAGAGATGGTATTTGTTACTTCCTTCTGTTCTCTACTGTCCTGTAAACTTCCTCACACCAATAAATTTTGAGGATGTAGCTTGGGGAAAGGAGTGACTCCATGAGCTAGCTGAATGCTCAGCTTGGTACCCTGTGCCACTGCAGCTGGATTATGTGCCCTGCCTAATCACTACAGCAGCCAGGTGAGCCCATCTGTGTCAACAGCACCGTAGGTCTGATCTTCAGCTGAAATAGATCAAGGCTGACTCCAGTATGGCCAGCCTGATTTTCCCCCAGGACATGGGCTCATGAATGGCATCTGAGAGTCTAGCTCTGTAACTGCAAAAAACACACTTGGCCTTGGCTCACCCTAGTACTGAACAATGCCTCGCTGTAAATATTTACTGCAATGAAAGAATGGTCTCGAGAAAGACCATGATGTTGGTAACCCCTGGTCTCCCATTCTGGCTTCTGTGTGTGGTGCTGTCTCCTGTGGGCTAAGGAGGAAGGTGTACTGCTTCCCAGCAACATGCAAAAATCATCCTGGGGTGTGCATGTGGCAGGGTAGACTGATGGAGTCCCTCATGCTCCAAAGAATAATCTCTAATCATGCCTAAAATCATGGTGGTTCCTGTCTTGAGGCTGGTAATCTTCACAATGAACACAGTGAGTCAGGGTCACCTGGGATCAAATGCTTGAGAGCGACAAAAAGCAGATGCCAAGGAAGGAATATAAGCCTTGGACAGTCATGAAGTAATACTTCTTTAGAATACTCTCCAATCTCCAGCAGTTTGCAGCCTAGGGACTTCCTAAACCAAACATGGTTTGTATACGTGTGGTAATTCTCAGAGGATTTCCCTTCATGAGCTTGTCCAGTCTCTGCTTGAATCTGTGCAAACTCTACATATCCCCAATGTCCTGCAGAAAGGAATTTCATAGCTACACTCTGTATGAAGAATTACATTTGGTTTCTTTTGAATGTGCCAGTTGTTGGCTATTCATGCATCAGAGAAGAAACAAAACAAGTCATCCAACCTTTTCTCACTACTCAGGAGCAAGAACATTTCTCTACTTAAAGTTATGCACATCTACTAGAATCTAGCCAAACACTGGATAAACATGAAATAAAACTAATTGGCATTTCATACACTTCCAGGTGAAAGTTTAGAAAAACCGAAGCTTTTTTTTCACTCCAAATCATCCCAGTTTCCAGGGCATTTATACCCTGACTTTCCACACAACACTCAGCTAAAGCATGCCTCATTAGCTCACACGCAAGCCTTCATGCCTCTATAACCCAAATTTCTTTTCTCACCTTCCTCAGATGGTATTTTTTCCCTCACTGCTGAAGCTTAAATTGATTTACTGCCCCCAAACACAATTCAGATGCTCTGTGGTTTCATGGCCCTTTTACACTCTCCTCGATGGCAATGGATATGGAAGCGCTGCTCAGGTCCTCACATTTAACATCATTTGATTCTTCTCTCCCTGTCCTCCATCTCCCTCACTTCCCCTTATTTGTATTCTCATCAGTGTCACATTAAATGCCGTGGAACACGCTTTTAGGGTAATAACAGGCCTGAAGTTTATGAAATAAAAGATTGATATCAGCTTCATAAAACTCAGGGGAAGCAATATCTTTTCTGCGTCTTGCCATCCCTTTAACTGCAGCTACCTTTATACATTGTGGAGGGAGAGAAGAGTTTAAAAAAAAAAAAAAAGAGAGAAAAAGGGAGATATCTCCAAACAGCAGTGGGATTTTAGAACCTAGTGTGCCGTTAATTTCTTTATCGCTTTAACAGCAAGGAAGTTGTGCTTGCTTCTTTTTGTATTTCAGTGGTGTGTTTCTTTCAAGGGCTTGGCAATCTTTTTCCTTAAATGTCACTAGATTCTGAAATGTTCAGGCTTTGTAACCAGTGGTTTATAGCCGTCACACACCAAAAGGGCAATGGATGAAGAAACTGTCTATTGTTGTAGATAAACAGAACATATGACAGTTATCAGGAAGGAATGAGAAACAAGGTGTTGAAATCAGGCTGGAGTTTTACACTGATGCCCAAGCTGGTGGTATCTGGGTACCACCTGTGAACCCTGCGCCATCAGGCGGAATGGTCTGCCTCACCTGTTTTACCAGCAAGTTGGTTCTTCTGAATATGGACCAGAAGCCACATTTGGATTAGAGTCATACTCACAGTATGCGTTAGAGGCTTTGGATACAGGAGTTGATTTGGGATCCATCACTTGCTTCAGCTTCCACTGCATCAGATCTAACCCCCCAGAGCAGCACCTGTGTCAAACACAGCCTGCTGCAGCCGCGGGGGGTGAGGATGGACTGTAGATCTGACAAAGCTCAAGGACTCTGGCGTGGCAGTCCTCTTTAGGGTTGTATACCAATTCAACAGCATGAAGCTGTTGAGCAAAACTTGCCTGCATTTATTCCAGGAGGCACTGGAGAGGCAAAGAGAGATAGCAGACAACCAGATCACTCAGCCTTACAGTACGTGGGGACACTGTCTCATGAGGAAATATCTTAAAGCAGTGTCTCCCGTATCCCTGTATCTCTCCAAATCAGTGCCATGTAGACCTTAGTGAAGTTTTTGCCAAAGATTTTTCTCTTTCACTGGCCAGTTTTGCTATTCCCAATTCACAGCGTAACCTTTAGTTTTGCAGGTTGGAAGACTGACACAGCTACATTTAAGATGAGGAAAGCTTTTTCCTTTTAATTTTTCTTCCTCTTTTTTGGGCAGTCATTGTTTGTGTTTTTTGCCCTTGATAATAGATCTTAAATTCAACAAAAAAGTAAAAGCCATTGCATTTCAGCTTTCTGCTTTGCTGCCTCTGAATACTGGATTTTCACCCATTTTTTATTATTTTTTAAACACCGTCAATTTCGCAAAACTTGCTGAAATGGACAGATGAGGGGTGGGAGAACCTGAAGAAACAAGCTACCTTGCCAAAAGCATCCCACTAATCCCACCAACTTGTCAGTGTTTGCCAGAAGCAATTGCAAAGCAACAAACAGGCTTTTTATGAAGGACAGCAATTTATTTTTAAAATGGGCCAAATTGTACTGGCTCTACCTTCCCTACGTGTCAACAGGCACATTGTTGTAACACAGCTATCCTAGCAGAGACATGATTCTTAGCATAATAAACTCAGTGGGAGTTTCTGCACTGGCTTTTCTCTGAGCCCTGGAACAGGCCATATGGACATATAAGCTATGATTTTGAAATCTTGAGTTCAAATAATGTATTTTTTCTGGTTTTGTCTGCACCTTTCTCCCCTCCTCCCTTTTCAGATTTTTTCTGTCTGAGGGAAGGGTTTTCCAGGTGTGAGCCCACTCAGCTCGGTGGCTGGTGACTGACCATGCAAAAAGAGAAGGCAGCCAGCAGGGTTGCGATGTCAAAGAAATGGGCAGCAAATTAGTAGATATCAAAGAGCTGTGTTGTCATATAATCACTGAATATAGTCACCGAGTATAGGCCTTTCCCCACTGATTCCAACATCAAGCCCATCAAAGTGTGTTCTTAGTCACAGAGATGTAAAAGATGAAGAGATTATCAGAAAAGTGCTTAATAAACCAATGTTACCTGTCCCAAAGGGCTTTGGAGCATGACTGAAAAACTTTCACAAGCATCATAGCTTGCTCTGAAAGGGTAGTACAGCCACAGTTCTTAAGCTAAGCATGCTTTAGGTTGCAGAGTGAAAGGACATTGCAGACCTGAGTTAACCATCAAAAAAAACTGAGTAAAAGAGCCCGAACTGACTGATCAACCATTAGGTTCAGAGCAGGTCCTTCCTTTCTGAAAAATATTAGAGGATGGAGTATTTTTTCTGCCCAGGACCAAGGTGAGGGGACCTCTCTGGGCATGGCAGAGGTTGACCCAACTGAAATAAAATAGTTCTGTAAATACCATGGATTCGTTATAGGAAGTTAGCAATGCCCCAACCCAAAATTAGATCCAAGCTTTGGAAAAATATGTAAGTAGACTGAATGAACCTTTTTGGTTGGAAAAATATCTCCAAAGTGGTGAATTAATATTGCAGACCAGAGGATTATTCACTGAAAAGCTAAGGGGATTTTGCCTTGGTATATAACTACTGGATTTAATCTCTAGCCTGTATTGCCTTTGCTTTCCCAGCCCACCTCCTACAGCTGCCGGGATTTGGCTCTTTCTCTGCTTTACAGTCTAATGGAGTTAGAAGCACATCCAGTAGCACTTCAGGAGCCACCTCTGGCACTTGATAAACAGCTCTGGATGCAGCATTGTTAATGCACCTGGAGATACATGCTCACGGAGGGTTGCCTCAGGAACAACCTCTGTTCCTGGGCGTGCTTCGCTCTGCCTAGGTTTCCCAGCTGCATTCATCTGGTGTCAGAGGCAATGGCTGTTTAATAACAAGACGTATCAAGAGGGAGCAGATGAGGGGAAGATACATGATTTACTGAATAATAATGCCAAAATTCAATGCACCAGAGCATTTTGATTTAGCCATTTCAGGGACTGGCAGCCCACAAAGCAGCACTTCACCTGCTACAAGAACATTGCAAATCTGAGTAAGGACAGGGAGAAAGTACACGGATAATATCCTGGGACATGGAGCAGAGAAATATTTAAACCCGTAGCCAACTGCTTCTCAAAACAGTCCTCCTTCCACAGCAGACCCTTCCCTCACTGCTATTTATCTGAAAAAGGAGATAGTAAAAGTAACTGAGAGGAAGAAAGAAGCTTGCTAGTTCTTTGGTTCATTAACAGTGGCCAGAACTAGCAGAAGCAATCTCATATTCCTCCCTGCTTGATGGGAAGCAGATGTGGAGACCTGGAAGTTCAGCAATTCTAAGTATGGACAAGGAAATAGTTTTCTCAAGGAAAATGTTGAAAATCATTGTAATAGAAGTTCATTCTCTCTAAAATATGAGTTTGGTCACCCTGAAACATGGTGGCTGGATGCAGTCCCATATTGCTACCAAAACAACTTGAACCCAGTACAGTCACATAGGCACTCAGGTCCAAAAAAATGGTCAAAAGAGCCTGGGAAGGCAGCACGGACGAGTACTTAAGACCTGGATGTTCCTGAGAAAGCACTTGCAAATATTGCAGCTCAACATCAAACAATACTGACTGCAAGCAATTCTTACTTTGAGAAATTTCGACTCTTCACTTCTACGTCCTGAGGACAGAAACACTGTCACCCTTTTTATAGCCCTACAAGGCGGCTTGAGAAATTAACTGGTTGCTCTACCACTCAGTTCAGAGTGGGTGAAGATTTCAGATATAAACTTGAGGACCATCCATGGATGCAATGAAAAGCACAGTCATTTCACAATTCTTTTTGGTGACCCTGTCTTTTCTCCCAGTTTGACCTTTCAAAAATATTTCAACTCTGAAACAAAGTGCAGATCTATAGCAAGCGTTTCCTCTTCCCCATTCCATTCCACCCTGCCTTTTGAAGGTCCTCTCTGCCCAAATTTTATCTCCAGTGCAGTAAATCAGATGTGTGCCATTAGCATTTCCATAGAGGTCACAATTTTTCACCAGCTCATAGGACACACACTTTGATACAATCCAGTAGGAGCCCAGTTATATAGAGTGCAGAGGTCAAAATGAACAGGAAAATCTCTTTGGTCCATCTGAGGATATAAATCATACCCAGACTCCTAAATTTCCATAGCAGAACATCTATATTACTTTTTTGAGCATTGCACATGCGTGTATATATACGTATATACACACACTTATGAAACCCCCCCCCACATATATGATATGTATAGAGGTAAATGCACACACACCGTGCATGTTGATATATAAAGTATATACATGTTAATGACTCCCCTGGATCTCTGATTTTTCAATGTTGTCACTTTTTTTTGATAACAGCTGTGAAAATGGGTATTTGTTAATATAAGACGTTCCACCTTCCCAAACGTTAGTCTGTATAAGACATATGTGTGAGTTTACAGTTGTTTGCACCTTAATAATTGTACCTCTAATTCTGTAGTTGAAGATCTTGAATTCAATTTCGCTTATGATCCAGTAAGGACTCATTTTGAAAGAAAAAGATAAGAGTTTCTCCTTCCTCCTTCTTTGTAACAGGATTCCCAGCAGACACGTCATAATTTCTGTCAAGAGCCCTACAGGCATGGGTTTAACTTGTCTGTTTCTTTACAAAATTATGTTGGAGGCAGCTTGATTATGGATAAATTTCCATATGGAATGGAAGAGACACAGAAGAAAATGCTGGAACCTAACTGCCCTCTGCAAATGTCCATTGATTAACTCAGTTAGCTTCATGGCTCTAGGATGTTCTGATTTTAGTGTACCGCTGCAAGATGATAAAAAGTTAGGTTACTGGTATTTATTTATTTATTGCTGGTGACAGAAAGACACCAACACAGTGCAAGGAGAGGAAATTGTCTCTTGGTTAAGATTAAAACTGTGATTTGGGATATTGTTCAAAGACAGGGTCTAATTAAAAAAAAAAAATTCAATTAAAGAGCTACAAAAAGATCTATGTGTCTAGTCATCAGTCATACATTATTAAAATAAAGATACTATTTGCTATATTTTCATCCCTAGGAAATTTTAAAAGAACAATATCTAAAAAAACAGTCCTAAAATGAAGAAGTGGTCAAAAATTTTGAAATTTAGTGTTAGCATAAAGTTTCCCTAGCATTGCTTTTTCATGGCAGAACATTTTAAAATACTGTTGCAACTCATACAGAGAGAGAAAAAAGTATATAAACCTTGGGCTTCTAGTTTCACAGAATTGCTAAATAAAACATCTCAAAAGTCCTGTGCTGCAGCAAAAATGTTGTTTTTGTTGCCTCTGATTCTGCAAAATCTCATCTCAACACTAGATTTTAGGAGATTTCATCTTAGTGTGTCAGAAAGCTCATGAGGAATTCCTGAGAGAGATCCCACCTCTCTGGTACTCCAGGCAAACATTCAAACGTTTTGGTATTGCGGAAGAAAATCTCAGGCAGATACTTTCTAACATACAGTCTCATTTTCTCTGTGTGCAATTTCATGCAGAACTGGTCTCAGTCTGTCTCTGCTTAAGTATTCTGCATGTAACCCAGTAAATAGCATGCATGAAAATCCTCTTCTCTCAATCCATAAAGAATATGAAAGGTTATAGCCTCAATATACAGATGCTCTGCTTCTCAGATCAATCTGTAGATCTGTAGCTCTCCAATCCAATTCCCAGCGTGAGAGTCAAGTACCCACACGCACGGTGTTACAAAAGTGTTGTGGGAAAGATGATCCTGCAAACTCTGTGGCTGAAGCCAAAGAAGAAAAGAGCTCCTTTTTTCTGTCTCTCTTGCACTTCACGACCTACTTGCAACCTCCGTACTTCTGTACTTACATGGACAGGGGGCGTGAGAATTCATCAATGTTTGTTGCATTTTATATACTATGATACTGAGGTCTTCTGTCCTGCAGTCAAACTGTTAAGCCGCAAAGTCTTTTCTTCTCTCATCTGTCTGAGGACTGTTGTGACTTTGGGTTTGGATGCTACATCCATCTGAAGAATTATGCACACATACCATGGACTGTCTAAGACACTTCTCTTTGCACCTTCAGTTTTCCACTAAACAAGAGTAAAAACACTATACAAATGACCCTGATAGAAAAGCCTACAAATAATGCATTGGTCATGAAGGAAAAACCCTATACCGTATATTAGAAAGCAATCACTTTTTCACCATTTGCAGACCACACTAATGGAAAACCTTAAAAAAGACAAACTTCAAATATTGGATGAAATTATGTTTATGGGTTTTTCTCTTCATGGAAAGCCAGTTTTATTTCCATTAAGTTCTATGTTCAATTTTTTCCTTTAAAAAGAGAATAAATAAATATTGTACCAGAAACCAAAAGCAGAGTTAATTAAAAAGACCAAGATAACTGACAATTCAATAGTAAATCACTAGCGTTAAGTGCTGAAGTTTAAATTGGAGTTTAAAATTCCTCCAGCTTTTGCTAATCGTTGATGCTCAAGGGAACAAAGGAAGTTTTTGTTTTGGAAAAATGTATGATTTTTACATGACAATCCCCCCTTTTTTTTTTTTAGCCTGATTTCCTAAGGAAGTAAGGTACCTTGTCAAACTCTCCGTCATTCCTCCCTTAATTGCTTCTGAACACACTTGCCAACTTCAACCGCATTTGAAAGAGGGAGATAAGTCCCAGGAACAGTGATGTTTCACAAGTTTCACTGAACTGCCTGGGTAGAGAAGTGAGATGTGAAGGACTGGCTCCATCCCAAGAAGAGCAGGGAAGTGCACACACGGGCTGGGAGGGAGGGCTGGCAAGACGGCACGGACAGGGGTCCAAGGAAACCAGAGGCACACAGAGGACCAGGGTGGGTAAAGGGAGCTGCTGCTGTTCCCGTGCAAGAGGAGACAACTACAAATTACACGCATAACCTGACTGCTATGGCTCTGCTGCGTATGAAATTCCCAGTTAATTCTTCCAGTCCTAAATTTCATCCCTTTTTTTTAGCCTTTCAGGTGATTTTCTGTCACAGATTCAAGACACCAGAAGTTTTCATTGAGTCAAGGAAGAAAACAGCCATTTATGAAATGCCATATCATGTGGAGAAGGCTTATTACTGATTATTATTAAAACATTATTACTTAGAAGTCTCCTGTTCATATTTAACTAAGACATAATTATTTAAAACAAATAAAAAACCTAAACAAAACAAAGTTTTGAGCAAACCTTTCCAAGTTTTTGGGTTTTGTTATTGGCCAAACCCATTTCTGCCTCATCACAAGGTAGACTAGACTGGCAAACTTGTAAAATCCGGGGAAAATAGAGGTTAGAGGCAGACAGAGAAGGGATAGGGATACAAAATAGGCATGCTGTAGATTGTAAAAAACATATAGAAAATGATGGATATATTAGGGGAAAAAAAGGATTAATTCCTTTAGCTGTAAAGGGCCTCACAGCCTATTACCATCAGCTTGTGGAAGCCAGTAGCCATCATGGCAGATGTCTTTTCTTTTCCAGTACTTCAAGAAATTAAACTGTCACTCTTCATTTCAGCTGGTGGCTTCACCATGATATGATGCTGTGCTTAAAAGGCTTTGAATTCAAAACAATTCCCTTGTCTTCACTGTCTCCCATATTGGACAGGAATCTCCTGATGAAATCCAGGATATTGCATTCAAGACATCAAGGCAAATGAGGGCTGGCAAGCATGAGATCGAACTGTGTTTTTGGCAATGAAATACTCCTACTGGAAAACCTGGAGGGCATCCAGAGCCTAAGGCCCTACTTTATCATTTGGGCTGGGGAACAAGTACTTCAAGCAATTTGAAGACCCCGTCAGTCAAGTAGAAACAACATCACAAGGGACAAACTCCCAATACAGCTTTACATAGTTTGGCAGAGTTACACCCTCTGATAAATCCTTCTTCTCTGCCTTCTGAGAAAGGCAATAGAAAATTACTATTGAGAGTGTCATTAAAGTACAAAATTGCTTCTCTTAGTCTTTCCATAATTTTTTGTTCTGATTTAACACCACAGTTGTGCAAACTGCTAGTTTCTCTTTGTTTCCTCAGGGACTGTAACCTTGCAAGGGGAAGAGGAGGGCAGAAGGAGCCAGTATCTGGATGTGGAGCTCGTAATTCAGCGTACAGCTGGAGCAAGGGAGGACTTTCTGCCCAATGCTTCGTGATTTAGTGGTGACTCCATAAAACGTTCACCAGGCCAAAGGTGGGAAGTGAAAAGGTTTCCTGTATTTAACTCTGAGGGAAACCTGGCAGACACTCTCACCACAGAAGAGAGTTATTGCCCTTCAGTTGGCAACAACAATTCACATTTCAGTGTTTCCTAGAAAAACAGCCAAACTGTTAAGTCTCTGCTTCAGGACTAGTGGAGATCAGTGGAAATGGCCAGCCTTTCTGCCTTTCTAACCTCATAAAGAAACTCATCCCACCTCACCCTGAGTTTTGTTGTGCCTCTCTTGTTCTTTAAGGCACTCAGAGATGCTTTAAAGGCTAGTGTCATACATTGAGACCTCTCAGGAATAAGGGCTATATAGGCAGGAAAATATTTCTTCCCAGAAATGGCCCCATGCTCTGAAGCATAAGGATTGATAACCCCCTGTAAATTTTCTCTTTGCCAGTGCAATTGCTGATGTTATTCATATTCATGTAAGTACCTAATCCTTTCCTGAATTATTTGCCTTATTTCAACTTGAATTCACAAAATAACTTTATAGATAGCTGCCATTTTCACCTCTAAACTTTCCAGAACGCTCGTGCCAGTGGACTTTTAGCAAAGTACTGATTTAAGGCTGATGGTTTGCACTTTGAAAACCACAGGCTCACTTTTTATGGAGAAAAGAGAGCTGACAGGTTTGATGGCTTGCATTCTGGCTTGCATTCCAGTAACAACGAAACTCATTGACAAGAGACAAAAGTGACCTGATTGCAGACAAAAATCCCAAACCCACTAAGAAACTGTCTTCTAAGGAGATTTAAAAAATGCACTGGAGAAAGTAGTTGGAACTTTGAACTCCTCCTGGACATGTCCCTCCCCATCCTGCAGACTCTTCATCCATTGGCTGAAGTAGATGGGAATATGCTGCTTTTCTTTTAAGGACTGCAATAGATTTTTCTGCACTTCTAGAGCAAGGAAAGAAGAAATTTTAACTCTCTGAAGTCACACTTAGTTCTTCAGACCCTAAAAGAGGAAGGAGTATATCCCACATCATGCCATGTCTCATTGCCTTTTCCATTGGACAGCACGCCCAGGCTCATCACTTCATTTTTTTCTTCAACACTCAAAAACCTTAAACTTGCCCTTACAACTGTTCATACGATTACTGCACAGCCATGTAGAATTAGCAGAGACTCTCATGTGCTTAGACACAACAGTCATCTGCATTTTGTCATGTTTTCTGTTACAGCGATGTTTACCAGCACAAAATTTATTTCAGGGAAAAGGGAAACAAATGGAAAGAGTTAACAGAAAGCAGGTTACCACGAAATGAGGAAATCTGCTAATTCAGCATTTCAGGTACGTCCCGTGGCTGCTAGCACAAGGGCTCTCAAGGAGTGCAGAGTAGGCAATGATCAGCAGAGTCTTCATTGCCGGACTGTCCAAATCTGGTCAGATGCTATCGTTGGAAAGAATGTTTGGTGTTTCTTTTGAAAATGAGATAGCTACAATACATTTTTCTTTAAAAAAAAGACCTTTAAAAATGAGATTTAGGAACACTCAGGTTAGATCAGATATTAATCCTAGCCTCAAGTACTTCAAGAAGATCAGGGCATGCACTCCTTTTGAAGGCATTTGCATCTTAAAAAAATAGCTTTATTGCAAATGAATCTGCTCAACCCAGAAGATCTATGTTCCTTGTGTTTTGGACTGTGATCCATTATCTAGTGTGTTGGAGGTTCATTTGCACTGAGAGAAAAATAAAATCACCAGTGATATGGTACTCTCTTCAGTGTATTCTATTTTAAAAAGCATGCACCCAGGCTCTGTTTTTTCCTGAGCAGTGTAGTAATAAACCAAAGTAAGTAGTGTCCTTGGTCAAAAATCACTGCCAGAAATCAGAAAGCCTGTCAGTTTATGGTTTTTATCCCCTCTGAAATTTTGTCTTACTATCCCCTTGCTAGTTCTCTTCTTAGCTTTCTTGTTTCCCCAAGCCCTACTGCCTGCAACCTGAAATATCTTCTCCACTGTTTCTGCAGAAAGTACACCTCACTCCAAATAATTTCTTCTGACTTACCTACAGCCCAATGCTATGGATGGTGATTTCAGGGTCTGAAGCTCCTTCACTACTTCAAGCAGTTTAACTGGCTATTCCACTGAACTCGACTCCCCATAGCATCCAGGAGTCTGTGACTGACCAGATCAAACACCACTGATGTCCTTCAGCATTACATCTACCAAAATGACATTTTGAGGTGCAGGACAGAAGAGTAAAACTGTTTCCCTGCTCAGCTAGAAAAAGCCTAGAAAAGGCATTCATGTGATGTCCATTTTTCATCCTTTATAGAAGTCCGTGAGGGTATTTGCCAGCACTGACGGATTGATCGCCTTCTAGGACTGACATTCTTCCTTGTACCCAATTAAATTTGCACATGCACTGACTTCTTACACCTGCCCTCTTTCTCAGGCTTTCTTCCCTTCTCTGTGAGTAGGTCAGAGAGAGTGAAATTAAGATCATACAGAAGAAGGAAATTAATCCAGAGAGAGAACTGAAGTTAAGGCAGTGGAGAAATCTGTTTGCAGGAATACGACTGTTCCTTCTGCTGCTATTTACAGAATCCCAGAAAGTGATAAACTTGCAATGGAAAACAACTTCTGTCTGAACTACTCACCACAGACAGAAAGAACAAACAATTAGAGAATTTACACTAACACAATCAGTAACCCAATCAGTGCTTTTACATAGCTCTCTATGCTTCCTCTTGAAACCAGAGCCAAAAAAAATTACTTCTATGCTCCAATTAAACATGTGAATTCATTTTTATTTTTTCTCACAAAGTGCCATAATGAAAGAGGGGAAATGAAATGTAACTTTACTGTTCAATCAGTCAAAGCTGACAACCAACAATAAAAAGCATTAATCTAAATTAGCAGCATAGAAAAAAAAAATGACACAACACTGTCTCCAGGATTGAATGGAATTGGTACCTATCACCGAAGGCCACCTGATGAATTCCAAGTCACTATTAATTTGCAGAGATCATGATTACAATTTACTATTGCATATGATACTTCCTGCTTTTCAGAGCAAATTGTCCAAGTACATGTCACCAATTGGAACATATTTTTAGAAGATGAGGATATCATCTGAAAGCATCAAATCTTTCATGGGGCAAGTAGTCAACTCTTAAAAAATCAGACATTTTTCCATTCCCCTTCCAAACCCCCCAGTGCTTTCTAATGTACTGTTTCTGTCCCCAGTGTCCTGTTGGACAACTTTCCAAACCAGTCTTGCTCCCTTCCCAGAGCTTCTATGTAGCAGGTAGCGATCAGGCATCTCCTGCTCCTCCACGGCCGTACAACTGGCTGGTTTAGAAGTTTCCTTCCCTAGGCAAAAGCAGGAGGGGGACAGACCACTTCTTTCTAAACTCTCTGACTTCAGAGGATTCTCCAAGAGCTCCTGCAGCTGCGGCAGCACCTTAGAGCTGCTCCCAGAGGCACCCCATGCAGATTCTGTGCTTGGTGAGCCCAGTCGGGTGTGGGCTGCCTGCCCGACAAGCTAGAAAACTCTCCATGCAATCCAGAAAATATGTGAGAAAACAAGCAGCACTTTCTCATCAAACCCTTTCCTTCTTCTTCACGAGTGGCACAGATCGCCCTCCCTCTTCAACAAAATCCTACCTGTGCTCCTGTATGCGTTGCTTGTAATGACCCACTCAGACATGCATTAGTCTTTGAAATGCAAACGTAATCATTTCATGTGCTCAGCCCTGATGAACTGCAACAAATGTTTCAACAAATGTTTGTTTGTTTGTCTCTACAAGAAAATCTACAGTGGAAATCTCTTGTGATCTAAGTGCTTTGACTAGGAGGTTAAAGAACTGTTGTTTTTCAGTTTGATGCCTGCCTGAAGCCTCTGATTCCAAAGAGTATTTGGATCCTAAAAAAAAATATATATTTTTAAATATTTTTAAAAATTACGATATATTATAATTTATAAAAAAATTATTAATGACAGAGACTTGAGAGGCAACCTTCAACTCTCCATATTGCAGAGTATTTAAACTCCTAATACCTGGTTAAGAGCATTAAAACTTCCTGTGACATGGGTGGAAATTAGTTGCTCAAGAAGATGTTGTGTAACAAAATTCATAAGATAGCACAGATGTACAATGTGAGAGACATTCTCCTATCTCTATAATGAATGAAATCTGCTCAGTATCACCCCTGAAGTTTGAGAAATTGTTTGCTGCATCCTGAAGTGGATACCTCTCTTAATTTGTGGACGAATTGATGGATCACACCTGACTGACTGCACTTAGAAGAGTGCCACTGATTTAATGGGAACCCAGGCACTGGGTGCAGTTATAAATGCTTCATTAAGCTGGTGCGATGAAAATCATCTTGGGTTTCAAACTGATATACTCCTACTTTCAAATTACTTATGTAGACTCTGTTTATAAACCCTGGAGAGAAACAGGTACTTCCAGATTATGATTTACTCCATTTTAAAATATTTCTTCAGAGTAGGATGGATAAAACATATTCTGAAAGTACCCCTTTCTGTCCAGGGACTCCAGAGGGAGCAGAGGATGCCAAGCTTAAGAGGCAGACATCTACAGTGTAGATATTTAGTATAATGTTTGTAGATGAATATTAGATGAATACCATTTCAAGTGTTTTGAGCCAAGGATCGTCAGAAAGGCCAGGATGGTAAAACCCTAGATGGGATATTCACTTCCAGATTAGAGGTGGAATTTGGTACCAGGTGGAGTAATTTCAGCTGTGCTATGCTATACTTCCTGGACTCCTGCTGCTGTTCCAGGATGGTGCAGGTCTGGATTTGTACTAGCTGCATCTGGATGGCTTGAATACCCCAACATCTCAAAGACCTCTTCTTCCAGCAGAACTGGGCTGACACATGAGCCAAATCTTATCTTTCCATTAGAGTTGATGGGGATCTAGTCAATAATGTCTATCAAGTATGAAAAGGTGCTCAGGTCCCTCTGAAGTTTATAACTATATTCAGTTAACTGAACAGCTCTCTCCACTCCACTCCCTGTAGTGACTATGTCTCCACTGACTGCAGAGGCACCCAGTCAACATTTAGATGTGCAGACACCTAAATTAATGTGTCTTAATCTGGAACTGAATCCTATCCCAGGAGCACAATACTTTCAGAGACCTTACGGTGGGCATTATGCCTAGGAAATCCAACTGTTCTAACAGATGGTGTAAAAAATAGGGGCAAAACCTCTGCAGACTTCCAGGGAGAAATTCCCCTGGTGCAGACTGTTTGGAACATCTGTGATTTCTGTAATTATTGCCTGTTTTTCCTGCTCAGATGTGCCCATGCCCAGATAAACCAGTTGTTTCCAAAATGATAAACAGATGAATAAAAGGCTCAGAAGATACTTGCTGTTAATTATTTACATTTAGGGAGGGGTATAATTAGTTTTACAATTGGTAAGGCATTGACAGTAAGCAATTGCTATCTCCAGTTCATCTATAAACAAGCTTCTGTATTAGTAATTAGCAGAGACTACACGTGCCACAGATTACTGTAGCCGTTTAATGACAGGGGTTTTTCCTTTGCTTTTTGCTTTTGTTTTTTGGTTTTCTTCAGTGCTTTGTGATTTCTTGTTCATCCATTCTACTTGGCACTCCTGAGTTCAGAACTTCTTTTATTGGAAATAGGAGGTTCACATTGATCGTAGCATTTGAAAGAGACCATTTGGGATGACAGCTAAGGAAATTATAGAGGTTCTTAAATTAGAATGCAGCCCATTCCCAATAGAAAGGAAAAAGTCAACACAGCACCAATTCTAGCAAGGTGACATCCTTCCAAACATCATTAGCTGCAGAGGCATGGATTTAAGTGAGAATTTGATAGACTTCTTTCTTAGGTTTCCAGTTTGACATACATTTGTCTTGGAAAGGAAAATATAGACACTAATTTCCTATTCAGGAGAAAGAGTCTGTCTTCTGGAAGAAGTGCTAGCAAGTAGGCAGTTTGGCTTCTAGCACTCTCCCAAAGGTAAGGAGGTGCTGGCAGAAGTGGCAATGATGTTAAGATGAACTCACAGTGAACGACTGATACACAAAATACAGAGGATGACATTGCTTGTATTGTCAAAATACAAATCAAGTCCATATCTTTGCAGAAGGTAAAGGGTCCTCACTTTTAATCATTTCTGACTGTGAAGACGTCATCAAAAATGTCTTCCTATCCTGGGCAAAGACAGCTTTTTAAGTGGCACAGTAATAGAGAACCCTTCTGGCAAGTTCCAGCTGTACCGAAAGAGGCCATTTCAATCACTCATCTAGCAATGATTAGAAGTTGGTGTCAGTAGTGCTTAAGCGGCTTTTGATATTCCTTCTCCATGCCTGTCTGCTTGCTCTTACCCCTGCTATGCACCATCCACGGTGCCAGCATGAGAATTTGTGAGGCCAGGTGGAGAACTAGAATAGAAAACTGGTTCAACTGAAAAGCAACCAGATTGGCAGTGGCGCCAAGGGACAAGGACAGAAGCTACTTGTGTCACCAAAGCAAGCCAAGTACATGTGTTACCAAAGTGTGAATGTGTTTCTGATACCACTCTCACTCCCAGTAACCAATACTTGTACTGATGCAGAACTTGGTTAACAAACCTTGCCACCTTCAGTCTCAGTCTGTCTGTATACACCCATTTCTCAAAATCATATATACCATGATTCCTGCCTTTTGTTACATGACCTAGTGAGTACTCCAGGATGCCAGATAAAACTGCCTGTGCTGCAGAGCAGGTGATTTGTCAGCCCTGCCTGAAGGGATCCTCCTGAAAGCAGTAAGGTGCCTGTCACTGCAAGACACTTCTTGTCCCTCATTGCTTTCCTCCCACCCCAAACCCCAGTGCTGCTTATTTTAAGATTATCCTCCACAATCAGTGAGTTCCTATCTTCTTTTTAGGCCTCTTCGCAGAGAAGGTCTTCTGTTGTACCTGAAGAGTCCTTCTTCAGAGGCCCACTCCAGCACCAGCATGCCTAAATCCACACGGATCCACAGGCATGGTGAGGATGTTTCCCTTATTCACAGCCGTCCCTCCCCCTGGGATATCCACCAGCTCACTCTGTCAATGCGTGATGCAGCAACAGGCTGGGTCTCTGGTTGGCGTCTCTCCCTGTACTGCTGAGCTCTTTCTGAACCTTTCATCACTTTCCTCAGTCTGTAATTTTTATTTATTGGTTTATAACCAGCTGAATCCTGGAATTTTTCTGCTCTTGCTCTCCTCTCTGTGTGAATCACTGCTGCAATTTTAAGAGCCCCCTCTCTAGCTAATTGCTGGATTGTTAATGGCACAGTGTTGTCACCCTGCAGTACGTAGAAACGTACTGGTATGCTTAATATACACACAGACACATACATAAGTGTTTCTACCACTATATACAGACATTATATCATGTCATCTTTATAATACCTACACAATAAAGGAGCAAGTGCCCTAGAAATATTCAATTATAAATATGTCATTTTTATAGATCTGAAAGTTTTATAGTTTTAAAACTTTCACCTCTGCTCATGCAGATACATTTTTTTTTTAATAAGTTTGGGAAAACTAATCACAAAACCATGAGAAATACATCTATTTGTTAATGCTGCATTGCCTGCTGTCAAAAGACTGGTGTAGGAACAAGTTAATAGCCTATACATTCTGTTTTGGGAGATTACAGGTTTTTCTTACAAGAGGATTAACACAAAGGCGTGATGATCCTTTCAATTGTATAATTACGTATATCATAGCACAATGTAGAGTTCATCAATGGAATTGCATATTTTTTGTGTTGTGTTTGGTGAACCTGGAGATTACAAAGGAACTTGCTGAGATAGAGGGACACAGGTTAAAAGGAGGAAGCAAATTTGCCAAAGCCACACAAATTAGAAGAGTTAGGAATGGATCACATGTTTCTTAATTTAGTGTATTACCAAGTGCAACATGCTGTTTCCCCTCTGTAAGCATCTTTATGACTGCTACTACGACAGTTCACTAATAAAACAGTCTGTTTTATAGATGCATGTGTTCGTGCTCCCACCTTGTACCTTGCACTTGTGGGTCAACTAATTATACAAGGGGCACTAGCTCTTATTTCTCCGTAGTATGAGATGAGAGCAAGTTCTCTGGAGCTTTTTTTTTTTTTTTTTTTTAATTTGCACGAACACGTTCTCTCATTCTGCATCCAGAACCCCAAGTTCACAGAACAACGAAAGTTCATTTTTATATTGTGTATGAAAATTAGCCTTTTTACACCCTGCTGGCATATTTCTGTGAAGAGAAATGTATCCCCAGCTTTGTGTAAGTGTAAATGAGGATATTAACTCCCCGTTAAGCCAGTCCCGCACTGAGATGGCAAAGCACGTCAATGCTCCATAAAATATCGGCATGGGGAAGAATAAACTCTGCCCTATAATAATAATCATCATATGACTGAAACTGATACAAACTAGGAGATGACAGGCTTAGGAAAGAAAATTGGTTTCAGTATACTACTGCTAGGAGAGATGACAGGTGTATCAACTTAACAGTACTGAGTCAGTGGGAGTGAAAAATATGCTGTTTCCCTCAGCTTCCTGAGTGGAAGTGCTCTGGATTGCAAATCAAAGATCCCTCTTATTTCCCTGGACCCCCCCGGGGATGATGCTACCCCCTAACGATGGACTCACAGTTCCCAGCGGCATGGTGGTTATCCAGTGGATTCATACAGGGCAGATGATGGTCGCAGCCACCCTGCTCTCCTGATGAATGACTCCCTGTTTAAAGATGCATGACTACAGACCAAAAATACTTGACAGCAACCTCCAGGCTGGAACTGAGCAGGTGAAAGATATTGCACAAGGGACATCTCTTTTCTCTATGATGAAAAGTTGTCGTCCGTCCGTCTGTGTCCGTCCGTGTCCCCCCCCCCCCCAATTTTTTGCCCTCATTATTCTGGAAAGTGAAGAGAAGGGGGCAAAAAGTAATAACAAGAAACAATATCTCCATCTACTTAAGCAAATTCACTACACTCAAAAATCTGTCACAGTTACTGCTGTATTGGTTGCTGTGCCGTTCAAAGAACCTTTCATGTCTTTTCCCACCCTCCAGCTTCATGCTCAGCACTTCTAACATCTCCAGTATTTTATCTGATACTGAGTTTGTCATTTGCACCTACAATTTCCTTCATTTCCTCCTTGGCTCCGCTCATTGCTCACTGTTTGCCAAGGTGAAAGCAGAAGACACACAGACATGTTCCTTTCCCTATTTTCTTTACTGTTACAGTTCCTTGTGATTCCTGTCTCCTGTGTGAATAAGTTAATACCTTCTTTGGATGGATTCCTTATTGTGTTTTGCCTTTGTGCATCAAATCTCATCCCATTTTTGTTTTCATTGCTAGTGTCCCATGTTGGGACTCTTGGAAATATGTCCCTACTACCAAAGATGATCTTTTCAAAGATATTTCAACAGTATCAGCCCCCACTTTCACCAGGAGAAAGGATATTTCCTTTGAGAACCTTAGCATAGGAACCAACCACGATCAATCCATAGCCCTTTCACAGAGCTGGTTATCTGAAAACAGTTTGGAAAACAGGAATTATGATTCTCATTGACCAACAGAGAGAAGACACAAAATGTATAGGTGACTACTGGAATAATCCAGATCATCACAGGATGAAGGTTCCCTGTTATCCCAGTACTCAAGCGACCAAAATATCTACACTGAAAAATAATGAAGAATTTAGTCCTTATATCAGAAGGCTAAGAGAAAATTCCTCACTGATTTTTAATCCTTTTGCAAGTGATTAGAAATGCTTGTAGCAGGTAGATGTTCAGTGCTCCATGGGAGGTGTATTTTGGCCTAGAGGCCATCCCTCTGGAATTATGGTGTTACACAACATTCGAAATCAGGAATCAGTGAGGCCCCACGGGTGGATAAAGCAGTCAGAATGGATGAGAAGCAGATCCTCCCACATTCAGCTATCTAAATTAAGTATGTGTAATCACAAACGCTGAAAAGTGTTATGTTATTTAAAATAGCCCAAACATAGTATGTCACTGTTCCCAAGTAAGGATCTTCAGATAGATCCTTAGAGATCCTGTAGAGGAGTGTGGCCTCCTGTAGAGATCACAATAAAGGAAGTCCACCCCAGCAAAAAAAATCCTAGGTCAACATTTCTCTCTGATCTTGTTTTTCTCGCAGTCTGTAGCCAAATTCTGCTACTCAAGTTCAGATCTCCTTTTATGAGCACAGATTAATCTCATAAATTAAATGGCAGCTCAAAGCAGATATTGCCCACAAGACAGAAGCCCACCATACACAACTTATTGGAAGAGAAAAAGAATTATTTTTAATTTGTAGAACTCAACTAGGGAAAAGCAGATATATCTCAGTTAGCAGAGACTGGTGCCTGCATATTAAAAATACATTAAGATCAATAAATGGATAACTGAAACATCTATTAAAACATTTCCACCTAATATAAAAGACATGCATAGCTGTATAATTGAAATATATTTTCTGTCCATACTACCACAAGATAAAGAATTTCAATGAAAATAGAAAGCACAGAATGATATTGCTCACTGCTAATTATCCAGCAAATAAGATTATTATTTTCTTTTTAAGTGATTTTTGTGTGAGTGTGCACTAGTATATGACTTCAGATATACAGCTGGAGGATGAAAATCTCTATCAATCTGCTGCCTGAAAAATAGATGGCAAAAGGGAGGGCAGGTTCCTCTCACCACCAGTGCTCTTCACTCTGGTTTGGAAGGGACCTGCTTTTTAGGACTACCGGCAAAATTTTATCGCCATGACTCTTCCTGTCCTTAGTCTCTTCATCCTTATCTTCCCATCCTTACCCCCATGATACTTCCCATGCTTCAGTCTTCGAGGCATTAATGTTGTGAGCATTTTCTTACTGTCCAGAAACTGGAACACAGTATCATTTTAAGCATATCGTAAAGCAGATTTGTGATCACTGCTGCCTTAATGAAGAAAATAGAAACATAAGGTTTCCTGAGCTAAAAATAGAATTGTACATGATTAAGCAGACAGTCTTTTGTACTATATATAGTGCATAGAGACTAAGCATAAGGGAAAATATTTAGTAAACTAACATTTTGGGGTCTTTAAAATATGAATCTAAATGTAAAGCATATTTTGAAAGTGTCCCATATCCTTGGAACTGGGCTCATACAGAGGCATATCTCTTATGTACAAGCTTAGACTCCAGCTCTGCGTCTGAGCTTTGTGGTAGGAACCTGCCTCTAAGCCTGCTCAAGGCCCAGACTGAACCACAGAATAACTTCCAAGAAGTCAAACTTAATACCAAAAAGACATAGTTTTCTACATTTTTGCAAACACCACTTATTTTCAGAGATGGATATCTATTTCTGAGGAGACTGGTGAGATACCCGGTGAAAAAGGACAAAGAGAAGGGTGCACAGCTTAGGGGAACTCTGATACGATCGATGCCTTAATTTCCTTTTCTTTGCAGTCAACAAGGGTGGTAAAATACAGTATGGCTTACCAGAAGCTGTCAGCTTTTCACTGTATCACTCCAGAAAATATGAGGATTAAACCTGAAAGGGTTACATTTAGATCTATCCCCAAAACATCATCAGAGGTGCCAGGACACGAGGGGCAAGAGTCAGGATGGATGTGCATTGCGCAAAACACTTAGCAACACGTGGCCTGACGTGGGTGATCAAAGGGAATCCTTCCTGCTCTGCTCTGTCCTGGGTGCCCTGGGGAAGCTCTGCAAAGCTAGTCGCTGGCGTTAATGGAGAAAAGCTACCTTACAGGAAAGTCACCTCCCAAACCATGGTGCTGCCACACAGCCATCAAGCTGCCTGCTGGGAGGGGACATGGTGTTTGTCTGACTTCGGTGGCCAAAGTAAAAGAAAAAAAGCAAGAAAAAAGAAATCAATTTGGCTTTGGGAAGATTTTGATGAGTCAGAGATGTGCTTGCTGCAGAGACACTGGGAGCAAGTCGAGAATACCCTGTCCTTGAAAAGGAATTGGCTAAAGCTCAGACTTTTAAAATATTTTGGCATTGCTGCACTCCACATTGCAACATCCTACTCCCTGAGGAGCTTCACCCTCACTGAGATGACGTAAATCACACACATTTTAACTGCGCAGGGCAGAAAATCCTGAGTTACCATACAGCAAAACCAGTACGTCCCCACAGAACAGAGCTTCTGGGCAGTGAGCCTGAAACCAGCCGAGGTCCTAAGCTGACTGTTGCGGGCTTGTTGGTATCTAAATCCTCACTTTTCCCCAGAAAGGGGATGGAAAAATATTCAAGACCACACCTGTGTCACCACTGCCTGATGGGTATTGAGTTACTCTGATTCTCAGCTAGAGCCAAATTCAATCCTAATGCTGGGGTCTAGTGATCAAGGTGACCTATCCACCTGCCACACTGAAGTCACTTAAACATGCTCGGAAAGGGAGGAAAAAAAAAACATTCACACACATAGACACTATAAGCCTTTCCTTTTTTTTCCCCTTGAGGTATTACTAAGTGTTATTTGGGTTTTCTTGCTGTTCATAACCGTGCTTTTTTAGCTTGGGAAAGGAGAGCTGGCATTAGCCCACGACGCAGTTGGCTGTGGTGAGCACTCTGCTTATGCTCTGAACATGGTGTTAATGCAGCAAGCGTTGCACTTTCAATTAAACCTCATCAACAGCAAGTTACTACTGTAGCCTCAGTCAATTAGCTGCAGAACTAAAAGCACTGTATCTTCCCCTGGAGCACAAGCCAGCAGAGCTCAGCAAGCTTAGAAGACCAGGGTTAAAGAATACCAGTATCCGTGACTTATAGCAAATATTGCTCAGCACTTCCTTAATAACTTTCATTCAGGAAATCTCAGTCCCGGTTAAACTCCCAAGTCCCTACTCACAGGTGTCCCATTGCTTTTAAAAGGAGCCACCCACACTCAGAATCCCTAAAATTCAGACAACAGCTGTCACAGCCTGAACATGGATTATAACAACACTGATTTTATTTTTTTTTTTTTCAGATAAAAATGGCCTTTTAGTCTAACACATAATATTGTCCTTTTTTTCTCCTGCAAGGAAAAAAAAAAAAAAACCAAACAAAAAAACCCAAACAAAACCCCCAAAACCCCACAAACAAACAAACAAAAACCAAAACACAAAACCAAAAAAACAAGCAGACAGAAACCTAAAGGTCTGGCAATTTATATTGTAGGGATCATAAAAACTGAACATGTTTTCAGGCTTTGTGGTCACAAACTGGGTTTGGGAAAAAAGAGATTTGTTTGTTTCTTCTACAATTTTTTTAGGGAAATCAATTTTCCTTTCACGGAAAAAACCTGCCTTTAACATTCAGGGTTTTGGGAGTTTTTATTAATTTTGAAATTTTGGCTTTCTGGTACACCAGAATTTTTACCACTTTATAAGCTGCAACGGCATTATTGCTGCCATTTACTTCTATGTCCAGGGTCAGCCTTCTGCTCCATGGTAAATAGGAACATGCAGGACTCCTATTAGTGAATTTGGATTTATGAGCAGGTTTGACTGACAGGTGCTTGCATATCATGAATATGAGAGCAGTGAGTTTCTAAATACGACAGCATCAGACTTATGGATTTGTACTGTATATGAAATACACAGCCACTAGAGACCTCCTGAAGCAGAAGAATATGTAAAGTTAGAAATGGAAGCACGTTTCACAGAAAGATACAACATGAAAAGATTTCAGCCACACCAGTTCTTTGATAGTGCAGATAATCACTCAATGAAAATATCAGGATCTATCTAAAAGCTGTTTAGGCTTTTCCCTCTTCTAGATTCTGCAAGACCACTAGCAGAAAGTTGGTTGTAGAAAATTTATATCCGTTTCTTTTTGCAGGAATATTTACTTTTAACTGAAATAGCCTGTAATGTTTACCTATTGAGATAGAGCCACAGAGCAATGCACGTCAGACATTGTTCTACCAGGCTAAACCAGACACCTTGCTTTAATGTCCCAGGGTGGGAGGTGAAGAGCTAGTGGGAGGATAATGAGAGGGAGGGAGTTCAAACAAGCCCCCAGCCAACACAGGGCACAGAAACACTCTCAGCATCCTTGTGTCTCTTCCATGGCTGCTCACGTTTCTGCCAGGGAGGTATTTGGCTAGCTCCTCCTTTCCGTTGTCAATTTAAGCTATAAAGTAGTGGAGAGAACAGTGGTCACTGCTAGAGCCCAGAAAGGTGGGCTTCCCTTTTCCTAACAGGACAGACAAACATCTGGGAATGATAGTTTTGAGGAATAAATCAAGTTTTGAAGACACTGTGTTTCATTTCTAGCTGTGGCTCAGTTAAATGCTCAGCAGTATAAAAAACAGGGTAAGAAAAGATGCCTGAGCTTATTATCCTGGTCACTGTCTCAATGTTGAGATATTTCGTCCTTTATATTTACCACCTTCCTTTTAAATAACCTGGTAAGGTGTCCCCCCTCACACACACACACTTCTCTTGGGAGACCATTCCAGAAATTAATGGGAGTCACAGCTAGAGGGTTTTACTTCACATTCTGGCTCTATTTCCCTTGGCTCAATTTCATCCCCTGAAGTCAGTATGGAGAAAAAGATTCATATATTTTTTTTAAGCGCAGAAAGGACCCCAGTGATTGTCTAGTATGACATGCATAACACAAGGCACAGGTCTTCATGTTGCTCATTTTGATTCCAAATCCATGAACCAGAGTGCTTTTTTTCTTGACTTTTCTTTTTAGGAAAGATAAATCCAATGTTGAATTTGAAATTTCCAATGATAGGAAATCTACTGCAGCCCTTAGCAAGTTGTGCCAGCAGTTAGTTTGCTCACTATTCAAATTTGCACTTCATTTTTCAGCTGGAATTTGTTTCATTTGAACTAGCAGTCATTGTTTCACCTTTGTTTGTTACATTGCAGAGCCTTATCAAATTTATTCCTTCTGCCCTTTCCCTTCCCTCTGCAGATATATTTAGACTGCAATCAGGTCACCCTCTAAGACTTCTTTGATAACTAAATAGAGTTGCTTGGGTCTTTCACAACAAGGCACGTTTCCCAAGCCTGTAAGCATTCATGTGGCTCTTCTCTGAATCCCTTCCAATTCATCAATATCCATCTGAAGTGTAGACACCAGAACCAAATAGTGTTCCAGCAGCAATCTCACCAGTGCCAAATGCAGAGTTAATTTAACCTCACTACTCCTACTGAGCTCTCTCACATTTAAACATTCAAAGATTACACTAGCTTTTTGAACCATGCTCAGTGAGCATGAAGACTATGACCCCCATGACTTCTTTTCTGCCACTGCCTTCAGAAGTCTTCCATGCTATGTGCATATCCTATATTTTTATTCTGCAGACGTATAAACTTAGATTTGGCTCAGCTGAAACACATACTGTTTCCCTGATATCTTCAAACTGCCAGATCACTCAGCAATCTGTTCCCTTCCATGCTCCCCCAAGCCTGTGTTATTTATAGACTTAATCCATAATTACGTTCTAATTTTTATTTCCAAGTTGTTATATTTGTTGAATAGTGTAGGTCTGAGCAGATTCTTAAGGGAAATACAGACATTTGACAAAAATTCTCTTTTTGTAATTAGATTTTGAGATCCATTGTTTAACGAGGTTTCAATGCATTCAATGTGTGCCCCATTGATTTTGTATCACTCTAGCTTACGAATCAATACATCATGTGAGTATCATTCCAAATGCCTGAGAAGTCTATTATATCAACAATATTACATTTATAAAACAGACATGAAATTTCATTTTGAAAAACAGTATCAATTCAGTTAAACAAGACCCTTTTTCATAAAAACATGTTGATTGGCATTTGTTATTTCCCCCTCGTTAACTCTTTTATTACTAGAGTCATGTCTCAGACATGCCTTTATTTTGCCCAGAACTGACGGTGGGCTGACAAATCTGTAATTACCTAAATCATCCTGTTTTCTTTTTTTTTTTTTTTTCAAATATTGGAATCATGGTGATTTTATTCAGTTTCTTTGGGACACACTCTGCTTTCCTAGAAACAATCAATATTAATGGACATTGACCACTGCTTTTCTTTTCTTTTTCTTAGCTGCAAGCTATCTGTACCTGGTGATTTTAAAAGTTCTGTTTGACACTGTCCTAGATTTTTATTGGAGTTGAAATTATTTCTTCATTGTGATAATCTGATGTTAATATTCATTGCCTCTGAGAACTGGAACAGAAAACCTTACTAAATTTTATTCTGGTATTATTGAGAAGTGCCAGTAATGTAACTGTGCTATTGTTATGTTTCTCATGTTTTTTACATACTTTAAAAAAAAAACCATAAAAATGTTGGTGCTATCTTTACATCTGCTTACTAGAAATTTCTACATGTGCCTTTTTGCTTCCATTTGTCACTCATATATATATATACACACATTCAGATTTGGCTATTTTCATTTTAATTCTAAGCAGAGTTGGGGGCTTTTGTAAACAATGTAGTGTTTTTCTCAAAACTACGTGCTTGTGACTTTTTAGCATTTAGTAAAATGTTCATAAACAAGTGCGAATTATTTTTACATTTTTCCATTTAAGTGCTTTCTCCCTGCAAATTTGGCTCATAATTGTTTCTGTCTCTGAGAATCTGACCTTTTTAAAGCACAAGGTATAAATGTAAATGATTTTGAATTTATTCTCTGTGCATTGAGGACATGATCATGCACACCTCACTCGTGGGTTGCAGATCAGTTTCTGCGAATATAAAATGTAATACAGAATTCTCCAGTGTTGAACGCAATACAACTGTTGTACGCTACAAAAGATATTTTAGTACTATCAGTGTGAAACTTTGAACATGCCGGTCTTCCCGTAACAGTTTCCACCCCTATGCCTTACAGAGGGATCTTTAGGGAAGTGTTTCTATTGTTCTCTTGTACTTTGGTGATTGCTAGTTGATAGCAGCAACAAATATGCATCTTGTTCTTTGAGTATTTTGATATGATCTGTAAATCTAGATCATTCTCAAAGCACAGATGATGATCGTCTTGAGAAAATCAACTTTGTCAATTTAAGCTTTCCTAAACTGGTTATAAATAGTGATTTTCATAATTTCAGCATGTCAACACTCTCACTGGACTTGAATAACACTCATCAAACCAAATCTGGGTTCATAAATGAAAAATCACATTTGTTTATTACCAAAGTTCCCAGTACTCAAGTAAGGATAATTACACAGTCGTCTTTTTAACTCTCTTTGTGCTTCATTTATTTTTTTCTTAATATCTTAATTTTGTGCCAAAACCATGCATCTTTTATTTTTTCCCTCCTTCCTGTGTTGTTTCTTCAGCCTGTTCCTGATCAGCCTGGCCAGCATAATGACCTTTAGAAGATCATTGCCCCATTTACTGAGATAGAAGGAGATGATACAAAATTGATTGCTGCTACTAAAAAAGAACAGTGCAAGTTTTACATAACTCCCTACCCAGCCAGCAATCCCTTTCCAGAATCTTCTCCCTTCTGTTTTCTCTCTTTTGAAACCTAGGAAGAAAACTCATCACTCTTTCTTCTCTGGTGCCACTACTGCAAGATCTGTGAGTCACCTAAAACTCATGTTGCTGGGCAGATGAACCCCCGAAAAGGCCAATGCCCAGTGCTTGTCCATTGACTTCGAAGCCTAAGCAGTTCTGCTTCACTTATCAGATCTGGGAACTTCACACTTGATTATGTAGAAGTCTTTCATATCTCATCTAGGATAAATTCCTAAAAACTATTGACTGTCTTTCTTGGATTAAGATCTTTTTGCAATTGAACTTGCCAGTTGGGCTGATCAGGCCTTCTCTGGAGGGTTTCCAGCAATTCTCCACTCTATTCTGCCCACTGGAAAACAGCAACATTTTTGAGAAAGAAGTAGGAAGGAGCAATAAGGGGATCATGAAGATACAACGCATGAGGAAAGCAGTGTGAGGAAAATCTCAAGCCACTCAGATTTCAGCAATAATGGGACTGCCCCAAAAGGCAGCCCAGAATCAATAGCAAATTCCCTTTTTAATTCCTAGCACTATCTGTCCTGAAATGTGTCTTTTGATGTTTGTTTCAGTAATCTCTGTGGATTTGACCGATTCTTAGGTTGTTAACTTCAAATTGATATTTAATCCATTTTAAAATCCATTTCTACCTATGTTAACTTACCCAGTTTTGAATGAGTCTTGCAAAGAAAACAAGAGAGAAAGAAGTAAGAAATACTCATGCTACATTGTTCCAATTCTTTCTGCTTTTTATTATCGTCTCAAAAGAAAAAACCTCCATCTCTACTCTTTCTTGCCTGAGATTTTTGCCTTTGAGGCTCTGAGACTTCTCAAAAGGCTAAAAAATATCAAGAGATACCAAGCAGTAGTGAATAGCACAAAGACTTTTTCTTAAATATGTTAACAATAGGAGAGTCTATGTGTGGGGGGCTGTGTATGTCTACGTACATATGCAAAAGGAGGGCATATGACTTATTATAGTGTATTCTTTAGTATACTATATACTAGAGAAAAAGTTTTTTACGTGTATGCAAACAGAAGTCTGCATGCACAAATCTATGATGGCACCATCTTATACAGCATGAAAAAAAAATTAGAACAACCTCAAGAGTTAGTTAACATCTCTAACCAGTTAGCATCTCTAGAAGCACAACATTCCATAGCAAAAAGCCAGACATTGAACTCAATATTATAACAACCAGTAATACTGGAGTATGTCTTATACACACTGTCAGTGGGTTACATAGAAGTGTGAAAGAGAACTTATTTCTGTGTAAGTTCAGATTTTCTCATACAAAGGCTTGGTGATTATTTGGAAAATACTAAAATTCTGTCCTAAGTATTGGCAAGAAAAAGATTGATTTTCTAAATATCAGTAGAAAAATACTCAGGCTGATGTCCTAACAAGGCTGGGACAACTACTGCTGCATAAAGAATGAGAAGCAGTGGGTAGATAAGCAGTAGTACTTACCGTCACTAAAATTGGGAATTATAAAATGTTTTTTATTCCCTGAAGTGGAGAGGATACAGATTTTTTGCTGAAAACTTAGTTGAAACAAACCCCACTTTATACCTCTACTGCACTTTGTTGAATGAAATGCAACTGCAATTCTGGAGAAGCACCTAGGTCAAAAAAAGTGAAATGTGAAAGAGGACCAGACTGCCTACATTGTCCAAGTCAATCAGTTTCCCCAGGCTATGCCCACATTTGCGCTTCACACTTTTGAACTTTGTTCTTACAATTGTGGCAACTAGACAGCCACCTAGTGCCAGGTGGTTTTGGAAACATGAGTCTCTGGATATTAGAAATGCTTCTGAGACTCCCAGACCTGTTCATAGCAGGGAGAGGCAGACTCCTCCTGATTCATATCTGTTCTTTCTGCAAGTTGCATAACTTCTGGGTTGATGAATTTTAACATGTTCTCTGTGATGTGCAATGATCTCTTCTTTCAGTTTTAGTTTCCTTATTGCTTCTGGGCTGAGGGTACTTTTTATTAATGCATCAACAATGACTCTTCTTAGAATGGTAAGCAGAAGTATACAGGTACATGTGGATAATTATGTTTCTTGGTAAAAAATGAGGATAGAAGATGTATCTTCAAATTGTAAATGTACAAAATTGCTTGATGGTTATTGCATCCTGGACTTAAATTTTTCACGTTTGCTCTCAAGTCCTTGTTTCCCAGTATTGTCTGGTGTATATCAGTGATGTCATTTGTGGCATGATGAGTCTTAATGGAAAGATTAAAATCCCAATCTGAGTTCCAGCTAAGCTGCAGAGTATGAAAATCTCTAGTACAGAACTAGAGGTTTTGATTCATCACACTATGAAGTCACAAACCAAGAGAGACATTCGGATTCTGGATTCAAGGCTTTGTGCGGTTTCTGCACCAGGAGGTCTATTGCCTAGGTGCTGTTCGATCAGACAGTTCTAAGCTTCACAGTATAAATGGACAAGGTCAGGGAAAAGGTTATTGCCATTTTACAGAATTAAGGTGTAAAGATTTTAAACGAGTTACTGAGCACCCTACAAGGTATCTATGTCAGACCCAGGAATTGAGCACTGACCTGTTGCCCTTAATTGCAAAGCGTTTATAAAAGCCTCTCTAATGGCCATCCTAAAAACAAACTCACTGTGCGGTGGTTCACCATAAAAATGCCCATTAAGGTACATGATCAAAGGCTCAATCAACCCATAACTGCAGTAATCTTTCAGGTGGCCCAGACCCCCTGCTCAGATGGTCTTTCGTTGTTCATGCTTATTCCATCTCCTGTGTTGCTCTTAGCCCACTACTGGCTCTCATTTACATTTCATTAAAACAAGTCATCATCTGATTTACTACAGCTATCACTCTGCAAGGGCTTGAGGTTTTAAATGAGAATTCAGATTTTCAAATTATAGCTAGGGACACGGGAGATGCAGAGAAGGTATCCCTTTCTAAATAGCTGTTGAAGGGGTGGCCCTGGGGCTGATCATCTCTTTGCAGTCCCTAACAATAGACAACCCACTCTGTTGTGTCACGTGCATCCAGAAGTATGAGGCATGAAGCAGGGAAGGCAGGGAGGTCAGAGGAAGGCAGGCATTCCCACTGAACGATGAGAAGACACTGTAGCAGCAGGACAAAACTCCAGTCTTTAGAGTAAGTTAAAAGACAGGCAAGTAAGCTCAAGAATTATTTACTGTCCAGGAAGAGAGAGGAATTTTTAAGGCAGCAGAGCAGAACAGCCTGACTAAATTATAAGCTTAGCCCCCAGGAGCAATCAAAGAACTAGAGAGGAAAAAAGGAACTCAGGGGGGGAAGGAAGGAATGTGAAAGAAATAGAAATTCATAAAGATCCTCTATCAACATGGGAAAGAAAGCGAGGAACTTGAGGAGTGAAATCAGAAGTCAGAAACAAGTTAGAGGAAAATGAGAAATAGATAAAAAATTTACAAGCCCTGGATACATTCAAATGAAGGGCATTTTTGTAAAAATTCTCAGAAATATTCACAATGTGTACAACATGAGGCTGTGCTGGTCATATGAACTGGAATCACAAAAGGGAAATTCCTACTGAAAACTTTTATTTTACATATGGTGCTTATTCAAATAAAAGCATCATCACACCGATCAGCTCTTTGGGGATTCAGCAAGAGATTTCCATATCCAGTCTAGGATTTGACTAGACAAATATGTTCCAGTAAATAAAACAGATAAAAATGAGTTGAAAATGGAGAAAACATGCAGTGGAAAGAAAAAAACCCACTCACCTGTAAAATCTGTGTAAAATTCCTTTCTAGCTTACTAGTTAAAAAGAGGCGTGGAGTTTAATATTAGCTTAGACTGAACCTTCACTAAATGACACTATATGTACACACTATGAATGATCTCTGAAGAAAAGCTTTCAAGGAAAAGGTCCATACTAAGTTCCTACTCCCCCTCGTCCCCGTCCCCCCCCCATTATAAATCGTTTAGTAATAGGCAACTCACAATAAGCAGCAACTGTCTAAAATGTTTCTGAAAGGGATGTGGTGAGCTTACTGAAATACATATGCTTACTGACAATATAAATCATCAATTGTAAAGGTCTCTTTGGCCTTAAAATACTCGAGAGGTATCTTAACACTTAGTTACATGCATGATATGAACTGAATGTCATTTAGGACAGCGGTGACTGTGTCTGGCAGATCCTTGCTTCTGTCAGCATCAGTTGGTTTTTTAAACCATGTTTATGGACACCTGAATCTTTTAAGGTTAGTAGATTCAGATCGAAGTAAAGTCCAGCTAATTAAACTGTCAGGCTATGGCAAACCTGTAGCTTTGTAACACTTTTGCTACCACAGAGGAGAAATTGCAGGTGCTACAAATCGTGCTCTGCAACCAAGTCTGCTCTTTTACCACTTGCTACTTTTTTTAAAGCAAGCAACCACAAGTTCCTCTAAAGAAGTTCCACAAAGTAGGGCCCATCATGAGAAGCCGTAAAATGACATCTTGTCATTTGCAGGAAAAATGTTCTTAGACTCTCCCTCACCATTCTGCTTCTGCACACCCAGGAATGGCACTAGAAAATGTCAAATACTTCAGGCAGATCCATATAGACAGGGTATGTGCCCAGGACCAAATTAACACTTGATTTATCTGACAAGGTGAGGTCTGTCCTGGGATCTCCATCAGACCTCTGGGAAAATTAGACACCCATGAAGAATCCACCCAATTTTTTACAGAATACTCCACTGGTGAAAGTGATGAACAGTCCCTCAGGGACTCTTTATGTCATTTGATTTGTTTTTCACACCATGAAAAAATGGATCCAATGCAGATCCCCTCTGGATGCATGTACAAGAATGATAAAACATCAATTAACAAGACACAAAATTGACTAAGAACCAGCTCGAATAAATTCCCTCACACCTGCAAAATGAAATTCAACCTTCTCAAACTACTGGCCTCCAGCAAAAGCCTGAATGAATAGATAAGGTTTACAATATGTCAAGAAAGCTTAAAAAATAACTTTGTCAGATCAATAAAATGAGAAAGAAAATCCCAGGACTGAAGACACCTACTTGGAAGGATTAGTGTACACAGTGGAACCATTACAGAAAGTACTGGGAAGGATATCGAGCTCTTTCATGGTACCTCACGGGACTTGTAGCTGAAATGCCTCAAATGCCTTTGTAAATGAAGCATCTTGAGGGTAATGCATTTTCTATGATGCACCATTAGTGCTTTTCTGGAAAGAAAATGATCTATCAGGTGCTCATGAGAGTAGGAGCAGTTACTGGAGATGCAGCAAGGGGTGAAGATGCACCTCGGAGAAAAGAAGAACAGGTTGGAGGCTCTGCGCTCAGGGCAATACAGTTTCTTGGTTTATCTATTTAAGACTTTGAACTTTAAAAGTTTTGACCAAAAGATTACATTTCCCCAACTTAGCAGACACATTTTCTGGCATGAATGTACCATTTAATTGAAAACTGAGGTTTTAGTTAAAAAAATGTCCTTTTTTCCAGTTTTTTACAGAAATTGTTCAATGAGTTATGTAGCTGCTATACAGCACTTGCAATACAAATACAAAGGGCAAGGGCTTGTGCTTCAGCTCCAGATCCCAGCAGGACTGATACCAAAAATACAGGAAATATCTCCACTGCTAAGAAAGTCAATAGTAAAGATGCAGACTTCAAAAGAAATCGATAGTATGACAACACCCCTGCAGAATGAACCTGACCGTTAGAAGTGATACCTCTTTGCCTGCTGACATACACAGTATTTTTAATCTAATGATTTTACCAACAAGGAATCATGTGTCTCAAAATCATAACATGAGTTTAAAAGCAGGAAAGTTAAAGAAAAGTATGTTTTGCAATTTGGTGTTTTGGCTTTGGGTTTTTTTTTTTTTAAAAAAAGAACATGCCACGTAGATTTTTGCTCACAGCTCACGTTCACTTTTCATTGTGAATACGAGAGGTCAAAATCAACTTTTCTTTTTAATGAAAGTTGATGTTCATAGAATAGTTTGGGTTGGAAGGGACCTTGAAGATCATTTAGTTCCAACCCCCCTGCCATGGGCAGGGACACCCTCCACTAGACCAGGTTGCTCAAAGCCCCATCCAACCTGGCCTTGAACACTTCCCTGTTAGTCATAACAATATTTCAGAGATGACTGTTAAGAAAAATACCAAAATCACTGAAGTGAAATAACTTAAGTTTGCAATGCTGAATATCTATTACTCTATTCTTTCCTCTTCTGCTATTGTCCATTAGAGTACAAATTCAGGACATTCAATCAAAAAGGCATATATGAAGCAGTAGTGTTCAACCTTGGAAATGTTTTCATTAGACTTATTATAGCTTATAAAGCTATTTAACCTTTTATTTATTCTGCTGCGGTTAGCCTTTTTTTGAACGAGAAGTAAATAGCATTCATAACAGCAGAGGTCACTTACAAAATGATCACTGTAGAGCTGATCAGTTTGCAGTACAGTATGTTTGTTCTTGAGCACGCTGTGGGATTGGTGGCAAATGCTCTGCATCAGTCACTTGCTAATAGCTGTTGTATGTGCTCCCCTCAAACCAGGGGCAAGGAGTACAGTTCTCTGATGATCTGACATATTGCTGGGCAAGAACAGAGCAGGATCGGGTCAGTGTGCATTGTTTCCTTCATCTCCTGTGGTTAAATTCACTATCTAGTACCTATACCCAAATCCTGCCCTCCAGAAAATATTTGAAAGGATGCAGAACATTTCTGATTCTTGGAACTGCCACCTATAGCAAATGAAGGGGTGGAGAAATGCTGACTCTGAGGAGAGAGATATACAAAGCAGTTCTGAGAGTTGAGTTAGGACAAACTTTGGTAACAAGTCTTGCAGGGATCATAGGATGCCCTGTGTGGCCTTAACTGTGGATACACTACAGTGAAGGATGACAACTGGTAGAGACAAGGGGCATGGGGTTGTGTTTATGGAATGCCCTCTCTTCCATCCCCTCACTTGGGCAAGCAGCCTGGGGCCACAAAGGCTGGGATGGCTCCACTATGAATTGACTATGATTCTTCAGCTTCATCTTTCTAAACCTCAACATCATCATCCTCCCTGGATGTTTCTTTTAAGGTGCATAAAAAGCTTGGCATAGTGATATCCATCTCAAGCTACCACAATGACCTACAGGTATACCACATCCTACCTGGTCTTAAAACTTCCAGTGATGGACTGAACTATACTTAGTATACTTAGATAATATATTTCAAAACCATAGTTGTCCTTCCTGTTGGATAGTTTTTTTCCTAAAGCCTAATCTGGATCTCTCTCTGCAATGTAAGCCCACAACTCTTTGTCCTCTCCACAGCAGACACATCGATCTAACCCCTTTCTCTGTGCAAGGTGCTCTCAGATGTCTCTCAAGCCTTGTCTCTTTCCCATGCTCGAATTTCCATGCTGCTTCTGAAACTACCAAAGAAAAAATCCCACCTAACGTCAGGGACTAGCAGTCTGGGCTACCCTTACAGAGACCTGTTGGGTCAGTTGGTTGAGCTGGGCAGAGGCCCAAAGGCTTACTTTAATGTATGGGATGTATTTTCTGGTGACTGATTACTTCCTCAATAAATTAGGCAAACGCTTCTCCACTGAAACCAATGACTTATTGAGGAGCCCTTAAAACAGTAAATCCATTCCTCTGTCATTTTTCTGGACAGTAATGGTACTGCCGTAGTCACAGAAAAATATAGAGCTGCCCTTTGCATTGATGACATCCTCTTTTAAAGCAGAAGTTACAGTTGCTAAAGCAGCACTTTTGTGGACACAGTAAAAAATCATTATTCTCGGCGTCTTCTCAGTCATTATTACCGATGAGGACATCAAGCCAGGCCTGAGGGATGTAAGCATTCAAGAGTTCAGCATACTGTGGAGGTCGTACATGAATAATTCTGCATTTCCTGAGGGCTTTTAAGTCTAAACCTTTTGGGTTCCCAGAAGAATTGTAGAGGTCAGTTATTTATGAGTAGGTTCCCAATCTCTTTCATTTTTGTGTTGTCAGGCACATTAGAAACTAAAAATATCCATGGAAATCCCACAGTCTAACAGAAAACAAAGCACCATCTTGGACAGCAAAGAAATGTGAGAGGTAACCACCAGAGACAGCTGAAAAATCATCTTGTTACCCCATCAAACAGGTGAAAAACTGCATTAATCACTCTCAGGGAGCATGCTTTCCTCCCTATAACCTTCAAGTTATAGGTTTAAACAACTTAATTCAGTACTGTAAGAGAAGAATAATGGAAAAAGTATCCCAAAGGTCCTCTCTTCTCTAATAATTTTGCTTTCTCTTATCTCCCATGGTCTTCACTGTTTCCTCGAATAGTTCCCTACCTTTGCGTCTGCCTTGGCTCAGGTTGCATAAAGACTTTTCGAATCATAATAAAGAGGTGTAGTTTGTCAGAAATGCAGTGTACACACATGAAAATACATAAAATTGCATTAAATGATGATACAATACCCTCACATTCCCTTCAAGGATCAATTTGTGGACCCTAACCAAGAGCAGCATCCTTTTGTGTCAGGTACTGCACAGACATAGCAGAAAATACAGAAGATATTTTCAGGAGATAAATATTTTACCTTGAAAAAGGCACCAAAGTGTCTTTATATTTACCAAAAAAAAAAAAAAAATAAAAAAAAATCAAAGGGATATATAATCCAAGAGTAGAAAAATTTTCTATTACTCTTATGGCTAGAAAATAAATTGAATGACTTTGAGTGCAGTTGGGTTCTCACGAGAGACACCAGTCTACTTGATTGACAGAGAAAATGATATTTTAATTCCCCTTTCCCTCAGAGAGGGAACATGCAAGAGAGCAAGCAATGGAAGATGAGAACAGGTACAGAGCACACTGTGACAACCTGAAGTGTCCAGTCAATCATGGACCAGAGTCCCTCCAGCATGACCTGAAGGAATTCCATCTAGTATCTGTGTTTCCACACACATTCAGCCCAAGCCTGCCCACCAAGATGGCTAATTACTACTCTGATATTAAACCTGTAGGTGCCTAATGAAATCGAAGCTCAGCTGAGGTCACCAGTTCTTGCCACAGCTGAACAAAGCAGGCAGAACTCACTTGCATCCCTCCATCCCTACTGATTTGAGTTGTATTCAAACCAGGACCTACAGGAAAGGTGAAAGGCACCTGAAGCCATTAAGAATCTGCATTTCTGAGAGCCTTGATTAATTAACCTAGAAGCTCTGGTGATTGCTCCTCTGTACGTGCCAGTGAGGTCAAATGAGGCAGGGTTTATATGCATTCCCACTATGCCTTTGTGCTAAAGTACACACAATTCTCTTTCCTCCTGGTGACGGTTTTACCAAGCAAAATGCTCTCAGTTGGCAACAAAGTGATGTCCAGTTCATCTTCAAATTAAAAGTCTCTATGTGAAGGACCTGCTTTAAGGTCAACACAGGTGGAGTTTACTGTAATAGCTGATCAGATCCCAGAATTAAACAGGATTCAAGCAGATCCTTAGGGAAAAGGCAGGAAAATCAGGGGCCAGGAAGGCCACAGTCTTAGTGATTTGAGAGACATGGACCTTCCCTCGAGGCAATGGACCTTCAGCTCATATTAGCAGACATGATTCTGCCTGGAAACAAGAATAAAACCATGTACCTTAGTCCATATTGTCAACAGACTTTGAAGTGCCTGAGAATGGATATCAAGATATTAGCTGGTACAGGTGGTAAAACTGAGGCACAAAGAAGCTGAACTAGAGCTACTGGGTTTTCTGAATTCAAGAATAATCTGCAAATTTCCTCCTATGTCTAAAAGATGCGAGACACACAGAACAAATGCCCTAGAGCAAGTACTACCAGTATTAAAGACAAATTCAGATGAGGAAATTGTTCCGCTGCTTCCATCTCTTGCCTTTGAAATTTCATCTGGGTACACTACCCTTCTTCACTTCCCATTTGAAATAGTTACCCTCTGTTGTTATGTGCTGCCTTTTCTTTTCTGGCAATTTCCACCTTGTTTTTTTAATGGTGAGTTAAGTCATGAACCTGGGCTGAATATAGCACTAAGTGGGCCAGCCCCCTTCTCTGCTAGTAATTTATAATATATCACCTGGTCACTGCAGCTCGATGCTTACTGAGGGTCTGACCCACATTATCTCGAGTGTTTCATATTCTCAAGCAGTTGCAGCTTCAACAAAATACCCCTCAATCCACCCAGGAAAACTGATCTTGTGACTCGAGATCTGTGGGGACAGAAGTCACAATACCAATATCAGGGATTGCATAAAAATCAATAGTTCTGCGGTGAATTTCCATGAAGCAATAACGTCAGATATTTTTAGCAATTACAACTAACCCTCAGTTCCTACCACACGCATAGATGAAATACATCTGTTTGCACTATGATGTGAAGTTAATCTCATCATTAGTAATTCCTCTCATATTTATCTTAATATTGTTAATTACATGGAACTTGCTGGGTATGAGTACAAGAGCGTATGTAATTTGTCTTTTTTCCAAGAATTTCCAGTGCAATTTACCATTAATTACTTGCTGCTTAATGCAACGACCTCCCCCAAAGAATAATTCCAGCATTATTATGGCATCTTAGAACAGTTGCTAAGGCTTCTTATTCTGCATAATATGTCATTACCAAGAAGGGTGAAAAAAACCCTACAGCCATTCTTACATTCTAAATGGTATGCTAATAGACAGCAAAATTTGGATAATTTAACAAGATAAAGGCTGTCCTTGAACTTTACTTATTAATGATGGATTCTATCTTAATTTTAATGATTTATGAGCATGCTTATATAGCATATTCTCTAGTGTGGGCCTTATCCAGTGCCTGTTTGAGGCTGTGGATAGATTTTCTTTGGCTTTAATGTCCTTTTAATAGGCACTTTATGACCTGAGTGTTAAAAAGGAACATGTTCTGGCCAGAAGCTGCTTGGTATTGCATAGAGCGTTTAGCAAATTTCTGGAGGGAGTAGTCCAGCTCTAATATGGAGGAAGAGCAGGTTGTATAATGTAAATAGTGCTAAACTTTGAGGTCTTTATAGCTTATAGAAGACTGAAGTCTTTGTAGATTATAGATGCAGCCATTGCAGGATAAAACTGTGGTGCATGTGATCATGACTTGATTCTGTTTAAAATGAATAGAAGGATTATCAACAGTAGGTTTATGACAAAAATTTCCCAGGATTAATTTTGAGAAATCATAGCTATGTCTAAATAAAAAAGTAAACTTGGGCACACACTGAAAGTGTAGCCCCTCTGATGCCAGGCAGGGAAGATGATGGAGGATAATTCTGGCTCCTTTCTGATCCCCATGTGTGAACTTCCTTCCATGGAAACCAGCATGTCATGCATGTCATATATGGAGAGACAATGTTCAGCCCATGTTCAGGGCTCACTCCAGTTTGGATAGAAGTCATTGAAATCAAAAGTATTCTTGGGTCTAAAATTACAGATAAACGAGGTACATTGGGAGCTCAGAACTTTGCCCTTGGAAAACTTACAGAATGTCTTTAACTTGGAGGTGTTTAAATTTCTTGAATCTGCAGCTCAAGCAAGGAGAAAAAGCTTTCCAGACATTTGGTGTTTTTATGCGCCCCCCAGAAGATACTCACTGAACAGACACTAATACATGGAAAAGCCCTTTATTTCTCTCTGAATCTGTCCATTGAGCTCCAGCTTCAATCACAGAAAAATATCCTGAACAAAGGAAGAAAGGAGCTTTCTAGCATCACCAAAACCAGCCCCCCAAAAAATGCAGTTCTGCCAAAAATCCAGCCAAGAATTAACTAGCGTGCAGGATCACAACACTATCACATACAACAGAGCAAGATCATTTGCCCATTAGCTCTGTTCTCAGCTCTCTGACCTCTTTTTGCATGGATTCTTCTTCCCCCATGGAGCAATCACTAGCAATAATCTTAAGCAGCAATTGAGGCAAACACAAGAGAGTAGCAAGAGAGCTAAGAATGCTGCTGGGATTCCTTAAATATTCATCAGACATTGCTATGGCTCCCAGGTTCCTCCAACTGCGAATGATCTAATAAACTGACAACCACGATAGATGTCAGTCTGACTTGTGGTACATCGTATTTCAATCATTCTCTTTTCTTTTCACTTACATCATAAACCTAACCATAGCTCCCTTCAGTCCAAGTGGCAATTTCTATGATTCTAAAACTCGGTGTTGAATTAGTAACTAAGAGATTGTAAATAAACTCAAAAGGCATCAGAATTTCACTTAATCTCAGCATACTATTCATCCACCCATGGTACAATTGACTAAACCTCAGAATATCAAACATTTAGTTGACCAAAAGGTTGAAGCTCTGAGGTTTTCCAGAAAGCAGAAGTTTCAAACTTCCAGGTAATACTACAATACCTTCATAAAAGTACTTCCAATAGATTGGATTAGACTGAGCTAACTGAATTGCAAGTTATTATATTGTGCAGATGAAGCACTGCTCCCGAGCCTCTCAGAAATGAAGCACAGAAAAGTTCTGTGCAATCAAGACTTGTCTGTGAATTATAGCAGCTTAGTCAGATCCCCATTTCCTCACAGAAAACTTTTCCATTAGAAAAATACTTCAGCAGCACCCAGTTGTTCCCACAGCAGCAGTTTTTCCAGAACTGAAGTTGATTCTGATGAGAAAGGGGTAGGAAGGCTTATTTAGTTCTGAATCAAACCAAAAGCAAGAGCAGCAGCCAGTGATACTGTTTTATTCTGCTTTGGTGTTGCCTTCTCCAGCATTTCAAATAAACCCAACAACTTCTATGTAACAAAACAAAAAAATCCAAAAACCCCAAATGGTGAGTGTAAAAACAAACACATTGTGGAACACATACCTTGGAAGCATTGGAAATACAAGAATGTCAGATCCTGGGACAGGAAGAAACTGAAATGCAACAAGAACTGGACACACGTTCATACTTTTACAGACTTCTGTTGTGTATAAGAAACAGGAAACACCTTACATTTACTCAAAACTAGTCATAATACAGGGTAACTGAACATGGTCCATAGGCCACATGTTACCTCAAAGATGGAAGTGGGAGATCTCTGAATTGAAGTGATAAAAAAAAAAAAAAAAAAAAAATTAAATCTCCATTTTGTTAAAATGAGGTTGATGTTTGTACATTCTCCAGATACAGATCCTGGAACAAAGCCACCATTGTCTAGAAACTTTTTCATTGTGTTTCATATCATGATTCACAGGAACTTGAAGAGATATTGGTGTGATGCTGAAATCATCCTACTTATAAAGCTCAAAAATTTGAGCTAAAGGGGAATTTCCAACAGTGTTGTCACTCTGAAAAGCTTCTGACATTCAGTTGATCTTATGATGTGAAGTTGATTGCTTCTGACTCCATCCATTAAAGGTCACTGGTTTGTATTCCCTCTCTCGCTCACTCTGTCTCGCACATGCATGCACACACACTAATATTTTCTCTTATTGCCTGCATATTTTCTGTGGTATAGAGCAAAGCCAGACACCAGCTCAGTATATATCACAGGATACGACACCATTCCTGAGAAGGATTATACTGAAATGCTGCTATCACTCAACACTTGTAGCATCTCTGGGTATTTGCTGTTCACTTATCACGTTTTTCCTTGGGTCTCGCCAAGTCAGTCACTATACATCTTGCATTTTCCAAATATATAAGTCATCTGCACTCTGCCAAGCACTTCTCTGAGTTACTTTTCCTATGGTAATGTCTTTCATGTGAGCTACCCCAATTTTCAGAAGCCATCCTCTCATCCCAGACTGCGACCATGACTGGACATTAAATAAGTGTCTCCTAAAAAGTGTAGCATGAACTCTGTAATTATTTACAATGATCCAATTAGATTTATGATAAGAATAAAAGACTCCTATGTTGATTTCACAAAGTGGGAAGGTGTGACTATTAGAAACACATAGGTTTCAATTAGTCAGGCTCATATTACATTTAATTCTGAATCAGAGATGCATCTTTTCTTAAAAACAGTAGTGTTCATGCTGGATATGGTTTATCGCTGAATACATATAATTACTGTTTACATTTGTGCCTTTTGAGATGCAGCCAAGTAAGCAGATGTGCAAAGCACACACTCTTTTGCTAGTGCAAAGGTACCCCATCTGAGCTGGAGTCCTGATCTGTTGTGGAGTACTTTACCTCTGGAGGATGAAATGGAGATTGCCTTTTTGAGCTGCAGGTGGATAATTTTTCACAAAGTCAAGCAGTCAGGAAAATCATTGGAAAAGGATAATTACAATCCATGGACAGATGATGGAGTTTGTTCTCCATCAATACTAGGTGCCAAATGTCCTTGTATTCAAGATCACTAGGCACATCACTACTTAATGGTGCTTAGAAAAAGAACTTTTTTAGTTTAACACAGAAATAAAGTATTGTGGTTTTTAGAGGTAAAATCTACAGTGGATGGCTATTAGTAGTGCATAAAATATATATTGATCAGAGTCCCAGTACCTATTCTTCAATGAGCTCACAGACAGCATATGCGGAATAGTCAGCCTTCCTCAATGTCTTTCCCAACAAACAGCCTGAAAAATGGCTTACTTGTGGACAGTTCTTCCTATAGATTTTTTTTCTATTGAAATTTTTTACAACATCAATGACCAGGATGGAGCACAATACACGGACAGATAAGTTTGATTTGCAAGGAACACAACAAAGAACAGGAAAATAAAGCATGACTGTTTCTCCTCTGATAACATTTTGTTGTTGCAAAAGTTCTTTTCCCTTAGCTATGCAGAAACTTCATCTACTTCTTTTTGAAATGCATCCCACTAAAATATGCTTTATGCTTTGGTGCTTTCTCTGTAGGCTTTCCTATTCTGCTGAAATTTCCCAAGGCTGCCAAAAAGCTTGAACGAGCTGAACTGAACTCTGATGTGATTGGTTACATACAGGTTACACAGATTTGGGTATGTCTTGACATTTTTTGCTGTTTTTACTCAGAGCATCTATTTAAGGGACATTCTGATTTAGTGTTTGTAATATCTCTCTATCCATGGGCAGAACTTGTTTCCCTGTAACAGCTTGCTATTTACTAACACCACCAGCTATGGGGACAGGGAATTGTGCTTTTATCAGGATCTGTAGGTTTTGTATGTGGGGGGACAGGATTTAATTCCAACAGCGCTGAGAGAGGAGTCAGTTGCACAAATGCCGATGTGCTGAGCATGCACAGGGCTGCCAGGTATGATTTTCTCACCTGTTAGACGTGTTCTTCTGGCAATTGGAAGGCAGGTAGGATGTCCTAGGACATCTGAAATGACACAATGTACTTTTTTAGGCAACTGAGTCCCATCCGAGGTTACTGTAATGCTAATTGGCAATAGGAGAGAGGGAAGTCTAGGGAAGGAGATATCCTGGTTAGCCTTCCTTTCCAGCTGCATAAAATCCAAACTTGGAACAGACAGCACTTACGTCCTATTGTCCTTTAATAAAACAGATTCCACAGTCTCTGGTCTCAGAGTCTCTGCAGACTCCAGCAATTCCTTGGTACTATTGACATCCAAATATTTGTTTGGTACCTTATAGTCGCTTGAGGCAAACCTTGGAGTTAGGTCTGGAAATCTGTGTATAGTTCTATAAATGTGTCCTTTGAGTCATATAAATGTAATGCTTTCAAATGTTTTGTCATTGGATACTTCTCTGATGGCACTAATTTCAGAAACATATTTCCTATAAGACCAATGCTTTTTTGATCCTCCTAAATGCTGAGGTGTCATGTTAGAAGACAGAAAGGAGGACGCTAATGTTCCATTTCCAGACTCCTCCTAGAAAATAAACCACCATCTTGCAAGCCCTTCCTCTTTTTCCTGCATAATTTTTTAAAATACAATCTATCTTTTGTGGTCTGATGACGTACAATTCTTTCAGGGTGAGAAGAATGCATTTCTATTAACTACTGAGTATCTCTTGCTGAAAAATTATAAGGGCACAAAAAACCGCTCCTTGCATCAGAGTTACTTTCTCCTAGTGTGTCTTTCAAACTCCATACATCAGTGCTGCTGTTCTATCACAGACTTCATTCAAGAAGCATTCCTATTGCTAGTAGCACATGACAGTGTCTTATCTTCTCTCTGGTGGAAAGCAAGTGAGGCCAAACAAACTTCAAAAGCTCTGTTTCTTGTTTTGTGACAAATGTCATCTATGATACCTGTAGCTACATCTGCCTGCTAACTGAATATACATCACTCCACTTTGGATCATGCTTATGGGTCCAGACAGAAAAATCTAATTTATAATTCAAACTGAAGGAGCAATTTTGGGACTAGAAATGTTGGAATTATTTCTGTTTACCTGAAGACACTCAGGCTTGTCAAGAACTGTTGTTCATAAAAGAGCAAGGAAGCGCAGCTGGCATATCACAAGAAAAGTTAAATCCTGCTTCACTGTGGATGAAATAGAGGGATCCCTCTTCAATATCTGCCCTTACAGCAGTTAATACAAAACATTTTTGCGTTGCTAAGGCTACTAGTCCTGCCATGTGCCTCAAGATCACTGTGATTAACCAAGCATGCAAATTCTGTCATCCCAGCCTGCCTGCTCTTATAGCAACTACCAGTCCCAGTCATCCATCCCAGGGCAGAGTGCTTGGCTGTGTTTTCTTAACATGCATCCAAATTTCAGGGGAGAAACCACAGTCATGAAAGGCTCCTTAAACAGGCTGGAGCTAAAGACAGAAGCTACATTCTGAGATGCAAGAGAGCACTTACCGTCAGAGTACTCGCACCCTTCAAGCGCATTATGTCTTTTCCCTTATACCCCAGGTTAAGCAACATAATCACGCTACCTCATTTTATTACTAGAAGCTGAAGTGACTTGCCAAACATCACCTGGGAATTCCCCTCATGCCTTCATGCCTGCCTGCATTGTCTTTCCTTCAGTCTTTAGGTCACATTGCTATTTACCATTATTATTAATTCAGCTTTCTCTCTGATGTACAGAATTTTTCCCTAGGAGAAAGTTTCATTTGCTTTCTAACTCAGTATTTCCACCAACTCTCAACTCGTCAATGCTCCAAACAATCATATCTGTTGTTCAGTACCTCTAGTTTTGAGTAGTTTCATCATTTAGTCTAAATTTCCTTTCTGACTCTCTCTAGAGACTTCTGATTAAACAAACTCCCCTAGAAACAGCTCACATTACTGATTAATGTGAACAGGGTCTTTCTTTTGCTAGCACTTTGTTATTTCAAGGATTTTGCCATTAGTTAAGACTGTGGTTGGAAATTTTCAAAGCTGTGTTCCTTTTGATGTAGCAAGGGCAGGCAAGGCCAGTGGCTGAAGTACAATCCCGTGAAAGCTGAGTACCTGATTAACAGAGGGTAGCTGTATTCAGGGAGAAAGTTGCCGGCCAACTGAGAGCAGAACTCTGCTCTCCAGCCCTCAATAGAGTGGTTACAGATGAAGAGGAAAATATTACCTGAAAACCAGATTTGAGCAATATGGAAGGAGTTAGACTCCTTTTCAAATATGTTTTTCCAACTAATATTCTTGTGTGGCTTAAAATTATCCTGAGAGAAAAACAATTGAGGCAGCTTTTAAACTAATGATACAATCCCATGGATAATTTCCCCTAAATAGCTGAGAGATGTGACTGAATGAATCATATATCATTGCGGGAAGTAATTTTCCTCAATGAGTTCTACCTGCTGGATATCACAATGCATTACAGATTGAGTAAAAGCCTCTGTCTGAAATCAGATTCAACCTGGCTTTGGAGCAAAACTTAAACCCTGAGGGTGAGAGCACTACGAATATATTTAACACTTCTCTGTGATTCACAAGTTCCACATGGCCCTCCCCACACCAGGAAACTCTGTGAGACATTCCCATGAGCTACATGACTTTCAGCCTATCTTCACATGTGTTATTTACCTTAATATAGGCTTTACTGCTCCTTGATATGTTGCCCAGCATCTCACAGATTTCTTAACAGTGTTCTCCAGCATTAGTTCTTTAGCTGCTCAGGTTGTCACACTTCTTTAACAGCAAAAATATGCCCCTGATTACTGGCCAAATCCTAACTTTTGGGGAATTAAAATAGAAAACACATGATCCATTTGGAGGCAAATGTGAAAATGGCTTAGGCACTGAAGCTAAAGTGAAATGTTTAATGTAACTTAATTGTCTCTACAGTGAGGATCCGATTCAAAGCTCTTTGAATCCAGAAGACTCCTGTTGATTTCAGTGGAATCTGGGGCAAGTTCTGCAATGGTGATTAGTGCAGCACAACTGATGGCGAATCCAGACTAAGAAGTCATCACAACCTAGAGCTTGGCTGGCTTTCCTCTAGTATAATGTAGCAGGGGGGTTGGAACTAGATGATCTTTAAGGTCCCTTCCAACCCAAACTATTCTATGATTCTATGATAATGTCTGAACTTTTAGATAATCCTGCACTGAGCTACCTGAAGGATCAAACTCCCATTATAAAACTGATGATCTTTACACCCTCTCAGGAGGAGATAATGGAAAACTAGGTTTTGACTACCGAAAGATAGCAAAATGTAAGTTTTTGATTGTGTCCATAAACTTATAAGCCCAGTATTGCTGGTGTTCTTAAAATATCCTGGGCCAAATGCAAATCCTATGCTGGATATCTTGGGGAAAGATTCTTCACCAATGGCTCCAAAGTCCACCTCAAATTAATGGCACAATTTTTTCATTACAGCATTCTTCTAGAAGAAGAAATATATGCTTATTTTCACTCCATGAGGGCAAAATATACTTAATTGTACATGTCCGTATTCTTTCTATTCTTTGAAAAATTCTCACAGGGTTTGGTAGTAAAGTGTCATTTTATTTTGCTGATACTTAAATGTTTGTACAGAACTTTACTATTTCCAGATTACAAAATATTCCTAAAGATGTTGTTATTAAAATATGACTAGGTTTTTCTGTCCAGTTTCCAATCCGCTTCATATTCGTAAAAGCTTCCAGATTGCGCTCACTGCAGTCTAATAACTGACGAAATAGTAATAAGAATTATTTTGGTGCCTGAGTACAAAACACAGCCTTGCCAATAAATTTGGGCTTTGGGTTGAATTATACCCTTTAGAGGGCACATAGACTGGATCTCTTGCCCATTCAATCCTTTACCATTCTCAAGTGGAAACATATTTATTTGTCATCTGTTAGGATGAAATTCATGGTCTCACTTTTCAATTAATTCCTTTTTTCTTACGCATAGCTGTTGCAATCTTTCTTAGCTAGCTAAGGGAGATGACAACCTCCTGGATGATAATTTCGTATACTGCAGAACACCACATACTTCTTTATATATGTCATAGATATTTTGTCTTCTATTGCAACAGTCTGGCTAAGCCAAGTAGCGGAGACCTGACCAAACCCTGCTGTAGCTGTCAACTCCCAGAACCTTTTTGTGGGTTTTGCACTTCTTTTGCCCTGGCCGCATACTCTGGCTAAATGGACATGTCAGTTGGGCCCAGACCAGGAGGGTCACCTCTGTGATGGGCGTCCTGCTATGCAACATCACCTTCACCAGTATTTACCCCCATTCTGCCATCCATAGACATCTCTCTTGCAGCTTTGCTGCGCAGGGGAACTGCTGCAGGTCATCTGGATGGAAAACCCTCCAAAATGTAGGTATCATTTGATGGATGGTGGTGATTGGATCCATGTCAGATGGGGTAGTGAACTGTCTTCAAGTAATAAAGCCTTTTGTATCATAATCTGCAACTGAAGGTGAAAAGGCTGTTCATAAACCAACAGGACCAACTCCAGAGCCACATCTGTTCTCCTTGAAGCATCTCTACTGCAGCACGACATGCAGTGAAACAAAGAGCTGAAGCATTGAGTAAGATCCTTATTTAAAAAACAAACAAGCAGGACACCATTTGCGTTTCTATAGGCTGAAACATGAGCAAAGGCTCAGAAGGGCAAGGACAAAAGGTAAACACTCATTTTCTGGCAGAAGGAAAGATCAGAGGGCCGAGACAGCTGAGCCCAAGGTTCTGCAAACGCCTTTTACACTGCTTGTTTCAATGGCTATGATGAAAAAGCACCACAAGCAAGTCTGCATCTTTGCCAGTCTGCAAGCTTTGTTCCTGGCCATTCTGTTTGAGTCAAAAATAAGCAGTAATGTAAGTTTTGAGCACTAGCCCCAGCAAATAGAACCATAAAAACAATTCCCAGCCATTTGTTTGTGGATTTCTTTTTTTTCCTAAGGTTAGCATTTATTTTAGATGACACTTTTTCCCCCCTTGGCCGAGACGAGATATTTTCTCCATGCCTTTTATCAAACTGACAGGTGATATTGCTTTAAATTGGGCACTGCATCGTCAACAGAGGCTTTCTCATTTCAGACCCGAAGCGTCAGTCAAGTGGATGAGAACTCATTTCGCCCTTTATTTACTAAATGCAGATTGGGGTTTCAGGAGCAGGGAGTGCAGGAGAAGGGGAAAGGGACGCCCTGGGTGATAATGGGAATGAATGAGAGAGGACGGAGATAGAACAACACAGGATGAAGCAGGCGGGAATTTATTGTGGGGTGATTAGATGACATCCATCTTCTTGTCTACAAACCATTCCCACAAGCATAGCTTTCACATCCACTTTGTCCCCTGTCATGGTTCCTTCTCCATTAACAGCAGAAAAGGCGACAGGGGGTTGAGATGGTGTTCCTGGTGAATCTCAGTGCACTGTGGATGTAGCTAAGTGGGTTACAGATCAGAGGTGAAATATGATTTCAGACTGAAACCCTGGATTCCCCAGTTTCTCTTGCATACAACACCCAGCCTGGGGTCCTGGAAGAAGTAGTTTCATGAAGAAAGGAGGGAGATAGCGTGGCTAGTATGATGGCCTACCTGGTTAATCCTCAATATCTACAGGATCCTGAGAGCACATTACACAGAAAAGATGATAAAAAGCAGTTATTGAGCCTACACTAAAAGAGAGTTTCTGCACAGTGTGAATACACGCATGTATTTGTTAAGCTGGAAATACGTAATACTTCATTTGGGAAATAGCCTCTCAGAGAACATTGTGTTTGTCTCAGTAATATACATTTTTAAGGGACTTTCTTTTAAGCATGTTCCTCATGATTGTTTCTAAAAAGCCGGCAACTTCACGTGAAACCGTGAAACTACACAAGCTTTGATATACCTGTGTGTATTTCAACCAATTAGTATCTAGACTCACTTTTATAACATTTAAACTTCATATTGAAATTATATATGTGAGCAGACTACAGATGCTGAACAGGCAGGGAATTCTGCTGCCTCTGCACATGATCTCCTACTGCTAGAGCACCAATTAGCCAGAAGGAGGTAGGACATTTCACTGTCATAAAAATGGGAGCAGGATTCAAGCACAGCAACTGTTGCTGAAAATTAAGGGGAAGGGGGGAAAGGAGACCTGCCCTTGTTTTGTCTTACAGAAGTGCATCTGTGACAACACACTGCTGGAAACTAGAGACAGACGACCCAAATTCATGCTGAAATCTTAGTGCTCTCTCCCCTTACTTCCCCTCTGCTATCTCTAACTGAATAAAAATCACCTGGATCTGAAGACATGCAAGACTGTGTATGATTTAGACAGGCTAAGTTTGGTTTTTCTTTGCCTACTGATCTCAATATTTCCCCGCACTCTCTTGATATTATTTATGGTGATTGGTACCTATCTCAAGAAGGACTTTATGATTCACATTTTAAGAAAAGCAGCCAGGAGTTAGTCATATGAGAAAGTTTCCGAATAACTTCTGTGATTCCCTACGACTGCAGCAGGATCCTGTGGTTTGCCCACACAGAATTGCAGCTCACAGATGCCTTCTGCAGCCCTCCAGTGAGACATTTAGCTCTCCTTCCCTTTCACCATCCCTACCCAAAACCTCCTCAGTACCAAGCGGAGGCACAGAGCATCCCATCAACCAGCCAATGTACCTCATTCTTTGCTTCACGAGTTCCCCTAAATGCTTTTAAACCCATAACTCAGGTTTTACTAGAGTAATTAATTTTGTAAAGAAAAGGCAACTCAAAGTTACTTGATGAGAAAGGAGTGTTAGAAAGTTTTACAGCCTGGATGGTTTCACATGCTGGAGGGCAGGTCAAAACCAATTGCTGGTGTGGCTGCTGTCAGCTCAGTAGCTCTCTGGGGCACAATAAACTCATAGCAGCCCTGTCTGCTCCCTGGGAGGTTTCTCCTTCTGTAGCTACAGACATTTGTCTGTGTGTCCGTGCACACTTCTCCCCGCTGCTGAGCGGCGCTCCTGGCTCTGCAGCTGCTTGAGGAGGTCTGTTCACGGAGAGGGACCATTTATCAGGGAGTGTAGTGACAGGACAAGGGGTAATGGGTTTAAGCTGAAGGAGGGTCAATTTAGATTAGATGTTAGAAAGAAATTCTTTACTGTTAGAGTGGTGAGGCACTGGAACAGGTTGCCCAGAGAGGTTGTGGATGCCCCATCCCTGGAAGTGTTTAAGACCAGGCTGGATGAGGCTTTGGGCAACCTGGTCTAGTGGAGGGTGTCCCTGTCCATGGCAGGGGGGTTGGAACTAGATGATCTTTGAGGTCCCTTCCAACCCAAACCATTCTATGATTCCTCCTGCCCTGCCATGAAGTCTGTGACCACCTTTCAACTGCTCCTGAGGGATGGAGCAATGTTTCCTTCCCCCAGGGTGCCTCCACCTGACTCAGTCACTCTGTTATTAAAAAGTACCACAAGATGTAAGTGGAGAAGAATAAATAAAATAGGTACTATTACATAAACCAAAAGGATTCAGCCGATGACCTTAGAAAGGGCCAGCCAGGTGAAAGGAGTAGTGCTGGGGTTAGACCTTTACTACATATCATGTCTGCTGTCACATTCCCACATCACCCCTGTGCTCTCACTTGGAGCTGGTTTACCCCAGCACGATTCCCTCAGCTTCAGGGCACTTCTGCTGGGAATCTCCACATGGAAGAGACCTGGTGTCAGGGTCTGTGGCACAACACACAGGAGCACATAAAGACTCAACATTGACATGCTATTGCTGTGCCTTTCCAGATGGTAGAGAGGTATTTAACTCAGCAGTGAGATTTTGTGCTGTCATCATCTGTTGCTGAGCTTTCTGTACCTTTCTGATAGGTACCACTGGAATTGGGAAGCACATGAATATATGGAGGAGCCTGTTGTAGTGTTCATGACAGATATATGCTTTCCAACTAAGAAAACAGACAAGACACTCGGTGCCCATCTCAAAAGAAACAAAGTTTGTCAAGGTTTTGCTTCAAGGCAGGTAAACAATTTCACCTAAAAGATCATGACTACATTCAGCTTTTAATCTGCAGGTGAGCCAGAATAGCCATGAGGAGTTCACAGTGATTCATTACAAAGATAGGTAAAAGATAGTTTGCTAAAATTGTCTGAATTTAGAAAAGATGATGGGAACAAGGATGGCTGTGTGGCTTTTAAAGGTCTGTGATGCTGTCAGATCTTGTGCCACATCAACGTCTAGAAAGATTTAGGCACATATACCGTGAGGAATGTCAAAAGAATCCAGGTGGATGAGATGTCGTATTATGAATAACTGAAATATCATGACAGGCAGAGAGAGAAAGTCACGTTACAAAAACCAGAAAATAAACCAGAAATCAACCCAGAAAACTAAAAAAAAAAAAAAAAACCAGACCTGATTGCCACAGAAACCCAGCAGTGCAAAGGATACAAATGGAATAAGCAACATTATATCATCAAATATTTAAAATGGCAAACCAAAAATAGTTCACCTAATTCAAAACCTAGAATTGTCCTGTTATGCATCAGAGAGGCATGGAGATGATAGACGCGCAAGAGGGCTGCAGGGCACTCAGCACAATTCAGGCTGACTCCTGGAGAGAGCTCTGGTCCATCTTTTGGTCAGACATCTTTTTTTTTCCAGGTCTGAAAAAAGTGTGCTCAGAAACGCAAGGGGGTGGGATAAGGACAGGAAAAGCAAATGCAATTTCTACCCAGAGTTCAGGATAGCCCATACATTGAACTTGGCCTACCTCCGCGATCCCGAACTTCTATTTAAATTCTATCTTGATCATGTAGCAGCACTGGCAGTTATCCCACTAACTTCTCTTAGCCACGAACTCCTGAAGTTTAATAGAACTCTTAGGAGAATCTGATGCTTCCCCATGGCAAGAAGGGAGCAAAAGCACCAACTCGGGTTAGCATATGTGATCTACCATGGAACTAGATAGAAGACATGCGAGAGGGCTCATGCCCTGGGGAGAACAAGCCATTTAGGACAGTGGGGGATTCTTTGTAAGAGGCTTTAAGAGAAAAACACATGCTCCTATAATAGCTGAGCCAAAAAAAAAAACAAAAGGTCACTTGGCTACTCAGAGTGAGACAGCAGCAAACCAGTCTGACCCTTCCTTCATTTTTATCTGCTGAGCTCTCATCTCCCAAATTCAGTCTGTACCACACTGATTACCATCGCCTCCCACCACAATGACCCAGAGTCTGAGCTCTCCAAGCAAGGAACTCTCTGTCCTGGTCATTAGTAAAACCTATTCAGTTGAAGCCTGAATTTCTCCTGGAATGGCAAAGAACTGGCCATGTTTATCGAAAATTGTCCCAGAGCTAAAACGACTCATTGTTATCAAATTCATCAACACCCACTTCCTTCCTCCTCTTGACGTCTTTAGGGTCCTCTTACAAAATGCCAAGGAAAAATAGTTCCTCAGTTAACAATGTTTCCAATTCAGAATGTGGAGGATTTAGTAACAATAAGTTTTAACACAGTGTTTCCCAACAGTGGTTTACATATGCATTCCTGTAACAAACCAGATAATTTTCCATTCATTGAACAGCTGCCTTACACATGCTCTTTTACAGGGATTGAACTTTGAAACTGATGTATTTCCACAGGAGCAGAGAAAAGCAGAGTCAGGAAGACACCATTTAATGAGCACAAACCCATTACTGATGCTAGTCCTCAGGAGAAATACGATAGGATATACCTAAATTGGTGCTGTTTCTTCAATGACAATGGAGCAATACTGTTTGACACCAACTAAGGATCTGATCCTGTTAACCTTCATCGACTCAGACATACATTTCCCAAAGCACTTAGTTAACTGGAGAAATGAAATGCAGCTAAGACTGGAGGATGAGGATGCAGCTCTTGAGGAAAGGGAGGGCAAAGGGAAACTACAGGCTGAATTTCTGTTCATCTCTGAAATGGCGATACGGTGGCACTGTTGCAGGGTATTCTTCAAACACACAAAGAACAAATATGACTTGACTCTTGATGCTGACCTGCACCACAAGTTCTGTGGTCTTTGTCATCTCCTAAACATAGGTACAGTGTGTCCCTGGCATTCCCCGAACAGGACAGCTTTTAGCCTCACCCTCTCACTCTGCAGATGCCCTCTAACACTTTGACATGCCTGGGTGACACCTCTGCCGTCCTGTAGGGCCCTCCAGTATCTCATTCACTAAAGAGATAACTCTAATAGTTAATCCCATCCAACCCAAGCAGAAAGCATCTGGATTTTGGGAAGACAAGAGCATTTATTAAGCTGTCTTAGGTTTCCATTAGGTGGCCTGTGCAGAGATTTGGAGACCCCCTAAAGGGTATGCAACAGATGCCTCCAACTTAATGAACAGGGGCAGAAAAGCATAAGGTAGACACAGGTTGCCTTTGGACCCAGGCCACATCAGCTGTCACCTGTGTAACTCATTCTAAATGCTAACTTGTTCAGTTGCAAAGAATGAAAGTGGACTCATAAATCCCAAATCTTTCTCCAAACACATTCATATGGTATCTCTGCCACCAGGAAACACCCACAACACAAGGACAAAGCTTCCATCTTTCATGCACTTTCTAAATCAATCTTGTAAGTAATCACCAGGCAAAAATTTGGCATGAAATAAGTGAAGAGCCGAATAAAGGAAGAGAAGTGCTTTACAAAAACTTCATTTCTAGCCTCCAGAGAATTTGGAACACAGAAGAGACCAGGCACACAGGAGGTGCTGGGGAAAACAAAACAAAACAAAACAACAAAAAACCCCCAACAATACAGACAGGTTTGCTCAGAATCATGCAGAAGTGGCAGGACTAGGAAGAGAACTGAGGACGTCTCCCAGTATTTAGGAGACCACTAGGCCATATGGTCTCCTTATTATTTAACAGCCATAAATTGCAGGGGGTAGCAATACCAAGGCTCCTGTTTCCAGGCATTTCAGCAGGACACTCACAGACTTTTAATGTTTTCTTAGTTGGGAATTATAGATGCTAAATGGTAATATCACAGTATATCCACACAGAACATCTCAGCCACATTAGAGGACCCTATGACACAGGACTGCAAAGAAACACTGAAGGCAGGTAATGAAAGATCATCATTAATTATTTGATTCTTCTACCATGAAAGTCCTCCTGTCAGTATAAGCTAGTGTGCAAGCCACAGTCACTTTCACTTTAAATAGTTTATTTGTTTGGGTTTTTTTTTTTCTTTTTTCCTTACACCACTGCAAGAAGGGATTGTGTGGGTGTTAAGTTTTAATAAAAGGTATGTCTCAGAACCAGTTTATCTGAGGGAACAAGGCCTTTTCTAATTTCAGCATCAGTCTGTAAGCAAATAGCCCCAGTTTAATAAATCTGTTTTATTATGATGGGATTTTTTCCCTTCCCAGTCTTGTTTGTGCATGAGGGAGTAACAGCAATAAAAACCTCACGTTCCACCAAAAGGAAATATGTTCATAATGTTAGTTAACAACCTAGAAAAATGTTTTCCCTTGTTGTGAAGAGTGCACCAGTCTGCAACGTAACCAGCGCAAAAAAAAAGACTGTTGGCCAGAGCTCCTGTGCCTCCTGAAATGGACTTTGGTATCCTCTTTTTGAAACCAATAACTATATCCCAGATTTTGCTATGACCTCTCAGTGCAGTCATGTCAGCCTACTGTCATTAGGACTCTGGCAATGATAACTTTTCTCTTAGAAAAAGTAGCCTGGTGATTTTCAATATGAAAATCCAGACCAAGAGAAAGTGCCAGGGTGTGGTGTTGCCCATCTTTCTCCTTCTCTTGCTTGATTCTAAGTTGAGCTTTAAGGACAATCTATTTGCCCTGCTATGGGGAGATAATGAAACGACAAGGGAACGCTCCCAAGATACAGCTCCCAGAGAGTCATTAGCACCGGATACTATGAAGGTTTGCTCTGCTAGCTGAGAACATTGTTCTTTCACTCACCTTTGATAGTTGGGAGACAGCAAGGGATCTTGAAAATAAGAGGAAAGTTCAAGCATACCCAAAGTATTGACCTACCTCCACGGTGCTGGAGGATGACTGGAAGTAAACAGGGACTCTGGATTTATTGGAAATAATGCAGACAGGCTGCATTCCCTTTGTCCTGGCAAAACAGATTTCTGCACACCCTAAAAAGGAGAGGAAAACAACCTCACACACATAGGCTCGGCAAAACAACTGCTTCCAACAGCAATGGATATATTCCTAAGCATACATGAAATTTCATGTAACCCGGTAAAAACTATGACTTGAAGCCTAGAGATAAGTAAAGTCACCAATTCCATTTCATATATTATTGCATACTTCCTTGGTACGGAACATTAACATTTTATAGCCACTTAGAGTGGTATTTAGAGTATACATGACTGCATCTTTTGCTGGATTCAGACACCTGCAGTTTTCATCTGTGCTTAAGAGAATAATGAACGATTCAGACTGTCTACTATCCAGGGCCTTCCAGATCTTGCCTCCATATGCAATTTTATGGCATAAGGAGCACACTGCAAAGTTTAAGACTTTGGTTTTCTTTCTCTTAAAAAAAAGCAGCAGCATACCTGATGGATGCAGCAAGAAAACACACTCCAAAACACAGCTAGAAACAGCTGAAGAAGGTCAAGGAGAGAATTAGTAGACTCAGAGTCTTGAAATAGGCATCAGCTGAAGAAGCTTCTTCCTTGTTAACCACTTTTAATCCTGGAAGTCCTTCCTGATTCCCACAGCTTTTGAAGCAAGCTAACATCATTACAGCCAAGGTTTCACTGGGCCCCAAACCTTGTATGTAAGCTGTGTTGTTCATGTTCCAAGCACAATCAAATTTTAGACTCTGTTTTCAGTTTTTTTGAATGCATAGGACATTAGAGTTTATTTTCCCACTGAGTTGCCGAATATAAAGAATGGAATGACTTACTGAGTCCCAAACTTAGAATTGTAAAGTTTCCGAAGGCCACCAAGACATTATCATGTTGTCAGAACAACTTACCTAAAAACATTACACCCATAGATAACAATTATAAAAAGTCACTATTAGGAGAGCACAAACTTTTCCCCTGTAAATGGGTGTCGTGGTTTAACCACAGCCGGTAACTGAGCACCACGCAGCCACTGGCACACCTGTCCCCCTGCAAGGGGATGGGGAGGAGAATGAAAAAAAACCTCATGGGTTGAGGTAAAGACAGGATAACAAATAGGATAACAAAGGAAGAGAATAATAATAATAATAACAATAACAGAAGTGATGTACAAATGCAATTGCTCACCGCATGTGAAAGGAAAATAAAACAATCTGATGTCCAGTCTGTTTCCGAACAGCGATCCCACCTCCTGGCTAGCTTCCCCAGTTATATACAGGGCATGATGCTATATGGTATGGAATATCCCTTTGGCCAGCCTGGGTCAGCTGTCCTGGCTGTGCTCTCCCAGCTTCTTGTGCACCTGTCAGGGCATGGGAAGCTGAAAACTCCTTGACTTGGTGTAAACACTACAACTACCTAGCAACAACTAAAAACATCAGTGTGTTGTCAACATTATCCTAAATACTAAATATTTCTACTAAATAATTCTATATACTAAATCCAAAACACAGCTCTATACCGGCTACCAGAAAGAAAATTAAATCTCTCTCTCCCAAAACCAGGACAATGGGAGCACAGTCTCTCTGGATTGAAAGGAACAAACAAAGAATACCAGCTGTGAAAAGCACTATTTGATATTTAGCAGAAAAGTGGCACCACTAAATTAGGTCATGGTCCAAACCTCAAGAGCAAAACCCAACCAAGTCAGTGAGAAGTTTTTAAAATGCTTTCCCCCTAGTACTTCAATAATGTTTGGATCAGATTTTCAGATTCATTCATTAGGCACACAACTAGGGATTTTGGTTGTTGTCTCTGCATCATGTGAATTGTCACACACCCTTCCAGAAAGCCCTGGTCTCAGTGGGTATGTCTTCTGCTTGGTAAAATGGAAAGAGGGAAGGATGCTGAAATCCATTACATTTCGGGACGGTATGTGTGCATTGTGCTTATTGCAGTGAAGTTTCCACCTGTTGCTTTTCCCAGGTGTGCTCTGTGTGTGTAGAGAGCTAACTGATGGAGGGCAAGGATCCACCTGGCATGCAGGGGGCTTCTGATAGTGCTCAAGTGCAGGCTTCAACTTTGGCTCAACCAGGAAGAAAACCACTCTGAGGACACCAGCACCGCACTCAAGTGCATATCAAAAGATTCCAAGTGTAACCATGAGGCAAGTTCTGACCTAAAAGCAACCTCTTCAGTGCACTAAATCAATGTATATGGATCCAATGTAAAATCTGAGATGGATTCTACGATATGACCCATTTTTGGCTTAACTTGAAATGTGGCCAGCCTAGTTTATACCAAGTCTTCGCACGCTTTCAGAAAACTACTTTAATTGATCCAGTTGGCTGAAAATCCAGCACAATTCCTCTCTATCGCCTGAAAGAGCAGTGAGGCAAGCTAAAGAATCCCACCATCTCAAAATAGATTGATGCATATGTTCGTTTTTCTCAGATTTTTCCTAAAGCCCACCTCACAGGCAGAGATTCCCTTGGTTGTTCCTAAGAACAATTTGCTATGGCACAGTAAGCAGCAGTGTTTAGGCCACGACAGATTGTTGGCCAGCAAGTAGATGTGGGCATGCTGAAAACCATGTTTTCCACCCATATGGCCAACAGATGGGATAAGAGGAACTTTTTCAAAAGAAACACAAGTCACTTATGCTATGGCTGCTTGGAACAACAACAACAGATGAAACCAGTCACTTCTCACCTGGCCCTTCATGCCCTCACAGCTTCTTCCAGATTACATTTCCATCTTCCACTCCCTCTGCACTTGTACCAAGCCATAGATGTACACACACACACACAGAAGAAGAAGAAGAAGAAAGAGAAAAAGAAAAAAGAGGAAGGGAAAAGGAAGAAATAAAGAGAAAAAGATGCTGTATCCTTGGGGAAATGATCATTAAGAGTGCTTAGCAATGAGGTTACTTGCACACAGATCTGAACAGCTATGTGCAAAATAAAACATTGATTTCTTTAAGTTTTCAACATAAAGCATGCCCTGATTTTCAGGAAGCATTTAGATAGATACGGAATTTGGACACAATGACAAACACATTGCAAAGATTTGAGAAGTTTCTTGTTTGGATTGCTCTATGTGTGGTCAAACCAAAATTTTCAGAACAGATACCTCTCCTGACTGAAAGCTGATATTGATACTTTGGATAGTAAATATTCACTAGAACCTACTGCTTTAAAGTTACTTGTAAAGACTACCGAAGGGGAAATTTATCACATAAAGTAACAAATAGTACAAAACTCACAACAATACAATCCCAATTCATAATTCATCAACTGAAGAGGGTGTCTATTCAGGTCACATTCAAAGTGTGTGAGGACTGGTTTCAAACAAACCTGAGCTGAAATGGAGACTGGCACCAGTGAAAGTGGTAGGTCTGGATCAGGAGTTCAAATCTCAACTTTGGCCTTTCAATTTTTTAACTGGATTTCAGTTCCGGATGAGACCCCACAGCAGACTTGTAGTAATTTCCCTCTCTGATGCTTTCCTAGTCATTCCCCAAGAGAAGTTATCAAAGATATTGGCTTTTAAGGGGCTGGGTATTTGACATGGTCCTGAGAGTCCCAGCAGTATCAGGGTATCTCTGGGCACTGCATATACACCAAAGAAGATGCCATGTGAGGGCGTGGAAGATAGCCGTAAGCCAATTGTAGCCTAGGAACATAGGTCCTTACTCTCCCTCAGTCACTCATAAAGAAAAAGCACAAATCACAGACCAGAATACCATTAGAGATGAGCTTTTGTCCATTAACCAGCCTCCTAAGTTTAAATTAGCTTAATGAAATACGAATGCATTATGAGATCTCCCTCATCATTCCTTCTTTATCAGAATACCTTTTCCCTTTGCACCGAAACCAGCACAAATGCAATCCACATCAGCTTAAAGCAGACAAGTTATCATGGACTTCTGCAGAACCACACAGAAGCCTGTACCGAATTTCCTTTTGCATATTTATTTCCACTGAAGTATTTACAAAGCTCTTACATTCTATGTTAAAGCAGCATACAAAAAAACCTCTTACAGCATACCTGTTTCTTTATCCATGAAAACCAGAAAATGACAAAAGTATCATTGTACTTGACACCATCTGGTGATTTAGGACATGATAAGGACTGTGGACAAACTAAGAATTCACCACCTTGAAGAGTTCAAAATGATCAGGAAGTTTCTTCATATACAACATGCACAGCACAACAGCATTTTTACTGGTTCAGAGCAAAGGTTCATCTTGCAGAGTGTTGTGTTTCCAGAAACAACCCAGTCTTTGTAACAGAGTATAAGTAGAGAATATAAGAACAGTATTCTGTTTTATATGCTCCCAGCTTTTAAAGATTTGCAAATCCTCTGACAGACAGGATGTATTTGCATTTAGCAGCCATTTTACAATATTTCTATTACGTTTTTATAGTATCTTAAAAGCACTGGATGATGCTCCAAATGTATGAGAAGTTGAGCCTAAGTCCTTGGATGGAATCATTTGGGATATAGGAACAAATTCCTTTTGAGAATAAACTTTCTGGTTTTGTGGCTCATAAAACCTTTAGGAAAGGGAAAAATCCTTTTTTGCTCTGTGCACATCCTAGCATCATGGAGACCAATACTGGATTCAAGCATTTATGAACTACTGCAGTACAAATATTAAGCCATTGTGCTTTGTGGCGGTGATCTCACAACTCCCAGAATCCCGCAGTAGGGAAAAGCAGTCATTCAGCTTTAGGAAACAGAATTTGTGCAGGTAGATGTGAATGGAGACGTTCAGGGAAGCACCCTCGGCTTGTGCTTCCAGTGGGTCACCTTCTGGTCACTGTTGTCTTAGTTTTATAAACAATAAGGAAGAGTTTACTAGATGGAGAAAGACTTGTTCATTTTTACTCTTGAGCTCCATGGGTCTCTCTCTCTCTGACCCTCCCCATCAAAACCTAACTATTTTCTGATTTTGCCAATTTAATTCTGAAATCCAAGGCTTTCACTTGAAATTCCCTTCCTCCACACATCCGGCCAAACATTCCCATTTGCAGGTTATTTAAATCATGTAATTGGATCACATTTTCTTGGGCTGCTTTGGTGATTCTTTCAGAAACATGTAGGTCCCCATGGAGCTTGCTCTTATCTTTAGCAGGGAGAAGTAAGTCTGACTTATCTTACTCTTTTTAGTGTGGTTGAATCTTGGAAATCAGGACTAATCCATGATTGCTCAGCACTGCTTTCCCTCCAACAGCAATTACATGTTTTCTCAATTTTAGTCACCAAACCTGAATGCTCTGCTGTGAGCAAGGTCCTAGTTCCCCTAGCTTTCTAGCAATAACACCATCTTCTTCGATTTATACTGTTTCTCTTACAAGACTACTGAGAATACTTATGGTATCCTGAAATGCACTTAAACACAGGGTGGCTTTTTGGTTTTTTATTTTTTTACTTTTTTTTTCACCTTCAGTTAAACTCCCAAGTCTCTTCCCTTTTCAGTATGCAGCTTTCAACATCGTCTATTCTGAAAGATACCTTTTTTTTTTCTTCACATTGCTTCATCTTTTTATTGTACTGTTATCTGTATTAAGCTGCTTTCCAAACTTGCAGCCATTGGAGATAATCTAGAATCCAGTTTTTCATCTGCCTGTTGCAAAATTTCAATTATCCGTTCCTATGTGGTTGTTCTGTTTTGTTTTGGTTGGTTGGTTTTTGGCATCATCTCTGACTTGAGAATTTACCATTTGGCTGCTGGCATGCAAGTCATTTACTTAGTTAATAAAACCCTGGGGAGTTCTGCACTGGTCTCCACAGTACTTCATGTTTTCTTTTGGTTTGGCATGTTCCCTTGCTCCATGAAGTCACACTGTCCCTGAACAGACTGAAAGAAGCTATTGAACCAGAGGGGGAAAAGAAAAGGGGAAATCAAAAAAGAGCAAATTAATAGCTATGCATAGTTACTTGCTTGATGATTTCACACCACCCCCTGATTCTTCGACCAGAAGTAGGTTAGACCAGTATCAGACTTACATTGCCTTCATTTATGCTATTGCATCAGCTGTCAGCAAGCTGTATTTAAGGAGCCGCAGCACCTACTCACATTCTGCAAGCCAACCTAAGTTGCACCTTAAGTTCCACCTCCAGCCAGCACATAGTAATTGGGATGCTGACTTCTAGCTCGCCCCAGTTATGAGACAAAACAGGTTTGCTGTCACTGAACTCGAACTGCCTCACTCTGCAATCGGGCTGTGCCAAGCGCATCCATGTGGACTGTTACTGTGTCTCAGCTCATGTTCACAGATGCAGCAAATTGGTAACTTGCAATCCTGGGAAAACCAGTTCCAGACCAGAGTGCACCATCAGTCCAGCATTGCTTATTATAACATTTGCTTTAGTCTGAAGGAAATAATCTTTAAGTTAAACCCATTAAATTACAGTCTCGTAGAAGTCTTACCAAAGAATCATATGGCAGGAACCAGTACCATATTTCAGGAGAAAACAATCCAATATATATATGTAATTGAGAGTATCTGTGCAACATGGTACTCTGCATTCAGAAAACAGCAAAAGTTTTTGGTTACAGAACCAATATACAGCAGAAAAGAACTTCCCTGTAACTTTGTGGGTTTAGTCTAAGTGCAATTGCAATTGTTTTTCCTGACAAAAGTATAACTACACTGAGTTTGCTCCATCGCTCAAAGGTAATGTGTAAGCAGGTCACCACAATCAAAGTCTCTGTTACATTGAGATAACACTGCAATGTGCTGGAATACAACAGCGTTTTTCATATGCTCTGATGTTAGAAGCAGACAAGAAAAAGTGCTAGCTCACCTTCTGTATTAGTATGAATCCAGTTCAAATACAGCCAAACCCTTATGATTCCCCTTGTAGATGTATAATATAGGCAATCATAATAAAAATATGAAAATATCAAAAGTTGTAGTATAAATTAGAAGTGATATACCAAGGAAGATGGAGAAAAAAAGGATTTCACTATAAGATTCCAAAAGATCACTTATTCCTCCCCTCCTAGATGTTCTAAATATTTCTTTTCTATTTGAACTGGTATAGCTGGATGGTAGCTAAGCATTTGCTTTGCCATTCTATAAAAAGTGAACTTCTTGATAGCAAAAAGATACACTATAGCCTTCATTTCCAGAAATGCTGGTCCTTTAATCCTAAATCCCCACTTGGACTGTTGTCTATTACTTCTTCTATCCTTCCTTCCTCCCCAAAAGTGCAACCCCAGGCAGTCAGACTGGATGACAGAGACACTCCAGTGACGTGTTTTCTCTGTGACATGCTTGGGTACCGCTGGCTGTAGAAACTGGTGTTCCTTTACTGAAACACACCGATGATTCAGCGATGCTCTGCAAGATGTCCTTTTTTCAATGCAATGTATGCTTTCTCTGTGTTAGACGCTACACCTATGGAGTAACAAGTAAAGGCGCCCAGTCTTCCTCATCCACATTTAAAACCTTCATATACCTGCCCATGGTTTGGGAGAGAGGGGGAAAGAAGATGTGAAAGCTTTTGGTTTCCAGAATAACAGCATTTTCTTAATCCTTTGCCTTACCTATGCATCACATGATCAAGAAACAGATGCAAAGTAAAGGAATTAAATGTTCAGAGCAGATATGCAGCAAGTGTTAGACAAGCATTTAAATTAAACATAACAGGATAATAAAAGAGTTGTCGGTATAGCAATAAGGATTGCATATTTATAGAAATATTTTCTTTATCAGTGATTTGTGTTTAACCCTTGGCCTGGCAAAGCAAAACACCACCTAGTAAAGATGTATCCCAGGTTAGGATTCAGTGACAAAGACTGTTTATTGGCATCAGCACTTGCCTCCCTGACTCTTCTTAATAGCAGTTTTCTGTTCAACCAAGGCAGAAGGTAGAAGGATGGGCTCAATTCACTCCGCAGCGTTGACAGTCATTTTCCTCGATCCTTGAAGTTTAGGATGACTGAATGTTTTCTGTGTGGGCCAAATATCCTTAAGAAACTTGCTAGACCACATATTTCAAGGGCTGATATGCTGCTTAGTTTCCTGGTAAATGTGTTTCACAGCTCTGGAAGAATGTCTCTTTTTTACTGCTGCTATCTGAAGCAAACCTATATATTTGATGACCCCAATCTTTAAACAGATACATACCAAGGTCAGTGCCATCTCCCTCAACTCCAACTCAGGCAAGGAATTTTCTCCAAGGAGTTGCAAGTTATGTTTGCCCAGATGCTTCTGATTGTGCACAGCTACGGTCTTTTTTCTAATGAGAGTGAAATAATGCAAGGAGAAATGCAGTGTAATACGCTGAAAGATCCAGCATGTCGCTGGAAAGTCGTAAACCAGCAGTGGCCACTGTGGGGTGGACGGGAGGTTAGTGTAGTCTGAATACATTTGCCACTCACCCTGTATAGGTACGAACCAGCATGTATGCACACAGCTGTAATGGCAAATACTGCCTCTATGAGCTGACAACATGCTTCTTTCCTTATGTTTCACTTCACATGGAACCAGATTTCCCAAAGAATACAGATCTATGCTTACATAGCAGCAGCTACCAAAGTTCAGCTTTCCGTGTTGGTTTATGTGCTAACAGCAAAGAAGTGGGAAAGTCACCTCATTTACCACAGGCAGATAAGATCCTTATTCTAAGTTATTCCCTACTTCTGAATCAAGCGAGCTATCTCCAGAGAGGTGATTCATACTCCTACAAATTTTAGGTACTGGACTCCATTATTGTGCCAACTGATGAATCCTAAAAAAGCACAGCAAAATTCAAGTCATATATAATTTTAAGTACCAACCAAGGTAATCCTCTGAAAGAAAGTGCCTAAACTTCCTACCTGGTAAATGGAGAGAAACACTTTCAAATGCCTCTTGAAGGAAGTCTTGTCTACCAAAACCTCCTACTTCCCACTGCTATCTGTACCTACCTTTTGTGTGATGTGTGATTTGCATTGCCTCCTCCTGAGATTCAGAGACACAAATATGCAGAAAAATGAGCCTGCCACACGAAGCACTTTTAGATTTTCAAAAGCAGCAACAATTAAGAACAACCCCCTGCCCCAGGCTGATCAAATTTGTCCATTTGTTTATTGGTGGCATTCTGCTTGAGCTAGACAACAGCACAATTTCTGTATTGCATTAATCTGTCATTTTGTGCTCAAACCAGAAGACACAGACTGAGGGGTGTCTCAGAAACTGCTGTAGAAAATGCTACATGCATCCCTTAATTCCACTTAATGGGCTGCAGTGGGTCTGTTGTACTCTTCCATAGATTAGTGAAAAATGGAGTAGTGTTACAGTTCTTTTCCTTGAGAGTCAATGAGGCTAACGTGGCAATGGTGTCCCTGATGGAGTAAGAACATTTGCAATGTCAAGGATTAAATATTTAAGCTCCCATGGAAGGCACTTCAGAAACAATCTTCTATTTACTCAATCTTACCCAGATTTCCCTCTGACTTCAGAGACTGAGATTTGAGCTTAAGTGATGTCCTAAAACACTACTCATTGGATATTTATTCCCTCCAAATCCGGTCCCACAACAGCAAGGCACTTTGTTTTCTTCAGGGTGACTGGTAAATTAGGCAAAAAGAAGCTCATGTACATACATATTACACTTATATACACCTTGGCTTAAGTAAATACAAGTGTGTGTATGTATGCATAATAAAAGATATTCATCTTAATTTATATTTGTCTCTAAGGAAGCAGTCCCATCCAGGCTTCTACCCAGCATGCATTTATGAATGAAAACCAATTCAAAATAATTATATCTGTAAGGATTTAAACTTTTTTTTCCACGAGTCTTCCATTTTATGCTACGTATCCTGAATTATTTGTTCCTTCAAAATCAAGAAAATACTCTTTGAACTAGTTAAAGAAACTTTGTCATGTTCACAGTGAAGCCCACACTTATTTCCATTTTTTAAGAACAATATCAGAGGCTGATTTTATTATTTCACCAAATAATAGATGTATTGACAGTGTGATATGCATTACAGGTGATTTTTTGTGCCAATGAAATTGGGATAAACCTGAAAATCAAAACTTGAAGAGAATGATAAATAAAAGTTTTTTTCTACTGAGGTCAGATATACAGCAGGGCAAAGAAAGTGTAAAGAGAGTAAACTGGCCATGAATCTCAGGACAGAACGATACTTAAGGGAGCAACCATCTATCCTCTGTAGGGCAGCTTTAAACTACCACTTGAAATCCAGGATCATCAAGCTTGGGAAGGCTTGTCATAAACACCAGGTTTACTTCAAGGCAAAAGGGAAAACTTTTAGTGCCCTTCATACCATGTCTGATGATGGTATCAGATGCATCTGTTGAATTAGCCATTTTTTAATATAAAAGTTCTTAAATTATTAACTTTTTCTAAAGTGATATTTGATGGGAAAAGTAATATCCGTATGAAGTATTAAGTGTTTCTTGTGAAAGAGCTGTATAAATCTGACAGAGCATAATAATTATGCTGTCAAATATACAAGATTCCATTTTCCCTGAACTATCTAGACCACCAAATTTCAAAGACTTTCAGAGACTATCATCAGGATAGTAAGATTTATTTTGTCTCCAAAGGCTCAGAAGATGCTTTTGCTGAAAACACACATACGTAACAGTTACTTCTTTTTTTTCCAGTACTGCTGCAGTTAGTTAGGTTTTGAATGATGATCACGGGCAGGGAAATATTAACTGGTGTTTATTCATGCTTGCCCAAAGAAAGGATGTTTGTGGTTTGCAGAAGACAGACTAGAAGATCTTCACAGTATATGTCCACTTGCAGCATGCAAAACTCCACTGCATCTCTGGGCCCCTCCCCAAACCCCCTGCAGCTGATGAGATTCCCTCATTTGAAGTGAGAAACCTTTTTTCCTACAATAATGTGTCCAGGTGATGATGGAATTTTACCTTTATAGTACAATTTAGCCAAGTCACTCTCATGCTTATTTAAGGACTGTGTGGGCAACTAATATCCCAAGTTATCTATCTATCTATCTATCTACCTTTATCCCACTGAGGACTTGACACATTCATCTCCAAAACTCCAAATTAGACACAGACAGATGCACTTTTATCAAGAACTGCCTAACTGGATTGCTAGATGAGTTACAGTAGCTATGGGAACTATCATTTTAAATTGTCTTGGATTTCTGCATGTTAATTTTCAGCCAGAACATTTCATTACAGGAAGTTTTTGCATTAACTGTTTTAAGAAGATGTGCAAATCATTAATTCCTTAATTTCTGTCATTTATATTGAAATTTAAATCATTTTCCTACAAGATTTATCTAGAAGACTTTAATTTGTAAATGTCTTAAACACAACAGAGTAGTGACTTACAATCTCTTCTCAGCCATCAAGGAAATGAAAGGGACATGTGTTTAACTACTGAGATAAGGATTCATTCTGGGATGAACCTGCAGCATCAGTTTTAGTTCAGCAGAGCTGAACTGTACTACCCTATCTTTGGCCTTGCTTCTGGACATTATCAGGCTAGTATTGCTAATATCTCCATAAAATTAGAAGGATCTGGTAAGCTCCAATCAAAATTTTCTTCTAGTAGACTTTTGGGGTCATAAAAGCATAAGGCAGTCCTGTGAATGTGAAGAGACTTCACTGAAGAGATGGCAGAAAGTCAATGTCTTCAGAAACTACCCTCCAAGGATAAGCTCTCTTTTACTCTCCCTAAAGTCTGTTCAATTTCAATAGCGAGAGATACCTCAGATCTTCCCAGGTTAATTACCATTTCTGAGACTACAAGAGCTAACTAGTCATGAAATACCCACCATATCAACTGCTTCCTCATCCTCTATTTTACTTAATTGCAATTGAATTCTCATTGTACATAATGTTCAAAATACACAGCTCTCACTAGTATGACAAAATTATACATACATCAAACAAGAAGACATCAATCACATTTTAATTTCATGTTCAGGTAAATTTAATAAACCATCTCCCTGAGATGACAGTTTGTGGGGCTAAAGAGTCTGAATTAATCTACTTCCTGCAGAGTAAAACCACTTGAGTATGTACAAGTCATGTCAGCATTTACAAAAACTGTCAAATTGTCAGTTCCACTAACAACTTGACAAAACAATTTATGTTTCTGGAATTTAATGGTATGATTTTTGGTCTCTTGGATCTTGAAATTACACTTATTTAGATTAAAAATAGCAAGATGAAACTCTCTAAACTTACCTTCAGACTTATTTAACAAAAGCTTCCATCATGCTACAGTTTTCTAAACAATTACAATAATGGATATCCCTACTTTCATAATAATTCACATTGCAATTACCATTGCACAGTCAACAGTTGCTATTAATAACAATAAATGGTGATTTTTTACCTTCTATGTGACAAATGCAAGATCATCATGAAAGCATGATAGGACACCCTTTATTGCCAAGCTCTGTATAACTGGAAAGTAAAAATTTGCAATGAAGAACGTTTTAAGACAGTAAAACGTAAGAAAAGACTAAGCATCCACAGCAGTGGTCTGTCGCTAGAAGGCAATATCTAAGACTGCACCTGCAGTAACTTGTTAAAACAGTTAATGTCCTGATCAGCCCCTCTTAGAGAATTTTGATTTATATCACTACACAGATTTGGAGTACGCGAACTAGACTCCTTTAGCATGAAACCAAGCCACTCCAGATGCAAACAGGCTTTCAGCTCGTGGGACACCATTAAAGCCGATCCAAAGTAAAACTCCCTGAAATTCCTGCAAGATCTACATACCTTATCAGCACCATTTCCCCCTACAGATGCACCTTTCTTGCAGCACACTGCTTGCTCACAAACAACTTCTCCAAAATGTTTTCTTGAAAATTATACCACTGAAAAAGGCTGCAGATTAGGCAAGAAGCAGAGCAACAGTGCTATTAAAAGAACTGATTTCCCATCTTCTCATGGGTGTATGTGTGTGTCTATATGTGTGGGTGATTCCCAAATGGGTTTAGTCCTGAACCAGAGCAGGATAACAATATTTCAACAATTTTCATTAAGTGGAGAAAAATAGCAGAAGAAAGGTTTTCTTCCAAAAAACTAAAAGCAGAAGTTTTTATTTCAAAGCAACAACCACAAAAAAAGGTAAATAGCTGAAAGATTTAATATCACATGAAAAACTTCTTGACTGTGTTCCTAACACATTGGTGATGACAGATTAGGACAAGATTTGGGCAAAGCATCAGAAAAAAATTCAGAGCAAGATACTGTGTCACAACAAAACACAGTTACTTTTCCTCAAGAAAATATTTCAGCCACCTTAAGTGACCAAAAAAAAAAACCCACCACCCCAAACAAAAAGTTTGTCTGATTTCTTTCAAATGACATTTTCAAATGAATGCCTTACAGCAATGCATTATTTGTGTTGTGTTCAGTCATCCTACCAAGGAGTGAAACAAAATAGTTTGTTACTTAGAGGGTCAACTGCAAAATAGCAGCAGGGATTTATTTTGAAATATCCCATACAGACGTCATTTCTTTATCAGATGCTTAAGGAAAATGTGTACCGTTGCCATCAGGAAGATGAGTTCATAGGTGACTCATAAGTTAAAATGGGTTAGGTTTGTTATGGGTCTTAGTCTGGATGAAAATGCTAGAACGACGTTGGCTGATGAAAACTCGCTCTTGAGTCAGTGCCAGAGCAGCTCTCATCCCTCGGGCGTTTGAAGGGCCAATGGTGTCATGACTGAAAGGTTTTGTTGCATCTGCCAGCCGTCGTGAGAAAATCAAACGGGGCAGGTCCTCAGCATTCAGACCTGCGTCTCCATCCCGCCCTCCATCAAGCCAGACTGCAACCTGCGTTTGGATGAGTGATGTGAGTGAAACAGCAGATGAGCAGGAGCACTCCCTGTCCTAGCAGGCTTCCCTACGCCTGTCTGCCACAGGCAGCTCACAGCCTTTCTTAGGGATGGTCTAACTGTGAATGGAGGAAACGTGCATTTGGTTGCCAGCACAAAAAAAGAGAGATCAAAAGTTAAATAGCTGCTGAGACTTGGTGGAAAAACTTGTACAAGATTAATTTTAGGACACTTCTGCTGAAATGCCATATCTTGAAGGAGGCTGAGCTATGACTTCTTTTAATTATTATTCTTAATGACAATAGAAAGAAAAAAAAAAGAGCTTTGTGGCTTAGAAGTTCATCTGCCCCTGCAGCTTGCTTTTCTACCTAAAATCAATCATGTTTGATTCCAATCATCCCCCTAGAAACTAATTGTGACAATGCCAGAGGAAAAGAATACTCTTTTCATTAAAACCTGATGCTGAAAATTAGAGTAACTTGGTTTCACTTCTGATATTATCATTTGTCCTTGAGGTGACTTGTAGCTGATGAGGAAATTATTTTTTTCTTCCTCTTCACTGTAATTTTGTCCAAAAATTAAAAATTATTATTCCTATGCAGAACTTACTTTAGCAACGTTTGACTTGCCAGTCAGAACCTCTCTGTGCTTTCCCCCCTCCTCCAGGAGGCGACAGATATACATAATTGTGATGCTAAATGAAGTTCCACCACTATAAAGGCTAGTAATGCAATGGAGAGTCAGACCCAGCATTTTAATTATTTGCTAAAATGCTGCAAAGAGTCTAGAACTGTGACAGCAAATGGCAGATCTGGCTGAGAAACACATGCACTGCCAAGCCACAAAATTCCCATTTTTCTGCAAATGCACTCTGTGTAATAATTACTAAACGTATTGAGCCCTCCCATACATAAGCAGAGCTCTCTCTAATGGGAATGTTTTCAAAGTTCCCTGAGAGGCTAAAGTACATCTTTATGTCTGCGAGGATAATAGGACAAACTTCTTTTCCATTGTAGATAAAGAAGATGTGTTTTAAACTTGCCCAAGGGAAATTTCCAGCTGGCCAATTACTGCTAGCAAAGATCTCCTCTATAAAATGGTATTCCACTAGGGTCAGCTGGCTACTAAATGTGTTTTCTAAAGACTGAAAGTACATAATTACTGAAAAGGACTTCTGGACCTTGCTGGCGGTTAGCGTTGCTAAAATAGATGTTTTTGGGGTAGCATATAAACAGAAACAGATGGGCTGGCTCCCAAGATCTAATTATCAGAAGAGGTTCCAGTGCTTGTTGTCTTTCCACTTGGAAAAAAATAAAGAACAATAACGACAACAACAAAAAACCTGCAAAAAATCCCCCACAAACCCAAAGAAAGAAAGCCTTAAATATATTTATGGGGCTATACCATCTGAGACTTGGCAACTGTGCCCAGTGCGTGGGTAGAAGAGGACAGAGGGAGAAAAGGGGTATATTTATAACCTCTCATGTTATGAGCAGTCATATCAAAAACATGTCTGTAAATATTCTCCATCACAGTAGTGTCTCGAATAGCCTCAACTTCTTCAGTTACATTTGTCACTGATAAGGCCACGCATTGCCGACAGGAGATCTGAATAGTAAAGCTTCCCAGCTAGAGGGTACCTCATGAGGTCTGCCAAAGGAGTGGATGTGACTAGAATGTAACTAATTACTCATATAAACACCTGCATTTTTGGGCTGTTCTAATATTTCCTTCTGAGCATTTTTGAGAAAAGCAGGAAATTTTCATGCAGACTAGTTCAACCCTCAGGTAAATCAGAGCTGAATTTTTCCCTTATTTCTGTCAGGAAATTGAAGGCCAGCAAATTAAAGGACCAAGTCCCTTTTGGCTGTCAACCCAGGCTTTAAGGCTCCTGGGATTTGGTTCCCTACAAAAATTAAAGAATTAGGCACTGCAGTCATCTTGTGAACTAAAAAGGCAAGAGGTACCAAAAATTCACAACTCCACTAACAGCTTAACACTGACGCAGCAGACTTCTTCCATATGCTGCTTCCTGTAGGAACAGAGAGGAGAGGGAATAGCTAAAAGCATCCCTTTAACCCATCTAAACCTTTCACATTCACAGAACAAACTGTGGGATCTCTCTTAATGTTCTTGCCTGACTTCAGCACAAATTTTGGGTGCATACAAAACTGTGGCTAGACCAGCTGCTTGAAAGATGGATACTGATGGATGCTAAATGATATCTATGTATTCCTTAATTCTCATATACCACATACAACTTCCTCGTCCCTCCCAGCATCATAGGCAAAAAAAAAAGACTTCCAAGATATTTAAAATCAAACCTACACTTTGTAAAGTGTTCCAAAAGGTGGAGCACCACAAAATCAGGAATCAGTGTCTATGCTAAGATATGAAACAAGGATGGAACTTTTTTTCTGGGACTTGTTGTTCTTTGTCAAATAAAAGTATTAGCTTGGGGGGGGTGGGAGGGGGTGGGTGGAGGAGAAGGAACTCATGTTATAGAGGTCCTTCCGTGGAGGTCAAAAGATACAAGCATCCACTGGAAAAAAACTTCTATTAATATTGTAAGTTTGGGAGAAGAGAGGAATGATACAAAATTTTTGAAAAGTTGGGAGGGTTTCCCCCTAAAGCCCTGATTTTGTTGTTTCCAATGGCAAGATTTCCAGCTGCATTCAAGACAGAGGAGCAAAGCCAAACAGCATACAGAATGTGGCTTTCTAATGCCTGTGCGGTCACTATCATCAAATGCTCTGGATATACTTTGCCCTTTCAAATCCCTTTTGGGTCTCCCAGAAAGGCCAAACTACTTTCAGGATGAAAAATCTTGATTAGTTTATGAAAGAAATTAAATGATATGGCTTCCTGTGATTCCAGGCGACAGCACTGAGTGACCTAAAAGTCTCTTCTGGTCCTAGTTTTATACCTTCCTATAGAAATACCTTATTTTACAGACACTTTGTGGGATTCAGAAGAATTTGCCTTGCAGGTCAGGATATGCCCATCAGGCTGAGAGAGATATCAGAGGAACAGGCCAGGATATATTATGGCTGGGAACTAGATATTTGTTTTGAAATCCTTCTTAGCCAGATAAGGCAATTTTAAACACATAATACAACTCTAATGAGCCTTAGTCATCTAGGCAGTGTGACAACAACACACAGGCTCAAATTATCACCAGGAAATGGAGTGTATAATGTATGTAAGATCACAGGGAAAGTAAAGGTAGGTTTGCAGGACCACAAGCCAGCTCCATATATCAGCTGAGTTGTCTGGGCTGAAGGCCCAGAGGGATATAATGTTAATTTAATCAAAAACACTGTAAACACTGATGTGAAGAGCAAAGGTATCAACGTAGAGAGTGACCAAACTGTTATATCCCACTTTGGGTTGTACAGACAAGATCAGGTTCAGAGATGGTCCTCCTGTGTTTGTGGCAGCTGTATTCTGTTCGTCCTCTGACAGAGTTGCAATGGGGAGTAGATATGGTAAAAGCACAAAATAAAGGAAAAATCTCCCACTCTGAGGTCTGTTTGAGCAGTTCCCCCTTCCAGTTGGATGAAGCTGGAAGGAATTCATTTGCTAGATATTCGTTTTTTCCACCTCATGACTATCCAGAGAGAGTTTAGCATTCATACACGCTTCAGTAAATCCAACCTAGTTCGATTTCCCATCTGAAGAAATAGCTAGATAACACAAAATAAGCCAAGGACAGAGAATCATCTCTTCTGACAAATTCAAGTGCTCCTGACCAACACTTCAGCACCACTTTGGAGTCATTGTCTCCAGCTTGGACAAATCATAGCACCTATTGCCTCAGTGAAGGAAAAAGACACAGTAACAGCTGGGAACAGTGCCATCCCTTGGCTGCTACACTGTTCTTCAGTAGCTAAGAATTTGGCCCAAAATCTTTGTTTGATAGAAATTACTGCCTTGCCCTCTTCCAGCTCCTTTTTCTTTCTCTCTCTTTTTTTTTCTTTCCCCCTAAGATGAAGCTGCAATAGGTGTTATTTGTGAAATTACAGGTTCACTGAGATGAGGAAGCCAACCCTAATAACTATCCTTCAAGAGCAGACATGCTGATCGAATCTGCTCTGTTAAAAAAGGAAGGAAGCTTACTTGCACATAGGAGCAATTCCTGGGGCTATTAATGGGTGAAGACACTTGGGGAAAATTGAGTCTAATTTGTCAAGGAAGTTGTTTGTGACTTCCTTCCTGTCTGTGACAATCGTGCAGTACTTGCTACATTAATTGCTGAACACAAAGTACTGCCATCAAAAATTCATTGATGCTATTGCTTCTTTCTTCTTTTTTTTTCTTTTTCATAGCATCTGATGCTCCTCCACCACTACTAGTCTTCTGAGTCTCAAGGCATCTTTCACCACCTTTTTTGCACCAGTAGCTGAGGTACTGCTGCCAGAGCACGGTGGATTTAAACAGGCATGCCGGCTGGATCTGCCAACGCCAGCTCAACCTCCTAATCGCACCTTGCTTGCAATGTAGAGTTCAGGAATCCATCCGCAGACAGCATTAGCTGGCAAAGACACATCCGCCCCAAAACGTCTTGTTATGCAAAGGAAAGGTGGGCTGGTCACTCATCAGGGTATACAACAGGTCATAGGTTGTCTCAAGTATTTGAAACTCAGCTTTCAGACTAGTTCTACTTATTAGGTGGTACCATTCATCTTCTTCTCAGACTTAATGAAAGATCCTCATAGGCAGAAACAGGACAGAGGAAGCTTTCATCATACTCTGTAGGAATCAGTCCCCTCAGTTCATCTTCTCTATGAAAACAGCCATCTACTTTTGAACTTGTCTTTGCCAAGCTACCTTATTCCTATCTTTCAAAGGAATTGTGTGAAGCTTGATCATTTCCAGGTTGTCAGAGCTCTGGAAAGCAATGCGGTCTTTGCATAGCACACTTAGCAAAAAGTCTAAAGTGTGATAGGGCTAGAAACTCCCATTTTGTACAACTAAAATTAGTCCCACAACCTCAGACTCCAGCTGAGGATTTAAGACAAACTCCAAATTGCACAGGCTTATGATAGTATTACGAGAACTGGCTCCATTAAAGCTGACAACCATATGAAGATGTAAGCAAGGACTAGAATAAAAATAGGCAAAAGCTTTGAGCTTTTCTGTGGAAAGTGACAGAGAAAAGATATTAAGGGGTTGTATTAATAGAAGGGATGCAAAAGGAAAGGAGTAATTCCTTTTGTCAGGGGGTTCAGGTAGTGAACTGATATTCCTCTGCTTGCTCAAACTCTTCTGTCTTAGCTGCAACCTCTGTGCAGAGGAGGCTGTTCTACTATTTCCCCATTAAAAGTTTACCCTAGGAACCACCAACACAGCTTTGATATCACCACAACTGGGATCTTGAGCTCTGCTACGTGGCTCCTAAATTACTGTGACAGAGAAGTGACAACTGAAAATTCTCTGCCTTTTAGAATGCCTCAGCCAGTGGAAGTCAAACAAATAAAAAATGTGTGAAGATCAGGTTTCTTGGGCTGATTATATATACGCATGTGTGTGTAAGCTCCAGGCACTTTGTGTTTAATCAAGTGCAGTATTAAGTGAGTTAATGAAAAAGCAGTAGTTATTTTCTACTAAAGTAATAGACCATTTGGGGAAACAGAAGAATTAAGGTTACATGGAGGAGCTTAGAATGAGATCTTTGCCGCCAAAACAGAGGCAAAAGCAAGACAAAGCTAGCCTACCAACCCAAAGTCAGTGGAGATAAGACAGAGGAGAATTAAGTTCCCATCTTTGTACAATTATACCCCTTTCCAATGGAATGAAAACCCTCTATTTTCCATCTTGATCCTGCTCCCATCAGAAATAGCAACAGTCTATTTACCAGGACTAGGACTAAATCCCAATCTTATTCTTAGGCTCTAGAGCTGGCAGACCGGTGCGTGTTCCTTACTTTGTTTTGGTTTATTTTATTTTAAACTTGGAAGTTTTTGCACCACTTAGTGTATGTGGCCATAGCACAGTGGTACAACTGAAAATGGATGCTTCAGCTTCTGAAAGGAGAAGAAGAAAATGATGTTCACTTTTCCAAAGTGAAGACGCACCTAGAAAAACGTTTCTATAAAGCTCCATTTCTAGGTTAAGTTAATATTTGGAGGGATTATGAAGAGGATGGAGAACAAGAAAAGCAAACAAGTGAAAGAACAAAAATTTCTATGGAAAATGGTAGATATCAAATGTGAGAACATATTTGCTGGGGGTGGGGTATTTATTTATTTACTTCAGCTTTGTCCAGAAAATAGATCAGATCCTCTAACAGCTGGCAGTTCAAGATGTTCAAAGAGCTGGCACTAATGAGCTCGCAGATAATTCTCACATTGGCAAGCACTGAACTCCCCAAGTTGACAGAAACGCTGGCATCATTAGGCTAAGACTCAAAGAGCAGTAAGGAGGTTATTTAAGGAAAAACAGTGGTGTAGTCACAATGTTGTGCATCATGAACTGTGTACAACATGCAGACTGTGGAAGTATTTCTCACAGTCAGTCCTATTTATGTCAGAAGCTATCAAGACTCAAAACTGTAACTGTGGAGGTTCCCCAGCCCTGTGCCTGATACCAGCTGCTACTATGAAAACAATATTTTCAGAAGAGTTTCCTTTCCATTTCAGGACCAAAAAAGCAATCAGATTTTCAGTTCCTTTTTATTAGGGTGCATATAAAGTGTCAAGGCCTTCCAAAGGTCATAGAAAACAAAACAAAACAATCACACCCTGAAAGACATGCCAAAACTGCAGCCTAATCTATCAGTATTCTGGAAGCTTGACTATCAACTTAAACATCAATGTAATGTTTAAGTTCTTTTGTTGTCTAGCCTGGGGAGTTTCTTCCCTCCAGCTCCCTTTCCTCCAGGCTGGCATTCCCTAATTCTGCTTCTGTTTGAAACAAGAGAGCTGTTTGGATTTGTGACAGAATCACTTTAAAAGGAAATTAGACATCTTTGGAAAGCTGAGGGGATATCACTCTTTAAATGCAAGATGTTCCAAGATGCTACCTCTCATTTCCAGAGCACTCCCACCGGCAAGTAAGCTCTGCATTTGGCTGACACCTAGTTAGCATTAAATAGGGCAAAGCACTAACAAAATTCACAAGTTTACAAAGCAAAGTAAAAAAGTGATGGATTTTTTTGCTAGGTGTGGGGTTTTCATTCCAGTTCGATGCCTTACTTGATTTTAAATGGACAGAAATTTTTATACACATGTGCATTCAGTTGAAAGGCAGGCTATCAAGACTGCAGAAGTATCAGTAGTTGATTATAGAAATTTATTTATTCACAGCACAAATCCCACTAGGAAATGCAATCCATTTGCCAAAGAATCCTTTAAGCAGCCGTATCAAGCCACAGCCGCTCAAGAGAGGAAATTTGCAACACTTAACTACTTCAATCTAATTTCCAAAATCCCCACTATCTACAGTCTTTAAAGCCCAAGAGCACGGATTTTGTATAATTGATCTTGGTGCTGCAGGATACCTAAGTAGAGGAGTGCATTTCTCTTTTGGCATCATGTCTGAAAAACAGATGCTACTATGTTGGTAAGGAAAGGAGTGAAGCGACTTCTGTGTTGGCTGGCACAAAATTGTCTCAGCATCACAACCACACCAAGTCTCACTAGATAAAGGCAGGAAGAGCAGCTACAGACAGCAAAAAGGTTATTTAATAAAAAAAAAAAAAGTAGGTTCAAGCAATAGGCTGGAAGTTAATTTCTGTTATCATCTTTCTCCAAGAGTACAGTAAAACATTAGAAAGCCCCAAAAGCTGACTGCTGAATATTTGAAGCAGCTTTGGGGTGTGACTTGACTGGCAGATGTTGCTCTAAATGCAAAGTCTAAACGGACGCCTCCAGCAAGGCAGTCGGAGGGACAGGCCACTTCACACCATCGTGTGCACTGCTGAGCTTGCTGGTCTAAAAATCATGGTTTATCCTCCTTCACCTTGGACTTCTCTTATTCTATGGCCAAGAGGTTTCATTCAAACCTGGTTCATACAGTTCCTTGTGCTTTAGCGCCATGATTTGTCTTCATTTTCTTGGTATTATTGTGCTCCAAATAACATTATGCAAATTGGATGTGGTTTGACATTTTAATTCCTTAAGTTTGGGTATTAGGGACTCTCATCCTGTGTAATTCTATCAATGGTATAGATACAGTCTAAAATGCTGTATGGATTTCTCCCAGTTTTCAGATCAAAATAGCTTTTAGGCTTGTTAGCTAATTTTCATTCAGAGAAAGCCACAATTTTTTTACTCTAAATACAAGTACAAAGAATTAATCCTGATTTTCTTTTAAGGTGGGGAAAATTCAACTTAGAATAGAAAAAAAAAATGAGAAAATCATTGACCTAGAAGCCGTATGGCTGGACATAACTTTGAGATATTTTTTGGTCTACTCCCTGACCCTACTGAAAAATTACTATATTTACATCTACTCTGACATTTTTTCTAACCTCTTCTTTACAAACTCCAGTGAAGTTTCCATAATCCATATTCCTGGGTCTTTTTAGATGCTGGGATCACTTCTATGGCCACCCAGAAGAGTATTTTCCATTTTCCCTCATTTTTCTCAAAGTGTGGAGCCATAAGCAAAGGAAGCATTGCAGCTGAGATTTTTTTAATGCACAACACTCCTTCCTCTGCTTTTAGGTAAAAGCTCTCTGGGGTTTCTGGACCAGTGTGATATTCCTGGTTCTTGCTGTTTTGTAACGTTGTAGAAGCCTTAGATTCACTCCCACTGAAAGCCTGATGAGCCAGGTAATCCTTGACTTCTATGTGATACTTTGCATTTATTCTGAGTCACAGACTTTTTTCTTGCACTTTCTCTGATTTATGAAGTTTATTTTGAATTCTTCTCAGTGTCTGTGGCATCTGCAGACTTTCTGGGTTTCATACTATCAGTAAGCTATACTGCCTACATTACAGAAGATGCTAATAAAATAATTATTAATTTTCATTTATTAATAAATTATTAATAAAATAATGAGTAGTACCAGTCCTAGGGCAGCTCCCTGTGCACCCAATGTAACACATCCTTCCAGTTTGATTGGGAACTGCAAGTAGTCTGTGAGAGCAATTTTCCAATAAGTAGCTTCTTGACTTTACATGTTTCATTTGGAAATCGTTTCCTAGTCTGCTTCTTTGAATGTCATAGGGAGCCTGTTTGTTTCCAGGGAATAGAGTTATTATTTCAAAACGTTTCATAAAACAGTGTTTTGTATTTTCACCTAATTCAGATATCTAAGATGCATGTAGCTTCCTTAACCTTAATAGGTTCCAAAGATCAAAGATACCTTCCCTCCTGCTTCCTCTCACGAGGAAAGGAGGTGATAGCACAGCATAGTGAGGTGGTGGGAAAAGCCATCATGAATGTGTTAGACTGATACAATAACCAGAACAGATGTCTCTCTATCTATCAAAAAAGCACAGCTGCTTTGAAAATGACAGGCTTTTTACAGACTAAAAAGAGATTTACAGCATAAAAACCCCACATCATTCAGTTGCAACCATAGAGACAGGAGGCTAATTAGAGCTAATCTACAGCAGATTTGCCCTTTTGCAAAACAAGAAGTGCTCACATCACTTGAAAACAGACCGGTCTTCGGTACGCACTCCATGTCATCCTTTGGTCGGTGTTCTTGCTACCCCAGGTCCCCGGCTGCAGTTGCTGTCGCCAGAACTTCTGTGGATATAAGCATCATTATCTCTAAGCAAGCATCATTAATTTAATCATCAAGGGTCTGGTATATTTTTTTCCCAAAATGCATTGTTTTCCACCAGTCCCTCCCCCAATTCAATCTGGTGATTTTCTATAGCCATTTGGTGCTATGTCACAGCCCTATGAAAGTATTCTATATGAAGATTTAGATAATAACACAGCTAAATATTCCTCACTATGCAGGGCAATCCTTATTAATCCTCCACTGGGACTTTGTCCTCTCTGTAATGCTCCACACATTTATCTCATACAAGCAAAATATAGCTGGCTAAAAAATACCCAGAAAGGAAAGGTCACATTTACCAAGCAGGAAATACTGCCTTCCCCCCAAGAACAACGAAACATCCAGTAAATCCTTAGTAATGAAGAAACAATAAATTTCTGCCGGTATATACTGGTCTTATGAGAGAGGAAAGTTAAATTACTGCCGTCTGGCGTGGTGACATGATCCCCAGACGGCTGCATGAAGCTTTTGCCCGGTTGCTCATTCTCATTCTTTAGCTTCAGTGGAAGATGAATCGGGAACAGATGGGAGGTCCAGTTTCAAATCCATCATTCACCAGCCCCTTCCCGAACAAAAATCATTAGGTCGCCTTCAGGATTCGCCAGCACTTGCCGGCTGGTGTGGAAGCCCAGTTGTGGTGTTTGGGAGTCATTCCACAGGGCACCGCCGTCGCCCTCCCGCCCTGCTCCATATGCCCTGACGCGCTGGGATGAATCTGAATCAACCATCTCTAAATATTTGTGCAAACACTGACACTTTCCCCTCAGATATTTGCAGGAAAATGGAAGAAAACCTAATCTGTATGCGGCCAAACCTCCCCTCTCTGGCTTTGTGTGCCACAGAATGCTGCAACAGAGGAGCAGGCACTGTGTATCGGGCTCTGCCAGAGCAACACTAGCTGTTTGTAAGTTTGGGGTGTGATTGAGTTACTGTACAAATTTCTCAAGTGAATTAAGCACTGTAGATATCGAATATAGATCTCCACAGGAGAAAAATAAAAGACCAGAAAAAAACCTCAAAATCCTTTGCACCTCTACCTGGAAAAGCAGAAGGATGTGGTGGAAGCAGTCTGTGGGAGTTAGTCATCTGCCTCAAGTTAATTGTAAGGGAACTTCTAGACCCATTAGGAAAAAAAAAAATCTGCCACAAGGAAGATGCCATAAACAGAGTTTTCTCATCCACAGTTAGCTGTCATTCCTGTTAACTTGTCTCTCCCAAGTTAAAAAAGAACTTCACCTGGCGGAAAAAATGCTTTGTTTATGTCTTTTCCCTATGTAGTTAGATGTGATGAATTTGTAACAGATTTCTAGGGAAGACAAGTCCTCCAAGAATAAAGCAAGCAATCAGAACAGTGGCATTTTCTTTAAGTTATGGAGTCTTTCGTAATAGCTCTAAGACTTGATTCAGTGAACTAGTAAGGCATACACAGCTTGTGCACAGTGTTTTCATTTCCTTGACTTTCGCCAAGGATGCAGCATCATCCCAAAGATTTACAGCAGTCTGAAAGACCAGGTTATTAGAAACAGAGTTACCTAAGGTGGGAACTTCTGTTGATTTCATCAGACAATTATCCTTCCTGAACTATTTGCAGCTGTATTTCATCCTAATTTAGCTAACACACAGTACTTGATAATAAATGAGATGCTCCCTGGCTTTGGAAATAGATTTTTACACTTGACCTCTGTCTGCATGTTTGTTCCACGCATTAGACCACCAAGCTGCTTACCTAATGAACAAGAGAAAGACCACACACAGTTTTCCAGGAGAAAAGAAAAATACAAAGTCCTTCATGATCAGAGTCCCTGCCAGGCTTTGTGAATCCTATTGCCTTTGCAAGCAGTGAAATCATCCCAGTTTCCTAGGGTCATATAACATTTTCAGTACATATGTCAGTCTCATTACTTTATTGGACTTTATTGGCCATGTCCTCCATTTCTGTAAATTGCTCTGAATCCTAAAATTCCCTGAGTAGAAGTCCTTCTTCCCTACTTTGAGGCAGGACATGGTGTACCTAGACTACCCTGGAAATATATTTGGCTAATAATATATTCTTAATTCATAGTTTAATATACACCCTTCCTGCTATTTCAGCCAACTACTTCTTGCCCAACAGTCTGTGGACAACAATCAATATATATACATCAATATATCAATAATCAGTTTTATAACAACCCATTTGTTTTCAAAACCTTTAATAATGTCTCCCCTCTGTCTCTTCCAGACAGAACAAATGCAAATTCTGAACCTTTCCTCACAGTTCTTACTTTATCTGTTGGGCAGTTCTCCTCCAGAACTCGCTCACGTTGCATGATTCTTAATATCTGGTACCAAAAATTTTATACAGGACATCATCTCCAGAGGCCTATTTCAACTTAAACCATCCTAAAATGTTTTTTGTACAATCTGAAGCTTTCAGAGAGCCAGAGGAAAATGCACAGTTATCCTGCACGTCTTCTGCATCAAGCTGCCTTTATGAAGAGAACATGATTTTTTTGCCCAGAACTTGTATTGTTGAGCCCTATTCTATAACGTTGTATAATATTCTGTATAGAAGTACCGTTGCAGAGGCAGATAGACCCTGTTTTGTGTTTGTGCAACTGAATTTCTTATGTGTGCCATGCTTTACACTTCACTGCATTGTATCCTATTATTACTAAGCCTAAAAGATTAATACAGGCAAAGATCAAGTGGCAGTAGACTTTGCCTACGCAGTAGGTGGAAACTTTTGTATAATTCTTGTATCTTAATTACACCAAGAGGATGATAGTCATCAAGCTGTGACTAATTTGATAATGTTTAATTAATTTTTAGCAGGAGAGGTGACAGACTGAGATTATGTTGTCCCTGTTTGAAACCTTTGACATAGTGGTGTGACACCTTAGAAGGTGCCAGATAGCTCAAGACAGAGCTGACTCATGTGTTTGAAATGGTAGTTAAACACAAAATCAAGCTTTCTCCAGGTAGATAAGTGTTCATATGTGGTGCCTGAGTCCAGACACAGTCTGGCAGTTGACCAGAGATATGATGTTAGGTCCAGCATGCCCCCTGAGACTCATTGTGTTGGAGGCAGCAGTTTAGAGCAGAACCATGATTATAGTTTGGCTAATAGCATAAAGTACTGCGGGGAAAAAACCCCAGGAGTTGGAAAGGCAGATTACAGAAGTGGATCCAAGCCTAACACCACTCACTGAGTGCAGCAGTTGGCACTGACGTTATCTCCTGGTGTATAATGTGCTTGCAGTACCCTACTCGTCCAGATGGGAGAAATACTCTACTTGGGTCAGAGGAAAGCAGAGAGCACACACCAGTCTCACCTCAGTAGTGTGTGAATCTCCCACCACTGCTGTCCATTGGATCTGCTATGCAGGTACATGGCAGCATATACCTACTCAGATGGATAGAAAAAGCCATTAACTTCAACAGGTCTAGTCCATGTGTCCTTCACACAGGGCAAGTCCATCCTGAACAGGTTTTCCTGACCTCCTCCCATGTACACAGGTCTTCCTCAGCCTCCACTGTGGCTGCCAAACCAGCCTGTGTCACTTTTCCCTAACTCGTCCTCCTGGTAGACCTTACCTGCAGCTGTTCCAGTCCTTGTGGCTTTCTCCTCTAGGAGTCACCAGGGCTCAGCATGGTATTCCAGATATAGTCCCACCACTGCTTTGTATACTGCCTTGTGCCATGGAATCCAGATTTTTCTGTCACCATTGGATATTATTTATCTTGATAGGCTGAAGGTCCTATTTGTCTTTTCTGAAGTACTGCAAGATGAGGGATCACAGTCATCCTACGCTCAACTAATCCATTCCCTTTTCCTCTTCCGTCACTTCCACTGCAGAGTTCCCAGCCTAAATGAGAAAAATCTTATGATTAGTCCCAAAGTGTATGAACTTGCCCTTTGTTGCCTTGAATTTCATTCTATTTCTATTGCTTCCCCTTGAAGGTCATTGAGTTCATTTGAACAATATCCCAATGCTCCTCTGTACTGCAATCTTCAAATTTTGTACCATCAGCAAATTTCATCAGCAAATTCCTACAGCACTAAAGTCCCTAACGAAAACATTGCACAAAACTGAGCCTAAGAACAGTCCTTAAGTTGGCTAGGAGCCTACTTCCAGTCCAACCTTTCCCCATTTCATATTCTCTTTTATCCAGTTCTTCCCTCATTTTTCAACCCTATCTTCTTCTTTTTAACTCACAACTCTTCATGTAATCCCACATCAAATTCTTTACTGAAAAAGGAAAATTAGAGGAACTGCTTTTTCCTTGTATAGACGAATGTTTATTTAAAAAAAAAAATTACATTCACTTAGTATGACCAAGTTTTAGTAAACCTAGGTAGTGTGTTGCCCTGGTTTCTATTTAAATCCAGACCTTTATTTGTTCTTTTTCTTCAAATACATTCTAAACCTCTATACACAGCTGGGATCAGACCAATGGAAGTAAGTTGCTCAGAATATCTTTTTTTTTTTTCCCCTCCTAGCTTTAAATACAATATAACATCTTCTCCACATCAAAAGACATATCTATAATTGAACTTACTGGAGGTTTTTGCCTTACTAGACAACTGACTACTCCACCAACAAATAGATATGGCTCTGGCTCCATTTGGTCTTTCTTTATTCTTGTATTAAAATGACTCAAGAATGTTCCATTGTTTTTCTGTATCATATGTTGCAGCTGCATCCTGCAGCTGGTCTGAAGGTAAACCTCTTATTTTGGTGCTGCTGTTGGTACTCTGCTCTCGGTGACACTGTATCATTTGATTGCAAATGAACATCTGATACGTAGTTGTAACCTCCTCTTTGTCGTACACATTTATTTTAACCCTGTTACTGGGAACTTTAATGTTATGCATCCACACTGCGTGCTCAGCTTTTTCCTCCTTTCTCCTCAAAAACCTGAGACAAATCCTTACTTTATAGATGGAGACAGGCAGGCTAAGGTTGCTTCAGGCACAAAATTTACTGAATCCCACAACTAAGACATTTCCAAAATGGTATATTTCTTTATTTCTGGTAAAAAATTTAACAAAACAGTCTGACATGATGTCAGTTCAGGTAGGTAGACACTGCTTTCAGCGTAAGTGGTTATGCCATTCATAAAAAGGAGTATGCATTCTATGGCAATTTCAGTAACTTCCCATAATTTCTATTTTATGTGGTATGAGGATGGTTGATGTCACTTCATGTTATGATCTTGTATATTATGTTACATGATAGTTATTCAAAAAAGAACAAGTATTTTTATTAAAAAAAAAAAAGATACGTAAGTGGTTTAGAGTGTATCTCCCTGATCTCTACTATGAGCTATACTGCCTTGTGGAGTTTCTGTCTCTTTCTGCTTTTTTGGAGGTAAAGGATAGATTTTCTACTAAGTGGGGAAAAAATATTTTAAGAACAATGGAAGCTCAATAAGAATTCATAAGTCATTGCAAAGATAGCAAAGAAGCAACTCATTTTGGACCACAAATCTCTGAATCTTCCCATTCAACATGCCTATACTTTTAATGTGTCTCCCCTATTGTATCATAAATTATTCTATATCTGATGATCATGTGAAGATTTACATACCCAACAGTTACACCCAGATATATCCACCAGAGCTTAGCAGTCATTGCTTTGCAAGCAGTTTCACAGGCAGCAACAGGCTTGTGAATCAAAAATCCTCTTGCACTTCAAGTGGAAAACATTTCAAATTTCTCCTTCATTTTACCTAGACAATAAAATTAGGACTCAAAATCACAGTGCATCCAGTGGCAAGACTCCCATGATGAAATTAAAAAGATACCAGCAAACAAATCAGAAGCATCTAACCTGTTTTTAAAAGCAGTAAGAATAAATCTTCATCTCCATGAAGAAGGAGGTCTAAAAGATAACCTGCTTTGAAAATTGCCTTCAAAGTGAGAAAAGAAGCAAAACCTGTGAATAACTACAAGCACAAAATGCCTCCAACAAGCAAGACTTGCAGTGGTCATTCTGCAGATAGGTAAGTATAAATTAAGCTTTAAGCAACTGTTTATAGCCCTTGCTGGATTGTTCCTGATTTACAACTGTTACCCAGGAAAGTGCAAAATATGTAAGGTAAATTACATTTAATTGTGACGTGGAGAGATTCATGAAATTCTGGATTTTAAACCAAAATGTTTTAAAATGGTTCACGCAACTTACCAGCACAATCCTCTTGCAATATGTCTGTGTGGAGTTTCTGCAGACCTTCAGTGTCCATCATGCAAATTATAATGGTGATTTGGAGGAGAGAGAACAAAACCGAGGTGCACATCTCTCCTGACTGCTGATGCCAGGCTTTGGTAGCCTGTGTGGGTTTAGACAACATCAAGCTGTTCTCTAAAGGTTCTGAATGTAAAGCAGAAGAGTAATGAGGGTAAAGGGTTAAATCTCAGAAGGGAACAGAAAAGTCTACACAACATTTGGTTTTGTTACCGAGAACTTTAGATGTGTATATATGTACACACATGCATGAGTATATGTACAAATATATGTAATTTCTTCTCCTCAATAACTTTGAACTTTTTAAAAGAAACAGTTAAATACAGCACTGAACAAAACAGGAACTGAGAACAGGAGAAATAGAAAAGGAGGGACACTCTAGTATCAAATGCACAAAGTAAAGCGAACAGGCTGTTGCAAGCAAAGGTAAACTGTGGGCATTTCTTTTATCCTTCAGATTCCTCTTTTGTTTGGCCAGCTAAAAATGTATTCCTAAAATATCATAAAAACTTCCACTCCAACTGTGTATGGGATCTATGCTCTCATTGAACTATTCAGCTGGGTTTAAGGGCAGGACATTTTCTAGAGACACTACCGCTCTTTTAGAAACAGGCCTCCTTTCTCTGCCGAGTTCTTTTTAATTTTTTCTTCTAGCTCAGACACAAGAGAGAGAAAAAGAACAACATGAAGACAACTCATTTCTTCCTTCAGTTTCCTATAAGAAAGGATGAGGGAAAAGCCTCAATAAATTGTTACCTTTGAAGCTACTACTGTGGAACAGATATCTTATAATTAGTTAGAGACTGATAACATCCACAGGCTGGGACGCTGGGTTGATGGGTGCTTTACAAATATACAAAGCAGGGTCATTAACGCTTTTGTATTCATAGAGTAAGTCTTTCTGCCCTCTCTAGGAATGGGGAGCCTGTACAATAAGAGAATTTGACCCTCAGGATGGCTTACAGAATTGCTAGTCCCCTCAATTACCCTGCTCACATACGGGGAGCCCAAAGAAATGCATCACACCATAATATGATTGTCCCTCATTCAATCTAGGAAGATCATTATCTCTGGAGTTAATAGAACAATATTTAACCCAGCAGAGTGTATTTAGAGTTGCTATTAAACAACAATATTGAACTAAGCAATAACCAGCCCTTGTCTCAGCTATTTATGATTCCAGCAATATATTATATGCATCGCTGGTTTTCTCTTCTGGCATCTGTAAACTCTTCTGACTAGTTAAATGCTCCAGCATTGATACTAGAAGCAGCAATCACTACATGTCGATTTGCTGCTAATGAAGGAAACAGATCCAAGACCTAGGGTCACCTTCCTTTATCCACAATGCATTCTAATTTTTCTAAAACAAGGTTTATTTGCTAGGAAGAGAGGAGGAGGGGCAGGGAGCATTCTGCTGATTTCATTCTACCACTCTGAAAGGAAAGCAAGATAAACAATCATTTCTCTGTCTCCAATTTACATGAGACCTCCCCTGATATTTATATGCCTGCAAAGGCAGGAAAAATTGAAGTGTATGAAGCAGAGCCTCAGCGCTTCATCTCAAGTCAAGCCACGCTGTGTGCATGCATGTGTAAGTCACTGCTGGAAGCTTCTATTTACACATAACCACCACTTTTCTCAACTCTTAACTCTTTGTGCTACAAAGCAGATGATAGAAGGCTCATCAGATAAGTCCTGTCCAGCAAGGAAAACCAATTGCACTTCTGTGTTCTTTCACATTGATTACTTGCAGCCCCCCAGCAGCTGCCAAGGAACAGCACTGGCAGCCAAGCTGGTTGTGACACAGCCTAGTGGGCTCTCCCACCACCCTTCCTGAAAGAATTCTTTCCTGTAAATTGAAAATATCAAAATCTTGAAGTGTGTGGCTAAAAAGCCTATAAAGGTACTTTCCCAAGCTACACACATTAAAACATGTTAGGCCACATGATACTACCGTGTTTATACGCTGTTTAGATGCGCTCCACAAGTCGTGTCACAAAGTTTTACTTCCTTAGTTTCCTCTATACTTCAGCCAAATCTGTTGTTTTTCCCTTCCTCTACTTCTGGTTGGCTCTAAATACCTGTCACGCTCCACTGCAGAGGCGGCCATATTTCAGGAGGAAGGGTGGACAGCATTCCTTCATCATGAAGTACCACATATACAAATAAATCAATAAAGAAGTGAGTTAAGAAGAGTTCAGGAGCACATACATTAGTGCTAAGCTGACAAGCTGTAGGCACAGAAAGCTTTCCTTTAATTCTCTCCCCTTCCTTGTCTTGCCAGAAACAGCCCTTCCCACTCATAACCCAATGCTTCAGTGATTAAAGTAAGAGATCTTTCCTTGAGCAACATTCTGCTGGGGGTAACATGGAAATGGCAGATGCCAAAATCTCAACTGTCATCCTCCTAATTAAATGCTACAGTGATGACAAACACAGGTAAATTCATTATGAAAATGAGTGTTGATTCCTGATACATGTGCTAAATAGGTCCCTTGTTTTATCTCATCTCCCTTTTCCATCCCTAGCAAGCTCCTTGCTCCATCCTCTGTAGTAGGGCAGAACCTCCACCCGCAGATGATATCAAGTGAGGACAGTTGATTATTGTGCAAGGACATCATTTAGATCTTCATTGGACTGAGGCTGGAGATATGAGCCCATGGAGAAGAGAAAAAGTCATTGAAAGAGCTTGTAGATTTACAGGGGGAGGACAATACAAGGAAAGTCTGGGAATTACAAGGGCAACGACAGGCTAAGAAAAGCCCCAGAGACTTGAATATTTTCTTCCTACAAAGATGTGGATTTAAGACACATTGCTATCTGTTAGGGAGGAGCTCAAACAGTCTCAGAGAGAGGCCTGAGGAAAAATTACAACCAGATCCACAACAATCTGTGCTCTTCCTTCTATTTTACTCATTTCCAGCAGTGGTGTTAAGGAGGATGTAGTTTATGGTACAGTTAAAACTGAGCTTAAGAGCACTGCACAAATAACCTGAAAGAGGTGTACGTATATGCAGAAATGTGCAAGTAAAATATCATAAAAGCTCAACCATTCCACAAAATTGCTTTGAAAGGTTATATTATACACAGCTGTCTATAGATATTTTTAAGGTCAAAAAGACCCACGATGACCCTGCAGCCTCAAAGTCTCGATAATATTAATGGCAACACTTCACCTAGGAATTCCTCTACTCAGCTCAATAACTTCTGGAGTGGTTAAAACTCCCCTCTTAGAAAGAAATCTCATTGCAATTTAAAGATTGAAAGCAGTGGAAAACCTTCCTTTTCCTCTGAGCAGTCAGCCAAGGTTGTTAATTATCTCTGCTGTTAAGAAAATAAATAAATCAGAAATAAAAAAAAGATCTTAACTTTCTTTTTTCATTCATCTAGTTTCAATTTCCAGCTACTGTTTCTTGTTACGACTTTGTCTAAAATTAATGAGCCCTCTCCCACCTCTGCACTATATCCTAGATATCCCCACTGGAGATACTTAGAGAATGTGATCAAGTTAACTTTTAACCTTATTACAGACAGGAGTAGCAAAATCTCTCCTATGATGCCTCCCCATTCACTTCTTAACGCTGAACTTTGGGGACCACTTCTACAACTGAGGAAGTAATTTATTCTCTTTGCCCATGCTGGGCTCTCTTGGGGAATTCTGCAATAAGTGCCAAAATTGGTGGCTGTTCTCAGACACAGAGATCTGAGATGTAGGTGAGGGCTGAAACCACCTGCTCAATTTTAGGTACCTCGACATTCAACTTGTGGAAACAATTTTTCTGTGCTCAGGTGAAATAAATCCTTAGCCTAGGCATGAAGATCCAAGCCTCAACTCTCACATCTCTTGGTCAGCCATTCCCCAGCTGCATCAGCAGAAAGAAAACATGGACTTAGGAAATTATGTGAAGGGAGAGTGAAAGTGCAGGGGACACCAGGCAAGAAGGGTTCAGCTGAAATCTTTTACCTTTATGAATCTTAACCGTTAGGTTTCTTTTCCTCTTTTTGAAACCGGAATGCCACCTGGACTAAGAAATCCAATAAGTGTATGGGAACAACCCATTAACTTAGGCACATAAAAGATTGTCAGAGGAATGTGAGCTGGCAGTCTAATTCATTTTAAATAAGTTTACAACATACAATTTCGTTCTTAGTCTACATTCCAGATTGCACTAAATAATGTGAATACCAAACCCTCTATCAGAGGGCAAAATTAGCTTAGTGGGTTGGTTGGTTGTTGGGGTTTTTCTTTCCTATTTTCCCCTCTTCTCTAACCTTCCCTCTAGTAGGTAACAAGTAATTTTTTCAATTTCTTTTTTTCTTAAATCTCACCAATGTTATTCCATTTGCATTGCAACTGAGTTTTATCAAGGGCTCAAGAGACAGAGATGTAAAGAGATGTTGGAAAAAGTCTTAGAGTATCTCTCCTAATATTTCTTATTTTTCAGATTTTTAAGTTATACGTATAACATCCACCCACAAGATGCTTTTCAGCTACTGCAAACAGGAAGCACTTTTAATGCAATGTTTGTGTTCGACTGTAGAGCTTCTTACCAACAAAAAAGAAACCATTTTAAGTCAAGGGAGATTTAAGGGCGCAAACCCCATTGACTGTGAAAGGAAATTAGGAAGGAAAATCAGCTGTCTGTTGTGATTTTTACAGCTTCTCCTACTCCCAAAGAAAAACATCATGATGTATCCAGGTACACCAGCAAGAGCAGAGCCCTTTCACTAAAGCAGATTGAAGTAATTTAGAACCAAATAAAGAAATAAATATCATCCACACATTAATTTTTTCAGACACAAAGCACTCCCTACTGTTCCAAGAAATAGTCCCTTGTCCTGTGACTACTTGTCTGTTAGAATTATCTAAAAGTTTCAGACCTAAACTAGTTGCTCCACAGCTATAATGCAGTTGCTTCTGTGGTAAATCACTGGAAAATCCACCCAACAGTATTGGACAGAGCAGTGGAATTCAGGACAGAAAGACACAAAATTCTTTAAACCAGGGTAGCCAGCTCCTAGCCTTTATAGCTCTTTAGAGAAGAGACGTGGGATTCTTAAACACACCAAAGGTAAGATTTACACACCAATTTAAGCTGTATAAAACAGTATAAAAATTACTCATCCAACTTCTTAGCCTGGTATCCAAGTTTCCTTTCTCTGCAAAGAAGAGAAGTGACTTCCAAAGGGCAATTCCTTCTAAAACTGGTACCTAAAATAGGGGGATTGAACTGCCATGTGATTTTCATAGGGCAGAGAAGGATCCTAGCTAATTAACCTGCTTTAGAGACATACATTTTTGTTTGTCTAAATTACATATGTAAATCCTCATTGGAATCAATTTAGGTTTTACATCTCACACTGACTTTTCATCCTGGGACAGGGATTTTACTGAAGAAAGTCATACAACTGTCAAATAATCAACACAAATTTTAAAAAGCCATAACATTCAAAAAGTGTGTTACACTCTACCTTCTCCAAGAACAGGTGTTAAGTCATGGATATCAATCCATCAAGTCATCATAGTCCTTAGTACTATGCTAAGAAACCATAGATATAAGGAAGAAAATTACTTATTTTAGCACTTTGTGACTTATAATAAATGTTCCAAAGCTAATATTGTGGGGAAACTTCACAACTGCCTGAATATGTCTCTCCAAAAGTATTAATAAAATCTCAAATGAAGACCCAGGGTGGGAAGTCCTTAATCATTACTGTGATCTTCATTGGCATTGATTTGTCGTCCATCTGAGAGCTCTTTGTTTCCACAGGGAATAACTGTTTTCACAGGAGTAGAAATGACATCAATTCAAAAAGCAAGTGAAGCTAAAATTAAGCTTTTTTTTAGCTTTTTTCTGAATAACCCAAATAATTGACAGGAGCATTACTCATCACAGAATCTGAGAAAGTCTCCTGAGAGCAATCCTTTTTTGCTCCTACTCAAAAATGCATGTATTTTTCCTTTCATTCTTTCCTCTGGGCATAAGGCGTCAAAAAGGGATAAAGCTTCCTAAACATGTTCACAGTTTAAATGCACTGAATGCTTGGATATGAAATCAGCAGTTCCACGTAACTGTAAGCAGATTGTACACATCCATATGTAGTAAGTGACAGAATGTATAAATAGGCATCTGCAGGAGGAAAGAAAACTTTAACAGACATCTCAGGATTATGCAGAGTACGTAGATGCGCAAGAGCAAGTCAACGCAATCCAGGCACATTTAACTGATGTAATGTCTCATGCAACATTAGTGTCACAAAGCCAATTTCATGAGCTAACAGGAGGCAGAGCCTGACCTGAAAACTTAATTAATACTGCAGGTTAATCCAAATTAAACCAAACAATTTTCAGTGAATCTTGGTCTGTTTTTCATCCAGCTCCTAGAAGGCATTTAGCTGTCACCTGGGTACTACCATGGGTAAGTCCCATAAACACTCTGGACCTCTGAAACTGAAGGCAGGCTTTGGATGCAGTCCACTGGGCTCTGAAACTATTCACCATGACTTGATGACCTGGAAGAAAGGAATAATAAATCTAGCCTGGCTCAACTGTGCAGCTGGTGGTTTGTTTGCAGACAGGACTCACTTCTCCCTGTGAATGAGATGAACCTGTGAACCAGTACATATCAGCCAAGCAATTCAATTCATCTGGAAGTCAGACAGGATTAGCAGCTGTAGCTCCACTCTCTAACTGTACATGGCTTGTGATTAGGAGTAGATGCACAAGGTATGTTGCAGTTCTTGGCATTCATAATCTTCATAAGCACTCATTACAAGGAAAAAACACAAATAATCCAAAGGGAGAGCTCAATTAAAAAAAAAAAGGTTATTTTAAGATGATTCAGTTGCTTTTCCTACTGCCCTTTCATACTAATTCTCTCTGTTGGATGACACAAAGAGAACTGGCCCACTGGTGAGTTATTTTATTCAGATTTATCCCAGTCCGACTCCTCTAGTGATACAGAGAAAATAATTTAATTCCTTGGATGAAATAACAAATGGAATAACAAACCAATAAAGAGTCTAATTTTGCAGAGACATCATATTCCAGTGAGGAAAGATTTGTAGAACTTAAGGCAGCAAAGAAAAATAGCTTTCTTGGAGAAAGTATGAAACTGCGCTTCTGGCTGGAAGCATTCTCAACTCCTGCTGCAAAGCCTGATCCAGAGCAGGTCTTTTCACTGGGTTCAGCAGACCTCAGGCCACAGACAAAGTTCTCAGCAAGTCTCAGGATTGAGCATTTATTCCCAAAGTCACCATCAGCAGGTTAGAAATAACTTGATCTGTAATGGTAACACATATAAGAAAAGCAAAAAGAAAGAAACTTCTGTCTCTCCTGGTCTAGTTTCAAACTTGATCTAACATGCCTTGGGTTTTTCCTTGACCTCAACTTATACAGCTGCTTTTCTTTCCTCCTCCAAGGCTTGCCTTTCCTGAAAGGCTGGGAAGATGTAGATAAGAAGCAAATCACTAGCAAAATACCATGTTTCAGCTCACACTCTGCCCTCATCTGTACTGATATGGATTGTGTCAGTCTGTATATGACACCTCGGTAATTTCACAAACCGAAGATCGAAGAAAGAGGGTCTAGCCCATCACGGAGAGACTACCAAATCAATACTGTTGGTTTTACAGATGTAGGGTGCAACCAATTGCTATGTCTGGCCTGCTGTGCACCAGTGTGAAGTTAAGCATTGTAATTAAACCGTTAATTTTCAGGGAGGCAAGGGGAGGTTTAGGGACAAACATAGAATAAAAACCTGCTACATTTTAAGACCTCCCAGGACATCCAGAAAAAAGAAAAGTTTCTCATTTAGTCAAACACTGAAGAATTTTTATACGAGTACCCAAGGTCAGAGATTGTCTGATTGGTGATAGAATTGTCTTATTTGAATAGGGGAATAATTTAAATTTCCTTCATTAAGTATATATTTATACTGTATAACAATTTTACTTTCTTTCCATTATATATTATTCTATCCCATCCCAGAATGAGGAGCTACAAATCATTAGTGCCACACGGGTATCAACATTGAACCTACTTGGTGATTTCTTTGCAGAGTTTCTCTATTCTTTGTGAAAGAGGCCTGGAGTCCAGCTATTAATCAGGCTCCTGGCTTTTTCTTAATGGTGTGACAAACGAGCAACCATTTTGATTTAAGGAAACCAGAGCTTCCCATTTAGGATCCACTGGGATATGTAATCAAGTTGGGGTAGCCAGGAGAGGATCCACATTCAATCAAAGTGTATCTATATCCCATTATACCAATATTTGTAGGACTAAGCAGTCATTACAAAAATCAAACTCAATTTAAGAGAAGAAAATTTGCTCAATTTAATTTGACAAGGGAGTGATTATATTCTTACGAAGATGTAATTTCTTTCTTGAGATCAGCGTATACTTGGAGAACGCAAATAAGCTTTCAGTCATGTAGCTCCTTCATCAGACCCCACAGGTTACCATAGGTGCAACACCAGTAAAACCCACCATCAGAGTGCAAAGCTGCTGCATTGCAGTCACTCCAGACGTAAGGGTCCTGCTGCACCCCAGGTAAGCAGTGTTGCCATAGGATGGAGTTCAGCTGTGACGCACATTACCACCCTGCTGCACCAGAACAGAGCACTGTTGAAAAGATGACTTAATAATTTGCACTAACACTTAACAAGCTAGGCACCTTTCATTTGAGCACTCTAACATCTCAGGCATGAGATAGATTCAAACCACAGTATTAGTCTCCAGTACTCATTGTATTTAATGCCAGACTGGCAGCTTCTGAACGACAAGCCCTGTTACTGATCCCTAGGTGTGTGACCCCATCAGATCTGACCTCCATGGCCTGCTTGCTCCCTAAAGACTCTCCAGGGATGCTGCTGTCAGGAGGAGCAATTAGCGCTGATTGAGATGATACTCATTATGATGCAGACACCTGTCTAAGAACAACTGGACTTGAACCACTAACTCATTTTACTTAGATAAATGAACAGCCATTGGTGACACCTTTCAGGTAGTGCCAACAGAGCTGGCTCTGAACTGATGACATGTAGAGGTCTCTTCACCCTGAACCTTATGTTCTCAGTTTGAGGGAGAAAATGACAAGATGACAAACACTTTCACTTTTTCCTTTGTTATCTATGGGCAACAATTTAATGAGAGGTTAATTGATACTTCAGCCACATTCATTATCCATCTATTATTATTGCGTTTACCTTGAGCATGTATTTTTTGTCTTCAACTTTCCCTTAACTTAGATGTCTCATAGTGGATCTCTGACCAGCTTCCACTTTACTGGCTCAGGACACTTGATAAGAATCACTGGCAAAGCTGGTTTGCAGCACAGAAAAGAGTTAAGACTCCCATAGATTGTTTAATAAAGGTAGTGTCATTTTCAATTATACAGCACAAACACTCCAGTAAATTCTACGTCACATCACCAAGGAAACTCACTGCAATAATTCAGTCAAAGCCAAAGAGAAGATTTCTACAACAGTTTAATAATAGCAATGTGTTCTTCTCTGTTGCCCTTTATCCAAGGATATCAGTGCTTTTCACCAATATTAATTCATTTTCTAAACACAACTTCAGAGTGTTATTTCAGGAAATTAATTGAGTATGACATTCCTATGTATCCTAACTGTCGATCCCTTGACATCTCTCTGCAGAGCAAGAAAAATCCCCATGAGCATTCTCCAAGTCACGTGGTAAGAAATTCCTCCCCCCACCCTATGCTTTGTGCAACTAGCATCTTGGACGTGACAAATGTAAAAATTAAGGAAGTATAATATACATGCATGTACTTTGCAGTTCATCCAAATTCTCTTTTACAGTCCCAAATAAGAAGTGCACCAGCCTGGAATACATAAAGCCAAGAGTTACAAAGGCTCCTTGATAACGAAGGACATAAATTGTTGGATTCTTTTTTAACCATGCCTCTTACCCTACACGTCTGTATGCAGAGCTCCTGTAATGACATCAAACAGTGGATCACGATCTCCATTCAAAGTGGTGTGGTCAGAGATAAAAAAGCATTATCACGGTAAGCAACCTAGCAGAGCCACATGCTCACCAGATCTTTCTCCTTTCCCCAGACACGCTCTATCACAGGTCCCATGACAGCACATTTTCCTGATCCGTGACTCAGTTTCCCTGTGCAGGAAACCAGACCTATTCTGTTTACTACAAGGCTAGTGCACAGGCTGAGTCTCTCCTGTGCTTTTACATCCTAGCGCAGGAGACAAAGAAAGGCAAAGTGTTGCCCAGGCACTTTAGGAACTGACAGTACTGCGACTAATAGCAGCAGCTCATATTTTTAGTGCTGCCTTTTCCTCTAACTTGTTTTCCTTTCATTCTTTTCTCTCTGTTCTCACATAGGTCAAGTTGACCTATGCTCAGGTCACTGCAAGTGTCTTTATCGACTTTGTACCTTCAGTGAAGATTCATCCTCCCACTTTTCTAAATGTTAGTACTCCCTCTTTTCTTGGCAAATATGGATTTTTAGCACTGCCCTTTGCATGTTCAGATACAAATCCTTATGCGTTAAAGGGAAAATTGCAGGGGAGAAAGTGGGAAAAGAAATCAAATTTGTTGCCTGGGCAAAAGGACTGACTGGCTGCACACAGTTTGAGAACTTTACCCCAAAACCAGTGAAGGAACGGCAGTGGCAGAACACGCAAGCTATAACTCAGCTTTTAATAAGACAGCTGTGATTTCAAGCACAGAGATAACTATTGATTTGATCATCACTGGAAGGGTGAAGATGCAACTTCCCCCCTTTGCATCCACTTCCCTGTAGCCCATCACCATTCAGAAACATGACACGCACAAGTAGCACACAGCTGTAATGCCACAGCAGACACAAAGAGTGTGTTAGAACACACGACGGCCGTGGCCTGCACAAGAAATACAAACCTGCCAACTTGTTCCATAGCTGTAGGACATTTAATCTATACCAGCACTTGTTCTCAGCTGGGGCTGATCAGTGTTTATTCAATGTTAACTGCAGTTCACTAGGAGCAGAGCCAGCCCTCCTAGTTTTCTTCAGGGTTAGTTTATGCATAAGAAAATCATACTGGATTAAACAAGAGACCTTTTACTTTGGTGTCCTGTGCCCAGTTCCAGCCAACAGCAGATGCTTGAGTGAGAAGGCAAGCAGAAATTATATCCCCCAAGAAATGCTCTTCCAGATCCAGCAATCTGTGGATCAGGACTTTCCAGAGCGAGAATTGAGGTCTTTGTGATCTCACACTGGATTTCTGCTTTATAAATGTATCCAGCTAATTTCTGGATCTCTTGGAAGCTCTTCATATCCACACACTCCTGATATGATGTTTGATATCACAGCATATACAAAGGTCCCACCCTGGACTGCCAAGAATATGCCAGCTAGCAACTTCATGTACCCACAGCTTGCCTCCAGTTGTCTTGCAATGGGCAGTGCAGACGCTGAGGTCTGATAATAAGAGATGCATGGGTGCAGTCTGATGGGTGGTTTCTCCTCAGGCAGCGTGCAAGCATGATTTTAGGGGAACTCAGCAGTTTCTAGTGTGGTTCCTGAACCATTAGAGAGCCCAGAGTGTTTGCGGCTATGTATTTTCCCATTTCTCCACATCACAACTTAAAAAAAGGGAGTGGTAAGCAGCAGGGCATCTCAAGTTTGTCACTGGCATGAAGAATTTTAAGTAGACAGCAGAGCAGAAAAACCCATTGCTCTCTGCAAAGCACTATTAGTATCGCTTATTTTGTTCACTTGCTAACTCAAGCTGGGGAGTGGAAAGGGGGGCAGAAATGCATCTGCACTGGACTCACACTATTCTTCCCACTTTCTGCCTCTCCAGAGTGAGTGTGGTCCAAGGCCCGACCGGCAGGAGCAGCCCTTCACCCCTGCACCTTCACTTACAGGCCTGAGCCGGAACACGTGCACGAGGGTGATTTCCACTCGCTCACCAGGAGCCAGCTGACTCCTTACTTTGTCAAAGACCATCACCAAGAAGCACTTACTGTGAACGAAGCCGGCATCCAGCACCATCACGTTTTTCTGGCTCCCCTTTCCACCAAGTCTGATGTTCTCCTTCCCTCCCCGAGTCGCAATGGCTCATGCAGGCAGTGTGGCTCCATTTGTCTATATAGGTGAAAAAACAGGGAGTAACTTAAATCATGATGAATTCTGATACGATGTAATCTTTGACTGCCAGGTGCCAGTATGAGTAAAAGCACTTTGGGTGGGGGTTCTCTCTAGAGGAAAATTTTTGTAGAAAAATGAGGCTGCAGAGCTGCGAAGCTGTCACTGCTGGGCTAAAGTGTAGCACACAGCATCCGGAGAGATTTAAAATCCGGTAGTGAAACCTGTGCTCAAATCCTGGATCAAAAGTGGGCAGAACTGAAAATAAAAATAAAATAATTCCTCTTCTGAAAGGCAGTTTCCTTCTGATTAACTGAGGGACTATTACTTGTGTCTGGTCTTTCCTCTTGGAGTCTACATACTACATATTGATCTCCTATTGCTTGCACTTTATAGTATGCATACTTTTTAGGACCAATAAAATCCCATATACTTTAGAACTTAAGGAAAATGGCTGAGGCATAACAAAGATTTAGAAAATGACTGAAATATAGTCAGATCAGAGTAGTTCTGATTATCTTTCACAATTATACGTATATGCACACAAACACACATACATATATAAACAGAAATAAAATTTCCAGCAATCCAATTTATTCTAGATTATTTCTTTTAAAATCCCAAAGTAGACTAGGCTTGAATGCTAGCAATAGCAATAAGCAATTTCTCAAAGGGTTTGGCTTTATTACTAAGCTACTCTGGTAATAATAATGCCTGAATCCAAAGGCTTGTTTACATGGTCTGCTGCCTCCTTGCATGAACTATTGACCATCTGTGTAAGTTTCCTGGGCAATGGATTGAACTCAAACATGTGATGATCCCACACTGGTAATAATGAAAAAAAAAAAAAAATATAAAGTTCTTATTTTCCCCCCAGAATCAAAGGCTTAATAAAAGTAAATCAACTTGAACTAGAGTCTGTTGCCAGGAGCTACTGGAGGGAAGCAAGGGGTGCATACCGAGAAATTTTTAAGGATATATTTTCATTTACATAAAAGTTTCAAAAGGAGAAGAAAAAGCATGAGAATGGCAATAAGGATTGAAATACAGTGAACGATAGATACTAATAGTTTACATAAAATAGAAAGCAGCCACAAATATCCAAGGCATGGGTTTGTGGAACCACATCCTAATTTCTGAAGTCTCTTTTGACATCCCCAGCATATTGTACATGTGGTGCCTATTTAGAAGCGTGTTAAAGGAACTTGCACTCTGTGTGCAGGCAGGCAGGGGGTTAAAGGCTTTGTGAGTTTTTTATTAAACTTTGGGAGCGTGCTTCCATTACATGGCTCTCCAGTGAACCGTGAATTTAACACAATTTACACTGTGATTGCTGTGAGCTGAGAGCATGCACACAATTTTTGCAGTTTGGCTAACGAACATTCACTCAATAAGATATATTAAACTAGTGACTTCCCATCCGCAGCCCAGTCTTGCAGGTGAAAGTTTGGGAGGTTGGGGTGATTGTAGGCTGCCGATCCTGTTAAACTGATGTAAGCCTTCCTTAAATGCTCCTGCACAAAGATGCTCTAGACTGAGTGATTCATTTCCATTTATTTACCATCTCTAACAGACACAAACACACACTGGTACAAACAGCAGGAGGAGATGACGATGCTCTGACTCCCTGGCTGTTTGCCTGTCCCATTGCCGAGGTTACTGCCCACTAATTCAGGAAGACCAAAAGGGAGCTTAGATACATCTCTCAATTGCTTCTGTTCCTAATTTGAGATTTTAGAGTAAAACCACTACTAGACAGTTTAATCTAGAGCCCGTAAAACACAGCAGCAGAGGGACAGAGACATGTATGTTTTACCACTCTGTCCTGGGGGGAAGTGATCTTCAGGATAGGGGCAAGGAGACCTGGGAGAGTGGCAGTATCCAACTCTGACTAGCTTTAGCAAAATTTGTCTCTCAACCCTCAATCCTACCTTTTTATCAGATGCATTTACCAAACTTTCAGATGAGTTTAATCCAATCAATTTCAAATCACTTTCAAATTTATATCAGTGCAACTTTGCATCTAGGAAAACCTTTGATGAGCTCTTTACCAGGGCCTTGACTCTACAAGCACTCAAGTATACTCTTCATTTTAAGCACATTCCTCAAACCTATTGATCTCAATCCACTTCAGTAGATTATAAACATGTACTTAAAGTTGGAGACCTATATCACTGCTTGCTTAATAGAAATTTGTCAATGCTGAAGTGGACTAGATTTAGATACACTAAAAATGAAGCTGATCCTTTAATATTTTCCAATTTGCATAGACTTCTGACAGGGTTATTATTAAACATATTTGGGAGCTCTGCAGTACTGGAAACCAAAGCATTGCAATAGAAATGTGGCTGAAATGATAGACTGGATAGTCAGATCAGAGATTCTATATCTACATCTCTCATGTTATAGCCATGAATTCACAAGTATTCAGGAGATAGGAGCAGCCCAAAAGGCCTCCTGGGAATAGGAGGAGGGAAGGGGGATTTGCACACCAGATAAGCAAGTGGCCATTGCACTGCTGTTCTCATACACGGGTAAATTCAGCGTCTTTCAGGAAAAAAGAGGTGGGACACCTGAATCTGGTGGCACACCACCAGCACAGCTCCACTGGCTCAGCTGGACATGCACTGCATTACTCCTGGAGTTGTTCCTAAACGACCTGAGCCAGTCACAGTGAGGGAGAGCTACCTCATGGCACGGACATCAAAAAACACACTCAAGTATATATAAAGACATTCACTCCACCCACACATACTTATGTATCCACCCCTTTCCAGCTTTTCTGATAGCATCTCCAGCCACTCTTTGATTCAGCAACATAGGCTTGGCTGGTGCTTCTCTCCCAGTTTTACTCCCTGCGCGTGAGGATCAGTGCCTCAATGTCTAACTGCACGTAAAAGGCAGCAGAAGCCTCCAGTTCAGGCTGTGAAGAGCACATGTGATGGCTTTCAGTCACACTACCATCTTGCCAAAAGACTCCTCTGGTCCTGTTTCTCCCGTCCCTCCCTTCCTGAGTAAAGGCAGACACATTGCCATACTGAGGCAAAGCCAAAAATCTGGTTCAGTATCTGACAAGCACAGTAACAAACCGAAGACAGGAAGGTGTAAGAGCCCACAGCAAATACACATGTGATGATCTTCCCCTCTTTATCCAAGCTAGATGTCATCCCAATGCCTCATGCAGAAGAATATGGCATGAAAGATTGGTTTAAGATATGAATCACCAAGAGTAATATCTCTTCGCTAATGTTATTTAATGTTCAGCACAGTCATTTTTATTTTTCATGTAAGTGGCCAATCTATTTCTTGAGGCTTCATATTGTCTAGACTTCAGCAATTTCCTGTGGCAATAAGTTCAAAAGTCTAATTACATGCCATGCAAAAAAAGTATTTCTTTCAATAAGTTTTGAATTTCCCACCTTCTAATTGAATTGAATGGCCATGCCATAAGAGAATCTTATCTATCTTTTCTAGATGATTCATTATTTGATCTTTTATCTTGGCTTCTCTTATTCATCTCTTTTCTAAGCTATCACATTCTTCTCATGACTCTTCATGGAGGAGTCTTCTCCAGTGCTTGATATTTTGCTCAGCTTTTTCTGAATCCCCTCTAAGTCAGCCATATCCTTTTCAAAAGGGAAAGATCTCATTCAACACCAAAACAAAACTGCAGTGCTGATTTACATAATGGATTTTTTGTTTAATAAGAACTAGTGTTTTAAAAGCACAAAATTAGCTCACCTGGAATATTATTTTAAGCACAAAGTCCTCAATAGACTAATAGACAAAACAAACAAACAAAAAACCCACAAGCAGAGCTGCAACTGTACAAAATTACAGCAGAATGTATCAATTTCATTTCAGAGAGCAGGAGGAGATAGTAACCGCTGCTGAAAACTAGATGTGCAGCACAGAAGGGGAGGGGGATCATGGAGGAGGATTTATTGTTATTGATCTATTTATCTATTTATTTATTTTTACTTTTGTTACTACAATCTAGTTATAATTCACTGATTCTGAGATTGAAAATTTGGAGGTAAGAATCTTACTTGGTTGATACGGCAAACATATGTTATTTTAAATATTAGTCCCCTAGTGATTTCTTGTCAACCTCAAACACTTAGTACTCAAAAATGGATGCTTTAAAATTGACAGAATGAAGGAAATTTCTTCAAAAGCACACAGAGCAAAATAAGGAATGACTAGTTTCGGCCTCTCCTAACACGAGAATTAGAGCGCATCCCATGAAACATCCAGACGTAGGGTTCAGAGCAGCCAGGACTTCACCGCATAGCTCAGAGTTAAACTGTGGAACTCCTTTCCACAGGCTACTGAACGTGCCAAGATGTTACATGGCTTCAAACTTAGAGAAGAAAAAATCTATAAAGGATTAGTAAACACAAGGATGCCATCTCTGGCTCAGAAAATTCCTGAGCCACAAGTCACTAGGTCTGGGAACACGTACAAAAAACCCAACACTGCATGCTTTTTCTGACCTTAAGCTCTTCCTTAGATATACATAGATATAGTCCCTACTAACTACTGCCAAAAGCAGGATAAAGGTCTGAGCAGTCACTGGCCTCACTCAGTATGGCTCTTCCTGTCATTTTTGTGTTACAGCAGAGAGGATTTGAGACCTGGGAGAGGTTTCTCTTTTCTCCTAATCTTTTTGCACTACTACGTCGTTGACATTACTGTCACTTTTACCATTAATCACACCATTATTACGAATCATAACAGTCTTTGACATATTGTCTTTCATGTCTATTAATAATTTTAGTATCTCTTATTTGAAATAACATCATATGTCAGGGGAGGACAGTCCAGAACTGTTGCGTTCACTGCAGAACATGCAAATAATCTCCGAAAAGCGTATAATTGCTATAGACCAAGCACACAAGCAGTAAATGCAAAGTGGAAATGCACAGAAAAGTAGTGCAGCTCAATCTGAGATGTTATGTCAGGTTGTTTCAGTCCCAACTAATTGACAGCACTGCCAGAGGCCAGCACATTTTGTAGTGTGGCCTTGGCTCACCCCAGATTCACCTCTGGCATCCTCCTTACTTGGACCTTGTCACAGTGCTGGGACAAAGAGCAGAGGTGAGTGCCACCCTTCCAGTCCCTGGTTTCCAGGAGAGGAAAGGATGGAGCCAGACAGGTAAAGGAAACAGGATGAATTGAAGCTACTGACGTGAGGACAAAGCCCAATGGAGGTCCTTCAAGTGCAGAGAGCAGGGAAAGGTCACTTCTTTTGGTGGAGAGAAGCTGAGGAAAAACTCCAAATCCAGTCATTTCTGTGAAACTGAGCTCTCCATAAAAACTGCACATTTCACTTCCATGTCCCATTCTCTCAGACCATGCGATCAAGCTCCTCTTCAGTTGTCAGAACAGCGCTTTATGTGAACTATTTGTCATGGTCTCATCTCCATCCAAAGTTTTTTTTTTTTTTTTTAATTTTTATTTGTGGTTTTCTTTTAAAAATGAACTGTGACAGGCAGCACAAAACTCGTCAGAGGTGAGGGGAAGAATCAATTTCTCCTGTAGCTTTGACAGAGAATGAGGCTACACAACAGTATTCGCAATACATCTCTAAGTTGACCCAAGATTGCTCCCCCATAGCTCAACAAGTTGAGCTAGGACCTTTCACATGAGGAAAAAAAAAATTATATTCCTGACACTTCTGTAATTTTAATTTACACACCAATAAAGTTGTCATACATCCCTCTCAAAGGGACTGATCCAAAGTACATGGATAGTAAATGGAAAGGTTTTCCCTTGTCTTCAGTACATCTCATATCAGTCCCAACTGCTTCATAAACATCAAAATAGTTTCCAGAGCAACTCCAGTCAAATTGGATTTTGAGAAAACAAGTTTCAGAGCTGAAAAGTTCTAGGGGAATCTAAGAGAAAAAACATTCCCAATGACCCTCAATATGTCAGAACCTTAACCACAGGCTTTTCTGTAAGAGCAAAGGAAATCCCCTCCAAACAGGTAAACCTGAGGATACCTGTTTTAGGATGCACACTTCAGGACATCTTCAAAAGCCCTAGCTTTTAGAGACCTTTAAAAATCTCAATTTCTCAAAAAGGGTGCTAGAAACAAACCATCAAAAAGCAGCGCTGAGATCAGAGGACTGATCCCATGAAATAGCCTGTTGTTATTGTTGTAAGGTGGGGTTCTTGGAGGTCTTTTTGTTTGTGTGTGTGCGTGGGGGGGTGGGTTTTGGTTTTAAACCAGAATAATTTGTGAGAGGGAGGGAGTTCTGTGCTCCTTTAACCCTGTGCTTTGCTGCAGGTCTGTCACCATCTCCACAACAGCTCTCCGGCTGCTGCCAAATTTCAATTCTAAACCCACGAAGAATTAAACATAGCCTCAGTTGAGAGCATCAGACCATCTCACATCCAGAGCAGGGCTTGGTTTGAGTGTTACCCAGTCACCCTGCATTGCTCACGTTTGCAGAGTGAGCATCACACCCTGCCATGCCAATCAGTCTTTTCATCAACATTAAAAGTTCAGGTCTGAGCATCAAGTCAGTTTCAATCAAGATTTATTGCCTTTTCATTTTGCTTCAGAGGCTGACAAGTAGGCTTGAGCACATTTCAATATGCTGATTCTTCTTTATAAAACCAATTACAAGCAGAGAGGCACAGAACAACCTCAACTGCTGAAAAAGCCCAATGGGACTTCTGATTTAGTAAGAAGTGCTTAGCACCATTAATGAGAGCTACCAAGCAGCTTGCAGGATTTCATCTTACAGTATTCTAATGGAGCCCAGAGTAAGAACAAAGATAGATGTTTTCTTTTTAATTACTATTTTTACCTGCAACTACATCATTATGATTCTCAAACCCAAATTCTGTGAATTCATTTCCCATTGATAAAAAATAGATATTAATAACTTCTTTTAGCATTGCAGAAGTACCAGCCATCTTCACATCAGCCCAGCTGAAGGGTACTCCAGTCTGGATCAGCATGATCTATATTGCATTGCCCTTGGTTGGTGGACCATTTACTCCAGTATATTATCTTTGGCAATGCCAAATGCAATTACAGAAATCCAGAAATGAGATGCACTATTTTAATTGCTTTTTTGCTAGTATCATGTATGTTAAGCTCAGCAGTGATTCTGGAGGACAGGGAACGGACAGATGGTGTTATTCCACTGAACCCCCTTTAGGATTAATGAAGGGAGGCTGTATTCAACTGTGGGATAACCCCTTGAAAGACACCAATGAGCAAAGCTGTAGTAATTCATTTTTGTACTTACGTCTTTCCCCCAGGCCCAGTTTACTGTCTGCTATTTCAGCTGTGCTTTTCCCAGCCTCCTTATGGCTCCTCTGAGCTGCCACTCACCCACTGTGGACCTACAGGTCACCAAGTCTCATGCTTCTAACACATTCTTCTTCCTACACCTTCAGCAGTGTTTATAAAATAAGCAGCAGTGCCCTATTCCAGTAAGGCTTGTATGACCTCTAATTATTTTGGCCACAATACTAAAGTGAGGTACCCCAGAGCAAAAAGGATGAGCTGCTTTACTTAGTCACACACGAATCTCCCACTGCCTGTACTGAGTCACATTGCCTGTAGGTCTAGTGTAGGAGGAGCTGTGTATAAGAACTGTGTCACACATTTACTGCTAGATCCCATCAGTACCTAATCTCTTCTCAGGACTTCGGCCTCTTACGTGTAGCTATGGGACAGCATGGGTGACCTCCACTCAGCATCAGGGTGACATTCAGGATATGAATCGAGGAGAAAGGAGACATTTTCTAATTTATTTTCAAAAGCAAGAAATTCTCCACTTCTTCCTGCACTCAACTAAGCCTCTGCATTAGATATTCCATGGCATCCCTTTTATAATGGTTGACGAGTTGACTCAAGATATATAAATCCCTAGGGAATATTTTTTTCAGGGGAAAAGAAAAAGGGAACCCATCTTAGCAGTACACCAGCACGCATATCAATAAGAGAACTTCAGCAATCACTTCCTGGGTGTAATTACATTCATCTGCATCTGTAAATGACCTGTCAAAGTGTCAGAGAATCTAGTTAGGGAGCAAAATTCCTTGCCGATAACAACAGCCCATGTCAACACCTGCACTGCTCCTATTTTCATTTTAGCTGTAGAGAAATTGTCTAGGCTTGCAGTTAAGCAATGCCTATGGTGGTGTTGTGGTTTAACCCAGCACGCAGCTAAAACAACTACACAGCTGTTCACTCTCTCCCCCACTGCAGTAGAATGGAGGAGAGAATCAGAAGAGTAAAACTGAAAAAAACTCATGGGTTGAGATAAAGACAGTTCAGTAGGTAAAACAAAAGCCACGCGTGCAAGCAAAGCAAAACCAGGAATTCATTCCCCACTTCCCATGGGCAGGCAGGTGTTCAGCCATCTCCAGGAAAGCAGGGCTCCATCACACATAACGGTTACTTGGGAGGACAAACACCATCACTCCAAACATCCCCCTCTTCCTTCTTCTTCCCACAGCTTTATATGCTGAGCATGACATCATATGGTATGGAATATCCCTTTGGTCAGTTGGGGTCAGCTGTCCTGGCTGTGTCCCCTCCCAACTCCTTCTGCACCCCCAGCCCACTCACTGGTGGCGTGGGGTGAGAAGCAGCAAAGGCCTTGGCTCTGTGTAAGCACTGCTCAGCAGTAACAAAAACATCTCTGTATTATAAATACTGTTTCAGCACAAATCCAAAACACAGCCCCATACTAGCTACTATGAAGAAAATTAACTCTACCCCAGACAAAACCAGCACAGGTGTGTAGTTGCAAAGATGTTTATCCTAAGTGTGTAAGATCAAGTCCTAAGCATAATGATATTAAATCCAAGCTAAACATCCTTGGAAGGTTTGAGCAAAGCCAGGTTAACAAAAAATGCTCCTAAAAGGGTTGAATTTCACCTGGCATGGAAAGAAAGCAGTGCACTAGCATGCTGGAGCAAAGTGAAAAGAACAATCCTTTCACATTAGTGCAAAGGTATAATTATTATGCTGGCAGCAAGATTTTTTTTGCACAGGCCAATTCATGATGGTCAAGGGCCATAAATTGCAAATTAGACTAATTTCACAACTTAACCTCAATAAATTAAGAATCACTTCTTTGACCTCCATGACACCACTTGACATCTCCCTGGGTAAGTGCCACTGATCTGTGACAGTCACTGGTGAATCCCAAATGGGAATTTCCCTTCTGTCAAACCTCAGCTCTACTACTGAATGGACAACCAAGGAGAAAGAACGTAACAGACAGCAGCTCCACACTATAGAGGATAATAAGCATAAGAAATGGTTAGAGGCTTGATCTAAAAGATCTGATCCCAGTATCATTCAGAGATTAGTCTTGATCCAACCTACAAGGCTTAGGGGAACTTGTACTCTTAGGAAGCACCACTCTTGGGTGCTCGGAGCATGATTACCTTAAGGTGCAAGTTATTAGCTTCCTTTGAGTTCCCCTTGATCTCCACGGGAAGGCACTGATTTTTAAGATCAGGCCCACTGAGGTACTGTGAGTGTAGTCTGTACAACCTACACGTGCTCCCACACCATCCCCTGGGCTCCTGAACAGATCAAGAACTAGCATTGCCTGTGGGGCACCTCCCAGGTTCAGAAAACAAGCTGGCTGTTATCTGATCTCATTTCTCAATATCACATATAGCCTGAAGGTGCCTGGAAAACTGTCAGTGTGACCCACAGTTGGGAAAGTATGAACATCCCTGTCAGAGAACAAATGGACTCAGAAGAAACTAGCATAGCATCATAAATAATTTTAGCCTGGGCTCAGAGCATCCTATATAAAAGGTTCATTTTCACTCTACATCACTCTCGAGCAAGATTGCAGATATATACCTCACACCCTATTCTGGGCAGAGAAGAAATTTTGCTCAAAACCCGTAACAAATGACCAGTCAGAAATGGCAAGCCAAGGGGAAAAAAATTACTGACCGATGTGCAGAAAAGAGCATCTTCATAAAATATAGCTAGGTTAGGCTGATTCTGAGCACATGGTGTCTTATAAGGGGACATAAAATTGCTTTCTGCATAAGTAGAGAGACTAAGAATTGTTGTGGCACTTAAAAAGTTCCCTACCGCTCTCTGATGTGAAGTGAGCAAGGAACAAACTTCTGCTCACATGGGCTCAACTTGACAGTAAAAGAATGTACCTCATGCCAGTGGCTGCTGCTCTCACAGCATTAGTTACAAATTAAGTCGAGATGGAAGGACAACAGGATGTCTCCTGCCTCAAAGTCGACTGAACTTACATTTCTAAAAATATTTGCTTTGCTGAAACTTGCAACTGACATGAAGTTATCAAACTGAAACCATTTTTCATCAAAATGTCAGGTTCAGCAAGTGTATGATGATTTTGATAATACCTTAAGTACATGTTGAATTGCTCTGAATGGTCATTTTTGTGTTTTGGGTTTTTTAAACACCACTTTTTTATGTTTAGAATGACATTTTTCTCAATATCCTTTCATTTTGTTTCTAAAGGCTGAGCAAATAACTGGAATATTTCAGTCCTGTTAGAACTGAGTTTTGTTTGGTTATAAGTGACATTTAAATTAACCACTTTACCACATCCACTGAAATTTTGCTTTAACTGAAAAAAGTGATCTTCTTTTTGCATTTGACATGGAATAGAAAGGGTTTTCTATTCAGCTCTTTTCATAATAGGAACTTCACCATAAACTCACTGAGATTTTCCTTCTTGCAGGAGGTTTTGTGAAGGTATTGCCTCTTAACCAAAAAGAAATTGCAGCTTCGTCATGGTTCCTCGATGACTAGTACTTCACGGGTTAGTATGACAGCTGTCACTTCTACCTCTGCTTTGCTGCTCAACCATTGCTGTGCCCCCCTCAGAGATGCCATGACCCATACAGATTACTCTGTAGAAATTCACACCACACATTTATCACTCCAGTTCATGTTTCTTGTAAGCAGAAGATCACCTAAATTAAAACCAACTCTGCCTGTGAAAGCTTCTAAATATACCAGGTTTGAAGGATAGAGCCATACTGAATTTGAAAATCTAAAGTTGTAAAAAGAAAATAAATATTTTTTTAGAACATTCAAGTAGTGTCTCTTGTATAATTATTTAATCAAGTCCATACCACCTTCAGTTATCCCCATGGCATTCAATAAGCACTGCAGACTGGATGTTATAATCTGCTTAATGAACTCCATGTGGTTTCTTCAGGAGATCTCTGATCACTAAAATAATGAAGACTGATGTAACTGGATGAGCAGGGCCAGGCTGAGAATCTGCTTGCCCTGTGACAGACAAGCTGAGCAGAGCATCCCTATTAATTAATTAGAGGTAAGACTCTGAAAAGCATTAGAAAAAAATAATTAAAAAATCAACTGAAGCCACCATCATGAAAAGCAGCAGCTGAAGGACAGGATCCAGCACATGGACAAGTCAGATCAGCTGGTAAATTACTGTTAATGAGTGGCAAGAGAGTATAAGTGTCATCATTTGGGACACTACTATCATGATTACTGTAGTATTTTTCAGGCATCGCTATTATGTAATATTCTAATTGTTTTGCCCAGTGGTAGGTAGGGGTAAAATGGATATAGCGAAGAACAATAAACATTAACCAATTCTGCTAAGATGGTAACTAAACTATTGATTAGAAGCAGGACATTATTAATCACCTAAAAATAATCTCATTTGAGTGTGTTAATTTTCATGTGGCTGATGTGGTTCTGATGGACCTGAATGTCAAAGCCCAGTCATGCTGTGCTGCTGCCAGGTAGGGAATTTCTATCATTGTAACAGTAAATCATTACATTATAGGAGGGAGAAGACTGAGCTGGAAATTTTTCTTCTTGATCACAGTTTATAAATTTCTATTTCCTCCTCCTTTCTTCTTAAGGATGATCTTCTGTACCCAGCATACCCAGAGATATTGCAGATTTGCCACAACTTAAAATCCTTTTGTTATTCTAGATGTCTTAAAGATACCACTGCAGTTCCACTTCATAATTGCATTGCTAATTATGCAGGCATGACACAAGATTTGCTAGGTGAAATTCTGTGGTATGTGTTATGAAGGACATGGGACTTGAAAGCTAAAGTTATTTTTTTCTGCTTTGACTGGAGTTGCTTCTTGCATTATCAAAATTCACAAGAGCAGGCAACACGAGGAGGATGCACGGTCCAGAAGATGACCCTGCAGTTTTACATAACTAGTACTTTGAATAATACAAAATTATGATTCTGAGTCTGGATTTATACGAGGTCAAGAGGCTTCTCGTTATTGAAAAGGACAGACTCATTTGTTAGAGCATCAGAAAACTACACAAGGGTTTCTTGCAAGGCAGGAAGGGGCTGGGGAGGGAACAAGCTGTTTCTTGGGAAATCAAGGGTAGTTATTCATCACTTGCACTGAAGGAACCTTGGTTACTTGTTCCTCTCCCTTTGCCCTGCACTTCTATTCTTCTACTTGTCCACTGGAGCCATAACTTCTTCCCCAACATGTGACCTAACAGCCTATTTTTAAATCAGCTGCTCTATTTTCTACAGAAATGCCATAAATGAGCACATTCTACCAGTCATTATCCAGCACATCAGGTTAAGAATACCCTATTACCTATTTATGACTGAGTTTTCCACACAGCAAGACAAACTCCAGGTACCAATAAACACACCCATGTCTTCCATTTTCCAGGTGTTCTTCAAGACGAAATCATTTATGATCTGGTTCTACTCAATATTGTATGAACTTCTACTGGCAATTACCATGCTCAAGCCATCTTTTTTTGCACAAAGTATGCATGAATAGTTCTGCAGTCACTCTACACAGAGCATCACTCTCATTTGAATTCATGCATCTTTATGTCAAAATACATAAAACTATACCTCCATGTAGACACTAATACAAGTATATAGATTCAGAGTCATACATTCTCAAGACAACAATATCTACATGTAAACATACACAACTACACAAGGGACCACAGACATCTACAGGTACACACCTGGTTGCACATGTTCTGGTGCAAACACATTCACACACAAGCCACAGTCAAACACAATCACAGCTTGACACAAAAATAACAAAAGTCTACACCCTGCTCCATGTATGAAGCCAGAAACAGTCACATCATAGCACTCATACTGTCCAACTGAACCGCATTTGAATTTCATCCCATTTCAGTTCCAGCTTGAAGCTCTGAGCATAGTAAATAACCCTTTTCAAGCCTGTGAGACGTGAGCAATGAAGACAACAATGTCAATGATATAAAATTAATAGTGCAAAATGGCAATAAAACTGGAAAATCCCAGCACTGCCCATAAAAGCATATTAGCCTGACCCATATTTACTCTTCTTTTCTGGAGAAATTAGTTGGTTTCTCAAAGCTTATGGGAAAAACTAACAGTAATGAAGCAGAAAAATGATGAATGTTAAAAAATTAGGGTGATCCATAAACGGTTATAAACTTGCCCCTCTTTGTTGCCCATGCACTTTTGATGAGCTTGCAAAGTTTTAAACCTCTTAAATTTAAGACAGAGCAGTTTTATTTCTTTCAAGCTACAGTGGAAATAATTTCCTTATCTATCATTTAGAATGGTTTAATACTTTCATTAATCCACACATCATAAAGCAGAAAGTGATTTTTATACCTATTCCAATCACTCATTGTGCCTCCCTGCAAATGGAAAATGGCTGTTTTCTGCTGATTCTGAAGTTAAACTTCAGACCAGTATCTTCACAAGCCAGGCTAGTTCTGAAGGCAAAGATTTAAAGGCAGGCAGAACAGGTGCTATCTCTGCTCTGTCTTTAATGGACAAATTGCTGGCCTTTGATATCTAGCGTAACTGCTCATTCTCTTGCAAGGAAATATTGCCCTGTCACATTTGATGGAAGCCACGTAAGATGCTGGTTAGAGTAACAGTGATCTTGTTAGCCAACGTGAACCAGGCACCCTCTTACCAATTCCTGTGTCCTTGTCTCTAGATGCAGTGTCTTCACCCAAGCAAAACATGACAAATAATTTCCAAAACACATTGACAGAACGGGGGGGTGGCTGGGGACAAATGATCAAGACCTAGCTACCTGAAAAGGTGGTTAGTATGGGCTTTAAGCAATACAGTCCCAGTTGTAATCAGTGGCATGGTAATAATCATGTTGTCAACAAGGGCTTTCTTTTATTAGTATTAGCCTTTTATTTTCCATTCAGCCATTCCATGAATCTCCACACAAACAACAGATTTTTGACAAAGTCTTTTCTTGTCCTTAAAAAAAGCCATATCTTCACCAGGTATCTACTGAGCCATCAATCTGATGATTTCAAAAGCTGTTGAGTTGCTCAACCTCTACTTTCTCTAGCTTTTTCTATTTGTCAGACAGTAATTTTCCCATACTGTGGGCTTTGACAGCACCAAAACTGATCGATGATTTAATAGACACAACCTTGTTATTAATGTCTCACAATGGTATCAGTTTAAGCCTAGATCTATAGAGCATCAGGGTATAAGCACTTACCACAGCAGAAGTTATCAAGCAGTAATGTCAATAGGATTTTGGCCAGCTCTCTTAACGTACCCAGAGCTGGCTCAACACTTCTCAGAAATATATGAAAATTCATTTTAACACCCTATGGATGAGCTGTACCTGCCATGAGAAGGGCAGAGCTGCCATGAAGAGTGCAAAGAAGAAACTCAGAGTTGAACTTGCATGCACCTTTTGACACCATAGAGATAAGAGAGCACAAAACCTGCAGGGAACGGCCCTCTCCCCAACAGCAGATCTTACCCCACACATCACCTCTCCCAGTGGTGGTCAGACTTTCTTTTGCTGCATTCTGCAGATGTATATCAAGATCACCGCCATTTCATTTCTCCCAGCAGGCTGCATGTCTTGGCCTAAATTAAGACCAGACCTTAGCTGCCCTTGTTATGATTGGTATCAGGTTGGAATTAGGCCCATAATCATGGAATATTTTGCTGACAATGAGGCATTACAGAGTCAATATTATTACTTTCAGCATATGGAGGGGAGGGGCAGAAAAGTGGCACAGGCAGCTCACTGCAGTCTTCACCCTACGGTCTGGCTCTGTTGTGTTTTGGCACTGTCTCAGAGGCGATAAGAGAAGGGCATGAGGGACAAGGCTATTTCACTCTGACCCTCCAAAAGCCCAAGCTATAACACCACACACACACACACTGAATCAGGAGACCAAGCTTTCTGGACCACTTTTCTGAACTTAGGTGCCCAAGAGCTGACCTTCCTACTCACCCTGTAAGTTCCCTAGAGCTACAAGAAGTTTTCCATTTCACATAGATAAAATGAAGGCTGTTTAGATGTAATTAGTAGTTTAGGTGAGTGTCATCTTTCCATTCCTCCTGCTCCCCTCCCCCCCCCCCCTTTTTTTGCTACCATTTCCAAAGGATTTAGTAGAGATAGTGACTGGTTCCCAAGCAGGTTGAGAAAGAGAGATCCAAAAGCCAAACAAGAGTATAATTGAGGGTACATCAAATCTGACTGTTTAATGCTCATGAGTCATGTTCAATGGCAAGCATCTTTTGAAACCACCAACCATCCCAAAGAACCTTGTGAAGGTGTCCAGCCTGTTGACTTTTTTTTGCATCAGATTTAGAAGCTCACTAGCTTGAGCCCTCCATGATATCAGTTTGTGAGTATCTCTGATGTGAGACAGGATCTCCAGCTGAGTGGAGAACCAGCTTCACTCTAACTTGCAGTTTTGATGGAATTGCTAGCAAAGGTAGAAGGCAGTCACATCCTTTTAATGTGCAGTTAGAGATCCTCTCAGCACCTTCCCCATTTCTCCTCCAAATAAGTTCAAAGCATTTGTCAGCAGCAACCAATGTTATTCCTTTTCCAAAAGGTCTAATCAGTATGTCAACTGGATTATTAGTAAGACAAATCCACCACCATAGGTCATAAATACAATATTTTTTGCCAAACACTCTTTCCCTTCTGATAAATTTCTCATTTGTTATTCCAGTACACTGCAACATTTTTTTAATGTTGAGCTAGCAAAGGTCTTATTTGTTTTTCCTGAATAAGAGAGGTGGGTTTTTTAATACTCATCCCTAGTATGATAATATGGAGAAGAGCAGAGAGATGAAAAATTGTTTCTTTCCTTAGAAGTACTGGAGGGAATAACTATCATTGCAAAATGTTGGTGAAAAATTAGCTTTTCTACCTCCCACACTAATATTTAGGAAACCTTGGTGAAAGGCATAAACATGAGAGGTAAATTTTTCCAATTTAGCTTTTGCTGAAATGCTGCAGGCAACAGAAACAGAAGGCCACATCTGTTCCGGGAGGCACATTGCCAGTTTAGCACTTGTTTGCCTTTCTAATGGTCCATCCCCTCTGTGTCACAGGTCTCTCCCAGGTGTCCCACCCTCACACCCAGTCCACATTCACTCCAAATCACCTTGCAAAACCAGTAATGGGCATTTAACTCCCAGAGGTCTCAATGTGGGGCAATCTCCTCGGCTTCCAGTGAATTCAGAACAACAGGACCTCCTGAGTACTGCAGCATTCTGCATACTCTCTGCTTTAAATCGGTTCACAAAAAAACAAACTGAGCAATTCATAATGTGTTTGCTTTAGGTCTGAAGGTATGTCAGGATCACAAAACACCATTCAGTGAACTGAAACCTGAGGTAGCTGAAAAAGAGAGGACCAAGACTGGGATGAGTTTAATTGTGTTGATCTCAAGCTGCTTCTACATTATATGGTCTTGCTGAGCCTGGCAATGATCTTTCCAGTACTTGATGCAAAGGATGCATCTCTTCCTAGCACCATCTCATGTCATGTAAAGTTAATCTGCAGCCATCTTGAACTGCTGTCTGGCAAGCAAGATGATTAGAGCACTTGGAAATACAATGTTTTACCTGAAAATCCACCAGAAGTCTTTAACATTGATATCCTTGAAAGATAACTAGTCTTTTTTTTTTTTTTAATGTTTAAGTTTTTCTAGTTCTGCACTGAAGTGAAGGTAAAACCTTTCAAAGGTCTTTTTTCAAAACATTTCTCTTCAGATTACAATTGCATCTGGTTTATCGTTGCCCTCTTACTGCTCCAACACTTTCCCCAACATGCAGACCCCCTTGTGGATAAAATGTGTCCAAGGAATTTTTCAGCCTTGACAAATACAAGTTTTTTTCCCATAAAATGAGACTTTGTGCAGAATGATTCACCCACCTTTAGAAATACAAAAAATTGTTTGTTAGAAAAAAGGCTTAGTAGTTCAAACTCTTATCTGGAAAATTTTTCCTTGTTGTCAGGGCCAAAAGTTGGTGTACATGAGTAAAAGGTCACTTTCCAGACAAACACACACAGATGTGTATATATTTATAAAGAAGTATGTAAAAATATCCACATAAGCATATATGCACACACCACTACATGCTCAGTACCACAGAGGAATACCTTGTCACTGGCTTTCATGTGTGATCCATTTTTGACATTAATACAGAGTTTTATAGCTCAGGATTTGACAGATCATGGCACTAATTATCACACTTCGAAATGTGTCTGAGCTTGGCAGCTTGCTTCCCTACCAGTTGCCAAGCCAGGGACCTCATTGTCCAGAGAGATGCTTCAGACTAGTTCTCAAGTCTGGCTTGACACATATTTAGCATGCTTTTGGATGGTGGCTCATCTAATCCCCCCTGCTAGGCTGGACAGGAAGCAAAGCAGACTCGTTTCCCAAAAGGATGGCTGAGGAAATTCTTTGCTGACTGCCACAAACACTTATTCTTGAGAAACAGAAACCTTCAGGTACCACTCTTTGCCCTTTGAGCCACCTTGGCATGCAGAGGACAGAAAAACCCTTCCAGAAATGAACCTTAAGAATTAATTTTAGGTGGCTAAAGAAAGCTCTACCTGGACAGATTTGCCCTGAGGATAAATCTCTATTACCTAAGCACAGGAGAGTGCCCAGAGCTGAAGACCTTCAGTCTTACCCCCAAAATCCATGAAAATAAATGCAAAGCCCCCCACTGATGCCAAAGAGCTTCAGCTCAGCTATTGCTTTTATCTCCAACAGTGTAACCTGACAGGACAGCTTTCTCCTACCTGCCCTCACTTTCTTTTGGCATACATTTCCTTTCAGTACATGCATAACAAAAAATCCGTGGGCAGCTAAGCAGTTACTTTCAATCACTAAAGTTAGATGAGACAAATCCCACCCAGAGAGATTAAATGATTTGTCAAGGAGGAAGAGCTGAGGCTCAGCAGGCACCTGTTTCAGACTCCTCCTCTCCCAGCACCTCACCTACTTCCCTGCGTCACCCACCATTTGGTTTATCACCTCGAGCCATGAGGACACACTCTGTCAGCGCTGAGCACTCTCCGGTTCGGTTCCTCCCAATGGCCACAGCAGGGGTCATTACCCAGGCTCACCCACGCTCCCCTTATCCCCACATCCCCCTCCCTCCGCTCTGCCAGCTGTGTCCATCTCGGCGCAAGAGCAAGGCTTGACGACTGCATTTCACTTAGTAATTGTAATAGATTTCCCCCCAATCTTACCCATTCGAAACCAATGATGATTCAAATCTATTTAGCATGTAAAACAGAATCAATAACAACTCATTTAGCTCAGGCACTCGTGAACATGTAACTATTTAATGCATATTTAGACAGTTTATGGCATCAAGCTATGTCCTTCCAACATGATAAAGCTGCAATCCAGCAGTGGTGTTCAGATTAGAAATTGGCGAAAGAGAAGCAGAGATTGATTTAAAACGTTTTTTTCATTGAACCATAACCTCACCACACGGCATTTGCTAATGAGCAGGCTTCTATTTTGTCTTTTTAAGTAACTTTTGCTCATGCATCACTTCTGCTCCAATATGTCTTCTCTTAAATGACAGGGGTGTAAAAGCAATATTGCAGTTGCTGAAAGACCGCACCAAATATATCATTCTGGACTGAAGATTAGCCGCAGTTCTATTAATGATCTGTCTGCAGGCACGGAAGTGTTTAGTAGCAATAATAAGAATGGCAGACCTTTTGGTAGACTGGAAGGATAGTTTGAGCATCACAGGAGAGCTAAGAAAACACTCTTGAGGATTTTAAAGTAGCTGGTGATTGTAAGGACAAGGTTTTCACATACTGAACTAGAAAAAGTGCATAAAGAGACTGATTTTCAGAAGGTAAATACAGGGTATTTGTTTTACGGTTGTTCACATTTTTCAATAAAAGAAACCAAACAACCATGGCTGCCTTGGAAATCTTAGCGAAGAGCTTTATCTCAAAGAATTCTTAGTATCTTCTTCTGAAGTGTTAATAATACATATCAGTACAATCTAGTAGGCAAGAATAACTACTCAACTTTGACACAACCAATGAAGAAGCAAAAAGAAGATTCCCAAATGGTCTGGCTGTAGGAAGAGAAAGAGCCTTATAACCTCTGAGTCTAGAGGAAGAGATAAACAAACAGAAGAGATACATCTTGCATCAAGAATTAAAAGTCATTCAAGCAGGAAAAAAAATATGTAATCACTTTCAAAAGAACAAGAAAAAGGTATCTTGAGTAAAGCCAGATCAGCATCTAATATGTTGATTTTTACACAGTATGACCAAATTACTTGCTGATATAACAATTACACACTTCCAGTTATAAAAAAACCCCACAATTACAAGTCAGCTGTAATTAAATCCCCACGACAGACTTGGTGCAAAAAGAGGGGAAAATTAATCAAAAGATAAAAGTTGCATAATTCAAGTCTGAAAAAATCTACAGTAGAAAAATTAATCAGAAAAAGGACAAAATGATGATTTTCGTAAATCACTACACTGCAACCTTTCAGAGAACTGTAAGATAAAAGAGACAGAATGTGATGCCATTGTCACTTAGGCAAAATGATTTCTCACATCATTTCAAAGCGCTACATGGTTTCTTTATACAGTTAAACAAAAGAGCACTCAGAAGTCATGTACATCTGAAAGCCTGATGTCTCCTTGAGCCAGAATTGGTTGAGACCTTTCAAAGGCACAAGAATTGTATACACTGGTTTGAAAGAGGGATGAAGCGCATGGCATATATATATGTATATGAGGCTAAGGACCTCTGATGCTCTATAATAGACTTTTTCTGTAAATCTGATCCATTGTTTTGCTGCAATTATTCCTTCATTCTTGCATTCCAAAAAACCAAAGGGGCAGAGCTGACTTACGATGCTTCGTACCTTACAAGCCTGTTTGTCTCTACGTCTCTGGTGTATGATACTTCAGAGGCAATCCACCAATACTCAAATACAGTTCTGCATTTCTGGGAAAATGGAATGACAAAAATGGAAGGAGCGGACACTATTCAAAGGCAGCTTCCTTGGATATTGGAAAGGCGCTAGTGCCAGACAACATGGATGAGGCCGCATCTTTATCATCATGGTCCACCCTAGGGGATAAAAGATACTCTGTTACAAATTGGAGGGGCAAAGCCAGAGGCAAGAAAGTGCCAAAAGCCAGTTTGTGAAAAAGGGGCAGGTAAGAGTACGCGTCGATAGGGTTGGACACCACACCCCTTTGCACCAGTAAGTGTGCCGAGACCCTGCCTCAAGTTGTCACCTTGACTTGGCATCCCTCCAAAAGGTCAGACCATGGCAGCAGTAAATCTACGGACCTTGGTAGATACACTCTTGAGTCTTCACACACAAATACAACATAGCTACCTACACCCTGTCATACTTGTATACACCAAGAAAACACTGAGCAGACATGTACAAACATATCTCTCCTAAAAGTCCAAGTATAGGGTAACATTTCCTCTAACATCTCTGCAAGTTTCTGAATGTTGGGGTTTAACCCTGATGGGCAGCTAAGCCCCAATCAACTGCTTGCTCCACCCCACCACATCCCTATGTTGTCAACACCGTTTTAGTCACCAATCCAAAATGTAGCGCCATACAAGCAACTATGAAGAAAATTGACTCTATCCCAGCCAAAACCAGTACACTGAATAACTGCGCTTTCTGAACAAAGTAAACTGCAAGGAAGAAAAAGTTAAAATCTCTTTGCAGTTTATACTGATGAAAATGGCTAAACACATCACATTGGTGATAGCTGCTCACCGCCCACCAGGCAAACAAAGGGCAGATTGTGAAGTTCCACAATTTCACTCCATGTGTCACCGCACTTCACGCAGGCTTTGGAGTCATCTCCTCCCAAGGCAAAGGGTAATTCAGTCTCCACATCCGATTCCCATCCTTGTGGCTGAGCATGTCAATGGAGATTACTATCAGCTGCAAGGTCAGGTTTCAAGATGTGGATATTAAGAATGGAAGTCATATCCCAGACGTCACCCAAGAGCCATCGGAGAGTAAAGACTGCATGTATTCTCTCTCGAGTTATTCCCAAGCCAAGCCAGGTTCAATACTAGTCACCTACAGCTGAAAGGTGCCACTGTTCATTACAAATCTCGAGAGCCAATCTGTCCCTCAAGCAGGGAAAATATTGAACAGGAGAGAAGGAGAAAGATTAACTCTTCATCAGAGTCAGTACCTGAGAAGAAGAGTAGCTGTCAACAGAACTCCCAGGCAGCAAAACAACTTAATGGAACAACTCTCAATGCCACAGGAGAAACTGAGCTTTTCAACTGACACAGGATTTGGTTGCCTCAAATATGAAAAACACTATTTGTGCTTGCATTACAGTGAATAATAATTGTAGTGGGTTGACCCTGGCTGGAGGCCAGGTGCCCACCAAAGCCACTCTATCACTCCCCTCCTCAGCTGGGCAGGGGAGAGAAAAATATAACAAAAGGCTCATGGGTGAGATAAGGATGGGGAGAGATCACTCACCAATTACTGTCATGGGCAAAACAGACTCAACTTGGGGATATTAACTTAATTTATTACCAATCAAATCAGAGTAGGGAAATGAGAAGTAAACCCAAATCTACAAAAACCTTCTCCCCACCCCTCTCCTTCTCAAGCTTTACTTCCTCACACTCTTCCCCTGCTCCAGCATGGGGTCCCTCCTACAGGAGACAGTCCTGCATGAACTTCTCCAACGTGAGTCCTTCCCACAGGCTGCAGTTCTTCACGAACTGCTCCAGCATGGGTCTCTTCCACAGGCTGCAGTCCTTCAGAAACAGACTACTCCAGCATGGGTCCCCCACGGGGCCACAGGTCCTGCCAGGAGCCTGCTCCAGCACAGGCTTCCCACAGGGTCACAGCTTCCTTTGGGTGCATCTACCTGCTCTGGCGTGAGGTCCTCCACAGGCTGCAGAGGAATCTCTACTCCAGCACCTGGAGCACCTCCTTCTCCTTCACTGACCTTCATGTCTGCAGAGTTATTCCTCTCACATATTCTCATTCCTCTCTCCAGCTGCAGTTGTGCAGGGGTTCCCCCCCCCTCCCCAGCCCGCTTTTAAAATACATTATCCCAGAGGCACTAACACCATCACTGATGGGCTCAGCCTTGGCCATCGACAGGTCTAGCTTGGAGCCGGCTGGTATTGTCTCTGTCGGACATGGGCGAAGCTTCTAGTAGCTTCTCACAGAAAAATATTTAAGGTGAAAAATATTTAAGACCAATCATCTCTAAACTAAACTAAACCATGCTCTTCAAACATTAGGAGTTACACACATCCACCCACTGCCTAAATTTTATGACATTTCCACTCTTAAACAAGCAGAAGCAAGTTATCATATCTTTCCTCTCTGTTTGCTATTGAGGTTACTTTTATATACTTAGGCCGACTTGTACTGTGTGCATGGGCTTGTCTGTCTTCATAACAGCATATTGATATGGGACCTTTCTCAACCCAGTCAAGGCGGGGAAGTCAGCAAGATATTGTGTCCCTACCAGCCGCACAGGCAGAGTTGAGATGCGGATTAATACCTCCTCCGGGGAAAAGGGTGTCCCTTCCAAAAGCATAAGAGAACCCACCCAAGGGGCTGAAATTCAAACGGGACGGAGTCCCGCAGCTCACAGACACCCATTTCATACCCAACCAGCACCATTTTTCTAATGATATCAGGAAAGATTTGATTTGTCTCTTTCCACGCCAATTCTTTGCCTAGCCCTTGGGACAACACAGAGCAGACACCAACACCACCGGCCTCAGTTGAGGGGCACAAGGGACTTGCAGGTTGCACATGTCTGACTCCAGGGAGTTATATGCTCACTTAGTACCAGGCCAATTATTTTTGTGTTGCAGGCCATAATTCCTCTTGATTTTAAAGACCTAGACCCCAGCTTCTTTCCAATCAACTGAAAACAAATTGATGATTTTTGATTGTGCCAAGGACATATTTTGTGAAGAAATCCTGGGTTGGAAATCAGGAATAAATCTAACTTTTTGCAACATAAATAGCGTACCAATAAAAAAACCATATTTATTCCAATGGTAGATTTTTGTACCAAGTCTGTGCTGCTGAGTATACACTTGCTTTGATCTTTTTCTTCTATGCCACAAACATTAACAATATTGTAAAAAAATAGATTAATAATTTATCGGAGATGAGCTGAATATTTTTTCCCCCTCCTTTGTGTATAAGCAACTTGGCAACAAAGCTGTCTAACTTCAGAATCAATCTCACCCTTATTTTCTATTATGTACTTCCTGTTGTTCCCAAACATGATTAATTTTATTTTATGCAAGTCACTGAGCAGTTTCCACTAAAATAAGATTGATTTTGAATTTCTTCTCTCTCTCTCTCTCTCCTTCCCTCCCTCACTTTATTTTATTTTATCAGTGTTAATAAAACCACAGTGACTTGTAAAATTCAATTTAGAATTATTTTCCACCTGGAGAGGTTTAGACACTTTTCCCCCCTCTTTTCACAATGGAGTTATTTCTCACTCACAAGGGTTAGAAAGTAGATCTTTTATGCAACAGTTTTGTAAAACAAATATTCTGGAAGGACTTAAAAAGGGAAAAGCATCATACTTCTGACATAAATCATCTCAACAAAATAGACAGTAATGGGTACTCTTGAGCAAATCTCCTTCTCTTTTTTTTCCATTCACGAACTTAATTCAGGATGAACAAGACATCATGAACAATTTCCATACTGTTCACAGAAATCCTTTAGTTTTTTTTAGAATTTTTCTCATTTAACATTATTAAAGGGCTCTTGTCAAGGTGGAAAAAATGTTATTGATGTAGAGAATGGAAATTTTCTTTACCTGGGATATGGACTGACCTGAAACTGAGCAGGGGAAGAAGGTTAGGGTTTTGTTTGGTTTGGCGTTTTTTAAATCTAATTTATCACGCATTTATGATGTTCATCATATTTTCCTCACTTCACTCATGGTGGACTACAAAACTAGAATAATATCTTTCACTTATTGGTGACCTTCCTAAATTTAGAGTTGCATGGATTTTCACAGTTTTCAATTTCATTTTCTCTATTATTTCAGTTTCCAGGTCTTAGTCCCTGAGATTAATGTTGCTCCACTGAACACAGCACTGATTGGAGCATGTTTATATGAGAGAAAACTACTCTTCATTTAAACAGCCATCATCCAAATCCTATACCCAAGGTATGGTAGTCTAAGAGTACCTCCAGAACATTTACAGGGAGAAGACAGAACTGGTTTGAACTGTTCTGGCAAGAATATATTAATGTATTTATCTGAAAAACACATCATTATCTCTGGCACATAACTGAACGAACATGTATTATACCACGTGCAGAAGACAATTAGAGGAAAGGAATATGGCCACAATGATTAAGACATTGTAGTCAAGGTAACATGACTTGGTGGGAGCACCTCCAGAAGCACGGATACTGACCCAAAGCTCACCGATTGTCCAGTGAGACTACTCCTAGCCCAAAATTCCAGATGAGCTGAAGCATTGACGAAATAATTTTATTCTTCAACTGTTATTTCTTCCCCCCACCCTGGAGCTACAGGTCAGGAGTTACACTGCATCCAAAGGCATTTTTACGCAACGAGAGGAAGCAGTCTCTCACCTGGAGACAGTATAGTTGTTTTGTGAGCAATCAAGAAGAGATCTGACCTGGAAGTTAGTGCTGAGCAGAATCATCCTGCTAGAAGAGTTTCCCTGGACAAAACGCCTGCTCAGCAAGAGGGGCTGGCAGGAGCACGTTCCTTTTGTTGAAACTTTCAGTGGAAAGTTATTGAAGCATTTCATTCTGAGGCAGTCAAAATATTTTGCATCAATAAGATGAATTGTTTCTTTTCAAACGCAATATAATAAAGCCAAATGACATTTCCCATCAGATCGAAACAAAACACTTGGAGGAACGCTTCCATTTCACAAAAATGAAATGTTTCTGCTTTACCCCAGTGCGGAAAGAAACCAAATCTTTAGCTCTCAGGATGCCTGAATAGATGGACTTTCCTGATTTGTTTGGATGAAATCTAATAGCTATTGATCTGGAAATTTGACATGGCCAAGGTTCTGGTGATCTGGAAAATGAAGAGGGCCAGGCTTTACTGCAAGAACTGCAGATAGTTTTTGATTCCACCCAATTCAGAAATACTGGCAGAAGGCTTTTTCATTGTTTTATTTTCTCTTTAGTCCCTAGAAGACCAGGGCAATAGAGACAACAAGGGACAGAAGATAATTACTGCCATTCTGAACAGGCATGCACAGCTGACATGAAAGACAGAGGGGAAGTAAACCTCTCCATAAATGCATATGCAGCCAGCACTGTCTATATAAGGGGTTTGATTCATATCCGGATTTTCTCTTCTCTTTGCTGAAAGGACAGGAGAGATACTGCAGTCAGCTTGGTTATAGGGAAACATCACTCCCAGGAAGTTCATTGAAAAGCACTGGAAAAATTACAAATGTTTAAATTATTCCACTGTCAACTTCATCAGAATTCAATGCAAAGCCATCTTAACAGTGTCTAGAGTAGAAACGCATGCTGAGTGTAGATCAGACATTGGTTTCCATTTATTTTAGCTTTACAGACAAAGTATTCTCTTTGTTAATGGGGAAAATAACCTATTTTTCACTTCAGTCAAGGAAATTGCTTTTTATTTCCAAAAAAGAAGAGGATCTAGAAAGAGAATCACATAATCAGGTAGGGCTGTCAGCAGCATATGGCTTTGAGCAGGAAAAGGGAGGCTATTTCTGAACTTGTGAGGCTGGGAGAAAGTCTTTTATCAAGATAAAATACAAAACTTGTTTTGAAAACTTTACAACATTTCATCTGGGTTCAAACAAAAGCTGCTGATGACAGATACAAAGAATTTACATTTTCAGAGCTAGGTGTGGGAACTGCAAAGTGAGCAACAGAGCTGTTGACTCTGGGTTATTCAACATAAGCCATTCCTTTCCAAAGACTTACACAAGTGTCCTTCCCACTTACAGCATGCTTCCGAAAAGAGCTTTCCTTTCTCTGCATATTTCTCACCCATTTTCAAACGCTGTTCACTTACAGCTTTTCCTACAGAAGTGGGGACATGAGAGCTGAGCTACTCACTAGGCCTGGGTGGTACTGTTGTATCTCCAATTCCAGCGGTCGGTCTGATATTTTCAGAAGGGATTTAAGGACCTTACTCCAGTTAATAGATGACTCTTAAAAATTCAGGTGGTTCAGAAAAGGATCCAAAAATCCTGTTTACCTGAGTCAATCCCATATTCCAAATCCTCAGTTCATATCCAGAGAAAATGTTACTAGACCCAGGAATATCTGGGTTAAGAAAATTATCTAGCATTTTCTTCTAATGAACTCCTTGAATGTTTTACACCAGGCACAGAAAGTAAAATGCAAACAGTCACCTGAGAGATGTTCACTGGTGTGAATCTGGTATCTAAATAATACAGCAGAAAAGCATAGTGGAGAGAAAATGTTTTGAATATTTCAGAAACACTTGTAAAGCTGTTCAGGAGGTGAAGATTTATAAGCACACTGACTGCAAGTGAACTTTTCTACAGATAAATGATGAGCTCACCTGCTCCACAGGCTTTCAACATTTGCATTAGGATACAGAAGCAGATGATTAAATTTGCAGCTGTAACCACTCCTGGCAATGATGTTATAACAAATCTCAGAGATCCCGTAGAAATGCTTCAATAACTCATAGTCAAAGACACTGAAGTTCATTTTTGGGCAGCGTAGCGGTTAAAAACACAAGTGAAGAGAGTCTTCACTTGTACACCTCAGTCTCCAAACATCACACTTTTCCAAGGACACTAGTCATCGTGCTCCTTTGTTTTGAGCATTGGATCAAACAAAATGCATTATGTCTTTCTCCCCTTGAGCACAAACACATATGAACAATACACCTTTCGATGTATGAGCCTGGCTCTTTTGCTACCCACAGCATTCTGCCGCACAAGGCAGCTATTTACCCATGCCTAGAGCTGGTGCATCACAGAGAACACACAGGTTGTTAGAACAGGCTGCAAAATCCAGCGAGCACTGTGATCTTCCTTTCCATTAAAAAAAGGTCATTCCTGTGATAAACATCCCGGATACAGACTCAGGAGGCAATGAGCTAATATGTCATCCCACCCAGCAGGCCCCGGATGAGCTTGCACACACCGTGACATTAGTTTAACAGGGAAGAAGTCCACGGCCGCCTTCTGCTTTGGCTACCTTTGGCAAAAGTGCTTCACTGGGAACAAGTTTAAACATTGAACACTTCCCCAGGTTTTTATGCATCTCTGGGAATCATTTTATTCCCTTTCCCTCCATTTCTCTTGCACTGTCCTTCTGGTGCTACACAGGGTGGTGCTGGCTCCCACCAAACAATTTCACCAGACATTTGCACGCAGACTGCACCCTGCTGTGGCCATGCCAGATGTTTCAAGTGGAAACACATTTTATTTATTCTTATTCTAAGTGCATTAAAACTAAAAAAAGGGGTCAAAGTCAGGGTCTTGTAATCAGGCTTTGAGAAAGACTTCTTTTTTTGGCTTGTGTTTTTAATGAAAACAGAGATTTCCATTGCAGTTCTTTCTCTGGGCAGTGCTCAGAAATCAAATTTCCTAAGCCTTCCCCTCCAGCTCAGGGGAGCTCAGGACTCACACATTTCTTTCTAATTTTACCAGTGTGACATCCACACTCTCATTTATAAAAATACACCTCCTGCATTTCATTTGTAAGTTACCTGAGGGTTTTTCCTGTGTTTATTATTATCATTATTTATGTTCCTGGAGGAGGAAGGAAGCAACAAAAAGCAAGGGAGGAAAATGAAACAAAACAAATCTTTCACCTTTCACAGCACTCCTGCATTTGGCAATGATTATCATCAAGCAAAGAAAAACAAATATTTCCTTTAAAGAGTTGCCACTAGCAGGCAGAAAACTTTCAATAAAGAATAGATACTTATTCCAATCCAACCCACATTATATGGCAAAGCATTTTGCATTTTCCCTCCCTCCGCCTTTATTTCAGTTATCATTAACACAAAAACAAGGCCTCTGTTTCTTGGAGAGCTACTAATGCCTCATAGAAACTCTTGAGAAACATACCATTTAAAGGCAATTTTCCTGATATGGCATATAGATATTTTCCCCCTTTCCCCTCTTCTTTTTAAATGTTTTATAAATTGAGAGATTTTATTGAAAGAAGAGTTCTGTTCTCCAGGAGCTCTCTGAATCCTGCTGTTTATGTTTAACCTAGAGTCATGATAATACCCTTCATTTTTCTTTAATTTGGCACTTCATCTTTTTATTTTAATAAAGTCAGAGTAACACACAGCATGCTCCATGATAGCATCTGAGTTAATGCAATAAGCAATTATAAAGGCTATAGTGGCTTGAAGCTCAAATTTTACATATTCAGCTAGCAGCAGCCCCAGCTTGGCATGCAATGTTTTGAGCTCAGGCTGAGAAAGCATTTGGCAGACTTGCACACAACAAAATGCTCCTTCTAATCATGTGTGTCACAGGTCCCTGCTGCTATTAGCATAGCAGAGGTGGCTGCTGGGGTGGGCATCACAGGGAAAATCAGACCAGCAAGAGCAAGGGGCTTCCAAGGAACACAACAATTCTCCTTATGCCACCCCTATGCTTTCCCTGTTGGGGGAGTGTTGCCAGACCAGATTAAGTCCACATTCCTACTACCATACTCACATACAAGGTGTTTTCAGACTCCTCACAGCACCCAAGTATGACCACAACCCAGAGGTCCCCTCCCAACGCTGCCCTCATCTCCTCCCACAACCCCAGCAGCATTGCTTAGCCCCAATTCTGCAATGAGCTCCTTATCCAGAAGCACCTGCTAAGGAGCTGCTTTAGCAACACACATGAACTTTCCGCACCAAAAGCTGGATAATAACAACAACACAAACACAAAAACCCACCCTAAAACATACATACTGTTTCCCATATCTGTGCACGCAGCAGCTTAGTAAGAATGGAGTTACCAGGCTCACAAGACCAAGTAGCTATTCCTTTTACTACAGAAGCCAACCAGGAAAAAGAAAGGTACTACTCATTGGGGCCAGCTGAAGGGAGTTAATATAGCCAGAAAGCCTATAAATAAGGGACAAGTGCAGTCAGCTGATTTTCTAGGATAGGTTGGGCTAAGGGTGAGGGTGTGTTTCAGAGCACCTGGAAAGGCCGGCTGGGAAGCCTTGGGGGGTTTCTGGTAGGGGCTGTCTAGACTGTGAGAAATTCTTGTGATTTCACAATGAAAATTTTACTTGCAGAAACTCCCTTTGTTGTTTTATTTGTGTGAACTTCAAATTTGGAAGTCTTTTTCTTTCTTTCGTGCTTGGTTTCTTTCTACAAAACGTAGGCTAAGATTAGGTTCTCAAATGCTCTGAGCACAAGTTATTCAGACAATATTTTAGTTCTGGGTCGTTGGCAGTCTTTGCAGGGAGATGTACGCCTGTCAGAGCTTGGATTTTGGTTCAGTCACTGGGTCTTTTTAATCACTGCAGTTTCTATGTTATCCAACAGGCACTCTTCCAGTCTAGATGAAAATGCAAATAATACAAAGCAGCTTCTCACTACAGGCTTTAAAGCAGAAGAGAAGAAAGCATCACTCAGATTTCACCGGAATCTCAGTTGCTTGCAGTATGTAAGTATTAAATTGGGCCAAATGTCTGAAGTTAATCATAATGCTTGCTGTAATGCTAGGCAGTTATCCCCTGATGTCCTCATGACCATTGTACCGCAGCTCTCATTTTAATTACATTTCTGACAACAAGGGCTATGCAGCTCTGATCTTAAAGTGCTGAGCTATGTGACGTTATGGCATCAGAGAAAGAAAATCCTTTCTGTTTACACACAGAAAATGGACTTTTACAAATAGAAAAATATTAAGCAGTAAAAAAAAGCACAACCAGTAAGAAACCACAAATACATCCCCCGGTGTTTTCTCCTATGGACAATAAAAAATGGCAGGTGTTGTGTTTTACATGTTGGGGAAGGGAATAAAAGTTATGCTATTTTCAGCATGCAAGACTGAATACTAGTGGAAAATGCTGACATTTCGCCCCACGTTTATGAATAGCAATAACATTGTAACATTTCTAAAACACCTATAACAATGAACCAAAGGGTACTTCTGTTTAGTAGTACTTGTATCGAAACACTAAAAGCAATCTAAAGCAATAGAGTTTATTTAGAGCAGAGATAGGTGAGAAATTGCAAGCAGAAATAGGAACCGTGTTTCTGCCATGGTGGCAAAGCTCAGGCCAACCCCCCGCTCTCCACCACGGCTCAGGTTTCTCTGCCCAGACTCCCCAGAGATCTTGGTCAACATTTCCTATTGGCCTGGTATTGTGTAATGATTATTTTTATGCTCTGTCTGTGTGAAATGAGTTTGTTGGTTCTCATCCACATCAGCTCAGCTGGTGCTTGGGCATCTCGGTACAATTCCCAGTGGTTGAATAGAGGATAATATCTGACCCTTTCCAAAGACGTAGATTTTGCTGCCCCATGTTGTGAGAAACGTGTTTTTCTCCTGCACATTGTGTCTCCCTGTGCTGATGCTCTTAAACAAAAGACTTCCTCTCAGAAGCACAGGAATTACAAACTAGTAGAAACATATCTCAAATATATCAAAATGGCAGCAAGTTCTGGGCATCATTTAACCAGGGAGAGAACATCATAATCCTTGGTTAGAAAAATTATGTACATGATTAAATTACTTGCAAATAGGCTGTGAAGCATATAAAATTAGTTCAGTAGTATTGGAAAACTATTTACAAAAATTGCCTGGAGTCAGGGTCTGCTGAGTGCTGACAAAGAGAATAGTTGCTGCCTCAATAGGCTTGGAGGCCAGAAAAGAGGATGAGATGAAAGAATGCAGATGTATCTGGCTCTCTGAAATCCATTAGGAGAAGGGGAAGCAAGGCATTATATGAACTCCTGCTCATGTGGCTCTTATTTCTGTGGAAATCAAACATGCAATGGGTATTTTGTGTGAAGAGAAATAATGTTGAAAATGCCTTTTTGGAAATCCACAGTCCACTTTGGGTAACCTCACGTGTAGGAAGAAATAAGATTGAAAGCACCAAAGTGTGGACAACCAGACTGATCTTGGATTGGAAAAATGCTCTCATTTACTTGCTTTCCAAAGCATATAAAAGTCAGAAGAAGAGAGGAACACTCATTCAAATAATGCAGACCAGGCTGCCTTTTTCCTCCCCCCCACAGCTTCTCAACTCTAAATTTCCTTCCCATCTGAGCTGCTTCTCTCTTTCTTGCTCACTCTTTCCTCAGAGCTGTCAGTACCTGAGCATCTCCTCTCCATCGTCTTTTCCTCACTTCCCTCCCCGTCTCAGCACACAGGGAACACAACACACTGAGAGGAAGCCATGCTCAAAATTCCTGAAAAGAAGCACCACTTCCTTCCTTAAAGCACAAATCATTTCCACAAAAATACCCCTGAGGCCACAAATCACAAAAGGACCAGACATACACATTGTATATAGCAAAAACAAGCAAAGATTTGAATGTTTGGAGCTTCCAGGTGCAGGGCAACAATTGCTCATATATTCACTGGTAAAAATTCTTGCATGTTTTTATTATTTTTCCACATATTTCCGCGTGTTGCCTCCTGGTGGGGTTTTTAAACCTGTCTTGAAAACAGGTAGAACCTCGTCACAGGCGGGGGTTAAGATGGCTCTGCAGGCAAGCCCTATCTCCCCTTCCCTTCCTAAATTATAGCCTCTATTAGGGCATCTCACTTCTCTTCTTGAATGTAAACTCAGCAGGATAAAGATTAGCATAGCATTCACTATAGGTTTGAAACAAATCTAGACTGCATCAACTAAAAGAACAAAAAATAGTAATACTAGGGCAGATAACACTGACATGGATGAGAGGGGAGCTCATTCCTCTGCGAAGTTTCGGTCCAGGACAATAACTTGAACAGTGAGTGTCTGTGAGCCACCAACATCACTTGAAATTATAGAGGCTGAGATAAAATAATTCCTTTGTGATGCAAATGCATCTTGAACAGAGATAGTGCAGCTGGTATATTAATACCAGTAGGGGAAATTAATCGGACAAGTTTGTTGAGACAAGAGAGTTGCATCCTGTGTTTCTATCTTGACTGATCAGCGCAGTGTGGCGTAAGCCTATGAATAACATCACACACTGGCTCTTAACGTAAGCCTCTTAAATGTATAGTTCCCTACAACAAAAATGTCAAAAAGCACTGGAAGATCCCTTTCTTCTCTTACATATCAATAATAAAAAAAAAAATTTGATTAATTCTATGATCTGTATTGCTGCTGGGGTACAGGAAAGCCTCATCAAACCTATAGCTGTTTAGTATCAGTTTTAAACTTCAAATAATGGAAAACAGCAATATAGACCTTCTTTTCTTAACAGCTCTCTGACCTTCAGACTGCAATTCCCACTCTGAGTGACTGCAGTTCAGGAAAATCGCGTGCTCTGAAGAGCCTGGTGGCAGTAGAGAATCTCATCAATTTTAATCCCTGAAAGGTTCACAGGGTCTGAGCCTGACAACAAAACAATGCACAACCTGGCTGAGCAGAGCAGATCTGCTCCCTCTCTGCACTAGCAACGGAGCTCAGCACCTCTCTGCCCCATGTGGCCTTTGCCTCTGGATTCTGGGCGAGGCGCGGGAGAACAATTTGGCTGAACGCAGAAATGCCCTGTGTAAAGATAGGTATCAGATAAGAAATACCAAGTGGCAGCTCCCAGGATGGAAGGGACAAAGGCCTGCTCTTTTTAAATGAAGGTGTAGCACTAGAAAGCCTGGACTTCTGAATCTAATCCATCTCAGGGGAGAGAAGAGTAAGGCAGGGAGTTATGCATTATTTTTTTCTTTGTATCTGTGTAGTTTTGTTGCAGTCACCTTGATGGAATGGAAACCCAGTTCTTACCCAGCTCGCCAGCATTTTGAGACAAAACAGGGTCCAGCCACCCGCCATTCCCTGAATTAAATGGAGTTGTGGGAATTAAGTGCCACTGGTTATAAAACAAAGTTGCCTGGTTACAACAAGCTCAGCTCCTTCATGCCCCTCCTTGTACCTTAGACATGCATGCAAAATCTTAGCAAAACCTGCAGGCCTTGGTGGGCTATGTACCCAGGACACCTCCCCTCGGCAATGCTTGGCAAACAGTAGATCCAAGAAATAGTGGACTCGGTCAGAGTTCATGTCTTGTTAGCAAAGTTTGTTTCCCAGCCCTGAGAACTCAAATCCTCCTTGCTTGCAAGCTTTCTTCTGGGGCCTGAGCAGACCCACTGAGGACCAGAATCGAATTTAAAGGAGTCTCTATTATAACGTCCTCTTGAATTCTTGTTAACAGTATGATAACATTTCACTTTCCCATGCTCCATTAGCTCATTTTTCTGACCCATAAATATGTGACTTGATTTAATAAAGCACTATATTTAAGTAGAGAGGACAAATGCTCTCACAAGGAAGACAGAATAATGTACAGTACCTAATTCCACAGTATAACTCTACATCTCTATAAGCATATCCCATTCATACTTCTCCAAAACTCACCGAAAACATTTGACTGCACAGGGAAGACAGGTTTTCTTTTACTAGTCTGACCTACAGCATTTAACACCATTTAAAACAAAGCCAAATGTTTCCTGGCCTCTTTCAGTAGGTATGTAGCACATTGGTTCAGGCATCCCAATGGCCAGTACAGCATGGACAAGAGTAGGGTCCCTGGATGCACGTTCCTGCTGCCTCAAAAATTCTAGCACAGGCTAAAGAGTTGCCTTATTGTGCTAGCATCCACTCAAAGCCAGACTGCTTACTCCATGTTCTTGCTGCGTAGCAGAGAAGCACCTGCACAGCTGCAACAGCTCTCTATTTACACCTCTGCCTGTTGCACATCACTGGAGACATCGGCATTGTCCTGAGCTGACAATTCTTTAAAAGCTTGTGGAAGCAGCAGCAGATAGATGTATCGATTAAGAGAATGACCAAGTCCTCATCCACATCTTACAAGTAAATAGGGAAAAGTGCATTGCTAAATATGTGGCCTAGTTATAGCTAGAAACAACAGAGGGAAAATAGCTATGGGGGAAAATGTTAATCTGTGAGTAGCAATACGACCAAGCAGGAGGAAGCCATAGACAACAGAATGGGTAACAGTCCTCCAGCAGACTGTAGAGTAACATAGTTAAGTTGAGATATTTGCTCATACACTAACAGAAATTCAGATTTGATTTGCTTTGAGAGCCACAGGTCTGTTTTCTCTATCCAGATCACACCAGGTTGATATAATTCAGTATACCTGCATCTTTCCTTTGAATAAGCATGGTGTGGATATAAGTAGCATTGCAGCAGCAGAACGTATATTTGGGTGGAGAAACATTCTTCCTACTTTTCTTTAGATAAGGCTTTCACCTTGAGTGATGAAGTTTTATACACATTACAAACATGTTGATGTCAAAGATCAGTGGCTTTTTTGTCCTGTGTTGCCTCCCCCAATATTCTTCTGACTGAACTCCAGAAAAGTATTTTTTAAATTATAACCTGGCTCCTTTATATCTCCTAAAAATGTATTCCTTCTTTGAAGAAATCCCCTTCAGACAGGGGTTCAATGGTAGACATAATACATCAGATGAGAAGCTTGATGTATATCAGCAGCAGACCTAAGAGGCTGAGACCATGGATCCATCAGGAAGGAACATAATGTGAAATTGCTTGTACATGCTGTTCCTCTACTTGCTGGAAAAGCTCCGTTCTGGTGACACTTCAGGGGATTAAGCTGATGAGTGTGCTATGCAACCAGGAACTAATACTGCTTAAAACAGCCTTTCTTCATTTTTTTTTTTTCTTCTTTTTTTCCCCAGGCTGGTGACCTCTCAGCCAAAGGTCAAACTCTTGATGCCTCTTTAAATGTGATGTAAAAACACAAATAACACATGCATTAGCCTGCTTCATCATGAAGAGTCATGTCTGTAGGGAATGGGACAAGTGATGAGGGGGCTGCTTGTTTCCAAGCTGAAATACAACAGCTGACAAGCCTCTCCTCTTACTTCACAACTGCTTTTCACTATCCCTGGAGACTGGCATCCTGTCTGAGCAGAGAAGGAGCAAGGATCGAGGTCTCAAACCCAGGGCTCTGCTTCCTTGGTGGCCTTGAGCAGGTCATTTCACCTGTGGTTTCTGCAGGGTCTGCTCAGAGCCATCTTCCCCCAGTCCCCGGTTAAGCAAACCAAGAAAAAAGAAAGCCTCTTGGAGAGCAGTGCTGTCATTGGTATTCTTCAGATGACTAAACTGTACTCCTCAGATGTACATTCCTAGCATATCAGTTGATAGTATAGCTTTTGATTGGGTAACCCACATAAAACCGTCTAAGTGAAGGCTGGATTTTTACCATAGTCACAACAGGTAGAGCTCAGCCTTAACTGTTGTGCAGTGTAACCAGTGAGCATGATTGCTTTCCAAACTTGTAACACTGAACTTTGATGAGCTTCTAAACCAAAAAACTCTGGTTCTGGAACAACTGTTTCTCATGCAGAAGAAAGGATCCCCACTCTTGTGAATGTCCTGCATACGGCACTTGGTGTAGTTACGGTTCTACCATAGAAAGAGAGTTGAACTACTTCAGAGACATCCCAACCTGGCTCAAAAGAATGAAAATAATCACTGCCTGGATACCTGAATCCTTTCTTCTAGAGGGAAGAGCAGAGACCAAGTGATGTTCTTTTAAAATAATGAAAGGTAGGATTTATTTTTTTTTTCTCAGTTGTTCTAAGGAAGGCAATAGAGAATACAAAGTTCCAAGTAAATTGGCATAAACAGTGAGAAATTATGTCTGATCTGCGCAGTGCCTCTCAGCGGGATGCACAAAACTGAATTCTGGCCCCTGGAGAAAGAAGTGCTTAACAGCCAGCCATTTCTTCTGCCGCAGGACAGCAGATTTGGGAATGGTTTGTGCCGAGATAGGTACCTGTCACTCGGCTTGGAGAGTCAGACTTGCTGTTTCTATAGGTAGGTTGAGGCATAGTGACTGCAACCGTTGTCCTTCCACTGCCCTCCCTTCCTCAAAAAGAATCATGATTTTCCTCATCTCTGGCATAGAGAAGAAGAAGAAAGCGGGTTCCTGCTGTTGAGCCACCCCCAAACCCAGCTGCCCCAGACAGTGGGGGCTGTGCTCACCCCCCAGCTGGATCCGACCGAATGGGAAAAGTCCTTCCCATTGCCAGTCACAGAAAGAGAGCTTCTGAACTTTAAATACTGTAACAGTCAGTTGTTTTTCCCCATCAAATTGCCATTTTATGGGATAGTCTGAAACTTAAATACAAAGAACTTTATTGCCAATCTGACATTTATTTGCAATGTATATTTACTGCCTGGAGAGCGAGGGCGAGTGGTATGTTTTCTCCTCTGTCAAACAGGGGAAAGATACAGCAGGACACTCCCCATTACCTCGGCTAAAAAGAATCAGATTTATTTACCTTGACTTGAGAGAGTCGTTTTCGCTGGATATCTCTGTACTTGTACAAGGTAAGTGAAATCTACCTTGTTTTTAATAAGGTATAAATACATCCTTCCTCTTTGGCTGTAATATCCTGATACGAGGGGGGAAGTGCTAAAAGGAGGATGTTTGTTATTTTACAAGCTTTTTACAATACCAGCCTAATGAGATAATGTATTTATTTATTATAACAATAAACACAGCTGTAAAATGGACCATAAAAAATAATAGATGACTCACAGATTTCTATACCCGACATGTCAGCTGTAATTGGGGAATAAATTAAATGATCCATCTGCTTGCCATCTTCTACACTATTTTCCCTAGTATCCTCAATATTTAAATACAGTCAGCATTATTTATATTAATTACTCACTAACAACAGCAACAACAAAAACTCTGCAAGGAAATTGATTGGCCTTGTAATATAATTCCCCAGCCGCATCAAACACGCACTGTATTCTTTCCCTTACACTTAAATCTAATGAGCATGATGGACTTGCTTTTCTTTATTAATAGTTTTCACTTTATCATGCCAATACTATTGAGCCTTCTCTTTATTAGTGTCTTGGAGACAGTGCTAGCAATGATATATCATATAAAAGTTTGAGAGACAGTTCAATCCATTAAGCTGAGAAAGAAAGCTTCGTCTCCTTTCCAAGAGCAGCAGCTTCAGGAATACAGAACTCTGACACAGTTCTAAAATTGGAATAACGTCACCTGAAGATCCCAACAAAGGTGAAGTGTTTGGATTAACAGACGTTATGCATTATGCAGGCAGATCTTGAGAAATATTTCCTTTCGGAAATGTGTGTAAGTTTATATATGCAAATGCTGGCATTCACGTAAACAAGACAGGAGAGAGAGATTGATACACAGCAGGTTACTGACTTGGACACAAAGAGAACTTGAATTTCTCCCGTGTCCTTGCCCAGTGTTATATTCATGAGGGCACAGTGCCATTGCTTTGGTAATTGATTGCTTAATTGATCAGTGACAAGTTAAGTAATTGCCACCCCACCAAGTCCCTTTCCTTCTTTAGACTATACATCAAATCCAGATTTAGTGTAGTATTACTTCAGAAGCTGACTAAGAAAAAAGAGGTACAATGATGTAAAAAACCCCTATGTTTTGGAAATTTCTTTCTATTTTCAACCTAAGTGTAAAAATGTCATATCTGGTGCAGAAGTTCCTACTTTCATAACCTAATATTTGTGTAAGAATCATTTTAACTTATTTATTAAATAGGAAAATTACATTAAATTGAAAAGGCTTAAGACTTTGTGATTCTTTGTTACAGGAAACCCAACTTTAAAGGTTTCTTAATGATCTGTAGAACCTCTTGATTAGACAAGATTAAATAGCAGAGAATATTTAACAAAACACTGGGGTTTTCCACTAGTCTAGCCATTAACTGGGGAATCCTAGACAGGGCCCTTGCCAGTCTGGACACTGAATTGGGTCCAGTCTTCCTCCTCTACCCAGCATTTTTAAAGAATTTCAGCCTGACATTGAAAACTTCATTAGCACTTTACTCTTTCTGTCATCATTGAAGACATCTAGAAAATTTAAATATTTACACTGACTATTATAGCACAATATAACAGTATAAAAATTATTCAAAGACATTAATTAATTAAATTAATACATGAATATGTTTACAATGAAATCTTATGCCGGTCACTTTGTAGACAACCAAATTGCATATAATTTATTTGGAATTTGGTCAGCTCTACCTCTCTCAAGATTAGCCAAGGTTAAGATTTTAAAATACCTAACAGTCAGAAAGGGCATCCAGTTAGAATTGCAGAGATATCCACTAACAGAAATTCTGCTTCTTTTGAACAATTCATATTTTTTTTCTCCAACTCCCAAATACCTCCAGCTCACACCTTCTGTAGGTAAAAAATTAATGTTGCCTTCTAGATTTAATGGACCCTTTTAAAATGCATTCTCCATTGCTGTTCTCCATCGGACCTTTGTGTCTTCTGACAGGCTATATTTTTCTACACAGCTGAAAGTTAAATAGTGGAATGCATGGGATATTTGGGGGTTAGGGCTTCTTTTCCTTGGTGGGCTATTTGGATGCTTTTTTTGGCAGAAAATCCTTCAGAAAATCTCTGAAACAAACGAGAGCAAAACACTGCAGCCTTTGCTGAAAGGGTTTGAAATGCAACGTGCAGAACATGCAGCTGCAGTGAGCAGTTCTCTAGCTGGCAACAATAACGTCTTGGTGATGGGAATTCTGCTTACAAGCTGTTTTGTCTAAATAAGAGAGACGGTCAGGAAGCTATATTTCAAAACCAGTCAACAGATTTTCCATCTTCTTTCAATTTTCATTCTTCTCTCATCCTTCTCTTCCAGAGTACTTGAAGTAACCTGTTGCAGACACCTTGCATAAGTATCTCATTGATTCACAAGGGCAAAGCTATTTCTTCTTGTTAGCAATTAGAAAGGTTTGAGTGCCTGTGGTGGCTGGTTATAGAGGTTATTGCTAGTTAGTGCTATTATGGGATTCTACTTTTTCTATTTTCTATTTCAGTCCATTTTCTATTATTATTCCAAAGGGTTCAATAGCAAAGCACCACTCAGGATGAGTCAGGAAATCTGAATAATAGGGATTATCCTGTTTTCTGAAAAAGAAAAAGCAATATGGGTTCTCATTGTAGTTTAGTGTGCCAGTTTTATCAAAAATAATGGAAAGGATATCTCAGTTTCTGTTCTATGTTCATCATTTCACCAGCTGCAGTAATAATCCATAATTCTTGGAGTGTTTTACTTGGGGATTAGCATGTTGCTGAACTCCTCTAAATAAATTCACCTTTGGTGTAATTGCACTGACAGCTACAGAATTGTCCCTGGAGGGAATTTTATGAATCCTTCATTTTTAGATACTTTTTTCCCAGCTATTTTTCTTGGAAGATTTCTCAGCCAGAAACTAGCACAGAAACAGCACATTTTATTAATGCCACTCCAGATCCCTGCAAAACAAAACCCATGCCATAAGTTAGAGCAAGAAAAACAATCTCCTCCCTGCACTTGACTTGTTTTCTACTAACTGGGCCCATTCAAGACTGTTCTTCTCTTCTGCAGCCTGCTGTAAGGTAAAAACTGCCTTTATAATGGACAACTCAGTGCAATCAGGTCCTTTAACTGTTTTACACCGGCAAGCCAATCTTTCTCAAGTCAAAGTGCCTTGCTTCAGAAAAGCTCTGCAAGCATAACACAGTTCTCTGGAGCAATCTGACACTAACTAACTGTAATTGTCTGAGCAAATCTGGGAGATTTCTCTCACCCTCCAATACCTGTTTTTGGCTGCAGATATATCTTGGTTCTCATGGTTTCCAAGAGAATCAGCCAGTTTTATTCCTCACTGGTATCTTTCCATAGCCTCAGTAAAGATTAAGATTCTAATTTCTGGGTGTTTGGTGGGGTTTTTTTCCTTTTCATATAGGTTAGGGATGAATGTTGCATGATGACAGAAAGTTTTGCTTTTTACATCTTTGAAACATGTCATTATGATTTATTCCAATAGTAGTGGTACTGAGGCATCCATCACTTCCCCGAGTTCCCAGCTAGAGGAACAGTGAACTTGGATTTTTCTCCCAACAGTCTTGCAGCATAATAAATCTTCACGTTACCACCCTTAGAATCAATACTGAGCAATCTTGTTATCAAAACCCCTACAAAACAATGGCCATATGCAGCATTATTCCTCCATTAATGAAATGCATCTATATCTAGGGGCAGGGACATAATGGCTGTTTTAATTGTTCAGAGCAGATGCAGTAACATTTTAGGACAGGAAGAAGGATGTTGTTGTACATGATTAGCCCTGGAGGAAGAATCTGAGAAAACAGCATATCATGTTCTGAATCTTGCTTATAGTCAGAGCAAGAATTAATCTACAGCACTAACTTCTGTATGTAGATATTTTGGAGTCTTTAAAGTCTGCAAGAATTCAGGACTTAATATTTCCATGTATCTTCTGAATGATGGTTCACTCACTCAAAGACATTGAGTGAGACATGAGGAGTTTCATCAGCTGCATAAATCACCCCATCAGATACCATCTGAGTGCCATTGGGAAAAGTCTTACTGTTCAACTAGTTAAGCCCAGCCCCACAAGATATGGTAGAACAGCCTAAATGTCCTCCCTGCCATCAGCCCTGTTTGTGACTCATATTACACGGTTTCACAATGAGAAGAGACTCTGGAGGAAAGCGTGGAGGAGATCATTAGGAGCGCAACTGCATGCTGCATGAAGTGTGAAACAACTTTTTCTCCATAATCAACGTGTTATCCACAAATCTTTCACACACACCCAAAGACAAAAAGGAGGAGCAAATGTCAGGGACTACAAGGAGTGATGACATTTCTTCAACAGTGAAAATGAACATTTTTTAATTCCAAATGTGGAATTAAAAAAACCCAGTACAACGACTGTTGATTTCCAAGAGTTTTGCTTTCCATATGGAATGGAATCTTTATCATTTACTGAATTCACTACACTATTAGTTGCTTTGTGTTGTGGGGGCAATTCAGATTCTCTCAACAGGGTCTGACTGTCTATTGTATTAGTCATCACAGCCCAGATGTTTTTTCACCAGCTTCCCTTTGTTTTCAATATTAGTAAGTCTAGAAATAATATTGTTGAGAGGCTGTGATATGCAGAATTTTCTAAATATATCACTGTTATTGATGGAGAAAGATGTCAACAACTGGACAAATGTTTAACCATTAACTTGAAAGAGAACAGTGTTAAGTCAAAATTCCCAGGGCTCTTGGAAAACCTTACTCAAGAAGTGAATAATACAGAACTTCTCAGAGAAGTTTACTATCCAAGATTCAGACATGTTACAGCACACAAAAAGTGTGGTTTATGCAAATTAAGTGAAATGGAGACTAAAGCAACCCCTGAAAGCAAGCATGATTGGGCGGGATTTACAGCAACTCTGGTTGCATCTAAGTCCACATTTATTAGAGCGAGCTGTTGGTAGTCATTATGATATCACATATGGGGATAGTCTAAGCAAGAAAGCTAAAGCCCAAAAAGGAACACCTAACTTAATAAGTGTTTTCCCAGATGATGGGCACAGGCGTTAGGCCCATTCTTCCCCATTAGAGTCAACAGGTACAGGTGCGCTCATACCATATCATGTTATACGCTTATGCATAGCCACTCTCCAGCCACCTCATCCATTCCTCGTTTTATCCAGGGATTGACACACCTATACATGCAAGTACCTGCATCTCCAGTTGGACAGACTACAAGGTACCCAGGTGCAAATCTGGAAAAATGTAAGGACAAGGTGTTAAGGATTTAAACAAGGACCTTGCAAATTCTTTATACCAGGACCTGTCTCAGCCCTGTTGGCAACAGCCTAGCAATAGTCTTTCTAGAGTAAGGTTGAGGTACACTTGTGTGGACTGTCCTTATCCATAGCATCTGGGTAGAGAATCTCTGAGCTGGCCATCCAACTCTCCATGACATCAGTGATAAAGGATGAATTTATTTATTTCTGTCCAGTGTAAGAAGCAATCTATTTATTGTGTAGTTCTTTCACCATAAATGGAACATATTTGAGCAACAGAGTAGGAGACTGACTTTGGGCAGCGAGTGTCTGCAACCTCCTTTAGTAAATATTCCTCACAGAGAATTTTCATACACATTTTACTATCAGGTAAAAATAATAACTGAGGAAATTTCTCCTTGTTGTTAAATTGGGGTTAACCAAACAGCACCCTGAAAAATTTATGCCTGCTGCGGCTTTTTGTTGTTGTTGTTAATTTCTTATACATAAGTTTTTAATTTTTGCTGTTGTGTTTCTTAGATCTCTTTGAATCCAAAACTAGAACACCTGCTGTGTTACCATGCCAATCTGACTTTCAGAGAGGGCTGAATGTCAGCATATGATGAGCTTTCATTTATAGCCTGATGGCACTCTAGTTCCAGAGACAATACAATGAAACTTACATTCAGACCCAAAAGCCCATGCTGTACAAATAAATGAAGAATTTTAAATGGCTAATACTAGCAGGCAGAAGTTTCTGAATATTGGCCTATCAAAGTTGGGTGTAGTAAAGGCAAAGAAAGCACATGTAAGGTCAGCTTCAAAATAGTAAAAGCAGTCCATCAACGGCCTCATATCGTGTGTTTTGGCCATTGTGACAGACAAGAGTTTGGATAAATTTTGAAGTCAAGCAAAATGACTTTGCCACCAGCTCCTCTATAAGCCCAATAGTTGACAACAACGGTCCTCCAAAATGGGAGAAGAAACCCAGGAGAACCCAGGAGAAAGTGAGAGCTGGGGAGACAGTGAGAAGATATGTTCTTGAAACAATGGATCAGAGTGGAGGCAGTATCAGGCAGAAAAAGGTCAGATGCTAGGCCATGGAAATGACTCGTGCCTATTGAATAAAGGGCAGAAAGCCAACGATGCCTGGGAATTGTGGTGCAGTTACAGTACATGAGTCAGTCACTCTAAACAAAACATGTTGAACAAAACTGCATCTTTTGAAGAACTTAGAAAAAAAGGCCTCAAAAATTGAGGTGCAAGGTCAGAACAGTTTTAGCCAGAAGGAAGCCTTGTTAGACACTTCAAAGTATTTCACTCTGCTGAATGCTAGGTAATACCACTAACTTGCATTTCAGACTTAGAAATAGGAGTAGGATTGAATTTCAGCCTACTAACTGGAATGAAGTCCATCTATTAGAGAGATGCTAAAATCACCGGTTGGGCCTATATATCATTGAGAAATTCTGTAGTGATGGGTCAAAACCCCAGAGTAATATTTCCAAGAACCCAGAAGCAGTGGACTGTTCTGTACATGGCTTTCATTATTTTAAGTGAGGATCCCCTCCACCCCCCAAAAATGTTCTCCAATGTCAGAAAGGACAGCATGATCAAGGCTTAGGAAACTACGTTCACCTGTGTGTTTATGCACACTAGAAAAGTATTGCAATACATTTTCTGAGTCATAATTTTCACTGTTCCTGTACCAGCATCTCCACAAGCACAAACGATAAGGCTTCTCTCTCCCCAGGGCAAATTGTTTTGTCAGCACATCTTGGCTGGAGTCCACTGGAGTCACTGTAGCTGAAAATGCAAGGGAGATACCAACGTCTGTCTGAGCCCGAGCCACACATCCTAATCCACCGCAACAGCAGAAAGGGAGGTGTGGCCTAGATTACTACTGCTTTATTTGTGTGGATGTCATTATTCAAGGCCCTACTCAGATGATGACTTAACCTCCACTGCAATTAGGTTAAGAATGCAGTTCCAATTACCATGCTGATTTCTCTTTGACGACCTGCCTACTCAGTGATTCAAACTGTCTCTGCTAACCGAGGACACTCTGCCTTGCACGACACTAATAAATCTTTCATCAGTACATTTCAGATTCATTGCAGTTACAAGCAAAGTTGTTTGAACTCATGTTGTGCTGTTTGATGTATCTTTTAAGGATGCTCACAGCAGAGAGAGGCCAGAACTGGGACAGCCTCCTGAAAGATGCAGATACAAACCCTAGTTTCATACTATCTGCTGAATCTTTGAGGATGTTGATTAAGGCTGGAAGCAGAATATCAGTTCTAACATTCCTCCAAGGAATTCATATCCAACCTTCAACTTTCCAGCATGGTCCGTCTGATCGTCTGGGCTTAGAAAAAAATAGAAATATAAGATATGAACATGCCCACAATTTTATGTTGGCTATGTATTGGAAAAGAGTGACAATTGTCTAGCTTTTTATTTGATAGATATCTTCCTGTGATACTGAGAAATGTCTTTTATTAGATGATAACTATTTTAAATTTTATCTTTAAACATGAATGTAAAGTGATCTAAAATGAGTGATGGATTAGATCTTCATCAATTACCAGCAGACTGACCACTGAGGAGAATCAAATTTGCTAAGCATGATTAGGCACTGATTTCATGTCCAAGTCCCCGAGAAAAGCAATGCAATCCTTCCCTGTTCAGGACTCCTTGCTCACAAAAATGCATAAAGAAACTTCCCTCCCTGACCCATGCCCAGAACAAAGCTGAGCTGCAAGTAATTCTGCTGTCTCCACAGGCACATGAACAAGTCCATAGTATGAGACAGTTGGAAGTGTTTGTTTTCCTGTATTTAGTTAAAATTTACTGAGGAGATAATCAGAAAGAGAGCACAAATCATAATGTCATTTTGATCTAGATGGAGGCTTTCTGCAACACCAGTGTCTCATCGCAAGCACCAATGATCCACTCCTCTGTCCATTTGATTCATATTCAAGGTAATTTTAGCATCCACCAGAATTGAAAGCCTGAAGTTCTGATTAGATGGGTCTTTTACGGTGTGCTTACATCCCTCTGCTTTGGCATGGCAGTGTGACATATTTATCCTGGATAATTGCCCCTCTTTTCTTCTTTTTACAAAATCTTTGTTCAGATATCAATATCTGATTTCTTTTCTATGCTGTACACCTCACAGTATCTAGATAAAACCAAAATCCTCTTTTACCTGTCACCAAGGACCCATTGTTGAGAGATGAAGAGCCAGCTCTATTTTTTGGGAGCAGAATGCAGCTCAGTGGGGACTGGAGCATCTGAGAGGGCAACAGGGACTCTTGTCACTATTTATTATTGTTTTTTGTTATTTTAATATAGAGATAAAATATGTATTATTTGTATAATTACATAAATTTTATTATTATCTCTATATAATAAGTATACTTATAATCATTACTTAAACCAGCACATGTTAAGCTCAACTTCAGACACGAACAGAAACTCCCTAACAAAAGGACTGATATACCTTTGTTTAGTTAAAAAATAACCGAGTCACACAGGCAACCTGGGATGAGGCTATCCCATAAAACTGATCTTTGGAGAGTAACCTGGGAGAATTGGGAACAAACCACCTTGCAAAGCCCCCAGAAGCACTGTCCACTGAGCTGCTACCTCAAGGGATGGCATCATGAAACTTCTTGTGGGAGCCCTGAAGAACTTACATGGCTGTTCTCATCTTCCATGTCCCTATAGGACAAAACTATTGGAAGAGTGAGATCGGGTATAAGCAGGAGTACTTTTGACCTTAAACCTTGGACTTCAAGAGCATTTCCCATTTCAGGCAGAAATTGTGCCAGAGGCTTAAACTATGGATTGCTCTTGACAGAACTCAAGCCTCTGCTTAACTAACAGCATGAACATATCCCTAGTCACTGCTGCGTGTAACTTCTTGAAAAATTCTGAGTTCTCGGGAAAGCTAATGGAAATAAAAGTAGAGAAATACAATCATATTATTTTTGTACAACCAAAATAATTTATAATTTTATGGGGTTTGCATTTTTGTGCAAGTGACAGAGACCAATGAAGGCAGAGGGAAGGTTAACTGAACTCTGCTGTTAAAATTTTACTTTTCCAACTGATAAACAAATATATTCAGGCAGCCAGTAAGGTCCACATACCATCACAACTAACATAATAGTCTTCTGCTGCTTATTAAAATGCACGCTGAAGTTACAGCATTTTACCTCCTATCTTCAGAAAGCTGCTGACCCCCTTGGGAAGCATTTCACCGTCCTTCAGCCTCACTCAGGGTATGGGAAGGGAAATGAAATAGTGCCATACCACTCCCTTAGTGGGAAGAGTAACTCTCCATGGACTGAAAGTAGGGGCAAACCTGGCACTGCTACAGGTGTGCACAGGCTTAATTTTGTGAGGATTGGGAGTGACAGTGATTGCTGTCAACAGCGTGTGTGTGTTTGGTATTCTGACCATTGGTCATTGCCTTTCACTTGTTTGTAAGGCGTTTGTTTTACTTTCTTTCACAGCCTTTGAGGGAACCTACACAAGGCTGGCCAGACACCCCATTAAGGATTAGTTAAGCTCTCTGCTTGAGGCCAGCTATCAATCCTGTCCCTAAACCAAAGGCACTTCTTCCACAGTAGATGTGCTTCTCTCCTGAAGCCATTAGCACTTCTCCTCAACAAAGGCCCTCATCCCTCAGCCACCTCCAGCAGCTTGCTGACCACCTGGGAAGAGGCTATGAAAAAGCAACCGTAACCAGCAGCCTGCAGCAGCTGAGAAATGGATTTGGCTGTGGTAATGAAGGTGAAGATACCAATTCATCCACCAGCAGCTGTACTGGAGCTGCATGCAGCAGTTCACAGGCCACGGCAGGGAGCAGGGCAGCGCAAAACTGCCTTTCACCTTACGCTGGGAACACTTCTCTGGCAAAGAGCTGGGCATTTTGCCGGATGACTACTTGTACAGCCAGGCACATGCAAGACAGTTTCCCAGACACGCAAAACACCTCTGGGGTTTTTCTACTCTGAGGAACATGGCATGTCTCTTGGAAGCGATACTTGCTCATGTTGGTTAGTCTTGCTCAATAGCTTGTTTACGCCTTCACCATATGCTCACTGTCTGCTCGCAGAAGCTCTGTGGCTCTCTGTAATTTCCAGCACTCTTTCTCTTTTCCAAAGGCGTTTATTACCTTTTAAATTTCAAAGTTTACTGTCTTTTGCACCTGGGACATTGCTCTCCTCTGCTTCCCCAGGACTGCTCAGGCCCTCACAAGCTCTTCAGAATATCCTTTCTGTCAACAAACCTGCAGCTTTTCTTACTGAGACTTAGTTGTTTACCTGCACTTTTTCACCATCAGCATCTTAAATTAGAACACCCCTGCTAGTTCTCTTACAGACTAGAATGACACCTGCATCACATTTATTTTTGTGTTCTTCTACTCCCTTACATTTCTAACCTTTATTCAATCCTCTCCTCTCTCTTTACTTTGATTGTCTATGATTAACCTACTGGATTCCTCCTTTCCTTATCCGCCAGCTTCCATTCCTCTCATTCACCAGAAGTTAGTCTGTTCTCCTTCACCTTGGCTTTCTCATTTTGGCTGGTGGCTAGCACTCCTGCTGTGCCATAATCTCTCTTTAACTTTTGTTCCCATTCTCTTGAATGTTCACTCATCTTTCAGCAGCAATGTAAAAGTTTTGTCTCCCTAATGTCTACCCATCTGTGGCAGAATTCACCTTTGCTTTCCCATTTACTTCACATTAACCCAAACCACTTTTAGGTTTAATGATTCTATATTACATGTTTCCAGAAAATTGTCCACAAAAGTTTCCACATGATTACAAGCCTTTCTTGTTGTAGCAACTACAGCTGAGACAAATGCATGTTTTACAGTCCTTCCTTAGAAAAAATTACCACAGCTGCTTCATTTTTCTAGCAACCACCACAGCAAGACTTCATTTTACCAAGATTAGGCTATACCTTTGCTCTAAGCCATGCACTTGCATTCCCCGACATTATTGCCTTGAATGCCATGCATCGATGTAGCCAGTGAGAGTTCCCAATGAATATTGAGGGTGCTTTCAAAACGCCGTCTTTCTACACGTGCAGCCCTGTGCTGTGAAGGAGGTGTGACACGTTTCGGCTTTCTGCAGGGAAGCAACAGAGGAGCAGCAGGACTCTGACCAGCAGCTGGGGGACGTGCCGCTAAGGCAATGAGTGAATCTTTTAATGAGATTAGCACACACAGGAAAAAAGAGGCAAGCAAGTGTCAGAATTACAGAGAAATGCCTGTACCATGAAAAAAACATTCACGCGGATGTTGCTGAGGACAACAAAAAAGTATGAGAGCAGTGTTTTGCAGGTGAACAGGCTAGATTTAGACCAGCACAAAGCACAATCAATCAATTTTTGTGCTAGCAGCAGTGCCGGAAAAGTGCAGAGCGTAACTGAACTTGGTTTGTTTGTTTTATGGACTTTTAACAGGCTTTTCAGAGCATCTGGCAGGAAGGAATATAACAAATTTTAACACTATTCATCATTCTTAAGGAACTGATCAAGCTTATGGGAAGTTGATGGGTGGGCCATGAGAGTGAGGGAGTTACTGTGTGATAACACATTGCACACAATTGTTTTGCCTCATTATCTTTTAAATATATACTAAGTATCTGGAATGTAGAAACATTACAACTGTAAATATACAACATATCTGAGGCCACAAGGAACCGAGTTCCAAGAACAGGACTAGGTCATGATTCTTCTGGATCCACTAAAGGCAGTAAAGGTGATGTGGTGTTACGAGAGATGAAGATGACCTCTCTGTTAGCAGTATTGAGTGTGGGATGCATAGTCAATCACTTTGTTTTACACCAATGGAGAATAAAAAATGTTACATTACATTGTATAGTTTCTATAGTAAAGCATAAGAAGAGGGAAATTCAGCATACCTGGCTGATCTTGAGAAGAAAGCTGTTTTTGAAGAGGAAATAAAAGCATAATGGGAGCACCTCTGCAGTTTCTATTGCATGAACACACTCATTTATGCTATGTAAAGCTAATATAAATAGGCTGCCAGATGCTACAGCTAATATAGATGAGTGGGGAAATCTGACCTAATGTTATTTTATACCTACACTGCACTCTGTTTGCGTTGCCGTAAATGACAACACAAGACACCAAGCAAGTAGAAAATTGAGAACAGTATTTTAGGTTGGAGTATAAAGCTGTGATGTGTGCTGACCCAGCACTGTTCTTTTCATTTACGTGGGAGTTCTGCTGCTTATTCCAGTGGGGATGGAATTAGCCCGTTTTAAAATCCTGCTCTTGCTTTTTGCTAAACAATAGGAAAATTTCCCACAATGCAAAGCTCTCAATACATGAGTAAATCTGCATCCTTCACCTTATCTTCAGTCCTAGTGTGCATCCACGGAAATGATTTTTATTACCTCTATTCAAACACAATGCCCGCTCCCATTGAGAAGTCCTATTTTGTCACTTAAATGCCCATTAATATGAACCTAATTTGTGAAAAAAGGAAGTATAAAATGTGACAAAATACTTTCAGAGAAGCACAGCGAGTATTTCTGGGTAATAAAGAAATTTTTTACCAGCCAGAGGACAGAATAACAAGGGCTAGTGACAAGAAGTTTAAAATCAGATTGGTTGAAGCTAGAAGTTAGACATTAAGTGGAGATCTGCTAGGTTCTAGGAAAAGCAACTAGTTTCTAGCTAGTTTGTATTTTATGAAATTTTTCAAAACAAAACCAGCCCTTTAGTGGAAATTAATTTGGCATCAAATGTGTGTTACCAGTTTCAGTGTAACAGTAAGTGGGTGAAGCTCTGCAACAAGAGTCACACAGAATCTAACTCACAGATTCATAAGAGTAAGATCAAAAGGTGTCTCTCTTTTTTCTTATTGAAATATCTCAGGCCACTAAACTTCACCCAATTATCCATCCCTAAGTCCAATAACTTGTATTTGACTAAAGCATTCTTTGTCTTAGATTAAAGCTTGTCTCCTAAAAAAGCTTTCAGCCTTTACTGTAAAATCTGAAGAGACTTTGTCTCTATCCTTTTCCTTATACTTTGTTTCAGTGGGCAATTATATTCCTGTCTTTTCAGTGCTTATTGCCTGAAAACCTAGCATAGCCCTTCCAGCAGTGTACCGGGGAGCCATATGAGGTTAGCTAAGCAGACTAGTAACTGTATCTGCTATTTCATCTATTAGTAGCTACCAGTTCATCATATTTCTTTTTTTTTTTTTTTTTTTTTTTAATATCAGCCCAACATTAGCACTGTCTTTGCCTTCTGCAGTTTCCCTAGTCAACTAAAGTTAATTACACACTAAGATCAGGTGGACGGATGCTCCTCTGTTTTCTTCTTCTTTTTTTTTTTTTTTTTAAACTCTTAGACTCTGTTATCAGACAGAAAATATTCTCTACAAGAAATTGCCTAACAGCCTCATTTTATTCGTGGATTGGAAAGTTCTTCATCTTTGTGTGATAAGTTCATCACCTGCATCTTTCCAGCTGCAGGACAAAAGTGGTCTTTGAAAAAAAACCTGCTTTCTCTGCACCAGAAAGAGTTTCATTATCTCTCTCTACCAATGAGAGGAATATCTTTTGCAGGGATTTTAATTCCAAATATAGCAGAAAGGGAGAAGTCTGTATGACTTGCAAGCATGGATTTTTCTCCAATATTTGTAGCCTTCTGTTATTCTTTTCTGCACATCACAATTTCCCAGGGTTATTGATTGCCATCTGTTTCTCTTTTTCAATGTTAACTATAAATTGCTTTGAAAAAAATTAACTGCCTCCCTTGCACATTAAACTAGAATCAGGTTTTAGCCAAAGTCATTGTTTTTCCTGATTTGTCAATTCCTAAAATTAAAAAAAGCTCTCAATTTTCCTTCTCATTCTTCTTTCTATTCCTTCTCCTTCAAAATGCTCAGCTAATGATTTTCCTTTTGCTCAGTGAAGCTGTGCTTTCTTTTGCAGCACTGTCTGTCTTTTTGCAAGTGTAATCATTGCTTCTACCTTCTGTTTGCTCATGCTGGTGTAAAGGGGTCAAGTGTACTGGTCTGTAGCCAACCACCATATTCCAGTCCAACGAATAATTCACCTTATCTATAGCAGCGAAGCCCAGAATAAAATAATTTTGTTCCTTCCAACAGTTCTGATACTAGAAAATGGTTCTGACTTTTTTGTCAAATGATGTCATGACAGGGGTGTGTGAGGGTTCCCGTGTGCGACTCCAAGGTGAAGCCATAATGCTTCTTTCTACCTAACCACAGAATAGTGTCTGTCTGTTCAGTGGCTCCCACAGACTTGACTTACGCTGGGACAAACCTGTGATCTCCTAGTATCAGATTTTGGATATGTGGACAGAAAGCAACTGGGAGGCATTCATTTATCTCTTCAGGCTGTAGAAAGAGGTGATTGCCATTTTTTTCTGGAAAAAAAAAAAAAAAGACTTGTTAAAAAAATAATGTGAGAACATCAAAAGATACATGCCAGCTCCACTCTGCTTAATGACACACAGGGCTGCTTGGTATTAATCTTTCCCTGTCATTTCCAGTCGACTATCTAAAACCAAGCTGCACCTTGTTATCTGCTCAGTTTTCTTTATTTAAATTGATTTTCTTTTACCCCTTTAATTATGATTCACTTTGATCAAATACCAATAAAATCAAACTCCTTAAGTGAGAATTACACAGGCTTTTGGGTTTGTTTTTTCTTTTTTACTGAAATCTTTAATCTTTTTTTTTTTTTTAACATCTTTCCTAAAAGAAAAGATGCGAAAAACATTGTGTCAAATAATGCAGAATAACATCAATTGATCGCCACATATTGATGTCACCAATTTGCCCATGAATGCCATGGATGAAATCTTAGTTCCATTAAGGATCGTTAGTTTCTTGAATGCATTCATTATTCAAAACCACTTGCTAGTTATTTTCTGCAAATAATTCCACCTCGGGAGCTTGTGGGGTGTGTGTATCTTCTTTACTCACTTAACATTAAAATGTCCTTCCTGCCTTTGATAAGAGAAAACTTGCATTGATTTGAGCAGAGATTAATTCTCTCTTCTGAATACCTACTCTCAGACTAGCATCTCCATAGCTTTTCAACACTTAAAATGGGTTGCGAGTTAATCTGGGCTATCCCATTTTAGGACTTACACTGGTTAACAAGAGATTAATTTTGTTTCATTAATCACTCAGCTTTTTGGTGAAACCAGAAAATCTTTCACTCACATTTTGAGTATTAATTTTTCAAGATGCTTCCTTTTTAATCATAGGTTCTATTCTCTCATAGACAATATTATAGTTGTATTACTTCAGAAGCTGCAGTAGTTGAGAATTTCAGTAGCTGTACTTCTGGCTTTTATATAAAAAATTATCTCTATCATGTAGCTATATTTTCTGAATTATTTCCCTTGGTTCATAAAGGAAATGCCAATATTTCTCTGTTTAGCTAGCGGGCCATATTCTGTTCTGATTTATAAAAGAGGAAATGAAGTAACTTTGTTACTCAGTAGTTACACTCAGCATTGAAGTCAGTGTAAGAATGAGCAGAACTGAGATAGGTGAATTTCTTTGGAAAATGATTTATTTCACTTTGCAGTTCATTGGTGTTCTACACTTATCGTTTTCCTGAAATTGGTTATTTCTGCTCAAAAAACAACAAACAAACAAACAAAAAGAGTAAGACTTTGTAAATTCAGAATAACAAAAAGGAATAAAGAGAACATTTCTGTGTCTTGTTGTGTGGATGCAATTTAAATGAACAGACAGATGTTTAGAAAACATCAAACCTATCTGCAGTCATTTTCTTCATAGATTAGACATACAGAAAGAGTCAGAAGCCGAATTTGTTCCTTGATTAACGTTTCTGGAGTTATAGCAGTGTAAAATTTGAACTCCTATCTCATTTGAAAATAAAAACTTCATAAATTTCTGCAGAATGCACACTGACTAAACATGAATTACAAAAGCTAAAATAGTCTAAACTCATCATTTGGATTCCTTCAGTCTGTGAGGGTGCCGTACAGGGCCAGCCGCACAAATCTGGAGCAGCCTGAGGATGCTCTCACTTCTGTGAGCTGGGATTAACCTTCAGTTTTCTGTAGGGCTACGGGCAGTGCAGATACAGCGGAGCAAAGCATCCTCTACGGGTTATGGCATGGTTAACCTTTGAGCTCCACCAACCTGCCTTACCCAGACGAGGCTGTATTTAATGGCAGGTAGTCCTATAAATCTAATGTGAAAGGAAACATGCACTTCAACACAGCTTGAGCTCCGATTTGATCTCTTTTGTTTAGCAACGCAGGACATTATAAAGACTGAATCTGAGGGAATAATGCCTTTTCAGATCACTGGTGAAAATAAAACAGACAAAAAATGTTTCCTCAGGCCCAAACTATTTGGATTTTGGTGCTTGTTTATTTGTATCTTGGGCAGGCAGGAGGCTGATTGTTTTGTTTTGTTTTAATTTTCCACAAAATGACAAAAAAAAGGGGGATGGAAGGAAACTGGGTCTTACAAGTCATTTAGTTTGAAATCTCCCACTATGAAACATTCATTTTTACATTGAAAAATTGAAATGATTTGGGGATTTTTTTCAAGTTCAAGCTAAGGCAATTGTCATTTAGTGATCCTGAAAGTTTGGGGGGGAAAAAAAAAAGACTTTTTTTTTCTTTTCCTTTATAAACATAAAAAGGACTTGTTCTGGAATGTGGGGAGATGTTTTGAACCAAACCACTCATGAAAATCAGTGTGAAATTGAACACAAAAAAGGGAGCAGTGTTGCTGACTTGATGTTTTCTCCAAAAATAAGGGGAAGTGTTGTTTGGTAAGACTTGCTCAGCTGTAGTCAGAGGCTCTCAAGGGCACAGACCGACCTGTAGTAGATAAATACTGCAGAGCCAAAAGCTCCAGAGGGCAAAAACCGTGACACCTTGTGCACCCTGTCCCCATTGCATGGCGCGGGGATGATCCCCCCAAGCACCCCACACCCTCACTGCCATCCAGCTGAAAGCGAGCCCAAGGCACGCCAAGAGGTCTGTCCACACGGGTGAAGTGAGCTCCGTGCCTGGAGATTGCCCCATCTCCCTTTCCCCACAGCTCATTTATTCTTGTCCTTCCAATCCATGGACACATCCTGAGAACCCACATGAAATCCCTTAATAAACCTCCCTTAATTCAGAGGCTTATCATGGCCTTTCAGAAGCTTTTGAAGTTCCCCCATTACTGATTTTCATATCAAGAGCCCAAGTGAAGCTTCTCTTGTACAGGTTTGACCAAAATCAGGTTGTTTAAAGGAAAGAGAAGCTTATAAAGAAAAAATCAAGCAAGAAGCAAAGTCAAATTCAGCTCAAGACTGCAGACACTTAAGTCCTGCCATAGCCTTTGTGAACCATTTAGATAAATTCAACAAGTTTGGAATAAATGTGAGCTGTAAAAAAAAAAAAAAAAAAGCTGTAGCAATTTTTTTTTTACACTGTCCCATCTTAGTTTCTGAAATACGAATTCAAAGCCAAACTGAGAGGGAAGAAGAGGATTTTTCACAAAAGACTTCATCAATCAAATCCGAGTTGGAAGACCTTCCTCTGCTTTATTCTCTTTTGTCTCAAAGCCTTATGAACATTTAGTCCTAGCAAAACTTTTCATAACCTTGAACTTGTTCCATAAGAAATAGAAACCTAGTAAAATATCCCAAACAAATTAAATGCAACCAATTCTTTGACATGCAAAATGGATTTCAGTTTTGCCCTACTGTGGTCTTATGTTTCACTATTATTAAAAATGTCAGCAGTATTTTGCCTGCTGGGAGCATAATTTTTCCTCTTTTTCAATCTTACTCAAAGTCTATTACTGTGTATTTTACCATTCATATCAGCAGAGGCTGGCAGGGACTTGGGGGACAAGGTCTTTTCAACAAACGTGCTTTTTGCTGAATGTTTTTGTAGGGGTGGGAGTCACAGGGGGTTTGCAGTGAGATGAGCACCCACCACTTCCAATGGGCTGCTTTGAATGAGATCTTCCAGTATAATAAATAAATATGAGTACAAATAAGTCTAAACAGTTAGAATGCAGCACAGTTCCTTCTAAACTCATATCCTGATCATTTGCAAAGGCCCAAGTCCTAATTCCTTTGAAGTCCATAGGAGCGTCTCCATTCTCATTAGCAATAGACAAATGAAGGAGAACTTTTGTCAGATGCTGGGGATCAAGACAGAGGTGACCATGGTACAGAAATGATGGGTGACTCTTGTTTCTGGAAAAAAAAAAAAAAAGAAAATTAATTTGACATTTATCTACAAGTGGTGGACATTTTCTTGGCTCTCAAAGAGGCTTCTTTCCTTACTTTGTTTTTCCTAAATTAAAGATTCAAGAAGAAAGCAATGCCTTAGCACAAAGAGGGAGGTGGTTCTTCATGCAACTTGTGACTGAAGAGGAAGAAATATTTACTTTGCTTTCTTAATGTTAACAAACTGCATCACTCAACACACACAGACTAGCTTTGTATGCTTTGTAACGAATTGCATGGAATTGTCACTGTTCCCTGGGTCTACAAAAATCCCTCCTAGGTTTCAATTTCTTGTATTCCAAAATTAAGTAGATAAGGAACATATATTATTTGATGTTTGTTTAAAATTCATTGATTTTACACATGTTCTCATCTCACAGTCATTTACTAGAAAACAAACACAAATAAGCATGAACAAAACAAAATTCTGTTTTTATATTCTAGCAAATATTTACTGTGAAAACAGTTGAACTGTTTACACATCTTTACAGTCAAACATCACCAGCTTGGATCTGCTGTTCCACAATCCAAGCAATATCTATCCAAAGCAAAAATGACCTTCAGCAGAGTCACAGAGCTAAGCCTCCTGATTAAGCCACTTGCTGTATCAGTTACAATTCCAAACTACAAAATGCAAATTCTTGTACCAGTAGCATGTTTCCTCTTATCTCTGTGAGTTACTGTACTGTAGGCAATGTTCATTCTAATGTAATAAATCTCCACTGAGTTGGAATTTAATGTGCTCCATTGCCTCGACGTACTGTAGGTATAAATATCCTGGATCCTTGTGCGACAACCTGCAGAAAGCTCAGCATTGGTGTTACACAGCTATGACACTAAATAAGGTTTTAATACAGAAATAATATCCCAAATTAGCTGTGGTGTGAACATTGTAAAACATGAAGGAGTGACTTCACCAGTAATGGCTATTCATTGGCTAAATATATTTAACTTGTTTTCTGTAAAAGGTGCCTCATTCGGCAGCGGTTGTGATTTTTACAAGTGTTACGATTGGCGGAGGGAAGGAGCATGTTTTGGGCTATGACTCGGAAGAGCTTGGACCTATTCCCAGCTGCTCCAGTATCCTGGCAGTCCCACCAGGTTGGTAAGAGCTGTCTCCTTGGCAGCCTCAGAGCCTAACCTAAGGTTTACATGACGTTCTTCCATTACTACGTTCTTCCACGGTAGTTAAGAAACAGCCTCTTCTGTACTCAGTGACAGAAGCATGACAGCTGGCCACCTTTTGTCTCACCAGCCCAAAAGATCAGATCCCTTCTTAGAACTTGCCAGTTGGATTGGGGTTTGGTCCAAGTCTAGGTCAAGGCATGAACTCCACATTGGACAAGAAATGGATCTACTTAGCCATTCTGCCACCATTGACATGTGAATGCTATGCTAGTAGGATTAATAGAGGGAGAATTAAATCAGGTGGAATTTATTTGAATTTCTTATACCTGGAAAAATTCTGAGACCAGAATTCTTGGAATCTTCTGTGATTTTATGAAAATGGAATCAAGTGTGTCAATGGAGATAGTGAACCATATCAGTATGATCCATAATTACCTCAAATTCAGGAGCAGAATTCCCTTTTTAGACTCATGAGGCAACTTGCACAGGCAGCATAGAGGAGACCAGAGGCAATCGGTTAGTGTTGTCAGCCCTGGGCCAAAGGATACTGCCACCAACGTGAGACCTACTGGTTCAAACAAAAAGAAGTAAAATATTGAGAACATGAAAGTCATTTCACACCCACCACTAAACATGCCTGAGGGGGATGGGAAAATCATTTTGCTGGAGATGAAAGTGGGACTCGTTACATTTCTGCTCAAATAAAGGAGATTTTTAAAATTACCCTCTAACTTCATGATTGAATTTTCCTGCATAACAAATACCACTGGGATTCCCCTGCGCTGACATTGAAAGATGCCCCATTCATTCATAGTCAAGACAGGATGATTCAACTTTGTACAGTTTGAATGTCAGAACTCCCTGTGCAGATGCATCTCAGCCAAAGAGCCCTTTTGTCAGTAGAGCTTATGTCACTTAGGAAAGTGGTTTTACTACTAGAAAAAGAATTATTTTGGCTACACAAGTTGTATCTCCATTACCAGAACTTTGTCACTATAAATATACTAACTAGACCTTTGTAGTGAAGAGTGGTCCTCAGTGAGCTATTCATGAGTGAGAGAGAGAGAGAGAGAGACTTTGGAGACAAATAAGCTTACAAAACTGATTATTGACCACCAACACAATGGATCTGTAGATCAGTCTGTTTTCCATATCCGTCCATTATCTACATTAATTATATTATCCTGATCTTGCCACTGAATATCAGAGGCAGAAAACACTCCGGAACAATTAAATTTTATTTTCCCCTTTATTTCCCTGCCTATAAAGAGGATAAATTCCTTTGTGTCATAAGGAAATAGAGGCTGCATTTAGAATAGGAAGTGAGTTTATGTAGTCGTGGGTTGAATGAGGCATGGTTTGGGGAGAAATCTGTCTTGTGAAGAGCTGTTGTGAGTCAGTCTCTGGAATTTCCCGCATCTAAGAAATGTCTTTGGATGTGATACAGTTTGGTCACACATGCTTGGCATAATAGAGCGGGTTGTTCCGCCTCATACAGACTTGTGTATAAACCTAGGCTTACACGCACATTCCACCTCTCAGTTTACCAAAATTTAAATGTGAGACACAACAATATCTATTTAAAAACTGAGAAACAAGGGGTATAAAAACTCCATTCAGGACATGAACTTAAACTGCCTCGGGGTCCTTTCTGCTAAGGAAAACAGCTCTTCTGGTAAACTGGAGCTGATGATTCAGCAATTGCTAGGGAAATGGCCTTTCAGCAGTGAAAGCTGTGTGATGGGAAGGTCATTTTGAGCAGGACTGCCCGTGGGTAGTACTGACTGGTAATGGTCCCATTTTCTGTGTGTCTGTGAAACAGTCCAACACGCACACTCAGCCTTCCTTTACCCAGGGGATGGTTTCTGGTCTACAACCCATCCCCAAGCCCTGGGGTGAGAAGAGAACCCTCTTCTGTCCCATCTTTAAGGCCAAACTCACTTTTTGGCAAGCTGCCTCCACCTGAGGATGAACCCTTCTCCAGGCATCTCCCCTAAGGAATTCACAATTCCCTGCAGCTCATTTTCCTCCCAGCTGTATCCTGATTTCCTACAAACCAGACAAACTGGAGTTGTATAAACCCCATCACATATCTGTTTTCTATTAGATTAGTAGTAGGCAGCCTTTGGCAAATGAAAGGAAACCTCAGACTCCTTCCGTTCGAACTCCAGAAATTTGGCAATGTGCCTCATGCTTTAACATGACATGAGTAAGATGCATTACGAGGTGGAAACACTGGAAGAAGAAGAAATAAACTCTCTCCACCCTGCTGTTAATCAAGAGCAGATAATATTTCCAGGTCTGGCACTAACAGGTCTTTGGATATCTCCATGACAGAGACAGTTTTAGTTCTCCAGTTCTCATGAAAATCCCTAAACTTATTCAGTTCAAGAAAACAAAGTCCTTAAAATCCATGCTTTAAAGCTCCACATGTCTCATCTTTGACAGAAAGGTATGTGGATGTGTCTTAGAAAGGAAGCGCAGGAATCAGTGTAAGATTAGACTGAATACGAAAGAGAAACATGCTCCCTGGCAGGAGGAGGGAGGGATACCTCATGAACTAGTTCATCAAGTGCACGAACTTTTTCCTTCCTGTGAGACTTTCAGCCGAGTTGCTCATGCTGCTATTCAGATGCTTTACAGCCAATGAATAAAAAGACGAGAGACCCTGTCTATCCAGATTACAACATTGCTTGCTAACATGATGTCTGGGTACTGTTGAGGTCTGGGTCATCGCAATCACGAATTGAAAACAAAGCCAGAAACCCCATGCACATATTTGTAAGACAGAGCCTGGTTGTCTACCTGAATTCAGAGTTGTTGCATTGTCTGTTTATATTCCCTATTCATTTTAGCAGGAAGCATTTCTTCTCGGTGCCTTAATCTGTTACAGACTGCTGCTATGGGCTGCTGATCACTGACTGCTTTCCATTCCAACAGGCAGTTAAGAGAGAGACTAATTATTCTAAGTGTCCACTTTGAAAGACGTTCACTTTCCTCTTCCCTTGAAGATTCTTCAGAAAGAGGTGACAATGACCAATCCCTTAAGCAATGGGTTCATTATTCTTACCACTTTTTACCCTGAAAGTACTTCCTTTGTTTTCATCCAGTGCAGTCATTTTCACATTCTTAAGTTGTTCATAAAATTTCCTCCCTGTGTTTGCAAACCCTCAGGAAGCAGAGTGGTTGTGTATCTCTCACTGAAGGCCTTATCTGCCCTGCAGATCCTCTATCATGGCCAGTGTGGCATTGGGTGACAAAACAGTACGTGTCCCTGGATCCAGGCTCACCTGTCAATTGCGTTACATGTTTTGGAGTCAGAAGGAAACACTTTTTCTCTTGTCAACTGGCATCAATTGTCATGGCAGTTTACGTGGCGGATTGTAGAAGTGAATCCTCTTTGTGACCTTACTTCAGCATAGACCCTTGTTTTCCAAAAGATCCAGTAAAGGGTATACAGCTGCTGTGCAGCTTGGCACGCTGAAGTATTGCATTTCACAGTGGTCTCTGCACAGTCCTTTGGGCCCATGGGCAGCCTGTGTCTCCGTAATTGATGAGTGTGAAGACAAGTTCAGTGAAAGCCAGATTCTACTTTCTCGTGGCTGAACTCACCAAGTGCAATGTACAGCACCTCAGCAGTTTAATAATTGCTGCCTCACTGCATACAGATTGCAGTCCCCGCCAGATGTTCGTTATATTGCCTTGATAGATAATATATCAGGTAAGGTTCATTTATGACAGGTTTACTGTGAACTTCATCAGCCCCAAATGCTACAGCTCTAACAAGGGAAATTAAGGTCCTGCTGCAATCTCGGTCTCCCAGATCATTGTTAAAATGAAAGGGTGGACTGCTGCAGTTCAGTAGTGATTTCTGTCTGAACTTAAACATTGGTACTTGTCAACATGGTAATGGTGGAAAAAAAGGATGGGCATCGCTGTAAGAAAAATATGGATGGAAGGAGAAAAAAATAGCAGATAAACAGGAGTAATTTGTCAGATGCAAAAATCAAAATGACTTTTCAAGGAATTTATGCCTGCTCAAACAAGAAGCTAGTAACAGACTGGAATGTAGCCCAGCATATAAATTCAATAACCAAATCAGACTCCATAGGGGGTCTGAGTGTGTGTTAGCCTCTATTGCACCAGACTTTGTACCTTCTTCATTCTACATGCAAGAATTACCCCTTTCTGGCTTTCTCCACAGAGCTTAGGCTCAGTGCATTGATACCCAACCGACTTTGAGTCCAGTCCTGTGGCAGGTAGAGTGTCTCCAGGAAAGTACTGGGAGCCCCTGAGCCCCTTGGAACAAAGTCCTAGCCAGAGTGAAAAGCATCATCCCTCTCATACACACCTGTGGGATCTAGTGGGAAAAATGTAATTACCCAAATTGAAAGAAGCCTAGGGCACAGAGGTGACTCTTCACTACCTCAGCTGGTGGTCTCTAACACGTCAGCTGTGCTTCACAACTTTATCATGTTCAAACACACCATAATACAGCTTATCCCCTTGGAATGGTGGTGAAACTCTAAAGGGCCCAAATCTCACACCAGCAGCTCCTTTTACTGAAAACCAGTCTTGGGTCAAACTTTCAAATTCTACAGGAGGGTAGGATTGGCATGGTGGAGGTTAACAGACAGGCTGACTCCAGATAAACTTATTATCCACATAAATGTCCAATCTTTTTCCTGGATCTTACTAAGCTCTTGGCCTTAAGAGCTTCCTGTGTGATTTGGGTTGATTCTGTTATTATCAGAATCAATTTGCTCATTACCAAAAGATCATCTCATTGAACAAAGTACATTAAGGGCCAGATTCTTGGCTGGTATGTATTTATCTTCCTTCAAGCCAGCGGGACTGCAATTTTACACCCCCATAAAATGAATATAAACTGCTACTAAATCAGAATGTTTGCAATTTGCAGACTAATGGAAAATCAGGCCCAGTAGCTGTGTAATTTCTTTCACATTATCTCCCCATAATTGGTGATCTAGCCTGAGTAAGACCAGAACTGATCCGATGATTTGGAATTTGGCAGGACTGAAGGATTTGCTTTACTACTGTTTGCAATGACGTCAAAACTTGTTTTCCCAAACATTTTACAATATATCAGTCATCTTTTACATTTATTTTGCAGGGGAAGGAGAAGAAGAGTTTGGAACTGTAAAAACATTTAATAACTCACAAGGGGGCAAATAAAACTTTTTTTTTTTGCTCAAGGTTTTATAGAAGTAAGCAGAAACTACGAAATTGTGCGATCTGTTTTGCTGTTGGTGACTTCAATTGAAGTTGCTTACCATGCCAAGCCTGGATGCAGAAATCACTGGGAGGGGGAGTGACTGTTATCATTTTACTTGGGACAAATATCAATTACCCTGCATATTACTCTGCATGCTGTAAAACTCCTGAGCCTAGAGACAGTGCGTGCCGGTATTTCCAGAAAATACACCTTCTGAAGGATTTTTGGGACTGTAAGGAAATTTCTTAGGGAAAGGTTAGTTAAAAATTATTCAAAATTAAAGAATTCCATAGGGCTATCAAATTAAAAAAAAAAAAAAAAACCAAACCAAAAACAACTGGAGATGACCAAAATGATGAGTTCTCCCATTTCTAAATCTCAGTTCGAAGACAGGATAAGATTTTTTTAATGTCTCTCATAAAAAGCATAGTTCATTGGAATATATTCTTGTGCCTTGAAGCAGTTAATGGATGTGTCTCCTCTCCCAGTAGCTGGATGGGGCTTGGATCAGAGTCCTTGATTCACTTATTTTTGCAGCCCGAGAGATGGCTGAACCCAGCTGAGCACATTTCCACTGTGTATCGTGAATATCAAGGAGTCTGAAACTTTCTCTTTGATTTATTTGTTCTGATGCCTGAAAACACTGAGTAAAATGTGTGTGTGTATCTGTGAGTGCATTTGTCTGTGCAAGGACTAGGTGGGGGTGTAAAAATGTGGACAGAAAACTGTGTAGCAATTATTAAGTATTAAATAGCACATTTTTCTCACCATGGGGCTGTCTCGACAATAAGTTATTTTTAAAGAATATGGGTACTAATGAAAGGTCTCATGGTGAAGCTAGCAAAATACCTTGATATGAAGTCAGTGGCTGTCCAATTGAACAACCCGTATGATTGACATGAGGTGTAAAATTCTATATAAAGGACAGAAAAAAGGCTGAGAACAACAGAGATGCTCCTGCCTACAATGCAGTTGGAGGCTGGATGTACACCATGTAGTCAATGTAATAACTAAAAATAATCAGCAGAGAAGTTCCTACTACTTGAAAGAAGTTCAAAAGAGATTAAGTTTTTAACCCTTTAAAGTGGCATTATCCTTCAGCCAAATGAAAGCTGAGAAAGGTCCACAAATGTCAACTGTATTAAGGAGACAATTATTTCAGACTTGCAGCCTTGAAATCAGTGGAATTTTTGGTGAGTTGAAAATAAAGATGTCATAACATGTAAATACATTTCATGTCTTACCTGGAAAATATGCACAGTATTTTCAGAGCTAGTATAGATCTCTAAGGTGAGCCCCATGTGTAGTGGAAGTCCTCATGTTTTTAAAATGGTACCAGTTTTGCTGACTCTTTAGCCTATGTTAAGTTTCGATAATGAAGCTTAACTCCTGTTTATTTAGTCACTGCAGTTTATAGCTACTCCTCACCATGTAGATGAATTTAGGGCTTAACCATGCAGCACAAGTCCACCCAATGGAAAAGTCAGATGAACGCCTTGAATTGTTCCATTTCTTCATGATGCCACATGTAAAGACAAAATATCAAAATGCATCAATATCAGTCTTAAATTAATGGGATTTCTGTCAGGGACTTAGCCAGCTTTGACTAGTTGTAAACATTGTCTTTGAGGTAATTTGTTCTGTAAGGGGAATAAATCAGTTTATTCAAACAAAGTGTGCATGTCTGTGAGTGTGTGTGTCCATGTCCATGTATGTCTGTGTTTATTCACACCTACTTACCTGTTAAAACTTACTTAGCTGTCATCAGAAGTTAGCTACTGTTTTTGTTCTTTGCTTTGTTTTAGAGCTTTTGGGTTTGTTCACTTTGATCTTGAGGCTGGAACTGTGGTTATATGTGGGTTTGGATCAAACTTTAGTTCTGTATATATCAAAAGAAACGTCCTTACCCAACAGGTACTCTGAGACTGAATGATTGATTGGCTGCCTTGTAAGTCCCCTCCAAGGGCAAAACTTTAAATATATCCAGAATTTTCAGTTTAGGATATATCAGAAAGATGATTTTCAAGCCTCAGTATCTCACATAGAGCTTCAAACACAGCAATTAGAAACCAAATGCCACAAATCCCATGTCAGTTAATGGGAAGTGAAACTACAACACCCACACCACTAAATACCTTAAATACAGACTCTAAACTCTTGTACTACAGCTTTTATTCCTTGTCTCCAGGCAAAAAATCCCATTGTGTTTCCCTGCATGCAGGACTATCTTCTCTGTCTCATCGCCTAGTCCTGTAGTTAAGGGAGAAGGAAGGCGTTCTGATTTGAGTGTAGAAGGTCCTGTGTGGGCAGCAGAGATGGGGGGGACAATGCCGTGTGGGGGATGAAGGAAGCAAATATTGTAGTGTTTCAGTAGGATAATTGCTCCCAGTACTACGTATTTATGGAGGATTTGGAGAATGAGGGTGGAATGACTCAGTAGATACCTGAAGACTAGATTTTCCCAACCTTCTCCATTCCAACATCTGGGAGCCTAAACAAAGCCCTGATGGGAGGACATCTCTCTGCTCATATTCATACAACCTAGGTTAAGCTCTGTCCCATGGGGCAGAAGGAAAGGCGGGGAAAAGTCCTCCAGAGGTTTCATTCTCTCCATCAAAAGTAGAGGGGACAGATTGCCATGATGTGTCCACCTGGGCCTTGAGGGAGATAGCAAAGAGAACCCCAAACTAGAGAAAGGAAAATGAGACAGAAAAAAGAAAAGGTCTGGTTCTTTGAAGGAACATATCCCCCAAACCCAAGGAAATTGTCCCTGTTCGTGCACAAGTACTTATTCCTTTTACCTCATGTGTCTTCATAAGCAAAACATCTGGCTCTTCTTTGGTGCAAATAAATTCCAGTATAACTTGAATTTGTCCTCTTTCTCTGTACATATAATATCTAACTGGCTTATTCACTGGGGTTTCCATAAATTTTTATCAGTGAGCTGTCTTTTTTCCACACTTAACTTCTTTTGTTGGTTCTTTCTTTTTATTTCCCCCCCGCCCTTTTTTTGTGTGTAGAGGCTTTCTTTGAAGTCTCAGTATTAAAAGGCCCTATGAGCATTTGCCTGCTTTCTTTGTACTTATGGAGTCAAGGCTCAGATCCCTCTCGTTTTTATTGGCATTGTCTGCACATCCTCAGAGAGTGAGATGTTTTATCTGCCTTTGTTATCGAATCTCAGTAGCAAATGCGCTAAATGAAACTGGAGAGGAATTGAATCCTCTTGCACACGCATGTGTCCACGCACACATGCAGGTCTACACCTGCAGTGGTGTAATCCTCAGCAGCCCACTGGTAGTACGGCCAAGGTATCATCAATTACAGTAACTCTCATATTGTAATATCCATATGATGCTCATCACATGTAGCTAGAATATATGCACTAAGGTATAAAGCATGGAATTTTTTGCACATACAGAGCTAAACTTTGCAGAGAGCTCAGACTTGGGTCTGAAATGCCTTCACATGCCCAGTAAGGTCCATTGCAGCAAAGGAATTCTGTTCCCAGCAGTTGCCACATTACCACTTTCATGGCCACATTACCACTTTCATGGCCTTATTCCCAAAAGAATTCCCAGCCAAGTGTGAAAGTCTGACTCCCTTTTCTAATGTCTAAACTGTCTCCTCATAGTCTTCATTTTTGTTAAGTCTAGCCTTCATCTGATACTAGCCAGGGCTGTACTTTTGAACAGTCTGATCAAAGGAAATGCTCCTCGGGACCAAGAGGGGAGGGAGAGGGACCTCAGCGGTGAACCAGTGAGATGTGCCCTATGTAACACACACCGATCCACTTTCCAGCATTTGAACTTCTTGAATGCAAATCATCTTAAAAAATCTGTGAAGGAAAGAGCATGTAAAACTGCCCTTGTTCTTTCTCTTTCTTTCCTTTCACTTTATCCTGTCAGCACTGCATATATCAAACTGGAGCTCTGGGTTTTAACTAGGCTTTACTGTTTCATTCTGCTTCATGAATTTTTCAGTGTTTACACTTATGCTTAATATAATAAGATTGATAATGCAGCTGCCTGATAGATTCTCATCCAGGCTTCTCAGCTAGAGAGATGTTTATTCTTTCTCCCTAATTTCTGTAATATCCAAAAGTTCATTTTCACCTTTTGCATCTTGATGCTGTTTTTCATCTTTCAAATATCCATCTCCTGAAATAATGTGTTCAAGGTAACAACATTTACCCAGTGGATTTATATGACTGGGACTCAGCATGCTGCCTACACTGCTGCAGCTGGGTAGCTTCTTCCCAGCCATAAGTACGCTGGTGGAGGACCTCACCATGAAGAGCTCTGTGCGCCACGGTGCCACTGCAGTGTGTCGACTGCGTTGTTCCAACAGAGGGGCATGGCAACATCCACATACTCAAAATCCCACTAACTTTCACTAGTGAGTAAAAGAGGGAAAAAAAAAAAAAAACCAAAACAGAAAAAAATTAAGAAGAGGCAGAAAAGGGGGGGGCAGGGGGGATTAGTAAATAAGTAAGTGATTTACAACACAGAAGACTGCATGCTCTGCCTCTTTCAGCCTTGCAATCCAAAAGCAACGGTCAATGAAAATGACTGGCAGCAAAATTAAAACAATATATAAAAGGAAATAAGTCTTTTATGCAGCATGTGTTGACTTTTCTGCCATGGGAAATCAATGAGACACACAGTTTAGTGGGATTAGAAAGAGGAACAGGATGTTCACATAATCAAAGTGCAGAATAAGCACCAGGAGAATGTTAGATGCAGTCTTTTAGGGCTCAGCATCCTTTCAGCCACCTCGTCACCACCACCATATACCCCCTGCTCCTTCCTTCCTTCCTTCCTTCCTTGCTTCCTTCCCAGACTCTGTGTAATGAGACAGAGCAAAGGGAAAATCTCTCTCGAGAGGAAACTGTCCCCAGATATATTTGTGGAAACACATAATAATTTTTCTGGAAGCATTAGAAATTTTTCATCTTGGACTCATATAATCAGTGGGGGAAAAAAACACAAACATTAAAAATTTTGCATTTTGGTCAAAGAGAATATTGCAAATGGTATAATTAGATCTCATTTCTTGTCATTTCTTACTGGTTTGTGAAGAGAGAAGCCCTACTTAGTCATTAAAAAAACCCAAGAAAATAAATTAAATCATAGCTCATTGCTGAGATATTCTTGACCCAGCTCTGTGTGATCCAGCAAAAGTACTTGCACACTTGCCCAGCCCTCAACATCTTGGGAATCTCCTATATATCAGCATGACTACTCATTCACTGAATCTTAAATATGTGCTTAAGTGAAATGCTGCCCAAGGGCCCTTTAAGTAAGGAGATTTCAGCTGTCTTTTTTCAAGGAAGCTCATGACTTTTGCATGGTCATTATTCCTGTGAGCCATCCCAATTAAAAATAACACAGATGGAGCACTTGGATCTGGGATCCTTTCAATCGTTTATGGATGAAACACAGCACTTCTTCTTGCCAACAACACACCTGTCAGAGCAATACTCTTGGTGTCTGAGAACAACTGTTCTAACTTTGCTGGGCCTAAAAAACATGGGGTTTTTTTTTTTTCCCCTGACTTAGTCATTATCACTTCAAAAAGTATGTTGTTCCTTGGTTTAAATAATCTGATGGACAACAAGATCCTAAAAAATTTAAACAATACTAAGCTTATTTTAATAATGTGTTATTAAAGCCTTAAAAATTCTCAAGGGAAAACAAGTAGAGATATGGATTCATTGACTGTAAAGAACCGGTAAAAAATCCAAGATAAAGATCAGGAAATGTTGTTTATTCACTACAGCTGATGTGACACTGGATGCACTCTTCCCTTCTCTCATTATTTTCTGTCCCCACCATGTAAAGCTGAAAGCACTGAAAAGCACGTTGTGGCCATTGGTGCCTGAATGTCCTGCATTGCATGGTGCTACAAGATTTGCAAATGGCAAATCCTTTCCTAAGCCAATTCCGCAGTCGCTAAATTCACATGCCTCTTCCTGGGGCTATCAACAACTGTTCTTTCTTTGGAGAACAGAAGATGGTCCGCAAACAAAAAACAGAAAAAAGATAAATGCATCACCATGAACCACGCAAGCAAAAGGTGGAAGGAATTGAAACACATGGAGACAAAAAGCTTGTTTTTTATTTGGTTGCAAAGGAAAGCCCATGGCTCAGATGTGTAAGATATCTCATATTTCCACTCAATTTTATTTAGGGGTTGGGAGGTTTTATTTTTATTCTTCAAAAATTCTGATGGGCTGTATATCATTAACACAGCACCAGATGACTTTGCTTCTCAATGTCATGCCTGTGTCGGGGACTGAATTAAAGAATTCAGGAAAACTGCAGGCAAAATGTTTGGTGATCCTCAGATAAGTATCGATGTGTACATAAACATTCTGTCTCTGTGCTGCTTAAAGAAAAAAAAAAACAACAAAACCCTGATTAAAATAAGCAAATGTTTTAATTCCAAATTTTATCTCTTTATTTATTCTTGTCATAGTGAGCTTGTAAAAGCAGCTTAAGATGTGCTTTTAAAGATTGTATCTGAGTGCTGATATTTTCTAATATATTTGGGGATAATTGAAGCTGTCACCTATTATTATTAATCACACCCTTGGGTAAATGTTTTGACAATACAATTGCAGGGCCAATTAAAAAACATAAAAAGTTGCAACTCTGAGACTTTCCTGTCACTGCTGCTAATGATGGCATCACTGCTAATCTAGTCATTTGAGCCTCCAAATATACAGTGTTTGCTTAAGACTCTCTGCAACAAGAAAGCTTACTCTCCTACTGGGGCGAGAAATGTTGAAAGAAAGAAAAAGAACATTTTAAAGCTGTCTTGATGTATAAAGTTTTTTGAATGTTTCCCGTCCTAGTAGGATATTTTTTAAGTACTGGGTTCTCGTGGGAGAAAAGTAACTTTTTTCTTAATATTAAGAGGTTTTTTTAGAACCAGACTTTATACCATCTTTATCTTCATAATTTAGTCTAATTAAAAAAAAAAAATAGGCCCCATTGCATGAGTCAATTGAGACTGCCTGGAACACCAGTAGATTAAAACTATTCCAGGTAGGAGCAGAGGTTACCAATACTCTGAGTATAGCAATAAGCAATGAGTCTTCTTGTCATAAGGAAGTAAAGGTTGTAAATATAATTCCTGTACCAAATCATGATTAAAAAGCTAAATCTTGGGAAACTGGGGGCTTTTTTGGTTTGTTTCTTGGGTTATATGTTTCAGTGTACCAGCCACTTGAGGGAAAGAATCAATTCTGAGAAATCAGATTTTTTTAGTATCCGTAATATATTTCATAGTATTTTGACTTACAAAAACACTGGAGTTTGTGATAACTGAACTAGAACATCAAACAGAAGTTCACTCTGACATAATAACATTGTTTGCAAGATTGGAACAGGCCATGTTGGGAAATAAAAATATATATGTTCCAAAACATCCTCTGGGAGGAATTCACCTGAACTGCTGTTTTTAAAGGACTGCTTCATCTAAGCAAGAGCAAGTTGGAGCGTGTCAGTGCTACCTAGCAAAAAGCAAGTGCTCCAAGCCCCCCTCGCCGTGCCTGTCTGCACATTTCTACCTCACTTAGCTGGTGGGAATTCTACTCAGGGGCTCTCATGTGCTGCCACCAGCAACACCACACCTGGCACCGTGACACAGCCGGGATTGCTAGGAAAGAACAGATCTGCGGCCCAATCGGACATCAGACTTTCTCCACGACGCAGGCCGCCTGCCTGTGGAAGCCATGGCTGTGCCACGCTGTGCTCGTCCCCGGACGGGGCGTGCTGGGGAGCCCTGTGTGCACGCTGACCACAGCTGAGGAGACAGTAATGCAACCCTGATGTTCCTGGGTGAACAGAGTGTACCCAGCTAATGCTCTGCCTAGTCCCCACATCGCCGGTTACAAATCCTTCCCTCCTACCCCAGCCCCAGAAACGGAGGGGCAGGTACGTGCTCATGGAAATGCAGTGCTGGGGGTGAGGGAAGGGGAGACATCCAGCACATCTAGCACATCCTGGGCAAACACCCTCCAAGCCCCTTCCCTTACTCTGCTTCTACTTCGTTCCTTTCTTCTTTTCTTTCTTCTTTCCTTGCTCTGATTTATTTCCCTGTTTCCATTTTTGTTCTTTTTATCTAATTCTGTATGTCTTGTTTCTGGTTTCCACACAGACCCTGGTGGCACATTGCCATGGCGTACTCCCAGAGATGGGAATGGAAATACCATTCCTCCTCCTGAGAGTGCTTGGGACTGCAGAGAGCAGAGCTCTTCTCTCCCTCCTCCTTAGAGCTTACCTCCTGTTGAGTAGTCCAAACCACATCGAATTAATTTTACATGCAGCATTTTGCAGCCAATTTAAAATGGTCACTACTCTCACCTTGCACAGGTGGAACCAACTCCTGTTTCAAGGACGAAGGTCAGGCTCTGACCCAGTGAAGATCAGCTGTAGGGCTGCGTATCGTGGGTCATATCTTAATTGCACAGTTCTCAAGCTCACAAGATAAAACCAGCCCTAGCCTTGTTGTGTACTGCACTGTTGGCTTCTCCAGTGCAAGACGTGGCCTAGCCCATGATGGTCCATGCTGATCCAGAAACACTTTCCTCCCAGGTGTCAGCTCAACTTCAGCTCTCAGAGGCAGAGGTGATGCCATGACCTCCTCAGCCGCGGTTTTCCCCACCCAGCCCTCTGGGTGTAGTGACTGACTGACACTCTGCAGTAATTCCCCCATCATCAACACCCAGGTACAAACGTGAAAAATTCAGATCAGGCAGATCTAGAATTTTCATTTGGAAATGTTTTCTTGCTCCTGTGCCTCTGTTCACTAAAAGCCAGCAGGTTTCCAACCTGTCTTCCACCTGATTTTTGTACCACTTCACCCTCTCTCGCTTTTTCCCCTTTCTGATATTAAAGAAGACCACAGCACTTTCTTTTGTTGGAAGCTGTAGTTAAAAGTTACGGTTGCCTTCTCAGTGTGAGTTTCTGCTAGAAAGACTTAACTGCTCTCTGGGGCCATTTTTTTGCACTGGTGCATATGTATTACTTGTAGCATGAGCAGACCTGGCCAAGCATAGCCTTCCCTGCTGTTAGCTTTCTGTTTGCATTATGACTTCATTTACTGCTGAAATTAAACCTGTGTGTGCATGTATGTGTGTGAGTTGCGATTTCCCTGGGAATATTAACAGTGGCTGAAATTCAAGTGTAACTGTGGAAAGCATTAATGATTCAGCCCTGCCTCAGAACTCCTTTTTCCTTTGCCTTCCCATCCCCTTATCAAGTTCAAATAGTAATCACAGGCAGCATCTCTTCCTTCGCCCGCACCGTGCTAGTCCCAATTCACTGCGGGCCTGCTCCAAAGTCAGTTGAAAGACACCCAAGGACGTGCACATCCTCTCGCTTGGGACCGCCTACAAAAGATGGAAACTGAGATGAGTATGTGCTGCTGCTGCTATCACACTCAGAGGAAAGATGGTTGCAGCCAGCTGTGGGGAGGAGGCATGACGCACGATGCAAGTGCAGAGCACAGAGAGCATCAGAGATGGTCCATGTCCCACAACTCTTCCAATCTGCAAGAGGCAAAGCCTAACAAGCAGATGTAACAGAGACAGTACACGGAGTTGGTGTGAAGTAAAGAAACAGTTATGATTCCTACTGCTTAAAAGCAGCAGAAAGAAAATGTAAAGCATCAGCTGAATAATAATGGAGAATCCTGAGGACTTAAGCCAAGACATTTTTAAGATGAGACTTAGCGATGTGGAGGCTGCTCCTCACCTCCTCAGTGTCAGCTTTGCACACTTTCCCCTGGAGGTACTGAGCCTTGGTGCCATCAGGTCCTCGCTTAGAAGAGAAGAGAAGAGAAGAGAAGAGAAGAGAAGAGAAGAGAAGAGAAAAGAGACTATTTCAGTTGGAAAGGACCTACAACAATCATCTAGTCCAACTCCTGTCACTCCTCCACATCAGACTCCAGAAGACATGTTTTTGGAAGGCTTTTAGGTTAACAGTGGAAATGGATTTGGCTGACACACAGCATGGTACAAATTACAAATCCTCTATTGCAAAAGACCCTGCTGAAATCACTGTTAGAGTGAAGATCAGCTTACCCTTTTCCCTCCAGGCGATGCAAGTCTTTGCAACACCCAGGAACCCATTTTGGTGCAGATTCCTTCACTCTATATATCGCAAAGAAAACGGGGTTGCCTGACCCAGGGGCTGTGAAGCCCAGTCTGGATTTGAGGCACCTAAAAGCTAAAGGTTCAATCACTTTTGCTCTGCAGTGTCTTCAAGTGGGAATGAAATTACTTCCCTCCCCCTCTCTATTTAAAGGAATTAATGATATTTTCTGTCCCGTCTATCTAGAGAGAGCAAATAATTGGAAGAGAATTGATCTTTTGAAGTAACAACGTCAGCACAGCCTTCTTTCTCCCCCGCCCCTTCTACCCAATTCCTACTTTGGCAGAAGGAAGGTTTATGAAGGAAATTAGTTTCACCATTTGCATACACCAATATATTTAGCTGGTGGCTGTGCAGGTCCAATTAACTCAACTAACAATATGGGTGAAATGAGGTTATTGGATTATACTTGTAGCCAATTAGAGTTGCCACGGTTGAATTACTCCCTTTCTTAACCTTATTTAAAGTTAAGAAAACATGTTGATGGTGAGACTAGATGGTTTGCTCCCTCTGGCTCTAAGAATAAAATATTTCTATTTCCCCCAGAGACGCCTTAGAATTAAAGACAGTCTGCATATGTGGATGGGTATGTTTTATGGTCAGGTGTGGCTGCATTTGTGCATTTGGTCAGATCGGGAGTGATGTTTGAAAGTAAACTGACCCCATTTATTGTGCTTGTCTGTACTTCTTCCAGGGAAAACAAAATTGGAGGATGCATTTACTGTACCCCAGTCCCAAATGGGCTCTCCCTGTGTGGGACCTGAAGCAGGGCTGGTATGAATTTCAGCTCCTTTACATCAAAGGCTCAGTGGATCCCCTCCTAATGCAATGTAAACATGGTTTAATGTTTTCTTAACAGAGTATATATTTTTTTTTCTCCTGTAAATGTTAAAGGCCATTTCGGTTCACAAACCTATTTCTCTCTTGCAAGGAGATTTTCCTGATAAAAGTGAAGTCCATCCCATTTTTCAAGTGCTTGCAAACAAGAACAAAAGACAACCCTCTGTATCAAGTCCTGGGTGTATCTGTTCCGTATTTCTGACAAGGACTTTGTATTGCTCCACAAAACCTCCCCAACATCATAGCAGTATTTCATGGGTTCTGCTTAGAAAAGGCCACAGATGATCAGAGCCACAAAAGAAAGCTCTCTCCTGAGAGAAGCCGAAAACTTTTGGTCCTGTGCAGTGGTGGTTGTGATGTCACAAAATAAATTGCTGATTCAAAAAGGGGAAACAAAGTTTTGGATCAGAGGAACTGGTTTACTAGATGAAAAAAACAAACTTTATGTGAAATTTTTATGTAGAGTTTTGAGAAATATATGAATTATTTTAGAGTAAAGTTAATTAAAGTTTTTTCAAAAAGTAAAATTCCAGTGTGTCTTGAAACAGCCCAAACATCTATGTTGTTAAAAACATAACCAAGCATCTCAGTGTCCTTCAGAATGAGCAAATTAGCTGAAACTGTCATAAATGGAGGAAAATATTTGAATGCTTCCAACCTGTATTTCACTCCTGTTCAGGAAACATTGGCACTTTTTTTTTTTCCCAAAAAAATATTTTCACTTAGGTCTGTTTTGGAGTCTGTATTGTTCATCCTCACCAGTAGTTCCCCAGTAAGATGATCTGGGCTCCCCCACTTCCATCCTGACCAGCCGAAACCGGAGGACGGGAGCAGCCGGGGTTGAGCCTGCAGAGGGAATTCACACCGTTTACTACTGGCATTCCCTTGGACAAGCCTTTCCTCGTTTGCCTGCCAGCGGGAAGGACAGCCTTTGGGCTGGGCTGCTGCACAGCCAGAGGTCAGAAAGGTACCTGATATCCCAGATCAGCCCAGCGGTGACAACCCCCTCCGTGGTCCCTCCTTGCCGGCGGGATGCCGGGGTGCTTGCCCATGAATCAGCCCATTCAGGCTCTGTCCCACGGTAGCAGTGCCGTTCTGCTAGTGATGGACAGGGGCCACCGGCAAGGCCACGTTCTCCTCCTCTCCACCACACACAGCCATTGTCCTCCACAGATGCTAATGGACTGGGAAGCTTCCTGAGCTACAAGCCCTCTCATTGTCCTCGGGAAGTGCTTTCGCTTGTCTTTCTCTTTCAGCTGGAACCAGCTACACACCATTCACTTCCCAGACATAATGCTGCCCTTTGTGGCTGTCTCCAACATGGTTTTGGGAACGCTGTAATGGGGACAGGCCCAGAGCATGAAAGGAAGGGATTGTGTTAGCCGAAGCGCCTGGCTTTCTGGAGAAGGCCACGGGGCCAGGAAGGCGCCAGTCCTTAATGAGCTTCACTGGTTGCCTCCTCTCACCTCCCTCCCCCCGCAAAGCCTAACCCTCTTCTTCCAACCTCCAGTTTAAATATAAGGGGAGTTTTAATCCTGTAGCTAATACATCTCCTGCATGCTTCTGAGCTTCAGAGTAAGTGAACTTTGTATGTCCAAACTATGGACAAACTATTATCTCTATTGTAAACTGAGTGGACTGTTAAACCACCAATTCTCTGAGCAAAAATGGCTTTCAGCAGGGAGCTTCTGCATTGATGAGGGGACAAAAAGCTATCTCTTCCTAACGTCTGAAGTTCTCCTGGGGCTGCCAGAACCACTACTATAAGGGGGCTTCCCTGTCTATCAAGGTAATGGATTCCCTGTTATGTCCTCCAGGCAAGGAGATGGTACCACAACACATGCTGACTTCCCAGTGGATCCAGACCAACCCTGCTGTAAAAAAAGAGGCCTCCATACACAAATAACAAATGAGGATGTTGTTCCCTGGGAGCAATTCTGCTCTCTTGATAAGTGAAAGGGCTCCAGTGTGATTCAGGGCAGGGAAGAGTGCAGTCAACCATCCGTCTGCAGTACTGACACACAGCACATTAACCGGCTAATTTCTCACTGTGTTTTCCTAGATGTTATCTAAAGAGAACAGCAAGGACACCAGAGAACCTCTTTATTAACTGTTGTTAATAAACAACTGTTTATTAATCACTCACAGTAATGGCTCCTCCAGGAGAATAAACACAGTGGAAAATAATCTGGCTTCTCCAAAAGCCTGACTTGCTCCTACACAGCTTCATGGGCATGTGGTATGGTTGTGTGTCCAAATTCAGGTATACTTTATAAAGGTGTTCTGTTTCTGTGAAACCCAGTAATAACAACCCTTGTGCTTTAGATGTTAAGCTGATCACTACCTGGGGAGGGGGGGGAGGGATGTGACCCTGTGGTGCAGCAGGGAGAGCTGTACTGGTGTCGTCTTTTCTGTCACGGAGAGGGCACTCTGCTCACCTCTGAGTTGCTGTGGGACATGCACTGCTTCCACAGCAGAACCAGCAGGACTGGGAGTTAATACCTAGGCTCTCTGTCTGGAATCATATTCTCCCTGGCCTAAAGCAGAAATAAATCATGTCACCTTCTGTGCCCGGTTTTCTTCTGGTGTTTTCTCTAACTGCCTGGAGTTAGAAAGCTGACCTCCTCTGATGGGTCCCACTTTATTCCTCATTCCCAATATTTGCCAATTGGAATTTGCACCAAAACATCCAAACTGAAGTTCTGAATTGCTGCCTTCTCCTCAGATCCACCTGGTGAGAGCTAACATTTGTTTTCTCTGCTATGCCAGTGTATGAGTGAAGTGCAACTCTCAGGTATCTTCGTGCTGGAGAAAACAAACATCCCAGACTGTGTTCATAACAGCTTAGGACATCCCCAAAGCATCTTAGTAAGCTGCTGGTCTATTTGTATTTGTTTGGTTGTCTATTTTTTAAAAGGTCGCTTCTTGAATCTGAATGTTTTCCATCTTCTCCGTGTACGTGCAGACAATGAATCATGAATGATTGTGCTGGGAGTCCCTTCCCAGACAGATTTTTGCGATGCTGCACCTTAGAAAGTTTGGCTTGTTCTTCCTTCCCACTGTGAGCCATGCCATCAACAATTAACATCTCTCCAGTAGGCTTGATCAGCTCCAGCCCTTCATGAGAAGGCCAAGGGCGCATTCCTCACCCTGGAGAGGCTATTTTGAATACTGAAGTGCTTGCTGAATGATTGTTTAGCCCAGCACTCCTCTGCCTATTTGCTTCCATCACCTCGATTTTTGTTTCAAGTAGCTTAGTTTAATGATCTAAGTGACCTAAGCCTTGCTAAAGGAGATTAAGATGATGTCTGGGGACACCAAGATATGAATGTGAGGAAAATGCAAGCTTCATAATTTGGGCATGGTTTTTTTTTCCCTCCACTCAAATAGAAAAAAGACCATCTGGGGCATCAGATATTCATTATGCAAGTGATAAATTTGAACCCATCTGAATAATTCTTTCACTCTGAGGAAGAGGCATGAACGAGACTTTGAGTAGTGCACTGCTCCCCAGCTAGAGCTTCCCATCTGCTGCTGTAAAGGTTGTGGTGCTGAAGGTCCTTCTTTTAGACACTATAACTAAGGAAAGGAAGGTAAAAGGAATTTTGTTCCTCTGTTTTCCTCACGTCCCCAGCCCAACGCCTTGAAAGGAAGCCTGAAGGAGGCAGCATGCTCTTCCGGCTGACCTTAGGGAGATTTGCTCAAAAAGCCTCAGGTGGTGTCTCCTGTCTTTACATTGTGCCAAAAGAATACTTGCTTTGAGCTTCTTGAAAGCATGGAGACTGACTCTGGTTTTAATCTCTGCCCAGAGGGAAATACTCTATGAAAGTAGGAGAGTTGGAAGGGTCTGTGAGAAAGTAGAGAGTGGCAGGTAGATTTGAAGTCTCCTGTGACTGTTCTTGTTCAGCGCATGGTGCAGGCTACTGTGTGCTGTCTCCAAACTCACCCGATGGTCACGAAGGTCCTTTTAATTACAATGGCACATATGTTCTTTTATCAGATGATCCCAAAAGCGAAACACATCACACTTCATGTCTCACCTGTTTTTTGAGTAGTGTCAGAAAGATCTGATAAACATGAGACAGGAGAGTGACAGGAAGTGGGCACATAGAAAATAGGCACCTGGGCCTGCTTTTCTAAGCATGGTCTATTGTGAGTTGAGTCCCAATTTTAGTCCTGCACAGCATCAAGCTACTGAAGTATTCAATGGGTCGATGACGGGATAATAGGAAGTTAGGGGTGGTGAAAATTTAATATCCCCCTGCAAGATTAAATGGGACTATTTATTTCCTACTGTGATTTATAATGCTCCCTTATGTTGGCACTCATACATCATAGGCAAAAAAATGAGATTAATAACAAGAGAAGACTAAGAAGTAAAACATTTCAGTGGACTATCAAATGCCTCCTTTATATGAAGTTGCACTATCCAAGGAGTGACTTACTGAACACAGAAATTTGTTGGCCTTATATACCCTTTGTTCTGGATGTGTAATGCTGTACTCTTCAAGTGTGTCATCCAAACTGCTTTTTGTGCAACAATAACAAGGGTGGTGACAGGCTGGAATCTGATATTTCTTGCTTCTTGGACACTGCATAATGATAACATTAATTATCATTTTTCTTTTCTTCCCAGAATTTGAACTGATTTTGCATATGAGAAACAGAGTCCACCAAAGTGCAGGTCGGGACCTTTCTCAACCACCACGTCCCAAAAAGCTGCTGCACGTAAACATTTGTATTCTGAGGTGAAGCTGGTCTTGAGTGATGTAGCTCCACTCACATATGTGAAGCTTTTTTGTCCCAAGGACACCAAGACGGCATTCACAGCCAAAATACATGGCTCTTAATCCTTGTGTGGGAAAATTACATATAGACAACTGTATTCAAGGTCATAACCAAAATCTACGTAGTTTGAAGGAAAATTGAAGCTTTGATGTCAGGCCTATTAAAGGAGATCAGACTTGAGCTTTTTTCCTTCAATATATATATAGAGTACATGTCCCTCCCTATGTTTCAAAATGTTTTACTGTGAAATTAGTATCATTATCCTCAGGAGTTAAGTGCTCTAACATTGTAATTCTTTACATTGAAATCTGAGGCTCTACAAAGTAAAATGACCTGCCTGAGGTTACTTGTGAGCCAATTGCATCAACAGAAATGAGTCTCTGCAGTCCCAAACCACCTTCTTTGTCAAAATGAACATGGACTAATTTATATATATTTTGAAGCAGTCAGTCAACTTCAACTTCAGGTCTTTTTTTTTTGTTGTTGTTGTTGGATTGTTCAAAATGATGAGAATTTGTAGTAGAAAATAAGGGGGAAGGCAGTATTTTTTATGCCAACTATCAAATCAGTAGGATTGTCACTTATCCACTACCAGGAGATTTTTATTTAAGTTGCCAAGTATGTGGCTGCTTGGTGGGCAGATGAGCGATCCGTGTTTCTCTCTGAGGGTAGGCAGTGTATGTCTGTTTGTTCTTCGAGTATTTCCTTCTCTGGAAAAGAAGGTGACAATTTAAAGGAAATCATGACTTTCTGAAAAGAACCACAGGGCAACTTTAACTCCCACAGGACTCAAAGAGATCAGAGGAACTGGAGAAAAGAAATGGTGTTTCTGGCACTTCCCACAGTGGATCATAGAATCACAGAATGGTTTGGGTTGGAAGGGACCTCAAAGATCATCTAGTTCCAACCCCCCTGCCATGGGCAGGGACACCTGCCACTAGACCAGGTTGCCCAAAGCCCCATCCAACCTGGCCTTGAACACTTCCAGGGAGGGGGCATCCACAACTTCTCTGGGCAACTTGTTCCAGTGCCTCACCACCCTTATAGAGAAGAATTTTTTCTTAATATCTGATCTAAATCTACCCTCCAGCTTAAAGTCATTGCCCTTTATCTTATCACTACGTGCCCTTGTAACAGCCCCTCTCCAGCTTTCCTGTAGGCCCCTTTAGGTACTGGAAGGCTGCTATAAAGTCTCCCCGGAGCCTTCTCTTCTTCAGGCTGAACAACCCCAACCCTCTCAGCCTGTCTTCATAGGAGAGGTGCACTATGGACTTGTGGACCTTCAGGTTTCTTAGATGGCCTTGAACCTGATCTTCTCCTACAGTGGGCAGTTCTTCATTCTCCCAGTCCTTGCCTTTGCCTTCTGTGACTTGGGCGGTATAGCTAGAGTACTTGTCAGTGAAGACTGACACAAAAAAGTTGTTGAGCACCTCAGCCTTCTCCATATCCTGGATAACCAGGTCTCCTGTTTCCTTCTGGTGAGAGCCCACATTTTCCCTAGTCTGCCTACATACCTATAGAAGCTTTTCTTGTTGCCCTTGACATCCTTGGCCAGACTGAATTCTATCAGGGCTTTTGCTTTCCTAACCTGGCTACTCAGACAATTTCTCTGTATTCCTCCCAGGCTACCCGCCCTTTCTTCCACCCTCTGTAGGCTTCCTTTTTGCATCCGAGTTTGTCCAGGAGCTCATTTTTCATCCATGCAGGCCTCCTGGAGTTTTTGCCTGACTACTTCTTTGTTGGGATGCATTGCTCCTGAGCTTGGAGGAGGTGATCCTTGAATACTAACCAGCTTTCTTGGGCCCCTCTTCCCTCCAGGGATTTGTCCCATGGTACTCTACCTAGCAGGTCCCTGAAGAGGCCAAAGTCTGCTCTTCTGAAGTCCAGGGTAGTGAGCTTGCTGTGCGCCCTCCTCGCTGCCCTACAGATCTTGAACTCCACAGTTTCATGGTCACTGCTGCCAAGGCTGTCCCTGAGCTTCACATTCCCCAACAGTCCTTCCTTGATGGTGAAAACAAGGTCCAGCATGGCACCTCTCCTCATTGACTCCTCTATCACTTGGAGAAGAAAGTTATCATTGATGCATTCCAGGAACCTCCTGGATTGCTTATGTCCTACTGTGTTGTCCCTGCAACATATATCGGCGTGGTTGAAGTCCCCCATGAGGACCAGGACTTGTGAATGTGAGGCTGCTCCTATCTTTCTATAGAGGCCCTCATCCGCTCGGTCTTACTGGTTTTGAGGCTTCTTATTCCCACTCAGGTGTTCAAGAGCCAGGTTGCTATTTGCACAGCACTGCCATTGACATAACAAACTCTGCCAAATCCAGTCACACAAGAACATAACGTGCAATTTGTCAGCCTCCTACCAGCTAGCGTTCCCAGCAGTCAGATAACACTGCTGCATTGCACACATCCAGCTCCTCATCCCACTGCTGTAAAGAAAGGACTGGAAATGTTTAAAGTATTTTAGGTGGGAGTAGGGAATGAGAAAAGTAGATAAAATTCAGGTAGTGGTTATATTGCAGCCACGGTGGGAATCATTGTAATATGGACATACCTGAGGTAGCTTTAAATTACTAGGCATCTGTAACTGTGACAGTCCAGAGCTCAGCAAGGGCTGTGAAGCCTTTTGTAAAATCAGAGAAGTATCTGTGTAGATTCTACTAGCACCTTGAAAAATAACGCTGGTATGTCTAGAGTGAGTGCAGAAAAAGATCAAGTGTGAAAGAGGAAAAGGTCTGAGTCTGAAAGAGGACGATGCAATATGCTGATTACAGGTAATACATTTCAGGCAGGCTGAAGTAATGCTCATTCCAGAAAGAGTTATTTGGGAACTGGTTGGAGCTAAGATGTAGAAAACAGACAACAGAGACCTGTCTTGTAATGGGTGAGGGATAGGTGAAGTGACTCAGGAGAGCCTCCACATCGAGCTGGAGATCATCTTTAGCCAGTTTCTATGGATCCATCCTCTGGGTTACTCACTTCCTTCATGATGAACCACAGTTACTTAAAAGGGATCATTTACAGCATCACAAGCTGAGTGGAAAAAGGACATCAGAATCTGACCCTGGTATTCACATCATAATTAGGCAAATATTGTCCAACCCATGAAGGAGGTTGAAACCATCAAATTTTCCTTGGGAAAGGGAGAACGCACTCATGTGCAGCTCATAGGCAAGCTCACATACTTTGAAGTTCACAATGCCAGGGCATGGAAAGTAAATGCCCCAAAGTTTGCTGTTGATAAATGATTGTGCTTCTGAAATGGTAATACAAATGCACTGAGTCGTGAAATGCAGCTAATATAATTAATCTTGCAATATTGTAAATCTGTTGGAGACAGATAACATGAGAATTTCGCTCTACTGTTTCACACTACAGCAAAACCCAGTAAAGTGGTGTTTAGAAGGAAGCCTGGAGCCTAAATATTTCCAGGTGACTGGTGATTTAAAAAAAAAAAAAAAAATCTGTTTACATAACCTTTCACAAAAACATATATTATGCATAACACCAGCTCGCTCTACCCTAGAACTGCTATGAGAACTAACTGAAGAATAAAGATATACTCTATATTATGTTCATCTTTTAAAGAAAAGTTCAGCAATTGTATGAACATCTGAGAGCTTGGGAGACGTGGGGGTTTGGGGGCTGGTTGGTTTGTTTGTTTGTTTGGGTTTTAAGCCATTGCTGTTAGAACATTCATAACAGCAACTATTCTCCAGTTATGGATCTCAAAATCAATGACCACACTTTATATGAACTGGATTTAGGGATATCTCGGTCTATTTCAAAGTCAGTAAGTTCCCTTATTTCCTGCATTGCAAATTACCTTTCTGCAACTCCTCTTGCTGATAGCCAAGAGGATCATCCAGTTACCACCACAAAGGTTGGCAACTTTCACCCCCCCAGCCTTTGATAAAACTTGCTCAGATCAGAGACAAACCGGTACAAAGGAAACTTAGGCTGGCAACAAAAAGGAAACATGCTAGAGAAGCCTGTTGCAAAGTGATCTTAAAGCTTAAATCAGCTACAATATGGAAATAAATGAACTATGAATCATGCACATAGATGCTTCATAAGGCATTTTGAAAGACACGTGTGCCTTGGCTATGAGGGGACAAGACAGGTGCATGCCAGGCATGCAGAGCTCTGAGTAACATTGTAGAAGGCAACCAGTCTCTGGCACCAGCCGGGGGGTGCCCCACATGGAGTGGTCTGGGGCACTGAGCAAGGGGATCTTCTCTGACCCGAGGTCTTACTTTGGGTCTGCCCCAATGGGGAAAATTCTCAGCCCCTCTGTGCCACTCCTGATTCCCACTGCCACCACCTTTGCATTACAGAGCAGGTGAAGTTTCACTGCTTGGCATATCTGGATTTCAGCATCTAAAATACATTTTGTGTTGGGGGGTGGGGGGACAGAATGGTAATTGTTGTGAAAGCTCCAGGGGGCTGGACATGACAAACTAATTAACAGCTTTGAAATGTCTAACATCAGGTTGGCCAAAATAACGTCATGTAAAAAAAGGTGGCTGAAACACAGAACTATTGGGTTAAATTCTTATTTACAAATATTTTTGCTTGAAAAGCTTTCAGTTAATTGGAGCCTGTCAATTATTTTGACTGAGATCCATTCAAACAGCATGGTGCAAAGTGAGGGATTATTGCTAATTGGATTGCATGGACACGATGATGCTACTGATGAGCTTCTATATCTTATCAGCCCCAGACCCAAAGCAACTAAGAATCTCTCCCATGAAACATCAGTTTGCTGGATGCTGCAAAAGGAGAGGGTTGCCTCCATAGTGATCCATATATTCATACACACTCCCAGCTCCCTTGCAAACATGTTTTTGTAAGCAGCAAAACAGACTGTGAGAAAGGGGAATATTGTGGCTATTTATATATAACTTCCCCATGACCAAATCATGATCAAGAGATGGTCCTGGTCAAGGCCTTGTTCAGGACTATTTCTCTTACCTGAAAACTCAGAATTGATTTTCAGCACATGTCTGTTATTTCCACAGACTCAAAGCTCAAGTGCTGGGCATAAGCTTTAAACAGGCTTGAGGTCTGCATGTGTTGGTGAAATTGTTCTCATGGACTCCCTGTAGCTCAGGATGAGATTTAGCTGTCTGTGTAAACACAGACCTCAAAGAGCCAAGGAGTCTGAACTGACTAGTTTTGAATTTTGCCTTTTATATTAGGTCTAAATTTTGTTTTTAAGTTGTCAGGAACTGTGTTGCAGTCTCTGATGCACAGGGGTTGTCTGTGGTCTTGAATCACAGCACACCAGATTGATTGACTTGAGTTGTCCTCCTCAGTCTCATGGACCAATCTTGACTTCTGTAATTGAAGTTTCCAGATCTTTTAAGAGAAAGCAGATGGCTTCCACTCCAGCTGGTTTTGTTCTTCAAAGAGGGGGTAACCTCTCAGGTTGGGTAACACCCTCCAATAATGGTACAACTTTTACTTCAAAATCTCTCCCATCACATTTCCTCCCTTCTAATCTAACGAGGTCTTGGGTCTCAGCTCTACAAACAACACAGATCTGAACCAGGTCATTTCTAAAGCCTAGTGACCAATGTTCTTCAAGAAACAGGTGTCTTAGACCTGCTACCACTGCCAAATAAAATCTTCTTTAGTTTAACTCAGGGCATGTCTTCTCAGCATAAAGATGTTCCTGAAGTAGCGTGAAACTGGCTGGACATTGCTCTCCCTACCCTGACTGTATGCATAGAAACAGGATTGTGAACAGAAACAAGAAAAAAGGAACAGGACTTCAGGTTGGATCCATGCCACTTCAGTTCTTGGCTCTTGTTTTCAGTCTCTTTGTGGCTGTTGAAAGCTGAGCAGCCTCAGTTTGGGATGGACAACAGATTTCAGAGTCCTGCCAAAATGAGCTGCATTACCCATCCCAACCTGTGTCATCTTCATGCCTACTGGAATGAATGCAGCCTTTTCTTAGCACTGTGGTTGGTACTCAGCAGGAGAGTGAAGGGCAGGTAACTCATTTGGAAAATTCACCATGCAATCATTCAGCAAGAGCAGCAGTGTGTAGTTTCCCCATTTCGCTCTCTCTCTTTTTTTTTTTTTTACTGTGTTCTGTGGTTGGATACACTCCTGAGTACATTTTGGACACTATGAATGGGTGCCAGGACGGACATGCCTGGATCTACGGAGGCAAAAGGGATGAGGTGATTCACTTGTAAGCAGCATCTCCCATGCACTTACATGCCTACAAATTTCAGGAAAAAAGAAATCTAGCTTAAGGGGAAAAATCACTCCTCTAACATTTCATTAAATATATGACTCCAAGCATTCAATGAGAAATGCAAAGCTAATAATAACTATAATTAACATCTCTCAACATTGACTGTCATCTTCACTCTGAAGGATGGCACCACTCCTCCCAGAACTGAGCACACCCATGGGACATTACCACAGTAAGCAAATAATTAGTCTGGGAGCCTCTCAGAGTACCCAAGGAAAGGCAGTAGTGCCAGTCTTCTGCCACTGCAAGCCCACATCAGTTCCCTCCATTTATGCTCTCTCTTGCTGTCCCCTCTCTGGTAGCCTGGTGGTCAAGTCCAGCTCTGAAACTGCCTTCCCTGGTATTTCTGCTTTGGTTTTCAATTATGTCTCTGAGTGGGAGTAAAGCAAGGAAGTTAAGAAACTTGAGTCCATGGAAGCATTCAGGCCTAACTTTGCTCCATCTCCCGTTGTCTGACCACATTACATTTTCAAGGACCTGGAATCCAGTTTCCAGGCTCCGAATGTCTGTAATGGGACTCTAGCAGCCACTGCCTCTCCTGTAGCTTCACCTTGGTCTCTGACCTATACAATTACTCACCAATTCAGTCTTCCACCCAAGAGCCTCTTACAGGTGATAGTCCAGAGGTAGTTCTGCATTTACAAGGTTTCTGGATCCCCAAAGAAAGGATCTCCATGGCCTCCTTTCTAGCTAGTGCCGTATTGCTAAGCTGCCTTCCTCTCAGGTGCTGAACTTCCCTTGTAAAGCAGGGCAGTGCTAGCAGAGCGGAGCATTTGATCCCCACTGCCCTTGAAGGAGCAGGCCACACTTGAGAGAAGGCTTTGTAGCTAAACTAGATTAGAGTTCCTGTAAGAAAAAAAGCATCAAGTCTCACTCTCCTGAGATCACCAATGTCACCTTCTATTCTGGCCACATGCTGAGTTTTTGGAGCATGAAAAGCCACCAGCAGATATGTTATCAATGTCATTAGACCCAGGAAAAACAAAAGTATCTCACTACGTTTTGTTGTCAGTCTTGTTTGTATCACATGCAAAGCACACTGCCCGTTGTCATTTTTCTTCCCTGGCAATCCGATATCTTCAAGGAAGAAAATCAAGTCTGAACAGTGAAAATTCCAGGACAAGCATTGTGTTGAGCAGTTGCCTTTTGATCTAAGCTACTGACACTTACAGAAGCAGCATTAATCAGAATTGTTTAGGGAAATAAAACCTGAACTCCTCATTCAAGCCACAGTTCTGCTTGTCTTTATTCATGCAGAGCTGCACTGTGCTCTGTAATCAGTCCCACACCACCACGTTATGCTCCTCCATCTCCTGCAACGCTCAGTAACGCGGCAGTATCACAGGACATGGTTGCCATTCAGTGCAATCAAGGGGGTACAATTCACCATCCGGCTTTTGATGTGGTCCAACGTCAGCCAAACTCAAGAAAGGCTAATGTAAAGTGAGGTCAGTTTGGGTCAACCCCTCCCTCTCAACACCTCTGCGTCCTCTGGGGTCCATTCTCACCGTTTCGCCTGTACTGCCCTCCAAATTCTGTGTCTTAATTAACTTCAGTGCAAGGATCCAAACTGCAGGAAGCTTTTACTAAAAACTGCTAAAATGTATACGAGAAGCTCTCCATTTTCATCTTGCCTGCATTGCTGCAAAATGGTGACAGAGCTTCCTAGCTGATGCTGAAGCACTTTGAGCCTTTCTCAAGCAGCAGCTGAGATGCAGCTTACCACAGAAACAGCCAAATACTCAGCTGCTCACCTTTGCTTTTCATCTTGGCAGTCTCTGAAGAAGTGCTTGCACTGTCAGTCCTTTCTGTGATGCGCAGATTTTGGATGGTGGCTTTTGCAAGCAGCAAACATTTGCTCTGGGTTCCTTTCTCTAACTACAGCTAATCCATGGCACAAAAGTGCTTCCTTGGATACAGAAACTGAGGAACTGGGATCCCTAAAAGACAGATTACACCTGCCTTCTTTTTATATTCACCTTGTATTTGGGACTTAGAAATTAATCCAGATAAAACAAGGGAAGCTAACAAAATACCCTGACTACAGGTCACTCCTTTGCTTTTGAGATAAGAAACCAACGTGAAGGGCCTCAGTGTGAGCTGCAATTTAGCAGTAGGACAGCAAAATAGTTTTGAGGAAAAAAGGCTTGTTCATTTTTCTAAGAATTGTTGGAACAATTTCTTCTACTGTTATGAAAGCTGACAGAGAACTTCTTTTAACCTGTCACTCAGTCAAAAACTGTAGCTGCAAGATGTGGTTATTTATCTTCATTGGAAAGTTGAGAACTTTGGGGGGAAAAGTTCCCCAAAAGCATCCCCAGAAGCAGACTCTACAGATGAATTTTCAGTTCATGACAGCAGGAATTGTTTCACCAGGAGCTTATTGAGTAAAAAAAAAAAAAAAAAAAAGAGCAAGCCTCATTATGAATCTGGGTCCAGAGAGAGAGCAATCATGTTGAAAGCAAAAGCTGTAATTTAATATATGCAGAAGATGGGACTTTATTCCACACTCAGAAAAGGGAATGTGCTGCTAATGAAAGTGTATTAAAAAAAGAGCTAAAAAGGGTATAAAAGGACCCTTTTTACATATGTGTGGAATGTGCCTCATCTCTATTGAAATACCCTGTTAAGAGAAGCAGCAGTCCTCTCCTTCATTTTCTGTTCTGACCTGCAAGTCCTTCAGAGTGGTCCATTCTTTTGGTGGTTTAATGACAGAGAAAAAGTTGGCAGTGCAGAGACAGCTTGGTTAACGAAGGCAGCAATTTCCCTTTTTTATCACAGCCACTTCCCCGTGGATGCCCAGGAAGCAAAGCGTGGAGGATGCCTCGCAACCATTTCAATCCAACCCTGACTCTGCATTTAGATCTGGAACTTTGGGGGAAAACTGTTGGATTAGCAACAGGGTCATTTAGACTGTGGGCTGTGGTCCTGGAGCATGGGGCACCATGCCCGCCTTTCCCCTGGGGGGACCTGGGGCATTTCAACGCATGCTCAGGGCCGACAACTGGGGCCCTGGCACAGGGTCCATCGGCCCTGCAGCTTCAGCACAGAGAAGGAAAGCAAGGCGCAATATTGGCCACTTTGCCAGAAATCTGCAAACATTCCCTGACACTCCAGGGCAGTGCTTTTGAACACGCTGATATGCTCTCCCCAGGATACGTGAGACATGTGGAAAGGCCAGGAAGTCACACATGCCTGCAGGCTACCCAGACCTTTTGAAGCTAAGCAAAATACCCAAAGGCATCTCAGTTGCACTGGAAACCTGAAATGTGCCTTTTCTAGTGGAAACTGGTAAAAATTAAATAGTAACGATCAACACATTAAATTGCAACGATCAATGCACTCACCCAATGTGAGGTGTTCAGATGGTACAGTAAGAGACTCACACATTTCTAAAATAATCGTTATGTTTATTACTTATTAACTGAGAAGGAGGTGAGATCTGAGGAGCTGCTAAGATTTCTAAGTCTGGATCCAAAAATGTATGTTCAGGCCCTGGTTTGCACCCGTGGTAATGATTGCTTTAATCATCACAGCAATAAAAGCGTCCCTGGTCACTCAGGCTGCAGAATGAAGTGTATCCTGATCACATCACTTCATGTATACCATAGGATGTATCATAGGCATTGGTGTTACCATGCCACCCCTATGGACTATCTAGGCTGGATTATGTGATCCCCTAAAAAGAGATGTTATCCATGCCCATAGCAAAAGGCAGCACAAGCCTCCAAATTATTATGATCTAGACTGAAAATACCAATGGTTGAGAAAGAAAAGCAGACGTCTTCTAGGAGAGCGATGAACAGAAAGTAGGTGAAACATGTAGATACTGGGGTCCCAGGGTCATAGAGAGAGCAATGGTAGGGTAGGAATTGGACTTTGACTTTCTGTTTAGAAATGGACCAAGAATTAATTTTTAAATCCATGAGCAATTTTGAAAGTTGTAGAATAATTTTATTTGAGGATTAATTAAACCATTCATCCTGAGCCAATAAATATTTCATTTCAGTGTTGATAATTTAAAGGAAAATATGAAAATAAACAAGATCTGTACCAAAATTTTGGAATACTTCATGTAAAAATGTTGGAAAGAAACAACTGATTTAAATGGACTTCAAGATTCTTGTTTTTTCCTCCAATCATAAACAGCTGTGGGAAAGCAACATAAATTCGTTCATTTTGTCCGTGCCATGAAATCTGCACTCTCTGCTTTGTTCTGAAATTCTAAGTGTGAAAAATAAGTTTCATTTTATAGGACCACCTTAGATAATAAAGACTGCTTCCATGTAAAGGCCCAAATTATATTTAAAGATACATACACAAACAGCTTCAGCTGCTTATTTTGCTGTGTGTTTGCTGGCAATGCTTTTGTTGCTGTAGATTAATTTTAAAAAAAAAAAATCTTCCAATTGAAGATTAGTTAGATTCAAACTATGTCAGAAAATGAAGTATTTCAGCTGGTAGAGAACACAAGGCAGAAAATGATTATAATTTTAAACAGAAGAATGGAACAGCAAGGCTTTCAACTTAAGAGAAAAGTCTGCCTGCTGCAAGCAAATCTTTTTAGAAATAATTGCCTGTGATTAGTGTTTTAAAATCTGCAAAATCGCTGTCTTGCTATTGAGCAGAGACAAAGCTGAGTTGAAACAGAAATGTGCAAAGGAAAGAAAAGCATTTGGATCATTTTATTTCTATACTTACACCTGGACACGCTGAAGCTGTATGTGTCTCTTGGGCAGGACTGCCCGCCGGAGGGCTTTGCCCGCTGCAAAGGCGTCTGCTGCTCCAGCAGATCACGAGCCAGAGCTGGGAGCTGCTGGCCTGCTTTTTTGGAAGGGAATCTGTTGGTGACTGTGTGAATCTCCTCTTCACTTGCCTCGATGAGCCAGAAGTGTTAATCGCAGTGGCAGGTTTCAGAGAGCCCAACCGCATTGTAATCACTGCCTCGTTTGCAGGGCGTGGGCACAGTGAGCGTTGGGGGTTACTGAGACCCCTAACAGAAAAACAGGGGTTGTACCAAGGGTATCCCAACCCAGTAACCTGCCTTTGACATTGGCTGGTAGTGGACTTTTAGGGAACTGGTGTGCCAAACAAGTGAAAAGGTACCGTTTCCCAAAAATCTCTTTCGGCTTCTGGCAATCCACAGTTTAGAGATTTTCTGAGCAGGATTTTGCCTCAAGACTATGATGAATTAGTGATGAACTGATCTCCAGGAGTATTTATCACACTCTGGAAATATTCCTTCCATGGATCTTCCCACTGCTAAAAAAACCGCCACACTTCTGCTCCATCTTTGGCACGTTTTCCACCATCATTTCACCACTGCCTTCACCTGGCACCCACCGCAGACCAACATCACAGCCTTCTCCAGATGAGTTTTCAGATGTACCCCCATGGCTTAAACTGATGGGTTAAATCTGTCCCACTTCTGTCCACTCAGTGATACCCACATTATTCATTCGAATCCCAGATTCAAATTAGCATGTCTGAAACAATGACTATCGTAATTCCAGAGAGTTCTTTAGTAGCATTTGGATTATCCCATGAATTTTGGTAGTACAGTTTGAGGTTGGATCTAACCAATCTGCATCATGAAGAAAAGGCAGCCTGATTCCATATATCTGAATACATATGCCACACTGGGCAGTGTTAACAAGCATCCACGTCCCCTCAACCCAACTGATGCATGCATTACCTTGCTAAACCCCTGAGCAGTTATTCTTTCTTATTATCCTGACACAGAGAAGAAGCTGTGTATAATGTGGTAAAGGCTCAAGAGAGAAAATGGGCCACAGCCAGCCTGTTGAGCCCATAAATGCCTCCAAACAGCGAGGCAGTGGAAGAGAGAAAGTGACAGATATAACAGCTACAGCGTGGCTGTGCCTGTATCAGCCACTTCCATCATCCCAGTTATTGAACAAACACATAGCAGGAAACATACAACAAAATTTTGACAAGTTAGCTACTACTTCTGCTTTCGACAGTTAATAAATAGTTGATACTGTCCCAAACACATAGGAAAGCTGTAGTTAACAGTGGAAATCGTATTATTTCCTGTATCTCTAACAGACATGAATGCAAGAGTGTAAAATTGCATGCTTTATTTATGCTTTTATTATATAGCAACTATAAGACTGTTTAGTAATCCCCTCTTTCCCTACTCTGTATGTAGTACTGTCCAGTTGATTAGCTGAGATTTATTCACTTTGCTCATGTGTTTTATTGTTATTTTTAGTTCAGAATCAAAGCTGGAATTGTTGATTCTACCAAAGGAGTGCCAGAATTCATCTTACCATGACAACACTCGCTTTTATCCAAACAGCTCCTGAAAGGAGAACTATTTTCTCCACAAAGGCGAACCTTGCATAGTACACGTTTATTCAGGAGTCACGCAATGAGTAATGGAGCCCTATTTCCACGCTTTTCACAACACATGAGGAAAATGGACAGCATATCCCTGCCTAGAGGCAGATCGACTCAGCAAAACTGAGCTGAGACGTTACGTTTCGAAGTCCTGAAGTGCTGAATTGACCTCCCAATTTGTGTACACAAATAGTCAAATGGGTGTCAGCAGGGCTCAGAGACACTTTCGTATCCCTCCCAGCCTGTGAAGTGCTGCAGTCAGGTAGCAAAAACACACACAGCGAGAAGGAGGTTTCCCAGCATCTTTCGCAAAAGCAACCTAAAGGATTGCAAGCTTCCTCTCCCAAGATAAACACCTCTTCTCGTACCCTGAGCTTCAGATATGAGGTATTTTTTGAAATAATCAACAGCAATCAGGCAGGAGAACATTGTTTCAGGGAACTTTGAGTCTGAAAGAGATGTTATCCCTCAGCTTAGGACAGTGAGCAGGGGGGCAGCCCAGCTCAAACATGGGGGTTAGAAGGGATGGGGTACACCATACCACAGCACCCGGTACTCACATAACACCTCCCCGAGCCAAGGGAGGAGCCCTCGTACCCTTAAAAAAATTCCTCTGTTTGGTCCCTACTGCTTTCCTGGAGCTCAGGATACTGGAAGGAAATGTATGAGCTGCAGTAAAAATAAAGCAAGAAATGGTGTCATCTTTGCAGTTAGAGGCATGAAGATCATTAAAAGCAGGCGTGGGTAGTGAGACTGTTTTTTCCCACAGCCATATCATCATTTTTTATGGGTAAGACTGAAAACTGTTAAAAAAATGAGAAAGAAAAAGGAAAAAAAATAACAGAACAAGACAGGAATATCTTCTTTTTAATCTTCTTGGAGACAAGGCTTTTCTTGCAAACCAGGTGGTTGTTGGTTCTGCCTTTCAGCAATTTGCAAAACCCATTTTAGCATCATTGTATGGTATCTGCACATACCATTTGAGGCTGGGATTTTTAAGAGTGTGCAGAGTCATCTGTTTTCCCAGAATTGCTCTTGTAGCAGAGACAATTTGAGGGAAGACCATTTATTAAAAAGAAATTGAAATGGCTGACCAAAAGCTTTCCTTAAAAAAAGAAGAGTTTTGGAAGCATAAGTAGGATTTGTAGCTGGGGAAAAAAATGTCACCATGAGCAGAAAGGCCTCTGCAGGTTTCAGCAGAGCAAAGCGATGAGAAGAAATGAGACTTTGCAAACCCTCGGCAGTAATGTCCTCTCTCTTGTCTGGGTACTTTCCCTGTGTTTTGTTTGGGAATCAAATAAGGCATGATTATTAAACAAGCACGGATGAGGCATCACATATTTAAAACCTTTCCCTGCAGCGTCCCCTTCATCAGTGTCATTTTAATCGAGATGGATTGCCATTTTCATGACACTTGTCCTTTGAAGCACTGCCATCAACAGCGTGGGCACAAGGGACTGTGGAGACAGAAGGAGAAGTGGGAGGTTTGCTATGGGCCGGGAAGTCGGCGTCCTGTAACTCATAACCGAGCAAACCCAACAGCGAGGGGAAGGCAGGACCCGCTATTTCAGATGGTCCTGGCTCTGGCGGTGCCTCTCTATAGTCCTGAGGCAGCTCCTGCCCTGTGCAAGGTCCACCAGTTTGCTGGCTCCAAGAGAGGCATGAGTTCAGTTTGGTGTCATCCATGGTCGGCCACAGCTGCCCTGATAAAACGGGAGGTTTTCCCTTCCCAGGTCTCTCTTGCCAAAGCTTGTGCTTGGGTCGTGCTGCATTCTTAGGATGATGGGACAGTACTTTCCATCTGCTTAAGAAGGAAAAAAAAACCAAAATAAAAACAACAAAAAACCCACCAAAAAGCCTTATGGAAAAACAGTTCCCTTGAATGTAATCTTTAAATCTCTAAATACAGAAGGCATCAGAAAAACAGCCAGAATTAGTTAAATTTAAAACTCATGAGTTAAAGTTATAGCTGCTGATTTTGATGGGACCTGATTCATAATTTTTTTAATATTTTGCATGAGCGGTGCCATAAACTCACTTTCATAAAAAAGAACATGAAAAATATCAGAAGCACAAAGACAAGCCACATCTGAAATTTAACCAAGAAATCTATCTGTCTTCATCAGACCCGCAGTACTTTAGATCTGCAGTGTTTCTGAATGGCTGAAAAGAACTGAATGGCTTAGATAAATCACCCTGAAAGCACTCTAAAATGTCAACACCCGCCAGTGAAGAAACTAAATTCAGTCTAATAACATAATCTGAACTAGCAATGCAGGTTAATGACCTTCTAGTTTGCTGTATAATGGGGCGCACTCTTACAAGAATAAATGGATTGTAGAACATAACTACGTATACTGGAATTTTATAAATAAATTATTATAACTCTAACTGGGACTAAATTACCATGTTTTAAAGTCATCTATTAACTTTCTAGTGGCTCAGTGCCTAGTTCTCTTCTGTTGTGGAAAAATATTTTCTCTGATTACAGTACTGGCAAAACATTACTGACATAATTTCTACCTAACTGTTTTGATCCCCAAAACAAATTCCCTCCAAATCCATTACGTTACATTGAAAATATCTGGAGGATTAAGGGAAGAACATGAATGCTAACCCTTTAAGTCTTCATAGGGAGAGATGAATTGCCTTGCTTTAATACGGCATTAAGATGCCCATTATAACATCATTCTTTCAAACACTCATCCTGTGTGGAATTTAAAATACAAAATTTGGTCCTGTTTCCCATGTAGCATTAACACAGCACTGCTGATGTCACGGAAGGGTCAGGGATGGAGTGGGCAGGTGCAGTGCAGGGTGTTTGGGCTCTGCCGTCCTGCTCCACCATTCCTTCACACTGTCAGGTCCCGTCTGACTCTGTTTTCTCCCAGAATTCAGGAGAGCTCACGTCCAGCAACTGCACTTTGTACAGGAACAGCTGTGAGGTCCGGCTTAAATGCCTGGATATTATCACAGGTTCAGTCACTTTGGTTACTTAGGTGAGATCTGCTCGCTGTTTTATTCTTTAGATACCACGTAAAATAAGGTCACTATGCAAAGCAAGACGCACAGCTCAGCCTGAGATCTGATGCTTTCTACTAATACAGAGTTTACTCCGTTTAATCAATAGGAAAGGATTCAGGTTTTATAAAAGTAAGCATTAGCAAAACCTAAGCCACAACAATATATTACTACCTGTGACACCTAGATTATCCCCAAATATCCTCAGCAGGGGCACGGAGGAGCACTGCTCTCACCGGGGCAGACCTGATGTCCTCTGCACTCCAAGGGTTTTCCACAGAGTTGTCTTTTCAGTGCTGGAGCCTCTGCTGAAGCTGTGCACGCAGCATCGTGCTCCAGAGACAGTCCCCTCTATTTTGTAAAGGCAAACATGACAAGCCCAAAGAAAGCACGAGAGTAATCTAAAATCTTCTACTCCTAAATACAGCATTAGGAGGTAAAGGAAGCACTCGGCTTTCTGAGCCAGCCTTCATGTACAAAGGGAAGGGGTCAGGAGGAGAATATCCTTCACTCCCAAAGGGCCTAGGTGGGATCACGACTTCATTTGGGGGCATGCAAAGAGACAAAGCGACGGCTGTGTGATTATCGACACTCTGCAGGTGCAGACGTGAGCCTGGAGGAGTGATTAATCCAGTTGCACAACAAAGCTGCCGTTAGGCTATTTTTCCTCCAATTAACACAGGCTACCTCAAAGTGTAAACTTTGTTGTTTTTTTCTTTAAGTCCATTCTGAATGTAGGGCAATAAATCCATCACTATTTCTTGAAGCCTGAGTTGCTTCCAGGACTGCAGTTCCCTTAGTGGCAGCCCCCTTGCCCCCCGCAGCGGTGCAGCATGCCAGGGTAGGTCCTGTCCTGGGTCCATTTCCCTTGCACCTACCTTCAGGAAAGCAGAGCTGACAGCAGACAGACCAGTAACAGAAATGAGATATAATCCTTAAAACCCACAATAAGGATATTACAGCTCTTTGGTTCTGCAGGTCAACTGATGTGTTTAGCTTGAATTGCCCACTAACATGCCTTAAGCAAGCCTTTTCCTTTATTTCATTGCCATATTTTCTCTCACCTCAATTCCTAAGTCTTTACACAACTGGAAATAGATCAGAAAAGCATCAAACACCATAAAGATTTATTTTATCGGGGTTTGTTTGAATGTTTGGTACCTTATGAAGGTGCAAGCTTGATAAGTGTCAGAGGGTTTATTCGGTAAAAGCATCCAGAAGCTTGGAGCCTTATCTGGATTTTGGGAGTATGCAAAATTGGATTGCCAGTCTCAGGAGAGTAATCTCATGCGGGATTTTCTAATCCTTTTGTTGGCAACTCCAGCCTGCGAATGAATAGGAGTGGAAAACTGTTCACCCAAAGCTATGTAAATGTTGAAAGCTTCAGCCTCTACCAGTGTGGCTATCTCTGAGAACAACCTCCTGCTGCAGCCACAAAGCATTCACAGCACTTCATGCACAAATACGACTATTTAAAAAACACTATTACAGCTGGTTCGTTGCCAACCTCCACACAGGTGTGTCTGCTTTTGTACTCGTGTATAAGGGGCTTCTGGGAACAGGGCACTGGGAAGGATGTTTTGCACAGAAAGCTGTTCCAGGAGTGAGGTGCTCTGATGGTTACTGACTGGGTTCTAATTCTGGCCCCACATTTATTCGCACTCATTTGTTCTGAAAATGAGACATTTTCGTTGAACTAAAATAACACCTTTCCTTTGGCAGTGAATAAGCAGAAGCTTTGCAGGGATCCTTTAAGGCAGAAGGCAGCATCAAGCATCCATTTATTAGTCATTAGTTATTTTGTGCTAAGTGGTTAAAAAACTCCTCTTCCCTAGCCAGGATATAATTCAACTCTTTTGAAATAATTAGCAAATTGTTATCTCCAAAAAGGTGTAATTCTGATTAAGCGAGGCTATTTTTCTCCTCCACTCTGCTAATCACTGTCCTTCACTCACAAACAGATACAACCACCTCGGATATCTAAGCCGTGCTGCAGCATCAGGCCCCAAACAGTGCAAGCGGGAAAAGCATTCATGTGCTCGTCTTATTTTTTTCCTGCACAGCTCCCTGCTCAGTGGAAACTGTCAAGCCCTTCCTCTCCTCCTCCCACCCAGGGACAAATAGCTTGCAAATAAATAGTCATTCTAGACATCCTAGTTTTAGTGAACAAACTATTTTATTAAATTACGAAACATAGCATTGGAGCTGCTCCTTTTTTTAATATAAATTATGAAAGTGTTTTCCTTTTGGCTTTGGGTTTTCAAATTATAATAAAGATGCTTTCTTTTTTTTTTTCTCAGAGATAAAACACAAGCCTTCACATTACAGCTTCTGCTTCTGCCAAGCTGCATGGGTGTGTCGGCAAAGGAGTAGAGAAGAGAGCTCTCCCAAGCCTAACAGAGAGGGACTGGAGTCTCAGGGGACTGGGGTGGGGACACAGATCGGGGGCAGGGGGGGCTTTCTTTAAGGCCCTACAGTTCTGGGTTTTGAATTTGAATCTGAAACCATTCAGGGCTGGATTTCAATAATTTGTAGGAAATTGGTAATTCTAAAAGAATAATCTGCAGAAAAACAAAGAGGAACAAATAAGAGTCAGGGAAGGTGCAGCACCACATAGCGAATGAGAAGACTTCCACATAGGCCTACGTGGCAGGGTACTGGGGTTTTACTCTGTGTTCATAAGGTCCTCAATATGATGAAGCTGTGGTGTCAGATATGGCATTGCTGTAAGCCATGGTTGGGACGATCAGAGGGGAGGAGTTGTATAAGAGATCTCTCTCTCAGCCTCTTCCATCTCCTGTTCTTCCTACCATAAGAAGGCATCAGGTAGCTGAGCAATTCAGGTGGCTGGATAATTCACCTACCTGGATTTTACCAAATACATAGCATTAAAGCTTCTGTCATCACTCAATGAAATGAGCTCCCTTAAGCTGAGTTCGCTCATAACCATTGCACAGCATCTTTTGTGTAATCATGGTAGTATTTTTCCCCGAAGGAAGCAAAATTTTAACACTACCAGAGATAGTTCCTGAAGATGAAATAAGGCAGCTTTCATACTACTGAATTCATGCTCCATGCCCATGTTGGTATATTGGATTAATGGGGCTTCAACAGAATGTCAGTATTTTACTTGACTGGAGGTTCATAACTTCGTACGCTGAGTTTCAGGGTCTGTTCTTCAACTGACTGTAATTATAATTGGCAGGGGGAAACGCTTTACAGATGACCCTCCTCCCTAAGCGAAATTCCCACAAATAGACCTGAGCTCAGTGTAGTTTGCAGCACTTAGGCAAAGCTCTGGACTGTATCACAGAGTCTCCTTTAATAGGTTCGCCTCAGCAGATGTAAAGTCCTATTGAATCTTAAAGGAAAGATCATTTGAAAGGCCTATAGACATTTCACTGATTGCCTGTCACTGAAAGGCAGCAAGTAAAAGGTTTGAGCGAAAGGGTCCCTAGGAGTCTCAAATCTTTAAATCTGTCAGGCTACATAGCCCCTGTATATTTAAAATTAGGGTAGTTTAAAGAATTCATCTCTCTGAGAAGGACGCTGTGCATATTATGCATAGCATCCTCTGCTATGCTGCTGGTACCCTGTACTTTTTTCATGACAGAATCTATTCATTTAATCCGCTCCCCTCTGATTTAGAGCTTGATAACATATGGCAAGTCATCAAACAGAAATTATCGCTAATAGATAACTGCCAATCAATTTCCATTATGCCCAACAAGATGTGACTGAGCCTTTTTTTTTACAAGACATATTGATTCGCAGAGCTGATTTCCCTGTCATTTCAAACATCTCCATGGGATATTTCTATTGAGCTTGCTGTATGCATTTGCTGCAATGAACCAGATGCTTATTTTCTCTTTGGCCTAAAGATTATTTATTTTGCTTTTTGAGTTAATCTGAAGGCCATATATCAAAAGACCTTATCTGTTATATAAGAGAAAAGTCAAATCCCAAAGGATAAACAGAGGAAGATGACACAGATTTAGTACTGAAATTGTTTAAGGTAACATCATTTCATAGCTTTCCATCCAAGCTGCAAGACATTTCTGTGGGACGTGAGATTATTTGCTTGCTGGAGTATGGTCAGGGCAAAATGTTGCCACAGCTACATGGGCTGTGGATGCTTTCCCGCCTGGTGCAAGAGTGCTCTAGAGGGGTTGGGGAGATGCTGCCAACTACCTGTCCCCTGCTGCGGGACTGAGCCCACACAAAATGCCCCTTGGAGTTGAGAGCTGACATGAAGTTGACCATGTACAAGGTCATCTAAATAGATGACTAGGAATGGCTCTTGCCCTGCTTCTTGGGTGCACGGCTGGTGCTGAAATAAGGCAGAACGGTCATAATGTCCCTAAGTAGTCACAGGAAGAAGGAAACAGAGAAATACCCTGTCCATAGAGTCCATAGGACGCTAATGTATTTGGTGTTGGAGAGTTATCTAGAGAAGTAGCCCAGTGTCAGATGTTTAAACAATCGGGGGGGCTGGGGGGGGGGCGGGGGGGGCAATGGTATGGTTGCCTCATCTCTGCTCTATTTGAGGTGGCTGGCTCAGGGCAAGAATGAAGGCTAGGTTAGTGAGACCTTGGTCTATGCAAAATCCACTTTGCCAAAAGTGTAAGATTTTGCCCACCAAATCCAAACTAAATGACATTGAAGGTGAGGAGGAGGGAAAAAAGAACCATTCCAAGCTCTCAGCAGCCGCGAATTTCACCTTTGAAAACCAAAATGGATTTGATCATCCTCTCCAAGTAAACCTTATCTGTGTGTTTTTTAATGTGAGTAACACTATCTCTAGCCCTGCTAAAATCTACTAACAATATTTGACTCAGTGACTCTCCTAGGGAAGTGAATTTCACAGCCTGACTACTTTTTAATTCTTTTAAACCTGTAAGCCATTAATTTAATCAAATGAACCATTATTCTTTGGTTCTGGGACTTAAAAGAGAGGACTGATCAGTTTTTCACCCTGTCTATCAATCTTGCAAAGGAAATTACTGTAGAATTTCAATTAGAGGCAACCACACTGCTTGGGACTTTTTAGAGAGAGACTAGGGAAAACTGTGGCAAATATGTAACATGGGGATATGCTGGTTGGGCTGGGGGGGATCCTCCATTATTGAAATTAGTGGAAGCAAAACCATATCTGTGGATGGTGCTTATTCTTTGATTTCTACCATATTCTTTATTTCTGTCTATCCAAGATTCATCAGGGAAATCTCCCACACCAATAAAATTACTTCCAAAATGCAAACATCAATCCAAAGACTGGAAATGCCTGAGAAACCAGACCCAAGAATACAGTGAGATACTACATAAGAAGCCAATTAAAAAGGGAACTGAAGCAGTGGGTAGTAGATGAAAGTATGTTCGATGAGCATGACGCAATCTGACAGTGTGCAGCAGATCTCTGCTCTCAGGGGCACATGCCAGGCCCTCTTACTCTGTAGCTCTTTACCTAAACATCCAGATTATATGTCCTACAGGTAAAGTATCATGCAGTTTACTTTTTAGTTAATTTGGAAAGCACCTTTATTCTGTAATAGGTAAATATTAAAATGTGTGTGCCCAACAAAGACTGAAACAGCTTTCAGGACTAAACAGTCCCAGATACAACATGCACCTCTGATAAAAGTTCAAGACTCAAAAATGCCAAGGATATATCTTCAGTGCTAGTTCTCAGGGAGCTGGAAAAGAAGATGTGAAATGATTTTAAGAAAGAAATTAAATGCTCTGTTCCATTTCTGTAACTGCGCTGGGTTTATATATGTATGTATGTGTACATATATTTCAGCATTGCAAAACCTAGAGGTGTTACAGGAAGAAAGATTGTGTTAGAAGAAAATTGGAAATGAAGTTACTAGGGAGGACAGTAAAAGAGTTGAAGTATTAAATGGGGACTTCATAAATGTCCTTGCGCAGGGATGCACTGAAAATATTGCATCTAAAATAATGCTAGCTGTGTCTTTGCTAATGTAAATAAATCAAGGAAGAGTAAGGCAGGTGCTTAGTTTAAAAAGTAATGCCAAACAGTAAAGTCACTAGGAAGAGAATGGGAATTAACTTAAAGTTATAAATGTGTTGTTAGGAAAAAAAAAAAATCCTGGCGGTCTAGTGTACTCCTCCATAAGAATGATGGGAAAGCAAAATAAGAGGACAGGTTTATAATAGCACAGGCTGAGAATGCGGGCTTGATGGATCCCTCTTTGGGTCCTTGTTCCCCACACATGACTTGAAGTGATTAAATTACATGAAAAGCAAATCCTGGGGTCCAACACTTTCCTCATTTCCAGGGCTCCAATATGAGATACAAGGTACAAGACAGACCTGAAATCAATTTCTGCGGGAGGTGTAAAAGCCTGTGAATAAGAATGGGGTGGAGACAGAAGATGTTCTCTGAGTGGGAGCAACTTCATGTGCTTTTTCATTAATTTTCTCTCATACACTTTGAATGCTTAACGAAAACAGTTAGGACACTCCATAATTGACTGTCTTTGGGTGAACTGAGATAAGGATTTGTGTCTGGGGATACACAAAGACATAGTATTTCGACAGTAATTGGTAAGGTTTGGGTAGAGGACTGGGTGTTTCTTTTCATAGGAAAATATTCTGAATGCCCTAAAATTCTACTTGGTTTACACATTAAAAATAAATACAGCTTTGAGTGTGAACCAGACAGTTGCAAGAAGTTTCCTCTAGTTTAAACAGAATGTTCATTTCAATTATCTCTTCTTACCTCTACCAAATAAAACACATTACAAACAATGCAGTCACAATCTCTTTTTTCATATGCATATGTACAGAAAGATGCTGCTCATGGTGCTCTTCAGGCCCAAGTGATCAATTTTGGTTGGGGGAAATGTATTTTCTTTTTGCTTTGTACTGGTTTGGGAACTGCTGTGTGAGAGCCTACAAAAACCCAGCGGTGGTACCCTTGAGATGACAGCAGCTGTCTCACTCTCCAGTTCACCTCCCTGGGTGACGGCGTTTGCTGGCACATTGGCAGCGGCCCATGAAAAGCTGGACACCTGGCTGCCTCACAAACAGGCCCAGGAACAAGCAAGGAATTAGATCTGTTTTTGAGTTATGATTTGCTAGATCTGACTTTACATCGTATGTGGTTTCTCAGATACAAAGCGGTGGCGTCAGCTGCAATTCCAGAACCGCAGTTAGGCTGTGATTTGTGCATTAAAATAGGACCAGACATACTTTGTTTTATAATATTTAACCAGAGATTGAATGCAGCCCTTTGAGGACAAAGATGTATTGATTCTGGTAAGCTTTTTACTGTCTTGTTTTGAATTTTTTCCAAGAATCAGACTTCTGGGAGAAAGGACAGATCCAAAATCCCAGCAAGCATTTCCCCCACAGATCTCAAACCACACACACAGCTAATTTCTTGTGTTGCATTTCACACAAAAAAAAATGAATGGGTTATGCTTGTCATTGTGATTGAGTTACCTGAAGGAAAGGCAGCAAGTACCTACCTTGTTCATTACCACTTTTCTCATGGCTAGGTACTGGGCACTGGCCTATGTCTTAATCTAACACACATGCCTCATTGTTCACTTGATTTGGGCAACAGCATCTGTTTATATGATGATTCTCTTCACTGCAGTGATTTTATTTTGTAGGAAATTACTTGGAGTTCCCATGTAAGTGGGATATTTTTAAATCACAACTGCAGTGAATCACCTCTCACATCGTTCACTTTCTGAGGCTAAACAGACCAGAATCTTCGTTTTCCTCTTGTAAAATAGACTCTGTGTTCCTGTGGTCACCTGGGCAGACCTCATCTGTTTGGGTTCTTCTCTCCTCCTTAGCACCTGGGATGCTTGAGATAAGAGTCCTTATAGGGTTCTCCACTAATCCTCTCCAAAAAAATTTGGAAAAGGTTTTGGGAAAACCTTGCCTGATAGGATTGCATTTGCATTTTTATAGGCGCATCTCATTGCTGGCTTGTAGAGATCCTGCAATTAAGACAACCAGGCCTTTCTCTTTCCCTCTCATTTCCAGCTGGTGACCTCCCTGATGGGTCCATCGAAAGAAGAAATGCCTTTCATTAGTCCCTGTATACATGACCTTGCAATCTGGGCAATTACATCTGATCCCATTATATTGTTCTAGCCTGGTTGTTCCAAAATACCAGTTCAGGCTTCCTCCACACTGGCAAAGCTTTTAATCTGTGTTTCACCAGCACAGACCCACTCTTCATGCCAAGGCCATTACAGAAAATATCAAATATGATCAGTCCCCAGAATGATCCTTGAAAAAACTTCACTCCAACACAGTTAGGTCCCCTTCCAGCACAATTTCTATCAGTTTCTTTATCCACCTGCAATTCACCTATTCATTCTCTTCTTCTCTGGCTTGCCTACTCACGTCCCACGCAGTGTTGAACCCAGCTCTTTGCTGCAGTCTGGGCAGATTTGTTCCACTGCATTTCTCTGGCCTAAAAAAAAATCAAGTTGGACAGATAGATCTCACTGGTATGCAACACTCATAAATACCTTCTTGTATTATTTTCCCATTTATCTCCACATCTTCTAATTATTCTTTCCTTCAGATTTGCCTAATGCTCTCCATACCTTCAAGGTCAGAGTAACACCCTGCTGCCTGCTCCCCTGCCCTCTCCCTGCCCACCTTCTTTTGGACACCATGTGTGTAAGTAGCTGCCCGTCTGGCACTGAAATATTCTCTTCCTTTAAAAATCCATGAGTGCATTTTCTGTGCCAAAATCTTTCTTTTCTCCAAGAGAGAGAATGCCAGATGTCCCAAAGCTCAGTCATATTGAGTTCTTCTGAATTCTTGCTTCCACCTCAGACATAAGGATGATTTCCATTTCCGCTATGCTCATTCTCTGCAGGAGCCCTAACCTTGCCTCCATATTTTGCATCTTGCAAAGAGTTAAGTCAAAATAGCCACGATACTTGAGGCCATATCCCAGTTACCTCTAACCTTGTCCTCATTGTGTCACAATCTATGTCCTCATTCTTTGCTATTTTTTTTATTTATAAGAACCTTTTTATTTACAAGAATCTATTTAACTCTAGTGTGAGAAAAAATATTGTCAGAATATAATGTAGATTCTACAGTTTTTAAACAATCTGTAAATATGAGCTAAACCTGTCCAAATTAATCTAAATTAATAATACTTAATTTCCTGGCACTTATGAATTTTGATGCTTAAGAATCGTTTGAGATATTAAATATCCTTCTTTTAATTTATTCAAAGACAAAAAAATCTGTCCTTCAGGGGGGCAGAAGATCTTATTAGCCAGTATTTATGGAAACTCTAGATACAAAAGTTACCCCTTGGAACTGCCCTAATGCTGAGAGGGATTTAGGGGCTGAAGAAGCTTTCAGATGCATCTTGCATGTGCCATCAGTCAGACTCAACTCTGCAGACTCTGCTTGGCCTATTAATTACCTCAGTCTCAATAACCAGAACCTCTTATGAAATAATAATGTGTTGCTCAAGCAAACTGATATGTTTTAACCATGTATATGCCAGCCCACTGGCCTATTACCATTTCTCAATAGAGCCATAACTACTGCAGTTTATCCAGCACTGATTTGTCAGTGATCCTTTCCTTTTAAATCCAGTTTTGAGTCATTTTGTACCTGACAGAAAAAACGAGCGACATCTAAAACTGAAAGGCCCGCACCATGCTTTATTCATAACCAGCGCACAGAAAAAGGTCAATTCCTCAAACCCAATTTCAGTCGAATTCGATTTATAAATAAAGAGTGGCCAAACAGGAGAATAGAGTGGGGGAGAAGGTTTAGAGGAAGGTGAGGGAGCAACATCTCCCCTGAGGGATAAGATTTCATCTTCTCCTTTTGGCAGATATCTGACAACTGATAAACCCCGGGAAAATAGAGCTGACAGTAAGAAAGGGTGAACGCAGCTTGTTAAGCAGAAGACCAAATGACACTGCTGTAATTTGCCAGCATCTATTTAAAGAAGGAGTTACAAGGACTTTGCACAGTCCTTGACAGGGGACTCTGGGAGACTGTTGTCCCTGGGTTTCCCTTCTGTTCTTTCTAGGAATACAGTTTCCAATCGCTGAAATCACATTAAGTTAAGGGTGTTGAAGGGAGGCAGGGATTAGCACTGTGAGATAAAGCTAGAGGCGGGGGAAGAGTGTCTTGAGATGAGCTGTTGGGGAAATAGCACAGGGGAAAAGCATGGGACCGTGTTAGGAAATTAAGATCTGATGTTCCACAGATAACCTTCGCTTTCCACTAATATCCAACCCCAGAAACTCTTCCTGTCAGTTCTTGAGGTAGTCCCCAATTCACTACAGTGCAACTGCCTGTAGCTAAAAGGGATTCTTTCACCCCCCTCTTCTCCTCAAAACTAAGCTTTTCTAATTTTTTCCCTTTTTCCCTGTGAAAAATGACAGTTTTGCATGGATTACAGTAGCCCCTTGCATCCACTTTATTCCCAGGACAAGTGGATTATCTTCCCTCATCTATGCTTGGGCCTATTTTCCATTACCCTCCGGAAGAACAGGACTTGGTGTGCCTCAGCCTAGACAAGCTCATATGTTCTCTTAAGCAAGCTGGTGTCTGGGAACCCGGATCCCGGGCTCCAGGCGTTGACATTCGGCACCTGTGAAGGCAGCCCGCAGCACTCGCTGTTCCACAGCCCCGACGTGCAGAGCAATATGTTCCTCTGTTTTATACTTTTGCATTGAGTTCAATTTGGTCTTAAAACTAAGAGAATACTGGGGGGGAAAGGGGAAGATTAGATGTTGAATTGCATAGGTCTGAGTACCCCTGAGAATACAGTCCTAAATGACTTCATTATGTCATGCCTTGGTCACATCGTAATTTATGCTAATCCTGAAGCTGTAGTGGAAAGTACTACATCATATGCCCATGATTTGAAAGAAATGGTTTTAATCTTCTGTATTAACAAGTCATCTTTTTTTCTTCCCTCACTCAGGCTCCGCAGGTGTTTGTCTTACAGCCAAAGAGCTTATAAAAGATAAGAACCAATTTCTTTTCCCTTTCTTTTCCTTCCCTTCCTCCCGCCCACCACCACGCTACTCAAAGCTCCGAATTCGCTTGCAGCAAATCCAGCCCTCAGTTTCAGGAAATTTTTCTCTTCCTGTTCCCCCGCACTATTGACAGCAAGGACAGCGTTTTGCGGTGACTTTTCAGCTGTCTCTGCAATGAGGCAAGGGGTGAAACACCCCGAAACAGCTGAAGGGGACTCCAGGTGTGAGAACTGGCCCTGGGCCATGAGACAACAGACTTGACCATGCAGACACATAACTTGAAACACGAGGTTACCACGCATCAGCTGCATCAGTATAGGCCAGCTGAAAGTTTATAATATTTCCCTCCAAATTTCACATTGCATGCAAGGTTTTGAAGACTTTCTACCCTCACTCACCGAAAAAGACTCTCAATTTTTTTTTGCATAACAGCAAAAATTAGTCTGTGATTATATTAAAACTGGGAAGCTAAGCCCTTGGTTGTTTCACTGAATGCATGGCATTGGAAGTATTTAAACTAATGCTTATCTCTGCACTTCTAAAATTGCCAGGAGTGGGATCAAAGTTCAAAATGATAAACTCTAGCAGGAAGAGGTCCTTGTCATATGTTTGTATAACACCTAGAAAAATGTAGGCCTAATCTTGCTTAATCCCCCAAGATTTACCATAAAATTAAATACTTCATTTTTAAGCAAATATAAAACCACACATGTAGAATATGAAGTGTCCAGTCCTACTGGTGTGGAATACTACAAATTCCATAGGAAATTGTTTAAAAGCTGAGGGCCAATCCCTAATTCATTTTGTTTTCCTATTTATTGAAAATAAATTATAGAGAGACCTTCCACAGGGTTTTTAAGGTGTTAGTTATTAATTTTCGCTGTGTGCTTCTAAAACAGATAAGCATTGCCTCCCATTTTACAGATTGGAAAGCTGAGAAAGGGATGTGAAATGAGTTTCCTCGAGCTACAGAAGAAGACGTTCCTGAAAAGCCATGTGAATGCAAGGGTTAGGGGGAACGCTGTGAATGACTGACCGGGGCAAATTTGTAAACTCACTATAGTAAATGCAATGACTAACTTTTAATTTTTTGTGTGTAAATTCCTTCACTCATAATTCCACAGCCGATGAGCTCAGATACTTCAGTGTACCATGGAGGGTTGCTTTCAGACCTTGATCACACCCAGGTTTCTTCAGTCCTGATTGGCAAAATGTGACACGTCTCTTCAAAACAGTTTGCATTTATTATCTGCAGGCAGCAAATGACAAATCGAAGCTAAGCAATATGTTGGGAGAAGAGAGGGACAGATTTGGTTTTTCCAAACAGCTCCACATGCCATCTCCCCTTGTGCCTTACTTTATTCCCAGAAGTCTTGATTTTGCCAGATCTCCTTTACCAAGAGATCTCCTGCATCCTCTCCTGCCTCCAGGGCTCACTGCTAGGTCAGTGTGATTCCCCATTGCATGTCACTTGTCCACACCATCTATTTTCTCCTGTTCCACACCTTTTTACTTGTTGTTTTACTTTGTAGATAGTTGCTCATTCATTGATTCAAGGCTGTTAATAGACCAGTGATCAGATAAAAAGACCTCAGGCATAAATGTGACAAGAGGGGAAAAAAAAATAAAAGTAAAGAAAAAAGGCTATACAGAATCTTCTAAAATCATATTATTCCTGCGATACTGTACAGTTTTTGACCTTAAGCAAAGGAAAGTTGATGATTTTAATAGAGTTTCTCCACAAAGTTTTGTCTTTCTCTTTCCTCCTGAAAAAAAAAACCCAAAAACCAATCCTACTAATATTTTTTTTCATTCATTCTTTTTAAGCAAGACACTCTCTCCTGCCCTATCAGAGCGATGAGACCTGTGATTCACAGGGCTGGCTTCAAGCTACTAGCCTGGGAACTAGACAGCACTTAAAGGAAATTAATCTGAATTTTGCTTCATAGAAAGGCCATATTTTCACTTTATTTTTAAATTAAAGACAGAAAAATAGAAAGAAGGGGGAGCAGAGGGAAATGAAGAAGGGTGGGGCTCATTATGAAGCTGCAGGACAAAATTGGTTCACATTAGAAATGCTTCAGAGCTCAGCATTAACTTTGTTCCTTCATAGTAAATAAGCTAGTAAGCAATAAGAAATGTGTAAGTACTGCCAGGGGGGTTGTAGATTGGTAGACACAGGGGTTTGTTTAATGTCTCCCTCTACGTGCATATTGTAGTTGATATTAAAAATTGGATATTAGAATTTGCCTTGGACTATTCTATTTATTATTTGTTCTGTGATGGAGAATGAAATTCTGCATCCTTTTTTTTATGGGTGGTTAAGCTAGATAATCTAATCATCCCTCCTGGCCCTACACTCTACGCAGCTGGAGGTTGCCATAAGGATTGGAAGGCTCCATCTTATTAAATACCAGAGCAAAGTCACCATTATTATTTCTTGCTTTGTAAGAATACATCAAGAGGAGAGCCCTGTTGAGTTAGATGATCTACAAACACAGAGCCAAGGTACAGTCTTTACTGAGAAGTGTTTACAGCTTAAGGTGAGAGAAACAGGCGGGAAGAGAGGGAACAAATTCATAGCCTCTCTGATGCTAGTCAGTACGATAAGCCTCGATCCTGCCTTCATAAAAGTCCTTTCCCTGAAGTTGTGGCCATTCACCAAACACTTAACTCTTCATTAAATCCCGGATGGCTGTCCTGTGCCTCAACGGCTACACCTGGATTTTGGGAGAAAGGGACCACGCCAATAACAAGGTTGGATGGACATGAGCTGGTCTCTACAGAGCCACCCAGGAGTCTCTACTGCTTGGGGATCTACTGGCCAAAGCCCACTCCTTTTCCTGGGATGTCCAAGGTTGGGAGATGTAGCCATCCCATTAGCTTGTCCTGCCTTTGTAGGGCTGGCTGGAGAAGATGGACCATAGCGCAGAGGGGCTGATCCCTGGTTAGGAACAGAGATATAAATCACACACATCTCAAAGGCTGGTTGTCAAACTGTGTTCAGAGGGCTGCAGATTGTCTTTTAGCTCATGTTGTCCAAGCCCAGAGAAAATGGACAGGCTGAAACTTGGTTAAATGGCAGCTACAATGAGGGAAAATATCAAAGGGCCACAAAATCTTTGGAGACAGGTAAAGTTCCCCCAAAAAGCGAGTGAATGCTGCTCAGAAAGCATAGGAGCCTTTACTGGGGCTTTGATGTGTGCTATCTGGTTCTTCCTAATGAGTTTGTGATGCTGTCGGGTGATTTGAGTGTTTTTTTCTATGCCTCCATGTAAGTCTGTTTAGGACTGTGAAGTACTCAGAAATGAGATCCAAACACTGCCAGACTCTTAATTTGGGGATTTCAGACACTCATTCACAGTTTTTGTCCCTCATCCCATTTGGGGCCTGTGATGGACAAGTGAGAGCCATGATATCCGTCTCCTGTCCCACAGCCTTGCCTGCAGCCCTTCCCAGCCTTTATTTCAGTTCTGCTACCTAGGAAAAGCACATTATCTGTTGTCCGCTGTGCTGTTCACATCTAAGTGGTGACCTTTTAGAGGAGTTAACAATTTTACTGAAGGAGGGGAAAAAAAGAAGGAAAAAAAAAGGTTTTTTATCTGATACTATCATTTTTAAAAGTTTCACTAATGGAGATTGTATGTGCCATGTTATTAACACTTGGGAAGATGGGTAAGGGCTGATATTTGAACAGGCTTTTACTCTTTTCTCTACAATGACAATGAACCCAAATTCCGGATTCTCATGCTACTAAAGGTCAATCAACTTTTGCAAAAAACCCCACAGGAATGGCCATATTGTCTGACACCATCTAGCACACAAACCCTTAGGGAAAAGTAAAACTGCACAATTATATATGACTTTTCCCCTAAGCCCCCTGTGGCCTGTCTGTTTAATAAGTCCAAAAAGCTCTCTGTTCTAACTATTTCTCTAGCCTTGCTTTCAACCCATGTAAGTCTGCATCCAGAATATCCCCAGGAAATGAATTACACAGGTCTACCACAAATTTTGTAAAGAACCAGCTCCTCTTGCTCATTTTAAATCTGACTCCTACTACTCTGGGGAGCTTGGGCTCTCATTCTTTGGCCCCTTGTTCTTATTTCAAAGTAGATGGTGAACACTAGATCCCTCTCTGCCCTTTCTGGATATTTATACCCACTTCTGCTACTACTTTTTCTTAATATACTTCTTAGCATTTTAGTTTTGGAAACTTCTGCTCCAGCCTCTCCTCCCTAACTGCTTGCTAAGCTGTGCCTTAAAAGATTTCAGGCAGCTTTGATTCTGTCATTTCTCTCAGATATTGGCTCCCTCCCTCAAGGGTTGATTGTATGCTCATAACTTATTTTCTTTCCCCCTTTTTTTTTAATTGTAATTATACTTCCCATAGGACAGCTGTTGTGTTTTATATACACAAAAACATCCTGAAAATTTAATGTCAGCATAGCAATGGGGAATTCAGAATCTAAATGCAACCATGCATTCATTTCCCTTCCACTGTTCATAAATTCTTACAATAACAAAAGCTTCCAAGTTGACTACCTTTAAGTCACCTCCTCTCAACTCTCCCTTTATTTTGTCATTAGCCAGGAACCGTATCCTGGTTTTTGGGGAAGGGAAAAGTCTTTTGTAGAGGAGGAAGGAAGAGGGGTGCTAGCTAGATTTTCTCTTCAATTTATTTTAAATGTCCTTTATATTTATGTGGCAGAAAGCAGGCCTGCTTTACACCACAGGCCAGGACAAAATATGCAGCGCTATTCCTTTCCCTTTTCTCATTTGTGCAAAACCAGGAGGGTGCTACATTATCCAAAAGGCAGAACAGACTTATCTGTCACTAGCAGAGCTTGGCTAATGTATGTTGCAGTTGTCCCAGGAATACTGCCTCAGCGATATAAATGTAATAGAGGCAGTACAAATGCATGGCATTAAATCAAACGTCAACTCTGACCTTTAGAGGTCAAAGAATCAAAAGCAGGGAGTCACAGATGGTCTTTTTGAAGCTCCCTGGAGATTTCCTACACCATGTCCAAGAAAAACTTTTGATACTTCAAGCACATTTGCAGACTGCGGGGTGCTGAGGGCTTATCCTTGCTGGCTCTTGAGGGAGCTGTGGGATCCCCCTCAACCCAGGGCAACAGCACCCCTCTCCCAAGAGACACCCCTTGAGTAGGGAGAAGTTTGTCCTAGCTGCAAAAGGGAGGAAGGAGGCTCCAGTTGCTGTGTTTTAGCTATGAAAGTAACACAGCTCCTTTTCCTGGACAGTTTTTGTCAGTCTTGTGGCATTTTGCAATAAGAAATAGCGGTGCCGTGAAGGAACCCTGAGAAGGAAGCTGGTGTTTTCAGAGCACATGCTGGGAAAGAGACTAACTTAGAAACGGAGTGGGGGGGGATCTTCAATTCAAGCAAATCCCTGGTAGAGACAACAGAAGCCCTGAGCTTGCTTTAACCACAGTATTAATCTCTTCTGAAACAATATGTGCTCCACGGACAGCAGCAAATCTTGAAGTACACGAATATTGCCTCAGCATATCTGAAAAAGAGAGAAATGGAGCAATGCCATACAGGAAGGACTCCCCAAACAAGGAGAGGTCTTGGGACTGAATTGAAGCTTGACCAAGAAAAGATCAGTTATCCCATCATCCCATCAACACACATCCCTGCTCTGTCCCACAGTGCTACCGAATATCATTCTCAGGGGCCAAACAATGGATGCCATCTCCTGCCTGGAGGGTGGTCCAGAGATCAGCATGGGTGGACCCAGGGCTGACATGGCAGGGGACCAGCTCCCTCACTGCAAAGTCACCCCCATGAGGGCACCGCCATACCCAGGTGTGGTATTTATTTCTTAGTTTCTCCACCGCCAGATTTCTGTCAGATCAAGAACCTGAGCTGGTGACACCCAGGACTGCTACCAGGGAAGAGTGAAAAGGTGTCACCGGAGCCAGCTGATCTCCGCTGGCATTGGCGCACCTTGTTATAGCCAGTCATGAAACAGGCATCACAGTAATATCAGAACAAACTGAAATGTGGGATTTCCCATGAAGTTTTCTCATCCAAGTGCAACATTAATTAAGCTTGACCCCGCTTAGCTTGTTGAAATAAGAGGTTTTGTTCCCGGAGGTGTCAGGTCTTTAGGCTAAACAGATTAACAGACAGGTAAGATACGAAATATTGCATGGCCCAAAAGGGCAAATACTCAGTCTGATGCTGACAGTGCCTTTCCAAAGCAGGTTAATTAAAGTAATAGTTTAGTTTTCTCCTTTTTATATACATTTGTTCAAAGAAAATTATTACTTTGACTATCTCCCTGTGTTTTCCTTAATTATGCAACCTATTACAACAAGGAACTAATTAGGAAATATATCTGGGGTTGGAAACCAACTGCATCAATGCATTTTCACAAAGGGTTTTCATCTTCTTGAGACAAAGATCGCTTTCAGCTATAATTAAGGCTGATAAACATGGTAAAGAGGAAATTAACAAAAATCGCAGTGTGCTGAGCAGCTCAAAGGGCTTATGAAAATATACTTTTGAAAATTAAAAAAAAAAATCAAAACACAAGTGAACACACCTCATGACATTCTTAATTATACCAAAAATTCATGGATTTTTTTATCAAATTGAGCATTCCCTCTTACGTTCTACAGTTTGATGTTTCATGCCATTTAATTGCTGCTGAGTAAGAGTGGAAGTCACTTTTCCATACACGTTAAGGGAAGCAGCAATCAGCAATAAATTCCTAGAAAATGGCTTGTACAGATCGTTTCCTTAATCAAGAGAACTCGGAAGCACTGCCTGATTTACAGCTCCTTTTTTTAATGCATGTTTGTCTTTTGGGAACAGGTGTCAGCACCCCAGGGTCTTGTCCCGGGTTCTGTCCTTGATTTATTCTCAAGCTGTGGACAAATCACTTAACCTCTTTCAAACTCCATTTGTCTCCCTATAAAATGGACATAAGAATTTCTTCATCTAAGTCCTGGGTTGAATCTGGCTATAGCAATGTTCCCTGAGAATCTAATACAAAAAGTGGGCTACCATACACATGACAAGTATTGAAATATGAGGGTGTTTCAGATGCCAGCCAGGTTCCCATGGGAACCTCTTTATTCAGTGCCCTTAAATAGTGAAGGATCTTATGCTGTGTTTAGCACTACCCATGAACTGTCCATGAAGAATAATCACTTAAGTTTATCCTGTAACACTACAAGGTAGGTTCAGATTGAAAAGTCTCTTAAAACTAGCAAAAAAAAAAAAAAATCCTGAAAATACCATCAGACCAGATGTTACAAGTCTTAGACAGGACATCTTCAGCATACCAGCAAGGGGCTTTCTGTTCCAGCTGATGACAAGGTGAGATCCCACCAGACATTTTCATCTCTCAGGTGAGCACCTTCTAGAAGACCATGAATCTTCCATATAACATTGTCAGCCTCTGCTCTCCAAAAACTTATGGACTGAATTTAAAATCTTGTATTTTTCATGTTGTCAGTCGTGCCAGAGTACTGTATATGTCACATTGGTGTAAGCAAAGAGATCCTGTAAAGAAGCAAGACTAATAGAATTAATGGGATGCTGACAAGGCCCATAGGCTTAACCAGCACCTCACCTACTGAGTCATTAACGGGAGTAACAAATTACACTCCTACAGGACCTCCTCCCCTCGCTGCACAAGCCTGGAAGAACATACAGATCAACTTCAAATTTAATAAAAAGGATAAATGCAAGCATCACCTTACTCATGGCTGAGTTTGAAATTGTTCTTAGCTCGCTGTAGGAGATGTTGCTGTCTATCCAGAAAGATAAGAGCAGATGGCTTCTCCACTGATGCTATAGAGACGGATCCCCTACTTTTTCCTTAGTAACTGTTGTTGAGAGGAGGGTGTAGTCACACTGCCTTGGGAGTAATACATTGAAATTTAAAATAACAATAAGCTAACCAGTTCCCCCGTTTGCTCTGTGGAAGCTGTACCTTCAGACAGATTGGCCAACCCAAGGGGCTATGAAATACTATTAGCTTCTCAGAGGGAAGATATAGTTACGCAAGTGCACTCTTCCAGGTCTCCTAGAGACTGCTTCTGCCAGTCAGTATGATGGTAGGGGTTAGTGGCTTTGTACAACATAGGTCAGAGACCAGAACTACACTCACTGTTGGTTTTGTCACAGCTTTCCAAGACCACAAGAAATATTGCCTGGAAGCATCAAGGGATTTAGGAGACAAAAAAGTGACAGTGCTTTCTGTCCTGAAGAGAATAGGCCAGAAAATAGCAGGTTTTTTGCTCTTCTAATAATATCAGTTGACAAGAAGGTTATTAACCACCCTGTTGAAACTGCTTTTCTCTGTCTATATTTAAAGGCTGCATGCGTTGATCAAAGGATGACATAATTAAATGTTCTTCAAATGTTCAAGCCACATTTGCTGAAAGCCTCATTTTGTTCTTGTTGTTTTTGCATTGTATTTCAAACAAATCATGAGCTGATTAATTATTTAGCAAGTACTAACCTCCCAACCATCCCCTGCACACAAAGTGACTCTGATTCAAGTAAATGTCTTTTTGACAAATGGCTTCAGCCTGTCTGATTTATCGACATAATGTAAATGGGGTACTTTTTGATAATGTGGCATTGGTTACAGACTTTTCTTTCTGTCAGTGGTCTTATATTCCAGTCTGCTTGCAAGGACATGCTGAGAAAGGGTTTGGTCTGAAAAGATGTGATCTATATCAGTTTGAAAATATGTGTCTTAACAGCCCCCATCCCAAAAAAAGCAATATGAGATAAAATTTTGGCTTCTCTTTTGGTAGTGAAAGTCATCTGCTGACTCTAAGGCAGGAAAATCAAGAATATCATTGCAGTTAAATGAGACTATTAAATTATGAACGACAAAATAACTTCTCAATTCATAAATCTCTTCCAGAGAGGCTCACAGAATCACAGAATCACAGAATGGTAGAGGTTGGAAGGGACCTCTGGCCATCTTCTAGTCCAACCCCCCTGCTAGAGCAGGATCACCTAAAACAGGTTGCACAGGATCGCGTCCAGGTGGGTTTTGAATATCTCCAGAGAAGGAGACTCCACAGCCTCTCTGGGCAGCCTGTTCCAGTGCTCTGTCACCCTCAAAAAGAAGAAGTTCTTTCTCATATTGAGATGTAACTTCCTGTGTTCCAGTTTGTGCATGTTGCCCCTTGTCCTGTCACTGGGCACCACTGAAAAGAGTCTGAAATGTAAAGAGTTTGCTCCTGTGGAGCGAAATTTTATGCAGGCCATGGTAGGTTAAATTTCACCAGCAAAGCCTTTCCTCCTCTTGTGCAAATGGAGACAGGCAGTCCCACCGTAGGAAGTCACAGCTGAGAATCTGTCCTTTTCAGTCTTGTTCCTGGGTTTTGCAATGCTATTGCCTCCACTGAGATAACGACCCTTTGCCCATGGGGCACAGCTTTCACAGCTGTGGGTGGGGTGGGGTGTGCCATCCAGCCAGCCAGCTACAGAGCTATTCTGACTCAAGCCTCAGGTAGGAGATCATGATTGTCTCCTCCTCCCGAATTTCAGACCACAGCCAGGGCATATGGCATTACATCTGAAGCAAATGTAATGCAGACGTAATTCTTCCAGCTTCCTGCCCTTCAGCCTTCTTCAACACCAGCAATCTCAGCTAAATCCATTATACTTGGAGACTGAGGGATTCCCAGTAAAAAAGAGCCATTGGCCTTGTGGAAGTCAAGGTCCCTGGCTATGGCAGTACAACTCCCTGTCATGAGATCTAATGGACTAGAACTACTCTACCTCTTGAGATATCTCACACAAGGTGGTCTTGGAATGAAAGAGATAACTCTTATGGTGTATTCATCTATGAGTTCACATCCGTGCTGAATGAGGTAGGAAAAGTATACAGCACAGTTGTGACTGTTGTATAAAGACTGTTGCATCAGCACCAATTTACTTGGCAAGTGGGAGATGAGCAACCTGGAGCAGCCTGCAGACCACATTGCTCCTTCCTTGCTGTGTCCTGTCAGGCTTCCCCAGCAATTCACCCCAGAGGGGTGAATTTAGGATTATATTGCCTGAATGACAACAAGGCAAACCTTTTCAAACAGGGTAAAAAATAACCTTCCCTTTCTGAAGACACAGACGAGCAATCTGGAGCTACCAATCACTTAAGGTGAATAGTTGAACCATCACATGTTTTGGAACATGCTTTCTAAACCTTCCAAATCCCCTCTGAGTGGATAGGTGTCTGTTTTGCATATGTAAGGCAGAAAAAAGGCCAGTCCATGAGAGACTGAATAATCTGAATAATTTATCTCATTCCTGGGCATGTGGCAGTGGGAACTTTTCAGCTCTTACTAAAATGAACCTGGTTTTAATTGAGTCCCAGACTCAACTCAAGTCAATGGAAATTCTGTTCCTTCTTAATCAGCTCTAACTTTTCTGCTTTTTCTCTTCCTTCTCCCTCACTGCTATCTTTGCATGGATCTCCCCTGATTTCTCAAAAGAGACCCTTGAAAGAGTATGACCATCAGTCAGCCCTCACACAGACTGTCTCAGCCATTCCTTCTCTCCTGTCTGGCGTCAGCACGAGGTCACACATAGGTGAAAGCAGAGCTCGCCTTTCACACCCTCCTTGTCATCCCTTTTCTCAGTCACTGCGAATCTCACTCCTGTGCTGCCCCTAACTCCAACCAAGGACCTGAGCATCTTCTTGCATACCTTAGATTCTGGCAGTGTCTAAATCTTGCATGTTGCTTCTGTCTTCATTCCTCAAAGTTTTTGCCTTTCTCAGCCAGTACTATCAGTAAAGTCCATCTGTCCCTGCTTACATCAGCATTTGTTCCCAGCAAATACAACCTTTTCCTACACATTCAGAAGGCTTCCAGAAAGGAACTGCTCCAGCCCTGGCACAGAAAACCAAGTACAAACCTTAGGAGGCCGCTGTGGTACTGAAGTTCGAGATGTTTTTAAGCAATTCCTTTCACTGTGTATGGAGAAGGTCTGACTCTCTTTATGTATCGAGAAGTGGGCTGGGCTCCAACTCCACACCACAGGTACATAACTGAAACTCCCCAGGCCCTGCTCTTCACTGACTATGCAAGGAGGCAAGTCCAAGCATCCTTGGGAAGGAGGCTGTTTGGATCATTCCTGACTGCAGGAGCCACAGGAGGAGCCACAGCTGAAAGCTGTGCTGACCCCAGCTGAGATTTCCTCCCTTGGTTTAGAGTCCTTTCCTTCTTGGGGGCAAGAAAACCTGACTTGGATGCACATTGTAGGAAAGCTGTTTATTTTGTCTTGATTGTAACCCATTGCAGTCCTCTTCCTCCAGCTGAACTAGCAGATGCAATTAGAAAAATAAAATAAAAAGAATGTATTTGATTTCCCAGACAAGAAAATATTTTAAAATTCTGTTACTTTGTCTTAAATATACAACCATGGGTCTCCAAACTTCTATTTTCTCTGTTCCCATCTGGAGCATCAGATCATAGAATAAATGTGCAAGGAAAATAAAAGTTTCTCTTAACTCCTCAGAACCTTATTTTTTAAAAAATACAAAAGGCTGGAAGGGGACTGGGCTTACTCTGTTGTCAAGGTACCAGTATTTTACAAGAACTATTGCCTATATGCATCCTAAGAGAACTGTGAATAAAAATACAGAATCTCATTCATACCCATAGGTGAAAAGATTTCAAGGTTTAACACGAAGCATCTCAGTAGCATGGCAACAAATTTGCTACCCTTTCTCAAAGGATTTTATTATTTTTATCAGCTACTGTTGCCTCAGGATGTCACTGTGCAAGGTACTGTGCAAACATGGAGCACGTTTCTGCTAGAAAAGATCATGTTAAACCAGATTCCAAAAGGCAAAGTATCAAAGGAAGGAAATGAGAGGGAAGCTGAGGCACAGAGAAGGGTGGTTAGATGTCCAAAGAGGAATCTTCAGCCAATGGGCTGCACCTTGACTCCAGAGCCCCTAAGAACCAGCCGAGGACCAAAAACATGAGAGCATCCTTCCTCTGTCAGGCAGACAGGGCAAGTATGAGAAAACCTGCAGCAGATTTCCCTTGTCCATGAGATCTGTTTGGCCATTGTTCTGTTTGTCAATTTGAATCTAAGGACATGAAAGATCAGACCACTGGGAATAACAGTCCAACCCCTTGTGCAGAGGCTGCAGGGAGACCAGGCAAATTCTCCTGGGGGACTACCTGGGGGTAACAGTGGAAGTTTTTTTTGGGGGGTTCAGAAAGATGTAAAGCTGTACCTCAGCAGGGCAGTTTACTGAACCAAGACTCTCTCCAGCTAGTGGAAATGTGCTCATTTTCTGCCTCTGGGCTTGGGATCACCTGGGGATGCCTGTTCTAGGCCTCATTTTTTCTGACATTACAAAGTTTAGATACGTGGACTGCTGCTGAAAATTGTTCTATAAGACACACGTAGCATTATTGTTGAAAACATGCTTTTAAAGTATTGAAAAGGGTTCATAAATGGCAGGTGATCTTCTGCAGGTGGAGACACAAGGGATGAGGATTTCCTGAAGTTCATCCATATGCTGGTAAAATAGGAATAAAAAAACCCTTTCACTACAACACATGAATTCAACTGATAAAGGCAGAAAAAGACACAGAGTTGGCAGTGCATTTGAATCACAGATTTTCATTCAGACCTATTTTTATGAATAGGATGGGTTATTCTCTTCCTTAATGATTTAAACTTAACCGGTGGAGAAGCATTTTAGCATGCAAACATCTTCTGGAAAGCAATAAACAACCCCTCCTTCCATATCATTTACATCTGAGAAACACATCCCATTAGGTCAGGACAAAAAAAAAAAACATAGAGAACAAGCTCAAAATGTACTGCTAGTTCTGAGATATGTGCTGTTGTTCTTCCTAATTATTCTTATAGTTGCAAACATTGTTAGTTGCAAATGTCTCTTTCCCTGGAGTACAGAAATGAGAAGCAAGTCTATTTTGAACAAAAGCAAAAAAACCCCAGCAGCTACTATATATGAATGATGCTTTTTTTCTTGGATTCCATCTGCATGTATTGGCAGCATTTCCATAAGCACTTTTTTTTCTTTTTATTTCACTAATTTTCCATTGGGAAAAGAATACAACTGAATGGGTCTGAGTGCCTTAACAGGGCTGGAGGAAACTCTTCCTATATTCCTGTCAGATAGAGACACTGAGGGAAAGGTAAGCAAGTACAGTTCTGTTCCACAGGTTGAGACAATAATAGCTTGACTGAACTTAAAATGCATTTCTTGTTTCTGTACAGGCTCAGCTCTAAAGATGGCAGGGGCACAGGAACATCTAACCATCTCTGAATACTGTCTCCAGCTGTTAGTTTTTAATCTTGTCCTTATTTTCTACTGGTCACTGTCTTGCCAAAATGGCAGAAAAGTTATTTTACCAGGAAGGAACCTGCAATTTGGGCTCTGAATGACAATTTTGGAAGCTTCCACTTTAGAAGCGAAAAGGTTAACCTACCAGAGAAAATATTTGTTCAATCTGGAAAGATGTCACTAGATGTTTTGAGGACTGCTTCTATTTCAAATGAGTAAACTGTGTACAGTGATCTGAGCCTTTATAATCTTTTCTTGAAATGACATATGCTATTAAAATCGTGATGTAAAAGACTTGAGGGCTTCTGTCATTGGCTCTCCACTTATGGAAAATGAAGGTGCTGTTCCTTGTTCTTTAAAGAAAAGCATCATTAAACTGTTCTAACATCTTGCAGATCGTACTGCAATTCTTTCACTCCCCGAATTAATGGCAAAATGAACAAGGGCAGTTTTAAAAAAAAATCCAACTAGGATCATGCAGCATAAGATGCACTTTATTTCTTTGACAAGCATAGTTTATTTTTAATTATTTCTTTTGCTTTACAGTACATTAATAAATGCTCTGGAGTATATTTAGTGTAAGTAATGAAATCTTAGTAATACAAAGCTTCACTACAAGCTTCTGATGCTTGCTGACAAAGAGGCAGGGACCTTGGGGGAGATTTTGTTCATGAAAGATACTTCCATGAAAATTAGCAGCCCATAAATTAATGAGGTTGTCCCAGAAGGGGGGGATGCTGCTCCACAGTATGAGCTCCCTGAATTTGGGATCCCTTTCCAAACTAATATACAGACTTTTTTGAAATTCAGCAGAGAAAAAAACTGACTCATCCTCATCCCATCCTGAAGGAGGATGTCAGACTGCAGAGGCAGCAGAAGGTAGACCCAGAGTGGTGTCATGAGCTAAAGCACCAGCCTCTAGAGCACCAGCATCAGTGACAGCCAGTGCCCATCAAGGCCTGATTATAGCGATAGCAGCAAAATCCCCACAGCTTTCCTACAGGGATCCCGGCACAGCAAACTTGCTGTTGGAAGAGGAGAGGCTCCAGGGTTGCCCAGCCCCAGGACCTGGGATATCACTACTCTGAGGTGACCTCTAGGACAGAAATCTCCAGGATTTCCCTGCCAGATCCCATGGCACACACCTTCAGTCACTGTTGACTGCACATGCCAAGGGATGGAAAACCATTACTACTCAAGACAACCACCTCCTGCCAACTGCAGCCTTCCTGGCCTCTCCCCAGCAGAGGAGGAGTAACAGGAGAGAGGGCTCTCTGAAGCACGGGGAACACACACTGAAGCAAGTGTTGGCAGTAATTTGGACAGCCCACCCATGTAATAGCACACCAGTTCGTCTTCCTTCAGCAGCAATCATGGGATGCCCATGGGATGAAGGGAGGGAGATTGCAGTAATAGAAGGAAAATGAAAAGGAGATGAAGAACAAGTGGGAGAACAACTCTGCTGTTGAATTTCTAGTCACAAGGGAGATTAATTATAGCCTCCTGCTTAATGCAGACAGCAAGGCACTGAAGTCAAAATGGAAACTGAAGCTGGATAGAGCCATCAACAGGCACACCAACCTCCTTATCTTCAAGCTGACATGATTCAATTTCCACCAGCGCGATGGAGGAGTTTAGCACACCTCTGTGGGGATGGATGCACCTTCAGCTTAACAGCCATTCCTTCGGCTGCAAGACTTCCTCTGCACCCGCCTGCTTTCAGCTCCACTTACACAGGTTAGTTCTTGTGCTAAGACAAGTCAGGGTTGTATTTCAGGGTGGAAGGCCAATTTTAAATCCCTTCAGCTTATATTTCATGATCCCTGGGAATCTATTTAATTATAACCTCATCCACTGAAGACCGGTGTTTGCGCAGCACCTAGCGTGTTCAGCTTGTCGTCCCTGAGCAGATATCCTAGAAACTACCATGTGCCAGCGGCAGCAATGACAGTACAAGCTAGCAATTCTGGTATGAGTTTCTGAAGAGTTCAGAGGAAAAATTCAGTTGATGGCATAAACTTCTGCCAAAATGCCTTCTTACCTGCCTCCCTGTAAGAACTGCAGAGGCTTTCTGTTACCCCGCTTCATTCCCCTGTGACAAGTCTGTGAAAGGGATGGTACAGTCAATTATCTAACTGAAGAGTATCCATCCTCCATCTCCCTCACCAACCAATTCAGTCTGATTTCTTGAAGTGCATGAGCATGATTCCTCCCTAACTGCAGTTAAAATCAGTCACAAGGAGAAGGCAATCACTCAAGTCAAACTCAGAGCGAAGACTTTCCTACACTTCATAAGTTCCAAGGCAGCAAAGTGTCTGTTTGAAAAAAAAATAAAAAATAAGGAAGTCCTCTTAACTGCATGATAGTTCAGAGCAATCACATTAGAAAATCATTTTCCCTGTCTGGCAGCTGCCAGTTTTCTACCAGTCAGAAAGTAGAAGATGCAGAATTAGCTCCTTAATGTCTGCTGTTAAAATATTTCCATCCAATATTTCTCATACGAGCAAGAAGTCTCCTCGGCTCTCGGTTTATTTCACTGAGACATGGACCTGACTAATATCTCTGGCAAGTGTTGTGGCATTGAACAGACTGCAGTGCGAGAAGGGCTTTGAAGGCAGGAGATGACAGCGAGAAGAGATACTTTGCCTTCATCTTTCGGAGAGAAAAATATGTGTGTGAAGCAGCAAATTGTACAGAGCACTTTATTGTGTAAGATTCCCTGTCTAATTCCAGCTTTTAAAATGATTTACATGACCTACAAGACCACATGTTTTTTTCTTATTTCTGATTTTGAGGTAATTGTGTTTATGTTTGAGGTAATTATGCTTAAAGTGTAAATACTGTCCTTTATATAACTTCTAGAAATAAAAATACTGTATAACAAAAAGTCAAACAGAAACAGGCTAAGAGACATCTTTTCCATGGAAGGATATAACACCCAAGAGCCAGATTCACAGACTCTGGGAGACCAAAACAGCCAAATTTTGCTCCTCTCCATAAATCTTGTTTGTGTCACGGTATCAACCCTAAGAGGACTGCTAAATACTGTTGAATAGCAGGTATGGATTTCCCTGACATAGAAGACAACCAGCAAAGCTCCCATCCACCTCGTCCCTACACACACCCCTCTCTGAGGTGCAGCTGTGGAGGAGGAAGAGGCACTGCAACAGATGTGAGGCTGTGAGACACTGTGTATTAATTAAAATAGTGTATTCCCCTGAGGGGACTATTTTAATGTGAGGGACGCTCATGTCATTAACGTCTCTCTGCTTTCCAAACAACATCCTTCCCAGCACAGCCCTTTCTGTCCCCTACATAAACAAGATCCCTTCTGTCCACATAAACAAGGTCCTCCAGCTGTTGTTTTCCTGTCCTCAGACCACAAACCATCTCCAAGGTCTCAGATCATACTGTGCAGATACATATTTAGGTGGGAGGAAAATTAAATACAAAACATAGTTTTCCACATTAAAGTGCATCTAGACATACCACAAACAGACTCAGAGGCACCTGAAGCACTGTGCTGGAGAAACATGGTGATGTTTGGTAACTTCCAAATGAAGCACTACTTCAGTGCAGGTTATACATGCAGGTTCCTGACACAAATTCGGCAAAAGCAAAACCACTGTGCCTGAGCCGGGGCTTGAATCCTGCGTCACAGGATATAGCCAAGGAGGAATTTGGAAACAGAAGATGATGCTGTGATGAGCATCTCCAAGTCCCAGGCATAGGTAACCATACTGCAATTCTATCTAACAGAGCTCCTGCTCAGTGTCCTACCACTCTATTTGTCAGTGCTTGGCTTTTGGAGAGCTTCTGTGAGAGACCTCTCCATGGCGACATGCAATTAGCTCTGAAGTCCGGTCCCAGTTCTCTGTCTAGCTGGAGAAAAGATGAGCCCAGGATGATACTGGTTGAATGATATTTGGTGACTCTCATATTCAGTGAAATTTAGCAGCAGGGTGAGAAATTTAGTTGATTCCCACTGGACTAGTAATGCATCCAGTATAAACACGGTTTTAAATCCTGCTGTGACTTTCTGAATAATGATACATCAAATACTTTTTTTGTTTGTTTTTAAACAGTATTTATCCATCTGGTATTTGGTTTTAAAAGGAAGCAAGAAGCTGACTAAAATTCAGAGGCTTTCAAATTTGTGATTTAAATTCCATAAAGAAATGGAAGAGTAAAGATCGTCTGTAGGCCATACAGTTAAGCTTAAAAGCTTTGCATAAAAGCAATAGCACAGTATCACATTGTTGTATTATATACTACTAGAGCAGTGCAGTCCTCCAGTCAGGAAAACTGAAGAACCTTCTTTATCATAGCTTGGTCTATTGCTGATACCTATATGATAAAAGAAACAGTGTATACACATGATTTGAAGGAGGCAATTAACTTCCTCCTGGAACTGCTAGGAAGAGATTGTACCCCCATCTGCTTCAACCACAGCCTACATTTATATCTTGCAGCTGTTGTTCTTAGTCCTTATCTCAGACAGTAAAGAAAACTGAGTCTGAATAAATCCCCTCCAGTTCATAATTTAGAAATATATTATGTGTTCACCACACACTCAGTAAGAGGATTCCAGTGTAGCCTGATTGCTCTTGCCATCATTTGAGCAACAGGTCAAAGATTAAGCATTCCAGATCTCAGACTTTCTACTTTCTAATTCTGCCACTGATTTATTTTACATCATAATCTCATTTCTCTGCCACAAAGAGAAGTTGCCCCTGACTAAATCCATCCTTCTAAAGCCTTTTGCAGTTCCCTCATCCCAGACTGTAAAGCAGACGTGAGCGTGTGTATGTGTCTACAATAAGACAAGCGTGTCATTCGAAGATGACTTTTCATGGTAGACCCCTGGCCTTGCTAGCATCCTTGCTTCAGCTCACTGTGCAAAAAAAAAAATGGTCTGTGCTGTCTCTAGAGAAGACCTGGATTTACAGTATTTTAACTCCAGTCACTGGAGAACAGTGAGCATGAAATTCGTATCAACCAAGATGTAGCAATAACAAACAGGATGTCTTATACAACTGTGATTTTTCTGCCTGGCTTTCACAGTGCTGTCTGATGGGTTGGCTTTTTTTCTTTTTTTCTTTTTTTTTTTTTTTTCCCTTTACAAATATATAGGTGGAGGTGTCCAGGAGCAATCTGAATTCCCCAAGTTCCTGAGCGCGGTCAGGTGCTTAAACATTTGAATGACCTCCAGCAGAGAAGTGATTAAATTCCCCAAAGGAAAATGTACCTTGTTATGCCAGGTAAAGAGACAATATGATTGGAAAGTTGACACCAAATTCTAGGTTCCTTGGTTGCCATGATACCTGACTGATAATGCTGTCATTTTCCCTGTTTAAATCTAAGGCTTGCTGCTCACCTTCATCAGCACTGGTATAATTTTTGTTTTCTTCATTTCACTTAGGAAACAACTTCAGCATTTATCACCTCATTCATTGCACATGGTTGTAGACCTTGAAAATCTTGCTGTACTCAGAGGATCTAAATGTGTTTTGAACAGTGTCTCAGTGCCATTCAGCCTGAAAGGCAGGCAGAAATTATAGGCACCAGGAATATATGGAACACTGGTATTTTACATGTGTATGTCTATCCTCATTCAATCAAAGAATGATCATTGATTACCATAATCTTACTGCCCACCCTGCAACAACCAGAGGTGTAATATGGTCTCTGTTTCAAAGAAAGGGAAACTAAACCACAGGAACAATTTATGGCATATGAAAAGTCTGAATCAATACTGTAACTGAATTCTAAATTGGTAGCTTTTAGTCCATAGTTATATTTTAAAAAAATCAAACATTTCAAAGAAAATTATATAATATTGAGAAACTGAGGGCACTAATATGTGGTTTATAATGTCTTAATATAAAAATTGATGATGTTCAAGTGAAATATTTCCCTAAAGACCATTATCAAAACACCAACATGGGAGAGAAGAAGGGAGGAAATGAGTGGGGGTTTTTCAAATGTGTATAATGCCCCAGTGTATTGGCAAGACAGAGATGCAAAAAGAGTGTTTCATGCAGAGCTGAAAGAGGGAAGATGCTTGTCACAGAGCAATGGGATGGCTAGGGGAACCCACAATAGCTGAGTCACTGGGCATTTAGAGACCGGGAGGCCATCCATTGGTCAGAAGCAATAAACAGTATCTGTCGTCTTTCCTGCAATGGGCATAGATAGATAATGAGATTATCTCGGGCAGCAGCTGCCAGTGTGAGCCTTTGATGGCAAAGATGGCACTGGACAGAATTGCATGTAGACTCAAACTATCTACAACACCTTCCTCTGGGAGGCCCTAGACTTGTCTCCAGTAGTCCTCAAAACTGTGATTAATAAGTGTCACTGCTCATTTTGCTGCCATGGCTGCTGAGTAATAGGAAGGTTAAACGATTTGTGCAGGATGGGACAGTATTTTAGCTCACCTCTGATGCCTTTTATGCACATGATTGCAGCTCCAAGAGCTTCTTCTCTGACATTCTTGGCCCCTGGATCCCTCCTGGCCTACCCTTACTTCGTGTGAGACTTCATCTTTCACTAAAGTCCAAAGTCAGGAGGACACCAAGACCACTGGAGAGGGGATCTGTAAGCCAATCATATCAGTTAACTTCAAAGCACAGAATCAATAAGGAGCTCTCAGGAGCTCCTGCCAGACATTCACCCCATCAGCTGCTCCTTCCCTCCATGTAAGCAGAGTTGGCAGCAAGTGAGCTGTGACAAGATAAAATGGTACATGAGCTCCATGTCTATGCACCAACAGAGTGGTCATGCTGGACAATGAGGTCTCCAGCTGAGTCACAGGAAAGATTCATCTCCTACACAGGTGAGAATGAAGGAATATGAGCTGGAGCCAAAAAATACCCTGTATGACTCCACATTTCAGCACTCTTCTGAATCAGATACATTATCTCCCTACTCATTTCGCGCTCTCTTTTTTCGTACCCAATTAGGACCTCATTAACCATCTACCTACAGTGCTTCTAGTCTCAGCCATATTTAGCCCCTCATTACATGACACACAGCTTGGTAATCATCACTGCAGGGGGATCTGCAGATGTTCTGCAGAAAAATCCGGCTCCTCCAGCCATAACCCTGAGCTCTCCTAGAGATGATGTCTTTGTTATGATTTTGTATATACGCAAACAGCCGCAGGCAACATAATCCATTTTCGGGTTGTATTTCCTTGATGACAGAAGTGCAGCCACTTCTGCTGCTGGAGGAAGGAGCATATGACTGGGGATACTGGAACATCTTTCCATTTCTCAGTACTCATGTTTCCCAACTCATCATTTTTCTACCTCATCTACTTAGACTGGTAGCACAGCTTTATGGTCCTTCCCTTAGTTTCTACCAGAGCATCTAAGTGCTGTCTTTTAGGAGCACAAAATTGAACAGTTCTTCAAGTTGAAGACAATGGTGATATGGACCATGTTCTATCATTGTACAGGAGCTCAAGGGAGAAAATAGGACAAGTTCTGGAGAATTTCTTGGCCTAAAGTGGGTCAAAACTGTTCGCCATTTTATTTTTCTAAAGGAACGAAATGCAGGGTATAGTAATTGAAATAAACATCCTGAAGTCTGTGCCAGCTGTTTGCTTGGAGATCTTCCACAGTCATTGATCATCCGTTCCAGGAATCATACAGTTAGAAAGAGAAGATGAGAAAGCCTAAAGCCCACAGATGAGCAACAGCTGCCAACATTTCTCAAGACCTTATGTCAAAATACGCTCATTTATCACCACATATGTGAATGACATGTATATCAATCTGAAAATGAAGCCTGCTTCATGGTCAGGAGATCAGCAGAGAGGCACCTCGATTTCCCAGGAAAACTCCAGTCTACATACATGTAGTGTTGGCACTCATTATGAACTCCTTCTCAGTGAGGGGTTTCCTGGAGAAACATCAGGCATAAAGCTATTGCTCTGTGACACGTACACCTAAACAGACAGTAAAACACAGTATGATACAGAGACGGTTCTTTACTCCCAGACTGAATTGGAAGACCTCGCTTCCTGCATGCACAATAAGAAACCATCACAGCTTCAGAGATCAACTCTGCTCACCGAGGTACTGAACCCTGGACCTCCAGAGATTTGTCTCATGCAAGCCTGGCCATGTCCAGGGGGGGAATACAAGATCTGTCTTTTTCTATTGCTGCTGTCTGTATATAGCAGCTGTTCTCTGAGGTGATGTATCAAGGGGAAAAAAGAATACAAACTGGGGGAAAAAAAAAAAAAAGATAAAATAATAGATATATACGGAACAAAGGAAAAAGGGGATAATAATTAATAGATCATTATTTAATCAACAGAAAGCTGACTATATTTTACAGCCACAGAGTTACATTACACAATTGGTTCTTGGGGTTCTTAGAATCACAATAAATCAAAATATGATACAATATCCACCTGAAAAAACATCATTAGAACAGATACCAGTGTAAATACATGTGAGATAGCCAATTTACACTAGCTAATCTGCTTTACAATAGTCAGAATCACAGGGTTAAGGAAAATCCTTGAGAATGCAAAATAGGGATTACCCGTGGATAGCAAACATTTCTGTCCTGCCCCCACACGCAGGGCAGCTAACCTGAGAGTCAATTGCCACAACTCCAGCAATTCATGAATAATGTATTATGGTATGAATTATTCAGGAGAGTATGGGTTAATAATGCCAGTACAAACCAGGAGAGACAGCCCCACATTCATCATTTGCTAATGTTCAGCCTTGAGCCAGACCAGAGTGGGAGACATAAGATAAATGACAAAGAGCCAGACAGGTTCATAGTTAAAAACATGATAACTTACCACAGTCTTCCACTGGTGCTGAGCTGGAAAGGAGGGAAGATGATTTATTGACATTATCTTGGTTTATTTTTGTTTAAAAGCTTGCCAATGGAGAGTGAAGTGATACTGAAAAAGATCGTGCCAGGTCCTGGTAGGAGACTTGATATATCCTTCTAAAATAGAGTTAGCAAACGTCTCTGTGCAGTCTTTCAAGCAAAATGGTGAGCAAGGAGGGAAATGATCTTTAACTGAACAGTCTTTTACTGATGCTGTCACCTCTGTGGGGTACATACAAGTGGAGGGATGAGAAAAACCAGTGAAATGGGTTAGTGTGAGGGCACTCTAAAGTCAAACCGTTCTTCAGTGTACCAAGCTGCAGATGTGGTATCATGGCATCCATGACTTTGGTGTCCGTGTCAATTGTTGTGGTGAAATCCGTGTCTCCCAGCATCCAGAAGGAGATCATACTTGACAGGCTATTGAAGGTAAACCGAAGGGAAGTGAAGTGAGCTTGGCATCAGGCAGACCTACCCACCAGCAGAAAGTTTTACAGTTCACTTTTGCTTCCCTCAGAGTGAACTCTTGGTTTTCTTTAAAATAGTTCATATAAACTCCTTAGACTCCAGACTTACCTTAGAACAACTCCTCAAAAAATGACACAGGTCCTAGGGACTCTTTTGTAAAAGGGGGTGCACAACAAACATTTGTGAGTGAAACTGCTGAGAAATGGCTAAGTAAAAGGCCTTAGCCTCGGTCACACAGGCAGAGTATGAGGAGACAGTCTGAGGTGGAAAAACCTCCTTTGACTTTGGCTTTCTTGGTAAGCCATCTCCCAGTGCCTGGTACTGGGGGCAAGCACAGGCTAGGAAGGCAAGCCAGAGTCAGGAGACAAATTAGTGGGGAAGAAGATGTAATACATTCCTTAAGTCCCAAGATGACATGATATGGAGTAATACAAAAACCCATTTTCTGAAGTTGAAGCCTTTTGGGAATTTTGTTCTTATTACTTTTTAGAAAAGAAAAACATATCTAATTTATCTTGTTCTGTTCAAAATATCTGATTTATCTTGCTCTGTCCAAATACAGCAAAAGGTTTATGTAAATTCCTTATTTTCAGAGGTGTCATCTGGCTTTGCTTTTTATTAACTATTAATACGTTCGTCTAGGGAAAAAAATTAAATTCCTTCCTTGGCAAATCCTCCGGAAGTAGAAAGTTAAACTGGAGGAATTAGAGCTAGTATTGTCTTCTGGGGAATCTCATCAAAGCAGATCCTTTTCCTGGGCTAACTTTCATTACATAAAAGCTTTTTTGTACTTTCCACAGCCACAGTAGGAAACAGGCAAAGCAATAAAGTGAGTACAGGCACTGACCATCGAATCAGAGCTTACACCTAATCCTCTCTCTGCACTGAGAGGCGGGGAGGAAGGGAGGTCAAGATGCAGTTTTGTAGTCACTTGCTCCCTTGTTTTAATTTGAGTGATAACCTGGAACTTTCTGTTTTGAGAAATGTGAGCTATTTGATTCTCTGTAAGAACTTTCCTGTGTAACCCACAGAAACCCAGCTATCCCCGTCCTATTCAGCTTCATGGCCCCACACTCTCAGTGTCCTTCAATTTAACCACTTTGCTGGAGTTTCCCATTTCAGCTCTTGTTTCCTTGCAAGACTGGTTCTCCTTCCATTTTTGGCTAAGCTGTCTCACTTTCTTCCTCCACACACATGCACCTCTTTCCATAGCAAACCGGCCATTTTCTGGACCAACAATTAGTTCCGTGAGGTTTCCATGTGGATGATCTTCCTGCTTTGTCTGTCACATATCACTACAACAGTGTCTGTATTGCCAAAATAATCTCCACATCTCATGCCTGACCTTTCTCTTTGTTCTGATGAGAGGGGCAGAAAAAAATTAAAGGGCAATAAAAAAACATCTTCTTGTGTCTTTCTTGCACACTGGATGCCTTCTTTTCTATTCTTGAATCCTTTCTGTGTCAGAAATTCTGTATTGCTGTGATCTACAATAAAAGATCCATTTTCAGCGCCTGTGATGTGACTCTATTTCAGTCTCTCTTCCTTTTCAGTTCACACATTTTGTCCCCTTTCTTCTTGCCATTTTTGCAACAAAAGGAAGTCTCTGTGTTATATCAAAGCAAGATCTTCCTAGGGAACCATTCAATTGACTTCCTTAAAGCCTCACATTCTGAGTGCTGCATGCAGAGGCTCTTTGAAATGTACTGACACTAATATTTTAAAAGAGTTCCCTTTCCCCTTCTCTCCCACTGGTTCTGGTCAGGGAATCTGGACAGTGTAAGGACTTGGATATTTTCCCTCTTCCCTTTGTAAACAGCTAATAGGGAATAGGGCTCAGGTGTGCAAACCTGCAGTAGGCGTTGAACAGAAACGAGACACAAGCCTGGATCCAAATATTAGCAATATCTGGAGAAGACTGGATCAAAACCCAGCAGCAGGGAGAATTTTCTCTTGCTTTGATTGTCAGGAAACACGTGTGCTGCCCCTGTACTAAAGTATCAGTCTTTGGTCCATTTTGCTTCCCAAAGGCAATAAAAGTACTCAGCATTTGGTTCTGCGACACTGGAGTAGAAATTAGATGGTTCACAGGAACTAGAAGAAACAGGACTTTGGGCTAAACTCCAATTGCCATTTTTATAAGTCTTGCTGTAACTGTAATGATTCCCTTCCACTGGCACATATTCAACAGTGAATATTCAGTGTGAACATGCCCTGCCTGCTGAAGGTCTTGTTTTTATAAGTCAATCCTTTTGGACGGGTGGATGAATGCACTCTCCTGAGCTCTGGGTGACAAGCCAACAGTCATGGCCTTTGCCTATACAGGAGACCCTGAGGCAGACGAGGTAAGCCCCTCTTCTCCTACTGAGGTTACCACCGCACGGGGTTACTTTTGGCTGTAGCCAGCAAGTAGAAAAATAAGACTCCCTCTTACTCTGAAGAGAGAGAAGATGTCATGTCCAGGAATGTGTGTGTGTGTTTTAATATCAAAAGAAATTAAACTAATGATGCAAAATGAATACGAAAATTTGCAACAGAACAATTTGATTGTTCTGGGAAAACACATCTCCCATTTTTAATCATGGTAATTAATTTCAAAGATTAAGAGGATTCATAGATGAAAATAAAGCATTAAGATTAGAAGAAGGATATGCATTTTACTGGGCATTTGGGTATTCATAGGATTTTTTCATATTAATTTTAAAAGCATAGATGATGAAGATATAAAAATAATACTTAATACTTGCATACTGTAGGGCTTTTCATCTTCAAAACATTTTGCACACATTACCGCAGTTGCAGAAGACTTGCGAAGAAATGGATTTCACTTTATAAAAGTAAATTATTCAGTTGCCTCCATATCAAACTTCAGACAAAAGACATCTCTGCCATTCGTGTCAAGTTACTCGTAAGTATTAAACTGGAAACAGATGTACATCAAGGAAATTTACTATTGAAAAAGAAAAATCTAGCTATCTGAAACTATAAAAATGAGGTCTTAAGGAAAGGGAAATAGATATTCACACATCTTCATGGGTCAGACAAGGTGACGTTCATTCCTGTGCACAAAGGTTTGAGTGGGATGTAATTGGTGCATAGATCCTATCTGGCCTTCCGATGACTTTCACCCACAGCATCCAAATAAATGGATGTACATCAGCTACTGCACCGTTCATTGCAAAAACAACCCATCTTTCTCCTTGGCTCATCCCAGCCCAACCATGAAAGTACACAACCTAATGGGCATGCAGACCGCTTCACGAACAACTGAGTTTCTGCTCAATGTGTCCTAACTGCCACAATTTGGCAGCCTCCATTCAAGATCTTCCCCAAATGTTTTCATTCCTGGCTATGACTTGCAAAGATCAATGTCAAACTGCCTTTTGTGCCATTCACAAAGCAAGTGGCAGATGTTTCCCTCCCATACCTCAGCGACACTGGGCTTGCCTTCCCATTCTGTTGTCATGGTGATTTTCAATGTTTTGTGAATAGAGCAATGGAGGCAAGATGTTGCCCTCAAAAGTGCCCCTTTCACTTTTTATGAGTCCCTTGATACCTAAACTTCCTCATAACCTGGAAGAGGAAGTGCTGACTATGGTATCACTACACTCGTCATCTTTGACCTCAAAGTACCCCTTTCTCTAACCCAGCCTTAATCTCATCCCTGAGCTCCCTGCTGGAGCAGCTGCTGTTGGCCTCTCTGGAACACCCTTGCTCGGGTCGAGATTAGCACTCCAGTACACTGAAATAATCTATCTGCATCCTTCAAACATAAATTGCATGTCAAACATCCTGTAATAACTACAAATCACTGGGAGTACTCTGCTGGGGCAGTGCCTGAGCCCTGACCTTGGTCAACCACCGTGGTCCATCAGAGCAGCACAGCTCACAGTGCTACATGCCATGCAGCCTCATGCTCTTGCAGTACCACCTGGTTCACAAACACAGATCCTGGAGAACAGCTGTGAAGACAGCATCTGGTAAAATGTACGAGCATGTAGCTTAAATAACCAAGAGAAAAAAATGCACCCAAACCCTTTAATTGCTTCAGTCTCTAAAGCACAAGGAAGAAAAGGGGAGAAAGAACCAGCATTCTGAACTGCTTAGTTACAGGTATGGATACATTTAGCTTATTGCGTACACTAGTCTGTGCTTTCTAAAATCTCTCCTGATTAAGAACTGAAGCAAATTACTGCTGAAGAGCTCTTATCTACGCTGTATTATAAGAAGTCAGCAAAAGACTGATTCAGCCCTGATGGAGAAGAAGTGCCTTGCGGCTCTGCCTGAGTGTGCGAGCGGAAGGCAGGTTCAAACAGGCTGGAATAATTATAATGAGTTGTTTGCAGTTCTGCTTGGCTGGGAGGTGTTTGTTGTCGTGCTTTTTTAATTGCTAAGTCCTTCTGTAATACGATTTACTTTCATTTGATCATTACAGTCACCGATGATATTTAGAAAGAAAGAGCTTGTGTGAGATGTGGTGACTACTGGAACAGTTACTATCCAGTGAGCAGAATAATATGCTGTGGAAAAAAGAAAATTCAAAAGGGGTTGCATCTATGAGATGCGAATATAAAACCTCATTGCAATAGTTAAAGACAAACCCCTCAAGCACCTGGAAGTTAGCTGGTGCCACAGTGCACTAACTCTAATTTGATCACATTTGCCATATGCAGAGAAAATACACAACCCAAACCAGGATTCCATCTACCTGCTGCTTTAAAAGGTAGTGTAATAAATTGCTCTGCACTGCAAATGGTTATGTGCCAAATGAGCCAGAAGGGAGCATCTGAATTGCGGGGTAGTGGAAAATGGAGATTTGGCAACATTTTAAGAACATTTCACAATAAAGCCTAAAAGCCACACTCCTACTATCATAAAGTTTGCTGACTAAAAAAATAACTTGTCTTAACTGAAAAGTGAGAACAGCTAAAAGGTACGTGAGTATGCATGCACATAAATCACATATACATATCCACTCAAAGACACTGTGCAGGTATGGATATGTATTATAGATATATCGCCAGAAAATTTTTCTGGACCAGAAAAAAGGTGATAAAAATAAACACATAGTTCAGACTAATTTAAGAAAACTGCTAAAAGAAGGAAAATAACAAACTGTACCAGCAGTTTATGATGTTTCCTGCTCTCTTCTGTGACACAAATGAGTTTTTGAGGGTTTTGGTCTAATGTTTCCAAAAGATCTTAAGCTTGTCATGGGATGCTGACAAGCATTTTCTGGACCATGTTAGGCTGGAGACACAGGGTGTGTGTTTGTCCTCTCTAGTCCTGTCTAGCCCAACAAAAGGAATCCTAACCACAGCGTTAATTTATTATTGCAGGACAATACTCTCACAAATGATTCTGGAAGAGCAGAATTGTTTGATACATATTTTTTCCAATGTTCAGGGCAACAAGTCAGGGACATCTTTCTAATCTAATATTAATGTTCCAGGACATTAAAAAACAGCTATTTAAAGTTCAGCCTTTTCAAATCAATAAGAACAGATCACTTACACTCAAGAGTTTTAGCTCTGAATCAGAAATGTACCCTAGAATGTGACAGCAAGCACAGCCCATCAAGACGCAGGAGCAGAGCCAGGAGTGATGATTCAGCCTTGGCCACAGCACCCAAATTCTGACACCCTGGAGAGGGGTCACGAGTACCACCAGGGTCAGGGCAAATCCCCTGTTCAGTGAAAGGCGCAGGGGAGAAATGCTTCCTTCTTCAGAGAGAAAGCTCAGGCCTGTCTTGAGTTTTGTTGACAAGGGCAGGATTCCTCTCCCTGCATGTTACCTGTCCGACATTTACATATCTCAGCCCAGCTGATACCAGAAGGTCTCCGAGCAGCAGAGAGGGAGGGGCTGGCTTGGCCATAGTTGAAGGCAGGCATCCCCAAAGGTGAGACCCCCACCGCCCCCAGACAGCCCCAGGGAGGACCCGAGATGCCTGCCAGGGGACAAAGATCTCACAACACTTGGGTTGCCTTTCTCCTGCATAGAGCCTTCAGCATTTAACATGGGTGAGCTCTGCAGACCCTCTTTCTCTGCTCAGCTACCTGCCTACCTGGAAAATGTGACAGCCTGATATCCTCACACACACACACCCCCCCTCCTTGAAATCTAGCTGAGACAAACCTAAGCAATCAGGACAGATCTTTTTTTGGAAACCAGGAAAAAGTGAGGTAGGAGCTATAGATAACTGAACCAGAAGGTAATCTTATTTAGAGATGGATTTTTTTTTGTTGATGACACTTTTATTCTGGGACAACAGAAGGGGATATCCTGAATCTTCCACTGTCCTAATGATCTTTGCTATACAGCCTGCAATGATTCAGGATGGCATCTGACATCTTACTGAATGGGCTACAAACCAAGCCTTGCTTTCTTTACACAGGTTCCCTGTATAAGGAAAAGATGACAAGGAATTACCTTTTTATTATGCGCACTGATTAAGCCAGAAAACACCAAACATGCCTTGGTGGGTAAGGGGGTTGAAAGCTTCTCTGCTTTTCCAATCATAGCAGCTAGCTTATCAAATTTAAGGCCTGCCCTTGAAATCCTTGCCATGATTAAAGTAGCTCTAAAAGTCTATTAGGAATACTGATATCAATATCCACTGTAAACCTGACAGATAGATTAAAAGGGAGGGAAGTCACAAGACTAAGGTGGGCTTAAAGCAAAGAATACACCCACATCTCTTTCAAAGTGTGAAAGGTGATTTCACTGCATCCCAACTAGAAAAAAATCTTGGCAGCACAGGGACTACATCACTTCTGGTACAAACACAAATAGATATGTGTAACTGCATTGAAAACTGAATAGGTGGAAAGCAATGCTATAAGAATCCTCAACATTAACCACAAAATCTGTTGAAGTTTTTACCTCAGAAAACTCAGTGCCATCTTAGTCTAAATTTTCTGGAGAAAAATAATTTTTAAATAATTTTATATCAAGAAAAGGAAAATGTTTGACTGGACCAAGTCAACCTAAAACTCTGCACCTGTCTGAGCGATCAGTGAGCACCATTACTTTTTCTTCATTCATTACAGATTATTTACCCTCGTTGGACTACAAGCCCCATGAGGTACTGAGATCCAGCTCTGCATAACTGGAGCATGGACTTACACCCCAAAATGTTATGGTGCCAACACAGGCATAGAGGTTACCAATAACCAAATCCTAAAGTGTCAACAAACTCAAACAAATTCCATCAGTCAGAGACAGTCAAAACATCTTAGAATAAAATGTGTTGAAACAATGCAACTTGACATTTATAGATCAATACATTTGAAGATTTTTTTTTCCAGAAGTTATGATTTTTTAATTTTTCATTCCAATTTTTAATGAAAACAAGTGTCTAAATATCAGAATTCCTCAAGGGAAACTCCATTTTTCAGTCTTCTCTAACTATAAGACCAAACTTTTCTTCTAGAACCACAGAAAGTTGCAGATAAGTAGATGGAATCAGAATTTACTTCATATTGCTCAGCTAGAAATCGGATTACATACCCAAAAGACTTCACAGGTTTACAACCAATTGCAGATTTTTCCTTTCCAACAAAGCTTGAACCGAATCTGGGTTAAAACTGGGTCTCAGATTCAGGAGGAGCAGAGGCTTCCAAACACTTGGCTTCTTCCCTCTTGCAAACCCAAGCGCCACTGCAGAGGAGCTGCTGCAGGAAGAGGCGTTGTCCACAGACACGGCCCGGGCGCCAAGGTCCCCAGCATCATCTGGGTGTTGCACCATGACCAAATCTCTCATGCTGTCTCTGCCTCCAGCTGGACTAAGGGCTGGTTTCCTCAGCAAACTCAATGTGTTAGAGGAAAGCCTTCTGCTTTAAAACTAGATTAGTTCTGCTTCACTGAGCACCCAGAGCTTATGATATTTAACATGCTGAAATTTTATTGCCTTTAACCATCATATTATAAGCACGTGAAGTTTCAGCAAAATTAAGGGAAAACTGTTTATTCTAAGAAATGCTTGGGTTGGCAATCCAATAAACTCTCTAATAAGTTGCAAATTTACGTCATCACTGGACCTTAACCAATAGTATAATTAGCCTGGTGTACACCTCAGCTTTTAATCATTGCACAAAGACCCTGTGATGCACAGCTGAGTCTAACCATTTGAAGGACAGGACTGTAAGGTAGGTCCTCACAAAATGAAAATTTTGCGCCTTCAGTGATGCAGTGCTAAATTGCAGTCATTTTCCATTTCTGCCCTGTATTATTATTGTTGTCGTTCATTGAGGTTCAGCTGTTGTAACAAAAGACCCAGCAGAGATAAGACCATTACTGCCCCATGCAGACACATAGCCAGGAACAGCTCCTGTTCCCAAAGAGCAAGAGCAAACAAAATAAAAGGATGACAGAGGAGAGAAAAGCAATGAGAGAAGACTTACCCATCCTGACTAGGTGGATCACTGGCCTTCACCTTGGCACTGGTGTTTTCTCGGCTGTGCAGACAGGCGATTCCGTCACAAAGACAGACCAGATTCTCTCATTCATTTCACTACACTCTTCACAGCTAGGGAACAGAGTGCTTGAAGTGCCATGGCTTTTGTGACTTACATATTCACTGTCATGACTTGTTAAGGGCGAGGTGCTGTAGAAGGCATCTTGTAATTTTTCTCCATCTCATGTTAACAGGTTGAAAAGTTTAGGGAGTGGTACAGTGTCCTCTTGTTTTCTTCTCAACCACCTCTTAAAGCAAGAACCTCAGCTTCTTGTTGGGAAAAAAAATTCTAGTCCATATAGTGTCAGAAAAATGATGTAGTTGCACTGCATATACCATGCAGTGTATGGTAAGAGATGAGAACAAAGCCTCCACTGACTCCAAATCTTTCCATATACAAAATGAATTCAAGTGTTGGCTGGAAACAATTATTTGCTGTAGCCTGCAAAGGTATCTCAATGAATTGCCTTTTATGCCTAACACCTTCTAGGTCTGCGCTCAGACATTCTTCATACCATGTATATAGTGAACATAAAAGACCTCTGCTGTCTTCCACCAGTTTTACACTAGATAAAATCTGTTGGCTCTAATGGAGATGCACCTTTTTTATATCTGTGTAAGTAAAAAGAGAACCAGATCCTCCCAGTGAAAATGTCAAGTTGCTAATTGTGTTCATTTTTAGTGTAGAAATAATGAGGAGGAATATCTGGCACAGAATTTCCTTGGCATAAGGAATAATGCATAAAGATGAGACTCATCTCAGACATTTCTACCCATCCAAAATACGTGTCCCAGTGCCTTACATAGCAGATACAGAGAGGGATGTCCCTGAGGGATCCAATCTCTTTTAGGTATCAGTCTTGGGATGAGATAAATCTTCACTGGAAATGTTTCTTCCTCCCTCCATTGACTGTAAAGGAAATCTATATTAGTAGCTGAGGCTAGAAAACTAAATTGACATGAATCCCATCACTGATCTTTGCATTTGTTAAGGACCTGCAAGGCTGCAAATGTTCAACTTCACTATGAGACACAGTTTTAGCACTTCAACATCCATGATGAGCCTGACTCAGGGAGCCTGCACCGACACAACAGCTAAGGAGATGAGGCAGAGCCCCTGTCTTTCAGAAACATCTCTAAAGACCAGAACCCACAGCTTTGTGAGCAAATTTTTTTCATTATAACCATACTGAAAAATCAGAATATTCCTTTGGTTGATCCCAGACATTGGTTTTCTTCACAAGCTGTCCAGTGAAGTACAATATTTTGTTTACCCAGAAAATGAATAATTTGTTTCATGTTATTTGCTTTACTATTATTTGTTTTTAAGTTAAGCACAGCCAGGGTTGTTCCCATCAAATTGAATATGTGATGCCTTCTGTGCATAATAAAACAAATATTTTTGTTCTTTTTTTTCCAAAAACAATCCTCAGCCAAATAGGAATAATTTGATTAACATGAAGTTTCAGTTTTCAACAAGGAAATTATTCATCCAAAGAGACTTGAAACATTAGGATCGTTACCTAATTACAGCTTGTAATATCCCCAGTGCACTGGTAAGAGGACATTTTCCATGTTATTAAATTCCAGCCAGGCTGGAATCAATGTATTTGCAAAGACTGATGAAGCATCAGATCTTGTGAACATGACCCTGTGCATCACATTCCAAGGCTGCAATTTACTGAAAAGAGCACGTGCTTTTTTTTTACCTTTATTAAGACCACTGCGTGTTGGCTGCTGCATGTATTTAATCATGTTGCATGCTGTGACATTTGGTGACACAAGGGCTCTGAGGTCATGGAGACTGTGCTGCTTCATGTCACTGAGAGCAGCTACCCATTTATCCACCAAACATCCTATGAAGTTCTTAAAGTCATCTGACATGGTTTTGGCTGTGTTTGACATGCAGCATCCAACTTCGTCTAGCTTAAAGTGTCATTACGCAAACTGCCTCCCAATATGCTCTGTAGAGATAAATACAATTGCGGCTTAAAAGAAAAATCTATCAGGTGAGGGACAAAGTGGTCCAGGAGAGGAAAAAAAGATATTTTCAGCTTGGAAATCAATGTGAGTGGTATTCTTCATGTCAGAAACAGCCCATGAGAAGGGTCTTTCACCATAAAGGGGAAAGTGCTTACCAGAAGAAAAGGGGTTGTATAGTGCCACCATACATCACATCAATTTACAGTAATGCAAAGCCTCACAGGGAGCCTTTTTGCTGGTGAGGGTTAGGGCAACACACAAGCCACTTTTCCAGGCAGATAGAAACCACAGGTCACAAACAGGTACCTGCCCTGCAGTCCCTTAGGCATCAACATCCTGAGCAGGTTCTCACATGTTTCTAAATTCTGATCAAGTCCTAACAGACTTTGAGTTTGATCCCCCAAACCTCTGTCTGCTCATCTGTCTTCTAAATCTGCCAGTTCTTACTGCTCACTACAGTTTTCTTCTAGAATAAGGAAATCAAGACCTTAAGTCAAATCTCTCTAAGTGAGTTGAGATTTTGCACGTTCTCTCTGCTATATGCTTGAATAATTCTGAGCAAAACATTTGTTGCTGAGGTCTGCACCATATAACTTGACTGTTGAAGTAGTGATGCAGAAGACAGAGGAAAAGATATACTGGGTTAATAAGCCATGCCCACATCTATGCTTTCTGCAAAAGACCTTCCAAGTGGAAACTATTCAGGTTTCCTTTGTGTCATTCTGTTTATCAGAAGACCTTAATCCTTTCGAATGTTTCACCACTGGGATTTGATGTTATAATGATGTCACAGGAAAAGTTTTGGAGTGCGAGATTTCAAGAGGTTCTGAATGTTACAAGATGATGTTCCATTTTCCCTCAAAAGTCATTTCTGTGCTGAATGAGGACTCAGCATTAAAAAAATAATCATATAGTCTAAGAAATACCATGTGCAGAGACAGTTTGATCCAACCTGTCATGATCTTCACATTTTAAATTTATCCTAAAACCTTTTTTTTCCAGTTGAGTAACTCATACTTTAACAGTTTATTAGATTGATATGCAAAACCAAATTGTTTTGAATATCACATTAGTCAACTATTTGTATTCCTGATAATGATTGTTTTCTGTTTGGTTTGCTTCATGTACATGATCAAAGGCTACCAGACGGATAGCTCAGATAATAGAAGAGGTGTACATTCATAGGTATTTTTAGCTCTAGCAGAAACATATGACATTGTATTGAATATTTTCCATTTATTTGATGAGAAATCAGAAGGCATTACCAGCTAGCTGCTTCCTGTTACAATCTATGTCGCAAACACTTGAAGTTGCCAACCTGAGAATTAGGTACTGCTACTCTAAGAATCCTACTAAGAAGCACAATAGTTTGCCCCACCCCAATGAACTTCTTTCAAGAACTGAAAGTGAAAATACACGTTTTGTCAGAAAGAAGTACACCGCAGTTATAAAACTGGAGAAGGACAGAAATACTTCTGTGAAGTATTTTACTGAATATGAGGTGGGCTTGGTTTGGATGCAAGACTCAAAGGAGGGCTAAAGAGGAGGAAGGCATGTCATTGGTACCCAAAAATAACTGCTGTATGAGAGGCAGGAAGCAGCCCTGGCTGTACCTGCATCTCATTTCACTGCCCAATTTGGACAAGCAGAAAAAAGAAACCCTTATAAAGGTTTTTCAATTCATCTGGTGTTTCAGACGAGTATTTGGGCACAGACTAGTCTTCATGCAAGACTACCCACTCCCAGGCTGCTCCACTACCGCTGCCAGCAAGAATGCCAACAGAGTTGGTGGTTTTGCAATATGTCTGTGCTAGTGCCTGGATGATAATCTCAGACTGCCTTCTCTGCCAGTAGCTAATGGGTTTTTCAGTCATCACCATCCACACAGGCCAGTCAGACGACATTGAACCAGATGCTCAATGCTCTTTATTACATTGCCACTCTCTAAGCCATCCACACTTGACTGTTTGCCAATTTTTCTTTTAATAAAAAATGTCTTGCTTCCTGTTTGTGCAGAAATCCATCACAGAAAACAATATTATTTACAGTATACTCTGGCTATTGGCTATGCCCAAAAATAGTGCTTAACAACAGGAGGTAAAGATCTGCCACTAGTACCTCTGCAGAAAGTGCTACATCTAATGCCAGCCATATAATTACTGCTCTTTCCACCTCCAGTAAAATTTATAGGCAGTACTGTCATTTAGGGTTTCATGAGGATGGACTTTCATGCTTTATGGCGAGTACATTAATAGCTTCTAACTACTGAAGTTTCTAATCATCCATATTGAAAAAAGAAATTTATTACCACCCTATTAAAGCCATTTTAATGTTCTACAAGCATATTATTTGCACATTTGAGTATAAGTCATCAATAAGTCCTTTCTAAGGAGATTACTTTAATGTAACTAAATAACATAATGATTCTGCAGACTATGGGTGAATGTCAGGCCTCTGCTAACAACCAGGAAAACTCCTGGAGGAGGGAGGCTCAGGTGGTGGTTGCGTGGTGGATGGTGTCTTGGCTAACTCAGCAAGGGTTGAGTTGGTGATATCTGGAACAGAGACACCAAGGAGCTACAGATTAAGCCTGTGGTTTACAGGCAATGAAGGAGGATTATAACTTCTATACATTGAAAACCAAAACGCTACATGTGGAGCCTATCCTGTCCTCTCCAGAAAAAGTTTATGGAATTTCTTCACAAAGGAAATTTGGAGGAGAGAGAAGGGTCTTCTTGCCATTCTTGTTTGCTGCAAAACTTCACCTGAATTGTGATGGTTTAGGAGCCTTAATGTTGTTCTTCACAATGGTGGTAGAGCTGTGAAGTCTCCAGTCCAAACTGCTGCAGAGGACAGGGCCAGCTCAGAGCTGGTTGCTCAGGGCTATGTCTCGTCAAGGTTTGAATATCTATAAGGACGGAGGACAAGGAACTCCTTGGTCCCTTGTTCCCATGTTTGACCACTCTCATTGGGCAAAAAAAAATCTGAGTATCTCCCTTTCTGCAGCTTGTATCCACAGCCTCTCATCTCATTGCTGTGCACTGCTGAGAAGAGTTTGGCTCTGCCAGACACCATCACTCCCTCCGTCAGGCAGCTGAAGCCAGCAGTGAGGTCTCCCCTGAGAGTCAATTTCTCCCGGAGTTTCTCCCTTGGAAACACTAAGTGTTTCCCCAGTGTTTCCAGGAAACACCCAGGAGTCCGTCAGAGACTCTGGGAGGACCATTTCTTTGGGCTATCACCCTGACTATTCTTCCCAAGCCAGGTGGGAAAAGCAGGTTGCAGTTGTTGCAGCCTCCTTACTTCAGGTGTGTGAACATCAGCAGATGAAAAACTTAAAGATTCCTACAGCTGTTGTCCCATCATTTCCCTCAAATAAATGCATCCTCTCTGTAAAGATGTGATAACACACTGAGTGTCAGTGATAAGAGATTTCCAGGTGAAACATCTGCGTCAGCTGCTGTGCAGCACCTCGCCACCACTGGCATCTAATTATATACCTGGGCACTTTCATCTGATACGGTGCGTGGCGCGGTTGGAGGCATCTCTGTCACTTCACACAGCTTTAAGGGTTTCTGTGATGCACTCAGAAAATGCTGCCTTTGTCCCTGCGGAAGGACCGAGGCCCCATGGCAGGAGCAGAGGAGCACGGAGAAGGGCAAGCACTCAGCAGTGCTGGATCCCTGCACAACCCCTCCTCTCCCCCTCGCCCCGCCGGGCTCTGACACCAGATGCTGCGGCTGGACGGGAGCAGAGATGGTGATGGTCGCCGCTGAAGCCAGCATCCCTCAAGAACTGTCCCTCCTCCCCGACAGCACTTTCCAATCATCTCATGTGCCCTCAACCGCAGCAAAGGCACATTTTACTGGGCCGCTGTTCAAACCACTAGGTCTCCTTGTAATTGAATATCTCTTCGAGTTCCCTTTTGATTATCTGTCTGAAAACAAAACTCTGTAGCTAAGCATTACTTCTTTTTTATGTCGCTGCTGCTGCTGTGTCAGGGCAGCGGTATTAATTTTGGACACTTCATCAAAAAAAATCTCCTTTTGTGTTTCCTTCTTGCAGCCTCAAGTCAAGCAAAGCAAACAACGAAAATATTGGGACTGAAGAAAGGAACAAGGTATTAGGCTTTTTATTAGTTACAAAATTTATTTCACTGCTGTCTCAGCTTGCTTCCAGCCTTGCCACAAGGCAAACGTCTGGATATATTTTATGGAAGCAAATGCTAGGGATGCTGTGGCCATGTCGCGGTGCCGTGCAGCAAGGGGCCTTAAAAGTCTGCAGCACCTTTGTAGGCATTTCAGAAGTACGAATAAGGAACGGAACAGCTTGTACACAATGCTGATTTCAGGTACAACACCATCACTTCAATAAATATGTTCGTCCATGCACGTGCAGCTCAGTACACCTGGTGAATTTGTCAAAACTGCAAAGGATGCCAGGAAAAGGCCATTTGCAGCCCATCTCCAATTCAGTGATATTTGTGATAATTTCACAGCCCCAGTTTTGCTGTGAGGTTGGGGTTTTTTTCACTTGGGAGGTATTAAACAACTGTTCGTTTATAAATGTAGTTACTTGTGGAGGGGGCAGAAATCTAGAAGAAAAAAATATTGAAAAATGAAGTTTTACAATTGCCTTGAAGCAACAATTGATTTTATCAGTTCACTAAAATGCTCAAGACTTTACTTCTTTATCTGAAATTACTCTGGGAAATTGTTTCAATCATCTCAACAATTAGGCTGGGATGGGAAAGCCGGGTTGTCTGCAATCTCAAGCACATCTGATGCTCCCCTTCACTGTTATTTGAGTCAACACTTGCTGTCTGCTAACGGAGTTACTCCCTGTAGATACTGTTTTATTTGAATAGATACCTGCACTAGCAGAGGACTGGGCTTTCAATCTGGACCCAGATTTAATTTTCCTCAGTGAGGGAATTGCCATGCAAAAATACACATGTGCACACACCATTATTTTTTTTTTCACATGCTAAATGTATATGGTGGGCTTTAAAAGAATGAAAAACATTAGGGCCAAAAATCTTACATTGCTCCTGCATGAGGGCAGAGTGTATTTTTATTGTCTAGGAACCTGCAATATGGGAAATGGAATAACCAGAATAGAACTCTTTAAAGGAAAGACATAAATGGAAGCTGCAAAAAAAAGTATTAATCTTTATTCAGAAACACCACGTGCATCTATCCATTTCCACTTCCACAGACTAAACTTGCTTTTAAGCCAGTAACATGCAGAAAAAACCATACACATTTCAGAAAGTTTGAAGGCAGTGTTTCATTGTGCTGGCTACAGCCAAGCTAGTCTTATTGGCCTGATCTTTAGAAAAGACTCACATCAACATCAAATAGAAACCTTTTTGTCTTGTGCAGAATGTTTAAGGATAATCCATTTCCCCTACCCAAACATATTGATTCCTTCTTTTCTCGTGAACAAGCGCCCTGTGTCTCTACAAAACACACATTGACCTTTCTCTTCCATGTGTGTATGAACATAAATATAAACATAAACACAAATTTTATGTTCATATATATTTATATGTTCATATGTATGTGTGTGTGTGTATGAGACACCTGTTTACATTAGTAAAATTATATGCCGCCAAAAGAAAATGGCTGATCCTTTGAGAAATGGTACCTCTTTTATCTGCAGCACAAACCACGGAGATACCCAGAGCCAGAGGAGGAAGAAGGGGCCTCATGAGCAGAAGAAGTTCACAATCAGCTTTGCCGGTCCACACCTCACAGGTAACTGTCTTCTATTCAGACCATTTGCCCTCTCCAGAGAGATGGTCAGGAGAGGGACCAGTCCCAGTGCCTGTGTGAGAAAGGGGCACAAGCCAGGGGTTGCTTCCAGCCCCCAGGAAAACCTCTCTGGAGGGGGAACTGTGATGACAAACCAGCAGCCGCAACCAAAGCCACTTCTCCTGCCGGCGTCTCCGCCACCGTGATGACCAATGGGTTTGCGTCATTTCACATCGTTGTGCCAGGATGGCTCTGCCAAAGGATCCTGACATTTACAGACGAAGGGAACCTTAGCCCACCTCATGCAAACCACCTTTGCTGCTCTCTGTCTGCTGGTTAAGTCTGAGGTTGCTAATTAACATCTCCTTATTAACAGAGCCAGGCAAGAAGTCCCCAAGAAAGTGTAATTTGAAGAATTGGGGGAAATGAAGTTTTATTGCATTGAAAATTGTATTTTAGAGAAATTAAAAGTTGGAAAATGTCAAGAGCTCAAAATGAAGTGTTTGAAATTATCTTTTTATGTATTTATTTATAGCTCATTGGTTTGATGGGGAAAAGCACATCAAGATTTTGATTTTTTCATTCCATCTTAGAACAGGGAAAAAATTGTTATAATCCCAGAAATTCTCCAAGGATGAAAAAACATTTCTTTCTGAGCTTTGGCTGAGCAAGGGTCATTGCTGATTTCCCACACTACTTTCCATAGATTCTTTCCATTAATATATCTCACATTCATCCACCGCTATGGGTGACATAGCAAGCTCTTGAAAGTACAGGTTGCCTTAGTGTTCTCTGTGTGTGTATAGTGTTAATGCATCCAGTCAGCAGAGAGCAAGCTTTTGCAAATCAAGATCGGATATTGACACTTGAGTATAAGGAATACATTATTTTGTTCTACACCAGACTTACAAGCTTTGATCTCACTTTCAGTGGGTGATCAAAGCTGGACACCAGTTCCATCTTTGGTACCAAGCCCAAATCAATGTAATAGGACCAGAGTGTGGCAAGTGTTCACTTAAGTCCTGAGGTCCCAAAAAAGAGCCAAATGCTTTGTCACAAGGTAACTATGCTGTGTGGCACCAGGTAGCCCTCCATCCCCCTTCTAAGCTCCCCATCTCCTGCACACTCTAACAAACTTAAGGTTCCTCATCCAAAAAACTGGAAGGTGTAAATGATATCGTGCCATACAAACACAGCAGGGTAAATCAAGGACATTTGTAACGTCCAAGAGGTTCTTGTAGTGATGGAGTAGGGATTCTTTCAGTCATTCATTTCTTAGAAGTGCACAAAACAAATAATTTTTCCATTACTATTAACACCGTCTTTATAAGCACAAAATTTTCAGCAGTTGCTGACACAAAAGCTGCTTTCTGTCACATATTCAGGTATCTTCTCAGGTGCAACAAGACTACCAGCAACCTCTTTTCCTGGGACACCCCTCACAGTACTGAAAAGATATAATTGGAAAATTAGTCAAGTGCAAACAAGTGTCAGTTGGCGATGGTACAGGGAGATATAGTTCTCTTATCTCAGTGTTTGCAAACCTTTTCCAGCTCTCAACAAAGTATTTACCCGTCTCAATGGTAAAGAAAAAAATAGCTTTGAAATGTGTCTGAACAATAGCACCATTACAGGAATCCCAGAGGGCTCTGGTAGTATCCTGGGCTGAATCCACCAGATGTACATACTATTTAACTCTCCAAGCTAATTCAGTGCAAAGCTCTGTTACGTCTTTGGCACCCAGAAAGCAACTACCCAGTAAGAGAGTCGATGGGAAAAAATTAGTTTACCACTTACCATTACACTGATCGATAATCTATTAACTCTAACCTTGCTAGCAGTGGACTGTATCACGATTTATGGTCAATCATTTGAACTTTCATTCCTCCAGAGTTATAGCCATGATAAAAAAAAGTGGATAGATTATCAATGGACAGAAATTAAACATTTAACCTTTACACAGAGGTTTAATATTAAACTTCATCCAATGCATTTATCCTTTCCCTTCCATGTCACAGCCTGATAGCGTTTGTTGCTCAAGTTTTAAAAATTATTGATTCATGTTTCATTTTGTACAATATTGACAGGGGGGTGGCAGGAAATGACAAAGAAACACAGAGTCATTGGTACAAACAGCTCCCAGGAAACAACTCCTGCTTTCCATTGTAAAAGCCGTTCCTCCTTAAGGTCCATTCCTGCTGTGCTTAGGCATTGTCTGAACACTGAGAAAGCCAAAGGATCTAATGCCACATTCAAGAAGGGCAATGTTAGGTCACTGAGAAGTATCTTATACCATCACAATTTAATATCATGCTATTATTCCAAAATAGGAGCTGCATTGCAGTAAGGCACCTCTGTCTGGGAATAGTACCTCCACGCTGGAAGGAGGTTTGCTAACTATATGGAACAGCAGGACGTGCACTGGTGCTTTGTGTCAGCCAGATTGTTGTCCTGCTGAGTACCTTCCTGTGGGATTCATTATGTCATTGTACAGTGGATAACAGGGATAGTGATGTTAGTCTTGGACTTGTCATGGGAGTAATATGTACTCTTGAAAATAAGATCCATCCTTTGCTTTCCTTTTACTACAAGAAAAAAGTTGCTTACCTCCAGTCTATACCAAAGGCAGGTCATGTCCTCATCTGTTCTCCTTACCGACCATCTATCAGGTCTTTCTTAGAAATCAGGTCCACAGCTTTCACGGACAGTGAAAATCCTGCTATCTAACCTGTCTGTTGGGAGGTACAGAAATTATACTGGTGTGCAAAAGGCTGGGCTGCAGTGGGTGTCATCAAGATTAATGACTTCATCATGGCAAGCTGGACAAATCAGAGTCCTTGATGGCAGTGTGTCATGGTTTAACCCCAGCCAGCAACTAAGCACCACCCAGCCACTCGCTCGCTCCCCCCATGGCAAGATGGGGGGAGAATCGGAAGAGTAAAAGTGAAAAAAAACTCATGGGTTGAGATAAAGACAGTTCAGTAGGTAAAGCAAAAGCCGTGCACACAAGCAAAGCAAGGAATTCATTCACCACTTCCCACGGGCAGGCAGGTGTTCAGCCATCTCCAGGAAAGCAGGGCTCCATCACACATAACGGTTACAGGGGAAGACAAACCCCATCACTCCAAACATCCTCCTCTTCCCTCTTCTTCCCCCAGCTTTATATGCTGAGCATGATGTCATATGGTATGGAATATCCCTTTGGTAAGTTGGGGTCAGCTGTCCCAGCTATGTCCCCTCCCAACTCCTTGTGCACCCCCAGCCCACTCACTGGTGGGGTGGTGTGAGAAGCAGCAAAGGCCTTGGCTCTGTGTAAGCACTGCTCAGCAGTAACAAAAACATCTCTGTATTACAAATACTGTTTCAGCACAAATCCAAAACATAGCTCCATACTAGCTACTATGAAAAAATTAATCCTACCCCAGCCCAAAACCAGCACACAGTGAAGACCAGACCCCATTACCCATCCAACCCATGTGTCACCATGAGCTCCGGACACTGCTCAGCACTTGCTGGCAGGGACAGACCCCACACCTCACTGCTGCCCTCAGCTCCTGAAACACGCTCCAAAGGCCACTGTCCCCGCACACACTATTTCCTGCACCAGGTACTCCGCATAGCTCACTGGGGACATCCCAGCATCCACCGATGCTGATGAAGAGCTGAGCAATAGTGCTCATCATGAGAGTGGCCAGATGAACTGCCCCCACTGCAATTAGGCTTTCTAGGAAGCATCTGCTTGGATTCAGATAGTTCTCAGTTCATCCCATCTACTTTCCTTTGCCTGGAAATCAGCCAGAGAAGCACATTTTTGCAAGCACTGAAAGGGTGCAATACCTTCTGTTAGCTGGGTAAGTGGCAAGGGAAGCTAAAACAGGGAAAAAAGAAAAAAAAAAAAAAAGCAGCAAGCACTGGTAAAAATTTTAATGCAAGATTAGACAGGGCTTATCTGGCCAGCCAGAGAGACTAAGGAGGAGGCAGGCTATAAAGCAAAGTCAATGCATCGTCTCTTCCCCATTCCTCTGATATTCTGCCTGTGATGATGTGAGATTCTCCAGGCAAGAAAGGAACACCCCCCACCTCCACAGGGCACCGTGTCCTTGAAAGAGAGGAGTGTGCACAGGTGTATGACTCATTCCTCTGGTTAGGCATAGACTGAAGAACTCTTTTGCTCTCCAAAGCTGCCCACTCCACAGAGAGACATCTGGTAAATCCTACGTGAGTTAACCTCATGCCACAATCTCGCAAACACACACAAATGAAACCAGGTCCCTCCTGCTGGCAGCTTCTCTGCATGAGAGGGAATGACGAGCCTTGTCCTTGAAAGGTGATTACTCTCTGGGACACGGAATAGAGCTCCCTTTAGCACAGGGACTGGTCCGCATGTAGAGAGGTGCTGCAGTGCCTGTGCGTGAGCCTTGTGATGATGAATGATCAAAATTTTCTCTGGTGTATTTGTACCTGATAGAAATTGCAGAGATCTGGGCCAAAGCAAGAATGGTTGCTGGAGGTGGAAGATGATCCAGATGATCCAAAACATTGCTGTTCTTTTGCTCCACCCTCTGCTAGAGACCAGTGGAGGGGCCTCGCTGCTGTGGAAGGGCTGGAGCTCCACACGACCCACCCTGCCTGCTCTCAGCTGCACTCTAGGGGAGTCACTCCCCGAGGGGATACACAACCCTACGTGCCCAGTCTGAGCTTTGTTAGTACTCCTAACTGCTCTGTGTCTCACCTTCTTAAAGAAAAATTGAAAGAATAAGATCACAGCACTTCCTGAGTAAAATATCCTGCAATTAACTATCAACAGACCTGGGCTTGTCACTGCAGGAGTGACAGTAGACCCTCGAAGACATTTAAGTTTCTACACTCTAGACGCCAACCTCTGGCATTATGTATCAAAATATCTTTGAGGATCTAAGCTTTCTCTGGGAGCTTCTTGCTTGTATTTTAACAGGATCCACAGATAGTCCTATGGGACATCCATGGATTCAACATTTTAACAGATCAATCAAAACACTCAGTTTAAGATGTTTTTCTACCACCCACACCTCAAACTAGTCACACTGCTGAAAGTCAGACGTACAGAAGGGCTTGGGCATTATGTTCTGATATAGACCATCATTTATATACACACCGCTTTTTCTACAGAGGAGAGGTGTCTGAACTCAGCCACTTTTTGCAGCCCACCAAGAAATAGGACTGGGTCTTGTGGGTTGCCTCCATACAGGTCTGGGTTAAACTGAGGGCATTGATGAAATGTAAATGGAAGATACTATGTAAAAAGAATTGCATAATGTTCCCAGATGTTTTCAATTTTCTGAGTACTTCTAAAAATAAAATGAACTTTTAATACTTAATCAACATAGTTATTCATTCTCTTTTACCCAAGATGAAATTTCCCATGAATTTTTTATGGATACATGTTAGTTATTATTGCCTTTGGTTTCCTGGTTCAGACACAGTTCTGTCCTCTGTTCTACTGACTGTACAAATTCCCTGCCCTGCATAGGCTGGGTACACTCTTAAGTCCTTAAGAAAACTCTCCAATTGATTTTTATAAGTCTGTTCAGGTTCGGCTAGACTTACTTCAGGAGAGGAAGATTTGTGAGGAGTCCACTAGCTACCTAATGGGGACATAGTCCACCTGTTAGTACCACTCGGTCACAGACCCATGTAACCCCCTACCCCAGAGTGGCACCCGTCTTGTACGGAGCCCAGAGCAGCCTGGCAGCATGGGCAAGGTATGGCATGGCTTATCGTGGGTGCCTGGCCACTATTTGTTTCCTTTCATATCATCTTGCACTCGTAGATGCTGGTGGTAGAGATGCTTTGAGCATAGTAAAATGAAAACTTCATCGGATGGTACCAGGCTGGATGTCTCTTTCCATTCAGTGCTAATAAGAAAATCCACAGCAGGGAGGGGAGGCTTTATGTCCATTAAATTGGTGGGATTTTTTTTTTTTTAATTCTGGACTTAAATGTCTCCGTGATTTTTATTCCTATGTTTATTGCATAGCACTCAACAACACAAGTCCTTAAAGACAAGAATGTGTTTTCCTGATATATAAGAGATGAAATACCAGCCAATTTGTGCCTAAGGTTCTTGTGTAAATGCGTTGGATGCATGTTGGCGAAGAAATGATTCGAAAGGAAAAGGAGCACCGAGGAAGCTTGAGTGACCACTGAGTGGCTGATTTGATTGTCTGAACAAATAAGAACGCTTGCATGACCACCTCCTAAAAGCAAAGTGCTGCAAACAACAGCTGAAGAAAATGACCAGGGCGATATTGAACTGTCAGCCAGAGACAACAGAGAGGACACTCAAGAGGCATGTCAGCTCCACGTAAAAATAAAAGCTTGCAGCTTCCAAATGTTTCTGTGAGTGCTTTAGCTTGTCGTGCCATCTCACATCTCTAGGGAAATGATGAACCATCAGCAGGGAGGTCTTCACGGCAGGGACAGGTGAAAGGCAGGGAAACGTGGGATTGGTATCAATCCAAGCACAGCTACTGCTTGGCTCGATATCAGCACCAGTCTCTGCTCAGCACGTCCCACTCATAAAGCAGGAGATTTCCCAACAACACTGTGTAGCCACAATTACAAAGCTGAAAGGCAATAGCCCATTATGTTGTTTTCAGCACCATTGGTACACACTCATACAGCATTTAGCAAAGGCATGTTTAGTGCCTTGTACCTCTTTTTCTGCCAACGTTGGGAATCCATTTAGAACAAGCCATTGAGCTTTATTTTTATTTTACTTAATTTTTTTCCAAATGCATTAAGATAAATATGTGTATTAACAGCCACTAGGGCAAACAGAAAATACTCGTTTATCGCAGACAGTTAGAATCCTACCACACTTTACCTCTCATAGAGGAAATTTCTCCTGTGATGAATTAATCTTTATGAGCTAGTTCTCATTTCCTTCATTTCTTCACAGCTAGCATGTTGGTTTTTTTTTTAAAGAGGAAATTAGGTTGGGTGGGGGTTTTCTTTGTTACACGAATTGCATTTTCTGCTAACACCTATTTATAAAAGGGGTGCCTGATCCTTAGCTAAAGTACTCCAACTCAGAAATCTAAAAAGACCAGAATATTTACCTCTGTCATATGCTCAGTCCTAAATATTTCCACTGAATTTCCAGAAGCCCTTGAAGGGTAAACATTTTTGTAATGACCCACTGCAGTCACCAGGAGAATGCTATTGCATTCTGAAATTAGCAACACAGTTTCTTCAGACTGCTCCATTTGTTTTTAGTTTATGGAAACCACCAAACAAAAGGATCTGGTCTGCCGCCACGCTTGTTATAAAGGGTCATGGGAAGAACAGGAGAGAGAGGGTCCAAGAGGCTTTGGTGGGGTGTGCAGCTGTATTAATGTATGTCACCTGTGTGCTGCAAGAACAGCAGTCACCAAACAGCCGTTCCAAACATGCACCGAACCTCACTGCCTCTCTCCTTTCTCTTATCTTCTGCCTGTCATCACACAGAGAGATTTTTCATTTCCAGACCTTATGTTTCCCCAGTTTTCTGGGTTTTGGGGGGCTCCTTTCTCTCCATGTCACCATTCTGCAGGTGCCAAAGTCACCAGGGTAAGCTGCAGGGACCACTGGGGACAGCACAAGGCGTTAGAGATCAGCCCTGGACCGGCACCGGGACAATGCGGGTTGACCCTTTGGGGAGCACGGAGTCAGTAGTGGAAGAGCTATGACTTCAACGCCTCTGCTGCCTATCGGTTGAAAATCCTGTGGTCTGAAAAGCCAATTAATTGACATTATTTAAAGACTGCTTTTCAGGGGAGTCCTTTGTTGGAGGAATTGAATCTCAGCTCTGTGCTAAATTATGCACAGGAGTTAAGGGAGGTGAGAGTAAGAAATCCACTGGGTAATCATAATCACTGTGCAATTAGGTTTGATATCATAATAGAAGGTTACTCTCCTAGGGATAATGCAGTGAGGGTGAACTTTAAAAGGCCAGATTTTAAAACTATGAGAAAAATGATTAACAGAAGGCTCAAGGGCAAAGTGAAACTCTTTAACAACTTACAGCAAATTTGTTCCTAGAGTAACTCCTCTGTCAGCCCCAGGAGTTGTACCAAGGGTGAGTTTGGCTAATGTAATGAGTCTGGAGGCTGTTTAAGAACCTGTGCTAGAGAAGTAGATGGTGGTTGGACCTTCGAGCTGAAAATAAGAACAGGAAGGATAAAATCTTCATGGCTGAGCAGAGTTTATTGAAAATAAACATCCTTGTAAAAATTAAAAGAGGTAGCTGACTAAAGAGCAGAACAGAGGCTAGAGTAAATGCAGGGAAGCTAGAAAGGAAATGGACATAGAGACATGGGACTATAAAAACAAAAACAACAACACAAAAAAAAAACCCAGCAAGGTATTTCTGATACAGTAGAGATGAAAAAATTAAACCCCCAACCAGGCAAGTAATGAGTGAAACGTAGAAAGCGCTGCTGTTATGTGACAGCTTTATTGTACCTAATTAACTCAAATATATGTATCTGCTGGAAGACACCACCCTTTGTGGTAAGTCACTATCAGATATACAAAATCAGGCATTTCTTCTGCAGAACCCTGTATCTTTGTGGGGAGAGGCTTAAAATCAGAGGATGCTGAAGCAGGAAAGAAACCCTTGGCCTGAGTTATTCGTACAGATGTAACTAAAGAAATTCCTTGTCTGTGCCGCTTTCTGTGGGAAATTAGAGAGTGACTTCAGCAGTGATTTACTTTAACTCTGTGGAAGGTGAACAGGACCTGAGGAAGGAGTTATGTGGCTGCCGGTTCACCGGGGCAGTAAATCACGCAGCTAGTCCCTAGCCCAGGCTGTAGAGAAAACAAACTACACAATAGTGAACCTGTCAGACAAGGTGCCCCGCTCACCTTACAGGGTGAAGTGCCCCCTTGAAAATGAAGGAAGGGATTCAGTGCCGGCTCCTGTTGCACGGTAACAGCAAGGGAAAACTCACCGAGAGCTAATGGAGGAGCGGTACTCCGCAATTGTTGCAGAAATACTGCCCATGCAGGCGGCACCGCAGGCAGCGCACCAACTGCAGTCAGCATCAGCACTGTGCGGAAGGGCGCAGGGTCCCTGGGGCTGGCTCACACCCCAAAAGTGGTAGACACACCCTGGCTGGGGGATGATCCCCCATCCCTGCGAGCAACCCCCATCCAGCTGGTGCCACACAGGGCACAAGGGCACAGACCTCAGCATGGACAAAACTAGCACGTTTATTTAAATTATAAGTTTTCCAAAATGTCACCAGTCTCTCCTTTCGTGTTTGTGCAGCCTCAAGCACAACAGGGCCTCGACCTCAGCTGTAGCCTGTAATGTCACCATAATGGAGGCAAATAAATGACAACAGGGAGCAAACCCACTTCAGTCTCCGTAAGGAAATATCGTTCTTTTAAAGCAATTCCTCATCTGAAAAGTTAATAAAATAGTACATAAAGGTGACCTGGTAGATATAATTTACCTGGGGTTTCAAAATGCTTTTGATAAGGTCCCTCATAAAAGAATATTAACGATAATGAGAATGATCTTACATTTACGATGGTACCTTTCATTCAGATGAATCCCAGAGCGCTTTACAAAGTTTTTACTAACTGATTGTACAAATCATGTGTCATATATATCCCCAAAGTGCTGCTAGGTCTGGGAGAAGGCATGACAGCTATTTAATTGCCTAGCATGCTGCTGTTCAATATTTTAGGGCAGGGTGTAAAAGCAAAAGCTCCAACTATGTGCAATTAGAGTGAATTTAGGCAGGTAAAAGCTACTTTGCAAAGCTGAGATTTGGCTGACAACCAAGCCCATCTTCTCCATCTGCCCTTACCCAAATGTTGAGGGATGCCTTAGGCTGAACAGATGAATGGCTCAGCTGGAAGAAAGGCTTCTTTTTCGGATTGCTCCCCAACATATAGTGGCCATTTCAGATTGCTCCCAAACATACAGTGGACAGTTTATGAGCACCCATACACCTATACTGGCCATCTAAGTCCAGAGAAGCACCATCATTTAAATTTTCTTCTCCAAATTTTCCATAGGTTTTTAATCTATGTCCTTCAGCTTCATAAGCAGCTGCCAATGCTGACAGCCACCAGCAGAGCATCTTCAGCTCTCATTAGTGTTTGGGAAGCTATCTCTGCCTCTATTCTGCAGTCAGCTTTGCTTTGAGGTGCACATCTGAAGCACTACTAATCCAGACTATTATAATCTTGAAGACAGCTCCAGCCATAAGTGTATTCTGTTTAGAGAGTATCAGAACACTTAATTTAAAGGCAGAAAATGTCTCATTTAATTGCCTGAAATCAAAGGTTTCATATTTTAATTAAGCTTTTAAGAGGACTTATTTCATTGCTCTGATTTTTTTTTCTTTATTCCTCTCAGATATGAAGGTCATTAAAGAATATCTTTACTGATTAAGCACTAGTAACAATAATTTCACCAAATATCTTACACAGTGTGGACACAGCCCCAGACCTGAGCTTCACACATTATCAGTGACCAGTAGAGGAACATCACTCACTTACTATGACTGGCTCAGTGCAAAGGACCACCTGAACTTCCATGTCTTCTATTTCTTGTTACTTGCAAAGAAAGAAGATGCCAAGAAAGCTGAATCATAGGTTCTCCCTAGATACAAATTCCTCCATGGTTAGGCTGGTTTGGCAGATTTTCTACTATCTCTTAAACGAGCAGCCTAAAACCAGATACATGATCACTGTAAAATCAAAGCAAGAAGCTAATAGATGGGGATCGAAGAGGACCTTGGAGGTACCAAAGTGTCCTAGCTGTGTAGGCAGAAAGATTTCAGCTCAGCTGTAATACCCTTGGGCACACCTTTGAAATGTTCCATCTAGCCCTCTGCCCGAGGCAGCACGCATCTCATGTTTATCACCATCCCGCCCGAGTGCTGCTGTATTTTTTTGCAGAGTAAACAAAGGACGGGGTCCCTTCCTCCACCGTGACAGCTTGTCAGACTTTGCAGTACATTCCATATTTCATATTGAAAGAGTCTCCCTCAAATTCAAGTTATATAAATTATATATTGCTAGGTAAACATGACCTTCCTCTGCCAATTCTTTCAGGCCAGAGCCAGAAGCCAAAACAACAAAAATCTTGTGAGAACAGCCATCCAGGGCCAAGCTGTCAAAAATCCCCAACAAGAAGCTGATTTGTCAACAGAAGTCATCATTTCACAGGGAGCTTGATTCCTGCTTCAGTGCTCCCCTGGCTAAATTGCTGACAGATTTTTGCTGAGCGATCCTGTGCCCTCACATTATAGCCTTTTATTTCCCACATAACCCTCCTCAGAGGGTAAGAAGGTCTCATTTTTAGCACATTCCTTTGGAGACAAGAGGGAAGAGCAATGCTTATGTGAAAACACTGTCCCACAGCCTGCCCCACAGTGCAGCAGGAGCTTCCCCAGACCCCAGCAGTAAATTCACGTTCCCTTGGAGATGCCCCGTCTCACCCTCTGCTTCCCACAGGCTCTGGAAAGCAAAACCCTTACTGTTTGGTGGTTTATTTTCAACTACGAATAAGCATTCATGCACTTGTGGCCTATTCAAGGAGGTTCTTTAGGCAAAATAATGGTTTTAAACTTCTTTCTGCTGCCAGGGTGACATAAAGAGGCCTCAGGGTACTGCAAGGCTGATGTATATGCAACATATTAGTTTAAATTTTGTCTCCAGTAAGTGCTCTTTGCTTGTGGTGTACACCTGGCTGCCGTCACCTGATCAACAGTTATTGCTTTGTTTCTTTACAACAGGTTTTAGTTCCCTCAGTAAAGACGTTTTTAATGCAATGAGCCTGCAAGGGCCCTCGGAAACCATAGAAATAAAGGTTGGGAGGTTTTCCAAGCCCACATGAAGCTATCCACTTCCCCACACCCTCTGGGTACTCTCGTGCCAGGGAGACACAGGTGCAGGGTGGTGGAAAGGGGGGAAATAAGAAGGAGAGAGAAGGTAGATTGGTCCCGGATGCCCCTCACACTGATGAAAGGCATGCTTAGACCTCAGGTTTCAAGGTACAGATCTCATCTCAGATATTCTCTTGCTTTTGGAAGTCAGTGGCACCGCAGGTAACAGGGGAACCTTTTTCCTGGGTACACAGTTGCTTGAAATATTGCTCGCCAGGCGTTGATTGCTACTGGCATTTGTCTTTCAGCAGCTGTCACAGCAGGCTCCTTGGGAGGTGCGGGAAATGTCTTGCAATTAGGTGCTTTATGACGCACCCCAGAGAAACATTTGACCATATGTATTTACACAAGGATGCACATATACAGTGCGCAAGAGGGTCCATGCTGGGTGCTGTCAGTATAACAAAATTATTCTCCCTTTCACCTCTCTGCCTGTCTCTGATGCACCTGACCACTCCCTTAAACAGATTAAGCGGGTGGAAATACTGATCTTAAGCAAGGAGGTCTCTAACTCTGATTTTCCCTTGCTTTGCATCTTGCTGCTTCCTGCCTTGTGTCATCCCTACAACCAGGTGAATCCCCTTTCCTAGGGACTGTATCTCAGCTCTTCTCAGACATTCAGAGCAGCTGGGAACTGGGCTTCCTGCCCACATCACATACCTGTGACTGACCCCTAGACATCGAGTGCAAGTGTGTTCAATGCAGTGTTAAATCACTGACTGTCCTGGAAGCTCACTGAGCTCTAGAGTCTGTGGGACAGCCTTCTAGGAAGACTTCATTTGATTTTGTCACTGTGAACCACTTTTCAGAGCATCATCAAAAGGGCTGTGGGGATAGCAGTTTCCAACATTCCTTGGGAAAAGTGTTTGTAGTTAAAACATTACTTTTGTTCCCCAATACACTTTTTTTTTTTTTTTTTGATTGAGGTGAACTAGTATCCCAAGAGATTTAAAGTCTTTTTCAAAATTTGCCCTTGATAATGGATACTGGACCCTGGAAACCTGGTTCTGAGCTATTACCAAAACCTGCCCCAGCAAGGTTGGCAGAAAGCCCAACAAGCAGGAGCTAGCACCATCACCTCTCCACACATGCTTAATTCTGCTTAATCATTTAGCGCTTTCTTTCACAAGCCTTTTTGTATGAGCAAGCCCCACTTTGTAACGCTAAGAGTTACCCAACTGCACTCACTGCAAGGTGGTACAAAAGCAAGCTGAACAAGCCAACCAGAATTGCTTAGTCTTGATCCCTTATATGTGTCATTTTACAACAAAACATTCTTTTTTTCTTTTTAACCTCGCAGACGAAAGCAAAGGAATGTGGAACAGAAACTTTAAGTTCCTGATCTTGTCAAACAAGCACAAGTCTCTGGCTGGACCAGTGGTACAGCCTGCAACAGTCCCGCAGGAAAGCCTGATGGACGGAAAGGGAGAGTCCATAGAGTTCAGTCCTCTCATGAGAGCCGAACAAATTACTTCCCCACCTCCAGTACACTGTGGTATTCTCTACATTAATCTGAGATAATTTATTTTCTTTTTTTTCAGGTGTATTTTTTTCTTTTGCTCACTTTGAAGGTCCTAGAAGGACCTCCTGTGGCTTTCACAAAGCGGCTCAGAGAGGCACAGTATGGTACCTGGGCGGTTTCTATGAATCCCCGGATTAAAATGGCAAGCAGCTACACAGTATTGTTACAAAGTTAGACAAATCTGGCTGACACATGAAAAACTTATAGGTTTAGGAACCAAAAGGACAGGAGTTTAAGCTTTAAAACCTTCTCAACTTTCCACCCACTCTCCCAACCAGCTGGTGTTAAGTGGTATATGCTTTGTTTTACAAGAAAGCTAGGGAAAATGTTTGGCTTGAAAAGTGTCCTTTCAGACTTACTTAGGCAACCATTGTTAGTCATTTTAGAAGAGTTTTATAGAAGCCTAAATCCTGGAGAATAACAATGTTTAACTGATCTTAGTTATACAACATTATTGGTACCACTAATTCCACAGCCATTGTTTTTTTTCTCAGGACAGGGAGGTAATTTTCCTAAAATTACATTGTTTTCTAAAACAGCTCTATTCAGTGCTATACATCTACCTTCTGGCAGCATAGTTTAATTTGCATTTAAATAATTTCCTGATATCATTGGAAAAGTAATTATACATAACACTAACTAATTTTCAAGCTTCAGCTTCTAATCGGTCCACAACCAAATCCCTCTCCTAGGTTCTAAAACAACCTCCCCAAAAAGTAAAATTCCCTAATACTAGAACCTGGCTCCTTTTCTTAAGGTCCCTCAATTTGCTCATTCATTTCATGTGGTGAATTCAGATCAGTAGAAAACCGCATTGGTATATCTATCCTTTGGTTTCTCTTTGGTTCGCTGACTTTTTCCTGGTAGAAAGGTTTGACTCTGTCTGCTATCTGAGTGGGAGATTTTATGGAGATCCCACGCTCATGATGCTAAAAGCACCACAATGCATCATCCTTTAATAACAGTTGCAGGTGTTGGATTATGGCTTGACTCTGAGATTTTTATCACAGATGAGGCAGGGAATTGATGTAGTTTGGGCCAATGCGATAGCAGGACATTCAAGTTTGATCTGGAGTGTCCTGGGCCTTTTTTGTTTGGTTCAGGAGGCCATTTGTCACACTTAGATCCAGATACACTTGTTCCTGAATTTTGCAGGCTTTTGGCTCAGGTTAATTATTCAACAAAAACCAAAACCAAAACAAAACCAAAAACAAAACCGAAACCAGTCCACTGGATATGTAGATCACTCTTAACAAGACGCTGTATCATATTAAAAGAGAATATCCCTAAAAGCTGTTTAATATGCCACAGTCTTTTTCCCTTAGAAAGATAATGCCTATAGATGAGCTGTATTTTTCAGTGCTCTGATTATCTGTTCATGAGCCATGTGAAGAGAGATACAATCCCCTATACTAAAAGTGCCAACTCAAAAGCGTTAAGCCATTAACTGTAGAACAAGTCCAATGCGAAAGAGAGAATGATGCATCATAGGGGCCATCATATGGCCCATAAAGTCAATATTGAAGCCATGAAATTCAGACGTGAGTGCAGTTTTCCTCAAGGTTTAGGATTAGCCTTGACCTAACCTGGTAGCCAAGCCCCCTCTCTACCACTAAAAGTGATTCAACCATTAAGATAATTCAAGACTGAAATTGCTAATGACATGCTGTGGATCTGCCTTATAATCAACTCTTATCTGGTGCTTGAAGAACCCTTGATGCAAGGAAGGAGTCCTAAGGATTTTAGTGCAGGAAATGGCTGTCTAAAAGAGGTAACACACTGTACAGTTAATGCTAGCAAATCAGATGTTTTGCAATGCTGTACACTGAGCCTAGAATGATATTGAAAAGGATTCCTTGGCACCGTCCCTTTAGTATCATACACCAGATTTCATCAGTGAGGTGATAGTGAGCCAACGGGAGAATTTTCAGATTAAATTTCCACAGCTTGTCAGACTTGAAAGTGAATGACAGTGATGACCCCTGCTATTCTCACCTCCCAACATGTTTTTAATTTGTTCTCAAGCTTGCAACCGTTCCACCGATGCCTGCAGCAGATCACTCTGGGACGATTCCTCATCTGGACAACGGTGGCAAGTGAAAGGTCTCCACTGCCAGCACATGAAAATGCTAAAGAATCAATTTGCACTAAGATCTGAACTAGAAGGTGGATACAAATTAACAGATCAGTGTGTCAGCCCAGTTCAAGTGCACGAAAGATTTGTCAGCCTGGAAAGATCGTCAGCAAAACCACTCCGGTGGGCTATTTAAAGGCAATGGCTCTGGACTGGGATGAGAGCTGGGAGGCATGAGAACCTCAGCAGAAAAGGCTAAACAAGCGAAGCTGCACCAAACTCATGAAAGGCATTGCTGCAACAGCGTCGTGGTGGGATGTCCCCTTACGGCTTTTCTGTCCTACTGATTTCAATTTGGATCATGAAGGAAAATTTCCTGAGAAGTGTTTCAACATCTGTCTGGCACCTGTGTCTGGAGCAATAGGTCCTTTGCCCCTCTCCCCCCCCCCCAAACCAGCACACTCAGAATAATGTCACTCTTTGCAAATTCACTGCAAAATTTCCTGGTGACTTTTTTTTTTTTTTTTTTGGCCTTTTGCTAACTTAAAATGTAAAAATAGTGGAAAATAACAACATGAACAACCATATGAGAAAAAAAAAGCACAGCCTGGTACTACAGATAGGCCTATTTATAAGAATAGATGCATCACAACAGATGTCAGCTCTGTAACGGTGCTGCACAAAGCGTCCAAGCGGCAGCCAGAGAATGATGATAATAAAAAGAGAAGAAGGGAGTTGTTTTGAGCAAGGAATTGCCATAAAATTGAGAAATTTTTGTAATTTTATTTTAATTGAATATCTGTGTGAACATGTATATATATTAGTAAAATCATTTTCACTTATTGTGCAATATAATGATTTAACAGTAACCTGAATTCTTAGTGAACCGATCACTGTATAAAATCAAGCAGATTTTTCACTTTCCATTATTCCAGCAATTTATCTTCATTGTATCTATCCTTGTCCTCCCAGTACTCTCCAGTTAAGGAGCTGATAGCTTTTTCTTTTAGAGCCTGTTTTCCCTCCAGAGAAAGAGGTGGCCAATCTTCAAAAAAACCCAGACAATTCCTGACACTTGGAGATAAGTCACGGGCATCCTACAGACTCTCTGTCTCACTTATTAGAAGTCACTTCATCCTAATCGTGTCTCCCAATTTAAAACAATGTATAAGGCGTATGCCTCTTTTTCTATCCAAGGACTAGAAGGTCTTTAGGACAGGACTCTTGCTTTATTATATTTTTGCACAGCATTTAGATTTCTGATACTCCCATTTCTTGCTCCTGCTTGCTCTGCCTACTTCATAATACAAAATATTGCTATTGATAATCCTGTGTTATCATTTCTTTCATTCTAGTTATGGTTTTGTCCTATAAGATACCTTAATTAATAAAATAAATTGTTTTAATTTAATTTCTTCTTTTTTCTTGCTCTGACAGAGCTCCAAAATTGAGCCTACGTATTTAGTACGCTCCAGCCCTCCTCTGGCCTTTCCACCAGCTGCAGAAGGATTATACTGGTGTGAACCTGACCCAATGTTTTATGGAGTTTTAATTTTTTTACTACACCCTCTGTAAAAGCAGTGAACACACACATACTTCCGAACAGATCTGGCCCTCACTGGATTGATGGAGAGGAGGTTAATAGCATATCTGGATAAAACAAATAGTTCAATGGATAGCACATATTGATTAATATCTGCTGCAGTGCCAGCAAAGCTGGGAGGACTACACATCGTAATTCTGTTATAACTGAAGATGTGTTGCCAATGGAAGGGGAAAGGAGATTATCACACTGCTCTGTTTTCTCGTTGTGTCTGGCAGCTCAGTCTAATGCACAGCTATAGGGGCAATGTCTCCCCTCCCCTCTCGATATCAGGGACGGTGAAAGATCTGGACCGCGAAGCTGCAGAGCACTTGAAGCTCAAGACGTGCCCTCCATTTAAATGTGCATTGCCAGTAAATCCCTTCTAGGATGTGCCTGAAGAGGGTATGGGGGCAGATTAAAGGCAGCACCATAACTCTGAAGGAAATGAAGCCAACGTCTTGCATAGGAGCAGGAGGATCCCTGCACGGCAAGGCGCTGACAGGTGGCACAGGACCCCCCCGGTGCTCAGCCCTGGGCTGGCCAGCACGGACCAGCCCGGCAGGATGGGGAGAAGCTGTACATGAGAGGCTGAATTCTCTCACCTCCACTCACACCACCAGGGTGTCATCACTAAACACCTTTGCTTTTTGTTTGGCAGTAAATAATTCATGTCCCCGAGCTGTAGGTGGGATACATTCCCGGCAGAAAGGGAGGATGCCGATGAGCAACTCTTTAAATATACATCGCCTCCTGTTTGCAGGCACCATGTGTGGGAGCAACTGCAAACTGAAATGGTCTTGTGTTCGCTGGCACCTCTGAATACAAAATTACCGCTGTGGCTACTTATGGTGGGGAGGGGGAGGGAGGCTTCAAAAAGAAAAAAATCAGGCTTTTTAAATCCGATACCTTTTTTAAAACTGAAACACTTGGCGTTTCTGTGGCGGCGTTGTATCCCCGGTGGGGGAAAGAGTTACAGGTATTTTAATTATATATTAGGACAGCATTAAGCTAGTTTTATTTGCTGAACATTCTGTCAATTACTGTTGTTACTTGAGAAGCATGACTGCTCCCAGGTTGATCATGTATTTAACTAGCCAGTCAATGCTATTAATCACCAAGCATTTTCAGCCAAGGATATTAACATTGAAACCCATCCAGGAGGGCTTATAAATGGGTACTGGTGTTCTTTGGAGGGAAATGCTGTTTTCCAATGCAAGGGAGGTTCTCTCAAGTCTTTTTTTTTTTTTTTTTTCCTTTTTTTAAATTGCGATCTGAATCCAAAAGGGGAATGAATAATTGCCCTTAATGAAATAACTGCCATCCCAGAAAATTAGTAAATATGTGATCATCTCATTACCATATGAACAGAGGGCAGGAGGTCTGTTTCCGTGGTGCAGCTGCTGTAAAAAGCGGTGAAGTATAAGAAAGTAGACATGAAAACCAAAAAGGGACATCCTCCTTTCTGGGGACTGGAACAGGGAGAGAAAGGATCGAGGTAAGGTTGAAAAACAGTTAGCATTTAGGGACTGGAAATGGGACTCTGCAGTCTTATTCTTGATCACGATACCCTAGTCTTCTGGGCAGAAAAGACATTGGTCCTTCCCTGCCTGCTGCCCATAGAAGCAGGGGACAAGAACCTGACCTGAAGGCAGAGGCTTTGATACGATACACACCATTTGGAATCAAATGCTTCAGATACATGCTTTGCATTCTGCATCGCACTTAGTTGACACACAGAATATATTTATTTCCACATTGTGAATAATCAACTGAAAACTCACTTTCATTAGCTTCATCTCCCCATTGTTGGCTCACATCCTGAAGTTTTCATACAACATCTGCAAAAGTAATAAACTAATTATAGAAGCCATCTGGAACTAGAACAGAGTGGAATAATTATTTTCTTTTTTTAAAAAAAAAGTCCTCACTAAATAAATGGTGCCAAAATAGATGGGATGTCAGAAGAACAATGATCGTAACAAACTCAGTATCATTAAGAAGGGATGCAAGGAGATTTACATCAAGAAACTCATGATTGCTCATTAGCAGAGACACCGCAGAGAGGCATTGCCATCCATAGATGACACGGTCTCTGTACTGAGAGAGAAGTCCTACCAAAGACCAGAGGCTACTGCATGGATAGCCCAGCTGGCAAAGGAGAGGAGGAGTAATTGTTGCTTCGTCCTTGTGTTCTACATTCAAGACCAGGAGACGAGCCCCTGAAGAGGGAAGGGTGAATCAGTCATGGGCAGTCACTTCTCTATCACCTTCCATTGATGCTGACATTAATATTTAATGTTATCGCACAACAGTGATGTGTGGTGCTGATAGGCTACTAGAGTGAGTGAGCAGTGAAATTCAGAAGAAAACACATAAAATCTTGACTCTCATACTGCTGTGAGATAGTCCTCTCTTTTTTCAAGACATATCCCTTGCTTTTAGACCTTTCCAGACAAACTGGGAAGATCTGTCCACCAGGGAACCACCCTATTGCTTCAGGGCTGTCCTCAGTCCCCTGAAATCCTCCACTTCCAGGAAACTCACAGTGACTGCAATGTTTCAGCAATGACTACTTTTGAGCCATGAACCTCTCTTTCATCCATTCCAGCAATGTGCATCCCAGTGAGCATCATCCTCTGCAACATCACCCACATCTACCGGCTCCTAGTCTCTGACATTGAGAGGGGCTCCCAGGGCAGGAAGCAGCAAGCCTCTGAGCGAAGGGGTGACTGCAGCCACCAGTGCAGGGACCAGGGACATGCACCACGGAAGCAGAGAAGAGAGCACCTCCTGACAGAGCCCTGCAGCAAGCCCTTAGCAATAGGATACCTAGATCAGCCGCAGGTACTGTGTCATGGGCACCCACGTACAACAGGCTATCCAAAAGGAGTGAGGGTCAGGAGTCCTTCTGACGTCGCTAATGTCCCCAGCAGTCACCAGCTCTGGAAGGCACCACACAGCAGCAGGTTTTTTAGGAGAGGTAAAGATGGAGCTGCACTCCTTTTTCTATGAGGAGGTAGGAGTTGGTAGGCCATTTTCCCCAAATGGAGCTTGAATGTACATTTTCACAAAATACTGGAGATTTTAAAGCAAGGCAAAAGCTTCTTTTATCTCCTTAGCGTGGTACTAAGTGATGAGCTGGAGGTCAGCTTGTGGTAAAATGGGGCTTTGTATTTATTACTGCTATTTCTTACTAATTAGAGGTGATTGATTTGATGTAGGAGATCTGGACTGTTATCTGCTTAGTGCATAACTTCTGTTAGCAGCACTTTCAGGGCAACCTGTGTTTCAGTTTTTTAAGAGGAGAATGCCACTGTGGTAACATGCCTAAATATTTTGTGCTTGATACATGCACACAAATTCAAAAAAGTGGCACATATATGAGCATCTTTCAATAGCCCTAATGGCAAATGCATTCACATGTCCATTCTAACACTCGATCGATTGATCGATCAATAGATAGATAGTTAGTTTTCCCAAGAGGAAAGTCCAGCTTTAAAGAATTTCCTTATCTATATTCTAACTAATTACCTTTGGCCTGAACTTACTTAGAGAAATGTCTGAGATGCTGTTAGATACCCAGCTGCTGAATCAACGGCATCCTGCTATAACATATTTCAACACACGTCATTAATTCTGATTAAAAAGCATCACCCAGTTGTGATTCTTATTAGAACTCTATTAGTGTCTCTGCTAATAGATGCCATCTCCATTATTATCATAATTATTGTTATTTATCACTTATGTTACTGCAGCAATGCCTTAAGGGCTCATTCATAAGCCATGCCCTTATTGGATCATTTGCAAATACAGAATCAAAAAATGTTTCTTGCCCTCAGCGCTTTCCTTGGTGAGAAAGCAGATAAAAGATGGAGGAATATAAAGAGACAAAGGGACCATCTGGGTCAGCACTGAGACATTGCTTTCAACACATCTGGAGCCTATGTATTACCATGCTTCCACCAAACAAAACCAAAGAATGGTACCCAAAGTTCAGCACTTGCATATTGATTTTGGCATTGTCTGTGTCTTTGGATGCCGAGGGTGCCGCGGCCAGTGGCTCCTGGGGTGGAGACACATTTCCAGCAGACACGAGCATGGGGATTCAGAAGACATGAATCACATAACACCGCTGCCACCCACCAGCTGCATATGTCCAAGTAAACTGTAGTTCCTACATATCTGGGGCTCACAAGATACGTTCAAGGAATGCCTAAAATGCTGAAACTCATTTATAGCAGTGTTAATATAAGCAGCATGTTTCTATATTTGGTCTTATAAATAAGCAATATGATTTTCAAAGTGCCGCATCCTGAAGTCCCAACACCCTGAGTAGCAAACTTTTTATTTGACGTCCCAGCTGTGGGCAGTCACACAGGGGGGCATGGTCCCTGAATACCCTCTGGAAAGTCAACTGCATAGCTGGCAGAAAGTCCTACACATGGAAGGGATAAAGAACAGGTTAGGACAAAACAAGGGAGCAGGCGTATTTTCGAGTAATAAATAGAGCAGGGAGTGTAAGAAAAGTGAGTTTGAAGAAGGAGGCCAGACTCTACTCTCTCTAGTTCCTCTGATCCTCCCAGCCATCTGGAATCAATCATTTGTCTCTATGTGGCCTTGTAACATTAAGGAGAACATGAGCACTGTTTTGAGGCTTGTGAGATGCTTTGTAATCCCAAGACAGAAGGTATCAAAGAACTGCAGCATACTTATTGTTAAAAATGTTTTCGTTCTGGATTATAGCACGTTGCAAAGAGATCTTGCATTCCTGCATCCCTGTAGCCCTGGGCTGTCTTCTTTCCACAAATTCTTTTGCAACTTAGCTTGGAAGATTAATATTTTAAGAGCATCTAATGCTGCTAATTGAACAGGGAAACAGATATGTCAACCTTTGTTTTCCACAGGACTCACTTCAGAAGCATGAATGATAAATGCACCCCAAGAGACATTATCATAATCATCACTCCAAATAAATTTTTCAGACAATGAAGTTCATGGCCATTAACTTTCAGTGAGATGCAGAAAACACACTCAGTGCTAAGCTACTTCCTAAACATATGAATATGTATTTTGTCCTGTTGTAATGAACTGATACTGTTTAGATGAAAAGGACCATGACCAGGTGCAGGCAACACGGAGGAAGCTCAAAGCAAGGAGAGATGCTGAATTAGCAATCACATGTTGCCTGTATAGGTACTGTGGAGCTCCACGTTAAATGTCTCGATATGACCACACAGCCAACAGGTCCTGCAGCAGCTTTTGGCAGTGAAACAGGAGAGTGGCCCTGCTATCAAAGAACAGGAGATATTGGTCAGTGTGGGGTGGAGGGTTTTAATTCCCGGCATAAAATGACCCCCTGGAGCTGAGAAGAGCTGCAAAAAAATAGCTGGCTTTGGTGTGCCATTAGGCATCAATGATATAAGGTGACTTCTTTTCAAATACATTCTTCCTCAGCTCTATCATTAATTTAGTATTTTGGAAGGTGTTTCTCTGGGTTGGGTTTTACCAGAGAGAAGTGGTATTCTGAGCCAAACATCACATCCCCACCATACACGTATGAGGATCTCCGATGTGGAGCTGGCGCATTGTTAACTGTGCAACAGAGATCCATATCCTGTCCTGAACCCTCAGAAATTCCAGGCTGTCTGGGATTTCACTATGGAGTTGGGTCCCCTCTTCTCTGATGCAAGCTATCCTTCCCCCTAACCTTTGAAAATGAATTGTTTTGCAAACGATGCTTCCCACTTCTCTGTCCCTGATGCTTTTCTCAGTAAATAAATAAATTAAAAATTTTAAAAGTCTTTCTCTTGAATGGAAGAAAAACAGGAAACACATTTCTTTTCCCTGATTTTTAATGAAGGACATTTGGTTAAGAAATTACTAGTTGGCAACTTTTATATCAATCGTACTCAAAGGCTCTCTGCATTAAGAGGCACATAGCTGCTTTCCCAATTGCACTGCATTTCTTTGTAGATTCAGCTGAAGGAAAATATGTTAAATAAATTATTTGTTTCCAATTACTCAGCTCTAAAAACAAATACGCACACATGTCTTTACATAGAGACATAGCAGGCAGACCAAAATATTTGCTATTTTTTGAGCTTATTGGGAAATAAAACAGACAAATGTCTCTTCTGATCACGAGCAGGTACGTCATCGCTCCTTGTGCATAACACAGAGGGCAGAGGGTTGCTCCTGTACCGCAGGTAACTGAAATAAGATAAAATTGAAGCCTATAAATATTACTCCATAAATGTTTTATTTATTTTAAAGATAAAAATGAAGGCACACACCTGTTATATTATATCTTTGCCTTCAGAACCATAATCTGTCACAGTGAAGAGATTCTAATGGTGACTTCCAAAAGCTGTGTGATCCTCCTTTCTGATGAGCTCTTGTATCATCATCTAAGTAGTAGAGATGCGGCTATGAGAGAAATGAGCATTCAAGAGAACATTTGTTAATCCCGGAAAATATGCACAAATATATTTGCTGTTTCATTATGTTTTGAAGCAGTTTCAGTGTGTTTTGGAAAACAAGTTCTGTTGTCTGTTTTTCTTCTCTTAAAAACACTTCTTTTTCATACTTTTCTTTTTCTTTTGGTTTTTTTTTGGGGGGGGAGGGGGGTTTTTTTTGATAGTTCCAGAAGCTAGGTGCAAAGCAACATTGTCAGGAAGCTAGGTGCTAACGTTAAGGGGTCAGCTGAACCTGTAGACATTCCCTACGCGCTGTCCTTAGTGGTTCTTTCCTGCTTTATCATTAATGCAGTGAATGCCTCATTGGCCCATCTGCTGGCCTGAAAACAAGCTAGTATGGTTTACAGCCACCTCCCGAGACGGGTCAGCCCAGGCAAAGCCATGGTTCTTGACCCATCCCTAGGAACCACAGCAGCAGGTAGAGCTACTTTCACCTGTAATGTGTCCTGGACAATGATGCACTGATCCACTCGCTCATAGTCAGAAGAAGATATCTGTTCCCAGGATAAATGGAAAAAGAATGGGCTTATTGCCCTGGATACAACCTTATGGTAACAGCTAACAGAGCCACCAGATTTCCAGCCCTGCAGTTCTGTATCTGCTCATAACTGCAGACCTCAAACCATCCCTGTCTGGTTTTCCTGTTTGTTGAGGAAAGGGATAGAAGAGGCTTACAGGGGGTCTTGGTTTTCCATCAGGTGAAATAATAATGCAATAATGAAGGGACTTCAGACATCTCTGAACTATTCATATTTCCTCAATCTGCAAAATTGCGCTGGAAATTGAAAACCATCAAGCCTGTCATTAGCTCTATGATGTCCTCAAAAGACTTTTTGCAAATCCTGACTGTGGGTTTCTCTCTTTTTGTTCACATACTTTGCTGCAAAAGGCAAAATTTTACTTTGGAAAATCAATGTTGAGTCTCTGAAGTGTAAAAAATATAAACCAAAAGGTCCTGAAATTTCTTGCTCTTTTTCATTTCAAGAAAGCCTGACTGATACAAGCTAGACTAAGCAACAAATGAACTTTAATAATATTGTCTACTTGGTGTCTTCACAGTCGTCTTTGCTCCAGAGAGAGAGAGAGAAACTGTGAAATCCAAGAGTTTACGTTATTTAACAAGTCCCTTAAGCTTATCATGCCTAAACTCATGCTTAAGCATTTTTGTTACGTGTTAATGAGTGCAGATTCAGCAATTTATCTAAGTATTCTCTTAACACTGTTTTTAGCTTTGCAGATTTCCCAGCAGGCTGCCAGCCTTCTCCAACTAATTGACCTGGCTTCTGCTTCATAAAAAAGGAAAAGCAATAAACAGGGAAACATTCATTTCCTACAGCAGAAAAGGCCACTCTCATCTGAGCAATCCTTACTGACTTGACTGAGCAAGAACTGTAACTGCCCTAGCAAGACAGTCCTTGGGAGTCATTACCATGAGAGAGCTCAACCCTGTCTCCACTAAGCCCGCTCAGCCTCCCACACACACACGTCTGCGTGCTTTTTCTTGGCCTTTCAGCCCAAAGAGAAGGACTGAAAGCCCTGGGCAGCACTTTTTACGCAAGTGATTTCTGACACTGCAGGACACGGAAGTTTATTTCAACAATCAGGATCAAATCCTAACACCTTCCCACTGGATGTCCTGTCTTAACTCCAGTCAACTCAGAAATGGCATAAAATTATCTCATAATAAAAACTGGCATGAGCACATCAGAGGGCCAGTAAAAAAGTCCTTACAACCCTTTAAATTGATTCCCACTTGGGTCAAGCTCAGAGAAGCTCAAAAGAAGATGATCCACATCTTACAGCCCTGCTTGAAAAGCTGCAGCCACTCTGAGTCCCAGAAAGCTTTTACCTGGGGCTTCCCCTCCTCTTGCGTGTTAGCGAATGAAGCTGTCTCACTTTACTCCCCTGGTTGCTGAAGGGGACGTGGCAAAAGGAACAAAGGTGACAGAAGAGCCTCTCCTGCTTTTACCATACCCAGTAATGGTCATTTCAGAAGAAGGTGAAGTGGGCAATTACAGGATAACCTCTCTAAGAGGTCTCTTCTGACCCACGTTTCATTGATGACATTTCAGTACAAGCACAACATCTTGGCTTAAAGCAGGGGTCAGTACTTTTCTACTGAGAAGTACAAGTACTTCTGCACTGGGAGATGAGTAGAGCAATAATAGCTTAGAGACCTGCAGCAAGACAGACTGGAGCTTACGAGCGCTGGTGGCAATGGCTGTGCAACACTCAAGCCTGCAGCGCTGCAGGCAGGTTCAGCAGAGGAAGCCTTATCAATTTATAAGGATCCAACACTGATGCTTTTTTAATCCTGATAATGGAGAGGCAAAGTCTGCTGAGTTGGGGGATTTCTTTCCTTCTCCTATACAAGAAATTCAGGGAGGATGATGCAAAAAGTCCTAGGCTGAGATTCCTCTTCCCATCCAAGCCGCCTCCTCCCTACACAAGGGAAGCCCTTGAGTGTAAATATTTCCCTTTATGGAGTGACAAGGACAAATTTGCCCTGAGCTGTCTAAATGTACTAGCAAAAGTTTTTTTCTTCTGGGGACAAACCAGACCAGGAAAGATGATCTTGTGATTAAAATTCCAGCCTGACGCTCTGGATATCTCGGTTTACTCCTTGCTCATTATTCACTTTCTGCATGATATTAGAAAGGCCACTTAAACGTGCTATGAGTAAGTTCACCATCTGTAAAAGATGCATAACCATATTTCCTTTTCTCTGTTTTGCTTATTAGAATGTAAATCGTTTGGGTCATCTCCCAGTACTAAGGGGTATTTAGTCATAAGAGCAATAAAATAAATTCTGAAAGACAAAAAAAAAAATCTGCTAGAAATGCATAATGTCTCTCATTCCCTGCCATCACTATGGCTCTTAGTCCACCAAGAATGTGCTGTCTGGCATCTCCTGGGTGTCCTGGCAGCTCTGAGAGGTGCCTTGACCAAGAAGCCCAAGTGGGGCACCCGCGATGAGAGGACAACACTGCTGGTTTATCAGGCTCCATGCAATGCTCTCACAGGTTGCAAGACATGTCTGGTGAACAGTTTGCACACCAGGAGATAAATGGAGTATTCATCACATCTATAAAAAATGTAAGTTTTAAAAGGATATATTGTAAAACCATGTATCAATTAGGTATCGGTGCCAGATATCCGAGGGACTGGCATTTCCATCCTAACCAGGCATTTTTCCAGTCAATCTGAAACACTATATATGTGGAAAATGTCTGTGAGTGTGTGTGCATATATATGTGTGTGTGTGTATACACACTAAAAATCCCCCTTCTGCAAAGAAAGCATATCTAGAAGAAAGTCTTGGAAGAAATGAATGAACTCTTAAAATCAAAAAACCACATGAATTCCTTGTAGTCAACAGAGTTGGACACAAAGTTAGGAAGAGATTCAAAACCCCTGTGAATTCAGCAGGACTGTACCAGCAATGTCTTCACTCATTTACTGCAGAACTCTCCCAGAGTGACCTCACACAAGAAGATACAAGGCATTTCAGTACATCTGATGCATAAGAAAGAATAATAATCAAAATGAAGTTAGTGAAATGAGAAATAATTCTTAAGTATTAGACTTTGGGAAGAGTACTGACACCTGGTAGCATTTAGGAGAACAAATTTAATTGGATCAAAGACAAGATTTTACTCTATAAATGACCAAGAACTTCTCTGGATGGGCAGTTCATGAAACCAAGGAGGAAATGTTTGACAGCTGGGGGCAAAACCTTATTGCTAATAAGATATGGCTTGAAAAGCATCTTCCAGGGAAGGTTAACTTAAACTACATTACTACCACCTTTAGGAAATATTGCCAGGTTACAGTTTGAGCTCTGTAATACAGTACCAGTGCAGTAATAGCACAGCCTTCGCAAAAACATGAGCAATTCCATGAAAATCACTGGCTTTTTTATTACTGGTTTAAAAATTCTTCCTATAGAAATATGTGACTATGTAAATAGGCATTAGCCTACCCCCATATATCTGCTTAGGGCTAGGGTCACACAAACAGAAAGTCTCCATCACCCAGCTGATTCGTGGTAAATTGCTGAAGTGCAATAAATTAATCATGTGCTTGAACCCTCTTTGACAAATGACCTCTCATAATTATTCCTTTTCCTAAAGATACTTCAAGACTAGAAATTTAATCATAAGCAAAGAAAATCCAGCAAACAATTTCTTCTAGCCCCAGATGTAAAATTTTGGATCTGTGATTATATTGTATGTAGAAAACGCCATATTACATTAATTAGCGGAAGCTTTTGTGGTGGATTCACTCCCTCGGCAATCCACACGTATGGTGCCGTAGGTGTAAGACACATGAGATGTTGTAGTAAACCATCCTCTGTGAATTACTACTGCTGTTGTTCAGCAGTGCCTTTTACCCAAGCGATAGGAATGTGACCGGATCTGACCCCGTGCCAGTGGAGGTCGGCTCTTTCAAAGGAAACCTCGGCCAACAAGGCACTCGCTCCTTCCTGCGGCAGTAAGGAGCTCGCTCACTTTTAAATCTGATCCGGAACAATTTCCCTCCACCACCAGCGGAGCAATCATTTAGCGGGAGCAGCCTAGAGCTTGACCCCGTTTAGTGTCTGCAGACTCAGCCCCTTCTGCTCGTGCCCCCGCCAAGACCGTGTGAAGCGGCAGCCAAGAGCATGTCTCGCTGCAGCCCGTCTCACCCCCCCATGCCACCGGGCTGCCCCCACACCAGCAGGGAGCTGCCGGCCAAGCCTCCCTGTGCAGGGAGGGGTGGGAGGGAGAGATAAAATAGTTCTCCAGCTGGAGCTGAAAGCAAGAGGAAGCTTTTTCTCACCCAAGGCATGAGAAAGCTGTAAAACAGCATGGTATGCGTGGGAAGGAAATGGAGCCTGACGGGTTCGTATCATGAAAGCACCAAGCATAACCCATTAAAAGATTTTGCTATTACTTAGCACAGTTGTAGCACAAAGATACTGCAGGGTGGGAATCCTAGGTCTGACCATGCCGCCGTAATGTGAGAGAGAGCCAGACCTGCTCCTCTGTGTGCGTGTGTGTCTGTGTGATACATGTCAGGGCTCTTTCAGAATACATGCACTGTTTGTTCAGCATTCCTCTCCTCCCTTCCTCTCAGAAAGGGGAAAAAAAAAAGAGAAAGGGAAATTTATTTGTCCATGAGGCCTTTTTAAACAGACAAGGTAATTACCTGAGTACATCTATTATATGCAGAGCTGCTCCGATCATCACAAAGCATGATTGCCAAACTATAATTAACTGGGGGGGGGGGGAAACCACACACACACACACACAAAAAAAAAAAACAACCCCACCCAACCCTGTTTAACTAACTTTAATGCATGGACACGGACCAAAAATTTCTCTTGTCAATCCCGCCATGCAATGTCAGTGAGAGGGCCCTGAAATACATATCCTTGGCTTTTCAGCTCCCTGTGTCAAAAATTCTTAACACTGTATTTTTTTAGAACTAGTCTACTATGGAGAGTTACTAAACATACATCAGCAGCCCAACAGAGCACTAACAGGAGTATGCGGCAATCAACTAAATGGACCGAGCGAGAGCCGGGAGGAAGATAGTGTGGGAGAATTTTAAGTGAATTGGTGTGTTCATAAAAAATGACAAATGGCCCAGAAGACTCAAGGTTCCCTGTTCATTCAGGAAAGACAGAGAAGCGGTGCGAGCTCCAGCGGGGGTGGCTAGAGTGTGCTGGGGCTGCAGAGCCTGTGGAGTTCCCAGGGCACAAACCCCAATTTTCCTCCCCACTTCTGTGCAGGCGTTGGTCTAAGCAGAGGCATTTCTCGAGGCTAAGAACTGTGGCCTGTTTCACTCCATTCACAACTGTCTCCAGGGAAAGAGGATGCATCAGTGGGAGCTAGACATTTTCCCAGGTCAGTGGTACCAACACCACAGCAGTGGTGCTGCCATGGGACCCCCCCAGTCCTTTCCCTTCACATGGCTGTTTGGTGTCCCTCCTGGCGATGGAAGGAGTAGCTGGGCTGTGAGTGCCTACCCCCATTTTTTCCTCAGGCCCCAAATGCTGCCAAGGTGAACCCTGGAAATACAGGATTCAGCACCTGCTGACAGTGAGTCCCAGCAGTCCCTCCGTAGCCCACCATAGCCTCCAGCATCATGCAGTGCAGGAATAACGGAGCAGCCTTTTGCCCTTTTTTTCTCCCCTTCAAGGTCTTCCCAGTTCAGTTACAGCTTCAGACGGGCTTTAGTTTTGTTTCTTGTGCCTTCACCATCCGTGCCCAGGGAAAGGCAGGAATTCCGCCGGCTGCATCCCTACTGCCTGTAGAGAGAGGGTTCAGCTGGAGCCCAGCATGACCCAGTCCTTGCCCGCTTCTCCTCCTTGGCCTGTGACAAACTGGTGCAAAGCTGAAATGAGCACATAAGTGGAGTGGATAACAGGGGAGTATGAGCCTTCGTGTGCTCAAATCCCAACGTGATGTGACAGTGCAGACACAGTGTCGTTCACAAGCCTAGAGGCAGGGACCTCTGAGACTGCAGAGAGTGTCTCCAGAGAAAGAGATATTGCCTGGAAAAACGTTTTCTTCCTGCTCAGCCCTGCTCTGCCCTTCTTGTATGGCATCACATCCCCCCCAAACAGCAGAGGCTGTTCCAGGGCAGAGCCAAACCAGAGCAGTGTGCAGCATTGGAGACCAGCAACATGGACAGATGTCTGCAATCATGGTCCCCACCGCTCCTCACTCAGCACCAGGAGCTGCTCCACTGCCTGCCACTGAGAAACCTCTGGGGTTTGCGGAGATGTAGGTGCCTAGAGAGGAAAGATGCCCATGAAGCATTGGGTAGGGGTAGCTAGTTAATGAAGCACCTTGAGAGAAGTGCTCGTCCATCCATAGGCTCAATACTGTGTTCAGAGGCATTGGACTGGACAGGTTCTTACTGTTGTCATCACTCCAAAAGCACTGTGCTAGGCACGTTTCACACCCACTGGGACAAATGATCATGGCCACCATTTAGTTCTGTTTAGAAATACATATACCTACAATAGGTTGTCAGTTGCTTTAAGAAGCTCATGCTGTTGGATAGCAGCCAACATCCTGTACTCACACAACAGCCATGCCAGCTCTCTTTGCAGACAAGAGAGCAGCAGCAGCAAAGCCAGGTCACTACGACTTGTTCCCTAACCCACATCCAAGCAGCCAGCGACTGGGGAGAATTACAGAAGACCAGAGCAGGCAGAAAGAGAAACATCTCATCTCCCCCGCCCCACCCCCATGTAATTCCACAGAGCTCAAAGTCAATTTGTCCTGACTTCCACAAGCATGGAAGGAGAAGCAGGAGTCACATATCTATTTATTATAGCCGTAAAAGGGAAGAAATCAAGCAGATGGTAAAGCAATGGCTTTTTTTTTTTTTCTTTCTCCAGCCCTAAAATTATTGGGACATGCATTCAAGGAAGCCTCCAGAGACATCCCAGTCCTGCAGCTGACTTCCTCCATTGAGCAGATTGCTTAGTTGCATTTACACTACCTGACCCAGTTTTCATCTCCCTGTTTGAAGAGCAAACAAAATCATACAGAAAACTAAGCACACTCCAGACGCACTTAGAGAGGCTTTGGACTGTGAATCACATTGAAAGGAAACTTGAGGAAAAGAGAGACCTCTTTTTACCCAGTGTTCAAAAGGGACTGGTATCATATTTACTTTCACAGTGACTTAACCTCCTTGCACCAGATTTCACCCTCACTAACTGGGTTAAAACCACACACGCCTGTTCTAAAGCTACTGTAACTTCATGCCTGTTGTAGGTCAAAGCAAGCTGTGTGTGAGCAAATTATTGTATACACTTACTTCTAGCAGGGAAGGGTGCTTAACCTCGAGATGTTTGTCTGCAAGAACCCCAAAGCCATCTGCCAAAATGAGGAGACTCTCGAAAGTTAAGGTCACTGACTTCAGTATTAGAAACCTGGATATCCCACTGCTTCACACATTCTGCAACCTCTTCTGTGGATGAAGATCCAGTCCCCAGGCCTTCAGCTCACAGCTAAGTGCACATGCATTAATTTTGAGGGGGTCAATGGCAGAGGAACTAGCTTTTCCATCAATTTGTGTAAGCCCTACCAACCTACCCAAACCTAAACTAAATTTACTCCCTAGTCTTTCCCCACATCACGCTTTGTGACTGGTCTGACCACAGCCAGAGACTGTTCCCGAAGTTCTGCCTAATGAAAGTCATAATATGGCCTTACAGTTGAGAATAGGAATGAATGGACTTGGGCTTCAAATGAGAAATAACTCCCACTTGTCTCAGGAGGAAGAACTCCACTTCACATATGTGTGTGGACATGTGTGCACGTGTGCTCACCCATGAGACAGACCAAATTTTGCCTATTTGCAACCAAAACAGACAAATTTCAGGCAGCAAGTTTCTCGCTCTACCTTGCGTGATGTGTACAAAACACATCACAGTGTCCTATTTTCCCTTGCATTTTTAAAAGTGAGAGCTCTACAGTAATTCAATGTCCCCATTTACCACACTTTTTATTGAATACAGAAATCAATAACAAACTGCTGGTCAATAAAGAGCTGCTTATGGAAGGCAAAAGCTTCTTGCAGGTGCTAAAAAGGAAAAAATAGAGGAATTATTAATATGTGTTTGACAGTGGCCACCGGGCTGCAACTAATAAGGGGAATGTATCATCTGTTAGGAGAAAGTTTTCACTTCACAGCTGCCTTGAAGACCTGGGGACATTTCTCCGGCTGCCTGCAAGAGCCAGACATAGGTAGTTACCATCTCAGATGGATGTTTTAGCCAAGCAAGGAAAACTTTTTTGCATCTCTTTGAAAATAGTTATTGCTTGCCCAGAATTGTTTCCTCCTCTCCCCAGCAAATCAAAAAGCAGCTTTTACATTCCTGAGAAGTAGGATTGAGATCCTAATGCCTTCCTCATCATGTGGCTACATCTGTTGTCTCATCAGGGTTTAGGTTCTGCTTCCTCACTGACACAGACCTTCTAATCTCTATTGCATGACTTAAAAGCAGATGCTAAGTGCAGCCTATCACCCATGGTTCAGTGGACTTGGTACCATCCAGCAGAGCAGGCTGACATAAGCCCTGCCTGGTTCATTACAGAAGTGGTTTCATGCTGCCCCACTGAACTGGATGGGACCCTGGTCAGTCCCAACAGACTGGTTTCAGCTCATGGGAATAAAGCAAAAGAGAGAGGAAGAAAAATCTTATGGTGGTTACTCTGTAAAATAAAAGTGCTCATAAAAGCTGAGCCCTCAAACTGATGGAGGAATAAACGCATCAACTGACATTCACAAATGAGTTATTCCATTTTTAGGAACCTCCTTTATTCCCTCTGGTTTCCAAATCCTGCAGCGAAGCACTCCGGATAGGCAGGGTACCGCCATCACCTCTGCTCAACCTCGCTTTAGCGACCTAGAGATCCAAACGGTGCTGAATTCACACAGACCCAGGTGCTGTGCACAATCTTTATTTAGACAGTTTATAACCTGATTTCTTTTCTCCAGATGAAGACAGAAAGATGAAAGAGTATTGCACCAGGAAATAGTGAGTCTGCAAGGCAGATATCAAACCCTTTGCCTTGACAGCCAGGCTCTTTCGGTAAGGTTTTGTGGACTTAATTCCTGCTGTGTTATATCACTATCCAAACAATTCAAATGCACCTTCTGCCTTCTTTTGCTCCATAAGTTTTTATTTTTCTCCTTCAGTGCTATCATATTTTAGTTAGAAGTGATCACTCCACGTTATCCCACTGTTCTGACCCCTCAGGTGCCTCAGCTATTAGATTATACTGTCCCATCCGTGAAGACAAGGATATCAATACTATCTATACATCCATCCCAATGAACCGCTAACCACTACAAGATCACCTTGAGGGAGGAGCAATTTAAAATGCCCAAGAAATGAAATTTAGAGGGAAAAAGAAGACAAAGCCAAAAAGAAATTAGGTGTTTGCCTGCATGGGGTACAGGTCTGTGGAATAACAGCCTTCAGCAAAGATTACCTCCTTCTGACAAGGGGAAGTTGCTGCTGCTGTTGTTTTTAGAGAAGTGGGTATGAACAAAGGACAGAGCTGTTCAGGTAGGAGAAATAATTGAGCCTGTAATCAGTTATATGTCTCCAGATGGAGGCTCATTAGCTTTTCAGGCAACGTACATTAACATTCTGACAAGTTCATACCAAAGTCCAAACAACTCAAACGCCTCCCCCCCCCGCAGCATGCTGTGGCCTGTGAGGATCTCTTTTAACCCCCGCCGCTGCAGTGGTTTAGTTATAGGCAACGAGGAGAATGCTCCAGCTCTGAACCCAATCCATACACAGCAGCGATGCGAAGGCGTCAGGATGTAAACAGACTGACATTTGGTATATTTAGGGTTTAATCTATATGTAAATTTCCTGAACATGCTTCAATAAAAAATAATTCAGAAAAATTTACGTTTACAACTTTGGGCGTGATTCTTTATGTCTTTAACTAATGGTCTCATATCTGTACTGTTGTATTTTATAACACAGAGCTGATAGATCATTTGAACAGGAGCAGAACTGAACGTTTCCTTTTGTAAAAACAAGAGACCTGAGAGATTTTGTTAGATGGGTAACAAGCAGTGGTAAGGAACAAAAGACCTTACACTGAGTGTAAGTCTTTTGTAAGCTAGGCATCTGTGAACTGATGTAGAAAAACATAAGAACAGCATGGATGTCCAGTTTAGCCTTTAAATCATGTGGCCAGCTGAAACCTTCCAGTTTGCCTCCTTCATCTCCAGCTGTTTAGCAATATGAGATGGACAATCCACTGTTTCACATATGTCACACGTGAAGGGTAGGTCATTATTCCAAGTACTGGGACTGACTCCCAAGAAGCCGTTGAGCTATAAATTCAAACCACTGGACATTTCCCACCTGCTGCTAAACATCATCTGGTCTATACATATTAGAGTTGGAATTTTGGAATCCATTGCTTGGATTTTGTTGGACTACTTCATCCTTTAGCCTTACTCAGAATGTTGGTGCTTCACTTAAAAAGGGTTGAAGTGGATGTCCGTCTGAGGCCATCCCAGCCCATGAGATGTTTCAGCCTAGTTGACGCGCTCTGTTGCAGATGGTGGTGGGAACAGCTGACTGTGCAGTAACCACTTACCAGCCTCCAAGGGCTGCTCCAGCACCCGGCTAACAGCCTGGGGTTTCCACCCTGCCCCAGTGGGAGGGTGTGGGTAGGAGACCCTATCTCCCCTATCATCTACAAGTGGTAGGAGCTTCCCTGAAGTCTAAAGTTGCTTCCACATTCAGGTGCATCCTTACGTGCAGAAGGGGCATATCTGTGCAGCATGTGTCACCTGCAGCATCACAAACGTGGGATCCACTCAACACACACATGCAGCTGCCCCCACTACCTTGACTCCCATGGAGAAGAGGTACCTCCACTTCATGGAGAAGATAGTGCCACTGTTTTTAAGCCATGACTGTGACTAACCTGGAACACTCAGGAGAGCTTCCCAGCCTATGCCCCAACTCTGTGTCAGTACACACCACTCACCTCTCCATGTCCCTCAGCCCAGTTGTCTTTTGAATAGGCACACAGACCAGCAGGGATGCTCCAGCTGGATCTCCAGTTTGGAGAATCAGAGACGAGGCCTTTGGAGACCTCTGTGTAGATCACTTGCCCCACAGTCCAATCCCCACTCTCTCAGCACCATCAGCCGGAGCTGAGACCTCCAGAACATCTAGCTAGACTGAGTATTAAAAAAGCAATTTGCATCAGAGACATCATATTAAGGCCAGAAAAGGGCCTTAAAAAAAAGACATAGGTCACTACCTCCTCTAGTTCCTCCTGCAATGAGAACAATAACTCTCCAAGACAGCCAGCCTTGATTGAAAGTCTTCAAGCGATGGAGATTCATCATTCTATTAACTCTCACAATTTCTCATTTCCATGGCAGCGAAACGGTAGTTCTCATGAAAGCTGAGAAGCGAGCATGTTGAAAGTAAATGCTCATACATATAGAAGGAATGAATCACGAATGCTCGTACTTAATATCCATTTAAATATCTCACACTAACATGAAGGTTATAAACAAGAGACCTAACAATTTTGAGATCTTTATCTAGATGCAGAAATATTCTTTTTAATCTTAAATCCTGTATAACGTATGAAATGCTAAAACATATACTTTTGCATATAACCAAGCCATTCATATTCAGATGGTTTAATTGCCTAGTTCAGTATGAGCCACATTAGTTAGCTGCATGTAATTTTAACACTATTTTATTCATATTATGTTTGTAGAAAGACTGAAAAAAAATGGATTATATGCACTTTGGTGGCCTTGTCTTAAAAAGTAGGAATATTTACATGTCATATCTGATTAAAAATTTACCAGTTAGTAATACTGAATAATTTCAAGGCAAAAAACATGAAGAGTGCATGTAGGTAAGTTAAAAGCAGACCTGTTGCAAGCAAAATCAATGAAAATATTCATTAAAAACCTTGGCTGTTCAGAGTTAATGGTTCTCTTAGAAGACTCTCAAACACCTTAAGGGGGAAGACAATGCACAATGAAGACATTTAATTAACCTTAACTCTGACCCCCATAGCAATAGCATTCACGTATCTTGTAATCATTATTTCTTTCCTACCTGCAATGTAACTCTGAAAGCACACTTTCTCATCACCTTCTCATCACATGGATCTTTCATGCTTTTCTAAATTTCTCCAAGATGAGCATAAGGGACACTTAATGAAATCACATAAGGAAGCATAGGCAATGGAGTGAGATTAAAGATAAGCATAGATGGAGATCATCTCTTCTGCTGGGATGGGAAAATCTTCAAGATATGAGAAGGTGATCAGTAGTGATGCAAATGCAGCTATTCCTCTCCCCTGGCTGTACCACAACAGGAGATCAATGATCAGAGGGGAAGAGTTATAGGGAGAGACAATCTTTTCTTTTACACGCAAGAAAAAACTACATGATTCTGGGAATCAGGAATGCTGCCAGACCACCCTCTTGCCTTGATTCCCTGTTTGTAAGAAATAATAACAAGGTCCTTTCCATGGACACCAAAGTAGCAAGCCCTGTGGAGGTAAGATGAAGGATGGGAGGAAAAGACTGGTTCAGGCTGCTTCTCATAAAACTTCCAAGGTTTCTGCTAAAACTCTTTGTAATCTTCCCACCACCACTGACACTATAACCATGATGAGAACCTCAGACTCAGTTGTTAGAGATTTATTCACTAAAAGCTTTTCAACTTACCTTCCAAATGCACAGCAAATTCACACATGAGTGTCAAGAATTCCTGAAAAAAATACCATTTGGAAAAAGAAAAAGGCTGAGGATTTTTAAGAAGTGAATGAGAAATGCCTGATTTACACACAGAATTTCTCCATGTTTGCAGGGGTCTGTGAGGACACACAGGTTTAATGGAAAGGGAAAGGAACCCCACACTTCAGAGAAATTCCTGCTATGAGAAGGGATGTAAGAAAAGTGTCACTTCCTTGCCCCACAAAGAATACTCACAAAGGAAGCCAGACGGATCTTAAAAAGGTAGATCAGCCAAAGGCTGACATGCATTAAGCCTTCAGCTGCACTGAAGGAAGAGCGAAAACCACAAATGAAAGGTGTATTTGGAAGTTATTTGGAGGAGAACTATCTCTTCTGCACTGTAACAGAACAGACTTCCTAAGACAGCATAGTTATGGGAAATAGTGCCACAAAAGGAATGCAGACCATTTAGGACAGTAAAATTCAGTGTAACATGGATTATTTTTCCTTGACTTGCAAAGGCAGTATACTTTCACTGTACAGGGTGGTAACTGAGAACCTAACCCAAAAATCCTCTTAAGTCAATGAAGAGGCTGCCATTGACTTTATCGGACTATAAATCCAGTCCCAAAGAAGGCAAGTGCAATGTATGTACTTTCTGTCATTGATAAATGATGGAACTGAGAAGAGCTATTTTCCAGCCATAACCAGTTCCTTTGAATGCAGCCAAGTGCAACTCATGGCTGAACGCAACATTCTTTGCAACGCAGCTTCTGCCAGGTCAGCACATGGATCTTTTAAACAGCGCAGTACAGGAGCATAACCTGCTTTAGAGACAAGAGCAGCTCAAACACTCACATATTGGTGAAGACCACGTACCATTATCTGGTTGATCCCCTCGGCCATGATTGCCTAAAGATCTATGAATATGCTTTACCATCTGCAAGTCTCAAAACAAATGCAGGTGCTTCCATTGCCTCTCCCAGGCTGCCCAGGACCTAGAATTCAGTATCAGCAGAGATTCTGTGGTCCCTTCAATCACCAGACCCACTCCCTTGGAAGATGTTAAGATGAAGTCAGCTCAATCCTGTTTCATTTATGAGATTTGATGTGATGCTAGGCCAAGGCCTTACAACCTGAGGGCAATGGCCTTTTGCATCCATATACAAAGAAAAATGTTGGAACTCATTGCTTGCTGGAGCAGATAGCATCTATTACATCATGTCATCGTGTGGACTGTCAAAATAAATGACTTGGAAAGATCAATACTGGTAAAAGATACCGGGGGGAGGCAGAAAGATGGCTTAGATGGGAAAGCCAAACTCTCCATCATGGTTCTGATTTGTACTCATAGTGTCTTGGCTGTTTCCTTAGACCTGACTTTTCAGGGACTAGCAAACCTGCCTGCTAGACAGACCTGCCTGCAGGTGAGCTTCGAAAGCATAAAGAGACAATCCAGACCCTGTCTGTGAGAGCTGAAACACATCACTGCTGTTGTTTCACTGGTAGAAACTAAGCCCTACATTTAGCTCCAGCATCCAGGCTTTGACTGTGCTCGCTAAGAGTGAGTCCAGTGGCAAATTGCAGCATGAATGACTTTCTGATAAATACTCTCTCCCTGCCTTTTGAAATCCATATGCTGCTGATAGCCTAGCTATTGAGTCCTACTGGAAAAGAGCGGAGACTTTTTGCCCCACCAGCTCTTGCTTCAAGCCTAACTGCTAGTTCAATGCTGCCATGAACTTTTGCCTTCTTGCATGCAATATTTTGCTACCCAAAGCAGGAAAAGCATGAGAAAAAAAAAAAAAACCAACTCATCCTGGAAGGAAATTAGCATCTGGCAGCCTAATAACACATTCTCTGCATCACATGCAGGGTGGTGTAATTAAAGCCATAAAATATTCAGAATTGATTTCTGCATTTGGAAGATACACTCGCAACATAACTAATGATGGCTGCTGCTGTGTGCCTGGGAGAGGAATTCTCCCCCAAAAGGCTGTTTTCCCTAGGAAGCCTGCTGGTCCCATTCTGCCTTTCCCAGGGGGGATGAAGGTCAGATAACCCAGGCAGCAAAAATATTCATTTCCTGCCCAGCCCTAATCCACATCTCAAGCAGTCACAGCTCAGTGCTTCAAAATTTGAGCTGGGCTGTTCTCCATCAAAAACCCCCTCAAGCATGTTTATGCTGTCACCCAAATGCACACCCAAGCCTAGCAGCATGTCCTGCAGCGGTCCTGTGCCAATGCACGGCAGTAACCAACACCACGCAGCAGCAACTGAACTCATCAGCAAAGCAACGGGCACCCAGAGCCCAGCAGGTTAATGAGATGTGCCCACTGATTTGCAGCACTCGCAGAACTGGTCCCAGTTCCCAAGAGGCCGATGACTTACCGATGCACCTCGTGGCACTGTGAAGCTTGCAAGTTGCCTCTCTCCCTGTCAGTACTGGCACTGCTTTAAACCTCCCATCTGCAATTTCCCATAGACAAAAAGATTACCTTGACCCAGGATTTTGTTTTGATGGTCTTGGTTTTGTTCAATAAGTGTGAAAGTCTCCTCGAGTCTGTCATGTTCTCTTTAAAAGCAGAACAAATTCCTTAATTTAGAAAGTTTTAGAAGAAGCATGAGAATTCAAGGTGAAAAACCTTATAAGCAGAGTGCATTGGCAATAGTGTTTTAAGCTGTACGGTAAACAGAGAGTATCCAAACTGCTTTAAGAAGAGATCTTTAAACTCTGTTTTGCATTTTTCCTGCTCTGCTTTCTGCCCCTAATGCAGCCACTGCAGTGACAGCTTTGCCAGGTCTCACTCATCACGCTGCAGGGCAGGTTTATAAAACCACTGTTCTCCTTGCAAAGCCAAAGCAGGTAATTTCTCATCTGCACCGGCCTGCTTAAGAGAAGAGAGGAGAGCAGGTTGCTGCTGCAGCCAGCAGTGCTACAGTCACAAAAGATATAGGATCCATCCTGAAACTCTTTGGTAGGAGATCTCCAGGCTGATGCCTCCTGCCAAGTCTCCATCCACCTCAACACAGGAAGGAAGATGAGGAGCCCTATAGCCAGGACCAGCTCTGCTGCACTGAACCTGCTGCAGAGCAGCAATCCCAACCTGTCACACGGAACAAAACCCATTACCAAAACCCTGGACATCAGAGCCAGCAGCTGTAAGAGTTTACTTTAAAACCCAGTAGTTTCTCCCACTATATTTCATCGTGAGAACCAGAAATTCTTCTGCCACGTGTAGCTAAGAGAGCAAATGCAGCCTGAGGTCCACCCTGCAGCCATCTCTGGGCTAGAATAAAACTACTCCCAATATTCAGCTAAAATTTGCTTCTTGTCCTTTCAAAAAAAATAGCTGTCTTGTAGAGAACATCGGATGACTCTCCCTGATTTATAGCTACAGTCTTTAGGAGATGTAAGAAATAATAATGACCTGCTTCTGAAAGCCAAAAACAATCTGAATAAAAAATTCATTGATCAATATTCGCCCATCATTTTTCACCAATTAAGCCTGTAAGTTAGTGTACCTTAGAAACTACGCCAGAGCAAAGACTTCGTGGGCTCAGTCTTGGCTGTTCACCTGTGAAAAATAAAATCTGCTTAATTTTTGTGTGATAATAATTATGTAACTTACTTTTGGAAGTAAATAATTCAGCAAGGATGAGATGCACAACACAGAAGAATGGGCTGTGCCTGTGTTTTGCCTACTGATAAGGGACAGTTTTGCCGTCCCTTTGAATGCCTGCAGCACCAGCATTAACCTCTGCGAGCATCTTGAGAGAGAAATAAAAAAGAGCCCTCCCAGCAAAGCTAAATTCCACTGCCAGCTGACATTTGTTTCTTTTTATCTATACATTTGTCTAATTAAGAAGATATAGTGCCGTTTTAATTTTCATATAAACTCTTAACTTCAATGGGGATGCATTCTGCAAACCAAACAAGAATTTATTAAGATAATAAAGCAAGCACTTCATAAAAATTTAAATGCCTGCTACGAGCATCTTTTTCATGGAACTAAGAGGCCAAGAAAATCTCTTCAGCTGGGGGAGGGATCGGCACTAGTAAACATCTTCAGCAAGCCCATGCCCAAGCACTTGTGTGAAGTGCGCGTGTGCAGGGATGGCTTCCCGTGTCAGAGGACACTCGCCCTGACACTGAGAGTTCAGCAGGATTTTAGCTGTGTGCCAGCTTTGCACCTTTTCAAGCACAGGGGTGCACTGGTTCAAATTAATTGATTCATTTACAAGATCCTCAGCTAGGGGGGGAAAGCATATTACTTTCCCTTACTTGTGCTGCATCGTCTGTTTATAGCAACATAGTTAATCAAAGGAAAGGGAGATGAAGATTTTTTTTTGCCAGTGTGGCAGGAAAGACCGTGAAGCTTTAATTGACCCCTCGAGAGACAAAGTGAAAAGCTTGCGGAGTGAGTTGAATTTTTAACACAAGGGCACATTTTCCTTTCAGTTCTGCTCTGGAGACTAACAGAAAGGGTCGCGCTCCCAGCTCCCAGCCGTCCTGGGTGCAGCTGCCGTACCACCTCCTTACCTGAACCATTTCAGAAGCAATGCAGATATTAATACCTCAGGGTAATGACTCACAATAATCCCTTAAACCCCATAATTGAAAAAAAATGGCCACTGCTGACTAATGATTTTGGAGGCTGGGCCATAATGAAGTGAGTTCTGCATAAGATGCCTGAGGATTTTAAAGTGATCGGTAGCTCTGCCTCACTTGTCTGGGCTATGCAAGGTGTTTCCGAAAGCAACATGACCTGGGGCAGGCAGGCAAAATGTATCCAGGGCCTCTGAGACCAGGACTGGGAGGGACCAAGGATGCTGTCCCAGACGCCATGTCCTCCATCCCCTCCCCGTACATGGAGACACCAAGGCAGATGTAGCAGTCACAGCACTGCAGCAGCCTCCCAGCAGGGTTGGCGAGGAGGGATGATGGCCCTTGTGACGGAAGGGAAATTTTGCAAAATGAAAGAAAGAAGTTGTTGAGAGCAGGGGTAATATCACATACCTTTTTTTTTTTTTTTTTTTTGAGAGGGTGCTAAAAATTCCAAACTGGTGAAGTGCTCCTGCTATCTCTTAGATCCCATAAGCTTTTACCTGACAAACTGTTCCAGTTATCACAATCAAATCAGATTTTCCACCTTCCCCTTTAGTTCTCAGGGAGAGAGAGACCAAGAGGCTAAAAATACATGTTACAGGACCAGCGAGAAAAGGACAAGCTTCCTACTCACTCCTCCTCCCCTGCCCATGACCTACAGCAAGATTGCACAAAACTGAGGACAGGCAGAGGTTAGCTGGCTGGCCAGATGAGGAAAGATGTGCTCAGGGGTAGTTTGTGATAGCAAGACTTGATGATGTTTGCCTTTCATAAAGTGTGCTGTCACATCTGGAAAGATGGACATCAGGTTTCAACATTGAGGGCTGCTGAGGATTGCTACAGCTTGTTTCCCAATGCCGCATGTGAGCTCTGCATCTCTTTTCTTTCCTCTCTCCTGGTAAACCTGCAGCACAGAGGCAGCAGTTTCTTTAGTGGACATGATAGTCAATAGGTTGCTACAAGTCCCAGCCAACAATCGATGGTTTAACAATTTCCTGGAGGAGATAAGCCTATGGCTTGCAAATGTTATCGTGAACAATTCCTCTAGCCAAAAAAGCAGATGATCTGCTTGCAGCTTGCACAATCATTCCCCAGATGTGAACACCTATGTGGCAACAATGAAAAAAGGTTTTTTAGATAGCAGCAACAGCTTTTGTTACAACTAAAAGTTATTACTTCTTACAAAAATCATTTTGCCCTTCTCCTTATGCCACTGCAGCTCCAACAATGCTATCATAAATGATGAACATACTCAACCGTGTGGCAAGAAAATCTAAACATCACCGTAGCTGCTACTCACTCAAAATATTTTAGTCAGATTTCCTCTCCGTTGTAACAAACATTATGTTTTCCCTCTTCTTCTCAAACAACTGTAACAATCACGACCACATTGCAAGAAAGTTCCCTGCAAGCCCCCAGCATTATGCAGCCTCATTAGTAGCTTTGATTATTTATTCGGCACATCACCAGCTTGCCTGAGTGGCTGTAAGACTGTCCTGTGCACTGATTCATATTGTTAGTGGTTAATACAGTTCAAGTGCCAAAGGCAAGCCAAAGGGCAAAGCCAAAAATAGATAGTAGCATCAGCTGGGAAAAATAACCAATTCACATAATGTCAGCAACCCCATGATGACCCTGTTGAGCTGGTGTTTAATAGAAGGCATTGAAAACGAAGACTTTGTGCCTAAGGACATATTGATAACTTCATGGAATTGACCATAACTCAGCACTGTTCTTCTGTGAGTTGTTTTTTTAATGATTGCTAATCTTGTTTAAGGCAAGAAAAACTGCAGTTTACTTGAATGTTCTGGGTCTACAGGGAGGTTTCATTTCATTCTTCCTTTCCTTTTGCTGAAACACCAGCTGCTAGACAGGATTAGACAGCAATTTGAACTAGAATGCTAAAATATAGCCTTAAGAAACATTTGCATTGCCTTAAAAATGCTCCTGGAACCAGACATCCAGATCCTGGTCCTCATTTGAACCAGCTTTGCTTTCCTTCACTGCAGCAGTGTTAAGGAGGTTGACTGAAAGTTATCAAATATGTCCTACATGTAATGCCCCTGGGCACCACTGACCAATGGCCTGTTGACCACCACCAGTTTTTAGGGAGCAGGGCAGGAACATATCTTCAGCCTTGTCTGGAAATGCCCAGTTTTGACCTCTTTATCTTACACTCTTTTCTTCATTTTGTGGAAATCAGTTTCTTTAGCAGCATTTCCTCTGACTTTCAAAATCAAATTGTCACCTAGAAATTCTTCATCGCTATACCAAAATACAAGTGATGAGTATTGTCACCAAAGGAAGCAACAGATGAATAAAAAATAGCTTTATTTTTAACTTATCCCTTAAAAATGCATAATGACCCCAGAGCTGTCCCACAGGAGTTATCCTTTATCACCACTGGATTAATAGAGATTTTTTTGGTTTGCGAAGACCAAATCATTCATATTCATGCCAAACACAGAGCTCCTGTCAAAAAGGCTTTAATCAGACACAAGGCAGAATGTAGGTTACTCTTGCACCCGATATGGTGATCTACAAAGTGTCATAGCAATCAGTCCTGCAATGGGCTGAATTTTCCCTGAATTATGCCAACTACGCAGACCTCTTCTTGGGATGCAGGCCAGAGCGAGTAACCAGTCCCAGGGCTTGATGGCCCTCTCCTTTTCAAGCTGCCAAATTCCTGGTTTGACTTACATGAGGAAAAAAAGCTATGAAGTGAAAAACCAGGAGGAATTTGGACTGAAAATGTTCTTTCCACTGGAGTTAAGCAGTACACAAAAGTTGAAGCACTATGCTCAAGATCTGATCATTGAGAAGGCAGGTTCTCCACTCCATGGGGGTGGCTGGGATGGGATCTTGCTCCAGACACAGATTTCTTCCTAGCTGTCAGTCCAGCCAGCAGCTTTAAAGAATAGCTGGCTGTGCTGTGACCTTCACAACACACCAGCTTGTAACAGGAGAGACACACTTATCTTCAACTACACTCCTCCAGCCCACCAAAGCTCATGAGGGACCAGCACTAGAGAACTCTGCACCCTGGAGGATCATGACCTGACATTTCAGGAGTACTAGAAATGCTCGTGTTGCTTGTAACTCATACAGCACAGTGTGGCCATGATGTGGCCTCAGACATGGAAGCCCAGATGTTCTCCAGCCACGAAGCATCCCACCATGAGTCACAGTGTTATGGCTCCCACCGTGTCTTCAAAGAGCACTCCGGGACTCCACTGCCCTCCAGCGGGGAGCTCCGACAGCCAGGCAAAGCAGCTTTTCCCACATAGTTTTATCCTGTGTTTCCTCCCAAGTCTACCCTTCTCACTGCAATCAGCCTTCAGACATCCCTCATCTCCTTGAAACTCACCTTCCCATCTCTTCACACGCACACCATGTGCTTCTTGTACTCTGCTGGGGGCAAGGAGAAAAGGGGAAGGGGTCATATCCCCCTTCAGGAAATGTTGATTGGATTATTTCAGCCTGCTCCCTTCAAAATGTAGCGTTATAGACCAACAAATAGCACACTCAGAGGTGACATTCCCCAAATAAACGATTACTTAAGGATTAGTCACGCAGCTGTACTGAAGGCATATGGCTGGCTTTGCAGGAAGGATTATTGTAGCAAAGATGAATACAGATGACTGAAGCAGCCAGGGCAGGAACCTGTCCTTCCACTTCAGCCAAGTATAAAACTTCTGGCTCGAGGTCTGTCTACCTGTATTAGCCTCTCCTAGATGTTCTCACAGCACTGCATTCGGTAATTACGAAAGAAGGAAATCCTTTGCAAAAAGAAAGGAGTGAAAAACGCAAAAAAGTGTTTGATTTCCCAAAAAATGTTGATCAATGCACTAAAAAGCCTTCACCCTCCACCTGGCAGTTTCTGAAGGACAGCAGAAAGACAAGAACTTTCTGAAGCACTTTCAGTTGCAGAATTCATAGAGGTACCCAGAGAGCTCTTGGCACGGCCCAAGCACGCAGCCATCACACTGCACTGCAAGCACCGACGCTCAACAAACTCCCCTCCAAAGGGCTGTTGCCTTCGAGCGAGCCAAGGCCGGGGAGTTCATGTCATCCTTCAAACCCAGGAGCCACATTCGCTTTGGGGAAAACTGTTCTCTGCAAGACCCTGATCCAAATGTTAGCCCCGATAAGGGTGAAAAAAACGGTACAGTTGAGTTCACTAAGCTTTCACATCAACCCTGTTGTCTGTTACATTAATAATTGCAGCTTTTAGTGTACAGGAGCCCAGCGGTTTCTTAGGATGTAGCAGATGCCCTTTGGTTGCTCTGCTTTTTTCCTATTGCTAATTTATTACCCTCATCACTTGGTCAAGGAAAATACACGGGGCATTTCTTTCTTTCTGCAGGGGGAAGATGGAGGGGGGGATGACACTCACCCTCTAATGCTGAGCCACCAACATATCTAGCGGCATATGAGGTCCCCCAAGAAAAGAGACCTTACTCCTGCTCTCGCCTAAAACCACACATAATCACCCCCTATTTGTGTCTTAGTGCCCATAAAATCATGAACAAGACTATTACTGTGCTGGTTTTAGCTGGGATAGAGTTAATTTTCTTCATAGAAGCTAGTATGAGGCTGTGTTTTGGATTTGTGCTGAAACAGTGTTGCTAACACAGGGATGCTTTCGTTACTGCTGAGCAGCGCTTACACAGAGCCAAGGCCTTTGCTGCTTCTCACCCCACCCCACCAGCGAGTGGGCTGGGGGTGCACAAGAAGTTGGGAGGGGACATAGCTGGGACAGCTGACCCCAACTTACCAAAGGGATATTCCATACCATATGATGTCATGCTCTGTATATAACTGGGGACGCTAGCTGGGAGGTGGGATCACCGCTTGGAAACAGACTGGGCATCAAGTTGTTGGGTTTTTTTCTCCACAGATGGCGAGTAATTGCATTTATGCATCCCTTGGTTTATATATATTTATTATTATTGTTATTGCTATTGCTATTATTATTGTTATTATTCTCTTACTTGTTATCCTATTAAACTGTCTTTATCTTAACCTATGAGGTTTTTTTTTCCAATCTCCTCCCTATCCCACTGCAGGCGAGTGGCTGCGTTGTGCTTACTTACTGGCTGGGGTTAAACCACGGCAATTACAGAACAACTTCTGTAACAACAGGCCCTTCATTTTATCAAGGCTGCTCTACCTTCATAATTTCAAATACTTGTCAGCAGCAAAAAAAGTGTCAAGCAAAGTGCAGGTGACCGGAAAGACTTGATTATTCTCTTATTCCTTTTTCCCCCATTTTTTTTCCTTTAGCCATAGCTCTTTTCCACACTAACTTGCCACGGTAGAGAACAGGTGATTTATGCTGGGTTCCTGCAAAGCTCTCCAACACATTGCATCGCTGCGTAATTATCAGCCGATTTTCCTAATGGACACATGCCGACACAGGGCCAGAGGAACGGAGGTGAATCCAACTTGTTCGACATCTCCATGCCAAGCCTGCTGGTTTCTATTTGCTCGTGTCGTCCTCTTTTTTTATTATTTTTAAGCCCGAGCTTAAAGGGGTTTCTGGGAAGCGCAGACAAGGCCGGCTGCGGGGCTGGCAGCCCGGTGCCCACGCAGGGCTCCCCCCCCTTGTCACCAGCTCCCCAGCCGACCCCATGGCCGGTCCGAGGGGTCCCTCTGGCGATGGGAAGCGGCGGCGGCCGGGAGCAGAGCAAGGTTTGCTCCTGCTGGCTCTTTACGGAGAACTAACCGCCCAGCGAGCCCCGGGCAGGTTTGTCTCCCGGAGACCCCTGCCCAGCCCTGCCCGGCTCCCAGCACCCTGCCCCGATGGGTGCCCCAGCCGGGCCCGCATCCTCCCCGGGACGCTCTTACCCAGCCAGACGGGCTTTACATCTGCGGCCGGCTGGGATCTGACCCCATGGTGGTGCACGGCCCATTGGGTCGGGCAGCGTCGCACCAGGCTGGTGCTAATAAACCCCATGTCAGGGGACAGAGGGTTGCTGCCCCTGTAGCAGTGCGGGATGCCATGCACCCCACGGCATCCTTCCCCGTCCTCCGCCTCAGAGCAGGGAGAGGGTCAGCAAGTCGCACCCCAAAGGCAAAGGCAGGCACTGTCTGTGCTCCGGTTTTTCAGGCTGCCAGATAATCTGTCTTTTAACAGAGTCAGAACTTTCATGACCAAGGAATACCATTCCTCCCCGGGGTTAAGAGAATGAATCAATAGTCCCTCCTCCCAACATGGAAAGCAGGGACACAGTGACATAGCCCGACTCCCACACAGGCAGCAGTTTGGGGAGAAAAGGCAGAACGGGGAAAGGATGGATGATCCTAGTGCAGTGGGCAGAGGATGGACCAAAAGTCATTTTCTGATCACTGCAGTTCAGCAGCTCGTACCCAATGAACTGGCTTTAAATACCTTTCTCACAAATCACCTACAGCATGTTCCCACTGATGTAATCCAAAATAATGAAATCTTCTTTAGAAATTGAAATCCAGCCAGTATTTACATTTCAAGTGCCCCAAACCACTAGACAGAAGAGATGGCTGATTCACCATCTCTAATGACCTGCCAAACCTGGATGAAGGGGGTCAGATGCAAGGAGTTTTTTCTAGGACCCTTGGGCTCAGGGGAGACCATAGCAGCTCTGCTAAGTGGAAAATAATGTGATGCTGGTCCCAGTCCTCCTTTCACACTCATTTAGCCAGGTGTGGTGCTGTCAATAGCAGTGGCAATGCATTACTTTAACACAGGTGTAATTTAGCAGAGGGTCATGTCCGCTTTTTTCCCTAAAGAGCCTTTAAAAAAAGCAATCTGTCAGACCTTCCAATTCAGGTAATTCCCAAGTCATATTCTGCAATACAGTCATAGAGAAAAATGTAGAGTGTTTTCACTTTACAGTGTGATGATAAAAGAATACCTGGTAGCCAGCAGGAAATTTCAAGGGGTAAGAGCAGTCCTTCCAACTGCTTTGGGGGTCTGACATCACATACTCCTCAGATGAGTAAGTTATTAACTTGCTTCATTCATGCCCTTTAGCGGGAAGCAGAACTAAGCACAAATCCAAGTCCTAAACTATTGCAGATTTCATGCCTAGTTTGGCATCTTAGTTTTTCCAGCTGTAAGTAGGTGTTTATCATCTGAGAAGCTCAGCTTTAATAGAAGAAGAAAAGTCTGCCTCAGTGCTCCTGTTTGCAGAATACAGATGTTTCCAGTTGCACCCTTCCAGAGGCAGCGTGCTAGCCTTCCGCCAGTGCTAGGGGGCAGCAGCAAGGTGTTTTATAAACTAGTGAGGATGGTGGCTCAGCAAACTCACTTGAAGCATCTCTCACACAGACCACACAAACGGACCCGCTTGTGTTTCAACACCAATGCACTCTAGTAAGGTCCTGTCTGAATATCCTGGATGGTGGGAACGCTCCCGCTTTCTCACTGACACCTGGACTCTGTAAGAGCTCAGGCTTGTCACCTCATGTGGGACTGGATACTTTTGTTCCATGATAACTATTTTCAGTATGTTCATAGCTAATGGGCAGAGCTGGCCACGTGACCAAGGGTCTTGGTCATCTGCAGAACACAGACATCTCTGTCGACAAGCAGCTTTCTTTGCAAAGGCACTCTCACACTCCATATGCCATTTTTAGCCTAACGGTGAGGATTTGCAGGTGCCGTCCAGCGAATGCTTTGCTCTTCTTGTTACTCACCAAGAGAAGGTATTACTGCAGTCTTAGAGCTCTGTTGTCCATTCAGTGCACTCGTGCTTAGTGCTTCCTCTGCCTGGAAAAAAGAGCATTAAGGAGAAACTTTATGCTTCAATTTATTCCTATTTTACTTTCTCCACATTAAAACTGCATCCAGTCCTCCTTATAATGACAGTCTTATTCCCAGCAAGGCAATCCCCATACCCTCAGAGATGCGCTTCCCTCCACAATTCTCACAGTAGTAATGAAACTCTCCACTTTCTTGGCACCAAGCACTTTGGAGCAGACAGCCGGTGCCCCACTGAAGCGAACAGACAGACAGACTGCCTTTGATTCTGATGGGCTCATATTAGGCTGCAGGTTCAGCCCCCAACTGTGTAGCTCCATCTGTGATGGGCCCAGGCTCCTTGCCTGATTTACTGAGGGCAAAAGCATCCGAACAGCTTCTTGCAAGAAGATTTGAAGATCTAAATGTAAAATCAATATTATGGACTGATATCAGGTTTTACCCAATGGTTTAATTGCCTGTTTTCCCTCTTCCCAACTCAAGGTGGGAAAGAAGAACTGAAGTTTGTTTCACAAGCACTGCTATGCCAAAGATAAAGCAGCAAGGACCTAGCATTTCAGAAGCTGTCTGGCAGCCTTGGTGCTACCGAGAAACTTTGAGGAACTTCAACACGTTCACCAAGTTCAGCACATCACAATGTGTTGCACAAAGAAGCCATAAGCTCTTTTCTGCATCCGACTCTGTGATAAGCAAAACATTTGATCCGCATCCCTTTGAGAGCCACCAAAACTCTCCCATTAGTTTGGCCAAGGTTTGAGTTAGGCTCAGAGACAATTTCCTAAAGACTCATCTAGCTTTTGCCAAGGTCCAGCAGATGAGGAGGTGAGATATTTGTTTCTGCTTTGAAGATTTAAGATGTTCCTATTGTATAAATAACAGAGACATCCACCCCTGTCATTTCTAACTGCCGGGAGTGGGAGGACATGGCTGGAAGGGAGGGGAGCAGTGGCTGGATGCATCTCTCCGCCCAAACAGCAGACAGATCTCGCCATCCCCTGGCCCTGCAGCCAGCTGGTGAAGCTCCTTTGTGGCATCCACATAAAGATCAAGCTTTTCAAAATTGCACCCTACTATAGCTCTTGAAGGATGATTTTCCCACACACATGAAGAAAGAGAATATGCTCAAAACAAAACTATGATACAAATATATGAAGTGTGAAGCTGAAGGCTTATGTATCACTGTTACGGTGCCTCAAACTTCGTTACACATTACACTCCATGCACAAGTTGGTTTGCTTTCCAGAAGTGTTCAATCCTGTTTCATACTTAGGAAAAGGGGGTGGGGGGGTGGGGGGAAGGGGTCATATAGCACTTAACTTAAGGCTACCTTGAGAAACCTCTCTCCTCCCTCATGGGAAGTAAAGGCAGGCAAGGAGTCCCACCTCTCCAGCACAGATGGATGAACTGGAGCCCAGGTGCCCAGAGATGGCATTTGCACACAATTTGCCAGGTTTGGGACTGAAAAGCATAAAATTTGACCCTAATTTTGGTAGAGTCATGCAGGGATGCTCATTCTGTCCAGAAAAACAGAGCCATGAGCACATCAGGGTGTCCCAGACTAAGCTTACCCATGGCAGGCAAAATTAGTGGGTGGTGCACAATATTAATTCAGCTCCTTATCCATGTGCACCAGGATGCTGCCTTTAATTAAATTAGCATAAGCGTTATCTTTGACATTCTGAATTAATATTATAGACTCGATGTTTTATGCCAGTAAAGGCACAAAACGTGAACGCATCTCAGAGTCATTTTTTCATGTTTCTCTGTACACTCACTGTTTCTATTGTCTTAATGATCTAGTTTGTCTTTGCCAGCTGGGACGTGTGTGTTACAGACCAAGCCAATATTTTGTTCTCAAAAGAGGAGAGCAAATCACTACAGTGGCTTCTTTATTGCAGGGTTGTGGGTGCTCCGCAGTGAGATGGAGGAGCCTTACAGCCATCATCTTCCCAAAAGTCATCCTGAGCCTGGGGGACAGGTGCTAATTGAAGAGCAATTTGTGTTGGGCTTGAATCTGATCCTGACACATTCACCAGGGCAGAGCTCACGTGGATCTCCTGACTATTCTCCAGCAAACAAGGAGGGCTGTGGAAAGGCTCTTCTCCCTGGGCTGTTTCCTCTCTTTTATAAGCACTTTCACACTGTCAAGTGGTGTGAAAATGTCATGGATAGCTGAGACTCTTATTCAATATGCAATGTACTGAGCAAGGACAGGTCATCTTGCCTTGCTCATACAAGGAGCTCCCCTGCACCCTCTTTGGGGAGGATTTGTTTCAGGCCACTTATACGTGAAGTCTCCGGACCACACTGACCCACCTGGCCAGGACCTCATGTCCAAGTCACTGCCCACCACCACCTGTAGGTCTCCCCCTTGCTGGGTTTCTGCCGCCCAGGTAGCTGAGTGCCAGCCCAAAATCCATCCTGGATCCTTCATTGGTACCAGCACTTTTGCTTCAGACCGTGTTCTCTGCCCCTGGGCACAGAAGGCTTACTGGGAGGTGGTGAACCCAGGGAAACCAAGGAACCAAACTCTGGTTGTGCAACACGGTGTTTATGTGCTTCCATTCAGCCTTTGCATTTGCATGTTCCTGAATTAATCACTTTAAATTAATGCCTGCTGATTTTCTCATGTCAATAAATGCACTGAATGCAAAACAATATCATCCTTACAGTGACTGTTTCTAGCTCTGCAGCAGATTAAAATTAAATTTGCTGATGTTTCAAAACTGGCAAAATCATGCATCTGCAGTACAATTTTTAATGCTAGGCAGACTGTTATTAATGGTGCGATGGCTTGTATTAAAAATTCTATAACTATGAAATGCACTTGTAAATGCTTGACCATAGCAGCATAAAGCTCACTTGCTTTGTTCTTTAAAGGTGACGGGAACCTGCTCTACTGCAGGATCATTACCAGGTTATTTGTGAGTCTGCTGCTTTTCTGGTGCCATTGCACGCCTTCTACCAATTCAGCAGCTGGATCTTTTTTGTATTTTTACAATTCTTCCACCCTACTTTGGGAACCCATCCTCTCCTGCTATAGGCCTAACTATATCCCAGATATTTCAATCTAGAAAGACTGTATCTGCCCTGTGATCAAGTGAGCGATGTCCCTCTGTACACAGAGAACCAAATAAACGGAGCCAGAATTCCTTCTTCTAGAGACCCTCCTCTGTACTATTATTAGTACTTTTCTGCCCTCACAGAAACACCTCCCACTTTTTCAAGAGCTTTACCATTTATCCAGATCATGCACAGCAGCCTGTGATCACCCATGTTGCCAGATAACTTCGTATCTTCAGGCTCAGGAAAAGACGGGTGTCCCAGCTCTTCTTAAGGCGGCTCACACCACTCAGGAGGAAGGCTACAGGAGGGTGAGCCCTGCCCTGGAGCCCATCTTCCATCCCAGGACAGGAGTGGTAGGACCATGTTGATACGAGTAGGGTTGCTCCTGGACGAGGCTGTTCCCTGGGAACATCCCACGCTTTGACAGTGCCAGCATCCCTGGCTAGAGCGTTGGAATCACATAATCTCCACCTTTCAGCCCGGTTAATGAGCCAGACAGGCATTACGCAGAGCGTGCAGCGTGCTCAGCCAGTGCAAGCAAGGTCCATGTGATTTTACAGCCAGGTCTGGTAGGTTTCAAGGTTTATTTTTACTGAGAGTTGACAGTTAAAAGCAACATTAATTTCTGGTTGTCAGCTTTTGCTGGCAGTTACCATTCCTGCTCTCCACCCCTGTCTCAGGACCTGCGGTGCCCCCTCTTTAATGCCAGCACCTCCGTGGTGCTCAGCTGGGGTGTCTCGCAGAATCCAGAGCTGATAAGAAATTATAACCAGTGCTGCAGGAGCAAGAGGCAGCACGCAAAAAAGCTGTCTCTATTGATACCTCACAATTAAAAACTGAGTCCTACTGAGCCTTCTTGTAGCTATGCTGAGGCTTTAATATAAAATGGGTTTGCAGCTTGTGGTGGAAACACCCTGTGAGTAAGGGTAAGGAGATGAGCATCTGTCCATCAGGCTGCTCACACTGTCACAATTAATGATGCTTTCAGGGGAAGGTTTTTGCAGGAGATGTTACATTTCAGCCTGGCTTCATAAGGGGCTGGTTGTTCCAAAGCAGAGGCAGTCTTACCTATTGCTTCCTGCCCAGGAAGGAGTTTGTGTTGCTGACTCGCTGGTTGCTGTGGGGCAAACACGTGATGTTTGCATTAAGGTGTTATGGAAACAGCCAACTTTGCTCCTGTGGTAGTAATAAAAAGCATCTTTAAACAGTGCTCTTATGGAGGGGCTATTTTTTAAGCAATGGCCCAGGCACCTGCCTCCTGTCGCCTCTGCTCTGTGGCAGAAGCAAGGCAATGCCATCTGACTAGCGAGCAGCAAGGAGCACTTAACTCCACGGGACATCTCCATCGCAGCCCCTGCACTGCAAGGCACGCAGGTACCGTTACCCACAGCCTTCAGTGAAGGACATGCAAAAGCATCAGTGTCCAGGGTTTCTCACTTTACCAAGTGGAAACCCTTGTTCTCTTTCCCCTGTGGGAAATCCAAAGACGGTAACAGCTCCTGACATCTCTGCCCCAGGTGGTGAGCCCTTTTTAAACTCTCTTGCCATAATCTAGACAAGATGTTAGAAGAAACACGTGTTATCATAGCTCAGTTGTGGGTAGCAGAGGTGGGATGCAGTTTTCTCGCTAGTCTGTACTGGCATACAGTGCTGCCTGCCCGCGGATGCCACAGCAGGTCTCAGCATCTGTGAGGATGAGCAAATGGCCACTGGCCACGAGTGTGGTCTGCCAGGCTGCTCACCAGGCTCAGCCCATGCTTACCGTGGCAGTTCTCATCCAGCTGCGTTCAAAATCTGATCGATTCAGAGCTATTGGTCTGGATTTGAAACATTTTTAAAATCTGAATAGTTAAGAACTTTGTAAATGGTGTGATCACTTCAGAAGCAATAACACAGCATTGATCCTCGAGGGGGATCGGTGAAGGTCCTAAATGGGAATCATCGCCCAAGCGAAGAAGAGGTTTGCACGTCAATCCTGAGTCTTGTCACTTGAACACAGGTTTATTTATTCCACCTAGCTGCAACCACATGCCTGAGACGGCTGAGAGAGAAGCCTTGGCTGCTTGTCCAGTCAATGGAGAAGGCGATAACCCCAAAAGGACGCTTCAACTCACGAGTATGCTACATCATTTTTGGGGTTACCTATGTCTCCCCACTGACTATGGAAAGCAAACCCAAGGTGTTAGCTCTGTTCGATAGGATGAATACACAGCTCAATGCATCTTAGCTGCTACTCCTGCTTCTCAGGAGTAGTGCAATCAATCCTGCAGGAATTTTTCAGCAAAATGTTTGACTTCAGGGGTTTTTTTTATGGTTTTTGTGTTTCTTATCTGAAAAATTCAAGTTCTTCACAATTCAATCTGCACAGAGGATTAGGGCCAGGTTTCACCAGGTTTATGTCAAAAAATATTTTAATACAGTTTCAAAAATTGTCAGATTGCCTTGTTTCAATAAGTTCTAAACTGAAAAATCCCAACTTGTACTCTTTTTTTTTTTTGCTTTAAAAATTAATCCAATCTTTTAAGTTTAATTAGAATTGCCAGTATTTACAAAACATCTTCTAAACCGATGAAAACTAAATGGTTTGACGGATGTCACTTTTTTGGCTCAATAATTTTTCTAGGCTTTTGGTTAGCAAAACATTTCATGATCTTATCATGGCTTTATCATCTCACCCCAGAACAGAATAACCCTACAAAATGTTTTCAAAAGCCAGAAAAAAGAAGACTACTTCTTTATGCCTCATTGTGACCAACTCTGAAATTGCAGTGATTGCTGTGGTGTTGAGCTCCCACAGGTGCTCAGGCTCCTGAAGGGAGAAAGGGAATGTTAGTTCCATGGCTGGCTTTACTTAATTAAATAAAAAGAATATTTGGGCAAGTAAAATAGAATTCTTCCCAGCCCCTGCCCTGATCAAGCTGTGCTCAGAAACATGCGATCAGATTATTCTCATTTGAGCAAACTGATTGTCAGGCTTTGCAAGCCAGCAGGAAGACAGGCTATTAACAAGTCAGGTATTTATAGTGCAGATGTCAATAATTTGAAGTATTTAATCACATAGTACTTCAATTTGTCCACAGCTCAGACAAACAAGCTGGCTGTGCCAAGGGTCATGGATGCGTATGGAGCTGGTCTAAGTCTATCTAATATCATTAAATATCTCCTTGTTCTTGTATAGAAAAAGAAATAATGGACCTACCCTCTCATCAAGCCGTGCTGGATTATCCCATCTCCAGCCAAGGCCAGATCCTGTACACCTACTAAAGCTCAGCTCTGTGTGGTCTTAAAGAAGCTGTGGGTGGGGACGGGCAAGATTTGCTTTTTCTGACTAATGGCATGGCATACATTTCGCTTGCAAAAGGTCTCTCAGATATGAAATTTGCAAATCTTATGAAAAGGTCTTTTCTGAGTGCCCAGAGAAGGTGCACAAGCTAATCCTGTAGCACTGAGATGATAAAAGCACACCCTGAAGGAATGAATAATTGAAGCCTGGCCCTAAATATTAATAGCATACAAGGAGAAGAGGACGCTTTCCTCAACTTGGCACTTACCGAGCTGCCCGTTTGGATTTGAGCAGATATTCTTACAACCGCTTCAAGCTCCTTAAACCATCGCTCTCCGAATTAATGCTACCTTTGCCTGAAATTCCCCAGCTCATTTTCTATTCAAACCTCAAGAGGAACATGGTGGTGTTTATCGGAAGATGTGATCCAAATACAAATGGAAACAAAGGACGCTCGCCAAGTCCCCTGCCACCGCAGAGGGGAGAGCAGCATCTGCGCAGGAGAGAGGATGCACAGGGGGACAGGGCACAGTGAGCGGGGGTTTGATCCAGCTCCCGAGACGTCCAGCCATGGCTGCTTGACACAATGCTGGGGTGGGGGGCGATATCAAAAGCTCATGGTAGACCCTCTCCAATTGCCTACGCTCTATTTTGGGAGACGTTTACAACACATTGGCCCCAGACTGGTTTTCAAGCAGGAGCGGTCCAAACTGCTCCAAAGACTGCTGCGAGAAAGCGCTCACAGCTCAGCGTGCACAGGGGAGGACACCCACCTTCAGGCTCCGCAGACAAAAGGCTCCCGTGAAGCCAGGAGCCAGAGCAAGCCACTGGCAGGTACATGAAAAATGGATGAAGAATGGGATTGGATTTCTTTTTCTTCAAATGCCATCTGAGCATGGAAATTGCTCTGCAGATGGTGCGTCATGGGAGTGGGGCAGCACTGTGCGCCAGGAGCCCGTGCTCCCAGGAAAGCTGGCAATGGGCAGCCCTGCAGAACCAAACTCCCCTGCAGCCTTCACCAGCCCTCAGGCCAGTAAAATATAAGCAATTTAAATTTTAAAAAAAGAGTTTCTCTCTGACCAGTTATATTACTTAGGCTGCTCTCTGCCGGCTCTGTGTGTTTGTGGTCAGGATCACCGTCAGCGTTATATGCGCTAACACTCGCACCTGGATCAAGCCCTGGGCTGGGAGTGGGGAGGCACGGGGTCCCCTCTTCATCAGCCTGAAGGTTTGTTAGAAGAGTTCAGACCTCTGTCTTTACATTTTTCTGATCCCAGTTTCTAAACCCTGCTACTGCCTCTCCTACCCTCTGCCTGCAGCCTTTGCCTGAGCAGCCAGCAGAAGACAGATGATCGCACAGACCGACTTGTCCATCAGCAGAGCTCTTCAGCATGAATCTTCCTCAGACCCTTCCACCAGTGTCCCTGTCCCCCTGGCCAAGCCCATCGCAAAGGTTTGTGGCTGGAAAGCCGTGCATTTCCCATCCAAAGCACCAGGGACATGTCCCTGCAGAGGACCCATCACTCTGCTGTCTTGCTGAGGGCTGAAGCGATCCAGCTATCCTTCCCATCCTCCTGGTCAAGCTCCTGAGCCATTTTCCCCCTGCAGACTTCCCCCAACTCTAAGAGACACTATGGAGGGGTCCAGACAAGAAGAGGTTGATGGCTCCTGTTGTTCTTAAGCCCCTTCTCCACCAGACAGTGAGGTTTCATCTACCCTTTCTGCTCAGTCTTTTCTTCTTAGTGCCCTGTGGCTGAGCTTAGCTTGTCTAAATTCAAGATACATGGCACGTGAGTGAGAACATAACATGACATACCAACCCTGCGGTTAAATTTCTTCTTCTCCTTCCAAAAAGCTAGCACTCAAGGAATGTGATGGCTAAAGCCCATCTGGTTTTGCTAATGAGTCCTCTCATGAGTTCCTCCTGGAGGAAGAAGGATGAGCAGGGTCTTGGGCGCAGTGATCAGGCAAGGTCATCTTGTTCAGGCTGGTCAGAGGCAGGAGGTACAACTGCTCCTCAACAGTGCATTTGTGAAGGTAAACAACCAGGGAGAAAGAGCGATTTGAGCAAATGGCTCTAACATGGCCTCAAGTACCTTCTGGCTGTGATTCAGAAGGTTCCTAGTCATCAGAGCAGCAATGCTCGCTGACCACCTCACCTGATGGGGGACCCCCCATTCCTGCTGCTTACGATGGAGCCAGGCAGGCTCCTGAAGGCTGGTGCAACATGGTGACGGGACAGCCAACGAACAGGCAACATAACTCGGCACGTCCCTTCCAAATGCACGCTGTGAGCCCACACCGGCTGTCTGGGCTGCGTGTGCCAAACCAACACACCCCACTGTCAGTGTGGAGCTGCCCTGCAGCCACCAAACCCTCTCCTCCTCATGGAGCGATGCAGAGAAACTGTAAGAAACAGGAGGGGTTTTACAGGGTCAGATGGCATCATGGTCCTGTTTCATTCCTGTGCTAATCTTCGTCAGACAGACATCACTCCGCTGCCTCATGGAAGCAAACGTGTCCGTGGGCATTCACCACATCCCAAATTTAGAACAATTTTAACAAGCTAGAAGGAGCAAAATAAACAGCACTTGATCTGCAAGCTCCCCGTTCTTGACAGCGTCCCCAGAGGAGGTGGAAAGCTGAGGAGATAGCTCCTTGCTTTAATTGGTACATTAAAATTCTTCCAGGCCACTACACAACTGTTAATAGGCAACTTAATTAAGCACTAACCCAGTTCATATTTCTACTCTCCAGAGGCTCTTTTTCATTTTTTTTTCTTATTACATCCAAAGCCATGGGGAGTTTTGTCCTAATCATGTAAAACAAGCTGAGGGCAGTGACACCAGGCAACTTATTTAACTCCTGATCTCCAGACACCTCCACCAGATGCCCAGGCCTGCAGTTTCTTCCCCAAAAAGAAGACTGAGGACTCTGGGAATGAGGTGTGAATTGCTACAAGTCAGCAAAAATAAATGGTAATAATCCTTAGTACCAGCAGCCAACTCACCCCCACTGAGTGTAAGAAGGAGATGGTGTTGGGCAAAGACATCAGGTGCCAACAAGCAGGTGGTTTTTAGACACTTGCCTGAATGACTGAAGAGCGTCATTCAGCCTATCATGAGCATCTTCCAAATTGCAAGTGTTCTCCATGCTGTCCTCAGCCACACACCACCCAGAGGAGACCCCCCAGAGCACCACAACAGAGAAGGAGCAGCAAAAGGAAGATGATGTCGTCTCCTGACCACCACGAGAGCTTTAAGTTTCGGCTGCTCCAACCACCTGCCTCTCATTGTCGCTATCTGCTGAAGGAACCACAGGAATAAACATCTGTGCCCCACAACACACCCCAGTCCCTCGTCATTACTGGGCAGCTCATTCACTGTGTGCAGCTTGAACGTCAGGCTGGTTTGATGGGTTTGCTGAGGAGGTCCTCAGCAACCATGTTCTCAGAAGTTTTCCTTTTCTTTCTAAGGCTAGGCTGGGGTAAATCAAAACTTGCTCCAATAGCTGTCGTGGAGAGCGATGAATCTAATGGTCATGCGAACAATAGTGGGGGTTCCATTACAGGTGAGTTATGAGCCATTTAAGTTAAAAAACAACTGGATTTTACTGCTGCCAGGTAAATAAGGTAATACCCACAGATTGAGGAAGGAGGAGTGACTGTGGAGAAGGCAAGCAGTCACCTGGCTTATGGAGGCAAGGAGCATTTGTTGCTGGTGATGAATGAGTATGAATCCCCCTGCTCAAGGAGAAATGGTCTATTTGCCTCAAAAGCCTTGTACACCAACAGGCACATTGCCAATGCACACGTCATGATTCGTGATTGAACGGTAAGGCCAACGTGGATTTTCCTCACTGAAATATAGGGTCTGTCTCCTGCTGTCACATTTTGACTCCAAGGAAAACAAAGAATTTCAGAGCCCCCAAACACAGGAACAGTATAGCTGGAGATTTCCAGCATAAATGTTACCAAACAGCTAGACAGGGGATAGGGAGGGAAGTGCTCTGGTGGCATAAATCAGAGTGGCCACATGGACCTTGAGTATCGTTTGTATTTGCTGAAGTCCTGTCCCACGGGTAGAAACAGGATCAGGTGGTGGTGAGGTACGACTACCCGCTGAGCTCCTGAGCTGAATGAAGTGATAGGACTGGACGGGCTTACCCCAGCAAGCAGCCCTGTAAGACAGGTTGCATACCGAGCAGAAATGTGCTTTGCAGTGCTGGGTTAAAAACACTGCAAAACTGAATGGCTTGAAAACAGACCATTAAGCATGTTGTTATTGAGAATGCCCCTTCCTTCCCACAACAACAGAAAAGCCTCTATGGAAAGAAAATAATATTTTTTTTAAAAAAATCAAATAAAATAATAATTTTCACTTGAGCAGTATAATTTTATGGTCATTTCTGTGGATGGCACTCATATAAAAATAAACACCAAACCTGACAGAAACGTGGTTTCCATTCATTCTTTTCCTTGCTCCTCTCTTCCTTAATTCCTTCTTTCCACCAGGAGAGGGGAAGGGAGAGACCACCCAGGGAAAGCAGGCACTGACAGAATAAACCACAACCTGGAAGAAGGAGGAAAGAAAAAAAAAAAAAAGCAGCCAAGTTTAATTTCCACTGGAAACTTGAAGCTCAGACAGGAAAGGGTATAAAATGTAGTTGTGTTTTCAAGGAGTGAATAGGGAGACACACAAATGCCTTAGAGTTAGGAATGCGTGTCAGCCAACCCTGCGAAACACCCCGTCCCCCTCTGCTGAGGTGCCAAACCTGAGAAAGGGGCAAAGATCTCCAAGCTGTGACCAAGATACGGTGGCAGACTCCGTGCAACAAAAGCCCACAGGGACGAGGTGGCATGGGGGGGATGAGGGAGGGAGTGAAGGGTAGGATGTATCTGCTGAGGTTCCCTGGGCTGGTGCCTAGAGGAGAAGACAAGTCTGGATGCCCTACCTCTGTCCCTGTGCACTGGAGGGGACTTTGGGACAGGAAAGAGCCATGAATTTCTGGGATCTGGGTGGGAATGGCCCCAGGTTGGCATCTGACTGTAAAGAGAGAATTTAGGTGGGGAAAAGGTCTAGTAAGGCCACTCAAACCTAGCAAATTGTATTCCATGTCATGTCGTTCCTCCCCACTGAGATGCCTCAGCCAGCCACAGTGGCTTTGGGTCAAGAGGGCAAAAGCTCCCCTGGCTGTTGTGTTTCACTGTTTGGTAGAAAATTGCCTCTTCTGCCTTCCATGGGAAACACTTGCCCTTGAGTTTGAGGAGAGACCTACCCAGTCTGAATCTTTGCCAGGACATCTGGGACACCATTCTTGGGAACATCCGTGGTCAACAGTGCAGTCCCTCCAGGTCTGCACCAACCGACAGCATCGTCAGCTTGAACTTCCACCACTGCCCTGGAGAGCAGCTGCCTTCCAGCCTCACAGGTCTCCCTCCGGCCAAGCGAGGCTGCGGCTTTTGGCTGCCGACTGCCCAATGGCTCAGCCTCCCTGCACGCACAGCAGCTCTGCTGGGAAAGTCCCGCTTTGTCACAGCACAGCCTGTTCGGAGACCCCCCGCTTGTCCTCTGATCCTGTGGCACAGACATCCCTACAGAGGCAACAGGCGCCTTTGGTAGAAACACATTCCCCAACCTGTTTTAGTCGACAGCACGTACTCATGAGACACAGCGATCTGGTTGATGTGCGAGCCAGGTTTCTCATAGACGCAGCTGAGACAAAAGCGAATACATCCAGGTGGTGGTGGGAAAGCACTTCGATATTTAAATACATACACCTACCTGCAGAGGCCGGGTGTGAAAACGACCTTTTAAAGCACTTCTGTTTCATTACCTTTGTGGATAGCACGGCTAGGAGGCCAGGCAACATTGTTTCTCTTCCCAGTCCTGTTCTGTTTGGTGACATGATACTGCTTCCAGTTTCCAGAACTCTTGAGGGAAATACTAATTTCATGCCATTTAACAGAGATTAGTATTTCCCTCTCAGAATTTCTTGGGGGGTGGAGGGGAAGAAAATTATATATACAAACATTTCCATTTGCACAGAACATTTCTTTAAAACAGCAGGAATTTGAGTTGCTGTTACTCGATTGCTCTTTTTAGATCTAATATTGAAATTGAGCTTGATCAAAACACTTTCAGTGTAAACGGTAGGAAAGACGACTCCTTTTAGTAAACATATTCTTACCCCATCATTTAATGTTACAGACACTGCTGTGATGCCCCTGCACAGTGATTTTTGGAAGACTGCAGAGCGGAGAACTCCCATCTGGGGAGGGGATCCCGTGTTTGACTTGCAGTAGCTCACTTAACCACCAGATGTCTTTGTGCACTGCCTGGCAATGCAGAGTGCAGTTCCCGGTGGCCAAGGCCAGGCTGATTACCAACCAAAGTTGCACCGAGGCCTTCTTTTGTCCATTGTATGCATTTTTTTTTTTTTTAACTTAATAATTGCTTTGTGTCCAGGAAGAGCTGTAATTCCATGACACTGCCCACGCATCCTGCACTGCCAAGGGTTATACAAGTACTCAGTAAGTCGTAATGATAGACAGAAGTAGTATTGGCCCAGGTGCTCTGCACACACAAACCTCTGCTGAGTGTCACCACATCCCTTCCTCAATCTGTCACAAAGCACAGGCAGAACCGACTGCTCCTGGCAGGCCTAGCACAGGGCAGCCCTGTACGTATTTCTTCACTGCCTGAGCTGGATGTGCACATAAAGGTGGAATTATCTGGTTCTTGCCCTTCTTCAAGCTGTCAAATCCAACGCATCACTGACTGCAAGAGAAGGCAGACGGGGCAAACAGTGGGTTGCAAACTTTTATTCAGTGATCAGTCCTGCTGTGTGGGTAGCATCTTAGCAACTGGAACCCAAGTATGCAAAAATACTGAGTTTTCACAGTGAAAAACCAGACAGTATAAAATATTCCAGTATTGCCTCTTAGAACCACTATTTCAATAAGACCCCTGTTTCAAAGGCAACATGCCTATTTATTTTCTTTGCTTTCTATTCTCAGCCCCTCCCCCCCAAAAAAATAATTGTTCGTACAGTAACCCTCCTCACCCCCACATTACCCGCACACGTTGGGGGGAGGAAAACACTACAGGAAATCCCCTCCTGATTCCCAGAGGTTTACTGAAGAACGTTCTCCCAGTGGTGTCAAGGCCCGAGAAGACATAGATTACTGTGATACTGAGCAGTCCTGATGTTCTACACACCACAGGCAACTGTGGTGCTACTGGGCTCTGGCGAGAGGCTCCGTCTCCCGGATGAGCCACTGAAGAGCTTCGTGCCGGCCTTGCCTCTCCAGTTCTGCTCCAATTACTTCCCTGCACTTCTGATGGTAGTTGTTCACCCAGTTACACTAGAGAAAGGGAGGGATATGACATTCAGAATAAACACAGAGGAGCTGGTGTCCTTACAAGTTGTGTACAGCCAGATATTTGTAGGCCCTTGTGCTCTTTGGGACTGAGCTGTTAGGCTCAAAGAGACAGGTCTCTAATTATGGAAGTGACTTGTATATTTGATGAGGGTAGGAACTGAAGTAATTCATCCCAGGTTTTCAGAGGAGCCAAGGTTCAGTTCAGCTGACAAGTATTTAAAAGTCTTTGCAAATCACTGCATCCAGCAAGTCAGGATAGCTACCTTGGCACATTCTAGCAAATAGCTTTGCAAATTTGTAACTGAATAATGCAGTCCTGAGACGCAAGATGCCCTATTGATCTGAACAGGCAGCCTTACGGCAGATCTTGGTACTCTGCACAGTCCTCTTCAGAAAAAGGAAATGCAAATGGGATTGTCATTCAGAAAAGGAGGATGGGTTGAGGCAAAATAAAGAGTATGGTGGAAAAACAGGAAGGAACACACCATAGTGAAGGCAGTGGGAGACCTAAACAGAAAGTTTACAGTATGAAGCTATTCAGGAAATAAATGCTGCTGAGCAGGTATCACTGATGTCTGCTCAGAGTCCGTATGTACCGCAGAATGTGGTGCGGCTGAAGGGAACTGGTCACAAGTAGATACAGACAACAACCTGGGATGGTCATTAGTCTGGGGAGACAGCATGACAGTCTGACAGAAACAAATCAAGGCGGGAGCAGGAAAAGAAAAGAGATGACAGTGGCAAATATCATATCAAGAGAACTACCAAAACAATATCATTGGAGGGGTCCTTGCTGCCTTTGTCATAGAGTAATTTAGACTGGAAGGACCTCTGGAGAGTTCATCTAGTCCACCCTCCCACTCAGAGCTGGATCAAGTTTAAAATTAAGTCAGATTGCTCAGGATTACTCTGTGGATCTATGAAATGGAACACAGGCCAGTGGTTCTTGTAAACAGAACAGAACAAGCTGGTTCTAGTGCAATGAAGGCAACGCAAACCTACTGTTTCACTTACCTCTTTTTGTGTCAGCAAATTAACATCAATCATTTTCGTCTGGATTGGAACCAGGGTTAAGGGTTCAAAAGTCAGGCTCCCTCTGTTTTTGAAATTGTACTGCAGCAGAAAGACAAACGGGGTTGTAAATTTTTAGAAACAGCTCTAGCCAGATCACACTTACTTCTCAGTTCACGTCATCACTACAGAACAACCCGTGTAACATTCAGATGAGAGGATAGCAACTTACAATAACATTTTTCTTACAGCTCAAGCAAAGAATCTCAATACAAGCCTTAGTTATTTCTTTCAAAAGTCACTTTTTAAAGGCCATGTCCCAGGTCACAATTGTACAGGACTCAGCTTGATGACTATATGGTCATTTTCAGTTTGGCATTTCTAAAAGCATAATCCAGCCAGACTGACAATTATAATGTCAACATCTGTTTCTGCTGCCACTGAGGACTCTCTATCAGAGAGGAAAATCCCGACTTGAAAAGATCAACCTACTCTACAGCAATGACTCCAAGGGGCTGAATAAAGATGCTTCTGATCTTTGACATCCAGGCAGAAAACATTTTAAAACAACTCTCACATAGACATCTCAACCTATGGAGACTCTGCAGAAGCAGAACTGTCTCCTGTGCCCCCATTAGCAAGGGAGACTTAGAATCAGTCTTCACCAAAGCGGGGTTTTGGAGACCAGGAGCCTTGAGTAGGATTCCACTGTCTGCAATACAGTCCCACCTCAAATTCCAGTACTTTAAGTTTTACAACTAGTAAGTCACAGAGAAAGGTGGATCTTGAGCAAGTTATTCACCTTAGTTTCAGCAGGGATCACGAGGACAACATTTTCTATTCGGATCCCAAAGGATCCATCTTCATAATACCCAGGCTCTGCAGAAACAGACAGTAATTAACTACGCCACATAGCTGCACTGTGCAAATACTTATTCCCTATGGCCAAACTTAGCCTCCATGGCACTAGTCCACTGAAATCACTAAGCAATCTTGACATCAGGCACCCACAGAGGCACACAAATTTCTGACTCTACTTAATCTGCACAGAAGCCCCGAGCAAGGTGACAGCAAAAGTTCTCAAAAGACAGGAGAAACAAGACAGACAGCCCTCCAGCTCAGAGAGTCTCCTTCCAAGACAAGAGGGAGCACAGAGTACATGTGTTCCAAATACCAGAAACTCTGAAAATATTAATGTCTTTATAAAAGGCAGGTGGGTAACCCCTTCCCCAAAACACTTATTTTAGAGAGTGCTCCCCTGACTCCCTGAGAGGACTTTGCAGCCCTGAAGGAATGTAAGTCTCTCAGCAAACCCCAGCAGGCTGTTAATTTACTACTGGAAGAATAAGGGATGTAAAGATTTAGCAGCTGCCTCAAATAGCCCACAGCAAAGACAGGATTAGCTGCTGAAAGCTTGGTGTCCACCTTGTACTGTAGCCAGCTCTTCCACTGCAGCACAGGAGGCAGCGTGCCAGAGCTGGACTGGTCAGCAGCACAGCTCTGCTGAGGTTTGCACTGTAGAGAGCAGGAAGCAGGCCTGCAGCACCTGACTGCAGAGATGCTTTATGGAAGGTGGAAGAGCTAAAGTCAGATGGTTTTTACTAGGAGAACTTAAATGGCAAAATAACAGAGAAGGTAGGATCAGAGCTTATGATCCCACCTTTCCTTTACACCATTGTCAAGAATTATTCCCTCTGTATCTTAAAGAGCTTGGTCCCTCCCCCAGTAACCAGAGAAAAGCACCAGTGCTAAATACCATCAGAGACGATCATGCCAGCCTCCAAGGGCTCATCTGCAAAGGTTTTGTAGCTAATGCCACAAGGACCCTCATGTACATTTAGGAAAGAGCCAACTCCATGTCCTGTCCCGTGCAGGTAATCCAAACCACAGTCCCACAAGGCAGAGCGGGCAAAGGAATCTAGAAGGTGACCTGCAGGCCAAGGGGAAGAGACAGACATGGAGAGAGAACATGATCAAGTCAGGCTCCCTCAGAGATGCTGATAACCACACTGAAGGCTCAAACCTGGAAAACATGCAAAAAACCACCAACCAAACAAACCCACCACCACCCCCTCAAAAAACCCACTAACAACCAAAGAAAACAAGGCATTGGATTGTTAGAAGTTACAGGGCAGATTTGGCAAGTCTGACATTCAAGCCCTTTCTCAACTGAAGAGCCCCTCTCTCTCTCCTGTTACACAGCTCTTCAGAAGATAGTCTGTAACAGAAACATTGCACTGCTGCTTGCTCCACTGGGGTTTTCGGGAAATAATCTGGTGGTTAGATGTCCCACAGAGAATTCAAAACCTTTCTTAAAGGTAGCTGCACTAAGTGAACTCAAAGTAGAAGACCTGCCAATTGCATGTGGTGAACTAATCAGCCAGATTTCTTGCCTGGATAACCAGACATTTCAGATTGCTTCAACCAGAGTGCAGAGAATTTCTGTTGCCTGCATGTCAACACCAAGCCCATATGTTCAAGTTCAGACACTCTCCAGTTTCAGTTGGGGTTTCTCATACCACTACGTAGCTGCTTCTTCCTCACCTACGCAAGAATGCAAACTGGAGAAAACTCTAAAAAGAGGCATCTTTGTGTATGGTGTCTGATCAGGGAGAAAATAGTTCTGCAACAAATTCACCAGGGGTGAATGTATGTCACAGCTTCTCCTCCACAAAATCAAAACAGCTCCTTTGTGTGTCATTTTCCCATGCTGCTCACTGATAAAAGAGATTCCACATTAACTGGAAGAGAATTAGCCAGTCCTTTTGAAGCTGGAAAGTGACCTTTCACTTTGATAGGGCCATGAGTAAAGCATAAAGACAACCTCCAAGCACAGAAAGGCCAGATGTGTTAGAGAGCCATTGACTGATGAAAGTCACAACCACCCTAGAAACAGAGCACTTCACCCTTCAGACTCCCCCCCTCAGAATTTTCAGCACTGGTTGATGCCAACAGAGAAGACATCAGTAATCCAGAATCCAAAATGTTGTGATGGAAACAGACACAGACAGTTACGTCAACATCTGCCTAACACACCTGGACCTGTCAACCATAATGTTGCTCTCAGACCACTTAATAGTTCTTCAGAGGTCAAACACTCCAACTCACCAACCTACCTTTGGTTCCATTTGGGAAGATGGCTGCACTCACAGCTATATGTCCCTTCAGGACATAGGTGAAGCATTCCTGTCAAGGAAATGTGAGCCATAAGTAAACAGGGAGAGGCAAAACTTTGTTTTCCCCAGGAATGAAAAGAGAGTCTGCATCTTGCAACAAACTGAGGAGGATCTGAAAAGACTTGCTCATGCTCTCCTATGGCTGGCGATACCAAAGCAAACCATGAGCATAAAGAGCTTAAATTACTCTGAAGATCCTTCTTTGCTAATTATGGAGAGTGGGTCACAAACTCAGACTGCAGGTTTAGCAGCAGGATTCACCTGACCTACATGACTGATTTTCTTTGTGGCTGTAGTTTTACTTCCTGAGCATACCCTACAGCACACTTTCATCACTGAGTGAACCATAATAATGAAATTAGTTTTAATTAAAGAAGCAATTTAAAATAAACAGAATTATATTGCTGAATTTCCAACACAGACCTTCTTAGATAAGTCTGAGACTTGTTTTTGATATGGTACACTAGACACAAAGCACTACTGCAGTCTTGCATTAGACACTAAGCTTTGCACTAAATTAAACCCCCCTACGTCCCATGTTGGACAAGCCAGTAATATTTATCCTCAGCCCGCTGAATTTATTATTTCTTAGAGGAGACGTGTCACTTCGCAGATGAGAGATGTGCATTTTAAGATAGAAAGGTGTCATTCTCTAAATCACTTAGTTTATATTTTGGAAGCCTGAAGTCTGACAGCCTTCTTTTCAGTCTTTATCAAAATGCTGTCACATATTATCAAATAAATGATACTTGATAGAGCACTTTGACTACATAGCAATAGGGCACATTACTAATTTGTTTAAGTATCTCTAATAACAAGGGTCAGATCGCAAACTACACTGGGATGCCAACTTACCTTTTCATAAGCTGATGGTGTGCCAAAATGCATTGTCCTGGTCACATCTGTTGTACCATCTCTTCCAGAGGCAAAGATGCAGGAAGCAAAGGGATAGAGGAAAAAGAAAGATCAAAGTGAGAATGCACAGAAAACCCAGTCACACTGCAACAAACCAACCAAACTCGTAATTGTGTAAACTCATCTGCTCTGTGCTACATGAGACTGATGATGTAACAGTTCCTAATCTCAAAAGTTCCTGAACACACATGTTCCAGATGTAGCAATAATGATTTACAATTCAAAATGTTATCTTTCATCCACAAGCATCCCAAAGCTCCTCACTAATTGGAATCTAAATTGTTCGTAAAAATCATGCTAATTTGAGGTTTAGCAACTGGTACCTGCCCATTGAGAACAGAACAAAGAAGGCCAAATTTATACTATTTGTATGGAAGATGATTCATTAGCAGCTTAAAAATATATACTGATGCACAAATGACAGCTACCAGCTCAGGAAAGGGAAGTGTAAAGGGGCATAGTGTCCCTTTCATCCTCGGGATGTCTTGTGCTAAGCTTTCTAGAAGTTATCCAGCATTTGAATAGGGGTCAGCCTGAGACGTCAGACACTGGCTCTAAGTTCCTTGTACAAATATCATTTTGAGCCTGCTGTCAAAAAACACAGAGGCTCTTGAAATAATGAGTTCCCTTCGAAACACTCACTCCTGTGCCTACACTTTTACCCAGCATGCACAGGCCATGGTCAAAAGGAATTCACGGTTTAACTTCTCAGCGGGGACAAGCGGAGAATCCCTGTCACAATGCTGCAGTAAGTGCCATTGATGTCCAGCTTACATTGTATTCAAAGGGCTGCTTTTCATAGTGGCACTAAGGAAATCATTAATTAGGCCATCAGAGGGGAGGAAAAAAAGATCTCCTTGTAAAAACCTTATCAAAGGATGTCTGTATGGTTCTTTTTCAAAGCTCTTCCTGACTGACACAACAAAAAGGGCATAGCTCTAAAGACAAAGCTCATCTCAAAGGAGCAGCTAGGTCTGTTCTGTATCTTTCTGAACAAGCCACTTCTCATCTATTTACACTGGTTGAAAACATCACTTCTTTCATTTTCCATGGAGTCAGGGTTCCACAGTAAACAGCTGCAGAGATTGAAGCCACTGAATGGTACTGTCAAAACAGCACTGAGTGAGCCAACAGACATGACGCCTTCCCAAAACCACACCTGAGTCCCAAGGCCACTGGGATGAGAAACCCTGCCTCTGAGTGTCTCTCAGGGCAGCGCTGTCCTGCTCCTTTGCCCCACCTTGTTCTGACCTCAACATCAGTCAAATCTGCCCACATCCCGGCAGGGTAGGTGCCTCACTTGGCTGCACAGCCTGCTGTGTAGGCTGCCTGAGGCTAAATTGGGACAGTCAGGCATGCTCCCTGTTTTCTGCATCTCTAACACCAATGTGCCAGGTGAGCAGAGCTGCAACAGACACAAACATGCAGCACCAGCTAGTAGAGCACAGCTACCATCACACTGGGAATGGACTCTGGTGGGAACTGCACTTTTAGATCTCATTCCCTACCCCAGACAAGGCTTGTCTGCAGACCTAGCCTGCTGTTCTGAGCCTAGCTCAGGGCCTCCTGTCATGGATCAGTCACCCATTGACTGATGCACTTGGCTATATTCAGAATCCCACAAACTCCCTCCAGAGGGGACACAATGAGCAGGCTCTCTGTGACACTGTGCTCAAAACTACACTTTGCCATGCCTGCCACAGCAGCTGCAAGCTGACCCTGCAGGTGGTTACTGGGAGCAGAAAACGTAGCAGTTCAGCATCATTCATCCCACTCACTTGTACTGTGCTCCGGAGTCCAGGAGGTAGATCTCATTCACAGACAGCGTTCTGTTGGTCTCAGGAACTGGCCTGTTTAGTTAAACACAAAGTTTTTTGTTCCACAGTTTAAAGGTTTCCAGCCTACATCTGCAGTCCAGAAACCATATTAAGTGCAAGCTTGGATGTGTCAGCTCTGATTTCTGGTAGCAGTGCTGGAAATCCCACACATGCTGAGCCAGAGATCACACTGAGGAGTGTATTTGTCTACAGTAAATACCACTACAGTACAGAGAATAGCTTTGTTGCTTCCAGCAAAACCCTCAACATCTGTTCCTGGACACATTTCAGAACAGTCTGCACTTCATACTTGTCCTTCCCAGACTTCTACCCCCAAAATAGCCCTTTTCTATGGCCCCTGAGCATATCAGCATCATAGTACATAGCATGCTGCCAGCAGGGAGAGACCTTTAGTAAGCATGGAAGTTCTGGTAGAATAAAGCAAGACAGCAATCAACAGTGACTACATCTCCCTGGAGTACTCTGTTGTGACTCCACAAAGAAGCTAGACAGCTCATTCCAACTATGTTTGCTGAAGAATGAAAGAAGAAGCTGTGTTTCTCTTACTTGTAGTGAATGATAGCTCCATTTGGACCTGTGCTTGATATGGTAGCAAAACTCAATTCAACAAAGTCTTTCTGTTGGCTGAAAGAAAAGATTGTGATTACTACAGCACAAGTGAGAGGAGCACACCAGGCACCTGGGGCACCCGAAGCGTCCCATCCTCAATTTCACATTACCTCAGCCTTGCCCTTAGCCTTGAAAGCCATCTGGGCAAGCACACTTGAGTAGGAGAATTGTACAGATCCAAGCCCTATCCTCGCAACCACGTGGAAACCTGTTTTCCATATCTACCCTTGCCTTAAAAGCAGAAAATTCACCAACCAGAGATGTCCTGAACCATTTCTTCTTTGTTACTTATTTACTCAAAGGCGTTTTTAGAGGTTATGTTGATGTAAACATAGGAGTATCTCTCAATACAAGTGGTGCTTATTCTCCATCAGAAGAGGAGGAAATCTAACTCTTACATCAACTCCTCTGTAGTAAGAAAGCAACTGTCTCATATTTAAGCACTCCTCATTGCTATCTCAAAAGGAAAGCAGATAGGATCCAGTGGGCTGGGACTTGTATCTCCCAAGAGACCCAATTCTTCCCCAACTCTTTCAAAGAAATCCTGTAGTAATGTTTTGTCCTCAGGTAAAATATATCTGCGAGTCAGCTGGATTTCTAAAGGATAAATAAAAACAAAGGATAAAACACCACCCAGAAAACATCCTCACAGGAGATTTACTTTTTACCTGCGAAACTCCTCTGCTTTGTCTGCAGCAATTATTTCTGTTACTGTTCCCTTTGGAACCTAGTGGACAAAAACATAGGTTGAATTAGTACACCAACAAGCAAAGAAAATGCTGTATGCTTAAGCACTAGGCCTCATCTGTGCATTATGAAACTCAATCTTGAAGTGGCCTCTTTCCAAGTTTTTTGTCCTTATTCCTCAGTAATGACAAACACAATATTGTGTTTATATAATATAGCAATATTGTGCAGGGCATGTGAGAAGCAGGAAGCAGAAACAGCTACAGCAGAATCGCTGAACCCTGGTTAGGGAGCAGTTAGTGCGGTTTCAACTTCACTGAGATATGTACAGAGGTAACACCTCACAAAGCAACTTCTCTTCACAGACAGGTTATGCTACATTTAAACAGTTCTCTCCAACCGTCCATGGTATTAGCAGAATTTTTATGCTTTTAAATCAGAAATGGAAGCAGTTGCAGGAAAAACAAAGGATGTCAAATTTTACTTTAGGTATTTGATAAATTAAAATCTGTGACACAACTTCCCCATGACTGGACAACAGGCAAAGGGAAGCAAGAGCAAGGTCTCATAACCCCAGAGGCACATTTCTGGAGGTACTCAGATATATAAAAAGGTATCTTCTGGAAGTCATCAAGTCATCTCCATAGGTAAAGTCAATGGACTCAGACATGCAGTAGTACAGAAGGAACACAGCAACTTACTAAGTTGTGCAACACCTGGCACTCTGCACCTTCACTGTGTACTTCTAGCTCAGAGCAAACATGAGTAATTTCTTTATTCCATTTTCACTGCACATGGGCATTCCATTCATAAACACCAAATCTGTCCATACTGCCAGACAACACTGACTATCATTAGAATAATTCCAAAGTATTGCACCAAACTGGGTATTATTTCATGATTTACACTACCAAACCATTAGAAGACAGTATTAACACTGTTCAGGTAATTTCTCAGCTGCTCTGGCTTTGGTCTGTGTAAAATGCATGGGAGTAGTATGTTTTCAAAAAAATTAACTCAGCCTTGGATGGAAGCATGATTGAAATCCCCCCCCCAAAAAACAGATAAAAACCTCAAGTGTTTCCCCACTTTTAGCTAAGGCACTATAAAGACTGTCAAAAAGTTTATGCTAATGAAGAATTTTACATATCGATACAATCTCCAAGTGAAAAAAAAAAAAAATTAATACACTACCTCTTTCTCCAGCCAGTTAAAGAGCTCACAGAGGGCAACAGCATCTTTAATCTATGTTAAAACAGGCACACAAAAAGGGAATTGAGAAGAAAAAAGCTTTATCAAGCCTCAGTATAAACAGTTTTTGATTTAAAAGAATCCAACCTGCAAGTTTCAGAAACACAAACTAAGAGATGATTTAAGAGGTCTTTCCAGGTTCTGCATCCTGTAATTAATACAAGCACTGGAAATGTATCTGGACAATTAAATAAACATTAATAATGGTTTACTGCTGGGAAGTATCTTACTGTGAAGAATTACCAAGAACTGAGCAAACACTGGCTTTACCCCACACGTGACTTTGAAGTCTTTTGCTTCAACACACAAGATCTTGCATCTCAGATCGTGGAAGGGGACCACATGACACATCTGGCGACGCGACAGGGGAACAGGCCCTTTGGGCACATGGGCACCACACAGTCTCTGTCACACAGCTTCTGGCTTCTCTCTTGTCTGATGACCCCCATTTTTCTGCCTTTTTTCTACATGCTTGCAGCATGCAAGGGCAAGAAACAGGAGACAAGTGTACAAGAGCAAGGCACAATTTTGTCCTCAGGTGGCAGGTGACAAAGCGTCTCTGCTCAGTACAAGTATTTTTACTTCCCCTTAAAGGGGAAAGTAAAAAGCATTAAAATAGAAAGTAGCAGTTCCCAAGAAACTAGCAAGCCCGGAATTGCCAGCCCTGCTTTAACTGGCACATTTCTCCTGTTGTGAAAACTGCTGCTTGAAAATTAACAGGAAATAAACAAGAGAAAACTTCAGCCCCACCATAAATCTCTTTCACAGGCAGCTTCTTTGCTTGAAAATACGAAGCTTCCTGGGAAATCAGCCTCCTTTCCAGAGTGTCATAATGATGCCACAAAGAGCGCTTTGAGGACACTGGCTGCTTCTGAACATCTTGGCCTGTGTTTTGCACCACACGTCAAAGAATTTCTCTGTGTTCTTTAGGCTGTGTTTACTCAAGCGATAACAATTTGAAGATTCCACTGAGAAAGACAACAGAACCGGCAAAGGGGAGAGAGCATCCCTTTGAGGGTCCATACTCTAAACAACACTTCTCAAGTCTGCACAGTCTTCCAACAGAGTAAGGTTGGTTCCTCACATTATTGCAAATGTTGTTCTTCACTCACGGGGAATGCTAAACAAGCAAAAAAACTGCTTCAACAGCAGCAGATGTCTGACAGAAAACCCTTTTTATCCTGCCATCCAAATTCTTATTTGCTTTTTAATCCAAAACACTAAAACTGAAAGGAAAATGTCATTTCTTTCCCTAAACATAAAGCAAACCTGTTGCCATGTGCAAGGAGGCTCTCAAGGCTTCACTTACATGTGCTCTTCTCATGCCTTCTGTTTCCGATGCGTTCTTCACAGCTTTTGCAATGCAGATGGGGGTATATGGGGTGAGGTATCGGTAAGCCTGCAGCAGAAGGACAGGGATTACTTGTAGATTAGTCAGACTACATAATCCTACAGGTTTAATAACTCAGCCTGGCCACAATTCGTACTTTGGCAGTCTCTCTCAACCTTCAGCACTGTGAGACACTGGTTGCCAGCAGTCAGCCAAAGGCACAGGGGAATAAAGAGGGGAAACAGTCCCTGACTGAAGGAAGAACAGCCACAGGGAAATCCAAGGAACTAAAGGGTCAACAGCTTGTCTTGAAGCAGGGTGAAGATTTGGATATCCTAAATACCATATGTATCAATATCTGAGCCATGGTTTTCCTGTTGTTGATGTATACTAAAGGCCCAGAAACAGCCAGTAAGAAACACCAATCCCAGGGACTCAGGTGGAACTTAGGCTGTGCAAAGAGACCTAAAAAGTCACCTTGCCTTGTTACCTCACTGTCACCCTCAAGTAGCAGGGAGCAAAGGGTACCCAGCCCAGGTACCAGGCATTGGAAGTGAACCTGGAGGGCCCCCCCAAGGCTCTGGCTCCTCCAACACTGAGTATCACCACTTCTAATGATCAGCAGCTCTGACAAACACATCGAGGGCCCAAGAAACATGAAAGGTCTTTGAAAAGCTGAGTGTTACATGCTGTCCACTTCTGAAAGGAGCTTACATCAGCAGTTTGAGACAAAGCTTTCCTGTGCTTGAACAGGGTGGCTCTGCATGAAGAACTAGCAACTGATTCCTTACCACTGTGCATTTCCCCATTAGCTGTCCTTAGATTAGCAGGAATGCTTGGCTGGTTCTGGTCTTTAGAAATCCACCAACTGAGGTGACTTGCCCAAGCCTCATCACACTTAGCATCAGAAGGAACAAAAGTGAAGTCTTTTGCCCCACAGTTCTCTGCTCTGCCCATTATACATCAGGAGATGGAATGAGCACCTACACAATCACAGCCCAAGCAACATGTTTTCCTATTCTCAGTGCATCAGCATACAAATAAATACCACTCAAATTCATGGGAAAGGCCTGGGACACCCTCAACAAAGACCAATTCCACACAAATTCTACAGGCTTACTGTTTCCGAATTCTTTAAAATGGTGAGACAATTAAACTACATTATGCAGAAACTGAAGTACTGAAGAAGCCACAAGAAAGTCAGTGTGCTGGTTTTGACTGGGATAGAGTTAATTTTCTTCACAGCAGCTAGTAGGAGGCTGTGTTTTGGATTTGCACTGAAAACAGTGTTGATAACACAGGGATGTTTTAGTTACTGCTGAGCAGTGCTTACACAGTCAAGGCCTTTGCTGCTTCTCATACTGTCCCACCAGCGAGTGGGCTGGCGGTGCACAGAAAGTTGGGACAGCTGACTCCAACTGACCAAAAGCATATTGCATACCATATGATATCATGCTCAGCATATAAAGCTGGGGGAATAAGAAGAAAAGGTGGGATGTTCGGAGTTATAGCTATTGCCTTTCCAAGAAATCGTTACACGTGATGGAGCCCTGCTTTCCTGCAGATGGCTGAATGCCTGCCTGCTGATGGGAAGTGGTGAATGAATTCCTTGTTTTGCTTTACCTATTGAACTGTCTTTATCTCAACCCACGAGTTTTTCCACTTTTACTCTTCCGATTCTCTCCCCCATCCCACCAGGGGGGACTGAGCAAGCAGCTGCATGGTGCTTAGTTACCGGCTGGGGTTAAACCACAACAGTCAGGAAAGTCCTTTTATCAGAGTCATGACAAAACTGCTCAACAGTCAGATTCTTGGATTGGCTTGCCGTTTACAGATACTGGTAGGTTCTATTAATCTTCTGTGAAAAGCATATTTACATGCAGCTGTAGGCAAATCTATAAAGGGTTTGCAGATCCATGTTTAATAATGGACTGGATTTTTGCCAATGTCAATATTTGGCTTTGATGGAGACAGGTAGCACACAGACTTCCAGCACTGGGGTTCTTCAAAGCACCCCAGACCTGTTGCTCACTTGGTGTAAAGTGGTGTAGAGCTAGAGAAAAACGCCCAGCATGACAAACTCGGAAACCTTTGGCTCTTTCAGTGCCTCTCTAAGTGTTTTTTTAATCAAGACATTTCAGTCCTTCCTCTCCTGCTTTCTATTGCACATAGCTCCCTGAGGCAGGGGCTCTCCCATTGAGTACAGAGGGCATGTAGCACTGTAATGACTCAGTATCAGCCAAAACTTCCAGTGCTAAAGGGGTAAATAATGTCACTACAACTCATTACATTCCTTAACCTAGGCTAGACCTGTTGTACTTCTCCATATGGATGCTCTGTGTAAATCATCTATAGCAACTTACTCAAACTGGGGCTAGTCCATTGACTCCAACTACAGCAAAGGGTATTCTACTTTCAAGTCAAAAGAGCAACAACAATTTACCCTGAATGCTCCATAGACTCTACTTTCTACTACCCTGAACAAAAGAGAGTGGGCAAAATGTCAGTATTCTGTATTAAGAGGCCATTTGCACCTAGAAATGAATTGATGGTGTCAGAAGATTTAACCCTGGCAAGATTTAACCCCTGGGCGGGGGGGGGGTGGTGGTGGTGGGAACTATCTTGCTCATGTGTATGTCATGTTGGTTTTTAAACTGCACAGGCAACAGAGCTAACTGCTATTTTAGGCCATGAGAGCAGGAGAGTTTAAGCAGAGATTTGTGCTGGTATCAAACTGTGGCAGCCTGGGGATAAATAAACAGACTCTGCTCTTGGGATTTTGTCTTTTGGGAGGCACAAAGCTGAGACCACTCTTAAAATTCCTGTATACAGAAAAAGCATTCAGGCCTCATGAGTTAGCTCTTGCCACAGGTAGGGCTGTATCATACACACACCTGCAGCACAACCATGCCATACATGAAAGAGGTAGGAGATATCAGAGACGACGTGGTGGGTGAATGCAGACTTGCAGCCAAACACTTTTTACCATTTAGTTCTTCCTTCAGTGACCCCTTCATCTGAGCCCCGTGATTCTGAGGCGGGAAACCTGGACTGTTTAGTAACCCAGCACAGGCACAGATTCTGTTCTGTGCGTCTGGTCTTCCAAGGCATCATCTGGAAAACACCCACTGGTCCCTGATTCCCAGCCATATTTACTCACAGTATCTGTAAGGTACTGGGTATCTCTGTAAACTGGATGGCATTCCAGAGAATGTGATCTCTAGCAAACAAGAGATTTACACAAGATGCATGGAAACTGGCTTATTTGTCCGTAGTCGCTGCTGTGTCCTTCCCCGAGTATCTCCTTTCATGACTATTGGAATATTAGGTGGACTGCAGGACTCCCAGATAGCCAAGTTCAAGTACAAGGGTAAGATACAGTAAGTACAGCTGTACAGAAATTATTCTGATGCTACAACTGTCCCTCAGCAGATGCACTCACTGCATGGACAACCAGTGCCTGCAGGTTATCCATGTCCTCACAAGGTTCCCTGCTGCAACAACTCTGTCACCCCGTCCCTCCTGTATTCGATACAAGACGTCACATATTGCCTGATATCCTCAAGCCACTGAAATAAATAAGGGGAACCATCTTCAGACACTCTGATCAAGCCCAGTGTCCCCTGTCGAAAGTCCTGCCCAACCTTCCTGCTTCAGTTTCTGCAAGTCTCCAGCTCTTATTGCTGGTCCCCATAAGACTTATGTTCCAGCCATGGGCACAGCGGCCCGAGTTCACCCTGCTCCCTCTCTCCCTCCCCTCTCTCACTATACTTGTCTTATCTTAAGCTGACAATTCTTTGGGCAAATCGGCTTAATGAGTTCGAAGGGCAGTTCCAGCAAGAGCAACCCCGGGATTAACAAGCTCTCGGTACCTCAGCACGGCTGGAACCCTTCCGCACAAACTCCAGCCTGCATCATGCTTTGCAAAGGGGAAGCTGAGGCCAGCTGCCCTCATTAACACCGTTCCTGACCACGCTGAGCAGAGAGAAGAAAAGTATTTTCCCTTGCAAGGGCCACTAACCTTGGGAATAGCCTCAGTCAGAGCATAGCTGGCTTTGTCACTGAGCCACACTTTCTCCTTGGGTGAGAGGCTTGCACCAACAGCCTGCAGCTCTGACAGGATAGATCCGTAAGGCATCACCTGGATTTTAAACTCAGGCTCCAGGGTGGAGTCAAGCTGTAAGTGCTCCCTCACAGCTGGGTCCATCATCCGGTCACCATCGATGAAGAGCCTGAGAAACAAATCAGACAGAACAGATAGGTGGGACCACATCTGACAGTGGCTGGAGTAAAGGAGGGAAGGAGAAACCATTCTGGTGACATTTCATGGAGAAAGGAGTTTGTTAATTATGTGCTATACTTTGTTCTATATTTTTTTAACCACTGACCTTCACACAGCTTAAATCCTGCTTTGAAATTAAGATGTACCACCTTGCTGAGAGGAAAGGATTGATAGCATTTCTGTTTATATGATACATTCAAAATGGCTGGATCCCATCACTGCACTTCAAGCAGGAGAGAATAACAGAGGCAAATAATGGCCATTCTCTATTTTTTACGGGCAACATCTGGAAATGGAAGAGCTACTGTTGTTCTAACTACCACATTGTTCTTGCTTTCACTGAATCGGAAAGTTCAGCTCAACCTTCACATACAACCTGTACTCACCCAGCCAGGTTTTACCTCAGATGCATCTAGCTAGCAGCTTGGAGACGCCTCTAAAAGACTTGTGCTTGCTGAGGCTCATTATACAGAGCAGTTGCAGGAAAGAAGCCTTCTGTCATAAACCAGCCCTGAAACTTTTCTATACAGTCCCTGCAGTTTTGAAGTGACTCATCAATGACATTAAAGTTTTCCAATGTCCAGGCCAGCGTTGGCTCTTACCGACATTTCACCCAGGGTTCTGAGGGCTCTCCATATTATCTCAGAGTGACAGACAGAGGGGTCACCCATCAAGTCAGTCGAGGTGCTGAGGAGAGCAGCAGAGCTCTTGGCTGCCTCTCTAGCTCTGATCAGGGGAGGAGAGTAATTAACGTTGAAGACAAAAGTGCTCAGAAGGGACATTAAAGTGCCCGAGCGCAGGCGTTTTAAAAAAAAACAAATGCTTTGCTAGAACAGTTCTCCCACAGAAAAACGCATCTTGGGGGACAGAAGAGGGGAATACAAGCACCTGATTGTGTTCATTCCTATGACGGCGTATGCAAAAAACACAGGATTGTACTCAACATCAGAGCCTCGGAGGTTGAAAAGCCCTGGAAAATAAGAACGCCAAGAATCACAGTCCTGGTTCATCTTTTGCAACATCAGAAAAAGCGAAAAATAATCTCAGCAAAACACAGTCAAGCAATGAGTCGTCACGGGTGCAGGCCGTGGGTCCAGCTCCCACTCAGCTGTCCCATGTCCTGCTTCTTTTCTGGCAATCCTAACTTTTTGCCAGGAGATGGCACCAAAACTGCAGTTTAAACACTCCCATCGGGCAAAGAAATTGAGGTTTAACTTCTAAAGGAGGGCTGGCTTGGAAGAAAGCAGGTACAGGCAAAAAAGATAAGGACACATGTGAAAAAAAAAGTAGTCTTTGCCCTTCCTGATCTCTGTAATGCAATAAAAGTTCACTTCTCAACAGCCAGAAGACTTCAATGTTTCAAGCAATCATTTCATTCCAATCCTTCTGTTGATACTTGAGGGAAGAGGGAGACACAATAGGCAAGACTAAAACACTCCAAAGAGGCCTCTCATTTGGGTGCCTACAACATCTCAGACTCAGACTACATAGTCTTAGGTTTTTTTCACAATGATTTTATCCCTTACAACTCCAGGCAAAGTCAAGAGCGGAAGTAGATGTCCAGCATCTCCAAACTCCTGATTTTAGGGTCAAATAAAAACCCCAGGGTATCCAATTATCTGAAATGAATTACTCAAGGCAGTAAGGCCAGCCAGCAGGACAGCTGGGAAAAGAACCAACATGTCCTAAATCACAACCCAGCACTGCATTCATCGAACTGTGCAAATTCTGCCACAAAAGTAAAAATAGTTTGTCTCCAGGGAAGGAGTAGGTCACTTGAAAGCAGGAAAGAGCCACAAAGAACTCTTTACTGCGTGTGTACAAATTTCCTCACTCAGCCAACTCCCAATGCAGTAAGGAGGCAACAGCCTCCTCTGTGGCTCTCTTTCTGTCCCCGGAAACTAATTTGGAGTTTATTAAAGTGAATTGAATTAGATAAAATTAAAGACAACTTCTCCCCCTTCCCCCTTTAGGATAGGAAATCAACCAGGCACCCAGCAATAAGCTTCTCTCATGACCTCCTCTGGTCCATCTTAAAATCCTTGATTCATTAACAAGCTTGGCTTTGCTGGAGACATTTAATCTGAAACCACCTCAGGGCACCAATTTATCATTAATTTAATTGGAGATGTGCCTGAAAAGGTGACACACAATCTCTGCTCACACAGGCCTCCCCAGGGAGGAGTCAAATCACCACTCTCAGAAGTATTTCTTTCATGAAACAAGCTCGGTGTCCCAGATCCAGGAGAGCCGACAGACCTCAGCAAACTGGCTTCCCCCAGTGCCAGGGACCTTGCACTGTCAGTGCTGGAGCTAGGAACACGCCACTTTCATTTCTACCTTTTCAGATCAGACATGGGGCACAGGCATTAGCAGCACTCACACCCTGCCAGCACTATGTTCCCACTGCACCAGTCTGCGCACTGGTGATTTCTGCACAAAGGATACACAGCACTAGTAACAACAATCCTGGGAGAACTACTGCTGTTTCTGGCCATTCTCCCTTCCTATGCGCTGGGCTGGGAGCCAGGGTGTGGAGACCTAGTCATCCTGGGGCCCCAAACACAGAGGGGACCCTCTAGTGGGTCCCTGGGACTCTGGGTTGAAATGATCTGGAAATACAAGTTGAGCCCTGACTGACTTGTTTTAACCAAAGCATTTGCCAAACACTGGAGAGGTAGAGACTGACTTAAAAAGTCATGGCAATTAGGAAGATTACTGTGAATGCCGTGTACCCCACCCTCGCCTTATGTATACAAAGCCACATGTTGCACTGCTTTGTTTACAGCCCTGCAGAAAACAGTCTACATCTTCCCACAGAGTGAGGCAGCATCAAGGTATTTTATAGCCAGAAAGTCTCACGGGTCTTTTTTTTCCCCTTCAAACTGCCTCAGGCTTTATATATAACCTTCCTTTCCCTTTGCCTGGGCTATGGTGATTTGCTGCATTTCCTGGACCAAAAATGTACTCAGGAGCTGTACTGGTGTATAAAGCACTGGGTAGAAATACCACCTCCCTGTTAGTGATCGGTTATCGCCACTGCACTTGATACAAGTTAACTGACCTCTAACAAACACATCAGCTGTCATGGGTGCCTCCCACTCTGGCAGGGCTCTTCCTTTCCAAGGCAGGAAGGACATTTATTTTGTGAGAAGAATGGCGAAGGGAGATGCAAAGACTTACATGCTACTTCATCCAAGGCCGTTACCACAAACCACAGGACTTTCCTCTCAGCCATTTTTGAACGGAGGGCTACAATTTTGTCTCTCCAGCTGACCCCTGCAAAACACAATATAAAAAGCTACAATCACTAACTTTACTGGGGTTGACGATGTAAACACAGACCAATGCATTGGATTTTGGAGGTACCCAAAATACACTGTGTTTGGCTTGTGTGCCTCAATCCTTTCTAATAACTGATATGAACTATCTCAAACAAACTGACCTCCAAACATCCACAGATTTGTTTTGAAGTTACCTAGCCTCTAGCAAATGGTTCTTTGAAGTTTTGAGGGCAAAGGGATCATTAGCTGAGGACTGATCACCTTCTTGACCTATTCATAGCGGATCATATTGGGCTGCAATACTGTTTTTCTCATGACTGTGTAAGAGGAAAGCAAAGGGGGATAGGGTAGTAGAAACAGTCCCTGTCTATTGGGAGTTAAGCTTCTCACCTGTGTAACTCAGGTCAAGCATGATGAGAGGCTTGCAGGGGCGGTGAGGGCAGTCTGTCCAGATTGTATCAATCAGGTTTTCTTTGACAGGCACAAGGTCATGGCCAGCACTTCTCAAGGCTTTGGACATCCTCTTCCACTGGTCTGCCAAAGGGAAAAGAGTTAAGAGTGACGGTTTTAAAGAACACACATTGGTTGAACAATGGCCTCGTTGACAGGGGGCAAACTCAAGAATCTGAGTCTTCTCCTTTCCTTCCAGCTTCTCCTTCTTCCTATTCCCTTAAAAAACAAAGCAAAAGCTATTCCAATTACAGTTCCACAAATGCAGCTGCTACAGCCAGCAGCAGATACAGAACCTCACAGCCCTGGAGCCTCATGCTTGAGCTGAAGAACTGCTCCAGCTGGGAGACAGAACTCACTGGAAGAAACCACCCCAGAGGCTGCCATAAGGATGTCCTCTACCTCAGTGCAGAACCATGCTAGATCTAAGCTAGATGAGAGATGAGATGGGCTTCCACACAGCCACAAGACTGATCCTCAGCCCATTTAAATCAAGGAAATGTCTCCCCTTGCCTCCAGTGACCTTTGGATTGGGCCCCATGTCTGAAGCATGAGTAGATGGATACTTGTTCATCTGATATAAAAGACACCTTTCCAGCAATGTGCTTCCTACAGGGAGAGCTGCAGAGATGCCAAGACCTCCAAGCAGGAGTAGCAGCACGAGTTTTGCCTGGGTATTCTGGCTCACATGCTGGCCAAAGCATTCAGTGACTTTGTACTGAAGTGCCCATGGCAAGCCACAGCACAGACAAAAGGAGATGGATCAGGACCCTACTTTTCAGGGTCACTGCGAGCCCAGAGAGTAGTTCTTATCTCTTGTGTTTCGGAGTCAATGCACTGCTGTGGAGTTCTTGTGATACATGCCTGAAACCAAAATCCAACCTGTTTTGCATAACAGTTTAACCCACCACCCCATCCGGGCTGAAACATGGTTAGCTGCATACCATCACCCAACAGCTTAGCCAGAGAAGCAAGGAAGCAAAATCTAGTTGCCCAACCCAGAGTTATAAAATAAAGTAAAACCAACCAGCCGGAATAATGAAAGGGTCCACTCCCACCTTCGAGCCTTCTGGAAGGACACTCACTAGCCAATCCTCCTGAGTCGGTGTATCTTTCAGACCTCCATGGATTTAAAAAGAAAAAAAAAAAAAAAAAAAAAGAGATTCAAAGAAGAACTCATACTGAAGCATTCCCACAATACCCAAAAAGTCCAAGCTAACGCATCAGATATATCTACTAAGGAATGTCTAGACCCATGGGCACAGGACGCTAAAGCAGAAGCAGCAGAGTATCCAAGATGTCCCTAAGCCCCTGTGTGATGGGGCATCCCTACAACCCAAGCTGTAACATGTGCAGAGTGACCAAATAGCCTGTGATTGTTCTCTGCTTATCAGAGGAGCAGTATCCCAGCCTCCTGCATACCCAGCAGTATCCCAGCCTCCTGCATACCCATTTTCATGAGTGTCCAGTTGTTATCCATTTGATGTGCAGCCTGCAGGAAGTAGCGTCCATCTGTCCACATGGCTGCATGCTGTTCAGTTACTATGGCAGTACCTAGGCAGGACAACCGAAAGATACTGTGATTTAGAGGTGGCCAGCCACCATGCAGAGACATAGACAGCAGGGGGAGTGTTTGAAATGCACCCCAATTCCCCAAAAGGCAACTCTGCTCACTGTTCAAAAGTTAGCCCAGTTTCAATGGAGACATTCACTGTTTCCCCTGCACTAAGACCTTCCAAATCCTATCGGAGACAGTATGCACAAGGATGCAGCTTAATGGATTGCCTCAGATGAATTCAAATTAAGCATATCTCAGCTAATCAGTGGAACCGGGTAAATGGGGCTTTCCAAACCTTCTGTAGCAGAGACTGTGGTCTGCATCTGCTGTTGTCATAGTAACATATACTGTACCTCCCCGGACTCCATCCCATCTTCTTACAGGGAGGAAGCCTGAGCTCTGGCCATCCAAAAGAAACAACTGTTACTAGGCTAGACAACATGGGTATCACTCCCAGCTGTCAGCTGCACCCCCTTCCCAAATGTTACAGCTCTAGCAGAGATGGCTGAACAGGAAATATGAACATAAACTTCTGCTGGTTTCAGTGTCTGTCCCATTCCACTGACTCCAGATGGAGGGATGCAAGCAGACAGCTGAGGGGCAGTAACATCTCAGCAAGGTACTCTCACTGCCTTGCCTGTGGCAATTCAAAAAAAACCCAACCAAGGCACAAACAGAAACTGAATCCAAGTCTTTTGAGTCTCTGCATCTTGACCATACTGTCACCAGAAACTGAAGCCCAGATTAACAGAGCAGAGTTTCCAAATATGAATTCATTGTCTTCTACCAAACTCCCCCAACACGAATCCCATGTTAAGCTGCTTCAGCCTGAAAAGATGAAGCAAGAAACACAAGGTGAGTCCCTGTGTGAAACCTCACTGATTCGCCAAGCACTAGGCTGGGAACACAGACCTTCCAAGTACATAACAAGGGCCCAAAATAGAGAGGAAGGTTATGAAGAGGTCATGCAGAAGGCGTGAAATTAATACAGTATTCATGTTATCCATTAACAGCAGCCTGCAGCCCTGGATTTATCACCTTCCACACGAGGTCCCAGAGTAGTTCATAGGAACTGATGGTAGCAGACACATAGGTAGCAGTATTTGTTAAACTGATTTACAATTAGCGGGGGTAAAGACCTCAACAGACTAAAGTAACTTTCCAACAATCACACAGCAGAGTAAGTTGCAGAGCTTAGGGTACAGCTAGGGTAAAAACTAGGTCTCTTGAAACACAGACCTATCCTACAGCCAAGAAAACATCCTGTCTCAGCAAGATAAGCAAACTTTTCCACAGCATTCAGTTTCCAAATGCAGTGTTTCTGACCCTGGCTCTGTTTAAACAGAAGGCCTAGCTAAAGTCCATCTACTATTCACCCAACCCAAACAGCCAACATAAAAATCTGTTCGTACTGGCTGCACATCAAAATAAATGACCATAGATTACAAGCACCACATTAAAGAGTTAACAGGATTTTACTTTACGAGCAGTTCATTCAGGGGTCAAATATTTTCTGAAAACTTGTTATTGCGCTGATATTACATAATTCCAGCGGGTAGCCAAGACATAATTCTGCAGATGCTGAAATGGGAAGAAAACAGTCCAAACAAGCTGGATGGGTTTCCTTTTCCATCCTGCCTCCATGCCATGAATGAGACTATTTCTTTACAGGGGAATTATGTACATTATGAAGAACCCAAGCTCTGGAAAGGTACCTGCAGAGCCATCAAATCCAGAGATGAACGCCCGTCTGCAATCACAGGGTGCAATGTACTCGCTCTAGAAAACAAAAGAGGCAGCAATTATTTATAGCAGCAGGGGAGGGGGGGAAATCAGCTGATGACAAATACTTTGATAAGCTTTTTCTCCTAACAACACCACAGAGAAAGAAATGAGTTAAAAAATCCTGAGCTCTACTACACTGGAACATTTAATCATCTGTGATTATATTGTATTTATGTCCAACTGTTTTTTCTTTAAAGCTGCAGCACTTTTCTCCCACAAACGTCTGTAAACACTGAAGTGCTTCAGATTTTGCAGATGTTTATTTCACACTCAGCCTCCCCTTTGGGCAACAAACAAATGCTGCCTTTGAAGCTGCAATGCAAAAGGAAGAGAAACCGGAAGCACACCTTGATCTTGGAGACCAAAGTAATCAGCGCATAAAATCTAAAATTCACTATCTCCAGTGAAGTCCCCTCACTGGCATTTATAAGAATTCCTTTAAGACTTTCTTTTCCACAACAATGACATTGAAAGAAAATCATCAAGGTGGTAAAACTGTAAAAGCTTTAACTCTTAGGACCTTTCATAATTAGATGCTGATCCTCTCACTTCTTCCTTGCCTACTCAAAATCCAACTACACCAGAAACCACCACACTATGCTTTGGTGGGTGAGAGGGAATCAAAGACTACTAGTCCATCCTCATCCCAAACCCATCACAGCCTGTGTTTGTGGACGCATCTGTTGGCAGCATTACAGAAGAGCCTGAGAATTCACAGATACCTGACATCCACAGGAGCTGCCAAAATTAAAATAACAACTGTACCTTGAAATGGCCCACACACTATTTTTATGGGATCCCATTCTGGCAAGTTCGGAGGTCAGAACTGCTGAGTACGCCTGTTAATTAACTAGCACAACTCAGCAAATCAGCTTAATCCAGGCTGACAGCACCACTGAGCTGCAAAACCCCTGGATTTGTACCTTACAAATGGTCTGAAACCAAAGTCTGTTCCTCTGCCCATAAAGTTTCTCTGCCCCCAGCTGTGCTGTGGCAAAAGAAACACTTTGGGGACTGAGCTGAGAAATCACAGCCCAATTCTGAGGTGGTTTTAGTTCCTACTGTGAGAGAGACTGCATTTCCCTGCCTCTGGCCAGGGCTATTTTTAAATCACCTGACTGTTAGAAAATACTCCCTTCAAACCTGTTACTCTTCACTGTTGTAAAGAAGGCATGGGATTCAAAGCACAGGAGTAAGAAGCACAAATCACAGCACCTGGGACCAACGCTTTATTTCTGCTCCCAATCACACCATGGTCCAAACTCCTCCAGAACAGCTATGTCTCTCCCCTCCTGGGAGATGCCCTAGGCAGCAGCTACCAACCATCCACCACTAACATTCTGAAACTGAGCTTTGGGACAGCAAAATCCATGGCCCAAGAGGATGTGGTTGAGTAGCTTTTGCTCCTGATTGCTAGGGAAGAGCTCAAAAATTCCTCTATTTTATCCAACCACTAATGAAAGTTGGCAGAAGCAGGGTGGGTATTGAGACCATGGGTGCCCTCATCTCTGAGTCAGCCCAGTTCCCTGGATCTCTTCTTGTCCAGCCCCACAGACCCCACAGGGCTGTGACATATGCTCAGCAGCTGTGGGGAGGAGAGGTGTCAGGACACCCACCTTGGGAAGGGATGACTGCTCTCTACACACCTCTAGCTGACAGGATGGATCCGCCTCAGCCCACCACAGCACCACCATCACCACTAACCCCCCTCAAAATAACAACAGAGGCATCAGCAGATAAGAGAGGACAAAGTTGTTCTGGGAACAGAATCAAGCGCCAGTTTCCCTACTGCCTGTCTCACAGCAGCTGGACATAACATGAAGACAGAACGATGCCGGACCTGAGGAGGATTCCCCATTTCAACATTTCCTAACGACTATTCAGCCTGTCGACTGCTAGAACTGCCCCTCTCCTACACTTCTCAGCTCAAAGCTGGGGCGCCATCTCACAGTGTCTGACACCTAAAGGGGATGCTACAAATTTCCTACTTTGGATGATATCACTAAGTCCATCTCAAATCAGACCAGTGATTTCTCTTCCCTTTCTCTTGACCAATGCAGCAGAGACTACAGGCTGGTTTGTTTGCGCAGACAAACAATCTCACATTCACAGGAAGGGTTAACACTGAGCTAGCTGCATTAACAGTGAAATGGATTGAAATATTTTTGAAAAAAAATCATCTACAAGGAAAAAAGAAGTCTATCAGTCTTAGATCTGGTAAAAGCTGACCTAAACTAACAAAGGCCTTGACTGAGTGGGAAATATCTCATGCTCTCCCATTCACAGACAAATCCAGGGCATGTTTTAGGAGTTTACAATGAGGCAGATGGCCTTTAAAAGGGACTATGAGGGATCTGGAGGGGAAGATGGTTCATTCATCTGTCAGACTGAATTCCTGCACACCCACCTGTTCTGTTCCATGCAGCAACTCCCACTGTGCAAAGATGAGCCCATGTTTTGCACGAGCTAAAATTACGAGGGGAACACCTGCGTATGCCACGCAAAGTACAGGCCACAGCACGGTCAGAACAAGGTATTTCCCTGGGGCTTGTCTTGCAGCTCTGATGGCCTTCAAGCTGGCCCTCCTCAGGCCTTTCACATCTGCTTTCCACCCCATCTGTCAGTCCTTGAGAAGCAGACAAAACTGGGGGCTGCATCACAGAAACCCTCAGCTAAGCCAGGAAGAAACCAAAAAAATCAGTGGTGCTTATCACCAGAGCCTGCGTAGTTGGGCCATTAACATGTTAAAGCTTATTCTATCCTAATGTCAACCACGATCAGCAATGAAAAGTGCAGCTTGCTGCCCTTAGAGCTACAACACTGATGCCATTAAAGAACAAACACTGCTGCGTACTTGGAGGGAGGTCGGTATTCACTGCCAAAAACCTAACTGCATTGGTAAGGTCTGGAACAGGTCAGTGCAACCTGTGCACAAGCCGTCTCTTGCTTTATAACTCTGCTGATTGCTCGTCTCAGAACAAGCGTATGTCAGAGCCAGCCCTGAGCAAAAGACAGCATCTCTGCCAACCCAAACATGGGGCCCTGAGCTGGGCAGGTGCTTCCTTGATGTGGAAAACCAGCCAGATCTGACCAAATTTGTTTTCACTGAGTTAAGGCCTGGGGGTGAAAGCCAGCCCCAGTTAAGCTGTGACTGGCTCCAAACCCAAGCTCTAATCCAAATATCATTCCCTCCCATTGAGAAAAAAGCTCCTCTAATCTCTGGATATTCCCATATGGGAAAACTTCGGATTCAATGTAAACTGGGTGACTTGACATAAAAATGGATCCTGTATTTACCACTGCAACACCCCAAGAGCTCAGACAGGCATTTTTAACTGAACCACAAAGGACTTAGGTGCTTCATTCCCAAAAGAATGGTATTTCACCCCTTCATGATCCTTTGACACCTCCAGCCACAAAATCTACCCAGCACTCATGAAAGGAAGTGGAGTTCTTTGTATGGACATCAGCCCACTCTTGGCTAGGACTGACCTCCTTTCTCACCAGCGTTTGGACTACCCAGGTCCCCAAGGAAACAGATCATTTATTCTGACTTTATCACCAGCATTAAAAGTTCCAAAAATGAAAGCAGCCAACATTCAGGGCTGGCTGCAAGAGCCACAAATCCAAGGTATTAGCAGCCTTGGGTAAGCCAGAGTCAGAGCCAGCTGTGTTTGAGAAGCTCTGCAAGTCTTTCAGCTCCTTACACAAGTAAACATGGAAAGCAAAGGATACAACTGGTGGCAAGCCTCCTGGCAGTATTATAACCTAAGCCTTCTAGCCTTGGCAGGAAAACCAATATTAAAAGCATCACAGAGCTAAGAGCTCAACCATTGCCAGTGTTACAGAGAGAAATTAGTCAGCAAGTTGCAGCATTGGGGTGTATCAGCATCAGTCCAATCCAGGGGTTCCTTTGCAACCTAGAAGGGAATAAAGTTTCCCCCAAATCTAAACCCTGTGTCAACACCACAGGAGGGAAAGCCTTCATTTTTGACAAGTTCTCTGATGTGGATCCCAAGACAGCCTCAGGAACAGCTGAGAGAGGCAAGGACAGCAATAAGTAGCTTGGGTTGTGGGGAGGAAGTAGCTCAAGCCATGAAAAGCTTGGGTATCATTAAACCACAGTCTTCTGAGTCATGGAGGGAACTGCCTAAGAGCAAAATCTGACTGCAGGGCTGTATAGTTCTTATTTGCATACAGGAAACAAACCCTTGCTTGGAACATGGGGAAGCTGCAAATCTCAGCTAATCACAATTTACCTGGAATCAGTAAGCCTGTTCTGGGATCAACAGGTTTCCACCAATGCCTAAAATTGCACCAATTCCCAAACCTCATAGGCAAAATCCTGCACTAGCTAGTCAGGAGGCGCCAGAATCAGCAGCTTTTAGTAATCGTTTCCATTCAGATAGATTTGTTCTGCAGAGAAACCTGACCAACTCGCCCGGCAGGAAATAGCAACATGGGGTTCTCTGCTTAACTGCACTCTGTCAAGGAAAAGAGAGCAACAGAAAAACCCAGAAGTCCTGAGGGTCACATTCTTCAACTCACATGACAGCATTTAACGTCTAGTGAAATGAAACCAGGGTTATATATGGACAGAGGCAGCTTGAGGCAGGAATGCAGCAGACAATAGCAGCTGCAGAAAATGCCTTCCCTCTACCTGCCCAAGTTTAGATCTCCCTAGGAGGAAACATGATGCTGCACATACGGTCCCAGGGCACAGGCAAGTCTGGACCCAACTCACCCCAGTGCCAAGTCAAGGGCAAAGGTTCCGATTCAGTTGCATTTTGCTCTTGTGCACCCTGGGGTAAAAGGGAGCTTTGGGTGTGAGCCAGGAAAGCTTCAGGTCTTTTGTTTCCTGAAAACGGCTGAGGGAAAAACCCTTGGCAGTTCTTGGGTCTCCTAACACAGAAGACAGAGGAGTAAAACTAGCATATGAGCAGGTAGGGAAGATAAAAGGCAGTTCAGCAATTTAAAATTGATGTCATGGACTACAAAAATCTTAACAGTGGAAGCAGCACACAACACGGTTACCGCCACGGGTTACCATCCTGGGCCCAGACTTCCCTCCGGTCTTTAGTACACAGAACAAGCTGATGCAGAGCAGCATCGAAAAGGAAATGTTGTTGCAGCCTCTTCCTTCCCTGCCTCTCCAAAGGCCTGTCTCCATGGGATCTGAAGGGCTTTAGAATAAGGCAGCAAGAACTAGATCTAGCAAAATGAAAGCTCTGCATCTGATCCTTCGCCACCTCACTTAATAATACGTGTTGATCAGGCAGTGCGAATGGAGAAACTAAAGCCCAGATAATGCCTCTTCCTCCCCCAGTAAAACCATTCTTCCCAACAGCCAGGATGGAGACAGCAAGTGCTCTGGTAAGCTCCCTTTTTTGCAGCATGAGCTCCCTGGAGACAATCTGATGAGAAATTGCTGGTGGAACATCCATGCTGATTTGTTACAAAAGCATAAAAACCTCAGCCTCCTGAATAGACTCCAGAAACTTTTTCCAGCAAGATGTTTCTCAGGTTACCCAGGCTTTTATGCTCAAACCATTAGAGTGAACAAAGGATGATTTTAGTTATCCCTGGCTTGTATTTTTTGCAGGGAAGGAAAATGCAATTGTTCCCATAATCCATCCATGCATACCTGGTGGGCATCTCCGGAGGGCACTATGTAGGCTTGGACAGGCTCCTGGACATACTTGGGACTCTTCATCACCTGACGGAGTTGCTTCAGCAGCTCTGTTGTAATTTTTGGACTCATCTTCCTACCTGCAACTAAAACAAAGCACAAAACTTCAGAGCTTTTCCAGCCATCCCGGGCCACTCATGCACACGGGCTGGAGGCTGTCACCACTGGAAACTCCCCTTGAGGACAACTGTGCCAACATCCTCACTCTCAGTCCAGAATTCCTCCTGTCTGGTCACTTCACTCATGTTCCTTGAGAATCAGTGATCAGGTTCAGGCCAGAGAGCCTAAGCTGGTCTATCCTGTAAAGGACCTTTCCCACCTGGTGAAGGACTGGATGCCCCATGGTGATACACACGAGCTCAACACACTTGCCAACCCTTCTTGCATGTGGACAGCACCAGGAACCAGAGCACCTCAGACACGCCCTGTGACAGCCAGCAAAGGTCTTGATATGTGATGCTGAAGGTCCCCCTCGATCACATGCACAGAGAGAAACTTTCAGTCTTTTCACTCTGGGGACAGAGATACTGTGGCTGATATGTCACAGGAGCACAGGCTGCTGGGAGAGCAAGCCATGCACATCAGGAACTCAGCAATGGACCAGTTAAGAATACAACTTTTTGAAGTTTCCCTATAGTCAAGGATTTCATAGTGGATCGGTGACCAGATTAACTCACACAAAAGAAATCTGCTCCCAAGGACATACACAGGGATGTATTCACTGGGCATATTTACCTCTGGGCTGCACGTTAGTCCACCTAGCAAGAACACAGCTGTAACAGGAGGAACAGCAATTGAGCTCTCACAAGTGACTGCCAAGGGACAGAAGGGAGGCTTAAAGGAACCTTCTCTAAAGACCTTTGGCTCCGCAGATGTTGGCTGGTGTCAGGCAGGCAGAGGTGGGGCACAGGCTGGATGGAAGATCAGACGGGAAAACAAGGGCACAGGCCAGTCACCCTCCGTCCAATCACCGTCCCTTGCTGTGGTTTTGCAATGGATGTATCTTTGGCATTGCAGTGAATGCCAGCCTCTCAGTTTACTACCCAGAAACCATCAATAGCCGGGGCCCACTGTGAGCACCACACACAGTGACGCATCAGGCCATGCTCCTGTGCTGGCTTGAGCGAAGGCTGCAGTGGAAGGCACCAGCTGCCTGCAGAGGCTGTTCAAGCTATGGGGGAAGCCTGGTCTAAAAGCCTATGAAAATCGAGTAAGCTGAACCTCTTCAGAGGTTCTCTCCATCTTTTCTTTATTCACATCTCCAAAGCGTACCCAAAGTACGATAATCCCCTTCGTGGTTCTCTACCCATTCCTTTCACATTTTTAAGAACATGCTGGGATCTTACAACTCTAATGCTGTCACTTTCCAGGGCAAGATGGGTAGTCTCTGTGCTGCTTGAATACCATGTTATGCAGTATTTTATTCTGACCAGTTCATTTCACAGCTCATTTCACAGCCATGCCCACAAACGGATCATTGATGGGAGAAGCAAATAGAATGCAAGTCTCAAACATATTTTGCTTATGCAGGCACTTACTCTATTTACTCCCCAGTAACTACCAGGAGCCCCAAGTGACATTATGGTCTTATGCCAAAACACAGTAAGTCATAGTACCTGCCCTGTGATGTTTGCCATCTGAACGGGAAGGCAGAAAAGCTGCCTCCATTTCACAGAGCCAAAGGAAGACATGATTTGACCAAGGTCACACAGCAGTGCTATGACTGAGTCAGGAACTGAACCAAGATCTGATGCATTCAGGTGTAAGAATCTCAATCCAAGACCACCATTCACACATGTCATCACAGGAAGTTTAGAGCACAGCAGACTTGTGTGTGACTGCCCACAGGTACACTGTGTTTTAAAACCCAGACCACAAGAAGCAAATCAAGCTCAAAAGGCATCATATACCAAATCCTCAAACAGGTATCTTGACTCCAGTGCCTTTGCTGGGATTAGATTACACCTCAGATTTATTTCCAGGACAAATTTCATAGTTTTATACAGTGTTTTCAAGCTACACTGAACTTTATTATACTGTGATTGTTTCTGTCTGTCCTCTGTAACGAGCTGCTGTAACATTCTATAACATTGTTGCTGATTTATGTTCAGACAGAGGAAAAACACAAAGGAGAGAGAACAACAACATAGCAACTAGCCAGCAGAAATGAATCTTTTTCTACAAACTCGTAAGGAGACAGCTTCCTTTCTTGACCTGTGCTTTGTCTCCAGGAGCCTGAAAGTCTCATTTAAACAGGCAAAGAATGACAAAGCTTTGCCTTTTAATAAAGCTCCTTGCTGACAAGCCACAGTTTTCTTAGCAAGCAAGATTCTCTCAAGGACAAAAAAAAAAAAAAATTTAAAAAGTACTCTCGCTGTTGCCTGTAATACTAAAAACACAACTAAACTAGATTAGCAACAAAACTCATATTAAGGAGGACATCTATTTTAGATAACCCCTACAGTATAAGAAATAATTTTTAAAAAATCCTCCACAAACTTTCCAATAAAACCGTCTTCAATTTCCAGAGAAAGAGAAACTGTTTTCTCCCAGATCTTTTCTAGTCATTTACTCTGGTTCCCCTATAATTTTTAACAGGTTACCTTTCCTTTCTTGGTCATAATTATAAGCCTGTGCAAAGTTAAAGCAGCTTCTCTATCATTATTTAATCACTGCAGTGATTAAAACCAAAGATAGCTGAAATGAAGGTAGTAAATTTAGCAGTGCAAGAAACAGTCCCATTCCCTGCCCTAACTCTTTCAAAGATATCAGACTGCCATGTTACCTGCCTCTGCAGTTCCCCACGTCTGGATGCCTCTTGACTCTGCTCACACAAAATACTATTCAGCTCTTTGCTTGGCCTTCATAAGCTCCACTGTGCCTGAGAAAGCAAAGGGCAAAACTGAAATGGCTAACAAACTTTGCCCCCCATAAAACATTCTCATCCCCTGGCAAAGAGCTGAAAACGCATTAATACTACGTTCCACTGGCAAGATGCACTGAGGGTGAACCATGGTGGTGCAGGGAATATCAAGGGCCAGGCGTTTGCTTGTCAAGACTTACGATTAAATCTTGCAAGCGTGTGCTGTTTTACACCAATTTGTTTTTGCAATCATTCTGTGAGAGGCTGCTCCCCATTTTACAGATGGAGAAACTAAGGCAGAGCAGAAGTAAAGCGCAAAGTATCACTGCAGCATGATGGCAGTCAGGGTTGGATCCCAAGATCTGTGACTGTCTAGACACAGATTACCTACACCCCATTCAGACCTCAGGAGTCAGCTCTCCAAGAGCCACCTGCCTGGACAGCATCTCCATCAGACACACAGGGCAAAGAGCAAACAGAAAAACATTGCCAGAGGAACCAGACACCTCCTCCTGCCTCCCACATGCACACAGAGCGATGGGCTGCTGCAACGCCAGGCGCCAGCGATGGCCAGGGCTGGGGACACCAGGCCTGCTGCGTCAGTGCCATGGCAGGGAAGGAGGGGAGGCCAGGAGGTCAGGCTGCATCTGGGTCTGCCTGCGGCTGCTGTATTAAACCACTCTGAATGTTTACGTCCTGTTTGCCTCAGATACACTCACCCTTCTGACAATTTCCTCTTCATTTTCTCTTTTATGAATAAACTTGTTCAAAATAAGCACGTAAGCTTGCACTGTCAGGAACAAGCAACACCACCTCAAAAGCAGGCCTCTCTAGCCTGGGCTGGCCACATGCAGGGCAGACCAAGTACTCACAGCCATGCACTGAGGCACAAACCCCACCGCTTGCCCCCCGGTACCTGCCTGCACCCCAAACTCACCACAGCCCGTGGCCTGGCCTGCCCCTCCTAAGCCAAAAGCCTCCCCCAGCCCCACACCGGGCTAGCAGGGCCACCTGGGCCTGGGCACCCGGACCGGGCCCGGCTGGCAGGGCCTGGGCACCCCCGCCGGGCCTGGGCACCCCCGCCGGGCCCGGCCGGCAGGGCTAGCGGCAGAGTCCGGGCCCACCCCACGCCGAGGCCCCCGCGGCCCCACGGACATGTAACGTTTTCTACCATTAACCCTGGAGCACCCACCCGGGCCTGCCTCCGCCCCCGCCGCTCCTCACCTGCCGCCGTCCCGCCTGCCGGCCGCCGCCGCCGCGACGTCAGCGCCCACGTGGGCCGCCGCGGCCACCCGCCGCTGACGTCGCGGTGGACGTCACGGGAGAGCAGGCGGCGCGAGGCGGGGGGTACGCTGAGCAGGATGAGGACCGGGACCGCCCGCCGTGCTCCTGCCGGGCCGACACCGGGCACGACACCCCGCGACAGCCGCGCTGCCCGGCCTGGCCATTCGTCTGAGCCCGGGGGGGGGGCGTCCGTCCGTCCGTCCGTCCTTCCGTTCCCCGGGGCACGCCGTCCCCCCGCCCGGTGCTCGGCGCGGTCCCCGCTGGGGGAGCCCGGTCAGGGATCTGCGGGCAGGGGCTCCGTCTTCCGGGGAATGCGGGCCAGAAAGCCGGCGTGAAACCCAGGGCAGGCCCAGCGTGTTGCAATCGACGGGAAGCGTCGGCGTTTGGCGGCTGCCGGTGCCTCCCCCGGGGGAAAAACCGGAGCGGAGCGAATCGCCTGGCACCGCCTGAGGGCCCTGTCCCCAAAACCTGGCTCTGCGCTCGCCTCTTCGTCCGCTTCGATCTTAGATTTCCAAATACAACGTCTCCGGGGGGACTGGAGGCTGCCCGGCGGACGCGCCTGGCTCCTCTCCCTCTCCCCACGCAGCTCGGCCCGGCTGGGGGTCGCTGGTGGCGGGGGGAGAAGGAGCCAGGGCAGGGCCGGAGGTGCTGGGGGGTCACACCAGCTCCCCCAGCACCAAACTGCCGGGCTTTAGGTACCCCACAGCTTTATTTCTGGTGCTGAGCACAGCTCCAGGAAAATGTCAGCATCCCATTGCTTAAAGCCCCTGCAGAAAAGGTGCCATCTACTTTACCAGATAAATTACCATCAATTTTCTGCTTGGAAGGGAAGAGGGTTGTATTTGTAACAACAGCAAGTGCAACTGTTGTAAACTGTGGCCATTTGCCATGCATGCTCCCTAATGAAAATACCTTCTGCCACTCTCTGCCCCAGCAGGTTTTTACAGGGGGGCTAGAAGTTAACCCTATTGTCAAAACCAGGAGGCTGTTACAGAAACGAAGAAATGAGAAGATGACCATCAAGAGAAGCTACAACAAAAGCAAAAAAGCTGCTTTGTAACTGCTTCCAGACTGGAGGGGATTGCTTGTAGCAGTTGGTACCCTGGGAAAACTCTGGTCCCCATGCTGTGACAATGCTGCAGCCACTCCTCTCCCACAGGGTTTGTGACTGCACCCGGTGTAGCCATGACTCTGGAGAGGATGAAAAGAGGAGGAAAATGTGGTGGTCAGTGAGATTCATGTTAGTTCAGGGCTTTCCACACATCCTGGGGGCTTGGTAGGAGAGGAGGTGCTCGGCTGGCTGCATGGTGCTCAGGACCAGGCCTTTAAAGATGCACAGGCTGGGCGCTATGCCTGGCATCCCGCTGGTAAAACAGCCTTTGTGGGTACATGGCCAGCTCATGAAACCGATCCCTGGGCCTCAGTCCGTATGCATTTTTCCAGAGGAGAAAAAGTGCTGGCAGCAGCTACTCTGTCCTTCCTCCTTCCTCTCCCTCAGTCCACACCAATGCTGTAGCCCACAGAGCTTTACCTGCAAACTGCCAAACATTTGCTGCTGCGTCCAGCAAACAGACATGAGCCAGGCTGTTACTAAACTGCCTGGATCTCCCTGACTGTTCATGTATTTCCAGAGGAAACCCGAAGCAGAAACAGGATGAGAGAAATGTAGAATAATTCAGGGGAGAAGAGGCTTTGGAGGTCTCTAGTCCAACCCCCTGCTAAAAGTGGGACCACCTTCAAAGCTAGAGCAGGTTGCTTAGGGACTGTCCTGCTGGGCTTTAGGTATCTCCAAGAAAGGAGAAGCACAGCCTCCCTGGGCAGCCCACATTAGTGCTGACCACCCTGGAGCAAAAAGGTTTATTCCTGATATCCAAGAAGAATTTCCTCATTGCAGCTTGCCCCTTGCCCTTTCGCTGTGCACATCTGGAAAGGGTTTGTCTCCCTCTTCTCTCTGACCATTCACCAGGCTGAGCAATTTCAGCTGAATTTCAGCCCTGAATCCTGCAGCCGGCCCTGGCCAGTAGCCACTGCCCTCTGCAGCTCTCTCCACGTTGTGGAGCTCTGTCTCATACATTTCTGGAGTGAAATCTAGGGCACAGCAAAACTTGTAATCCAACAGAAGAGAATAAAAAGTCTGTCTACAACCAGCATCCCAGCGTTGGGAAGGGTCGTGGGATGGAGCTGGGGCTGCAGGCTGTCCCTGAGGAGGGACGGGAGAGAGGGGAGGGCCCTCCGCAACTGTTACAGCAAGGAGAGTTTTCTTTCCTTGTTAATCTCCTTGGGTGAAGCTAATTGCTGTTTCCTGGTGATTGTCACCCCACCTGCCAGCCCTGCCCGCAAGGGATCTATACAATCCTGGCAGTCTGGGCTGGAAAGGCCCATTTAGATCATCACATCAGTGTCCCCCTCAGGGTAAACTACAGCCGTGTTTTGCATTTGTGTTACAGACCACATTACGCTCACCCTGCAGAATATTTGCTGAGAAGATTCATTTCTTGGAAACCAGCCAGAATCCAGCGATGCTCCTACTAAAGCACATGTCAGGACATTTTAACAGCGCTGCAACATTGGCACGACGATCACGGAGATCATTTGCCGATGGCGAACTCTGCAGCTGAATCCAATCAGGGTTGTGAAATGGTCGTTTCAGCCTCCTCTGACTCATAATAATAATTCGGGGTTAGATTTTGCATTTGGCTGCGGCTCTTAATAGAGGGTTGTGGAGAGCTGCACCTGCTGGAGCTCTCTGCGGCCCAGGGAAGGGGGATGGACGAGTCCAAAACATTTCAAATGTTCATCACGTCCTTCCCAGCTCACCAAGCAGTGCTGCACCGCGGGGATGCCTTTTCCTCCCCCGTGCTTCCTTGCTTGTGCGCGTTGTACCCAAGGGAACAGGAGACTCTGCCCCCCACCCTTGGCCTGGTCCATGTGCTCCACGCTGGCTTCCCAGGGGCAGAGCTGTGGGTGTCTGGCCTCTTCCCCTCCTGCTGTGCAGAGCTTTCGGTTTGGTTGAATTTAGGGCAGTGGTTTAAACACAACGTAGTCTTAATGCCTGTGCCAGTGAAATTGTTTGTTTGATTATTTTTTGCCAGTGAATCATTATGAAATCTGTTTGGGTTAGCTAACGGACCGTGGGAGCAGCAGCAATCAAATACAGGGAGGAAAGAAAATACATCTCCTATGTGGGAGTGTGACTTGGGGAGTGTCCACACCATGAAATAACCAGGCTGCTCACAGAGCCCAGAGTACCAGGGGAAGGACAGGGCAGGGGAAAGCTCAGCATCTCCATCAAACTTTCCTCATTAATTCCTGCAGGTCTGGAGGTGCCATCCTGCCTGTCAGGAGCCAGACCAAGGAGAGCAGTTACAGCGTGAGAGCAGATCTGTCCTGCCTCCTCTAGCTACCCTGCAGCCCTGGAGCGAGAGGGGAGCAAACCAGGACTATTAAATTTGATTTACCTTCTCTACTTTGGTCCCAGCTCAGGGCAGAAATAACAAGCGCCACTGCGGACAGACTATCAATGTGGTATTGATGTTTCTCTGTAATTTAAAATGAAATAAATTAAGCAACCATTAAAAACACCTTACTACGTCATTTGGTGACCGAACTGTGGCCCTATTCTGTCTTCCTGATCAAGATCTTGATTTAATAAATGTAAAGAAAAAAAAAGTCTGTATTCGCATGTCCCAAAAATTTGCTAAAGGAAGCAGAAAATAGAAGGGAAAATATTGATGTCTGCAAGAGCTTCTTAGTTGATATTAAGCACCTGTTATTGCAGAGCTGTGTTGTGAAGGCTTCTGTACCCAGAGGTGACTTCTAACTGGTTTTGACTCATTGAGCACTTAAATTTAGACTAATTTCCTTCCCTTTCTGGTAGACTTAATAATAACAAACTGATGGGTATTCTGCATAGGAACCTCATTCCAGAAGAGGAATGGTCTTGTAAGAAAAGATGTATTGAGGCCAGAAAGCATTTTACAGACATCTCCTGATTACGCTCGTGACAAGTTCTCTGCAGTAAACAGCCACCTTACAAGTGGAGGCGTGACTGCGCCACGTGGGCTGGTGTTCTGACTGTCTGCAGAGACTTAGGTCTAAACACCACGAGCATCCCAGTACCACCAGTGGCCTGAGCCAGCAGGACCAGTGTTAAGCCCATGGATGGCTTAACACCCATGGGGGTGTTGGTTGATGAGAAGCTCAACATGAGCCGGCAATGTGCACTTGCAGCCCAGAAAGCGAACTGTATCCTGGTCTGCATCAAAACTAGCATGATCAGCAGGTTGACAGAGGTGATTCTGCCCCTCCACTCCACTTTTGTGAGACCCCACCTGGAGTACTGCATCCAGCTCTGGGGTCCACAACATAAGAAGGACATGGAGCTGTTGGAGTGAATCCAGAGGAGGCCACAAAGATGATCAGGGGGCTGGAGAACTTCTCCTATGGAGACAGGCTGAGAGAGTTGGGGTTGTTCAACCTGGAGAAGAGAAGGCTCCAGGGAGACCTTATAGCAGCCTTCCAGTACCTAAAGGGGCCTACAAGAAAGCTGGACAGGGACTGTTTACAAGGGCATGTAGTGATAGGACACTGGTGATAGTGAGGGATTGGAACAGCTTGCCCAGAGAAGTTGTGGATGCCCCCTCCCTGGCAGTGTTCAAGGCCAGGTTGGATGGGGCTTTGGGCAACCTGGTCTAGTGGAGGGTGTCCCTGCCCATGGCAGGGGGTTGGAACTAGATGATCTTTGAGGTCCCTTCCAACCCAACCATTCTATGATTCTATGAGCCCTGGGGGGGTCTGGGGCGCATGGGGAACTGGTGCTGAGACATGGCCCATGCGGAGGCTGGTGGATGCCCAGGCTGAACAAGCCAGCGGAAGATTGCCGCTAAAGGCTTTGCCTGGATGAGCACAGGAGGCAGCACTATTTATTTCGTTTGAATAATACATGACTAATAAGTTAAATAAGAGAAAGTGGAATGAGCTTTCCGGTTAAGCCAAAATGTTTGATGCTTGTTTCCTGGGCATTTTGGGCCTCTGGGAAGCTTTGAAGTGGCCCTAATGAACTTGCCAATGTAGATAATGTAAAATATTTTAATAATTAATTTAGCAGGCAGTGCTGTCTATGATATATAATCTGAAACGCTTAAAGAGATGAAACTGTCCTTTCTAAGCACCCGTTTGATCTCGACTAAAATGGTGCAAGTTCTGTTGCAAAGATTTGTATGAAAGCATTTAAAAATACCTGGCTTTTAATTAAATTGTCCTAATTGGGCTATCTTTTATGTTCTCATAGCTCTGTGTTTGCATCAGATTACAAAAGAGAGGGGTGACAAGTAGCAACCAAAATTGTCTGAGACCAACCTCGCCAAGTGACAGAGCCATTAACTCCATTGTAATCTTGATCTGTATCAAGTGATCAAGGTCAGGAAATAAGCCATAAAAGAACACCTGTTTTCTTATCAATTCTCCTATACCCATGATACCTTTATTACAGTTGTAACTTTCATTTCATTCACCTTCTCTTGTTGGGCACCTGTGAAATTTAGGCTGTTTTGCAAGCTGATCTCCCAAGATGTCCCCTGCCCGCGGGGCATGCCCACAGCCTTTTCATGGCAGGAGCTCTTTGGCATGTTGGTGAGACCACGGTGTTGGAGGTCAACCCAGTGACCTGTCTGCAGTCAGGACACATCTCTTCCCCCCCAAAGTGCCAGCTGCAGTGCAGGGTGCTGTGGGAGACAGCAATAGGAAACGGGGATTTGTAGCAGAGGGCTGAGCATGTGCACGGCTCTCACCGAGGGCGGGGAATGCTACGGCTCAGCTCATGCTATAGCCTGGCTTTTGGATCGTGGCATTTTGCCAGTGGCTTGGGACATCTCCTGGACACCAGCCAGGTGAAAGGATGCTCTCAGGACCGCCTTGCCACCGCAGGGACCAGGGCTGCCAACCCCATGGAGCTCTCCCATTGCCATGGTCTCACAGCAGCCCCACCACAGCAAGGGAACATCTTAGGAGACCTGTGAGGGATTAGAGGCAGGGAGGGGGAATCACTTTCCCTGGAGCAGGGGAAAAACATGCTTTTATGAGGTTGCACATGTGGCCAAACAGCCCCTTCCATCCACGTGACAGCGTTGGGATTGCCCAGACAATAACTGACCCACTTGTATTTGTGTTTCACAGAGGCTGTCCTGCAAACCGTCACGTGCAAGTTGTTTTACTCACAAAAGCCCCACAGTGAGTTTGGTTGCAGTCATGTCTCTGTGCTGGCTAGGCAAGGTCACATCCTCCCAGCCCGGAGGCACGCAGGAGAGAGCGAGTATTTTAAGTGCAGTTTTCTTCCTACTTCCACCCTAGAAAATTACCTAACAAGAATTAATGTCAGTGTTTTGGTACTATATAACAGCAGCACTGTAGTGTGCCAAGGTAAGGAAGGGCCTGAGAACAGTTCAGCAGAAAATTGCTTTTATTTTAAGCTCTCAGCTCTGAGTTAAATGGATGTTTACAACACATGGCACAAGTCCTTTTGGATCACATTTAAAATGAATTTTGTATGTTTGGAAACACTGAAACCAGAAACTGCAACAACAAATGGTGTGTTTGGGGTAAAAGATAGCAGGGAGAGGAGGAACAAGCGTATCTAGAGATCGTATCTTCGTTTTTCTTGGGAGGACAATTTATCCAGCCAGCCCTGGAAGCTGATCATGGTTGGGTGGTTCCCAGCAGCTGCATTTGGAAAGGAAAGGGAGGCAGCAGCAGGCCAGGTAGATATCCCAGTACTTCCGCGTCTTGCTCTTTTCAGTTAAATACCAGATGTTAGGACTTCACTTGTAAACCTTTAACGACAAGGATAAAAATGAAATGTTTGCTGAGTTCTCTGCCTGGCTCTGTTTCCACACCAAACAATGCACACACATCCCTGCTCACCTGCACTCGCCTGTCTGCAAGTGAAACATGAGCCTTGTGGCGATTTCCAAGGCTTCTTCATTTTCCCTTGTCTGCTCTAGCAGGAAAAAATATGGGAAAAGCTAGCTCTCACGCATGCAAAAGAGACCACGGTGGTCGCTGGTGCCCTGTTAAGTGCTTTAGGAGATCATTTGTTCAGCTTGCATAAAACTTCATGCTGCTATGTAAATATATCCCAAAGGAATTGGATATATTTATGTATATATTCCATATTTAAATCTGAAAATCATGCATATTGCACAACAAAGGCTTTTATTCAGTTCATATGATGCCATTATTCCTCAAAGTCTTCACTAGCACAAACATTAACAGGGTGCAGTGACTTGCCTGTGTTTTGGTCTGACACCTGGGAAGCATTTTTATTACACAAGGTTTTCTTATCTGCTCTGGCAATAAAACTAATGGAGCCAGGTGTCTTCACACGTGTGGCCTGGATCCAGTGCCTCTGCTTTCCATGCCGCCCCTAGGTCCCACTGCTCTCCCCGTCCACTCGGGCAGCACACGGGAGCCCTCCTGTGAGCTGCTGCCAGGGCTGGGGTGAGTACCACGTCTTCTCCGGGCTGTTTAAGGGCTCCAGGAGTCTGTGTGGACGTGCTGATGGACAAATGGAGATGGGCAACGCACACAACCTCATTTCCTTAGGAAGCCAGTTATCAACCAGGCACGCATTTTGGGTTGCATCACCACACCTTTGAGATGCATCTGGGATTGCCAGTGAGGGACCAGACATGGATTTTGTTTCTAAGTAACATTTGCAGTACAGTAGAGATGTATTTGCAAATCATATATATATATATAAAAATATATGTATAAAAGCACCACATTTTACAAGCCCTGACTCCCACCTGACGTCACCTCCTTTGTGAGCGGGGCCCACTCACCTGTCACACAATCCCTTGGGCCTGAAAGTGTTGAAACAATTTGGTGTCCCATGCTGTGCAATATATTAAAGGAATCACAGTACAAGAAACAGATGTTTATTCCAGTGGGTGCAAGAGTCCAGACAAAAAGTATTGGGTTACTGTCTCAGATAACGGGACAAAGCGGAAAACTTGGGATTAAACATTCTACATGTGTCCCACATAGAAACTGTAAACCTTAAAAGTGTGGCCCAGGTCCCGTAACTGGCCTCATGGGAGTGAACCCTGCAGTTGCCATGTGGCCGTCCCAGGTTGCCATCAGCACTCGAGCACAAACCTGGGCGCTGGCACGTGCCCTGCATGTTACACCAAACTCTGAGGCTGTTTGAGTGCTTTAGTTTGGTGCCTTGTCACATTTTTTAACTCCCATGCCCAAGGTGGGTGATCCGTAGCCCGTGTCCATGAGAGGTTTGGGACCATCTCAGACCCCATCTATGATATTTCAGGTCTTTGGGCACTGCCACTGCAGAACTGAGCCCTGGGTTTTCAAATGAGCTGTTTTCCTTAAAACAAAGGCTCATTATGTTTGATTAGTTGTTTTCATCTGTGAAACCAAACCTCTAGATTAGGAGTCAGAAAAACTGGGCTGATTTTTTTTCCAAGTGCAACATGAAATGTGAGGAGCTCCAGAGAAGTTTGGAGCTGGGATGTCACTGTCAGGTCAGCTGCTTGGCTCTTAGCAACTCAGTGCAGGCAACGTTTACTCAAAACTCTGTGCAGGAGAAAGCATGAGCCTGAAAAAGCAAATGAAGGAATGAAAAGGGTTCCTGTAGAAAGACAGTGCATATTCAGGGATGCTCCTTGCCTGCAACTTTTCTGCCATGCACTAATTCTGTTACCGCCAGCAGGAAATCGTTGCCCACATGGGTCCTGTTTGGGGTCATCTGGAAAAGACCTGGGGTCTGGGCAGTGCTCTGTGCTCGGGGTCCCTGAGGGATGGCAGCCTCTGGCCCCCGCAGGGTGGCAGTCACCAGAGAGCAGTGTGAGATCAGACCTCCAGCCAAACACCCCTGCTTTAAACCCACCATTCCTGCCACCTGCAACCACCGTCCTTTGGCTGGCAGCCACTGTGGAAAATGAAAAGCACCATTTTTACATTTTTAAATCTGTCTAAACAGACCTTTGCTCAGGCAGAGCTCTGCCTCCTCTTGCACCTCAGCAAGTGCAGTATCACCACGAGTGCTTCTTGGCTGCAGGAGCTGAGCTTCACTCATAAAGGAGGAGAGATCTGCTGCTTCTTTCCTGTTCCTGTTTGCATCCCTCACCACGCTTAAAATGTGTTGTATCCTGAGTTATTCTTAAACAAGCCTTCCCATTGTTCGAGTCGCGGGTTATGAATTCTGTCCCTTTGAAGAAATATGACCCGTGCTATGGAAAAACGAGAATGATGTTAAGTCTGCACGAGATACTCATGGCTGTGACATACAGGAAAACATGAGAGCTTTGCACTGTCCTCATGAATGAAGCCACAGGAAGGAGGTGTGACAGGGCAGCGGACGAGCTGCTGGGAAACTTCCATGGTTCCTGATGCTGCACTGGCTCAATTTACATCCTCACTACATTTCCATTGACTGAAAATGTTCCTAATTTATTAAAGGGCTCCTCTGGCACTAAAAGCCTTGTCTCTGCTAAGAGATTTTTTTTTAATACCTAACAGCAGTGATTCAGATCGAATGTGTGACATTTGTGTCGTGACGACCTGTGCTGAGCAGGGCTGGATGACATGGAGACAATCATCAGTCCCCTGCACGTCTCTCCACGCTAGCACGGCTCCTTTATTCTCATCAGCAAAGCCAGCTGAGTATTAGCAAGACTGGGAGAAAACACTTGTGCCATAGAGACCAAAAGTGCCTCTCTGATAGCTGCACTCTCCTCCCCAGGACGCCGTTACCAGCCATGCAGGGTGTATTTTGCTGGAGCAGGAGACTTGATGATCTTAAAGGTCTTTCCCGACCAAAAAGATTCTATGGTTCTATCAAAAATCAAAATGCCGCAGCCAAAGGCCTGGTGCGGGCAGGTGCTGAGCATCACCGGGCGCAGCTTGCAGTCTGGAGTGTTTGGGGTTTGCTGCTGGGGCTCTGCGCCCCGCATTGTCCCTGCAGCCCCTCGGCCTTTTGTTCGCCCAGCCCCGCTCTCGGCTCCGGCAGCACCCACGCTCGCTGCCGCAGCTGCGGTGCCCATTGCTCAGCTCCTTCCCGTGCCTCGGCACCTCGCTCCTGGAGGCTCCTATCATGTGCAAAAGGGAAGAAGGCGGCAAAACAAGCACAGCCAGGATTCACACAATATTGCTGCAGCTCTGCCAGGAAACAGACTGTAAAAGTTCCTGTATTTAAAGCCTGGAGATGAGTTTTATTGTTAGTAGTTGTTATAGCAACCCGAGGTGCCGGAGAGTAATACATGCTCGGCGCGTTGCAACAGACTCTGACAAGTTCAAGGCTGTTGCCTTGCTGCTAAATCTTGTTGCCAAGGCAATGCAACATAAGGCAAGAGCCTGGAGAAATGAATACTGCTGACAGCTTGTGCCAGCAGGCTTGGTCTGATTAAAAGGGAACTTTTGAAAGTAATGTTAACTTAAACAGCACAGCAGCAGCAGAAGGGAAAGGGGAGCGCGGAGATGGAGGAGAGGATCCAGAGGAGGAGCAGTGGGTTAATGTCAAGCAACAGGTAAAGGAAAGCGTTTGATTAAAAAGCAATGTGGCTGAATGGGATGTCTTAGCCTGTAATGCAAGAAATGCACCACATTTTTTGGAGGGAGTAAAACAAAAATCACAAAATAGTCGATTTTTACTTTTTTTTTTAACTTGGGCAGTACTGCTGTAACTTGAATGGGAACTTTGGCTTTTTCCCAACGGTGTTGATAGTTTTCTCAGTAAATTTGTTCAGTGACATGGGTATTGTTGCTGTTGTAGTAAAAGCCATGAAGTAGCTCAGTTAACTTTCAATTTTATGTTCATTTCCAGCTTTTTTAAACATACTTCATGGCAAAATGTTAGCTGGAAAAAAGATGCAGCTGCAAGTTGATTTTTCTCTCCTGACTATGATTCACTGTTAATGTTGACAGTATGCTCTGAGTTAAAGGAAGAGTACCACCCCAAGGACCATAGAGTCAAAATAGACGATCAATGCTGAAGAAGTCAGGTAATTAAGTTAATTTCAACTACCAATACAATATTTTGACATGTACTTTGGGATACTAGGGCACTGAAATGCAAGTACTACTGAAGTGCCTCAAATAGATATGCAATGATCTCAGATGAACTTGTTGACTTGTCTATTGATTTGTGAGTAAAAGCATAACATTTCTTAAACGATTACCACAGCAGTATTCTGATCCGCTCCTGCTTACATCCCATGCATTTTACATTTTCATGCACTGTCAATAGCTAAAAATGACCTCACGTTTTCCTATTCGAGGTCTATTTCATCATGTGCATCTTGCAGTACAGCAGCAGTGTACAGTAGTTTACCCAAGACCACCAGATGCCCCATGGGGGAGTGTGTTCTCCTGGCACCTGCTGTGGATTCTGGAAAAGTTGTCAGGTCTGCAAGTACTTTGTACTATTTAAAAATGGGAAACTAAGACATGGGGAGTGATTTGCCAATTGTACTGGAAATTTTTTGTGTGCAATCATGGGCAGAGCCATCTCTATTGACCTTCATAAAAGTAAGGCTTTTAATTAACTGTGAAATATTTTTGTTCTAATTTGAAGTTCTCAAGCCGTGGGCCACGAAGCAGGCAGGTGACTGGTCATATGCTTGTAACCATCATTTGTTTTTCAGCAGCTAAATTATATTCAAAGAAGCTAGGATTGTGTTACTTGCAACCTCGCTGCTGTTACTGGCATGTTTCCACAGTCTCCATCCATCTAGCTGTAAGATATAATATGATCAGAATGTGAGATATTATATGATCAGAAAGAAGAGAAAACGTGGTTCAGTCAATTGTGAAGGGAACATGACATTGCCCAAGATGATGCTTTTATGTGAAGACTGTCCATTGAATAAAGAAACGTGAGAATCCTAGAACTGGGCATTAGCATTTTTTTGAATAAGAAAGCAAAAGGAAACTCTATTTTTAGCCTTAGTTGAATTTCTCTGCTGGTGATTCCACACATGGTGTTACTTCTTAATATATGCAGGAGAAAATTTCAAAGCCGTATCATTCCTTTTTCTGAAGAGATGCACATACAGAAGTCTGGCTAGTAAAAAGACAACACCATACGGGCAGGTCACACAGCAGCATCTACACTTACTCGATCTGCAGGATCCCAGAGCATTTCCAAGCCCTGGCTCTCCTATCTGCAGGTCCCATCTGCCCTTGATGCCTGTGACAGTAGGGCCCTTCTTGGAAGGTTTCTAGACCATTTTTACAACCCCGAGTGTGTCCTGTGATGTCTCCTCCAGGACAGACGGGATGCATAGAGGAAGCTCAGACCCCTCCAGAGGAAACCACGGCTGAATCACACTGCAGCTAAGTGCACCTTGGCACGCACTCCTAAACACGGGGGCACACCCCAAGGGCTTCCCCCTCTGCTTTCTTCTGCCTCCTACCCCTCTCCCAGGCTCTGCACCTGTTTAGTCGCTCAAGAGTCACCCCCAGAGAGCAAGGAAGCAACACGGAGCCAGGACAGCGTGTCATCAAGATAGCTACTGATAGCAGAGTAGACAGAGCTATTTCCAGAATGATTAATACTATTAGCACATGCTGAAGCTTAAGGCTGAACATAAGCTTTAGAGGAATGGATTTTGATGTAACAAGTGAATAAATGAGACAACTGTCAGAACAATGAGTGGTGAACCAAGTAAAGATCCTTAGCGTGGGAGATGCAAAGCACTGCCTGCTGGCCTGTTTTCACTGGAGCTGCTGGTAAAATTCCCGTTGCCCTTCAGGCTGCAGAAATAGCCCAGCAACGGCGCGTGGCACAGAGGTAACCAAACTAGCCGGCAGCAAGGCTACTCCCACAACTAATTAGCCACACGACATTTTAGCGGGGCCACAGCAATGGTAACACCCTGGGAGCCAAGGCACTGTTCCCCCCCACAGCCCAAACCATGCACCACCGCTCCTGCAGCCCATTGGGGGATCTTTGTGCCGCCCTTTGCTGTCCATACCTGGAGCGCTTGCAAGAGGACCAGTCTGAGGCTTCATCCTGTTGCTGAATAAAAAGCATGTCTTAAAAGGGCCATCTGAGTTACGCTATCTTCTCATAATCCCCACTCTGGAGGTCTCAAATGCCATAATTGAAAACCCGCTGTTCATCTTCTGAAAGTCAGATTTAACCTAATATAAGCAGGTCCCAGAAGGACAGTATTTTGTATAATCAGTTACATTGCTCGGAATATGTTTAGCATTTTTCTGTTTTTCTTCTCCTGACAGTTTTCTCACAGGAGAGCAGGCAAACAAAACCTAGTCATAGCTATGCAATATCCTCTTCCCCAATTTCTTTTTTTAACCCCAATCACCAAGGATACTTGTTTTCCTAAGAATATCACATTGTAGGGGCAGTTTTTAATTTCCTTTTTGAAAACCTATTCCTCTCTTTCTTACACGAGACATCTTGACAATAGAGGTCCTGAATGGATTCACCAAAAACTGGTGGGTTTTGTTACCTTAGAACTGTGTCTGCAAAGAAGTCCCACGCTCAGGGTGTTTCTCTGGAGTAGCTAATTCAGCTTGGACGGAGCCACATGATCCCCCTTTCCAGTCTTGCCTTATGGCCTCTGAGGAATGTTGCATTGGCTGCGAGGGAATTACTAGGTCTTGGCAAGACATGTTAATATCCTCGCAAAGACTTGTTAGGGACCAAGACTTCAGTCTCCAACTATTTCCTCTGATAAAGCAGAGTATTCACAGCAGTTCATTAGTCTTGAATCACTAGTTTGACTTTCTTTGAGAGAAATGAAACTTCCCCACAAACCAGAAGGACTCTGCAAGTAAAGCTGGCTGGTGTTGCCTGCCTGTCAGCAGACTTTGAAACAGGAGCACAAAGTGTCGGATCCAACTGGAGAAATCAGTGGCTCAGGACGCTTCAGTCCAGGGTTAGGAAAATGAACGCCCAGGTGGCAGAGACATTATGAATTATGGTAATATCTGCTCCACTGGGATTTGAAAGACAGTATATAAAGTCCATCAGGACATCTGAAAACTTGGACTCTCACGTGTGGGGATGCAAATTTGATGTTTCCTCCCAAAGACCTGCCCATGTTCATACATAAAGTTCATAGCAGCAACAGAACTATGGTCCCATTTTACTACATCTGTTGTTTTGGGTTTTATTTTAACACTCAGTGTTATCTTTCTGTTAGCATCCGAAATTACACTGATAATCCTTGAAAGCACGAGAGCGTGAGTATCATATCTACAGCTGGATCTCTCTGCTAGGAAGTTAGTTACACAGCATGGAAAGTATTTTTACTATCTCATTTTGAATCATTGATAACAACATCACAAGTGAAGGGACCGTATTGTTTGTCCATGAAATGGGGAGGAACCGCTCCCACAGTCCCAGCACGTCGCTATCCCGAGTGCCCGCTCGCAGGGCAGAGAGGCAAGACCTGAGTTACACATTTTGTAAACCAGGAGCAGCTTTCTCGAAGCATAGGGGGCACAGCACCAGTGTAAGTGACAGAATGCGGATCATGAAACTGATCCCTCCATGATGGTTTTCCAAAGCACCGGTACCACTGAGCTGAGCTTCAGAGGACACCGTAACGGAGCCGTTTCCCTGAGAGCTGCCCCCCAGCAGCAGCAGCCGGCCCTGGCCCCTGCGACCGGAGCGCTCGATCCAAGTAAGGGTATCAGTCCGATGCTCAGAAATTCCCGGCTGACTCACGACCCCTGCGTGCTGGTCTCTTTACACCTCTCATGTTGGAAAAGGAAGTGAAACAGCTGGTTCTCGTGTATACCTTCAACAGCTTTGAAAAGCCCCGCTATTGTAGAAAAATGGAGCAGAGCTGTGAGGTCTGGAGCTGGTTTCCTACCCGAAAGGCAGGCAGGATGCTGGATCCGTAGCTGCAGTTTGGTTTGACAACGGACCAACTCCAACACCGGTGCTCTCATCTGCTTTAATGTCAGCTGATCATTTGTGTGCCACTTTCCTATCTGGCACCATTCAAGTCTGTACCAAAGACTAAAGTCCCTCCAACTTTCTGAGGAGTGGTGGCACAAATCGCAGTCTTGATCAGTGTCCTTTGCTGTCATCCAATCCATAGTTTTGACACTGGGATCCAAATCAGGACCCTAGCTCAGCAGCTACGCAAGGACGCATCCTATTCCAGCCTCCCTTGGGCTGTGCGTGTCCTTAGTTAGGCACATGTTTAAAGAAGTCACTACAGCCATGCTTAAGTCTCGAGAAGAAGTATCCCAGCAGAAGGACAGAGAACCGGCTCGATCAACCGTACACAACGAGACCTGTTCAAGCCAGCTAATTGTTAATCCTGTGTGTACAAATCCACAACATAACTCACTGTCCTGCTTGGCAGAAGAGTGTTATTGCCTCTTGGGAAACAAGCATTCCTGATCAAAGGCTTTCCTTGTAGAATAAATAAACAAACCTAACTAATGCGTGTGTATGTGTATATATATATACAGTTCACATGGATTTATATGACATGTTGCATATGCTAATGTCAGTCCATCTGAGGGGGGTAGAAACTGATGGGGAAATTGTAGCTACATGGAAAGAACGGGAATTTCCCGGTGAACCTCAGCATGGCAGAGAGACTGTGCTCAGAGGTTGTAAAAGACTTCTGCAGCCTGCTAATTATATGCTAACCAAATCTTATTACAAACAATTACTAAGTATAGGCACGTTTGTTGGTTTTGCTAATGACGTTAATGTCTTTTTTGATGATTTGCAGAGCTACAGGGGGCCAGAGACTCAATTTGTACCGATGTATCTCCCACTCTGGTGAAGCCTAGGGACCTCTGTTGATGTTTGACATCTTTTCACCATCTATCTTTAGACAATTCAAGGTCTGTTCTCTGCACAGTAGTTTAAGCTGCGTCTTCTGGTGTGTAACATTTATACACATTCAGAATTCTACTTAGATAGCGGATCTGTGTATTATTTTCTAGTTTATAAGTGATGGCACGTAGAATTACACATTACTGTTGTTAAAAGGAATTCATGCTTTTACTCCTCCACAGTTTCCTTATCTCCCTTAGCAAAATGGCTGCGACACTGAAGTTTGCTGTGTAGTTTCATTTATCTTTCCCTGCAGAGTCCCAGAGAGTTTGGACACCCCACTTAAAAGCACTGACTTTGCGATTTATTGTAAGTCTTCAGCAGGGAAAGGGACAGACTTGGAGCTGGTTAAAACACATTCTGAAGAATTACCAGGATTTGCCGGGCAAAGACAAGCAAAGGTTTTTCTCTCACACGCTTTCACATACCTCTGTGACTGATTTGTTTTGAGTTTCCAGCGTCTGTTTGCACAAACGTGATCATCGGTCCCGCTGCCCTTCTCCGCTTCCTGTCTGAGAACGAACCGAGACAGTCAGCAGAAGCAATCTCACGTCCTTTAGTACGAAAACCACTGAACACAGTTTGTCCCGCCAGGGAAATCTGTGCTTTAAGTATGTGAGTAATCCCCTGACTTCATAGGAATATCTCTGGATGGATTTTTTTTTTAAGCGTGCTCTTGATGGCTGCAGCAACAGAAGGACATTTGCTGAACACGCGAGTGCAGGGAGCTCCGTGTAGGCGCTGCCAGCCCATGCAGCTCTTTGGGGAGCCCTGCTGCGCTGGGGTAGCAAGCTCCTGCCCCCCAGCTTTCGATCTGGCCGTTCCTAGCATTACACATCCCTGGGAATACACTCAGAAACTACAGATGAGGTCATTCCCAAGAGTCTGCTAAGGTATTTGGGGCCCTTGACACTGAGAGGAGCTAAAATCTTACACCCTATGCATGGTTTTTAAAGGGAAAGTGGAACTCTTTTTATAGTACATTAGCAGTTTGTTAATCTTGAATTGGTAAATGATTAACTCCTCTACAATGTTTTTATCGTTATCGTTAGAGATTGTGCTAACATACGTTCTTCCTTCTTATTTGCTTCAAAAGAGGTTTTGGGAGTAACAGTTACCTATGCAGAATCCAAAATCAAACATTATTTGTGAATTACTATTGTTTATGCATATTAACAAATTTGAGGCTGATTTCATCTCTCCGCTGTCCTTTCAAGTGATCCATCGAATATGAAAAGCAACAATTTGCCCAAAAGGTCTTGAATTTGACTTGATGCTCTAAACTTCAAAACTTTTGTCCAGGAAATTATGCCACATGCTCCTCTGCAGGTCCAGACTTAGAACAACAAGCACAGTGTGCGAAGATACATCACCACTGCGGGCAGGGGCTGACTCTAGCTTTGTCCTATATCCAGTTTTCTTGGGATAGTGAAGAAAGTGGACACTTACCCTGGAGTCGAGGATAGGTACAAAAAGCCTTTTTCAGAGCTACTGAATCAATACTCACATCCCCCAGCCCTTGACCTTACGCTCCCGCACTTCCATGCTCCTCTCCCCAGGCAGCCGTACTGGGCTTCCCACCAGGTGTGGGTCTGGTGACAGCACAGCCCTGTCAGAGACGGCAGTTCAGCTTCAAGTCACAGTTAATGTGCTGACAAAGAACTCCCGACTTGTTGTTCAACCAACGTAGACCTTTTGCCCGAGTGTAGATGGTGCTGAGCTGACAAACGTGGGTTTCTTGCTGTGCTCCAAATGCATCATCAGAATCACAGATTAGAGATGTCTTTTTAAAAATGTGTTCTGAACGTGAGTTTTTGCTTCCAAAAATAACTTGTATTTTGCTCATATTAGAAGAGCAGGATGTTCTTTCCTGTCCTGAAGGGATAAGGAGGAAATGAGAACTATGGGATTTTTATATGATATGAGCTACTATTCTTCTGGACTAGTGCTGTGAATCTTGATTTATTTTTTTTCACCCAGCCTTAGTATTTTATTCCCCCTGGACCTCATTTTGCTTTCATTCATGCTGATGTTACCCCGGTGAAGCTCTCTTTGATTTCAAAGGAATTCCTCCATATTTATAACCTCTCCCATCCTGAGGCAGTAGGCATTAGAAGGGAGGCATCCTACTGAAGAAAGCCGATGCTGAATGTCTCAAATCCCATTTTGAACGAGATTAAATCAGTTGAGAGACACAAGTGGGGGCAGAAAGCATCCTTTCCTGTCCTCTGCGTTCGAAGGAAAGAGACGGCTGTTTAGAGGAAATGTGAACGTAATGGACTGTACATTTGTGTCCCATTGTACTGAGGTCTGACAGGAAACACTTGGGGCCGATTCAGGAAAAAGTAAATAGTATTCCTTTATAATACTCTCATAACCTCGGCTATCCTGCAGTATTTGACTACATCCCTGTCTTTAATGTATATATTCTCACAGCTCTCTCCAGAAGACCAGAAGGAAATCTGGCCACTGGGGAGCGGGGGAGGCATGGGAAGAGATTGTGCAGCAATTTCCAGCTGACGGCCCTCCTCAGTGACAGCAAAAGTCCAGGGGCTCTCTCTCTTTTAAACCAAAGGGACTCCGGAGCAGCTGCCATTACTGACTGCCACCATGGCGGCTCCTTATGGGAGGAGAGCTGCAAATACCGAACTTTGGGTAATTTCTGAGCAGCCTCCGCCAAGTCCGTGAGAGCACTCTCTCGACATCGGCTCTCACCATAATGTATAGATGGCTGCGGCGAGGTCTCCCACCACATGCATGGGGCTGCAGACTCCTCAGCAGGCACTGGGGAATCCCTTGACTAGAGGTTCATCCTGCAGCAGTGTGGAAAAGGCTCCAGCCCTCAGCATTTAGAAACTTAGCTGAAGCTGAAGTGGTCTGTAGGATCAGTGCTGCTCCCTGGAAATGCCTCTCATTGCTCCGGAGGGAGCCTGCCTCCCGGAGTGACCGGGGTCAGGGAGCTCTTACTGTCCTTTGCCCGTGGGGAACATGCAGTACCACCGGTGTCTGGCTTTTGCTGTATGGCTCTCAAAGCTGCAAAGATTGCAAAAGAAACCACCCCCACCCCCCCGCCCCATAACCCAGAAGAGATGGATTGAGGACATAACGCCCTTGATTGAAAAAGGAGGCACCCATGAAACCTTGTGATATATTTTTTTTTTTTTTAGCTGGAGCAAAAGTAATTTGGCATGCATGTCCCCTGAGCTGCTTCCTAAACCACAGCTGCATGAGGAATTATCTAGCTCTTAGCTGAAGAAAAAAAAAACCCAACTAAAAAAAATCCTTAAAAAAACCCCCAACATGTAGGTCATTAAAGTGCTAATAAAAAATGTTGATGAAACTCTGAGCAGTGCTCTGATTATCTCTCTGTGGAGAATGAAGAACTCATTAACATGAGCTCCATGCCACTCCCTCCTCCTTTCTCAGAGTTTGGCATAAAGCAAGGAAACAAATGTTTGTGGTTTGGCCAAGTTTCTAATGAGTAGCTCAGCTAGGTCCACTGATTAGACACATGGCTTTACGGAGGGTGAAAAGGCTGCAGTACCATGTAAATTGGCAAAGTATTTCTGCTAGATCGGGTCCCCCAAAAGGAAACGCTTTACCTGTTCTGTGGATTTTTGCAATGTAATTAGCAGGAAATGTACAGAGAGAGGGTTTTGTTGACATGGCAGACAGGGAGCAATGCTGTGAGGTCCAGAGAGTGTAACAGAGCCGGATGTATGTCTGAGGACCCAACTCCCCAAAAATGCAGTGCCATGTCAGCTTACTATGGGTTTGGTTTCACTGGTGAAGTGGTTGTTTTGGTTTTGGGTTTTTTTAACACTAAGCTACAGCCTGACCCCGAAAGAACAGTCCCAGCTATTATCTGTCCTCCCTGCTCTAGATGTTACCTCTCCTGCTCCACAGAAGGATGTCTATGCAGCAGCCCCCAGGCACCGCAGGAGCCCGCAGGCAGGCAGCGCAGGCAGAGATCTCCATTTGCTGCATCATCTGCAGGAGCTGCAGCACAGAGACGTGCCTAACTAGAACTGGCTGAGGCCAGTGATTGTCCAGCAGCACCTAGCAGTTGTTTCAAAGGAGGGAACGAAACCTCCAGAAATCCTGGGAGAAGTGTCTCCCATGCAGGAAAGTTTCTTCTTGATCCTGGTTGTAATCCATTTACAGCCTGAATCATGGGGACTTGTCATCTCCATAATCTTCCCAGGACTAAAGTAAAACTCATCCACATGCCGAGGAAAAGAAAACTCACCCTACAATAAACACGAAAAGCATCTTTACATGCCTCAAAGCATTCTGCTGGGATAAGCAACTGCTGCCTCTGAAATTCAAATCTCAAAGCGTGTGATCAATGTCACGCAGCACCTTACCACTCAAACCAGGCTCCTCAGACATCAAGTCTGTCCCCTGCTGTTGCAGACAATGCATCAAATAATGACTTTAATAAACTTTGTCTCAAAAGCAGTGAGATTTTTCCATTCCCAATGGCCCACCCCCAAAAAAAGGTGGAATTTGATTGCTCTAATGGTTAACAACCCTCCTCTAATTTTGAGCTTCAATTTGTGTGTGGCCAGTTCATACCCCATTGCTTTTGTGCCAGCACGATCTCTAGCTAAGCAGTTGTCTTGACCAGTGTGAAGTCCCGATCCACCGATTTCATTGCACTATCACCCTCACTTTCAAAATCACACCTAAAGTTTGACATTTCTTGGCCTTTTCAGGTTGAAAGTTTATTAAAACATGATACAGCTGTAATTTTTTCTAAAAGGAAACAAAAATGAGGGGATGAGCATGTAAGGAACAGCCCTACTAATTCCATGAATGTTGTACTGAATAAATGGCCAAACTGGAGAGCCAATTGCTTCAACCTTCAAAATGCACTCTGCATGTAGGTAGGTGCCTGTAAACACACTCACCCATATTCTTCCTGCACCCAAGGTAAGTTTTAATTTTCTACAGCCACCAGATAGTTAGTTGTGTTAAATAACAGGTGCTGTACCACCTCATCCCATCATTAGTGGCTGGTGCCTACAGGTTCCCATAGCACTGGTCCAGCCTGGCGGAGCCATCTCAGCACTGGGTATAAATTTGCAAAGTTAAAACATGTTCTGCATCCTCTTCCTATCCAAATCAAATATGCCATGGCTGGGTAGTTTGGTGCCTCAAGCACTTTTTTTTTGTCCGAAGACCTCTCTAGCTCCTGAAGGGCCTTGCTTGCCTTTCTGTGAGGGACTTGTAGCTCCTGTACTGATGAGCTGGAGCCTCCTTGGTGACTCCATCAGAAGAGGGCCCTGGGCATGTGGTGTCTTCACCCTGCCCTTGCTCCAGCCCTGCTCATTTTCCTGTGATCACAGTCCCCGAGAGGCTCTTTAAAAGCGAGCAGTACACAGAATTAAAAGGTTTTGTCCTCAAACCTACATGAAGTTAGTTGTGTGAGTAATTTTACACCTGTAAGCAATATTGCTGATTTCAAAGGGAACTTTTAAGCCTTTCAAGCATATTTTAGACAACTTCTGAGTTTTAGAAATAATTAAAAATATAATTAAAATACAGACTGTTTTGCATATAAAGGACAACTATCACCCAGTGCTTCTGGAACTGCAACGGCTGGTCAGAACCTCTCAGATGTAAGCAAACCACCCCGAAACCAAGAAACCAATAACTTTGGGTGGGGAACCAAGACAGAGATGATTTCAGCCCCAAAGTAGAAAAATTAGAGAAGGCCAAAAAAAACCCCCAAACAAAACAAACCCACCAACCCAACCCCCCCCAACAATAAAAAAGAAAGGACAGCTTTTGCTAAAATGAGATTTGCATTTCATGCAGCTTTTTTTTTTTTTTTTTTTTTTTTTAGCCAGGGCTGCTTTCTCCCCGTGGATGGCATGAGATCCTTCTCCTTGGCAGCATGAGCCATCTGGAGAAGCCTTCTGCTGCCTTTCAGCCCTACGACTGTTTAAATCTCTCAAAATTTCATCTCAAAACAAGTCTTTTTTTTTTTTTTGTTTGGGGGTTTTGGTTTCTTACTCATTGTTCCCACACACACCGCATTTTATTCCCCCTCCCCCCCCCCCCCCCCGCCTTAGCTATGCACCGGGCATTGCAGAATCCATCTCCTCACGCCAGAACCCGCTCGCCGGGGGTTATTCGGAGATAACCGCTCCCCGCAGGATGCCTCGCCGGGAATCGAGCGGCGTTGCCCGCCCCGCACTGCAGGTACAGCCGCGGCCGAGGCGCGGGGAGTCGGGCCGGGGACAACAATGGAGGGCGGCCGGGAAGGACATTGGCGGTGCCGCCGCCTCCTCGGCCAAGTTGGAAGCCGGGGGAGAGTGAGGGGGGGCGGCGACTGCCCCCCCTCACTCTCCCCCGGCTTCCAACTTGGCCGAGGGGCAACAGGGAAAGAGCAGCGAGCGAGTCCCCGCTCGTTGCCAAATAGTGAGCCACAGCAGGCGGGCGGGCGCGGGAGGAGGAGCTCAGGTGTCCCTTCCTGCCACATAGTGCGCCGCCCCTTTCCCCGCCCGCCCGCTCGCCGCGGTGGTGCTGGGGCTCCCGCCGCCGGCGAGGAGGGATGGACTGAAGCACAAAGGCGCGGGCCCGCTGAGGTAACGCTCCCGCGGTGTGGGGAAGAAGCGGAGGGAAGGGGGTGTCCTCGCCTTTCCCGCCGTTGCGGGGCTGTGGCCGAATCGTTGCTGCTGTTGGGGAAGAGGAGCGGGGGGCGGCGGCCGGAGGCCTGGCTGGCTCCCCCCGTTCCCTCAGCCGCCTCACGGCTGTGAGGTTTACGCGGGGCCGTGGCTGCTAGCGGGCTGAGGCGGTGGAGGGAAGGAGGAAGAGAGGGGGGGACTGCGGTCGCCGTGGGGCTAAGGGGGAACTTCTCCGTGGGTATACGCCAGCTCTCCGGCCGGGGGAGATGCTGCAGTGCCGCCTTTCTGCCTCAGCGCCGAGCTGAAAAGGACAGGGCTTTGAATAATGCGCCTCTGCTCGGAAACTCAGCTAATCGAATAAAATCTTGAAAGTAATTATTATAATTATGGACTGTCCTTGGTCCACCGCAAGGCTCTGGAGTCCCTACAAGTCTTAGAAAACTTCCTAAAATTAATTTTCTCTAGCCTTTTTCTATGTTTAATCGTGCACGGCTCCACCTTTGCCGTCGATAATGGTGCGGGGAGCCCAGGAATGCGATTTCCAAGTGCAGGCACACGTATATTCTGGTCACGGCAATGCGTACCTACCGGCGTGACCAGCATCTGCCCTGCGCCGCGGGCTGCTGGGGGATGCGCTGCGGTCCCGCAGCACCCTGTTTTGTTAACAGTTTGGAATTATTTTCATTGTGTGTTTATGTTAGCGAGGAGAAAATTCAGGATCGGTGCCTTGAACTTTAGGCTCCAGAAATAAGGATTACGATGGGCCTTTTGGGTGTTTGTGCCTCAGTTTTGGTCTCACCCCAAGACAGTCTTTGCCTCGCGTTAAAAAGCTTATTTAGGGCTTCAGAGCAGATTTATCAATTGGTGCTCCTCCCAGACTTCAGGGCTGAATGATGTGATTTTAGCAGGGAAGCCTTGGACTGGCTCTGTAAGGAGAGTGGAGCATGCATACCTCAAAAGCAACAGCCGCTGCAGCCGGTCATGAAGGTGGTTTGCTTCTGCTTCTGTCTTCTCAGCGTTGTTACGGTGCAGGCGGGTTGAGGCTGAATCTGCTGGTTGAGGCTGAATCCACCAGTCCTGGACTCGTGTCTGGAGGGTAGTGATGTGATACCAAGCAGAGGAAAAATGTGTAGGATTATGCCTTCTCTGTGTGGTGCCGCTACGTGGAGGAGTTAAGTTTTAAAACAAATAGATAAAATCAATGGCAATGAATATCTGGGCAAAAAATAATTGGCCAAGGGTTATAAAAGCATGACTGTACAAAATTGCTGAATTACTAGTTGTGTGGGAGAAGTTGTTGCTTAAATCAGCTTTGGTACCAGAGGAATGAAGCTAATAAATGTGACCTTAGCCTTTAAGGGAGGGCTTTGGCGAGCCTGGGGCAGCTTCAGGCTGTCTCACCTGCCTCCTGGTCCAGTTGCTGGTGCCTGGAATAAAGCACAGGTGTGGGGGACATGTGGCTGTGTGTGATCTGCTGGGAAGGGCACTGGTGGCTTTGGGGGGAAGCGGTGTGAGCCGGGGCAGTTCTGCCCATGGCCACTTTGGCGGCAGACCTGCTGTGAAAGGCTCCCTTTCGCCGTCCCGCCGGGGTTTGCTGTCACATCTCTTCTACCAGGGAGTTCTCTGGTCCGCACGCCCCGTCACGTAGCTGGCCTGGCTGAAAACTCCTCGCTCGAGCCTCCTTGGTGGCACCCAGTACTTACAGGGAAAGGTGTGAAATCTGGGGATGCTGTGGGCTCTTTGCAGTTATCAGACGAGCTGGTCGATCCTATGTTCAGTAAGGAGTGCATGTGCTCCTCAGGGAAACAAAACGATAATGGCGTGATTAATAGTGTACACCACTTTTAGCTTTAGAAATTTTCCAGTTAACACTTTTAGTGATACAGTATTTTTCAGAAGACATTATTACTTGCATTTAGTTTTTGCTGGGAGAACGTGAAGTCCAAAGCAGGGAGGAAGGGGTGGGGTATTTAGGGGCCGAGTGGTTAATGATCGAGGTTAGTGCACGATGATGGTGATGATTAAGCACATCCTTAATTCTTGACCAATAGATGGAGTGCTGCTACGCCTTAGGATATCTGGGGATTTAATGGTCTCTTGGTTAAATGAGTCGTTATCCTTGACTCTTGCCTGAGGATTGAGACAGCTGACATTTTTATTTAAGGAAATGATGATTTTGGGGTGGTGCATTTAGGCCGTTGTGTACACCATGATCATCTAATCCAAAGAGGAGCTCCAGGTGGTGCCTCTCACACCAGAGGCTTTGCATTGCTTGTAGAGAGGGCGGACTTGAGCAGTCTGGGTGAATGGGGATGTTTCACCGTCAGTCAGCAAGGTGTACCGCAGCTCTTCGGTCGACCCCTTGCTGGTTATGAAACGAGCGTTGGGTGTTTTTGACAGGGCTGGATGAACTGAGCTGGGTTCAGTGCAACTGTGCTGGAACTGTCCCTGTTGCATGTGATGTTAGAGGTGACATTGCACGTGGGACTGCCTGCTTTTGTTCAGCTCAACTTGTTACAGGCCGAATGACCTGGCATAAGATGCCATTTGCTGTTAAAATCATTGGAAATTAACGCGCAAGAGACAAAAAATGAAATATTTTAAGACCAGCAAATGTTAGTTTGTTTCCTTTTGTAAGCGCAATGTTTTACAAATCAAAAACTGAAGTGAAAGAAGGTAGAAGGCTGCTAGTTTTTCCCTTATTAAACTCATTGTTGCTTGTTAAAACTGCAACAAATGTCCTTGCCATGGTGTGGACGGTGTTGGAATGATAATGCTTTAAACAAACAGTTTTAATTTAGGAGAGTAACTTGTGTGACTTTGAGCTGGTGCATAAAATTGCATTTGCTAGCTTTTTTAAACTGGATAATTTTTTGTTTCTTTAAAAATGTCCTGTAACTTTAGCAGCCATATCAACCTCTGGCTATTATTTCCCTTGTAAATCAATTTTGTGTTTTTGTAGTGCTACTGTTTCAAAAACCTAAGTCGGTCATTGTTTTGGTATTGATTTAGAAGAATGCAATCTATATTATTTAATAACATTGCTTCCCGTTACATCACAGCCTTTTTTTTCAAGCTTTGTTCTGAAACGCTGGTTGCTGTATGAGTGATGGTGATGTGGCTTCTGGTAGGGTTCTTGGGGGGGGGGGAGTAGTTGTCTTCTGTGTAGCATTTTTTGGCAGATGAAGATGAATGAAAGCTACTTGACCCCTAGGGAACAAGCAGTAGCTTACTCATTGTATGTTAATATTAGATCTGTTTGCCACAGAGTCTACTCTCCTTCCTATATTAACTTTGAGTCACTTGGCATATGGGGAAATACTTTTGATTCTTTTCCGTGTTCAGGATAACACAAGTCATTGTACATCATCATGAATGAGATTTTGAGATATTTCTTTTAAAGATATCCTAGCAAGTATATGGCTGTTTTATGGATAATTTGTGGTCTGGATTATTAGTTAAGGTAAACCAATTTTAATAAATTTGGTTAGATAAGAAAGCATCTTTAGTTATGGCATGCTCTTAATCTAGACTCTGGAGGAATGAGGAGTGTCACTTCAAAATCATCAGTAAACTGGAAAATGTTTACAAATAAAAGTTGATATTTTCTTCAGATTAATTGAAAAGTTAGTGAAAGAAGGCCTGAGACCTTCAAAACTCAGTTTGAAGATGATGGCTCTGGTTGGGGGTTTTTTGTTGTTTTGTTTTGTTTTTTTTCCCCCTGGATCTTCACAGTTTGGTAAATGTGATATAGGTACCTGTTTAGTTAGGACTCTGGAGTATATTAAATGTAATGTGTGTCTTATGGTAGTAATATCAATTCTGCTTGACAAGGATGCAATCAGCTGGAAGAAAGTGCTAATTAGGGAAATATTATAATAGCTTCATTCATCGTTCTAGTTTCTTGAACTGTTCTGGTCTTGGCTAGGAAGAAATTCTTTTCTTACCTTGTATTGTTTAATGTGTTAAAATCCTATTGGCATCAAAGCAGCAGGTAGTTTTCATGTGAGTTAGCAGGTTGAGGTGAAGATCAGTAAATCGCAAGCTGGTGTGAGAACTCCAGCTTCCTTTGCAGCTTTTCATGTAGTGTTTTCTTGACCTGCAGCAGCTAACAGCTGGTAAATCCATTTTCCCTCATGCAGTCGGTACCTCCTGAAGTTACTTCTCCAGCTGAAGTACGTGGCAATCTTGAATACTGTAGAGTTGATGGCAGCTTACCGCTGTTCTTATTGTCACTGCGCTGCCCTGAACAAGTACCTAGCACAGTGTTGGTGTTAACAGTAGCTGGCTCTTCAGCCAAGAGCTGAACTGTCTGCTGTGTTGGCCAAAGAAGGAGGATTATGTTGAATTTCTTTGAAAGTCTGTGCTTGTTATCGTCCTTAATACCTGTAATAATTGGTCTCAAGAATTTTTTTTAGTTGTTGCATATATTTAATTATTACATGATGTGGGGGTTTTTGTAGAAGACAAGCATTCCTATGCATATCATCCACAGCTATTACACTAAATACGACGTAGTTTAGAGGCCGGTTGGATCCGCATCTTGTGTTTGCAGATGCATAGTAAATGTCTGTTCTGGAAGCAGGGTGACTACCACCCAAACAAGCGTTCCTGTGTATGTCCTTCTGGGTGGTAAATAGACTGCAAAATAGAAAAGCTCGCTTTTTGGGTAAAGCTTGCTTTACTTGTTCTAATACAGTAAAAACAAGACAGGAAAAATATAATTTGAAATATATATATTTTTCCCCTCCTCCAAATGTGGACTGGCTTTTGTTGAAAAAATGCTTTTTTAACAGCTCTGGAAGTCTTGATAGAATGCTGCAGAAGCAATTTAGAATTGAAGTTTGTGTAATTCAGACAAATAATTTCTAGATCAATGAAAATTATAAGTTGGTTGGGTTCAGAGAGATTGCTGATGTTAACGTAAGTTTTCATATAATCCAGTATCGCAGTACTTCCTTAGTAACTCGTATGACGTTTTACTCTTTATGCATTAATATACAAAAAACTCTGTATTTATAAAAAGCATCAGTAAGGCCACAAAGTCAGGTATTTGAAAGCTGGGTAGTGCTTTCCAAAGAGAATATCATGGATTTAAAAATGAAAATTGAACTATAGCATTGGAAAGTATACTATACTGGAGCCCTCGCGTCAGGAAGAGTAGAAGTGTTTTGGCTCAGATGCTTCAGATCTAGCAGACACTTAGCAGAGGCAACCTTCAGCCTAACGTGTGAAAAATTAGGTGAAATTGAAAATAGGATTTTGGGACGGAAACAGCAGACAATACTAGGCAGTGCATCCAGCTCTGTGTAGAACTGAATACAATGACACAAAAGTAGTGACCTCACAAGTACCTTTGTGTTTTCCTGACTCAGATACACAACCATTTTTAGGAGTGCTATTGAATTGCATAACAATTTCTCCAGGTTCCTGGTCAATGCTAAAACAGGAGTTAAACACAATTTAAGCCAGCTCTCTTTTAATAGACCAATTATTGCTACACACCAGATGACCTACCGTATTTGCTGTGCATCCTAAACCACCAAAACCAAACAAAAAACCTTAATTCTTAGAACATACAAACTTTATTTGGAGATTGCATGATATAGTAGCCTGTGGAGGCTTACAACTGAGTATTCTGATTGTTTTCAGTAGTATTATCTGCATTTTCTATAATGCTGCTGAAATTTAGGGTGCAAGAAACTGTGTATGAAATTAACACCTGGCACTCACATGTTAACTGAATACAACTTTAGCCCTTCTGATGTAGTGTTACTGCCATAATAAATGAATAACTAGTCAAATAGATATTTCTGTTACCATGATTACATTGCAGTAGTGCCCAGAACAAGCCCATCATCCTGCTCTTAGTCTTGATTGCATATGAAGCATTGTACTAAATACCCAGTTAAGGAGTAATTGTCTTTAATGTTCACAGTTAATCTGTACAATTTCTGGCTTTCAAGAGCAGCTGTCTTTATATGCCTGTTTATCTAAAAGTATATGAAAAGGCAAAACTCTTCTGGTGACTCAAATTTGTTTTTACCCAGCTGTCAGGGTAGAAAGCAGAAGATGTTCATGGTCTTTAATTCATTTACTAAATGGAAGCTGTTGTCTCTTAAGGCAAACTGTGTATTTTCACGCCAAAGGTTGTGTAATTGTCTTATTCTAAAATTATCGATGTTGTGAAAGAATCTGTGGGTATGTGTTGTTTGGTTGTTTTTTTTTTCTTTTTCCATTCCCATCGATGGACATAATACTGAATACAAATTAGATTTCTTACTGTTGTGCTGATTGTTATGGATTGACTATCCAGAGCTATTTGTCTTTGACGCATAGCTGACTTGGCATTCAAAGGACACGTGCATGTTCTGTGTTAAATGGCTTAAGGACTGGACTGACACAGTTGGAGAGCTTGGCGCATACCTCTGCATGTGCATGATTTGGAACAAAAAACCTCCATCTTCTAAGACAAAGTGTCCAAAGTAGATCGCTCAGTCCAGTTTTCATAAATATTTTTATTGCAAAGTTTTAATCCTGAGCAGCTGAGGAAGAAAAATGAAGTTGTGACACATGCTTTAATAATGTTTTGTAAAGCAAAGTATGCCTGTGACCAGCAAAGCCCTCTTTATATATTTGGCTTGTTCCTTATCAACCTGATCAAAATCATCAGTCTGGTATTGAGCAAAAAATAAGAAATGTGCTGAAGAACTTGCAAATACATTGCAATTTGTGGGTTTTAAAAATAAATAATAAAAAACCCCCAAAACCAGAAACCCAACCCAGTGGTCTGGCAGTCAGGTTCCTCCTCCTTTTTTTTTTTTTTTTCACTCTGTTTCGAACTTTGTTTAAATAGTTTTGCAGCATGCAAAGAGATTGAATACATCTGTGTAGTGCTAGCATGAGTGAGTCTGTAGTCAAAACCAGGTTAGTTTAAAAAAAAAATAAAAAAAATCTTGAAATGAATCCAGGTAGCTTCCTAGTTAAAACATATCAAATAACAGAAAGCATGTGAACTCAAGACAACTCAGTTTAACTATATAAAACGTTTAAGCTGTAAAACGTCAGGAGGGGGTTTTTATAGGTGCCTGGATAATTTGCCCTTAGGTGGCAGAGGGGCAGTGTGTGTTCCCTTTTTACATCAGATGTTTTCCTGTGAGCCAAGCACTTAGGGAAAAACTGAAATACTGCTTCCTCTTTAAATGGTTGTTGCATGCGTGTTATGTGTGTGTTTGCTCAAGCTTAGATGTTTTTAAACAGCAATGTCCCAAATTTTACATGCCCTAAGACAAGTCCTGGCTAATGGCTAGATTTCAAAGATTCATTAGTTCTTCTCAAGCACTGTGCCATTCAAAATGGAAATTTTTGCTGTCTGATCAGCAGACAATGTTCTCTTTCTTGCCATTACCTAACGTGAGTGTTTTATTGCATGTCAGTGCTTCTAATCAAATCGAGTGACTTTTAACGTATTGCCAGGTGGGATCCTCTGTCCTTCAAAATATGTTAAGTCCGAACGTCTCCAATTGCCTGAATCAAGACACTGTCTCTTCAGCGATGGACCCAAAGTGGCCAATGGAGACCGTTAATCTTCTAAACTGGAGAAGTGTCATCCAGCAAGTGCGGTCAGTGCTGTGCTTCGTGAAATCCTTGCTTAGATGTGAAGATTGCCAAATCTCTCCTCAGTTGGCAAACAGATACGACATAACTCTGGGCGAAAGGGAGGGAGAGCTCCGAGTGGAGACGCAGGAGGTAGGAGCGCTCCGCTCCGTAGGCAAGGTGAGCAGGAGCCAGAGCTCACCCAGTGGTTCCGGTGCCAGCAGCTTCGGCTGCCCATCTTTCCCTATTGTTGGAAAAACAGACTGCCTAGCCTGTACGTATCTGCATAGCGATGTGCGTATGGGTAACCCTTTTCAAGAACCTCAGTTGCTATATGGTGCTTGGGTCTGTGAACTGTTTCACAGGAGTTCACATTGTCCCAATGGTTGTGTTAGGAGATCCTGTCTCTCCACTGGAAAAATTCTCTGTTTTCTTGTTGAAAAGGGTTAAAATCGTCTCCTTTAGGGGGAAAAATAGTCAAAAACTTTAAAAAATCTGACGTATTGCTTCCTTTCCTGTTAATATTGGCTAGTATGTTGCATAAGACTGTACTGTATGTACAATGTTGACTAAAAGAATTAGCAAATGGTGGGAGTAAGAATAACAATGCCATATTTATAACCTGGGTTAGCCTTTAACAAGAAGAAATAGCTTGAAGTATACCATGTAACACTAGTGTCTGGCTACTATCAAACATGCTGCAGATATATAGTAACAGGTATTGTGTGCAGTAAATTTATCTTTGTAGTAGAAAATGTTGCTATTCCCAGGGGGTAAGTTGAATTACATTATTACTGAGGCTGAGCTAACAGAGCTTTGCTTATAGTATACATACAGACAAGAGGGTTCTTCAGAGGGGTGACCTTTGCTGTATTTTGGTTTCAGATTTCACAGGGACCTATTTCAAAGTTTTTAGCTTCAGTCCACACCCTGCTGGTAGTTAGCTATAAAAGTCTCTTTGAAGAAAGTTTAAAAAAAAAAAAAAGTCTGCCCTTTATTAAAGTAATAAAGTTAGATAAAGGTCATTTGTTTACTCCTTTTGTAATATACACTGCTGCCACTGTTACTTGTCAATATAACTGATAGGTCAAAGATGAAATTAAAGCTACAGAATTACTGATTACAACGTGCAAATGCATAGTGTAAGTAATTCTTTTTTATGACTCTTCTGTTTATTAGTTAACCTGAAGAATGTGTACTAGCATTTATTTGTGTTGGGGAAACTATTATGGCTGACAAGGCATAAGGTAATGTACTCCTTCCAAGGTTATTCCACCCTCTCTCTCACCAAAAACTTTTTTTGGGTTACTCTCTCTTCAAAAACAATTTAAAGAACCAAATTAAAGCCTTGTAATCCTATTTAAGAACCCAGTCAAATAATAAGTCTGCATGTCACTGTTCCAATAAATATAATCACCTCTTCAATACAGCCACTTCTCTCTAGTACTTTGATTTTCATCTGATTAAAATATTGGGGTTGTACGTTACAACCAAGCTAAAGGGGACATCCTGCTCTTCCCATCTGGCCATGTGATCCTGCCCCAACATCTCTTGGGTAAGCCCTGCTGCTCTCTGAACTTCTGCAATTCACTGCGAATTGCAGCAGAATACTTCCTCTCCCCCCGTCTGCATTAACTCTCTTTATTAAGTGGAATTCACTCAAAAGAGGGTTGAGTGAGCACTAGAGTGAGTGCAAGGTGTTGAAGGCAGCCGTGAGAACCTGTGGGGAAAGGGGGGCGGATAGAGAGATGGGGGACTGTCAGCACTGAGCTTTAGGTTGACTCCAGCCCCTTAATCCTTCGGTGGTGACAGCTCTGCAGGATCCTGCCTGCGGTGCTGGGAGGCAATGCAAAAATGTAAGTGGGAGGTGTTCGTGAGTCGAGCCTTCTGCAAGGGGACTTGTTTGTAGGAAAGTAAGAATGAAAAAGCTGTTTCTCTAGGCTTTGAGATACTATATGGCAGCCACTAGGTTACGAGGTTCCCCCTACCCTCCCAGTACTCTCAAAATCTGAGGGGTCTTTTTTAAAGGGAGGCTATTTGGGATAAATGCAACATTTTGGAGAAACTACGTAGACTTTGAAATTATTTTAATTAAAATCATCTCAGCATGCTGGGCTGAGCTGCTTTTTGACTTGCATGTCATGGACCCATATCGCAGCTCTGTGAGGCTTCCAGTGAGTGACAGTCCTCGCTGGTGTGGAGGTGTTGGGTTCTTGGGGTTGCTTTCTGTAACAGCCTTCCCTTGCCTCCGGAGCCTGCAGTATACATCCACAGCACAAGACGTGCAAGTAAATTTTTTTATTATAAAATAAAAAGGTTTTCACAGTCGAAGAGTGTGTACCATTGCTGCTTTTATGTTTTTGGTTCTATTTCATAGTTACATATAAGAAATGGAGGTTAAGTATTGCCATAGGAAAACTTCATTGTGTGAGGTAGACCACAGTGTCTATGTGTTCAGGAACAGGTAGAACAAATTAGCTCTTTGGTGAGAGGAAAGGATGAGGTTGCGCTTGGTTCTAGTAATGAACTTATGCATATGTTTACAAGACAACTTTATATATAGAGAAGTAAGAATTGCATAGAGTGGAACATATACAAGGAAGTTGTTTAGTATAGTTCAGCCTGTGTCTCAAAATGTTGTGTAACTATAACTTGCAGTCTCTTACATGCATTTGAAAATGGTATTGCCTCTCTTCTCCTTCCATCTAGGTTCTCATCAGTTAAATGCTGTGTAAGAAAACGTAGTGTTGCTACCAACAAATTTGGCAGAAGAATTGTTTTAGAAATGTAATGCTGAGTTTCCAACAGCAGAAAGCTGTTTGCTCTTTTAAGTTGACTGAAATTGTTCCAGTTAGTCTCTGTGCAGGTGGTGAATGATAGAAATTCACAGTGTGAATAGCTGTCCTGTAGATAGCATTTTATGATCTTCAGTCCTGGGTCCTCCTAGCTTCTTCCTGGACCTCTCTCTTTTTCCTTTTTTTCTCTTTTGCTAACTGCAATGAAGCATCATCTTCAAAAGTTTGCATTTTCTTTGCTTGATGTGATATGCAGGCTTCAGTGTAGATACTTAAGGAGTCTTATCAAAGTAATACTGGCTCAGTCAGAGTAAAGATGCTTTAGTTAAATAGACTATGGCTGTGTTTAAAAATAACAGCTCTGGCTGTGTCAGCGCATTGGACGACCTGATACTGACTTCAACAGAAAGAGCTTCTGAAAATTACTTTCCTTGTTGCACGTATCACCTTCAGTGTGAACTTGTTTTCTGTTGGTAGCATTTTGGTGTTAGATGAACCAAAACAGAGCCCCTGAATTTTAGATATGATTAGCCAAATGGCGTCAGAGAGCGCTTTTTGAACTGGGCACCTTTTAAATGCACAAACAGGAGTAGCAGCACTTCTGCTCTTCAGACCATCAAAACAGTGGTGTCTGGGGTTGGGTGCAAACACTGTCCTCATCTAAGCTCAGTAGTTTGGGTTCTCAGCCACTTGATTTCTGTAGGAAAAAGGTGGTGTGAGTACTCTACCAGCCCAGGATCTGTCTGTGTGTGACTGCCATGCTTGCAGTTATGTAGGCTGTTGCTTTCTCGTAATAGTAAAGCATGTGGAGGAGCATGCAATTGTCTCATCTCACCCCAGCCTTGGTTTGGCTCTGACTTCTGCTGCCTTTCTGAAGACTCATTTCAAGCACTGGTATTCTTAAAAAGTCTTGGTTAGTGAGATACAGACCATATGCAAAAAAACCCAACTTTTTTAAAATATGATGTATATCTGATGTTTTTTCTGTTTTTTTACAGTTCTTGTTCTGTGTGGGTTTTCTGTCCTCTTTTGTTTCTTGGCAAGGAAGGTAGTATTACATTCTTGTACCAAGAGGAAGGGTATTAAGCTTACTTATAAAAAGAAGATTTATTATCAAATGTAGTTTTTCATTTTGTCCATCGGAATTTTTTTTTTAAACTCTAACCATACCCAGATTACTGGCTTCATTCATATGGTCATTGTATCAAGTTTGGATGCTGTCTTTGTTAAATTATGGCTCCTGAGGGTTTTCTGTTACAGAGGTTTCTTCAGTTAGGGGAAATGAGGGTATAATAAAGAGGATCCAAGGACCGGACATAATGATTCTGTATAATTGAAACAAACAATGCCAGATTTGGCTGATGTTGGATTTTCCATCAGATTTTTTTATTGGCGTTTGTTCATTTTGCTTTAAGCAGAATTTAAAATTGAGGCAGCTCAAGTGTCTGAAATAATCAAAAGACCAATAGCAGACGACTTGGGCAATACTTTTAATCGCTGTATCCTATCTTCATGCATTTATCCTGAATTCTGGCTTACTCAGGAAGTCCCCTTGATTCAAATGCCATTAGAGCAGTAAATTCAACAGGAGGCAGCCAGATTCACTGAAAGGACTATAACTGAAGCAAATATAATAGACCTGGCTGTGCCTGAGGTTCCTGAAACCTTCTTCCAAGCGTTCAGCTTGTGCTCCGTGAGAAGCAGTGCTGCTTTCTGGCACGGTGAGTACCTGACCTTCCTTAGTGCTACCTCTGATTTGCTGCAACTGTCTGCTAGCTGTGAATGGTATCTCTTGTCTTCTACTACAGTTATTAAATTTTATTAATTGTAATATGCTAAAGTAGGGATAGAATCATCAAAACGTACTTCAGGATGCAAGCAAATTTGCTGAGAGGTTCTATAAATAAATGACTCTGCCTCTCAGCCAGAAATACAGTGTGAAGCAAGAAGGCAGAGTATGCCAGTGGTTTTCTCTCTCTGACGCTGAGCACTGCCAGAAGACGAATGAAGCTGAATTCATTTCTCACTGCCTCTGCTATGCCAGAACATTGATCTTTCAGGGTAGAGAGTGTGCGGTACTGCAATTTTCTGCAGATACCTCTCAAGGAGAGAGGAGGAGGAAGAAAAACGTACTACTAGCTTTGACATTTACAAACTAATAGATACAACAGTAAAGCTGCTGGAGTCAAACTGTAGCCAACATTTTAATGTCCTTTTGAATTCGTTCAGAATGTTTTGGGGGTATTTCCCCCCTCTTGTTGTTTTCAATAACTTCTGTGTCCCTGCACATTGGTGAAATTGGGTACAATGATTGAATTGTACCCCGTACACAAAACTGTTTCCTCTCCTCATCTATTTCTGTACGTGCTCTTCAACATACCTTATCCACTTCCATATTCATAGAAATCTAGGAGAGACTTTCTTAATGTTCTTTGTCTTATTCAGGCTTAACTGCATAACTTTAACTCCTTTTCTATTCTTACTTACTACCCACATTAAAAGCTACTCTCTCTCTGCTAAAAATGAAAGCCCTTACAGTGGCTAATAGTGTAGCACTTTGGAAGATGAAAACTGAATTCCTCATGGAGCAAAAAGCTGTATGTGATTTGAGATTAGCACTTGCAGTGCATTAGCACTGTGCCTTATAGTCAAATTTAATGAACACAGTATTTTTAGTCTCTTTTTGCACCATAATATGCATGTGGTACAATAGGATTCTGCTTGATGAAAAAAGAAAGCTGGCAGAAGGGGTAAAACTACGTATTGCCCCGAGGATAAACTTTTGGAAATATTTCTGTGGATTACAGCAACGGTTATTATGTAAGAAAGAAATTTGCCCTAAAGTGCCTAAATTATTAAAGCATTTGTAAAAGCAGAATTTGTCTGTCTAGAAATTTATTGCAATGTCCACTTCTGACCAGAGGCAAGACAAGTACAGATGCGCTGTAAAACTGTAGTCATCTATAGGAGTCCATGGAGTTTGAGGGTTGCAAGGTTGTGTAACTTGGTGGGAAAAACAAAAGTTACAGCTGACAGTGTCAGATTATTTATCTTCCAGTTGTGTGAAATTAAGTTTCCTGAGATGACTGGGTGACAGTATTTAGTGTATGAGGATCTGATCTTCTAGTTGTTTGTTTTTTGTGGTAAACCGAACTAGCACAGATCTGGCTGAAAGTGTGCAATTGTGCTGCTTTCTGATTAGACCACTCTCTTTAGCGTATTCGATAGATTGGTGTGGAGGGTGTGTTTATAAAAGGAGAACTGTCTTGGTTGTGAGATGCAGTGATTTCCTTGGAGTGTCTCATGGGGAGGAGTTTGCACTGGACTCGGATCCACAGCTACTGAGACTTTGTCTTGAGCCACAGCATCTTTCTTTGGCTCAGCCCGTGAGGGAGAGGAAAGGCAGGAGGTATTCACACCACTCAGCTTGGCCAGTTGAGGCTCTCCCCTTAATCACATTCCTGCTTTGAATTGCTTTTTGAAGAGCGCTCTATGGATGCCGGAAGCCTTGAAACAAGGCAAATCTAACTCAGGCTTGGCTGGCTAATTAAGGTGCCCTGGTAGAGTAGTGCAAATAGCACACTTAGGTTATTAGGCCTGCATACGAATTCCATGTACAGTGGGGCCTGGATCTGTGGGTCCTTTCTGCTCTGTGCAGATAACACCTGGACAACAATTCTCTGTTTTGTTCTCAGCTCATTATTCAGATTGCTGTCATATTTAAATATCCTGTCTGCATATTGGCTTAACCTCTGGAAAGATTTGGGCTGTGAGATTATTATTTTTTTCCTAAACTTTTTAATACAAATGTAAATACTGCAGTATGTTATCTTTCTCCTTTTAAGATATTTTATCCCATACTGATGCGACAGCTGCTGGTGTTCACCCTTTCTGAGGAAATAGTTGGCACCTACTAAATGAATGAAGGTCTTGCCATTGATTTATTAATGTGTCCAGAAACCACCTGTATGTTTTGTGTTCTCAAGCAGTTCAATTTGTTTGTCTTCCTTCTTAAGTAAATAAACAGATGAACGCACATCCTCATTTGTTTCTCCTCTTCAGAATCAGTCAAATCAGAATATTCTCAAATTTGAGTTTCTTTTCTGTTTGAAGAAAAAGCTTTGCTAGCAAGGCTTCTGTTACAAATAGTAGGTAAGTGCACCAACCCAGCAGGGGTCTTCTTTTTAAGTAAGGCTGTAGCAGTTCGGATGTAATTTTTAGGCATGGCACAGATAAAGAGTGCATGTGGGCAGAGCTGCTCACCTGCATCATCCACCCTAACTGAAGTTGCTGGAAGCGCTTGGGTGAGAACATGGTTGAGCCTCAGCGCTCGGACATTCCAGCAGCCTCTTTTGCTGAAATAACCTTTTCCTTGTGGAGCAGAAAGAAGTGTTTTGCTCACCTCTAGGCTCAGGTTGCCTTGTTTATCTGTCCTCGCCAAAGTTTCCTCTCTGAACAAGCTGTTAGTTCTAACCACACTTTAAATCAATCTGATTCCACCACTAAAGACAGTGTTTATACGACTCTCTCTCTCTCTATATATATATTTAATCCTGTTGAAAATTATGCTCAATTCAGATGTAATGAATGTTCAAAGTTCTTGTTAAAGGTCGCTTGGAACATGTTAAATAGTTGTGAAAGAATCCAGTTGTCTGATCTTCCCGCCTTTAGAAGCGAGTACAGTTACATACCTGTTGATTTGGAAATTGGCTGGTCATGAGAGGGTTTTAAAATTGAAGCTCCTTTCACGTTATCTGACACTATTTCTTAGGTGAAAATAGGACTTTTCCCTGCTTTGATTTTATTCTTCAACTTTTTCATCATTTCCTATGACCTTTTTAATACCTTGCTTGGAAAAGATGATAATTTAGATTAATCAAGTATCTGAGCTTTACCAGTAAATGTAGGTGCGATGTCCCCTGGAAGAGTTAGTTAGTCCTATCTTTCAAAGGTCCTACCAAAAGATAATCTGATGAAGGGGGTTGTTTTCTTTTCAACTGTTGATTTTAAGTGATGTCACTGGTAGTTAACTAACCTAGCCTCAAGTACTTTAAATAAATTTAAATTAATATGTTGCCAAAGCAATAACCTCAATAACCATGAATGATTTGGGGTTTTTAATAATCTAGATTTATATGAACATGAATGTAGAGTGAGACTAAAATGATTACATAGGGAAAGAATTTTTCTTAAACATGGGATTCTCTATTCATATGAATATGAACTTGTCTGGTCTAGTTCAGGAGTGTGCTTGTTAAGACGACTGTTCCTCAAATATCACCATATCAAATATGGTGAAAGTCTTCTGGGTTTAGATGTGGAATGATGCAGTCTTTTCTGTGGTGTTTCTATCCTGTTTTGAAAAGTTTGAGTTTGAAGAAAACTTTCTTTTTATAAATCAGCAAGCGTGAAAGAACCAAGTTCGTTCTTAGACTTTTCTAATGTTGAATTTAAAACTTACTTGTTATTTCTATTCATTTTGTTGATTGATCGGGGTTTTATCAGAATTAAATTACGTTTTATGTTCTAAGCAATGCTAGAGCACAACAATAAAATCTTTATCGTATATTTGAGTTATCTTACTGAGATCTCTATAAATTGGTAAGAGATTTTAAAGATGTCATTAGTGATCAAAAACTTGATCAGTTGATTTTATAAATATTTTTTTAAACTAAAAATAATTAATTAAAGTGTCTTAAATTTTTCCACTCTTGCAAGTAGAGTTGTTGTAACTATTTTTGTACTTTGAAAATCAAATTACAAGTCAGGTGCAGTCCTAGGTAAGCATTGTTTGTAGTAAAGAAGCTCTGTCTAGACTTAGTTCTAACCTGCAATGTTGCCTTCTCACAGCTGGTATAGCAATGAGCAGCTACAAAGAAGTGTTTCCTCAGTAACTTGTTCAGCTCTTTTTTGGTAAGGGTATGCTTGAATAATTTTTGTGGTGGAAGTGAGAGAGGGGTGGGTGTAACTTTTTTAGTTCCAGGAAGTGGTTTTTTTTGTGAGTTAAGAGACTTAGAGAAAACATAGAAGATGAGTGAAATGATTATACATAGAGAGAATTTTTCCTTAAACATTGGGTTCAAGATGTGGGCCACATCTGTAATCATGTTTTTAGAAATGAGTCCATATTAAATCTATTCTCTGCCAACAGCATCTGGTTGCACTTTATGTATGTGTTTTCTTTCATAAAGAAAGCAAACCATATGACATAACCCCAGTCAGATAAAAGTGATTGTTTATAATACTTTGTTTATTTATATAGCACCGCAAGATGAAATAACGTCTTCATCTGAAAAACCTTACAGCAGATTACAAAGGTGAGCAGATGACATCTGCATTTCCATATGGCCTGGTCTGGGGTACTGTGTAGTGTGGTTAATAAGCCCTGCTTAAAGGGATATAAAATTAGTAGCTGAATTGCTAATCGAGTGGGGGCTAATAATTCCAGGTGCCCTCACGGGTAGTGTCCCGCATCCTGCAGTGGCCCTGAGATGCTGGTAGCGCTCCTGAAGCGTTGTGTGGGGTCAGAAAGAGCACTACTGAGCAGTGACAAACCCCGACAGATGCAGTGCCTTTTAGGACTAGTAGCAAAGCCCTGGTACTGCTCACTGCTGTTTGGGAGCCGTGATTTGCTTTTAATAAAATAGACGGCACAGTAGTCATTCGCATGAATTGTTCAGGCTAATTTCAGCAACTTGATCTTAATTACGCTCTTAAAATGGCTTCTTCGTGTACAACGCAAGGTCTCTCTGTAGGGCTTTTGAAGACGTGCAGCCTGGACTCACCCTTTGGGTGCCACTTGGGAAATGGCCGAAAGATAAGAATTGGAAATACCTTGCGAACATCAGAGGCGTGATTTCCTGTAACATAAAGAGTATTGGGCTGTGATGCCCTCAGAGCAGGGGGAGCTACACAGTGGCTGTTGTAATCCTAAACAACAGATCTCTTCAGCACGTGCCCACCAGAGTATTTAAGGGTGTCAGCCGTGTCTTTCTCACACAAAAGTTGGGCCACCTGCAAGTGTGGGAAAAGCCGTAGATAAAGCAGTGTTTAATCGAGCATGTATGGTACTGTACTTCTCATTTTGAGGTATTTGGAAGGAGCGATTTCCATACAGGCCAGCGGACAGTTATTTCAGAAAGAGCTTTTTGTGTCAAAAACTCGATGGGAGCTTTTATGGCCTGCAAGACCTTATGTGTCAGTGAGGGGCATACTTATGTATGGTTTATTTCTTCCCTTAATGTGCACAAGGAAAGGATGTTTTGACAATTTGTATCTAGATAAAATAACCTCATGTGGTTAATGGTCTCATCTGAGACCCAGGGTGTCTTTCATTTTGGGTTTTTTTAGTTAATTATTCATACATTAAAGTTGCTTAGAGTATGCAGTATTCAATAAGTAATACTTTATTTGACTCTTTCCATTTCAACTGATTAACTTATGTGTTAACAACATAACTTTTTTTGACTCAGCCATGATAATAGCAGTGGTTTAGAACAGATTTTTGTTGCAATACCAGAACAAAACAGGAATTTAAATACTGTGGCTGTCAGGCCTTTTAAAATTAGTCATCCTAATTAACAGAGCTAAACATCTTAATGTAATTAACAGAATACCTATTACCTTTTTAGCTGCTAGGCTAAAAGGTTTTTAGCTGAGTACAAGCTTTTGCTGTGCATGATGACCCTTTAAAGGCTTTTGGGACTCGATCCAGCTGGCAGCTTGGCATTGCTGAACAGATGTGGCTGCTCTCTGGAGAGCTGATCTGTACTGCTAGCTTTATTAATTCCTGACATTCATATTGATCTGTGGGTCCAAACAAAAGTAAAGAGTCTCATGTGGAAGTGGCATAACGTGTAAGTTCCTGCTGGTCTCTTCCTGATATGTTCAGGATATATTTTCGTAGGTCTAATATTAGTCTTAGCAGCTCTTATTCGTTGTTTGTACATGTGCGTGTTTTACTGTTTCTTGGCTTCGTGTTCTGTTCTTGGTGATTCATAGAGCATCAAAATGCACAGAAATTATGTTCTCAGCACTTTGGAAGACCTCTCCAGATAATTCTGAACACTGCTTGTTCACGGGAAGCAAGTGGGCGTGCTGGAGGAGCATTCAAGTTTCCTGAAAGTGCTCATGATTGCTGAGGAACTGCTTTGCACTTCTTTTCTGAGAAGAGAGTTCTTCACTTCTTACAAATATTATTTAATAATTAAAATCTTGAGGTTAGGAAGAAGTACATTTTCCTGTAATAAAGACAAATGGTGTTGAAAAAGCAATTGAAAATTTGTGGTGATGTACTGGAGTTTGATTTCTCCTGGAATCTAATTTATATCAGCAAAAGCTGAGCTGTAGTAAGTTGGGATTAGTATGCCTAAACTTGAATCACAAGTGAAAGATTTTTTTTTTTTTCTTAGGCTGGAGAGAGTTATAGTCAGATGTTCTGTGTATGGGGGAAGTCTTTGTGGGCCACCCATTGATGTAGTATTGTCAAAGTACTAAACTGAAGATTTTTTTTTTTTTAATGCTTATCAAATTTAAGAGGAAACTCAAAATGGTTTAGGAGTTTATGAACAAGAACAGTATGACCAGAAGTTGGCATGTTGGAGACACCGATCACAGGCAGTTGCAGATGGTGTTCTGAAGGTTCAGTGGAGGATGCAAGTGGGCTATGAATTTCCCTCTTCAACCACACTCTGGCACAAACCAACATGCGAATTACTGCAACAGAGGTGCTGCATTAATGCATGATACTGACCTTATCCCAAGAAACAAACAGCACTAGCTGATTTCTGATATAATTCAGGAAAAACATTTATTTAAATGCTTACTGAAAACAGATGTCTAGGAGGTTTTTGTGGGCATGTTAAAGTCTTTAAAAAAGCTAAAAAAAAAAAATAAAAATCCTGAACTGTAATTATGATAGCTATTGTTTATACCTTTCCAGTCCTTGGTCTCTGAGGGTGTGCTTTGATAATTTCTCTAAGGGAAGCACTTGCTGGTCAGAAAGTGGATTCAGATTGAGACCACCCAATAGTCACTGAATCCAGTCATGGCAATATGTATGTTTTCATTTAGTATAAACATTTTGAACTTAATGACTTCCTGTTTCTAAAGGATGAGAACAATCTTGCTTAAAAAAAGGAAGAGGGGGAATATTAAAACAGGAAACTTGAGAACATGACTGCACTTTGCTAGTAAGCCTATAGGTTGATGCAAACTCAGGAGAAAGTTCATGAGATGTTACAATGTTACAATTTGCAATTCCTAAGGTGTTTGTTAAGCAGTTAGGGTTGTTTTTATACAAAGACCCGAACTTGTACATTTTGCCAAACAGAGATGAAGCAAGCAACAGGAGCAAATGAGGAAGGAGCAGATGGCCAGGAAGACAGTGAGGCCAGAATATGGATAGTGTGTTGCGTAGAGACTTGACTTAATAAAATGTTACGCTGGATAGGATTTCTGTTTAAGTAGGTAACAAGCCTCTGTTTACATTTCCAAACCCAATCTCAATAGGCAAATAGTACTATAAAGGAGTAAAAACAAAAGCTTAGATAAAACCTCAAGATTAGACTTGAATCATTAAAACATTCAACAGTTGGACTCAAGTTGAAGATGTCAATTAATTCTATTCTACTTTTGCTCTGTTTTGTAACTGAATTTTTTGTACAAGTTCTCAAGCAGCATATAAAAATGACTGTTTGTTTTGTTTCTTGAGTTTAGCAATTTTAGCAGTGGAAGCAAGTGAGCTGCAAAGATCAGTGAGGGCTTGTGTAAATTGCCTGAGGTGCGCGTACTCAGGAACTCTTACGCTTCTGTAGTGCTGTTTTATTTTAGACCTGGACTTGGATTGATTCTGCTGGCCTTCAATATATGTGCAGTCTTGCATCACCACTTTATGTGGCGCTCTGTTTGATCAGTGCATGTTTTCTTCCCTTTCTTAAGTGATTTTTGTTGAAGGGATCAAAGTGTATACAATAAATGTCCTTAGCCAAAGTTGAGAATCTTGTTAGAAAGGTGGCTACTGAGAGGTGAGGAGGGGGGTGGCATGGTTTGATTTAACTTTGCAAGAGCTGGGAGAAGGGAATCAAAACCAACTGATGTCTCATCCTTCCTTTCTTGCAGGAGGAACTTAAAAAACTGAATAGCATCCTTTTTGTACAGTAGTAATTTACCCTTGTACTGTTCTAACTGTACAATTGAGTATCATTTCAACTTATGGTTTTGAAGGAAGATAAACAATCCTCTCCCAAAAGGGCTTTGCTAGAAGTGTGCTGGAGGATCCTGTGGAAGTGAGTCAGTTTGACTAAGTTGCAAATGATGTTTTGCATCAAGTGGAAAAGGGAAAAAATTTGATTGTTGAAGGGGAAAGAAAGGTTAACTGCTCATGTTCTTATACCCTGATAACTTCTATTTTTGAGAATGCTTGACCTGTGTTAAATTGCAATGTTCTTGCTGATTTGAAGTTAGGATTATCGGATTTGGAGAATAATACATGTATTGTGAAATGAAGTCTCTTCCCAAGTCAAAATGTAAGAATTTCCTTTTGCTTGTGATGGCAAAATAAGCTAAACTAATTGAGCAATCTTCTGAAGCTCTGCACGGTCTAGGCATTCATCAAAGTAGGGATTTGTCTCCTGAAGGTTAGTAAATTTGGGTATTTTTCTTGTTTACATTTTCTGTAAACTGACTCATAATATTACATATAGTTTTAACGGTCCTGTTTGTGGGTGTGTTGGGTGTTTTTTCTCTTTTCCCATTTGGAACGCTGGAATCTCTATGGTGAATGACAAACAAGGATTGCATCAGTAAACTTTGCTATAGTAGATATTGCAGCAGTATCTGACAGGATCTGTCATTTATTTTCTCAATGCGGTGATCCAACCAGGCAAAACTGTGCAGCAGCAGTATTTTCACTGGACTGACCCTGAAATCTATTCCAATTATCTGTCATTTAAGAAGCTGTGCATTTATTTTCCTATATTGTTATTTTATAGATTTTCTTCATACCTTAAAACTAGTATAATCTCAATGTGAAATTTAGTATCTTGTGGTTTACCTGTACGTGGCAAAATGTTGAAGAAAGCAAAGCCAGGGAGGGGGGGAGGAAGGCAAAGACTGCTGTGCCATAGAGCAGATAGACATTCTTGTTGCATTTATACCTGAAATAGCTGCTGTCATCATGTAGCCACTGAAATTCCTTATTTGCTCTCTTTCAACTGATAGCCTAAATTTCTTGAGTTGTAGAATTGTCTAATTAAAAGCCTAATCTCCCCGTAATAGCATTATCTTGAAATGTGTTTTAACACGTGCTGAAATTTGGCTTTATAGCATGGGCAGTGAGTGGTATAAGGAATTTCTCTTGTACCAGGCATGAAGAGAACGGCAGCAGCTCCTGCTGCCTCCCTGACATATCTGACCTGGACTTTCTCATCTACTTCTACCTGTTCAGTTTTAGCCCTTCCTTTCATATGGTTTGCTTGCAGTGTAAGAAAGTGTAAAATGAAGAAAATTCTACCTGCTAAACATGCCTGGAGTGCATGTCAGGGACTCATTTCCATGGCAGGCGTTAGGAGGTTGGTTAGTTACTTGCTGTGGCTATGCCTTTCTTCTTCTCTCCGAAGCAGTAAATGCCCCACGACCCTCCCCCGCCCCAGGAATTTTCGAGTACAGCCTTCCTTTATGGGCATTTTGAATACAAAAACAATCATGCTTTGCTTGAATGACAGTGATGTGGTAAACAGAGTATTGTCGCTTCTAGTGTTTTTAGCAGGGCAATAAGCGGCAGCATTTTTCTGCTTGGGGAAATATGATTATTCATCTCTATTGGAATATCTTATAGGGTACGTATTGTAAGGAAAGTCTTTGAAATTAAACAGGAAAAAAATGCTAAATATATATATCCCATTGAATACAGAATGGTATCTTAAGCATGTTCTTGCCAAAGATGAGATCAAAGTTATTTGACTTTTCCACATTGTGTTTACAGCTAAAACCATCATTCTGATTTGCATTCAGAGTGATGCATGTGACAGGCCATTATCTGGATTATTCAATGTGTATAATTAGGCATTTACTTTCTTTCTCTTTCAGAGTATCTGTGCAGGGCTTTAAAAATTTGAAGTAATAATGATCTGTGCACTTTCATACAGCATTTGCATAATTAATTTGGGAGGTTGATCAGAAGGATTTATTTTGAAGCTTTTGTGCCTAAAATAGGTTCCATTGATTTATAGATAGAGATGGGTATTGACGTGCAGTCTGCAGTGGAATAGCATAGTGAAACAATATCCTGGCCTATGGTAATGTATTTGGGATTTCAGGCCTGGGCTGTTACCTCTGGGCTGCTGGCCTTCAGGCAAACGCTTGTGGAAGTAAGTTAACACTGGTATTTCAAGGTGCATTGGCATTTTCCTTTTGAAAAGTCGACAACTGTGCAAAAAGAATTGTCCCTGTCCTAACCAGCGCAGCAGGTATGCAAACCAAGGAGCATTCTGTCTCAAGTTGGAGTTAGCCTCACTCTAACACCTGTATTGAAACTGCTTTAGAGAGATTTTATTTTTATTGAACAGAAAGGAGACACAGATTTGTTTTGAAATGTGAATTTAAGATAACTATTTTCTCTTTAAAACCCTGTGTGTACCCAGAGAGAAGCTTGCTGTGTTGTGAGAATGATGGATAACAAGACTTGTTTTGCCTCTTGCAGACAGAAATGTGCATTGAACCTCCATGGCTAAGCAGTGGGTTACATGGCTGGTTGGTAGAAGGAATGTTTCATTTCAAAGTTTCGGAAGTGCACCACGTACTTCTGAAGTTTTAAAACAGAATTCTTTGGAGAATTTATTTTGGCCTGGAGAAACCAATCTTGTGGAGTTCCCTGGTGTAGTTGCCCTTTGGGTCTGTCTGCGTCCTGAGTGCGATCCCTGCACGTGAGGCACAGCAGTGGCTAGGGAGAGCATCCGAAGCAGCACTGTGCCATCAGCCCCGCTGGTGGGAGGGCTCGAGGGGACCCTCTCCACTGTCCATTGGACTCATCGTGGCAGGGAAACCCGCTTGGAGTTCGTGGTGTGGAAACGCCTCCTGAAAATCAACACCTTTTACCTGGACCCCTTTGAGTTCTTGGAAAAAAAAAAAAGAAATATTTGCTGCCTCACTGATTAAAAATTTGTTTTCCCTCTGAAAGAGGAGCCACAAGATGTGGGCAGAGTTTGTGTTTTTTTTTTTTTTTTAAAGTCATAGAGGAACTGCAGCACGCATGAACGAGCAGACTATATAAAGTACCAACTGTAGTGCAGGTTATTTTTAGTGTCTCTCTCTGCACTGTTGTTGAGAGGAGCAGGCTGGTACTGGCAGTGAGTGGGTGTGCATCCTTCTTACACCTCTGTGCTCTCCCTCCTCAAATAGACGGGTGTGCCTCGCCAGTGAGGTTGCTAGTGAAATCACTGGTTCAGGATGCTCAAGATTCAATTCCTTAATCTGTTTGGAGGGATTTTGCTTCGTACACCTTCCACAGCTGATGCTGCGTTTGCTACAGAAGCAACACAAACCCAGGAACTTTGTTCCCTCAGATTCTGCTCTGTTTCCTTATAAACTAAATTAGTACCATAGCTCTGGACTGAGAATCAAGTCGCTTCACGTTCTCTGTGTTAGAAACATGTAAAATCAAATAGATGCGCACTAAGTGCAAATATATTGGTTCTCACTTCTTTGCAGATTTTTCTCTTTACTGCAGTGAATCTTCTCTTACTGATCACTTTCCAATTCAGATGCTCTAGAGAACAGAGCCCATTAGGCTGTGATTGCTATTCCTTTGATTAAGCTGTGAGGAGTTGTCGTTGCTGGAAGTAAAACTTATTTTTAGTAGCTTGCATGAAATGTTCAGCTTATATCTCAAGAAAAGGAAGTTCAGTTGCCTAATTGATTATTGTCCATGTCTTCACTTCTAAAAGAAAAAATACTGTAAATTCTGGGGAAAATTTGGACAGCTTGAGATCACATAAAGGGGGGGGGGGAAGTCCTTACTAGTAGAAGTATTGCTCAACTGGTAACAGATCTCCTGGGGTTTTGTTTCTGGTAAATACTTTCCCTAAAGCAGAGATGTGTTTCATCTGCTATGATTCAGCTAACTTTAACGACAATCCATGTTTAATCATAGTGATAGTCCTTTGAGTTTTGGAGATGAGGAAGAAAAAACTGGGAAGGGATAATGTTGAATCAATCTAGAACTGGCAACTGCAAGTGCAAGGAAGCAGAATGTTTGGTTTTGTTAACACTGTATTAAGCCCTCGTTTCATAGACATGGAAGAGGTGAATGTTGGCAAGGGAAGTGTTTCTGCCTCAGCTTTGTCCCCTTAATTATGCTGCTCCAAGCATTTGTGTGGCCACAGAGCTTTATGCAAAATTTTAACTATCTGTTTTGCATTATTTTATATGTGGTGGTATTTGAGTGAGTTCAATAGTTATTTTTTTCACACGGACACATTCAATTACACTTTTAATTCATTGTAATCTCTATTCTATGTATTGCCTAGTCTAATGAATCTACTGTGGTTGTGGTATGGAGCCTCCTCCCACACATCTGTAATTGGTCTTCTACTCCTTGATATTCCAGAAGAGCTGCTGAAGAGACAAGAAGATACTTGACGTGATCGTTAAAAATCATTACGCCTCTGAAGGGTCACTTCTTTGAATTAAATTCAGAGGTTCAACTTGAAAATAAACAACAGCAGGTAGTTCTCTTTAAGCAATCATCCTCTAAAAGGTATTTTTCTTCTAGTACCTGTTTTATGTTACAGTACAATCCTACATTGGCATTTTTCCCTTATTACATGTATTAGATTAGCTCATTAAACAGAATTAATATTTGAAATTAATCAGATATTTGGGTCAAGCATCAGGAACCTTTGATTCCTAATGAAAACGTTAGCCACATGTCATGCATTGATCATTGCTTTCATTAACTTTCCCTGTAACAAAAGGGCTGATCTGGCTTTCATTTAAACGTGGTGCAGATTTCTGGTGGAACAGAGTAAAGCCTCAAAATAGCTTTTAATGATAAGCTATAGTTGACTACCTTTGATCGAAAGAGATAATGTGCCTTGAAAAATAGGGTTATAAAATGCACTGAAAGGGAAGCATTATACAGCAGCTCAGATAAAACCAGATAAAAGTAGGTGGGTTTCAAGAACATGTGAAAGTAAAAAATAGTTTGAGGTAGTTGCTTGTCTTCTGCAGTTTGCACTTTTTCTGCAAGTCTTCCTCAGCACATTTGTATCTAAAGTGTTGGGAGCGGGGTCACAGCACGTGTATTTTGATGAAACATGGAGGAACAGTGGTGATTCAGCAGTCCTACGCTAGCAGTGAGCTACTAGGGGGAGGGATACCATTAAAATGGGTATGACTTCAAAAGTAAATGTTTGTCTATGTTCCTTTTAAAATTTGTCTCTGATCTTAGTTTGGCAATGGTTTGTCTTATTTGCAAAACTGTCACTTTTACTGTCTAAACAAACACTTTGGTACAATTGCTACTGTCGTAATCAATCATATATGAACTTTTGTGTTCTTTGTAAGGGCTTTTGTGAAGAGAAGGTGAAAACTGAGGAGAAAGATAGCAATTTATCTTTTTTTTTTTTTTTTAAGGCAGCATTAGAAAATGGTAAATGAAGAAGTTGTATGACCTCAGAGCTCACAAGGAAGATTGTGCCCTCTGGGGAGCTCTCACAGTAAATATTTTTTGATTATTTTATTAATTTTTTTTTTTAGAAAATAATAACCTAGAAAATAACTGTGCAGACAAGACAGGAAGATAGTAAAGGCATTTTCTTTGTTCATGAACAAGTTTAACTTTCTTCTTAGTAAAGTAAATACAGTCCAGATGGCTGGAAAGTACAAGATGCTCCCAGGGGTTAGGGTGGAGGTTGGACGAATTAGGCTTTGTAGAAGTAAAAAGTGAACAAGTGAGAAACAGAGTTTAAAAAAAAAAAATGTGTAGTTGGTTTCTATTCTTTCTCAGGTTTGGGGGCTGGATTGAGCCTTTCATGAAAGTGATTAAATTAAAGAATATGAAAAGGTAAAATTTCTGTTTATAATATCGGAATAACATAGGAAGAATACTGATAAAAATCTGTTTTTCTTTCACCAATGGAGTTAGTTTGTAAACAAATCATAATCTTAACTTTCAAATTCAGCTTGCTTCAGTAAATAAGGGTTTTGGGACTTTGTAGCTGAGAAAAATATTTCAAGATCTGTACGTTCACTGATAATTCTCAGTTTTGCAGCAATAATGGCGTCGTGAATCCAGCTATGGCTTTATCCATAAATTAATACTGGAAGACAATAGTACCATACATTTGAAGTTTATGTTGTGAAACGTCTTCTGATCGTCTCTTGTCAGGCACAGAGATTGCTGGTGGGAGGTTGTGCCGTGCCTTGGTGTGACTGGGCCGATTGCCTCAATCGCTACTGGGAGCGTGGGGGAAATCCTCTCCAGCCCCTTGAAACTTCAGCTGCAGGGCTTCCTTTTTATTTACATTCTTTTCTTGTTTTCGGGCATGGTATGAGGCAAGTTTGGACAGTCTCGGAAAAAGATGCAGAATGCCTGTAACCTTGCTGGAAATGCTCAGAAGTAATGTTGCTGAAGTAGAATGGGAGTAATGCTTCAGCTGCATAGCTGAAAGAGAAAACTGTGCTAGAGCTAGGTGTAGAGGTGCTGTAGATTTGATGGCTTAGAAATAAAACAACATAGTATTAAAGGAAAAGATGAGATTAGAAAGGAATCAGCGGCTGCTCAGGTAGTCAAAGCATCAAGTTAGCAAGCATCACTTGTAAAAACATCCTGAATGGTCACTTTTTAGGAGTGGAGTGGCAAAGACAGTTTGCAAAAAAATATGCTGTGAAATGAAATGTAGTGTAAGAATGTGCTAGATCCTATTGTTACTTTATATGAAAAAGTATGGAAAGATTCCCTCTAAAACTTGCCTTCCTTTTTATCCTTAGGCAGACCACTGTTGCTGTACTAGTACTATAACTGCAAATGTTTAAGTGTATTTTTTACATGCAAGTCTAATGAGAATGGCGTATCAAATGCACATACCTGAGTGAGTTGGAAAGTTGGTCTTGTTTCCTTGTGTGAGTGATGGATCCCAAGGGAGTAGAAGTCTTGCTCCCTGAAGTGCCCACCGCATTCTTGAAGCTTTGATGCTGTAGTAGGTGTCTTGGACAGAGTAGGAGATAGGTGGTCTGCATACAGCACTAGGAAGTTGCTTCTGATAATGAATTTGAGGTGATTAAAAACATGAAAATGTTCTCTTGTGGGTGTCAGATTGACAATAAAAATGGCTAGATAGGTGCAGGGCTGTTTCTCAGTGGTAAACTAGTATATTTGTGATTGATGGGAGGTTAGCCAAAGCAATGCTTATGGGCAATTCTCATACCAGGAGCGCACATGGCAGTGGAAGAGGAGGGGTGGGCCAAAGGTGAAGTGTTGTAGGTGCAGGGGATGGTGCTGAAAACTGAATGCAGAAGTAGGAGCAAAGCACGAAAGGAGGGAGCTGCAGTAGGTGGAGGGCGGGATTTCTTACAGCCGTTAGCAGTCTTGGCATTTTTGAACCACTATGTGTTGCTGAGGGTGGGATCTTGCAAACCACTAGGTAGGAGTGGTTGGAGTGGATGGTTTCTGGTGAGAAGCTGAGAGCAACTTTTAAAATGTGGAGTGAGTATGACGTGTTAGTAGGTGAAATCTGATGACAGTAACGAGATTGTAGCAAAAGCTAATGAGTTGGAAGTGATACTGAAAGACTGGTAGAAAATGAGAAAGAGATTTCTTCTCGGGAACATGAAGAAAGCAGGAAACCTGTGTTAACAAAAGGTGAGGAAGGAGTCATGTTGGGCTTTCACATTTCATTTTCTTTTAAAAATGGAATTTTATATATATATGTTTTTTTTCTTCTAGTAGAGATTTAATATTTGAAGACTCTAAGTACCAGAATATATGAGGAGTGCAGCAAAAAAAGCAGGGGGGGAAGATTAGGATGCAAGTTCAGGGGCATTAACTAGCAGGTGGAAAATGCTAGGTAGTTTGTTGGGGTTTTTTTGGGTTTTTTTTCCCAATTACCCAAATCTTGGACATAGCTTGAAAATTATTTTGCTTAAATGTATTGTGTCTAGCTTTAACATATGATTTTTCATATGAGGGCTAAAGGAGCACTGTCCACCTCCCCTTTACAGACTTTTTGAAGCCACAGTTAGCACTTGTATTTTGTCTGGCTTGAAGTACTGTCACTGAAAGAGATGCAATATATTAACAAATATGAATGAATACAGTTTGACTAACGCTGATCTCAGTAGAGACTTCACCTCATTTTAAGGGGGCGAGCAGAGCAGAAGTATGTAATGCTGAAATTATTTTCCTGAGGCCAGTTAGGATGCTTGTCGCAGAACTGTATCCGGCATCTGGATCCTTAAGGCCATTCAGATGACTTCTGAAACTGCCGTTTCCCACCACTTGGACTGTATTTATGTGAAAAGTTAATAATGCAGTACTTAAAATACCCTACCTGAAAAGATATTTATGGTCTTGCTGAGAAACACTTAGTAGTTAGAGTAGATACCAGACAGCAGCTATGTTCTTTACAACATTGAATTGTTGAGCATTGGGATTTATCAGATGACAAAGGTTAGTGTGAATTAGCATCTTCATTTTCATACGTATTTAGTTCAGCCAGAAGTCATAATTAAAGCTTTTCAGATATTCTTCAATAGCTTTGATTTGTAACATTTTTTTCTAAAATCAGTCTCTGCTTCCTTATCAACACCAAAGCTTCCACTGATTGTAGTGCCGATTCAATTTTAGTTTGAATGTTACATAGACTCTGCCCGGTCGTTTATTGCCATTTTAAACATGCATCTTGGTGCAATGAGTGTAGGGAAAAATAAAAGTGAACTGTGCATTTTAATGAAAACCAGCAAATAATTTCATGTGTAGCTTGATATTACTATGTTCTAATTGTGGAAATATGTGGTGTGCTGTAACTACTGCCTTGCTACAGTCTGCAGAGTTTGGGTAGTTCTCTATAGCATCACCAGTAAGATTAAATTGAAAAGCTTTTGGTGCATGCTTTTTTCTAGAACACTGACAGTAATAAAAATAAAAAATAGTTTTTGAGTAATCTTCTAAATCTCAGTCAGACCTTGACATATCAGCTGATGTGGGGTTTTTTTGTTGTCTAGTTAATATAATAACTGGAAAAATAATTTTTGCTTTACTATTTATAATTAAACCAAGCTGCTGCTTTGTATAATTTTTGTTTTGATCTTCTGCATCGTCTAAAAAGGAGGGGAGGGTTCATATGTATGTAACTTTAGAAAAGTTGAATTCTCCAGACCAAAAGTGTTCTGTGGCAAAAGGTCAGCACTTTGAGAGTTCAGTGCGCTCTATTTGAAAGAAAAGATCAAGAGATGCAATGGTTCAAATAAACCTAGCTTGAAATTTTTAGCTTCCTGTTCAGTAACCCCTGGTAAATGGTTTTGTGGTTTTTTTACGTGAAAATATTATGGAAGACTTGCAATGGCTATTTTTTCACTTATCTCGGAAGATTAAAGTGCATTCTTCTTTTCAAAGAGCATGGAGGATTTTTCCGTCCTCCCTCCTGTACTGGTTTTGGCTGGGATAGAGTTAATTTTCTTCATAGTAGCTAGTATGGGGCTGTGTTTTGGACTTGTGCTGAAAACAGTGTTGATCACACAGGATGCTTTCATTATTGCTGAGCAGTGCTTACACAGAGCCAAGGCCTTTGCTGCTTTTCACCCCACCCCACCAGTGAGTAGGCTGGGGGTGCACAAGAAGTTGGGAGGGGACACAGCTGGGACAGCTGACCAAAGGGAAATTCCATATCATATGATGTCATACTCAGCATATAAAGCTGGGGGAAGAAGAAGGAAGAGGGGGATGTTTGGAGTGATGGGGTTTGTCTTCCCAAGTAACCGTTATGTGTGATGGAGCCCTGCTTTCCTGGAGATGGCTGAACACCTGCCTGCCCATGGGAAGTGGTGAATGAATTCCTGGTTTTACTTTGCTTGTGTGAGCGGCTTTTGCTTTACCTACTGAACTGTCTTTATCTCAACCCACGAGTTTTCTCACTTTTACTCTTCTGATTCTCTCCTTGATCCCACTGGAGGGGAGTGAGCGAGTGGCTGGGTGGTGCTTAGTTGCCAGCTGGGGTTAAACCATCATACCTCCTAAACAGGGAATTCCAATATTTGAAATCTTGTAATTGTAAGGGTGGTTTCCTTGACTACCAGGGTAATAATAACTCTGCCATAGATTGTAAACACCCTCCCACGCAAGCAAAGTCTTTTAACATCTATCCGAAGTTAAGACATTTATCCGTCTTCTCTACCATCCAGAATTCTTGACTTGTTTGGCACACTAACTCCATAAAGCTTTGTCTTTCATGGGTTTTGTTTGTTTTGTTTTTTCCTTCTGAAAACAATTTGGTCTCTTTGTAGCACATTTCAGTTTTATTCTGTTTTTATGACTTGCTCCCCTTGCTTTCCTTCAGCTGCAATGGAGAGAATTAAGTACAGTTGTAGCCCTGATTAAAATCTTGGCTTAATTGAGTTGCAAATTTGCAATGACAGATATTTGTCAGGGTGCTGATGATTAGTACCTCTTAGCATTCCTGGTGCCTTCCTGAATTCTGATGATACTCTCCGGTTTTACGTTTGCTTATGTTAATGTCTTCTCTTTTTTTCTCTTTGCAGCATGAAGCTCAGCACAGGGTGTAAATTGCTTTTTCTGTGATAGTGACTTGTTAATTAGCTGTCAAGAAAATCAAGTCCCTTTGTAAGGACTGTCTTGCCTTTCCCTTGGGATATCTCTGATACTTGGTCTCCTCATGCAGGGTCTGAAGGCCGGTGAGTACTAAGAGTGCTGTTGCCCATATAGATACGCCAATGTTTCCAGCTTCCTTTGGAGGGACCCATAGTGTCAGTTGGCATTGCTCAAATAATAGTCCCAAACAGAGAATTTGGGGAGGAAATCTATTCATTAGACTAACATGGGGGATATACCCCTTGTACCTTATACAATACTAATAGTAGTACTGCTTTTTCTTCCACTTGGCAAGTTGAGTAACAACCCATGTTTTTGTGCCAGTGCTCCTCCTTAGCATCACCTGCCTTGCTCTCAGGGAATGCTGCAGGACTCAGTCTTGTTACTGATATACGGAGTTATGGTTAGGGCCACGGGTCTGTTTCTGGTTGATAGGGATGCTAACAGTATTTTGGGAAAATCCAACAAGTAGAAATAGCAGTATAAAAACAAGCATTGATTAGACAAAGATGCTCGATAATTAAACATAAGTTCTCTCCCTAACCCTCAGGAAAAATATTCTTGTAAAGCCTCTTAGGTGCTGAGTTTTAGTAAAGATAGCTTGTGGTCCTGGTATGACACTTCTGTATTCTATTATATCATCTATTTTGTATGCTGAGCGCTGAGAGTGGAAAAGATGGAAACATGGTTAGATTGTCAGTTGTTTCCAATGAAGAAATCTCTGTTTGGTGGAACTGTTTGCATTCCTGTGGTCAGTGGTATAAGGAAATACCATGTTATGAAAAATTCCCAATTGTTTCCTTAAGGGCTCTTAGAGTTGCACAATCTTTTGATGGTTTTGTTTGTTAAAAAAAGAAATTAGTTGCCAGCTCTTCAGTTTGGAACTCAAAATTCTCTTAAATATTTACTAGAGCTTTGCTTTTTATATTCAAGATTTGGATTCAAACCAGAAGTGTATTTTCCTAATATATGCTAATCATCCATTATAATATGAGTAGTTGAAGATTATATTTTCATTCCAGGAGGTGTTTCTCTGGGATATCCCATCAGTTCCTGACTATCCATCATTGTGATTATTCATAGTTTCTGGATGCAGCTCTAAAATGTTGCTTCTCCGAGTGGGGGAGAGCTAGCTCTCAAATAATCAAATGTCTTTTGTGCTTTAATTCTCAAGAAGAGAAATGGTATGTCTGACATACAAATCCTTTTGTCCTACAGGACGAAGCTCTCATTTAACATTTAATTTGTACTTGCATTTTCAATATCCTGTTAGGATTTGTGTAATATGTCTGATTTCTGACATATGCATTAATTCAGATGTATTCCAATTTTTTTTTGAAGCTGCTAGTATTCAATATTTGTCTTTCTACTGTCATACCTTGAGTTTAAATTCCATTTCTCTTCCTAATTTATTCATCCAAGAATGTCTTTCAGTTGATATTTTCCTTGATGTGAGACCTGGCTTTGACTGTTACTCCTTTTCAGATTTTCTTTTTCCCGTTCTTGATGCAATCTGCGTCCTTTGTTACTGGATGTATAATTTTATTTCAGCCATAGAGGCATTTAATTAATGAATAAGAGCTGAGAATATGGCCTAAACAGTGCTAAGCGCAGTGAAGACAACCGCAGACGAGTGCCTATGTCAAAGAGCATCTTGCGCATACACAAGGGTCGGGTAGAGCGGGATGAAAAGACCCTGATAGATTAAGCAAAGTGAATTAGGTCATGGCACCAAATGGCATAGTAGATTTGTAATTGTCATGGGGTATTTGTTGGGTTTTTTTAATAAGAATTTTGAATTGAAGAGGGAGGAAGAACTTGTGAAAGTGCACTGAGTGATACTAGGAAGGAGGGATGTGAAGAAGAAGAAAGGGATTGTAGCAAAGAGCTTGTGACAAAGGGCAGAAAAAAAAATCTGCTTAAAAGCATAGGATGTTTGGAGTGTGTCAGTTCCTGGCTTCAGCTATTTCCCCCTCTGCCTGCTTTTGCTGAGAGCTGTAGGGTCTCCAAATTCTCCAGCACCCAGAGGTCGGGACGCAGCCAAGCAAGCTGGCTGTTGCTTACCTGGGGCTATGCTGGCCCCCATGGGAGTGAGCAGTGCTCCAGCCGGGCTAAAGTAGTGTTACACACTGTCATAAATGGGCACCTCTGCGTTCTGCCAACCAGAGCTGACAAAATTGGAGAGAATATTAAATTTTCATGTTGGAGTCGTCTACCAATACCCTCTAGAAACAGTAGCTGCTAGCCTGCAAGATGGGATCTCTTCTTGTGGGTGATGGCTGCGCTTAAAATAGCGTATCAGGAACTTGCATAGAAATAGCATTCCCTTATCTCTAGCAGTGTGAAGTAGATGAAAAATAAACCGTACTCATGCCAAGAATAAACAGTCACGTTAAAGTGTTTAAATTCCTGACACTGTGGAGGGCTTCTGCTCTAACATGACATTTTGATGCCAATACACTTCCTCCTCTTTCCCCAGTCACTGCCATCACTTTGTGTGCTCTGCCAGGGAGCAGTTGGCAGGACAGCGAAATAAGCAAATATCCTCAAGCCCCACGCAGAGCACCTGGCTAGAGCCAATTCTGTCCCCTAAATCTATATTCCTGTCAGGTCTAAAAGTAGATGAAGTAGTTTTGTGGCTGTTTACCTGTATTGATACTGAGTATAAGTACATTGTTCATTCCTAAACATGAACTTGCTGAAAATAATGCCATATTTATGGCAACATTTATTTTTTCAATTCAGTAAGGAACTGACTTTCTGTAACAAGGTAATTCAGGGAAAATAGACAATTGGAGCAATAACATCTTATTTTAACCGTGGTTGTCTTGGAAGTTTTGTTTTTTGCTTCACAATATCCTGTAACAATAATGTCTTAAAGTAACTTTGTGAAGTATTTCTAGTACAATATACTGAGAAGACTGAAACAGTAATGTGTGAGGATACTATATTGAAGTCATGGGAGAGTAACAAGGAAAACCTGGTGATGATTGAAAGAGGCTGTTACAACCTGATGAATAAAAATGGGTTAACAGGTTGGTGAGAAGTACCACCTGTGCCTGATGGTAGGCTGAGCTTAGTGTTTTCACAATGTATAAAATGTCTAGTTTGCAATGTGTAGATCTTAAAAAAGAAAATGTAGCATGTGTTTTGTACGCATCTATGTAATCAAGGAGTCTGGCCCCTGTCCCCCAGGAAATAACTTCTTTTCCTTGGAAGAGTGGTTGAAGAAAAAGGGAAGATGATGGAAATAGATCTGTCAGGTTTGATTGAAGATAACTTGTGCTCAAAGACTGAGAAGACAAAAGATGATAGAAGTAAACAATTGCTATTATTTACTTATTTTACTTTCATGTTAGAAGATGAAGGCAAGAGGAAAACCCATAGCTGCTCAGTGGTGGGAAAGGGTCAGAGCAAGGCAGTTGTTTTCTTATGAACTTTGCATACCAGCAGTTGACAACCTTCAAAGAGCAGTATTGTGTTCCTTGCCCTGGCTCCCGCCCGACCGGAACCTGCCCGCTCAGCTGCAGAGCAGCCACTCTAGAGTTCAACTTCTGCTGGGCTAGAAAAGGAATTGTGGATTGTGGCTGTTATGCTGTATTTTAAAAATGCAGCAGGTAGGCTGAATTTTACTTTTTGATTTGTAATCTGGCGTGCATGAGGCAGAATGGTGAGATTTCCAACTAGGTGCTCATAAATGAGACTTTCCTTTGAGACTTTTTTATATGAAAAATGTTTGTTATGATAACAAAGTAAAATGTAATTCAATTAAATATTCTGAATAAGAGTTCAAGAAACTAATTGTTGTGTTAATGCTTTTCCAAGTTTTAAGTGTATGGTATATTCCAGTAATATTGAAAAGCCTACCAGGAGCCAGTAATCTCTTTCTTCTGTTTTGCAGGTCAATTACATTACTAGACCAAGGAGAGCTGTGGAAAAAATCAAGGTACCTAAAACGTTTTACTGTCTGAATTCTTTGCTGTGTTCTTGCTTGTCATTTAGTGTATTGATTTTAAGGGGGAGGAGGGGAACTGAATCAGCAAACTGCCACTTTAAAGTGGTTTTATTAAAAAGCTTTGGTGTGTGTGCAAGAGTCTGAACAATACTGCATAATATTTGCTTTAAATATGTAATGGAACTTCTTATGTGTGAGGATATCGAGGTGTCCTGCAAGTTCCAGCCACAGTGAGATGGATGTTACCAGTTTGTACCACTGACCAGCTGTTGATAAGTAGCATCAAAAACATATAAAGCTTTGATATTCGTCACAGTAATTAGCAGACTTCAGCACATTATTTAACCATCACATGTACAGTTCCTAAAGATGCAAAAGGAGCGGTATGAAGACAGCAAAACCTGAGCAGTAGCCTATAATTTACAAGTGAGGAACTGGTTTTTTTGTACCTTTTTTCAGACACTTCTGACTACTGTGTCTTACAAGTGTTACTGTGGTATAGCTAGCATACATTGTGTTGTGGACTTCATTTTTATAATAGCAGGCAGCAAACATTCTTGCAGTGCAATCTTTTAGGGATTTTAGTGCCTAATCTCTTATCTGAAGTATCTTTTTTCCACTAGGGTTTTCTACAGCTCCCCAGTCTTTGATTAAAAAAAGAAGGTGTGTTACAACTTATGTTTTCAGGCCTGTTATGTAGTTAGAATGACTATATTAAAATAATCCTGTTGCTAACACCTGGCTAGGATTCTTTTGGAGGAACTTTTTTGAGTTGGAGAAAGTTTTTTCTCCTTTATTTGCTGTGAAATATTACCTGCGAAATGCTACTACACATACCTTGCAATTGCAATGCTATGAGGCAGAAGCAAGGAAGGAGTCAAAACGTTATCACTTTATCAAAGTGGAAAGATAATGGCTTTTATTAATAAAAGCTTGCTACATTCTTCTGTGCACTTCAAACTGAATAGTGCTGAGCTGCCTTCTTCCACTAAGAGTGCATGAAATTGTTACTTGCGAGTGATGTAGTGAACTCTGGAGCTTTCTGCCCTGTTGAGAAATTAATGCTAAGTTTGTGTATTTTTAGCTGTGCAGGTTGCTCATGCGACACATGGAAAAGCAATTTGATATAGATAAGAGTACAACTTTTATGGAAGTAATCTCTTAAATGTCTCCTTTTAATTCAGCTTTTAGAGACTGGTTATGTCAAGCATTTGTTTTGTCTTTGCAATTGAGGAAAAAAATAATGGCTGTTTTCTTTTTGATTGGTTTCTTCAAAAGTGTGGAAATTTAAAAGACAGGGCAGAGCAACTTAAAGTGCTGGTAAAAATGAAATGTGTCTAGTTCTTGACCTGTTGGTGGATAGTTATGCTTACATTGCAGGCGATGCAGAACTTCTTAGGTTAGTTATTTGCACAGAATTGAAAATACAGGAGAGAAATCCTGTCCCAGAGCAAAATGACAATATTGACAGTGACACATTGACCAGTTTCACTTCAAGAAACAGAGTAATTTCTTAGTCTTTCAACTTTGCTTTAAGATCATTCAGGTGATCACTTCCACCTTTAAATTGAGGTGTTTTGTGATGCTTGGGGTGTTTAAAATGCAAGTTGTTTTCCGTGATACTTGGGAGTCTGTCTGCTGTACATGGAGCCCCAAAATGGCTATGTTCCCTTCAGTGCTGGACTGGCCTCTCCTGCAGGCTCCTGGTAAGATGAGAAGCTGGCAAAAAGCATAAAAAGGAATTCATGCGTGGCTGGAAAAAATATACAAGGGAGTCTCAGACTTTTTATCTGGCGTCTCCAGTGCTGCAGGAGAGGTTTCTATCTCTTTGCCCAATTTAGACAAGAGATTTTACTCCAGACGTCTTTTTGCCCCTCACTGTGCAAAACCTGTCAGATCCTTTTCCTGACACTTTCTTCCCCGTCAGTCCCTCAGAAAGACTTCAAAAGAGATTTTTCCCTATTGCAAAAGGAACCAGACATGGCCTTTCTTACTCACCCTGCATTTGAAGCATTGATAAGTAACATGTGGCTGGCTCCAAACTGCAGACTTTCCCAGCCATTTGAGAAAACACTGTTAATCGTTAAGTTTTAAAAAACTGTAGGACTGTTCTTCCTTCTTTGCAATTGCTCTTTTGTGTAATATATCCCAGGAGTTTTGATTCTCTTCTGTCTGAAGCAGTCAGAATTCACTACTGTCTTTCTGATTAATGCATATTGAAAAGAAATGTCAAATTTTAAAAACTTTTCCATATGGGAAGGGTTTCTTTATTCATAATCTGTGTCACACTGTTTGAGCTGTAACTTTTTTCTTTAATGCCTTTGGATCATCACTGTTTGGAACATTTATTTCAGGAGTGCCCTAGCAGAAAGAAAAATATTATTTTTAAAACTTGAGACTGAGTAAGAGGAGCCTGGAATCAAAATCCACCGTCTTGCATAATTGTTTAAACCTGCTATGCAGTTTGGCGAAGGTACGAACTGAGAGGTCTTTTCCATAAAATGTAGCTGGGGCTTCATCTTCAAAGACAGGGTATGCCTGAGGACAGTTTCTGATCCTTTTAATAAGAGTAGAGCTCACTTGAAAGGCAAGGCTGCAGATGAAGAAGAATGTAACCTGGGGGTTTATGAGCTTATTCAATAACTCCAGTCTCGTACATCACATTATAACGATGGCAGAACACGGTAAAATGACTGCCGCCTTATTTCCTGCTCTAAGGAACAGTTGAAAAGCAAATGGTACAAAAATACAGTAAGATGGAAGATTAATCTAAATCCGTGTTCAAATTTATTTTGATTTTTCCTAAAAAAATAATAATAAAAACCCCAAGCTCTCCCTGAAACACAGAAAGGCTGGCAGCATTACCCCCAACAATTTAACCTGGTTAAATAAAATCCAGCATTGACTCTGAGCTGTTGGGCAAACTGCGCTCCCTTTGGCTTCTGTTGTCCTATGTGGTTCGTCTGAGGAGGGCTCAGACCTTGATTTGTTAAAACATTCAGGGGACCTCTTGGGGCCGATTTTCTGAAACCATCTCACAAAACTCCACTTTAAGATTCAGCAAGTTTGTAAAGTTATTTTTTTTTTTTTAATGCTTTTTGAGAGCAGTGGGTAATGCCTTTCTCTGATATGAAACACATTTCAGTGCCCCAGTTAGCATTACTCATTTTGCTAGAAATTAGACTTTTAAAATCCCCATACACGTAGTATTGAGGACGAGGTCAAGGTAGGGCAGAGTAGGACAGTTACCAAAGTTTGGGGTTTTTTGTGTATTACCAATGTAGAGTTGACCAAAATTTTTTTCTCTACCCGACTTAGTGTCAGTCCTTAGTGTCCCATTCCTCCTCGCACACATGGTACGGGGCACATCTGTTTTGCAGGATGATTGTAGCAGCACTGGTGAAGGTCATGTTTCTAACCAGGCTGCTGTAGTTTTGGTGCTTTTGAGCCCCTGGGCTTTCTAAGCTTAGAGAGAGGCTAGATGTTGTTTGTGGGACTATTTTAAGCATGCTGTTGATGGTTCCCACTTCCTCCCCCCAATGCGTCTTTCAACACATCTGTCTATTTTACCATCGTCAAGTGTACATCTCCATTTTCCTACCAGCCCTCACCCTTCCAGTCCAGCAAAGAGAAATTGGGATGAACATTGGCTTGAAATCCATTTAGGCACACCCCTTCCTAGACTTGAGCAAGGGAAACTCTTTAATCAGTGTTTACTCCTGGATGTTATATGGCTCTTTATGCAAATGTGGAAAACTAATATTCTCTGTCCTCTGTCAGTTACCAGCCCTGACAGAACCATCCTTTAGCATCCTAGAGGCCTGGGATCCTCCTGTTAAATGTGTGTTTATTTGCTCCCTCTGAGCCCCATGGTCAGGGTGAACTTTCTTATTTTGGTCAGTTTTTGAATCGGGGCCATTTAAGGCCCTTAGGTGGGGCTCTTCAAATGTCAGTGATTCTAGATAATCCTGTCTGCACGAATGATGAAGCAGAATATGTGATACAAGTGTATTTCTGCCTTAAATGCCTGTTTCCAGTAAATATTCATAAAAAGAAGTTGGTCTTGCAGTCTGTTAACAAAAACAAAACTAAACACATGGTTCTGCTCATGCACATTTCATAAAACCACGTAATCAGATACCTTGTTCTGTGTAGGAAATCGGTTTGAAACTTTTTTGTTAACATGGTAAGTTTCAGTGCAGAAAAGTCTGAGTCTTTGACTTAATCTTCTCACTAAATATTTGTAGCTGCAGACAGTAATATTTGTTCATACTGTATCTGCACTCTGCATTTTTCTCATTCATGATGAGTGTAGTTATCTTTTTCCAATCTGAAGACAACTATGTTTTTCTGGAGTCCATTTATTGGACTTTGTCTTTCCTGTTGAGGTGAAGAAACTTTTTGGAATTCAGTTCCTGTTTGCTTGGCTGGTCTCAACCCTGTCGTGTATTGGACGTGACCGTGGTGCTGTATCTCCTCCACCTCTCCTGCTTTCCCTGCTGGTGGTAGTGCTCGTGCTGAACTGAGCTGTTCATTGTGACCAGTTGCATCAAAGCACTGGAGCTCTGCCCAGATACTCATAAACAAATGAAATACAATGTGGGGTATATATTGTGCAAGCTAAAGTAATCAAAGAGAATATGAAAAAAAGACAAAAGGAGATCCTGTTCAACGTTTCTACAGTTGTTGTCTTAGAAGAAAGCACTTGTTCTGCGTGTAGCTCCTGTTGCTTTATTACATGTGCGAAAGGGCTGTGTGGTTGTTTGTGTTTTGGTTTAATTATTATTTTTAAACCACCATAATTTTCCACATAGATTGCCATTGCAAAATAGAACCTGGTTCTCTGTATCCTCAGCCCCAAACTGATGATTGTCTTGTCTCAAAAGAGCCAAAACTAAAGTTTCTCTGTCATGATGAGACTAAGCTTGAGCACTTGCATGGCTTCTCTCACTGTGATGGAAAGATGGAGGAGGAGAGCTTAGTAGCTGAGGATGAGGAAGCTTCTAAAGTAAACCAGGAAAACATCACTCTTCAGAATTACCGCTACTTATATGATCTACAGGAGTGAGGAAGGTTTATCCAAATTCATGCAGCCTTTTAAAATGTGAATAGGGCACTTGAAGTGAAGAACCTGCTTCTTCAGGCATGCTGCTGATCCTTGGGTTTGTGCAGAATTTTTGTAGATATTACCCCTGTTGTGGATTTAGGGAAAAGACATTCAGGCTTTCCCAGCCAATGTATCTTTTTAAGGGATTATTTTCATTAAGCTAAAATCCTGAATTGTTGGTGCCGGTCTTCCCCCTCTTGAGTGCCTGGAACGTGTTGAAGAGTGTTGGATTGCTCTGTGCCATTTTCCCTTTCCCTTTCCGATGCCCCTATTGTGAAAGCAGTTTGCTGGCAGCAGATAAGCTTCTATATCTCATTCCCTGTCAAATTCCTCAGTTCATGTGATAAAGCAGTTTCATGCAAGGCAGAAGGAGGAAGAGAGCAACATTCATGTAAAGTCTCTGATTGCAGCAGGGGTCAGAGGAGCTTGGCAGGTATCTCCAGAAGGAATTGTGGGGATCGGGTACTGCTGAGCATGGGAGAGAAGTGCTGGAGCTCTGGAGTTCACTAAACAAAAAACTTGTCCTTTTTCAGTTGACATGAGCAGGCTGTTACAAGTTAGTGGTACAGATTGTGTTATCAAATCCTGTTAATTATGACTTATTGAAGAACAGATCTGGAAAAAAGAGTTGATATAATTATTCAGTAGCTTGTGACACAGTGATCAGATTTGCAGCTCGAAGTGTGATGAAAATGCCAATTCAGAATTGCAGACTAACATATTTTAAATCAATAAACTAATAACTACAAGAGAACAGGTCTAGCTTATAATTGAATATTGTTTCCAAAAGGCAAAATCATTCTATTTTGCTAGCATTTTAACTATTATTAACAAAATGGGTTTAAATGTGTCACCCTATCTCTACCACACTGTACTTAATTTTTTTAATTGCTTCTCAGTTTAGGAGTAAGTCTGCGCTTGATGGCTTAACAATGTTGAATCTTTGTGAGCATTATCAGCTCATCACTGTGACTTTACAGTGGAGATTGTTGGGTTTTTATCCAACCTAGTCTGGTTTGGCTTTATTCATAAACTGAGTGGAGTGAATGAAGAATAAGTGTTTAAAAATTGAACTTTTTCCAAAGTGGTTATGAGCCTTAAAACTCTCTTCCACTCAATACTGATTTAATAATTTCAACAACAGCCTGTGTTTTTAGGAATTTTTTCCCCTTCACTTATTGCACTGTATTCAGTAATGATGACCTCCTTAGCAAATGTTGATATTTAGAAAGTCAGTTTAATAAACATACAGCTTTTTGTTTGCCCTCTGCTGAAGCTGGATTTACTACTTAACAGTTCAGTTGTAATAACATGAGGGTTTTCTCTGTCTGCTAATGACCAGTGATGACTCATAGAAAAGAATCTGTTAAACATGGAACTAGTTTTAAGGTTTGGCTTAGTTGTGTACCTTGGCATGTCAGGTTAAAACAATGTCAGCTGAGTTATTTGCAGTTGACACTCTCTTAATTCTGTTCCTTCTAAAGGGCTTATGCTGTTAACTGAGCATTTCCAATGCTACAATCTCTGCTGGTTATCAGTGTGGAGTGCTAGGAAACGTGATTTGTCTTGTGTCATCTTTAGGCTGAGGAGAGTCTTGGTTGAAGGGTGATGGGGGTAAAAATAAAATCTCTAAGGTAGTATAAGTGCAAGTCTGACTTCTTTATGCTCTGTCTGCATTCAGGAACTGTTTTCAATGCTGAATAGTTGCTGTTATTGCCTGGTGTCTACACCTCAAATTGGAGAAAGATACATAGTGTTTCACATCAAAAGGTTCAGTTTGAAGTTTGCCTGTACAGGTAATTGCAGTAACCTATAATTAGTTCTCTTAATTTTAAGTTCAAGTTATCCACGTTTCTGGATTAACATTAGTGCAACTACACAAATCAGTGGCTGATCATCACTGAATCAGATTTGTTTATTCTCAGCTAACCATCTTTAATTGTAGGGATGGTATTAGACCATTTATACTTGACATAGGCTGTAACTTAATTTTAAGTTAATTCTTCTAATAAGCTAAAGCAGTCAAGTCCCCAAATATTAAAATTTAACAACAGAACAAACCCCTTTGTTTGCATTCTCTTTACAGTCTTTTAATATGTGTTCCTTTAATTATGAAACATACTGTAACTCACAAGAGTTCTGATCCTGGTTATAATACATTCAACAAATGGCCTTGATGTTTGGAGCAGTAACTGCTACCGTGAAGATACAGAAGGAGGTAACTTCGGGAGATTTTTCAAAGGAGGAAGCCTGTTGATACCAGTCTCAAGCTTGTAGAAGGCAGTGACTCTAGAAAGCATCAGTGTCACTTTCAGTACGTTGGCATGGAGTCTGGGATAGCAAAACTGGTCTTACCTGGCTCCCAGTAAGTAGAACTTTGGACTTTGGTTATGTTTGTATGGTTGAACTGAAAGTTCACTGGTAACTGAACACTGCAGTTTCCATGCCAGCCTTCTGCCTTTGCTAGTCGTGAAAGTGAGAATGCTTGGAAGGAAGTTGAAGCCTGCAGGTAGTAAAGTGTCTCTTTAAAGACTGTGAATTAGAAGTTGGATAAAATATATACTATCTCTCAGAGACTTCTGGTTTTTGTTTGTTTTGTTTTGTTTTCTGCTACTTTTTATTTTTAAGAGGTAAGGAAGGTTTTATAGCAGAGTTAAGGATTCTCTTAGAAACAGAGAGACATCTTTCAAAAGTTGAAGTTTTCTCCAAAGAAAATAGAAAAAAAACCCCCACCTCTCAAATTAAATTTTAAAGTATAATAAGTCTGGCCAAAAGATATTCTGAGAAACAATTTGCTAAAGATATGAGAGCCTACAATAAATCATTTAAATTGAACCATTTCAAGTACATCAGAAATGGATGTCTTGCCAGACAGACTGGAGAGCTGATAGATGACTGAATTGTAAAAGAAGTGCTCGGCAAAGATAAGGTGCAGAAATAAAGTTAAATCATTTGTATCCAAGTTGACTTTCCTGAGAGATTTTAATGCAGGAACTTCATTCTGAAGGGGATATTTTGAGATTTGGTCTCAAATTGAAATGTTGGTATAAAAGTTTTTTAGAACCCTACAAAATAATTACAAAAAAAAAAAAAAGGTAGCAAATTGCCAGGAGTAAATAACATTTGCCCAAGAGACCTTATGGTAACTGCATGCGACAACACTGATCTGGCAACTGTGATCTGTTACTTAAAACCACCACAGGATCAGAGGCAGGAAAATAGGCAAACACAATTTCAATATATTAAAAGCATTCCAGACATAGTCAGGGTACCACAGACCAGCAGGTCTGTACAGGCAAGTTGGTATGTTTCTTTAGGAACAAAGGCCACAGTATTGGTAAACATGGGGGCATATATCATTTGTCTTATGATTTGCACAAAGTGCGCATGTACATTTAGCCTTATGGTGGGGCACGCAGTTAATTGGGTCTCTTCTTTTTCCTCCCCTTCAGCTTGCAGAATTGAAACTGCTAGTGGTGTCAAATGCACAAAAAAACCCCAAAAATTTGCTCAGTAATCATATAACTTTGTGAAAAATATACTTACTTAATAACCAGAAACAATATACTATGCTGCAATGTAACTTTTTGTTAAATTAGGTGGATGTCAATGAATAATTAGATCATAAGAAATAGTGGACTGAAATTAACTATTGCATTGAGTGCACGAAATGACCTGTATGAAGTCAAAATCTGTGACTGCCAACATACGTTAATTTAGATGTGAATGTTCAGTTTTGGTCAAGTTCTGACAACAAGATGTAGGTAAAGCTTAGTTTGTGGTGAATGTGGCATGGTCGGGAAGTAGTCCTGTGAAATTGGACAAGTCCAAGTTTTCCTCTGTCTTCATATGTGATTGGCATGCATCAGACTGGATGAGAGTGACTTTTTTTTACATTGCTGATAACACATACTTCTTGGTAAGGTATAGTGTCATCCTGGCAGCAGATGCAAGGGTTTGGGAAAAAATTCTTTGGACTAATAGTGACTTCATGCAAGTTATTCCATGGCTACAGCCTCATTAAGGTGTCTAACTTTGCATGTAGACATTTTAAGTTTCTTCAGTGTAAAAAGTTTGCATTGGAATTAAACATCAGATTTTTTTCCTACTAGTTCATCATAATGGTATGAGTTCATGACCAAAGAAAGAGGAAACGGGCATTTCACAGACTTCACTTTTTGCAAGAGAGAAAAATACCTGAATAAAAGAAAGGGCTGTTTGATACACTTGTCTTAATGACGTCACCCTTGAAGGAGTAAACAGTTGCACAAAGCAATAAGGCTGCATGCTGTGAGGATTTTTTTCGGCTACTTCTCTTAAGCAGGAAGAACTTGAATTTCACCAGCTGTGTATAAAGTTGCTGATGACCTGTGGATGTTTGAAAAGATAAGTAACTGTGGGGAAAAAAACTCTTTATACTGATTTGTGTAAAAAATGTTAATACCTTAATGATGGTGCAATAGCTTTAAAGTCGAACAGATTTACTAGACCAGCTGAAAGGCCCTCTCCTGCATCTGCCAGCTATATACCAATTCCATACCAAGCAATCATATAATAAGGAAAGGTTGCCAAAGAGGTCAGGTTACTTCCATTGAAACATTTTCTTTGGCTGTATCTGTCCTTCAGGCTTGGAGAGATACACTGTAGATTAAATTTAATGTTATTCTCTTCAAAGCATAAAACACTGAGCTTGCACCATTGTTATTGTGCACACGTGTCACATGGAAGAAAGCATGTTTTTGTAGGTGGGTGCTGATAAACTTGCATGACTTAGAAAAGTATTCAAAAAATCCTTTCATCTTCACCATAACTTACAACGTTGCATGTTTGCCATGAATCATGCCAGTTCAACCCCAGATCATCTAGCTGTCATATAAGGAAGTGAGCTTAAATTAGTTTTTACCAAATACGTTTCAGTGCAATACATTCAATACATCTCACTCCAATAAGCTCTGTACTGCAGTGGGTATAGCAAGGCACTTGTAGCGTGCTGATGGATGTGAGGGGTTGTTTGTGGCTCAACTTTCAATATGGACTGTTAAAAGATTTCTAGTATAAAGGAGTACTTTTCTTATTTACGTGTCATGCTAACGTTGAAAAGTAAAGACTTTAGTACCACGTTGATGTCCAGAATTGAGCTGTGTAATGCATTTGCTAACTTTTTGGCTCATTTGTCTTTCTTGACAGCAATAATAAAATACAGAAGACAGTCTTTGAGATGTACATTTAGTGTCAAGAATTTACTGGGAGTGGGAGGGAAAGCATTATCACTGCTTTAAAAATCTTTTATGGAACTTGTTAAACACCATTTTCTCTTAAACTTGTTTCCTATATAGTAGTCTGCGTGGACATATATTTTCCTAATCAAGTAAATTTGTATTTTGATCACAAATCAAATAAAATTTAAATCTACTATGTTTCCCTTGTTCCTGCTCCCCTCGCTTTTCCCCCTACTCTATTCCCTGCATGTTGACTTTTTTTTTTTTTTTTTTAAGGAATCAGACATGTATTTTCACTTAATGTTTGTTATGTTAACAGCTCCTGCACTTGGTATTCTGAAAGCTTGTTCATGCCTGGTGACATTTTCTCACAACATATTTTAGTCTACATTCACACTGCTGTTGCCAGATCTTGGTATTTGCTTGGTACAGCTAGGTAGTCATTTTATACTGTGTGGTATCGCAATGCAGAAAATTAGTATTCAATATAGCTTGTTGACTGGAGCAACGTAAGAGACCTTACCTCTGAATTTAGTGAGATGCATAGAAAAAACACATGCCAAAACGTATTGCCCATTGTGCCATGTGAATTGCAAGAATTTAATAAGTAGGCTCTTGATTTTAAATCCATTTGCCTCCCCCCACCTTGGTATTTAAAATACCTCAGTGATCTCTTCTGATGTGTTTCCTCAGTCTTGCATGTAGCTTGCTAGTGTTTTAGAGCAGCATGCATCTCGCATAACTTAAGATGTCTGCAATATGTGAATTATCTTGTGAATTATCTGCCTCTGTTGCAATCACCCTAAGTCTGCAGTGCAGCCAATGAAGTCTAGAAAATGATTCACTTCATCCTAGAGAGATGCTTTAATTAGATACTGAATTCAAATGCTATGTAAATATCTAAAGTTAAGCAAAAAGAATCGCACTCTAGGACCTCATGAATTCGTGAACACAAATGTTGCATGTGAAAATGTTACGTTTTAGTAGTTAATACATAATATGAATGATAAATGAAAACTATTACTTTAGGACTTAGGAATTTTCCTTTCAGACTTGGAACTTTTAGACATTGGGCAACTTTGTTCCTGATTCAAGTTCCAGAGAGAGAAAAGCTTAAATCATCCCAAGTGACTCACAAATTATTTACCGATGAAGTATGAAATGTGGTAATTCACCCACTGAACTCCTCTTGTGAGTTCAGATGGGTGCGATTTTTCCTTAAACATTATGTAATGTCAGTATTTTTAGGTGCTATCAAGCACCTTCCATATTTCAGTAATTATTCCAACATATGCAATATGTATTGCCTATTCATTTGTGCGGGCACTTTCTCAGCGTGAGTAAAAGCAACTTCCTTATGCTATGGCTGAATGTGAAAACTAGGGATTTTTCTAAACCCCTTTTGCATTCTTTTACCATGAAATTCTGCTGTGTAGCAAATCTGAGAGCTGTGCACCACTCGCTACTACTCACCCGTAAGTCTATTTTGGGATGTAAGTGGAGCCCTCTCTGCATCTGAATTTTACCCTTAGTCACTTAAATTTATCTCCAGCTTCAAGCATCATGCCTGAATTTAAATGCTAAATCCTTAGAGCAGAATTGTGGTATTTATTCCTGGGACATATCTTCCATGCTTTTGACCGATGCATAGATCCTGGATAGATTTGCTGCACAAGAAGAAAGAATTTTTTTCTGGAGAAGAAAAAGTAGAAAGAGAAGAAACCAGTCTGGGAACAGTTGTGTTTGGTTACCCAGCTGGCATACATGCACCTGCAAGATTCACTTGAATAATTTCTATTTGTAGTGCTCAGCTGAGTTTTACTGATGCAGTGAAATTTACTCTGTTGTCCCTTTTAACATCTGTCAATATTTCCACAGCCTTCTACCAAAATATTACTGGAAACTGAGCCTGAGGAACAATTTTGAAATTGATAACTATTGATTTAATACTCATTCTAATAACTGTGGGTGGAGTGAGAGTCACTTCTAAGCTACGTAAGTTTTTGAGAGGCAGCTACAGCACTGTCACCATCCCTTAGTTTGCTGAAATATCTTAGAGTTTTGAGGTAGGTCTGATAAAGCCTTTAATCCCTCTGGGATTTTTAAATTAAAAACTTCACATTGTTTTGCTGTTTAAATGTAGTTTTGCCTTATATTGCCAAATATTTAGATAAATAATATATTAAGTAATATATAAGATTCTGTTATTCTATGATAAGTAGTAGTAGTAGTGATGAGTAGTATTGCAACACTTCATGTGAAAAGAACTGACTGTTGGAGAGCTGGCCTATGTGTCTTGGAGGTCTTGGGGCTGCTCAGCGCAAATGCTGCTGTGTGCCCTTGCTTCTACCTCCTTCACCTCCCTCCATGCCTTCTTAGAATCATAGAATCATTAAGGTTGGAAAAGACCTCTAGGATCATGAAGTCCAATGGTCAACCCAACACCACCGTGCCTACTAAACCATGCCCCAGAGTGCTGCGTCTATATGTTTTTTGAACACTTCCAGGTGACTCCACCACTTCTCTGGGCAGCCAGTTCTTCATCGGTGTAAAACTGGATTGATCACATACAGAAACTTTTTGCGTATTTTTCTAATATATGAGAAAGTCAGGTTTTGCTGTGGCAGACAAAAAGCGATGTAAGAAATTCATCCCCCAATGGGTTTGCCTGATGTTGAGCAGCTAAAAAAAAAAGTGAAATTACAGGAAGAATGATGAGTGCTATTCTTGCTTTCAGGCAGCAGTGGAACTATTCCTGCAACAATATAGTGAGATTACTTGCAGTATAAAGTGTGCTATACTTCTGATTTAAAAAAAAAAAATTGTGCTGCTTCTGTTTACCCATTGCTCAGTAATTGGTTCCAAGGGAAGAAAAAGAGAAGGTATTTTAAGCCATTCATACAAATTCATACTTTCCAGTCAACCATAGGATTTGGATTTACTTTCCTTGGGAAACTGTAAATTCCTGAAAGTCCTCTGCTTTTGTGTTTTCCCAGTAAGAACACCACATGCTTGTGTAGATGTTTCAGAGATGATACCAGTCTTCCAGAAGCATAGATCTAAACTTTAGAGATCCGTATTTTAAAAGGTAATGTTTAAATATTTCATCAGTCTTGCTTGCTAAAAGAATATTGTTCTCATATTAGTTTTGTTACTGTACGGACACAATATCAGTCTTATTTCTGCAGAGTGTTTTTCCTTCCACACACTGGGACACAAGCCTGTAGTTTTAGCAGGTCAAATTTGGTCAGCAAAATACACAGGATGGTATTTCAGCCTGCCTTTTTGTAAAGGGAATAGCCCTTCACTAGTTACTTCTTACCTTAGGTACTGGTCCTGAAAATTGTCAGGTGCAAATGTTTCCTTAGTGGTGTTCTTCTGAATACTTGTGCAGTTTGAGATGTTGCCCCTAGTTGAGTGTTCCAGCAAATCAAAAGGTGAGCTGCTGTTACTAAAGATCAAAGGAGCTGTTTTTAAGTGGTGGTGGTGGAGCTGAAGGAAAAAATGCCAGTAACATATATTAGAAGAGTCTTGCTGTGTGTGGCTTTACCCAGCAATAAGGAATCCATATGGATAATTTGGATTTTTTAAATGCAGGTGGCTTGGGCTAAGTGAGGAAAAAATATGTGTTGTTTTTTGTTTTTTAAATATGTAGAGGAAAAAGATGAGTTGTGCATGTAGTCTGGTGATTTTATTCCAGAGTGGGATGAAATTTCCAGGCACTCGGCAGGGTGGAGTTTGTATATGCTACCCACAGTATCCTCCTTTTATATACTCTGTGCTGTTCCTGAAATCCCAAGGGTGGCATGAGGGGATTTTATTCATAGGAAAGACTCTAAAGGGCTCGATTCTGCCTTAAGTTTTGGAGCTTCAGGGCTGCATACATTGGTAAGATTGCTTACTAATAAGTAATAATTACCAATAAAGAGTAAGACTTACTGGTAAGTAATTACTATACTATAGTATAGATGGAGCCAAGTCTCCAGCAACTTCATTGTAAAAGCACTGATCCCAAGTAAAAGTAAAGGTTTTTGTGAAGTGCCCCAAATCTACCTGTCTGGCATCAGCCAACATAAAAACATCTCGGCAGAGCTGATACAGACACGCGGGTTTCTGAGGCCATACCGCCTTGGCTCTGCCAGCAAGCGACGGTCGTGTCGGCTCAGAGCTGAGCCTGGCTTTGCCAGGAGCTCCCTATCCCCATCCCCCCTCCCGCTGCCCTCTCCCCCAGATAACTTTATCCTCATAACACAGATACGCAGTGCTGTAGTCTGGATTTCATTTCTTCTTCAGCTCTGTGCGATCTCGCGTGCATTCCTAACGCGTTACCGACAGCCCGCGCCTCTGAAAGCGCCGGATCAGCTTTCAGTGGCAAAAGCTCGGAGAGGAAACAGGCCGGTTCCTCCATGCACAAACAGCTGGGCAGTTGTGGATGGAATTAATTGCTGATATACACTGGCTGTGTTTTTCTTCTCTTGTCATTTCCTTTGCAGCTGCGAAAGGCAAGTTTTTAGGCTTTGAAAACAGCACAGACCTCTCAGTAGTGATGCAAAAGTACTGAAATATATACGCTTAGTAGGATTTGCGTACAAAATAGAACTTCTCAGCTGTAACAATCAGCACTGACGCTGGTATTCAAATTCCAAATGCACCTTCCAAAAGTAATTTCTGACTTTTGGATTTCCAGCTTGAAAAAAAATCTGTTAGGGGAGATCTGGCTTTCTGAAAGCAACAGTCAGTATTTTCTGAAAATAGGAGTCTGAAGTTGGGCGTTGAAAGTAATCTGTTCCGAAAATGGTTGTATTCAACCTGTAGTCTTGGAGCTATTATATCAAATGGGCTGATGCTGCTTTAGCCAAACATGAAACAGTCGAGTTGCTGAAAGTCATGTTCCAGGCCAGCAGTTATGGGAAATTTATCACGGGGTTGGAAAATACACATGTTATCAACAGAGCTGCATGTCTGCCTCGAGGCTTCACCCAGCCCATAACGATGCAAAAACAAACCACCCATCACAAATCAAAAAATGCTGTCAAAAAGTAGATTCTGAGCACTAATGGTGTCAGAAGCTACAGCATGGTGGTTTTAGTTGCAAAATCAGTGGAAAAATGTGTAGTATCTCTTGTCGAAGATAATATTTTGCTAGCTTCCACCCTGTAAGTCCCACAGGTGTTTTTCCCATTGTTTATTAAATTGTTCTAAATGCACTTTTGTTTTATGGAAATGGTTAGGCCTCCCCTACTAGCAGGCTTATGCTGCTGTGTAATTTACTCCAGGGAACATCTATAAGCGCTATTGCCAAAATAACTAAAACTATCCTAGGGATTTTACTGATACACAGTAATTGCTTATTGTATATTTATAGATAGTCTGATACATAGAATGGATTGTTTATGTAAACAAGTGCTAGAGAAAGTTTTTGTTGTTTTAAGACCTGGTCTTAATAACTTAATAAATGCAGTTGTACAAATATGTTGAAAATGTTTCCACCAGCTTGTGTTGTGCAACTGCTTCTACTACAAGATGAGTATTTCAAAGGTCCCACTGAAACCAGGGCCGTTATTTGTGCTAGGAAATACTGTCTGGAGTGAGGAAGGGTTGAGGGATGAATATCTTTTTTTAAAAAATAATAAAATAAAACCTTACACAGCCTGTGAAAGGAGACAGGCTTTCAGTCACAGCACCCACATCAGCCAAACTCTTGCAGAGACTGCTGCGGAGATCGGTGTGACTGTACTTGAGCAAATACAAAGGACTGCATCCTAGTTTAGCCTTTCACCCAAGGGGTGAAAGCTGCAAACTTGGATCTGTCACGGCTAATAGCGCACAGGTAGACACCAAACCAAGCCTGGCTCACATGGCACACAGGAAGTTCAGCTGTAGTAACTCGATTGTAAATCTTAGAGAGAGAGTCAAGTATGTGTGAACCGTGGCTGTTACTTCGAAGAATAAAGGCTGCCTCTTTCAAAGGCTTCTAGTTTTTATAGCTATACAAATGTTAACTATTATATAGGTCATATAAGTATGTATGTGCGCATATATATATGTGTTCATATTTTATTTTAAATACACTCATATCATAGGCACCCTGTCTTGTATATGTCACACTAAGTACTTTTTTGGCAGGTAACAGAAGTTATGGAAACAATTAAAATTCCTGTGCAACATTGGATTACTTATTTGTTTGGAAGAGTGGGTGGTGTTTGAGGAGGGGAAAAAGGCAGATCTGTACTTTAAAACCAAAATGTAAAAGCTTTCTGGAGTGTTTTTACCATAAGGTCTTTTTGTCAATTTGTGTTTTGACAGACAGGTCTGAGTATCAGGGATACAGTTCTGGGTTTTGTACTCTGGTATATCTTATTAGTAGATATTTAAGAAATGATAGAGCTGCAGTTGTTTTTTATGGCCAATAACCAACGGTGTCCATTTCAAGGCACTAAACAATGTATGAGAACCGTACTCTTAACTGCCCCGTAGTGCAAGAAGTTGTTAAAGTTTAGAAACTGATTGCTTTCTGCTCCAGCTTCATGTTATTTCCTAACTCCCTTTAATCTAGCGCCTGTCTGACAGAGAGCTTAAAAGTGGCAAAAGGCCCAACCAGTTTTTAAGAACTGATATAACAGCTAACGGTGAATATCTTGATCCAGAGAATCTGCAGCTGCGTTTTCCTACAGGTTACGTGACAGGTTGGTGTCATGATTTGCTTTGCAAACCTGTAAATGAGTTCGTGTTTGTCAGTCTTGTAGCTGTGGTTTCTTTCTCCACCCTGTTGTCATGAATAAACTTGAAAAATACTTAAGACGAGATTTCTCTGGACTCACCACATCTGATGATATCTTATTCACCTATGGTCTTTGTATATATGTGCTTCTAAAACAATTGGGAGGTGTGGTGTAATGTCCTTCCTTGGAGGGAGGAACACTGTTAGTAAAGATTACTAATTCTGTGAGAAGAGTCAACCACACAAAATGCTAATACTGTAGCTGGGAGGAGTCTGTGGCTTTGGTTCTCAACTCCCTTTGGGTTTTGCCAGTGACTTGGAGCAGAGAAGTGTTTGGCCAGTTATGATGAAACACTGAGAAGATTTTAATCTTCCTGACAACTACATGTCCCAATATACTAAAAGTTCAATGTCTTAACCACCTGACTTGCTACATGAAGTGATTACATGCAATTAATAAATATTTCAGATTGTTCTGCATGTGACTTACAAGCCTTAGTTGACTAATCAAATACATGATTTGGCAGTACTAAAGCTCGAGACATCGTTGCGTGAACTTTGTGTAAGAGTGGGTTCATTCAATAAAAAAATAAAAGGAGCATTTAAAGAGCCTTTTATTCCTGTCATAAAGATGCTTTGTGCTATTGCTGTTGTGTATTTGACAGAACGGTTGGGGATGGATGCTGCAGAAAGTTGTCTTGTATTTTGATTGTCTTCTATTTGAGACTTGCGTGATTTTTATCTTCAATGTCATGACATGACTGGTGAGTTACAATTTCTGTGTTTTGAATGGTGTTTTCCAGTGTAATTAGTATCTGTGTAATCTATAAATCAGTTACGCTATTCGTCTTGGTTGTTCTGAATATTACGTTTGGGGTTTTTTAGGAAATGTGATCTGATTTTGCATCCACTTAAGTCAAGGAGAAAGCCAGCCTCGGTAGGACTGCGCTCAGAGTTTTGAATATATGCTGGCAGCTAAAGTGAGCGCAACCACATCAGGCACAGGGCTGATTCTGCTGTGGTGCGGTACCATGATTTGCTGAACTGGCCTTTGAGGTTTTAATTTTAACTCTATGAAATAAAATAAAATGTTTTGTTTTGCAGTTGGGGTTGTTTGGTTTTGGGTTTTTTTACAGCTGAGCACAAATAGGTAGGTAATCTTAATTTAATTTGGAAGATACACTGTAACACATGACTCTCAAACACAGCACCAGTCACACAGTTACAGCAATTGTTGCACCATAGTTCCTATCTCAGTTTATTGTATCAAAGCAGCTCAACTTCTGTGAGTATGTGTGCTAATGGACTTTTATCATGTGTATGAGTAGTAGCAGACTAGATATTCTCCTGCATTAGTGACTGCAGTGGGAGATAATAGAGAAGTCTGTTCTTATTTAAAGCTATAGCAGAATGCACGAAGCGGCCTTCATTAATGCATAGTATAATAGCAATGAATGTCTTAGATTACATTGGATAGATTCCTTATGATAAACACATGACCAACTATTTTTAAATTGCCTATCAAATTCAATTTTCTGGTGTCCAAAAAAAAAAAAAAAAAGCAAAGCACCCAAGTATTTTAAAGTACATAAACTGGAACTAGGGAGAAAAGATGAAAAAGCTTCTAGCTTTTAGTAGGTTAATCGTGCTTTCAACATCTGGAACTGAGGGTTTTCTTAAATGCAGTTTTGAGATATGCAGTATTAATCTCAAAGTTTTGTGAGGGCACACAGAGCTTAGCCTGGGAGTCAGATACTCAGTTCTGGCATTAGTTTTTTGCATTGTTTCCACATTCTGGCACTCCACTCTGTTTCCTCGCCTCGCTGAGCACTGAAAGAGACATAAATTGACAGAACTAGATTTTTCTGACTGGGGCAAGGGAAGCAGCCTGAAAGATAAACTTTAACCTATCATCCTGTCAACAAATTTGCATTGTTACAGAAGCAAGAATTTATATACCATGGAGTCAAGAATAGTATGCAGGGACAATGTATTAAGATAAAGAAAGTGCATGTTTGAAGTTATATGTGTTTTTCAGCCTAAAAATAGGAGCTAAGCATCCTGCTATCTAATTTGCTTTTCCATAACTTTGGCATAAGAAAAATTTTCTCTGGCCTAAAGCAGGAAAGTCTTAACTACAACAAAAGTTGAACAAATTAATGGGAAAATTATGAAAGGATTTGGCCTGTCACTGTAGGTTTGGGATGGCTAACTTCTCTTAGCAGTCTATACGGTGTCTTCAGCTTGCCACTGTTCAGTTATGCAACCTTGGGAAATTTCTCTCCCACTGAATGCAGTCGTACTTTATTAAGGCTAATGGGAGTCATATGTTTGTGTCAGTGGGAAAGCGGACTCTTACAAATCTTTCTGGTAGATTTGGTGGAAACAGAGCTCACGTTCATTATGGCTGTGTTCTGGGCAGTTGGATGTCTCATTAGTGGGACCTTAATGATGTTCAGTGCCTTTCTTTATTGGACAAGAGGATGTGGTGAAAATATAAAATGAGTGACTTCTTGATCTTATTTCCTGTATTGTTGGATTAATTTCTGTCTGTTGTGTCCTTTCTCCCATCCCAGTGCTCAAATGTTATTACCTGTAACCTGGTGGATGTGATGCTGGGGTGCTCCAGTGATGTTGGGGATATTCCAGCACCGCTATTGGGCCGCTCTGCCTGAGCCCATGCCGTGGCTCCCCTCTCCCTGGAAACTTGCTGCAGCTCAGTAGCAACCATTGTATTTTCAATCCTTCTACAGTTGAAGGCAGGGAGCAGATTGTAAACATTGATCAGGTAGGAGCCAAATTTTAGCTGTGGGACTGTCTATATAGTATCTTTATAGCGATGGCTACATGCAGAGAGAGGAAACGTGGTTTTGCACAGATCTGTAGGGAAGGGCCCGCGGGCGGTGATGGGCAAGAGCCACACCACCGCTTCGCTGAGCAGATGTTCCTGCAAACCGCCTGCTAACAAAAACAAAACCCCATCTCCCCACCGAGTCCCGGGGCAGGCTGGCCCCTGGTGAAGCCGAGCCCTCGGCCAACATCCTGCGATGCACGGTGGGAATTCGCTTCCCCTCAGGAAACCATGGCTTTCGTTTTATCTCACCGAGTCGAGAGAACAATAGGTTGCTAGAGCATTAGAAGAACGTGGGCTGTGACAGACCCCCTCGTTAATTCATTGTGCAGGCGAAGCTAAAAGGAGAGGTTGGTCACCCTCATAGCTAATTTGCCTGCCGTGCATGGGGGCCTGGGCTGGTGGTGGGTGGAAGGTGAGGGTGGCTGTGAGGGAGCATGGAGGGCTTCCCTCTGTGAAAGGGAAGGAAATAAACATAGAAACAGAGTGTTGGCAAAGTAAGTTTTGTTTGTTTGCGTTTGTTTTTTCCTTCCTGGCACAGAATCTGTCTTCATTCTTCAGCTTTTAAGGCAAAACTATTACATCATTGATTTTTGTCACTGTGACGGTAAGAGTGGCTGGAAATGGCTGACCTGTCGGTGAAGCGTCCAGTCACAAGCAAAAAGGTGCTGGCCTCCCCGGTTCTATGTGGAACAGGACAGGCAGGCTTTCACCTCCCATGCAGAGTCCGCAGACATGATTTTATCTTGAATGCAGCCTTTGGAGCCGGTGTCCTTCCTGAGACTGTGCACATCTGTAAGCAATTAGATAAATTATGCCATTGATATCTCAGAAATTAAAGTCAAAACTTGCTGCACTAGGAATTTATTTCAGAGGAGTAAGGATATAGGGGAATGCTTTAATCTACAAACAAGGTATGCTCCAGCTATAGGTGCCATTAGTCTTAAAGATGCACTTTTATTAGAAGCACTCTTATTTCAACGTTGGTAAAATACGTAAGAGCTGCAGAGTGGATATGCATTTTGAGGAAAGTCAGATGGGACACAGTATTCAGATGTTTGCCAGTAGCTCCTACTTTGTAAAACAGAAATGAGTTTCTTAGTCTCTCAGCTTTCACTTTCACACATACTCTTAGCAATAAAAAAAAAGAAACTAGCCCTCCTGATGACATTTCAGACTGTCTTGGGTAGAATTTTCCTGCCTCCATGGCTGGAGGAGGAGCCCGTCCAGTACATGAGTTATTTGTAGATCAGCTGATCTTTCCATGATGAGAAATAACAAAGTGATGAAACTAGTTTTCTCTTCTGGACTGGTGTACCTGTCACATGCTGAGGATTATATGTATATTTTTTTTGTGGTTTTCTCAAAATATGTAATGATGAAGAATTGTGGCATTCCCTTTCTGGGCAGTTGTCTCCTCATTATGTAAATATATTCCCCAGTGCCCTGACTGGAAGCCTGCTGGAAGCCTCCCAGTCAGTGCCTTCACTCTGCAGCACTTGGGTTGTGTCCAAGGGTCCGTACCGGAGATTTTGCCATCAGTTTGATGGGGCAAAACGGGTTCTCCACGCGGGAAGAAATATTTAATAGTGATGATGTGCACCTTTTTTTTTTTTTAATCAGTTGAGGAAAAACAAGCGATGGCAGCAGCTGTGCCATGTGAGTGAGTGTGTCATGAGCCTGCTGGGCAAGGCATAGTGAAGGGCATTATTCCGCTGGGAGGTTGGCACTGGCCATGGCCCTCCAGAGTTGCCACAAAGGATTTTCTGTTCGACATCTAATGCAACAAGCACATTCATATGTTTGCAGAGGGTTTCCATGGAAACCGTGTAAACTATGATGCTAGCAGACAGAGGCAAAGGTTATACTATTGTAGAGGCCCTTTTGTGTTCTCTTTAAATGTTTCAGAACAGCTATATTTCTTAACTAATACTCTGAGCCTATGTCACAATTTGTTCAGATTTTTGGTTTGGCCTTTTTTTTTTTTACATAGAATCACTTGAATGTCATGATCATATCACATATTCTATGATTCTATGAATTGATTTATCTTTTTGTTAGTGATAATGATGCAATTAGAAATGGAAGAACAAGGCACGAAAGAGAAAAATTCAAGCTATTCTGTCTGTACTAGTACAATTCCTAATTCTGTTGCGTGCTGTTATTGCTCAGGTAGAACTAACTGTTTCAGGTCATCATTCACTGGCACTTGGGGAATTTTGAATGCTCTTCTCTCAAAAGTATGAACCGATGCTATTTATAGATACTAGTTTTAACATTCGATAGCCTTAGTATGCTTTGAGAGTTGGTGCTGGTTTAAAATTTACACTACAAATTTAAATTTCCAAACATATCTATTGCTTTGTTCATGTTTCAGGAAGTACTACCACCATGAGCACAAACACGACTTATTATTAAAAGAAGGAGAAATATTGGTTCTTCTGTGTGATTATTCGAGTTCCCATTTGACTGTCCATCTTTGCAAAATTATGCTTCTTCATAAGTTTAGCTTAATTATCATGGGACGCTTTTTTAAATGATTGGACTCAGTTCTGCGTTCATGTCTGGGCTCATGCTGCATGTCAGCGGGAGGTCCAGGTCCCTGCTTGTTGTTCACCTGCTGCTCTAGGAAAATGAGTTCTTACCTGACCACACTGTGCACATATTCACTCCTGCCACTTAACTTTTGAACCTACTGGTTACTTTCAGTCAAATTTGGTACAAAGGTAAAAAAAAAATTTCTCTTGCGCATTACAAGAAGTTGATATCTGGTTAGAAGAGAAAGATGTAGGGTTTCGATGCTGAGGTTGAGAGATGTAAAAGCTGCTCGTTCTATCTGATCATAGGGCAATAACAAAAAAAAAGTCTAGTATAAAGGTACATAACTAATTGAACTTGTGATCAAATTTACACAACCAAGAGACAATTTAAATTTTCAATTTTAAAGTGTTTTATACTTTGCTGCAAAAAGTACAAAGACCTCTTAGGTGTGTAAGATGTTCCCATCTAATATAGACAAGTAACCTAGAGGCATTAATTGTGTTTCCAAACAACGTAGTTTTCAAAGCATTCACAGTTGTGCTGTCACAATACACAAAACAACACTTAGTAATTACTTTTTGTGTACGTCCCCTACAAGGATGAAACAGCTGACTTGGAGTACCTATTGTTGTGGGCAATAGTTTCTAATACGGAATGAGAAGGTGAAATGCACTGTTAGCTCAGGATCACTCTTGACTGATTTTTGGGCAGCTAGACTTGCCCATAACCTGCTGCACCATGCCAGGAGGGGCCAGGAAGGGATGGATTTGTTTGTTTACTTACTTATCTTTCTCTGTCTCATGTTTTGATGTTTAGATATCAGTTGTATAATTATTAAAAGCTTTGTATCCAGTGCCTCATTAATGTGACAGTTAAAAATAACTTCAAAAAAATAAACCAGTTGGAATAGCTGCATCCATTTTAGTCTTCTAGAAACCACTAGTCTTCTAGTCCAGTATCACCCGATTACAAACAACACTTTGAATATAACATGAAAATGAACACAGGATAGACATAACAAAAATCTATCTTAAAGTTTCATATAGCATAATTTTATAATTGCACTCTGTGAGGGACAGGGTTGTGCACCAGGTGGGAGTGTTTTTCATTATGAGTTCCAGCTTTCTGAATTTGAAGCCAGGCAGAAATCAAAATCCCATAGCAATTTGCCAGAGAATTAAAAAGAACAAAACAAAAAACCCACAGCAACCCATGAATGACATCTTAAATGCTTGTTCCAATGCATACTGGAAGCATCACTCAATAATTAATATTAAAAAAATAGAGATCCAGCTATCTCCCTGCCCAAAATAATGCAATAAATTAGCAAGTTAGAACAATGCATCTTTTAAAAAAAAAAAAAAAGTCTAAATACTGCCCAACTCTAAAAGCAGCATCCACTGCTACCCCTCCAGAAACCTTTGAGACCAGATTCCTTTTTTCCTTTTTGGATTAGGAAATGAGTTCCAAAAAAAGATGCGGTTCATTCGCATCCCTGCTGTGGCTAATGCAGAGCTCTGGCCGCCCCGAGTCAGTGTCATCCTCCGCAGCGTTCCAGCACGTCTGTGGAAACTGTCGTGAATGAGCCTTTGGCAGGCATCTAATCACCTATTGTTATCATCACTTTATTAATCAAGTTTTGTGGTATTTTTTTGGCATGTTCTTACACTAATAGAGAGATCTTTAATTCTTTGTAAAGTGTTAGGTTTTTACAGATGTTTAAAAAAAAACCCAGACCACCCAATGCAGAAGTGAACAAGATAACTGAAAGCCATAGAAAAGATGTGATTTTACTTTCAGTCCTCAAGCAGGTGTAATCTGTATAGCCTCAGACTTTTTTTATATAGTCAGTAATTTTTCTATGGTATAAATGGAAATACCATGTTTACCTAGGATGATTTCCATGAGTTATTCAAATATTCAAAAATAAGCATCACCAAAGCTCAGAACACGATGTCATTTTTTACAGCAATTGTTATTTTATTTTTCAATTGGTTGCTTTTGATTCATAGTGATATAATTGAGAGAAAAATTGCCCCCACATCTCTCTGCACTTGGACTCTGAATTCCAGCCCGTAGGTAACATGTGATGCTTGCATTCAGTGTAAACATAACCAGATTTGATTGCAAACAGGCAAAGACCATTTTCAGGCCAGGTTTACAAATGAGCTTTGGAAATTCAAATCAAACAACTTTTATGTTATTTTATGAGTTTTTGTTGTAATACATTATATTGAAATAGTTTTATCTAAGGGACAGATCCATCTAATATATTTGTTTGTTTCAGAATATTCTTGAAATTACAAACAAAAAAACAGAAGTCAAAACTAGAGGAATTATTTGGGGAAGGAGCTGAGGGAGAGTCGTTCGTGCTGCACGCAGGACTGATCAAAGGCTGCGCTTGTCTTCCAAACTATAACCCAGGTCTTCGCAACCAGGCTTCTGAGTTGTGGGTGCTGCAACTCATTCAAGTGCCTGGTTTGTTTCTCCTCTAAGAGAAACCATGAAGAAGCTTTTTTTCAGTTGCATGACCATGCTTTAGTAGAATGTGTCTCCTGAGGCCGTCTGTGGTGGATGGTGTGCATTTGTGCCACCTTGGCTACTAGGAAATTCTGTCCCTGGTATATTGGACCGACTCGTCTTTAGACGTGAAAATCTGCCAGTTTTATTCACGCTTCGTGCAACTGCTTAGGACAAAAGAGAGGATCGTTTAAATCTCGGGAAGTGTTCAATGTCAGGCTAGTTTTGCATTCTAGAAACAACCATCGCAGATGTTCACGATTCCCTAGGATTTTGTGTAGCATGCCAGGATGCATCCATGCTCTGTGACACTGGAGTAGTCTGTTGTGGAGTGTCTTTTATTTTATCTAGACTTGCAGTGCTTACGAGTGACGATGGAGAAGGAGAATTATGGGATAAAAGTAGATAATTGCTTGCTTGCACTGGAAAATAACAGTAACCTAATTATGAAATATTTCTATATTCTGCTTTTGACTTTTAAAAAGCTGCTGTTTCTACTGTGCTTAATGCTGACTCACCATACCCTTCACTGTGTGTCCTACCAAAGCTCTTGTTAGTAAATCTTCAGCACTTGGTCAGGCGTGTGCTGGCTACTGCTCTGGGCACATCTGCTTCTCTGTTCAGTGCTGTGGTTAAGGCCAAAATGACCCTCTGACTTCAGAGTGGCTTGCTTGAAATTCAGTGGAGCAATTTTCCATTCCTGAAGGTGTAGAAGACCTTTGGCTTTCTGAATTCAGCTTGCTTTTCTAGTACCATGAGCAAAAAGTGGCAGAGACGAGAAGCAGGTCAAATGCAGGCCAAGTAAATTGAGATTAATGTACATCTTTATGTAGGTTTTTCTTTGACTGCAAATGAAACTTTTTGTCTTTACTAGCTAGGTAGCTGATTGGGTTTTTTAATTATTTTGAAGCAAGCTGAAAACAGTATTAGCAATGTGAGTAAACACAGAAAAAGTATTGCTGTACCATCGTAAATCCTAGGGATTTCCCTGGAAAGGATAATTAAAGCAACATGCTTTGAACACAGTTAGTTGAGTACCTGCCTTTTAAACTTTCAAGGAGGACCTGGCTGCCCCCTGCACTTCCATGTGGCCCTTCTCTGCTCCGTACTTTCCCCTGCCCTCCTCCTACCAATTATTTCTAACCCTGATCTCTTTGTATATCCAGTTGAGACCCTAGTTTCATGGAGAGGTGTGCCAGCACAGCTAGGGATGGCGTTTTGAGAGGTGGGGAGCTAGAACACGTGAGTTGGGAGGGGCAGGGTTGCCTCAAGCCAGCCAGGAAAACGTGAAAAACTGTAGCATAAGGTGTGCTTGACTTAAGTCCTCTAAAGATGATGATTTTGTATGTATTAGGCATGTGACCATAACCTCAATCAAATTCTGCATGTTTGTTAACTTTTTTCACGTTATGTTTTAACATACGTTAACATTTATGTTTGCGAATGGACCAAGGAGGGGAAAAATTGTCCCACAGGTTAAGGCAAAACTAATTCCAGTAATGGAGGAAAAAAGCAAGATCCTTTGGAAACTGAATGAGATAAGATGAGAAAAAGACACTGTCGGCATGATTTGGGAATAGTGATTTACAGCTGATATAAGCTGTTAAAGTCCTACCAACAGAACCTTCCTTCTACAATTGCTTTTTTGGAGCATTTACTACAGTAAGCAAGTAGCTCTCTTCTTGAGATGCCTAGGGGGTTTTTCCATGCTTCTCATGGCCAGTGATAATGTGCCTGGTGCACAGTCAGACCTGGCATAATTTGTCTCACACTTTCATTGATCCCTAAAATTACTATTTTTAAATTACAATTAAAAACCTCAATACAACCATAATGTTCCCACTATGCCTGTACTTCATATGTGAAATCAGTATATGCAATTGTGTTGTTTTATCTAAAACATTCTTAGTTTTTGACTATAACTATCATAAATCAGCTTTTTCAAAATGCTCTTGTTTTCTGTTTGATGTGAGAATGTATGGACAGGTCAGTAAAATGTTAAAATTCCTTTTTTGAAAAGCTAGCCAATTTATTTTGACATGGTCAAGCTGATATTTGTGTATTAATGTGACTTGTCTTATTGCTCCTTATTTAAAATTTATAGTAGAGTGATTCAGAGATCCCAAGATGAACTGGGGGGAATCGTGCAGGGTGTGGTGCATAATATCAATGAAGATACAATTTGTCCTGAAGACTTTATGATTGAAGGCCTGGCACAATTTCATCTTTTCTTCAAGTCTCCAGTTACAAATGTCCCCACAGAGATTAGCTGTTGGCTGGGTTCCCATTCCTCACTTACGAGTTATGGAGGCTGTTGAGCTGCAATTCTATATGGTCAGTGCGTGGTGGTGGTCTTAAATGAGGTCTTCACTGAGCTGTTGGTGATGGTAAAGGTCAGGATTTGATGTGAAGCGGAGGAACTCCAGGGGTTTGGGCTATTAAAAGGCCTGGCTGCATGCTGCCATACACGAGATCGGTTGCTCGTGTAAACATTTGTAAAATCCAGCAGTTGCCTCGTGTCGATCATCTGGGTTGCCCACCATCGCAGCCTATGACCCTTCAGCAAAACCCAGGAGGCAGCTGCTCTGGCCATGACATTTCTCAGGATAGTCAAACTGCCATAAATCTAGAAGGCTTTTGATGTGCCCTGGGATCAATAAGAGTTTTCCCTGCTATTTAATGTCACACGTTGTACCAATGACCGAGGAGGGCTCTTGCAGATTGCCAGGAGTAGCCCTTGTTACTCCAAATAGTGTTTTCCAGGTTGGTGTAATCAATGGGATTTTTAAAATAATTATTTACATAACAAACTTGGTGATTCTACTCCGTAACTCTTTGTACATCTGCATAAAGAGTGAAATTCTTTCCCCCTGCATCTGTGCAGTTCAGAGGAAGCCTAAGAAAAAAGTCACCAGAGGAAGTTGGAGGCTTCGCATTGCAAGAGAGAGGAAGAGTGTTGCAAAATGTAAAAGGTTTTGACTGCAATCGGCTTTTACAGTTACACGGTTTTTCTCACAGATTAGTTCTTAGTTTATGTTGTAAAGGAACCCAGGTTTCATCTTTTTTGAAGGATTTAGGGAGATTTTTTCAGCCATTGCTTGTGTATGTGTGGGGGTTTTGTGTTTGCATACTTTCGCAGCTTAATACAGATAAGTACTAACAGAACGTAATCTTTTAATTTAGCTCTCTGTTGTCTACTGACTCGTGAAATATTTTAGGTAACTTAGCCTCAAGTGATTATGCAGATAAGCAGAGATAAGTCTTCTTTTAGAAAAAAAAAACCACCAAAAAACCAACACACACACCAAAAAAATTTATTGTCCTAAAGTTGCAGTATTTTGGAAAATACTACCTTACCTTTTCATTACCAACATCTCAGATATCTCTGAAACTAGATGAATTCAAAATATTGTCCTTCCCACAGGCACACCTTGTGTTCTACTCTGTCTCTTTGTAGCATGAACAGGAGCTGGGTCATGAGAACCAGAAGTTGAAGCTGCATTGGTGCTGCAGCATTTGTGGTCATCAGCATCCTTAAAACCAAAAAAGAGAAGCAGTTATTCCTATTGAAAACTGGTATTTATGTCTTCATTTCTGGTTTTAAAATAAAACTGAAATATGCATTTAGGGTTAAGGCTCCCTGACGTTATTTTGAGGGGTTCCCTGACTTAAGTAAGCTCAAACACAAATAATCTGATTTTTGCTCTGCAAGTGTAGTTTACTTGTGTCCTGTATTGATAGTAACTCTGCAGGGTATCAGTTATTGCCAGGAATGGATAAAGACAGGACATTAATACCTAGTAAGTGCTGAAATCACTGACGGATTCTTTGAAATATGTAAATATTGACTAATAATATTTATGGGTTTTGTTCTAAGCATCCAGACGGGTTTGACATGGGTGGGTAAATGCCGTCATCTGTAAAAGAGGGGTAACAAAACCAGGTCAGCAAGAACCGCAATGCCCTGCCAGTCTGGGAGAGCCCACCAGGGCTGTGCTGACCCACGAGCAGGCTCTGCGGAGCCGGCTGTGCTTTCAGGGAGCTGCTCCAGAGGGCCCGGACCTTCCTGTGTCCCATGGCCTGCTGGCACACCGGAATTACACACGTGTTCACGTGCTCTCATCGTCTAGAACTACTGTTTAGGGATGACTTTTAATAGGTATGTTCTTAAAGTGATTAAATTTGGATGCATGGTTTATTCTCTATAACGTCTAAGCTTTGAGGTGGTGTTGGGAAAGAGCCACTGCTTTTATCTTCATTTGGATTTGCCAAAAGAAACCGCTTCCAGAGCAGACTCGATTGAATTCTTGCAGGTCAAGCATTCCTGCTGCCCGTGAGCTGGCTGAAGGTGGTCAGGAGCAAATGCTGCGCCAGAGCAGTGGCACTGCTGCCATCGCTGTCCTGGCTGGCTCCTCTGCCAGAGGTCTTCTGCAGTCAGATCCTTCTTCGTAGAAGTCCTAAACACTGTAGAGGAATAATACAGCTTCAGAAAGCTTGGGGCTTGAAAGTCTGCAGTAATTCATGCTGCTCTGGTCCTTACCAAACCCTCTGGAGCAGTGGAGGTGGGAGGGGGTTTCCTCTGAGCGGCAGGTGAATTTTTACCCTGGAGCAAAGTGGGAATGAGCAGAAGAATGTTAAAGGGGGAGAAGAAACTTCATTTCCGTTGTTGTCATTAAGTGCATCTGTGCTTTGTGTGAGAGCAGCTTTTTTTGCATATGCCATAGGGAGAGGTTTTCTTTTCCCTGGCAGCTCCTGTACGTCTCCTTAGCTTTCAGCTACAGTGAGGACACTCTCTTCCCACAGCAGTCTTGCCTTTGGATAGAAACAGGTTATTTAAGTTCAGTGTTCAGACATTTTTGAGTGATCTCATGTCCTGTGTGTGAAATTTTAATTTTATGCTGCTATAGAAAAACAGCTTAAACCAAGAGAAACTTATGTTCTCATCGTAGAGCTCACTTTTACTGTGCTTTTTCATGAACTTCAGTATAACATAAAAGATGAAAGAAAAACAGAGGAGAAGTGGGTGTGAGGTAGGACTGACACGCTTTTCAAGTTTAGTAAGTACAAAAGCTATTTACGGTTACCAAATAATTTAATTTATTAGCTGTTCTGGTGTTTGTACTCAATTTAAGGAAGTGATTTTTTTTTTTTTTTTAATTGCCTTGGAAATGGTCCCCATCCATGGGCTTCATACCATTTCATAGAACCACTCACCCTGTGTACCTGAGCAGACATGACAACTATCGGCACTCCAAAGTGCAGCTTAGTTTTATTTCAAAATATATATGTACACTTACATATGTAAATAAAACTTACATCTGAGAAAAATATAACTGGGCTTTAAAACTGTTTCTGGTAAATTGCAGTGAATCAGGTACTTGTTAAAAATAACAAATAAATAAAAGGAGGAAATATAACTACCACAAAGAAAATTTTCTTATAAAGGAACAAGTTTAGGGAAAGAGAAAAAACAAACCAATGTGATATCTGTGGATGACTGACCTCCTTCTCTTAAAGCAATGTTTTAGTGACACAATCTATTGTGTCTCTTTTTAAAGTTACAAATTAATAGTTTATATTTTCTTCTATCGTACTGTTACAGAAAACTGGTGTGGTAAACTGTGTCCGGCAGTAAAAGAGGATTTATAGTGAATAATCAATGTGTGACATGAATCCCCCATTTCCACTCTGACATCTCAGTGCTTCCGTGTTTCTCGTAGCGCAGCCACCCCCTTCCTGGGGCGATGCAGCAATACCTGTGCCCATCACTTCACCAACAAACTCTGAATTCCTCCTCTGGTAACTTCTCTGTAAGCAGTTTGCTTGTGTGACTGGGTTCTGACTTGAATCCTTTATGTAAAGAACAGTATAATCTCAAAGTGTTCTTAGTGTCTGCACAACCTTAACAATTTGCTAATAAAAGAAGAAAACATTATTTTATGGAGTGAAGCAAGGAAGCCTCTACGCTGCAGAGTACTTAAAGGTCATGCAATGCAGCGATGGAAACAGCCCGGTTACATACAGCCTTTCCTCAGCACAGGGGGTTCGATACTGGGTAAGATGGACCTTGGATCTGAACTAGAGGTTGTCCTTTTGAGACAGGTTTTGTCTTCTATCATCCTGTCACTGGATGGTGGTGACTGGATAACTCGCTCATTAAGAGTTCTCTCCGTCATTAAAAACTGTTCACGCAGCACTGAAGGAATACCAAAATGTGAATGATTGAAGTAGTTGGGGTCTACAGGGTTAAGCATAGAAGCTCATTTATGAGACTTAACACATGCAAGTAGCATTTACGGCCATGTGGTAGAGCATATTGGATACATCAAACCATCATTCTAGGCTTGAGTTCTTCCCCCCCCCCGCCCCTCCACTGCTTGTGCTGCAAAATGTTGGCAAGCTGGCCTGCAAATGTGGAGGTGCAGACTGCACCTGCTACAGGCTGGCTGCATTATGAGGAGCCTTCCCTAACAGAGAAAAAAATGTCACGTCTTCAGTCAAAGGTAGAGGAATAGCCCTCGTGTTTTGGGTGGCTGTCTGCAACCTGCTATGTTATCTTACTTTTTGACAGTAAAGAGCAGCTGGCTCAGTTCCATTTTACACTGAGTAAAGTGTAATTTGCACAGCTTGAATATTTACGTTGACTTTAATATTGCACAATATAATTGGGCAAAAATAATGCTTTAGATTTAACACAGTAACACAAAAACAAGGTTCAAATACACCCAAGTTCTTATTTCATAGGAAAAATATATACTGCCGCCACATAGTCTCTTTAATGTGGTATCTGAAAGGAGGTGATGATTATTTCATTAGCTTACTCTGTTTAAAGCAGGACTTAAATGAAATATGCAGCTCTGGATTAGAATATTTGATTTGTAACCAGTTTGGGCTGTAGTATGACAAATTGTTTATGCCTGCATCGCTACTGGAAGAAGCAGTAATAGACACCCCCATATCATCACCATTTTCGTTTCAGAATAAAGATTTGTGTAAATATGCGGTTAACTGGCTGGGTGAACTGATACAGCCAAAAATAAATCCATTTTAAAAACCCAAAAGTTAAAACAAAAACTTAAACTCGTCCCAAGAGTAGTTTCTCCTACCCATTCCACCATATGACCTTACAAACATCTGCTGGCATGAATCTGGAGAGGTTATACAGGGAGAAAGACTGAATGGCTAGGAAGGTTGGGAGAAGGTGTGACTGCTTTATTTTTTTTTAATGCAAACACTACCTTGTGTCAATTTAAGGGTGTAGTTTGACAGCTTGACTTGAGCACTTGTGTACAGAATCACTGTATATTAGTAAAATCAGTTAATATAATTTTAAACAAATGCTACCTATCTAGTGTAGCATAAGTATTTTCAGTTCCACAAATTGCATTTAGAAAATGCTAACATCTGAATGTACGCCTTACTTATCTTACCAGTGTGTAAGGTGAAACTGATAAATGAAACCCAAACCTCTTGTAATGTTAAAAAAAAAAAAAAATCTGTCAACAAATTGTCAGATATTTATGGTATTTCACGGCCTGATCAGGAGAATAAAAAAAGATTTTAATTTTGAGGTGTTTAGCCATTTTTTTTTAATTCCCTAGAACAGATGCAATTATTCAATTCTGTGTCATTACTAACATTTATAGGAGGGAGGATGAACAGCTGACTTTCTAATGCCAGAAGACAGTGAAGGTGACCCTCTCCTCAGTCCATATTTTCCTGCCCCTCTTAACCATTCCCTCATATTCCTTAAGCGTGTTTCTTTCTGCCAGCTTACTTACGTAGCTAAAGCCCAGGCTTTGATTCAGACTGGAACCTGCCTGTTTCATAGGGAGGCTGGAACCGAGATCAAGAGACACCCGGTTTGCTTCCAACAAGTCTCCTGGCAGACAAGATACTGGAGGAGGGGAAGAAAGACCAGACTGTTCCTTAAAAACAAGCAGGCGAGAAATAGCAAGAGCAGAAAAACACAATGTGCTCCTTAAAAAAGAAATGCTCAGATGCAGTATAGTCTAGCTCAAATGCCCAGACCTGAAATCAGTCGTACAGGTTAACGATGCGGTGCGCACACTGCTGGTTTGCAGTGCTGGAAACTCTCAAACAGATGGATTGCACTGTGTAGAGAAAATGAGGATGTCTGAAACCAGCCATAAAAAATCAGCATGAAAGGTAAGTTAAAGATTTTTTGCTAGGTGATCTTATGATTCAATTCCTTTCTGTTGCTCTGTCTTTCTCTTATGGTGGTATTTATTTTTATATGCATTCAGTACGTTATGAAAGGTGTAAATATATTAAGTCAGTGCTTTCTGGGGTGTTCTTTGGCAAGACAAATTTTCCTTGCATTTGGTCTCATGCTCCTTTTTTTTTTCTTTTATTTTTTCCTTCAGTCCTCCTTGTTTCTCTGACCTCATTATTATTTTTGAGCTGCTTTTGTGATTTGACATTGCAGTTATTCCAACAAAAGCAGCACAGCATGTTACTTAGACTTTACAAAGTGTCAGATGGGGATGCTCAGGACTTAATGTCGCAGCCTAAAAGCAACAGTTCCAACTTCCTGGAATAAATTGGAAGCTTTTGTTAAATAAAGCTTACTTCTAAGTATAGAGATGCATATCCTCCTGACAGAGGTGGAATGTTCTACTTTCTCTCTGTAGCCCAGTTACGGGTATAAAATACAGAACAGAATATGGAGACCAAACTCATGAGCTATATAAGGATCAAAGCACCGGAGGACACGACCTGTTTTCTTTTGTAGCAGTATCAGAGCTCACTTCAGCACCAACCAGGAGGGCATAACTAGACAGGGGGAAGCCAGTCAGATTAACAAGTTACTCTGCAGCAAGACCTTTTCAGCTTCTTTGTTTCACAGGTCCCTAAAAGTGTTTTCAGCAGAGATTGGGATTCTGTAGAAAAAAAACATTATACATGCTCACTGGTTTTTCTTAGTTTCTTTTGCCTCCTGTTGGAGTAGTTGAACCACAGGCAGGAAAACTGCTCTTCTGTATACTTGGAATCTTTTTGGCATAACAGCATATGCATGTTGGGCCAAAACATGGGCTAAAATGTGTGTCTCAACTGAGCAAGAGTGATGGCTCTCACCAGGACAAAATCAGGTCCTAGTTTAGGTTTGATTTTTCTGTGTACGTTCATCCTTTCTGACCAGTCTAGATTTAGTGCCTGGTTGCTGTAGGGACGTTGAATCTCTCGTTTCTACCTGTGCCTCATTCTCTGTAACCACAGATCTCCCCAATGCAAGCAGTAAGGCATGCATAAGAAACATGCGCTAGTACCACTCAGGAAGATGATAGCTCACTTTCTGTAATTCATGAACATTGTTGAAAGGGGTGGAAGCCAAAAGTAGTTGTGCAGCAAAGCTGATTTTTCTTTTAGGCAAAAGAATCTCACCCCAAAAAAAGGGGAAGTAGAATCCTCTATCACAATTCATAGCTTTTGAGATCTGGATTTTCTGTGAATACTTATTCTATGTTGTTGCCAGTCCCGTGCTGAGAAGGAGGTACAGATTTTTAGATCCTCAAAAGCTGAGCGCATTTTTAACAAGTGTCTCTTTTTAAAATAAAATCAGTGCAAGATGCAAATAAATAATAAAAGAATGGCTGATTTGTTTGAAATTTTTCCAGCTGAACAGTAGGGGTTATATGAATGTCAGCCTGGGCCCAACAGAGCGGGCATTGAACCAGACCTAATAAGAACAACCGGACCCAATACCCATATTATGTTCAATAACGGAGGGGGTTTTGTAGTACAAGGACTTTAATGTTGTAATTTTAATGGCTAGAGGTAACAAACCAGCCTGAAAGGAAAGAGGAAAAAATGAAGTCCAAAGCAATTAGAAAAATCTCTTTTGTGGATTTTAGGTATTGCCAGTCACATTTGTGTCTTTTTACAGATGAATGGGCTTTTCTGTCACTGTAAGAATGAATTGTAAAGTAACGGACTTGAACTAATTATATCCTGTAAACCTATAATAATAACAATGGAAGTTTTTTGAAGTTCAGACGTGCATGTAGTTGGTCCAACCACCCGAGTGGATCAGCAGCTGAGCAACAATTTGCCACTCGGGGTTCACAGGATTCAGGAGCGTTTTAGGAAAAACAGTTGAATAAGGCATCTCCTGGGAAGAAGTAACTGAAGAGCGGGAGTCACAGCTGGTTGCAGATTCAAGCAGTGTTCTTGCCATCTGCATTTCTAGACTGCTTTCAGTTACCAGCAGGTGCTGGAAGGTGTCTGTTCTGACTTGGAGGTGTTTACCCCAACGCAGATGGAGAACAGTGTAGGTTGAGAAGTCTGATGTTAAGCTCCTCATAGCTTGTGGCATTTGGAGAGTGAGCTCATGGTCTTGTGTCTTCTCATGATGCTTTTTTCTTTTGCTTCTTAAGCCGTGCCATTTGGGGGTGGGGGGAGACATAATACATGGTTACATTTATAAGGATATCTCTTCTAACCTGAACAGAGGGATGCTGAGCTGTGATCGTATTCCTAAATGCTGTCCCAAGAGGTTTATCCCTCTGCTTCAGTGTTCCCAGTAGGAAGAGACAATAATTCATTCTTTAGAAAAACTTGAGCTTCTTTTATACCTCTACTAGATTTTTCCCAAACCCCCACTTCCTTGAAGCAAGCCCCTGTTCTTCTCACCAGCATCCCCAAACTGATCGCACGTAGCAGGCTTCCCAGTGGTCAGTCAGCAAATGCAAAACTCACCGGTGTGCTTCCACAGCCTCCGTAACGAAGCCGTCAAGTGTTCACGGAGCTTGGATGTGAATTATACATCCCAGAATGTGGTATATTCATCCAGCATGCCAGGTACCTCCTGGGAGCTCTGGGTGTGCAGCTGGATAATGCTGCATCAAGAACATGTTTTCTCCCTCAACCCCCCCTCCCCCCCCCAAAAAAAAACCCCAACCAACCTGTAGTGATTGTTTTTAGGAGGGTGTTAGTTGTATTTCATCTGAATCCCAAATTTTATCACAATCTGTAATATACACAAAAATCATAGATTTGGTTTTCTTGTACCTTATCTGCTAATGCTTTCCCAGTCTGTAGGTGATAGCTGTCTTGTTTTCTGTCTGGGATTTCATATTTGGTAGCAGGGCTGCAGTGCCCCAGGATTTCATCCTCGTGCTGTCCCTTGCAGCGTGCCAGCAAAACCGCTTGGGCGTCAGTGTGGGAAACTGGCTGAAAACCAGTTTGCATCCTCCTGCCAGGCCGGTTCGTGGTGTGGCTGCACAGCAGAGGGTGCAGCACAAGGACCGAAAGGGCTTGTCGCAGGTAGGAGGAGGGCTTGGGTTGCTGAAGCTGGTTTTAACAGGGATCTCCCCAAATGTTTCACCTGGAAAATATGTGAGGATATAGTTGGAAGAGTTCAGGTGCTCCATGTCAGTTCACTGTTCACAGAATATCCCAAACAGTAGTTGCACTGACCCAAATGAGGGATGGGTGAACTGTGCCACGGAGCAAGGACGCTTTAAACCACTGATACCGTAATGTCAAACCACACTGTTTAATATTGCTTGACAACTCTCATTCCTTCATGTTTGGCTTTTTTTCCTCTGAAGAGGTGAATTATTTACATACCAAATACATTTGCATGCAAGTATTTTTTTTATTAAATATATTATTGAATGTAGGTATTTGCATGTTAAAATGTATTTTCATAATACACTATCTCTTACTACACATCTTGCTTCTCTTTGTTCTTCGAACCTGAGAAAACATCCCTCTTCAGTACCTGTTTGAGGAGTGGTGCTCCTGAGTGTGCTTCTGAGCCTGATTCTTTGTATGAAAATCGAGGTGTCTACATTGCTGCTTTTGATCCAGTCTGTTTGTGTTTACAAATGCTTATCAGGTTTCTTAAATGAAGTTTTAAGTGTAGCTTTCTACCAAGACATGAAAGTTTTTGGGGTTTTTTCCTAATGTAATGAGCTTCACTGTTTTTCTAACGTAATAAGCTTCATTGAGAATCTTTGTGTACAATTGCACACAAGAGGAGAAAAGCTAAAACTCAGCTATTTGCTGTGGATGCAGCCGCAGTCCTGTGCAACCCAACATAAGATCTTTTCTGCAGTTCCCTCGGTGTCTCTGAGTTCCTCCTGAAAGCGCAGGCACCAGCCGGTGCTCTGCAGAGATCCCCTGGCAATCTTTGAGCGGCCCGGCGCCTCGTCTTTGAGCTGGGGTTATGAGATGCTTCGGAAATGCTGTAATTAAGGAATGTCTTCGTTCGAGTTGGGAGATGAGCTCTGAGCGGATGTTAAACAGAGGCCTTGTCTTCTGGGTGTGTTTGGTTGAACGTGTCAGGAAGGAGAGCTATATAAAAACCATGGGGGGGTTGATGAATGCAATGTAAAATGATACAGGAAAGTTTGTCGTAAAATATATTATGGTCATTTCAAATGTCATAGTTCTTAATTGTATGCTGTTCAGTTTGTATTTGAACTTGAATAGAGATGGTTGTGCACTGTCAGAGAGCTCGTTAATGATTTTTAAACACTTTTCTAGAGTTTTTCATTAGTTTTCTGATTATGAGAATTATTCATTTGTTCTCCTTTCATTTTTCGATGCTATTCTGCAGAGATTAAAAAGAATGTTATTTGTGTCCAGACTTGGAAGTTATATTCAGTGCCCTCCTTTTAATGGTTAATCATTCTTCCTTCTTTTTTATTTGTTTCAGGTGAAGCCTACCATCCTCAGTGTTGAAGCATGAGTACTGATGCCAGTCAGGCGGTGATCACTACTCCTCCCCCGGCCACCATGCCTCACAAAGAGCGGTACTTCGATCGCATCAACGAGAATGACCCAGAGTATATCCGGGAGAGAAACATGTCTCCTGACCTGAGACAGGACTTCAATATGATGGAGCAAAGGAAGAGGGTCACTCAGATACTGCAGAGCCCTGTGAGTGGGATTAAGGGGGGATGAGAATGAGATAGTGTTTTATTTTCTGAGATTCCTGGTTAACTTTTTGCGACTTAAAAAAGAAATCTACGTCACAGCTAGCTAGAATAGCTCTGGACCATCTTCTAAGAAGAGTCACTAAACAGATCATCCAGCATTTTGTTTGCATAGTTTTTTTTGTCTGTGAACAAGCAGCCTTTATTGTGTTGTTTTTTCTCCTAATGCTTTTATGGTCTTATGCTTCATTACAGTGTTACAAAAAGATCTGGCTGGCTGCAGGGTACTTAATTAAAACTTTGGGGCAGGGAAGAGAGCGAAGGAGTCACCAGTCAAATAGGAACAAATTAGGGCATTACGTGGTGTTCTGCTTTCTGGGTTTGAATATTAACCTATCGTTTGCATCAGGAATGCTTTAATTAACATTTTTAATTGGGTTAAGTTTGTTTAAAAGCTAGACTATGTGTTCTTTTCATGTCCTTGGGGGTGAGCATACCCATACGTGGCCATATTAGCACTCATCTACTGGTTCTGTAAGCTCAGTACTTGCGTAGCCTGCATATAAACCTATTGAACCACCCTCAAATTAGTTTTAATTTATATTTTGATACATGCCTTCTTTGAATTTAACCTGATGAATACATTGGAAAGTAATACTGTTGCCTTGAGTATTTTGAAGCCATAGGGAGTGAGTAAGGACTGTGCGATGGTGAGCCTTTGGGGGTGTTGGGGTGTAATGTGAGTAATGAGGATAACGGGACTGGGAAGGGGTTAAGCAGCTTTGCAGATCCTTCTCTTTTCGGTTCCTCTGTAAGTTGGGGTGCTGTTAGTAATCACCCTATTATAGTCATCCATGAATAACAGGATTGTTTGCTAAAGTGTTGTCATGGAGTGCCTCTTGGATCTGTGTGTTGCCGAGTATAATGTGAACCTGTTGACTAAGGAATTTATTACTTTCAAGTCAATTTGTGTAAGTTTGGTTTTGCAGCCAACCTTTTTTATAAAGAAAATACTCTAAGGAGGTATTGCATAATTCTCTAATCATGATAATTTTATGCTAAACAATCAATTGTAAAATGTGATCGGAGTCTGCTCCTTTCTGTTAAAATACTCACATTATGAATATCCAGTACTCACAGCAAAGAGTAGATCTAGATCTGTAGCCTAACAGATAAAAAAAAAGTTACAGAGATCTTGTTTGGGTTGGTATGTGTGTTGTTCTTTGGTCCTTTCGATGGCAACATTGAATCTGATGAGCGTAACTATTTCCTTAACGTTTTGAGGAACCTTTTGCCAAGTCTGCCTAACGTAATAAATGTCCCTTTGCCACAGCCTCTGGGTTTTTTTTTTTAAATAGATGCAGTGTCAGCATGCAGATTTTAGGAAGGGGGATGAAGAGGGGCAACCCTTGAGTCTAGGTAACTGTTTTAACAGAAGATTGGGGGACAAACAGCTGCCGGGCTGCTGTTTGTGTCCTGCTGCAAGAGAAGCTGAGCCCAGCACTTTTTGGAAAGTGACTGTTTGGAGCTGCCAATAAGTTCCAAGTTTTTGTTGTGTAAAGGAACAGTTGTCCAAATAAGCCAGGGGCCTGCTGCCTGCTCAGCTCCTGGCATCTGCCAGGGAGAAATGGAAACGTGGGAGCTGAGTGTGTGATCAGGCACGAAGAGGAGGTGTCTGAGCTACCAGTTCCCCTCACTTGACTATCTCCTTTTATTGTGTCTTTTCTTGAAATAGAAAATTTAGGGGAACCCTACTATGATCTCTTGTATGAGGAAATAAAAGCATTTTTAATACAGTATCTGTGACTGAATGTCCATCAAGGAAATTTCATAACTGATTTGGGTGTAGAAACTGCATTATTTCTTCCAGGTTCCAGCTGCGGTGTGCCATAGTGTTATTGAGGGTCAGGACTGAAAACAATTACCTTGTCTCCTCCTGAACATAATATTTGTCACAAAAGGGCCAGAAAACGTTTTTTCTTTTACCAGTCTGCATAACGTAGGTTCAGGATTGAATTAACGAGTATTGTGCGTAGTGTTTTTGTTCTATAGCTGTAGAATTACATTGCATTAGAAGTTTGCATAGAGTTTTGTTGCTTCTCTGGTTTATTCCAGTTGACAAGGAGGAAATAGTTTGAAGGTGTTTGGAAGAAGAGGAAGAGAGGTTATCAGACACATTTTAAAGAAGATCTTGCTTGCTGGTAAATCTTCACGCAGTCTTAGATATATGCATTCATATCTTTACCCAATCTTGATATATGCATTCAGATCACAGAAATAGTCATTGACTCATCTTCTGGCAAGTATTAGTAAATATGAAGTCTATGTAGCAAGGATAATACCTTTCTTAAAAATACACAAGCATGTGTGGACTTGAGGTGAACTTGTTTGAACATGAGCAAAGAATTATGGTTTAAAACTAAAGGGTTAATCATTGTCATATAGTAGAAAGCTTAGATACTGATTTAATCTGTTTTATTAACAAACTTTTTTCTTTCTTTCAAGTAGGAAAATCTAAATTCTCTAACAAGAAAGTAAATTAAGAACCATGATACATTTTGTGTAGTGCTTGTTATTGTAAGGGATACAGCCCTGACCAGACATCATCAGACATCAAACTGCTGCATCTCTCTGATGTGCTGTTTGATGCACATATTGATGTGCAATCTGACGACTGACTAATTTCTGATGTGCAATTTCCCTTTCCTAAATTAAATAATTTAAAAGCTACTGAAAAGCTATTCTTGTTACCTCTGATGTTTGCTAATGTCTTAGAGTCTGTTCATAATAAGTCTTAAGCAAATGACAAGAGTTTTATGACCACTGCCCACGAAGAACGTCCTGACATTATCAGTGAATTCTGAGACATGTTTGCTTAATACTGCATGTAACCCATGACGGCCTGGAGAATCTGTTAGGACCCGCATGTTTGTTCTTCTGTGTCTGTTAGAAAGGTGGAAAGACATTAAAATGAGCTAGGTCTGAGCAGCCTGACAGCATCCAGAGGTACTGCTGGCCAATCTTTAGCATTAGACCATTTAAGTTTATTTCAGTAATGTCTGCAAGTTCAGAAAGTTCAGGTACTGTGCCATTATTTTTAAAGGAAAGGCACTACATTTATACAGTGGACTAACTTTATTGCTTTACACTGGGTCTGAGATACTTGACCTATAATATATCCAAAATTTGAAAAGATGGGTGGGGTTTGGGGTTTGGCTTTTTTTTTTTAGATTTTTCCAACATAACTCTGAAATTAAAAACAGTTTTGTCTTTTTATATACTAAACAATCATATATTGCTTGTTACACAGAGTAACTACATTTTCCACAGAGTAAACGTTTATTTGCTGTATTATCAAAACCCTTACTTCAGTTATGGTATGCAAGTCCTCCTGGCCTTCATTTCCTTCTCTATTTCTCTTGTGTCTTCACCATGGCAACCAAAAGCTTCAAAAACACTTAAAAAAAAAAAAAACCACCCACAAAAAAAACAGTGGTTGTGCAATTAAGGTGTGTGAAGACTCAACAGTCAGTTCAGCAGCAAGGAGCTGCATGCACATACAGGAGGGAGAAACTCTCTGCTGGCTTCCCGGAGCAGCCGGGGAAGGTGTCAGGTGTTTCTGCGGGCAGGCAGCAGTGCCAGGCTGCTTCCAGTGAAGTGAGACCATGTAAAACAATTATCTAACCGGCAGGAAAGCTAACTACAGGCTTTAGCTGTATGTGTAACCTGATGGGAAATTAGGATCACTCCTTAAACTGCATTGAGGGGTACCTTACATCCACTTTATCTCACTGTATTTGCAGAAGAGCTACAGGTCAGAGTGGAACTGGAAGAGGATGCATTCTTATACACATTATATACTGTTATATGAGAGATACTTCATTATTTTTACTGATGTAAGAAGAAGTTGGAGTAGACAAATTTGTGTATAAAATGATGAAAACATAATGTATAACATGTAAAACACGTATAAAACAGCTGCAATATGTAAACATAAAAATGCCCAGTTACTGGAATTTAAATGCCCGGTTTATGTTTTGAGTTTACCAATGAAAGTTTTGTGTGGCATGTTGAGACCAATTGAATGTGCACTTGCTATTTTTACATAGGAAACACATGGTTATTCGGAGCTCGTTTGCTTTTAAGTTGAGCAGTTTGCTGGCAGGATCTCTTCATGCTTTGCTTTAATTCCATGTTGGATGTAAAGAGCGCCTACCAATCCATCATGGCTCTGCAGGGTGTTTGGAATGACTCTGGCTCGGCGCTGCCATTACATGAGGGCACTGATTCAGGTCTAGCCATCCAGGCTGCAAAATCAGGGAGTTTTTATGCTGAAGTTAAAAACGTACTTCTCTCCTGTGCCTCTCTTCCTTCCTGCCTTGTACATGAACACACGCCCCTGCCTCCCACACCAGCTTGGTCTTGCCCAAAAAAGTGAGGAGATAAGTCCTGCTTAGCAACTCCTCTATTCAGAGGTCTGCCTTAACATGCAGCATGTAGGCAGATTTTTCTCCTCAAAAAAACAAGCAAACCCACCCACATTTGATTTTTTTTTTTTTTTTCCTGGCTATGTTATTTTCAAACCATCAGGACAGAGATGAAGGATGGTTTAATTTATTTTTCTCCCCAGCTTTTGCAATTGTCTAGCTTACTTTATTCTGTATCGAGTGAATGTGCAGTATTTTCACACCACCACTCCCTTCTTAGGCAGTTTATTTTCTTAAAATATCAAAGTCCTTTCAGTTCCTTGCATGTTTCAGCTTCCACTGCTCTTTCCCCACAAGTTCAAAAGCCTTTCAGATCCTTGAGGAGCATCAGCCTTTGGCCGGGAAGGGCTCACAACCTTGTATATCCCCTGGGGACCTCCTCACTGGGCGGCTCGCGTTGCAGCTGCCTCCTCTGGCTTTGGTCTTCTCCAACATCTTCATGACTTACTGCTGGGGAGTCATGACCCTCCTCTCATCACAATAGCTTTTTTAATCTCATGCTTTTGTCATACGACCTGTGCAGCATTTCATTCACCAGGGGAGATGAGCTCAACTTGGCACGTCATTTAAGACATGTCAGAAAATGTGTCTTAAAGATCCCTTCTGAGCCATGACAATATCCCGCTGAGCCTGGGGCAGACTGGGGGGCCAGGCAAGTTCAGCATTTTAAGTGAGGGGAATGTGTGCTCAGGGTAATGCTGTGTTGATTCAAGTCCATCCACTGGATCTCTATGAGAAACCAAGAAATCCCATTGCCTAAATTCCATTTCTGTAGCTGCGACGGTGCAGGGCTGATTCATATCCATATTCATTTCGTGTTCAGATGCATACCAGCACTGCACGTGCGATTGAGAGTTTTGTGCTGTTTCCTGCTTTCTGATGTTAAAAATGAAAGTTACCTGTAACTCCTCTTTTATTTCCATATTGCTGGTTTCCATTTAGTTTGAGCTGTGGCTTTCATTAGATATAAATGCCAACAGTTTCCACATTGATTTCCCCCCCCCCCCCAATGTATTTCTAATCTTTCTGGTTGTTAACTGCTTGGGTTTGGCTTTTTGTTGTCTTGGAGGGTGTCTGCAGATCCTGTTGTACTTTTGGCACCATGTTCTTTAGATTATTCAAATCATTAAACAATCAGATCCATCCTCCTTTACCTGATGACTCTCCTATGGTCCTATATGTATTTGAAGTTATTAATTGTAAATAACACTCTAATCTGAATTAATTCCCTAGGTAAGTGATAGGGAGATATAAAATAAAATGCATTCTAACAAAATCCACCATTTTTCTTTCATTCATTAGTCTTGTAAATTCTGTCCAGTAAAGGCATCAAGTTGGTCTGGTGAGAGCAGGAAGAGAGGTTTCCATTGCAGTACAAGTAAGGAATAACAATTAAAAGGACTTACTTAGCTGTATTCATTTTTAAGTCTTTTTTTTTGGGGGGGTTGTTAAATAATCCTTTGATTTAGTACAAGCTCTTAACAGTGCCTGGAAAATCCCTGACTTTCTTCCCTCGCTGCATCCAGAACACCCTGCGAGAGCTCTGCCTGTCGTCTGTCCTTGTGCATCGCCACCACGTGTGCTCCCACCTGCCCTACTCCTGCACTTACTGAAAAAACAGTTAATTATGCTTGGAAACATGTAAGACTCCTGACAAGTTCTTCTAGCATTTTAAATTTTGGTGGTTATACTCCATCTAGCAAGATGCATAGCGTGGCTTTACTCCATGATGAAACACAAGTGAGGGACGCAGACCCCCCCATTCGTGGCAGCAGTTGTGTGTGGGGACTGCTGGCGCTGGGACTTTGGGAGCTGGGTGTGCTGAAGACGGGCTTTGCAAAGGACCTTAATGCTTCAGGTTTTGCTTTAATCTTACGGTATCTCTAGGCTGGTTATCGCAGGAGTAAACGTGCTGCTTCAGCTCACGGAGGGAAGCTAGTGTGTACCAGGTTAGAGGAGCCGGAAAAACCGGCGCAGGCTGTGCTCTGTATGGGACTGGCTTGCTGTCGATTGAGTCACTGAATCCAGCCTACTGGAAGTGAAGAGATTATTATAACCTTACCTAATTCCCCATATTTATTACTGAGCCTATTTCTTTCTATCTTAACACAGAAGCCCCCTCTTTTTTTCTTTTTTTTTTTTTTCTTTTCCATAGCTTTAACAAACACTTTTTGTGACTCTTATCTTCTCCCTGCCAGCCTTAACTCACTGGCGGTTTTTTTGTGGCCAACTCCACCCTTTTCCACTTAGGGCACCGGTTGTTTGTATCTAAAAGCCAGTCTTGAAACGGCCTGTTTCAAAGCTCTGTCGGCTGTTTCGGTGAAGGTCTTCCTCTCCACGGGCAGCTGCGTTTACAGCACAGGAGTTAAAATTGACGTGTCTCTGCTCTTGAGATGAAAATACCAGTTAAGTTTTGAAACTTTTTCTTCAGTGGTGGTGATTTGACTTAGAAACTCTGTATGGATCTATTTATATGTAGATAAGTTGAATTAGACCCTTATTTTTAAAACTGGATTTAAGATATATAAACTCTGATCAAAAATGGGCAAAAGTGAAAATGGGTGAAGGAGTTTCTTGTATTATTCTGCAGCTTTTAGGCTAACAGCAGTGCTGCTATTAAATGTGGGGACCTCACATATCTTTTCTAGCTACTTTCCTGTAGACTGACGTGTAAAACTGCTTGGACCTTACTGTAGTTAGTCCTCATGTGAGCACATGCTTTCTCCTCTTAAAGGTTTGTGATGGTGTGGAGTATTTGTAGATGACCTGTATGCCATTGTTTTCTCTGTGTACGGGGGAAAGAAATAATCTTACTTTATTTCTACTTCTTTTGAGTGGGTAAGGACTAAATGGAGAAATAAATGGTCAACAAACAAGAAATAGCATAGAAAGACAGTCAAAATACTTATGAACCTGTATACTTCTTAACATCCTCAGAGAACTGCCTACCAAGATGAAGGGATTAATACTAAAAATTTCTAGCAACATTATTATTATTCTCTGCGATATATAGATGTGTTTACATGTAAGATAGGTTTTTCCAGCAAGTTGGTTATTCTAGTTTTTCTGCTTATGTTGTCTGAAAAATGCCAGTTGTCCACTGCTACATGCAAATGTTGCTTTGATTCTTAAAAGCCCTAATTTATACTGTTAGCTCACACTTAAGACTGTCCTTCTGAAAGAAAATGGAAGTAAATGAGTCAGAACTGAGGCTTGTAACTTCACTCATGAGTTTCAGAGAGCCCTTGCAGGTCTAAGTTGAAAGATTTTTGCATCTAAACTGCTTGAGTTTATGATGTGTATTTGCAAGATGATTGCAATCATTTCTGGAGAAGTAATTTTACGATGTTAGAAAGACCTTGACCTCATCATGCAGCTAATGACTCCATCAAGAAAAGCTGTATCTGTTCTGCAGGCTGCAGTACCGTGTAAGGCTATCTAAGCTGATGTAAAAGAGCTGGCTGGAGTTTTAGAAACAGAAAGTTTGGAAACAGTTTTAGGAACAGGCTGAGCTGCCCTGTATATTTTTACTGGTGAGTTGTGGGGAAATTCATGTCTCAGTGCAAGGTAGTGGAGTGGCATTCCGAAGGTGGGTGAGGTGGAAGCAGAGCAGCTGGGCACCGCCAGCTCAGGACAGTTGGGTCAGCAGCTGGCAGGCTTGACTCTGCAGGGGATGCTTTGGTCCATGGTGTAAGTGCAAAGCGATGTTTTCCTCTGGTGTAACTTAGTGTAGTTCAGCTCACTGCGGTTTTGAAGAGAACAATCTCAGCTGGCAGTAGTGGAAGGGGAGTTTGGAGCCAGCTGCATACTGAGGTCAGGCTATTTGCTTGGGTGGCTGTCTGCTGCTGCCTGCTGAATAAAAGCTCTGCTCAGCATCCTCCTAGTTGTGCATAGAAAACTATCCATGGTATGAAAACCGGGCCCATGACAGCTTTGCCTCCTTTCTGATAGGTGTCATGGGCCCGGTTTTCATACCATGGACTGTTTTCTATGCAAACTTTCAGCAGGATGCGTGGAGTGCTGTTCCAGCACAAACAAGGGGGGACGCGGGTGCTTGGCTGGGCAGGTGAGCTCACTGAAGGCAGCAGGATGTTTGTGCAAAGAGGAAATGATTCTTGGCTACAGCGGGGTGGGTTATCCAGGCGGCAGCCTTGCTGTAGCACCACAGGTAGGTTGGTGGGGTCCAGAGGTGGTGCAGCGGTGTTGATGGGCAGCCACGGTGCTGTGCTTCTCGCTTTGGGACTCGGTACCCCACTGTAAAAAATCACTGCTCTTATTGTATCATCTTTTGTCTGAAGTTTTAGTGTTTTAAACAAAAAAACCCACATGCACCCAAAGAGGTATTTAAATCCCAGAGCTGAAACTTTCTCTTTATTGAGCAATGCTGAGCATACAGCTGAATAACATAATTTTTCATTCATCTGACAGTACATTTTTTTCCTTTGTCAGCATTTTCTTCTCGAATACTACATCTGAAATTACTAGTGACCTTTCCGCATTAAAAATGTGTGCTTTGTGCTGGAGCAGTGTGTTTGTCATCTTTTTGGATACATCTCTCTCAAGCATGGCTTTTACTTGGTCACTTGTGGGCAGTTGCAGTGTAATGCCATATATATGTTACAGTCTTGTGAATGAAAGCAAAACCAAACTCCATGGATTCCAGGCTACGGTTAGGTTTTCAGAAGCAGATCCCAAAATCAGTCCTGCGCAGTAGTGATTTTACAGAAATAAGTGCTGTACATTGAAAAGTCCAATAAATACCATTCATTTAATGGCTAATATTTGTATATATTAATATAATATATACAAATAACATATATACTAATATAAGTAAATTGTTCTCCAGAAGAAGGTGATGCCCTTCATATGAGCCCATATGAATTATCGGAAACGGAGGAAGGTTGTGTTAGCACATGTGGAATGGTTATCTAGGGACATACAGATCTGAGTTTTAATGGTCTGTAGCAGTGAATGAAAGGTATTGAAATACTCATAAACGTGAATGGAGGAATGTGCGTGACACACTGAATGTTGCAGTCTGCTAGAAAACATTGTTGCACATTCGTATGTGGATAAATTGCATAGTTTATGCGCTTCATCCACATCCTAACCTCTGTTTTACAGCTCATCCCAAACCTCTGTATTTGCTACTTGCCCTGGCTCTTACCTATCTTCTGTTATTTCTGAAATTATTTCTAAGGAAAACTGCTTGTTCAGTTTAACAAAGTTGTTGAAACAACACTAAATCCTCATTTGTAGTAGCCTCAGTAAGTGTACAATATACTACTGTTAGGATCAGAGAGCAAAACTAAGCTCAGAAGAATGAAAATAGCATGATCAGAAAGCAGAAGAATTAGAAGTACAACAAGAAATAAACCAAAAAATCTTTCTGTTAAAAATTTCCCAAAATACATTACACTACCCTTTTTCTTCTGTAGAAGTAACATTACTCTTACAGGTTTACAAAAAAAAAAAAAAGTCTGAATATGACTAATAAAAGTTTACTGTGAATGTTTTTGCAGATCCTTTTTATAGTCCTTGTTGAATTGAAGTGAGAGTGATTTAATGTAATACAGATAACTATTTTTCTCCATCTCCTCCCAAGCAAATACATACTTCCATAAATTTTGTGAATTCTGTCTTCCACATGGCCCCCAGGAGACCACAAATGTGCAGTTTCCTTATATACAGATTGTAAACAAGAGGGAAAGAGCATTTCAGCCTTGCAGAGTGTGAAATGGCAGAGCTTTCTTGCAGGGGGCCTCTTTCAGGAATATTTGAGAAGCAATTGAATATCTTGGAATGACAGAATTTGAAAGTAAGTGTTGGTATAGCTTCTTGATGAAATATGCTGGCTAGTCATTGTCTCTGCAATCTTAATAGGTCACAGTAACAGAAGGAGAAAGTGCCATAAAACTGTAGCCACATGGTGAACCATCAGCAGAAAAGTGAGCTGGGGCTGGGAAGGCTGGTGCTTGAAAGTCTGTTTTATGTGTTTTGGGGATTTTTCTTTTGAGGGGGGAAAGCCTTTTGTAACGTGAGGGATATGATGTGCAAAGGCCCAAGGAAGTACCTCTGTTGTTATTTTACACTTTATACGCTTTTAACCAGGTTGGTAGAACAGAAAGTCTGGACCTTGGCTCCTTTTTCTATGCACTGGGAGCTGTTTGACCACCAAAATGCTTTCTTCTAGTTCTGTGAAAAATCCTTGTGCCTTCTACAGGGGATTGTATAAATCATACACATTCTGAATTTCATTCAAAACCACTTTGGTTGTAGTGAGAGATGCTCGGATTCAGGTACTCACCAACCTCAGGGATTTAAACTGGGCTGTCATGGGTGATGCTCAATTATCTATTTACTGGTTTTTCAGATTGTGATTTTCTGTGTGTGTCTCTTGTTACCCTGAGGTACAGCAGCACATTAAACACTCAGTGCTGCACTTGAATTTTCTTCGAGAGTTGTGCTTTGAGTATGTAGGAAGCTACTTACTGCCCAGTGCTCTGCAAATGGGGCTCTGGGCCTCTCAAAATGAATGTCCCAAACCTAGTGGAAGCATCTGACCTCGACCTCCTTGCTGCCATTCTGTGGAAACGATGACAGTGCCCTGCTGCGCCTTAAAGGCATGTTTTTGGGGATTAGTAAGTTAATGCTTGTGAAGCACTTGGATTTATACTAATTATCTGCCCAGAGAAAATCTTATCAGATAAAGAATTGTCATCTCAACAGAGTATGAGTAGCATGCACAAAAGGCATAGGGCCACGTGCTGAGCCATGAGAAGAGGAAAAAATACTGAATTTCTTTCCTGGTGAGAACTAGCCATTGTGTGCCAAATGAGGCCTGGGGGCAAGACAACTGTGGTATGCTTAAAGATTATTATCTGTATGCAGGAGGGGCAAAGAAACATCCTCTGCATGTCTGATTTCCAGCAGTCTGGGCTTGTGGCCACATTCGAGTTCCAAACTGGGGACGGTGCTTGTTATTTTGTCAGTATTTGTGTCAGTAAGGGTGGCACCCACATTGCCATTGGAACACAGGGAGTCATGATGGTGATGATGGCCATCCTCAGAGCTGGATCAGATTGAAGGGAGTGGGTTTCACAGTTATCTGCTGATAGATGAAGGATGAGAGTCGGGATGTTTTCTCCAACTACTTCCTGTTTTCCACAAATCCTTATTTGCCTTTCTGGCAATTATTTCCCCATAGTTACCTCCTATCAGTTTCCCTTATGGGCTCCCAGGGCTGATCCACCTCCCATACCTCCATTTCTTTTTTCCCAGTCCCAGTTAGGTTCCTTTCCTCACACAATTCCCTGTTTCTTCTTTCCTTTTCCCCATCTGCTCCCTCCCCCTGCTGCACAGGTCTTACCTACAGCAGCCACTAAAGAGAAAAATCTGACTTTGCCCATGTATCTCCAGGCTAGTGAGAGGTTGTTCAGCTGTTTGGGGGATGCCGTGTGCATACTCTGGTCTGCCCCAAGAGATCCATGTAGCAGATCAATGCGTAGTCAATCCACATGCATTTTTAGAGGCTTTACTTGTGGAAATCTGGGAAGTCTCAGGTACACACAATCCTGACAAAATTACTCTAAAGAAGTGCATGAGTGTCCGAAAACTTGGAAGTTAAAGTGTAGTTATGGATGCTCGGTTGTCCAACTGAGAGGCCATATCCAGTAGAGTATTGAGGATGTTTTTTGGGGTCTGGTAGCACTCGCTCTCTTTTAGAGTTAAAACTGTTGATGAACAGACTATGTCATGAGATTGGTGGATTTTACCCAATAAAGTGGGTGTTTTGGAGGACTGAATTAAAATTCAGTGAAGAAATTACATTTGCCATACAGAACTATTTGCTTTTTTTAATTGAGAGAAAGTACTCCGCTAAGGAAGGCAAACTGAACGGCACAATTACATACTGGGAATAGCCTGGAGTTACAATAGGAGCCGGCGCCATGGTAAAGACACCAAATGTCTTTCTGGAATGAACCAGCAAGAGTGTTCACAATACACCTCAGCTCGTGTTGTGTGCAGCTTTGCGTGCTGCTCGTACAGACAAAAGCTGGAAGATGCTGCCAAGAAATAACGAGAGGGTTAGAAAATATAACCTACAAGGAAGGTTTGAAGGAACAACATTTACTTAGTCTGGAAATGTCAGGACTGAAGTAATCCTAGGACAGGCGTTTGTGGTGGATAGTGGTTAATCTGTCTATCATCTAGAAGGAACAGGCTTTGTCAACAGTGCACAGTATATTAAATTTGATACTGTGAAAACCTTTTTCGCGATATATTATGCAAGAGTTTATCTCTTGGGGTTGCGGACATTTTATACAGGAGAAGAAGGAAAGGTTTTTCCTTTTGGAAGAGGGAAAGAAATAGAGAGGAGATGACATCCTGGCGTTCCTTCTAGTTTTTGCATGTCTGTGATACTACTTGAGCATGGATGAGGTCCAGTTTTCCAGCTGTTTATAACTTTATCAAATTTGGATGGATTTTCAGAGGGATTACAGAATTTAAAAATACCCAGTACTAAAAGCAACACATCCTGATTGAGTTTCAAGTACCTCTTCCAAAATATGGAGAACTCTTTAATTATTGATTTTTGTTATCATTTACAAAAATACATTTTATATTGTCTTGTTCTGGGAAATAGTTAACCCTCTGAGACCAAACTCCTTCCTCCCACCGTCCAAATTGCCAATACTTAGCATACAAAGTTTAGGTCAGATGGTTAAAGTTTGGCGAAGTTATAAACAGCTAAAAACAAGGTCTAAGGGGAAGTGTCATGTAACATTAATAACAGGCAAAGCTACTAGCCCCACCTATAATAATCTTATTTCTATCAAAGCCAGATTTCCTTGATGATTCTCAAATGTTTCTACAGGCTTTTAGAGAAGATCTGGAATGCCTTATTCAAGAACAGATGAAGAAGGGCAATAACCCCACTGGACTGCTTGCGTTACAACAGATTGCCGAATACATTACAGCAAGCTCTTTTGCAGGTTTTTCCTCATCTTCACTCAGTAAGTGAATTATGCATATAATTGCGTTTTCTCTTCCTTTTTTTACTATCACCAGGGCTTTCTTTGAATAAAAGTTTTGTCAGAGTTTGCTTCAGCTGTGAAGTAGTACAGATGGTGGTCTTAAATTTCTTTTTTAGGCTTCTTTCTCTCAAATTCATTGATTTGTGTAGTGATATCCAAAATGTTTTGAGTCCTCACACTCAGTTATTCAAGAATTTGCTAATAAAAGCTTAACTGAGATAGGAAACAAAATGCTGCGCCCCTTCACTATAAGCAGTTTAATATGAGCATAAGCTGAGATGTGAAATACATAACAATTTAGACTGTTTATTTTTCTACTCTTGCATATAAATTATTATTTTAAAAAAAGGTGGGGGGAGTAGCCTGGCAAACTGAATTGTTACACAAGCAGCTCCCACAGTTAAAACCAGCTTGTAGTATGCACTTGAGTTATAAAGATGTCGCTAGGATCTTTCAGTTAACACCCAAGTTCTTCTTTCCAAGTCGTGAAGCACTGAAACATTAAAGTCGATTTAAGTTCTGTGGGTGGACATCATATGGGAGCTTACAAGCCTGAAGTACAGTGGCAGCTGTCAGCATTCAGCATCTTTTGAAAATTGGTCCCAAAATGGCTCTTTGGAGTTAACAAAACAAGTGGAAGATAACAACAGAGACCCCAAATAACCTTATCTCTGTGTCTCTGGCCGGTTGGTGAGACTGCAGGTCAAACTTTTCTCTGCTGCGTTTGCCCAGGGACTCTGACAGGACAACTAATCTCAGAGTGCATACTCTTTTTGCTGAAAACCAGAATTACTTTCAGCTCTTCTGGTCTTAACTCTCCTTGTAAGCAAAGGCTGTAGCTGTCAAAGGGCTATCGTGCATTTGTGAAGGGGAGAAGTATGTTTGTGTAGTCACAAATCAAAGAGATAAATTGATCTTTGTGCTCTCTGTGTTAAGATGTGACCTCCTCTGTCCAGCAGTTTGAGAACTGTTGCACTAATCCTAATTTCTCCATTAGGACTGAATTAAACTGCTCAGACTGAGACATCTCTTCAAGTTAGTTATACTGGTGTTGGAAGTTCAGCAGGAATGTGTTCTGTAATTTTCAAAGTAACCTGTTAAAATACTTCATTAGTGGCACATGTCTTAAAGCACAGTTCCAGTCCTATATAGGATCTTGAATCAGGAGAGAGCTCAAAATCCAAGAGGTACTTTAAAGGAAATCTGTATTTCACCTCTCTTGTGTTTGAAAAAGAGATGAAGACTTAAATTCAGGGTATGGTTCCTACTGTCTTAAAGTAACAGAGGTTTCAGTAAAGACCTTAAAAATCCCATCAGTGCAGTTCCAGTCTAATAATTGCTGGTACTGCTATGCTAACAATTTAAATATACTGTTTCTAGAAGATCATGGCATAGCTAGAAGTTATTTAATTGTCCAACTGGCCATCACCTTTTTTTATCTGTTTTTCAGGCCATGGAATGATTACACCCATCAATGATCTACCTGGGATAGATACCTCTTCGTTTGTTAAGGGAGAAAAGCTTACTCGTTGTAAGTTAGCCAGTTTATATAGATTGGCTGACTTGTTTGGATGGGCACATTTGCCAAATGCCTATATCACAGTAAGTATTTTAGCAAATAAAAACTTTTATTTGGAATCTTACCTATTCATTCAAAATAATTTTCCTCCTGAATAATATAAATTCAAAATAAATCAGTAATCTATTTTCTTCCTCCTTTGCAGGTAAGAGTAAGCAAAGAACATGACCATATTCTAATCATTCCAAGAGGTCTGTCCTTTTCTGAAGCTTCAGCTTCTAATTTGGTACGTGATTCACCCGCTGTAATAAGGCGCAAGGCTCAACCTGTTTTCTAAAAGACTTTTGTGGCTGCTGAAATGGACTTCTAAACTGTAATCATACTGTTATTTGGTTTTGATGTTTACCCACCAGATGAAAAGCAGGTTAACTATTTAGATACTAGCATCCTTTGTCCTCAGCATTTCTTTTTGCTTTAGTTTAGCTTTCCTTTCTGTTGCTTTGTCTTCAGCTTCAATATGGAGCAACAAAGTTTTGTTTTCCTGTCTGGTGAAGCTCATCAAATAGCCTCAGTGTAACAGCAACCTTTATAACCTGACCATATGGTAATACATGTGAAACGACTCTGTAGGAGTAGTGTTAGTTCACTCAGCTCTTATCTTTTATAATTGGGGAAATAAAGTTGAATAATCTTCCCCGGGCCCAACAAAGGAGCCGACTGAACTTACAGATTGGCATTTAGGCAGTGTTAGCTGCTAAATCACGCATCTTTTGGTGCAGAACTTGCCATATGTTCTTCGTGTCAGTACGTATCAGTAAAGAAACTACCTCCGATTGGAAGGGATAGCAGATTGAGATTGATAGCATTGCATCAGCAAACACAGAACCAAAATATAAACATGAGAACAAGACCTTGTACGACCCTGCTGTTGTTTTTTGTTGATCCTGGAATTATTATTTTAATACTACCGTGAAACTGAAAATTCCCTATGCATTAAACTTTCTTACTGGAAATTTCTCAGAGGCTAAATTTTCTTCATAAGTAAAATGTAGAAAATGTTAACGAAATTCGTTTTTAAAAGTCGGAAACAAGGAAAGGTCAGCTAGACCAAAAAGGAATATACGTTCTGTCAGGGCCTTATCTTTACTTCTTCCATGGCTGGACTTCCAACAGCTATCAAGGGCTTGGGCAGCATGGTGTTTTATCGATGTGCAGATTCATGGCTGCTCTCCTACTCTTTTTTTTTTTTTTTTTTTTTTGTGCTCTGAGCCCTAAACATATCGGGGGAAAATTTGGTACCAAGTAAGAAAAGGAAGGTATTGTGTAGATAATGGCAGTTGTCACAAGCTTTTTTAATATAATTCCTTTGTTTGACTTTTCCAGGTTAAGGTAAACATCCTAGGAGATGTAGTTGACCAGGGAAGTACGACCCTAAGCATTGACAATGTGGGGTTCAGTCCACATGTGGCCATCTACTCCACACGCCCTGATGTCAGATGTGTAATACACATACATACCCCTGCAACAGCAGCTGTAAGTCTTCCTTCTAGCATAAAGAATCTGAAACACTGGCTACGGCACTTTAATTTTTGTTTTTAACATTGACTCTATGCTGGTAAAGGAAGGTGTGAGATTATCAAATAAGCAGATAAAGAAAGCTGGGCCACCACAATGACATGAATAGGAATAAATTGATGCTCAGATACGATTGTACTCTGGTTGAGGAGACTGTAAAGTATATAGTTTACACAGACTTCATCTATAGCATCTTAGACCATATAATATGCTGTATACATCATCGTTTGCATTATGCAACTCCATTTTTAAGTGGTTTAACTAGTAGTTATGTTCAGTTTGGATTTACCTCACTATTAAAAAATCATAGTTAACATATAAGTTAAAAATGGTCTGTATAACAATGATAAAAATGTAAGGAGACTTGAAAGAATTGTTTTGAGATAAATAGATAAATTAATATTATTTTATATATAAATGCAGACATATGTATTCTGTGACTACAGACAAAAGAAGGAATGGATAACTTCTGTTATATTAGCTTTTTGGATAACTTCTGTTATACTAGCTTTTTGAAGTTATAAATGTGGGAAAGAAGGAAAATCCATTAGGTAGACTTGTGCTGAGAATTAAACATGGATAAAATTCGCAAAAGTTAACTTAGTTGGGATAATTTTCCTATCATGAATTGGTCCCTAGGTTGGGTAGCAGCAGCTCTGTCACCCTCCTGCAAATTAGAATGGGGGGGAGGGGGGGGAGGGGGGGGCAGGCAGGGAATTTTTTCTAAGCTTTCACTATGGAGAGTTTGTTTCTCTTTTAGCAAAGGTACAAAATACAACCTGCTAAGGTGTGAGTGGTTGAGATGTGGGTTTTAAGAATTTCATTTTTTCCTAATTATCAGTATTTCATTTTCTTGAAACAGGTTTCATCTATGAAGTGTGGCATCCTTCCCATATCACAAGAGGCTCTGATTCTGGGAGATGTTGCTTATTACAACTACCAGGGATCTCTTGATGAACAGGAAGAGAGAATTCAGCTTCAGAAAGTTCTTGGACCCAGTTGCAAGGTATTCAACCTCATTCACGCTCTTCATAAAAAATTTTCATGTACTGCGCCAGTTTCTACCATTTAACATTAGTGTCTTCATTTACTAGGTATTAGTCTTGAGAAACCATGGTGTGGTGGCACTAGGAGAGACACTGGAAGAAGCATTCCACTATATTTTCAATGTGCAACTGGCCTGTGAAACACAGGTGAGAGAGAAGTTATCTGTATTTAATTTCAAACACGCTGCTGAGTTATAGATTACATCCCAGATGGGAAGATCTCTAATATTACAAGATATTTGGGGTAATGGAATCCAGTAATCATATGCCAGGTAAAAGTCAGAGAAATTGGAATAATCAGGACAACATAAAAGGAACAGCACAAATACTGTATCACTCTTCCTGGAATGAGCATTGGTGGTGTTACACTCTGAAGAGTACAGGTTCTGTTCCATGCTGTGGAGTGTGAGCTTCATGTAGGGAATCTGTCAGATAATAGATTCAGTGGTACTCACAGCATGTGGAAGTGTGACTTAAGATCTCTCAACATCCAAGTCATTTATCAGAGCTGAATATTGTGACAAGGGAAGAAGCTTTTTCCTATGATCACAAGATTTGCAAAACCAAATAAACAAAAGGTCTTTGGAGCAATGGTGGAGGGTAGCGTATTTAAAACTAACTTGAGTTCCAAAATCAGTTGTTTCTGTTTTGTCTAACTTTACATAGTTAGGTGTCTAGGTATTATCTGTAACCTGTGGAGAGAGACCACTGAAAGTGTCCTCACCTTCCATAACACTTAAGCCCATCCCCAGAAACTTCATCACTTTGGACTTACTTGTTCCCCAGTGATCCTGTCTCCCCAAGTTGGCATTTGGAGGTGCAAATGGCAGTCTCCCACTCCTTTCCTTTCCTCCCTTGCCCTGCCATTCATTTTGAGTTTGATCACTCATTTGTTTTGAAACGGATGTAAAAATGAAAAATTTTTAGTCTTGTGATGCAGAAAGACCTTTTAAGGTACTCTGAAAGTGAGTCTACTCCTTTTACAGTGCAATTATTAGCAGATATTATCATCCTTTCCATAAGAATCACTTGCTATATATTTTAATACACTTTTGCACAGTAGAAAACTAGCCTGAGAAATAACTGCAGCATGTGTTTAAGTATGTTCCTCCTGTGAATTCAGAAAAGCAGAGAATCCAAAAGCTTTTCCACAAATGAAACGCACTCATTGATGTCTCTAGGTTCATGCATTAGCTGGAGCAGGTGGGATAGACAATCTCCTACTACTGGATCTGCAGAAGTTCAAGCCTTCCACACACGCTGTGGCAGCAACTGGAGGAGGTGGAGTTAATATGGCTTCACAACAAAAATGGAAAGTTGGGGAGCAAGAATTTGAAGCGCTTATGCGGATGCTGGACAACCTGGTGAGAGCATGTTGATGGTGTTGTCCGTATAGTCTCTGTAAGCTTCTGAGAGTGTAGGATTAGCTTCTGTAAAGCAAATGATTGTTTCTGGTTTCTTTGTGAGTTTGAAAATGAAGATGGAATAACTTTTATTGTATATGAAATCTCTTCTGCTTGGTTTAGCTTTTATTATGTCAGTGTATATGACAGTAGTATTCTGTCTTGATAAGAATTTATAATGTTTTGAACTTAAATTTTGTCCAACCCACAGACATATTTGGTCTTTATCGTAGCTTAATAGTAAATGTATTTTTAATCACAACCTAGTAAGTAGACGTAGCAGATTCCCTCTATTTTGTTATTAACAGTATTAAAATACTGTACTGTATTTTAAATGGGTCTCTTGAATGTTAATAGCATGAATGAATGATGGACGACACCACAAGCCTGTTCTCTGAAGAGCTCAGGGGACCTATTTAATACATGTAGGGCAGCACAAAACTTCCATGACTACTTTGGATACCTTTTTCTGATTTTTTTTTTTAATTTTTTTTTATTTTTTTCCTCCTCCGTAGGGATATAGAACTGGCTATGCCTATAGGCAACCACTAGTCAGGGAAAAACCCAGACATAAGAGTGACGTTGAGATCCCAGCCACTGTGACTGCCTTTTCCTTTGAAGATGATACAGTCCCACTTTCCCCCCTGAAATTCCTGGCGCAGAGGCAACAGAGGGAAAAGACAAGATGGCTGAACTCTCCAAACACATACTTGAAAGTTAATGTGCCTGAGGAGTCCTGGAACGGGGAAACCAGTCCCAGGACTAAGATTACGGTAGGTAGATATTTTAGGCAGTCACTTAGTTTTTTGCACTACTTGAAAGTGAATTACACACAGTTTATATGAGGAAATCTTTAACAGGATTAGCAAATAAGTTTATCAAGCAAATAAAAATAGGCTCTGTCATTAATTCGTCTCTAACTGCCTCTTTCCTGTTTGTGAGCCTGCTGAAAACAGACTTCAAAGAGTCTGTTCATGCTACTACTTCTAATCATGAGCAAGATTTTTCCTCCTCCTTCAGCTCAGCAAGATGCTTCCACTGTGTTTCCAGCCTGGAGAGAGGTGGATCTCCTGGGACTATGAAGCATGTTATTTGCTATCAGGCTACTCCGAGTTGCATAGTACAATTGAAAAGCATCAGCTCCTCCTGCTGGCAGACTACCGAGTTTCTAAACTTAAGCTTGGGAGAAACACCCTCAACCACTGATTTAAAACCCTGCTTACAAAGGAAAAAAACTACAGACAAAATGTGGGGTTAGCAGGGGTGGAAGTTGACAGCATGAACAAGGGCTCTGGAGCTGGTGGATCTATATGCCAGTTACTGGCAAGTATGATCCTTTCCAAATATGACTTCATTAGTACACAGTTAGTACTACATTTTACAGGAATCTATTTCAGTATTTACAAAACGTAATCTTCATGATACATGTTCAAGGCAACTTCAGTCCTCTCGGGCAAACATACAAACTTGTAAGGAGCTGGGATCATTTTGTGGGTGTCACGTGGAATTGAGAATAAAGTCAGAAAGTCCTTTCTTTATATCTCTTCTTTAACAGTAAGACATCGCTGAGAATTGTTCCTCCCCATCATGCTGGGGTTTTTAGCTTCTTTTTCTGTTTTTTTTTTTTTTCTTTAAGTGGATGAAAGCTGATGACTCCTCCAAGACTAGTGGAGGAACGCCAATCAAAATTGAAGATCCAAACCAATTTGTTCCTCTAAACACAAACCCAAGTGAAGTGTTGGAAAAGAGAAATAAGGTAAAAGAAGTGTAATGAAGAAAATTGCAGCATTTTCAAATAAAATTATGTGTTCAAGTAATGATTCAACACAGCAGTAAAATAACATTTTCAAGTGTTTTCATTTTACGACAAAGTTTCTTACATAGTACGTGATTTTTGGCACTAAAAAGCATGTATTTACATGTATGATATACATGAAGTCTGTAGATACATATGCAATATATATACATTTTAAATGCAGTAGTTTGACGAAGGATGAGTATTAACTCTGGAAATGACAGACTGGAAATGGTAGTCCCTGCTATTTCTCATTGTATTTAGTGGATAATTAGGTGTCAACATGAACCGAATTGCGTCATCTGCAGCATCATTCAATCTCAGACTGTAATCTCACTCTGTTCTGTATTAATTCTCCTAGCACTTCTTAAGCTGGAGTTTCTTTGGTCCAGCCCGCTTCCTAATGGCAGTGAAAAGAAGAAAATGAGAGATTATTGTTGGACCTCTCTGTAAACACAAATATCTCACTGCTTTTCCCTTCCAGCACATAAGACATTGACTGTCAGGCTGACCAAATACTCCACCCTTGGCATAACTATATTAAGAGATATTCAGGACACTTTCCATTTGATTACATTTTTTTTTTTCTTTCTTGGAAAGCACCATATCAGTATCCATGGGGACTGGAGTCAGAAGGAGCAACTCCCTTCCTTAGAACTGGAAAGGCACCCTCTAATCATCTAGAGATTAATAATACAAGTACCAGACAATGATTTCTAAGTTGATGCATGTCACTATCTTATTAGATAGTTTATTCTTATTTTTCTGCTGTAGAATTTTTTTTTTGTATGATCTGTATTTGTATTTGCATTTATATCTGATCTGTCAATCTCTTAAGCACTGCCAATGTGAAGCTGGGGCTGTTGGCTTGGGGAAAATTATGAGGTATTCACAGAAGGAAAAGCTTTACCAACCTTTATGATCACAGAGATCTCTCCGATAGCTTAACACAGGTCATTTATTTTGGGGGCATGGAGAGGACAAATTTAGAGACATACTATTCCTTGGAGCTTATTTCCAAATACTGGCTTGCATGAAGTGCGGGAGCTGGGACTACGGTGGATATTCGGGAGTACTCAAAGGGCTAAACAACATACACAGTGCATTCAGAGGTGCAAGGAGAGATCTTAATTTTGGGCTGCAGCAGCATTAAGGGCTTCATCCTCCAACCATTCACTGCTGCCTGTGCTACTGGCTCTGCAAAGCTGGTGGGCATAGGATTTGTTAAAGAGAAATACTGTTTGTAACTCGGTTTATTTTCTCTGTGTAGATAAGGGAGCAAAACCGATATGACCTAAAGACAGCAGGACCACAGTCTCAGCTGCTTGCTGGAATTGTTGTGGACAAAAAGCCGAGTCCAGTGAGTAGGAGATAATTAACTGATTCATAAATATTTGTTTATTTGGCTGCCTGTCTTTCAAATATCAGTTTGGGCCATTTTCTTTCCAAAATAAAGCGTTAAAACTGATTATTTTAATGCCAAATTTTGGATGTGTGCTACATCTTATTAATGTTTCATTTCAGAGATTTAAAACATTAGTTTCAAATGGAGATATGAATGGTAAGTTTGCCTGCCTGTACAATTAATGAAGTAGGACCCCTATCTAAGACCATTTAAGCTAAGGACTGATGAACTTTGCAATGCATGGTGCCAAAAATAATCTTTTCATCAGTCTGTGGAACCGCTGCTAAAGGAAATGATTGAGGCCCAGAAATAGCTGAGTTTAAAAGGTGGGATGGGACTGTGCAGAACGCAGCTTTCATTAGAAACAGGCTGCTTATTGGGAGGAAGGGTTTCTTACCTGTTCACGCTAATCTTTTCTTGAATAGAATATACTTACTTCCAAACAGTACAGGTATCCCTAAGAAGGTTATCTAACAAACTGTGATGAATTGTAATTGGAATTCTAAGAGTTTCCAACCATCCAAGGGTTAGTACATCTATTTCCTTATTTTGGTTGCCAATAACCTTTGGAGATAACACTAAGTTTGCTTACTTATTTCGGGCAAAAAGAATATTTTCCAAGTTAGTTTTCTTTCAACATGAGAATAATTTTAAATTTGTCATTGTAAGATTCATCTCAGAAGAGCTCTTCCAGTTAGATTCCTAAACTGGAGCGTAAGCAGTTACTTTGCTACAAAAAAAAAAAAAAAAATCCTAGAACTTGGGGCATTTGCAGAAAATATGGGAAACCTTATTTTTGAATCCCTGTTGTTAAAGGCCTTTTACTTCTCTGAAGAGTATATTAGTCCCTGAAGTGTAAGCTGTTGAGGCAGGTCTCTACTCTGAAGCTGCCCTTGATATAAAAATATACCCTCAAATAATGACTGTGCTACTGCACAAGGGTAGTGATTTACAGCTTGGTAGTCTGTATTCATTACGATGCGAATGCCTATTAAATGGGGTAAGTTTCATCTGGAGGCATCTGTTTTTCTTCTGTATTCCCTGTCAACCTGGTGTCACCAAACTTTGGGCAAAAAAAGACATTAACCATGTATATCTTGCTTGTTTGCTTTTTTTAACTATTAAATTTTGTGGTTTTTTCTTTTCCAGCCAATGCAATTTGAAGAGGATGAGCATGCACCACCGGCACCACCCAACCCCTTCAGCCATCTCACAGAAAAGGAACTGGAAGAGTACAAGAAAACAATTGAGCGCAAGCAGCAAGGATTGGAAGGTCAGTGGTGTGTTTTTAAATGTTGGGGTTTACGTTTTAATGAGTTCGTTTTTAGTTTGAAAGTATCTACTGTAAAAATCATATGCATGTTAGTTGCCAACAGTATATGCTAATGATTACTTTAGAACTAATCATTCCTTGAGACAGGATAATTTGTTGTTAAATGTTTTGGGGTTTTTTACTTTGGTTAGTGCTAAAATTAAAGCAATGAAAGGTTTGCACAGAAATGAGGTTGACAAAAACACACTTTAAAATAATGACTTTTTTTGTCAGAATCATAGAATAACTTAGGTTGGAAGAGCCCATGAAGGTCGTCTTAGTCCAACCTCCTTCTTAAAGTCGATATCAAAGTTAGATCAAGTTGCTCAGGTCTGTGCCCAGCTGAGCAAAAGTTTACTGAGATGTTTGTTCTGGGCTGCTTTAATTTTTCTTCTATTCTCCCAATGTGCAAGAGTCATCTGCTTTCACTTTTTACATCTTCTTCCACTACTACTATTCCATAGGGAATTACTAATTCAGTAATTAGTGCTTTTTTTTAACAATAGCACTTACTATGCCTTCTGCTTCACTAATATTGTGTAATAAAACAATTTTGCTATATATCACATTCAGGGCATAGCATAATAGCTTACTATAACAGCAAACTGTGTGACTTACAGCTAGATAAAACCATGAGGCGTGCTACTTGGAATGCAACCCTGCCACTCTTTTTAATGCTATCTATTAAAGAACTAATATATAATGTTTGTTAGCAGATAAAACATGTAAATCTATAATTCTATAGAGTTTAAACTGTGCATTGTAACTTCCTGATGTTGTCAGCATGAGCAACGCAATGCTAGCAGAGCTGTAAATCTTGTAGCACTAGCACTGACATTCTTGCTTGATTTTTACTTTTGCATGGCTACTAATTCAAATCTTGTCCTGCAGATGCTGAACAGGAATTATTCTCAGATGACGGTTCATCTGTGTCACAAATGCAGTCACAAACTCAATCCCCGCAAAATGTCCCAGAAAAATTAGAAGGTATTCCGTGCAATTTCTGTACAATGTCAATGGCTCTGATAACCTGAGTCACCCACTCTTCTGCTGCGTTCTTACACTTGCATGAAGTCGACTGAGCCAAAAAGAGCCCTCTTTTACCAAGTCTGGGTGGGACTCTGTCCAGAAAATTGTTTTTCTCAATTTTTTCCTAATACATAATTCTCACAAACAGAAAACAACGCAGGACATACTGAAACTTAGATATTAATAAGGTGAAGGAAATAGATATTATGTTTTTATTTTACAGAATATGTCAAGATTTTTTTTTAATTTTTTTTTTTTCCTAAAACATTTCCAGCAACATCTAAGGCGGCATTTTGAAAGGCTCGTTCTCCAAAGACTTCTGTATGGAATGGCTACGTTTTCATAAATAAGTCTTTTGTGGTAAAGCATAATTCTGAGTTTGCTTGAGACTGTAATCACATATGCTGTGTAGACTGTATTTGTATATACTGTATACAGCTTGAGCTATACCTATACCTGGCAGAGAAAAGGTTAGCTTTTTCAGCCCGTTTCCCTTTAACGACATTTTCACAGCATTGTCTGCTTACAACAAGTAAGAGTGTAGATAGAGGAGGGGGGAAAAACCACATCTAAGCACTTTGGGTTTCATTCTTTGGATCACAGCCCAGACTCGCAGACTTTGTTTCAATGCTGTTGTTTTGCATGATAGTGTACATGAATAATTGCAAAATTGTCTGTTCTTTCAGAAAATCATGAAGATCTCTATACCCAGAATGCTAACCTAATATCTGTGGAGTTGCCAGTTGTGGTGGTGAATGGCAAGGAAGATGCGCATGACGTGGAAGAAGATCTCACCAAGAGGGTCAGTCAGTTAACCACTAGTACTGTGGAGAGCGTAGAGATTACGATTAAAAGCTCTGAAAAGATAGAAGAGGCCCTGTCCCCTGAAGGGTCACCTTCCAAATCCCCATCAAAGAAGAAGAAGAAATTCCGCACCCCGTCTTTCCTGAAAAAGAGTAAAAAGAAGGAGAAAGTAGAAGCGTAAGTGCAGTTCTGTTGTGAGGAGACATTGCACGTTTTAAACGTTTAAGTTGACCATTAACAGCGTAGTGTTAGGGGTGTGCAGTAACTGGACTTTTAGCCTAAACAAAAAGGAACTGGAAGAGGTTTTGCTTTAAAAAAAACCAACCAAACAAACAAAAAACAAAAAAACCTTTCATGTTAATTGAAAATTAAATGCATCTCTCACTTAACTGTGTCCAAAATTGCTATGAGGGTTGGAAACGTTCATTAGTTTCACGTAGAACTACACTGGCAGGTGCTCAATTACCTTCATAGCAAGATCAAATACCATCACAGTATGCAGCAGCAAGTTGTGCTTGGAGTATTTTGCAGACATTAAACTTTTCAGTACAGTTAAAGTCTTTATTAAAGTTACTGTTGAGTGATCATACAACTTTTTAAAACTGCTGTCTCATTTGGTAACCAGATCATACATTTTTGTATTGTGATTTTGACCATATATTTTATGTTTCTGTACCCCTGTTTGAGTGGGTGCACATTAACAGCACACCTTTAAATCTTTTTTAAGATTAGATCATATAGAAATATTATACACTGGCACATAATATTAGGGGAAAAACTGTGTAAGAGAAAGTTTATTTGGAATTATACAAAATGTCTAAAGATTTCCATTCTTCAATAACTCTTTTGCCAAATATTTCATTTTAGTGAAATATAATTTTTGAAGACTTCTTTTTTATTCTATCAGTTGGGGGGGGGGAAACCCTTATTTTTCAATAAAGGGGGATTTTATACACTTAACATTGATAATTTAGTTTAACTGGCAAAACAAAAAGATTTTATATGTTCAAATGTTTGTATACCATTCAGTATAAAGGTATTATAAGCATGTGAACCAAGCATTTAATAGTAGAGTGTATTTAAGAATGCTTGGGTTAGAGTATACTTAAATATAATTCAGGAATCCAGGGACTTAGAAATCAAAAGATAAAAGCATATAAAATTGAACTGGATTCATGTTTAAAAATTACTCGTGGGTTGTTTTTTTTTTTTCTCTCGTGGTATTGCTAATGAATGAAGAAAAATAATCTCTTAACATAACCAAATGAAGGAAACAAAACTGTTAAAAGGGAAAGTGAAATAGTAAGAAAATAGGAGGAAACAAAGAAAGTTAAAGTCTGGTGATTATTTTTTTTAAATATATGATATGGATTATGGGATATTTTTATTAAATCAGCAAAGTGACATTTCCATATTAGATGTTTTAAATAATTTGTATGGATTCATACAGAGTGCAACACTTTTGGTTTTTCTTCACTTTCATTTGAATTGTAAAAGGTCTCATGAATCTGTGTTGTCCTTTGGATGAACCCAGAGCAAATCAGAGCCTAGTGCCATGGGTAAGGGTGGTACTGCCACTTACTCATTTTTACTGATATTGTCATTTTAGTACTTTTACTGTGTTGTAAATACAAACTAAACATAGAAATTAACATAGGGTTTTCTTCGCTGTGTCAAAATGTCTGTAAATCAGTCATCGCAATAGGAAATACATTTTAAAGATCCATGTGATTCCCAAATTGCCAGTTGAAATATTATACAATATATAATTGTTAAATATGGCTGGAGAGTGGTTTGGCATGCAAAAATGTTGATTATAGCATGTTTGGGGCTGGTTAGCTTTGACCGTGTAAGTGTGATAATGCAATGTTGGAATGGATCCTGGAAACAATTTTCTAGCTATCACTAAATACTGGAATCAGTGTTTTTAATCATAGTGAAAACTTTCAGTTGCTTACTTTGTTTTTTATGTTCTACATTATTTGTGTTGTATTACAACATATGTAGAAACAGTAACCTGTGAACTACGCTTTTCATAACTTTTTTAAAAATATATCTAAATGAATGCAATGTGCATAAATATTTTTTAAAATGCAACCGTGAACTATTTGCACCTTTTGCTAATGCCTCTCTTTACTTGCTTTGGCATAAAGAATGAGCCAGCCAACTCTTGTGTCCTGTGGAAAATATATAAATGTTATCTGAAATTGCTCATAGATGTAATGCTAATTAATGTTAAATCACAAATAAACAGTATTTTAAATAGATGGATTTTGTAGAGCAGCCTTTTGTTTATACAGTGCTCTTACATCTCTCACTTGTAGAAAAGATGCTTTGATTATGCACATTACTCCTCAGGAATTTATTCTGAAGGTGCTTCTTGCTTGTGCTTATTCTGAAAGCTATGCAAGAAAATAGTCTGATCTTATTAGAGAACAGTCGTTTTCTCTCGCAGATCCTGGAGATGAAAGAGGACAGGCCCGTGGTGAAAACCGCGGCATTGTCAGGCAGTTGTGTGGAACCCCAGTTGAGTTTGTGCTGCGGGCTTTCCTCTCCCGGGGCACGCTTCCCCATCTCCTCGGTCTGTGTCTTCAACAGCATGGGTTTACGTATGACAGCCCCAGACATAGGACTTGGGTGGTTTATGTGCTGTGTAAGTGCAGAGGGGGGAAATAGCTTGTGGAAATTACTATTTTTTCATTTTATTAATGAAAACAAAGGGGGTTTTGTAGGGAAGGCTTTTAATGCAAAGTTATTTGAAGACCTCTTTGTCATGCCCTGCCAGCATATGGTATACCTCGGAGTCTCTGAGGCTGCAGAAGTTGCAGTGTTATGTTTTTAAAGCTGTATCAACTCTGTGAAGTGTCTTTAAGGAGTTTGACAAATGTTTATTTTCATTGTCTTTCCACAAATCAGCCTTTTGTTTCTCTTTACAAGAAAGTCAAGATCTAGCCCTCCGAGTCTGGTGACAGTTTCATGAACTCAGTCCCCGTGTGGGAGGATAATTTTGGTTCAGCATTTTAAATAAATCTTAACCAAGATTCAAGTAATTTTCTTACTATTGTTTGTCTCCAGGAGCATCTACAGTCTGCGTAGTGCTGCACTAGCATGAAAGTAGACACTATATCAACATGGAGGAGCTTACACGGTTAGGGCATAGTGCATCTATAGTTTTCTTCTTTGAACTCTATTCCCAAGAGTGTACGAACCATAGCAGACCCTTGGTTTTCACTTAGATCTTACTCTTTCACAGTGTTCCAAGAAGGATCTGAGATTCTGCAAGCCAAAGCGTGGGAATAAAGCAGATGTTCATAGGAGGCATAACATATATGAAGGCTTAGATCTTGGGAAGTTGGAGCCTTTGGAAAGATAAGCTTCAAAATGCATCACTGATGCTATAGGAAGTAATTATTGCCATTAGGATACTGAACCCAAGAAAGAGCAATACAGAGAAGTAGTAGTGCACGCTATGAGGAATTACATGCAAGCTACCATCTAAGAATCTTAGAAGGGAAAACGAAGGGTTTTTAAAGTTCTGCATCTTTCTACCCCACTGTTGTCCCTGTATGGCCACACTAAAATGTGTATTGTGATCCGGGTGATCACCCGCCAACTTCTTTTACAGACTCTCGCCTGTTCTGGAGACAAGTGTTACATAACAAACCTTGATTTGCAAAAATTGCAGAACGACATATACTTTAGATCAGGCTTTAGATGCTGCGAGGAGACAGGATGATGAAGGTGCTAATAGGCCATTCGACCAATATTTCCCTGCCTTGCCAGTTGAGCTGTATGTGCAGCGTTGAGCATATAGCATAAATTGCTGTTTTGTAGTTGAGGATTTTCTATTTTCTGGATGTCCAGTTTGTAAAACTGTTGAGTTTTCACTGTTTAAGCCTGTGGAAACTTCTCAAACACAACGTGCTGCTAAGTAGCTGAGGACAGGGAGAAAGGGCCACCATGTTCCAGACTGGGCACACGGGTCTGATGGAAACTTCTGACGCGAATGCTGACGTTCCTCCTCTCCCTTCCTGCAAACCAGCAGGGAAATGCATCCCCTCGCCCACAGGGTTGTTGCGTGGGTGGGTGTTTGTTCTTTCAGAGATCCAGTATGTTAAATGAGGCGGAGGACTTATTGAAAAGCACTAATTAGAAACTGCCCGGCAATGTGTGCGCAGGCAGCTGGAGCACGGTCTGTCTGCGGGCATTGCCTTGTGCGTGGCTGAAACAGTGTGAGCAGCCCGGCAGGGACGGCCAGGAGGGCGTTTGGTGGGGATGCGTGCTTCTGATGTTTTAGCTGTCACAGAGCCTGTATAAACTCCTAGGTTTAGGGATTTGCAGATTGGCCGAACTTGCACAGACTCTTAGAGGAATAGTAGAAAGCACATCCCTAACATAAAGGGTGCTCAGCCCTTTGCCACAATTTCTAATCTCAGTTGCAAAACCAGCAGCAATTTAGGTTTCTGAGAGCAAAGATTGCCAGAATATAACATGGAGAAATTTCTACAGCCTTGTTCTTTGGAAGTGTTTGATTACATTAGCTTTACATTTTGTGCGTGCCGGCAGTACGTGCAAACACACCCGAGCGGTTTTCACTTGGATCAGCGTGCAGCATGGAGAGTTTCAGTCAAGTTTGATCAACTTCTCAGCAGAGAAGACGAAGCCTGATGATGAGAACTGGAGAGCAAACGTGGTCACAGCTTATGCCTCCAGCTCTGTTTATGCAGCTCTGGTACTGCTCAGGTACGTATTTAATCCTTTAAACCCGCTGCTACTTCTACAGAGATGGGAGCAACATAGGACAGTTATGCTGAGCCGGGGGGTCAGAGAAAGTATTTCCTTGGATGCGTTCTCAAAGTCCCTTTACAACTGGTTGTGCCTTTCTTCCTTCTGTGTCTGCAGGGAGCAATGCAAATTCAAGAGTTCAGGCTCTGAAATTGTGGTTGAGAGTCCCAAAGTCAAACACAGCCTTCGAAAGGTGAAAATTCAAGCTGCCTTTAGATGGCATCAGACTTTCACGTTTGCTGCCTTCGTTCCCTGCAGTCGGAAAGCCATTAACAAAGGGCTTTCAAAGAAAGTATTTTGGTGGAGATTTTGTGGGCTTTATTCCATTTCCAGTGCGGTGAGATGAAAGCAGACATCTGGCTGTTAGATTCATTTTCTTTCTTTATTTATTCCAAAATCCAGCAATGGAGGCAAGATTCCTCCGCTTCCCCTCCATCTTCTTGTACTTTCACAACTAGCTAAGAATTATTTTATTCTTTTTGCACTTGTAAACTCACTCCACTGAGCAGAAGAATATCCTTATGTTCTCTAGCATCGTTACCCACAGGCCAGAGGGCTCTCGGCATTTCTGGATGACGGAGGCAGAATGACAGGAGACCCCGTGGAAGGTGTGCAGGGGGCCAGGGCTGAGAAGCTGCAGAGCTTTAGATGTCTTGGGGTCATGGCAGAGCCTTGCCGATCTCCCCCTCGGGTGAGCTGCGGGTGTGTGAATGGAGACCCAGAAGTCATGGCAGCTGTGTCTCTAGGAAGGTCTGTGGTGAAGAAAGACATTAAGAAGTTTTAGAAAAACCTGCTGCTTTGGACGTTCAACCACACCAGTTTGGAGGGCTGTACTAAATGTTCGTAATTCTTTTAAAGGCACTGGTGTGCTTTCTCACTGCCAACCCACTTGTGTCCGCTTGCTCTTCAGCAGGTCAGCTCTGCCAAAGGCACACGTGGCATCTCGGTCTCGGTCTCAGGCCTGAACAGCGCGTTGTCGGAGGCTGAGGGCAAGGTCTCAGGAAGCATTGCTACGTGCTCGCCCTGGTTTTATGCTTTTCTCCAAGTAACGGGGTATTGGGCAAGTTGGACCTTCATTCTCATTTGCTACAGTTGTTTTTCTGTATGAGTGAAGCTTGGGGAAGACTTAGCTGTTTGTGCTGTTAACTGCTGTGCATGGAAAATCAGGGAGAGGGGGGAGAGGATGGAGATAGATCTACAATACATATTTTAGGATATAGATCTATAATATAGATATTATATTACATACTATTATATCTCTCATATATGGTGGTCAAAAGGACAGATGCTCTGAATTGTGTCCAAGAGACAAAAAGGCATGTTTGACTTTTTTAAAGTGGAAGGTGTTGTTGGTGTGTTTCTTACTTGGGATCTGCCTGTAAATGAAGCACGCAAAGGAAGGATGATGGCTGGAAGCATTCGCAGCACGTGTTTAACAGAACTTCCTTCTGGGTCTGTCCTGCCTGACTTTTCTGGTTTCTCCTTCCTGCCCCTGGACAATGTTTGCACTGGATCAAACTCGGGAAGAGAAAACCAAATGCTTGAGCTCACATGAGACCAACGTGGTGGTTTCCCCTCCAGGAGCTTGTGCTCGAGTGTGACATTAGTGCATCCGTATCATGCGGGTCCTCAGCTTTAGCCTTTAGATCAAGCTGTGCCACGCCACAGACCTAGCGCCGTGGGCCGAACAGGGCAAACACGTGCCGTTGTCCTGCGGGAGTCCCCGGCGGCATTTCCTACAGGGTCTGGCCACGCAACAGGGTCAGTGCCGGGGTCACCGTCACAGCCTGCGAAGACGCGTGACCCAGAGGCGGTGCACGCTCGCCGGCATCAGCAGGACCACGGAGGTAAAGGCACTGTTTGCCCCCGTGTGTGGCTCTCCTCCTTTCTCTCCTGCCAGCACAGGGGAGCGTTTTTCCAGGGGTCCAGCCCGGGTGAGCGGAGGCCGTGCCCCTCTTGGCGTTGCATCTGTTCAGGCCCCCCGGGCTGCCCAAAGGGGCCTCGGCAGCCGCTGCTCAGCTCTGTCTGAAGCCAGCTCCTCACCATGCACATCCCTTTGCTGCCAGCACTCCTGACTTGTTTTATTTTCAGGCTACGTATATTAAATGAAGAGGGAGAGAATGAAGTCTGGCAGCCAGCAAACGTGGGGCCAAGGTTCACTGCCCACCCTGCTGCCCACGCTGCTCTGCCAGCTGTGCCAGGCTGCCGGGACTCCAGGAGACGCGTGTCAGCTCTGAGGGCATCCCCGCGGTGCAGAGCAATGCAAACTCTGGCCAAATCCTGCTGCAGGGCCCTCCCAACGCCGATGCTGCAGGGCTGCTCCCTGCTGTTGGATTTTATTTTTAATTTTTTTTTTCCTGATTTCTGCAACTGAAGAAGTTCAGTGAAAAACACCTTGTCCTTTATAGTTGTGTGAGAACGGCTGCCTATCAACAAGCCAAAAAGGGGGGAAGAAAATCATTTAGGGGCTGAATTGGCTGCTGGCATGCACACAAAAGCTTCCCACCACAGTTGGACGGGGCCGGCAGTGCAGTGCTTCCCCCGCAAGTGTCTCTTCAGCCTGATTCCGCTTCATTTTTTCATCATTAAGATGCTGCTGGAGTTTCTGCGGGGGGTTTTGTCATTCAAATGCCGGCATTGCAGTCAACGGCTGGTGCTCAGGGCCAGATCCTGAACATCCCCCGCCAGCCTGCCAGAGCTGGGGGGTTTGCTCGGGCTTCGCTGGGTGTTGAAGCTCTTCGGTCTCATTTTTTAGGAGCTCCAATCTACTCTTGCGTGTAAGTTTCACTGCAGAAATGGCCGTGGTCTGCACTGAGCAACGTTTCACCAAACTCCTGGGGGAGCTTTTGTTTTGGAGGACTTTGGCACTGGGGAAAGCGGACGTGTCGGCTTTGGCTGCGCATGGGGACGAGCTCCTCACCTGGAAATGTTTGCTGGCACAGGGGGAAGGGGCACACGGGGAGGGGGACATCCCCTCCTGGCTTTGTGTCCTTGTCTCCCTGCGTTTGGAGGGAGTGTTTCCTGTCGGTCCCAGGCAGGATGCCGGAGGGATGCGGGGAGTGACGGATTTGAGAGCTTTCAGCCCAGATGTGCCAGAGCAGCCCGACCCCTCACCTCCCGCGGCCAGAGGAGTCAGGGGCCGCTGAAGGCCCTTCCCAGGTCTCCTCGTCTCTCCGGGGGGAGATATCCAGTATCCACCGGTGCCGAAGGATCCTGCACCTTTCTGTCTTGCCTACTTTGGTGGCATAATTTCCAGGCGCCTTTCATTTCGCCTTTGCAGCGATAGCTCAGTATGACTGTCTGTCTCTGGACGCTGCTGTAACTTTTGAAAATTTTTAATTTGCAAATGTTATTTGGAAAAAAACCCTTGTGCTCCGGGTTATCAGGATGGCGAGTAGGTGAACTCTGTCACGGAATAACTGAAATGCTTTGGGGCGCCGGCGTTGTCCCGACCACGGCTCTGAGCGGGAGCCTTCTGCTCCCCGGCAGACGCTGCCAGCTGGTGCTGGCTTTGACCTTCGGCACGTCAGCTGCTGGCTGCTCTCTGACCTCCTCATCAGCGCTCATCCCTCTCCTCCCAAAGGTACAGAAAGTTCAAACGTTGCCTGAAATGAGGTGCTTGAATTAACAGCCTGATTTTTCTCAAAGGGCTGGGCACACTTGCCGATGCCGGGAGAGACACGAACAGCAAGTTGCTTGTTCAGCCCTCGGCTTGATGCGTCAAGAGCCAAATCACCCCTGAGCTGCCGGGGGCAAAGCAGCCCCCAAAACCCAGCAGCGTGGTGACGGCTGTCGCGCTTCAGCACCTCACGGGGATCGGGTTTGCCAGAGAACATCCTGACGGCCGAGCCCTTTCCCTCTCCTCCATGTCCCCCTGGGTATGGGGAAGGGGGGGGTCCCTGCAGATGGCTGGTTTTCTGTTTCCAGGGTGTTGAGAGCAGCTAATTGACCCTTAATGAACGTGCCTTCATGTTAAGGGTCTCTGAGTGTTGATGGTGATGCAGGGACCTGCCCCAGCACATCTCGCAAGCTGGTGCTTGGTGCAACAGCACTAATGCTTGGGGACGCTGAGGTTCTGCAGACTTTCAGGACTTCATTAAACTCGTATAAACTCAGTCCTGAGCTGTGCCTGCCTGTCAAGGCAGCTTGCTTTTAAAATACCTTTTGTAAAGAAATCCAGCTGTAACCTGAGGCAGTGGGATGGACTCGCCTTGCCGCTGCGCCGTTACCTGCGTGTCAGAGGCCGTCACCATGCCCCTCCGCGTGCTGAGGTGCCGCCGGCCTGCAGGCTCCTTGGGTGTGAAACCCCGCTCCCTTGGACACCAAGGTCCAAACGTCGAACTTGAGTAAAGAGAAACAGCAGCCAGTGCCTTGAGAAAACTGGAAAACAAATGCATTTAATATGTGCAGTTGCACGGGCGTCAGCCGCACAAGCGGTTGCGTGGTATCTCCCCCCCAGCAAGACCAGGCGCAGGGACTAATTCTTGCCTTGCCCACGCTACAGCCTGGAGCCCAGATGGGTCATGAAGTAGCGGGCGTTTACCTCGCTGCTGCTTGTGCGCCATCTGCCAGGTGTTTGGGATGGAAAAGAGAAGGCAGCAGCAGCAGGTAAGCCTTTCTCCGCACGGATTGCTGACCTGACAGCGTCTCCAGGACCTGCAGTGCAAGCGACCCGCGCAGAGCGATGTGTGGGCCGAGCAGGAGCCCGGCTGAGCGGGGAGGATAAACACAGCCCAGGCTCCGCTTTGTCACAAGGTGTGGGGGGGTGTAGACATGGTCTCAGGCAGCTGCTGTGCTGGGGCCTCAGGGGTGCTCCAGAGGCCCAAAGCCTCGTCTGTTCCTGAGTTATGTCTTTGCTGGGTGCCAAAAATGACCTACGGAAGTTGGTGCGAGCGCGCTGCAGCAGCTGCGGTTTGGACACAGCACTTTGCCCTTGGATGTTGGACACTTCCAGCCCCAAGTCTTCTTTAGGTGGATGGACGAGACGGAGAAGTTGGTTGTCAAATCCACCCAACAGAAGGGAAATGTGGGGCAGTAACTCCCTTCCCCAAGCATCAGCTACCAGTTTCTTATTGCCGTGACTTTAGGCATCCTTGCCCCTCTAGCAGGCAGCAGCAAAGTGTTTTCAGTACTTATTCTTACCATCTGGCTAGACAACTCTCTCAAACACCAATACCTATAATTACATATATTATGTATATTTGTATATACATATTACACATGCTAATTATATCTACAGAGGCATTAAATCATTTCCCCTGCCTGGCTTCAGTTTTATTTCAAAGTTGGTAAGAGTCAACATTCAAGCAGCATTAGGAATATGCTGTATAAATAATTAGAGTTTGTTTAGATTTATTCAACAGTGTTTACATCTAATAAGTAACCACAAGCATTGATCTCCTGGCTGGCATGTCACCTAAATGCGATCATTCACCTTCAGCTGGAGCAGCTGGTCCTTCCTGGATTTATTTAATGGGAGCAACTTCACAAATGACCTGGAAGAGGCACATTGGGCAGACTTTGCTCTGCCATGGTCTGTGTAATGGGAGAATATTTGGTTATTGGAGTGATTTTTCTTATAACCAGATGTTTTGGGCTGACTTACTCCATTTGGCTTGATTTCTCCATTGCTTTATGGTACTAGGGATGCCCCGAATGCCTTCTCGGGGCAAGGATGAAGGTGCTATGTCAGTGTTAGCTGGACCATCCTGCCAGCCTGTCTGGCGAGGATGCCTGGGGTACCAGCCGCTCGCTGGGGGCTGCTGAGCCTTTTGCAAATGCTTCAAGAAATGACAGCATCCCATCCCCTCATTTAAAATGAGCTTTATGTGAACGGGGGGGGGACGACAAGGGGAAATATTCTTGATGATTTTCTTACATTGGGCATTTTAGGCTTAAAAGCAAGGTACACATGCAAAAGCCTTCACTTTTCCTTTTAGCCTCTTCCTCCGATTTAAGCCGTGTGGGTGCTCGTGTGAACGCCAGGATGTGCCCACCATCGCGTGCTGCACAGGGTAGTAAGAGGCATCACGTTTGCCTGGAGACATCAGTGTGTTTTACACCGGGGATCAGCACCTTTATCTATGTGAAAATAATCTCATCTGAGCCTTTGACCCGCAGAGGGTCCGTGCCAGCAGGTCAAAGGCTCCCAGCTGGCAGCTCCAGCCCCCCTGAACCCCACATCAACGTGGCATGGCTCGCTGAGACTCATCACGCCTCAGTGCCTTTTTGGGGTGGATTTTGGCAAGCCGCCCACGTTGCATTACCCCCCTGCGAGACCAGGACTTGGCCTTTAATCCCGGTGCACCCCAGGTGCTGCCCCCCAGCACAGGGGAGTGCTGCTGCCCAAAGCAGGGTCACCCCAAAATACGGTCCCTGCTCTCATTTCGATCTAATCAAGGCTGTCAATACCGCTGATTTACTGGACGCTCAGAAAAACCATTTACTTGGAGAAATCGATACTACGAGAAAGAACCAAAGCGGCATCTGGGGAGTGGAAACACGGTGCTGCGCTCCCTCGGCCTCCGTGTAAATGCCGTCTGCACCGCACGCAAAGCAGCACCTGCCTCTGACAGCCCTAGGCACCAAGCGGAGGGTGTTAAAGAAACGCGTGATGCGTGCGCGATGCAAAGGGGCGACAAGCCTGCGGAGGACACAGGCTCACACAGTCTCGTCTCCGTGGGTCAATAAGTTAGGTGGCTCTTTGCAGCGGCGAGATCATGAAATGTCATTATGTTTTAACACGAACTTGCGATCTTGAGCATCTTTAGTGCTTTGACACGAGGGGATCTTTGGAATGAGGGGATGCTGTGAGAGGCAGCTCCAAGCCCTCCTCCTGCTTGGCTGGGCAGGGGCCTGATGCTGCTCACCAGGAGCCTCTCCGTGCCAAGTAGGTGCTTGAAGGAGAGGCTGCAAATTAGCCCTGCGGGATGATCCCAGCCCCAGCAATCTTTGAGAGAGGAAAAGTGGTTCTTACTGTAATTAAATAACTTTGAACAGAAGCCTGGTATCTGCAACAGAGCCGTCAGGGACGGCTGAGCCTCGTACGCCGTGCAATTGCCGCCTGGGCACCGGGTGAGCGTGGTGTGGTCCTGGATGCCCCGGGCTGCAGTGGAACGGCCGGAGAAGCGTTAGAGCAGGAGCTGCTGTGCCCAGGTCCCGTCACCGTCGTTTCTTGGCTGGTACGGACTCCGAAGCCAAAGCTTAGCTGCTGCAGGAGGAGCACTGGACACGCTGCCATCCTGGGCACGGGCAGGCGGCGGCAGCCAGAACTAACCCGTTTCTGGATGGGATTTAAAAGGGCAAATTCTTCAGATCTGGGGGTCAGCAACACCCAGCCGAACTGCAAAGGTCGCGCTCTCTGCCCAAATTCCCAATTTTCTGTAGCCCACAAATGGCTTAATATCTGGCAAATTTACATTAAATGGGGTATATTCCCATAAGGAGAAAGAAGAAGGTCTGGTATGTGCGGAGCAATCCCCTGTGTCAGGCTGTGCCCAGCATATGGATTAAATAGCTTCTGCTGTGTGAAGCCAGCCAGGCTCTTCAAGGAACGCACACACGTAGGTGTGCCTCTGTTTTGATAGATGTGATTACGAATTGATTTTAGGATTAGACGTTGTAAGTCCCCCAGTCCTAAAGGAACAGCAGCACCTCTTAGCTCCCCAGTTAACCCAAGTGCTGCCGGGGCTGTAGCCGGGGGCTGGGACGGCCACTCCCGTGCTCCAGCTCCGGCGGCCAGGAAGGATGCTCCTCCCCACCGGCCGGCTGCACTTGCCGGACAGCTGGGATCCAGAGCCGGGGTATGGCGATGCCCAGTGCTGCACTTGCCAGGCAGCAGGGATAATTCTAGCTCCTGATGGCTCCCTTCACCCCCGTGCTCTTCTGCTGGCGTGGCGTCTGTCGTCGTTGAGTTACCTTGCTGGTCTCATTAACGCTGCAATCATCAGCAAGAGCATTTAATGTGGAGAGGAAAAACGGGAGTGTGGGGTTATGGGGGTGGGTGTATACACGTGTATGTGGATGCCTGTATGAACGCATTGAAACTTCTGAAGTCCTCAGCAAAACATCTTTGTTGCTTCCATTTTTCGTTTCATCTTTTCCAGGATCACTGTCTTCCTCAGCCATCCCTGATAGGAAAAAAAAATGTGCCCGTGTAATTTTTTTTTTTAAAAAAAAGAACATTTTTAAAGCAAGAAGAGTCTGTAGAAGAATTTTCCTGTTAGATAGATTTAATTTTTATAAGTGTATAGAATTGCCCTGGGCAGCATGGAGCTGCAGTCACAAACTCTCTTTGCTCAGGCCTCGCTCTGCAGGGCTCTCACCTGTGCACGTGGCTTTTCCCACGTGGCCTTAAATACCGGTTAACTGATTTGCCAGGTTTCAGCAGTGCCCCTCTTGTGCCTAAAGCCCAGTCCCCCACCCTTTGGGGAACACTTAAACCCTTGACCCAGTCCGACCCCGGCACCACCGGCCCGTGTCCCCGGGGCTCAGGTTTGGCACCTGCTTTGGCTTCTGGCCCAGGGCTGAGCAGCAGCGAGGGGGACGGGGAGGGACAACCACAGCTTAAATAGTTGGGGAGGGTGCTTTTCTGAAAATGTTTAAATTGAAAAAGATATTGATGTTCCTTCTGATTAGGGATGAAAGGGTAAGACAGGACTGAGATGATCATCAAATTCATTCATGGGGTGCTCTTTCATTTACTATCCACCACAGCTTAAATTGTGCACAGGAGAGCATGCTGCGATCCAGGGTGGCTGGCCGCATCTCTTGGGCTTCTTTTGAAATATCGCAGGGGATGGGTGGAGAGGTGAAGGGTCCCTTGGCCGGGAGCACAGCGAACAAGATCTGCTCCAGCGGTGCTGCCAAACCTCTGCCCGCTCCTGCCTCTGCTCCTGCGCTTGGGAAACAACGCCGGGGTGCGACTTGCCACCGGCCATGGCTCACCCCTACCCTCCCTCTATGCAAGAGAAAAATCATTAGAAATGAGGACGTGCGGTAAGTAACAAACAGCCCCCAGACACGCGATGAGCAGGAGCGAGGTTGGCTGTGCGTCGTCTGCTCTGAAACGTGCTCAGTGCTGCTGCTGCGTGGGAACAGGGGGACCTACCCCCAAACCTGCCCACCAGTGGGTGCTCCCTTCCACCCCAGGGAGGGAACACGCACCGTGGGTGCCGTGCGGCTCTTCACCATTGCCAACGCAGAGCTTTTGGCACGGTGGAGCTTTGGAGGAAGCCAGAAAGCATTCTATGGCTGCCCGCCGAGGGTACGGCTCTGGACAGGCAGCGGAGCTGCATCCCAGAGACCCCCCGGATCCCGCAGGCTGAGTGCTTGGCCAGGGCTCCCCAGCAAGCCTGTCCTGCCATGCCAGCGGCAGACGGACCCAGACTTCTTTTGCATTTCTGGGTGGGATAAAAAACGCCCGGCCATTGTTCGTGGCTGTCCTCTAGAAGTTTATAAATAAACCCCACTTCCCTGCTGGCTTTGTGCTTTTCCATTTTGACGCACCCTTGATTTCCTCTTGTTCCAGAGAGCTTTCCCTTTTTTGTTCCTTTTTTACCTGCTTCTGCTGAAGTCAAGGTCCTGAGAAACAGAGGCCCCGTGTTGGCATTATGGCAGCCCTTCTGCCTCCTAAGTTAAAGACCTGTTGGGTTTTTAATCTCCAGCTGGGCCATTCCCAAGCAAGAGCAAAGTTGTCATCGCCCATATATGTGCTCACACCACTAAGGTTAAAAATTAGCAGAGAGAGAAATCCTAAAGTATCTTTACACCTGAAATTCAGGAAAAAGAAAAGAAAGCCCAATAAAAGAGATGCGCCAAGCTGTAACAATGCGTGGCCAGCCCCTGAGCTGGCACACGGCAGCCCGGCCCTGGTGACACTGGGGGCACTTACGGCTTCGCCCTGGCTCACCGCAGCGCAAGCGCGTCTCTTGTTTTTTTGACATTTTTCTTCCTCCTCCCGAAGGCCAAGACGTCCGTCGCTTCACATCCCGCCCACGTCTGGAGCCACCAGCTCCAAAGGGGAGCAGCATCAGACAGCGAAGTTTCCCCGCTCCACTGCCTTTGTGTGCAAACCGGGTTTATCTGTATTGTTTGACCAGCGCTGGCAAATTACACCCTGCCTAATGTGTCGTTAGGGAGAGGCAATTAAATACCAACCCAACGAGTATTGCGGCCAACGTGACTGGGGAGAAACAGCTGCAATCTGCCTGGCAACTGGAAGAGATGGGTGGAAAATATTAACCTTTTTATTTATGTCTTTGCTCCAACCTCCGCCGCGTCTGGCCGCCCGGCTGGGTGAAACCTGCGCAGGGCAGGGTTTGGCAGGGAGCGGGCAGGGGTGACGCCTGGATCCAGTGGGTTTCCACTGGTTTGGCCTCAGCCCAAACGGCGGGTGCTGCCCACCCTGTGCAGGGCCAGGTCGGCTCACCGGCGGCCACGGGACTCTTTACTTTCACGCTGCAGCCCCCACCGCTGCCTTTCTCCAGCTGCCTTCTGGCCATCGCAGCCCTGCGGGCTGCTCCTGCTGGCAGCTGCGCTGGGTGGCCACATCCTGTACCCCTCCGTACAATTTAGTGCTTCAGCTTGGTCACCCACCAAAGCAACCTTGGTTTTCTACGGTGTCTTCTTCAGCGCTCGTGTGCCCCAGATCCCAGCACCGAGCTTGTGTCGGTGCCATCCCACCACCGCCTCCTGCACCGTCCCCAGGTGGGATTTGCTGTCCCCATCCTGCTTCACCCACCACGACCTGCAGCACGTTCACGTCTCCCTCCCTCAGCCTCCAAAACTGAATCGCACCAACTATTTTGAAGACAACGAACCCTGTTGCTGATCCCAGGCACCCCAATAAATCCTTTTTTCTCCATTCCCTGGAGGCCGTGAATGCTCTGAGGGATGGGGCCATCTCACTGCGGGCTGGAGTGTTTTCTCAGTGTTAGACAAATAAACAGGGGTAGGTTTTAACCAGGATCTCTGGGATCAGCTTCCTGCGGATGCTGAGAGCATTTCTGGGTGGATTTAGAGGGGTATCTTCACAAACAGCATCTCTAAGCACTGCCGAAGTGATGCTCATGGTGAAGTGGTCCAGCAGTTGGAGCAGGTGGTGGGAAAATTGGCATCGGAGTCTCCTGGCAGCCATGGATTTAAACTGGCTGGCACGGACCGAGTCATTTGCCTCTGAGTTCAGCAGTCTGAAATGTAGAGCAGATAATTTGTATTCCCCTCTGTCATCAGCTTTCTGAGAGTCAACGCCCGCAGGTTTGTAGAGTGAACGAAGGGCGGCCGCAGGAGCACGTGGGAAGGGAAATACCCAGTGCAGGGCAGCGAGTCAACAACACGGAGCAAACGTGTTCCTGCTGAAGGCGCTGCCTGGCCGGCCCTGCCAGGGACCTGCAGTCACTCCCTCCTGCCCTGCATGTCAGTTTGGGGGCATTTTATCCGATTTTACTCTGTAAGCAGTTTGTTCTTTGGGGGATCCTACAGCATCTGGGGTCCTGGGGGAAACAACAGTCAGAGGCCTGGAGAGGATGGGGAAAGGGTTAAAAGTGCAGTGAACAGGTCACGCTGGTTTTTTCCTTTACAACCAGTGGTTTTTCCAGGCCAGGTGATGCAACAGATCAAATCTCTTCTTCAGACACGTATCTGACAGCACCATGCAAGAAGTTGTTAGTGGAACCGGAGCAGGTGAGGATTGGTGAATGAGCTGCAAAGTGAGTAACACGCTGGCCAAGGGCAGCGGGGGGCTGGGGACGTCACCCCCAGCTCGGCAGAGCCAGGACCCGCACAAAGGGGGAGTCGGGACCGGCAGCAGCAGGGTTTGCTGCCATACGGTGGGTGTAAGACACAGGGATCTCAGCTGATTGGAAAGAAATTAGAAGCCATCTGCGTGGCGTGGCTGTGGGCAGCAAACCGGGAGCCGAGATGCCGTGACTTGCCAGCAGCGCCGGTGCAATGGTCAGCCGTGTCTGGGGTGAAGGCAGGGATGCCGTGCAGGATCAACCTGGGAGGATGCACGATCCTTCTTAGTTACAGTGAGGGGGGGAAGCCCCAGGGAAATACTGGGGAGAGAGAATAGCTTTTAAACCGCAGATAACGTTGGCACACAAACAAATGGGTATTAACTGGTGGGGACTGCCGGGAGGCTGGGAAATTTGTGATGGGGATTATATGACGTGGCTGCTCAGAATAGCAGGAGCTGGACTAAATGACCCAGCAGATCCCCTCCAGTTTCACCCTCCCCTTACACCACCAGGTGTTCCGAGTAGCAGCAGGGCCAGTCTGGTTTTATTTGAGTATTATGATGTCAGGCGAGTAAAGACAAGCAAAACTGCATCCAGATGCTGCTGTGCTTTTTCTGTTCTTGGGATGTGCCAGGAAACCTTCCTACATCAGCTCCTGAGGTCGACCGCTGCCTGCCAGTGCCCCGCAGAGGCACAGCGAGCCGTGCCCCAGGCCGCAGAGGTGCTGGAGGGAGATGCTGGTTTGAAATGAAGGAAATCATCAGGCAACCGTAATTATACCGCAAGACTCGTGAGTTGTCTCCCGATGCATCGCTCCCATGCTATCATGATGGCGGGTGGCACCGGCTGCTCCAGAAGTTCCTCCCGAAGCAGAGCTCCTCCCAGAAGCGCTGTTACCTCGGAGTCCTGTGCTCCCTTCCCTGGCCGGTCTCCATCATTGCTGGTACCACAGCCGGGGGCTGCTTTCCCCTGCCCACCATGGCCTGGCAGTAGGGCCAAGGGCAGCATCCTTGTGTCCCCCTGCCCCCCCCCAAAACCACCCCAGCAGCCTGTGCCCATCAGGCTCCTGCAGTCTCACCCTGGGCACTGACCCCTTCTCCTGCCTGCAGGTGGGCAGTCACGCCAGGTCTGGGCATGACCCCTTTAGCACATAGTTTTTTCTAAAATTCAATTAATTTTTTTAAATTAAACCTTTATCCATTCTTTTATTCAGAATAACTGGGGAGCCCCTTTGAAGGGCAGCGGGTAATTTTTCACTATTATTTTGTTGCTACCGTTACTGGAGTCAAGTGTCGGCTGTGCGCTGGTGGATTTCCCCACCTTAACGCCAGCCCCAGCGATTGCAAAGCCCAATTTAGCCATGAAAACCCAAGGGAACTAACTTGTCTGTGCATACGCCAGGATCTCCTCTTTGTACAGACTGTGCCATGAGTCCAAGCTCTGAAAGCTTTGGCAGAGCAGAAATAAAGGTATTGCTGAAGGGATGGCCCTGGGGAGGGCAAAACTGAGCCCCCGTCTCTCCAAACCCCTGGGTATTGTTTCTATGCGCTTCATCATCTTGTGAGAGAACAGCTGGAAACCTCCCAGGATGTTTCTTCTCATAAAGTCGCTGCCTTTCTCTTCCTCTAGTCTTTATTTTCTGCAGTCGGTTCACTCTCCCTGAGACCCAGGGAGGCGAAAGGGAAAAATGAGGCATCTAGGGAGCTAAAAATCTGTGCATGGTCCCAGGGACACGTGGCGGCCCCTCGGCCCCGAAAGCACAAATCTCAGCGATGTGTTGGATGTCACAGGTATCGAGTTTAACATAAAAACCCAAAGCCAGAGCATGGAAAATTGCACACTGCAAATATTGCAAGTTCTTCCTGCCTGGAGCAATGTCAAACGACCTTCTCTTTATCCGCCAGCCTAGGCTCAAGGATCAATCGGTGTATTCCTAGGAGTGGTGTAAAGTTTTCCGTTCAGCAGCCAGAGAACTAGATCCTCCACTTGGCCCATTTCACCGGGGACACGCTCTCGGGCCTTTCGCCACGTCCATCCTCCCACCTGCCTCGGCAGATCCCATGCATCCCTTACGGAGCCACCCAGACCCGCCGGGAATATTCAGCAGTGAATCCACCCACCAAGAGATGTGCTTTTTTCTGCTGGCACAACTCAGGTTTAGACCATATGTGTACTTTCCCTTAAGGGTGGGCAAGAAAAATATTCTTTATTATTTTTGTATCAGTACTGCGTAGCAACTACTGTGAAAGGCCAAGCACGAATGGTGAAGAACTAGTAAGAGCCAAGAAGAGCTTGTGCCAGCTCACAGCCTCCGGGACAGAAAACTTACAATTGCAAAGATGGAGAGCGAGGAGGGCAATTAGGAGGTGAGGGGGAATAAAAAAATGCTTGCTGTGAAAGGAGAGATCATAGCTCAGGTTTGCCTAATGAATGCCAGAGATCGGGACACCATACAGGTGGGTTGTAAGGAGGGATTTCAAAGGAAGTAAAGTAGAAGCTTTTAGAGGCAATAGAAGGATGAAACTGTAAATAATAGCAGCATAAATGGGTCTGAGATAAACGGCATGGCTGGGCAGGACAGGAGCAGGCAAGAGGGAACATCAACACCATTTCTAGCTTGGTTATTTCTAGCACATGAAAAAAAAGCATCAAACAACAGATCGCAAAGGCGATGCAGCCTCCCCGCTGCCTGCGTGAGATCCACCCAGTGAAACCACGGCGCTGCCCCCAGCCCCAGCAAAGAGCCGTCAGGGCTGCTCACGAGCCTGAGGAGCAACCCCACGCGTAAGGGCTGCTGGAGCAGGCACCCGAAATGCTGACAGCTGTCATTCTCCGGGGGCACCTCTAAGTCATCCTGATCTCGTTTATATTTAGGGATCAACTGGGGAAGCGAAAGGTCATCGTAACGATGGCTTCGTAACGCGGGGCTGGATGCACGCCCTCCCTCCGCATCTGGCCAAGTGAGATTTTCCTCTGACAGCATCTCTAAGCAGAGACACAACCCTTGCTGGCTGCAAACACGTACCTGCCTCACAGAAGGATGTGTGGCCCTGCTGCAAGTCCCATCCCGTCTCACGCCTTGGGGACCGGGGACAACAGGCAGCAGTGGCGGGCGGCAGCCGAGGGCCTGACAGCAGAGCCTGTAGCCAGTGCTGGGGGGAGTCAGGTTTATTAATTACTGACTAGTGAGGGATGCTCAGGAGCAGAGATACTCACAGGCCAGTAAAACATTGCCCACAAAACTTCCCGGCTGACTCCTCGCAAAATCCGTGGGTTGAATTGGAAACTTTCATCTAAAAGTTTGAAACAAAACAGATGAATATTGTAGAGGAAATGAAAATAGCAACATTCCTCCTCTTCTGCCCTTCCTCTTCAAAATCAGGATAGGTGTTTTATGGCACATGAGGTTTATCTGTGAGAAAAATAGTCTGAATGGAACACGAAGAAATACATCTTCTTTAAAACTCCCCTGAAGTTGTGGTTTTTTTTCTTGCCATAAGCCTTTTCCCTTTTTTCTTTGAACAAGGGAGATATTTGATCTGTAATGCTGGATTCTTCCCCATAAATAACCCACTGATGGAATGAGTGTCATCAGGAAAGAGAGAACGCTGGGAAGTTGCCAAGAGGTGGCTGGGGGAAGCCCAACGCTGGTAACCACTTCTTCCCTGACCTCCTACAGCCCCAACCTGTTGGCAGCCAGACCCCAAGGCTGGTTTTGGCCACCCTATAGAGACCACGCTTTGGACCTGTGAAGACAGAGAAGACTTTCAGTGGTGGTCTCAGCAGAATCATGAATTGTCTCCAACAAAGATTGGAAATTGAAAAGACGAAATACAAGATTTCACTGACCTCTGTGCATCGCTCTGTGCTGGCAGATTTCTGTACCCCGATTAAATCGTGACTGAGTGCCTGGGTGAGGGGCTGGGCACCACCTGCGCTCGCCGTCGGGCTGGGACCACTTGGCTGACCACAATAGCGATGCTAGTAACACGTCTCCTGGGATGGAGCTCATCTGCAAAGCAAGCCCCTACGGCCCGACACACCGCTGAGTGCCAAGTCCAGGGGATGATTTTTTTGCGAATGAAAAAATGAGCGCCTGGATATTTGGAAGTGCAAAGGCTGGTATCAGAGCAGGAAAAGAAATGCTGAAAACCAAAATGCTCTCCCTTGTAGCCATGCTTCTTAGCAGGGATGGAGGCTTTCTGCTTCCCTGCTGCGACCCACAGCGTGTCCTAGTGAGGGTGGTGATGCGGAAAAATCCCAGCCCGCACACAGCAGTTGCTGGGGCACTGCTGAGCATCCCACATGGGCACCCAAAGGGGCTGCGAGGGCTGATGGTGCCCGCTAGTGTTGCTGGAATAACCATCCTGGTAGCAGCAGCAGCAGCCTCTTGGCTCGGGCCTGAGCTCATAAACTTCCCGGGTCCAACAGTAAAGCCGAGCCTTTAGGTGTGACCCAGGATCTGTCAGAGATCTGCTCCCCCTCCAGGGTACCACTGCTCTGGACCAGCTCTAGCCCATCACCACAACTGTGTCCATAAACAAAAAACAAAACAAAAAAAAAAGAGATGTGAAGATGTGATAGCCCTCCAAACGATTTTTTAATATCTTGATATCACTCTTGTGCAGTGAGAAATGCCCGCCCTTGGCAGATGGGCAGTGCAATTATCGCTTGGAAAACACGTTCGTCCTTCCAAAAGGGCAGCACCAGACTCTTAAAGGCAGGTGAAATTTTATAAAAGGATTACAATGGGATTAGCCAGAAAGGAGAGAGAGCAGGTGCCTCCAGGAGCCTTTGCAGACCAAAACCCAGGGTTGTCCTGGCCCCCCACCTTTTCTAACCCTGCCAGGTCTGTCCAGGGGCTGATTTACACTGGTGCTGCCACTGGAACAAACTGAACAGATAACACCCGCGATGTGGGGAAATGGCGGCTGTCAGCGCGTGATATGACCAGAACAATGTCAAAATACACCCACGAAAGGAGACCCTCCATTCGTGCTCCGAGCGGTGGCTGTGTTTTTCACTGTTCAGCCCAACAAGGGCACGACACAGACACACGAGATATACCCACTGCAGAGCGGAGGGTGATGCTCACTCTCTAACCCGTGGGTTTCTCGTAGCAACTCACACCACCGGGCAGCTTTGCACCTAAACCCACACCTTGCTGTCTTATGGAGCACTGCAAAACAAAAGCACTCCAGCAATCTTACCCCTTACCTGGCCCAATCCCAAAAGGATAGGGTGGATATTTTTCCCACTTCCACGAGTGTGAATTTGGCAGCAGCACCGCAGGCACCTGACCTCCGCACCCCCGGGTCATGGTCCCCTCGCCGTGCCATGCCGTACCGAGGGCAGCATGCGGTCACAGGCTGTTGATAAAAGGTCCAGACACCTCCCACGTGGTGAGCCACGCTTTGGCGACCTGCCCGGGCAGCAGCAGCCATGCCGACAGCGTGGGCGGTGGGGCTGTGCCCGTGGCTTGCCCTGGTTCACCCCATCTCCCGTGCCCGTGGGCCCACGGGGCTGCGCTCGGTCCCTCCACTTTTGTCCAAGAAGCAGCTCCACCATCACCTTGCAGAGAAAAAATTGACAGTAAGATTCAGGGTGAGCTCAAAGGTTAAACAAAGTAAAAGAGAAGACAAATAAAGAGAGCACGCCCTTAACTGGCTATATTTAGAAGGCTGCTGTGGATGAGGATGCTGGACCACAGCTGCTGGGTGTGCGGAGCTGCTGATACTGCAAAACCTCCTCCCTTATCGCTCCTTCTGTGTTGCCTCTCCAATCTGTCCGTGTGCTTTCCCCTGCCCACCTCTTTTTTTGCAATGTACCCCCCCCCAGCCCATATCCCCTAGAAACCCCATTTCTCCTAAGCCAGTTCCCTCGGAAATCCTGCCCTTGGACCACTCCCTTGGAAACGCAGGTATCTCCCTACCCCATTCCCTAACAAATGCCGTAACCCTCCACTGTCCCCGGAGCAGGCAGGACAGGCAAGTGTTCCTGCACCTCCCAGCATCACCGACGGGCGAGAGCCTGAGCTGTGCCTTGCCCTGGGCTGTCTCTGAGTACAAACCTCATGGGGACAAAGACCGTCCCCTTGGGAGGTGTCCAGGCACAGCCTCCAACACTTCTCCACCAAGGACCCAGCCGTGCCCAGGCTGCCAGGATTCAGATGGGACCTGTGATTTGGGGCTGCTACAGCAAAGCATGAGAACAGCCAGGCCAATTCAGTGTCCTGCCCCTGGCAGACAAGGATGGACACCCAGAGAAAACAATGTTAGAAGAAACAGAGCATCAAATGGTCCAGGGCACAGTCCCTTCCCAGACAGAAGCTCTGGGGCTGATAGCTGGGGCTCAAAGCTGGGCGAGACCCACCAAGGTTCCTGGGGGCATCTGGGACATCCTGCAGCCTGGCCAGCCACAGCAGAGCTGCTGAAACCCTTCCAGGGCAAGCTGTTTGGGGAGACTTATAATTCAGATCACTTTTCTTTGTGGAAGTAACTTTAAAGAAAAGAAAAAATAACCTCAGAATTAAGTTAGAAGGCAAGGGGATCAAAATTATGATTATTCTGGCTTCGAACTCTGGGAATGTCACACTGGGAAAAGCAGTACCCGCTACCAACGGCTGAATCAGCATCAATTCACACAAAGCATTCGAAAAATCCCAGAAGGGTTGCACAGGTGCATGAGGAGGATCAAGAAATGTAGTAGGTAACAGAGGGTGCTGCCATTAGGCATGGGATCTACAGTATGAACTCCAGATGACCATACGCATCCTCCTCTTCTTCTGGGAGAGGGACCGAGATTTTTAAATCACGTGATTTTTAAGCAATCTCATGCTGGCTGCCTCTGCTGCCTTTGGTGTGTTTTCAGTAACAACTTCTCGTACTTTAAGCTAAGGTCACAGAAAGCCTTCTCCCCGTTGGGGAGCAGGCAGAAAGATGCCCTCAGCGCTTGTGCCTGGGTTTTTGGTTAAAGCAGGGTCACGTCCCTGGCTTGGTCCCTGTGTGATTAGAAAGCCATAGACTTTCTGCCTGACATTTTAATGGGAGTGTTTACCAGTGCACACTTGTAAAGCAGGAATTGTGTCTTATCTCAGCTAGTTAGTGGAGTTAATAAAAGCAAAGTACATTTTGAATTCTTTGCTTGCCTGGATGTACTCTATGGCTCAGCCTGGCTCCCGCCTCCAGCCCCTGCTCTTCCAGATGAAATCATGCTCCCGTGGATGGCCAGACGCCGGCGGGTGCTCAGCACGCCCCAGCCCAGCAGCAGCATGCTGTCCTGCTCCGCTCCCAGCACACCGGGCTCTCACCACTGCCTTCCCCACTCTTCTCCAGGCCACATCTAAATCCAGCTGATGCTTTGTGCCCCCCCCGCCCCACCCTGCTTCCTAATTTTCCAGGGACTTCCCATCTCCGGGCACTGCCGACCCTCGCCGTGCCATCCATCATTTCGGGTAGTAGTAGGGGCACTCTGCCAAACACGGTGATGGGACAAATTGTGGCATCTTTGATGCAGCAGCAGCTGTGTGCTGCTGCCAGCGCGGAGGTGCCGTGTGGCCACAGGAGAGGCTGGGCTGGGCCACCCGGAGAGCTGGCCTGGCTCCTGCACTTGCCCTGGGAAGGGCGTGTGACCGACAAAATCCTGCAGCCATGCTTCCCAAAAATAGCCTGCCGGTCCCTGGCAATTGGGAGCCGGAGGGACTTCATTGCATGCGCTGCCATCTGGGGCATCGTCCCCTCTTGGATGATTCAGGTCCCCGTGATGCTGCAGACTCCAGGTACTAATTAACACTTACTAATACGGCATCTTTTACATGCCACCACGACCTCTCTTCTCTCCTTACCTCCAGCCCATGCTGGCCCCTGCGAGGCCAGCGAGCCCAGCGAGGCCGTGGAGCCCCATGGCAGCCAAGCATTAACAAGTCCCTGCGCCCCAGCACATCTCTGGGGTGATGCTTCACCCTGGCCGCTCCCGCAGGGCTCCTCGGCAGATCCAGACCAACCCGACCGGCCAGGCAGGAGTGGGGTTTCGCCCTCCCGGCATAGCACCGTGGCTTGTTGCCACCATGGGTGGATGCGGAGCCAGGAGGGTGTTGGAGGGCACCTGCTGCCAGCCTGGTGCCAGTGGGGTCCCCTCCTGCTGCTCCCTCAAATCTCACAGACCCGAGATTGCAGATGGTTTGTGGAAGTGTGAAGACTCGCCCTCCTCCTCCTCAGTTGGGGTCAGGTCCTGCACTCTCTCCCCCGGGCGCAGGCGCTCCTTCTCCTCCTGCCTGGCTGCAAAACAAGGGGAAAATAAGGATACACCCCAGCCACGGTGTGCCCGGCCCTGACCCCAGGTCTGCAGGGACAGACACAGGAGTGGGGGACGTTGGTGCTTCCCCTGCCTGCTCTCCAGCTTTGATTTGCTTGGGAAAAAAAATAATTTATTAATTGCTTTTGGAGTCTGAACCCAGAGGGCTTCCTACGGGGTGCTGTTCAAAGGAAGAGTAGTAATTTGATATTGAACTGCTGGTGGTTCGAGCCGAGGAGGTCCGTTGGAGTCAGGGGCTGTGCCTGCAGTGCTGGCCCCCATCGCCCCCGGGGCCGGGCGGCGCAGAGGCCCCCAGCCCGCCTGTCACCCCGGGTCCCTGAGCGCGGAAGGACCCTCGGGCAGTGATGGCAGGTGACAAGGGGTGACAGGGGCACGGCGGGCCTGCCTGTCCCTCTGTGTCCCGGGTGCGGTGCAGCGGGGGCCCCACCACCACACGGGCACCGCCAGCGCCGTGCCGCTGTGCCCCGGGCCGCAGTGCCGCCATCCCCGGGGGCGCGGTGCCACCACGGCCGGCGCCACACTCCCCCGGTTTCCAAGGGTCGTTTGCCGCGGGGGTGCAGGACATCCCAGGGCTGCCAGGCGGGATGTGGTGGTCCCCCTACCCCGGCACAAGCCCCGCAGTCCCGTTGGCCGCTCTCTCCACGCAACCCCACCGGCCCGGCGCAGCCGCCACCGCTCGCACTCCGCAGGCGCGGCCGGGCCGGGCCGCCCCGCCGGGGCGCGGGGCGGGGGGGGGGGGGGGGGGGGCGGGACGGCGGCGGCGGCCCGTGGGGCGGCACAGCGCCGGGGCGGGCGGCGGCAGCGCTAGGACCGCGGCAGCCGCCGGGCTCGGCGGCAGACGGACAGACGGACAGGCGCGCACGCAGCGCCGCACGGGGAGGCGGCGGCGCGGCGGGGCATGGGGAAGCGCGGCCGGCCGCGGAGGGAGCTGCGGGGCGCGGGGGCGGCCGGCGGGGCCCGGTGCCCCCTCGGGGACATCTGCAACACGAGCCCCGCGGCGGGCATGGACACCTTCCTCTACAACGTGCAGGTGCTGCTGGAGGCCGCCAGCTACCTGGAGCGGATCGAGAAGGAGAATAAAAGTAAGTGTGGGCTTGTGGCCGTGGTCGTGCGTGTGCGTGACCGGCGGGGGGGGGGGACGGGGGAGCGAAGGGGGGAAAAAATAATAACCCAAACTTTTGGCTGGCTGCAGGGGCCGGGGGAACAGTGACAAAGGGTGCCGAGGCCGGCCTCCCCCCCACTCTGCGGCGGAGGCACGCGTGGGACATTCCTTCCCCCCCCGCGACCGGGAAGGCCGGGCCCCGGGGAAAAGTTTGGGATGGAGAGCGGAACGGGGCGGTGCGGGGGGGGGGGGGGGGGGGGGGCGCATCTCCGCCTCCCGGGGAGGGCGGGCACGGCGGGGCGGGGGGCGCGGAGAGGTGCCGAGGGGGGGGCGGCGGGCCCCGAGCGGGGCCGGAGCCGGTGGCGGAGCCGAAGCGGCGGGGGAGGAGGCGGTGACACGTCCCCGCTCCCCCCGCCGGGGCATGGGCAGAGTCACGTAGGCAAGCGGCAGCGCTCGCCAGGTAGCCGGCGGGGCGGGCAGGGCAGGGCAGGGCGAGCGCCCGGTGCGGGGCGGCGGCCAGCCGCGCCGCCGGCCTCCTGCTCCGCGGGCGCGGAGGGTGCGCGTAGCCCGCGCCTTTCCCCTACGGAGCGGCGTCCCGCGTGGCGCGGGCTGCGAGGGACGGCGGCACCGCGGGGAACGAGCGCGTTGGGAACAAAGGGGCCGCCGTGCCCCCCGCGGCGGTGCGCCCCTGCGGAGCCCCACGCGCGGAGCGGACACCCGCGGCGCTGCGCCCGCCAGCGCTCCGCCCCCCGCAGCCACATGGTTCGCACATGGAGGCTGCCCGCCGCGCTCATTGGCGGCGGCCTCCCGAGGGGCGGGGTCGATCGTCCCGCTCCGCCAATACGCGGCGCCGGGGTCCCCCGTGTGACGTCACGCGTTGCCGAGCGGGGCGCGGAGCGGGCGCGGAGCGGAGCGGCGGGGGGGGCGAGCCCGGGGCTCCGGGTTCCGCTGTGCCCCCGGGGGTCACGTGCAAACGTCGTCGGAGCCCCGGGCTCCGCTCCCCCCCCCGCGCTTTGCTCTTGTTTTCCTCGCTTTTCTCTGTTATTCTTTCTTTTAGTCTTTGGTTTCTTTTATTTTCTATTTATATTTTTTCTCTTTTATTTTTTCTCTTTCCTCCCTAGTTTTCTTTTCCCTTTTTTCTTTTTTTTTTTCCCCTTTTTTCCCTTCTCTTCACAGAGCGTGTGCTGCGTTTTCTTTTTCATTTAACTTTACAAAGGGACCAGCAAGTCCCTCACCACGCGTCTCCATCGCACCATCACTCTCTCCTTGCCGCTCACCCCCCTATGGCAGCTATAGGTCCCACGCAGGTGACGATATAGGGTGCCCTTGTTCTGCGGGAACAGCTGCTTACATGCAGGCTTCCAGGAAAAGGGATCCTGCTGCGGAGAACCTGCTCTGCCGCTCGAGCCATGGTGGTGATGGGCTGAAAGCCCTTGTTCTCCGCTCGCCCAGAACAAATCCAGGCTGCTTTTATGTTTTTGAAAGTTGAATTAATATTGGGGTGGGTTGTTGGGGGTTTTTTTTCTCACATGCTAATTGTTGTTTCATAATGAATCTGCAAAGCTGTGCATCTGAGGAGCTAAGCAGTACCGTGGCCGGCGGCTGTGAGCAGGAGATGACAGGAATTACCAGCAAAAATCGGGTTTGCATGTGAAAGCAGCAGCACCGCTGCTTTGGAAATCAAGTGGAGAACGCTGGTTTGTTTTTGTTTTTTTTCTTTTCTCTAAGAGAGCTCTTGTCTTGAAAGGGAACCGTCGAAATCGTTGGGGTTTTTTTCAAGGGGGGGGTGTAGAATTTTTCTTGCCGTTGAGGCGGATAGTATCTGATCTTTTATACGCTCCATTTAAAAATGCATCATTTTATGTGGTTCATTGTTTGGAACTGGAAAATGAGCAGGACAGCAGGATACAGGATTTGTTATTGCTAAATTTTGAAAAGTGTTTGCATCCAAACAACTCCATTCCTGAGCACTTGTTTTCACTGAAGCTTTCACAAACAATTACCATGGTCATAGTACTGAAAATCCTCACCTTTATTAGGCAATTCTGCAAAACCTTTCAGTATTTTAATTTGCAGTCAGGACATTTCAGGTTGAAAAGTCCCATTTAAGTGAAGGCTCAACTATTGAACGTGCTGTTCAGAACATGACCGTCGTAAACCAGGCAGCTTTTACGTGTTGCTCCCAAACAAAGAAAAACGCTGCTGGGATTGGAAAACAATCTCTGAGCATTACGGGCCCTATCTAAACTAAGGAATAGCTGCAGAAGTGGGAGGGTTATATCCTAACGTATATACGTAGTCTTACTGGGAAGAGATTTGCACGCGAAGCTCGGGTTATTGCACGAAGAGGATACTATGCCCTTTAGTCCGCCAGCGCAGGAACGATTGCTGAGTGCACCCCATGCTGGCAGCCTGGCAGAGATGTTGGCAGTGGCTGGTCACTTCTCGTTACAGCCTCCAGCCTCGCAACTAGCAGTAACAGAGGAGACCAGCGCTAAGAAGTTTGTTGATGGAGACTGCAGCCAAACTCAGTCGCAGGCAGACTCGGTGCTCGTCTGCTTCCTGCAGAATGCCCAGGTCATTTGACCGCGGTGTTACGCAGGGCTATAATGAGCTATTTTGGTGTTACTCCCATCAGGAAGGTGGCTGAGTCACAGCCCTGTTGGGCTAGGTGCTGTACACGTAGGGGAATGACAGTGCCCTGCCCCAAGGAAACACAGGCTTAAAAAAACAGAGGAAACAGGGAGATGTTTGTCTCCTCCTGGCCAGGATGGGTGACGGGGTGGGTGGTGGAGCCTTCCATGTCTGCGATGGGACTTTCAGTTAGTGCAGGAGTTTCCTACCTGGTTGGCGCCCAGGGAGAAATAAGGAGATTATTTTTTTTTTTTACATTTATAGGTCCCACATCCCATCGTTGTGGTTGTAAATAATAGCAGAGAGGCCATGGGTTGGCTGGATGGTGTGGAAAGAGAACAACAGGGCTGAGAGTCACGGAGCAGAGTAGGATGTACTGTCAGGACTGTGGCAGGGGGAGACTGTGCTTCAGGAGTGCCCTTTCAGCACCAGCAGTGAAACCACCCTGCTAGTATTCACTCATCTGTAAAAAAAATTGGAATAAAAATTACCTGTATTGCAGTATGGTGACAGGGGAGGCTAGAGTCCTGTTGTCAGACTGCTTGGGTAAACTGGAGTATTTTAGCTACTGAATTATAACTGAATTATTTTTCCAGTTGAGCCTCTGGAAATGAGTAACAGTGCTGCCTGCCTGCTTGCTGCAGTTCTCATGGCGAGACCACAAAACCCAATCTCAACACACCTTGCTAACTGACATGTACAGGTTTCCAAATGACCTGTTTCTAGAAATCTAAGCTTGGTATCTGAGGAATAGAAATGTCACATGAAAAAAACTACAGTGGCTGTTTTCAGAAATTAAAGTTGTGCTGAGGGCAGCTCTGTTGGTGTATCTGTAACCCCTGCAAATGCCACTTCATGAATAAGTGTGGCTGGAAATCTGTAGCAGCTGAAATGCTGGAATTCGGAAGAGGTTGTTAGAGGCACCTGGCGTAAACTCAGCTGAGGTTTAGTGTGTGCCAAACATCCCCTTTCTGTGTGTGGACTTGCACATTTGCCAGTAGAAGTTGCGTAAACATGTGATGAATTCTTTGGATATGATGACTTATCTGTAATAGACATGGTATGTAATATATACTGATCTCACTGCAGATACAGACGTATGTTGCCATCTTCTCTTCTAAAAGCATGAAGGCACACAAGCCACTGTAACAGTGATGTCCTTATGCAGAATTCTGGTAGAAGTGGGCATGCATGGGATAGTGGACTTTGGTGCCTCACAGAAGATAGCTATATCTTCTTTGCAGTCTCACTTTGAAGTGCTGGCTATGTTTATTGACCTTCTGACCAGGAGTAACAAGTAGGTGACCTTAGATTTGTTTTTTGCTCCTGAATAATCCTGTCTGAAGGAGAGGAAAACTGAACCTTGAGGGTGAGTCAACAGTATCTTCATCATGTGGCTCCTTCCATTGTTTATGTGCTGTTTGGGGTCTTTTTTTTTGGACAAACCAACGTAAAGATGTATCAGAAACCTATAATTAGCGGAGGGCAGAAGGAGACAAGACTACCTTCAGTCTGTGCGGAGAGCTCCCACTGAATCAATGAGAGCTGGACACGTGGCTCAAGGTCAGTATAGATGATCTTGGATCTTACAGCAATGTGATGTATGGAGCAGTACAGGGCTCCTTTATTTATATATTTTTCATCCAGCTCACAATAAACCCCTTTCATTCTTCCTAGTTCATGACCTGGCCACAGTGATTCACGTGTTAGCTGCTTCCAGGTTGGGTTATTTTGACTCACACTGTTTAGACCTGAGCGTAAAATTCAGAAGGAAGCCGCAGCAGGAGAAATGGTAGGGCAGAGGTAAAATCGTGGGACTGTGCCAGAAGCACTGCTGAGAACCGATCACATCCCTTGTCACCAGAGCATGCTGAGGGCTGGCAGAGAAGCACCTTCTGCTGTTGGCTGAAGAATCCTACCTTCTTCTTATTTAGCTGAAGGACCCCGGTCTGTGTATGATATAATTTTTTCTTACAGGAGGTCCTCTTACTTAATTTTGCAGCTGGATCAGTCAAGTGACTTAACCAGAGTCACGGAGTAAGTCACTGACTCAGAATAAACTGGGGCGCAGCACGGGTCTGAAAACAGAGCAACACATCTCCCAGAGGAAAGGAGCAAGTAGCCTGAATAGCAGGTAGACCTATGGCTTTTACCTTATTGACTGGCAGAGCTTGGTCTTTGAATCAGAGTGAGGTATACAGCGTACACTTTATTCCTGTTCCAACTCTTGGATATCCAGGTGGTTTGGCTCTGAGAAATGTCTGTCCTCACCAGTGGATGGGTTCCAGGCACCAGTGGGAGTGCTGAAAGGGATTATCTGATGCCTTGCGAAAGAATGATGCTCCTGGGTGAGAAATGAGGCCACGTCCTACAGGCAGTGTAGGTCCCTTACGGAAGGTATTGCAAACATTGGAAGGGTGTTGAGTAGGTGGGACTTGGGATGTTCTCCAGTCCGCTGCTACAGGTCCTCCAGTGCTGAGCTGTTAGCGTCATAAGTACAAGAATAGAGACCTGGTTGTTACAGCGTGTGCTGATAGGTGGGATATTCAGGTATATCAGAGATGTTGTTCCCCTGGCTAGAAAAACAAGACTTTTATGGATCTGCTGTCCTCAGAAATTTGGGGAATCGGTGAATCTTTTCACTGCTTTGAGAGCAGCAGAGAATGGATCCTATGGAGGATCTCTGTTCAGGCCTTAGTTGCAGGAGTGTTTGGTTTCAAGGCTTTGAAAATGATGTTAAGAATTTACAGGGTTTGTGTGAAGGTGGGAAAAGGAAGTTCTTAAAACTGTTGCCATTTTTGTTTCTCCAGAGGTTGCAGAGAGTTGGGGATAGGAGGATTTTAGAAAAAAACAAACCAAAACAAAACAAAGAAGGGATGGAAAGCTAGGCAGTTTAGCCAAAGGGATTGCCCTTATTGAAAATAACTTCCATGTTGCAAAGCATTGTGTTATTTCTAAGCCTTGTGTTCAAAGCAGAGGGATGGGCATCTTGATTCGTGAGCTGTGTTCCTGTTCCACCTCTAGCTTAGGGTGTGTCTTCATGTGAGCGATTATGTTGCTTACACCTCAGTTTCCCTTCCTGCAGAGTAGAAAGAAAAGAGCTAAAGTCATTGCAGGTTTGAGAAGCTTAAAACATTACTTTCTGGAAAGCTCTTAGAAGATTTCCCTGCTGGAAGATGCTAGTTTAATGCGAGTGATGGTGATGTTGGTAAAAACCAGACCACATCTGTTCTACTTGATTAAAATAGTACAGCAGCATTTCAGATGTAAATATTAATTGATTTCTGCACTGCAGATTTCTTCTTGGATATTTAAATTGTTGCTAAGGAGGAGGGAAAGGCTATCAGGGAGATTAACAAATCCATTATTAAGGCTGGAAATGGAGGGCTGCCGAAGTGCCATTTAATAAAATGTAAAAAGCCCCTTTCTAAAGGGCGAAGCAGCAGAACACACAATGAAAGTGAATCACAGCTGCCAGAAGGGATGCCAAGCAGCAAGCACTTATAATCAGAAAACTGTACTTACAGATCATTCGGAGCCACTAAATTAAATGATCTCATTCTCCCCTAAAATACTCTTCCCTTAGCCCCTCCCTGGTGTTGCTTGTGGGTTGCTCAACCACATTTAAAATGTGACTTTGGGGGGGTTTTGGTCAGCAGTTGAATAGCGTTGGGCCTCTTCATGCCATTCACTTTCCACCCACTTTTGTTTCCGTCACATACAACTCTGGCGTTTTGCAGGCTGGCCTGCCCACATGAGCACTTGGGATCGCAACTGAAAGATTTTGCAGATCTCCTGTGGCTCCACGGTTGGCTTGCCTGCCTCTTCAGGGCTCCTTCTTTGGGAGGATGTCCCACGGCTTACTCTCAAATTTATCTTTGTTTCACACAGAATTTTTCGTCTAATTGTATATTGTTTACTTCAGAAACAAAGACTTGGAAGCTGAGCTGATGTGTAAATGGAAGAGCTGATCCTACATCATTTCACGCAGAACTGATCCTGCTGTTACTTCATTCCAGTGCTGATTTAATTCACTGTGTGTATGTGTCCCTCTCCTTCATACTCTCTTATTTTGTATCTTGAACTTTAGCTTCAGGAGGTTGACACTTTGATATGCTCCTGAACTACCCTTTCATTTTCCAGCTGTGGCTTTTCCTGTTTAATCCCTAGAGTGGCACCATGTATCTCTGAATGTGCCATCAGAAAAGCTAGTGGCAGTGGATGCTGACAACAACCAGTCTTGCAGTGGTTTTGGGGCTTAATCGTGGGTTTTTTGGGGGGAGGTTATGGTGGGATTTTTTTTAATGTTTAGTATTGCTAATCCAGAGAGGCAATGGCTCCCTGGTTTTGGAAGCAAGTTAGAGGAAGCACAGTTAAAGCCCAGAAATGCTCTTGCAATAATCCCCCTGTTGCAGTGGTGTGTGCACCTGTGTCCTGTTCCCTTTGTGAGTAATCCAAGATCATAGAAGTAGTCCCTGAGACTGCTCAGATTTGAAACTTTCCATGTGCTTTTAACGATTTGCTCTATCGGCAGTTTCCAGTGTAGAAAAGAGATAGGGAGAGAGTGAATACTTCCTTCCCTGAGTTCTCCCCCAGACAAAAGCCAACCTTTAAAATGCTGTGGTCTGGCTCAGTGCAGGTCCGTGAATGGAGGCTGTCCAGCCTGAGCCAGGGCTGGGGTTTGCTTTTCCGCAGTGCAGAATGAGGGAGGCATGTCCCTGAAGGTGTCCCAGCTTCCTTTATTTAACTATCCCATCTTAAGAGAAACAAAACAAATCAACCCTTTGAGATTCGGAGATGAAAAGGGCTGTGTAAGAACTGAATAGTGCTATTATTTTTACCTCCATCAGCTGCAAGCCTGCAGATTTCTGAGGAAACCTCAGAAACGGTGCATCAGCGAAATGTGTTTAAAGAGAAGTTAGCTACCCTGAATCCACTTTTTTTCAGGCCTTCTTAGGTTGAGTGCTGCCAACTCTTGCTACTTCGCCACGCGTCTCCTGATACATTGTGCTCTGCTTAAAACTCTTCCTACCAGACACAAGCCATTAATTGAGAATCTCAGCTTTTTTTCTGGGTTTGTTTTTTTTTCAAGGTACTTTTCCAGCTCCCATTCTGATGGGGGAATGCTTGCGAATGTAACTGGTCACAGCCTAAAGGTTCAGACCCATGAAAATAACCCCGATTAGAACTACAAAACAATCTTTGGAGGGTTTCTGAGTCAGTATCAGTTTGAGATTGAGATTTTTACTCTGTTTCTGATTTTGAATGTTCTCTGATTATGCCCTTTCTGAGAGTAGATCAAATATTTTAGAGACTGGTATCATACAATTTAATGTTAACAGGTTTTTAAGCTCCATTCCAGCAAACGTTAAAGTTGGTAAAATTCAGAGTCACAGAGGTGATCTCGAGGGTTTGTGCCTGTATGAAAATTATTAAGATGCTGAGAAGAGTGATCAGACTGCAAGGTATAGGTGTGACAGTATTCATTAAAATGTTGAGGTGGTCACTGTTGTTACTTGTTTATGTGCTGCTTCAAATACAGTGAGGCTGCTGTCTGTGACATCTTTTGTCTATGATCTCAAAGGGCTGTGTTCACATTAAAAAATGGGTCTTGCACCTCTGTCTCACATCAGAAACACTCCAGGCGTGACTTCCCAGAACCTGGCACCTTGTCTTTAGTTACGTCCCCACAGGTGAGATGTGGAAAGCTACCACCATGTGGCTGCAGCTTTTTCTTTTGTAGCCTCTCTGCTTTATTCTAGCCACAATCCCGGCACTTCCATGTGTAGAAAGCCCTGGTGTTTGCAAGGAGAGAGATGAAGTGGCTGCAGGTCCCTCCTGCCTCCTAGGCCATGTCCATCTTGCCCCTAGCATCTTGGTTGACCGTGGAGCCCTGGCCTGCAGGCTGCTGTGGTGTGGCAGTGGCTGCTGCCTGCAGGTGGCTTCCCTGGCCTGCGATGGTGGTGGCCCCGGGGGGAAGCCGTGTGCCCACTCATCACCCCACCATTTACAGCTGGGTGTATGGACTGTGAGCGCCACTGGCTTTGTGCCGCTGATGCACCAGGGGCTGCGAGCCAGCAGCAAGAGAGGAAGGACAGAGCCTGGCCACCATCACCTCAGGGCTTGGGTGGTGCACAGCCTTCTCCTCAGGGCCCGGCCGCTGTCACCTCAGGGCCTGGGTGGCGCGTAGCCTTCTCCTCAGGGCCTGGCCACCGCCACCTCAGGGCCTGGGTGGGCGCGGAGCCATCACCTCAGCAGTGAGGGCACACAGCCACTGCCCCGGGAGGCTTTGGGCCCCCACGCGTGGGGCTCAGCGGGTGCTCCCAGCCCTGGCCGGGGAGGGGCCCTGCGCGGGGCCCGGTGCTGACCGCAGACAGCCACCGTCCCACAGAGCCCCGCGGCAGCCGAGGAACTACATTTCCCAGGCAGCCCCGCGGCGGCGCGCGGCGCCCCTCCCCCTCCCGTGAGCGCTGGGCAGAGGTAAACAAAGTGGTGCGAGGCGGCGGGGGCGGCGGGCGCGCGGGGCGGGGCGGCCTGAGGGGCTGGTCCCGCCGTGGGGCTGAGGGGCCGATCCGGGCGGGGGCCGAGCCCAGGCGGGGGCCGAGGGGGTTGGATCCTGGCAGGGCCCGAAGTGGGGGTAAATCCGGGCAGGGACCAGCGGGGGAAGCTGCGGGCCGGAGCGCGGGTGGCGGGTGGGGGCAGCGTTTGGCCGGGCGGTAGGGACGGGTCTGGGTCAGGAATAGCTCTCGCCTCGCTGCTTCCCCCGAGGGGAGGATCCCGGTCCTTCCCCCGGCGTTTCCTCGCGCGTTCCCTTGCCACCTCCGTGCGTACACCCCTCGCCCTCCCTGGAGAGCCGTTCCCCCCCCACCCCCCCCGGGACGAGAGGGCTGTCGGTGTGAGGAGGCCCGGGGACTGGGGAGAGACGGCGATCCTTCGCTCCTCCCCCCCGCAGCCGCCCCCGTTTCCAGCGGGGGAGCTGGGAGCGTGGGGGTGGAGGGGGGCCTGGGGCTGCGGAGTCCCCCGGCTGCCGGCCTGGGGCCCATGGAGCAGGTCCAGATGATCAACATCCAGCGGCTGCTGGAGGCGGCCGAGTATCTGGAGCGAAGGGAGAGAGGTAATGGGGGTAGGAGGGATACTGGGATAACGGCCTTCCGTGGGGGGAGTGGGGTTGGGGTCAGAGATCCCCGTGGAGGGGTGAGAGTGGCCCTGGTGAAAGGGATTGTAGCAAGTGTTTGCTGGTGGGCCGGTGGTAAATCACCGAGCAGTGAGGGGGTTCTTAAGGGATAAGGCTGAGAGGTCCTCTTGGAGGTGGTGGCTGAGGTGGAAGGTTTTTGCAGAGAGGGTGAGAATGAGGTGAATGCGTTTTCTGGAAGGAAAAGTGGAGATGGGTGTGAAAGTTTCCTTCTGGACAGGAAGGATGGTGGTGGGTGGGCTCTGGCTTTGCAGAGACCCCTGGTTTGCCCGGTTCAGATTGCTTGGACAGGAGGAGAGAGATGAGGCGCTCTCTGGGCTGTCATGTTTTCTTTTGATGTTTTCAGGTGTTTGAGTGGTGATGTCCTTCCTCCAAGGTTGGCAGAGCCTTTACACTCCCCTTTCTCTCTTTTCTCCACCCCCCAGTCCACTTCTCTGAATACATCATCGGTCATTTCCCTGAGTTGTTGTGGTTAAGGGTCTCCCCAGCTAGGCTGATGGGTTAGTGGTGAAGCCTGCCTGCCGACTTCTTTTTTTTGTCCTTTTTTTTTTTTTAACGACCCTTTTTTTTATGCCCTGCCTGTTGATTCTCGTGCAGAATGTGAACATGGCTATGCCTCGACCTTCCCCTCAGTTCCAAGTCCTGGACTGCAAGACCCAAAGCCCACGCGGAGGCTGAGCCGGGCAAGGAAACACAGCGGCAGTGGCAGCAATGCAAGTATTGCTAACAGGTATGATGCGGGCAGGAAAGCGTGGGATGCAGGGCTGGCTGGGAGAATGAAGTTCGAGAGGAAAGCTGGAGGCAAAGGAGAGAAACTTACCCTGTGGGGAAAATAGGAAGAGTCTGAGTGCAGGAGGATTCAGAGCTGGGACACACAAGCACAGCATCCCTTCTGGATCCATAGCGCTGAGAGCAGAGGGGACACAGGGGAGCTGTATCCGAAGTGGCACTGCCAGCTGACTCTGTGCCAAGGCTCAGATGCTGCAGAGGGAAGGGGAATAGGGAGATCTGTTCATAGGGTTCAGGGAGGAGGTAGGAAATAGCTGTTCCCATTATATACAGCTGATGTCTTTCCAATCCAGGAGTCACCGCTTTTAAGGGATAGTGTGCGTGCAGCCTGAATGCTTTGGGATTGTAATGACAGGCATGGTTTGAAGCAAGGAAATTATGTTTTGAAATGGATCCCCTACAACAAATGGGAGAGAGGGACATGACCGGCTGCTATGTACGACGTGTTAAAAATTCAGTTCAGGAAAACGGAGCTGTCTTTCAGTCTGCCTTTCAGGGCAGTGGGATTTTCCAGCTTTCTGATTGCTTGGTAATTGTAGAACTCCATATTTTTGACACTTCTCCTGTTATACAATGCCATATTTCTTGGTTTCTTAAATCTAAAAGAGACAACAGGGTTAAGCCTATCACTTGGTGCTGTGGTAGGATCTGCCTTTCCCCTCTTGTTCCTGTTCTTTTTCTTTTGCTCCCTTCTGTAGAATTGTTCAGACCTTGTTGAGACCTTCTGGGATAGAGAAACTTCAAAAACATAAAGTTTAATTTTGAAAAAGCAACTGCAAGCTTGCTTTTACTGCAGCAAGGCCTGTGCAATCCATAAAATGGTAGCAGGTGGCTCAGGTGATTAAAGCTTTCTTAAGGCTACTGGGAAGGACCTGTAAAGGCCTAGGGAAAAGGTGCCTTTGCTTGCAGTGATTTTGCTTCAGCAGCATTTGATAATAAAGGTTGTTTGAAGTGATGGTAGGGCATCTTGCTGTGGGGAAGTTTTCTTCATCAGGATCAGCACATCCTGAGCTCTTTGTATGCTGTATGTTTATATTTGTTTCCCTCCTTCATCCAGCCTCTCCTGATTACAGGGCAGTTGTAGCCCTTTTCTGTTTCCCATGAACCAAAGTCCCAAATCCCAGTGACTTTGTGTTGGGAAATGATGGCAAATGCTGAACTGAGATCGTATTTTTCCCTCTAGATTTCTCACATACTATTTTTCCATCCCACACCTCTTTCTCTCAAAGGCCTTTGTCATGGCAACCTGCCCTTCTCCAGAGGAGGGCTGGAAGTACAGCCCCCTCAGGAGCTCCTTAGCACCAAATCCAGCTGCCTATAGGCTAGAGAGGGATGCAGAGTGCTCCATGTCCCTGGGTGCTGAGCATGCCCTGTGGGCACAGAGCCCCCAGGTGCAGCTCTCATGGGCACCTTTCTGTTCTGAGACCAGCCTGCTGGGCCAGTTAGCATGACAGGCTGAATATATTGATGTGGGGAGAAAGGCAACAGAGAAGCAGAAAAGATATTTTTCTAGTCTTACTTAAAACCTTCATTATACAAGGAATACTGGGGCCAAATTGAATCTTTAGAGTGAGAGTGTTACACAGTGTGTTGCCTCCCATGCTTGTTTTGGTCTCAGGGAGTGACCAGCATCAGGTCTGCTCCAGGCAGAGACCAGAGCGGGTCTTTTGGGGAGCTCAGACCTTACACACGCAGTTGGAAATGGAAGTTTTTTTTAGCAGAAGTCGTAGCAGCTTGCACTTGCTGTAGGAGATGGCAGGCCTTCCAGATGGCTGCAGTGCCAGGAAGTGACAACTGTGAAGTTCAGGGCGCCTCCAAATTCACTGCAGTGTGTTTTGTGTGATGCTGAGTATAGCATCAGCCTTGTTTAAGGAAGGCTCTGTATCATCCCTTCCTGTTAAAACCAAAGGGACAGTTCAGTAAGTTCTGTCTAGTGGAGTTTGAATGGACTTTGAATTAAATATCAAGCCCTTGATGAGGGACAAAACTTAAATTTCATGTGTGGACAAGAGATTTTCTTAGATTGCTTTTGTCTCAAAATGTTTAATTAGTGTAGAGAAATTATGCATTTAGATCTCGTGCAGATCTTGTAATTTAAAAGCCTCTTGTAAAAATATCTCTCAACCTTGGCAAAGCACGGTTGGCTTATTTTTTTTCTTTATTTATATACTTTTAGAAATTGACACCTATGCATTGTTGCTGGTCTTTATTGAACCAAATAATCCATGATTATGTGGTGCAGGGTATTTACAGAGCCGAGATGCTCTTGAATTCATGGTTGAAATCCAAGTATTTCCCTTCAGCATTTGCAGCCCAGACATGACAGCTATTTCTTCCTAACAGGCTCTGTGCTGTCATGGCACAAACACTGAGAAAGTTCTGAGGAACAGGCAGCCCAGCTCTGGATGGCAATGGTGGAGCAAGTCTTATTCTTACAGAACTATGATGGTCTCTATCCCACCAAAATATTTTTTTTTCCTACTCCAAACAGGGATGTGCAGATAAGAGGGAAAACATTGCTTCGTTATTTCTTATTTACATGATGCATTTTTAAAGAAGGATGTTTTGGTTTGGGTTCTCTCTTCCTTTACCAGCCTCAGTTCTGCAACTGACAGCATGCAGATTGCTGCAGAGGGGTTCCCCTCTGCAATCCTCAGGACATTATCTATATGTATGTGTAGTGTTTTGCATGGATATTTTAAAGACCTAGTGTTGCGTGCTATGAGTTAAAACCTGAATATATTTAGATATATGCAGTCTTGCTTTAGTCAGGGATGTTTAGGTACTGAAAATTACCCACCTGCCAAAGTATGTGGATAATCACAGTCATTGTGACCTGGAGTTCATAATAAAGGGAAATTTTTTTTTGTTTTTAAATCCCATTTAACACACAGAGCTAAAAGCAAAAAAACCCCAAGTAAATAAATTAGACAATCCATTTTAAATTAGAACTTAATTTTGCCCTTTTTTTTAATTTGCTCCTGACAAAAGTATCTTCTGTTTTTTGGACTGGGGTGAAAAATTAGCAGAGGTTTATTGTAACATATGGTATCACTTATTTAATGTTCATTCCTTCTGAAGATGTTTCTGGGACAGAAGTTGAGCTCTAAAAACTTGCTAGAGAAGTGAAGTAGTCCATGCTGGAAGTACAGTTTTGTGGGTACATTAACTTGCATTCAATGTCCGTGGAAAATGCTCTTACAGACCCTACATATGCAGTTCTAAATAGACCCAGTTATTTGAAAGGTTCATTATAGTTAGCTAGGATTAGACTGGTTTGATATTTATACATTTTGGAAAATAATTGAGAAGACTTTTTAATCAATTTAAATTGTTGTGTCAGCAGGAAATAAAATAAACAGCAGGGATGCTAAATGATTTTTTCCCCCCATAATACAATCAGTTTAATGAAGTTAAGATTTATAACGGAATCTGAAATTATGTTACAATATTAGATTGTCATTTGTGTTTTGGTTTTTTTTAAGACTCTTAGGCACATAGAAAAGCCCATTATTTTTTGGTCAGATCCTGGGGAAATGCCAAGCACCCTCCCAGCGGTGCTAGGAGCCCTCAGCTCTCCTGGGAGGCCCATGTTAAGGGCACTCAGTGAATCTATTACTCAGTTCCATGGGGGAGGGTTTGATCTCTGTCCAGTTTCTTTTTCCTTTCATTTTCCTCTCTTCCCATTATCCTCCCTTGTGCCTGAGACTGCTTCCCAAGGGCCTTTCAGGCATCTACAGGCTGGTAGAAGGTTGCCTGCAGAGCTTGGAATCAGCAGCTGTAATGGGTATGGTAAAGGCATTTTGGGCATGGTGTCTTGAAAATCTGAGTGTCTGGGTTTCTTTGCCCTTCTGGCTATTCTTGTGATGTACTTTCTCATTTTCTCTGTTGCGCTCTCCTCTGCACCATTTGAAACTTTTTTCCACACTTCCAAATCCTGTCATTTGATTTTGTGCTAAATCTTCTCTGCAGACAAGGAAGTACTGGAGAGAGTCCAGTGAAGGGCTACAAAAATGATTAAGGTACTGGAGCATCTCTCTTACAAGGAAAGGCTGAGAGAGCTGGGTCTGTTTAGCCTGGAGAAGAGAAGACTGAGAGGGGATCTGATCAATGCTTATAAATATCTAAAGGGCAGGTGTCAAGAGGAAGGGGCCAGACTCTTTTCAGTGGTGCCCAATGACAGGACAAGGGGCAATGGGCACAAACTGGAGCACAGGAAGTTCCACCTGAATATGAGAAAATACTTCTTTGAGGGTGACAGAGCACTGCAACAGGCTGCCCAGAGAGGTTGTGGAGTCTCCTTCTCCAGAGATATTCAAAACCTGCCCGGACATGATCCTGTGCAACCTGCTCTAGGTCATCCTGCTTTAGCAAGGGGGATAGACTAGATGATCTCCAGAGGTCCCTTCCAACCCCTTCCATTCTGTGACTCTGTGTAGCCTCCGCTTGCATAACCTTTAAAGCTGTTTTTGGAGGGTAGGGATGGGGGGCTGTATTATTGAAACCCTCAGGTACTCTTGGCTTTAAGTTTAATTTGCTCACAGTGTCCGTGGGCAAGGATTGGGGGAAGGGGAAGTAGGTGGGTGTGCGTTAGGTTCCTCATGTGCCTCAGGTGATGGCTTCATGTGCCATAGGTTCACAAACACAGGTGCAGAAGCTAAAAGGATGTGGCATGTGTAGCTGCAAGTCAACCTTGGCTGTCTGGTGTGCAAGACAGCCTGATTTACCAGAACAGCAGGGCTGTGCAGCTGTACCCTGCTGTGCAGGGGAGGAGTAGGGGAGTTGGTGAACACTTGCTTAAGCACAATTTTAAATATATGTGTTCTGTCAGAGGAGGTTCTCTCACTGCCCCCCGCTCCCCGTTGTGCTGATGACTGAGTACTTGACATTTTTCAGTCCTTCCTACAGCCTCTGGAGTTAGGACAGTGCTGTAATTCTGATTTTATTAGGGGAGAGGAGGCACAAGGGGCTGAGTGGTTTGCCTATCTTGTATAAGAAATTCCTGAAAGAGCAGATCGCTGTGTCAGCCAGTGCTGTTCTACTTTTCTGCACAAAGCCCCTACCCCTTTCTTCATGTTCCAGAGAGCTGGTCTCTGAGGCTTTTTGTTGACAGCTTTGCTGCTTCCTAGCCTCTATCAGTTATTATTTATTTCTGGATGATACTTTGTTTATTTGTTTGGGGGCTTTGGTTTTGGTTTGTTGTTTTGTTTTTTGGGTTTTTTTTTTTTAGCCGCTTGCACTGGATCACACCTTACTCCACAGCTAGTGGGAGTTGAGTTTTGACTCGTTGTGTGTAGGTGGGTTAGAATCTGGCCCTTGTGTAATATGCTGGGGATAGAAACTGTGCCTTCTGTCTCAAACCTTGTAGTGCCAGGGAGCTCTATTCATGGCTCAGGGCTTGCCTTTGCTTCGTATAGTACAAATCCACATGTGTAAAGCAGAGAATGGATGAGATTTGCTGTGCCATGTTTTGGTTTATGCCACATTTTGATAACGTACTAACAGTGTGATTACTATCTGGAATCTTCACGCTGCTGTTGAAATTTTGTCTGGAGATAGTTGGAGCTGGGATCTTGCCTTCCAGTGGAGAGTATATATGAATATACTAGTTAATTTTTCAAGAAAGGCACACTGGATGAGGGTGAGCTGTTAAGGATTGCTTTTCTGTTAGAGCTGTGGAGAGGGACTGGCCAGCAGTATTGACTATAGTTAGGTGTGAGCATGACTTCTTTTTGAGAAAGCATAATGGCAGTTTGAGTGTTAGACTGAGAAAATGGATTGCTGGTCCATCCACAAGAGGCAGAATCACCCCTCGTTAAAATCCCACTATCTTCTGTAGGTTTGTACTGGTGTCAGTCGATTAGAGCAGGTTAGCAGGTAGGGCTGTACCCAAATAGCGCGATTCAGCCTCAGCACACCCTATGTGCCCATTTGATGTAATTTGCCCCAATGCAGTCTGCAAGCAAGTCGTAGTGATGATGGAGTTTCTGAACCTGCTGGCACTAAGTTGTACCTTTCCTTGTCTCTGCTGATCTGTATCAGAAGCTGAGATCCTGCCAACGATTAGGGGAAAAGAAAATACCCCACGTAGGTGAGGCTTCGTACGCAGTGATGCTTTGCTTTGCAGTACTACAGCTGGCAAATTACCAGGCAGAATACAGAAAGTGAGGATGAACCCAGCAAATGGCATGAGAAGCATAAACCCCACTCCCTAGTGAGAAATGAGGCCTCCAAAAGTGCTAGGGCTGATGTAGCAGTTTCCATGGGGGAACACGCTGTGTTCCCTTTTGTCACCCTGTTTATTTTATAGCCCTCCAAGTGGGAAGATCCTGCAGAGCTGCAGTTCAGGCTTTCTTTTTTGTATTAGTAATATAGCCACGCATAGGCAGATGTGTGTGGCAGGGAGTCTATGCAGAAAGCCATGATTCTGGGCTTAATTTATACTTTGGTACCTTCAGGAGGTGTAAAATTTAATTTGTAGTCTCCGAGTTGTGCAAAGAGGCCTTTGTGTAAACTAGAAGCAGGCTCAGTTGTTGATGTTATCTGCAACTTAGCTATAATTCACTGCTGCAGCATCTGTCTGCCGTGAATTGTCGCACTCTGTGGCTGAAGGCTCGTGATCCCTTGTTCCTCCCAGATTTGGAGGAAGCCTCTACAGGAGCACGCTGTTTTGCAGCAGTGGGAGTTAGTCAGGGCTCATGCTGTTCATGTTGCAGCACTCTACCCAGGTAGAGCTGTGCTGCAACTGCCGTGGGCTGATTTGCATCACTGATCGCAGTGCTGGCGCAGTGACAAGAAACTTCAGATTTTTGTTCTTAGGGTCTTTTGAAACATGAAGGTTGTTAGCCCTACCTCCTAGAGAGATTTGGTGCCTTGGGACGGTGGGGAGGATATTTGGGCCAAACCTGGTCATCTGTTTCTGGAATTCCCTCATTTTCTCTTCCCATTATATTCAGTGTACAGTCAATTCCCTGGTTTAAGTAGTATTCTTCGTTTGTCAGGTGTTTGGGTTTGGGTTTTTTTTCCTCCCTCTTGCCAGGTTTGTACCTTTTTTGTATCTTCTCTGTATAATGCCTCATCCACAACACATGCAGGGATTTATCCTTCATGCTGTTGTTTAACCTGACCTGATCCTTTGCTTGACAGTGATTGTCACCTGTAGTGTTGTTTCCATCTGCTCCACTGTTTGTAGTAAGACTGACTTTTTCCTTTCTCGCTCCATTTCTCTTTCTGACCGAAACAGACCAGTCTATGTCATGCTGCTGACTTAATTGTCCTACTTGTTGGAGTTTCTGCTGTTGATCATCTCCTGATCCCTCCTGACAAACTTCTGCCCAAATTCAAAGACTGGCTTCTGTTTGTTCTCCTCTTGAGAGTGTTGGCTCCTACTCCCTACCCCCTTTGAACCAACAAAGATAGGATTTGTTTTTGTTGACTGTTTTGGGCTCTCTTCATCAGAGGCTGTGGGTCTCTGGGGCTGTGCACTTGGCTGGCCTTTGCCTGGATCTCCTCACTATGAGACACTGCCTTGTTGATCAGCTCAGAGAGAACAGGCCTGCTTTTTCCATCCTGCTGGATATATTCCCATCTCCCATTTCTGTGCTCCCTACTGTACTTCCATTCTCTGATATGAAAGTGATTTCACTTCAGTGCTGTTGCTTTATGAATCCAGTTTGAAGTAGCCTAAACGATTTTCAACATGATCTTAATTACTTGTTTCTACTTTGCTGCTTGCTCTGTGACAAGCAGGCAGGTGAACTGAGCGCAATTCTTCTGCCTCAGTTTTGATTAAAGTTCCTCTGCATAAAATAGTCAATTATTTTCTGAACACCTCGTTTATCTCCTTCCATCTGTTACACCATCAAAAAGGGAGAAGTTATGGGAAGGGACAGATGACATAGGGATTGCTGTTGAGACTGTTACTCCAGTGGTCATTGCCCAGGTGCTTGGGCAGCCATAAAGTGATGTATAGACATGGTAAGGTAACATGGCACCAGTTCTGGTTTGCCTTTAATAGTTAGGCTACAAACTGCAGCAGTTCATGAACTGCTTCACAAGTAGCTTGGCCATCTGGGAGCAGTGGGAGGTGGCCACCTCACTGCCTTCATGTTAGTTGCTGCTTGTGAGCCAGAACTGTAAGAACAGAAGAAATTGGAGCTCTTCCATTTTTCTCAGACTTCCTTTTTCATGGATCTCCCAGATGCTAGGTGAGTATGTCCCTGTTGACAGAATACAACTCCAGGGCATCTGGGTTCTGTACCTGATTTTCTTACAGCCTGTGTAAGTCTTTGTGCCTTAGTTTCCCTGATAAATGTGTAGCTAACAGTAGTGTTAATGTATTTTCCTGTTTTCAAGTGTATTTCCTCTCCCTTCATCTCCAGGTACAGTATTGCAGCAATATAGTTGTAACATGAGAGATAACAAGTTTAAACAGAAGTGAAGAAAGTCTGGCCTGGCCCACAGCCATACAAATGCCATCAGTTTCTTTTCAAACAAAGTGCATTTCAGTCAGGTGGCATTTACTTAAAAAGCCTCATTTTCCCCAGTGCATCTGAAGGCAGTTTCTTTAGCTCAGAAGATGTGTTGCAGAGAAGTACGTTCCCCAAACAGACTGTTGTTCTGCAGATGACACTGCTAAGGCTACTTCTCAATATGACCATCTTCCTTGAAAGGGTAATGTTATATGTGGGAAGAAGCATGGTATAGGGCAAAGGGCTGCCATGCTGAGCCCTTGGATTGTTTCCTGAGTCTGCTGCCGAAAGGCTGCAAGATCTGGGCACGTCAGATGACCTACATGGGTCCTGCCATCTGTACATTGGGGTAATGTGCACACTTTCCTAATCCTGTTTTCAGGAAGCAGAATCAGTGTTTTGGAGCTTGTGACTGTTTGAAAGAAGATGAAACTTAGGATCCTAAGTTTTCTAGGTAGATTTGAAAATTACCTCCTGTGCCTTTGTTCTCTTTCTGTGAATCACTGCGATCTCTCTGCCGTGCAGGTACCAGCAACTATGATACTGGCTGGGCCTTGGAAGAGGCTGAGTCCCTGACCATGCAGTGAGACTCGTGGAGCCTGATGGAAGTCGGCGAGGCAGGGACCGCATAGAGCTTTCTGCAGTGTCAGACCTTACCCTGCTCTGTAATACGCTTACATATTCAACAGAGAAAATTTTAACAGAGATGTTAAGGTGTTAGCAGGGGATGGAGAAAGTCTGTCCCTCGTTCCACTTAAGGAAGGAGGTGATTTCTGTAGGGCCTTTGCTCACTTGTCAGAGAGGTTAGAAGGCAGATGAATGGAGCGGTGAATAGCACATAGGAGAACTCCCTTCACTCCTGGCCCCTGTGTGCATTCAGCAAGTGCCTTTCAGCCCAGCTTGTCACAGGAGACCCTCAAATAGTCTATTCCTCATATTGTGATCTTCCTGCCCCCCCCCCCCCCCAAGATATGAGCCTGGGATCTGAGCTGTGGAAGGGCTGGTGATGCATAGCCGCAAGGGGCATCAGTGGGAGTTCTGCTTTGAACCTGTAAAGTGGCCCAGAAAACCAGGCCCTTGGGGGTCTTCGTAGAGTCACCTGGAAGGATGAGAAGCTGCAACTCTGATTTCCCTGTTCCTTAGCTTCTTAGCTTCCAGTTTGGAAAGTGAGGATGCTTGACAATAAACACACTTGTGAACTGCCTCACTGCTGCTCTTGGTGAGCCTGTCAAAAAGCCTGCAAGGAAACCACCGGTTCTGTATTCAGAGCAGGGCTTGGCTTGAGGCCATGCATTGAACAATGAGGAGAAAACAAAATATTGAATAGCTGCTTGTTCAGCAAACACAGTTCCTCTTAGCCGTGCAGGGCCCTGGGTGAGAGAGTGTGTGAGATGGGGCAGTTTTCCCTTAGCATTTGGGCTAGGACCAGCCTCTGCACTAGGGTCTCAGGTGGTACAGGAGGAGGCCCACACCAGCACACTTGCTCCCAGCCTGTACAGTGGGGAAGGGAAGCCAGCTGGGGACTTCTTTGCTGGCCCTAGACTGCAGCACTGAAACAAAATTCTTGCTGTCATGTGGCCTGGCTTGGAAAACCCTTCCCCTGCAGAGTGCCACTTTGTGCTGCTTAATGGGGTGTTGCTCTGATTTGGAGGAGCCCAGCTTTGGGACTGGGAGAGACTTGTGGTGCTCAGCAAGGAGGAGCGGTCTTCCTGCTCTTTCCTCCCTTGTACTGAAAAAGCAGGATGTGCACTGAAAGAACAGCGAGCTTTGTTTGGGACTGCGGTTGCAGTTCCTTCCCCAGCTGAGGGTTATGCTTGATGTGTCTATTGGATGAGTTTTATTGGTAAACTAATATTACTTTGCTTTTGGCTCCCATTTTAGATTCTTCTCTGGCACCTCATACAGTGGTGTTTGAGAATAGGGTTGCCTCACTTGACAAACAGTGTACAAGACATGATGGCTGGTTTTGGTTTGGGCTGTTGGTTGGTTTTGGTTTTTTTTCCACTTTTCCACTTGCAGCTTATAATCATGTCAGTTTTTTGTCTTTGACCCCAGAATCAGATGGCACAAATGTCCTTGTTAGATGTCTCTCTGGGATGCCTGAGAACAGCAACCCACCAATGCAAGCCTTATGCTGGGGTTCAGGGAACCTAAGTACCCTGCTCTGCTACAGGCTTCTTATGTGACCTCGGAAAAATTATTTAGAATTTCTGTGTGTTGGTGTTGTCCCCTTGCATAAAAAGTGTTAGGGAAGAGTTAATTTCTGAAGTGTTGCAAACAGAAATAACGATTATGAGGAGCAGGTACCAAACTGGGAGGGGCTGTATAAATACTGTAGGTGGCTTTGGAAACATTTACTTCTTCAAGGGATATGTGCAGTGTACCTTTTAAAGTTGTTTTTGACTGAGTGTTGCAGGAGGCTTTCAGGATCCAGTGTAGAAACCCAGGGGTGGGTGACGTTCTGCAGTTGTGACACGCACAGAGGAGCTCTTTTCCCCTTGTTGAGCTGAAACCAGACTGTGCGGCCATTTCTCCTTTTCCAAAGATGAACAAACATGAACAGATGCCAGTATGACTGTGTCCCCTTCTCTGTTGGAGAGGGAGTATGTGAACTTTGGAAAGAGTCTGGCTTGATCCTGGGAAAACAGCTTTGATCAGAGCCTCGGGAGGAATCTGATACCGTGTCCATCTAAGAGCGACAGGAGAAGTAGCCAGAGTTTGGGGCCAGGTTAGTCTGGTGCATCTCCATTGACATCAGTGAGAAGCTGAAACAGTCTGTTCTGTCTCCTCACTTCAGCTCCTCATGGAGAAGCATTTATTCTGGACCTCAAGGCCAGACAGAGTAAGGGGACAATAGGATAGTAATGACTAAGATAACTTTTGCCTCTAGTATTGCTTGGAAGGAAATGTTTTGTTAGATTGGCTGATAGGCTGAAGGCTGAGGTGAGGCTTTTGTTGGACTTGAGGCTGGTACTCACAAGGGTATAAAGATACCAGCAGCAGGACTTCTGCTCCAGCTATGCCATCGCCTGTTCAGCTACATCCCACTCCTCACTGTAGGAGCTCTTGGCAGTATTGAGTACCATGAGCTGCTGTGTTCCTGAGGTTCCCGTGCAGCCCTCTGAGAGCCACACTCCTGTGCCTCCCAGAGGTGAGGTGGGTTCACAACTCCCTTGGAAACTCAGCCCTTGAGCATCTCCATCTGGGCAGGAAGATTTGACTCTTGCACAGCTATCATTTGTCTTGCCATTGGACTGAAAGCCTCACACACTGCTACTGGTGGAGCTTCTCCATAGGCTTCTTAGACTATGGCTTGTGCAGTTGGTTTCATAGACTACTTATGGTGTTGATCCACTGCTACCTGAAACCCTGGCAAAACAGGGTTTTGTGGACACAGGTGGATTTAAAGTTGAAAAAAGCTGTTGAACACTCTTCCTTTTCATTTGTTTTGTCATTTGGCTGTTTATAATAGGAGTCATTTCTGAGGAATCATAGAATAGTTTGGGTTGGAGGGAACCTTTAAAGGTCATCTAGTGCAATCCCTCTGCAATGAATAGGGTCATCTTCAACTAGATCAGGTTGCTCAGAGCCCCATCCAGCCTGACCTTGAATGTTTCCAGGGATGGGGCATCTATACCTTTCTGGGCAACCTGTTCCAGTGTCTCACCACCCTCATTGTAAAAAAATTTCTTCCTTTTATCTAGTCTGAATCTATCTTCTTTTAGTTTAAAACCATTACCCCTCGTCCTATTGCAATAGACCCTGCTAAAAAGTCTGTCCCCATCTTTCTTTTAAGCCCCTTGAAGTATTGAAAGGCTGCAATACAGTGTCCCTGGAGCCTTCCCTTCTCCAGGCTGAACAACCCCAACTCTCTCAGCTTTTCTCCATGGGAGAGGTGCTCCAGCCCTCTGATCATCTTCATGGCCCTCCTCTGGACCTGTTCCAACAGGTCCATGTCTTTCTTGTACTGAGGACCCCAGAGCTGGATGCAATACTCCAGGTGAGGTCTCACCAGAGCGGAGTAGAGGGGCAAAATCACCTCCCTGAACCTGCTGGCCGTGCTTCTTTTGATGCAGCCCAGGATACAATTGGCCTTCTGGGCTGCGAGTGCACACTGCCAGCTCATGTCCAGCTTTTCATCCACCAGTACCCCCAAACCCTTCTTGGCAGGGCTGCTCTCAACCCTTCACCCCCTAGCCTGTACTGATACTGGGGATTGCTCCACCCCAGGTGCAGGACCTTGCACTTGGCCTTGTTGAACCTCATGAGGTTCACATGGGCCCACTTCTGAAGCATGTCCAGGTCCCTGTGGATGGCATCCTGTCCCTCAGGCACATCAACTGCACCACTCAGCTTGGTGTCAGAAGAACTTGAATAAAAGGTAAAGCAGTAATGTAGTTCATTGGTTCCAGAAGGGTGGTTGGTCTTGGCTTGGGGAATGGAAGAAGGCATTTCCTGCAGGGGAATTTGGTGGCCAAGTGAATGGGTGTCAACAGAGCCAGAAGGTGGGGAAGGTCTGTAAAATGAAGAAGAATGAGATTGTGTGTGGTGTGATGCTGCATAAGCAGCAGAGGTGGCTGAACCTGAGTGAAGTAAGACAGAAGGCAATTGGCCTGCTCTGTGGATGGATGTTACTGATGTTTGGCTAAACATAATTCAGGTAACTGTGCCTGATACAATCTGATAGAATATTTCTTTCCTGATTAATCTCTTGCAAAAGCAGAGTGGGGTGAGTGAATTTGGAGGAGAGGCACTAGCTCTGTGTTGGCATTAAGGATGTGTATAGGAAGAGGTGATTTTTATTCCCCCCACCCCCTTTACCTGGCAGTACGTATTTCCAGCAGCATCTCCTGAGCGACCAGTATCTCTTTTGTGATGGAGATGGAGCTCTTAGAGTCCTGGGCTCATCTGGAGCCCGGAGCTGGTGCCAGGTACAGACAGGAGGATGACCAGGTACAAGGAGATGACAGGGTAATTGAGTCTAAATGCCACCTGTGTATCGTGTAGGACAAGGACTTTTGATTGCTGTGTTTTCCCAGCAGAAAATAATTACATCACTAAGAAGTCAAACCAAAATGCAGATATGCTGCAAATGCATTCGTTGGGCTATTTATCAATATAAAATGTGTAAACCAGAAAGGTCAGCTGTGTTTAATGTCATGTGGCAGCTTTGTGATTTTAATTACAGTAAAAACCCAATGACAAATGAATTCAGTGCTCTTTAGAGCTTGTTCCTCCCTGGCGCAGTTTGTTTTGTTGGCTTACCTGTGCTTAGGAAAAGTTTGGCTGCCTCTATCATGGTAGGAGGGATTTTATTTAAATACAGAAAATGGAGTAAAGTAATGAATTATTTACAATGTCTCATTCACTGGGGGAATTCAGCGTAGCTTAATGTTTCAGCAACACCTTGTTACAGTGTTGGATAGCAAGGTTGTGCCACAGTAACTGGTGCAAAAAGATTGTTGCATCTGACAAATTAAGAGTGACTGACAATTGCTGCTTTCCTGTTTCTTCCTATTTCGTATGCAGTTTCCTGGGTCTGGGATAAACAGGGATAAACTTCAGTTTCTCCTCTTCCAGCTTTTTGTTGTTTAAAATCATGATGGGGACTGCTCTGCTGGTTTTTTTGTTGTTGTTTGCTTGGCTCCTTTATGTTAAGCTTCTAAAACTCTTTCTTGATCTTTTCCCAAGCTGTTTTCAAAATGTAGTCAGCAGGATCCTCCTCTTTATATAAAATTCCTTCAGTTTTTAGGATTAGTTACCAGTTTGGATGTTTTAAATGAGCCCTGCAGACGGTTGGTACTTCAGCTAGTTTTAAATTGCAGCTGAGGTTCTGAGCAGTGGCAGTGTGTGTGCTTGGGCTTCTGTTTTCCTCTCTGAACATGTCTGTACCCGCATGGCTGTGGTTTCAGCTTTGTAGGTAGAGGCAAGGTCCTGCTTGCCCTGTCTGCCTGACAGCAGGAATGTGAGCTCCTGTGGTTTGTGGTCCATGCTCAGCAGCTGCCCTTATTTCACTGGGTGACACAGGCTGTGACTGACTACCAACAGCAGCACTGAATGCACCAGTTCCTACAAGTAACTGTGAAACGTTCCCTGAGTGCTGTGATAGTTTACAGCTGTGGTATTCATCCTGTACCCATTAAAAAGCTGGCAATGGTGTACAAGGGTGGAGCTTTGATTTCAGTCTGGTGATAGTCTCTAGGTTCTCAGTTGATGATAAGACCAGCTTGGTTAAAGAAGTCCAGTTACATTTGTTTCTGTACCTATTGAAAAGGTAGGGGGGTTTTTTCTGAATGTAGTATCAATAGAGGTTCCTGTACTTTTTTCCACTTCGCTGACAGCACTGTCCTTGTTTAACTCCAAATAAATCTTAGTAACGTGCAGCTGAAAGATGAGGGGAGAAAATTAATCTCTAGAACAGGAGCTACAGAAAATGAAATGAACTATGAACAGAAGAGAGAGGGTTTCTTTTCTGTATCCATTGTCCAAGCAAAGGAAAACTGGCACAGAAAATAAGTTAGTGAGTGGTGATAGTGGGGTGCTGGTGTTTTGTTTTTTTCCTAAATTTAGATGAAAGGAGAAGTTAAAACTTTTCCAAATGTCCCAAGTAAGTCTAAGCATAGGCAGGTAAGAGAATTAACATCCCCATAGGATTCCATCAGCATTGCTGAGATTCTTTCTTTTGCATTCAGTTTCAGTGGGAAAGTGTGGGGGGTGGGGTGGGGTTTGTTTTTCTCTTTGCCACTGATATGGTTAAAAGTCACAGCATAAATCTCCTGACTTGGTGAAAAGCCTGTAACCCCTCTCAGTTGTCTTGTTCATCAGAAGGCAGATAGGTGATAGAGTCTCCTGTGTGAGAGGAGTAGGGAGAACCTGCTGTTTTAATTTTGTTCACAGCAGTGGGCCAAACTTTGTTCTTTCAGTGCTGGCCTTTATAATTGGCTCGATATAATATAGGAATTCAAGCTATTGCATATCTATGGCTTTATAATTGCTAATGTCATAGCCAAGAAGAGTGCAAAGTCTCCTGCAGGAACATACAGTAAATAAGAACAATAAGCGTGTTCAAAAGAGCATACAGGCAGTGGTTCTAAAGGGCTTCAGCTCAGCCCTGGTGGGTTAATTTGCATCCAGGTTGCTTGGACAAATGGATTTTGCTGGTTTAGACTCTGTGGGGGATGTGGGTTTGATGTGGGAGATTTTTCTGGACTAAATTTTATGTTCATGTCTCTGATTCCTGGGAACCAGACTTAAGCGATCCTCTCTTTTTGGGAGGGAAGGATTTGCTTTGGGAGTTTCTTCCACTTCAGGAGTTTGGCTATAGTGCACCTTGCCTTTAGGGTATCCCGTATCCTGCTGCGCAGGGTACCTTGCACAGACATATGGTAAAGTTTTGTTCTTCCTCTGGCCACCCGTAGCTCTCAGCCACAGCTAGCTAAGACTCATTTACCTTGTTTTTCGCAGACGTTCATGGTATATTTGTCATCTTCAATGAGGTTCTAACACCTGTTAAGCGCTCCTCCTCCCTTTTTTTGGAGAAGCATTTAATTATGACAGGGTTTCCCTTGGAGCACATCCTCCATTCAGTTCCCTAATTGTAGAATTCTCTGTGGGATTCTCCAGATGGGGGATAGAGGATAATCTTCTCAGAGCTCCGGAAGAAATGTGATGCCAAATTACAGAAAATAGATCCTTTTTATTAAGCTCTGGGGCTCCTTTTACTCTTATTTTAAGGTGACCTTCTGTTAAAGAGAAATGTTGGATAAATGGCTATCCTTTTTAAATAATCCTCAACAATCTTACCTGGGTTACTAATAACATCATTAGATTAGAAATCCTGAAAGGATTTAAGCTTTTTTTTTTGCCACTTGTGCTGTCATCACAGAGCCAAGGAGAATGAACCTGCCTGTTTCCCTTTTGTTTGTAGTTGGTCTCATTTTCAAGCTGCGAGCTCTAAATTAAAGAGTGCTGGCAGTGTGCTTGGCGTGGCAGGCAGGTATAAAGACAAAGCCCCCTCCTTTGTCAAGTGGTCACAGTGCCACTTCATGGGTCACTTGCTTTGCTGCAAGTGGTGCTGTTTCAATCCCCAAGGGGTTTCCAGGCATCCTACAAGTGCTACTCAGCACCGCTGATGTTTGCAAACATGGCAGTACTGGCCATCCTGTTTTGTGCCCAAATGCTGGCCATATCTGGAATTCTACTATGTTTGCTAAATCTGACGTGACTACTGAAGGGCTCCAGGGTTTGTCCTTACAGAGCCAATTCTGCTGGAAGGTTCCCATGTATTTGATGTGCATAAATTAATACTCCATGAGCTCATGTGTTAGCAGATGATACTACTATTTTTACAGGATGGTCAGAGAAACTAAAGCACAAAGAAATGTAACTGCATCCCTGTACTGAGTTGATGGCAGAGCCAGTAGTCTGGAAATGGCTGACTGGTCCCTGTTCTAATCATTGCCCCTCTTTGGGATTTTGTGTGCATTTAAGTCTCTAGGGAACACTTTCTGTAGCTTCAGTAAGAGTACCATCTTTGCACATAGCAGGTAAATACAGACTTAGGAGGGGAGAAATCCGTTGTCAGCAGGGAGGCTGAGGTTATAGCTATAGATTTTAATGTATGTGGTTGGTTGGCTTTACACTGCGATATACTGCTGGGGATGTGTACGGCTTGTAGCAATTGAACTTTGGTGCTGAGAGGTCGAAGATGGCTAATCCAAATTTTTGTTTATCTTCCAGGTCTACGCACAATGAACTAGAGAAGAACCGGTAAGTAGCTAATGAGCTGAATTCTAAGAAATGCAAGCCTAGTGAGTGTAATGTGCTTTAACCTTACACATGCAGGTGCCATTTGATCAGCTTAGACAGCTGTGAATGACCATGCTGCATCATATAATTTTAAAAGTCGGGGGGAAAGATGCAAAAAGATCTGAAAAAGAAGCCTTGGTTTTGGTTCGTTTTTTTCCTTCTCTGAAAAGGCAAGAAGTGACCCAGTTTTGTGACTAATCTGTATGCAGAGTAAATACTGTTCTTCTCCTGACACAGTGAAATCTGATTGGGGCACTTTCCATACATGAGGTTGCTACGGGATCAGGTTTCGTGGGCCCTGGGTAATACGTGTTACCAGTGTTACCATGAACTGAAGGGCAGAGCCCTGTGCTCTACACCGTCTCCCTCCCACCCCTCCACTGGGCTATGATAATCTCTGCTGCGCAGAAAATACCATTGTCCAGAGGCTCAGAGGTCTGGCTACCAGCGCTGCTGTGGGGACTCTCTCTTCTAACCTGTTTTAGGATTGTGCCTGTTTATCCTTGAATCTGAAGTTTTAGCAAGCCTTGCATTTTCATTACTTGGCTAGCTCTGCTATATGACTCAACCTTTTTGTAACAGGAGTTAAAGTAAGATAAATACCATTGAGACAAGGGGAGCTAGTTCACACACAGATCAGATTATCGCCTTCCATTCAGGATGCTATAGTTAAGGTTGTGTCAGGGTTGCCATTATAAACTTATCTTGGCTCTTCTGTGGGATTTTAGGGGGGCTGAGGGGGGTGTCTGTGGTTTTTGTGGATGCTGGAACAAAGGCAGTGCTCTGGCCAGCTGCTCCTATGAAGAAGCCCCCAGGGTGGGAAAGGAGTCTAAATAGGTTGATTGCCTCCTCTTCCCTCTTAGCAGCCATCATTTAACAAAGGATGGGAGGACTATAAGGATGGCCAAAGATACACAGAAGCTTCAAGCCAAGTGTGTATTTCCATTCAGACAAGATCTTCCCATGTAGCTTCAAGGGAATTGTAGCCAAGTACCTCAAGCATCTTGTTGCCCTCAGTTTCCTCCACATCTGACTCCCACCAGCAGCAGCAGTGCTTGGAAGCGGCTTGCCCTTTGCACGGTGTGGGTGTTTTCTCCCAGACTGTGCTTCTAACTCCTGGTAGCTTTGAGGATCTACAGAGTTGCCATTGTCCTGTCTTTCTGCTGTGATGCAGGGAGGTTTTTTATTTGGGTTATGTTGCTCCCCAAGTCTCAACCTTTCCAGTCCCAGGTTGAGCTGTGTTGAGAAGTGTTGGTTCCTGGGTTTTCCAGTGCTCTGTACAGTTTTATTTACCAATGAGGGAAAGAAAATGCAGTGCTTGGGTCTGACCCATAATGGAGGGTGCTTTTTTCTCCATGACAACAGTAAACCATCATTAATTTTCAATGTGCTAATTTGCATATCTGATTGTTACTGCAAACCCTGCTTGCCCTCAGTACAGCTTTAGAGCAAAGCTGTCTCCATCCTTCCCTGTACCAACCTGGTCCTCTCACATTAGCCAAGTTTGTGTGGATCTGTGACCATCTTTTTCTACCCTCAGACTTGTGGGTCAGGCAGTGAAGTGTCAAACTCTCTGTGGGTGAGGTCTCAGCAGCTAGCATTACATGCTTACTGTCCTGCTAAGGACTGGCAAGTAATGATGGGTATAGAATATGCCTGATACTAGCTATCTGTGTGAGCTGAGGCAGTTTCTGCCTTGATTCCCTGTCTTTAATTGAGGACAGTAATACTGCCTGGGGTGGGGATATCATGAGGATTGACTACTGTCCAGCACTTTGCTATATATGTTACTAGTGAGAAGAGTGTTATTACCTGCGCTCCCCTTTATGCCACCTTTTGCTGAATGTTGACAGGCTGTTTGATTGCTACAGAATTTGTCTTCCCATTCCCAGTTGGTGTAATACCATCTCTCTCTTCCTCTCCTTCCATCTCGGCTACACTTCCTAGTCCCCACCTGCTCCAGGTTGAAGACTCCTAACCATCAGCCTTCTCAGCATGGTCTTTCCTCCAGGGTTTCCCATTCCAAGGCACTGTATTCCAGGTCTGTATCTCAGACATGGATTTACAAGCCTTTGGTTTTCATCCTTCTGGGCAGGGCACACATTTGATCACATTGGGTGATCTGTACAGGCAAAATCCTAAGTCTGGGGTCTTGGTCAGGAGCCTGCTGCTTCTGGTTTGGGATTGTCTGTCCTTCAATGCAGATGCTATGGCCTGATCAGCTACACACATCTGCAAACCCAGCTAGACCCTATAGTGGCTATGCTGGGTTTGCAGTGTTCATTACCAACGATTTGGACAGTGAGTCTCATACTGGAAGCATTTCTTTTCAAACTCCACAGCAGTGTTTTCTAAGTGAAGGGGAGAGCTTCCCGGTTAGATTTTCACCATGTTTTATTTGCTGTGTCGTTAAGTTTGTCAGTGTCTTCAGACTTAACTGTTGAAAAGATAAAAGCCGTGATACTAATGGCTTTGTGGCTGGCAGGTGCTCATTTTCCCTATTATTTGAGATTATTCCTTTTGAATCTCACTGTTATCTCCATTATTAACACACACTATAATTTTCAAAATTGTCCACTATTAGGTCTTTGACTCTGGTTTTTCCCCCTCTTGTCTGCAAACAGCAGCTTTCTTATGTTCAGTTAAATTTTGTTTTAACCCATTCAACAATTACAGAGTTTCTTCCAAGCAGTAGCAAGAGAATACTAGAAAAACAAAATGCTCTCCTCCTCCTTTTTGAATATACAATTTAACTCAGACTCAATATTGCAGAGCTGATCGTGTTTCAGTGTATCAGGATTAAGAATCTTGTATCCCTTTGATGTCAGAAAGTGACTAAAAATATATATATATATTTTTAAAAAGCGATGTTTTAAGCTTCACTCCTTTTCTTATTCTTGAAATATTTCATGAACACTCCAGTGGTTCTGCTAAGGAGCTGTTTGATTTGGTACCAAATATTAACTGTTATATTTAAGTGACTTCTATTTTTGCTTTGATTCGTTTGGGGTTTTTTATCCGAAGAGATTGCAGTGACATTCACATAAGGGGCTTTGTTTGATTTATAAAAAGATTAAAGTTAATTTATAGTTATTATCTGTCATTAATCCTCATGTTGGAAAATTGTTTGTTTTTTATTTAATGGGTATGTGTTTCAGTTTATCTCTGCCCAGGATGAGTCATAGCTTGCACTTAAACAAGAAACCAGTATTCTGCTTCTCATCTGCTGCAAGGCGTAACTCAAACAATACTTTTTAGTCCTTTAACACGCCTACCAAAATAGATATTCATAAGCAACACCCCATCATTTTCTAAAAGAAAAACATGATAAAGCAAGTGACTGAAAGATTAACTTTGCTAGTGTAATATTATCCTTTTTTGAGAAAATAAATAAAATTCAGGCTTGAGTTAAATGGTGTGTGTTACATAGATAGCAGAATTAACTGTTGTCTGTAAACATTTTAGATACACGCCAGTTTTTGGAAGGATGTTGTCAGTGTGGTATGAAGAGAAGGTACACAGCACTGAGATGACTTTCCTGCCACTCTGTGAAGTGGCAGTTCTGGTAGACCATCATGGTGGTGGTGTCTGTCAGAAAAGTTACGTCTCCTGATAGAACAAGATGTTTGTAATGGTATTGATCAGATTGGAGGGAGAAAAGAAAAGTCTTTCTGTATATCCTAGATTGATCTATTTGGTTTTGGTGATGATTGCATTGTAATACAGCAGAAGGAAGGAAGACAAAACTGAGTAATTGGGTAAGGAATGAGTTATTAGGGCAGATTTTTCTTCTGGTAACAGTAATTTAGTTCAAACTAAAGACAGATCCAAGAAGGGACAGAGACTTTGGGAGAATCACTGAAATCAGAATTTTCTGAAGGTCTCTCAGAATTTGTGGCTCTGCAAAAATACCTTGTTTAAAATGAAACAGGACAAAGTCTAAAGGAGACAAAACTCCTTCTAAACCAAGTTGCTAAAAAGTTGTGTTTAGTGAAAAAGCAGAGTGGTGTACGATCCTTTCTCTCTGACATCTTTTGAGATGATCAGAAACAAAGTGAAGACAACAGACACATAGTAATTATTGAGTACTGTGGGTTTTAGCCTTTTCTGACTTTTATCAGGATCCCCTTCCTATCTGCTGTGATTCCCCACCCGTTCTCTTTACCATGAGATGCTGTTTATTGCAGAGTGTTTCTCCAAAACGGTTTCTCACACAGAGCTGACTGTTATGCTAGATTGCATATTTGAGGTAGCAGATGAGATAAATGAAAAACCCTGCTGAACGTTTAGGAGAAAACCATGACCTGAGTCAGCTTGCATGGAAACGTGGGGCCTTCTGAGGCTCTGCAGCAATTGCACGGTTTGGTTCTGTTTCTTTAGAAGAGGCGCTTGAGTGTGTCTATTAGCAAAATGCAAGAGAAGGAGGAGGGGGAAAGCATTTAACATAGGGCATTTAAATAGTGCAGACATGCTGTCTAGCCTGGGAAAGATAGAGGGAAGGGAAATGAAAGTATAGTGAATCCTTGCTACTCTGAATAGACGTGGATGATTGTGCTTTTGTACTGCTATATATACTTGCCAAGGCAATCTGATCAGTGTTTGTCTTGAACCAACTAATCGATGTGGTGTTGAGTTCAGTGCTATTTATCAGGAGAGCTTGAACAAGAAACTAATCCAGTAAATTTCATTTGTTCTCTGGAGTGGGCTTTGTTTTCATGTTAACTTCATGTAGCAAACGTTGACAGTACATATTGTTTTCCTCATTAATAACACTTGGAACCTGTGATGTTCTCTGCAGCACTCAAACCATGTCCAACACAGCTGAGCATACATCTTTCTTTGACACATCCAAACATCAGAGCATGCACTGATCCAACTTGCTCCTTGTGGGAACTGTAGGTAACCCTTCTTGTCTCCAAGGCCAGTATGGAACAAGAGCTGGACGTCACTAGTTGTCTTTGACTCTTGGGTGACAGATGCCTCCGTTTTCAGCTGGGACTAACAGTTTTCAGCAGAGCTGAAGCATGTCCCTGTAGTTTAGGAGATCTGTATAACTATACACTGCTGTGCCTGATTTTGCTTAACCTGGAGAGAGTGAAGTCTGTATTTTGTGGAGTAAGGCTATCGGAGAGATGTTCTTTCTGGATACGTTCAGGCTCAGTCGTCATTTAGTGTCAGTCTGCCTTTTGCTATGTTGCGGTTATTTCTTTGCATTGCTCTGGGAACTCCCCAGTCAGATGCTGTAAAGCTGTGATCTGATCTCTTTGGCCGACCACCACACTTGTTCATGTGAAGTGCCTCCTTATGCAGAAGCAGCGTTTTGATTGACTTACGATTGAAAGTCTGCAAAGGCTTTGTTTCACATTGGCTGGGCAGCAGAACATTTTGAACTCTGAGTAAAGCTGCTGAAAAGGGACAGTTAGTCCCCATGCCAAAATTCAAGGAAACAAAATGATCCTCATTTTGTTGGAAGTCCTTCAGTGCTGCTCATATTGGAATTTCTAGTTTCAATATGATTTTTTTTTTATTCAAAGTGATGCAGTGAAGAATGAATGCATGCCTGCCTGCCTGCCTTTCTGCTCCCAGATCTCTGCACCTTCCTTATGAATCTAATAGCAGTTGGAGAAGTAAGAGGAAAAAGAACAATACTACTATTTTGGATAAATTGTTGCAAAGCAAAATGTTTTTGTTTCAACAATGTTTCACAACAAAATCACTGTTATAAGCCAATTTTTGGAAACATATTTATCACAAAACCCTTCTCAACTAAGCTGTGTTTTAGAGACACTTTATGATGTGTTTTTCTCCCATAGTATAGAAAGAAATGTCAGCGCAATCTGCTTGGCCTTGTCATAATGGCCTGATGCTGAGTATCCTTTTGTCATCTTGCCTCCCAGAAGAGAGACTTTAGAGGAAACCCTCAACTTAAAAAGAAACATGCTCTGCAGTCAGTTCTCCATGCTTACTGGCTGTGTTCTTGCATTCAGCATTCTGTGCTTAAGATTTCCAGAGTAGTGAATAGTAGAGGTATCAAATGGTGCATTACTGGTTATTTTCTGCTTTCAGGGAGCCAGGAGGGGGTCTGGTAGCTGCTGTGGATGTGTAATGAAAGCAGTCCTATGTACTTAGATGGTATCTGAGTTGGAGTGCATCATTGCCAGCTTTGGTTCTTGAACCTCTTCCCAAACTTGCATCTTCGAATTTCTACTTGGCTGTGTTGCCACAGTTTTCTTTCAGGCTAACCCCTCTACAGTTAGGTATGTTTATGGCTGTCCTGAAAAAATTAAAGACTAGGCAAATCCCCTCTGTAATCAGTGAGATTTGATCAGGGAAGAATCTGGCCCCAGGTAGGAAGTCAAGCATTCAGCTTTCCCGGCTCAGTTTTCAACCATGTCAGCGCTCTGTATTTACCATCTCTTCCAAATGCATCTCTGGAAACTTTGCAGGCTTTTTTTTTTTTTTTCCTGGGGTGCTGTTTGTTGAAGTGCCAAGAGCCAAAAATTCTGATGCAACTTATCTTGTTCAAGTGACTAAAATAGCTCATGGTCCTAAAAGCATTACTAGCTAGAAGCCACTTGGGGAGTTGCTGCCTTAGAGAAGATGAGGTAATAGGAATATAATTTTTGAGATGATTACCTATTAACTACAAGTTTCAGGACTTTGTGCTCTTGGGGCAGAAGCTGGAGTTGTGTGTGCTGATCTGTAGCTGTATCTGGTACATGTGTTGAGGGTACTATAGCAACATAGCCCATGCAGGCTTGTGATAACCAAATGAAATTCACTGTGGGACAGGAAATGTAGGCAAGGAACTTTCTCATTCTCCTTTCTGTATGTGGCCCATTTTTACCAAAGTATCACAACTTTGAGAACCTATTACCTTATGATATGCCAAGGGGGAGTGGGAAGCGTCAGACACCCCCATTTAACAGGTGAGGAGCAGAAACACAGATGGATCCAGTGCCTGGACTAATGGGCATGTGGGAACAAGTTTGCATCAATCCACTCCTTTGCTTCATTGATCAACATCTCCAGCCAGTTGCTTGCTTTTTCCCTCCTTCAGAAAAGTTTCCCCTTTCCTACCTCTGCTTCCTTCAAAACTTCCTCCTCACTCCTTGTGTCTCTGTCAGTGTTGCCCAGGGTCAGGAGGTGCAGTGTGACACTGTCTTGCTGCCCTCACACCTTCTCCCATCTGAAAAGAGAAGAGGGGCACGAAGTGAAGGTACCTTTGCTGCTGTGGGTCTGGCCTCTTGTTTTGGGTGCTGTGGTGGGTAGTGCAAGCGTGTAACAGGCGTTCATAGCCTTGTCTGGGAAATGAAAGCAAAGGGCTTCGTCTTGCAGTTGCTGTGGTTGTTGCCTTGCTGCAAATGGTGCTGGTCTCCCTGAGCTGTTTGCAGAGCTGTGGGCAAACAGACCAGGCAGGTTTCCTCCCAAACAGTGCATGTGACAACCATAAAATAATTAAATGGGCAATGTGCAACTAAGGGCCAGGAATTCTCTTCCCATGAAGCCATTGGGTAATGTGGACAGGCCTAAGTCAGGGCCGTGGCAGAACATAGTGGTAGATGGTGTCATCTACGTGCCTCACTTTCTGTGTGTCCTGAGAGCCTGAATTTGTGTAGGAATCCGGATCATCTCTGCCTAGCACTCTGTGTTTGCTCTTTGGTAAATCCTTACAGTACCTTTACAAAATTGGAGTATCCCCTTTTTTTGAAGGTGGCACTTGAGTCTGTCAGATGCAGGCTGAATCTCATGTAAAGGTTTCGGATTTGTCCACGTCTGGGGGAGCACTGAGGAATCCCTGGATCCCAGAGCAATGGGATGAGTCAGGTCTTCTGCCCGATGTTCCATTAAAAAAAAATAAGGGCTGTCTTTTGAAGGTATCCTTTATGTGTACGCTGTTGCTGAAGCATCACTTCCCATTAGCTGTGTAATAAGATTTTCTGTCCCTCTTGCCTGTTAATTATTTACCTTTGAGAGTGCAGTCATAAAGCAACATGACTTATTTAGGGAAAAATGAAAACCTTCTGCAAAGGATAGATGCTTTCTGCTCTTGATTTTTTTGCCCAGGAGTTTAAGTGGCATACCTGAATACTCAAGGTGAAGAAGGGATTGTCCTGAATGGGAGATTTTGCAAACGAGCATGTGCAGCTTAAAGAAGGCGAGGCAGGAAGGGGGATGTAGCAGTTGCATAGTGATCTTGTAACTGCCTGTACAAGGGTTTCTGCCCAGGAGGGGCTGAGGGAAAGGAGGAGGCATAACAGGAATTGATATAAAAAAAGCTTACGCACTGAAACCTCCAGTGGAAACAGGACGTGAGCTTGAAATGCAGTGTTACTTTCACAGAAACAGACTCTGTGAATGGTATCAGTGGGTTCATGCGCGGTCCAGGCTGATAACAGTTTGTATGATAAGGGTGTGGTTTTTATCATGGTAGGTAGTAAACAGCTGTACAAAACTTAGTCATGCTTATAAAGTCAAGTGCAGCCTGTTATCTCTGAGTTGACTGCTGCTGAGCTAGAGTGGAATATCTAAAAGCATCTGAATCATTTAGAAGCACAGCTCTTAATGACTCTCTATAATAAATACTTGCTCCTTCACTTGGGCACTTGTTGCTCCCCCTGCTCATCTCTACAGCACTGTAGCTGTGCCTAATCTTTTGGAGAGCAATGCCAAGGGTTCCTGCACCAAACGGCTTACTGTCCAGGACAGTGAATAATACCACACCGAAAGGAGGGCATTTGATAGATGCCACTCTTCATGTGAACAAGCAGGTGTATTTCTTTGTAGAGAAAGAGCAAGGACCCTTCTATGATCATGAAAGCTGGCAAAGCCACGTGTCCATCAGAGGGGATATGTGGAAAGGAAAAGGAAGTTGATGCCAGACTTGATTTTGCTGCTTATTTGCATATCAGGAGATCTCCCTGTGAGAAGCCCAGGAGAGAAAAGGAACAGAACAGGAGAGTTCAGAGGTGAGATCAGCCCTAAGGACCTCACCGTGCCTGTCCCCAGCTTTGCAGAAGAGACTTATCAGCCAAGAGTGTATCAGGACTTGAGAACAGTCAGGTGCCAGCATTTCCATCTGCTACTGCAGTGTGTTCCTCTGCTCTTTCCACTCAGAGCTGGATTGTGGGGGAGAGATTGCTCCAGCTCTCATAGACTTTGAGGAGGTTCTAGGTGATGTGTCCTCCACCTTTTCCTCCCAGGAGGAACTTTCCAATGCTACTTAAAGACACAACCTGTTGAATACTTGGGGTAATTCATTGTAATTTCACATGGCCAAAGTCCAGCCCTTAAATGGGAAGTGTTCTGCTCCTTCTGGAAACACAGTGAATCTCTTCAAATGAGTTTTTCTGAAAGGGGGAGCTGTGAAGCAGGTTTTATTTTGGAAATCAGAGGTTAAAAAGAACTTGCTTTATATCTCCCATGTCTTCCATTCCCACCTATTTGATTTTGTTCCCTGGAGTGGATTGAGTTGTGGGCTGCCCAGTCAGATTTTGCCCAGCTGTATGGGAATCTTCCACACAGCTTGGAAAATATCAGTCATTAGCTCTACTTCGGTAATGTCAAGAGGCCAAATGTGGGGTGGGTACTCACATTTGCATAGATGCACACAGTTACGTGCAAGCGCACACAAAGAGCTTGCAGTTAAATTCTACGTGCCCATCTCTTTAACAGGGGAAGGCAGCCCCAGCTGTGTATACAGCTTGCTGTTTCCTTTGATCTGTGTTTGTTTCCAGTGTTTCTCATAGACTGGATCCTCGTGCTCCTCAGGGCTGGCTGCTCTTTTCCATGTTTGCAGCTGCATAACGGCATACAGAGAAGTTCACTGGGGTTACTGGGGTGTAACTGGTTTCAGCGGCTTGGGGTGGAGGTTTCTCTTCCCTGCAGCCCCTCCTATTTGCTTTGCTCCTGTCGTTTCCTCTCCAACCTGCAGGGTAAAGGATTGTCTCATTCTGGTGGAGGAAACTGCCTTACAGATGCCTCTGGATCCTCCCTTTTAGTTTGCCTACCTGCTCCCACACACATGGTGTTCCTGCCCTTTTCCAGCTGCACATAGCAAATACAGTTGCCACTCTGGAGCAAGTCTTTAGCGCTGTCACCAGGGTCATAGCTCAGAGTGGCAAAATTCCCCTTTTTTTCCCAGAGATTCAGCATGCTGCCCCTGCAGCTGGCTCAGGCCCTGTGCCTAAAGGAGGACAAGAAACTGCACTCTCCAGACTGAGGTGGTGTTTTGTGAAGCTCTCAAAGATGGGCCTGAGGGCCTGCAGCACTCATTTGGTCTGTTTCCTCGCCCCAAGGCAGGATAAGCTCTATCTAAACCTTCCCTGACAGATGCCGATCTAGCATGGCCTTAAAAACCTTTGACAGCAGGATTGCCTAGGGAGGCAGTGCAATCTATTGCCCTGATTAACTGTTGTTACTGCTAGAAATTTTTTTCCTAATGTCTAACTAGAAGAAAATTATTTCAGCGTTGTTCTAAGGAAGCAACAAAGCTGACCAAAGTTGAGTGCTTCTGTGCGTGTGAAGGGGAGAGGCCCGAACACTGAATAATCAGCTTTCATAGCAAAAATCATTCTATTAGACCCTAGAATTGTGCTGAGGAATTCTGACTGAGATGTGGGAATAGGGGAAAAAAAATATTCATTTTTCTTTTTCCCAAATGCATGTGTTTGCCACTTCACCTACCCAGAAAAGCAACTTTGATGCCAAAAGAAGTGGGAAACCGGATGGGAACACTTTGTCTCCGGTGGATATTCTATGCAATATGACCCTCTTAGGAAATGCGCAGAGCCTGTTCTCTGTGGCGTGACCTCTTTTAAACTTTTCTTGGCTTGGAAAAGCAGCTTAGAGGCTTGGTGTTCACTGGAAAAAGCACGTATGGGGATGCATTTCAGCAAAGGGGTTGCAAAGGGGAAGAAGAGAAGTCTTATATCTGGTGCTATATACTTCAGAAAGACATGTGAAGGCCCTCTGGAGTCATGAGTATCTCTTAGAGTTTGTGGGGTTTTTTTTCTTAGTGATCTCTGAGAAGGACCAGAGCGGGCAGGGGGTTGGAGTATGGATTGGGCACACTGTAAATGGTTAGCAGTAGTCAGAGTAGAAAGCAGTTGTACAGAAATAGGGGACTCCCACAAGCCCTGCAAGCTAGCTCTCAGGTTTGTGCAGAAAGTGCTTCCTTGCACCTCCCCTCAGCCATCCAGGGAAAGCAAATTGCATAAGTTTCTTAAAGGCTTTTATTTTTTTCTTTTTAAAGGAGCATTTGCTAAAACTCTTATTCAAAATGAAAACTATGATTAATCTTGCGTGCTCTTGTAACCTCCACTGCAATTCTGGTGATATTCTGTGATTCTCAAATCCCAGCACCCAGAATGAAGTGTTTTCTATCCCCCACAAAAAAACAGTGTAGGAACCAGTATAACCTACATATTAAAAAAGAAAACAGAAAGGAGAGGTAGCATCCTATGTAGGTGGGTTTTTCTTTTAAATCATGTGATGTCTGAGCTACTCTGTGTTTTGGGTTTTTTTTATGGGGCCTAAGTCATTATCTTTTGTGGACACACGGGATTAACAGCAGGCCATCAGAAACTAAAGGTTTTAAAGAAATAAAAAGTTTTATGACTGCTTGATTGCAAAGTCAACAATACAGCCTTCATCTTGTGGTCCTGATTCAGACTAAACTCCTTTGAACTTTGCTGAAATTCCATCTTGGGAATATCTTGGGACACCAGTAAGAAGGGACCTTGGATAGTTGTTGCTGCATATATGGGGGGGAGCATTGAGGGTTTATTGATCCATTTTGAGAAACACGCTTATCTTGTACTGTGGGCATTATTAACTAGCAGAGAAAGCTTCCCAAAGCATCCTACTCTCTAGGCACTTCACATACCAGTGTCGTTGCTGAGCTACATGAGCACCTGAAAACCAAGAGTGGATTTAGCTGTGCAGTACTCCGTGAAGGAATTAGGATTATCTCCATTTTGTGGATGAGCGGTGCGTGCTTCAATTCCTCAAGGGATTTACCTGAGGTCACGCAAGCTGTCTGTGGACAGGTCTCCTGACTCTCACTTAAAGGTCTTGCCTGCCACGTAACCCTTTTCTGCTTGCGGAGGGAGTTGAAATGTCAGCTCCATTTGGTTGCTGCTTTGCCCTTCCTGAAAGTGCATGCAAACTCTCCCAGCTCCTGGCTAGCACAGCACCAGGAATGTCAAGAAATCTGTGCTTCTCCTTTGCGATTTGGCTCTCCTGATGAGGAAACCCACCACAGCCTCTCCCCAGGTGAATGGTTTGCGGTGAAAATTATCTTTTTTGTTGTTTTTCTTGGGTTTTTAAATTATCATTATTGTTTTTAACACTAGTGATTTTTGAAACCAAAAAGGAGTGATCCCAGGATGGGATGCTGTATAGAAAATACCTGACCATGAAGCAGTAATTTATCTTGCCTAAATTCCTGAGGCCCTGTGAGGGACATAAGCACAGGGAAGGAGGGGTGTGATTGGGATTATAATGCAGTGGCACTGCGTTGTAATTTCTGTAAGCTCGTGTGGTTTAGGTGTTCCAGCTCCTCTCTCTCTCTCTTTTTTTTTTTTTTTTTTTTTTTTTTTTTTTCTTCAAAACAAACCATGAACCTTTCAGTGTTTGACTTGTTCCTAGGTGGGATCCTAACCCTTTTCCTGCTGGGACAATTCATAGCAAGTGAGTGTAAGGCAGCTAATCCTCTCACAAATGTTAGTTTACTCAACTACAGCTGTTCTTGGTTTGGGAGAATTAGAATTGTATCTGTTTGTGGCATTGCTGACCCAGGCAGGGGTTGTAATGATCTTCTCCAGCTGATCAAGAGTTCAGTAGGTAGAATGTTCTGTGCTTAATATAATGACTTTTTGAGCCCTCTTGGCAGCACTAAGAGTTTTGTAGTTGAGCTGAAAAAAGTCAAGCAATCTTCATGTCCTATGGCTACGTTTTGTCTTGCTTACTGCCCAAGGAAACGGGTTCCAAGTGGCCAGCTTCATCATTTTTTCCCTGTTTGAAGTTTGAGCTGACGTACATCTCTTGACCTTCAGACGTGCCCAGAGGAGAGAAAGAAAGTGCAAGGAAGGTGTCAAGGGGAGTTAAAGGGAAGGGGCAAGTTGGGCGGGATGGTTTTTTTGTTAGTCCTTTTTTCCCCCCGAAGTTTACATTGTTTTCATTTTATAGATGATGATAAACCCCGCTCCTCTTTGAAAGAACTGTATTGACAATGAGTTTGCATTAGCACATCACACCAGTTAAGCAGAAGCAAGGTGTGTTTGCACACTCTCTGGTACCTCCTTTTGAAAACTTATTTCCTGGTACCTCTGAACATATGAGATCAGGACATGACTCATCTGCTGTCATAGTGCTGGGAGCTATGCTGCTCTGTTCAGGTTCCCCTGCTGAGTAAGATACATAGTTAACTTGAGTTAAAACTATTTGTCACTCAACGTTTGCTAACTCCTAGACTTTTCAAATACAGTATTACTGTTCTTTGTGTGCAAAAAAGTCCATATCCAATAGGAAAAATAGTACTCAGGTCGCTTAAGTTCTTCCTCCTCGTGCTCTTTTCCAAGCACACATCTGATAGCGACCTCGGCTGGTAATTCTTTTTTCCTGGGAAGCCTGAGGTTAAATTTTAAATAATTTTACAAGGTGAAATTACATGCACTGCTTCCTCTGTTCCAGATGCGTGCCCTCTATACCTGAAAGGTACAGCAGATATTTGATGACTCCTTAAATATTTCTGACAGTGTGAAGAGGTATTAGATGAAGAGCACATGCTTTCCTTCTGGCATAAAAGATTTTGTGTAAACAAGTATTCCAAATGGTCACATTCTTAGAATATTTTTTCATTAGGAATTATAATTTTCTTCCATGAGGTGAGGAAACTGGAATATAGCTTCAAACAAAAAAATACATGGGGTGGAAAAACTCTGTCCTATCTTAATGAACAGTAAAAGTATCTTTTAGTAGCAATAGTTTATCTGCAGAATTTAAAAAACTGTGTTAATGACAAAAATAACTTCTATTAGCAGATCAGAATATATTATTGATACCAGCATATTCCCTGCTCATTATTTTGAAAACAGGAAATATGTTTTCCCAAGTAACAAGTTGGTAGCATCCTTTATTCTTTCACTGATGGACAAATGTCTTCTTACAAAGCAAGTGCTTGCTTCTTTCAACTGGTTTGTGGTGTTACTAGTTTAAAACCTGACTATATTTAGTAGGCACCAAAGCCCAGAGTCTCTTTCAGTAGTATTACGAAGAAACAGAGGCTCTGATTTGAGGTACTGTCTGTGCCCTTAACTGCTATGACACCCTTTGGACCCTAGCTTTTCTGCCGTGGCCAAGAGAGCAGTCCAGGGGCACTCTCCAGCTGCCTGGTGGGAAGCTGCCTAATACCTTGGGTTCTTCCAGTCTCAGTACAGACTGGTGGCCTTCAAGGGTCTCTGCAGATTCCTGCTAATACATCTGTTTTATGTTGCACACTGTCTTTGATGTCTCCTTGAGAGGCTGCGAGGACTTGGTGGTAGTAGATCTGAACTGGAGAGCTCTTCCCGTTGCCTGGCAGTTTTAGAGGCAGTTCAGGATTACGGGGTGAGAGCATCCCCGCTTCTCGGTGTCTGACCTTGCAGGAGCCTGAAATACCTCCTCGTTTCTTTTCAAAGGCATGGTACTTAGCCAGGAAACCTCTGAACAGAATAATCAGGAATAGCTGGTGAGTTTGGAAAATCTTGGCTATCTTTGTTGGTGACCTAATTCTAGCAGTAAAGCTGAAAATCCGTAGGTCGCAGCAAAGCAGGTTACTGCCTCCTCTTCAGCGAGGCAGGTTTCTGATGAATGGCACAGCTGCTTTGCAGGCACGTTGGCGGCGTGGAGGAGGACGCTGCACTGGTTGGAACAGCGTCGCCAGACTTTGCGGCTGTGAGCAGACTGCATATCACTAGAAGGATAATTATAATGGTATTAGTGAGAACGAGGGCACAGGACACCATTGGCTATTTAAAGAGCAGGTCTATTTTTAACCACCTTTTAACAAAGACGGAGTTTTTATTAGACTGGGCTAGTCGGGGTTTTATAATTAACCAGCCTGGGTTGCACGTTGATGTTTACAGCTTGCTTTGCATGTTCACTGATAGCCAAATGCAGGGTTGTAACTGTATCTTACTGCCAGGGTAGCGAAACTGTGATACCTGCGTGGTCGACAGCGAACACGATTGAAAAGTTGGTGCCAAATGATCTTGTGCAAGCAGTAACTGGATGTGACCATACCAGTGGCAACTAGCCTGTGTTTTTAAGTCAGAAGGAGAATGATGTAGAGCATTTATGGCCTGTGATGGCTATAGGGTTTAGCCTGCTGTTGTAAGCACAGCTCAGCCAGAAAGGAGTTTAGCTGGTAGCATCATGTATTGTGCTACGGTAAAGTTCAGTTAATTATATTCACCAGAGATTAGAATACTTTATGGCTAATGGCCAAGATCAATAATAGCAGATCCTCAATATATAATTTTAGGGGGATTAACTTTGATAAATAATAATAGACTGCTCCAGAGCATCTGTTGCTATTTGACATCTCTTAACAAATGTCCAAATTGCTTTCAAAGAAAGGCAGAAAGCCTTAGAGGAGCTGGGAGGAAGGAGGAGAAACTGATGAATGGGCACCGAGAGCTCAGTGCTAGACCTGGATGAAAATGAAGGGGCGAGAGAAAATGCCAGGCAGTGATTGACTCCATTCCTGTGCTGGGCAGATAGCCACCTATGCTGCTCTCATCACCTTTTCATTGTGAAGCTCAGGCTGTTATATTTGATCTTTCACTGCTGAGTTGAAGTAGTTTGTCTCACTGGTGCCTCAGAAGATCAAAGGAGTTAGGAAAGGATGAGCAGCTGTGAGTTCATTCTGGAGGAGGCACCTTCCAAAATGGTATCATTTTTATTACTGTGAGCATCAGTATTAAAAATTTTTTTGCCATTCCTTTAAGCATCCTAGTTTTGGAAGTCATGGGATTACAGATGGTCTCATTATTATTATTTTATTCATTTAAATGAAGCTTCTGTATTCTAGCCCTCTAGTTCAAAGAGAAAAACTTCAAGATATGCAACAAATAAGATCCAAAGGCCCAGAAGTTGTTATGTGAATAAAAATAGCCCCAGATATATCACTTCAGCTTCAGAATTATAATGTTGCTTTAGTCTAATTGTTTGGGATCTGCTTGATTTGGGATTTCTGAGTGCAGATGCGGGATCCTGTTCAGATGTTAGTGCATTTGGCAACTATATTTTTGTTCCAAAGAGTTTCCAATCCAGTAGACTGTCGGAGAGGAGAACAGAAACAAAAACCTGGGCAGGCTGAAGGATGATGGCTAGTGATAGCAGAGCAAACAGTCCTTTGCGGTGCTGGTCAGAGGACAGAGTGAAAAGGAATGGTAATAGAGACTCAGTGTGAGATGAGAGCAGTCCTACCCCCTGAAGTGCCCTCTGAGATAAGAGTAGGACCCCGAGTCTTCCAAAAGTGTCCTTTTCACAGCCGTGTCTGCAGTGCTGTGGCCTTGAATCCTGGAAGTGGAAGCTCTCTCACGTGTCCATGTAAGGTGTTTGTAGGCCAACCTCTGCACCCACTGAACAACATGATTTACCCTTAATGTCTGTACAGTGAGGACAGACTGAGCAGCCTTGGGAAGTATAGCTAAAAGTGTCTATTATCCCTCCATATTGCAGTCCAGGAGATACCTGTCCTGCAGAAAGGCCAAATCTTTCAGCCGGATCCCCTGTATTTCACCAAGGGATTGGAGACTACCTGATTTCCCCTCCCTCTATCCCTCCCTTCCCCTTTTTGGATTTTGGAAAGCCTTGAAGTAATTCATTTGCCTTCAAAATCATAATGAAATTAGGAGAGCCTTCTCAATAATATTCAGTTTACCTAGAAGAATCTCAGGGAGAGACCTGAACAGCTGTGTGACGTGGAGGGGGGTGGGAAGAGCATGTCTCCCCCCAGACTGCAGTAGTAGGCTAGAAAGACCCATGTTGAAATGGACCAGTGGTCGCAACAGACCACTTGGCACAAGGTTTGTTGGTCTTGCAGCCTCTGTTTGCCAAGAGCCTGAAGCTCTTCTAAAGTTGAAATCAGTGACGAGTCTTCCTGTCTAGAAGAGTTGGGGGTAGAAGTAATTTCTGTAGGGGGTGCACTCGGCCATATGTTAGCTCTGCAGTGGGAGGCCATGCCGGGTGCAAGGGGATAGTCAGGGCAGGGATTGTAGGACAGCCTCTTTTGAGGTTTACAGTGTGTATTTTAAGATCCTTGCTTTATGCTTGCCTTAAGGCTTGTAGCTTCTCTTCCAGATCCAGGGAAGAGTTTATGTGCCACAAAACTGGCCATTTTTTTCCAAATATTTCAGTTGTTTGGTAATATGCTTCCTTTCCCAGTGTACCTTGTCTTGGTTTTGTGACTGAGGTGGCCTTTGAACAAAACGCTGCTGTTGGAGGGTGCATCAATACATTGCTGTTTGCATTTCATTTCCACTTATGGGCTTGAATCAGGATGCTGCTTTCTTGAGTACTGTACCACCAGTTATCTCCCTGTTACGCAGCTTGTCAGCAGGCAGAGGTGCATTGATTTGTGTGACTTTGAAAAGCTGCATTGCCTGTATTTTTCTGGTTTATTACTATTACTGTTATTGCTATTGTTTAATCATGGGTCTCTTCGTTTATGGCTTGTTTTTCATCTGCCCTTGATTTGAGAATACAGTTGGGTGTATGTTCATCTTCAACTTTTGCACACAGAGCTGATATCGTTAAGATCAGGCTGGAAATGTTGCCCAGAGAACTTTTTTGTTCCTTTAATTCCTATTTATAATATGTTGTCAAGTCTTTTTATTGTCAGTCCTAAATTTTCATTTTTTTGTTTCTTTTAAATGATAGAAAGGCTTAAAAAAATGTAAAGATCGAAAGGCTTTTTTGTCCAATTACTCTTCTATGGTACATTTTATTAGCATTTGCAATACAAATACTCCTACATGCCAGGGAGCCATCGGTAGAAATTGACTGGAAACAAAAGAGGCAAATGAGTAAGTATCTCCTTCAACTGGGAGCAAACACAGGAAAATAAATAATCGTGAGAAGAGACCTGATTTTAAATCAGAAAGCAAGGCTTGTTCTGAATGATTTCACAGCTCAGGGGGAGAATACTAACTTTTAACTGCATATTTCTGAGCCAGATTTCCTTCTGAAACATGTGTCTTGTCTCTGGTGTCCTGTGGAATTGGGGTGAGCGGGTGTGAGCGTGTTTATTGCAGGCTGGCTGGACGCCACCGCAGCTTTATTGCGCGTGGCTGGAGGGCTCGCAGCAATTGCATAATGCTCTGCAGCAGAGAAGGTACGGGCTCCGTCCCCGGCTGCCTCGCCATTGCTGATCCAGGTGCTTGGCAAAACCTTTTCCTTCACTGAAGATGAGCGTTCAGTAAAGCAGGGGGGTAGATACCACTACAGAGAGGGCTGGGCTGGGGGTTAGAGGCAAGAGTAAGGAAAAAACATCAAGTCATATGATGGCTGTTCGAGATAAGCACGCCTCTGACCTGTGAATTGCTTTTAGAAGGAAACCGTATTTTTCCCCATTTTCCCTGCCCTGTGGTTTTTGCATGTGTTTCTCATTACTTTTATCTCAAAATCATTCTCATCCAATGAATTATTGATGTGGGGTCACTTGCGTTTCTCCAGGAACTGCTTGCTTTAACCAGTGATCCCTCCTGAATTTTTTAAGCAATCTATTAGCTCTGAAATCCAAACAAAGTTGGTGGTTTCTAATTTCAGGGTTAAATTAGACTTGACTTTGAAAAGGTGTAGAGGGAAGAGGAGGAGGGCAGAGGAGAAGGATGATAATGTCCTTTTCCATGTTAGGATCTTCCTTCTGCTGGTTCATTTGGCAGTTCTTGTTTGGTTTGGTTCTATTTTTTTAACATCTTTTGGAGATCAAGTGTCTGATTTAGCCTCAGTAGGACTTGAGTGCATTCCTAATGTTAAGCACATGCTTAATTCCACTGTTGAATTCAAGCCCTGTAGACCTGCAGGCATAGTACAAAAATATCTGGGAAATACTTTGCTTTTCCCTCAGATGCTCCCTTCTTTCAACATACAAAAATCAGAATTCAGCATTTTCAAATGCTGCTGGAGGCGAGTTGGTCATTTCCTGCTGGGAGCGATGCTTGATCTTTTAAAGATGGGAAGAGTGTGTGTGTGTCTTGCACATGTTTGGGCCTTGATTCAGCAAAGTCTATCAGCAGTGTCTGACTAGGGCATAGTGCTGAATCTGGTAAATCTGCTGCTTCAGAGCTGAGCGTGCACGTGTGTGTGACTCCTCAGCAGAGAAAGTTTCTTGTCTCAGTTTCCATCGCTTCTGCCCATGGTGGAAGCTGGAAAAAAAAAGCCACAAACTCAAAAGCTGTCCTAGCAGAGAAGCTGCAGTCTCTCCAGGGATATTTACATTCAGGGATGGCTCCCTTACAGTCGTGCCTGCAGCCATTGCTGCTACAATGGCCTTCCAGCCCTGGGCAGGCCCTCTCAGGGGGCTCCTCAGACATTGAGGTAGGTTTCTAGCCCCTGTGTAGCCACTTTGTGACGAGCAGACACAAGGCTTGGAGCTGCCACCACAGGTCCCTCAGCTCTTTGTGGACTCCCCAGACAGGGAAGAGGCTGGTGGCTTTATGCCCAGCTTGCTGTGGTGCAGGGTGGTGGGGTAGGTTGATTCCTACCCAGATCCCTCAAAAAATGTCCTCAGAGGAGTTGGGGAAGGAAATGGGGAAGGTTTTTTTGCTCCCGCACATTTTTCTGCACTGCAGTTTTGATCCAGGCAAAAGGGAGCCCAGTTCCCGCAGTGGGATTTCAGTGCGTGTTGTACAGTGAGACAGCTGAAGCTATGAGCAAAAAGCACGCATAAATAAAGGCTTCCTCCCTGTGCTTTATATAATCAGAGCAGATGATGTCATTGGGAGCTGGAGAGGAGAGCAGGCTGTGAAATTACAGCCTTCTGCAGCCAGGCAGAGCCAAGTGCAAGGAGGGGCTGCATGGAGCAAGGGCCGGGCTCCTTTCTGATAGAGGCTCAGGACAGAGGGGCCTGGGGGCTCAGGCTTGGAGGGGAGCTGGGGGGTAGAAGTAGATGATCCAAATACAGTCAAAAGCTCTCACACAGGCACAAAGTGAAAGGGGGGAGAACAGCACGTGCCCAGTGGGCAGCAGTGGGGCTGCCACTTCAGGGGCCAGCACCCCCTCCTTCCACATGCAGCCACCTATAGCGTGTTGCAGGGCTGGCAGGGCTGTTGAGCTGCTGGGCTTGTTCATCTCTCTTCTGCTTCAGTCTCCTGTTCTGTCTGTTTAGGGGTGTCATACCTTTTCTTACAGCAGCTCTTGGCAGAGAAGAGGGGGTATCCTCGCTCTGCTCGCCCCCCACATCCCAGAGGAACTTGTTTGTAGGTTCCCCCTGGCCCTGCACAGGGGAGGAAGCAGAAGTGGCAGAGGGGCTCTCTCCTAGCCAGAGGTGCCAGGTGTCACAAGATAAAAGGTTGTCCTCAGCTTTTTGGAACGGAGAGGTGTATGTTAGGCTCTGGTTTTTTGAAGCGTCTTGGGTGCTTTGCTCCCTTTCTGGCCACCCTCATGGCCCACATGGGAATCTCAAATGGGAGTCTTCCCCTTCGTCAGCCTGAGCAGGAGGGGGGCACCGGACTGATCTCTTGGGAAAGAGGAGAGCCCCTTCCTTTCCAGTCCTCCATGGATTCCTTCTTCAGCACATGCAGCACCCCACCATGTGCTCAGGATGCTGCTGTGAGAGCCTGATTGTTTCCAAAGCCACTTAGGCAGGAGGAAGGGCTCCAGCTTCTCCCATCTCTGCTGCAGCTATCGTGCAAAGGCTTCAGCCTCAGCTGAAACTGGAATTCTCCTTCTGTCATCCTCTGTCTTCCCCGGGATCAAGGCAGCGAGAGGCAGCAGCCCTTCACACCAAGCCCGAGTTGTTTCTCTGTTATATAACAATATGGGCATTTAGACTTGTTTTTCCAGATATTGGCAGATGCGTCAAATATTGGCATAATCCAGTGGTTTACATGGAAAGCCGTCTGGCTGTGTCTGGAGCCTGCACAATGCTGGTATTTTTGTTGAATACAAGAGCCCGCAGCATTGTCAAAGCCACATTGCAACAGAGTCCAGGTAAACAACGGGACAAGACATTCATATCGTGGCCTAACCTGTGGGATTACAGCTGCCCAGGTACAGCTCCAGGACTTGATAAGAAAGATTAATAGGCTTGTGATTGCTTTCTCTCTGAAATGGTCTTTTAGCTAAGTTTGCTGTGATACTTTTGAGCTCTGGAGTTTTATTTTTGGGTTTTACTGAAGCCACCCATCAGTGTGTCAGACCTGCCTGTGTGCTCTGTGGTTTAAGACCCCATCGTGGTCCACTCGAGGGCTGTTGGAAGTTGAGAGAGGTCAGGGATTGCAACTGGCTTAGATTTTAGGAGTAAAAAGGTAAGGTATTGAACACCGCAGAGGAGAGAGAGCTGGGGAAGCTGTTTGATTTGAACACTGATGGAAAGCAGCATGCTCACATGCCAGGACAGTTTGCGGGCTTGGTTGCTTTTTGCTATCTCAGCCATACTGGGCCAGGGAGCTCCTGAGCGACTCCGCCAGTGTCATCCCCAGCAGCGGGAGGTGGCTGCTGGGGCTGAAGGGCCTGCCTGTCTCCGGTGTGTGCCAGTCTGCGCACCAAGGCTGGCTGGCTGCTGTATGCTAATGGAAGGCCCTGTGCATTTCCCTTGGTTAGGCTGTGGTTGGAGATACAAATGCACTCATGTTTGCAGTGGCATCAGAACTCAGTGTGGCTCAGCTCCGAGTGCAAAACAAGGGGAAAATCCACCAGCAGCACAAAAGTGATTGTTTTGGTCAAATCTCTTCCAAACCTGCCTTAGCTCAGCCAACGCCACCTGCCCCTGCAGTTTGCTCTTTGCCCCAGTCGTGCTGTGCGCTTTCGTGAGTTTATCAGCTCATGCTCACACCCTCTGTCACAGGCAGGTGTCCCCTCCTGATGCCTGGTGTGCTGGCAGAGGCCATCACCCCTGCTGTGGGCCACAGCCTTTGGCAGCTGGCCAGTGGAGCTGCTGTCAGGAGTGGCTTTTCTGAACACCGTCCGGGTGAGCCTGAGCCAGTCTTCCATGCTTTCAGAGCCAATGTGGGGATCTAGAACTGGGGGAATGTCCCCTTTGGGGCCACATGTGTTGGGAAGTAACTTTCGGCCAACTTTTCCAGTGTCCTCATGAGGACAGGCCCTCTGACTGCTTTGTCCTTTCCTTGCCCTTGTCGGCGTCTGCAGAGCACAGCAACCTTCTTCAATCCATTGTGATCCTGGGGCACAATGGGAAGTGTTTCAGTGTCCATGGTGTTATTACTTGGCTGGATTTTGCATATAGCTTTCAGATGCTTAACATGGTTTATCTCATTGAGTCTGCACATAACCTAGCTTTTGACGTGGCAGATCACAGTGCCATCCTTTTAAGCGCTGTCTCGGCAGTCCAGCCAGTGCTCGCTCCTGCCTGAGCTGATGGCTGGTTCCAGGAATTGCAGTTCCTGGTGCAGTGCCTTCCCCGGTTCCTGGTAAAACCTCCCATGCTGAGACTCAGCCCAAAGCTCAGGCTGTAGATGCATTGTCCATTTCTCTCTGTGTTCAGGAATGGACTGTGATACGATTGATACTGGTTAGATGTTGACTCCCCAAACTTCTTGCTTTCTGTTGCACAAATAATTCAGTTTTCACCATGCACTGGGAGCTGCCCTTGCCCCAGCAGGGCAGGGGGTAGTTTGTGGTCCCTACCCATAGCAGGTGCTCTGTAGCAAGTTCCCTGTTAGGTGGAACCAGCCCTGCTCCTCAGCCCCCAGATCTATGCACACATCTTTATCTCTACTCAAGCTGCATTTTTAACTTGGGCTGATCCCGTAAGTGAGGTGTGTGGCTGGTGCTCCTACCAGCGCTGTGAAGAGACACATGCTGCTCTCTGCTGCAGCTTGATGGCTGTGCTCTGACAGTGCTGACTTGGTGACTTGCTTCTGTGGTCGTTCAGGAACTCTGTGGCATAGCCAAAAATGGGTTCAAAACCCAGAATGTCTTTAACCACAAGACCCTCCTCCTCTTCCTCCTTTCTTTAGCTGCCAGAAGTCAGTGTCCAGTCTCCCATGGGATGACATGAACTATAGTGCCAGTGTGAACCAGCAATACTTTTTCATTGCTGGCCCTGCAGGTCATCATGGAACATTGGGCAAACACCTGTAGTGAGTGCCCACAACTCCTGTTGATCAAGCTCTATGATGAAAATGAGCTTCCAGGTAGAAAAAAATCCCCCCATGTCAGCCACCTGGGTTTAATGTCAGTGGGGTTTGCCCTAGAGCAAGCTGAGAACTAAGAGATGAGATTGATGTGATTATTATTTTTTTGTTTTATTTTTGATTATGATTTCCCTTTCCTTACCCCTCCAGTTGTTAATATTTAATGAAAAACACGTGTTCTTCAAGGGCCTTGCTGGTAATATGCAGCCCTGTGGCTGTTATTGAGACAGAATGATGGACCCTTTGTAAAGAGATTTATAATAGAAACAGTGAGGAGCTCACAGCTACAGCACCGCTAGCGAATACTCCCCTGTGCTGACAGTTCATCAGCAAAACCCCTGACCCTTCCACCCTTAATCATCCTTGCTTGTCACTGACATAATTGCCTGATTACAGACTCCTCTCCCCCACCTCTTTCAAACTGGGTGCAACAGTGAATTTGAAAAACAAATGGAAATGAACTGTCCGTGCTTTTTTTTGTTGTTGTTTTGTTTTTGTCTTCCCCAGCATTGAGATGGATCAGACTAAGATTCAGTTTCTTTGTGCACGGGCAGGGGCTGGGATAGGCTTTCAGGACTCTTTTGCACTGTTGTTTCTTGCATGTGAATGGGGGAGCTGATGTCATTGTGGTATTGATTGGGAGGACAAGTTTGGACATAAATCATTAATGTCTGAGAGAGAGGGAAGGGGGGAAAAAGGCAACCAACACTTGATAGTCTTCCATAAATCTGCTCTTCATTCCTGCATGCGTGATACAGAGGAGGAGGCAGCAGGAACAGTTTCCCTGCACAGCTCGAGGGTGATGTGCTTTGCCACTGCTGCCTCAACCGTTTTCCACAGAAAGTGTTTCCCTATTCTGCAGAAAATGGCTCAGATCATCAGCTGCACTGTGGTGCTTGAGCCTGCCTTTGTAGATGTGAGCCAAGGTCAGAAGACTGCCCTGGGGAAGGTCTTGGGTTCTCCTGTTCCCGCAGACCTTGTACTCCCAGCAGCGTTCCAGATCTGGGCCCAGGCAGGAGTAAGAGTGCAGTTCTTGGTGGCTACCATCCCTCTAGCTCCCTTAACTGCCAGCAGGGATTGTTTGGGTGTTTTGGGCTGACCATTTTTCTCATCGATCTTCTTAACGTTGTGCAAAAAGATGGTGCTTAGATCAGTTCATAGCAAATGTCCCCGAGCCAGCAATGCATGAATGTGCAAGGGGTAGCAGTCATTTGAAACTGCTTTCACAAAAGTTCTCAGCAAAACAGACAGCAAATAGCTGAGAGAGAGAGAACCCACGAGATACTTGTACCATTTGCCTGTGTGCCTTGCCCCTGCACAAAGTTCATCCAGATGAGTCATATTATCAGTTCAGACAGCAAGAAAATAAACAATGTCTGTCAGAGGTTAGCAATAACGCAAGTATCGGTGAGCAGCTGATGTTTGCAGTGTAAATAGTTGAGTGGCAGTCTGTCCTGGTACCTGTGGGGAATTTTGTGTTGTGTGGAAAGAGAGAAACATCAAAACTGCCTCGTAGGAGGGAAGTAGAAAAGGAAATGACATTCCCTTTCTGAAAGCATAGTTCTGATCCTCCTTTTCTCCCCTTGCAGCCGAGCTCACCTCCGCCTGTGTCTAGAACGCTTAAAAGTTCTGATACCGCTAGGACCAGACTGCACCAGGCACACAACGCTTGGGCTGCTCAACAAAGCCAAAGCACATATCAAGGTAAGAGCTGCTTTTCCCAGCTGCTTTCAGAATGGGCTGTTGGGAAGTGCAATTCAATTGCTCACTCTTGCTGCCTAGAGGTAACTCTGTTGAAGGAGACTAACACCTTTTAAAAAAAAGACAAGCAAGCCTTGCCCCCTTGGTTACTCATTTATCCTTACTACAAACCACATTGTTAGAAGAGTCCATAATGAACTCCGTTAACTACAGAAATGATTGATTTGGAGAGCAGGGGTCTTGTTCTATATTGTGATCGTTCATTGGCAGCTGCAACTCTTTAAAGAAGACCCTACCTACTGTTGAGTGACTGCATTTTTGATGGAAAATGCAGCTTTTTTTCTGATGTGCTATTGAGTTTCCACTGCTGAAGCATTAGCACAAACCACAAGAGTGTGAGACAGGGTCGGCTTGCTGGAGTTTCGTGTGTGAGCCTGCCAGCTAGCCCAGCACTCTTCTAGATTCACTTTTGGCAAAGCGAAGCATGAAAAGAAAATGCAGCATTGTCAGTATCTGGAAGAGGCTGAAATACTTTGTCGCAGGTCAGGATAGCAGGAGGGAGGATGGGTGGTGGAGGAGGAAAAGCACTGCCGAAGGGACACAGCCTGAAATGACTCCTCCTTATGCAATGTGCTTGTTGTAGGAAACAAAGAACAGTGCCCTGGTAGATTTCCCAGCTGTGATCAAAGAAATCTGTAGTAGGTTATGTAAATCACTTACTGAATAGAAAACTGTTTCTGAGAAATCCTACTAAACCATGCAGCAAGGAACACAGAACTCCCAGGGCACGTTTTTATGTTACAGTGAATTGTAACAAACTCTGAATGGGTTTGGTTAAGGGAATTGAGGCCCCTTCGTGGACAGATTTGGTAATGCAAGTGGCTGAGCCCATGCGGAATGACCCACAAACTGCTGCAATTCAAATTGTTTCCCTTGGAGAGGCTCTGCCCTCAGAGACGTTTTATACTAATGTGTATGATTTATCAGGACTTGGAAGGTGGAAAAGATATGAGGAGATGGCATTGTTCTTGGAGACTGGAAGGCAGCTTGGTTCAGGGTTCTTTTGTAGCTCGAATGCTTCTGGGACCTGGGAATGTCTAAGCAAAGCAGGTGGCTGGACAGTAGAGGTGGGAGGGAAGGAGAAAAGGACGAAACTAATTATTGAGTCACATTTGATCATGTCAGAAACTTGAAGAGGTTGAGAGGAGAAGCCAACACCAGCTTGAGAATCTGGAACGAGAACAAAGATTCCTAAAGAGAAGACTGGAACAACTACAGGGTCTTCAGGAGATAGAGCGAATACGAATGGACAGCATTGGATCTACCATTTCCTCAGATCGCTCGGACTCGGAGCGAGGTGGGTGTTGCTGAAATAGCACTGAATCCCCAGGACTCTGCGAAGCAAGAGCACGAGAGTCATCCATTTCTTGTCTCTCAGCTAACCCCTTCTTATGGCCTTTGGTATTTGGGCTACTGATTTTGCTCACATGCATGCACATACACACTTTATTTTTATATATATATATATATATATATATATATATATATATATATATATATATATGAAGAGTTTAGTATTTTGCATGAGTTGTAACTAAGTCTGGAAGAATTGTTGTTATTGGAAACTTGAGCTGATTTCTGTGGCATTTAAAGTGACCTGTTTCTCTGAAAAGCTGTCTAAAATGCCGAAGCATTAGTTAGGAAAAATAATGTGATTGCAAGATGGTAACTTAATACCTGATGGTAAATTTGAGATATCCAATGCACTCTTTGGTCTACTGAACCTCTTGGCAACACAGAGAGGAAAATCTAAGAAGGTATTAGTGGGACTGGAACAGATATTGCAAAGCAGCATCCAGGTTCTCATTCTGTATTTAGGCCATGGTATAACTAAGGTACCATGATATAACCAAGCAAATTGCCTCTTAAAATTCCTGGAGTCATTCTCCGTTCCCTCCCCTTTTTTTCCCAAGCTTCCCAGTTCATCTGCTCAGTTAAAACTAGATAGAGATTATCTGAATGGCTAACTGGATTGAGATAATTGTCTTTTTTTAAATATCTCTGAGGTGGAGCAATATTAAGGCACAATAGATGCTTTGATATTCACTGACAGACCCAAAGATGCTGTACAGACATCAGTCTGTTGGGTTTTTTTAAAAATAAAATCCTTTTGTAAAATTCCTAACGGTATGGGAGCCAAGATGTCTGGTTAACTAGATCTCTGGTCTCTAAGTATTTCTTAAAAAAAAAAGATTTATGTTCTAAAATCCACTGATCATCTCTGAGGGTAACCCAGATCCTTATGGTAATGCAGTGTAATGTCCTATGCGAGTGGTGCCAGCTTTGGCAACGTGGTATCAAGCAAGTAGCATGTTCCAGGGTGCTCCGTGTTCTCTGTTGCCCTCAGATTTATGTGTTTCTTTTTGTTTCCAATACTGGGGTATTAGAGCTCCAAATACAGACGTAGGGGAACAAGTTCAGCACATGAGGTGGCTCACCTGTGCTGATAGCATGGCCTGCACGCTGGAGGAGTCAGGCCCCTTTGCCAAGTCCTTAGGAAAAACTCCAAGCTGATATCTAGTCTTTTTATAAGTTATGTCCACAGCCCATCCCACTCCAAAGGAGAACACCGAAAGTCTTTCTGACAGACGGCTGGTTCGTCCCTGACTGGGGGAGTCCCGGCAGCTTGCTGGCTTGAAGAGAGCGGTTGGGTGTGCGGTGCTAACCTGTGTGCATTTCTCTCATTTTCCTTTTTAGAAGAGATTGAAGTGGACGTTGAAAGCACAGAGTTCTCCCATGGAGAAGTGGACAATATCAGCACAACCAGCATCAGTGACATTGATGATCACAGCAGCTTGCAGAGTATTGGGAGTGATGAGGGTTACTCCAGCGCCAGTGTCAAGCTCTCGTTTGCTTCCTAGAACCAAGTGAGACAACAGTGCAGGGCGAATGATTTCACTGGGGTGATCAAACTGGGTCCTAGATGCCAGTATCCTCTTTCAGAAATTATATATTGACAACTAGTCCTGGAGAGACTTGTATATAAAGCTTTTTGGGTGAAGGAAGCCTCCACAGAAACCCACATGTGTTCCATTTGGTCATGTTACCAATCCCAATTACTGCTGGCAAAAAGTTAGACCAAACCGTAGTCCCTTTGAAGTCAGTGAAATCCGTTCGTTTCTGTGGGACCTGGATCTAGACCTTAGTGATGAAACACTTTGTTTTGAATTTATTTGTTTGAAAGAGGATACTAGAGACTCATCCCTCTCTTTCTGTCATGAGATCTGAAAAATGTCAGAATTTCTTACGTTGCATTCAGGTTGAACAACCTAGTTTAGGCCCTTCTGAAGAGCTTTTGTGGTCCTAAAAGGACCGTGTCCTACAGTTTATCACAATCCAATGCTGTCGTAATGTACTAGGAAATCTAAGGCTTACTTAGCCTAGGAATAGCAATGACAATAATGATTAAGGTCTCATTCTGTGCCCAGAGAGAGAGAGGGGCAGCAAAGAGAGATGTTCAGGAGAGAACACCATTCCGCTCAGCTTTCTGTTGGACATCATTTAAAAAGCAAGTACCTCTGATGCGTGGCTAAAGCAAGAGGTACACACTTGTAATCTACCAGCACATCGTGGGCTGTGTCACGCCTCAGGCTGTGACACTGACAGCAGATCTCCCCGTAGATGCGTGCTCATACGCAGGCACACGACCAGCTGAGGACAGAAAGAAACCAGCACATACGAGAGGTGATATGCCAGAAAGTCGTGCCCAGATACTGAGCCACTATGACCTTTTTATTTGAAGAGATTTTTTGATAAACATTTGTAAATGTGTTGGGAGGGAAAACACCCCAAGTCTGATGTGTCTTTTTAGAGCTTGTCCATATGAAACCTTAGATGTCTTTTATATGAATTTATGCCATGAGAAGATCTCTGTTTTGATGAAGCACTTGACCCAATGAAATGCAAAGATGCTTTTTTGCCATGCACACAGTGGATGAAGGCTGTGCTAGCTGGAAGAGCCCAGGTTTGGTGGGGGTTTCTTCAGTTTTCTTTTTAGAATCATTCCCTTTGCTGACCTTTGAGGTTCCGGTCCAGTAGTTAACCTAGTTAAGCTCAGCACGTCTCTCATGTTAATGTAACGTTTTGACTGCACGTCCTGTTCCCAAGGGCCTTGCCATCTTACCTGTGCAGGTGCTGTTAAGAGCTATTATAGCGAATGTTTTCTAATTTTCTTGGAGACGAGCGTTCTAACCTGCACTTTGAGGGCTTTGCTTTTTTTTATTTTTGTCTTTTTAATGGCCAGGATTGTTTTGTTTTCCAAGTTTTAAAAACCTTTAATAGAGTCCTCACTTATGGCATTGTTTGAAACTTTGTATATCTTTAAGTAATTTAACTACCCCTCATTACTAAGAAAAAAAGAGGAAAAAAAATGCTTTATAAAATTCATAACTTATTGCTGATTTGAATGGGTTGTTAATTTCAGTCCTTTAGATTTTATTTTATTGTTTTAGGTAGGGTTGGGCAAAAAGAGGTAAAATAAAAAAAAATAAAGACAACCATATTTAGCAGTGCAGTGGAATTGTGTTTAAATGTTAGCATATGGTCCCCTTTAAAGTAGCACTTTAACGCCATTAAACATTTCTGTATCTGAAATGAGTTGTGTTCTTCCATCTTGGTCATTCGTATCACTTTAGCCGACTCTTCGTTCTTCTTGTGCCCTTCGATCCTGTGATGAGAAGATCCTGAGCGAGTCTGCAGTAGAGTTTTGCATTGTGATGAGTTGCCTGTGTTTAAATATGCTGATGTTTCCCCCACTCTCCTCCAAAGTGCGTCATCCCCATAAGAGGCACAACATACATGCTTGAGTAGAGAAACAATCTTCCTATGGCTGTAATGAACAATTTCTGTTTGGTTGGTTTGTTTGTTTGTTTTAAATTTGCTTCTTAAGTCTGGATCAGGTCGCTGCTGTTAAATCTGTTTTTGCTTGTGTGTATGTAATCCAGTGGCTCAGTACATCTGTTCCTCTTCCTTCTGGGAGGTGACCTGGCAGGAGCAGGAGTCTGAATGGAGCTCTAGGCTAACAAATGGGGCCCAAAGGTTTTCAAAGAAGAAATGCTGCCTGGATTTATGTTTGGGGTTCATACAATCTGTGGATGACACAAGGTTTGGGACAGTCTTCTGAGTGGTGAAAAGTGGGAAACTTCAGCTCTAGCAAGGCCTGATTTATTTATTCATTATTATTCTCCTTGAAAGTGTTGACCACTGGCAGCACTGATGTTGAGCAGTTGAATACCAGTGGGATTTATTTATTTATGAGACTTTTTCTGTAGCTCTTCCAGCACCTCCTCCTTCCTGTTACTCCTGTTTGTTTTAAATGGCCACTTGGGAAAGAAATATCACAGCCGAGAAACACTGAAGTTCCCAGGGGTGGGGAATGGCTTTGCTCTCCTAGTTGGTATAAAACAGTGACATGTCTCTGGTTGGAATAAATGTGTCTGAAATGTTTGCTCATATGCTGCAGGGCCAGTTTGGCATCTCCTTCCTTTTCTAGTGTTGTGGCCTCGAAGGGGTCTGGATATCAAGTGCAAATACAATGGGGAAAATGTAGCAGGAGTTGAGCTTCCACCACCAGCCACCTGCCTTGACACCTCAGCTAGCAGCAGTCGTCCAGCCAGGAAGAGGACCAGGAGTAAAAGAAAATTAAGAGCCTTTATAATATAATAACTGCTAAAGACAAGGAGTTGGTTGCTGTAGTGCTGGGGGTCCTTTGGGGCAGGTCTTAGCAGCCTTCATCTGGGGTTTGAAGAGCTTCTTACGTGATGGAAATATTTCTCTGGCTTTTTGAGGTTGTTCTGCACCAGGTTATTACTGTGCTGTGGACTCTGGCCTTTTGTGTACGCTGGCACCTCACGTGGTCTGTCACTCCTCACTTTGCCGTTTGTTGGTCTGATGTGTTGTGCTGAAATGGTCAAGGTGACTAATTGGTTCAGAAGTTGCTGTAAATTACGTTTACATTATTTTACAGGCCAATTGTATGGTTATGCAGGACATCAGCTAGATGATCGTAATAGTGCCTTCTGCTTAAAAATGTATGACTCTCCTGAATTGTCCCCATTGTGGCAAGCCAGAATATAGTCCATGTGTCAGATCTGCTTTAAGGTCATGTCACTTTTCAAAGTATCACCAAAGTTTCTATAACCACCCTGAAATCTTGTAAAACAGAACAAGTATCCAAAGGTGCGGATCCAAATCCTTGAGGGTCAAGTCTCTCTCTCTCTTTGGAAACTCAGATGGTCCCTCATATTACTGAACTCTGAGATGCAGCAGAGCAAATCGGATTTACTGGGCTTTCCCCGGAAAAGTGCTCACAGAAGGTTTCAGTTGTGTCCATACTCTGTCCTTGGGAGGTGGGGGAGTGGTATAGGGGGGGAAAAAAAAAAAAAAGAAAAAATTTTTCCTCCACCCCAAAAGATAAAGACACTGAAAGCATGTCCCTGTTTGGGTTCCCAACTCTGATATTTTTTTTTTAATCCACAATGCTGTGGGGTTTGTGCTGCTTCTGAGGCCTCATTTTACTCGTTTGCAAGTAAGAGACTAAGGTGCAACACTTCGCTCCCAGTCTTCTGCTCTGCAGCCCTAGGTGTCTGCCCACCACACCAACTCTAGTTCCATCCAGAATGACACTTATTCTCGCCATATGATAATTTGGGCGCAGAATCACATTTTCCTTTCATCTTTGCAAAATTGAGTGAAGTTTTTTTTTATGGTTTAATTTAGGAGTGTTATTGTTATTCTGCATTATTTTTTGTGCTTGTAGGGTAACAGAAGCTTTTAAATCTAGTCTCTGCTTAATTTTACAAGAATAAGGTGAGTTTTCCTGTAAAACCAGAATTGGATGTGCTTTCCTTAGGCCACTTGCCCACACAGTTCCCACACGTGCATGCATGCACAGCTCCCTCGTAAGCTCATTCTGTCAAGTCCTACCTCTGTAAATTAGATCTCCAGTGGGTCCTTTTGCTACGGACAAACCCATTAAAAAGACCATCCAGCATTTTCCTTCTTTTGACACAAGCGTATTACAGTATGTCATCTCGTGTCTGCAGACAAGGTGGAGATGACTATCAGGCTGCATTTGTCATGGTTATCCCATGGCGAGTTGTCACTTGAAGGTCATTTTAATGTCCGTTCCATTAGAGGCATGTCAGTGACGAAGGTGGTCTCGAATCCATCTGTCTCAAGAAATCTGTAGGTCAATAGAAATGGGGTTAACTATACAGACCTATCATTTTCCAGGTTTTGTGGTTGTGTTTTCCTTTTGTTTGCTTGCTACCATCTGTTTCTGGCCAGTGAGCTCCAGCCTCTTGCTTTTCTGTTCTTTGTTCTCTTTCACTTGCTGCTCCCAGTTTGTAATCTGTGTTTCTGTGATGCCCTGTTGAAATGGATGAAACATTTGGCTTCAGTGGAAGTGGGATCAGTCACGTGCAGTAAAGTGAGATAGATAATCTTCCCCCCCCCGGATCGTAAGCTTTTTTTGTTTCATATCTTTCGACACCAGCCATATATCATTGGAAAGAGAAACTGGGGTCACTTCCTGGAAGATAACGGTAAAACCCAGGACTTGGTTCTGAGGTTAGGGAGGTGACAATAATGAAAAAGTCCATAAATAACAGAGTAACGTCTGATGTTTTTTCCTCGGGCTTTGTCCTGTGGACAGATTCTCTGGTAAGTGATAAATTCTGTGACCCGATAGTGACTGAAACTCCTCTGCATCTGTGAGACAGTCTTTGAATCGTCCTGTGGGACCCCCGGGGAAGAGGAGCGTGTCCTTCTCCCTCTCTGTTCACCACTGTGCACAAAGTGTCTAAAAAATATTGATGCACTGTCACATTTGCTTGAAATTGGCCAACAGATCCGGGTAATGTTTGGGAAGATGGATGGGGAGAGGAGAGTGGCTGTCTGCACAGACAGTGTTTTCCTTTGGAGTGACCTGTTACAGAAAGGCAGGCTGGGTGATACATCAGCACTGACCCCTGCTTCCCTGCTCATTTCCTCGTGAAAAGAGGACTTACCCTGTAATTACTAGGCAGAAGCAGAAATAAGGAGTCTGTGGGTATTGGTACTGTGGCTGTGCTACTAAATATGTAGTATTTAGGGTTCCTGTTTGGCCTGTGGCTGTTTGACTAAAACTAAAGCGTTGTCTCGCAAGGAGGGATGTTCATGTTGAGGTCCCTTCAGAAATACCGAGGATCAGGAATTCTGAGCAGCCTCCAGGAAAGGTGGATGAGTCCTGCAAAGTGCGTGTGCATACAGGGCTAACGATTGTGTTGCACTGTGCCACTGGCAGGTGTGAAACGGCATTTTCTTTCGGAAGGATCTTCTATGTTAACTGTGCTGTAAGGGCTATGGGTACTACACTGGAAAAAATCATACCCTTAGTCGTACCCCAATGTGGTCCCAAGCAAGCCAGTGGGGTGAGCTGGTTAATTTGGCCTTTAACAAGTTGTTCAACATCTTGGCTTGTGGTCTGCTGTGCTACAGTCATGTGCTGAAGCTTCATTTTAGTACGGCATTTACTCAGAGGAAACAAAGCGCTGCAAAGGACTGGTGTTGGTCTTCAGCGGGTTATGGGAAGGCAGCCAGCTGCCGTACATTCCTGGGGAGCGCCGGGTGGCCCCGGCCAGTGCTTTTAAGCTGTGAAGGGCATTCACGTACTGGAAAGGTGGCGGTTCAGAGAAATCAGGCAGAGAGGAATGATGAGTAAGTGTCTCTGAGCACTAGCAATAATGCCAGTCTCACCTCAGGGGATGCTCCCAGGCTGGGGTTTTCTGCAGTAAGGTCCTCTGGGATGTTTTGTCACACTGTAGCGTGTGTGGGGCTGGAGGATGCTGGCATTTTGTGTTGCCTTCCAACAAGCCATAGCTCTAGCGTGCCTCGTCTGTGAGGTGATAGTTACAGGGGTGGTTTGAGAGAAGACAGATTTAGTGTCCATCTGTTCTTTCCCCCTGTGATTCCTGCTGAAAGAAATGCTAGTGAGCCAGAACAGCAGTCAGCTTTGGGCCAAATTCACCCCTTCCGTAAAGTCTCATCGAGGTCATTAGTGTTGCAGCAGGGCTGTGTTTCAGCAAGGATTAATTTTGATTTTGAGGGACATTGCAGCAAAGCAGGATAAACCAAGGAATTTAAAGCATTTTTTGGTGGTTTTAACTTTGTGGTTGCTAGTCAGAATGTACACAGACCTTGTTTATAACTTGACTTGGGCTATCGGCACTCTAGCTAGTGCTCAGTTTAGCTAAGGCTAGAACATTCTTTCCATTTAATCCCTTCTCAAAAATACTTGTCTCAAAACAATTCATTGGTTTGGATTTCCTGCTGGGAGGCTTGATGGAGAAATATAAAAGCTCTTTCCTTTCCTGGGGTGGTGAACAACTGTACAAAATAGTACTCATTACCTAGGGAATATCTCTGTTCAGCAGCTCTGCTAAAAATGTAAGGTTTGAAACTTAGCATCACTTGTATTCCTCACAGAGAACGTCTCTTTGGGAAGTGTCACCTTTTGGTCTAGGTGAGAGCAAGACATTTTCATCAGCATCCAGCATGGGAAAGCGTTGCACTTCCGTACAGCCCAAGGACTCCATGCAAGGGAGTTCAGCGTCGGAAGGTAATTGCTTGACACGAGGAAATCACGTGAGTGCCTTTGTGTAGCAGAGCCTTCAGCCCAAGGCCAGAGCTTTGATGTGGTGGTGAAATTGCTGAATCAGGTCCTATGTTAACAGGTCGCTAGCTTGGGTATGTGGCATGGGCGTTTACCACAGTCCTGATGCAAATGTCCCTCCTTATTTTGCAATCTAAGTGAGGCATTTTGGGGGCTCAGATAAAGACTGGACAACCTGCAATGTGAAGAGCAACACCAGCTGCAAGGCAGGGCTCGTTCTCTTGGGACTGGCCCAAGAACGTTTCCCATAATCCCAGGGTTAGTGTAACTGTTGGAAGAGCTGCGGGAGTGGTGTCATGCAGTGCTGCCACGGCACTGATTCAGGAGGAACAGCGGTGGGAAGTACAGAAGTTTGCTATCAGTTTTGCCTTCTAAACACCTCCAGTGTTGAGTTGCAATCTTCTAAGTTAATGTCCCTTTTTGTACTTAGAAACCTCTCAGACCAAGCAACTACAGAAATAAGCGGAACAACACTCTCAGGCATCAGGGAAAGCAAAGGGAAATGGATTGCCATGACCATGAAAATTTAAATTTGCTACTCTTAAGTTATGAAAATACCTTTGGTGGCTGGAGCAGTCTGGGATCTGAGAGTCCGATTTGTGCTGGTTTAATTTCTCCAGGAGATTCCAGTTTGTACAAGACTGAGGCTGTACTACATAAACCATTTCTTGTAGTAACTTACTTTTAAGAGGAAACATGCATCCCATGCTGCTCGTCTTGCACAGTATCCTTATCTGAAAGGAACAAATCTGTGTTCTCTGAGAAGTGTCTTTTCCTAACGTATCTCGCTTAGTGGTTTTGCACTTTTTACTGTACTTTTGCACTTAACTACCTTTTCCACCTTATTTCAGTATTTCTGAGTACTGTCTGCTTTACAGTAGGATTTGCTGGCACCGAGATAGGTACTTCCTCTGCTTCCTGAGAGGCTGAGAAGTCACTGCAGGGCATCAGTTCTGAACCAGGCTTCTTATTGTTTAAACGAGCTAATAAAACTGGGAACTCAATTTAAAAAACACTTTCAGCTGCACATGTCAGGTCACTTCTATGTTTGTAAAATAAGTGACTTTTTTGTTTCTTTTGGCAATTACCAGCATTGCTTATGCTTTATTTTTTCCTATGTGAATTCCTCAAGACACAGTACTAAGGCAGTAATCCAAAGCTGGGCTGTGTGAACTGGGCCCAGCCTACAGATGAGGAAACAGCAGCAAAAAAATAAAGCATCACAAGGAATGGCAGTTTTGGCAGGGGTTTTTTTTGTTTAAAGTTGTCTTCAAAGTGTTCTCTCTTCCATGGATCAGACCACCCCAGCTACAGTGGCATCACTGGCACTAACTATTCCAGGTAAGGTACTTAAGGAAAAAGTGTACCAACAGCTTCTTTCAGCAGCATTTCTTCACAATGCCCACCAGCAGCATTACAGCTATGTTTATCAGGCAGCCAAGAGCCTAAGAGGTGACTACTAAATAAGTTACTCAAAGGAAGTGGTGCTTTTCCTCCATAAAGACTCTGTACTGGTTTTGCTAAATTACTTTTTTTTTTTTTTTTGAAAGGCTTCGCAGAAAGGAAGCAGCCAGTGAGACCAGCTAGTTTTAACTTGGGCTGGACTGTCCATGACTGTAAGGGAGGGTCTCGCACTCCTCAAGTACTCAGTTCTCTTCAGGATGAGTGACTAAACAGCCTGTGATAGACCATGTGTTATATTTATTACATCAAAAGCTGAGCAAACCAAAATATGTCAGGTATGGTTTAAGTCTTTCTCCAAAGCCTTTACAGTTTGATCAGGTGGAGTTGAGGAAAGGCTCACACAGCTGCATGAAAACTCCATTTGGCCTAGTTTAGTGTGTTTCTGCTCTAACTTTCCCAACTGTTCTGCTCCTTTTGGATAGTGAAAGGCTGACAGAATCTGTGTTACAGCCAGCTGTGAAAGACAACAGGTGACCTTCCTCAACAGTCAGCTGTTAGTGTCACAGGACTGTTACCTAGTTGATGTCACTGCTGAGACCTGTCTGTCAGGTGCAGGCTGTAGCACAAACTCCTTTTCTGAAGAGCAGTGCAGAGTATTTCACACTTAAGCACTTTGCTATGCAAAAGAAAGTGAAGATGAATTAGGGAACATCTACCTCATCTTGCAGTGAGTGTGAGGTACTTCTGATTCACATTTGTGTATGACATTGTCTACTTACTGCTGTCCTGATCATTTATTGCCCCCCTGTTTACTTTCACTTTGTCAAATATATCCAGCAGATTTTAAACACTTTATTTAATAAAAGTTAAACATACAAAACTGAAATTAACACACTTTGTATTCATAAAAATCACTTTCTCCCATTATAGGGAGAACCTTTTTTCTATGTATGGATTCTAAACTACCAGTTGTAGAGTTTAGCTTGAGTTGTGACTCAGGTAACTGATGGAACATTCCACCAATCAGTGCATCAACAATTGCTGACGTGACCTGATCTAGGTAACAAATTACAAAATGAGCTACATTAACATAATATACAGGGAAATAATGGTCAGGGTTAATGGACAAGGCACACCCTTCACTTATTTAATGGAGAAATAGCTGATGTACTCTTGTCCATTAACTCAGCCCTAGATTTTACAAAAATAATATCTACATTGTATACAGGGCTACCCATTAACTTCTTTAAACACATTACGGGTTCAGAGATGGCACCACTACCGTAAGTGAGAGACAAGTAACAGAGGAAAGCAAATCACATAAAATACAAGAAAGCAAGAGCTTTTACACGTGGTTTCCTGCATAAAATTGAAGGGGCTCAGCAGCACTGTAATAGAGCTGAAGTTACAATGAACACTAGGGCCAGTCAGTTATTTCAGGACAGAAACTCCAGACTAACCTTTACTCACTCACAACTAAGTGGGAATGCTGTGCTGCAGTTCTACCTGGCAGGCTGGGGGAGGCCCAGACAGGAGCTGTGACTGAATTCCAGGTCTGTGACTAAACCATCAATCCTGTGAGATCTACAAGACAGGAGATGATGGCTCCTTTCCAGAGCACAGCCATTTCTCTTCTCCAACTCTCTGATCCTTGGGAAGGAGGGATGGGTATTTTGAAGTACAGTTCTCTACTTTGAAATTGGCATCTAAATACCTTGTCCTATGGTTTTCTGGTTACATTTCAATAACCTCCTATTAAAATTTTATGAGTATTAAAAGAAACCCCAACAAACAATAAACTATTTCCTCTGCTAAACTTCTAGCACAGGAAATTCAGACTGGAATTAAACTCAGATTTATAGTTTCTAGCACATGAATCACCATTAGTACTAAAGACCCTATTGGCCCTGTTCTGCCCTCATTTACAGCTGTACAAATCGATCTTCAGTGGCTTTGCAAGGGAGTAATTCAGAACTTCCTCAGCAATTCCATGTAATGTATAAGCTATGATGGAGTCTGGCTCTCCCAGAGCTGCAGCAGCTCTGTAATGCTGAGCTCATCACCGAGACAGCAGGCAGCACTGTTGACTACCCAAATGAGGGAGGCTGTTAAGGTGCCAGTTTTATACCACCACTTTTCTTAAAAAAAAAAAAAAAAAAACCAAAAAAACCCCAAAAAAAACCCAACCAAAACCCAACTTTACTACTCATATGAATGGAAGATTCCAGAGATCAAAGCTGCAGATAACTATTGCTTTCAGAGTAACAGGTAACAGCAGTTTGTGAAAGCATTTACCTGCAGAATGTATTTTAATGCAACTACAAAAAGTTTAATGATTAGGGGAGTCAAATCAATAGCTGGAGATTTAAGGCTCATATCAGCTGAAGCCAATGTGATGGTGACAAAATGGACTACTCGCTATGTGCCAACAAATAATTTACTTTTAGAAAAATATAATGATAAAAAGATAAGTGTAAAGCCCTGCAGAGATGAAGTTCCACCTTTTTCCCCCATTACTGAGGCATCAAATGCCTGACGTTATATTTAGAGGTATCTTGATACTGTGTCATAGGTTTGTCTGCAATTCCACATGTTCCAACTCCAACCTTGCCAGTTACGCTCTCAGGGGAAGCAAAAATACTCCTCTTTACCTGCAAATGAAACAGAAAAAAACATTTCTGAATAATTACTAACTTGTTCTTATTAAAAACCAAAACAAGTAAACATTGCTCTTTGAAGTGTTCCTCAACTTCTTAACTCTGTAGGCAGGCACACTTTCTAAAGGCTAACTCATCCGCAAGTGAGACAGAGCTGGGAATCACCTGGCACCCAAGTACTGGATGGGGTCGTGGTACTCAGGACCTTGGTTTAGGCCAACACTGAATAAAATTCACCTTCCTTATAAGACAATCTCTAATAATTGTTTATAAGGAAGAGAGAAGTTTTACCGCTGTGTCTGGCAGCTCTTGGTCAAGCCACAACAAAAACTGAAGTAAGGCTTTAAAGTGTCCTTGCTACCTTTTTTTGTGCTGTGCTTGCTATTCCAGGGCAATTACTTAGTGCTGTGTCTGCCAGGTCATAAACACAGGAAGAAGTCAGGCTTGGAGGGTTAGGCAGACCCTCGGGTTCTAAGCTCAAGAAACACTACCTGGCAGTGACAGTGAGCCCAGCTCTCCAAGCTAGGTGCAAGCTCAGCCTCTTCAGAAGAGCGCTCCTCCAAAAATCATCCAGCACAGAACCAGGCCTTTAACATGTACCACATACCAAACTGCACACTTCAGAACCCCAGAGATAAACCCCTTCAAAAACCACTTCCTCCTCTCTCCCAGAGTACTGCACAGCAATCTATGCCCTGTTGTTACTCATGTAATGACAAAACCAAACAAACCTGGCCTTTTTTGTTTTTAGAATAGGCTCTGTTGTTGAACTGTTGCCACTTGACTTTCTGGTCCTCCCGTTCCTGCTCAAGTTCTTTAATTCTCTGAGCTTTTTTCAAAGCTTTCTTCTTTTTATACTCTCGTTGCTGGGCTATCATCTCTTTTCTGGAGAGAAGGAAAAAAAGAAATTTAATGTTTGTACCATTTCCTGTAAGAAACTAAAACCCCTGTAAGACGGGGACACACAATAGTTTTCCATAAGTAAATGACAGAAAACAAAGCTTGTAAATATTCTGCACTTCTAAGAGAGACAAAACCAAGTCTTTCCATGCATAAGCATTACATCACTTTAGATATCTGGGCATAAGAACAACCACCACCACCTGATTAAGACCATGCCAAACACAGCGACCCACGGGGCTGCATGCAATTCATTACTGAAAGTGTACCTATCAGCACTTCTATGTTTCAGAAACATCTAGGGTTTGGAAAACGTAAATAGCCCATTCAAGTGAAAAGCCCAAACTGTTCTGCAGGTCTGCAGGACTCTCATGCTACCCAGTATTGGACAGGGATGGAAGGAAAAGAACAAAGATAAGTCACTTCAGTAAAGATATAGAAGTTCAAGGAGTCAATCTAAGACACAATGTAGTATCCCTCAGAATGATCCCTTAGGGAACAGATCATTGCCTGTAACAAACTCTGAAATTGTACTTTTTTTTTTTTCCTCAAAAAAACCCAAAATGTTTTCAGCCCTTAAAAATACCTTTCTATGTTAGACACAGCAGGATACTGAGTAAAGCACATTTCCCCAGCGATGGGGTCAACACAGCAATCCTAATGCAGGGATGGGGCAGAAGCAGACATCCTTCGTACTGGTGAGTATACTTTGTTGTTAGCCAAATCACAGGTCTGAGAACAGCCTGCACTAGATCTGGGCTTAAACTTGTAGGCTCTCTGCTGTCAATGAAAAAGTACTAACTTATCTTAACCTACTGCTTACGTAATTGGTATCTTGAGACAGCATAATCTGAGTTAAAACAAAGTCTATCATCTTATCTTGCCAGCATACATAACACACATGGTACCAGCCACAATAATCTAACAAACACCATATGCTAGATTAAGATCCTTCTTCAAGCAAACGCCTGAAGATATTAAAGACATGTAAAATTAAAAAAAAAAAAATTCTATTTCATTAACCAATTTTTATAGCGGGGGGAGGGAAGAAAAAAAAGCAGCTTTCAGACTTAATGCCTGTGTATTACTTACTTGGACATGGGTTTGTTGCCACTGTCCTCTTTTGCTTTTCTTCCCTCTTCCACAGGCTTGAGGTTGAACAGAGGTGTAACTTCAGCATTGCCATATCCAGCAAATGTGACCGCAGCTGTTCCATTCTCCTCATCTATTTCTTCAATCTCAGCTTCATAACACCTGTAAAGATATCATGGCTGTAAGCATGTGAGTAAAGCTTTAATACTCAACCCTTCAACATCTACACTGTCAGCCAAATAATGGCATTAAGTAAAAAATTTGCAAATATCAGCCTTCATTTTCAGGGACAATACACAAATCAAACCAAGAGATTATTTTCTTAAGGTCAAAGGGACACAAACACAAAGACTGGAATCTGCTGTACTTGACCTTTAGCATCAAGAAGCAATGGCCTCACAGTTATCAAGACTAATGATTAATGCTGAGGCCAATCTAATCAGATATCCTGATTTGGTTCTAGTTCTGGCAGGTCATGGGATTGGAAGAAAAAAAAAAAAAAAGACTCAACAAAATATTGCATTCAGAGAACACAGCTCTCAGGGAATTCACTGAGGAGTTGCAGAAAATGTCAGCTCCCAAGACCAAAGCTTTGGTTACACTTGTCTCCATATGGAAGAGAGTTAAGAAAAACTGAAGCTTTCAAAATATTCCCTCTTCAACAGCAACAAAATTAAAAGTTTTCTTATTGATTTAAAATAGCAATTTTGAAGTTTTAGCAGGAATCAGTCCATTTCACATTTATGCGTATGAAACATTTTGGTCAAAGTGACCTCATAATGGGAAAGAGGAAAAAAAGCCGTGACATTTCCAAAAATATTTAAAGTAATTGAGTCTAAATTCAGAGCAAAAGGATACATCTAAAGCAAATAGAGGAATAAAATGAGATGTTTCATAGACAACATTCCAGTTAACATTTACTAAATTGATTTCTTGGGCTATTTTAGTGGGCCAACAACATCCTGAGTTGAGCTAGGTGAAAATACATAGAAACCTAAACTGCATGAGGTAAAACGTATTCATCTCTGGCTAGCTCTACATGAAACACCGGTCATTTAAGGAATGTTGCAACAGAAGCAAGGGGTTAAAAAAAAGCAATACAATTAAGTCCAATAAGATCCACTTCAGTGGACACTCTGGCACATTCTTCCCCAAGCTCTGATACTCTAACCCAGAGATCAGAGCAAGAAGAATGACCAATGGTGATCTAAGACAGCAAGATTCAATTTTTATGTTCTTACACAAAAGCATTTTACTCAATAATCCATGCCAGAAAAACTGTTCACTTTTAGGTTTGTTTTCTACTTAAGACATCAATAGCTATACCAAAATCTCTATGTGGTTACTACATAGTTAATAGAGCCACATTTGTTAACAATAGAGCTTCTCTCTAAGTGGTAATGACTGGGATATTAATCCTGAAAAAACTGTTATTTTTAAAGAGCTGCAACAGTTATACATTTTTGCAGCATGAAAAGTAATTTTAGAATGTTTATTTCAAAGATTATGATGTCAGAATGAACTGCTTGGGTTCCCAGAACTTCACTGGCTAATGTAATGGAGACTAAATCCAAAAGGTTGATTAATTCTATAGTTACATTACAGAGCTAGTTATTTGATAGCCAAAACCCAGCATTTCCAATTAAAAATTAATTTCCAATTAGAGGCACAAACTGAGATACAGCAAGGATTTTTCTTGATAGCAATTACATATATATGACTGCAATGACAAATTATGAATTATATATCCTGAAACCTTTACGAAAGACTGCTCTGACAGATCAATTCATGAAAGTCTGCCATTTATTACATTAGCAAATGGTAATTTACCAAAGCTACCCTACTTTTATAAGGTTAGTGAAAAACAGGGCTTTTCTAGAAAATGACCCCACCTCTCTTTGTTTTTTATCTAAAATACTGACCTTTAATAAAGACAGTACAAGAATACCTAATATCATATTTCTTTTTGCTTTTAGTCACCCTAGGGGCAGTTCAAACTGAATGAAAGTCTCTTACCATTGAACTATTTCATGTAACTGTTAGAGAAGTTTTCTACACTTACTGTCCATCCTCACTCCATATCGCCATACACCTATCCCCAACCTTCCAGGAGTGACTGGGTAGGGCAGAAGCAGAACTGTCAGAACTTGCAAGAGTTTCAGAAGGTTGTGTTGAAAGGAGATCTTTGGTTAATTCTATGACTTCCTATAAAAGACAAACAACACACAAAGAATAATTTTTCAAACTCTGTTACAATGCGTATGTTTACCCCAAGCTTGCTGGTTTGGTTTTTTCTGAAGTTACTGTATTAAATTCACAGCTAATGTAAAGCAGACTAAGTTTAGGGCGTTTTTTTAAATCATTTAACTAAACTCACTCATTGCCAACATAGATACAAAAGATGTGTGGTCCTCCCTGTACTGCAGTAAAGTTGCCCATGCCCTCCTCAATTTCAAAAAGTAGCCTATTATTTTTATAGCATTTCTTTCTAGATGCATTGTTTATCCATAGGCACAAAGACACAGCTAGACAATCTGAATTAAAAAAAATCAACAGTGTACACATCCCACGTACACATGGCCGTATGGGATGTTGGTTATTGACCAAAAAAATCGCACAACATGTGGCAGAGCAAGTATTCAGCAGGACAGCGCTCTGAAGACAAAACACGAAAGGACATAATGCTTCTATTCTCTCTCTAGATGGCAGTTTCTTCCATCCCTTCCCATTTGGGACTGGCAGGCTATATTATATACAGTAATGTCTAAAATGCACAACAACTATAATTGCAGCATTTCTAAGTGATGAACCGTTTTTTCAGTTTACTCAAAAATATGTGGATTGACTGAACTGAAGCACCCAGAGCCAGGGTGGAAGAGTACCTTCCAAGACTGCCAGTCTCGTTTATAGAAAGCACTCAGGTGCATAATAAAGAAATTAATCTCCTTAAGTCATTTTGATGTGTTTGTTTTTCTCTAAATTCTGTGACCTTAAGATTTCAGGTCAGGCTTTCCCTTGCTAATCCAACAAGACAAACAACAAAATAACAAATTTTTCCAGTTCCTTTAAATATTATTCACAGATAGGAGCATGCAAAAACCCCTCCCCAACTTCCTGTCAATGTTATATTCTTACTCCACACAATCAAGAGCACTGGTTTTCACTAGTGTTAAAAGTCAAAGGAGTCAGCACCTAAAAGGCCATTTAGATTTTCTGTATAAAGCAAAGCAACTCTGCAGTCCTTAAGGAAGAAAAATTCTTTAGTTATTTTGAGTATCTCAGCATGAACCATTGTCACTCTCCTAACTAACAGTAAATATTTAAATTAGGGGAGGGTTACAGATAAACAACATTCAAGTGAGGCTTAGTGGAGCCTGAACTCTCCTCATGATGTCACATCCTGGTTCGGCTATGAGTGTATAAAGATTAGCTCAGGAAAGATCAGTAAAAAAGCTATTCCTCAAGAACCTAAAGGATCATAAGTAGTTCCCAAATAAGAAGTTAGTACAATATAAACTTGCATGCATTTTTACCTGATAAATTATACAACTGGCATGAATGGCCTAACAGTTTGTTTCTGTTGCGGTTATTAATGTCTAGATTTCCAACACCTTCCTAACAAGTTCTGCTCTTCATTTTAGCTAGTTACTAAGTGCAACAGCAAGCACAATCAGTAGCAACTGTAAGCACAGAAACATGCTTGCAATTACTTCTCCTACTTCAGTCTCCATTTTCCATAATAGTACAGCTGAACCAGAACAGATTTTGATTATCAAGTTACATAATTTGAGAGTGCTCCACAGAACGTGCAGCATTAGCCTAATTTTCCCTCCCAGGTGCAAAATCCCAAACTATTCCTCAACATATACACAGCTGTTTTCCACAAATCTAAGAGGCATCACGGTTTCAAATGGGTATTTTATCTCAGCAGGTTACATACAATACATCAGGCACAAGCTACCTGAAAGCGTTTCAGCTATGTAGACTACCAGTAATATGAAACTGTTGACTTATTCTTGCCATATTCTTAGATGGCTCATTGTAGAACTCAAGTGTGGATAGTTTCAGACAAGTCTATTAAGGATTCTTTGAATTTGACAAAGTCACTTACACACCAGGCTATAAATAGCAAACTTTTGGTAAAAATCTTCATCTGATATGCACGTGTCATAGTGCTAAGCACACAAGAGAGAAACATTAATTTTATTGCAACCCATGAGATAGTTCTAAAGTCTTTAATGGAATAGCTCATTCAAAGAAAATTTCTAGGCACAAGTTAGACTACCACAGCAGCTCAGTACAGCCAAATGGGTTGAACAATATGGCTTGCTGCCACATCCCCGTGATGTGAAGGTGTGACCCGCAGAGAATACTAGTCAGAGCTTGCCAAGACTTTTCCTGACCAACTGGTCTTTACAATGCCAGAGCTCTACACTCCAGAACACAACACCCATGGATATCATCTCCAATTACAGGAGATGAGAGCTGCCATCAATTCTACTTGATACAAAAGGTAAGTTTGGTCCTTGGGTGCATGGACACTCTCCTAGAAGTGCTTCCATAAAACAAAAAGTGAAAAGTTAAATATTTATAAAAATTCTTCTAATATTCATTTTAATCTTGTTACTCAGGAATAAGCAAAGTACATCAAATGCACTAGTAGTGCATCACTATTTACGATAGGAAAAAAAATTTAAATTTACGTAATGACAATCTCTTTGAACAGACAAAAAGGTACTTCGGACACTGAAGCATCGAACCCATTTTTACAACTGTTAGGTTGGCATATATTCAGTCTGCAAAACATTACGTCATTTTCAAGGTGGAACATACGAATAGCAAACCTTTTGGGGACGAAAGTGTAAAGATCTTCCCCATTCTGTGCAGAAAGCTTTTATAAAAAAGTTTGCAAGTTGTCCTTTCAGATCAATGATCTCTGCATATCAAAGCCGAGGTCGTGCTGGTATCGGAAATATCATCCCATATGGGTTTTGCTGTGCATTTTAAAAATATAAAAATATACACATGCTTTTAACAGTGTACAATGAAGGACATTAAGATGATCTATAAAGTGCCTTGTGGGCACAAAGCCTTTGTAATTTAAAAGGAATTCTAAAGATCACTGATTTGAGGCAGTACTCGTACTTTGGTTGAAGCATCATTTTTATTGCTGTTACTTCCATACAGAATCGCGGTTACTGAACGTCGTACTGGGTAGTTTGATATATTTTTAGATCTGATATCTAAAGCAATCCACAACAGAAATGAAGCAGCATCTTGCACTCTGATGACAAATTTTAACAGTACCGCTGGTTGGGTTTTTTTTTTATAGGCCAATGTGTCTTTATACACACAAGAATCTAAAAGACCACTTATCAATTAAAATTAGGCTGGTGGTCTTCCTGTCACCAAACAATACCATAAGGACCAGAAATGGTTTTTAGCTCTTAAGAATGCACTATGGTCTCAAATGTTTAAAAAACTGCAGGTGCCAAATGAAGAACACGACTCCCTTTCTTATAGAAAAACTTTAATACAATCAAGCCTTAGATGTTCAAGCAATACTGAAACACACTCTAAAGCTTTTATCATTGCAAATACATGCAATGAATAAACAGATTCTGGATCAAATGATTTGACAACTCAAAAATAAGCAGAAAGGCAAAACATTAAGCCCAACCATCGGGCTTCAGCATAGTGAAAGCAACAAAAACTAATGACTTTGAGAAATGTTTTTTAAAAAAAATAGATAATAAAGACAGCACTGGCATATCTTTCATCACTCTGGCTAAACGTTTTAGCAGAAGAGTTTGCCATAAAAAATTAGTACATTTTTTTGCTAATCTACCAGAGAGGTTTAAAATAGGTCACATGCTGGTTTTTTTCAGAACAACCATACCATAGTTGCATCAAATTATGCAAATAGAAAAGTAATAAACCCACCAAGCATCTATTTTTTTTTGCAATGCAAACATTTAGGAAAGATGAAACACTTGCTAAAGACCCTAAAGTTTCAGCTACTCATACCCTCAAGTTCTCACCTGTAAGTCTTTTTTCAGTTTTAGTAAGTCTTCATTTTCTGCATTCCCAGATAAGGCAGCCTCAACTTGCTGAAGTTGAGCTTTGTAACTAGCTAACTGCTTAGCAAGGTCTTCCGACATCTGCAAGAAACATACACACACACAAACCATCAAAACAGGCTTGCTGCTTTTTAATCATGACTTGTGGCACAAGTGAAGTGAAACTGATAAATAAACAACACGAAAAGCTACTACTGAAATATTAAAAATACAACTCACTATTTGACTATAGATAGACACTCACCTTAATTTTTCCACTGTTCAACTACTCCCATGCAATTTCTAAAAAAGAAAGCTTAAACACGTGCCTGTGTGCATGCACAGGGAAAACAGGTAACTTACTGCAAGTAAGCAGCAGGGTCTTTAGGCAGCCTCAAAATTACCCACATCTTTAGAAAATTACTGCGCGCCACAGGTTTTCCCTTCTGGCTGCCACACGGCAAGAGCGTGCGTGTTTACAGCAGCGAAATCCTCTGCGGCAGCCGGGAACCGGCCCCTCCCGGGGTGCTCCCGGGAGCCAACCACCCGGCACCAGGGCCGCCGGCGGCGAGCCCGGCCCAGGGCCACCCGCTCCTTGTCGGACCAAGCCGGGCGAGTTGGGGCGCGGCGGAACGACGAGGAAAGGGGACCCGGCCGGTGAGGAAGGGCCCGCGCCGGCGGACAGGCCCAGGCTCAGGCCTAAGCCGAGGCCTAGGCCCAGGCTCCCTCAAAGCGGGAAAGACGAGACCGCCGGGCCGCCGAGGGGGAGGCGCGAGGGCGGCGAGCGGCCGCCGGTTCTCACCTCGGCGGGCGTGCGGGGCCCGGGCCGGGCCGTGGGGACGAGCGGGATGGCGCCGCTCGGGGTCCCGTCGGGCCGCGGCCGCTTCTGTCTCCTTCGCCGCAGCCGGGGGGAAGGGCGGGGCAAAGGCCCAGCGCGCGCCGGCGCTCGCGAGAGCACCCCGCCAGTCACGTGCTGCCGGCGCGCAGCGCTGGTCGGCTGAGCGCCTCGGCCACCTCACGCGGCCTTCAGGTCACGTGAGGGGGGGAGGTCCTTTTACTGCCTCGCGAGGCAACGAGAGCGGCGCGGGGCGGGAGCGCGCAGGCGCGCAGGAGGTTTTTCGGGGGGGGGGGGGGAAGAAGGGGTCTATCGCGCGTGCGCCTGCGCGAGGGACCCGGACCCGGACCCGGACCCGGACCGGGACCGGGACCGGCATCTGAGGGTGGCCGGGCCTCTGGCCTGATGGTCCCCTCGTCCCCTCGCGAGTCCCGTGTAAGGAGAGGTCGGCAGTACCTCAGGCAAACGCCCGTGGCCCTCCGTGCTGCGGCTCCGCGGGGCGGGGAGGGAACTGTCCTGTGGCGCTGCTGCGGCTGTCCTGAGGGGATTGACATCAACTGACGCGACCAGCGGCATCGAAATGCTCCTCTTCTGGGCAAGGCGCAGCTGTTTGTTCACTGAGGAGTGATGTCAGATTTCAGGGCCGGCCTGTGTAGGAGACGACAGGGTACTTGAGGCTGTGTGCACCTGATGGATGTCCTCGCCCACGTCTTCGGTCTTGACAATATCAAACACAATACTTTCTGGCTGCTTAAGTGATAGTTAGTTAGAACCATGCAAGACTTAGTACCAGTTTGGAAGAGAGTAAGCTTTGATATTTGGTCCTACAACAGGAGAGGAGAGGGGGAGGAAAAGCTCAGTGGCCCCTTCAAGCCTGTCACAGGAAGGAAAAAGTGTTTCCTGGTGGAAATCCAGTAATTAATTTGGCCTTGAGCCTATGAGCCAGGCAAATTAAGCAGAGGCCCCAAAAGTTTCTTAGTATTACCAGGAGGATCAGTGTCTCCTGCAAACATCCTGTCCCTCGTGGTCATCAGCATGCAGGGCTTCACAGGAAGATGACGTCACTTGGACTCTTTGGGTTTGTTTACATATAGAGAGGGAAATACATCTGCCGTGTTCTGCAACACTTGGTTTATGTCCTCAGAGGATATCCTGACTGAGGATAAAACACATTTCTGTATCTTGGTGTGTGCTTTGATAATTGAAATACAGAAATTACTGGATGTTGTTCACAGACTGACTGATGAGACTGAGCGTAACAATGAAGATAACAACAATAGCATCTTTTTGTATTTTTATTCATAATATAGATACAGAAAACATTTTGTGATAAGACTGCAGACAGATCAGCAGAAGTACACATTTATTGATACAGAGTGATCCTAATGACTTGGCTGGCGTACCTATGAGTTAAAACGCACATTAGTACAATCAGTTTGAACTTCCCATCTCAGAACAAGAAATCTCAGCCATACCTGCGGGATTGAAGTGACAGAGAGGGACTGAGGAGGCATACAGTGTCCAGGTGTCTCCAAAGGCAACAACAGCAAAAAGGAGAACATTAGCAGAACTAAGCATAAGGAGGTATTTTAGTCCTATAAAAGTTTTGGGGAGAGTTAATACTGAAATAGTATATGTGGTTCTGGAGTCTGGAGTTTTATGGGGTCTGCAGACTTCTAAAAAGAGCCACCAACGTTATGTGATGGCTGGAGAAAATGCCCTTCTCTCAGAGAAAGGCTGAAATGCCCAACCTGTTTAGCTCCAAGAAAGAGCAGGAGGTGACTTGATTACAACATGTAACTAATTTGAAAGAAAATATTATGAAGTACTCGAAACATAAAAGGATTGAAACACCCAGTTGACTAAAAGCTAAAGGTACAATTACCTTTAAGAGGTTTTTGTTTTGTTTTGTTTTCTCTTGTTTTCTTCAGCTCAGGATAGTGCCTTTTTAAACACTATTTCAACACATGCTGTCATTCAAGCACATGCTGCTATGTATAGGAAGACAAGCCAGATCTTGAAACCACTGATCTTTAACTCTTATAAATTGGAAATTCTCATTAACTGCATCTTAAAACTGGATTTGTCTTCACCCAAAAATAGAGATTTTTTTTTCTGTGTTTGACTAAAGAAACTCTTTTATACTACATTGAGGAAAAACACGATATAAGCATGATGACTTCCTGCTATCTTACAGATTACAATTTTTAAACAGTATGTTTTACAGATCATGAAATGGTTGGTGCTTGGAGGGATATAGTAGCACATTAGCACTCTTTAAAACACTATATTATCTAGTTGTTGTCAAGATCTTGTTCCTTCTGTATGTGTTAGGAGATCAAAGCAAGGTCAGGTACGTTTGTGCCGTATCTGAATGTTTCTAACTGCATTCCGTACTTTCATCTTATCCAGAACTGTATCTCTTCATAAATCCTTACTTTTTATGAGATGTTTATATGTTGTAGTGCAGTATTACAGTGTATTCATAGAATTGAGCCATATTATTTACAGGCTATAAAGTTATACCACAGTAATATCATTATTACAAGGTCATTTATACCATGTTACTGGAATTTATCACATTTTATCATACATGATACATAGAATTTTAGTGTAGTTTATTGCCAAATGAAGGCATGTAAATTTAAGACAATACTTCATCACAAATGCCATAGAATTTGTTTCCCTAACTTATTAACAGAAAGAAAAGGCAACTTGATCAGCTTTTATCTAAGCCAAACTCTGTTGCCATTAGCATTGAGGCTTTCCTCTATGATTCCTAGTGGGCAGCTGTCTGATGGACATGACTGTACTTGGGGAACAACTAGGGAAAATCAGTGTAACTTGAGACTTTCTTACCATGGTGATGCTGTGGGGCAGCAGTTAGTGTGGCGGTAGCCGTGATAACTCTGTAGTGAACGGCACAGCTTGTCAGGAAGGTGAGTTTTCTGGTAAGCAGTATAGCTGGGCATGCTTTGGGGCTCATAAAGGGGCTGCCTGTCTTTAAGGCAAACTAATTTACAGACACTGGTGCATCCTGTAGCCGTGCTTGGCTTGTCCAGGAGGTGGTAGTGGTGCTGCACAAGACGTCTGTATCACCAGCTGTGTTTAACTACCAACGGGAGCTCACTCTGTTGTAGGTCCACAATTATGTCTTTTGACACTCTGCTGCGTTATTTTTATAGCTAGAGCTAATGGGAACATATAGCTGAAGTTATTTTTGAAGATAGCTTGGACTATATGGTCTTTTGACGTCTATGAGTTATGACAAATAAGTACATTTAAATCAGCAATATTCTACATTCCTTAATGTTAAATCCTGAAGCAGCTACAAGTCAGAGATTGGAGTGCTCAGCAGCAACTAATATTGTAAAGACATTATATCCAAATGGTTTAATGTCCCTGTTTTTCAGCACAGGGACCTAGTCACTAGCAAAAAAAATTGGCTTCTGCAAACAAAACAGTCTGTCCTCATGACAGAAATTGCGATCCAAGTCTAGGCCCAAATGGAGACACTGGATTTTTTTAGGCTTTTCTGGTAGGCTGCCTGCCTGGCAGGCATTGCCCTGTTAGTAGGGCGGTATGTCAGACTTGAAAGTCATTGGTATATTCATTTGGATCAAACCATCAAGAAAATATCGATTAATACTTCAATTTTGAGGGTTCTTTACCTGAAGATGTTTACCTCTAAGCAAAGTTGGCTTTATTTTTTTATTTTTTTTAATCATTTGTCATCATGGGCAGAGCTGTCAACTTCATCCGTAGATGCAATTATGCGATATTTCACATTATGAGCCATTTTCCTGCAAAATTTGCTTCTATAGTTTGATTTTTTTTTCTGCACTGGCAGTTTGACTCTGGCTGAACTTTGGAAAGCTCCAGCAGTTTGACACTTATAAAATCAAGTTATAGAAAGAAATGCTGATTGGCCAGGCACATGATTAAAATATACAGCTGTTCTGTTGAGAGGTTCAGGTGCCTCTTCGTTTTAAATCATGGGCTCAAAACTTCTTAGGGAAGTCCTGCTTGTTTTAAGGCTTCACTTTTCGCTGTTCTGCTCTCCTGAAATTTGGCCTAATTGTAAGTTTTTGAAATACCTGTTTACACAGACGTTTGTGTGGAAGTGGGGTCAGTTAGGTGAGCGTGTGCACATTTCCAAACATAATTTAAATCTCTACAACCGTGGTAGTCAACACGGATTGTGGTGCTAAGCAAAGAAACTGAGGGCTCAAACACGTTCTGTGCTTTGAATGATTGCAGTAATTATGCCCCATCAGTGAAAAAGGCACAGTGACTAAAACTGAGGAGGCAAAGTGATTCAGAACTGGATAAGGAATAAGAGCCAGGGTGGGGTGGCATGGCGATAAGGAGAAAATGTCAGAATTAGGAAGAACGGACTCAACACTTGCATCCATTAGGACGTCATCTGTTTCAGAAGGGTCTGAGGCTCTTGGATTTCCATTCCCCTGCAACTGACGGCTTATGAGAGCTGACGAAACGGCTTACGTGGGAAATGACAACCTGCCAGTGCGATCGGTTACTTTACTGGCACAACCAGCAGGTCCGTTTGATGGGTCTTAATCAGGCCTACACAATGTGCAGTTTGTCAGATGGTATTTTCAGCTCAATGTGAGTCTTCAGATGGGAGCAATATGCCAAGTCAAGGTGCAAATTCTTTCTCTGAGGCATTCTGCCATCTGCATCAGGGAGCATGTCAGCACTGGAGGCCTGGGGACTTCAGAAGGTGGCAGCTGGGGATGCTGGTTCTTCTTGGGGTGCCGGGAAGTCTGTTGCTGAAACTCCTTACATCCAGAATGGGTTTGAATGGCAGGAAAGTTGAGAAGATGGAGGGACTTTGGAAGGTAGGGAGCAAGGGCCCTTGCAATGAGCAGAGGAGGCTGGGAGGATTAGGAGAGGAGCTTGAAGCAGCGAGCCAGCAGCGTGGGAGGTTTGGGAAGCAGGAACTCGAGGTTAATATGGGAACGGCGTGGGGGTATTTTGTGTTTGTGTGTGGGGAGGGACCTGGGAATTATGGAACAAGGCGGACTGCTGTGATGGATTGTGGGATTGCTATGGGCCAGAGGAGACCTAAGCCCTACAGTAGTGAGGGTAGACGGGAGGATATTGTATGTGTAGGGAGAGGGAAACTGGTAATGAGTACATGAGAGGAGAGGCAAGGGGATGTTAGGTGCAGCTGACAGCATGCAGTGATGACTCTGTGCATTTTCCCCAGTACGGGGTTCCTGCCAGCTGTGTGCCACACACTGGCTGGGGTTTGTGGCAGCTGGTTAGCAGTGACCCAGAAAGAGCTGGGTGAGCTGCTCTGCTGCGTCCCGCAGCTGCAGCTTGGTGCTGACAGTCAGTCTTTGGTGGTCCACCCACATGGGAGCTGCATGCTTCTGGTCTAAGCCCTCTGTTCAGAACACAGGATTTACAGTAATTAAGGATGTGTAGTTAAAAATAGGCTGTTGTTTGTAGGTCCTGTATCTCTGCTGAATTTTAAAGGAAAGTGAGCTGAAAGGAGAGGAAGAGAGCTTTGCAAGAGGGCTACTGGATACCACTATGAAGATCTAGATTTACTTTCCTGTGTAGGAGCATCTACATAGTATGGGTGAGGTAGACCTGTGTATGGACAAAAAGAAAGCTCAGAGTGTAAAGTTAGAGCTAATTGCCCCAAAGGACTTGTCATTGAAAACTGACCAAAGAAGCTCTGATTCAGCCAGAGGTAATTTTGCTGCCACCGGGGCATGGTTAGATTGCTTTTAGGAACTGTCATACATTCCTAGGTTTTGAAAAATCATAGCAATCTTGGCTTGGGACTCCTGATCAGTGTTGCTTAGGCCATATGAGTAGTTTTTTGGGGGTGGTCAAAAATAGAAAGAAGCAATTTGAGACAGTGAAACTTACTTATAAAGAGCATTCTGATTATTTGCTGCCTCTCCTGAAGTTAACAAGATCAGAAATTTAATTAGTCACTTGGACACCTTTGGACCTCGATATCTCTGTTTCTCTGCCCTCCTGTAGAACAAGGCATAATAAAGCTACCTTGTGTTGTAGAAATGGATACTTAAAAATGCTGTAACATAGTGCTGATGGATATCAAATGAAAGCCAGTAAGAAAATTAAGAATTCTCTCTTTAAAATAGAATTGTAGGAGTCCATGGCAAAGAGTGAGTTCTGCTGACATAGAACCAGATTGTGAATGTCTGGGATCAGAGCAGTATCAAGGACCACTGAAGTCTGACTTTGTCATGCCATGTTTTACTTCCATCCTGTGAACCTAGAAGTTGCCCACAGTTAATATTTTTAATGCTTAACTATGATAAGGTTATTTTTGCTAACTACACTGTACATGAACCTTTAAAAACATTAACTATGCTATAGTAGCTGCAGAATTCACATGCATCCATGTGCTTTCTTTGCCAATATAAACAACATGTACAATTTGCATAAAATACAAAATATGCGCATCACTGTTCCAAACTTTTCCATCCTTCATTTTACTGCCAGACTTGCAGACGCATTTTCCTGAAGTGAGAAAATTTCTGGAGTATGCACGTAGCGGTGAGATATGGCAACCACCCATCCTGTTGCGTGAGCAAACTTGTTAAATGTTCCCTTCTACATCATGTTAGTCACTACTTGAGCAGCGAGACTGCTTTCATGTGGTTTAGCATCCTGTTCCTGGTAATCAGAGTGTTGTCTCACATCCTACAGCTGATCCAATGCTTAGAGAAACTGAAAGTCCTACAGATGTTTCCTCTGAAAATGAAACTGAAATGTCTCTTACAGTTAATTGTCTTGCATGTCATTGCAGCTGTCTCCAAATGAAGTCAGTTTGGGTCCTTGGCAAGCAAACGGTGCTTTGCAGAGACTACTAATAAAAGATGAGTACATCAGATGGGCACTTAGAACTCTCTTTAACAATGTTGCTATTTATATGTCACTTGAAGGAGAAAAAATGTGGAGCTATTGGTTGATATTCCTTTAAATGCTAAATTTCATATAAAAATATTGCGGTACCTATCTTAATGTGACGAGGAAACCAAGATGACAGATTACCAAGAGCATACTAAGATATAGGAGATTTGGAAGCCTAACTACACAATTGTTGTTAACACAGAGGTATCAACACCATTTGGGGCTCTGGGATAATTTTTACTCATGTATTGGTTAAAGATCTATGGGAGGTTTTCATTTGGTTGGGTTTTTTCCTTTTTCTTTCAAGGTTTTTAGCAGTTTCATCTTGCTCATCTTAAGTGCAGTGCTATCTACATCTTTTACTTACAAAGGAAAAAAGGTATAATCGATATGTTGTGCTGTTTCATATGCCGGATTTTTTTCCATGTGGCTTTTGATTCCCCATGCTAGCCTTCCTTTGTGAGAAGGTTTCAGTTCTGCAATGTAGTTATAGATCCAAAGTCTTTCCAGAGCTTTTTAGCTGCAGGAGGATCCACAACTTGGCTTGTTAGTTTTTTGACTCAGGGATAGGTGATGGATTCTGATTAGATCCTCTGAAATTATGAGGATGTTTGTTCTCACCTTTGTCGAGCCTATTCGCATAATTTGGTGAGAGGGTAATATGTGCTGTTCCGTGGCATTCAACCCTGTACTGTTATCAGCAGAGAGACCTTAAAACAAAATCAACCAATGTCAGTGGGAACAAGATGATGATTATTGTCAGTGACCATTATAATGGGTATTATTTGATACTGTTGCAGTGTCTTTTGAATTAAGCAACCAAGCCTATAATCACACTAATTATTGAGATGCAGCCTGCTTTTCTCTGAGTTTTCAGTTTCATGCCAGGTCAGTAATGTACTGAACTTTTCCAGGACAGGTGCAAGCAAGAGCATGTGTAGACAAGCACCTGTTCTTCCTGTGTTCGGTAGGAGGATTTGATGTGTAGTTTTTAATGGAATATGGGAAGGTACAGTGTTTTACAGTATAAGTAAGGATGGACAGCTAATCAGCTAAAGTGCAGCTGAGAGCTGAGCCTTCTCAGTTTGAAGGCTTGGTGGGTTTTTGCGTTTGCTTTTTTTTAAGCATCAGTCTCAGAATCTCCTTGGGATTTGCCAGTCAAGCAAATAAACATGAAAAGCTAAATATGGATCCAAACTGCTGCAAGCAGTGCTGATCCATAGATTTTATCTAGAGCCACAGATAAAATGTCGTCCGTGCATAACTTTTTTTCTTTTTCTATCCTCCCTGTCAAACCTGATGAAACTATTTCGCTTTGAAATATTGGAAGGCCACATACCTGAAGCAGCAGTGGGCTTGTTTAAACATAATTTTCTGGTATTAGTTTTATAGATCCAGATATGACTAATAAGGAAGTTTCTTCATTCAGTGTTCATGCATGACCAATTTGTACTAGTATGAGGAACAAAGCTGGTATGAGGAGGTGGTGTCACCCAGGGAGCAATTCAGTCCCCGGAGTGAGTCATGACACTGATATCTTAAGCCACGGGGATAAAATATGGTAGCAGAACTCAAACATAGGGGTTTCATCTTCTGCCTTTTTTTGGAGGTATTTCCAAGCAGGCTTATTTCGCTAACTTTCATGGTGTTAATTTGTCTAGATTGAGGGCATTCATTTGGGCTCTCCACCTTCCTTTTATTACAATAGAATGAAGACAGTAGCTGCCTGGTAAGTCAGAATAGTGAGCATAGGAAATACCATTTGCATATCTCTAGGTAAGTTTTCATAGTACATTTCTCCTTTTTTTCATTATGTTGGAGATTTGAATATACATTGCAGCAGTGGAGAAGGTAGAGGTTTTTGTGGTGTTGAATTATGTTTTTCTTCCAGAGATGGTGTTTTCTTTGGAGCTAGAAAGCAGGCACAACATAGCACAATTATCATATCAAATTATTGCACATCCAAAACTCATATTGATAACACTAGCTGGTCTAAAGGCAGTAAATGCATCCTTAGCTCTGTTGTACATAGACAGGCCCATTCTATATCACAGACTTCTCTACAGTACAGTTGCTGTATGCATAGACAGTAGTTTGCTCCACACTCTCCTCGCAGGATCACTGCTGAAATCTGAAAGGCAGGATATTTGCAGTTGACAAATGCTTTTAGTGGCATCTTCAATTAAGTCAGTAGATCTTTCCTAATTCCATTTCCTGCTGCACTAACTCCCTACCAGTAGATGATGATGCTTTTCAAACCATGAAACCATCTTAAAAATTTAATCTGGATAATATGTAAAACCAGTAACAGAATCAGAGTTCAATAAAATATAGACATGGTTTCAGACTAATGTAACACAAGGCCAAATTAGTCTGTGATGTAATCTTAAAGCTAACCTTGAGGGACCTGTTGTCAGGAACTGTGATGCAGAATGGTTGAAATATTTGATCAGCTATGTTAATCTTTTTCTTTTTTTTTCTTTTTTTTTCTTTTTCTTTTTTTCTTTTTTTTCTTTTTTTCCTTTTTTTTTTTTTAGTGAAACCTCTTGGGAAATAATCTTTCTAGATTTCTTTGGAGCATCTGTATAGATCTGAGCAGGGAAACACTACTGGTTTTGAAACTCTAAATCACCGGATAAGTCTCTGTGGACTATTCCTATCATTGGTTGTATTAATAATATAAGTGATTTTAGTACAGATTGTTCAGTAGATACTGATTCACTTCTCTTCTGAAGCTAGAATAGCTTTCAGATAGTCTATTTGCATTTACATGGTATTAAAGGACTCCATGTGTCTAATAAAACCAGTTAAGAACCTTCTACAGCAATTTGTTAATTGGAGAAATTGTTGAAAGTGAGGAGGAAAATTTTTTTATAAGTAGATGTCAGTATCCTTAGCACGCAAACAGGAAGAGAGGAAGGAGAATATAGAATAATAGAAGGAAGGAAATCAGGCGTGGTTTAACCTACAGATTAGAGTTAACAATTTGGGTTCTGCTGCAGGAAGAAATGCAAAGTAGAGTGAATGTATAGCACATACCACATGGAGATGCTAAACTGAATAAAATGTATATTCACCTCACAAGAAACAGAATAGTCTTGTGGAGCTGTTTGTTTTCATTAGGCAAATTGGCCCCTGTATTTGTCTTCGCTGTAAACAATGCAGCATAGAGCAGCTAAGTGCCATCATTTAGACTTCACTGTCTGCTTCACCGTGATTTGCTTTTGTATAAAAAATTATTTAACAGAGATTGTAAGTTTATTTGGGGGCTGATATTGTAATAACATGCTCTTCAAGTTTAAATATTTTTTTACTTTACAATTATTTCTTATTGAACAGTTTTCCATTAAGATAGACTTCCATTTGAGGTAACTTCAAGTGTCTGTAGTTCACTTGGTTGGGGACAAGTCTCTGAGAAGTCCCTTGAGCAGAAAGTGAACTGCCCATTGGGAAAGCAGCATCATTCACACAGGTAGTGTAAGGATGTAGGCACTGCTGGAAGGGCTCCCCATGTCTGAACAGTGCCATAATTAAGGTATATGTAAAAGCTGGATGTAAGGTGCAGTAAAGCTAGGTGCCTTAAGGTTTCAAAAGCTGGCTACATTTAAGCAATTTAGGAATCCTACATTTCTGGTTTCATACTGTTGCTCGCGTGGTCAGGTTTGATCTTCCTTTTGCTTCATGCAAGCCTCTCAAAACAGAGGGCGTGCAGCTAACAGGTGCACGCACATGTATTCAGACTTTGCTAAAGCTTGCAAGGAAAGGCAACTGAGATAAGGTGCCTGGTATTTGCTTGGTGATCCAATGCAGGCAGTTATTGATACTTCTCGTGGAAGAGCCAGGCTTTGCTAGGTCAGATCTTCCAGGCAGAGAATTTTTAGGGATTACATGGAGAGGGTGACTTAAAACCTGGAGGCCTGAGGTATTGATAGGGGTTTTATTCTGCCAGGGATTTGCAGTTTAACCCTGGGCAAAGTTACTTACCCCTTGTCCTTGCTCCCCATCTGTAGAGTGGGAATACCATGGGGTAGAAGCTAATACACACAGAAGTACTGCTGGACACTCAGGCATCTCCACTGGAGCATATAATGAAAGGAGGGTGGTTGGTTGCTCATCTAAGTCATTTAGTTTACCCATTGCCACTTAAAATAGCATCAAGTCAGCATGACGCATGCTCTGCTCTCTTGTGGCCCACATAACGTATGTTGATGTACAAGCTGTGAGCCCTCCGTTCCTCTTCCCTAAGACAGCGAGCAGACATCGCCTTCCTTCTTGCGTGCTATCGCAGTCTGACCCTCGTATTTGAATGGTGCAGGTGGAGTATGTGGTGACGTGGAGGAGATGACAGGGCCAGGAGCTTCTGAAGCACACGACTTCAGAGAGTTTCAACTTACAGAAGAAATTAATATACATCAGGTAAATCTACGGATGTAAATGAAACCTTAGGACACTTCTACAGCTGTGAGTAATCCTGTGCACACTGTGACTCAGCTAGTGAAGCATTTATCAGGAAAGGTCCCAGAGCACTCAGTTATAAACCAATAAATAAAAACATCTTGTTTTCTGTAACAAACAGAATCATTGACTATAATTTTGTCATCTGTTCCTTACCCCTTCAAAAATAAGCCACCCAAATATATAGCCATGCAAGAGAGGGAACATCATTTATAGTAAACACACCCTTTGCCTTAAATTCAGATGTCTGCCTCCTGATTCTTGCTCTGTTTCCAAGTTCAAAATCTTAAAACTCTGAAACCCGATTGACTCCAAATTATTTTGTAAAAACCTGCTTTTGGTCTGCTTTGTGGTTTTTGAGCTGCATGATGATGAAACCAGATGTAATTCATCAGGTTTATATCATCAGTAAGCTGTGTGTGTTGGCTGAGGGTAGTTAGAAGAGACTGTAAGACACATAGTTTTTTTTGATGGACTTGGTAACAGAACTTAAAATAAGTGCATTGTTCATAGTTTGGTTACCCCATAATAAAAAAAACCCACACAATTCTGGGCTGAAAAACTCGACATCTGAGTTATTCTAAAACATGAACCAAGGCATGCAAATCCTATTGCAAATTTCTGCAAGGCTGTTAGTTTTATTATGCTTTTCCATCTTTTATTATTTCAAGGTTTTAATTGGTCTTTGAAAATAACATTAACGACAAAAATTAGTTAGTAAAAAAATTCTAACAAAAATTACAGTTTCAAGGTGGTTTTGTTGGCTTTTTGGCTGAGTGAAGACCTAAAACAACAAGCGCAAATTTTCTTTCTCCCTCCTTTCAGCTCAGGTTGTGGCATTTACTGCAAATTAGTATTTAAGGTGCATCTTGTACTTTGGGGTTGTTTTGTGGTTTATAAACTGTACCAGTCTCAAGATTTTTGTGCACAGAATGTAGCAACTTCTGCTCCAGATGAACATACGGGGAGTATTGCTGTCAGTGCAGGAGCTCTCATCTAAATGAGGATGCTTTTTTACAATTCTTAAACCACTAAAATATAGGATTGTCATCTCTCTTGTCAACTGATACTGCCAAACTGGTTTTGTATATAACTTTGTATCCTGCTGGAGTCCAGCACCTTTTCTTCATATTAATTCTTTCATGACAAACTTTTCTTCTTTATATACAATCAGTGTCTTCAGAAATTGAGCATGTCCAACGTTTTAGCCTATATGTTTTGTTCTCTGTCCTGTGACTGGCTTTGAGGAGTCTGTTTAAGAGAACTTTTAAACCAAATATGACCAAATATCCCATTTTTTCGCTGTCTTAAATCAGGAATAGGCAAACATCAGCTGAGTCTGTGTGTTTGGCCTTTGATGGCTGCTTTAAAAGCATGCTCTGTATTTTTCCTGGTACTTTAGTTATGGGAAGTGTAAATGGATAGAAGTAACTTCATTTTATATGGTGATAAAATTGGTTGCTGTGAAAATGTAATTACTTGAAGATGTCTCAGTTGTGCTTCTCAATTCTGTTGGAGACACTGAATTAAGGTATCAGGTGGAGTGTGATTAGTTGATTCTGGAAAACAAAATGCTTCAGGGTGTCTGTGCATTATTTAGAATATTTATCCTTAGGTCATCTGGATGATTCCAGCTGGAATACGTAGTAGGTAAAATTTTACAGTGGGAGCCTTTTGCTAAACCTGAAACAGGTAGGCAAATCCCAGCCTGCTCCTTAGTGGACAGGAATGTGTGTATAAAATCTGCATCAGTTTTGATGGACTACCTTATGGGCAACAATAGTTCAGGGGCCAAAGCACTGGCAGATTGAGTTGTGCCAAGGCTGTTTCTATGTAATCATAGAATCATAGAATGGTTTGGGTTGGAAGGGAACATAAAGATCATCTAGTTCCAACCCCCCTGCCATGGGCAGGGACACCCTCCACTAGACCAGGTTGCCCAAAGCCCCATCCAGCCTGGCCTTGAACACTTCCAGGGAGGGGGCATCCACAACTTCTCTGGGCAACCTGTTCCAGTCCCTCACCATGCTCATAGTGAAGAATTTCTTCCTCATATCTAATGTAAATCTCTCCTCGTTCTGCCTAAGGCCATTACCCCTCGTCCTATCACTACATGCACTTGTAATGCATGGGTATAACACACCTCTCTCTGTTTCCTTGTACCGTCCAGCCTGAAATCAGCCTAGTTCTGTCTAGCGAAACTATGCAAGTTCTTAGCTGAGATGATGCAGACTTGTTCTTGGTGTAGATTTGTGTTGTCAGTTAAGTGCCCACATGCTTGGCCAGAGAATGCCGTGGCAAATTAAAAATACACCTGCAAATACATTTTGAAGATGCTGAGACATCTTACTACATAAAGTTGACAACTATTCAGTCAATTTAGTATGTTTCAAAGCCAACAAAATGTGATTGCAAGTTCTTCTTTTTGAGGTGTTCCTGCCAGGGAACCCAGCTGGGTGGGTTTTGGAAGACAGTAGTTCAACACCTCAGGGTCCTGTCTAGAGTGTGCCAGTCATGCCGACAGACACCTTGCTTGTCGGTTCTTCTCCCCCCACCCTTCAACAGGAGCTGCTGGAAGAGAAGCTGGGAGAAGCATTAATGGAGCACAGCTATCCACTTTTCAGCTATGGTTTGTTACAAGACAGGTAAGCTGGCAGATATGGCTCAAAGTAAAATTCCTTTGGATAGTGAAGAGATTAGTGGATAATTGAAAATTAACTGTTTTATTAGCATGAGAGGAAGAAAATGCCCTGTTTTTTCCTTTAGAATGTCGTGTCATTCTTGCTGTTTGCTTTTTGAATAGTGTCATATGCGAATGGCATCTGCCAAATACTAAGCAGGCATTTGAGTTATTTGTGTCGTCATTCTTTATGGAATAAATGGAAGGGGCTTGAGTGAGAGTATACAAGGCAGTCTTCATACAGCAGCCTGTCACTTTGCAAAGCAGCTGTGAATTTAATGGGAATATAAATGAAAAGTGGTTGATAATTAGGCTGCTGGATGTTTTAGCATTATTATTGTTAATTTCTAAAATCAATTAGGTAATCAAGAGAGTGCTATTGAGAAGCATTATTTTTGGTTTTTAATATCCTAAGCAGGATTCAAGCTGGGTGACATGGTAAGTTACAGCTTCTGGTAGGAATCTGATATCCGAAGGGACTCAAGGGTCCCACTGAGCTGAAAGGAAGGGGACTGTGATGGGCGAGATGATACAGTGAAGCATGATGTTCATTTGTAGTAAAGGGACTGTGAAGCTGTTAAGACTTTTTTTTTTTTTTTTTTTCAACCTGAATTTAGTGTTAGTGTAGCTTCTCTGGCAGCTGGCAGGTACAATTGTCTAGATGCAGATTTCTGCTATCTATGGATTATATAGTGATTTAAGCTATCTTAGATTTAGAAAGAAACATCAGTCCTTGTTAAGAAGTCTCATGCTAGCTAAACAGAAGATTAGAGTCAGAACCGGGTGGGGCTTCAGACAGCTACAAAGGGGAACCAGCAGAAGAACTTAGTGCTCAGAAGAACTTGCACAGAGAGGCACAGGGGCTTTTGAAACATCTGCCTCTGATCTGCCTCTCTGGTGGTTGTATTATTATTATTTTAGAAATCTTATCAAAGCATACAAGCATATGAAAGGGAACAGGTAAGGAATACAGGTATTACTGCATTTCTGCATTTACAGGCAGACTAGATACAGCATTTATCAGTGATTTGGACTTAACAAGTTGTAACACCATGACAGAAGGCATGATGAAGTCTGTTCTTTCAATGTGTGAGTAATTATTCAACTATCAAAACTCCTCTATGCAATCCAGAGGAGATGAGACCTCTTGGTATAAATCAATCTATAATACATATCTATATCTGAGTTGAAAACTGTACATCAGAAAGAGGGTCTGAACTTGACATAATTGACAACAAATTAGCAGTTCTTTACACTCTGCTTGTTTTACATTGGTATGTGAATTTCCTGAAATTCAGTTTTGAATTTGATTCACATTTGATTTATATGCTTGTATGGAATCACATGACTTGCACGTCTACATGTTAGTAATTAAAGTGAGCTCATGAAAACAAAGCCACCCCTTTGTAGTCAGGGACCTCCATCTTCTGCAAACACCATGCTGAATTTTCCCTTTGCTCCCCCCAAATCCAATAATGCAATACTTACATGACTTATTACTCTTTTATTACCGATGTGATTTCTATACCTTTTGTAGTGGGCATGAGAGCAGCTATGAAACTGGTTTTCTGTGGCAATCCAGTCTTATTTGTGCTTGGAGACAGGCTGTTGCACGGTGCTAGTTTTTCTCAGCCTTCCCCATTTATCCAGGCAGCCTCTGCTGTCTTTCCATGCCTGCTCTCTGAACTGCAGAACAGCATTCCAGATCATGCTCTGCTTCCCATAACCTCCCTCCAAATCCCTTTGCCTTTTCTACAGTGTTCGCAATTAAACGCTAACAATGAGTTAGCATTCTGCATTACAGCTGAATGTTGTGCCAGGTCAGCAGGTTTGTGCATGGCTGCCTGCATATCTTTCCTGTGCCAACACAACAGTCATTCTCTCTTTTTCTAGACTGTGAAACACAGAGGTGGCTAAGTGCACTTACTGCTGTGGGCTTTTGATTAGGGGAGGAGAAAACAGTTTGCTACAGCAAAATTGAAACTGTTTAAGAGGAACAGGAGCCTTAATGGTAAGAATGAATCTCCTGCCTCTTGCACTGTGCTTAGGAGGAGCAAGACTTCATTAACTTCAGTGCTTGTTTTGCTGTTTGGGATGCAGCAATAGCATCTTGAAATGCCAGATTAGGGACACTGCTTCTGAAGCATTGCCTGAGATGAAAGAGAGTGTGTAAAAATGGAGATTCATTCTGTGAGATTTGCCCTGCTTCAGCTGCAAATATAGCCCATGCATACAGGCATCTCTCTAATGATAGATCTGCCTTGGCATGTGAATGTGGCACTGAGTGACAGCTCTATACCAAGCACTGTCCAGATGGTGAGCTCTTGTAAAGCTTTACTCTTGTTCCTCTCAAACCTAGCTATTAGGATCTTTTATATCCTCACATGATCAGGCATGAGAGCAAGTGCTGACTGACAGCAAGGTGAGGGACAGAAGAAGGAGGGAGGCTCCACAAGTGCAGGAAAAAGAGGCTGATTCTTCCTGTCTTTCTCAGATATCTGCCAGTAGTCACTGTCAAAAGTAGGATCCTGGTGTAGCTGATCTTGGTCTGTTGTGGCTGAAGCAGAGATGCTGGCACAAAGTGAAGTATCACATCATGAGTGGGAGAAGGGGAGAGAATGGTGCGGTGACAGAATGCTATGGATGGACAAAATGTAGATCATGGTGGGAAGTGGTAAGGAAGAGAAGCTGGGAGAGGCATTAATGGAGTAATACAGAGGTTAGAAGAATGAAGGGACAATGAGACCAAGGAAGTGACAAATCTGTCTAAAGCTAGTTCTGTCAGCAGCCTGTTATGGCCAGGTAGTAGCAGCACATCCATTTGGAGCTGAATATTGCCTCAGTCATTGTTTTCATAATCCTCTTTCTACTCTATTACTGCAAATTATGCAAATGTGCCAGGTGCATGCTGGGTCCAGGATGCTATGCAGAATCTCTTAGCATGCAAGGCTCATAGGCAGCTTTTGTCCGAAGCACAGCTCTTCTGTGTGACTCAGAGTAATGGCTGCTATTGTAAAACCTGGTAGAGTCTGGGGCCTACCAGACTGTTTTGTTTCTCTGATACTTACCTAATAGCTAAAGTAATCTAGTAGGTTCTTTGCACTCCAGAACCAATATGGAAATGTGCCCAGCTGAAGAGCCAGGACCTTATTTTCCTTTAATCATCTTCCAGATCTCACACTGCCTGGCTTGATGTCGCGGGGAAGAATGCTAGTGCTGGTGCAAGGATGGCGATCCAGGAGGATAAAACCTTAGCTCTGCCACGGATTCTCTTTGGCAAGTCATGACAACTTGTTTAACTAGTTGTACGGTGGGATCATCCTTTACTGTAGTGGTTTCCTTTCCATCAGTAGTTAATTATTACCCCTAAGAGCATAACAAAACCATAACACCTCAGATGTTACTTGCTGGTAGCATGACAGATGCTGTTACTGTTGTGGTAATCGGCATGACATGCAGGGGTGGTGCTAGCTCACTAAAATTAGAAAGAACTGAAGGCTCAGCCTAAAGTACAAACATTGCTATTATGTGACTTGCTTGTTTTTGGCTTTTAGCTAACAATTGTCCCATCAGAGTAAGGATAATGTACAGCAGATGAAGAGCAGCAATTTTAGTGAACTCTCCATGCAGGTGACTCATGTGTTGTTCTATTTGCTTTTTTCTCGATTTAATTTATTGTAAAAGACCAGCTGCTATCCTGAAACATATGCCAGGGAAAAAAACCATGAAAGAGCAATGGTACAAAAATCTTCCTTTTGGATTGTTTCAAAAGGTTCACTCACAGACAGGTATTCCTGCTGCTTTGGTTTAAAGAGTTGACTTTTCCTCTACCTCCGAATTGATTCACTCTCACCTATGATGAGACGCATTCAGGTCCTCCATTTTTCTGCTTCTCTGTTCTCAGTGAGTAACTCCAGTGTTTCTTTGGTTAATTAAAGTTTACTGCAGGAGGAGCAGGAGTGGGTTGAGAGCACTGATGAAGAGATGACTAACAAAGTAATCGGCATGTGATTAAAGTGTGGGTTGCCAGGCACAGATTAGCCCTCCCTGGACTCTGCTTTTATCTTAGCTCTGTGTTTTGAAATAATTCTGTGTAATAATATATAGAATTTCTATCCCATCTAGCTTATCACATTAGAGCAAACTAGACGAAATGACTCAATTTCAAAAGGCTCTGATTCAGCTCAGGCCGCAGCCACTCATTGCAAATGTGAAGTTAGATGGCTGACTCCTCTTTTGTTTCTTTCAAATTCTTGCCCTGTGGGAAGTTTAAGGGGGAGAGAGTTGGTCAGAGTGGAAAATTAAGATGGTGTTATACAGCCTCATGAAATACATCAGTGACAATCATGTCACAAAACATGTGAACTGGCAGCTGCTGAAGGGTGGGGATGATGTGGAGGTTTTAGTTGTGGATAAATCATGAAGAGAAAAATAAAAACTTTTCTCAGAGGGAGAGCTGCCACATACACTTGTGCAGAAAGTTGTTTGTTTGCTCCCTGCAGTGTTTTTTACTTAAAAAAAATGGGGTTTTGCAGGTTTTTTCTTTTTAAATGAGAATTCTTGATGGGTTACTTACACCTACCTGATGCAAGAGGACAGAAAGACCTGCTTTAAACACGCTGCATTAACACTTCCTCTTGCTACTCATATCCTTTTCCCCCTATATAATTCTAATATCCCATGAGTCTAATACTGAGGCATTAGCTTAGTTGCTGTGCAGTTAACAAAACAGTGATTTGGGGGAAGCACCAACATGCAGAGAGAATGAATAGTGAGATGTCCACTCATCCTCCCCCCAAAATCCTACATCTGCTGTTAGGGCCACAGTGAGGGCAGTGTTTGGAAACTAGAAGAGTGAGCATACAAACTGAAGGTAATTGAGAACACGGCAGGGAAGAGAAAGAGAAATCCTATGAAGAGGTGATGTCCATGGCACACCAGTGACACACAGGCTTCTTCAGTGGTGACTGCCGTAAAGTGCAGTGCTGTGGTACGCATCCCATCGGAGAGCAGAAACAGCATCATCTAAGTTGCCTGAGCAGCTGCTGCTGGCAGCAACTCTTCATGAAATACAGGAGTCATGACCAAGAAAGGGAACTTAAATCACTGAATAAGTTATTCATGGATTATTTTTGGAATCTCAGAGCAAGGAAATAGAAGGGGAAAAAAAGGAAACCCCAGGTTCCTGGAGAGTTCAGTGAAGTTTTAGCATGTCATTTTTCTCTGAGCATAGCTCACAGTAGCCCAGTACTGCCCGTTCTCAGGACTCTTCTGTGAGAACATGCAAAGTTGCCACTTCCAGCTGCTGGGGACGTTGGGGAACCATCAGGAGACTGTCAGTGCGCTGCCTTCGTACTCAACGGTAGTAAAATAGCTTGAATAACTCTTATCAAGGAGTGGATAGTACTTTTGAATAACTCATTTGTAATCACTGCTTAAGACAGCTGTGACAATCTGCATTTCTTTGTTGGGTGAATGTATATCAAACTAGTCTTAATGAATCGGTAATTTTTTCTTCTTGCAGGGTAGAATTGGTTTACCTCTTTGATTTTGAAATGTTCTTTTAAAAGAGTTCATTTGTCATCTACTTAAAGCTGTCGGTTGAATGTTTATTTCAGAAGAACTTACAAGTTAAAATAGTGTCTTAATCAGGTTTCTTGGCACAGCACTTAATGATGCTCTCTTTAAAACCAAAACAAAAAAACCCACGGATGCATTCTTTGTAATGTAAAGCAAAGGAAAGATTAGATGCTTCATGCCATTATGAAGCATGGGTAAGCTTGCACATTAGCTAAACAATATCTACAGTTTGCTAAGTTACTCATTGTATCTTTGAAAAACAAAGTCCCAAAAATACAAGGTCTGCAGAATTTGTTTTTCAGATAGAAACTATCCTTTAGGTGCACCAGGCAGCTAACAACAATTTTATGAGTGTCATGTTCAATTCAGCATGAAGCCCTTGAAATTGGTGCGACATGAGCCTCCTCCTTCTCCAATTTCAATTCTTATTTACTTAAATATGAGACTTAAGAGAAGTTACTACAAAAGCTAGGTGTTACGCACTGTGATGCTCTTCTTTACTTTGATAGACATTGGTGGCTGAATGTGAGTAACAGACTAGGGTGGGAGGGTGTTTGAACTGGCTCCCTCCCTCTTTGTTCTTGACCAGGCGTGGGAGGGAGCAGCCCTAGGTTTTAAAGATTTAGATGTAACTTGAGGTGGGTTGTGAGCTGTTGTTTGTAAGTCTGAACTCAGCAGTGAAAAAGTCTGGCTAAATGCCTGTGAAATCAGTTACACTGACTGAACTGGTTTGTTGGGGTATTTTTTCCCTAAGCTGATTTCAAGACCATTAGTGGCACTTTCATTTTGATCTGGAAGCCAGATGAGTGTTTAAAAAAAAAAAAAGAAGATGGTGAGGGAGAGGATACTGCCTAACACAGTTTAAATTGCAGCTTTAATTATTTTGAAAATTAGCTTTAAAAAAAAAAAAACACACACACAAAACCAAACAACTTCCTTGTTAAAAGAGATCATTTGGCTGTGGTTTTTGGTTTTTAGAGCAATGTTGCTGAAGTCATCTTAACCAGCTTTCATGCCAGGTTCCCAATGATGCTAGCATAGCAAAAAATACCTTTGGTTTTGTGGGGGTTTTTGTGGGGTTTTTTTGCATCTGGATCAGTTATCCAGTCTGGTTGCCAGTGTGGGTGTCCAAACAGCCATGCCAGCTCTGGTGGGAACAATGTGGGATGTGGACTGCTACTAAGGAAATTCTTGGGGAATCACATCCACAGTAACTTTGGAACTAGTAACTCACCACTATAATGGTCCTGGGTCTGGCCATCCTGATGACTGACTAATTGGTCTCCTTGGAAAGAGGAGGAGAAGCATGTGGTTATCAACTGGCAACTCAAGATAGACAGGTGACATGAGTTCCTTATTTGTCTAGGTTTTTGTGTGGCATCAGAGCACCAAATCACCTAAAACTCATGTGGCAGGCACTGACCTGCAAATGAAACTGCCTTCCTTTGTACCTGTCCTGCCAGAAGATTCCTGTGATCTCTGGAAACTCCAGATGACTGAGGGCTTAGCAGGTAGCTAGATTCAGTTTTATTTGTTAGTCTCCCAACTTAATGCTCTGTTGTAATATTTTATATTTCTTCAATCGTGGCTCTAAAAATGAATGCTGCTTTGCTTAATGGCAGTGAACATGAAACCATCTATTTGTCTATGCAGCTGTCTTCAAAGGTGTCAATTTTGGTTGTCATTTTGAATGTTGGTGTATATGCTGCTTGGAAACCTGTTGGTCTCTGCGTGTTACATTACACTGTTGTGAAATCTCATTGAGAGAGAACTGGAGATATCACCAATGATATCACCAAAGGAGACAATGAAACTGCTCATAAGGACAAATTAAAAGAGCTGAACGTTGTTTTCAAGCTTCCCCTTTACTTGTCCTGAGTGAGGGGAGGGAGGAGGAAGGACCTGCTTTTTGCAGATGGTAGAATGATTCACCAGTTAATGGAATCTTAATGCCTGGCAAGAAAAGATGTCATTAGCTGTGCTGAATCTCTGTGTGATACGCACATTTGGTCCAGTGTATAGCACGCTTCTGTGCACTCGTTCAGCCTGCTGCTCACTCGCTGAGTTCCTCTCTTACTCCTCTGCTTGCGCACGTCAAATGTTGCTTTTGATAAGCTCTGATTTGTGGACAAGTGACTTTTTAATGGGCAAGTGCTCTCATCTGCTAGGATGACGAAGAGCTGCTCTTTGCTTATTAATAGTGGCTTAAGAGACAAACTGCTGGTTAATCAGTGGTGAGATACGCAATTGCATTTTTTCATTTAAATTCTCTTCATTTGAAATACACAATAACATGAGACATCTTTATGGCAACTACTGTGGCCAGAACTTCTTGAAGTGACTTACAAAATGCCATTTCTGTTAGTACCTTCAATGTTCATTAACCTTTTAAAGCTAACTAACTTTCAAGTTTCAAGAGTTCCAGGAATACTTGCGCATAGGGATTATTTCTTAATCTTTCTTATTAATACTGATGTGCATTAGTCGGGCATCACAGTACTTTAGCAGCGGCTTTTCCCATGACGACAGTTCATGGGATAGGCTTCTACTTCACTCATGGGAAGTTGCACAAAGGGGTGAAAAAGGGTTTTAAACTTTAAAAGAACCAGGCTGTCACAGAAGGCAACATTTGTTTTCAGGTTGCAGGTTGGTTATTGTCCAAGAAGAGAATTTAGTTTCTATGTTACAACACTTAGACTGCACCATTTTAAAGCTGTTGATATTCCTAAGAGGAGCAATATGTTCTGGTTTTGTTGTTGGGGTTTTTTTAAATTAAAAAAAAGAAGAAGAAAGAAAGGAAGACTGTTTCTGTTTTTAATGGGGAAAGGCTTAAGTTCTTCAGCTGGAGAACTCAGTATGTCTGCGTCAGTCAGCTGAGTGACTCAGTGTTGTGATGGTAATGTAGGTCTGACTCTGGATTGGAAGCCTAAATTTATATAACAGAGAAAAACTCAGCATAGTTTAGGTTGAGAGAAATGAGTAATTTTTGTTTTCTTATGCATAGCCAAATTTAAAAGCTTTTCTCCTTCTCCATTATATTTCCCTCCTCTTCTCCTGCTCTTGCATATTTGTTCTGACACGCTACCTCAGAAATAACTGTTCCTCTCTTTTTCATAGTAGAGAGTTGTGGTTTTTTTCTGAAAATCTGAGGATTTATCTGCACAATATTCCATGATAACTTAATGTTTTAATATTTAATAATAACTTAGTATCTTAGAGAATGGTATCTCCTTCAGTTTAACTCATTTTACTTGTAAGGCAAATCTTTGAAGAAGGTAAATCACAGCAGTTCTGCTTTTATTCTGGATTAAGTTTGGACACCAAATTGTTCAAAGATTACCATTGTCTTTAAGTCCCATCTATATTAATCTAAATAAACTTTTAGTGTTAGGTAGGTCTATCCTTTCTTCTGTATTGTTTTAAACAATAAGAGCAAGGATGTGACTAATTACCTTCATTGTGAAATTATACAGAGCTAAGATTTGCTTTATTTGGCCAGCTACCTTACTTGCTTGATGTGTGCATTATATCAGAGAAACCAATGTGATTCATAATGGAGAAGAAAATAAAGTGGTAGAAATGATAACAGGTGTTGAACTATACCCATTTGTAAGGTGCCAGTGTCATATCTCAAAGGGTTTTATAGCTGCTGTTTGACTTCCAGCTGTCTACTACTAGTGATAATGTATTTGAAGACCATATTATGCATCCCATAGGGGAAATTTGCTGACAAGGTTTCCCTGTAGTGAACTGTGAGATTTGGATGTGCTGCTGTAATTTATTTGTTCTTATGCAGTTGGTGTACAGCAGGCAGTATTATGCTGGCAAGGGATACGCTTTTTTGCAAGAGATATTTTCTGTACTAAAAAAACCAACCCTGATACATTGCAGGCTCTCATGCTGCAGTGTACTACCAGTAGCAGCCCCTGAAAATGTCTCTACCCGGATGCCACAGACGTCCACAGTTGCCAGCTGTCTAGCACAGATAAAGCTAGAAAGAGATTTCACTAGTCCTGTCGTTCAATGATCCCGGGTAAATACTTCCTTAATTCTGTTCTGCAGAATGTGTACTCAAAAGTGGGAGGAAGGGAACCTTTAGGTTAGACAAAAATAGGTCTAGTAAATTATCTTCCAGGAAAGCATGTCTATGCCATCTAGGCAATGAGGCTGACAGTGATAACATGGCATAACTGATAACATGGCATAATTGACCTACTGTGCTTAATAGAGGAGGGCCTTATTAGGGAATAACCTTAAAATATTTCTGTTTCTTTTCCCAGATTATACTAACAAGATTACAAAAAGAACTTAGCAGCAAGTAAGTTACTTTGTACAACACTACTCTGTAGTACTTTATAACAAAAAAGCTTTTTGCAAACACCATCAAATTGTTGCAAGACTGTAGAGATACAACATCTTCACACACATTTTAATGGACCCAAGCAAGGAAAAATGGGTTTGCTGTAGCTGGAGGTGGAAAGGGGGGCTCTAGGTCTTGGCTGTCTTTTGGAATAAGCTGCCTGTACCAGCAGTATGCCTGGAATGTGCCTGGAACAGTCCTGGCTTGCCAGCACAGGCTTTCTGTTGACTCACTTGATCCTCTGACAAGTGAAAGGGACCAGAAAGACAAATGCTGGCTTAGCAAAATGGGGAGAAGTTAGTATGTGCCCAGATGAGCCGTCAGCCCAGGGTATTGGCTTGGAGGCCCTGGCCAGAGATGTCAGAAATGTCATTCTGAAGTCAGACATCAGTTCTTTTCCTGTCCCTGTTTTGGCTGAGATAACTGGTCACCAGTCTGGTACCTTCTGAGACCAGCTGTGCAAAGCTGAGCACAAGCTGTGGCCAGGTCTTTCTGCAACATGGCATCATCTGATTTCTTTGCTCCTGGCATTCTCAGTTACCTTGCTAAATTGTGTGATTTGAGGGGAGGTGGGGGAAAAAAATGTGGGTTTGCTGCAGTGCAGTGTAATATACATGTTGTTATATGCAATACCAAAAAAAAAAAGAAGAAAAGAAAAAGAAGAAAAAAAAAAAGAAAAAAAAAAGAAAATCAACTCACCCAACATTGGAATGTGAGCAATTCTCTCCTATTACCCAGGAGCAGTCACCTCAGGAGCTGGTTATGTGTAATGCACCAGTCATAAAGCAGTGGGAGTATGTTAAAAATCAAGAAATGGAGTGGAAGGGGGGGCTGGGATGTAGTCTTGGAAATGAGTAGTCCTCCTCTCCCACTCAGCAAGCTAGCTCCATTATCTGAATTAGTATAAAAATACCCACCCACCCCAAGGAGTGCACTAAGTCATTCCCTCCATGCCAGATATCTCTGAGAGTAATTGCTTGCTTTTGACAGAGCCCAGAGTGGATCTCTATGGAGTGCTTGAGTAGGAGGTGAAAAATCAGTAGCTAATGTGATGGCTTCTGTTTTTGTTTTATTTATTCTGAAAGGGTCTTTCAAGCCCAAACAGCAGCCTGCTAGGGAAGGTGTCTCTGCTTGGGATTCATTATAGTTATTATCAGAAGCAACATGCCTCTGGCTAATTGCACTTGGTTTGTGAGTGACAGCCTTTGATTGGACAGTATTGCTTCTCCCACCTGGGGAAGGGGATACTATTCAGGACACAGTTTAAGTCATTGCTAGATGATAATTTCATGGTATGTTATGGCAGCACATGCTTGAACTAAAGACTGCCACTGCTTAACTCTGTCAAGCTCGCTTTTTTTCCACACATCTACTGGAAATAGGAGACAGGGCTTAGATCTTGCATCTGAATATCTGTGAGTTTATACCAGCATGAAGGTCTAAATTTGCCACTTCAAGCTCATTTCTAATAGGAGCTGGGTATACAGTTCAGTGATTTGATGTAATGATGTCCAAGTTCTCCAACTGGATGCGGGGACAGTGATGGCAGATGTACAGTTGGGAGCTTCAGTGAGGCATTTCAAAGAGCGACTTCTCTGGACATTCTAAGGGCTTTGGGTACAATTTCAAGAAACAGGAGCTCTTACAAAAAATGGCTGCTGTCAATAATAACTAAAGCTTTCCCCTTTGTCATTTGATCTACTGGACAACGTTTCTTTACAAGTATTGCTGCAGACCCTATACCACCTTTGATGCTGAGTGAGGATCATCAAAGATCCATCTGCTCATTAATCATTAGTAGCTTTTGCTCCCCTGGTCTTAGCCGAGGCCAGTGCTTTGGAAATGACTTGAGGACTGTGCAATTCCTGTTGTGTGTTGTGTTTGCTATTTGAACTGAGCTGGTTAAGGAATGTACGCAGCATTTTGCTGATGGGTTTTAACTACCATCTGCAACCCTTAATGAACACAATGTCCCTCTGCTTGCCCTGGCATTTTTTGTAGCTCTGATTTTATACTACTACTAATGTGGAACAACAATGAGAATAGCCTGCCATCAGCATTGCTCTCTCTATTAACTCTGAAAGTCTTTCTTGGCTGTGCAGAATGGCAAGGCTCTCCTGACTCATTGCAACACTTGACATGAAAGCATTTTTTATGAATCTGGTTTGAAATGCATGAGCTCTTGTTCTGATCTGAAATTCTTGCTTCCCTTTGCTTAGAGGAAACCTAACACCACTTAAATAGCTAAGCAAATAACAAATCTCTAAAGAGTAAGAAAATACTGCTTGTTAGAAACAACTCTAAAATTTCTACTTAAAATCATAGCCATTTGTGTGTAAGGTTCACAGCTGTTGTCATGGTGTAATGGTCAAAACAGCAGTGGCCATTCCTGCATTCCTCAAATGAAACAGAGAGTAAGATTTGAGCAATGATGAGAAGTATTAGCATGATACATCCCACAAAAAAGAAATTTCCCTGAACTGCTGTAGGGAAATGCCTCAACTTTGGCATTTAGGAAGCATTGGGTTTCTCCAATAGAGGGGAGGCAATGCCCTAAGGTCAGCTGAGTCTCTTCAGCAGCTCCATCACTCTTAAACTTCCTCTTCGGGGTATCTCATTTGTTAGAGACAGACCAGCTGTTCTGAAAAGTCAAAAGAGAGTCAAATCTTTCTTCCTGGAGGGTATATGAGTTAGGGGGAGGTGAGAGAGGAAGGAAAGCAGGGGAAACAACTGGTCTCTTCATTACTTTTCTTTATTTCTGCTTTCAATAGGGCTATAAATGTCACTTCCCTCCTAATGTATCTGGAGGGTGAAGCACTTCTGCTACTGGAAAGGTTCATATGGCTCTAGCAGCCATGTAAGTTTTCTTTGTGCTGTTCTCTCTCTCCCTTCTTGAAGGAAGCATCTAAGGGCAGGATAGGTAGGTGTGCATATCCTTTCCCTATTAGAAAGCTTGCTTTTGAATGCCTCCTAGTTATGTTTTTTTGTTTGTTTTGGTTCTTATAAAGATCATCTAAAATAATTTAGTGGCCTTCATTGAGCCTGTAATAGGCAGGGATCTGCCTCACATAGAGGTTTTATTTTCCTTGCCCCTCCCTAGCTATAGCTCCTTAGCTGGTAGTCTTAGGACAGAACATGAATGAGTGCATTCTTTCCTGCCTTTCCTAGAAGGTTCCTCAGGTTGATGTATATTGTGTAGGAGGAAAATTGGCTTTGTGTTTGCCCTTGGACTGCTTTGTAAGTAAACCAGGGAATTCAGCTCATAGAGATGTCAGTCAGTTTGGTTCCTTCTGCTTGCACAGAATTCACTTAGCTTTCTTTACAGAAATATTTATGAAACTTTAATTAAATTTTTCTTGTGTAGCTTAAAGTACTCTGGTAAGCAGAGCTCTGAATGCAAGGATTTAGACAGCTGTGGCAAATGATACTACACATGCTTAGAAAAGCATTTGCAAAATGCTTTGTGAAACTATGAACTTTACTTCCTACACACACCTACATCTGACGCATCATGCAGCATCTTCCTAATGAACTCTGCAGTGGACGGGAGCAGAGCTGTCCCTTTAGAGGTGTGCTATAGAAATAGTGGCAAGAGAAATGAGAGTTTTCTGGCTTTGTCTATCAGGGGCCGGCTCATTTTAGGGGCTTACCTACCTCAATTTATTTGTTGTAGGAAAATCTCTGATTTCCTTTCAACTTCAGCATGACAGATAGCAGAAGTCACCACCAGCATGCTGTCCTGGTTTCAGCTGCGATAGAGTTAATTTTCTTCCTAGTAAGCGGGTATAGTGCTGTATTTTGGATTTAGGATGAGAACAATGTTGATAACATGCTGATGTTTTAGCTTGCACTAAGTCAAGGACTTTTCAGCTTCTCATACTGTCCTGCTAGTGAGGAGGCTGGGAGTGCACAAGAAGCTGGGAGGGGACACAGCCAGGACAGCTGACTCCAACGGGCCAAAGGGATATTCCATACCATATGACGTCATGTTCAGCATATAAAATAGGGATAAAGCTGGCCAGGGAGCGCCGCTGCTCAGGAACTGGCTGGGCATCGGTCGGTGAGTGGTGAGCAATTGTGCTATGCATCACTTGTTTTGTATATTATTATTGTTGTTGTTGTTATTACTATTATTTCCCCTTCCTTTTCCATCCTATTAAACTGTCTTTATCTTAACCCACAAATTTTACTTTTTTTCCCCAATTCTCTCCTCCATCCAACTGGAGGGGGAGTGAGCACTATACCAGCTACTAGGAAGAAAACTAACTCTATCCCAGCCAAAACCAGGATAGTCACATACTCTCGTAGACACAATATAAATATGTGAGAGATAGGGAAATTGAAATGTGTAGGCAATACAGGTAAAAATACAGCTGAAGCAATATATGCTTCATAGCCTCTTGTTTCCCATGTTTGTAATGGACATTGTTAGCTATAGATAGTGATGCTTTGTCTGCCGGGCTGGTATCTTCATTTGACGTGTCTTTTACTTGAGCAATATATTTTTTAAAAATAAAATTCTGTCTGAGGGCCAAATGAAAACTTCAGGACTGATTGTGGCAGGACAGTACAATCCACATTGTATCCCATTGTGCACATTGACCCTCTCTTTGCAACAGCATGCCTGAGTATGAGGCATGTCTGAGATCTGGCATAAATTTTATGGCTTAAACTTAAATGCAGTGGTAGTTGAAGCTCCAAAACACACAGATGTTTTGCACATAAAGACTTTGTCATATGCTAATGCTCTGGTATCCAAGCATGCTTGCACACGCTGATGAATGAAATTCCTCTACAGCCTCTCTTCTATCAGAGGAATGATTTATAACTTTTAGGCACACACTGTCACAGAGGAAGCTGGGAACAGAATCTGACTCAGTTGACTTAACCATGGAATCATCCTTCCTCCCACATGCTGAGTGGGTTCAGATAAGTGCAGGGGGGTTGACCTGGCTGTTTCTCCTGAAGATCAGTATTTCATTTCTGGCCAGAAGGTCAGAGATGGGAAAAAGAAGTTGGAAAATATAACTGAAACCTACCAATCTGAAAATTATAAAGTCAGTTTTGCAAGGCTGCCTTACTTTCTTGCTGACCTGAATTTCCCCTGGTTCAATTAATCTGCCTTGTAAATGGGACAATTCCAGGCTTTTGACAGAAAGTTTCTGTTTATATCTCATCTGCATATAAACTGTTGTTGCTTGAAGAGTGAAAGACGTGAAGTCCTATTTTTTTCTGATATGGGTGTCGGAATTTAGTATCTTTCTTCCAGGACCATTGTCTTCTCTTCTTCTGATAAGATGCTGTTTTTCTGTCCTGTCAGGCTACTTTTATACCAAAACTTTTTGCAGTTCATTATAGCCGCATGCCTACAAAACTACTATTTTATATGTACATTTAGTATCTGAAGTTAATTGATAGTTATGCACATTTCAGTTGTCTCCGCTTGATCAACAACTTTGTAAGAATAACTGGGCTACTTTGATGGGATTAGAGTGGTTGAGTAGTACTTGCTATATCCTATTAATCTACATAATTTCATCAATGTTTCATATTCTCCCTTGTGATGAAAAGAAAGAATTTTGCTAACAGCAGTAATCTGTTAATAGGACTTGGTCTATAGCCTATTTTTAAGATCTTGAAGCTGTTTTAACAAGTTTCTTCCTTTTCATAGTTGTTTACTGAAGAGAGCAGAGAGGGCCTTATGTTCTCATATCCATGCAGAGAGGAAGGTGCCATTGCAGTGAATGTGACGTTGATCATTAATGCACATAAAAAATTGTCCTGGCCTCTTTGAAGCTGATTTCTTTTGACTCCAGCAGGTGAGGGTTTTGCAAAGAGATGGATTTCAGAGAGGATAATGATAGCAATTGAACCAAACTAGTGTTCCTCCAAGCGTAAGGTTGCCATTACAGGTAACAATTACTTAGTAGACCTAACCACATCTCATACTCAGGTTATCTCTGGCCAGAAAATCGGAGAGAATTTACAGGAGAATTTAATTGAGGATAAAGAGATACAACCAAGCATTTAGTGAAATTCAAGGAGAATTTGGGTTCCAGAATGACTTTTAATATTTTCAAGATTTAATGTACTCAGCTGTGACTTCTGATTTAAAAAACTGTTCTTTGTGCAAATAATGTTTGTTTTAATTTCTTTTAAAACTGAGAATAAATTGGTGGATATTCTGAAAGCATGAGAGAAAATAGAAGGGAACAGAGTTCAGCTGAACCAGTCAGAAGGTGGCATAGTACCATGCCATTGCTTGGCAGACCTGAGTTCTCTCAGATGTCTTTGGGCAAATTATCTAATGCCTCAGCAGTTCAATTTGCTCTGCCATAGGGATGATATGACTGCTTTCTACTTCAGCAGTGCTCGTGGTAATGAAAGCCTTTAAAGATTATGAGATCACAGAGCTGGGTTGGTGTTGCACAAATGCTCTTACAAGTAGAAATGAGGGCACAGTGATAGTGTTGAGTTTTAAGCAACAGGGGTTTTTTTCTTCTTTTTTTCCCCCAAGGTATAGTTTCAGTTTTTAATTGTAACCTTTAGTGTAAATTAAAAATGACTCTGCACAGGTCACTGGTCTCTAAGTTTCTCTGCCAGTGCCCAGTGTAATGAGCAAGCTGTTTCCCCAGGGAACCTCTGATTCCAACCATACTTGAATAACTGCCTTTGCTGTCCACACTTCTTTCTAAATCTTTACCAGCACCATGCTTTCTGCAAGTTGTGGTGACAGGTGACCAGTGAAAAAGGTTCTCATGTTTCTGGCTCTGTGGCGGAGCACTGGGCGCCCCATGTCACCAGGGTCTAATAAATGCAGACCAGAGGCCATAACCAGTAGTAGAAAATCTCATGAGGTGAATCAAGCAGCAATTTGAACTTGTGTTGTATGGCTCCTGCTGCTACCTGGAAGATGGATATACCCTGTAGCCTGTAGAACAGCTAAGGAATAGATGGAGATGCCAAGGGAAGGGAGTACAGGAGTTGCTGCTAGAGAGGTGCTCAAGAGAGGTTTTGGAGCAGGATCATGGCTAGCAGGGTTCTTCCTTGCACAGCACAACCCACACCAGCTGCAAAGGTATAGTATCATGCAGTACAGTGCTGCAATCAAATACTTGGTATTTCCTCTTCTGGAGTTCCAGGAAGGGGAAATAGGCTCTCTTTTCAGTATAGCTTTTCTTATATCTATCACAAAGATTACTACAGTATTCCTTCTTCATATAATGTCTTTGCAAGCTTTCTGATCGTGTCACCAGCAGCTTTCTTGTGTTTTAACTGCATGTCAAAAATAGCCACGTTAGGAGTGAAATTGTCACTCACTGAAATTACTGTAATTTGTTACTGTAAACAGATGATTTGTATGTCTTCAATTACATTTCAAGCAAGCAGTCTCTGAAAATGCAAATATGTGGTTTGGTGTGGCATGGGCTGCAAGGAGGAGGAAGAAATGTGTAGGAGGGTCTTTTACTACTGCTTGATTTTTGTGTTGCTGATGGTAATTAGCAGAGGAAAGTATAGTTTATTAAAATGCAAGTTGTAGCAAAAAAATATCAACTAGGGACAGTGGCTGGCTGAAGAGAAGTTTACAAAACACAAAATCTTTCACTGCACAGCTCTCAGGTTCGAATCTAGCCCAGGATGTTTGCTGGATACTGTTGGATGTTGGATTTCATATTACAGTAGCAATGAGAGACCCTATCCAGGATGAGGATAGAAGGTGTTCAGGCCAACAAGAATGTAGTCAACATTATTCATGTTCTAAAAAGTTTGCAATCTTAATACATTTATGAAAAAAAAAACCAACCAGAAAAAAAACCCAAAACCAGATTCAGATACCCAAATGCAAGTTTTGGCCTCATGAAGCTGGCCTCCCTTAGACTTCCCCTTGCATTCTTGCAGCCCCTCTGTGCAGCTCAAAGGATGCTTCTTGGGATTCTCATTCCCCATGGACAACAGTCTGTGTAATTAACTGATATTGTTACAGCGTGCCAGGTCTGCAAAGTGAGCTGCCCTTCTCTCTTGGCAGTGGTTGCACCCACCCTCCAACTTTTCTCAGCAGCTCCATTCAGATATTGGCTGGGCTGACCTGAAAGGCCATGGTGTACTCCTCACCTTAGATCACGTCCCCAGGCTTCAACGCCAAGTGCGGTGATCAGGTCAGCAGGTTAGCTGCATGGCATTTAATTAATTGACAGTCTTGCCTTTGGCAGCTGTGATCAGTGGTCTGGAGTGACAAAAGCCCTGAGCTTTTCAAAGTACGTATGGCACAATTCTAGCAGAAAAATAAAACATTACAAGAGAAAAGCTTTACAAGTAAAGAAACTAGAAAGTGGTTTCAGCTCTTGTGTCTCTGGGACCTCCGGTTCTTCTGTTCCCTGTACGTTTCACTGCCTTCAGCCTCTATGCTTTCATCCATTCCAAGTTTTTGTTCCAGATTTTTTTCTGCTAGGGATCTTCTCAGAGCATGGAAGGTGGGAGCTGTTGCCCTTCATTTCTTATTATACCAGTAGATGTAAGGACTATCTTTAGACTGTTTCCCCCTTTACCCCACTAGTTCAGCAAATCCTTAAAACAGGGAAGCAGTCCAATAATAATGGGACAAACAGATGGAGAAACAGCATCCATTATATCTGCAGTAGTATAGTATTTCTTGTCTCTTCCTCTTGTCTGGAATCTACCGTGTCTGGTAGATGCTGTTAAAGACAGGATGCTAAAATCAATGAATTTCAGATCTAATTCAAAATACAGGAGTTTCCCTGTGCATTTCTTTTGTTGTTTTTAGATTTTGCTTCTTTGTTTTATGGGTTTGTTTCACCCATCATACATCAAAAGAACATACAATTCAAGGCAGGTTCAGTAATGAAAATACGTCAATATCAAATCCAAACAATATTGTAAAGCTCAAACTGAGGCTTCTCCATATGGTATGTTGATATTGCCAGCCAAAAACACAACATGCAACTTCCAGAGCTGGGTTCGGTGAACTTTAAAATCTGTACAAAAATAACTGGCGACAGCTTTCCTCAGTGCAAAATCCTTTCTACTCTCTCCCAGAAAGAGCTGTTCCCCTGCCGATTTTCAGCACCTCCTCCTCCCCGTCTGCTTGTTCCTTCCTCCCTCTGTTCTGCTTTTTCCCACGTTTGTATGAATATCCTTCATCCCCAGTTCTTGTTCTTGTGACAGAGAGGGGATGCATCAGAGCTCTCTGCCCATCTTGCTTTCCAGAGACGTTACATCACCTGCTGCTGAGCAAAGCTGATTCCCTGCAACTTTCCATTTGCCAAACATGGTCCGTCTTGGATCAGTCCAGTTGTCTGGGTGTATGAATCAGTATTGCTGACCAGTCTCCAAATGCTGCTGGTTCCCTTGTCCTCAAATTTCCTGAACAGCAAGCTGCTCCCCAGACCTGGAGCAGAACACAAAGGTGTGGTTGAAACCTCAATTCAGCTCAAGCTGAGGAGAGAGCAGGCTGTGTGGTGGTGCTCACCGACCATGGGCTGTGCAAGATGGGAGGTCAGAAGCTCCCCTTGTCACAGACCTGCAGCCTACGTGAGAGTGGACTGGATTGTGATGGTCTTCTCCGCTGTTGTCCCTAGCTTTGGGAGGCTGCCACCGCAGTAGTTCACAGGAAGAGCCAAATGCGATGTTAGTGTGCAATAATTTACCTTCTTAGTGTTGTAGACTGATGAGAAGTGGGGGTGATGCTTTCAGGTTTGCTTTATAGATCACCATGATTTTACTTGATTTTTATTAGGAATTCTTCCAATATTGTACTCATGGGTATGATAGCCATATTTTTCACAGATATGACATCCAGCAGAACTGTGAAAGACCTCTCCATTAGAAGTGTTGGTGGGAGCAACATATCTCCTCTCTGAGTTATGGTCAGCGCATGAAGTACTTGTTGCACTGAAGCGGGAAATCAGGGAGCAGAGTGCTGAGCTAGCAACGGTGCTAATAACTGCGCAGGTCGGTGAGATGAGGCTGTAAGGTGATTGCAGGACAACAGTAGGTGACAGCATAAAATGTTGTCTTCCTGTTGTTATTTCCTGGGCAGGATATCTGTCCTCAGATTGCTGTTGTCAATGATTTCATTCGTCTGTTTTCTGTGTCCCTAACTAATGCCTTTTTATCACATCCTACTCTCTCGCTACTCATTTCAGGTCTGTTAAGTACCACCTGTTATCCACTCATCTGTCTCATGTAAAGAAACTCCTTGTGTTAGTGCATTGCTGTTCCTTAAGGCAGAACCTACTGAGTTATTCCGGTTTCTGGTGACAGCCAGAAGTATGGGTATTCATGTGATCCCTGCTAAAACCCATGAAACTACCAAGGACAATGACTGGCACTGGTAGGTTCAGTCAAACATCTTGGCGTAGGCAGCTATTTGCTGTGTTCTTCTATTAAGTCAATTACCACTAAAGCCTCGAGCTCTGAGGGGCAAAAGTCACCCTCAGCGGCCCTGTCGCAGGAGGGCTCAAGGGCACGGTATGCGTGTCATACGTTTGTGCCCAGCCTATGCGCAGCATCTGTGCCAATGTGGCTACACCCATGTAGACAGGAGCATATCTGCATGTTATGAGCCTGCTGGTACAGGTGCAGTTACATGGGAATAGAGGTCCTTATGTCAGAAAGACTTATTCTGGATGTATAAGCACCTTTTAAAAGCTTATGTTTTGTAGGTATTTCATAGAGAAATGGCTTAACTTTAACAGCTAAAGTTACACAAGTACAAAAATGAGCGTAGAACAGCACTGAGTGATATAATGAATTAACAAATTGTGATTAGGGACAACCACCTAAAAAGTCTGGTGTTTTGGGGGACAGAGGTCTTCTCTTGTTTTGGTGGGCATTCTGATAAAAAATGTGTCATTGTGGAGTAATCCAGCTGACATGAGATCAGTAGGAAAGCCCTTTATTTTCTATCACTTCTCTCTTTCAAACCATATCTGTCCATCAGCATGGAAGGGAAAACACATCATAATGCTGTAAAATATGAATTAGAAATGACAGGACAGATAATAGTGGATGTCACAGAGATGAGTCAATGCTGAAAGAGGTGGACAAACAATATGAATACCAGAAGATGCTCTGAATGGCTAGCGTCAAAAAGATGTATTTTTATGCTGTCAAGAGTCTGAAGTATCACGGGTGGGAAAGTAGGTTGAAATGAAACCTCAAAAAAGACAGGTAAAGTCCAGGGTAAGTCAGGGAGTTAAAGGCACATGCAAGAACTTTAATCAAACTAAAAAGCAAGAAGTAGAAAGATATTGTCAAGTTAGCTTGAGTTAGAAAATCACTTCATAAAGAGGGAAAAATGAGAGGGTTTGCTTGTTGCAAAATCTGATCTGTCACAACACACATTGTAGACCCCATTTCTATGAAAGCAAAAAAGTATCAGTATCACAGTTGTGTTAATTATTTCTAATTTTATGGACATTACCTAAGAGTATTTCTGTGGAAAAAATAATTTTAAATAGATGTCTAAGGTTTCTTTACTAAGATACCAATGTAATGGAGCTGCAGTACTGTGGAATCAGTGGAAACTTGATTGTAATTTTACCCCTTATTGTCATTAATAATGCTACAGAATAGCTTTGTTTTGGTTAATCATAGCTAGGTTTTGGTGCAGGAGTTTATGAACATTTCTGTAGTTTTGAAGTAGACCTTAGTGTTAATGGTAAGCAAGTTGTTTGTGTTCCTTTCTTTCTATCATTTCTGTCTTTCTTTCCTTTGTTTCTTTCTTTCAGGAAGACAGTATCGTTATGACACTAAGGTTGAAGAAATTAGCTGTTCCCCAGCAAAAGGCCTTCTAAGCAAACTGGAGTAACTTAAACCAGAAATGTATCATAACCAGTGTTCTTTGGTTGCATCGCAGGGTATAGCACCCAAGGATGCCAAGGAGCCAAGAAAGAAGTGGAGACTCATGGCACTGGGTAACCTGAGTCAGGGGAAAGGGTTTAAAGCTGTGGATAGCAGCATCATGTTCCTCCTGATGCCCCAAAATGTGGATGACTTTATGGGTGCAAATGAAGGCCATCATACTTTAACAGCAATATTCAAAATAGCAGTCAGAGGAGGAAATGAAAGGAAGGGAAGGGCCCAGCTCTGACCTTGTTCTGGGGAGAGAGCAGATTCAGGTTTAGTATAAAAGGGAAGAAAACGAAGGTCGTAACTGATACACGTTGTCTAGCTCATTGAGTAATCTGCAGGGATTCTCCACTGAACAGTGACAGTACCTACACCGTCATTATGGGAAAGGCCCTGATTAGGACCAAGGTCCTCTCTTCCCCCCTCTCTCAGCTTACTGGCACTGCTGGAAACTTTCCAAAATAAAGGCCAGCTTTCAAGTTACTGGACTGAGGGATTTGCATGATTTGCTTTAAAGGCTGTTTCTGCTTTTGAATACCATATTTCCCCACTTGTGCTCTTCTCCAGAAAAAAGAGGAGGGAGGGAAAGCAGTTAGTGGTACAAATTTCATTGCAATGTATTTGGTGTAGTATTTCTCAAGCTCTTCAATCACGTTACCTTGCTTCATGCTATGTTAGTCTCTGCCAGGTTAGTCAGTGGTAGGACAAAAAAGAAACTGTGAAAGGATGCTAAGCGGAGCTGACACGATAGAAATGTGAATCAGTTGCTGCATACCCACTACTGACTAGCATTATGGCAGAGACTGAAAATACATCCTGTCTACAGAGTTTTATGTGGCCATTTTTTAAAGTTGAGCTTCAAATTATCTTCTTGGGGCACAAAAGGTGCTGGACAAGAGTAGGTTCAGGGATGGTTGGACTCCAAGATGGGCATCCCAAGGGAGCATGTACAAGCCCCCAGCCTCAGCTCCATGGAGGCTATTCTTACCCAGAAAATTTTGATAGCAGGTATAGGCTGAGGACAGCTAATAGAAGATCACAGGCTGAATTAATTGAATCTACTTGTCACCTTCATGATTTTAAGAAATTAGTGTTTTCAAATTCATATCATCTTTAAGAAGGCTTCCCCTCACTGACTGCTGTCCATCCAGAAAGCCTCATGTTTTTATCTAAGGTGGCTGTGTTATAGCTGCACGGTTTAAAGCGATCTTGTGTATACTGGCTGTTCAGAGAATGGGGCTATTTGTGCAAGCAGATAGGGAAACCTAAATAAGATGAAGTACCCAATGAATTTCTCGACTTACAGTCTGTAGTGTTGGGTTTTTATTGCCCCATTGAAACAAGTCTTTGTTCATGGCTTTTTGTTGTTGTTGGTTTTTGTTTGGGTTTGGGTTTTTTTTTTTTATAGGATAATCTGGGTCTTTTTCTTGTTCCCATGGACATCTGCAGAAAATACCCTCTTTGTTGGCACTTGCTGTGATCCCCTCATAAAAGAATAAGTGATAAGTCAATGGTAAAATGAGCCATGAAAACTGAAATTCTGCTTTCAGTCTATAAGCAGTGTCTCTAGGTCAGATATATAAGCACAGCAGCAGCAGAAGGTACCGCTTGAACCTTTCTCTGATAAATGCATCTGGGAAGTCTTTCTCAGTGGTGTGGTTTGTTAAGGATTTACGCATATAATTATTGTTGTGTTGGGTGTCTGTTGTAGATGCAAATCACTTATGAATCACTAAGAAAACAGAGTTTGGTCTGTCACATGCAACTTCCACTCTATCATCTAGGAATGCCTATAGGGAACGTATTTCCTGTGCAATGGATTGGCCCCTGAGCAGTGTGTTGGGCTCTTCTGGTGCCAAGCTGAGAATTTAAAATGTTTCCCCTCTGCCCCGAGCAAAAAAGATTAACAAAATACTTAAAAGCTGATCATGGCAAGATATGAGAGGTTTTGTGACAACCAATGTTGACAAAAGACGATGCAAATTGATTTAGGAGGACTAAAAACCTGGGCAGAAATCAACATTGATTGGCTTGGGCAGACTTCTAAATCTGGGAAGAAAATAATCCAAAACTCATGTTGTGAAAAAGAGAAGTCTAAGAAATGGGAATTGCTCAAGAAAGCCAGAAGGGATGGGGAGATTAAGCTGGCAATGGTAAGCAAAAGCAGAAAGATAATGTCAAATTGGAAAGAGTTTGGAAGAGTGATAGGTCTGGGTCTTGATGGGGAGAAACAGTTGAGTCTAGGCCTGGCTAACACACAGTCACTACCTTCCTTAGCCAGCACCTGAGGAAATCCAGACGGATTTGTGTGGGCTAAGATTAACAACAGGTCAGTGCAAAACATTACACTGCTTTAATTATCAGCAGTAAACTGAGTCTTAGCAGAGTAAACGAGCCTGTAGAGTTTCCTGGTGTGTAGGGAGATTATTACCTGTGCCCAGGCTAGTTCCTTTTTAGCTAGCTAAAGAAAATAAAAGAAATAAGCATGAAGAGTTTGTTCTTATTTCTTTGAAACTTACTTATTTAAGCAAGGATGATGACAACATATCGTAACATCATCTGTAGTTATTTTTGAATAGACTAAGTAGTCATTTTTGGTTTTGTCAAAGGCTAGGTAGTTAGTTCTCTTGGCTTTTCTTTGGGTTCTTTAGGTTTGGGGGTTTTTGAGGGGAGGAACACAGGTCTTCTTATTTCCTTCCCCTTTCCAATCCTTCAGTGACATTCTGGGCCTCTGTGTGGGAAGCAGTTTCCAATTTTGTTCGTGCAATCAGCTGTGGTTGCAGTGAATGCCCTCTGGAGAACCAGCTACCTGATACTCTCTGCACATTAGGCACATAATTAACAATTATCATTTGTGACCTTAGTTATATATGCAAAAGAACATAGCTGCAGTGAGGATTTCTGGACCCCTTGGAAAAATGTGACCCTAAAATTGTTAGTCTTTATATTTCTTGTTCAGAGAGTGTATTTGAAGTGAATCTGAAGTCAGGAATGAAGATCTAAAATTAGCTCATTGGGCCAATTAAACTTGTTGGTCCCTTGCAGGATGATTAAATGTACTCTCCAGGAGGAAAGAGGAAATTGCATCTTGCTGAGGACAAGAAAGAAGTGTCCCTGAAGATTTTTTTGAGAGGCACAATCAAGAACACAGCTTCAGTAAGGGGTAATGAATAAAGAGCACTTTGCACAATTACGGCTGCCCCTGCCTCATGCTGGGGACATTGTGATCACTGCAGTGGCATCCTTTTGTTCAGGAGAGGCTCCTTCTACCGCCATTCACAGCCCCAGTCACCTTCTGATGTCTTGATTTCAGCTGGGTGGATTTCCTGCACTGCAGCACCCACGCAGATGAGTAGCATGTGGAGTCATTTCACCTCAAGCTGTGTGGTGGAAAAAGCCTCCTCTTGCGTGTGCACACGTCTCTCCTGTGTTTGGTGCTGCATTGTAGATTTATCCTGGAAACTTACCTTAGCTTCCAGTCCTGTTACCACTTGGATGAGAAGCCATTATGCCAGTGCACACACACTTTTAGCGTGTGTTTTCTTGTCCATCTGGTGAGGCAGATTAGAGCCCAGGCTGCTTTTGAAGCTGAGCTCTGACCTGCCCACTCTGCAGTAGGGATGTAGTTAAGTCAGGGGAAGGGACCTCAGCTGTGGTAATGTTCCAGCATGGTCCTACTGGTTATTTGGCATGGGTTTTCCTCAGGCAGCTCTCTTCTTTCTAAGTGAGCATTTTATCCAGGGGGATTTTGAGGACTGGATATTTATTTGGGATATCTCACAGCCTAGCTGCTAGTGTGGAGCATCAGAAGGTCCTGGGCTCTGGGTGAACTGTAACTATAGTGTATGTATGTATGTTGACACCATCATGGATATATCAGACTACCCCCTCCCATATGTGTTATCCATTACATACACATCTATTTCTCTCTGAGATGCTCCGGGCAGAGCTGGAAATTCTTGGGCCTAAAAGGAGTTCTTTCAGTGTGCCTGTGAGAGCCGAACCCTTCAGCGGGTCCTGGCTTAACTTCTTCAGGAAAGAGTCTGGGTGCCTCAAGTCTGCGTTCGTACGGTTGTGAAGCTGGAGACACCAGGATCGCCTGGACAACCTCTGTCCACGCAGACACTGTTCCAAGTGGAAAGCTTCCATGGCAAAGCCTCCTGTGCTTCGGCACCTTTCAGGACACCCGGAGAAGGTTTCACAGAAGCATCAGACCTCACACAACTGATGGCACATCCAGAACTCCCCATGCATGTCATGTCCAGGTCTCCTGCCATGGTGTAAATTAACTCTCCAAGCTCCTCCTCAGTCCTCCAAAAATTTTGCGACAACACCGTACCCATTCTCACAGGGCAGATGTTCAGGGAACAACTGTAGCAAAAAGGCTGGGAAACAAAGAATGAGGCTCTTGGAATCTTCTCCACAGAACGTGAAGAAAATCTTTATCTTCAATAGTTCACATTCCTGCTTTTTCCTCGTTCTTTGTTTGACAAATTGTTTTCTATTTACAGCCAGCACATTTTAATGCCTTCTGGGTTCCTATTTTCTCCTTCTGACAATGTTACCATATGGTTCTATTATTCAGAGATTCCTAAACATGTATTGCAGTAGTTCTGAAAACTAATTAGGTGCTGCTGTGGTGTAAAAACACATCTGTGATCAATGGCTCCCTCTGGAAATTATGGGATAAAATGTCCCAAGACATTTTTCTGTCTTTCTACTTTCTCCTCGCCCTTTTCTGTCCCTCCCTCCCCCCAAAAAAGTATTATAATAAAGGGAAGAATGTCCATGTGAGCAGTTATTTTCATTTTCTTTCTTAAAAGCAGTGCACAATGTGATTGGTGGCTTTTTTGAGCTGCAACTAGGGGAAGAGATCTCTGGGGAGAAAAAGGTATATATTTAGACTCTGTACATTTAGAATAGAACTTAATTCTATGGTGATAACCAATGATTTACACCCTTTAATCCAAAAGTCCTCCTGTGCCCTGTGGGGAATACAACATATGTCCAGCAAATTGGTAACCGTATGCTTCAGTGCACACATGGTCCCTCAGCCCTTCCCCTGCTCCATTCCATTGACGGTTCCCTGCTAAAGCGGTCTGGTCTCACAATTTACTCTGCCTTCATTGAAGGGTTTGTCAAGGGAAGGGTTATTTTCAGTTTCCTTTTAAGATTGCACGTTTTTGAAAGGTTTCAGGCAGTTGTTTTTGCTGAAGAATTTCACAAGTGAATTGATGAGTAAAAGTTTTCTCAGCTCCTGATGGAAGAGGCAAGTGTATCTCCCACACAGCTTTTTATCCCAAGTGTGTATTGGGAAAATAAATTAAAATCAGGGTTATAAAAAACCAAGTTTCACAGAGGTTTTTCAAAATCAATTTGCTCCCGAACCCTCTGTTTTACCCTGTTATGATATCAGCCCTCTGGTTCTGCTGCTGAAATTGCACACATACAGTATTCGTAATGAAATAAGCCTTCCTTGGCACATCATGAAAGAGAAACAAAAAGGACACTGATACGCATTTTTCCCTCTTTGTGGCCACCTTTAACAGAAATGTTGTAATGGAGCAGGAGCACTGGCTGGAAAATAAAACTAGTTCATGCAAAGGGGGACCAAGAGCCTTAGCCTGCCACTGCCCTCCTCCAGCAGGAAAGATTATCCCAGATAAGCAACAGCAGGGTAATGTTCAACAAATTAGTTTGACTGATGAACCCTGAACTCTTGTCAGTATTAATGCCTGCTAAGTTAAGCAGGCCCAGGCTTTATTATGAGGTCTTATCCTCAGAGGCTAATGCAATATAACCTATTTTTTCTTACAGATGCCATGTAGGAGGGGTCTGGGTCTTGTCCAAAGATCCCAACAGGCTTTTACAGATGGATTTTTTTATTCCTAGCCTGAACAAGCCAGTGGACTGACAGCAGCTGGAGGTGAGCAGCTTTGGTGGTGCCATGGGTTGGGTGTCCTCTGCTAAGCGCTTTGCATAAGGACGGTCTTTGTTCTGTGTTTGCACCAGGAGATGAGCGTGGGGCGGCTCAGCCCAGGACTGGTCTTTCTAGGCACTGCTGCAACAGTTGTAATCCAGGCAAGCCGTGGATGGTCTTGATTACTCACCTGACAGCATGGTGTCTAACAGTTCACATGCCTTTTCCATGTTTAGACACTTGTTTCCTCCCACTGCATACCCTCAGCCCCTCCCAAATTCAGACTTGAAATACCTGTGTGCTGTCAGTGCCTGTCAGTCCGCTGTCAAAGGGTGCTTCTGGGCAAGCACGGTATTATTAAGGTTTACCAGCCCAGTCTTCCTCTCAGCAGCCAGGTGCTACTTGGTCACTTCATGGTGGTTTTTACAAAGGGAGGTTAAAAAAAAAAAAATCATCCAGACTCTGCTGCGGTGCTGGAGTCAGCCCAGTGCAAGACTCCCACTACAAAGTAAGATTCATGGACTGTAGTTGATGGCTGGGTTGTCACAGGAGCACAGAGCCAGGTGTGCTGTGGGGACAGCGTGCCTTCCTGGGTTTGAATGGTGGGAAGATCCTCTTCTGTTCATCCAGCCTTTCTCACGAAGGCAGCCTCCCCTTTAGCACCAGCCTGTATCACAGTGAGGTACAGCAGTAAAGGGAAGGCAGCATGGGGACTCAGTGTGGTGCCACTGGCCAGAGATGATGGGTGCCAGCTGGTGGGCTGGGAGACCTGAGGGGACACCGCTGGGCAGCTAAAGCCCAGAATCAAGCTTTCCTTTAATGCATTTTAATGTGCTGAAGAATCATTTCCCAGTTAAAGTCTTTAAGTGATTTGGGAAGTGCGGTGTGGGAGCAAATCACACACTTTTCTCATTCCTCTGATGATTTCCTCTCTTACCCGTTCATTAATGGCATTTCTTTAAGCCATAGAGAAAAGTGGTTGCTAAAAAGGAAAAACACACCTTAAATATTTGCTGATACGTGTTTGAAAACCATCTGGAGCGAGTGGAGTAATTGGTGTCAGATGTGAACTCTCCTGGGATGTAAGCAAAGGGATGGGAAATGTCGGTGCTCTGGTTTTACGGCTTGTCTGTGGGCTCCCAGCGCTTCCGAGGTACAAGAACAAAGAAAGATCAGCCTTTTCTTTGAGCTCCAGCATCTGCTGGAAGGGGCCTCAGAGATACAGTTCCCATGAGGAGGAGAATATTTGTCCTGTCACAATGTCAAATTCTCTTCCCCTCCTATTCCAAATTTGGCATGGTGCTTGCGTATCTTCTACGCCAGGGTACTTGCTTGGTTTCAGTTGCCCGAAGGGCAGATTGGGAGGCAAGAAATCAAGATTTTTATTCTTGCCTCTGACAGAATATTCTTGTGACCTTGAGCAAACAGATTTCTGTGCAAGACTGAAATAATCTTTTATATAATGCAGGCAGTCATCCCCTATTTCAGAGTGGTATGGGGAAGTTCATTTGGTTCACATTTTTAAGATTCAAACCTGAGCTGAATTTGCTTAGACTGGTTAGAAGAATCTGAGGTTGAGACTTGAGTTCAAACTGTTCAGTTCATTTTTGAGATTCTTCTGGGGAGTCTGTTCAAACTGAATAGTCTTTCCAGCAGATAAGCTAAAATATAAAATATCTATGTTTATTCTGGAGGAGTAACACCAGTAATATTTATATACATATATATACACATACATATATATAAATTCTCCAGAAATGTGTAGACTTCAGTGGAAAAGCTATTTTTGTTACAGAAAAGGCTCAAAAAGAAAATATCCCTGGAAAGAGCTGTGCTGTGTTTACTGAATATTGCTGTGTGTCTTTGCTTCTCATCTGCTAGCTGGAAAGGAGCACCAAACAAAAGCCTTTTTGTCATGAAAATCACCCACCAACCTCTGCCAACTGTCAGTGAGAGGAACAATAAGTTTGAGCGCCAGATGTGCCACCCACCAAAAATGTGTATGTGAGCTTGGGTTAAAGGATGAAGAAAGAAATATGCTCTCATAATAGTCCAGCACAACAGTGTAAAAGCAACTCTGCCAGCACCACTTCTCTCTCCCATCAAGGGAGTTGATGGGACCATCTGGCTTTCTCTGGGTTCAAGTTTTCATGGGCCCAGTTCCCATTAACATCGCAAAATGGAAATAATTTATTCTCAGACCTGATTGCAACACAAGTTGTAATTGAGTCCTTGACTGTTACAGTCTAGATTGGGCCATAGGCTAATTTAGGATGAACCAAGAATATAGATGGGAACAAATATGAGAGAGGAATGTCGTAGGCTGAAACTAAATTTGGCCACAGCTCATAAACGAAAAATTGAAATCGCAAATCCCCAGGCAGGCACAAAGGGTTTTATGGGGCTGTTCTTGTTCACATGATGCAATCTCAAGGTTTAATGCCACCAGGAGTAATGACTTTTCACCACTTCCTTTCTCCTTCCTGATGTCAGCGGGTACTTTTGTGGACTGAGGAGTCCCCAGTGACACTGCACCCTATGCATACATCAGCACACCAGCTTCAAATAAGGGAGCTGAAACGATGGCAAGTGTGCTGGATTGAGTTGAAGGTACAGTTGAAAGGCACCATTCAAGGAAGCAGATGGTTGCTTTAGGTGTATCCTGGAATCGTAGGAATAGTATAATTTGATACTGATGCTGCAGTTATTTGAGACAGACTTCAGGCTATTCGAATCAGTTGTCGGATCAGCCAGCCCAAAATTATAGTTCCACATGCTTAGTTTGCCTGAATGGGCAACCAAAGGGAGTAACCACCTTTAGACACAGTGACAGTCAGTTACTGGACCAGAGCAGGTTTAACAGAGTGGAGCATCAATGGGGTGGCCTGTGGCTTTTTGGCATTTACTGGGACAGAGGTAATTTTGAAGCAAGAAAAATATTTCACAATAGAAGTAATTCCCTTTTACCCCTAGGTAAATATGTACCCCATAAATAATGCTATAGATATTATGTAATGCTGGGGCGTTTTTGTCTCTGGTGGCTGGCATACATTGAACTCAGGAGTCCTGCTATCTAGTAATTTCCAAATACTTTGTTTGGCATGTCAAATCACCGGCCTCCCTGCAAGATGCTCGTCTGACCCAGCCTGGTGTCCTGTTGTAGGTGCAGAGGGATGTGGTAGTAGTGTAACTACACTGATTAGGGGTGTGGGTTGCTTCTGTTTGTTTTGAACCAGGAGCGCTTCTTGGGACTATGCTGCTGTTCTAGTAAGAATCTTCTATATAACACAATGCTTATTCCCTACCCTCTCTGCAAACTGTGCCTCTCTGCTGGCTACAGGTGGGACTCCACCAGCAGTACCAGGGGGCTGGTTAACACAGAGTATCATCTCCCTGTCTAGGGGTGCCCTGGGTACTTTGTAGGATTCTTAGACATCACAGCATTCAGTTGTACTTTTATCATATGTAGCCAAGGAAGGGTTGTTGATAAAATCCCTTTCTCAAGGATTGCATTTAGAAGCCATGTATGTGGGCTGCAGCTTTAACTGCATCATCTTTGTTTTTCGTTCCATTACCCATAGATATCAGATATATTCAAATTCTCTCCTACTTTCCAAAAAAAATTGACCAAAACAGTTCTGTGAGGCTGAGCTGGCCATTGCCCAAAAATATTATATAAGAGCTGTACAGCTACTGACAAAAACAGCAGAGCATCTCTATCAAGCCCGTAACAAACTACAGACTTGCATTTCCTCTCTTTCTCCCTCCACAACTCCTCCCTGCCTCAAAAGAAATTCCTCAATTTTACCCGATGACAGAGCAATAATATACTACTCTTTACAAAGCCAAAAAAATGCTCGTGTTCGACTATAGGACAAAAACCTTCAAACCAGGCTTTCAAAAGATAATAATGCCTTACTGCAGCTACATACACAACAAATTGTTTGAGGGAAGCAAGATGCCAGAATTAGAAATTCAATGCCGGAAAACAGCATGCATTTCCTGTCACTGTGATGTTATTATATAGAAAAAGACTGCTGCCAAGCCAACTCTTCTGTATCTCACTTTGCTAAATAGAATCTACCCAAATATCAGCCCTCCTCTGCATCAGCTCAGTGATCTTCTTCATAACTTTCAAATAACTGGCCCTAATAGACTTGCTCTGATGTACCCTACCTGTAAATAAGTGCCTCCTAAATAAACTTCTACCTGATTCATGGTAGAAGGTGTGACACCAAATCACTCCTTCATTTGCCATGTTGCTACCTCAGGTGATGATTTGGGGAGGTTGGTAACTAAATGGATGACCAGGAGAGATTTCCTGGCTCTCTTGGTGTTGCAGACCAGATTGACTCAATATTCATGGCAAAATCAGGGGTACAGCACTTCTCCTTCTACTCCAGTAGCATGAACTTGGTTCACTCTCAGAGGCAGCCCTATTTGTGTTCCCATTATCCTAGTTTATAACACAGAAATGATCCACTACTATTCAGATTTGAAATATGCTTTTAGAGAGAATTTCATCTTGCTTATCCTTGCACTGAGCTCAGTAACTTCTGGCTTTTTTTTTTTAAAGTACATCCCTCAGAAATACATCCTTGTTTTCATTTAGAAAATCCAGAGATGGAAGAGTCGAGCCCTGCCATGGTTAATGCAGACACAGGTGATGCAGGAGGGACACAGAAAGATCTGCAATTCAGCTCTCAACTTCTTTGTGCCTTTTGAAGCAGCTGTACCAAAGTTCATGTAACATTGGGGAAGGGAGAAGATTTGTTGACAGTATTTAGATCTGAAAAACCAGAAATACTGGGTCTTGTCAGTGGTTTCCTCACCAAGTTCTGGCCTGGAGTTAGGCCTGGACTGAAGCTTTGAGCCTTTTGCTTTTCCAGTGTTTGGGAAAGCACAGATTCTAAATTGCACTAAAATCCTTTCAAATGAAAATAAAAACTGCTCACAAATCAAAAGGCCAAATTCTCAAATGTGAGATGGGTTATAACCCAAGTAAGTGGGTATCACACCATTGCTTTCTGCCAGTCCAGTGAATCTTCTGGATGGGGTGAGTCGGACAATGGGTGAAAGTTGAACTGTTACCTTGTCTCTGTGGAGAGACATTTGGCAAAAGCAGTCTCCTCCACATGCTGCAGTGAGGAAATTGTGGCCCTAGGGACAAGCAAAGCTGGCCATTTCAAGTCACTCATGACTTGTCAGTTGGGAGCTGCATTTCCACACTGCCAGAAATCGCCCATGCCCTTTGCACTGACTGGCATCTGCGCTAGAGGCTTGGGAGGGAATGTCGGAATGGCTCCTGCCTAAGCCAAGTCTCTGCTGGGAGAGACCATCGCATCAGGGTTGAGGTATTTGCTAAAAGGACACCCCACGTTCAGCCGGTGCTTAGACTGCTGGACAGAGAACCCCATAGGTAGAGTGCATCAGGCTCAAGCCTCTGAATTGAGCATTTACAGTATTTCTTTATGTTTCAAAAGGCAGGAGAAAGTAACTGTTGAGTTTCCACTGCACGTTTCCCTTCTAAAGAGGATGAACTGCTCATTTGGGAAGCAAATGTATGTCTCATTTCGACATGCAGCGTTAGGCAACAATCTTCCGCAGCCAGTTTCTGGTGACCAGTGAACCAAGCTGGACCAACTTGAGGTTGATATTTCCTTTCAGAAGTACAGAAGGCTCATGAGATAAATTTACATCACTCAGATGAGTGGAATATGGGTACCACTCCCACATTCTCCAAAATTACGCATTCATAAATCCATAATCTCAGAAACTCATTACTGGGATGTTCGGTGCTTCACATCAGCTCAGCTTTACAGAACTGCCCACACTGGCATCTGCCATAGTGTTTGCTACAAAGGAAAAATCTGCCATCACGAATCCTCTTCCACTAAAATTTAGTGGCCTTTACCTACGTGAAGCCAGAAGGAATTGTGAAGTGTAGTGATTTGCTTTTTTTTTTATATATATATATTTATATGTGTATATATATAATTAATCCCCAAATAGTATTGGCTCAGTTTTTTAAAAGTAAACCATTCTAACTTGTCTTTTTTTGTTATTTATTTGTATGATGTCAATGCTGGAGATCCTCAGTACACACAAAGCAGGTTGTTTTGTGATTGATGAAGCAAATTTTCATTTTTCTCTGTGACATTACATGAAAATTCTCATTTTTCATGCAGAATGAACTTTCAGTAAAAAAGGTCAGCATTCAGACATGCCACTTTACAGGTGGTACTATTATGTTACTACTACAATTCAGTTTATGGTTTCCTCTATGTCATCTTCTAATGTTTCACACTCTTTAGGTGTACTCAGCATGTATTCCAGCCAGCTGTTACAAATTAAATGATTTCTCTAGAGTTCTAGGAGTGTGGATTTACGCTTTAGGTCTGCAGTGTGGCCAAAAGAAGCAGTCCTGTCCTGCCCTGAGCATCTGGCCACATCTTCCTGCCACCTCCCTTTGTGGTGCTGGCACTTAGGCTGGGGAGAAGGATTAGTTTCTACCTGTCTGAACACTTTTCCTTTTCAGGGTTCTGGTTTTTGACTGGATCAGCAGGCCAGTCTGGCACTGCACTTAACCCTGTGATGACCGGTACCTACACAAGAGAGCTGATGGCAGTGTGTGGCGAGAGGAAGCAGACTCAGATTGGGTTAAACTGATTGTGAAAACAGCTCCTTTAATGAAAGCTACTAGTCTGTGTTAGCACTGGTTCTCCTTCCATGCATGTATGACTATCCTACTTCCATGTGCTGGCTGGGTTTCCTGCTTGGAGTTGTTTGCGAAGTCTTCCTTCTCACTAAGGTCCAGCTTTGATGTAGGTCAAGCCACATTATGGAGCTGCACGGAGACTCTAGTTTTCATCTAATTAGATCTATCTGGGGATTTACACTGCACCCTCACCCGAAGGTTTCATTTCTTGCTTCTCATTCAAAGGAACTACAAAACCTGAAACGAAAGTTAGTCGAAGCCACGATAGCTCCCTTGTTATCTTTTTTATTTTGATAGCAAAGGCATATGAAACTCAGTCTTCGGGTAGCACTGAACTTATAGGCCAATTTAGTTCAAGAGGCCTTTAGCAAACTTTCCAAGCCAAATTGTACATCAGGACCAGCGCTGGCAGTGTGACCTTCAGCACTGGGTTTGGTGGTGACAGGTTTGTGCTTTTAGGGACAACTTCTGCACTGGGTTTTGTGCTTCAGGTGCCGCTGTGTGTTTCTAAGGCAAGTTGGCTAGATGGCGCTGGAACATACTTGTGTCCTGACAGGAATGGGACTGGTTTAGGATCAAGTCAAGGGATTGTTTTAGGGTGAACTAAGGATAAAAAAACCTGCTGATGCTGCTTTTCAGTGCAGACATGAGTTCATGAGTCTCCCATGCACAACTGGTGGGGGAATTTCTGCCTTTCCTGTATCCTCCAAGCACTTAGACTTGGGACAAGGTGCCTGTGGGGTTCATGATCACTCAAGTTATCTGTTGAGCAAGGATAGAGGTCTGTTAGCATGTCTGTATAGATGTCCCTTACAGGGTCACTTGGTGGGGAATGGCTTTACTTCTCTTCTGTGTGAGAAGTTTCAATGACAATGAGCCATATGTCTTTAGTAAGACTGCCGTTTTCTTTGAAGAACTAGGAGGTATGATTTCAGAGAATTGAAGAACTTACTTAACTCCTGACATCCAGGGTGTCTCATAAGCAAAGTCTGAGCTCTGTGATATTCACAGACTGCTAGCTGAGATGGGAAATATTTCTTCTGTGCTTGCTTTTATGAGAAGAGCACTTTTAAGGTTTTCTCACCAACTGGAGCTATACAAAGCTATAACAACTGTGTAGAGAAGACTCTTCACTTCTGTTCTAAGGGTGTTAAATTATTGTTTTAAAATATGTACATGTTTTGTGTGACATTTTGATTGTCTGATGAAAGTCCTAATGCCATCTGGTACTTGAGCTCCAGCACAGGTTATCTACACTGGTCTCAGCCACTCAGTGAGGCCCCATGTAGTTTCTGAGTGCTCCAGAAACTCTGGTCTCCTCCATCAGCATCACATAAGGCAATGTGCTCCATTCAGGATCCTATAAAGCCATGCAAAATGTGAGAGGGCCTCTATAGAAGCCTTGCAACGTGTCTCAGTTTCTTTGCTTGTCACCAGTCCTGAACTGGTGAAGGGTTTTCACTGGTAAATTCACACTTTGTTCAAAGTGACTATAACCATTATCATTTTGTAGGTCTCTCACTCGCTGTGTCCTGCTGCACTCTGTTTTCCAGCAGCTGTGAGCAGACAGCAGAGCTGCTCCAAATTCCCTCCACCAGAAGCTCTTCCTTATACGTATTCAACATCTCTGAGTTCCTGCGGGCGGACACAGCTCTGAGCACAGATTAAATCAACATCTGAAGAACTTTGAGTCTTGGGCAGCTGCTTCTCTCTGTTAGACAGTTGACCAAGGGAGGAACCAAAAGCTTCGGCAGAGAGGTCAATGAGCAGAACTGATTCTGGTCTGTATCCAGGCCATGACAGCTCTGCTTTGTTTCAAAAGCCCTCTGCTACAAACCAGTAGCGGAGAGTCTCTAGGGCAAAAGACAGCATTTCTTTCATTGCTACTAATAGTTGCTAGTGGATTTGGTGCAACATGCTTGGCACTTGAAGGCCAGCAGCAATTAAGTGTTCATGTCCTAACACCGGACTCCTTCTAACAGCGCTTTCTGGCACCTGCCTCTCTTAGGAGCTGTGTGTCTTCAAAGGCTAAGTCGGACAGCAGAATAGCTGCTTGGGACTGACTAGAAATAGCATGAAAAGCTGAGCAAGAGGAAATGGCATTCCTCGTGGGGATATCTATGAGGCAGCATTGTGAAGGAAGTGGTTGAAACCCATGAAACTTGTGTCACTGCAGGCTGAGTTGTGCAAAGCGCTGAAGCAGGGAATGGTCATGGACTGCTCACAGATGACCTTCAGGATTACAGTGCCCAAGTCCAGAGGCTGTGAAATTCCTTTCCAGAAGAAAACGACAGAAAAGCCTACAGCTGAGCAGCCACATGAAATCCTCACCTTTTCAGTGGCCTAGCAAGACTGGCAGGCAGGGACATTCTTCAGAGTTTGCATAGAGCTTAAGTCTATCGCTAGGTGACCCTTCTGGACCCGTCAGCAGGAATTTCTGCTGCCTCTGCCTCAGTTCAACCCACTCCCAGGCAGAAGGGCTAAGGTCAATTGTTAACCTCTGCTGGCCCGCGCTCCTCCAGAGGCTGAGGCACAGGCTGCTTTGTATATGACATTCTCAGTCTCTGAGGGAAAGGCACTGCCCAGACCAGCCATTGCAGCTCTCCCACCCCCAGTTATCCCACAGCTTCATTCCCACGTTGTAGCAGCAAAGAGGAAACAGTGAGCTAGACCAAAGGCATTGCTGTTACTTAGTCACTTTGGCCACCAACCTCCTTCCAGACTTTTGTGGAAAGGTGGATTTTTCTGTAAGTCTCAGCTTTCTGGTTCTAGCCTGGCAGATAGAGAAGCACACAGGCTGTGGGACCTGTTTTTTGGGTGGGTGTGCTCTTTCTTTCGTCTGCGAGTCAGAGATTGCTTCTAAACTCAGTGCATACAATGAACCAGACAAATTTGTTTTTTTTTCCTTAGGGAAGTTTACCAGAATAATCATACTTTATGTTACACCAGTATTTCCACCCTATATGAATGTTCTTATTTTGAAATAAGTGTGTCCAAACAGAGCTATATTGGTGTTCTTAGCAGTATAATTATGCTAGTAAATTCTGAGTGGAAACCAGCCTTTAGACACCGATGTTATTTTGTAGGGTGAAAAGCATTGTTACAAACAACCATTATCTTCTGATTGCTAGCAATCATGTGTTGACTTATGCTGTTACTTATTTTCACAATCTCATTTTTTCAGACTCTTTCAGAGTCATCTTTAATTATTTCAGGACCCGAGATCCTTTTTTCTGCCTCTCCCTCACATCTGAAATGCACAGCTTTCTTTTATAGGCTGAATTTGATGACAATCACAAGTGCAATTTGAAAACCTGGCAGTTCTGAAAAGCAAGCGCAGAATTTCATTACACACAAGCCCCTTCAGAGAGGGCTTGTACAACATGTGGCTCTCCCCACAAGCCCAGCAGCAGTGCTCTTAACAATTTAGGTTCAGCGTTATTGTCCATATCTTTTGCAGATGGCAACAGCTTCTGCCACGTGAGAGGGAAGCGAAATTTCCTAGCAGGCTGCCCTTATGTACAACGTTAATAGAGACACCTTTAGAAGGACTCTGTGTTAATTAGAACACAATCCCCCCCAGGACACTGATGCAGGCTGTGCTTCCAATGTGTGCAAAACCACGACTCTCGGAAATATGTTTGGCAGAGCAAACAAGAGACACGCGGCATCCTGAAATCCTCCACCTGAGAAAAAATCAATGTTGCTTTCCTTGAAGTGCTTACAAACATGAGCACCCAGCAGCCAGGAAACCTTATGAAAGGAAAGAGCAATAATTTAACAGATCATAAGGCCCATTTAGCTGGGCAGCATATACACGAATTAGTACCTAGTGACCCCAGTCAAGGGTCCATCTGCACAGTCATGTTCCCTCGCCAGGGCTTAAGTGATACTGAGATGGTCCTTGCTAATGCATTGAAATGGCTTCAGGAACCCAGCAGCCCCCAGCTCTCTGGCGAGGCTGAGCCACCATATGACTGTCTGCATCTGACCACGTAGACGCTTCCTGTGATACGGGACGGGTTGTGCTGGCATCTGTGTGCATGCACATGCTGTGATGACTGCAGCCAGAAAAGACAAGCAAAGGATCTTTTTTTTTTTTTTGAGAGAGAGAGAGAGAGAGACAAAGGCTTGTGCATTGTCTCGCAGCTGTCTCATTTCCCATCCATCCCCCTCACTAAATGCAGAGCCCTGGGCTGCAGTCCTGGGCTGCACATCCAACTGGTTCCTAGTATCATACCCATGCAACCATATCATCCTCGGCATATTTTTAGTGAGAGGAGAGGTGGTTCATAGCAAACCTGTAGGGTCAGTTGTCTGCTGCTAAAACTCTTATGGAACAGAGATCTAAAAATAGTTTCAGTTACTCAAAGCTTGTCTGCTTTTTTTTGAGCTACATTCTCTGGCCCCAATGAAAGTTTGTGACTTCTGTCCAAAATGTGGCTTCCCAAAGGGCAGGGGAAGAGCTCCTTTCCTCTAAACACCATCCACCAAAGCCTACATCAAAGAAAGAAGCTTTTTAAGGGAGCCAGTAGGAAACACTGAGCAGAATTATTTAAATCTTACCCCACTTCTGTGGCCTCCATGGCCTGGGAGGGGGCTGCTGGACTTCATAACACTTGAAGGTCAGAGCTCATGCCTTTTCTTTCCAGAGCCGAGCAAGAAGCGTTTCTTTCCAGCAGAAGTCGTGAGAAGAAGTGACTCCTGTATGAAGATGTTGCACACTGGGTTCTTCTCAAGAGGGGAGATGCCTTTCTAGCCTCATCTGCCCAGGGTTCTCCTGACCACTAAGCTAGAGTCTGCTTTGTGGAAGAAGGGGCTGTGCAAGATACGCTCTTGATCCATCTTGTTGGGAGTGTGTCACGCTGCATAAACCAATTCACTGCTGAGCCAGAGATGTGCTTCTGCAGCCCCAATGGCTCAGAGGTTCACATGAGGGACAGAGGTGCCAGTTTCAGTGATTGCTTCAGGGCTAGGAGGAGTGGTTGAGCTGGAAAAAAAAATCAAATTGTAGCCCAAGTCTGTATTGCGAATCCTGGGGTTCTTGTATTTGGCCCAGTTGTGTCTCTGCTAAAGTAGAAATGGGCTCAAAACGAAAGGCAAGAAGAGTTGTGAGGGGAGCCCACCACCTCAGCAGTAGAAATGACAATAAACAATAGTTATTTCTTCCCTGTTACAGGTTTTGCAGGATGTCCTAATTACCTTGACATTATTAGTGCGGAAGTTGTGCTCTATCCACCCACTAAGTACAGGAAATATGCCCTGCGTGTAATTCTATCCTTCACCTCTTATGCCTCCAATGGGCTGGAGTCTGAAAGGAAACTGAATAGCCTGGAAAGGTTAACCAGAGACAGAGAGAAATTAACCCTTTCATTTTCACTCACCACCCATTATTTTTGGAAAGTAGAGTTAGTGGGTAGAGCGCAGGGTGGTGCCATGGAGAGGTTGTTTACTTCCAGGCTTAGAGAAGTCATGGAGTATTAGATCCACCAGTTCCGAGCAATCACAAGGGATGCTGTTCTGCAGCCTATATCCTTCAGATATACACAGTAAATGTGGAAATTGGTTATGGTTTATTTGTTAGTGGTTATTTATTATCATGTCACTCAGACTGAAATCAAGGTTGGAGGCTTATTGTGTTAAACTACAAAACTGGGAACAGAGACATTGCACAGAGCAATGAGTTTGCAATCTAATACATGACCTGTAACATATTAAAGAGGAAGAGCCATAGAAGAGGGAGCCATGGTCATACAGCTTCAGGCTTGTCTTTAGTTCCTAAATATGCAAATTTGCAAGAAATACTAACAATCAAAAGAGGTCTTGCCATTGTGGACTGATTATTTCCTCTCTGTGCCCTGGTTGGAGTGGGTGTCCAGCAGAGCAGCAGCTCATGCAGCAGGGATGCTCTTCTGGTTATACTGAAGGGACAGGTACGACCCCAGTCCGGCTTCAGTGCATGAGAAGCTCAGAGGTATTTGCAAAGTGAAAGGGTGGTGGAGTCTGGGTAGCTGGTAAAAGAGTAGACGCAGGTGGAGAAGGGAATGTGGAGGGTCACAGTAATGGAACAGATGAATTGTATAGGTGCAGATGTGATGTTTGAGTTTTGGAAAGGGAAGCAATAGGAAGGTATTTGTTAAGGCAAGGAAGGCTACAGACACTTCAACAAGCAAGAAAACGAAATTAAACACAAAGGTTGAGTTCGCTTGTGTGCATTTCAAATGCTGCTCTAATTTTTATCTGTAGGACAACAAGGATTAAATGGAGATAATCCCTTTACAATGGTTTAATCAGTACAGGTGAGTCAGCATCAGGATTGTATAAGTGTAGAAATAATTGTTTAAGTAAGTCATAGCAAAGCGACAGGAAGAAATACTGGAGAGTGGAGCAAGATAAACTCATAGAAATGTTTGTATTCTATTATAGCCATTTGGCAAGAGGTAAAGACCAAGTCAGAATAACGTTGAACTGTCTTATTTGCACACCAAGTACATGCACACAAGAGTCTCTGCACAAGAACAAAAGAACTGGCCGTAGTTTATTAATTGAGTGAAGAAGAGCTTTGCCTTTTACTGTTCACCCATCCTATATCGTCTGTGAAGGAATAGACAACTTTATAAATTTGGTGCGTATCACTATGAAGTGTCTTTTTAAAAGGCACTGCAGTGCTCTGAAGCTTTCCATCTCTGAGGGGTCTTCAGGGGCAGGGATGCTTTTCATGCTTCATTCTGAGGACTGCCATAGGAGGGACCTGCTACACAGGAGGCTTGGCTTTTGCTCTCATTTGTTCTGTGTGTTTCCCATTCAGACATAAAAATCTTTCTGCTTGAAATCACCCATCTGGTCTTTGTGATTCAGGACAAAGCCACAAAAAAATCAAGATAGATTCTCCTCCCCTCCCTATTTAATACTGTGTTCTTGAAAATTATAGTCAGCACTGAAAGCAGATTTTTACTTGCATTTAAACACTTCCCTGAAGTATTTGCTGTAGTGAAGTAGGAAGTGAGGGAGGGGGAAAATGCAAATGCCCCAAAGCAGTATGAATCCTGAGAACTTCAGGTCTGAAAATGTTACAATTGAGTTATTTGTGGCTTAGAGCTTTTCTCAGGAGCAATTTCACAAAACTAGACATTAGGTTTACATAAAATGCTCACTTTGAAACCACGACTTGGATGGCTTGTGGTGTTATGCTTTGTGGGTGGCTTCTTTGTTTATTTGTTTCTTAAGAAAAAAATAGAAATTTCTCTTCATCCCACTTGAAAAGCATCATGTTGGAAAATTCAGAACTTGATAGAAAAAATGTAACATTTCTGAGTTTCTTGAATTCCCTCTGATGTGTTTTCTGTACCTCTCCTGATAATGCAAGTAAGGATGCTTAGAAAAGGGGAAGAACAAGGGGCCAACTCGGTTGTCTCCCTTTTCTCCAATTTATAAAAACCTCATCCTTCAGTACTGTTTTGAGAAACCTGCAGACTAAGCACCTCCAGATGATTCAGCTGAGGAATTTATTTCTGTTTTCTGAACTTGTTACTAAGAAAAGAAAAATACAGTTTTCTGGTTGCAAACTTTTTTTAAGGACAACTGACTCTTACTCATTTCATAACATTTTTATTTACATTTGGGATCAATTGCTTCTGTCATCAGGTAGCTGGCAGAACTGGAATAACAGGCTCCTTTCTGCCAGTTCCTTTTACTAATTTGACAGAAAGAGCTGCTGCAACTATGTCCTGGAGAAGCACAGCTCACATATGTTTTCCTGCTCCTCCCTTCCAGCAAAATGGGAATTGTAGGAACGAATGCCAAGGAAATTGTGTGAGTTGGTGACACGGCGGCTTTTTGATGGCATCTTCTGAGTGTCCTGGGATCATCCTCTAATTGACACCTCTGGGCTGGCAGAGGATGATGTGATGCAGGAACAGGAGCATGAAGGAGGAATGCAGGAGGTTTTGGAGGCTGATAATGCTTCCATGAAGCCTGGAAAGCAGGAGTAATAGGTTTCAACCAGAGACCAGGGAAATAATACTTTAAAGCCAAGCAAACAAACAACTGACCCAAGAAGGATAATTAGCAAAGCTGAACAAGAGGAAGGTGCACTGAGACCCCACTCACACTACATTTTGACAGAGACTAGCTTAAATTTCTCCTCTTCAGTGTGTGTTTTTGTTCTCTGCTCTTGGCCCTCTTTAGTGTGGGGCCTGTTTGAGATGCCAGATCTGAACACAATCTAGTTAGGACATTTTAGCACAGATCAAATGAAATTCCCCACTTCCCTGCCATGAGCATTGCTGTAGCATTTGCAGCATTGAAGTAAATTGTTATTTTGTTTGAGCTTCCTCTGTATTTCCCTGGAACCCAGCAAGGGGAGGGAGCCTTTTGATGCTGGGGGGAGAAGTTAACTTTCCAGTAAAGCCACAGAGGATCAAGTCAGTCCAAATTGTTATTAGTCACCTCAGGACCACATCAGCCAGTGGCCGTTTTGGGAATCCACAAGGGATTTTTTTCTGACTCGCTCTCCCCTGCAGTGGTTAAAGTCACAGCTTGCTCGTGGCCTGCCCATGGCTGTGCACAGCCCGGGCTCAGCGCTGGCTCCTCAAAGCCTGACACATAAACAAAAACTGTGAGATTGCGCTAATTCCTTACCAAAACTAGACCCTCCCATCCCTCTTCATAGCTGTGAAGTGCTTGAAAAAGTTGGAAAAAACAAGCTTTGACGTATGTGTTGGTTTATTTACTAGCAATTTCCTTCCCAGGAAGAAGCACTTACGGGCATGCAGAGAGGCTGTGGTGCTTCTCCTAGCTGCGGGGCGGGGGGGGCGGGAAGGATTCCCCATTGCTGGATTTTCTCTCTCTCACTGCAAAGTGCTCCCTTATGTCATGACCTCACCGTGTGGACCTCTGAAGGACCAGATTCTGCAAAAGGTGGAGAATCCTGTTAAGTCAGCACTTGTGTAAAAGCCAGGCCCTGGCTGTCGTGCGGGGGGGTGGTCTGTGGCGGTGAGAAAGCTGTTTTCTCTCTCTCTGCTGGGAGCTGGACCGCAGAGCATCAGGTTGATTTGCATTGCAGCCCAGCAGCTGATGGGCATGTAGGGCTGTGCTGTTTCAGGCTGGTTTGGGTTAAGCTGAGTAGTGTAGAAACAAAAGCCATTGCCTTCCGTCAAACTGTGGTCCCTCACCTGACACTCCATGGTGATGAACACCCCATACCTCCTGCAGCCAGGCTGTCACCTTGGCCAGCCTGCCCACTTATGTCCTTCACCTGCACGTGGGCAGCTGATAGTGGAGCTAACTACATGCTCCTAATTTTCTCATATTAATCAATTCCTGCCTCCTCTCCCATCAGCTTTTCCTTTGTCATCATCGCTTTTCCCACTTACTGTCCACCCTAGTCCCAGCCCTCCATTTATCAATAATCTGCTATTATTAGGTGGCCCAGAAATGCATGTGTGTTATAGCACTGGTACCATGAGAGCTGCAGGGCACATTTTTCTGTATTATTGACATCCTTCCCCTCTCTGCTGTGAAAACATACTGAACCATCACCTTCCCATTCTCTTGTGCTTTCAATCTGTAATATATATATAATAGTGGTGGATGTATTTTCAATCTCTGGCAGGGCAGAAGGATCCTTTTTCACCCTGCTTTTGACCAGTCCCTTTTCTCTGCTGTTAGGAGAGATAGTGCTGGCTTAACAGCAAGGGTGGTAGAAGCAGAAGTGGATTCTCACTCCTGGTTTATAGCGTCTGGGGCAGATCGGACTCGTAGCAGGCTGAGCTGGCTTCTGAATATATTGGCCTCCAAGCAGGCAACTAGAAATAATTGTGTTTGTGCTGTTACACTGGCATGTTACCCTGGCTGCCCTAAAGGTGGTCTCATCCCATAGGGCTCAGGAGTGTGGAGGAGAATTGAGAAGCCTTGATTAAATTGTCACTGAGATGGAAGTAGTTTTAGTAGTAGAAGTAGTAATCCTTTTTTTTTATAAAAAAACATAGTAACGTAGCCACTTTCCTTACTAGTGGTATTAAGGACAGCTAAGATGAGAGTAATTATTTTTAAGTAGAACATATGGTCACTTTTATGCCTGAGTGCAGTTCCATTGCCACTTCTGTTTCACCCACTCTGCTGAATTTTGCTTGTGACTTCTCACACAGTTTGGGCTAGCAGTGCCGGGGCTGTTCTTTAGGCAGGTTTATTGTCAAGAACTCCCCTTCCAGCCTTATCTTGCTGAGAGGTTTACTCTCATGCACAATCTTGGCCACTGGAAGTGGGGCTAGAGGCTGAGGCTTTGTGCTGCCTGGACAGGCATCACCAACTTGGTTGTTCTGAACTCTTCTTTCTTCATGCTTTTCTGATTCTGTTCTGTTCCAACCTACACCTATGGGAAAAGTATTGTACTTGAGGCTTTCCTCAGTTAGGGGTGTTTCACAGAGCTGGTCATACATTTTCTTCAACTAAAAAGCAGAAAATTGCTTTTCAATTGAAAAGTCCGTGGACATAGCTCCAGAAAGAGGCTCAGCAAAACTTCCCACAGTTTTAAAAAATGTTTCTCAGCAAGGTGTAAGTCTTTCTTCCTTGTTGCTGTTAGACTCCTGCCATAACCACATGGGCATATGAGCACTTGGATCCGGTGTAAATCTGTTATCCCCCATGCCAGCGCTACTCTTGGATCAGTCCTGTGGCCGTGGGCACACAGGGTACCGCTGCAGGGAAGGCTGAAGGAGGGAGCCAGGGAGAGGGCAGGCACTTCAGCACACATATGTGCAGTTTCAGGTGGCTTTTCCCCCAACATAGCCTAAAGATGTTGCTCTTGCCATGGTGCAAGGCGTTTTAGCAGCTACATCACTTTTCTCAGATGTATGTGTCGCACTCATCTCATCTTCCCTCTTATATGTCCATCCCTGCAGCCCTCTGGGCACATGTGGCTTCTGCAGTCCTCTGGCCTCTTTTTCTTGTCCTGGTGTGGGCTCGGGCCAGGGAGGTGAGCATGCGGTGCAGCTCTGCAGGACTCTGCCTTCATGCAGGAGCCTCCAAATCATGCACAACAGGAATGGAAAGCTGTCACTTGATCACTGGCTGGAGGAACATGTCCTACCAAGCCAGCTGACTGTGCAGCTAGAAGAGGTTAAAAATTAACCCCACAATAATATATGTGGGTAACTGACTTTCTGTTGTTTTTTTAAGTAGTGCTGGTGTCATTCCAAGCAACCTGAAGTGGGGCAGGACAGGGGGAGACGGAGGAATGGGGTGGGGATGGGCAGGAACCGAAAATATCTGTGCTTTATGGTATAAAACAAAGAAGAAAGCCTTTGATTTTTGTAAAGGGGGAGATGCTTTGCTCATGTGCCTCTGTATAGTTCTGTAGAGAGGGATTTATATATGTTTTCCTCCATTACACCAAAGATATACTTATCTGCTTGATTTGCAGTGCCAACAATGTCAAGCCTTCTCTTCACCATTCATGCACTGATCTTCCCCGAAGGATGTAGACATGAAGGGAAGACTCTTTTGAACATCCCTGCCATGCAGATACCAGGTGGCTTCTTATTTCAAAGACACTTAACTTAGTGAGGTGCTAGGAAAACTGTCAGAGATTTAACACAAAAATCAGTTCCCCCACCAAGCTTCATTTTCACTGCAAGGTTAACCTGACCCAATCTCAACCAGAGAGCTGCCCGTATTTCTGTGACCTTGTTGATGCTGTGCTAAACTTTTCTGGTGCTCAAAGACTGTAGGATTCCTTTGCAGGCACTGGGCTGCCACAAAGGAGCTAGGGGAGGTGCACTGGAGAACCACCAGAATTCAAGTGGTTTTTATTTAGCTTTCCTGTCTGCAATCACAGTGCAAAACAGGTAGGGTCCAGTCCCAGGTTCTGACCCCTACTGCCAACCAGGTAAGCTGGTCTGGACTGGGAGCACACCCTGGCCAGGTCAGAGGTTTCTTCTCTATGTACAACAAGAGCCACTGATTTTGAGTCAGAACATAAGTGGAGAAATTTCCCCAGCATAGCATCTCGGGATGTCATCGTAAGTCTTCAGTTGTGGAAAAACAGGGTGATGAGACCTGAATTTCTAGTGTTAAAATTGGAAAGGAAAGATATTGCAGGTTTGGGGTTTTTTTATTTATCAAAAACGTCACTTTTGAAGGTCACCTTTTAAGAATTCCTTGGCTGTTCCTGGCCAGACAGTATGTGAGAAGCAATACTGTTTTCTGTGAAAACAGCTCTGCAGAAAGGGAGCACTTTGTTTTCACATCAAAAAAAACCAAAATACAAGTCACTGTGCTGAAAGGTCTGATTATGCTGGACCAAGCACAAAATCTATTACAGAGGTATTAATTGCCTGCACCGTTTATGTAGTCACACATTACACCTGCTATTTCCTGTAGGAGTCTAACACCGGTAGTGCTTTCCATCCCAAACTGGATATGATGCTGAAATACCACACAGAAAAGGCATTTGTGAGGAACAGGCCTGAGCTGTGTTAAACCAATGATTTAACATGACTTAAAAAGAAAAAAGCCACCCAGGAAAACCAGATGATTAAATTTGCCACCATTCAATTAAAAAGTCATCCTTTCCTGTTGTTCGGTGAGCGCTGGGCTTTCCAAGCCCACCGATCTTTCCTGGGATGAGTGACTCATGAACCTGATAGGAAAATGCACCTGTTTTTAGCCAGAGGTTAAAGCAGCTCTCCAGTTACCAGAGTAAACAGAGGATTTATTTCTGTCCTTAGCAGTTACCCTGCAAAGTCCAGGAACACAGGAAGGCTGGCAGGAGCAATGAGATTTGAGCCAAGTTTGCTGAACTCAGTAGTAGGTCTGTGAAGTCCACGGTAAGATGCTTGTAGATGCCAGTGGGATTTGGTCCGTGCCTTTTGCTAGAGGGAAAAGGGGAAAGAAAAGCTGGTGCGGTGATTGTGCTGGCTGCTGAGGGCTCCAAGGAGCTGGAAAATGTCTGCCATGGTGTGGGACACGTATTCTTTTCTCTGGCCAGGAGATCTCCATCTGTACTCTTGGCGAAAGAGCAGCTCTCAGTCACAGAGATGTGATAGGTATATATGCATTCGAGACTATGAGACTGATCAGACACTGCAGTAATGGCAACCATGAAAGTGGCAAAATATTTGGAAACGAGAGTGGTGGATGTATTGGTGTCATGGAAGCTGAGAGGTTCAATTAGCCAGGAGTCACTTTTAATTCAAGCATGAGAAATGGGATGTGTTTGATCTCCACTGCAGAGTGCTGAAAAGTGCAAACACAACATCAGCTTATTTCAGGTCAGCACTCAAGATGGTATAAAGACAAGATGGATTTTAGCCTTTTTTTAACTGGATTTAATTACATGCATGAGCTTTAAATTGCCTAAGGCCTAATGGATGGTGACCTAAGGTCTGATTGAAAAAAGCAACAACAGCCTAAACCTTAAGCCTGTTTGTTAGATGTATGGCATGACTGGACCATGTGATGTTTCAGGTAGGGATGTAAGGAATAAAGCACCCAGTGCATTCAAAGGATTTGCCAAGATTTCCAGCTTCACTCAGAAGAATCTGAACACCGACCTTGCCTGCCCTCCATACCAGCATGGCTCAGGAGCTTGGCTGGGACAGATAGGAGACAGGGTTTCCAACCACACCTCCCTGAGAATTCTCTAGTGCCCTCAGATAGAGCATGCTGACACTTGGAGAAGAAGAGGAACACTTGAATTTTCAGTTTGGAAGATCCACGTGGCTAGGAAATTGCAAATAAACAAATTTAAGGAAAAGAGGCAATTGTCAAAGGCTCGTTATCTTCATTTAATTTTGTTTTAATTAGTGTTAGCATGTGAGATACTGTCAGTATCATCTATTTGTATTTCTGTCTGTGCTTGGCTTCAGAGAGTCCTGCTCTTGGGTCTGGATAAAGCACAAAGTCTCTCTTTCTGCTTCAGATAACACAATGTGGTTCCAAATAAAATCTTGGAGAGCTACCATTAAAAAAATAGAAATGATCATAAAAAACCTGCTCATGAAACTAAGACCTGCCGAGATATGGCTAAATGTAATTGCTTGTGGCAGATGTTTATAGGAAAGCTGAAAGTTTTTAAATTGCCTAATTATTGGATAAGCAGAAATGCTCAGAAAGGAGAAGGATACAACTTGAGTATGCCACTACTTTAAATGACCATGGTCATTTAAATAGTTCTGTCCATCGCAGGAAATCTGTGCCATGTTGATTCACAGCCTGATCCAGCATAGGTGAAAAATGTTGGTGTAACAAATCACCAGCTGGTATGTTTTGAATTTCCAGTGTCTGTGCGGTGCTTGGCATCCACACAGAGCAGCCACCCCAGGCTCTCCCACTTTGAAGATGATCAGCTCCAGACTCTCACTTTCATCTTGGTCACATATCCAATTGAAAGGATCTTGACATAACCGTGTCTGTTTCACATTTAAAAGAAAACTGCTTAAAAGCTGTTTAAATAATTTGTGTGTGCATCTAAGGATATGGCTTTGGCCATATCAATTAATTTTTGAAGCAACGTCATGAGGTGAGTATTATCCTAATTTATATAGGATTTCAATGAGGCTTGGAGAGTGAATGTTTTGCTTTGTGTCAGTTCTGTATCAGGTAAAGGATACCAGCCCTTACCAGCCTCCATGAATGACCTCAGTGGGCTGACTAATGTCCACCTGCTTTGTCTCTGAACCATACAGCTCAGAAATGTCATATTCACATCCTCAACACATTGCCCCTCCTTGCTTGCTACCCAGACACAGTGTGGTGAGGAAACCTGATGGGCTGCGCTGGCTCTGTGCTCAGTGGGGTGAGATTTGTTGCCTCCTGCGTGCAGCAGTGGACCCGAGTATGTTTACGGCATAGTCCTGGTGTTCCGCCAACACATGCCCATTTTCTGGGAAGGAGGAGACCAGGGAACATCCTTACATTAATGTCCAAGGTCTCAGCCTCTCTCACAGCTCCTGCATAATGTCTTTTTGTTGTTGCATGCTGGGCTGAGCTTCCAGCTAGTGACTTTTCCCTCCGCATCCCCCTGTCTTGGAAGCACCTCATCAAATTTCTCCCTTGGAAAGTTGGTAGTTCCTAACACTGAGGTGAGGAGTCTTTGGCTCTGGAGCCTGTCACTGCTGCCTGGCATCCCAGGCTGTGTGCAGCATTGCCCATGCCCTCGGTGTCTCACATGGCTCTGCCTTCAGTGCCTGAGCCAGCTCACCATGGGATTAGGCAATGACCAGCGCTGACACAAGGAATGGGGCAGGAGACCCTGACCAAGGAGAAGGGAGAAGTCACAGTGGCCTCAGCCTGGTCCTGTTGAAGATGTCATGAAACTGCCCCCTAAGACTGATCCTCCTTAAAGAGTAATCCAGTTTGGGAGTTCCACCAGGAACACCCACACAACAAATTTGGTTTTCTACTATGGCCTGTCTCTCTCAAGTGCTCCTTTTACAGACGGATCATCCATGGACCCCACGAACTCTCTGGCAGCCTCCTGCTTTTGAAAAAATCTTATCTTCAGTTTTACGCCTTTAGCAAGTTGCTTTTCATTTCCTTGTACTTTATTGTAGTTTCACATCCACTTTGTCAGACTTTGTGTTCTTTTCCATCTTCCTTAATTCCCTATTTTTTAAAGAATTTATTTTTATATCTCAGAAGTGTTACATGGTTTAATCATGTTGGCTTACTTTTTCTTTTCCTTTGGATATTTTTTATTTGATGCTTAGCCTGCTGTAGACTGTCTTTAAGCAATCTTATATCATCTACAAGTGCTTTACTGTTTTAGCTGCTGATTTCAATGAATTTCCTCACTTTTATGTGGTTCTCCTTTTTAAAGCTAAACAGTTAATTTGGTACATTCAGTCTATGTAGATCTGAGAACTTGAGTCACTTATTTATCTTTCCCTCCCTGACATGAACTGTTCTGACATTTATACTGTTTAAACCTGGTATAATAGTATTTTACTAATTAGTTCTTTCTAGAAAGTTTCCCAGATACGTTTGTTGCCAATATCCATATTTAAAGCCAGGCATTCTATTTCGTCTTCCTTTATTTTCAGATCGCTGCCATTTGTACAGAAATGGTTTTAAATGTGGTCATGAGCTAGCTACCTATTTTTGTGTGTCTTGTGTGGTGTGTGTGTGAGTGTGCCGTGCACTTTACTTAATTGGGGCTTCATTTATAGAGACTAGTCTTCTCTGTTTTCCACTTACCTCCACAGCCTTCTGTCCTATCCTTTTTCTTAACAAAGCGATTTGAGAGCTTCAACCAAACCATGTGTTCTTCCACATCTCTCCCTTACCCCCAATCTTTAATTTAAAACTCTCCTGCAACTCTTAACTCCATTAACTCCGAACTCCTTTCTCTCTTGTTTACATAGATCTCGTTTTTTCTACGTAGGCTCCACTTTTCTAAAGAGCTTTCCCCTTTTCCAATAAACCCAGCAATGTCTGTAACAATAGCCTTGCAAGCTTCAAACATTTATTCTGCATACATAAAACTATTTAATACCACTTATCGTTCATCTCTAGGGTTTGAAGCGCTCTCCCTTGCCTGCCCACTTGTGCTCTTCCCTTTGCCACAGATAATAACACAATCAGTCACACTGGAAAGTTACACCCAACCAATATTAGGAAATTCTCCCTGCTGCCTCGTAAATCCCTGGTGCCACCAGTAACAGTGGAGGAGAAGGAGGAGGCAGAGGAGGAGGAGGCGGAGGAGGAGGCATTCCAAGCATATGGACTCTCAGGCAAGTGAAATGAAGCCGGGTAGGTCACACACACTTCTTATCGCGGTCACATTCGCTCATGGTGAAATCTTGCCCATTCAACATTGGCTAGGAATGTCGCCATTTGCTGTTCCGGTGGGAATTTTGTGCTCTTCGGAGATTTCAGCCTCATGCTGCATTTGGACTCTGAGGCAATGGGGCAGCCCCCTCCCTCTGCCCCAGCCGCACTTTTCTTCCCATCCCTCGTCGGTGTGGGCACAGATACTCATCCGACCCATGAACAGCAAAGAACAAGGTATCACATCAGCCTTGCTCTGTTGTTCGACTACACTTCTTGCATGCTGAGTGTGAGATGGGGTCTTCAGCATACACAGACTTTGTATTTGGTGTTTTCTTGTCCCTTAGATAGTTTCCTACCGTAATGCACAGGGACCGATCAAAACTGGGGTGCACTGTCTCAGTGAACGAGATGAGCACAGGGTGAGGGACAGGGACGTGATATACGCACAAGGAGAACAAGCGTGACATCTCTCCTGTTACCCTCTCTAGGTGCTCCCCAAAGCTCTGCGCTGCATCTTGCTCCCATGACACACTCCCTCTGATCCACGACCACAACTCTGTGTGTCAGACGTCACTCTAGAGCAGCACAGCTCTTTCCCAGGAGATAAGTGAGGGGGTTTTTTGCCTACACAACAGCTCTCCTGAGCTTTCCCGTGCTGGGAGGGAGGGTGGGAGGGAGGAGATCCGGCTTCCTCCCTGTCCAAGTGCCAGCCCTGTGGGCCTGCCATGGCACTGCTGGGAACATCTAGGGGCATTATGCAATTTGCAGAGGCGGTTTTTCATGCAGCCTGGCAAAGCAGCGTCTGATAATGGTTCTCCCTTTGTTTGTAGCACACAATCGAGCTCATGATCTTCTCTCCAGTACAGGCAGCCCACAGTGTTATGTCCTGTACTGCTGTGATGACGAGAGAGGCTCTATGCACAGGACAGGGAGCCCTGCAGCGCTTTCATCGGTGAATCACCCACCCTGAGTGCTAGTTAGGCACAAATCATTAATGGTCTAAAAGGGCTGGAATAAGTTAGCTCGGCTCCAGTGGAAGTGCGGATTGTGTCTTTTTCAGGAGGCATGGGAAGCCCTTCTTAAGACTGTTTTTAAACTTCTCGACTTTGGCTTCTGAGTAATGCCACTGATTTCATTTTCCAAAGGTCACAGGGGAATTCTCTTCTGCCGTCCAAAGGGCATGACAAATGTTCCTCTAACAAAGTAACGAATTGTTCAACACAGTGCACTTAGCAATTACCTTGCCATGAAGGTATTTACAACAGGTACAGTAAGATAAACCAGTTTGTTTCCTATTATTTTTCTAAGGGGGGGAAGGGGGGAAGGGAAAGGCTGTAGCAATTTTGTGGTGAGTTTTAGGGATAAATGTAATTTGATGTCTTCACTGAACACTTTCATGGGTCTTAAAAGATATTTTAATAGACTTAGAAGTCTATTTATAGACTATTCTCTTTATAGACTATCCCTTTTAGAGATCAGAAAACATATTCACTTCTGTGTTCTGTGTACCTATTTAAATTGCATCCAAATGTAAAGTTGTCCCTCACATATTAATTCAGAACCTTTTCTGAATGTTTTTTCCCATGTAGTCTTTATTTACAGGATCCTGTGCTATTTTATTTTCCCCAGTATCATTCTGCCTCCTGCATGATGCTCTTTCACATTTTGCACCTAAATTAGCTTCTAACATGGTGGGCAAAGGAGTCAGCCATGCAAGAAATTAAAAGCAAAGACTCTACGGCATGTTACTGAATGCAAATCTGTTACCAACACAAATCTAGATCCATTTGGCAGGAGGAAAAACAACCCTGCACCAGCAGCAGAGTGCTTGCTGTGGGTCAGAAACACAGTGTCACTGCAAATCCAGTTCAACAAGTGTGTGCCTGCCTCCCTGACCTCTTCCACTTGGCAGTCTTTTCTTTGCATTTTTCTCTGAGAGGCTGACGTGGGAGTGAACAATGAAAACCAAACTGCCCCTCCAGCCCTTAAGCTGGTCCAAGTCTAGTACATCCTAGTGCAAGTGAGTTGGCAGGGTGAGTTAGAGAGATTTCGTCACTCTGGCATGTGGGTAAAGAGAGGCCAAAGCAATCAGCCCAGTGTTTTTCACCAGTATGAAATAAAAACAAGGAGAACGGAGAAACAGCTAAATTTCATCTAAAGGCTGTCTGTGGCTATGTAATGGACAGGTGATCCTATCTACTTTTGCTGCAGAAGAGGAGGCAGTGTGAGAGCTCTCTGGAGTGAGTATCCCAGGAGAGCACCTGTTTTCTTGGGGCTGGGGGCTCAGATGTAGCCCCAAGCCAGAGAAAGCAAGCACATCCATGCAAGATTTCCAGCTTCTATTTGAAAGTCTGGGTGACTTTTAGCGCTCCTGCTACGCCTGTGCAAGCAAAGCTTCCCACTCAGAACTTTCTTTGGTTCATACACCACTACAGGGAAGATGTAGGTAAAGCATCAAGAAATGGGTGCAAAGGAGAAAGGGTCTCTGATTCTGCCACCAAGTTCTTGTGCAATCTTGTGCAAATAATTTCTCACATCTGTGCATCCATTTCCAATCTGTGATATGGAAATAGCAGTACTTCATCTCACCCATGCATTGTTGTGCTAAATTACAAAATCTTCCAAGGAAAAAATGCCTATTCCCAGGTTAATATACAGAGTCTAGCCCTACAGGGCACTTTTTCTCCTACCTGTTTCCTCATGTCATGTCTGGGGTTTGCAATGACTGACACGTGGGGTAAACCGTGACATCTTTGTGTTACGTGCATTTGTGTCCAGCCTCGAAATGTTATTTCATTCCCTGAGGTGTGTGCTGTTATCAGGCAAATTAAATGTCCCAGTCCCCTGGTAATTATTCATTAGGTAAGATTTAAAGTCTGTGTGCGTGCAGGGCTGGCAGCTACAAGTGGATCCCACGAGAGGTCTGTGAGCCAAGCTTATGTCAGCATTAGGGTAGGGATGGATGAGTAACTGGAGTAAAAATAACAAAATGGTAAAATCAGTAGCAGTTTGCCCAAAACTTAAGCCAAAATCTTTTCTTTTCATCCCAAGGCCAAACTCACCATTCAGATCAGAAGGCTGTGAGACTTGGGGTGGATTAGCGTTCACATGTAGAACAACTCACAGATCTGCACTGAGGCAAAGCAACGTTTGGGACCCAAATCCAGCTGCCACCTGTGACTGTTCATTCTACCTGTACTTCCCTGAGGTCTGAAAAATGTTTTTAGCTTCTTGTAGTTCTTACCCACTTGTTCCCTGTTTGGTTCCAGGATTACTGTTTTCCTGTTCAGAAGACTGCCTCTGCAGTATTTCCTGGCTGAGTAAGGGTGCAGCCTTGGTCACACCAGTTTTGACCGGAGAGCATCTGGAAGTCCAGGTGATTGTAGGCACAAGCTAATGAACAGCCCACAAACATATGGTGGGCCTTGTACCAAAGAAATCAACTGAGTGGAAAGATATTATTTGGCTGACAGTTAAGTGTTCCTCTGGCAGTCCAGGCCTAAGACTGGACTGGCTGATGTCCAGCTGTCCTAAACTGTCCTAAACTTGAGACTGGTGGGATAGGCGGGACTTCAAGGTTTATTTAAAATGAGCCCGATACAGTACAGGTGCAGAAAAGAGCTGCTTGGGAGTTGTGGGGAGCAAACCTTTTATTGCAGGCTCCAGCAGCAGGGACATCATGAAGGGGAAGAGCACTGGTGACGTTACAGCTCTTGGGGCTCTGAAAAGTCTGCCTGTTTGGCTTTTCTTGGTTTCCACCATCTTCTGTCTCTGTTGTTCACCCACATAATTACATAAGATATCACCAGCTAAAACTGCATCTGCCTTCTTAATAGAGGGCTCATTATCTAGGGAGGGAAACAGAAAGGCCAAAAGCTTTTATGTGCCAACAGCACTGCTGAGATGTTCATGTGCATTACGGGAGAAGGAAAGGGTGTAACTCGTCTGTCCTAATTTGTAGCCAGATGGACTGAAAGAGTCAAGGTGTAATGAAGGTCAGCGTGGCTGGGAATGGGGTGGAGGCAGTGCAAGGTTACTCGACATAAAAGCAATTAATTCTCCAACAAAGTCCCTCTCTCATGCAGCAGAGCAGAGTGAGGCAGTTCTCTATTTAAAAGTACTCCCACAGCTTTGATCTTTTCCTCTTTTCTGGAAATGTAAGCTTGCAAAGAGGGTCTGGCCTCATCTGGGATGATGTATTGGGCCACGTGGTGCTGGCCTTGCAAAGTGGCATAGGCAAGCCTGCTGTTCTCCATGCTGTGTCATTCTGGAAAAGTTTCCTAATATTCTGGTTACTGCAGTAGTGGCAACACACTTCTGCAATGCCCAGGTACCCTGCCTGCTCGGAAATGCTGTGACATCACTCCTTCTCATAACAGTGTTTTTTTGTCCAGTTTCAGCCACAGATGGGATATTTAGCTGTGAGTGAAAATGAAAAAACAAATGAGAGAGAACAAGGTCTCCCACCAAAACTCCATCTCCAAGGACCTTAAAATGTGGAAGTATGTAACCATATTAGCTTGAAAGCAACCTTTATCCCTGCATACTCTTCAGTGTCAGATTTATTCCATTCCAATCAGTATATTGTGGCAACCAGCTGTAGACAGTTTTTTCTTTTATTGATGTTTAAAACAACCACTTGTTTTGAACTCGAGACAGAGCTGTATTGGCGCCGGGTATCAGGCCCAATTTCAGTAGAGCTTGTGGCAGATATGTACACTTCTAACCATATGGTTGTGGGTTTCGTGCTGCTGCCTATGCTGGCAGGAGACCAAAATGTTGGTGTGGGCTCCCCCAGCCATAAAAATCCATTAAGTTTTGCAGCTGTAGTTTCATTTCATTTCACTGTCTGACTAACCTTCTTCTTACTTGATTTTCATTTATTTCCTCTATACGTTTCCCGTACAGAACGTCTAAGATTCCAAGTTGCATTTTGAGAAAGTTTTAAAATTAACTTCTCCATTTCTGTGACATGACTCTGGGTTTTGGTAATAAAAAACGTGCCAGGGGCAGGGGGAGAGGGAAAGAGAAGACTTCTCAGTGGGGAGTGAGTGCTGATGACTTTAACAAAGTCACAGTGTAATAAGCTGTTCTGCTGACTTCTACCTTCTTTAATTACCTTCTGAATCCCAAGAAGCTGAACCATGCCTCACCAGCTCATTATGGTCCCTGGGTTTGCACTCCCCAACAAATAGGTGCTTTCCCTGCAGTCTTTGGAGGCTCTTTGTTGCTGTTCTGGTACATCAGATGTGTTTGTTTTGCACACTGATGTTTGTGTTTTCCGCACTGCTTGTGTTTTCCAGTTCCTTGGAGCAGTGAGGATGCTGCTGAATTGTCAGAATTGCGGTAGGATGCTGACTTGAGGTTACTGTCAATGGCCTCATTATGTTAACAGGGGATATTTTAAGAAATACAAAAGACGTGGCATTTACTTTCTTGGGAGAGGGAGGGGAGAGAGAGAGAATGTGTGTGGGTGAATGGACTTACACTGCAGGTCCCCCCCACTGTTCAGTTAGAAACGACTGACTGGCCCTCACCACATTGTTTGCTAGCCAGAGCAACGATGGCTTCTGGTTTGTATTCCTGGGTTGCTCGCAGTGTGCTTGGCTCAGCCATTCATGCGAGGCAATGCCACCCTTCCTCCTGATGAGCTTATCTCTGTCCTGGGGCATCTGGGTACCTGAAATGGGCACAGCCTTAACAGACATAACAATGGGATATCCAGCATCACAGCATCATCATGCAGGGCTGCTGTGGTCTTGTTCCCTCCTTCGAGCCAGCACTAGCGTTGGTGTAGCTGGAAAGCAAGTCAGATTGGGAAACTGAGCTGGGAGGGAAGTAATGCTATGAGAAAAAAGCAATTAATTCCCTATAGACTTGTCTTCTGGAGGAACACAGCTAGCTGTGGCCAGGGCTAAGGAGAAGATGGCACCCTAGTCTTCTCAGCTCAGATGGGCTCTCCCCCTCCAGACACTCCTGAGGGAGAATATCAAAGAGGAGGATATTGCCTGTAAATCTTCTGTATGAAATGAAATGGAGATCTGTGCACAGCCCACACCTCTGAATCATAGGGAGCAAGTTCATTCCCTTCCTCCCTGTTGTCAGGCCTTGGGAGGTAGTTGGCATATCCCCTGTCAAAGGAAATGTGCTTTCCTCAAGCTTGTCTGCTCAGTGGTGTTGTGTAAACACCGATCAATAAGGCGACACAAATCCTGTCCTATTACCAGTATTCAGCAGCAAATGAGCCACCCTTAAGCTTAGCATATTATCATTTCATGCATTTACAATTAAAGACTTAGATAAGATTAATTACTTTCAGAGTGACTATTTACAATTGTCTCCTTATAATGGAGTTTGTAACCAGTTCAGTGCAGCTTTGTCACTAGGAGAAATCTCAGACAATTTAGATAGAAAAGGTTTATTTAATAGGCCTTGTGCTTCTTCTGTTTCCCTTAAGAGAAAAGTAACTCCCTAACAAAGAGCACATCCAACACTCATAGTGAACTTTGTAGAGAACTGTCTACAACTGGGGTTTTTACTTTATTTTTGTTGCTCCAAGTATAAATACAGTACAAGAAAGACATGGACCTGTTGGAGCAAGTCCAGAGGAGGCCACAAAGATGATCAGAGGGCTGAAGCACCTCTTCTATGGAGACAGGCTGAGAGAGTTGGGGTTGTTCAACCTGGAGAAGAGAAGGCTCCAGGGAGACCTTATAGCAGCCTCCCAGTACCTAAAGGGGCCTACAAGAAAGCTGGAGAGGGGCTGTTACAAGGGCATGTAGTGATAGGATGAGGGGTAATGGCCTTAAGCTGAAGGAGGGTAGATTTAGATCAGATATTAGGAAGAAATTCTCTATGAGGGTGGTGAGGCACTGTAACAGGTTGCCCAGAGAAGTTGTAGATGGTCCCTCCCTGGAAGTGTTCAGGGCCAAGTTGGATGGGGCTTTGGGCAACCTGGGGGCTAGTGGAGGGTGTCCCTGCCAATGGCAGGGCGGTTGGAACTTCCAACCCAAGGTCCCTTCCAACCCAAACCATTCTATGATTCTATCATAAATATTTTAGGCACCCATTCTTCTGAAGCCCCTGAGTAGATGAAATGTAGCAATATTACAGCAGAAAAGAACTGTACATGCTGGATGGAGTGACTAGATTCTATCACCTATCTCTGACAGCTTTTTTCCATATGAAATGCTGAGAGAAGGGGGAGGAAAGGAAACTCTAAATTCTACGACAACACATCAGCTGCATATTTATTTATTTGTTACTCTGCCTTATGCCTAGCTGAAAGAGACCAATTGGGTCCAACAAAAGTGCCAGCCCCTCAACTGATAGAGGGACTGCAAAGCGAAACCCAGCATGCTGCAAGGAACAAGATACAAACAGAGTTGGGAGGGATTTCCCCAGAGGAGATGCCACTGCCCGAGCAAGAGCCCAGTGGCTCCTGCTGAGGCAGAGAGCTGATGTTAGTATGACAAGAAGTGACAAGCTCTCTGGTCTGCTATTGCCTGTATACCTCAAACACAGCTTGGCTAGAATGGCTACATGAATTTTATGGTTGTGCCTGGCCTTACAATATATGGACCAGGAAGCATTATCTTTAGACGTATGTGCTAATTTATCCCACAATGGACAATTATTCCTGTTTTTCTTTCCCAAGGCAGCATGCAGGGAAGTTGGTTAGTACTCACTGTTACACTGCTCACTGTGCTTGGGGGTTAAAGCACAAGCAATAAAAAGCCCTTAGATACACCCTCCAAAAACAACAACAAAAAGACAAGATTTCAGGGTGGTTGTCTTTGATGGGTGGCCTGTTTCTGAATTTTGAGACTTCCTACTGCCTTTGTTTTCAGTCCTGTGAAACAGAAACCTGTGCTTTTACTTTTGGTATTATCTCTTGAGGGTCTTAGCTATTGCTCTGACTCCCAAGAAGTTGAGCTTCCTGGAAAAGACCTTATATCATAAGATCTGTGGTAGAAGCCTTGATTAAGCTACTCAATTGTAATGCAAAAAACCACAGGAGTTAGGTGGGAAATGTGCAACTCCCCCCGCAATCCTTTCCCATTTTCTAACGAGCTCTCATTTGCTCCCTAGTTACAAGCTCACGAAGCAGCTGTCTTCTCATTTCTGAAATATCAGCAAACCCTCCTCCACAAAACTGAAAATGTTTTGAATAATAAAATGAAGGGTGAGATTTTTCAAGCTTGGCTGGAGGAGCAGGACGACTCATCTCCACTATGATGAAAAGTGACTGGATCTCTACATTGCCTGGGCAGCCCTGCTTGGGACATCATAGCTGGGACTTTTCAGTCTGTCACATGCCAAGAAGTGACAGCAGCAGAGGACCTCTGCTATGAATGCTGGCCATGCACAGATAAAGAAGGATCTGTTTCAAAAACAAAGAGGTCCTGAGCTGGTCTTCTGTGGGTGTCTGACTGCAGCATGTTCAAATGTAAGTCAGTCACCTCAGATAACAGCTCTACCGGAGAGACAGCTGTAGGACTGATCCATAATAGGACTTCGCAGTGCATTGGCAGCATTGTTTTACTGCAGGTTTTATTACACACGGAGTACTCACATCACCATCACATCGACTTGCCGTAGCATGAGGTGTTTATCTCCTGGGTGAGGATTAGCACAGTGCTGTACCACAAAGTCCAGTATAGCTGAGTAAGTGGTTTAGTGTAATCCTCCTGAGAAGGATTGCTGTCCTGAAGGGATTCCTGGGAAAGCTCTATGCTTGTACCAGGCTTTTAGATGACTTTCAATCAGGTTTTTGAAGAGGCTTTTTGGAATTTGTGCAGCTTTTCTGTGATGCAGTCTGTCCCCAGGATATCTGGGCAGTGGTTGGGTCAGCAAAGAGCATCGCAGATCTTAAAGACAATTGGTATTGCTGTATGAAGAAGACCTCACTGAGTCATCAGATGATCAAAGTACGACTCTGACAAGTGGGCACCCCAGTACAGAATTCAAACAGAGTCCTGCCTGCACAGTTGTGTTTGCTGCTCATGTCTGGTATATATAGATGTTGATCCTCAACATACTCTTGTTTTGCATTAAGGCACTTTCAGAACAGCAAAGCATGTTCAGCACCGCTCCAGGCATGCTCTGCAGTAGCAGGGTAAGAGTGCTACTGCTGCGCTGTCCAGGCACTTGGAAATCTGTTTCCTAGTGTTTAAAATAAAGAGCAAGCAGGAGCTCCTCAAAGTCACAGCAATTTGCATCCTATATCCTCTCTTATTTTGTTATTAGCCACTTGGTGAAATTTTCTGGTCTGGGTTATGTAGGAAATTTGGTCCCAGTTCACACATCTCAAGTGCAGAAGAGACCTTTGAATTAAAGGTACTAACCAAAGTTTTCCAACAGGAAGAGAAAGCAAGCAGTACCACTCTGTCTTAGAGTGGCATTTCTAGACTGAGAAGGTCATTCACAATGACAAAACGGAAGATCCTACACAATAACAAAACTGAAATTATGGTAGCTGCAACAGGAGCCTTGACGATGAGGGAGGTTTTAAGCAGTCCAGATATAAAGCATATCCTTGGGGCCCTGGCAAGGATGCAAACTTCTCTCCCACACAACCTCAGTCACTCTTGAAAAGCCAAGTTCTGAAATTTTAAAAGGCAAAAATATTACAGCAACTACAACAACAAACATGAAAATCAGATGTTAAATGATTACTAATGATCTTATCAATGTGTTGTATAATTGGGAAGGAGAGGAAGGGAGAAAGAAGCACTCAACATTCTTAAGGTTTATTTGTTAATTATTCAATGATTATCAATGGGACTAAAGCAAACAAACACCAGGGTTTTGCACAGAGGTTTCAACTTTATAATGGAGGAGGCTTTGTGGTGTTTGGGGGAGGAGGGCAAATGGACTCCTGCAGTACAAAAGAAGCCAAAGTAAGAATCAAGGACCAAGATCTGTGGAAAGATAGGGCTTTTGCCTCAACAGCTAGTTTTAGCTTTTTTTTTTTTTCCAGAACCCAAATACCAGGAGGCACCTACAGCAGACTGAAGTGTGTACTGGTGGGCATCCCAACGTGGTACCCATGGGGCTATCTGCGCTCCGGTGCAGGTATGTGTCGTGTGCTCTGCTGGGGCAAGCAGATATGTGACAACCATGTGAACGTGTTGCAGAGGCTGCGTATCTTTAGCAGCTCTCTGGTTCAGAAATAACCCAGAGAGATGATCAGACAATTGGGAAACATAATTGCTCTGGCAGCCCAGCTGGGTCACAGAATATTTGTGGGCAACAGAGCTGCAGCGGGGAAATCAGGGCAGTTGGTGCATCCCCTGTGCAAAATGGCCAGGGCACAAATCCCAGCTGTGTGTGTGCTGTACTTCTTTCGCTATGGGAGCAAGCTGTGAAAAGCACGGGGCCTGGTCAGTTATTTAACTCTCAGTCATGAACTTTATCCTTGACCTTGCTGAAAAAACTCTGTATTTTACTGTTGCTTTGGGAACCGTGAAAAATGTAGGTCCCCTTTTCTCACAGCATTGCAAGGCTCCCTGTGGATCATCTTGTCATATTATTTAACCCCGCTCCCAGGTCTTAAGAATTTTCAGACCTTTTCCCCATGGACTCTGCTCTTTGGTGGTCCTAGAAGTGAAAAAGGGGTTGTTTTTTCATGAAAATTTGAAGGTGGGCAAAGGTCCCTAGAGTCAAATAGCAAAGGAATCACTGACTTACTGGGAAAGCCACATGCAGCACCTAAATGCACATATTTAGGCAGTAATTTAAGTAGTTTTTTAGGAATCAGGTTGCTTTGCTATATTGTCTGTGCTTTTCTAGGTCTGGTTTTCTTCTGTTGTTAAGAACAGAACACATCTTATTTGCTGCAAAAAACAAAAGCTCATTGGGATCATTACGGCTGGTGTTGTGCCCAGGCTGCCGTTTGCCACCGGTTCCTTTGGAGATGAAGCTGATTTGAGAGCGTCCCCCCGTCCCGAGCCCTGCTCCTGTCCTGCCCACCTGCTGCTGCATGCTGTCCCACCCTGCCCAGGGTAGCCGTGGGTGGCCTGTGCTGTGACCCCAATCATGGAAATCACTGGAGGGGTTTTTTAGCAGGTTACAAAGAGTGGTTTAACCTGGGTTCACAGAGCACCCCAGTGAAAGAAATAACCTAGCAAGTCAAACCAGATCATTTTCTGATGGATTAATGAGCTGAAGCAGGTCTTATGAGCCCCAAAGCCAACAGAAAGCAGGCAATGGGAACTTCTGGGAGCAGGGATGGAGACAGGGATGAGCAGGGATGGGAGGAGGAAAAGTATTTCCTGCTTTCAGTCACAGCAGCTCCACCATGACGTGTCTTTTCACCCTCTGTTGTGCCGTTGGGGTCGAAAATAGCCCTGCTAAAAAAATATAGGCTGTGGTTTGGGTTCGGATGGGATTTTTTGTGTGCAAACTTGGATCAGCTCCAGAGCACAGCCCCACAACTGCTTGTGCTGGTCCCAGCAAAGGAAGTGATCTGGGGATGTGGGAAGCAAAGGGGGAGGGAGGGAGCTGTCGAGGGGGTGTTGAGCCACTGGGAGAGGAAGGGGGATTCCTTAAACCTCCTCTCAGTCAATCATGACATCAGCTGTGTCATACAGCCCAACTCTCGTTTTCTTTTCCTGCCACAGAAGTGTGCAGCCTGCTTCACCCCACTCTCACCGGAGCCATACATGGTTTCTCTCCGAAGTCTGACGCAGTCAGCATGTTCTCCCAGACCAGTCATGCTGCTCCGTCCCCACTGCGGGATGCTGCCATCAGGAGCCCGCTGCACACGCCTGTCTGACGGATCTCCTCTGCTGTTGCCGTGACAAAGACAACGTAGGCGCTGATGTGAGCGGGGCTGCAAAACCCAGCGTGTGACTTCCTCTGGAAAGTGGAGGCAATCACCTCCTCCTCCACCTCCAGTGACAAGTGTGGTGACCTGAGCCAGGCCCCCTCCTGCTTGCATGAACGGGGAATGACCTTTGGGACTGGTGGAAGGGTCTCCTTCAGCCGATTAAGCAGAGACTTTCTGGAGGTTGTGCTTTAGTCAGTCTCAAGCTGTAAGGCTTGAGAGGTAACACTGGGTGATGCATTAAAACTTACACCTTTTAGGAGGTCAGACTAAGTGATGTGGTAGTCCACTGGCCTTCAACTGTAATGTGGGAGCAAGTGCAGTTTTCGTTTCACTGCTAGTTCCCATAATGAACTGTCCCCAAAATGTTTCTGTCACTGCCCTCATTGCAGTCCAGGCCTTGATGCAACTATGAGGAGATTTGTCCCTACTTGTACTGGGGCTTATTTTGCTATTAAAAGTAATTTTATTTCCTAATTTGTGATTCTTGTTACTGCTGCCAGTCCCTGGTCTTCTGTACATCAATGCAATACCTGAGCCATGGCTAATCTGAACATGTTTAGCTTTGCCTCGTGCTCATGAGACAGTGGAGTCCTGTTCACCCCATTTGATAGCTTAGGGGATAGAGGCACAGACAGACCCTTTCAGAAATAATTTGGCCATTAACTAGAGGCCTGGGTCTAGATCCCTGCTTGACCACAGACATGCTTTGTCACCTTGTTTACATGTGTGTGTTTGGTTTTTAATCTGGGCTTAAGTGCCTACATATAGTTTAAGGTACCAGACTCTCACTGAGTTAATCTAAGGACCTAGGATCCCAGGCAGTTTTTAGTGGTATATGGGCACCTTGGACAAAGCTTCGGATACTTTTTTGTGTTCTTAGGGGAAAAAATTGAGGTCAGAAGCCAAACTTTCTCAGGAAATTTGTGGTCCAAATAGGAGAGAGGGCCCAGGTTGCCTGAACTCTAACCATTTAGCCTTTCTTCCCCTACCCTCAAACCTTTCTGAGAGAGCCTGCTTGTAAGGGTGCCTGTTTAGATACAATGCAGACTTTTATTTTTCTCTCCTCGCAAGAGTAAACTTCTAGGAGGTCCCTATATGTTTGGCAGGAAAGTCATGTTATTTAATATACCCACTTTGTGTACGTAGACAAAACGTTGGGACCAGGACTGGACGTGTGGGTATGGGAAGAGAAACCCCATCTGTTCAGGAGCTTGATTTTGGTTATGATTTCTCCCCACCAGCTGGTCCGGGTAATTACATAACGTATCAAGCCAAGTAATCCCACTTTGTGTAATATGTGAATTCATTTACAACCATCTCTTAAGGCAAACAAGATACACACAGCGTGTCCTCCTTTAACCGTACTTTTAAGAGTGCAGTCAGCAAGCTATTAATTAGCTCATTAGCTAACAGCCTCAGAGGACCGTGTGCCTGTTTTCCTTCTCTCCAGACCATGCATCCCACTCCTGGGAACCACTGAGCTCTCGTGTCAGCATGAGACGAGAAAGTAAGGTGAAAAAGAGTGAGGTCAACCAAGCTCTGCTTCCCCACAAACAGATATCTGAAGTTAGGAAGACAAGGCCCTGGGGACAGGAGGATTCCACGAGAGGGGCAACAGGTGGAGGAAACATGAAACACATCCCAGCAAATCCATTATGGACAAGTATTAGCACTTCATCTGCAGCACGTGACATCATATTACTGTTCCAGCTGCTGAGGCTTTGAACCGTCTTGTGAAATTTGTTCGAAACCCTGGAGGAGGATTTAGCTCCTAATGCTCTCCAACCTGTTTCAGCAGGGGTTTGCAGGCAGTTAGCAATTATTGGCAGGACAAAGCTGATGACGGAATGCCTGTGCTGGTGTGAAGGAGACAGGCTGAGGTTGTGATTTAGGCCTCTTTTTAGGACCTATTAGCAAGGGAGAGCCTGTTAGCCTTTTTCCCTGTAAAATACAAAGCAAAGATTGACTTGTTTGGCTCTTGGTGCCTTATCCCGGGCACCTGCTTGCATAGCTGTGACATCCAGAGGTGCCTTTGGGATTTCACGTACTGCAGAGACATGTCATGTTGTGTGGCATCCTTGAAAATCCCCATGCTGAGCAGAACAATGCAAAGCTACGGGGCAGGTGCTGTTGAAAATGAAGAGGCCGACGGGAAGGGAAGGAAGGGAAATACTTTTGGATGCCATTCAAGATAAGATGGCTGGAGAGAGATGCCATGGGACGATTTCAGAAGAGGAAGAGCCAGGCTGGTGAGAGACCAGTAATGCTGTGTAAGGAAGCCTGAGCCATTTGTGAGCATGGGGAAGGAAGTGTAAGGGGTGTAAGTCTTGAACCAAATGTTTTTTCCTCGTGGAAGAGAGTTTCCCTTCCTTAGCAGTACAACACCCTCCTTTCCACCCAGTCCCCAGACTTTTGGTAGTGCCTGTGTAACCCAGCGATCTGTGCAGGCAGAATTGTAGATGGTCTCGTCCGATACATGCAAAGCAAGAGTGAGGCACGTCCTAAAGAAAAAGAGCTGGCTGGCCACGCTAGGGTTTGACATGCTTTATAGTAGGGATAAAGAGAAATCAGATTCCATTCCACTGACATCTGCTTTTTTTTTAAACAGCAACAAATTTAACGGCAATCTATTTTAAATTTGCTTGTTATGGAAAAATTAAAAGAAAAAAACATTTGGGAGAATTAAATATTTTGTTTTAATAACTGGAAACGTGAAGAGATCACTCACATTAAAAATATATCAATGGATGACAAAAGTTTTAAAGTTAAGAGAAAATTAATCTGAGAATGTTGAAACTTAACACTTAAACTTCACTAATACTGACACAGCCTTTCTTTTAGGAATTTTTCTTTTTCCACAGAAATAATTTGGCAAGTTTCAAAGTAAGTATTCTCCCTTATTTAAGAAAGCCAAGAAGGGGTGAGAGGGGTGCAGAGACCTTGAATCAGCAACAGTTCTTCATTCCGGTTTCACTGCTGGCCCCTGCATCCCTATCTGTGAGCATGAGGAACAAGTCAGATCCTTCGTGCTAGCGCAAGCAGAAGCTCCATTCTTCTGGGTCTAGATGATTCAGCTGCTGATGTATGCCCCAGCCATGCCGAGCAGGAGAGAGAGCAGTTAGGTCAGTCTCTGGTGAGCTGAGATTGAGCATACTCTGCCACCTCATAGCAATATTGGGAAAAAAAACCCATATAATTTAAGAAAATGTCAACCATCTAAATAACAGCTGCTCTGAGCTACTTTAATTTGTGTTGTAGCTGGGTGTTTATTTAACACAGGACTTAATGCTACAGCATTCACTGCGCATGGGTATTGCCACAGCAACAGCAGTAGCACGTGCCACGTTTTCTGCCTTTTGAAAGGCAAAGCCGTGTCTCAGAAGCTCAGACATACTCTGGCTGATGGCAACTGCACCCTTTGGCACCATAGTGTAAAAATAACACTTGCACACACAGAGCGGGCTCAGCAACAAGACATGCTTTCCCTTGTTTCTGCAGTTTCCTGAGAGCACAGCCAGGTGTTTTTAGCCTGTGTTAGGGGTGTCCCGAGGAACGGAGCCGTGGAAGGGGCAGCAGAGGTGGGGCTGATCACAGGAGGTGGAGGGAGGAATGACTAAGCAGCTATCAATTGTGGGAGAAGGCTCCAGTGTCAATTTATTATTGCACATTTGATTGTCTGCTGCAGATTTCTGTGTCATCGTTCTGGTGCCGAGTGATTGTATCTTCAGTCGCTGAAAAAAGATGGCAAGAGGTTATGCTGATTTGAATCCTGACTCAATGTTTTTAAGGCCTGATCAAAGTCAGAAGAAACAAAAGATGGTTACCTGCGTCTGAATCACGTATTGCAGTGGTTACAACAGGCAGGGCTCTTCTCTTGTGGGGGATGCTTGGGGTCATCTTTGATTTCGGACATTAGTGACTTGATGTAACTGTTTCAATCATAATGATACAAAATTGGTAGATCTTTTCAGAGGTTGACCTTCATGAGCATCACTATCCGAAACCTCATTTGCAGTCATCATAGACAAACATGCTCAGTATTCAGTGGTGTACGTGGTAACACAGAATTTGCTGTGCACAGCCTTAGCAAAAACTGGTTTGAGAAGCATTGATCTATAGCATATTCCCTCCTGCTTTGTGCACCTGGTGCAAGACATTACTGGCCATGGTCCTCCCTTCACTTCTTTTGGAGGGTCTCTTCCACAGTTTACCAGATTTGAGAGCACAAAAGGACAAAGAAGCGTTTCTGCTGGTCTGTCTGCTCACCTTCTATGTTTAAGTTCAGTTGTCTTGTAAGGGGCTGGTCAGGGCCGTCCTGGCTTTTAACACAACTGAAGGAGTCCTGGGGAGCTCTCCCCCCACCCCCCAACATGACCTTTACTTCTCATAACCCTGCTCAAGCGAGAACCACCAGTGGCGGTGGCAATGCATGCACCTGGTCGGGATGGCTGCATCCCTCTCAAAGTGGATCAGGAGACAGGTAACACCACAATAGCCAAGGGCTCATCTGAGCAACGCGCCCACCTAACCACAGTGCTGGTCAATGTCTGACTCAAGCCAAATTTGGAAGAAACCAACATCTGTGGTCAGTATGCAAATATGACTATTAGTCAATCATCTTACCCCCATAAACAGTGAGCAGCGCAGGAGCCCTTTGAGCTGTCCTGCACAGCAGCAGACTGCAGGCCAGGATGTCCCCGTGAGTAAGGACACCTTTCAAGGTTACTCCTCCAGGTTGAGAGAATTCTTAGCACATCAGATACTTAAGTGAATTGGGAATAAGCACGGTGAAACTCTGAAAATCTTAGCCAAGTGATATAAAGGATGATTGTGCACATATAACCCTTTAGACATGAACTGTTGGCCAAGTCTGGGACTAGGACTGGATCCAGCCACATCTAGGCTCTTCTCTGAGGAGGAGTTCAGAAATCAAAAGGGTCCTCTCTGAACCGCAGGACTCAGCAGGAGGGTATTCCCTGGCAGTTTTGTCTGACCCTGTCCTTTATGCAGTAAATTATCAAGTGTACCTTGCCACTGAATTTTGTTAAACCATTGCTGCATTTACCATTGAACTTTGTTATTAATGAAATACGTTGCTGCTTCTCTCTTGCAAGTGAAGTGCATCTCTATCACTCCATTTGTGAATTGGCGCAGTTGGCAGGAAGGCAAGTAGTATCACTGATCATTTATGGAGTCATGGAGTCAATGCAGTCCCAAATTCTCAGAAGAATGGGCCTGTGAGAGTTGGCACAACTGGGAGGTTGTTGAAGAACACTTAAAAGCAATCAGGGCCCGGTGCCAAGGATGGAAAAGGGAAAGGAGTTATCTGCATGATGCGAGGTACCTGTTTAGAAGCTGCATATCACGAAAGGGAGAAGAGAAATAGAAAGGAGCAGGACCTAGAGAATGAAATAGAAGGTAGGAAGGCAACTGAGTATTACTGTCTTTAACAAATGAACAGCTGCAAAAACATTTTCAGGAAGAAAAGGAAAAAAGACAAAAGTTGGGAGAAAAGGTGACAGTGATGCTTATACAGGCTCCTCACCCCCTAATATCATACAGATTAGGAAACTAATAGTATCCCCTGAAGACTGGGATGGAGATATCCGGGGTGATACCCATGATAGTGAGCCAGAAGTAAATGATCCTTTTTTCTCCAGAAATGCTCCTGAACATGAAGCCAGAGCCATTGTTAAAACAGAAACGTGGGACCTCGGGGTGGCCACCTGAATGAACCATCCCCTGGGATCCATTGCAATTGACAAATTTGCAAGAAAAATATAGCAGAAACCCAAGTGAAACCAAGACTGAATACTTGTGGCGAGTGTGCCTAAGTGGCAGCAACCGAATAATGTTGAGAGGGAATGAAGCCAACAGCTATTGAGGTCCAGGAGTTTTCTTAAATTTAGGACCCAACCTGGCAAATACCCCCCATTCTATCACCAGCCAGGTAGCTTATTGGGCTGGAGGAACAGACACCATAGAGTGAGGTGAACCCTCCATAATCACCATTAAATCTCTAAGCGAGCTCTACAGCCGTCACAAAAGCCGCTTGTATACCAGCGAGGACCCGGGATGTCCCACTACCTGGTACAGCAAATTTCACAATGTTAAAACCACTGATTAGAGGAGCCCCAGCAATTCTTAAACCCCATCTAGTTGCAGAACGAGATGAGATCAAGCCAGACACAGAACACAATGAGGGACTAGGTGATAATGCTCAAAACGCCCACGAGCATCTCCCTGCGTGGGCAGACATGGGGCACAGTTACCTGCAGCCATGAAACGGGCTGGGACCATGCACCAGCTGAAAAACAAAACCTGAAGCCCTGGGGAGCAGATCACAAAGTAAGACCTGTAAAACAGGGAACAGAAACTAAATCAAAGAGAAGCAAATTTAAAAACCCGCAAACAGAATCTTGAGAACGGAGGAATGAATTATGGAAGAATGCGTTAGCCCCAGGCGTTCCCAGAATTCCAGGTCAGGCTGCCAGCATTATCTTGAGACTGATGGAAGCATTCCAGAGGCGAGATAACAGCAAAAGGAAGGAGGTATTTCAACTCCTTCAGCACCAGTCCCACCGCCCCTGAAAGGCAGACAACCCCTTCCTCCCCCTTAGGGAGGACTTGCAGGACATGAAGTCAAAAAACGAGTAGTGTCCGGAAGGCAATTGGGCCTGCCTGCCTGGAGAGTGGAGGTTATCAGCAGATAAGTGATGATGGCCCATATATTTTAATTCCAGCTAGTCTTCAAGGACAATTGGTGAAGTTTTTAATAGCTACGGGAGCACAGATTTGACTATTAACACAACAAGATGCTGAGAAGCTGGGTGTGCAATCCAGACAGCAAAAAGTTAAGATTATCGGTGTGAACAGAGCCAGCGTTGTGTCAAACGGCCAAGGTCAATTGATGGCTCCTGGGCGAGAAGCCACAGCAACTACTCGCCTTGCAATTAAAGATCATCATGAAAATGTTTTAGGTTTCGATGTTTTAACCGGAGGAACCTGGCGCCTGCCCAATGCAGCGTGGGGTCCTTTGGCTTGGGCACCTATCGCACCCTGGTGACATCAGGGGGGTGCGTAATCTGCATACCCCTGCACTCCCTGAGTCAAAAATGACTCGTGTACCGCAATATTGGATCTCTGCTGCGGCACGAAACAGAATGTCCAAAGTCCTTGCTAATGTGGGGAAAGGACAAATTCTCCCCAGAACCCACTCCCCATCTATCTCGCCTGCTTGGCCAGTTCAGAAACCAGACAGGAGGTGGCATTTAGCAATCGATTATCGGCAACTCAATGCGAATACAGCCCCGCTATCAGCTGCTATGCCCAACATTCCACACTTCACTGCTACTTTGCGAGCAGCCGCACCCCCATGTAAAAGATATAAAAGATATGTTCTGCATGGTCCCCTTGCAGAAAAATGGTAAAGGAAGTTTGCTTTCACCTGGGGGGGAATACAATATACCTTCAACAGACTGCCCCAGGGGTATGAGCATTCACCCACAATTGCTCTAACAGTCTCATTCCCCCAAGGTGTGAAACTGCACCAATGTATAGATGATATTCTGACTGGAGGAACGTCCCCTGAGAAGGTGGGGGAAGCGGCAGCAGCAGTATGGCAAGCTCTAAACAGAGCAGAAATTGAGATTCCACCCTGGAAATGTCGGGGACCAAGTAAAGAAGTACAATTTTGAGGTACTTGGTGGCTGGCAGGCAGTGCAGTGATTCCTCCAGATACCTTCAGAAAAATCGAAGAGCTGCAAATGCCCCAATCAAGGAAGGAGTTACAACAATTAACGGGGACTTTAGGATATCGGAGGAAGCGTGTACCTGGATTTTCTATCATTTCCCGTCCATTAAACTTACTCTTATGGAAAGGCAAATCCTGGGAGTGGAAATTAGAACGTAAAGAGGCGGTCAAAACTCTAACTGAAGAATTAAAAATGTATCAGTCACTGGGACCAGTACACCCCCACGCCCCTGTTATAGCCGAATGGGGTTTCGCGGAACACGCCCCGATGAGCCAATAAGACCTTTATTGTTTAGCTCAACTGCATTTAAAGAAACAGAACAACGATACTCTGCATGGGAAAAGGGACTTTTATCTTTAGTCCAAGCAGTTAAACAAGTTGAGAAAAATACATCAGGGACGATGTGCAAACTAGAGGAGCATTTAATTTACTAGAAGCAATCCTAAAGGGGACTGTTCCCCTAGAAGGAGTTGCACAAAAAAACCCCCAACATTGTAAGAAAAAAATATGCAATTAACTGAAGGACACACTAAGGCTTCCAAATTGCAGATGCCCATCACCACAGACCCTTTAGCATTACAACAACATTTTAACTTTTACCCATTCTGGATGTACTGTCCCTCACTGAGAGTACACCAACAGAAAACATTTGGTTTGGCTTCAGCAAAAAAGAATAAACAGTAAATGGCAATATAAGGCCGTTGCATTAGATATTACCACTGGCAAACAAGTAATAGAAAAAGGTGAAGGCTATGCACAAGTAGAAGAAATAAAAGCAGTTCTTTTAGCAGCACAGAATGGAGCAAAACTCGTCTGTGTAGACTTATGCTGTGTGGGTTGGTGCCAATGGGAAACCTTGGATTGGGAAGTAAATAGATCCCCAGTTTGGAGAAGCGAAGATTGGGAATTATTACTAGATATAGCCCGGAAAACACCTTTCAAGATGGGGTAGGTAAAAGTTCATGATAAGGATAATCTATGAGCCACAAAATGGTATCAAAAGGTAGGGAGCTAACTAAAATTAGGAAAATCACCTTAAATCCTGATTGATATCGATTAGGAGAATGGTTACATCAAAACTTAGGCCACACCCGTGAAGAAGCACTTTGCTTTGCTGCACATAGTAAAAGCTATAAATAGAAAAACTTGTGAAACTATTCTTACAGAATGTCGCCAGCGTAGATAGAAATGACAAGCAGATCATCCTGCTAAAGCACCACCTGTACATATCAATGAAGGGAAACCTTTATGGTCTACCTGGCAAATTGATTCTATCAGACCATTTAAATCCTCTGTGGGATATCGATGTGTCCTCCCAGGAGTGGAAGTAGCCTCCGTCTTGCTTATGGCAGGTAAGTGTTGGAAAGCCGATGGGTGAAATACAGTGTGAGGGCTATCGTTTTGGTTCTCAAATCTACCTACTCCTGATATTATCCAAAGTTATAATGGCTTATTCTTTTCATATAAGTAAGTGCAAGATTGGGCAAAATGAGAGAGAATTAAATGGGTATTCTGCACCCCACACTACCTTCAATCAAATGGGATGGTAGAAAGAGCTAATGGCTTATTGAAAAGGAATCTCAAACCACATGAGGCTCAATGGAATATGCGACTTCCCAAAGTACTCCATCAATTAAATAATCGATACAGGTCTATTGGAATAATAGGCTGAAAATCTTAGCCAAGTGATATAAAGGATGATTGTGCACATATAACCCTTTAGACATGAACTGTTGGCCAAGTCTGGGACTAGGACTGGATCCAGCCGCATCTAGGCTCCTCTCTGAGGAGGAGTTCAGAAATCAAAAGGGTCCTCTCGGAACCGCAGGACTCAACAGGAGGGTCTCCCTGGCAGTTTTGTCTGACCCTGTCCTTTATGCAGTAAGTTATCAAGTGTACCTTGCCACTGAATTTTGTTAAACCATTGCCGCATTTACCATTGAACTTTGTTATTAATGAAATACATTGCTGCTTCTCTCTTGCAAGTGAAGTGCATCTCTATCACTCCATCCACGACCGAAGCCACTGTCATCTTGGACCTGAGTCATCCTGGAGCCATCTCTCACCTTGCTGCTGAGATACACCACAAGGCTCTTGGCTCTCTGAAGGTTTTGGGGTGTCACTTGTTGGCTTATAGCAGAACTGGCAAAGGTGAGGAGAGTGCTCAAAGCAGCTAATGTGCAAAGGGCCAAGTAGGCAAGGTCCAACCAGCTCGGACGGGGCTCCAGGACCTGTCACATCTGGGGTGGCATGTAGATGACGAGGAGGAGGGAGCAGTCATTATATTAGGGAGAATCAGATTAAAATATCAGCAGTTTTTAGAACAATCGAATACGCTTTTTCACACAGTTTGTCTTGCACACGGGGGTGAGTGAAAAATCCACTGAGAGCTATTAAATACAGAGATACTATCTTTGGTCCAGGAAGTCTCTGGTATTTCTGGGAAAATGTCACTACAGGCTTTCCTGGCATTTATATCTTCCCTAGGCATCTGTTACGGGCTGCTGTCGGAGACAGGATGCCTGGCTATGACAACCAGACAGGTTGGCTGCCCTCAGAACAGCCTGTCCCTGACACAGGTACAACACCCCACTTCAAAAATCACCATCTTCCCCTACCTCGTTTGCAATTCTCTGCTGGGGTGGAAGTTTTCAGTGCAGAATTTTGCTCAGTGGTGGCAAGGAAGCCCATCCCTCACTGAGATCTTCATGCTGTTGGAGTGGGATGGTTGGGAGGCATCAGAGGTGAGTCAACCTCACAGCAGATGAGTTGTGCAGCCATAAAAATGTAAGCAGTATGGTTTTCATTACAGTTGAATACTCTTCCCCAGGGAGCAACATTAGTGCTTTAAAGAACTGAGAACTCTTCTTGGTGATATTTCATTTTGATTTCTGCTCCAGGCTCTCAAAGCTGCGGCTCAGGACTGTTGCTTTACTCCACAAAAATTTTATTTCTGGAGCAGCAATAGGACAATAACTAATTCCGTAGGTAATCTAGAAATAATTTTCCTTTTACCAGAAGACAAATTACAACCCAGAAAGACTCAATCACTTGGGAAACTGTGTGTCCTATGGTATAAACCCAAACTCTCCTGTGCCATCATGGTTTTGGGTTCAGACGGGACAGTTCAGTGCACATAAACACAAATTTGGCATCAGCACCACATCCCTTCTAACATGATTGTTTCTCCTAGATTTCTCTGACATCTCAGTTCTTCACAGGCTCTCAAGATTGATTTGATACCCCCAGCCTCCCTCATCAATCCCCTGCATTTTGGGACTCCTAAAATATGGGCTTTTGAAGAGGAAACGAGCTGCTCCACTGCCAACAGCAGCTTCTGGTATTGCCCGAGGAGCAGCAGCAGGGGAAGAGCCAGCACTGATGAACCACCACTGCTTTTACACCAGCACCTACACAAGGTCCTGCATACATTACTCTGCCACTCACAAATCTGCAGCGGTGTCAGTAAAGCAGTGGATGTTTAAGACAGGTGACATGGTAATCCATGAAACAAGGCAATATTCTGCTGCAAGAGACATCTGCTGACAGCCTTAACTGTCAGCCAGGCTGCATCTCAAATCATTTATATCTGATTTCCTGGCAGGGTGGAAAAGGTAAACTTCGTTTTCTTTAAAGTGAAAAGGACTCTTTTAATTTTTTTTTGTTTTTAATTTGATTTGACAAACGGAAAATAAGCTTTACACAGCCAGTGGAAAACCTGCTTTAAATGCCAAAACATCTACAAACATGAAGTGAACACCTAAAAGCCAAAATGTGTGCTGATGCTCTTTTTCCAGCATGCTCGGCCATCAAGCTGACCAGCATCAATTCGTTGGCATTCGGCATTCACAGGTATCTCAGAGCTGTTCACGAGTGCCCACAGACGTCCGTTTGATCGACTAGTGAACAGCAACCAAGCCAGAGAAACTCTGTTGATCATGAACTGTTCTTTTCTCCAGCTCAGGGTTTCTCATAAGAGAATTAGTCTTTAAAATGTTCCCTTTCTAAAAACAGAGGGGAGGGAGAGAGGGCTTTTGGGGGCAATGAATGAACAGGAAGCGAGTTTCAGTCATCTCTGTGCAGCACTGATTTGACTTTGCACCATCGTTGGTTGCACAGAGCCATGGAGTGGACTTCTGGGTGAGCTGAGCGTAGACAAGCTGATGGGTCGTTACTGACGCTGTGTAAGAGTGATGCGCAGGGACGTGTGAGCCAAGGAGGGAGCTGTGAGGGGGTTCCTTTGGACAGTCAAGTGCTTCCTTACCCAGAAGTTCTGCAAGGGTTTGGGAAGTGAGCGGAGTTAAGGTGAGTGTGGCACGGAGGGGTGGCACTGGCAGAGGTGTGGGTTCATGTTGGTGGTAGCAGCATAACCTGGTTCACGTTGGTGGCTCATCGTACCTGGCCTCCCTCCATCCACAGGTACCAAGCCACATCCCTGTCCCTTCGAAGCCCCACTGGGTGGTGATGGAGGGCAGAGAGGACAGATCTCCTTCCCCTTCCTCCCATAAGTCAAACACTTTCTGAACATGCAACTGCAACAGGAAACCTGGCTGTGTCTTTGCAGATCCTTTTGTGCTAAATGATGCCTCTGAGCCCTCCTGCTCTCTGCCCCCCATGCCCTGAGTGCTCTGGGGTGGAAATGCAGGAGCAGTTCAAGCTGCAGCCACGAGCAGCCTGATGAGACCTCAGCAAACTCCCCCTGATTATTTACAGAGGAAATAAGAGGCTCCTTAGGCCTCTATGCATAAGATGAACTTCAAGTTGCTTAATACAGGCCTGCTGCTGTGTTTAATGCTGCTTTGAGAGAGTCCTTATCCGCTGTGAAAATGGAAACGAGCACTCAGCCCGTCACAGTCAGCTCTCCTCCAGCACTGGCAGTGCGGGTAGGGCATGGCAAGGAGCCGAGCTGGCCTCCTGGCAGGGGTGGGGAGGGAGGGGAGGACTAGGTGAGGAAGGGATGAAGGAGGGCAGGCTCAGAGTCCTGCCACCATGGCAGGAGTCAGTTTGGCTGGGAGGGGCTTGCGCTCCCTGGAAGATTTTGGCCTAACAGCGCAGTTTGTTGCAGAAATGTGATGGATTTACCCTGCTGAGGAAAGAAACAGGTTTGTTCAGGTCTCTTCTACCCCTGGCTCTCCCACACTGAGTGACACTGGAAAAGATGAAGTGGTTGACCACCGAAGAGGCCTCTGGCGGGCTGGCTGTTGGCTCTCCCACACTGCTTAAGTTCCCTGGGAATGTCACATGTCAGGAACCCACATCAGAGGAAGAAACTACACAAGTGTTAAGTGTTCAAGGCCAGGTTGGATGGGGCTTTGAGCAACCTGGTCTAGCAGAGGGTGTCCCTCCCCATAGCAGGGAGGTTAGAACCAGGTAATCTATAAGGTCCCTTCCAACCCAAATCGTTCTATGAAAGAACACAAAGCTGGTTGAAAATGCTGCTGCTGCCCCAGCTGGAGTCAAAGCTTATTGCTTTGGTCAGGTCAATCTTCTCCATGATTCCTTCCCATGCTGCTTTCTTTACCACATCGAATGTAGACTGCTCAAGCTCATTTTTGAGGCACATCCCCACCTTCCTTCACCTCTCCTGCCAGGGATGTCAGCTGCTACCCTCCTTGACCGGTGATCCCCAGTTGTTAAATCCGTAAACTAGCAGTACATGACCTCTCTCCCAAAATACCTCTAACACTCTGAAACTCGTCTAGTATTCTTATTGCCTCCTGGGGCATCTGTCTGCATCCATCTGTTGTCTTTTTGCCCTAAACTGTAAGCTTATTGAGACAGGGACTTTCTGTTTCTTCTGCACCTGAAAAGTCTGAGGACAGAGGGTCCCCAGCTGCATTCAATCCCTACAGCTGGTAACAGGTGATTTATATTTCAGGGCCGCAGAGTCAGTTGGCTTCTTGGGGAAGTTGCCTCCCTGTAGTAAAGGTCAAGTCCTCGTTACCTCACAGCAAATAATCAGACCAGTAAATGAATCTGAAATTTCAGCTTCTAATCAGAGGATTTCCTGAGGAAGGATAGCCCTGGTTTCCCATGGCCAGAGGTTTTCATCTCTTCTTCCTATAAAAAGAGACAAAAATATTGTCTTAAATGTGGATGGGTGATACAACAGTGACAAAAAAATATCTTGTGCCTTATTTCTCCCACATATATGGAGTAAAAAGGGGAATCCCTTTGAGAGCCTGGGTGAAGAGTGAGGACAGCAGTCCCACAGAGGCAGCAGTACTACGCCATTGGTGTCGGAGCATCAGGGAGTTGCCTGAACTCGGAGCAGAAAGCTCTTCTCCACAGCAGGTGTTTCACTCCCACCAGGTGAGAGCAAGCTAAGCAGTGGGGCTGCAGCATTGACCTCCCCTGCTCCCCCTTTTCATCTGCCCAGGCTGCTCCCTGCTAGCAAGCACCCGGCCAAAGGAGCAGCACCACCATGGCTGATGTTCACCTGCTCTCAGCATCGGACCGTGTCAGCCCTCCTGCGCAGCAAGCATGTCGGTGTGCCTGGCTCACGTGAGTCACAGCTGTGCTCTCGGGGTGTCTGTGGGTCCTGATGGGGAAAGCAGGCTGCTGTCTGCAGAGGTGACACTGCTAGAAGGGCATCAGCCTGGTTTCAGTGTCCTGGTTTTATTTGTCTGTCCAGTAGTTCCACCTGGTGCCCCACCCTGATAGTGGTTAGCATGACATTAATTACTGGCCGTCCCAGCGGGGATTGCGTTAGGCTGAACGACTTACAGATTACACTGGTGTGGGTTGCTCTGCCCAGGCAGGTGAGCCCTGGTTACTGGGACATCATGACACACTGCCCCGAGCAGTGGCCGGCAGGATTTGGCATGGCTGTGGGTGCCAAGCTATGCCAGGGCAGCGCTGGCAAAGCTGGGGCACGGCCCAAGAGCCTGTCTGAGCACCGGGTACGTCTGTCTGCCCCTCGCAAGGGCTGCAGCTCCCTGGGATGTACTTGTTTAGCCAAGCCTCAAGGGCATGGCTTTCCTGGAAGCTTCTAAACCCATCTCCCCTTGCCAAGGCAGCCCAGCTACAGAATGGTGAGGGTTTTGTGGCTAAAGCACGGGACAGGGGTTCACGTGGTACCATCCCTGCCGCTGCTGCCTTCTGAGCAACCTCGGGCAAACCCCTTAGCCTCTCCGTGCATCAGCCTCCACATGGACACCGTTGGGTCTGGTCCCCCCTGACCGGGGGATCACTGGTAAAGCCGAGAGAGCGACTCTGGCTTCACAGCCCAGCGCAGGGCAACTGCAAAGCTCTTTCTGTTCTTTTGAAAGCTCATGTAAAAAATTATGATAAGCTAAATCTAGATCTCTGCAGCAATTATGTGGGATCCCAGACCTTGCACCTGTAGCATAACAGATAACAGAGCCAGTTAACTACCTCATCTAACGATCGCTCTGAACAGCGTACAAATCACATTATGCAGGGTGAGCTGAAAGCCATTTCTCAGTCAAAGCTGATGAGCTTGCAAAGACTTTCTTTGCCCAGCTCTGACTGCAGGTTTGTCCTCTTCACTTTGGAATCCTTCCTGTTATTTTTCTACCTTCCTGTTGCAGGATGCAACATTCATTACAATAATAGATCAAACTTTGAGTGGAAAAACTCTGCTTTACAGTTGTCTTCAAGATTTCCCAGTTCGTTCCTGTTTACTGATCTGCAGCCCTGACCTCTCAGCTCACCCTGCCAGGTACAACATAGCAAAAACAAACCCGGGGGCCTCTGTGCGTACCCATAATTAGCAGGTAGAGTGTTTTCACAGAGTACTTTGATGGGCAAAGATGGAACATGAAGCTTTTAATCTGCCCAGCAGTTTTGAATTATCGTCTGTCTAGGCCTTAACATAATTAGGTTTTTATAAAGAGGGATATGAAGTGATCTTATTCAGCAAGGTCATGGGGGCGAAGAGTTACCGAGGCAGACCCCCGCACGTCAGGGCAGCCCTCTCGTGCAGACACAGGCGTTTTATACAACGCGGGTGGTCGGGCACTGGGACAGGCTCCCGGAGAGGTTGTTCGATTGCCATCACTGAGGATACTCAAAACTTAACTGGAGAAGGCTCCAAAATGCAAAATTATCTCTGTTTTGAGAGGGGTATGAGACCTTGAGAGACCTCCTGTGATGTTCTGAGATGCTGTGTGCTCTGTCAGAGCTCTTGTAGCATTGCCAGCGGTTGCAGCAGGAGTCCCTGCAGAACCCTGTCCCGGTGAGGACCTGCCACCCTGACAGTGACCGAGCTGGAGGGAAGCAGCTCAGTGCTGCACGAGAACATCAGGAGATCGAGGCATCAGGTGTTCGTGCAGTTTGCTAGAACACACACAAAGAGCTCCTGGGCAGAACTAGGAAGGGAGCTAGCAGTTGCTCTGCTGCTTCCTGTCCCTTGTTGTGGTCATAGTTAAGACATATTTAGAGGACTATTTCCAAAAGCATCTTAAACCCAAAGTCCTGTTACCTGGAAGCACTTCTGAAGTCCTCAGTACTTAAATCACATCTGAAACACAAATGTGGGCACCTAGTAATGAAATTCTTCTTACCTAGTATTAATCAACCAAACACGAGGTGTAAACTAGTTGTGTAATTCCCCCTATAGTTAAAGGAGAGAAGAGCCTGTGAAAGTCAGTTTGTTCACCTTATCCTCTCAGCTGCCATCCTAAGATGGGATCAGTCATTCTCTGAAGGTACCTTTGCTTAGGAGCTTAGATTACTGGGAAAGACCAAACTCCTAAACATCAAACAGGCATGGGCAGAAGAGGAATCCCACCCTAATGACGTAGCTTCTCTGGGAACTCAACCCAAGCTTAACATTTCCGTATCAATTTCTTAACCTGAAATAGTCAAGTGCTTTAGAAACCCTGACCAGACAGCCTGCTCTGGCTCTCAGTGCCTAAACATTTTTCAAATCTGGTCAGAGATGGTCCGAGCGAGTGCTCCGAATTCTCTAGTGAGATACAAGGGAGGAAGTTTTGAGATGGAACATCAGTGTAAATTTGTTTGGAGAGGTTTTTGTTGACTGGATTTCTGTGGGTATTTTGCTTTGTTTGTTTCCTGTTACTCTTATGTTATCAGCATGAAAATATTATTAAATTATGTGACCAATGTAGCCAGTAAGACTAGCCACAACTATTATATAACGTCTGGTTGCAGTAAACATCTCGACGATTATTTCTTTGATTGCAGTGCAAACATATCCTGTGTACAATATGTGGGTTACTGGGTAGAGTTATGTCATGACTCAGGATGAGCCAATATTATAAGCAACTGTTAATGAAGGGTGGGATTTTCATTAGTTGCTCTGTATCGACCTATTTCAGTTCCTATCGAAGGTAGCAGCTGAAGAGGGAGGCCCTTGGGAAGGGAAATCTCGGATGAATTACGGTTATCGGGCACTTGCTCATGTCAGAAGGGGGTCGGGAGGGGGAAGGTGTGAGAGGGAGGTTTGTCACAGCAGAGGCTGAGCAGCATCTCACGGATGGGAGGAGTGGTCCTGCGCTCGCACGAAAGGTTTGCCCTCATGCTCTTGCCTCCCTGCATCCCGCGTCGCATCAGCTCAGGGCCCTCAGAGATGTAGGTGCAGGGCAAAAAAAGAGTTACCAAGGGTGGTTAAACATAGGCGCGGTGTCTCTGGCTCAGGAAACCTTTGGCCACAGAAGGGGAGAGCGTGCTGGGGAAGCTTCGCCGCCTGTTCGACCTCACACTTTTCCCTTAGGCATCTGCTGTGGGCAACCGCTGGAGACAGGATACTGGGTTAGAGGGATCTTTGGTCTCTCCCAGAGTGGCTGTTTTCATGTTGTGTTCTGTTAGATAGTCCGAGACTCCTTCTGTATTAAAAATACAAGCCTTGAACTCACATATTTCCTTATGGAAAAAAATAGCTATCTTGGGATCCTGCTTATATAACTGGAATAACTTTTGTTCTCTACCCCACCAAACGAAAAGCAAAAGGCTTTTATGTTGTATAAGATATTAATGAACAGGGTTTCCTCTGAACAGAGGATGTTTGGAGCACTGCTAAAGTCTGTGCTTGGAGAGGTTTGATCCCTCACTCTGGGGACAAGTGATCTTACGCAGCCTTTCTGAGCCACTACAAAACCACATCTCTGATTTTAGCAACAATTTTTACCAACTTATCTTCTCACTGTACTTATTTTATGATATTTTTTTAATTATTTTTTTTTACAGAAAACAGCACCCAGCTCTGAAAGGAGAACTAAGAGGCTTTATGACATTTTAAAGGGAGGGACCTTAAATTGTTCTCCCAGTTCCACCTTTCATTTGAAAAGGGAAAGCAGCAGAGCAGTTTCCAGGAACCACAGTCCAGCCCCATTGCAGAGGAGATAGCGTAAGACGATTTAACCCATCTAAAAAGACAAATTAGGAAAAGGTGACAGAAAGAGAGAGGTAAAAAGTGACTTGCTGACAGGGAGATAAAAATTATATGAAGTCACAAGCAGATTCAGGAACAAAGCACTGGTCTCCGGACAGCCAGTCCACCCTCTCTGCAAATATTATTCATCAAGTAACAAAATTATTCTCATGAATCATTGTCTTGTAAGAAATCTCACAGCAGTGGAAATCTCACAGCAGTGATGGAGTGATTGACTGGATTTTGAGCTTGCCTGCTCAATCCTGGGAAAGCCCCACGTGACAAAAAGAGAGGGAATCGGTACTCAAACACCTGAAATAACCTGCAAGCAGAGAGCATGAGAGGTGGACAGTGCACTGGTTCCGGGGTTTTTTATAGTCTGAGAGATTTTCAAGAGTTCCTCTGCAACTGAGAAGCAGAAGTGGTTTGGATTCTCCTACTTTGAAACCTTCCTGTCTATAGTCTAATTTAGGATGTAATTAAGGGATTTCTAAAGAGAGCACACCAAAAAGAACCTAACAACAACCAATCTCTGGTGTGTCTGATGCTGAACAACCCCAGACGATGCCGCAGATGAAATAGGAGCTTTCCATCTGTACAGTTTCACTGCTGTACATATTTATTTCTGGTAGGTAGCTGCCTGGTTTACCAGTGTGGCTGGTGTGAACGGGAGCTGGCAGGGGCATATAGGGCCCATCTTTGTCCATCTGCTTCAGCATGTGGGCTAAGAGTTCAGTTCACTCTGCTCAGCTATGCAGGGGATGGCTCCGTATATTTGCTGCACTGGAGGGAGGCAGATAGCTGTTAAATCAGTGCAGCTGCAAAACTGCCTCCTGAGGTGTCCATCTCCTGCATCAGCAGCCTCCTGGGTGGGAAGGATGGCTCTGAGCTTAGCCCAGAGCTCAGGCTGGCTGGGGCAGTGGGAGGGCAGATTGCCTGGCTGAGCATGTTCTGCAAGAGGTAGATGTTAACCAGAGTTTACTGAAGGGTGAACTAGGGCTATTCTGAGTACCCTGGGAATCCTGGAGTGCATTGCCCCAGCTTGGGAAGGCTGCTGGATCCATCCTACGTAGGTGTTAGCTTTATCACCCCAAAATTCTTCACCATAGTATGCAACATTGACTTGGCAATAGCCCAGTATATTTTCTACATTCACATGTAACTATTACACCTTCCCTTTGGATTCTCCACTGCTGTGCATAAGATTCCTGTTGAGCATCTTAGCGTATAAATGCCTTGAGACAGAAATGGTCTTTTGGGTCTTTGTTTATCCAGTATCTGGCTTCCTGTCAGTCTGGCAAAAGGCTAGAGCCCCCCAGTACCTCCACATCACAGAGAAAGAGTAATCATAACAATCCTCAGCCTCTTGCATGTCTAGGTGATGACTCCTTCCCCAACCTCTGTAGGACCAGTGCATACAGGAGACCCATCGGTAGGATATGACTTTACAGTGCCACAGTACAAAAAGTCCATGGACATTTTTCGTGCACATTAAGCATTGGGTATCATGCCACTTTTAAACTGCAGTAAGACGACTCCTGTGCAGTGCTCAAGCTTTCCACAAGAAGCTCTTTGCTAATGCAGAGTGGTTCGTGCTCTGGGCATCACTGGCCCTTTTGTACAGATGGGGAAACTGAGATGCAGGGCTGGGAAAAGACTATAACCGGCCAGCAAGAGAGGGGAAAAAAAAAATAATTCACTGTTTGGACCTTTATGCTCCTATCAGATCATGCTGGCTGCCCTGCAGCTCCCCATCATGGTGTCCTGGAAGCCTCCCAAGTATAGTTTTGCAAGCTGCTTTGAGCTGGGTGTAACATAGCCCTTTGCTGCTGCAAGTGAAGTGAGCTGGATAGCAGGAGGTGTCCTCCTGGAGGTGTCAGGACTGACTCCCCTGTCGCTGCGTTGCCCCAGCTGGTAAGACCCCATTGGCCTTGCTGGCAGCAGAGATGTCAATGGTGAGTTTGAGGACTTAAGGGATGAGAGATGAGGCCTGTTGTTGGAAAAGCCTTACACATGGACTGACTTTCTTGTAGGAGGGAGTCCTTGATGTGGGTGTTGCAGAGGAGCTGGCTCTGGTTTGTGTTGCTTGAGTCATGAGGGATCAGTGCTTGCAGGAATAAACGTGCCAGTAGTAGCATGAGTGGGTGGGAGGCAAAAAGTATTTGGGGTTGGTGCCTTCCACCTCCTGCTCTGGCCCAGCCCCGTCGCCTCCCCCCATTCCTCCCAACCACAGCAAAGGCTGCTCGGCTGCTGCCAAGGGGAAGCAGTTGGGAGGCTTTACCTCAACACATTGCTCATGTGCAAATTAAGCAGCAGCATAAACAGGGAGGCGGCAGTAAATGTGCTTTATCTGCCGGGACACAGTCCCACCAGACAGAGTGGGAGCCGGGTGATAAATGCTCTGTCCTTGAGTCGGCCGTCTGGCAACTCCTGCCAAGGGACTCAGCCTGGAATGTGCAACTTGCTGGTTTGGGTTAATGGGTGTAATATCAGCCTTAATGCCTGGTTATGGTCCTCCCATTTACTATTTCCTACACCTCCTTCTGGGGTGTGTATGGACCAAGACAAGCAGCACTGACCACTGTAAGGACTGAGCTAGCTGAACAGGGATGTTGATGGATGAAGCCTTTGGTCATCTTGTAGGTCCTTAGAGTGGCTTGATACAGTCCTGGGACTATTTTTTTGCCATTGTGCACCATTTCGCTCTAGTTCATCTACATCCACTTCTCTCTTCCAGTATCTGGGGATTTCCGTAGTGCAGGGAGCAGGGCCCATTGGGGGAAGTCACCAGGCGTTGTCTTACGGGATGTGGGTAGGAGCCACAGCCAAAGCAGAGCAGCTGCAGTAGCTCTCTGTCCACCCTGGTGAGGAGCAGCTCCTATCTTTATACAAGGATGTGGGTGTCACTGGGTAATCAGAGGTCATCCCCTACTTTAGGAGGTGGAGGCTTGAATGGAGGAAGGAGAAGCTTACAGCCAACACCTGACTCTGCCTGTGTTTAATCATCTACTGTGTCAATGCACAAATATCTGCTCTGCTGACCTGAAACATGCAAAAATACTGAGTCAACCCACTTCCCCTTGTCCCACAGTGTGCGATTTCCATGCAAAGAGAATACATTGGGGTTCTTGTTTCCTTCTTATGCTGAATCCTTCAGGGGACATGATTTGCATTTGTCTCATCAAAGCATCTGCCTTGAGGTAACCTGTAGGACCACAGGAGCTGGGCTTGGAGAACACCTCGCAAGCTAATCAAAAACTCAGGGTCAGGCCCTGCCAGGTGGGTTGCTGGGATTTTGTGGTTAAATACAGAACCCCACAACAACAAGAGGAGTGGGGGTAAAGCACTGTGCACAAGTGGAAATGTGATGATGAGAGTGTTGGGCAGTGGATTCAGTACGGCTCTGAGCAACTCACTGGTAGGGCTGCAGCCTCTTCAACTTCACGGCCTGGCCACTGCTTTCCTGAGGAGGATGGATGAGATAATACCCATGGGAATGATGGCAGGAAGGCATCTGGATTTGAATGTGTTGGGTTTTTTCTTAAGCAAGGATTCTTAGCATTCAGGAATGGCTGGTCCTGGTCAGAAACCTTTCTCAAATGATCCAAGGGACTCCTTTGATAAATGACCAGCAGAAGTTTACTGTAACATGGAGCAATTTTCTATAGAGCAATCACCTTCACAGGGAGCACCTTAAATATTTAAATCGGGTGTCTTGTGCTTTGCAGGGACTGCAGACAGACAAGTCTTAGACGAGAGGTTATAGCATGTGCGATGGCCCAGGTGGCAGAGGGACTTGGGTTTGCCCTGGGGTGTTGTCACGGATGCTGAGGGTTTCCAGCCATACTCCACTGTGGGGATTTCTCTTATGTTTTTTTTATAAGTACAACTTTATTTTTGCATTTCTTTTTGTAGGATTGGTGAAATGCCATTTTTGCTCACACCAGTATTATCTGATGTGGCTCCACTGCAGTGAACATTTGCTCTTTGGGACTTTTAAAATAAATATTGCATTACTTTATCCCCCAGCCCCTCAACATATCCATCTATATTAGCACCTCCAGGCTGGTTTAACAACGTAATGAAAATTCCAGTTTAGTTTGAATTTTGCAGCTGACACTAAGCCATATTGCTGGTGATTTCAGAAAGAGCCTTGAGCAGTTTGAATGAGAGGGAACCTGTCAAGATACAGCCTTTGTGCTCAGTGCTTTTACTGCTCTGCTCTGTGTTAACCCGTCTGCATGTGGACCGTGAGCCTCTCTATTTCCCATGCCCTTTCGTTGCGAGATCGCTCGTAATGCTGATGGATCAATAGGGCCTTTGTACCCTTCCACCTTCCCCAGGTGCTCCCCTTTATTTAATGCCAGCTAAAATATTTCAAACAAAGCACAGAGAGTCGGTCCACTTGTGCTGGCTGGGTAGGTGCTATGAATTAGTTGGCAGGTTTTAATCCAGTAAAGCCTAGTTAACACTGTCCTGGTGCAGTAAGCTGATTATGATAAATAGGCATGCTGTGTCTTAGCAGGCGCCTGAAATCAGATCAACCAAATGCAGTTAGACTGGCCAGGCAACTTTTTTTATTTTATTTTTTTTTTTTTTTTTCCTTCCCCTTTTAACTCCCCCAGTGGTAACACTGCCTTGGCTTTGCAAGCAGCTCTGCTTAGGATGCAGTGATGGTAATTGGCTGCTGTCCACCCACCGAGGTCACCGAGATTAGAGGAGCTTCTGGAGGAATGCTGTGAGCTCACGTGAACCCTTGGCAGCTGCTGGCTCCCTCACCCTTTGGCAGCAGGGGCCGTGCATCCCTGGCTGGGAGGAGGCCGGGGGACAGTGGCATGAGGTGCGTGAAACCGTAGGGGAGGTAGCTGCAGTGACCCCAGATTCATTCCCACCGCCCTCACCGGCAATATGTTCTCTACTCCCGTGCATGGGATGGGACAAGTGGGGTGCTTTGCCCTCCATCTTCCTGGTTTGCAAGCACAGGGAAGCCTCTAGCTTCCTAGAAAGCAAGTGTCGCGCTCTTGGGTTTCACCACCGGCACCGGGAATGTCCACGTGCCACTGCCCCGCTGCGCAGGGGACGGGTCAGGACATGAAAGCTGCCCCCATGAACAGGGAAACTCTGGGGTTTAGGAGCTCAGGACTCACGGGGGACCTCTGAATCCAGCAAGGAGCTTTCTGGTTTGGGGCATCCTGTTTGCCCTCGCCTTTACAGCTCATCGGTGTGAGAGTGTTTTCTGCAGTTCCCCAGGGGTGATCCAGGACACCCCAGGCCTGCGGGGAAGGTTTCCAGTCCCCCGAGTGAGTATTTCAGCATTTCATGTCTGAATACAGGCTCTGTTGAGCGGTGTGGAGAATAAAGCTCCCATTTAGGATATTGCTGCTGCCTAAGAGGCTTTAGGGATTGTTAAAACTCTTGTCTCTCAGGAAATAGTCTGGCTTCATCTGTTGCCAATTAGAGCCATGGGGCAGCGCGGAGGCCCTGGGTGAGTATTTGCCGCTCATCGACCTCGCTGCCCACCTTCAGGGCCGTGTGTGGGGGTAATGCCGGAGCACAGAAAGCCCCACCGCAAGGAGAAGCTGCCAAAGCCCACCGGTGGCCATGGAGCGATCGGGATGCGGAGAAAGGACTGGGCATCATTCAGCTCAGCGCTGGTCTGAATTAGGGCTTCCCATGCACACACGGATGAGGGCACATTATCGCACTTAAATCTGTTTTCCTCAGGGGTATTAAAACAGCCTTGAAATAAGAAACAGGACATCAGCTAGCCAGCGGGAGAAAGCAGACCATGTCCCTCCTATGGTGCCCTGTCTGCGGGGATTCTGCCCCCACATGCTCCCTCAGTCAGCATCCTGAAGAGCAGAGCCCTTGGGGTAGTTTGGGCATAAATGAGACCAACTCATGTTTGGGTTTTGGGCCGCTGGCAGTCCTGCGGTGAGAGGGTGGCCATAACCTCTTGGCGTGAAAGAGTGTCGAGGACTCGCCAAACAGGAAACGTATAATAAATTCAATCTTCTGTGAGTCTCCCAGGGAAACCTCCTCTGAAGTGGTTGTAATCCTGCACAGCATGTCGCTGGCTGTGCTCCTGCTGAGGGTGAGGAGGGAGCCAGGCAGCCGCACGCTGCACAGCTGGATGTGCAACTGCAGGATGGCTCTCGGAGCCAGAGCTGCATGGAAAGCAGAATATCTTCAGGTGGTGGGCAGGATTTGGTGGACAACCGCCACTCCACATCCCCTGTCTGCCCTGCCCAGGCAACCTGGCATCATGTGCAATGGAGGCGGCAGTGTGGGGTGCCCATCCAAGCCTTGTGCTCAGCAGATGGAGAGCTGCAGCTGTGGGTTTGCTTCCTCCTGCTGTAAAGCAAATGGTGGGGTTCAGTTTCTGAAGCCTTTTGCTACCCAAACCCTGCAGTGTTTGCACAGCGCTGACCTAAATTAGCGTTCAGCTCTCCCGGCGTGCCTCTGAGTGCATTACGAGTTTGTAGACCCAACTGCCTGGAAACCAGGTACCCCCAGCAGCTTGTTGACTTTGCTCTGTTGTTCATTTTGGTTTGAAAGGCAACCCATGGCTTTGTACTTATTTCCAGTTTCTGTTGACCTACCACATTCTTCCAGCTCCAAGAGCCTTTATTTCGTTCATCGTGACCTGCCAGTCTCCAGGTGACAGACTTGTCCCCTGGCAGGCTGCCCCTCGCTCTGCCAAGGCAGCCGTTCTTCTGCAGCTACTCGTTTACCCCATCATATCTGCTTTCAGGGTCAAGTCCCCAGTTCAGCTCCCCTGGGTCCTATTCAGCTAGTAAGTGTTGATTCATCTGTGGTTTCGCTCCCCTGATTTCATTCTTTACGAAATCAGGGCACACAGAAGGCTAGGCCACCCGGGAGATGGGCAGGCTGCCCTTACTGGTCCAAGTGCTGCCCTGGAGAGCTATCAGTGCAATGCAAAGGGGCCAAAAACATCTTATTTATTTCTGCATGCAGCTTTGTGAAGGAGAGCTTGTTGGAGGGACATGGCTTTTACGGCGTACCATCTGCCCCGTCCTCTGTGCTATACTGAGGAGGGGGAAGAACGGGGAGAGATCCTACAGATCAGGGAAGGTCCTGAGGTGTCAAAGAGACAGATGTGCATTAAACTTTGTAGTGCCTGAGCAATGGTCAAGTGGCAGCATAGTCTTGATGAGTTAGGGAAAGACAACCTTTGCAATACATTTCTCTGAGTTCAAGCACCCTTGGGCAGAGTGGTCATGGGCCAGCAGAAGGGGGGTCCCGTGGTAGATATCTCTGCTTTGTCTAAGGCCCCTGTGTACAAGGAACATCCTCTCACACTGTGCAGCTGGTGAAGTCCACTTGGGGCTTCACAGGGGCTTGAATGGAAGAGGATTCAGAAAGTCCTCACAGATGATCTGGCCTGAAGCAGTGTCACTTCTCACCCTTGTTTTTAGGTACATCCATGGAGGGTCAGTGGGCAGGGGAGGGAACCAACAGTGGAAAGTCACAGATGCAACAGGAAAACACAAATCTCAGCAATTACTGAAAGGTAACGTAAGGCCTACTTGGGTTTTGGTGCTGTGTTTCTCTGGCTAATTAATTGCCCTAATGAGGGTGAGGCTCTTATCAGATCCAGGAAGGAGTCCATCTCAGGGAGAGTGGGGGAGAAAATGAAGGGTAGATTAACACATAAAAAGCAGTAGTGAGAGGTAAAGTTTGCTGTTGACCACAAGAAAATTCAATCAGGTTATGTTCTTTCCCCCTCACTTTGATGTTGAGGGGCAAATGCTGAGGGCTGTTTGCTCACTGCAGAGTAGCTGGGAGCATTGCTGAAAGCTGGGGAGAGGAGCAGTGTGGATGGCTCCCTCCCACGCTCGCGGTGCTCACCAAGAACCCCGTGTCTGCGCCGGCGATGTTACCGCATGTCTTCTCACTGGTAACAGGAGCAAAGTCCTGGGAGCTGAGAGGCTGGCAGTCCCTGTTAATAAACAGGTGTGAGGAATGTTTCTAGGCCTGAGCTGCAACAGCAAAAACAGTGATGCACAGGCTCATCCTATGTGTGTGCGCGTCCTGAGTGCACACACGCAACCAGAGCCCCGACCCTGTGGGTCGCTTCCCAGCAAGTGCTGTGACTCCCCAGGCAAGGGAGAGCAAGAACCAATTCTCCTCTGCCTCGAGAGATATAAAGCCCAGGTATGAATAGTGATAGAAGATGCAAGCTCTTTCCTGTTTCTTATATAGCTTTAAAAAATAAATGCAATCTGACTGTCTGACTGCAGATCTGCACAGCACCAAGAGATACAGCTGTGGGTGTTGAATGCTCCTAAACCTGCTGATGTTTGTTGGTGCTGCAGGTGTGCTGCACCTCAGTGGGTCAGGGGCAGAAAATGTAGGTGGCGAGTGGGTGTACAATGAAACCCCTGCACCCTCGCGCCACTGTCAGGTTGCATCATACTTGAAATCAAACAAACAAATCGATGGGCTGGGGAGCCCAGCAGTTCTGCCTGCTGACTAATCTCCCCTCCCCACGCCCCTGGCTGCTGAGCACTGCTGTGGGCTTTTGGCATGGATGAGCCCTGTGGTGTGGTTTGGTTTGGTTCGGTTTGGTTTGGTAGGAGCTAAGAGTGGCTTGAATGGCAGGAGGAAACCCAAAGCTGGAGACCCTTCACTAAAGCTTTGTGGCCACGGTGTTTCGAGCAGGGTGTAACAGCAGCTAGCAACTCTTTCGAGTGTGTGATGGTATAGAATAAAAGCGTGGGTGTCAAGGGATGTTAATATGCTGGCAGTAATTCCCAGCTCCGTGACAATGAACCACTGATATCATCACACATGCTGGGCCGGATCCGACATTCCTCCTCTTACTTGAGATCCTGATGAAAGCAATGGGAATTGCCATCCAAGATAATGATTGCAGGATCAGGCGCATGATGACACCCTGCTTTTCTTATCTCATTATCTCTGGCACTGCTTCTCTCTCTCTCTGTCTCTTTCCACTACTTGTGATGTTTCATTCTGCGCTCTCAAAGCGTAAGGAGAGCCCGCTGGAGAGCTCTAAAATGCACATGATCCCTGGAAACTCTGAGCTTATAGGGAGAACACTCTTCCACTTTGTTTCTGCAATTAAATTGGATTAGAAGATGCCCAAATCCATGTAACGTCTTGCTGCCATTACCCTGGGCAAGCAGTTGCTGGATGGTGTAGTTAGGAGCAGGAGGAGGTGGGCTGTGCAGCAGCACATGGACAGGGGGGCCAGGGAACCCTCTGCAGTAAGATGTCCTGGAGATCGCCTTTGTTTGGAGATGACCTTCGTTAACACCTTTGAGACCTCACTCTTGACAAGACCCAGTAGGGATTACATGCTGAAGAAATCTTATCAAGTGTGTTTAGCCAATTCAAGTGTTTGTATGATTGCTGCTGCTCCTGCTCTCATGCCCTGCTAGGACTTCCTGCGGTGCCAGTCACAGCATCCTGGATGTCTGCAGGTTGAGCTACTCTGGTTCTTTCCCAGCGGATGGCAGAGTGAATTTGTCTCTCCTCTCCTCCTGTGCATCCAGAAGAATCATAGAATCATAGAATGGTTTGGGTTGGAAGGGACCTCAAAGATCATCTAGTTCCAACCCCCCTGCCATAGGCCCGGACACCCTCTGACCGCTAGACCAGGTTGCCCAAAGCCTCATGTGGGAAGCATGACCTGTGTACATTGCTCAGCCTCCAGCCTTCCTGCAAGCTGCAGCCTTGGGGAAAGTGAAACATTTCCCCTGCCCGGGAGGCCACGTCTCCCCTGCTGATGGGCGCCCTGAATTAAAGCGGGAAGGGTTGGCATTTGCAAACAATGTCAGATATGGCTTGGGAGGCTGATACAGCTCTTTAAGTAATGCTGAGCACTGGATGAACAATGAAATCCTTCTAAATTTGCTTGAGTGAAGTCAAAGGTAACTGAAGTATCAGTCATGGCCTGAATTGGAAGATGTGCTATCAAAACTGCAGGCGCTGGAGGACCCACACGCTGCTCCCCTCGGGGACGTGTTCCCCCCATGCTCAGCATGCAGCCGGAGCAAGTCACAAGCTTTGCTGCTGACTAGCCAGGTGACACGGAGCACAGTGGCCCTGGGGCGGTGGGCCATGCGCTTCCATCCCAGGCAGATTTAGCATGTGCATTGCTTTTCATGGGGGGCTGGATCCCAGCGTGGTGGTTGGCCATTGAGGGATGGAGGAGGAAGAGCTATGGAGGTGTCTTGCTGCAAGAAAGTCTCTTGGGCCAGCTGTGTGTAAACCTCATCCTTTGAGGTGACAGTGCCCATAGTGAGGTGGATACTGACTGTGTGATGGCTTCAGGGACCACCATTCCCACCATGAGAGCCGGGGAGGTCAGGTCCCTTCTAGAAGTGGCCTAGTGGCACCATCCCGCTGCACTGCTTGGTGCAGACCCTGGCCTGGGGACCAGGAGCTGTGGGATCCCAGCCTCCAGCCCCACACACGATCACACCAGGCAGCTCTGCTCCTCCCTCTCTTTCTGCAGAATGGCATCTTTTTCCTTCTCTATTTTCCTTCTGTAAGTGCTTGGATCTCTCTGTGATTCAGTGCAAAAGCTGGGTGTTCCCATACACCTTTTTTTCACTTGCCATTGCAAAACTCAGTTGCTTTGATGACATGTTACAAGTTTGTCTTCAAAATATTGATTTAGTTTAGGGATGGTGCTGCAAGCACGCAGGAAGATGTCCTTGTCAGCTTTTAAACACTTATAGCTGTAAAATATCTGCTTTCCTAGAAGAGCACACCCGCTCACCCATTAAAGGATGCGGTCTCCTGCCTACTCATTTCACAGCAACAAAAGAGCCAGTCTGAACTATTACAAACACGGCTTATTTGTAGGTACAAAACAGCGAGTTCCTAATAGGTTTCAACCAGTATGTGTGAACATGGGACAGCCATGTGATCCCTGCGTCTTCACATCATCTACGCGGTTTCATCAGTTTTGAGGCGTGACAGCCTGATCCAGCGATTCCCAAGCCAAATCCTGTAACTCCTGCATGACTAGAGCATTTTTTGATTTGGAAACATCAAGAGAGGGAAACTCCACCACTTCCTTTGGTAGCCTGTTCCGGTGGTTAATCATTCTCACTGCTAAAAATATGAGTCTCATTTCTTACATGAACTTGGTTGATCTTTGCTTCCCATCGCTGCCTTTTTGTGCTGGTCTCATCCACCGTGTGCAGTGGACATGAGCCAGATGACTGAGAGCATTTCAAGTTCAAATTCTAGTAATCTTGCAAAATTTTCTATAGGACTGCAACTTATTGTCTCCAAGGAAGCGATGGACAAAATATTCTGCAGCAGCTGGTGAGAAATAACCCTTCTGACTTGAAAGAACTGACCTCCACACTCTCCTCCCTCTCTGCCTCCAATTCTGTTCCAATTTTTCTGCTGCAGCTAATTAAGAGGGAATCCCCTGCTGGAGGAAGAAACAGAAATAGAAAAATCTCTTTTCAGGAATAGGCACTACGTAGCTAATAAAGCTGGGATTGCACTGTTAGGAGGAACCTTTCATAAATCAGGCCCACAGCAACTCACAGCAAGACCGTCTTTTTTAGTTCTGCAGAATAAGCTGGCTGACAGCTTGCTGTACAGATGCAATCCAGTTCTTATGTGTGAGAGCAAAAGAAAACGCCTCAATACAAGTTTAATTATAGTTTTTATATATCCTATGCAATGAACATTTCAGCTAAAACAATCTTGCAATTAATCACGTAGACAGAAGCCTGCTATAACCAAAACCTGACATCAAATCTATCTCTACTTCCTTATCCTTTCTTGAGGTCTGATCTAAAAAGAGAAGAAAAAATGCTTAAGGAACTGGAAGAGAGAATTCCCATATCTGGATGTTTTTGCAGTGTGGTAATGAGGACGAAGTTACAAGCTGAAGCTATTAGCATTTAACAGCAAGGACATACCAACACAATTGCTGCTTGCTGATGGGCTTCGTCTCCCACTGACCTGTGCTCACTGGAGAATTAATGGGATGGTATTTGATGTGACAGCAATGCACTTGTAACATCTCCTAATCCCAAATGTCAGGGTCAAAACTCATGTCAGTCATTCCTCTGGTTTGTCTCTAACGTATCCAGCTGACATGGGTTCCTGAACCGCCTGGAAGGGAGGGAGGGAATCATTTGCAGCAAAGTGTTTAATGAGTGTCCACCACAAGACAGGGTTTATTTCTGGCTGAGTGGCCACTTCCTTCTGCACTGGGCTCAGCATGTCACATCACCTCCTGCCTCCCGGGCCCACGGCTGCATGGTAGCCAACGTGACAGACACTGTAGCTTCTGCCAGGGTGTCCAAGGTGATAGTATTTAGGCTGACAGCAATAAATATGTATTGTAATGATCCTGTCCGTTGTGACTGGACTGGAGAAATGCCTCCTACCCAGCTACTGGATCTGCAGACAATGGAAGCTGCATAAATGGAAAAATTGCCCACTGTGAAAAATGGTGAGTGCTAAATTCTGGCCCCAAGTAAGTGCTTTGGGATTTGGGAAGGGTTTTGTTTGGGTTTGGGAGATTTTTTGCATGTCTGTGTGCTTATGTCTAGATACAGCAGCCTAGAGGATGTCAGGATCAACCTGCCCAAGTCATTATCTGGTGAGCTACAAAACTGCCCCATTTATGGCTGGAGGAAGGCATTTCTCACAAGAGTTTCAAGACTCGCTCCAGGTCAGATGCCTGTGTGGTCCCCATCACTGCCTGCCTCGAGCTCCTCCCTCTGTGAGATGTACAAAGTTCTCTGTGGCTCCATGTTGCCACCTTCCCTCAGACAATGCCACATTTTTTCCCTTATCTTCTTAATTTCAACTTTTTTCAGCTCTTTTAACTCAGAAGTGGTGGAAAAGGGACCCTTTCACCATCCAGGAGCGCGGTGAAAGAGCCTTGCTACTGTCACTGACTGACACAACTTGTCCTGGGAGAGACAGTCCTGGGTCTGGCCACAGGTATCTGATGGTTTTGGGCATGGGATCCCTCCTCTCTCTCTGCAGGTCCTCACCTGCATTCAGAGGGATGTTTGAATGTCCCCTGTAATTTCTTTCTTGGTTATCTTGCTGCACAGCAGGATGCAGGAGTTTCTGGACTCTTTTGGAGTGCAGAAACCATTTGGGAAGAGCAACCACTGTATGTTGTCCTCTGTAACGAGCAGAACATTGCCAGCATCAAAGGGCTGGAGGATCACAGGTGGCTTTTCCAAATATCAGGCACCATTGTTCTTCTTGTGTACCAGAGTGGATGTGCAATGCAGGAGGCTTTAACTTAAATGTTAAGTGAAACATGAAATGAGTATGTTCAATCTGGCTGCAGAGTACCCAGAGCGCTTCTTTTGTTGATTTATGCCACGGGAAACCGAGAGGATCAGAGCAATGAAGCCCCGACGCCTCCCATTTCCACGCTGCCCCAGAGCGCTTCCTGCTGAAGGCAGGCAGCCCCGAGCCGTGTCACTTGTGCCCGCAGCTGATCACCCCATTGCAGCAAAATCCAGAGTGTCTCAGACAGGAGAGCGGGCTTTGGCTGCCTCCGGCCCCTTCCTGGTTTCCAGCTCTTTCACAGGGTAAATCGAGCCTTTGTCCTGCTCAGCATCATGAGGCCCGGCTTCCCGTGGCAGGGACAATGCCCTCTTGTTAAGGAATAAGGCTGGAGGGAGGAGGCTGAGCTTCCCAACACCTTCCAACACCAGCCCCTTGGGCCTGAGCTAAATAGTGGGAAGGTGAGTGTCAGCTGAGGGCAGGGTGCCTACCTGCTGCTTCTTTGGGGGAGTCATTGCCCCCTGGTATCCACACCATCTCCCTCTTGCAGGTTTCTGTCCCCACAGCAAGAGCAGCAGAAGCAGACACATCTACCTTTCACCTGGTATTTTTTTTAACAACCTGGGTATTATCTTAAAATAGAGCCACCTACGCCATGCCGGGGTGGATGGCCAGCACAAAGCAGACACACCGTTTCATCTCCCTGGGCTTAAAGCTGCAGCATGGAAAGGGCAAAGAAGGTCCAAAGTGTGAGCTAGTCACGCTGAGCCCTCTGGAAATTAAAGTCTAACCTGTGTCGATCAGAGTAAAATCCCACAGTGAAAGGTCTTTCTTGTCCCAAACTTATTGTACATCTGCCCTAGGCAGGGAGGACTCATATCTCTGCTCATGGCCCCTGCAAGGAGCTCTGTGCCATGGCCACCTTGAGGAGAGGGCTTGGGCAGGTGGGGGGAAAGGGGAGCAGATACTTAACCTGCCTTTAGGAACGACATTGGGGTATTGCCAAAATGTGCAAATAGCTCTCCTGCGGTGTCCCTGCTGCAGTGAGGGTGGTTTCTCCCCTCTTTAAACACATCAGTAGAAAATGCACGGGCAGTCTTGTCACGCTGACCTTATGACAAGATGGAGTCACCACATGGTGCCACCATATGGGAAGTACACGCCGAGCTGTGACTCTCCAGGCTTGTCTCATTCTGTGGCTATGACTTTCCTCTCCCTTGGCCACCCCACCACAAGAAGGGAGTGGATGGCGGGAACCCCTGAGAAACTCCATCCTTTCCGCCTCCCTGGCTGCCTTCCTTCCGTCCATGCCTCTGGAGGTTTATGTTCAGAGGCCTCACACCATGTGTGTGCTTCTTGGTGGGACATCTGTATGGTCTGATGGTATTTCTGGCTAGCAAGCAGCGTGTGATGCACGGAGGGTGCTGCTGCGATCCATGTGAGATAGGTATAGAAAAGAGACCCCCTGTCACCATGCATTCGAAGCTCATTGCAGTGCCAGGCACAGCCCCAGAAGCAGGCTAGCAATATCATGAATGTCTTTTATTCCCGGAAAAGCTTTAGTTCTTCATGGGTAGTCAGTTCCTGGGGCTGTTAGGATAAAAAAAGGAGCAGCAGCTTCAGCAGCCTGTTGTCTGTAGGCTCAAGTGGTACAACAGGAATGCCACAGCTGCACAGTGACCTATTTCTCTAGGACTGACCTCCCTTGGTGAAACAGTTTCTAAAGGCAAAGCTGTTTCATGTATCTCTAAGCCCTATGGGTTCAGGTGCCTAAGATCTTTCCAAATCAGTCCAAATAAATATTTTTTCCCTTTCCTGGTAGATAAGAGATGTATTGTAAACAACTGAAAATTGTCAGTGATTCAGCCAGTGGAATATATGTCAGATGTCCCGATTCCCAAAGTAGCACCACTAAGGTCTGCATGATGGCGTGTCCCAGCGACCAGCCTTCCTGACCAGGAAGCTGGCCCTCAGGTCACACTCCCACTACAGCACTGCTTCCCAGAGCATTGCCTCTCAGGGGGCTCCTGAAAGGTCCTGGAGGTGCAGGAAAGGAAACATGCATGTCTGTACCATGAGGAGGAGGGTGGTGGGAGCAAGAGCTGAGCATCAGTCATAGAGGGTCACTTCACCACCCCCTCCCAAACTGGGCTTCCAGTATCACCACAAGCAATGCTGGACAAATGTTCTGGCAAGTCACAAATTGTTTCCCAGCTCATCCCTGTTCCCTTCCCACCCCTTTTTCCCTGTGATGCTTCCAGACCAGCCTGAATACCCTCTTCGTTGTGCGCTGATGGGATGGTGAGGTTGTGCTGATGCACACTTTCTTCTGCTGGATTTCTAGATTTTCCTGTGTGTAGGCAGAGAGCAGTGGGATGCTGTATGACTGAAGTCCCTGCTCACAGTTCATGAATAATAAAGATTCCCAAAGCTGTGTTTTGTAAGACCTCCAGCACACATTAATGCAGCAAACATCTGCATTGGTGTGAAACATGATGGCCTCTTGCTGATCTTCAGCCAGGGGTTACACTCCACACCCCAGAGCTGGAGGAAGGGCTGGTGCAGGATGGTCCAGCCCCTCCAGCACGATGACCCCTGGCTCAGCTGGGACCTTTCTGCAGATAACTTAGCAAAGGGAAGCGAAGCAGAACCCTCTGGGTGCAGCAGGGATGGAGCAAGCAGCAGTTTATAGGGTTAGCCGTTTCATCCTGCTCTGGAGGACTGGCTGTTACTTGCTTTATCAGAGCTGTAGGATGGGACCATCTGGTAGCCATAGGCTATAAGGTAGCCCTAGAGATCCTTCACCATGAGCAGTCCCTGTCAGAAGGGGTATTTCCCAGGAGAAACTTGAGAATGGCTAGAAGAAAAGCCTGGCTTTGAAATTTTTTCTTTATAATTAAACAAGAGAGTCTTAGTAAACCTGGAAATCCCCCTTTTAAATTTGATACTGCAGCCTCTTCCAGGCCCCCAAGCCCTTGGGGAGGAAGTCATAGGAAGTGAGATTAAATGCACTTGTAGTTGAGGGACCAGAGAGATGGGGACCCAAGGCCTGTCTGCGCTTGTTAAGCCGAAGCATCAACGGAAGGACCTCATTTGAAAGTAAGCCCATACAGGAACAGCCTCTTTCCCAGGAATGGGAGCTAAATGAAAGGTGACTTCATCCACACCTACAAGGGCTTGCTGGGGGTGCAGTCTGCAAAGCTAGCAGCAAGGCAGCTTCTGTTGCAAGAGTTCCTGTGCAACAGGCTGTTTGCCATATCTACAGAGGAAATCAGCTATGTCGCCTGATGGGCTCTTTTCTGCCGGTAGAAAACTGTGCCGAAGACTCATACTATAAGCAGCAGCATTGTATTGGGAAGAGTTTGCGATAGAAATTTGACTTAAACGAAGCCAAGGCGCTGCACTGGTTCAGTAGCGGTTTTGATAATACCAGTACAAATCATCACTCAGGTCCTGCTGGTCTCAGATCGTGCCCTTCCTACAGGACAAAGGTGAGTAAATGCATGGCAGGTATCATCCAATTTTTTTTAACTAACTCTCCTGTTTTTAAATGAATGGCATTTGTGTTAGTATTTACTTCCACATTTACTTCAGCTTAAATACAGCTATGTATCTTGTGGGGTTAGCATATGATACCCTCTTACTTTGCCTATGAAATACAGAGGTGGAACATAGTCCTACTGGCACAAAACAGTCTGGTGCGCAGAACGAAAACTATAACGGGCTGAAAGTGATAGGGAAAGTCTGTTTTATAAAGATGCTCAAGTGGGCTATGCCATCAAAAGGATACAAAGTCGAAGCCACATCCTGCCGACTTGGCTAATCCATAAAAGAGCTTTCATTGTTTTCCCTTGGAGTAACAGCTTTAAATTTTAATAAGCTGTAGTGTACTTTCACCGGATGTCATAAGCTGATACAAAGTTTAAATGGGGTTAAGTAAGTAGGAGCCTAGGAGAAATGAACATAAAAGACGTAAATTATTTCTTCTCTTTTACAAGTTTATTTCATTGGTTTTATTTTGGGAAAAAATATTTAATTCAAATTATTTTTTTCTTCTCTGGATGATTCAGATGTCAGGGGAGGGAGACAACACTTGAAGTAACCATAGAGCAACTTCAGCAGAAAGGACACTCAATGAAAAGAAAGAAATTAAGTTATTAATTCGGGTTAATTTGTCATTTAATAGATTTTAAGATATTTACTAACTCACAGACTTGTGTGCCTGAATGTGATCCACACAAGCCTGTAAAACAAGGATTTGTAGGAAGACTCCTTGAAAGGTCATCCAGCGCACCCGTACCCCAGGGCAGGATTGACTCTGCGTAAGTCTTTCCGGACAGACATTTGTTCAGTCTATTTTCGGAGCCCTCAGCGGTGGAGAACCGCAGCCTGCGGCAGCGAGCAACCCCAGCACCGGCACTCTCTGCCACCGAGAAGCTTCCCTCCATCTACAGCAGATGTGCCTTCCTTCACTTTAAGCCCATTACGTCTTGCGTTACCCCCCCAGTGAAAGAGGAGGTCTGGTTTATCTCCTTCCTCTTTGCAGCTCTGGGCGGCATGTTTGCAGGCTGCTAGCACCGCAGCCGCCCCCAGCCCACTGGCTCCAGCTGTTTCCTCTTTCCCCCTGCAGCCCGGCAGCTGCCTTCTAGATACCCTGCAGCAGACCCAAATACCATTCAGACATACCACCTAGGGTGATACCCAGAGGGTAGACCAAAGCCTAAATCTACTTTTTGTTTGTTTTCTTATTGCAAAGGTGAGACAAAGAGCTTTTCAGGCATGGGATGTGCACTGCCGTGCTTGCACTGGAGTGAGAGAGGGAGTTTGTAGCCTGCGTCATGACACACTGGTTGGCCTTTCTGTGCTTGGGGACAGAGACTGTGGGGTGGGGTTTTTCTGCTACCGGCAATGCTATAGAAAACAGAGGTGTAGCGGGTTTTAATGAATCTGTTTATTTTGTTTGCTTATATCTGTGTAGTCCACTGAAATGACTCCAAAACATTCTCAGCTAAAAGCATGAGCTGCTCCATTTTGAGCTTAAAAAGTCATTTCTGTACCCAGGAGCTGTACTTACTCTCGGTGGAGTGGGCATAGTAACACGCACTGTGCAGCGGATTACATTTATGTGATTATACCCTCTAGGCAACAACCTGGTGCTTAAGAAATGAGTCAGTCAGAAAGACCAAGGCAGAGAGAATCGGATTCAGCAATGATAAGATTTGCTTCCAAAAGATCTGGACCAAAGTAACCAGCATTTCTCCAAGATATGCTTGTTCTAATAGTCAATTAAATGACGTGTGTGAGACTATTTTATGTCATGGGATGGCTCCAAACAGTCTAAAGCAGCAGTAACCACACACAAGGACTAGGATTTGCAGCATGAGAGGCTGGCTGGGTACTGATGGGGAGGAATGGCCGGGAGAAAACCCAGCCAGGCTGACAATGGCTGTGTTAGTGGGGGAAGACCTGCCAGCGTGGAAGAGGAGCAGGTTCCTGGGAAATACATCCAGGAAAAGGGAAGAGACAGGATGAGAAGGCAAGAAATGCGTGCAGGCAAACAGCAGCAGGAAGAGGAAAGAATGAGAGAGGAAAAAATGGGAACTGGCAAGTTGATAAAAGAACAAAAGGGCTTTGTCTCACATTAAAGGCAGCTAACTACACAAATCATTTTCCCATGTAAGCAATTACTGCAGCTACCCCAGGGATAGTACGTGGTTGCAAATGGGAAGACGGGTTCTTTACATTCATAACTGTGTCTGGCAAGTGCTCCATCAATACAGCTCATGATGCTCTGGGCCATGTCAGGCAAGCGGAGCGATTGAAACTTGATTGTGCAGATAGCAGGAATCCCAGTTTTAAAAATTGCCTGTCCATCTGTACACGGGAGTAAGTCATCAGCTGGTGGAACAGAAAGAACAGCGGCTTCTAAAAGGAGATGGGAAGTTTGGTTTATTCCTCTCTCACTCCTGACAGCGGCTGTTGACAGCAGCCTGCAGCAGTCAGCGAAGTCACGTAGACATGAGTCAGGTAAGAATTAGACATAAGTCTGAGATTCCCTTTCAGCCTGATTTGCAGAATTGCCGAGTGCAGGCAATTCCCATTCCAGCCAACGCACCATTTAGCTTAATTCTGGTTTACAGCAGCAGAGCTGGGAATATAAAACAGGTCTGAGAGACACTGGGGCCACAATAAACTGAAATTCGGTTGGTTCTTCCTAATTGTATAGTTTGTGGCATTCATTTTTCTCTATTTCTTTGGGAATCGTCACTTATTATTATGGATTTGTTAAAGAATGTAGATTTAAAGTGAAAAACGCATGAACTCTTTTTTGTTGAAAATGCCCAAGCAGTTACTCAACCTTTTATTAGGTTTTCAGGGTGGGGTGGGGTGTCCAGTTCACCATCAAATCACATCTGTGGCGCCATAAAGTGAGGGGGGTGGCTGTCCTGCCACAGAGTCTGTGTCTGATAGTGCTTTTCACCCTCTAGAATCAACTTTTCACAATGGGTTATTCTGTTGAGACAAATCCGTAACCAGGCTATGTTAGTTCATGATCTGATCTGTTTTGTTAGACTTTGTCAAGAGTGACGAAGCCATGACACCGATGAGTTCTCAGCTTGACAGTCTCCTATTGCTGCTGCTCAACTGTCCTTAGCCCTGGGTATAAATTTACCTGTCTTCCAGCTCTCCATTTACCTGCACAAACTTATCTCACTGCTTGTGCTGTAAGTGTTTTGACATCAGCCACTCCAAATTTAGAAACTGATGTTATGGGAAACTTAATAACATTAAAGAAATGCCAACCCGTGTTCTCTGCTGTGTTGCGCTATGCTTTGTTCATCTGAGGAATTTCTTGCATTTCACAACTGACTGGAGGATGCGGATTCAGGATTGTGCCCCAGCAGGGAAATGATGCAGCTCAAGCCCCAGACTGGGACTCCATGGCATTTAGGTTACTCTCTATGCCACCTCCCTGACCCAGCTCCTGTGTGACCCTTCATCTGCCTTCCCCTCAGTCTCCTTTCCAGCAGTGAGAGAGCTCACTGGCTTTCTCTTCTTACATTTGGTCTTGCTGAGATTTGGGGTTAACTCTTTGGGGTGACAAGCACACTTGTAGCACCCAGCACAGGGTGTCTCTTGTCTCAGCTCAGGCAACTCGAGCCCTAGAAACTTGGCTGATCCTGTCTCTTTTGCTTCCGAAGAAATGGCATTCATTTATTCACTTAAGCCCCTTTTTAAAGCGCCTTTTGAGTTTTATTCTCTCCAAAAGGCAGCATTTTGATCTTGAGCAATGCCTGCTAGTTGCTACCCCATGGATGTTGTGCCCTGGGAGCTTTTACCTGGGGTGGGGGTCCAGCTGTGCCCCCCAGGAGCTGGGGCCACCCCTCCCCAGCTGCAGCGAGAAAGTTTCCCTTTGCGGCACTGAGAACAGGCAGAAACAAAGAGCCGGAGGAGGTGGGGAGGGGAGAAGGGAAGAATGAGCTAGGTTAGGGGAAATAACAGCCTGGAAGAAAAGGAAAGGACCAGCTGATCTGAAAGCCCCGATAAAAGCCCGAGACAAAGGACGAAAGACGCTGGGACATTATCAAGGGGAAGCGGGAGGAGGAGCAGAAAGATGCAGCAGAACCTAAGGGGGAATGATGCAAAGTGCTGCAGGGAGGAGGGGAGTTTCCTACCTAAAGCAGAGGGTGGTTTAAATTTCTCAACCCCCTCCATTTACAGGAATCGAGCTCCTTTCTCCCTTCTGGCTGGGAGCACCTCACAAACGAAGGACTCGCTCCAGCGGGGAAAAGTATCCGTGTCCACCCCACAGCCCTGACAGCATCAGCCCCGATTGCTCATCTATTTCCAAGTACAATCGAGTCATTTCGCTGGTGGGCAGAGAAGTCAGGGACACTCTGCATCCAGTACCCTGCAGCAGAGGAAGCATTAGTACTGCTGTTGTTAGCCTTGTTATTTTCTTCTAATAAAAAGGTGGTCATGACTCACTCCATTAAGAAACAAAAGCAGAGCTGTAATCTACTGAGAGGCAGTTGTTTGGATGCTCAGCATTAGGTGTGTAATAAGAGGAAGGTCAGCTGCAGGTCAGGTCTGGTGATATACACCCTGCCATCGGTACAGGCCAAACTTAGGGTATTCCCCAGAGAGTTTGTCTTCTGGACTGGTATGATTTGCCCCCTCCTTCAGACTAGCATTTCAGCCAGGAGTGGGGCGGGGGGGAAACTCTCTGTCCCACCCCTCCACATAGCACTTGAGTTTCCTGAGAGGAAATGATGCTGTGGTGTGACTGCACTGGCCCCCTCCTTCCTCCCCAGAGGGAGGAGCACGCCAGCATGTGCCCACAGCCCCTTTTCCCCTCCCTGTGCCGCAGTGGGACTGGGACCAGTTTGCCAGCTAGGCTGTTACTGGGGGCCGAGCCCCGAGGAAGCCGGGCTGCTTCTCAGGGAGGAAGAAGTGGCTCCTGAAACTGGGAGCTGGGAGGCAGGAAAGGCAGGTTGTGTTCTGGCGGTGCCGGAGGTTTCCTGTGCAAGTGGGAAGAAGCCACTGCGCCCCTGCCCATGCCAGATTGCCCACCTAGTGAAAAATGAAGGGAGGGACCTGGCCTGCCCATGGGATGTTCTGAAGGGTTTTGGCATGGCTGTGGTGATGCTTCTCATAGAGGCGAACCAGTTCTGGCAGGGACCGCGCTGGCACGTGGGGACATCTAACCCAGCAAAGGCAATGCCCAGCTGCCTCCCAGGGTGGGTGCAGAAGAAGGGAAGGAGCCGGGCTGTCATGACAGCGGTGGCCAGGTGAAGACAATGTCCACGCTAAGACGCTCTGTGACATCTGCCCCTACCCACAAGCTATTTCTATTTTTGCTCTATTTCATACCCTGACTGACTCAGAGGAGGAGAGTGAGGGGGGCCAGGTTAGAAGGAGCCAGCTGGTGGCTGCAGGGGCTTTGAAAGAGGAAGAGGAGGAGGTGCTTCGAAACTAGGAGTTGCTATTCTTTCAATCAGCTTAAACATTTTCCTCTCACAGTCTCTTTCATGCTTCTCTGTTTCAGCTGCAGGCAATTTGAGGCAGGGACGGCACTTCCTGCCTGCTGTTGAGGTGAACATACTTTCAGGGCACCATCAGAATAAATGACACCCTGCTCTCAGAGAGCTCCACTGTAATCTGCCGGGGCTGTGATGAGCATGGCTGGAGCTCATGCTTTTGCCTAACTTCTTCCAGGGATTTCCAGTTCTCTTTTTTGTCACTTTGCAAAACTTATCTACAAGGAAAGGGCAAGTGCCAAATTTCCTAATTCCTGTGCGTCTCACTGTTGTAACTTCTGGGCACAGGTGCAGACTGAGGTCTGTAGTGTAAGTCTTGCGGGTCCTGAGGCACTGTCTTGCAGCTCAGAGGTTTGCCACAAGGAAAGGGACATAAGACCCTACCAAACAGCCATGCCAGCAACGTTTCTGTTGCAGGTGGCCATCGCATCCCTGACCCTTGCCTCCATAGCATCCGTTCATTCGGCAGGAATGGCACATCTTGCTTTGTCCCAGGCTGTTACTCTTTGTGTCCCCCTTTGATGCCAGGCTGTAAACCTTGGGCCAGGTAACCGCATCCTCGAGGATGTTCCCCGGGCAGCCCACACTTATCCCTCAGTTACCAGAGCTGCCTTGATGTAAACTGCAGCCCAGGCGGGGGACCCAGCTCTTTCCGAGGGGGTCTAGGAGCAGGCAGCTCCCACCTCCTGAGCAGCAGTGCCCTCGCAGGCAGGTGCAGGCAGGCCTGCCTGTGCTCAGGCTTTGCTGGGGGTGAGGACGTACATAGTGATGGGGGAATAAAGGGAATTGAAACCCGCTTCGCAACCTGGTGTGAGAAACCCGCCCCAGCGCTGGTCTTCTTCCTTTCCCCCCTCTTCCTCCTCCCCCCCACCCCCCCCCGGCACGCTTCCCGGCTCTCCTCGCTGACTGGGGAGGGGGAGCGGTGATGCTGGGATGAGCCTCAGGCCGATGACTGGAGAATTTTTGCGGCGTTTTTCAGCTTCCTCTGCCTCCGAGCCTGACTAACGCTGCCTGCGCGGCCGCAGCCCCCGCCCGCTGCCGGGGAGGGAGGGGATCCCCACCAGGGGGCGGTGCGACGGATGGCACGGGGCGGGGGATGCCCATGTTTGGAAGGCGGGCGCGTCACTCCCCTTATATGGGCAGTGTCGTCAGAGCCCGGCCTCCCATTCATATAAATGCCCGGTGGCGGCGGCCGGGATTCCCTGCCTGGGCTCGGCGCGGTGCCTCTGTCTGCCTCTCCCGTCCTGTCGCAGCCGGCCGAGCCCCTGCGGCTCGGCGCTCCCTCGCAGCTCCCGCGCTAGCACCGGGACTCCCCAGGGGCGTCCTCCTGCCGCTCTCCCCGCTCCTACCCCCGGCTACGGCGGGTCGTGACCCACGGCCGGTATGAAAGTCACGTCCCTCGACTGCCGCCAGCTGAGGAAGCTCCTGCGGAAGGAGCCCTCCCGCTGCCTGGTGCTGGACTGCCGGCCCTACCTGTCCTACTCGGCCTCCTGCCTCCGCGGCTCGCTCAACGTCAACCTCAACTCGGTGGTGATGCGGAGGGCCCGCGGCGGGGCCGTGCCGCTCCACTTCGTGGTGCCCGACGCGGCGGCCCGTGCCCGGCTGCTGCTGGGCGGCGGCGAGGGGTCGGCGGGCACTGCCCGCCTGGCAGCCGTGGTGGTGCTGGACCAGGGCACGGGGCACTGGCAGAAGCTGAAGAAGGACAGCACGGCTCAGATCGTCCTCAACGCCCTGCTCTCCAGCCTGCCGGAGGCCGGGGCCAGGGTCTGCTTCCTAAAAGGTGAGAGGGAGTGGCGGGGAAAGGGGGGGCAGGGGCTGGGGGAGCGGCTTGGATCGACCCTCGAAACTTCCCCCGGGTGGCGACGGCCCCCGCGGTGCTCCTGTCCCGTCTCCTCTGCCGCCCCGCAGTTAGCCTGATTATTGGTGGAGGGCAGGGAGGTAATGCCGGGATTTCGTTTCTTTTCCACCCACTGGAAATAAATCCCGGATAGACTCAGCGGGCTGAGCCCAAATATCTTTCCGCTCACCCTCGCCGCGCGTTTAAGAGGCTGATGAAAAGTAAAAATATTAGGGAAGAAGAGCAAAAGTTGCAGATTATCAAAGGGAGAGAGGGACGAGAAAGATCGGGGCTGTGTGGAAAATAAAATCAGCCCCGTGGGTAAGAGGAGAGCCGAGGCCACGGCTCTGCTCTCCATACGGTGACACTGGGCGGTCCGTGTTGGGCGCCCGAAACCCGGAGGTCGGTGCCCGCTCCTCCACCCGGGGCGGAGAGGCTTATCTCTCCATCAGACATATCGGGGCTGGCAGGGGAAACCCATAGTCGAAACTCCAGGGCTTGTCAGGGGGCAGAAATGCCTCCTCCCCCCACGTGTGTTATAGCCCTTTGATTGCAGTTCTTTGTTTTCCTTCTGTGTAATCCGGGGATAATAAAACGATAAAAAAAAATAATAATCAGCCCGCCCTTTCTCTGTCCTCCCACCCCTGCCTACCCTGCACTTCTCCTAGCAGCGCCTTTGTCCTTTTGTCCTCTCTGTTTTCTCAGCCCCCTCCCTCCCCCCGGGGACTGCCCGGCCGGGGACGCTCCCGTCCATAGCACCGCATACCCGGCTGCCGGGGCCGCGGGGCTCCCCGGAGCGGGGCCATGCCGAAGCAGGAGTTCCCAAACAAGCCCCTTGCCATATTCTGAGGCCATGGGGTGGTCATAAATAGAGGGGAAAACCAGGCCATATTTCTTGAATAAACTCTGCCCCTGTGTCCTCACCGGCCAGGGTTAGTTCGCTTTTACTAAGCCTTTTATCACGCTGGTATGTGTCCTGATGTGCCTGGTTTGTGCCTCCTATAACGAGCAGTGTCCGGAGGGCATCCCCACCGGGACAGAGGCACCTCCAGCCCGCCTATTGCCCGGGACTAAGCGGGAGGGAGACTCCCAGGGCGGTTTGCCACCACCCTGGCTCCGTCCGGGCACAGCCGGTCTGACAGTCACCCCAAAAGCACCAGTTCTGCAGGGATACTTGCACTGTGCTGGGCCAGGCAAATCCTTAGGGACCCCATTAAACTAGGGATGAAAAAACATCTCCAGGGTCACGCTGGGAAGTCTGTGACAAAGCAGGGGCTCAATTAAGCTCTGCTGACTGTGAGCTCTGACTGCTCGTTCAGCCACAGGATCGTCCTTCCCCCTTCATGTACCAGCCCCACGCTTTGAAGTGGTGACTGTGGCTGTGGGCAGTTTATCTGGGGTGGGGTTTTGATGTAGGGTCTGTTTGTATCTTGTGTGTATTGCAAAGTGCCTTTTTTTGAGAGCCTGTTGACTTGAAGCTAGAAAGACTTCCTCTCAGTGGATGAGAAAGTTTCTCCCTTTTCACGCTGCTGTTCCCCTTGGCTTCGCTCGAAGTGCTCTGGGTTGCAGGATCGGGCCCGTAAAGTCCGCAGCTCCATTTCAGATCTGGTGTGGCCCGAGGAGCCAGTGACTCAGTGGGCAGTGCTGCTGATTCACTGGGGCCACGGACCCCCAGGAAGCTGTTGTAGTTTGGTGGAAGAGCTCTGGAACAGTGGGGGTATAAATCATCCTGAAGCACTGGGCACGGCTCAGAAGAAAGGATTCTTTGGGAGTCTATAGCACCGACCTTGCAAATAAGGGGCTGTAAAACCACCGGGGAAAAAAAACCCTTGAGGTTCCCCCCTTATATTCCTATTTTCCTTAGGTGTGGGGGAGCTGAGAGGAGGTGTTGGCTACTTAAGGGCTAAGGTGGTCACCCAAGCGTCCTGGGGATCCAGCCCCAGGCAGGGCAGCTACTGCAGAGCAATTGCATGCCAAGCTGTGTGCCGGCCCTGTTTCTTCCCTCGCTTTCTGGCTTCTAGGGGTTGAGTGTGTCACATCTTTCATCTGTGTAGGTGCAGTTTCATTCTGAGCTCAGCCCCAGTAGGGCGAGAGCGGTTGAGTGGCAGGGAAAGGAGAACTTGCAGAAAGATAAAGTAACAGATCTTCCCTTGGTGCTGACAAGGATTCTATTATTTATTGATTAAAACCGAAGCGCAGCTCAGCTCTCTGTGATGAGCAATCTAGTATTTGCAGAAATGACCTCAGGGAAGCTAGGTTGAGTGGGGAGGGTAAAGAGAGGAGATTGCTGGAGGATGGGATGAGAAGATGACTCACTGTAAGAATTGGCCTGCAAATATCCTGATCCCCAAGGCTTGTAATTAACCATTCACCAGCTGCATGTGTTAGCTGCCCCAGAGACATGAGACATGCTCATCTGTTCGAACACACACGCTGATTTGGCTGGGGCAGACTTCTGTGCTCATTCAAGAGTGAAAACAACAGCATGGGGTGTAAATAGGGATAATGGCTATTTATATTAACTGGACATATTTTTCCTTATGCGATGGTAGTAGTTGGGGGGCAGAGGGGAGATGAGGTCAGTTATGCAAAACAAGAGGATTTAAAAGTCCACCCCATGAAGGGCAGATGGAGAGCAGAGGAGTCTAGAGAGCTGCTTGTGTTTGTTGGCTTTTCACCCTGCCAGTTGTTGTGGATATCATTTTATTAACCCCCGCTTTGTGGTCTCCACAGTCACTTGCGTGCTTGACCCACCTGCCTTGCACTGAAAGCTCTGGAGTGGGTTGGCTGAATGTGGCTGGGGCCCAGGAAGCAGGAGAAAAGGTGCAGGTGCTGAGTGCCAGTTGACTGCAAAGTCACCTTCCTGCCCTCCGTCATGGAAAACAGACTTTCATCACATTCAGTGGGCTTTGGATCATGCCAGCCGCTTGCAACATGAGGACCCCATGGCAGGAACGAGTGGGCGACAGTAGCACGTCATGAATTTGAGCACACATCTGCTCAAACATTGCAAACAAATGAGACACCGGCATTACAGGGCTGAAATGTCAGAGGTAGCTGTACTGGGCAGCCCTGGCAGCGAGGGCGGTGGGGGCCCTGTGGCTGCTCAGATCTTCAGCGCTTCCTTTGTTTCGAAACCCTTCCTTGCACCAGGGTACCCACATTGACACCGCTTATCAGGGCAAAACAGTTGCAGGTGAATGAATTGCATCAGAGGGTTTGCTTTCTGAGCCTTGTTTACTCGAGGGCTGCACTCTGAAGGATTATTGAATCTAGCTGTTCGAGAGACTTTGTTCATTTTTGTTCTGAAAAAGCACAGGTGGCAGACGTGTGGCACACCACTGACATTTCCAGGCTGCTTCTGCTACCTGACTTGTTCACATCCGTTTTGGAGATTGCGTGCTTCCATGCAGCATATTCCCAGTCTGGAAACAAGCAACGATTTAGCTGACGACAAACTTTGAGTAACAATGTAATAATAGGATTAATTCCTTTTCATTAGCAGCGCACTGAATGAAACGAATGCAGTACTTAACCATGCAGAATAGCTCATGTGGGGCTATTCAGTTGTCGATTGCTGTCACAGGATTTCATTAAGTTTTATAGCTGTTATTTAATAGATTGGTTTCAGTGGGACTGTCTTCATTACCTTGCTGTCTTGTGCATTGTGGTGATTAATGACACAGTTGCAAGCATCCTCCTCTTGTGCTTATGTCCATTCAAAAATGCAAATAAAACATGTTGTCACAGCATATATAGTAATAACAGATTTAGAGAGGGTATCTACTGAGTATAGAAATCTCCATCTCAAATGCTGGAAATAGTGCTCATATATAAAACCTGGGGGAGGGAGTTTTGTCCTCGCTGTACTGGAGTTAATGGTTGCTAGACTCAACAGAATTACATTCGCTAACAGTTTTAATCTGGATCCACTGGCTTTTGGCAAGTTAATAATTGTCAGAGGTATCGGAGGTTTTTCTTCCGGTGCCTAAAGCCTTTTAAACAAACCTGCTTGCCCAGGGGAGGGCTATCCCTCATTAACCCCCCAGGGCCCATTGCCGTGCGTGGCTATCCCAACGCATTGCAAGTGCCCAAGCTTCATTTCTCCTCCACTTTAAATCAGTTTTTGGAAGCACAAACATTCATGTTTATCTTTTTTTCTTTTTTCCCCTTCCCTAGGAGGATATGAAACCTTTAACTCGCAATATCCTGAGTGCTGTGTGGATGGAAAACTCATTTCCCCAGAGAGGACGGAGGCGGAGAGAAACCTTGCCAGCCACTGTGAGAAGCAGAGTGCCAACCACAAACCCGCTTACGACCAGGTGTGTGTCATGGCCACAGCAGCTGACCTTCCCCTTGAGTCTTCTCCTTCCTGCCACCGGGCTCTGCTGGAGGCTGGCAGCGTGCCGGGGTCCCTCATGCTGGCACGGGCTGTCAGTAAGTTGTCGCAGTCCAGGTTGGCAGCCTGTGCGTGCTGCTGGTCAGCATCACCTCTGCCTGGCTTCAAAACCTGGCAGCAGAAGGAAGAAAAAAAAACCAACTATCTAGTCCTAAAACTGTACTTGCGACCTGTCTTTATCACACAGCCAGGCAGCATGAGCCACGAGCAGCTCATGCCTCTCCAGGAGACTTAAAACAGATGGGGAGAGGCTGCCAAAAGTGTCATTTTTCTGGCAGACAAAGGAGCACGCTTTGCCTGCACCTCCTCCAAGACCCCAGGAGGGTGCCGGCAGAGGGGGGCCATGGCCGTGGGGCCATTTCTGAGAAGAGTCAGTGGCTCTTGAGCTGCCCTTGGGCCGGGGGAGTGGGGTTTCCACAGGGGAAGTCGTCACACCCCCGTGCCTGCCCAGCCTGGGGAATACGTTTTCTCCGAGATGTCACCCTGTGGTTGGGCGGCTTCCGCCAGGGCGTGCGTTTCCTGGCGGGGGGGAAGCCCCTGCGTGATGCCCCTCTGCTCCCCTGGGGGCACCTCCTGTCCCTGGCTCTGTTCCTCCACTGCCGGTGACTCTTGGCTGTCCCCAGTGCGTGGGACCCTCTGGGTGGGCAGCTTCGGGGGCTGGAAAGCTGGTTTTTAGCAGCTGGGGGCCAGCAGCAGCTCTTGTGCATCATGGAAAGTTACCTGTGATCTGACACCCTTGTGTCAGATGGTGGCTTTTTTCTTTCGCAGTCTCGTCACCCAGCCTTTGCTTGCGCTCAGGAAGGAGGAACTGAGATGACATCTTGGGGAGGGTGACACAGTGGGTGCTGCGCCCCCAGGAGGTCCGGGAATACAGAAAGCCTTGCTCCTTTTTTTTTGCTTTACCTTTGGAGGTGTGAGTGGTGGGGCTGAGCTAAAGTAGCCACTCCCTCCATGCTCCTCTTCTTCGCTGCTTGGATGTGGCTGCCACCTCACACGTATTTCAGTAAAGCCTCAGAGGGAACGGGCCTCACATATGAAAGTGCTTTGGGTGCATCCTGAGGGGCAGTGCTTCACACAAAGCCAGAAACATCCTGCATGTGAGTGGGCTGGATCTGGCTTGGTACCTCACAGATATGGACAAGAAAATGAAAACCTTTTTCCTGCGTGGGCTTTGCCATAGCAATGATTCGCTGGCCAGCAGCACTGGGGTCCAGAAATGCCAGCAAGGGAGGAGCAGGCACCCACACAGACTCCCTTGTCTCTCTCTCGGGAATCAGGACTCAAATACCCTTGAAAAGGAATTACATGTTTCTGTTCCTCCTCTTCCAGGGCGGTCCAGTTGAAATCCTGCCTTTTCTCTACCTTGGTAGTGCCTACCACGCCTCCAAGTGTGAGTTTCTTGCCAACCTGCACATCACGGCCCTGCTCAACGTCTCCAGGAAAAGCTCGGAGTCCTTCAAAGACCAGTATTGCTACAAGTGGATCCCGGTGGAAGACAGTCACACAGCGGACATCAGTTCACACTTCCAGGAAGCCATTGACTTCATCGGTAGGACCAAGTTAAAAAATTTCCAGATCTTCATGTATTTTAAATCCATTTATTTTAAAATACATATTAGTGGGAAGGACACATTATTTTCTACATGTTCCTAGATGTCACAGCAAAAGCTTAAGCTTTAACCCTTCCCCAGCATCTCTCCTGGCAGAATTTTCACGAGGAAGGAAGGGAGACATTCAGAACAAGGTCTCTCCTTCTCTCCAAGCTGGGAGGCTGAGGAAGGAAAATGCCTCCTCTTGACTGCCATCAGGCAGATGAAGTGAGTGAGCTGGTTAGCTTTATTTGCTTTGCAAGGCAAGTGTAGGTGTAACTTCAGCATGACAGAGAGCAAAGACATGTAGTTGAATAACACCAAAGTCTATTGATTTTTGTAAAGGGGAAAAAACCATAGTGATTCCTTGGACTTGGATGCCAGACCCTGTAAAAGCCAGGTGAAGCAGAGTCAGCTTATTGCTTTGCTGTGCTGAGAGATCCCAAAGCCAGGGTCTTAAAAATTCAGCATTTCTCCTTACCACAGAGCTCTTTGCATTTCTCCTTTTGATTATGCCAGTATCTCATGCTTTACTCAAATACCCCAATTAAAAAAAAAGACCTGTAGAAAACTTTGGGCCATCCCCTCCCAAATCTTCCCACATTAGGCTGGGTAGGTGAGCAGCACACCAGCCGTGCCAGGTAGCACAAGGGAGAGGCTCACCCCTGAGAGGCACAGGGTGGTTTAGTGGGGTGGAGCAGCCTGAGCCTGGGTGGATGTGGTGTTGAAATCAGTGCTATTGCTCTCCAGGAACATTCAAGAGAGAAACTGGATAAAACCCTAGTTACAGACTCGCTGGACTCATAGCTCAGCTGAGTTTGAGTCCTTCAACAGTGCAGGCAGAATTACAAAAACCTGATCTGAAGGGAGCCTTTCACCTTCTTGGTAAGGGACTTCTCACAGCTTTCAGGGAAATGCTATTTCACTCTTCTGTCCCATCTCCAACCCCTTCTGATACTTGACTCTGGAAATTTCCCAGATTTTGAGGATGACTTAGTTTTCACTTTCTTTTAAAACTGGGCGTGTGGTGTAGATGCTGGGGATGACTCAAATCCATGTCTTCCTTATTTTGTGCAGTAGTTAAATATAACCGATCGTGGTGGCACCGGTCTCCTGGCAGACAATCGAAGACAGGCAAATGATAACTTGCTCAGCTCTGCGTTGTTTCAGTGCCATGCACTGAGCACTACACTCAATGCAGTTCTCCATAAATTGGAGCTTGAACATATTGCTCAAGGCAACAGGGCAGAGAATGTCTATTTTTGAACTGTATTTTTGTGTGGAAAGGGCTTATTTTAAGCATGTTCTCTTTAATCTAATAACAATCATTGTGTTGTGTGAGTAACCACAGTGGCTCCTGTTGTGTAAAATGGGTGCTTTGCATAAGCCTTTTATATCCTGACTTAAGCCCAAGCATCCTTTAACCAGGCTGTAATTAGCAACTGTCTCCCAGTCCTTGTGTGCTTTGTGGTGAGGCCCCAGGGAGTGAGCTCAGCCTCTCCACCCAAGGGTACCCACCAGGGGCTCAGCTCCTGGTACCACTGCTTGCTGCTACTGGCCAAGCAGGGAGTTAGGTTCAGACTTGAAAGAAAAGTCCTGTTTTTCTAGCAAAGCTGATGAGAGGAAGGCAGCCCTGCAGCTTTTGAAAGACCTGATGGCAGAAGGGCTGGCCAGGCTGGACTTGGGTCAGCACTCTGAGCCACAGGCAGAGAAATGCAGGTACAGCAAACACAAGCATTGCCCAGATACCTGATCCCTGTCTCACAATGCTCTGAAAAGTCAGTTGTTCCAAAAGAGAAATAGGCACGTGGGAAGGAGACTGGGAAGGACTTCCCTAAAAAATGTGAAAAGAACCAAATCAGGATCCACAGATTCTGAACCAAAGTGTCATCTGCAGCTCAGCTCCATCTCAGGCTGAGTTATGTTCTCCTTACCTTTTAATCTCCATGTTACCCTTAGTACCCAACAGAAGAGCAAGTCTCTCCTTGCCAGTGGAGTGGCTGTGTGCCATGCTCCACCTCCAGCTCTGGGTGCATGTCGCATCATCCTTTCCATCCCCCATGACAACTGATGTCTGCAATGACTTTTTTTCCCCCTAGATTATGTCAGACGAACGGGGGGCAAGATCCTGGTGCACTGCGAAGCAGGGATTTCACGCTCTCCCACCATCTGCATGGCGTATCTAATGAAGACAAAGAAGCTCCGTCTGGAGGAAGCCTTCGATTACATCAAGCAGCGCCGGAGCCTGATCTCACCAAACTTTGGTTTCATGGGCCAGTTGCTACAATATGAGTCAGAGATCCTGTCTTCCACTCCCAGCCCCCCTGTTGCCTCATGCAAAAGAGAAGCTGCATCTTTCTTTGCAGAAGAACTGACATTAGGCAAAAACTTTGAAGGCTCATGTTTTGCCTTTCCTATCTCAGTGTTGAGTTCTGTGCCCATCCACTCTCCCGTCCACCAGCTGAAACTCAGCCCGATGACGGCATCTTCGTCCTGCTGAGCATCCTGGGGAGACTGGAGCTGGCGTGGTCCTCTGATCTGAACTGTGACCCCAACAAGAACACTTCATGAATGTGCAATAGAGAAACCTCATCAACTTAGTCTGAGATGGAGTGGTTGTCATGGGTCATACCTCCTGTATGCTGTGACTGTAAGACACAAGTGCTCTAAGTGTTGCAGGTTTTCCTGAACTTTTATTGTCTTTTTTTTTAAAAAAAAGTGCTTTTTTTTAGGTTTTTATCCACAGTGTGTGCCCACTACTGTATTTCCAGATTCCTAGGGAGCAATGAGAAATCCATTTAGTATGTTCTCAGTTCCCATCTCCTTCCCTTCTTATTTTTTAAAAGACCTTATTTAAAGTTTCAAGCAATAAGCAGCAGCAGTGGGGAAGAAAGCAAACTGAAAAGCACCACCTTTGCAACTGCAGAGATGGATGGAGTGAATGTTTGTTAAGCTTTTTCTCGGGTTTTCCTTCTCCCCTCCCCTGTGTCGTGTTTCAGGGAGCAAAGGGCTGGGGTGGCAGGAGGGAGCTCCTTCCCTGGGACACTGTTGCACAACCAGGTGAAAATCCCCTCTCCTGCTCCAGCCTCTGAAGTGTCCTATTGACCACAGTGTAACTGGATACCAAACCAGACATGGATCCATTCAGGTGTGGCATTTCCTGTACTTCTGCATTTGCCTTTGTACTGGATGTGCTTTTAACTAAAGCAGGGGACTTAACCAAGCTATCAGGCTACCCTGCTGAGCTATTATCCTCCCATCTGTTATTTAAGAACAGCCCTAGAATACTTGAATGTCTCCACAATCCTCATCACAGTTACTTCCCATCAGATAACACTGTAACTGCTGGGTTTTACACCAAAAAAACCCTGACAAGCTCAGCTCCAAGCCAATTCTTTCTCCATCCCTTCCCAAGTGTTTACGATGTGTATGTGTGTGGTCAAGTGGTCTCGTTCAGTGTTACGTGGCTTGCTTAAGTGTGTGTGGTCACCTCTAGTCAGCCTTTGTCCATGAGAAACAGTTTCTCTCTTGCTTATATTGGCTTCTGTGTCTGCAGGGAGTTTGGGATGAGCGGCTGGCTCTTTGTTGACCTTTTTATTTTTTTAATATGTAATATGTATGGGAAATGGCAATAATTTCCAGGAGATCTCGTGAATGTGAAAGAAAACCTGCAATGGTTTTTACAGAGTGTAAAAAATAATAAAGGAAAAAAAAAATGCCAGGAAAAGAAAGCTGTTTGTTGTACTTGGAGTGAGCCGCAAAAGTGCTTTGGCAGAACTCGGTGGCAGGAGAGGTCTCCTGAGAAACTCCATGGTTGAAAAGTTGTGTAAGGAGGTAGAAGAGGGGGGTAAGCATCACTGGGTTCTGTGCTGAAAGCTTCCAAGGTGCATCTCTATGGAGGGGAGAAGGTGAGGGGGAGGATTATTTTAAACCAAATGACATGAGTCATGGTGGTGTCACTTCCCAGCAGCCAGGCAGGCACTTTTGTTTTTATTCATGTGTGTTTTATATAAGATTTGCCATCTTGCTGAAGATGAAAATCTGAACTAGGCACGGCCCCCACTTCCTTCCTGAGCACGTGCCATGGGATGCTGCGTGCCCTGGTCCCTGGCGTGACAGGAGGGTGCCATGGGCCACCTGCAAGTGTCACACCAAGGACTAGGGTATATGGGTAATGCTAATTTTTTCACTTTTTTAATGAAAAAAAAAAATTTGAGGTGCTGACATCTTTGAGCCTTTTTATACACCTTTTCAGCTGAAAGTTTTGGGGGTCTTTCTGGCTCATCACTGCAGCACACTTATTTGCATTTCCAAGTTATTGAGTTGAAAAAATTCATGGTAGATGTCTGAGTACAAAGCATCTATGCCCTGTGGGGTTCATCCATTTGTAACTTCTTACAAAGTTACAGGTGAGACACGTGAGAAGTTGTCCTTGGAGATGAGCCTTAGATTTCTTCCCTGTGTCAAGGGGGCATGGCAGCAGCCCTGCCTGCAGTCTGGGAAACCCGAACATGGGAATCAGCAGCTGGGGAGGTGAGGCAGGTGATCTAATAAGAGCAAAACAATTAATTTTCTAAGAGATCTGATTGCTCTGGAAAGTGCTCTCTGGAAACCCATGGCCACTTGCAGTGAAAAGGCACCTCAGCCCCCACAAGCTCCTCCAAGCAGAAAGGCTGGTAGGCTTAGCAAGAGGGGCCACATCCTGACCACAGAGACCTACAACACTGACAGAAATAGAGCAGCCAACAAGTCTCATTAAAACAGCATAAAACTCCTGGGGGAATGACCAGCTTTGTGTCTCAAGGATGAAGGAGCTGAAACCTCTGCGGAGCCAATGATGTTTGCCATGGGAACCTGCAAAGCGCAAGGCAGCGGGCTGAAGGGGTTAATGCAGGAACTGCTGGCCTCAAGATTTGACTACAGCAGCTGGAAAAAGATCACGGGGCAGGCAGAGGAGCCAGGTATTTAGCAGAGAGGGAAGGCAGCTGCTCTGTTTTTGGAGAGGGGCTCTGATCCTGGGCTTTAGCACAGAGCGTTGGTGGATACTGTTGGCTGGGGGAGACACTGAGCTGGGATTCAGCAAGGATGGAGGGCCGGAGCCCTGTGGGAGCCTGTAAAGGGGTTTGTTGTCACACCTGGGCACGGAAGCCTGAGGTTTGTGCTGCTGCCCTGGGCACCGTTCCCTTCTGCTTGGCTGGTTCCAACCCATGTCTCCTCCCTGCAGGCTGAAGGGAGCCCCAGCATCCAGGGCAAAGCGGGATGTAAATGCTGCCTGCCAGAGGGATGAGCTCCCATGCTTGGGCTGGTGCCCGCTCTGCTGTTTCAGTGCTAACGTAAGACCTCTGCCCTCAGCTCAGATCCCACCTTTCTGAGGGGACATCACAGCCATCTGATTGCAGGGTTCTAAGGCGAGAGTAGGTGCTCTCTTCCCTCCCTGGCCATGCTGCTCCCAGGGGCAAGGAAGAGCTGAGGACCCAAGCACCAATGTGTGAAGGTAAGGGTGACAAATCAGGATGGCACCTACCTAGGAGATGAGATGTGTGAGTTTGAACCTGTGGCTAATGTCAGAGCTGAAGGATGGAGGTTGACAGTGATGGGGGCTGAACTGGCTGGTTCAACGTGCCAGTGTCCATCTGCCAGCTAAGCTTGGTGGAGGAGTAGGGATCTCAAAAACAAAGTTCTGATGGAAAGTAGAGACCTATGTAGCTGTAACAGCAAGGGGAGAGCTATAGCAGGATGCTTTCAGACATCAGAAAATGCAAGTGAGGGAAAGATCTTTTGCCCTTAGGCAAAACTTTGATTAGAGCTTATCCCTTATGATGCCTGAATCCAAAGAAGATGAGAGGAAATGTCACAGAAAGGGGATTTTGCAGGTTCTGCTGCCCATGGAAGTGCTGGTTCAGGACCGCCCTGGGACATGAGCATCTCTCTCCATTGACACTCCTGATGGTGTACTCTTATGTCCTGGACTCCTTGGTGTCACTCAAGAGCTGTTTCAGATCCTGGTGTGGGACTGAAGAGGGTTTGTGTCACATAGCTTTTGGTCCCTTGCTTTTAGGCGTGCAAAGAGCAGTCATGCTACAAGCGTGAGTGCTGTTGCTCAGCCCATCTCTGCTTTGCACAGGCTGCCTTTCATTTCTGCCTCCAAGACAGACAAACTCTTCAAAAAACTGCCACAAAAAATACATGTCTTTACATGGTTGCAAATCAGATTGTGAAGAGATCTGTGGTGGGGGTGGATGCGTGGGTGTAGTCCTTAAGTGTCCCTATGTGTTCTTTTAGTCCATACACTTGCTGGTGTGATGTGCAGCCTGTGCTAGTTACAAAGGCTTCTCCTGCTTCTCTGATTAAAGGACTTTCCAAAAGGCAGAAATTACATCCTGACCAGTAAAATCCAGGTAAAATTCACCTGCTCCATGGGGAGTTTATACTGTGGTGTCCATTCCTTGTCCCTGACCAACACAAGGTAGGTAGCTCTTCTTGCCTTCTGGTGGCGAGCTGCTTTTTTCAGGAGACAAAGTGTGAATGAACAAGGTATTCTGCAGGCGTTGTTATTTGTATGCTAAAAACAACACTTGCCTTGCCAGGAAGTCAAAAGTCCAAATGTGCCTGTAACGTGGCAAAAGTGAGGCTCCAGGCACGGTGATTTTGACCCTCCATCTCTACTTCTCACGGCTTCATGTTAATTGGAGAGGAGACCTGCTGCCAGCTCACTCTCTGGGGAGAAAAAGGCAGGAACCAATTCGCAAAGCCACACAAATATGGAAGTAGAATTTTTTTTGGCGTGGGAGGTGTTACCAGTACCACACATTACGGTTCCTTGGCTTTATCGCATCGTAGGCTTTTACCGAGACATGAGTAAGTTCCCTATATAAGGAATATGAAAATAGCTTGTGAAATAGGTTGAGTCATCAGAGAAAATCAAATTAAGTTCTGACACTGGGGCCTCAGTTGTAAAGTCCTACTGTGTTTTACCATTGCATTATAAACTATGGGGTCATTTCAATCTGTTTATTTCAGCTCAAAATTCAAAGTACTCGGACATCTCGGTAAGGCTTACCAAATGGGTTCATTTTTCTGTTAGTAGCGGTGCTGCATCCCTATGCATCCCACCTGTGAACACTTGCAGGGAATGTAAAGGTTACCAAGAGAAATGGCTTCTGTGGTTATAGCTGAAACGCTCAGCACTTCTTCCAGCTTTGTCTAGTTATTAAAGAGGATCTATGGCCCCCAGATATCCCTTTCAAGTACTAGCCTACCCCATGGAAGTCAGTGGCTGTTATTTGTAGCTCCTGAGAATCCTAGCAGGACCTGTTATGCTAGGAGCTGTACAAACACCAAACAAACCCAGAAAGTCAGTAACTCAAGACCAAGAGTGACTGTGGTAGATAGAAAGGGAGAAAGAGGCACAAAGCCCCAAAGGGAGTCTCATATTTCTGTCAGGGATTTTTTTCATACATCAGAATAGGACGCATGGTAGGGAGACCACGGGTGGAAAGCACCTCTAGGAGACAAGCATGAATGGGATCCATGGGACCCATTTGATGTGCTATATATGAGCAGAAGTGGGAAATGCCTGTAGTGTAAATCCTACAGCTGCATTACACAGGGGTCCCTGCCCCAGCCCAGGCTCGCTGCAGTCACGACTAGGATTTCAGGACGGGCAGCACGTAAAGGTGTCTGATCTGCTGGGACTGTTAGATGCTCAGAAATGATAGGAAAATTGATAAAGACCTCAAACCCGTTTGGCATAACCATTTTTCCAGGCTTGGTTTTACTGAGCTACTCATGTTAGTAAAGTTACTCACATGAGTAAGCATTCATCAGACGAGGCTTAAGTCTCCTGAGAGAAATGATAATGTAGTTTTTCATGGGCTCTCTTTTTTTTGCATGTGTGTGAATAGTGGTTTATTTCTGTCACACAGATACTCCATTTCTGAGACTCCTTTGTAAAGTAGACGGCGTTTGATAGTGAGTCATCTCTCGTTATTAAATTAGCCATCCATTGCGAGCTGCCTCCGGGCCCTGATCCAAAGCCTATCGCCTTCAGTGGGGAGGATGACTCCAGAACACAATGGGCTTTGGATCAGGCCCTGGATGAAACTTTATGTTAAATCTTTATTTTAAGGAACTGTTTGTTCTAATTGGAACTAAACTTGCTGCTGCATTGAAATGGAATATGAAGTCTACAGGACTCAAACTGGAACAACGGGTATATATATCCTCTCTGCTGTAATGCCTCCAATCATGTTAAGTCAAGTTAAATGGAAAATCAATTGACACGAATTCCAGCGTGACCATTAACTGCCATCCGGCTGGGCCCCATGAGGCTGGCCAAGATGAAGCAGATTTCTAACAGGCATAGAGCAGAACTGTGCGTGTTCCTTGTCCTAGAGATGCTTTCAACCCGCCGCAGTCTCCCTAGCGATGCCCGCGTTGCCCTGAGTAATTACTGTGGCTAAGGGAGAGCCCGGCAGGGGGGTCAGGCAGCCTGGGATCGATCGTGGGCTCTGCCCTTGGCTTTCCAGGGCAAGCAATGCTGCTGCTCTGTACACTCCTGCTGGCACAGTCGCATTTGTCAAAAGTATAAAGGAAGTGAGTGAGACCCGGACTGACTGAGCTGGCCAGACAGATCCCTTGAATTTATAGAAAAGGATTGTAGCAGCAAAAGTGTGGTTTTCAACAGCACAGCTCATTTCTCCTGCAGAGGATGTTTCTGCTCTGTTAGTACAAAGCAAAGCTTTGCTGATGTGGCTTTGCTCACGCAAGAAGCATTTTGCTGCTAGAGTGGACCTGAATTTCTCTCTAAATGTTTCTCGCAGGCTTATCCATATGCTTCTGCATCCTGCCTTGCATCAGGGATAATGATATCGATCTCATCCTGACAAAGGCACAAGGGTTTTTTCCATATGTTTGCAATGCACATTAGACCCATGGACAAAGGCTAGTCTAAGCACAAAATCTTGTTACCATGATGTATTTATTGTACTGTGCTTGTAAGGCCATATGTTCCATATTACACGAGGGAGTTTGTTGGGTGGGGTTTTTTCCCCCCCAGGATATAACGTTTTAGTTAGTTAAAAAACAAAACCAATCAGGCAGTGCTTTCAGACAACCACCGCGGGGCAGAGCAACCGCTCTGCCAGGAAGCAGGCGATGGGAGCCCTGGGTGGGTGGCAAGAAATCTGTGTGCTACCGAGAGCTAAAGCATTGACATGGTTCAGTTTACTAAATCCAGCTGTGACGAGCAGCTGGTTTTCTGGCAGTCAGCGTGACATACGCAGGCAGATATGCTCGAGAGAATTGATCAGGGGCCACGGGTGGGGAGAAGGGGAGGGTATGTTGTTCCCTGTGCTACTAAGTGCTAAAGTGGCTCCTGGCAGTTCTGATTACCAAACCTAGCTGTGAGGAGCTTTTCTGGACTTGAATGTGACATCTGATGGGGATACACCTCGGCTGTGTGTGTGAGGAGGAAGGGGGAAGCACAAGGCTTCTGCATAACCGACTACTGCCCTGCTCGATGCGCTGGCTTGCGGGATCCTGGGGAAAGGTCATCCGGAGAAGTGGGAGATGTCTGCAGACAGCAGAGGAGGATGCTGAGAGGCTTCAGACAGTGTTCCCATCTCGGTTTCTCTTTCCATTTCCTTCTCTTCCGCCCCCCTCCAGGAGGAAGCTGAGGACACAGGGGAGAGAGCGGGCACAGTGGGCCCAGGGGAGATCATGTAGAATAAACAGCAAGATGCTTCACTGAAGGGCTGGAAAAGATAAAAAATATGTCCATTATCTGGATCAAACTGTGAAAAGCTGCCAGCTTGGGTGCAATAGAAGAAGGATGTCCTGCTGCCTCTGGGCTCAGCCTGGGAAGAGCCTGAGAAATGATGAGTGCTAACGCTGAGCCTGAGGGAGGTCCAAGATAATCCCTGGGGTAGCGGTTTTAGTTTCCATGATAAAGCTGGAAGTTATCTTTGCTGTCCTTTGATCTTCAAAGGACAAGAGGAAATTTCACACTTAAGGGAGGCCACCCGGTGTCAGGTGAAGTTGCTGCAGCTTGTGAAAGTCGGTCAGATGCCATAAGGCCAGCAGCTCACCTGCCTTAGCGTGAAAATGCCTTGCAGAAAGGAGTCTGCCTTTTTCTGAGGCTCGTTTTGGTGCCCCAGTTAGAAAATTACACTTGTTTGTGGATCCGGAGGCTGCAGACGAATGGGGGTAAAATCCAGGCAATGTGATACTGATGTGATTCATCAGTTTGGATGTGTATTACTTTGTTGGATGGATGCGATCAGCGAAAATCATGGTTTTTGTTCTAATCTAATTACAAATTTACTGCAGCTGCCTCCTTCCAGGGTGCTAATGAGCAGAGGCAGGAGGAAAGGGATTTTTTGGTATTTCAGGATGCTCTGTGGAAGTCAGATGTCCAGTCTGGCATCTCTGTCAAGGTAATTTTGTTTCTACCAGCCACAAAGACTGAAAAAGCTGCCCTGAAACAAGGCAGCATGGGTCGCAGACCCACGTGAGCTCTCTCTGCCCTTTGCCCCGCAGCCTGGTTCACCATGAATGCTGAGCACAGACATTCAGCCACTTCTCTGCATCCGCCCGCCAATTCCCCCAAGGAGTCCCTGTGGCCCTTGGTTAGTCTGTGTCCTGGCACTGCTGGGAAGGGGTTGCAAAATATCCCTTTGGTCAGTGATATCATCCAACCAGCAACACCTCTGCGGCTGGGACAGGCACCGCCGCTTCCCCTCGGTCCTTCACCCACTCTTTCATAACAGCAAATAATGTCTTTCTGCGGATGCAGCTTCAGAGCAAGCAGCCATTCCCGCAGATGGGATGCATACATTTATGTCTGCGTGGCTCTCTTACTGCCAAGAGTGCATTTACTGCTCGCTTGAACACGAGGAGATTCTTTAGAAGTAAAATTGACTGTTGTTAATTCATCTCCTAATCTCCCAGGCTCGTGCTGCTCTCTGAGCTGGCGATCTTTCACCTGCAGTTTGGGATTAGGCAGGTCTTCAGAGATCACCCTTGCTTATGATTTACTCTGACGAGAACCAGTTGATCCTGTCCTCCCAGGGCTGTCCCTGAGCCCTGCTTGTGAGTGGGCTGGTGCCCCCACCGCCCCCCGCCAGGGAATGTCATGCACGCCCCGAAAGCAGTCACCCTGTTGCCCCGATGCCGGTGAGCTGGTGCTGACCCAGCCCCGCTCCAGGGCAGCCCCCACCAAAGCCAAGGGGTACTGTGGGCTGCCACCCTCGCTGCTGGGGCAGCCACCACATGCAACAGCTCTGTGGGGTCCAGCGTCCCCGATTCGCTTCTCCTTTCACCTGACCCATCTGAAAACAGGTCTGGGGGTGCATCTGGGGGTGCCCTCTAGCACTGTTGAGCCCATAAACAGCCCACTGTGGGGCTCTTCCCTTGTCTGGAGGTTAAACAAGAAAAAAATGCAGAGCAATAGTTTCTTTCACAAAGTTTCCAAGTGCAACAAAGCTCTTTGCATCAGAGCAAAGAAAAAACATCGATGGTTTCTACTCTTTGGCAGGATGTGGCCCCTCTCGCCCCATGGCGGGAGCTGGCCTGGCCCACGCCGCCTGCCGGCAGAGCTGCCAGCACGGCCCCGCCGCAGCACCCGGGAGTGTAATTCATTTTGCGCTTGTGTGTGTGTGTGTGTGTGTGCGCGTGTGATGGCTTGCTTTATAAAATTAGTGAACCAAGTGAAATTAATTCAACCACAACCACGTTTTATTCATAGAGAGGCTCAGCTGAAAGACTATGAGCAGAACAACTGCTTTCCCTTAATAAGCCTGTAGCAGATTCATTCGTAATAAAATACATCTTTTTTAAAAGGGACCTTTTTCTATGGTTCATTTTACTCTGCTGTTTTACCCTGCCACTCTCTCCTTGACAAGCATGTTAGCTTTCTTAAAATGTTGTTGGATTAATGGGTTTATGGATGAATACTCAACAGTCAACAATAATTATTTACCTTTATACATTCAAAGGATCATAAAGAGAAATTTTTTTAAAATTATTTTAAAAAAGAAACTGCCTGACTCTTTTGAGTTGTTTATAGTGAATAGAAACAAAGTCGGGAAAAGAAAAAGCAAAAAAAAGACTCCGGTGCTTTTCATGGTCGGCAGGGCACCCACTGTGAGGAAATAACGGGAGAGCTTGGCAGGTCTCCTGGGGCCTGGCGGGACGGCTGCCCTGCCACCCCCAGCAGCTTATAAAACGCATGGCAGCCGCCTCGCAGAGAAGAGCTAATGATGGGCAGATGGCACCGGGCAGCGGAGGCATACGGCTGCCCGCTGCCCGGCTGCCTCCCGGGGCTGGGCTGGCGGGAGCGACTGAGCGACTCTGCTCTCCTCCTCTGAAGGGAGCTGCAGCCACCAGCACCAGATCGCTCCCAAATCACAGGAACAAGTGCCGTTATCACCACTGATTGCACTTTGCATATAGATGCCTTATAGCATGTCACCCCCGGCACCCCTCTGGGCCCACTGCGGCTACAGCCAGGGAAAAGGGACAAAAAAGAGCAAGAAAAGGGTCTGCAGGTGGTGGGAACGGGTGCCCACCATTGCAATGCAGATATAACCAGCTAACGCTGTACAGCCAGCGTCTGAACCTATAATTACATCCACCCTTTATCAAATAGAGCTTTTTAAGGATCTTGCAGGCTTGGGGCTTCCTCTTCTAAGTTTTTTGATGGACAGTTGCCCCCTGGGGAAGATAGAGGCATTTCTGCAGGTTTTAGTGAGGGGTCAGACTCTTGCATTGCAAGGCACAGGAGCGACAGGGCTTGAGAGCAAAAGAGCTTGGTAACTTTGCTCAAGAGAAAAAAAAATATTGGAAGGGAAACCTATGTGTGGCTGGCTTGCATGTTTTTCAGAATAATTGCTCCTTGTTCCTCGAAAGCCCGGTGGGTTGAGCGCAATGAGACCGATGTGCATGCCCAGGTCTGTTGAGAAAAGGGCTGGTTTCTCTCACTTCGCCTGCTAACATCTCCACTGAATTCATAGGCGAAAGATGCGCCATGGCCTTGCTGCCTCAGGATTTGTGCTTGACCTGGGTAGGAGGAGAGGTATTTTTGGCTGTCCCACAGTTACCCTGCATGACTTTGGGCAAGATACTTCCTCACTCTTTTTGTTTCGCAAGCTGAAATTAAGAGTATCAGAATATCTGGTCCTGTGTTCAGAGTGCCATTAAACACTGGTTTCTGCAGGGTCTAGGCAAAGTGTTTAACCAAAGCCCAGGTCCCTGGTTTGCTCCTGAGATTCTGCTGCACAACCAACACAAAGCAGAAGCGTCCCCTGCCACTTGCTACCGACTCCAAGTGATGAAGTACAAGTGATTGATGTTGTGATGAGCCTACTGATTTCTATAGTCTTTTAAAAATGGCAGTAAATACCTCACTGATTGCAGCCATTCGTGAATGAAAGCAGCCTATACACATGTTGGTTAACAACTGAAAGTGGCAATAGAAGAGGTTAATAATACACTTAAAACGGTTTTTTTCCTTGCCACAATAGGTTTAATATGTCTTTTCTAAGAGAAATTTTACTATTTGAGAAGAGGAAAAAAAACCCCACCCCACGCTAGGCTTGAAATCCCATCTATATGTTCCCGTTAAACTTAATGAAAGAAATGCCTGATGTATTTTTATGCTGATGAAGCCAAGATGAATTAAAGCAGTGTTCCCAGTTTCTCCTTTCTAATGCTACTGTTTAATTCCAGTGTATTTATAGAAAAACACTGCTTATAAAACAGGCCCATATAAAAAGCTCTGCAGCACCTACTGAAGCGAGGTGCACTCCCCGCGTAGCGAGCACTGATTATATGTTTGCAGGTTCGGAATAAAGCGCTGTTTTACTAGCTGCCAGCTTTCTGCACTCCTACAGCCAAGGCAGCTTGACAGAATAAAAATGACACACATCACCCTTGGGTTGGGTGCATATTTTCATCATGGACTACAAAATCAAAAGAATAACAAAAAAATCTAACACCTACCCCACCCCTCCACTCCCTCAAATACAAATATCTAAAAACTATGTGACAAAACCTCTATGCAGGGGCCCACAAATGCATTTGAAACACTCTTTGAACTAGACAATCATTTGCCACTTAATCCTTAATGAGCACAGTTGCTATTTTTGCAAGCACGTCACACTGGTGGGCGTATTTGTTGACGAAATATCGGTGAGATATGATTTTATTCCTATGAATAAATATAACCTGGTGTCTGTGCACATCTGTACACACACATAAGTCATCTCCAAACTGCAGGAGTATGCTGTATATCCAAAGTCCTTTGGATCACATAGAGGGTGATGCACTTCTTGGTGCGCCACAACAACAGCGAGCTGCCTGGGGCACCAGGCACGGGCCAGCAGATTGTGGGATCTCGGCTCTTAGAGCTCTGACTCGAGCCAGGGTTCTCAAGGGGACTTCGTGCATCCAGGCACAATGACGTCAGTGCAGCAGTCAAGAGAAAAGGCAAAATTTTCCTCAGGTGATGGCCACCCTGGTGACTCTGAGCTCCTCTCTTTAGGGGAGGAAGATTAAATCCTTGCTCTGGGAGTCTATGATTAAGTGAAAACAAGTTTCTGAACTACAAAGGAAAGCTCAAAAACATGACTCAAGGCATCCTGTACCTCTAAAAGCAGAAGACAAAGAGAAATGAACTTTAAAACCTGACAATTTAAAAATGTTTCTGTGCCTATTACTGACCTGGGAACAGGGATGAGTAACACAGGATGGTCCTACCCTTGGTATTTAACAGGAGGAGAAGGTTGTTAGTGAGGGGACATCCCAGCTGCTTGTTGGGACAAAACCTTCGCTGAGGTGTTTCAGCAGAGGTCAGACTGTACTGCCTGCCATGTGGTGCCGATGCAGTCTCAAACGCATAAAACATTACAAGTTTATCTAGAATGTGTAAACCTGTGCAATTTATTTACGTGTAAATATTAAAACAAAAATTGATGTAAATAATTCTTTTAACCAGGTATAGGATTGGTCGAGTGTTTTGTGAGGAAAAGTGGGGAATTCGACTTCCCTTTTTTTTCTAAACTCTCTTCTCCCCTTGCCAGTGAGTCCCCTTGGATGGGCCGGGCAGCTGGGACCCGAAGTACTGGCATCTGTAATTCACTTCGCCTGGGAAAAAGTGAAGAGTAAATTCCGTTATACAAACCAATCCCAGAAAGATGTGAGTCTCATTTAAGGATTTAAAATTCCCCAAAATCCTAAAATGAAAGCGATTTTAAAAACGCAAATGGAGAAAATATTTCCCCCCCAAGTGCCACCAAACTGAGCTATTTAAAAGTAAACACAGAACAATCAGGCAGGAATTTTTCATTCTGAATTTGTTTGTGGAGCAATCATTAAACGCTTTAGTTTTTTTAAGCACTATGTTTTCTGAAGAAACAATGAACCATTTCTTTAAAGGTGCAGGTGAAATATGCTACAATAGCCTCCTGATGGGCCTTTAGTAAAACCATTTAATTACATGGCAGTTAAGAATGGTTGGGACTGGGGAGCAAGGAAAGTAATTAATCCACCTATTATTCTAGGAGAGACAGGAACTAGAAAGTTCTGTTTAAATCTAATTTTTATTAGTGTTAAGAGGATCAGTACAGGAATTCTATCACATGTATAGAAATGTTGGCTACAGATGTATTTTTGGAGTACCTTCAAATTGAAAATTGCATTTTCTCTGAGACATCATGCCCCTACTGTTGTCACAATAACACTTGAAATTACTGTAACTGAAAGAGATTAGAAGAAAATTAACGTTTCTCTTCATTTTGCTTATTTTGTGTGTTTGACAGCTCCTTTGGGCAGCTGAATAGTGGCTCTCCGTGAGATAAAGGAGTGGGTACAGACTCAAGCTAATCTTGCTGTTTTCCTGAGACTATTTCGCACCTTTCTGGTTACTCAGCTCACCCTGGGCTCGTCCATGGCTTTGCCCAGGCTTTTCATGGGGACACAGCGCTCGACTTTCGGGGGCACCCAGGCCTGCAGGGCCCCGCGCCCCCGCACCTGCAGGCTGCTCGGCCCTGTCCCACACGACTTCGTCTTGCCTTACTGGAGGGACTGCAGTCGGCATGGTGGGAACAGAGAGCAAAAGCGGATGTAAATAAGCTAAAATTGGAGAAGGGACTGAAATCCACAACCCAGAGCCCTATGCCGCCAGCCCCGCCAGCCATTGGGGCAGGCTGGGAGCCTCTGGCCTGGTGGGATGGCTGGGCGAGGGGGCACACGGGGGCAAGGGGCATGCTGGGGCCCAGCCACAGGTCCTAATGCTACTAATTAATGTTTAGGGTTTTTTTTTTTTTAAATCCTGGAATAAAAGCATTTAAGATGAAGGTTTTATTTTACATTTTGGGTGACCACTTTTAGTGCCCCTCCGCCTCGGGAGAGGACACGGCACGGGTTATAGCTACTTTCTCCCTGGGGTCAAACGGCCCCCGGCCCCCGGCAGCGCCCCCTGCAGGCACACAGCACCGCGCCCCCTCCCGCCCTGCCACTTTCTCCTGCTGGGCTCACACTTGCCTTTGGCGCCCAACCCGCCCCTCAGTGGGAGAAACCACTTTTCCCAACTCTCTGGGGGGACTCCTAGTGCGACGGGAGGCAGAGTCACCCGCCTTCCCCGCTGCACAGCACCTCCAAAAAGGTCAGTGAGGCACTTTAGAAGTTGAAGAAAGAGGAATCCGGACTGTCCCTTGCTGTGTCCCTTCTCTGGCGGAGCAGGGGCGCGTTTTCTGCTCCGCATCTCCCCCTCCACCTGGTGCTGAATGGTTCGCGCCGGGTCGGGATGGGGGGAGGCTCCGCCGCCATTTTGTTTGCGTGAGGGGTGAGCGGGGCGCTGTGCTGGGAAGTCTGGGGAGGCTGAAGGGGCGGGAGGAGGTGGCGGTGGAGACCCGTGGGCCACGCTGAGCAGTTGTGCCGGGAAGAGACGTGAGGGCGGGCTGAGCGACGGCAGGAAGCACCGGGGCGGGCGCTTCCCCCATCCTTCGCAGCCATGTACATCAAGCAGGTAAGCCGGCGGGGTTCAAGCCTCCCGCCTTCTGCGGTGCGGCCTGGGCCTGGCTGGGTCGGTTTGGCCCGGCCTGCTTTGCCCTGCTGCTGAGGGATCTTTAACCTCCGGGCGAGCGGCAGACCTCGGTCCCGACCCGTAGCAAAAGGCCCGCTGGCTGGTGGCGGGTCCGAAGGCCTTTGCTTGGTTCGTCGCTGTCCCGGGGGCGTGGGGGGGAGACCGCGGCCCTTGCTGAGGGGGAGCGTCGGCGTCCCCGGCGCAGCCACGGAGCAAGTCCGCCGTGTAGCTTGGCAGGTGCCTTTCCTCCCCCGGGTCCCGCGGCTGGTTTCATTCATTGCAGGTGTGAAGTGGTGTTGCGGGAAGGCCCTCCTGGACTCGGGACTTGTTCGCGGGCTCTGTGGGGACCCTTTGGACCTAGTGTCCGCGCCCTCCAGGCGACGGCCGACCCAAGGCCGGGAGGCTCGTACCCACGCGGGGCTCGTACAAGGGGCTCTCCTCAGCTGTCAGGCGGTATCTTTCAGCTGTTAAGTTGTGGGTTCGCTCTCACTTTTTTTTTTTTTTTTAAATCTGCATGCGGTTTCAGTGGACAGATGGGACTGTTTGGGGTTTCAATTCAAACAGGTTCTGTCTGCCCCTTCCCCCGGGACAAACAGTTACTGTTTGTATTGGGGTGATGCTTTAGGCCCCCGGGCATGGGCCATTTAACCTATTATACTTCATCCTTGACAAGCAATCTGCTGCTAACGTTTAGTTGAGAAGGGCCTTGTATGGACCCTTTTCAATCAGTTTTTAAGATTGAGGCGATCATTAATGTTACTTCTGTAGTATATCCCTGCAGTCGTATTGTGTAGTGTATTGCACAGCATAGAATTTTTATGGCTGCCTTCATACCGCTGCCTATGCGTGTTCATACAAAGCCTACTAGGATTCTCATTTCTTAGTGGACTCAAAATTTACCTGGCTTTCTGAGACCCTACGACTGTCTTTATTAAGAAGAATACTTCATCATGTTTGAAAGTGCATGTTCTACATAGAAATCAGGTTTTCATCAACTGTTTGGCTGACTAGGGAGTGTTGCAAATGCCTTTTGATCATGTTTTAGTAAATCACTATCGTTGCAGGTGTGCACATTGCTTTAAAGTCTTTGACTAAGAAATCTTGTTCTCCAGATTTGAATTGCACAAAAGTAAACAGTAGTGAAGATATATAGAGTAAGAAGTCGAAATTAAGTCAGAACAGGAGAAGTGAGTTTTATCTGGAAAAAAAGAAATGGAGGTGATCAATAACCAATGTTGTTCTAGGAGCTATAGAAGAGAGCACAACAAGGTGTAAACATGAGAATAAAAAGAATGAGGGTGAATTTAGTTCGACCAATATCCCTTACTGTGTTGCTTCCCAGAAAGAATTCCTAGAGTTTCAAGATTAAAATTATTTTAAGTCTTAATCTGAAGCTATACAAGGCAATAAAGAAGTTATGATGTTTCGGAATTGTAGGATGGGTGAAGTGAGAAGCCATCTAGGAAAAAACTTTAAGAGTGGGGCAAAGTGATGTTCAGAGTCTGCCTGTATCATACTCTTGTGGTGCCCGAGTATGTGGGTGGTAAAAGTTTGTGCTTCGACAGTAATATCCAAGAAATAGTGATTGGTTGTTTTTACCTTTTGTAGATGCTTTCAGGTTCTTATGAGAATAAAGTACCTTAATTATTTGAATCTGTATGTTTTTAGAATATTATAGGTAAACTGTAAAAGTAATAGGGACAGGTTTTTTTTTGCTATTCTTTTCATTTTTTTCTTTAAATCTGCTGAATTGGGAAGCAGAGTTTGCCTTTTTTTTTAAAAAAAATTTATTTTTCAAAATCAGAATGAGTGAACATAGTTGCTCTGGCCTAGAATTGGTCACAAGACTAGAGTAAGATTTGCTGTTCCTGTTTTTCCTTTGAAAGCCACTGGAACTGAGCAGAGCTTGCTATAACTGCCAAAGTCTCCATCTGCCTCCATGAGACAGACTGGTTTTTTAGGGGAGGTGGGGTCAGGTCTGTGTTCACAGTCACAGTGACTGGGTAGTCTTCAGTTAATACATTGCCTTAAATTTGCTTTCTGTAGTTTGGTCCGTTACATTCTGAAATCCTTAATTACTTCCAATACAGTTGTTTTGGATTTAGATCTGAATGCAGTGTGGATACTTAGTGAGAAATGTATCTTGCCCAAGGAGAGGGTGCATAGACAGCTGCAGTTCAAAAAAGGTTTAGATAGGCAAAGTATTGCAGGAAGTGGCAGACTATTCCTTTTCCAGAATAGCTGCTGTTGCTTAGATTTGATGTTTGATGGTCAAGGATTAGTAATTTTCTGCCTACCTGTATTCTTAGTTTCAGATTCCAGTTATGAAATAATTTTGCAAAGAGGATTTTACAAGGAAGATGTAGTGCCCAGGAAGAGAATGATTCTGTGATTTCTGACTAAAAGTTAGTTAATGCCTTTTGAGTTTCATTTTATTTCAATTTTTATAAACTCAAGTGTTTTGATTTGCTGTCTGGTATGACATTTTCATTCATTATTCCCGAGATGCTTTTAATCCATTAGTATAAACAGGTGGTAAGAGGAGTTTTCTGTGATAATCTTTGATAATGGGCTGTCACATAGTGGGAGAAAGACTTAAGACTGAACTTGACATGAATAAATTAGGGCACTTTCTTGTACCAGTCTTTTGTCTAGTAAATTTTATGGACAGGATTTTTTTCCACCGTTTGTATAGTGTGCTACTAGACTATTACAGAATATGAATGTGGTTCTGAAGGTAATTGTTTCTTGAATTGCTCAGGTGTACAGTTAATGTAGGCTTTTGTAGTAGGGGGAAAAGGCTTGCTTTAATGTCCACAGCACTACTTCTAGGCTTTTTGCTGAAGCTTTGTGTGTGCTTCTTGGATACCAAGTATTATGCTCATCTTCTGGAACATGGGCTGTTTTAATATTGAAGATGTGAGAGAAGGGATGACATGTTCAGAAAAATAGAAAATGGTGATGGGACTATAGACCTTACAAACAAAAGAAAGTCTAAATAATTTTACATTCTAAACTTCAGTAATAATATTGAGAAGTATCTTGTAAGACATTTTGCTGTCTTCCTAACGAGTAATTCTTAGTTTGATAGCTATCATGGTGAAACACTGGCATTATTTTAACAATATCTTGCTCCTGCTGAGGAAGAGCTGGGCACAGAACATAATGATTAAATGTCAACTCTAGTCCTTTTGTAAGCGTTCTTGCTTAAAGATCTGCAAACATCAAAGCTTTTCAGGTGGCTGCTGTCTTTCTGATGTCTTACTGAGCAGAGCAGAACTGCTGTGAAGTCTTTCAGCACAGCTTTAATGTTTGGAAAACGTTGTTTAATGCTGGAATGTGCCTGCTGGAAGTTGCATCAGTTTTGCTGCTGTGAAGTATTGGGATATTGTCATTCTGTACCTTGTATGTTACTTGGCCTGGCAAACCTCAAATCACTACTGAAGTTGAATAGTTGAAATTTTATATGCTTCTTCCAGATGATTGCTGTCAGAATTAACTTCTGAAGTTAATTACATAGGTTTGTATTTTGTCTATTTAGGAAATGAATTCTCTACAACCAAGATAGCTTGCTTTTTTACTTTTCCCTTTAGGTTGCACAGTAAAACGATATAAGACTGTATTGCATGTAAAATAGGTAGTGTCTGGTATAGTTTTTGCAGTCTGCAATTGCTCTGCTTGGAGAATTTGCAAATAGAATTCTTAAGCTGAATGTGGATTGCATAATAAATTACATATAAATCTGGCCCTACTAGGAAAAGTTCTTGTTATATTGGGGTCTTCTTTCCTGTATGTAATATTTGATGCAAATACATCTTTTTCTGTAGTTTGTTACAAAAAGACTCTTGGATCTCTCTTGTTTGCTGTGCTTTGGCTTAGATAAGTACCAGCGTCTCTCATGATGTGGGGAGAAAAATCTGCCCCTAAAGTGATGCTTAGGTGAGGGGCAAGTTTTATGATGTAAGTTGCTGATCTCCAGCTGGAAGGTTGAAGTGTGTGCAGGAAGGGCAAGGGAGATCAAGTATATTATAATTGATGTAAATATTGTGAAAGATCTTGTAGTTCAAAAACTGCTGAAGAACAGAGAGAACTTTGTTAAAGTAACTCACTCTTCTCATTAGGTAATCATTCAGGGCTTTCGAAGCTACAGGGACCAAACCATTGTGGACCCCTTCAGCTCAAAACACAATGTCATTGGTAAGTTCTGATACTTGTCTTTTAACACTGACTAGAGTTGCGCTGTTACTTCAGATGATGTTCACATTAAAGTCCTTTATAGTTTTTAATATTCGGCCTACATTTCATGACTATATTTTCTGTTTTGGAAATTTCTTTAGTCGCCTGTAACATGTCACAGGACATATTCCACTTCCAGCAAAGTAATGCTGTGGTTCAATATTACTGTGACAGTAGTATGTCCAAGTCTTCAGAAATTGAGTGAGGTCTGTAAACTCCTTTATATGTGCAGATCTCTGTATCAGTCAGACCCCCTTTAAAGGCTGTCCTTGCAGAGAATTTGTATGGGATGGGGTTTTTTTTGTATGCAAGTGTGATTATTTTGGTAAGTAAGCACACTAGCTACTATAAACTGCTGAGAGAAGACGATCCTCTTTCTTCCAGCTCTGGAGAAATGAATTTCTGGAGTGTGGACCGTCAAAAAGTATAATATAAATTTCAAAGTATAGTTTCATAAATAACACCTCATCTAACAGCATGTTGTTGTCCACCATTCTCACACTTCTTCCTGTTTTTGCCCATGGACACCCGGTCCTGCCTTTTCATTTGCATTGATTTTGGTGATTGTGCAGCAGCATTGAGACTGCTGAAAACAGTCAATTTTGGACATAAATTTAGTAGCCAGGATTTACTCTTGGACTGGGGGAAAAAAAACCCCGTGCATGTAACTTGAATAGCATGTCCTGTTATGTAATGTTAATTTAGCAGGAGCTAAAACTTTATCCAGGTATTAGTGCTTTTGAAAGGGGGGGAAATCCAACTTTGCTATTTTTTGCCTTTTTCAAGACCTCATAGCAATCCCAAGTAGTTTTGAGGATGAGGTGAATCTGGAGGGCATGTAGGCATGAAGGGATGAAAAGCCTGGGGTGCTCATTGCTTGCTGCTGGAAGGCAAGCAGTTTTGAAATTAATACTGACAATCTTAAAGATAAGACACTGAGCCTTGCTGAAACACACCAGAATGAACGCTGAGATTGCTGTATGTTAGTGTAGTGCAGTGTTCTTATACCTTTTGTTTTTTAAATAGAAATAGTACTTCTTCCAGTCTCTTTAAAACAAAACATTGCTGAATTAGCAAGTGGAGTACTGAGTTCTTACTCTACCTGAAGTTCATACAGTCAACGTGAATGTACGGGCAAGTGATTTCCTTTGGTTAAATATAAAAAATAATTGGTGGGAGCAGAAAAATATTGATTTATGTCTACTGTTTTTATTCCACCAGGAGATCAGTATTGAAAAGGATGGCAATAAATATTATTGGTTTAACCATTATTCTCATTGTGGAATAGTGTTGGACTTCGTAAGTCATTGTAATATGTTTGAGTAGGGAAAAGCCAGCTCTCTTGTTCAGAGACAATGACTAAGTGATCCACCTACTAAGTTTGCCTCATTCCCTTGAGATTTTGTTTGGCTGTGTTATATTTGGGTTCTGTTCTTGAATATTTATATGCAAAATTTAATGTACATTGCAATGTTAACTCCTGTTAACTTGAGGTTCTATTTTCTGGTTTAATTTTCAGTGGGAAGAAACGGATCTGGAAAAAGCAACTTTTTTTATGGTAAGCATGGATTTCTTAATATAATAGCATAGAGATGCTGATGATGCTAGGTTTGTTTGTTTTTGCCAGAAGCTGGTGTACCAAATGTTCCTCCTCAAGAAGTGGCAGATTGGTCATTACTTGACAACTATGAAAGGCAGATCTCAATGCTCTTGTTTAATACCTACCTTCAGGTTTTTCCCCAGTATATTCCCTTCTCTTACTAAGGGCCTTCTAAGGTTTTTAAGTAGCAAAAAAGTATTTAAGGAGGAAACTGATTCTAAAAGTCACCCTTCTTGAAAGCTGATTGTGATATTTGCAATTACTTTGGACATTCTTAGAGGCTAAATTCTAAGCTGATTCCATAGCAGTATGGCACAGCTTAACTATACGTTAAAAGGTTGTATATGAGGGGGATTTTGTGGGGTGGGAGCATCAGTGGAGGAACAAAGATGCTGGTCGAAAGTGTGAGTGGCCTTTGTGATGGTAGTCTTTATAAATTGCCAAATGTTAAGTATTTTAGCCATATTTTTAACCTAGCCTGTGTGCTATGTATTTGTAGAGGAAAGATCATGAATCCCAACTTGTGCAGTATTGTTAATGGTTATGCAGTGAAGTAGTAAGGTGGTGACAGTGAGACTTCTTCAGAGAAATTCTAGTGTACAGCAGGCTGAGTGATAAAGATCAGCAGATTAAGGTTTTTAATGAAGAAACATGTAAGATATCAGCAGTGGCATGACTGTACTGCACAACAGTAAAACAGTATGTTTTGAGTTAAACTGCTGCATATCTCCCTAAAGGAAGGAAATAAATCTTCTGTTCCTTTATTTTATTACAGCAATTCAGTTTGTCCTCAGTGATGAGTTTAGTCATCTTCGCCCAGAGCAGAGACTGGCTTTGTTGCATGTAAGTCAAGGTGTATAACAAGAAGACTAAAGAATAACCTTAATGCATAGAATGTTACTACAAAAGTGGTAAATTGCTGGGCTATGGATATTTGTTGTGGTTTAACCCCAGCCAGCAACTAAGCACCACACAGCCACTCACTCACCCTTCGCCTCCAAGTGGGATGGAGGAGAGAATGAGAAGAGTACAAGTGAGAAAACTCGTGGGTTGAGATAAAGCCGGTTTAATAGGTAAAGCAAAAGCCGTGCACACAAGCAAAGCAAAATAGGGAATTAATTCACCACGTCCCATCGCCAGGCAAGTGTTTGGCCATCTCCAGGAAAGCAGGGCTGTATCGCACGTAATGGTTACTTGGGAAGACAAACGCCATTGCTCCAAATGTTCCCCGTCCCCCTGTCTCCTCCCTCACCCCCCCTTCTTTCCCCATCTTTATATGCTGAGCATGATGGCATATGATATGGAATATCTCTTTGGTTAGTTGGGGTCAGCTGTCCTGGCTGTGTCCCCTCCCAGCCTATTCACTGGTGGGGTGGGGCGAGAAGCAGAAGAGGCCTTGGCTCTGTGTTAAGCACTGCTCAGTGATAGCTAAAACATTCCTGTCTTACCAACACTGTTTTCAGCACAAATCCAAAACATAGCCTCCTACTAGTGACTATGAAGAAAATTAACTATTCCAGCCAAACCCAGCACAATATTTTAAGCCAATTATTTTGGAAGCATCCTTAAACATTTTTTGCTTCCCTTTAGCAAAAGGGAATTTATTATAAAGTAATACATTGTGCTGATAATGCACATCAGTGAATGTGTATCCAAGATTTTCAGAAATAAAAATACATGTACTGGATCATAGATATGCTCTTGACTTGCAAATCCTTGGAAGGAAAGGGGAAGTGGGATTGTCAGGGAAAGGGGGAGATGAATGAGCTCAAAAGTCTTATAAGGTGGGAATTACCTAACCAAAATATCTCCTTTCTTAGGAAGGTACAGGTCCTCGTGTTATTTCAGCTTTTGTGGAAATTATTTTTGACAACTCGGACAACAGGTTACCGGTAAGTTGAATATACTACTTCAGAAATAGACGATCAGTTCGGACTCTAGTATCTCAGTATTATAGAAATCTTCAGTACAGTAACTGCTTTTGAGTCAGTTCTGGTAAAAAGTTCCATAAACATTCTGGATTAGTTATACATACCTACTGCAAGCAGTTAAATTTACTGGAGTTTGTTTTCTTAAGATTGATAAAGAGGAAGTCTCACTTCGCAGAGTCATCGGAGCCAAGAAGGACCAATATTTCTTGGACAAGAAAATGGTGACGTAGGTACTTCTTTTCCTTAGCTGAATGAGACTAGTGGTATTGCTGTAAAATTCTCTAGTCACACCATACACTTGCATCTCTAGCCTGAAATAAATTAATTCTCATGAGTTCCATGAGCAATACTAATTTAGCTGTGTAATATTGAGTGCTAGTAGTTTGACAGCAAGAACATCAGTTCTTGTTCAATAGACTGCAGACTTTGCATTTACAGTTTCATCCATTCATTAATGTGATGTTTAACTGCTTATATAATATTTTTTTCAGGGCTTTTAAAAATAGAGCACTTACCAGACTTTAGGTTGTTTCATATCTTTCCTGTGATATCTTTACCTCTGTTTGCCTCCTCTTTGCTTCAGGGTGCTTCTTTCTTAATATCTTTCCAATGCTATAGTATTTTAGATATTTTCCATTTTTATTCTCTCCATTTTAGAATTAGCAATTATCAAATAAAGAAGCTTCTTCAAACAGAGCATGCTTTGTACACTGATTATAGTATGTGACGTATTGTTGTGATACTTCATTGAATTTTTACAGCTGTCACTTTAAGTGTTTAATATATTCACAATAACATTTCAGGAAAAATGATGTCATGAATCTTCTTGAAAGTGCTGGATTTTCTCGTAGTAATCCCTACTATATTGTCAAACAAGGAAAGGTAAGATTAGTTTTTACAAAGTGGAAGAAATTACTATCAAGAGTATCATGTTTTCTCAATGCCAAACTTAGTTCAATTATTGCAGAAGCAAGCCAAAACCTAAATCCATTTTAGTTTAAAACAGTTCTTGTAGGTGCTGCTTTTGCAAATATTACTGTTTCAGTAGTTGATGTCAATTTTAAGAAAAAAAGTTTTAATGTCTGTAATGTTGATACTTAGAAAAGTTTTTTTTTTTCATGGTAATCTTTGCAATCACATGCTTTTCTGCATACTTAAATACAAAGCATACTTAATTCCTATGACTGTTTCAGTGTAAACTCATAGATTTCTGGGCCTTAAGATGAGGCAGTAAAGCAATAGAGAATTTTAAGAAGCTAAAATACTGTCAGTGGAGGATGAATGAAAACATGTGGAAGCACCAAAAGTGAACACACAGCGTGGAAAGGGCTCACAGCATGGCCTGTATTAAAAGCGCTTACCAGACCTCTCAAAGGACACCCAGGTCTGGAGACAAAGGACAGATTACTTGTAATGGCTCACAGGGCGGGACACCATGGAGGCACTGATAACCCTCTGGCTCCAAAAGGTTACTGAAAGGCGTACTTAAAAGGGGAATGCAGGACAATCAAGGAGCGCTTGATGGCAGAAGGGCTGACCCAGCAGTGTAGTCTCTCAAGTGTTTATCAAGATAAATTTTCCTAAGCGGCTGAACCTGTGTGTATTTGGAAGAAACAACTTCAGCTGGAAAGTCCCTTATGTTTTGTAGTGGGGATCGGTGCATGAGTCTTACAGCCAAACACACATACTGGTTTTAATATAGTACAAATTAGAAACAGTTACCTTACAAATACGATGCCACCACTGAAATTCTATTGAAAGAAAGTGAGTTTTGCATTGGGTTTAATTATATGACTGATTTAATGTTGGATTAATTAGTGTTTCATGACCTGAATTATTCTAAGATTTATAACCACTACATTTTGGTGTGGCTTTATGGGGGCGTTTAAACTATTTGGTTTAGCACCAGGACTTAAAAGCCCAAACTTGAGTTTTTCTTAACATAATTTTGAGTGGGTAATGATTTCTTTCATTTATGTAATGCTAGTATCTTGACATTTATCAATAACTGGTAGCATTTGAAAACCAACAAAATTTATTACAAGCAGAATATTTGCCATCCTAAAGTAATTGTCTCAAAAGGAAAGCAGTGTGGTATACACTAGGTATCTGAATCTTCCTGCCAAAACCTCAGGCAAGCAGGCACAGTGCAAAAAAAAAAAAAAAAGTGCAATCTTTGATCTATTGTGGCTAGCCATACATCCAGAGCAGGCTATTGAAATTACAGATCTTGAATTTTCAGATCAACCAGATGGCCACAGCTCCTGACTCTCAAAGGCTGAAGTTACTAAGAGAAGTAGCTGGTACCAGAGTGTATGATGAACGTAAAGAAGAGAGTATTTCACTAATGAAAGAAACAGGTAAAAGTAGTTTAAGAAATTAGTGTTTTATGCCACAGTAATTCTGTAACTCTAAAGTTTTATGGCTTTTTCAGTAAAGCTAATTGTTTGATAGATTTTATTTGTGGTATATTAAATGATACAGAACATGTCATATTTCTTCCTTAAATTCTAAATTCTCAGAAGGTTTACTAAGAGACTTCATATGTGCTTTTAGTAATAAAACTTTTTAGCTAGGCTAATGGGTATATTTGTACTACTCAAAACACATGAGTGATGTCAGCTGGCAGTGATCCAAAAATCAGGATACCTGCTGCTATGCAAACATTAGAGTTTATGTAGTACAGTCTATAATTATTCTAAGTGTGTGAGCCGAGAGAGTACATGCTTGTGTTGCCTTACATAACTAGTATCAACAGTTCTGCTGTTAGGATGTCTTTTTGAGGAACTTCTGCACATGGGTTCTCGTTTTCACATTTCGTAACTGTTGACAAATAGTTAATCACTGGAGGAGATTCAGTACCTTCAAAGGTGTAGGAATGTATTACAGTGTTTAACTGAACTTCAATCTTGTCATCTTTTCTAAAGAGGGCAAGCGAGAGAAGATCAATGAGTTGTTGAAATACATTGAAGAGCGACTGCATACCCTAGAAGAGGAGAAAGAAGAGCTGGCTCAGTACCAGAAATGGGATAAAATGAGGAGAGCATTAGAATACACCATTTATAATCAGGAGCTTAATGAAACCCGAGCTAAGCTTGATGAGGTAAAATGTCTTGACTAATACAAAATATAACATGAGCTGTTGATTTGCTTTTTGCCAATGTCATCTCGCATTCCTTGATAGAATCCTGTCAATGTTCTTCGCTAATGTAGCAAATTATTTTCTTTCTGGAACTACTGCTAAAACAGAATCTTGCTACTTAAGCTATTGGTGATATTTCCATACAGCTTTCTGCCAAACGAGAGACAAGTGGAGAGAAATCCAGGCAGCTAAGAGATGCACAGCAAGATGCTAGAGATAAAATGGAGGTAAAAATAGTTTTAACAAGGGCTCTTCAGACGTATGTTTTGCTTTGTGGGTTTTTTTCTTGCGTGAGGTGAGGTGCGGTGGTCTAAAACCGTGTTAAATTCTATTTTATGCTTTCCTCTTGTTTGGAAACAGGAGTTTTTCACACTTTTAGTGTATCTTGATTTACATAATAGTCTTGTAAGTTTTGATAGATACTGAAATGTGCATGCGGTGTTTAAGATATTACATACTTAAACTTGCACAGGAAATAGAACGTCAGGTTCGAGAACTGAAGACAAAGATTTCGGCAATGAAAGAAGAGAAGGAACAACTTAGTGCTGAAAGACAGGAGCAGATTAAACAGAGGACTAAATTAGAGCTGAAAGCTAAAGACCTGCAAGATGAATTGGCTGGCAACAGTGAACAAAGGGTATGTTAACAGTGGTGAAGTCTTAAAGTGTCATTGGCACAAGCTAGTATATTCATACATCAAAGTTTTGAGTTTAGACTGCGGCCTTTCATTATTTTCTAAGATTTGCCAGGCAGATTCTTAGTTTTTTTATGATATCTTTAGTGTGATTCTAGGGGATGTAAACATAAACTCCTGTCTTGTGATCCTTTATTTATTATCTTGCTTGTTGCAAAATCAAGCACCTATAATTCTCTTGATCTTGATTGCTGCAAATATTGGGAAGGAGGGTTTTGTTTGTTTGTAGCCCTAATTTGAACTAGGTTGTTTGGCCTATACAGACCTTCCTTGCTTGCATAGTTTAGCTTCTTGAGAACGCTTCATTTCATCCCTCTTGGCTGTCCCAATTGGAACTGAATTCACTTCTGTTAAGTGTTGAAACAGCGTAGAGTCAGATAACATAAGTATCAGATGGCATCTTGCAATCTTGCAATTAAATTATTCTTTCAAAGTGTGTATTTATCTAATAATGCAGTTCCTGATATTACCTAACTTTAAATACTGCTTTGTTTGACTTTCAGAAAAGACTGTTAAAAGAGAGGCAAAAGCTTCTTGAGAAAATTGAGGAGAAGCAGAAAGAATTAGCAGAAACGGAGCCGAAATTCAACAGTGTAAAAGAAAAAGAAGAGAGGGGAATTGCTAGGTCTGTGGCATTCTACAACAGGGATTCAAAGCATTAAAAAAAACCCCAAAACACCAAACACCTAAGATATTATCAATACTATCCATATGTGCAATTAACTCAGAGTTGTACTCGTTGCTTGAGAATGGGGTAGCTATATGTACTTACAGATGGTCTGTAAAAAGCCTGTTTTATTGTTGGGGGAGAACAGTATTTGGAGAAATTAATTTTTAAGCTTAACCACTTTCATGGGCTATTGTCAACTTTGTTTTGTGAAGTCTGGGTGATTTTTATTGTTTGTAACATCATCCTTTATTACTGATTTGGTGCTTAAATTGTAAAGCCTGGTTTGACACTTTTTGACATGTCTTTCCCTTCTCAAAATAGACTTGCACAGGCTACACAGGAAAGAACAGATCTTTATGCAAAACAAGGTCGAGGAAGCCAGTTTACTTCCAAAGAAGAAAGGGATAAGTGGATAAAGAAAGAACTGAAGTCTTTGGATCAAGCCATCAATGACAAGAAGCGGCAGATTGCAGCGATACACAAGGATTTAGAGGATACAGAGGCAAACAAGGAGAAAAACTTGGAACAGTACAGCGTAAGTTTTCAGCTTACTACTTCTCAGTGTTTTTGAGAGAAGGGTTAAACAATCTAATCTTGGACAATTAGAATTTAGTTCCTATTTGTAAGGAATCTGAGACCTTCTGGTTGGATGTGGTCTTTCAATAATGTGTTATTGAAAATAGCTACAGATAAACGCTAAGCTCCCTTTAGCACTGTATCTAACTTCACTCTATATGTTGACTTACTTTCTGGTACTTACGCCAAAGTGTTTAGCCTGAGTTTTCAGGAAGAAGCTTAGGTCTGCCTTTCTCTGTCTGTTGAACATGGCCATTTTATGTAGGTAATAATTTATGGTCTGTGTTGGTTGTTTTCACTCTTCTCTTACTTTCCCTAAACAGACGATCTTTTAAACTGCACCTTTGCACCACGATTGCAGCTGGTTAGAAGTTGCATCTCTGTCCATGTTAGAAGATTAATTTGCCTCAGTATTATCTGCAAATCTTTCAGATTTTAATTGCCATTCAGAACAGCTTTTACACTGCCAATACAGCAGTACAATCCAAAAATACCACTCCTGGTAGGAGCTACAGGAGTGAAAACCCCTGCACTCGTGGTAGGAGAGCATCCAGTGCCAGTGCTGCTACTGTGCTTGTGCTGATAGACAGTGTTCTTGATCTTTGTGTAATATATCTACCGAAATTGAGGATCAGTCTGACCAAAACCTAGGAATGTAGTTGTACAAAGACAATGGTGTTCTGCTAAAATACTGTTTGGGTGGGGCCCACATTAGCAAAGTAATGATTCTCTGAGTTGGTTAATAAAAGAAATGGCCTTTACCACTGACTGTATTGTACTGCTCAGTAGGAATTGAAGAGGTTAAATTTGAGGTGGCCTTTGATTCCTTCTATAAACATACCTTGTTTTTCTTTTTCTCCTTAAGGAAGGTTGACTTAGGCTAAGAGTTGTATAGCTTTTTCTTGTTCAAAGGGGAAGTGTCATGGGTGAACATGATGGAGAGCTTGCAAAGTTAGGTTGGAAAGACTTGGCTATGTTTTGAGAACACAGCTAGTCCTCCTGTGCACAGATAACTATGAAAACACTGTCTGAGTGCTAGCCCTGAGCCGCTTTGAAAACGGCAAGTGTTGAACGAGCAAGGGGATGATGTCTGTGCATTGGCTTAAACAGTATGCTATTGACAGCAGCTGTGGTAAAGTACTAGTACTGCTGGAGAGCTGGTCAAGGTTTTTTGACTAACGGCAGTACGGCATGGTATGCAAGACTAGTCTGTATGTTTTTATCACAAATATTACTTCAGAACACGATTGCCAATAGTTATGTGTATGATAGTTACTGTTTTGATTGTTTCTTACTGTGACTTAGTAAGCCGTTTCACTGTAATACCTGGATGCGCAGTTCAACTTGGTGCCTGCCTTGCAGTTTACTTGATAACTTCACCTTGTTACTGCTTCCTTACAAAGATGTATTTATTCTTAGTGCTTCTGCAGTTCATTGTAAATTAGTAATAACGCTTTTAGGAATTGTTTCTGAACAGTAAGTAGTAATGCAGTATTAAATAAAAGAAATTTTTTAAACCTAGACAGCTGTAGTTTCATGCTGTTCTTTTCTTTGTGTTAGAAACTGGACCAGGATCTTAATGAAGTGAAGGCTCGTGTTGAAGAACTGGACAGAAAATACTATGAAGTGAAAAATAAAAAGGATGAACTACAGAGCGAAAGAAAGTTAGTAATTAATTGAAATATGTCTGAATCTCACTTAATGTGAAGGACCCCAACTGTGTAGTTGTTAACATGGCATGTAGGTATGTTTTTTTAAATATAGCCATGTATGAACTCCTGCACTTCGCCTGCCTGTTAGTTTAGCAGTCTTTGAGAACAGTAATAATTAAAATCTTCAGACTTCATTCACACTTGAAATATTTTAATTTTTTTTGTTCTGTAGTTATCTGTGGAGAGAAGAGAATGCAGAACAACAAGCTCTTGCCGCAAAGCGGGAGGACTTAGAAAAGAAACAGCAGCTTCTCAGAGCAGCAACAGGAAAGGTAAGATACCTTGTATTTGAGAATTCCTTGTGGAAGCTTTTCTTCTCATTCTTAAAGGACGAGTCATAGTAATATCTGAAAGATACTTCTTTTGGTTATGGTCTTACTGTCATAATTAAGATGGACTAATTATATTTGTAAGCTGAATTTTTCAAATATTTATAGCTCTAGAACTATTTGGAAATTAGTTTTGTAGAACTCAAGGTAATTGAGGAGAGGTAATGGGACCAGGTAGAAATGGAATACTTCTAAAATATCTTCTGATATCTTTTTTTTTTTTTTTAATTAAAAAAGTGGCAGACTCAAGTAATTAGTTAGGTATGTTCTGTTAGAGCTGTAGGTTAGTTAGCAGGAACTTGGTAAAAAAGGTTATGACTTCACAAAGTTAAAGGTAAAATGGATATTACTTCTACATCTTTTAATTGCAGTACAATAATGAGTTATATTTTAACAGGCCATTTTGAATGGTATAGACAGCATAAACAAAGTTTTGGAGCACTTTCGTCGAAAAGGCATTAACCAGCATGTTCTAAATGGCTATCATGGCATTGTGATGAATAACTTTGAATGCGAGCCAGCTTTCTACACCTGTGTTGAAGTTACTGCAGGAAACAGGTAATGACATGCTTTTTAGTGTTACTTAAGTTAAAGCAGCTGCAGCATTAAAACTTAGTTGTTGGTGCCAGTTGCTACTGAAAGTTCTATTCTTTTGAACTTGAGCTCTTGTCCTTTTTTTGGTCAAAGTGCCTTCTATTACAGTGTTGTGGTTTAACCTGGCAGGCAGCTAAAACAACCACACAGCCCCAAACAGCAGCTCGCTACCCCCCTCCCCCAGTGAGATGATGGAGAATATTGAAAAGAAAAAGGTAAAACTTGTCGGTTGAGATAAAGACAGTTTAATAGCACAGAAGAGGAAGAGAATAACGATGATGGTGATGTTAAAAGAATATACGAAAGAAGTGATGCACCACACAGTTGCTCACCACCTGGAGCCAATGCGCAGCTAGTTCCTGAGCCGCCCCACCTCCTGGCCAGTGCTCCATTTATATGCTGAGCATGATGTTATATGGTATGGAATATCCCTTTAGCCAGTTTGGGTCAGCTGTCCTGGCTGTGTCCCCTCCTGGCTTCTTGGGCACCCTCCCTTTTTGTTGGCAGGGCAATATGAGAAGCTGAAAAGATCTGGACTGCTTGGCAGCAACTAAAACATCAGTGTGGTATCAACATTGTTTTCATCCTGAATCCAAACCACAGCACTGTACCAGCTGCTAGGAAGAAAATTAACTCTATCCTAGCAGAAACCAGGACATACAGCATGTTCAAACTGCTGCTCCTTTGAGAAGGAACTAAGAAGAATTCTACCTATTTAAAAATTAATCCTAGCTGCTCCTTATCTTGTCTAAAAAAACCCTAAAACAAAACCACATAAACTCCCCCCAAAAAAGGCCCCAGACCCACACTCCTGAGATTTACCAGATGGATTGGTGGTGAGGCTATGCTATATTGAATAAAATGGATGGCATGCTCCTGGTGTGGAGAATTCTACAATAAGCAATGCTGATGTTTCTATGATAACAATCAATAAAAATTATTTCACTGACACTAGAAAATCTCATGGGTGAGGATGGTCTCTAAACTGTCAAAACCTGCTATTTAAAAGCTATCTGAAAAGATGTTGAGCATTAATGAGTCTGCGTGCAATGTGTGTTCTGGAAATAAGTGCCTGTTGGGGCACTTATTATGCACTTCCTGCAGTATCTGACAATTCAAATTAAAGTGTCTTTTTGTGTGTTCAGTCCCCTATTCCAATTCATGAGTAGTCATACAAATTCTTGTTCTAACGAAATGTAGGTGGTTGCATAAGGGCAGGAAAGAGGACAGAGGTGATATGATCTTGCAAACTATCACATAGAAATGCTGATGCTACCACAATTTGAAAAGCAGCCTCTCATCTGAAAGGTCCATGTCTGTGTGAACAAGGGTATCTCTTCAAAGTACTTCACACTTCTCTCTGAATCCTGTTGTGTCCCGTAGTAAAAAGGCACAACATAGGAAGAAGCAGTAACAAGCAAACTGTAGTTCAGTTTGCAAAAGAAAGATCCCTTATTTCAATCCCTCTGCTGCTAGTCCCAGTCATGCACAGGGAGATAGATGTGGTCTCTCTCTTGATTGTGTACAAAGGCATAAGATGCAAACTCTGTAAATCCATGCTAAGAGGGCTGTGTATTGTATATTGAAATGGTATGTGGGACAGAGGTTTGCAGTTGAACCAAAAAAGGCTGTATACACAGCGATGCTGTATGTGTATTGAGCTGCTCCTGTGACTGGAGGGTGGAATGTAAAATTGTTGGCTGATCCCATTTTAATGGAAGTGAACAGAGTATAGCCGCTTGCTTATTCTAAGGCACAGACTTAAAGCTGCATTGCATTTTCTCTTCATATTGATATGTTATTTAATGGTACCTGCATGCTTACTGTTGCCATACAAACATATTAGTGCTTTTAGCACAGTGAAGTTTTGTTTATTTGTTGTTGTGCTTCTTAATTAGATTGTTTTATCACATTGTGGATTCTGATGAGGTCAGTACAAAGATCCTAATGGAATTTAACAAAATGAACCTTCCTGGAGAAGTTACTTTCCTCCCTCTGAACAAGCTGGATGTTAGAGATACCGCTTATCCTGAGACTAACGTGAGTTGGAGTTCCTTTTGAACCTTCCTCTACTTCATAATTACAAAACCTCATATTTTGAATTGTTTGTGAATATTGTTTATTGCCCACCACTTGCTTTGCTATTGAATGTCTGCAAGTAAATACTGTTTCTAATGTATGCTTCTCAACATAAAAAAAACCTGTTACAGGAAAATATTTTCCTACCAGGTATTTGCTCTTTAAAGTTTAACTTCACCTTACAAATAAATAGATGATCCTAAAAAGAAGTAGAATTTTATTGTAACCTGGTAATTGATAATTACCTGAATTACTGAATTGTAATTCTTTAAGCTGAAGTGCTGCCATAGACAAAAGCTGAAGAGCTGTGTTACATGTTACAGCCAAGGACAATTCCTCAAAGTTATTGGAAATGAGTTGTATTTTTATAATTAAAAATGCATAAATAAACCTTCAGTGACAACCATTTAAAAAGTAGTTCTGAAATACATCTCAAGAAAGTATCTGCTCTTACTTGAAATTTTAGTAGTGAACTAATTGTGTACAAGTTAACTGCTTCCTACAGTAATCATGGTAGAATAAGTTCTTTAAAAATAGATTTTTTTTCTTTTTTCCTCAGATAAACATAGGGAAAAATAAATAGGAAACAACAGTCAGACTTCTAGCGTGCTTATGTTGGGAGGGCTTTACTAATAAAACTGGGTGAATGTTTGGGTGCTCTCTACAGAAAGGAATAATTTTTTTTGGAGGAAAAAAAATTTACTGCCAATTTATGATATTTACTCAACTTGTTTCAGTAACAGTTTAATACTCAGATGAGATTCCTGCTAGACTTTTAGTTGATTTAAGGCTCAAGCCTAGCTATGAAAAGCTAAAACTGCAAAATCTTGCACTTGATTTCCATAGAGTGTTTACACATTTCTTAGGAATGTTCAGTCATGTGTCACCCTTCTACCAATCGACAGCTGTTTATTTCCAAAGTATCATTCACAATATTGTGCTTTGAGTTTGACCTCCTGTATGTAAATAATGATATACACAACTCCAGAAGTCTTCGTTCCAGAAGTTTATTGATTGAGAAGCCAATGTTAATATTCAGTCAATTTGAGATGCGCTAAACTTTTAGAAATTCTTGTTATAAGGCTAGCATGTATTTTATTTTTACTTTTGATGGTAGGTTTTTTTTTTTTCCCCAGGGCTCTCTTGAATTCTGTGGATGAATTTGTTGCAATATACTTGCCATGTTTGTATTAATGTGTTCTTATTAAAATCACTGTCTCTTCAGGATGCTATTCCTATGATCAGTAAACTGAGATACAATCCAAGATTTGACAAAGCTTTCAAACACGTTTTTGGAAAGACTCTAATTTGTCGTAGCATGGAAGTGTCTACTCAGCTGGCCAGAGCTTTCACTATGGATTGTATTACTCTGGAAGGTATATATTGCAATTTTATAAGTTATTCTGAAAATAGGATCCCTGGAATGCGAGGCTCATTAAACATGGTCTGTTAGTGTTGTCAAAATAAGATTATTTTCAATAATAGTATACTTGACTGAGATGTACAAGGTTGCACTTGTTTAAGTACAGTGCTTAAAAATACAGAATTTCTTCATAAGCCATGGAATTTTTATATGATCTAGAAGTTAGTAGGTATGTATCTCCATCCTGAGAATTGTAAAGCAAATTAGGTTTGTATTCATCCAATTTGTTTTATCCAATTTAACAGGCATTTGTTTTCTTGGAGTATTTATGGTGTTTTCCACAAACTTAAACCAGTGTTTACAGTGTGTACATATGGCCTAAATTACTGATAAGTGCAAGGCGAACTCTTCTGCATTCTGGAATGTTATGTTCTCTAAAATAATCTATATCTCTTGCTACTTGTGTGTTCTTGGAGAGCGGATTCCCTGCAGGCTTATTGTTGTCTTCTTGTCTCTTAAAGTCAATCTGAAAAAATTCCTAAGGGTGTCTGAGGAGAAAATGATTAATTTTTCACCAACAGCATACTTTACAAGCCACAGATGCTGCTAATTACTCAGCCTCTCTTTTGTTTCCTCACTCACAGATCATCTGAGACTTTTTTTTTTTCCTTAAACTGGTGGTGCTAGGCATTTGCATTTTTCCCTTAATATAAGTATTTTTTTCCTTCAGGGTGCATGGTTTCAGAAGTTAATTAAGAACAAACAAAAATTAGCTGATGCTTAAAGGTGATCATAGCAGTGTGTGTTGGCCTTGAGAAAGGAAATGCACTTTAAATTGAATACAGAAATAAACATTTCCCTAATTACCGTAAACATACATACATGATTCCTGATACTGATGCAGTGCTTCTGTAGGTTAGTGTTATAGATAATAGTGTACATATATACACACACACTATTATATATAGTAGTGTTATAGTTAATCCGCTAAGTTGTATTGTAGAGACTGCTCTGAACATTATGGAGAGCATGTAGCGTGCAGTTTGTAGTCTTGTTCTGTTATGCTCTTAGGTGATCAAGTCAGCCATCGTGGTGCTTTGACGGGAGGTTATTATGACACAAGGAAGTCTCGGCTTGAATTGCAAAAAGATGTTAGAAAGGCGGAAGAAGAACTTGGTGAACTTGAAGCAAAACTCAATGAAAACTTACGCAGAAACATTGAAAATATCCTTTTGTTGTTCTTGGGGAAAGGTTGTGTGATGATAAAGCTTTTGTTTTGTGGTTACAGTAATAGATGAAAAACAGGAGACTAACTTTTGTTAATGTTACATATTAATTGTGACACTTGTTTCAACTGTTGCTCCTGCAACCTGGTTCCATATGTTACTGTAGGGATTTTAGTAACAAAGAAGTCAGTGGCAAAACAGAAGCACAAAACCCTGTACATGGAAATCTGTATACAAGCATTGAAAATAAGATTTGAAAACATATCCATTGTTTATCTGTCTGAATTGCATTCTCTTGTAAAAATAATTTTTAGGTCAATGCAGCTAGTTAAGAAATAGTTTCTATACCCCTACTATTAATTTTTTGGGAAAACTTGACTGAAAAACAGTAATCAAAATGCACCTTGTCCAGTAGTTTGCTTCAGAGAGTTGCTGGCACTGTAGGCTTCCAGGAAAAGGGAGCTTCGCTAATCTGTCCCTGTTAAAATTTAATATTGATCTTTAAAGCTTAGAGATGAAATTAACTCTCAATTATGAGGCTTTCTGTTCCTTCTAGAATTTGTTGTTGTAACTGCTATAACCAGATACTCTTGTTATCTCTAATCTTCACTGCTTCTTCTGACTCATGCTTTATTTTTAGTACTTATGTCCTGAATGGGTGTGTTACGTTGTCCACTTAGGCTGTGGTGAGGAGATGGAGAGCATTACATTTTAATTAAGCTCTGACTTGCTTGACAGTCTTGGTCTTTTCAGCCTCTTTGTATAAAAATTCAAATAACTGTCACCTTTTTCTCTAATCCCTTTAATGCTACAGTGTCCTTTTGAGATCTAATATTAAGAATTCAAGGGCAAGGGAGGTATATGCATTTTTCTTCTCCATTATTGAGGTTATTATGTCCTTTGAATTGAACTACTTTGGTTTTTTGGCCTGCAGCAATACACAAGAGACATTTTTGGGGCAGCAGATAAGCAGAATGCTGAAGCTTGTGCTTAGATCCACAGCTGATTAGCAAAATTTTAAAAGTATGTACCTACGTCTTGTTAACTCATTGGAAGAAATTCAAAATTACTTTTGGACTGAATTTGCTAACTGGCTTTACATGCATCAGCAGGGATGAATCACCTGTAAGCAAGGTGCAGGACTCAGTTTGTGTATCTACAATTAAGTATTTAAGCGTGGCATTTTCTCCTTCCTTATATCTTTATTTTTTAAACTACAGATACATAGGCATATGGTTTTAAAAGGATTTGTGCAGAAACTAATTTTAACACTAATCCCAGTGTGCATTGTAGAGGTAGCCTGCTTTTTGTAACTAGGAATGGGAACTCCAATTCCTGCTGCTTGTAGTTAAATTCCTCAATTACCTGTTAGACCCTTTTGTTTCAGTATAACTTAAATTTTAACAGGACTGCTATTTTGGAACTGAGAAATCTTTCTTGCTATCATTTAAGTCAAAATCTTTAGGCCTGGGTTTCTTTTTGACAAGGGATCTATAGGGGATGTAGGTAGGGTGCTCTGTGGCGTACCCTTCAGCTGTGGTCGATCAGTGACTGTAATAAGGGCTGTTACTGCAGTCTGACAGTAACTTTTAGTATGTAACACACACAGACCTCAGTTGTTTTGAAAGTAAAATATCCATTCCCACTGACTTACTGTTCTGCAGCTCATTCAGTTTTCCCAAAATGTTTAAGTATGTACTGAAGTGCTTAGGGGAATTATTTAATTTTTAGGGCATTTAAGTTGATGCTGTGTTAAAACATACATTGGAGTAGGAGTAACATGTTAGAGATTCAACATAAATTAAAACAGAATCTTCTGTGAGCTCTGCATCATGACTTAAGCCATTATATCAAAATCAGCATCCACAAATTACACTCTCTGCCTCAGAATTGAGTAAGGGATAATTGTATTGTTCTGACATTTCTTTCTAGATGTAAGCATCTATTATTCTATATTTTGTAAGGTCTGAGTCTTCCTTACTGTTTCAAATGTATTCCTGTGTTCTGAGTGCTGTGTTTGTAAAATTAACAGCTAAATGATGCTTTCCTCATTTGTTCTTGGCATTGATGATGGTGCTGAAGTTACTTTTGTTGATGGTTCCTGATTTCTCCTGTACAACTAAATATTTCTGTTTTCTGGGGGGTTTTGTTTGTTTTTTATTTTGACAGCAACTGAATATGCGAAATAGAATAATAATTGAAGGTACTAGTAGGTATAAAATGCCTTCTAAAACAAGGACAAGAGTTTTCCTTAGCCCACGGTATGGATTAATAATGAGATTGACCAGCTAATGAACCAAATGCAGCAAATTGAGACACAGCAGAGAAAGTTCAAAGCCTCTCGAGACAGTATTTTGTCAGAGATGAAAATGCTGAAGGAGAAAAGGCAGCAGTCTGAAAAGACATTTATGCCGAAGGTATAGTATGGGGATATTGAAGTCTGTTACTGGTTTTATGTTGTTTCATTAATATTACTGATAAACTTGCATTCCTTTTGGGTTAACATAATATGAAATATGAAGAGATGACTAGAGGTATATCATAAAAATATGTTTAAATAGAAAAGTGAAATTCATGTAAATCTACAGATTGCTTTGAGGAATGATTCTGTCTAATATCTGTTCCATAGCAACGCAGTTTGCAGAGCTTGGAGGCCAGTTTACATGCTATGGAGTCAACTAGAGAATCACTAAAAGCAGAATTGGGGACTGATTTGTTGTCTCAGCTCAGTCTTGAAGATCAGAAACGTGTGGATGCTCTTAATGATGAAATTCGACAACTACAGCAAGTAAGGAAATGGAAATGTGTTACCATTAAATGTGGTACCTTTCTTCCCAATAAACTTATTTTTGTCCTTTTGTATGAAAGAGTCACTTATGAATGTAGTGTTTCATCAGTAGTAGGTAGGCACATGTGGAGTTTTCTCATCTGCAAAATTTATTTGCATGTTTTCCTCAAATGCTGGGTCAACTACTAGCTGTATTGTCTGACAATTATGGCTATTTGTGTTGCAATCATCACAATTTCCTTGTTCCTGCTCTTGGACTTTACAACAATAAATACAAATAGGTATCATCTGAAAGGAATGATGCACAGTGTGGGGAAAATAAAACAATGCCTTTAAGCACATGGTAGATGAGACAAACACTAAGGTTTGGTCTGAGACCCATGTTGTTGAAAAAATTCTACTACTGAAGTAAACTCTAAAGCTCTTCTGGGTTTAAGAATTGGATTCAAATGCTAGTACAGTTAAGTTTCTTAAACTGATTTGTATGGTTGATTTTTACACTAGACAGCTGCAAAAATATTTACCATTTGGTTCTTTCTAGCTGTTAAAATTAGAGCTACAGTCCAAAGAGTTGTGTGATGTTTTAATTCTTAGCATTGTGTAAGAGTGGTATTTTTATCCCAATTTTTTTTTTTTAAAAAACAAGGAAACAACAGTTGTTTAGGAGTCAGTTACAGCAATTAATATACTCTTCCCCCTGTCCCCTCTCTCCCAGGAAAACAGACAGCTTTTGAATGAGAGAATTAAACTAGAAGGTATTATCACGAGAGTTGAAACATACCTCAATGAGAATCTGAGAAAACGCTTAGACCAAGTGGAACAAGTAAGGATTTTCTCTTAAATGTACTTTTGCAGTCTGTTTCTGGTTTATTTCCAGGGCTTTAGCATATTTGATAAGTACTCATTCATTACCCTGCATTATCTGTGATAGGTTTTGCTTCCCTATATACAAGCTAAGTGTTTTATTAAATTGCAACACAGTATTTTAGGCATGTGAATTTTGGACAGAAATTCTACTCCAAATACACAGCCTATGTATAAATAGGACCGTCATAATGACAGTTTTGTTCAAAAATCTAACTATTCTCTAAACCTTTACTAAAATATTTAATACAGTTACGTGTAGAGTAGCAGAAGACAACTTGTTTGGCTTATACTTCTGTTCCACTCCATGCTGAAGCTTGCTGGCATTTACTTTGTCCCATAGGAGCTGAATGAGCTTCGAGAAACAGAAGGTGGCACAGTTCTTACTGCCACAACGTCGGAGCTTGAGGCCATCAACAAACGAGTGAAAGATACACTGGCACGGTCAGATGGTTAGTAGCATCGGTTTTTTGAAAGAAAATTCTCCAGGGTTTTGAAAGTTCACACATACTATATTTTGGTTAGAAATAGACCATAATATGAGAAGTAATTAATTTCAAATATGCTGTAGTAGTTACATAGTATGTAACAGACTTTCAACACTTAGTCCAAAAGATAAGCAAAATAAAATTTTGTGCACGTCCTATGCAAGAGAAAGTGTCCACAATTGCATACTGTAATACCAATAGTATGTGTTGATGATAACGGACTTCTGACTTTGGGGCATAGTGCTTTTGAAGCAACCTTCATACAAGCATGATCTTATATAGTTGTTCTTGAATTTTGTCTAACTTATGTAAAATGTAAGTTGCTGTCAAATAGGAAATATCTATATGGCTTAAGCTTTTTTGCTTCTCTTCCTAGATTTTAACAATATGATGTTAGTGTGTTTGTTAGGGATTTTTAAAACTGTATACTCATGGGGAAGAAAAGAGATTTTCAGCTTTTTTGTCTTAAAATTAACTTTCTACTCCTTAATAGATCTTTTTCTTTAGATTATCTTTTTGTTTCATAAATACTTGACTGGATAATTGCTGATTTTACGCAGGCATGTAAGGCTTACCACTTTGGGTTTCGTGCTCTCACCCAACAGATCTGGATAATTCCATTGACAAAACAGAAGCAGGAATTAAAGAGCTTCAAAAGAGCATGGAACGCTGGAAGAACATGGAAAAGGAGCATATGGATGCCATTAACCATGATACAAAAGAACTTGAAAAAATGACTAACAGGCAAGGCATGCTTCTTAAAAAGAAAGAGGAATGTATGAAGAAAATCAGAGAGTTGGGTTCACTTCCACAGGAGGCTTTTGAAAAGTATCAGACTTTAAGTTTAAAGCAGGTAATAAGTGTGCTTGGTTTCATGACCTGAAATATTAGTGTCATGTACATCTTGAGGGTCAAATGTGGGTAGAATTGCAAGTCACTTTGATATGTTAATTTTTCCATTTACAGTTATTCCGCAAACTGGAGCAGTGCAATACGGAACTGAAGAAATACAGTCATGTTAATAAAAAAGCTTTAGATCAGTTTGTGAATTTCTCAGAACAGAAGGAAAAATTGATAAAAAGACAAGAAGAACTGGACAGAGGGTACAAATCCATCATGGAGCTGATGAATGTCCTTGAGCTCAGGAAATATGAGGCTATTCAGCTGACTTTCAAACAGGTAACAAAATGGCAACAAGTGTAAAGACACTGGTGCAAAAATCAAGTTGTCCCATTATGTAGCAACTGTATGGGAAGAAGCATTGATAATAGAAGGGCACTATCATGTAACTAGAGGTTTGTGGGGTTTTTTTAAATACTGAAAAAGAAATAGGGCAACATTTTTAAATAGGTGCTCATCTTGGTTGTACTATAACTCTAGTTTTGCTTTAAACCTCTTAAATATTTCTTTTCTGGTGAATCTCTTTGTATGACCTACAACGCTTTCTGGGGAATGTCTGGTAAAAAACCTGCGCACTAAATCCATTCTCCAGATCTAGTGGAAGTAATTCCTAATGTTAACAAAGGATCTAAACTACCAAGTGTGTGAAGTGTTCTCTTAAAAGACCATTTGCTTAACTTGAGATCTAATCTGAAGTTTACTGAAATAAATCATACTTACTTTTGCTGCTGGTTTATGATTCAATTCTACCATTTTCTTGGTGGGGAAAAAAATTGCAAAAACTCTCATACTACAAGAACAGTTGGCTTAGATGTTTTTACACCAAGCTCTATATAGCATAGGTGTCTCACTTCTACTTAAGAATGAACGTGGATCTCTGCTTTGAAGCAGGCGCTTGGTGTGATCATGCAGAAACAGCTGTTGTCTGCATTTGATTTCACTATGTAAAAATGAGCTGATGTATGGACTGTTTCCTTTTCAGGTGTCAAAAAATTTCAGTGAAGTATTCCAGAAGTTAGTCCCTGGTGGCAAGGCCACATTAGTGATGAAGAAAGGAGATGTGGAGGGCAGTCAGTCCCAGGATGAAGGTGAAGGCAGCACTGAGAGTGAAAGAGGATCTGGATCTCAGAGCAGTGTTCCATCTGTAGACCAGTTCACTGGAGTTGGCATAAGGGTAAAGAAAAATATTTGTGTTTCAGCACTCTGAACATTCATTTAGATTGCCTTCTAATGATATTTTTAAAAGGCAGTGTTTAATTAGTCCTGTTTATTTACTATAACAGCAAGTGATGTTGTGGTTTAATATTCTGAAATCATCTTGCTGTTGCATTGTTTTCTTAGGTATCGTTCACAGGGAAGCAGGGTGAAATGAGAGAAATGCAGCAACTTTCAGGTGGCCAGAAATCCTTAGTGGCCCTAGCTCTGATATTTGCTATCCAGAAATGTGATCCAGCTCCATTTTACTTGTTTGATGAAATCGACCAAGCCTTGGATGCTCAGCACAGAAAAGCTGTTTCAGGTAACTGTCTACCTTTATTAATTGTCATTGTGGTTGAAGTGATAGTCTGTCTTCTCATCCCTGATGCTTAAGATAAAAGCTTTTAATCATAAAGGCACGTTTTTAAATATCCCAACATGTGTGTTAGAATTTAACTATGTTCCTTCTGAAGTTTTCATGAACTTGGTTTTAGGTAGAAGCACTGTGTTGACTGTGTCAAAGGGTCTTGTTACTACACTTCAGTGTGGTGGAAATAGTCCTATTTTGAAGTGTTGTTTGATTTTTAAAAGAACTTTTAATTTCATTGTTGAAGTGCTTATTCCTGTGTTTCATCATAGAAGTTTAATGCCCCGCTGATTTTGCTGCGTGGCTGGATTTGTCAGAGTTGATACTGGAATGGATCCTTTCTTGGTTTGTGGGGTTTTTGTTTTATTAACCAAACCCTCATTTTGAATAAGGAATAGCAAACTCTTTGCCCATCTCATATTAAGAGCTTTCCTGCTTTACTGAAAAGATTACATTAATAAAGAATTTTTGTGTTCTTTTTTAGATATGATTATGGAACTAGCTGAACATGCTCAGTTTATTACAACAACTTTTAGGCCTGAACTGCTTGAGTCAGCTGACAAGTTCTATGGTGTAAAATTCAGAAACAAGGTAAATATGTTTTAGTTACGGCATTTACTGAGAACCTTATCAGGTTGTGCATTTGAGACTTGACTTAACAAGAGTTCAAAGTGAATCAGTCTTATGTCAGTGAAGGATTTCTAGTTACGTTGTAGTCTTGTGTAAAAGTTCTCTCCTTCCTGAAAAAGAATTTAAATATCTACAGATGTCGCTTCTCATGTTCTTTAAAGGAAATTAGAAACTGATTATAGGCCTGTTGCTGGGTCTTGGAGTCTTCAGAAATAAGTCTGTCTTACTGTGCAGATGATACTGTAATAACTGTATACTTCTTTTTGTTCCACCAGGTTAGTCATATTGATGTGATCACAGCAGAAATGGCCAAAGATTTTGTAGAAGATGACACCACGCATGGTTAAATGAAATTGTACTTAACTGCTGTTTGGAAGATGTGTATAGTGCTGTTTATGCCAGGGACCTGTAAATTTATAATATGAAGTATTTAGTCCTTGTTTAAAATAGTTTTTGAACATACATTTTAACCAAGACCCCAGAAAGCTTAGTTTCAAAGGAGCTTGAGTATCCATTTTGTCTCTGTTGCTGTATTTTATAAGATAATTGTTAATGTTACCTTTATACAGTACCTGTAGTTTGGAAATTTTATTCTCTTCCCTCAAATCTTTTGTAAAGTGTCTGTTGCTGTTTTAAAGCTTTTCAGAAAGTGCTAGCTATTCCTCCTTAAGTATAATTTTATCATTTATATTCCCTCACATGGTTTTTTTTAATGGCTTCAATTAAAATGATTGGTTTTATGGCTGTAACTTGTATACTTTTAAGTTTTTTGTTTGTATTGTCTTAGAGGATTCCACTCAGGTGGAGTAAATACTATTTGGTCATGCTGGGGTTGCATATTTCAGAAGTATGAGACAAAGCAATTCTTTAAAGCCATTTCACATATTGCCAATGCCAGCAGAAAACCACCCCAGATCTGCACTTGTCCAAATTCCTAGTGTTATGGTTATTGAATTGAAAAAATTTAAATATCGGGAGATTCTGAGAAGTCTGAAAAGACCCTAAAACTGTATCAAGACAAATCACAGCCCTCTTTTTTTTTTTTTTTTTTTTTTTTTTCCTGGCACCCTGGCCAGTGTAACAGTTCCTCAGTCATATCCCTTCAGACTGAAGGATCAGCGTAACTTCAACCCACAGCTGTCAAAATCTGAATCTTTTCCTACTGTCTGGCTTTTGGCAAAGGGGTATTGAATAATTTGATGTGTTATTGTGGAAAATGTAAGGTTTTACCATGAACCATGTATTTCTTAAATAGCAAAGCAGCTGTAAAAAAGATCAGTTGGTATTGCAATAGTGTATATACATAAAAATAACCTTAAACAGTACCTTACGTAAATTTAAATAGTACAGTGCAAAATAGTGAACTTAGTATACTTACATTTACTCTGTAGGGCACTTTCAACGAAGCAGAAGAATAAAGCTGTCTGATAGGTATTCATCTGCAAGCACCCTTGCTCCCCACTGAGAACTGGAGGAAGTGCAGGGAAGGAAGGAGAGTGTGAACTAATTGCAAGTCTCCTGAGCTGAGGAGTGCATATACTTGCCAAATAAGGCAGGGTAAGAGAAAAATACAAAAGTCGATATGGTGTAACTTCCCCAGGGAATTATAATCGTGTAGTAAATTACTACCTGCAGTAAGCCTTAAACCAGAAGAAGGATGTTGTACCTTACACAAAGCTATCTATAGTTCTAGGGAGTCACTAGCCATATAGTAGACTTCTCTCAGTGAAGAGAGGATAGGGTACGAAACATGAAACAAACTCTTGAAGCCACAGTAACCCCAACACCTCTAAAAATTTTAGCATGTGAATAGACTTTATATTTGAGAACCCTGAAGAATTTGAAAGCTGTCCTCTGCATGCAGAGCTCTGAATATGTGTTTAGGGTGGCTGCAGAACAAAGCATTCCTGAATTACAGGTGAAACGAGTCCAGAGAAGGACCTAAAGAACCTAGCCACAGATTATTCATAGCTAAGGTTACTTATTTCATGCCGTTTGATCCAGTGCATGTAAGGACACACTTGAAGTGTCTGTAATCTATGACAATCATAAGATACATAACTTGCCTGTGGTAATAGCAGGCTGTGCTCTCAGCTAACTCATCAGGCTTGCCAGTGCTAAGGCATCAGCTTGACAGTTGTTTGAATTTTGGAAGAGATAAGCAGTTCAGAGGCCATGAAGCTAATCACTGTGCTTATTAAGAAGTATCATACTAAAATCCACTTAAGACTGATCATTAATTTTATCAAATAATCTCATTAAAGTAGGAGTAGTTTAGTAGAGCAGAGGATGTTTTTTTGTGTCTACAGTGCTCAGCATAACAGAGGCTAAATGCAGCTGAATAACTTCGGTAATTTCAGCTACGTTAGGAATTTTCCTCTAGATTGAGTCTAGCATTTAAGTTGGTTATCAAGTGCAGTAGGAGAATGGGTAACTAGCAAGCTGGTGGAAACACAACTGAACACTGGGTGGATACTATGCAGGGTAAGAATAGACAAGCCTTTAGCTATTGCTTTAGTTTCTTGTCTCCTGAAGACCAAGGTTTAGAACTACTTGCACAAAACTTGGGAGATTTATGAGGACTTTCAGAATCCCTTTTCAAGGTAAGTTTGGGGGATGGTGGTTATTTTTTGTTGTTGTTTAAACCTAAATGATTACTAAACTTTATTCTGTCCTTCAGAAGTGGCATTTCTGGAGAGGCTTTCTAAACTGACACCTTCTTTTCCTATGAGCGTACCCCATCCCGCATGCTTATTTTCAATGCTGTGATGCCTCTGCTGTGCAGCCACATACTGCTAGAGTGAAAAAAAAACATAATGGCATTGGTTCCTTCATCTGATTCACTGAGCTGAGGGTGTTAGCAGTAATGCTGGCATGCATGGGACTGGAATGGGAAAGGCTGAAATAACTTGGCACCTCCACCATCTCCAGATGTCAAAGCACAGCCTTTGTGTGGTGCTGTGGATGCCGTACGGCAAGCTCGGGTTGCTAAGTTATTAGAATTGAAGAGTGCCTCAAAGAGGGATGGAGTAAGGTGGATTATTTAGCAAAATCCATACCAGCTCACTATATTGGAAAATAAGTTGCATGAGAGAGAACTGCATGAAAGTAGGGAAACCAGAACCTCATCCCTTGCTGTATGTTTTAAGGAAATTCCTTGTGCAAAGGAGGAAGAATTATCTTGAAAAAAATGCCAGTACATACAGCTTAAAGGAGGGTTTTGGTTTTCCCAGCCTGGTTTTGGCCGTGGTTAAGGTCACGTCACGTGGATGGAATGATACAGATACACTTTACTTGCAAGAGAGAAGCAGCAATATATTTCATTAATATCAAAGTTAAAGTTCAATGGTAAATGCAACAGTGGTTTAACAAAATTCAGTGGCAAGGTACACTTGATAATTTACTGCATAAACAACAGGGTCAGATAAAACTGCCAGGGAGACCCTCCTGCTGAGTCCTGTGGTTCCAAAAGGACCCTTTTGATTTCTGAACTCCTCCTCAGAGAGGAGCCTAGATGTGGCTGGATCCAATCCTATTCCCAGACTTGGCCAACAGTTCATGTCTAAAGGGTTATATGTGCACAATCATCCTTTATATCACTTGGCTAAGATCTTCACAGAGTTTTACTGTGCTTATTCCCAATTCACTTAACGAGTATCTGATGTGCTAAGGATTCTCTCAACCTGGAGGAGTAACCTTGAGAGGTGTCCTTACTCACGGGGACATCCTGGCATGCAGCCTGCTGCTGTGCAGGAGATTGACTAATAGTCATATCTGTGTACCAACCACAGATGTTGGTTTCTTCCAAATCAGGCTTGAGTCGGACATTGACCAGCACTGTGGTTAGGTGGGCGCGTTGCTCAGATGAGCCCTTGGCTGTTGTGGTGTTACCTGTCTCCTGATCCATTTTGAGAGGGATGCAGCCATCCCAACCAGGTGCATGCATTGCCACCGCCACTGGTGGTTCTCACTTGAGCAGGGTTACGGGAAGTAAAGGTCGGGTTCGGGGGGGCAGGAGCATGCCATTGCAGGTCAGGAGTGGCAGAAAAGTTTTCTTTGCTGTCTGCCCCATAATAACTTCAGATTGCTGCATAAATCTGAAGATGTGATGCAAAATGCAGCGATAAGAGTGATAGGTTTCTAGGATGTATGTGTTTGTTGTGTTCTGCTTATGATGGTTCATATCCACTCAATGCTGTAGGTTATAATTGCCTTTCCTATCTGCCAGTGCTTTAAATTATTGGTGGAATCTTAATAATAAGCTTCGTTGAGAGTTACTGTGTCTGTGAGTTTCTTCACAGGTGTCTTGATTTTTTCACCTGGAAGTTTAAGGCAGAATTCAGTGTAACTATACATTTGCTCTGAACTGTAGGACATCCCAGAAATTGTAGAAATCCTGGGTGCCCCATGGTGCACTTACTGTTTGTGCCCAGGGAGCCTGGGCTTAGATGTATTGACTGCAGGATTCGCATAGCGGCTCTGGCAGATGTTTCTCAGAAACATGACAATGCACGGCTGGTGGTTGTATTCTGGGTTGGTATCAGGAGAACAGCTTTTATTGCCCTAGTGCACTGGGGAAAAAAAAAATCACTTGTGGTATGATCCAGAAGTAGGAAACTTGAGAATGTTACTTTTTTTTTCTTTTCTATTTTTCTGCTTATACTTGTCCTTCCGATAAAACGCAACTGTTGTTTTCTGGATGTCCACCTGGGGCTGTGTTTCCTACTGTAAGCTTGAAAGTCACCTGGGAAATATTGATGTAATGTAGCTGCTGAATGTCTCCAATGTAGGTGTTCAACTGTTCATTTTCTTAATTATCAGTATGTGAAACTCATCAGCTGAATCACTGATAGTTTCTGATATCTTATGGTAGTTTTCACCTTTAGAGACATTCAAGTACTTTATATTATTAACACCTTTGAGTTTCATATTTTTAATCTTATGTAAATATTACAAGATGTAGTTTGTAACTTTGGGCAGGAGATAGAGCCAAACTGGACTAAATGCAAAAAGGAAATTTGCTTTATTGTTTAGGTTAAGGGAAAAATCAAAGCTTTTGTGGAATTTTTTTTGGAATTCTGGATACTGTTACAGTGGTCATGAGGATCCTGAACAAAGAGAGAAATGCAAATTGCAAATAGTTTTACATGGACGAGAACATAAGTAAATGGGAATAAATTACATTTTTTGGTTAAAAATTTGTAGAAGCCTTTAAGATTTTAATAATTTGTTAAAATTTTCTTATTGGGTAGAACTATGCCATTCCAGAAAAATGTATGTGTAAATTTATGTAAATCATAAACACTGTACAGATAAAGTAAAAAACAAAACCAAAAAAATCTGAAAAATTATCACAAAAGTGTAAGAATCTGGTTCCTCTATGAGAAAGGACTAATAATTCTTTGTAGTGCATGATGTCATCATTCTCTCCTTGCAGCTGAACCTATGGGTGTGGGAGGTGATGATTCCCAAGGCAGGGATGAACAGAGGGGACGAGTTGCTTCTGATAAAATTCTTCCCTCAAATTGGAAGTATGGAGTGAGTTACCCTGGCTGCTGAAGTTGGGAACTGTTGGGATCCTCTCGGCTGCTCTCATCTGTGTGTACTGATCTATAGGCAGACGAGAGCACTGCTGAGGGACAGCTGCTCTGCTTTTGGAGCACCAGGTTCTAATAGATAACAGCTCTTCACCTGGGGGGGGAATGGCATTTTTTTATTTACTCTTAGTGGAGCCCTGCTGATTTTTATAAGCTAGGAGTCTTCAGATAGTGTTTCAAAATATTTTCCTAGGGAAAGGTAACCTTAGACCCTGGAAGGTCTTTATTTCCAGCATCTGCTTTCATTCCTCATTAGACACAATGGATGTTTTTACTATTTCCCTAATAGTCAATAAAAGCATTTGCAGTAACAAAATTAAATCTATTCACATGTGCGCTTAAGTTCATTTCACTAGCGATACTGTCTTACTTTTTGAAGAGGGTTATAAAAGAGTGGATTTGGTTTTATGGAAAAACAAATGTATAACATTTCCTTTTAGTGCAGTTATAAGCATATTTGGGGATTATTTTAATTGGAGGCATTTTACACCTCGGTCCTGGCACGATGTCTCTTCTCCCTCTTACAGTCAGCTGAAGTGCAGAGAGAAGGCAGTTAGGCTGAGATCCTTATTTCTAGTTACTCTGCCTTGCTCTTCTTTAGTGCAGTTTTTACTCTTTCCTCTCCGGTTGTTGTCGTTTGCTACCTTTTACTGCAACCACGAGGGGGCATCTCTTGCTTTTGTTAGCCTTGATTGCCTCAAGTTCAGCTTTTTAGTTTCAGTTTTCTGCCTATGTATTTTGTCTCAAACATTTATTCTATAATGCAGCAGCAACGATGGACAAAATCATTGTTCAGTAGTCCTCTCTTCCTGCGGTTTGAGCTAAGCATTAACTGTGTTCAGAGAGGATACATTTAGCCTAAGAATTCTAGTAACAATGCGGAGCCCAGCATCAGTTTTCAGTGCTACTGAATCAGCAGTCACTTCATGTTGCACTTCACCTCTAGGAGAATTACATTATTCTTCTGAAATACCTCCAGACTTCTATTGGCTAAGGCAAAGAACTTGTAATTTCTTACTGTAGTCATGGCTTGCATTTGAGAGAGCTTTATTCCTCTGTGTGGAAATGTAAAGATGAGAATTAACATGCAAGTTCTTGGGTTCTGGTGCTTGACAGTTCCCACCATTCTAGAAATGAGATTTACATCAGGTAGGATCAGCATTTAGAATCCAATTCCGCAACTATGCCCGAGAGGATGTATTGGTAAGATGTTTGTGGGGTTGCAGGACCTCAATGATATAGCACCTGCACATACTATGCTTTAAATAGGAGGCATTCCAGAGACAGCACGTATGTGAGTCAGAAGTGCAACATCTAATTGCTGTTGATACCACTAAAGGTTGTAGGCAGATGCTGCTGGATCTTGGACCACAATGAAAAACTGCCTCTACCTCTCCAGAAGAGCTCAACTTTTTCTACTTAAAAGTTTAAGGATAAAAATGCATCCATGATATTCAGTGTTCAGATCAACATTCAGAACATCATTCTCAAACAGCATCTAGTCAGCTGGATACGGGCCCTCATAGTGCAGGGGAAAACACTTCACCCCCTTGCTTAAATTGCAGGGAAGTCTGAGCTTGTAAGTAAATTTCTAGTCAGGTTTAGAATTCAAACTTGTAAATACTGAGTAGCTGGAATCTCTCAAGTACAGCTGTAGTTTGCAACACCAGCTACTTGGGAATAAATTGCATTCCCACTGCTTTGTAATTACCTCCAGACTGACAGATACTGCAGAAACCAAAACTCTACTAGGGTTCCTGCCGTAACAGCTAGGAGGGGTTTATAAATTTTAGAAAATATATGTATATTATATGTGATATCATATATTACAATATATTAAAATAATATAACATAAATATATTTAGAATAAAGATGTATATTAAGGAAATATTCTTTTTCACTTTAGCCTAGTGCTATATTCAATATTTTGTCTGAATTGGGACTGAACAGTGTGGGTTTTTCTTGCTTAGATGACAAAAGCACTATAATGTAGAGGGAGCATTTACACAGTTACTATAATGTACAGTGGTGATATCTAATACCTCTTTTGAAATCCACCTTTTAAATTTTTTTTTATTTTTTTAAATGCTCAGAAAACATGGACCATGACACTTCTATAGTCCTAACATTTTTTTTCCCAGTTGCACTTCCCTATAGCACTATCATGTAGATTTGTCACTAGATAACAATTTTGGGGTATTCGATGGATTACAGTGTTGATTATTTATCTTGAAAAAATACCGAGTCACCCATCACCGTTATGGTTACAGCCCCTTTCAAAAAAACCCAGTATTTTGCCAAGCCTCTTTGTTTTATGCATGACAATTCTTTGACCACTTTTGAGTCAGTGCTGCAGTATTTTTGGCCCTCAGGATTTCCCGTGGGCTTTACCCAAGGTGACATAGCCTGAGGATGGGTTTCAAGTTGATCTTCCTTGATTGGTGCCACATCCTGGGCATTATTGGGTTTGTTCTCCAGTTCATTCAGAGAACAAATTTCTAAAAGAAAAATGCTCTGGTGGACCAGGCAGTGTTCCTGACCCAAGTTTTAAATCACTCAGCCTCTTTGCTGTCATGAATCCTCTCTTACCCACAAAGATAGTTATGCTGAAGTTTCTAAGATGGCTCTGATGCTAAAGAAAGATTCAGATGGGTACCTAGTTAGGTAGATGGATGTACAACTCTGAAGCATGGCAACATTCAAATCCCATGTTTAATAAGAGACACTCTAAAAGGTGTGGTCACAACTGTACTTATGGAATATATGTAAAAGCTTTCATGCACAATGGTCTGTGTATTTAGATTAAGTGTGCGAGAGGTCTCTTGCAAATTTCAGGGTAAATAAGAGAAGGGAATCCACACAGTTGTGCTCCTGCAAAAGATGTGGGGAAGTAAAACAACTGGGGTTGTACTAGTGCGAGTCACTTGAACCCCTAATGACCATTTGGAATTGTCTCCTAGGGGAGATACCTCCATCTGCAACATAAGACATCAAGGGTCCAAATTGTAAGAGGATCACACACACCTAGATTAGATGCTCATGGTAGATCATCTAAATATTCCCTCAGTGTCCAGTGTAAAGGTAAAGCAAGGAGACCACAAACTGGATGGAGGAGGAGGACTTTGTTTTCATGAAGTAATAGTCTGATGGGTAGCTGGAGTAAGCAGGGAAAACAGGAGAATGCTTGCTTTCTGCTTTTTAGTTCCTTCTCTTTTACCCCTTTCTCAGGAGGCTGGAGCACTCTCTGGATGTAGAGTACTTCTTCCAACAGCGAGTAAAATGTTCCCTGTCAGAACAGGGATTGGCTAGCAGTATTCAGCGCAGTGCACTTCTGCTTTGTCTAATTCCTCCTTTTTTTTGAGTTGCTGAGTGAAGTGGCTTGGGCTGATTTCTGGTATGTGCAGCGAGACGAGGGGAAAGCATGGATGGATACAGCTGGCGCAATAAAACTGGAGAGGAGGTTCCCAGGACAGTCAGGCATTCAGGGTGTTGTTTTTATCTTTACTATGTAAGAGTTCAAGAGAAGCGGCTTCACTCTGGGGGCTCTGAGGTAGCAGAAGGATGTGTTGTGCTGGTTCTCTGGCATACCGCAAGCTTCTAGAATCGCAAACTTGGAGACTGGCAGTCAGATAAGGACACTTGGATTGTCAAGTGTATTTGCTTATTAAACCGACCTGCACAGAACAAGTCCCTTCTCCCGTCTGATCCTTCTGAGGTCACCTGGCAGTAAAAGGAAGGACTTCTCAGTGGGTTGCAGTTTCAGATTGGTGACAAGAATTTGCAGAGTTATTCATACCATGTGCTCGTAAGGAATCCCTGAATGGAGCCGTAGGATCTACGTGTGGGTTTTTACACTGGCTGATTGTGAAGGTTGTATTAATAACTCTTTGTTGTGTAGTGCATAGATGTTGGCCTCTGTAGAAAGAGAGCTAAAGGGCTGGACAAAGGCTGTGATCAAGCTCTCTGGCACTTGCTTGGTGACATTCAGCAACTCAATGGCTGCTGTTGTCTTTGTAGGGAAGTTGTGTTCCCAAAACCACTTAGAGCATTCAGCCTGTGCTACAAACAGCATTACTGATGCCACTCTGTTTCCTTGCTCTCTGAATTTCTAGCTGCCAAAAGAATCCAAGGCAGGATCCAGGATGCTCCTTCATTCTCTTTGCAGAGAAACCGAAGAATGTGGTCTAGGGAAACTTCTGTTAGGTCTATATGCAATCCCTCCCAAGCAGCATCACCAGCATTGCTGGTTCCTGTGAGGTACTCTGCTTGGTGACTAGAGAACTTTATTTAGCAGGACATGCAATCAAGCAGCTCCAATTGGGGGAAACTATTGAGAGAGGGAAAAAAAGTGTTGAAAGAAGCTAGTTATGTAAAGAATATCTAGAATCACATACATGGATGACTTAGTAACATGTTGCATAAATGCATTGTTTATAAATAAACCGTAATATCTGGTCAGTCCCTAACTTCTACATGTTTTTCTTTCCACTGGGGCTTGGATAATCATTTTATGAACCAATTTCCTGAGAGCTGACCACCCTTTATACTTTGTAGTTTCTCCTGACTTCACCTTTCAGGAGCTATGTGCAGTGACTGCAGTATGGGTGTGTGTATAATGGCTTGGCAGGTCTCCACAGTTGTGGAATTTACAATCATTGCTCTGTGTGTAATGCTTGGAACAGCTTTTTTTTTTTTTTATTTCTGGTGGATGATGAATTAGGCCATCTGTCTCCAGTGTCTGCTGACCCTTCCCCCCACTCTCCTCTTCCCTGGTATGTTGGCACTGTTGCACAGTCAGCCAAGGTCAAGGTCTGGAGCCTGGGTCTGTGACCTTCACTGCTGAGACCACGATGGCTCAGCCCTCAATTTCCTAGGGTAATTCTCCAGTATGTTATGCACCCACAGGTCTGAGATGCCATGCAGGGAGGAGGGATCCATTAACAGTAACATTAAGAATGTGATAATAGGAACTTCCTTCACGCATGTATCTAATACTTGAGTACTTTTTTAGGTCTAAAGTTGAGTGGACTAATTTTTCAAAACATAAATGGGACACTTGCTGATTTGCACCAAAAATGGCAGAGTACACTTGAAATCAAATGAATTGAACATAGGTCTGAAAATGTTAAATGCAGACGCACTTAGACATCACTGAGACAGATGGAAGCTTTGATGAAACGGAAATAGAAAGCCAAGCAAATTTGTCTTTGCTCATTCCATTTTGCCCCTTGCCTGAAATAAAAATATATCATAGTGGCATAAATAGCAGCAGCCAAACAGATATGACGGTTTACCCCTATAAACCAAGGTAGTGTTAGTAACCGTAGAACTTGATCCAAAGCTTTCTGAGGTTAATGGGAATTTTTCTACTGAGTTTATTGGGCTTTGGATTAAGTGCATAGATACAAAAGACTTTACATAACAGCTTGCAGTGGTAAAGATCTCTGCAAGCACTTGAGGAATCCTTGGGAAGCTTTTCTGTAAACAGCTAGATCTTTTGCATGAGTGTAAGACTGGAAAGATTATTTACTGCTGTTGGCAGTCATCATAGGGATATATACGAGTGCCTGTGCAGCTCCACAGGGGAGGGACATTTGCAGTATTGCCAGTGATGGTACAAAATGATGAGTCAAGTATAAAAAAAAAAAAGTGAGACTGTATGGAAATCATGGGGCTTTGTTTGTTTTTAAATAGAAGGCAGGAGGTGGTTCTTGTTTGATCCTCCTCTTTTGGCCTTTAAAGGTGCATGCAAACCATGCTTCAAAGCAGTTGTGTGTACCCAGGAAGGCCAGGAATTTCTTTTTAATTGAAATATGAAATTCCCATGCAGTGATATGACTCCATCACATAGTGCTAAAAGATGGTACAAAGTGTCATGAGATTTACATCAACATCTTTGGAAGAGGTGATACTGAGCTAGTGGAGGGAATGATAGAATAAGATTTAATGCAGTTGACCAGCAATGAGGAAGAAAGGAAAATTGCTGCATATGGAAAGTAGTCAAAGCACAACATCTGATGACAGAGCAGATGGAGGAAGCCTGGAAAAGAGTAACTCTGTTGTGATTCTAGATCAGGATTACCTCTGACAAGGGAAAATTATGAGTCATGCTATGCAAATTCTGTGCACAATATTATTTAGCCAAACAATTCCAAGGGGTTGTTAGTTTTCAGCTCTTTTTTTTCCCTTTTTTTTTTTTTACTTGACTAATTTCAAGTATATGTTTTTGCACCTGTTTTAGCTGCAGTGTTCAGAGGTTTGTCTTGTAACTCCAAGCAGTCCTGTCTGGAGGTGAAGCAGCTGAAGAGGTTGATGCTGAAGGATGATAACTGCAAATACAAATAGCTGCTCTCACCCCTTGAGAAGAGTACAGCCTCTTTTAAAGATCAGGACCTGCCTACACTCAACTGTGGCTGTCTATTGACAGATGAGACGGCCGCTCTGAGATGCGGCCCTGCCTATGCTGCACCAAAAGGTTGGTCTTAGAGAGGTCACCGGTATGTCAGTCCTTGTACTTGCCTGCCTTGGCAAGCAAAGTGGCTGCACTGGGTTGGATGCTGTGCTACCTCCTTACACGTGGTCCAGAGCATCTGCAGGGTCACAGTGTAGCAAATGAATAGATCTACTGTGAGAGAGCCTTGACCCTCCCATCAGAGGCAGCACAGACATAACCTCAGTTTTTCCTGCTGGGATTTAGCTTAAAAAACCCTTAAGCATCTCTCTTTGTGACTTTACTGGGACTTCTTATTATGGAGTGACCTAGAGGAAGAGAGAATGAATAGATTGCACGTAAACTCAATGTGAGGAAAAGGGGGTGGTGGTGGGGTGACTAATAAAAAGTTTAATGCGACTGATTTCCTGATGCTTTTAGTAATTCTGAAGTGTTAATGAGCCTTTGAGATTGGGCAACTTTTGATCAGTTCTCAGTGTATACACACCATAAGGGATTTCTGTTTCAACAACAGAGATGGGCTTATGAGTTGGTAGGAAAATCAAACATTCCCTTCACTGCTGTTATAATAGTTCCTCTGTCTTAATAATCCCTCAAAGACTGAAGCAGAAAATGGCTTGGTCCTTGTAGGGAAGGAAAGTTTTGAACCATAAAATTCAGATTACTTTGAGACTTCTGTCCCTCTGACTTTACCAACTGGCAGAAAATTAAATGACATCAAAGAATCAGTGGAAAGGGGCTTATTTAATTTTGAAATTTATTGGAAATTGTCACATGTGGTTGTAATGCTAGCAGCTGCTTTCATGTCACTTTGCTGCAAAAGAAAGCAGCATTATCTCTGGATAAGGGTATAAAAGCTGAAGCTGTGAACTGTGATAGAGATGTAAGTTGAACTTTATGGGATACACAATCAGTTAATTCTGCTGTCTGTAGTACACGTGTTAAGGGCTCAAAAGTGCAGGAGTTTGATTTTTTTTTTTAAATACTAGTACTGTTACAATGAATTAAATGAATTCTTAAATTAAAATAAATAATTTTACTTAAAAAGCATTCACATGAGATGTGCAAATAACAATCCTGTCCTAATGAAGAGTTGGAAAAATACCTATTTTTCATGCTATTTTTATAAGACTTTAAAAATATCCCTATTCAGTTTGAGTTTTCTCTGTGCAAACTTGGGATTTAGGAAAAATACAACCCTTTTTTGAGAACAGAAGTGGGAAAGACAATTCTTCAGGTGCTCATTCAGAAATGAGACACCTAACTGCAAGTTAGGTGAGAGATCTCTGAAACATGCCAGTTTCCAAAGACCTCTGTAATGGTAGGTTCACTCTTCTGCATGAGCTGATTCCTCAGCTTGTCTCATCTTTCAGTCAGATTGACATGTAAAGAATGGTGATAGGTGGCTTTTGTAAGAAATTGAAATAGTTTATAGTTGTCAATTTTGAGTTAAATTCTCCAGGATACTTAGCTGTAATTTTCCAGTTTAAGTCCATGCTGGTGTTGAGGACCTCAATAACAATTTTTACTATATTCATCATATCAATTATACATCCTTTGCAGATTTGATCTACAGTTGCTATTGATCTTTAGAAAATGATATGGCAATATGCTAGCAGTTACTTAAAAATATTTAAGGAGGTAAAAGAAATGTTTCCCACAGAATCAGGAATGGACACAAGGTGAAGCAGCACACAGTAAACATTATGGAAGTGTCTAAATGCTCATGGGAAGCTTAGCCCTTCTATAATTTCTACATATTGATTTGGGTCATAGGTTTTTAGGGAAGGAACCCCAAAGAGGGAAAGTAGTTGCAGTAAAAAACGAGCTGCAGGCAAACACGCATGAGTGTTGCCAATAAAGTCTACTTCAGTCTGGTTTACTGGTCCTCCACCACCTGTGATTTGAATGGCTTACCACACAACTACTGGATGCCTCAAAAGATTTTTTTTTTTTTTTTTTTGCAAAGCAGACTGAGAAAGTATGCCTCTAATGAAACAACAAGATTCAATGCATAATCTATTTCTGAAGGATTATCAGAGGCCTTGGGCATGCAGTGAGATACAAGGCTGTAGGCCAAGTGCTTTCAACTTCTATCAGTGTAATAATCCATACAAAATGTGCTGTCTTACCCATCTAATTGTAGAATTTGCAGAGAAAGAGAATAAGAAATCAAATTCAAAACTGTATAGGGTATCTCAATAACTAGTCTGAAAGGCTAAACTATTTCCAAATTTTCACATATATTCTAGGATCTAAAAGACCAGCTGCTTAAAAAATACTTTTCAAGCCAAATAAAAGTCATGGGAGGTTAACAGTTCTCTACAGTAAGATTTTAACAGTACCCGTGGTCCATAAATCATGATCGTTGATGGGATCCCTGTTGGACTACATTTGAGATGGCTTAGGGGTTTGGTACTTAGGTGTTCTGTTTGTTTTAACCTTTTCATCAAAATTGACATCCTTGTAACAGCACCAGAAACTGTGCCCTAATGAAAAAATCTTGCCGTAGATGATTAAAAAAAGTTTTAAGGTTAGTCATTTGTTGTTCATTTAAAGGAGTCCTGTCTTGTGGTCCTTGAGCTGGGATGATGACAGAGGAAAAGATCACTCACCTGCTGCCTAGTCTGTCAGGAAACCTGTCTGGGAGGTAGGAGGGCAAATATGAGCTGAGAGCAGCCTGGGGGAAGACTTCCAGCTGGATAGTGTATTTGTCATGAATTTGTAGGTCTGCACACCCCTTGCCTTGGTGCAGAGGATGTTGTTTCCATTGAAATTCTCCTGTAATATTAGAGAAGATGCTGAAAAAACAGCTTCCCTGAGTGTATTATGCAATCTATTATGTGGAATCAGACCTGAAACACCCTGTCCAGTGGGAATGGGTTTGTTTTGTGTTATCCTTCTAGCAGGGGTTTATCCATGTGTGCTGCAAATTACAATATTAAATGCTCTAGCATGGAAATTCTGTGTGAGGATCATCTGACTTAAGTTTTCTCACTGCATTGCAGCCCAGGCTTCCTGCTGACACAGGAGTCCTCTGGAGCTTCCACTGCAAAGGTTTGGAAATACTAATGCCAGAAATTAGGAAATCTGAACTCTGCTGAGAAATAACAGAAGAGAATGTTTTCTCTGTTTCACTCTTTCTGCATGACAATGCCTATTAAAATCCTTTGGTCTTCTCTCACTTCCCTCAAGCAATTTGCTTTAAGCTTCCCAGCTGAAGCAGAGTCGTAGCGTTGTTCCAGCTTAGTAGGACTGCTGTTTCTTAAATGGCCAGACATAAAGCTTGGATACCAAAAAGTTATATTTCCGTTGCTTTTTCCCCTCCCTGTTCTCCAGATTTATGCGTTAAATATATGTACACAGAAGACTGAGGTGTTTCAGACAGTGTATTAGCACCCTCTCCTGAGCTGGGTCAAGGATGATTATCTGTAAAACGAAGCAGAGGCAGCTTCGCAGCTGTTGCCTCCTCAAAGTAGAGTTTCAGTTGGTTGCTGTTGCCACCTGTCTTCTGCTGGATACAGCTCAGCACATTCAAGGTCAGTCTTTTCCCATTCTCTCAGTGCATGTATGTTGTGAGTGCTCGCATCCGATTCCTTGGGACCAAGTCCCTACTCTAGTGCTAAGACCTGTCCAGGAGGTGGCACATGTCTCATCTTAAAATAGATCCACCAGATGTTTAGTAACTGAGTGCAGTGTGATTATTTAGTCAAGATTATATTTCTTTGAGTTTTATACAGCAGCACGATTGTGGTGGGTTTTAATTCTGTGGTCATTTCAATGAGTGCACCCAGTGCTGCAGTGTTAGAAGGCAGTTGGTTTTGAATCCATGTGATGTATCATTACCACGTGCTTGGTGCCTTGCTAATGACCTGATCCTGTGAGATGTTCATCACAATCCAAAAATAAAACTTGCTCACAATGTGATGTATGGAATAGTCTTACAGGGGAAGGGAGAGCTTTATTGCTTGTATCACTTGACATTGGGACTGCATGAAAACTGGAAAATATTACGCCATACTAGCAGCCTTTCAAAACACCTCTGGGTTTGCCAGCAGCAATTACAAAGCTTTATAATCCATTATGAAGCTTTTTTTCATCCTTGCATTAGCTTTTGTTTGAAGAACTCCTTTCTTCTAGTGACTGTCAGGTAGTCCTGAAGGGTAAGGGGACTGTTTCTGAAAAACAGTTGTTCATATTTGTCTGATTCTCATGGTCTGTAAAAAGGTTATATTAATAAACAAATGATAGTTATAAACAAATGAAATTCCATCACTTGGCTACACAGACCTAGCATTTCACTGCAATCAGTTCGAGCTACAGCTATGCTTCTTCAGCCTTCCTCTGCTGAGGCTGCAATGCTCACGCAATAAAACAATTGGTCACACCTCATTATCGAGGTTATTTGCAATAGTGTACAAAGGACCAAGTAATAGATGTTTTGAAATGGCTAATCAATTGTTATAGATTTAATTAAGTTGATGCCTGCACATCTTGCCATAGTGCTTTTTAACCAAAGCTGGGGAAAGGATCTTAATTACAAATTCAGTCAAGCCTCTGTGAGGCTCAAGCTTCAACTTTAGAACATAAGTATTGCTTGTATGCAATTATAACATTCTGTTATTTTGGCCACTTACACTGGAGTTTTGTGTCTCTGAACTTCACTACTGGAAAGTTACATTTGGACTTACAAGTATGACACTTGTTTGGAGTGACACACACAAATCCCTATACACCAGAATGAAAATTCAGCCCTAATCATCAAAGGCAAGTGAGGGCTAAATGAATGTCTGTCATGCATATCCAATTTCTCCACTGATCATCCAGAGAAAATAAATCACAGTGGATGTCCTTCCATTTCTTTTTTGTTTAAGAAAAAGCCCTGTGTTAAAGTCACCCTGGGTTTCCCCGGGGAATAATAAAATAAATTAATATTGGCTGATTAAATGTTTTGACCCATATTAAAACCACTGGAAAATGATAGGTCTAGTTTGTCATGGCAGCACTCCAGCTTTTTTTGTGTACTACCGGAATCAGAGGATAAAACTGGAGGAGCACATCTCAACTAAACTAGTAACCAGTTTCATCCATTTTTAATAAATCTTTTTTCTGGGACTGTACTCTGAGATAGATTTCTTGTGCATCAGTCTCTCAGTGATGTCTAGTGTCCAGCTATGCTTGGATCTCCTGTCATCTTCCCATTATACACCAGAAAAGACAGCAAAAGTGATCCACAGAAAAGAGATAAAAATGGGGAAAAGCATGAGAGAGAAAAATGGGGAAAGGCATGGCAGAAAGGTCTGGCTTGATTAAGGGGAAAATGTAAAATGGTACAAATTTGGGATAGGTATCCAAGCCACACTGATTTTCAGTGAGAATAGAATAGCTTACAATCCCTCATCTCTCTGAAATGTTACCTTACACCCTAAGGCAATTTAATTTGGAAAGAATTGTTGGAAGAAATCTGATAGGTGTATAAAGTGTGCAGTATAAAAGGCATGCTGTCACAGCAAGGGCAGTGCCCTGAGACTCGGAACCTGCTCAAAAGTTAATTGAAATCAATTGGAAAGGCTTCCGTTGACTTAAATAAGCTCTGGATGAGCCCTTGGGACAGCTAGTTGCAATACTCAGATTTACCACAAATTTCTTGAATGGCTCAGGGCAAGTTGCTCAGGGCCATATCGAGAATGGGAGACAGATACTGTAATGGGATTGCTCGAAGGGAGGACAGTGTGAAAGGCTCTCCATGCAGCCTCGCACTTGAGGGCTCTTTTCAGAAGAGGCTTGTGAGCTGCTAATAATAAATCAAATAATAACTTCTGTTTAACCTGTGGTGCTTACAGTTGTAGGATGCTGTCAAGACAATGTAAAAACATTTTGAAAATTAAGATTAGGCATTTAGGATTATAAGAACAGCATCTCTAGTCAGATTAGTTTACATAAAATGTCAGGGGCCACCAATCCTTATGTTTCAGAGCATAAACTCGCCACCAGCTGGAATAATGAAGCAGATACCTCGGTGGAACAATATGTTACTGTTAAGCAATTTATGGTATCGTTTATTATGTGCTGTCATCCAGCCATACCTTTATGTGGATGCTCCCTTGAAAGGGGGTCTGTTCTCACTACCTGGGCAATGGCAGAGCTGTCTGTAGTTCACGTAACTGGGGCAATTTCATTGAGATGATGGAGGCTCCTGGTGAGTTCTGCACCCCCAGACCCACTGGGTTGGGTCCTGCTGGCTGCTTTAACCTCTTATAAGCTCTAGCAGTGTTTTCGATGCTGTCAGGAAGGCTCTGCAAGCTACAGGAGCTGGGCAGTACTTTGTGGGATGGAGCCTTTGCCATCTGACCTGGTTTAAAAAATATATATACACATCCCTGGGTCTCTCTGGGGTCTTTTGATGGAATTTGCCTGTTTGTGCTGAATCCCAGATCCAGGGTGGTGCTTCTGCTGCAATGCTTTGTCACTGCTCAGGCCAGGGGCCTTGTGGGTGAGCGCTGAATGCCTCTTGAGGATCTAAAGAGTTGAGGTTCCCTACCTACACTTTGGTAGGTTTGTTGGTTGGTTGCTACTGCTTTGTCAAGAGGTACCCAGGAGGCCCCATTCTGGAAGTCCGTCCAGTCCTTGGCTCCCTTCACCTCCTAACTTCTGTCCCTTTTCAGCCATTTCTGGCTCCCAGTCCTACTTTCCTCCTTCAGGACTCCAGGCAATAAGGTGCAAAATCTGCACCTTTCCACCGCCTTCCCCCATCCTGATGCAGCACTCCTCCCCTTCAGAGGGTCCAGCAGGAGATGGGTTCACAGCCCCTGTGCCTTGTGTGAAAAAAGCAGGAGATCATTCAAATGACTCAGAAAAACTGTTTTACATATCCCTAATAAAGCAGAAGAATTACCAGAAAAAAGAAAGAATTTAAGGAATTGCAACACAGAGATTGCAAATTTTTTCCAAGCTTTTGTTGCTAGGTGAAAGTTTACTGACATTTGCCTGGGTTGCCTGAGGCTACCTAGCCAGGCTGCTGCCAGCTTACTTTAACATATCTAACAAATGTTTTCCAGGCTGTGATAATGGCTGCAAGCCCTACATATTTAAGTTAATGAAAGTTCAATCAGAAGTTAATTAGGGCTTTTGGCTTTTCCTGCCTACATCAAGAATAGAGCAGAAGATATTTCTTGGAAAATACAGTTGAGGAGGATAGGATAAATAAATATATGCTATCAGACTGCAGTGTTTAATAGGCAGCTTGAGCATCATTATCTGTGCCAGTGAAGCAGAATTCTAGGGAGCTCATTGCCTAACTCTGGCATGCCTCTGGTCATGGCTCCACTGAACCTTAGGTAGCTGGGCCAGAAAAAAGATTAAGAGTGGTTTTATCTCTTTTCCTCTTTCCCAGCTCCCTGGGATACAAGATGCCTACAGTTTTGTGTGCTGCAGCCAGTGTGAGATGAGCAGCATTAGTTCCTGTTGCCTACAAATCCCATACACCTGTTGTACTTAGGGCCTTCTAGGAAGGGTCTGTGGCTCACTTGTCTGCTTGGCATTGATGGTGAGGCAGATGAGGTGTATAACACAAGCCATGCTGTGCAAAGTCCTGTCACGCATTTGTACTGAAGAGGACTGCATGCTCAGTTCCATACTGACAAACTTTGTCTTCCCCATTGCTAGGCTGGATGGAGCTTTGAGCAGCCTGGTCCAGTGGAGGGTGTCCCTGCCCATGACAGGGGGCTTGGAACTAGGTGGTCTTTAAGGTCCCTTCCAACCCAAACTATTCTGTGATTCTATGATTGCTTCTCCTACTTCATAATATGCCCTGGAAAAGCAAACATAAGAAGAGCAGTTAGCTCTCCTACCTTCTTCATGTCTCTTCTCCACAGTATGGAGCTGCTGAATTTCTTGATAAAAAGTTTGCAAAGTTGCTTTTTACAAGGCGAACCAAATAATATATTGTCCTGTAATCGTGTCCTAGGAAAGGACAGATGTTTTAGCTGGAGACCTTCAAAAAGGTCAGCCGGAAGGAAATACTGCAGCCAAAGAACTGGTTCCGGTCATTGACCAAACTCCATTTTGTTTCAGCTTGGCCCAAAAAACAACTCTTATGAGAATAATTTGAGAACCGAAGGAAGTTTTTTTTATACTTAGATAATCATTCCAAAACAAAGAGAAAGAAAAATAACCTCTGATCTTGTGGAAGCTTTACCAGAAGTCAGATCTAGGGAGAGGTGATGCGCATATGAATTGAATTCCTGCTGCTTTGCCTTTAGCATGTTTATATTAGCTAAACTAGATTCAATAAAAAGAAAAAAAAAAAAGAGAGAGAGAGACCAGCCCTAGAAACCCAGCAGACTGGTAATAAAGGTATCTTTGGAGAGATGGGAATCTGCAGTTCAGATTTGTGATCTGAAAAGGCAGAGGAGTTTGAGCTTTCCTGACATTTCTCTTTACTAAGAACCTATTTTTAGTTACTTACAATTTTATCAAACTGGAACTACTCAGAATTAATTTTTTCCCTTCAGGGTGTCTCTTACCTTCCCTCTGCCTGTCCTTATCACTAGTCTTTTGTTTATATCACAGGGGTCCTGAGAAGTTTCCTTGCTTCTGTCAAGCATATGACCTCACTTGTAATGTCTGTGACACTGCTTAAAGTAAGGACACAACTGTGTGAGAAAAATGAAGATGAATGATATCATTCTTTCAGGAGTGTTCCCTTTCTCATGGGCTGCGTTCAACATGAGCTGATTGGTAAGTTTGCTTGAGGTTGCATTTTTTTTTGCAATTGATCTGCTTACTGGAAAGTAAGACTGACTCTTTGGCCAGTTTGGGTCAGCTGTCCTGGCTGTGCCCCCTCCCAGCTTGTGCACCTTCTCACTGGGAAGGCATGGGAAGCTGAGAAGTCCTTGGCTTAGTATAAACATTATTTAGCAACAACTAAAATATCAGTGTGTTATCAATGTTATTGTCATCCTAAATCCAAACCACAGCACTATACCCACTATTAGTAAGAAAATTAACTCTATCTCAGCCAAAACCAGGACACCCTGACTGAAGGGTGGTTTTGTTTCTGGTTTTGTTTTCAGTTTTTTTCCTTGAATCCTGAGACTGAACTAATCCAATGGCTTTGCTTCACTCTGTTTATAGACTGTATGGTAGTTCTTGCATTCCAGATTGTATGTGCGTAACGTTTAGAAAATTACTAATGATGTGTTATCACAGCCAAGGGCAGTCCAAGTAAAAGCTTTGTGAACTATGACTGATAGGTGGGGTTTATGCCACATTCTTGTCACACATCTTTTTTTAACAGTGGAGGGAAAAGGAGCTGGATTTATGAGTGGATTAAAGCATCTGACTCTGTTCAGCCAGGATTCTTTTTAAGAGCAGAATATCCTGACATGACAGTATTTATTTTGTATGTGGAGACATAGCTTTTTCAGGACTCTTGCTTAAACAGATACTGCCTATTAGCTAACATACTTAATAATTTGGACTTAAACAAGTGTCAGTTAAACTAAGCTTTCCTTAGGCTCTGGTTCAGGGCTTTCTGGATGGAGCTGTATTTCAGACATACTCTATGTGTGAAATCTTGCTGTCTGGTAAGGGCCTGTGCCTGCAATGGCTTCTGTGTCTGGGAGAGGGATGCATTTTGTAGAGACACTCCATGACTTACCTTCTCAGTAGGTACAAATGCAAATATTTAAAATGTTTGTGTGATCTCTGCTTCTGTCTCTCTCCCTAATAAAACGGCCTTTTCTGCTTCCCTACTTTGACTATATCTATTCATCACCTTCAAGACCCCCTTTAGATGCGTGGTCTTGCCATTTGTTAACTAACTGTTGTCTATCTTAACTCCTCCTGAACCGTGGACTTGTAAGGACTGTGAAGAATTGCTGGAGCCTGCAAACTACATGAGTTATATCAACTCTGGCACTTCTTGCTTTCCAAAAGATTTTGTGTATTTCATTGCCACTCCAGAGTCTGCTCGCTCCTGTAATCATGCAAAATGGGACACCTAGGAGTGATCTAATCCCTCCTCCTGCCCCAAACATGCATCATGTTTAAATCATTCCTGATAGATGTTTTATGCAAACTATTTTTCAAACTGCTAGTGTCAGAGGTTTCAAAATTTGGCATACGGTCTCATTTGCCGTTGGGAGGTTTAATGTGAACTTCTGTTGCTGTAATTTAAGTCTGCTTTCTTCCATCTTCTCCATCCTGGGTATCAAAACCAATTAATTCCATTCTTCTTTAAAGGTTATTTTTTGCCTTTAGTCTTCCCCTTTCTGGACTGAATAATACCCTTTCCATCATCCTTTTTTGGTGACTCTCCTTTTGAAGACTTTTGATTAGTCCTATCCTTTCTTCTGAATTTAATCCACTTCCTACTTAAAGTGCAACTGCCAGACTGGACATCGTGTTCTTACTGAGGCCTTACTACCACCAAGAAAAATAAGGGAAGGATGTCAGATGAAACTTCTATTTGTACAGCTCAGGTCGATGGATGCCTTCTTTGTGACAGCATGATATTGTTGACTCATGTTCAGCTCTGATCCTCTGTAATACTCCCAAAGTGCTATTCAGAACAACTGTTATCCGTCTAGTCATTCCCCATCCTGTACTTTCCCAGACAGTATTTTCCCTTCCTAAGTACAGGGCTTAGCACCTGTCCTTGCTCAGTTCAATCCTGTGTTTTTTGGACTGTTTCTCTGATGTCTCCAAATCATTCTGAAAACTCTTTCTCTGCTCCAGTTTGCCTACAGCACCTTACCCCACGTGCAGATTTCAAATGTGTGATCTGTTCTGTTACCCAGACTGACAAATAACAATATAGGAAAAGGACTTAACCCTTACAGATTCCCAAATGATACACCTTACCAGTTTGACAGCAAACTACTCATACCAGCTGTGAGGGAAGTTTTCCAAGAAGTTGTGCATCCATCTTCTTGTAGCCTCGTCTACAGCGTGTCACTAGTTTTCTTTTAAGAATATTTTCTGAGACAGTGAAGTTTTTGCTGTTACCTGTGACCATGAGTTATTGCTCTTCAATTCATGTTTCTTTTTATCCCAGTATTTGTCCTTGCTGTTCTTTTTCTATGTCCTTTCTCACAAGATGCTGATAAAGTGGTAAACTTGCTGCTAAAGTGGGAAGTAACAAAGGAGAAGCCCTCCAGAGTTGAAGTCAAAGGTTTTCTTACTCTTATTATTTCCCTATCCCAGATGTCATATGTTTCAATAAACTAATCTGTTGTCACAGAAAATAATAGTCACTTTTTTCCTCCAGGGCTACAATAATGTTTTGAGGTTTTATTTCCCCTCCATAATTGTCTGTCTCTCAAGACTGCTTTGTCATTTTTCAGTCACCGTGATAATTATTTACAAATCTATTGCTATAATCCAATGGAGACTCTTCAGATTCCCAGTAGGAATATAACTTTAAAAGCCATTTTAACTTTCCTAAAGGGAAAGGACCTGGTGAAAGGTTAGCAGCTGTGGTAGTTCAGTGAAAGAAGCAAGAACTGTAGGTTCTGAACTGGAAAGCTAATTTTAGAAGATGACCTCATCAGGTGAACATATCATTTCAGGTAACTCCAGAGTCCTTTGCTTCTTTGCATTAAATGTCAGTGTGAACTTGCCTGTTGATTCTTAGTCCGAATATATAGGTCGCAGGATCTGAGTTAGATTCCAGGTCAGCAAGATCATGTTTTCCACTGGAAGCATTCCAGATGATGATAAACATCATCAACTAATTTCAGGCTCACCATGAATGTTGATGAAAGCATATCTCAGACTTCAGGGACATACAGTCTCACCTACCTTATCTAAATGCCATGCGAGTTGTTTCAAATCAGTGTAGTATCTATGCAGCAAATGGTGCATGGATTGAGCACATTTTTGCAAGGCATCTTCTCTTTCAGCTGTAGAGCTGGCCTCACTGCAGTAAGCTGCCTCCTGTTACACGGCTGCGGGTTGGAACGTCAGTGGATTCCCCGCTCTTCTTGTTCACTCAGGGCCCACGGTTCCCTCAAGAAGGTTGTCTCAATGTAATGGCTCAGGGCCACTGTCTGGCATGCAGAACATTCCTGGTTTGTCTCTGGAGATCCGCAATGCAAGTGCTGACATGTAACACCACAGCTGTGCAATTTGTCAGCAGACAAGGGGGAAGGAGCTCTCCCTCGGTCCGTCGGGAGGCACTGCAGCTCCGGCGTTCCCACTGCACCAGCTCTGTACCTTCCCTGCGTCAGAGCACCTAGGCAGGTCACGCCAGCAGATGGGCCTCGGGCAAGTGGCCTGTCAAAACTCAGTCCTGCAGAATGTCTTTTGCAAGTGAGAGGTCCCGGATATAGATCTGTTTGCCATAGACCAGATCAGTGTGCGTTAGTTGTTTTAGTCCAGACCATCCCTGGCTACTTTCAGTGATATTTATCTTTTCCTATTGCCCATTCATCACATGCTGGGCTCTAAGGACACCGAAGCAGAACTTAGGTATGGTAACTCCATTGGTTGCCAGATGTTTCCAATATGTGAATCTGAGAAAATTTTCGTCAGAAGAGTAATAAAAAAAAAATCTGATTTTGTGTTGGAGACAGCATGCCAAGCACAAAACCCCTATGGACTGTACTTCTTAAGGAAATACAAAGTTTTCTTGATAGCTACCCACTCTTCTTTCTTGTTTTAAAACCCAGATGCTTTAAATGCTCAGCTTAGTCTGGGCTGGTGTTCAGCATCAGTAGCAGTGTACAAGAACTATCAATAATCAAGTGTGTCTCTAAGTGAAGAGAGGTTTGGTTTGATACTAAAATGACTTGCAGCAAAATTAATACAGGACTTTTATGATGAAATTAATATTCTGCTTTGTTGATAAGAGCCCAAGTCTACAAGATGATAAAACCACCATGGCCAAATATCAGTTATAGGCGTATAAGATATGCAGCATTTGGTACTGAACTACTTAGGCATACTTTTAGAAGGCAATTGTCGTCTTATAAAATTTAAAACCACCCTACTTTGCACTCTAAATTATGTTCAGTTTGTTCTTGAGCATCAGTAGTATTCATCCCTATCAAATGGTACTCAGCAGTTTTGCAAAAATCAGTGTTTTTCCATGGGGAAAGAAACCGTAAGGTTTAGCCTTTGCCTCCAGCTATACATAATCCATAGAACTTGCATGCACATAAGGAAGAATTAGTATTTAAAGGCTGAAAAATTAAGCTTTTTAAGGGATGGATATTATTTCTAATCTAACATGCTTAAATAAAAAATGACTGAAGTAAAATCTGTACTAAATATATTAATTATGGCTATATTCACTAATAGTAAAGGGGTACTAGTCATTATCCACAACTTTGGGGATGAGAGGAAAAAGTTCCCAATATGAGCACACATACATTAGAAAGGGGTGGGTAAACAAATAAATAAGGAATTATTGTAAATTCTCTTGTGTTTCTGGGGTCATGAAGGATGAGAACCAGAAGTGAGGATGACTGGAAACAGAGCAGTTATGCCATGATATGAATTGAAGTATGTAATAGTGAAGGCATGGAAAGATTAGTTGGGTTATTAACATGCATGTTTTGGTTATCTCAAGAGCTGAAATTAACATCAAGGATTTTTTTAAAAGCACAGTTGTTCCTCAGAGTAATTTAACATTCATTTTTTACTGTGCCCATTATGCTTTCTTTGCTTTCTCTTTGCTTTTCTTTAAGCAGTTGGCTAACATAGTTAAAATGGTAAACATTTGCCATTTCTGAAACTAGAAAGGAGCATGACACAAGCCATTAATGACATAAGCCAGTATTTTGGGATCAAACAGCATGTGTAAACATCCTAGGTATGATCAGTTGCACATTCCAATCTTTTCTAAATTTACAATATGTGAATTGAGGATTACATTGTCACCGGCTTGAGGTGCTGAGGGGGTGTACAGCTTTTCGCAGTAAATGCAAATGGGCAACATTGATTTATCCCACATCGTTCCGCATCAGGACCAAAATTCCGCAGTATTTGCCTTTCATTAGCTGGCTGCCCCCACATATTTGAAAGGCTCAGCTATCCATGGTTGAGTGTCTGCTAGCTTGTCTTCAAAAGTTATCCTTTTGCGTCTTGATCTGCTTGAATTGTAAAGGCACGTGATCATCACTGCAGCGGTCAGTCCAGTTCCTGAATTTTTTGTCTTTCACCTTTCGCAGATCTGGAGAAAGGCTGTCTTTGTCAGTGTGTCATTTATGAAGCTTCATTTTATGATTGCTCATGGGGTGATTATTCTGCTTCCAACCTAACGTGTTTAGCCAAATTCTTCAGGTGATGCTGTTCCCCTATAAAAACATCAGCTCTACACTGAAATACTTTTAAAGCACTACATCTCCTCTGTATTTTCCTTTCAGGCCATTAGGAAACTTCCTGGTACTTTCAAATGTCAGATTTCTTTTTGTTTGTTTGCTTGCTTATAAAGCAACCTGTGGCTCTGAGCTAAATTTTACCTGGTCCTTCGTAAATGTACTCTGAGTATTTCTGAACGTCACCATTCTACTGACATGCAGTCATGGGCAGCGGGAGCCCACGCAGGTGCAAGACAAAGCAAAGCAAGAGTAACTGCAAAAGAGCCTACCAGTTGTGGCCACCTGTTTCCATTCACATCCAGTGAAAATAAAATCACCAAAAAGGAACAAGTGAGAAGTGGTGCTGGTTGATTGAAATATTTTCAGGAGAAGCTGATAGCAAAAGCTCATAGAAGCAAATAGAGACTTACCCAGGAGGCAGATTTCATGTACCCAGGCAATGGAAATTTCTGCTTCAGTCTTCAGCTTCTCTATCCAAACAACGATCGGAGAGAACGACAAGCAAACATGCACAGCAAGTTCCAGAAATGGGGTTCAGTGTGAACTGGGAAAAGCTAATGTGTTGATAATCATAATCTGCCAGGCCTGAAGTGCCTTGCATCCTTTTTCTGGAATTTGTAGGTATTTTCCTTCATTAGTTTTGGAAGTCAAGTAAGAGAGTGCTTTCCTGCCTCCCTCCACAGTGTGTTAAGGAGTACGATGTTGCCATTCTTCCTAGATGAAGTCTTTTATTCCTGCAACTGGATACTTATGCTACTTCAATCCTATTTAAGAGCTGACATCTTATTCTTCATGAAATCATTTTTGTATTTTAATAACTATTTTATTGCTGCTTGCAGAACCATCACAACACTATCTAGATCATACTTTATGAATATGAATTCAAATACCTGTGCACTGTAGTAAAAGTAAAAAAGAGAGTTTATTCTCCATTATTTCTGGGTGCCTTACCCAGTTTGGGAATAAGCCATGTTACACACACAGTGGTACCTAAACTGGGTCTGCACTGTGCAGCTTAACCGAGCAGGATGTTTATGCTAGGGCACAATGCTCATGAACAGGCCAACCATGGCTCAGAAGTACTTGTATTATCTAAGTTTTCCATCTTTCAGTTTTTTCAGCCCCCTGTTTCCCCTGATAATGGAGGGTTGGTTATGTATTAATTTCACAGAGGATTACATTTAGAGTATTGAATTCACAAAAGATTAAATTTCAGGTCACAGAGAGACAGGTTCAGGCATGAACCAAAGAAAGGTCTTAGTCGGACTAATAGGCACATTGACTTGATATAATCTTTTATTCTTAGATGTGTTTCCTTGCTACCGTGTAATTCTATGGTTAATTGAGCTCTTAAAGCAATGAAGTTATAGCTATTTTTGCTATTTGACGCTGAACTATTTGGGGACACAGTATCCTGTGCCTGGCTCCATCACTTTTCTACTTTATGGTCTCTTTCTTTTCCCTGGGTTCTGCCTGTGCTCTTTGTTAACCTACCCTCCTAAAAATTAAATGTTCTGGCTGTGAGTTCATTTATACCAGAGAGCTGCTTCTGATTTATACTCGTGCAAGTTAGAACAGCAATTAGATCAGGATTTCAGTTTTAGCATGCAGACTCCTACAACTGGAAAACAAACAAACAAAAGACATTTTAAAAAGTGGGGATTGTTTTAAATCATAGCTGGAGATGCAATAAGCATATTAATCTCAGCTGAAATTATTAACTAGGAGTGGTTTTTTTGCATGAGTGCTCGTTAACATCCATGGTATAGATACTTTAAAAAAATCAAAAGTTTTAACCTAAAATCATAGACATTTAATAAATTGGACATCAGCGAAAGGAAAGTCAGCGTTTTGCCAAGTTCATCGCCCAAATTACCAGTAGCTGACAGTTACACTAACACAGAATGCGACTCTAGCCGAGGGGAAAAACCTACAGCTACGATTTCTCTGTGTGCATAAACAAACACGTTCCTTATTAGGAGAATAGAAACTTGTATAGCAGTTTGCACTTGTTTGGTTCTACTGCAAAATCCAGACCCTAAACTATGTCATTTGGCCCAGCTACTGTTCTTCCTCTTTCTTATGGCAGCGCTCCAGAAATCCTGCAAGGCTTGGACAGAAAACTGTTTATATTGATTTCTTGAACAAGAGAGTCCATGAACCTTAGTAAGCCTGTGCTTTTTCACAAGCAGTAAAACATCCACCCATTTATTTTCCTGTAGGACAACCAGTGAAATACCTCAGCATCCGGGTGAGCCTTGTGCTAAGTGTGTTCTGGTAAGGCTGGGACCAGCTTGGGGTGGGGGCGAGGGGCAGTGCTGCTGCCACACTGGATCCTGCCAAGGCAAACACCGGGGTATGACAGAAAAAGGGAAAAAAAAAACTTAACAAAAAGCAGATGTGGGGATGAGGACTGCAGCTTTAAAGAGAGTCAATGGAGAAAATCTTTGCAGGGTTTTAAGACCCCATGCTGAGTCTGAATGCCGACTTGTACACTGTACGTATTAACCGCAGAAATAGTAGTGCCTAGTAAAACACACTTGATCCATTTTTACAAGTGATGTAATATAACTGTGCGAAGTAACACGTTCTTGTGACTATCCACCTTCTAATCCAGGGCCACGCATTAGTGTCATAGCTGTGCTCTTGCTGCCCTCTGAGCCATGAGTCACCATCTTTCACTTCCTCAAATAATTACAGGCAGCAGAAAGTGGCTGTCGCTTGGTCTCTCAAGGGCTTTCTCTGCTGCTGTAACAAGAAGGAAACTCACTCAAAGGCACTTTTTCTGTGGATGATCAATGAACACCTGAGACTCACTTTAAACCTCAGGCACAGATAGCACCATATGCTTAACTTCTTGTTTCCATGCATTGCCTCACTTGTCTGCCAGATCTTACCTTTCCTTTGCTGGAAGATCAGCCAACTATCTGACCACCCCTTGGCTCCACTGAACCAGAACACAAATTATCTTCCTTTTTTTCCCTTGGGGAAAGGGATGTGAAGCTCAGAATATCGTGTATGTATGTCAATGTGTATAAATTACTGATTGCTATTCATTTTCAGAAGGTGCATTTGGTGTTACACTACTACTAAGTAACAGTGCAACTAAAATACGGCCCGATTCTCCACTGCCCTGCACCTGGTTAAGTGCTCTCCATCTACAAAGCGTAAAGTACGTGATAAATGCAAATAACTTAAAATTTTCCAGTCACTGCTGGTAGTATTTTGTACCCATTTACAAGGCTACATACTTGTAAATGATGATGCCAGGTGCAGAGAGGAGGAAAACCTGACCCCCTCCAAAATTAATCTTTTCCCTGAACTAGGATTAATTTTTCAAAGAAGCCAGGATGTTTCTGCTTTCCTTCATGCGTGTGTAAGTGACTGTGTGTATTGGGGGGAGGGTGCATGGCACACTGAGGCGATGCAGGAGCAAGTATAGAAATGTCTCTAATAGACAGAGCATGTTACCAAGGAAGCAAGAAGACTTGGAAGGAGTGTTTTCAGTGTTACTTGTTGGTACGAGCAGCACAATTTCTGCTCCACTGGTCATCTGAAATGTCCTCCCAAAATATATGCAGGTAAACCCCTTTTGTCACACCATATGATCATGCAGCAATTCCAGTCCTTAATCCTGTGTTATTACAGCAGTGGGTAAAGCCTTGCTGGGTAGGTCTTGATCCTGCTAATGTAGGTATTTGGAAGGTGGGAGCCCAAGATTGCCGATCCTTTATGAAAAAGCAGGTTCTTTGGTTGTGTCCAGACTCGGGATTTGCTTTAGGGATAACTCTGTTACTCGAGAAGGTTTGTATTGTTGGCTGGGGCATACTCTCCTCTCCCGTTTTGTATCAGCTGACAGAGCCTATGTCTGATAAATGACTAATAACATTTCTGCAGAGGTGTTACTGGTGAGGGATTAAAATGATATGCACGCTTTTTCCCCCAGCCCTGGGGAAGGGGAAAGATTTGATGTTTGTAAACTACTGCCGGAGCGTGAATAGGCCGGTGCCGCTCGCTCTTTACCGTACTGCCCTTTCTTTTACGAGCGCAGCCTCCAGGGCGAGCCCCCCGGTACGGCCAGGTACACCTCGGCCACCCTGCCCCGGCCGGGACACTGCACAAAACCGCTTGTGGCGGCTGCGGGGCTGCCCCGGGGCGGGGAACCCTCCCGCCGGGCAGGTGCCGGAGGAGGGAGGGAGCGGGCCCGACGCCCAGGTGGGGCCGGCGAGAGCGGGCGCGGCCCGCGGGGGGGGGGGGGAGGCCGGGCCGGGGGCACCGCCCGCCCCTCCGGCCCCGCCAGCGCCGCTGAGGCTCCCGTGCGGCGCCGGCCGCCCCCGGCCGGTAGCGGCAGCCCTCCCGCAGGGCGGGCTCAGACGCGGCGGCAGCCGCAGGGGGCTGCGTGTCCCGCCGTCGCCAGCCTGGCCGCAGCCTGGCGGGGGGGCGGAGGGGGGAGCGCGGTTACCTCCAGGGCCGGTCCTCTGCCCCGTCCTTCCTTCCCTCCCTCCTGCCGCCGCGGCGGAGGTCTGCGCGGTCATCCGCGCCTCCCGCCGCAGGGGCCTCCCCGCATGGTCCCTGCCGCTGCCATGAGCCAGGCCCCGGCCCCCCGCGGCGCTGACCCGCCGGAGAGCGATGCCCGCAGCGAGGCCCCCAGCCGGGGCCCCGGCCGAGGGATGCCGCCGCCGCCCAGCCTGCCCCAGCTCCTCCACAAGTAAGAGCCGCCCCGCGTTCCGCCGGGCCGGGAGGGCGGGCGGGCAGGCGCGGGTCGCTTTCCCTCCCCGGCGGCGGTGCCCCCCTTCCCTCCCCCGCGCCCAGACTGACAGCCGGGCGGGCGGAGGGTCGGCCCGGCACCGGCCCTGACCGAGCGGTGCCCCGTGGGGCTGAGCTTGCCGCCGCCCGGCGCAGCTGCCATGCGGGTGGCGGCGGGGCCGTCCCCGCTGATGCGGGGCACGTATGCCCTTAATGACCGGCACCGGTCCCGCTTCCCAGCAGAAGTTTTCTGCCCCAAGAGCCGCTCGCGTCGGTTTTCCGAGGGTTCGCCCCGGTACCGCGTCTCCTCCGGGCGGGAGCCGGGCGGGGAAAGTTTTCTTCGCCTTTCTGTGTGCCGCCTTTGCACCGCGTCTCCTCGTCAGGCCTGGAGCGAGGGGGCTCGGGCTGTGCCTGAAGCGATCGCATCTCTGCAAAACTGTCACAGAAAAAGTAGCCTGTGCACGCGTGGAAGGTTTATTGATGAGGGCAACGATGCGAATGGCCTTTCGTTTTCCATCCGGAAAGAGAGGGAAAAAGTACTTTTGCCACACAGATGCGGTGATGTGAGCGATACTTTTCTGGCTAAATGAGAAGCTTGAAGACAAATCGAATGCTCTGCAGTTAGTACATGAAGCAAGAGTAACGCATAAATTGATCTGTGCTGGTTCAGGATGGTTGCATGCACTGTATCTGTTTTTTCCCAAGTTGTAACGTGTTAAAAAAAGAGATAGGGGCTTTTAGCAGAGCAGTAAATCTACTAACCAACGCATAGTTATGGAGCCACTAGAATTGTCTTCTATTACTTTAAGATTTGCTGCTTGAGTTGACGAGCAGGACACTGGGCGCTGCGCAGCGGCGTAGGTTGAGAAACGCTTTTGACATTATGTCCCAGGCCACCAACTGAACTGAGCCCGTGTTCGGCCGTCAAGCAAAATGCGAGTATGACAAAGCACTGTCGAGCTGTGGCAGCCTCGCAGCCTCGCTTGCGCTGCTTTCCTGCAGCAACTCCTTCATGAAAGGCACTGGTTTAGGCATCTCCTTTATCAGTTTGTCAATAAAACCCAACAATGTAACTAATGGGGGAAATGCTTTCAGTTCTCTCACATGTATTTGCAAAATACATACGTGCACATATATAAATATATCTGTGCGTGTATGCTTTAACATTACAGCAGACTTAGAATATGAATGTTATTTTAAGTTGGGAATCGTGTTATCTTTTTATAAATATATATGAAACTGGACTTTTAAAGTTGCTGTGGAGTGTGGCCCGTAAATTTCTTGATGCTTGGTTTTCTTTTTGTCTGTTTGCTTTTAAATCATGTTTTGTAACTTAATCGTGAAAATGTTAACGGTTCTTGTTACCCATGTTTTTATTCCTAATTGGAAGTATAGACTTTGGATTTTGCGTTGAAACTGAAACATTAATGGTTGCCTCCTAAGTCCACTGGGCAGCTGCAGTGCTACATATGAATTATCGTGTAACCAGAAGGTAATTTACACTTACTCAAAATCAGTCTTTAATTTTAAACTGTGGTGTCTAAAGATGGCCCTTATTTTTTTACGTTTATCAAGAATTTGTGTGAATGTGTATTGCAAGTCAGATACGTGAAGCTGTTGAGAGTGTTTCATGATTGTATTTCTAATGCGGCGCATGTTACATGCAAAGGCGTTGCGTTTTTGCCGGTCGTGCCTGCTAGGAAATTTTAGATAGGAAAACTTGAAATGGTTTCCTTTCCTTTAATGGAAAGGTTTGAGAGAGCTGCCATGTTCTGACCGTTCTTTGTCATGGTAATGTGACGCAGAATAGCAAATGTCGAACATCTCCATCTAAGGTCCTGCAACTCGATCATATGGTTTTGTAACCGTGTAGCATAATTTGGTGTGTGTCCTTGTGTTTACCTGATAAATGCAGGGTGGAGATTTATTAATTAATTGGAAATGCAGGCAAATTGTATTTTGCTTTACTGATGGTAACTTGGGTATTTTGTAATCTGAATTGGATAGTCAGTGATTGTTAGGAAGTGAGATGTTAGGGCATATCTTTAATTGCTCATCTAAATTTATTTCTAATATGCTAGAACAGGTAATATGACTGGCAAAATAGGATGGAAAGGAAAGCAGTGATTCTTTTACAAAATGAAGTCGCAGTTTCATTACTAGGCAAGAAAACATTGACCTCTTTGCCCAAGCATTTTGATTTTCAGTTGAATTTTTTTTAACAATTTTTGCTGTGTGAGCTGCAGTAAGCAAGTGTGCAGTCACAGAATGCTAATTCAGAGTGGTGTAGGTCAGAATATTGTGTGGTGTTTAAGTGGATCTCCCCGTTTCAACACTTCTATTTTTCTTTATACCATTTAAAGTTAAAAGGCTGGATTCCTATTCCCCCCCCCAGTACTTTTGTTAGAAATTTTTACAGATGTTAGGTGAAGACAAAAATAATTTTAAAAAAAATCTTCCTACATGGGCAGCTGGTAAACTTTCACTGTGAATGCTGAGCATTGAACAAGGATTAAAATTTAGCAAAACCAGAGATCTGAAATGTTTTTGGTAGCAGCTACGTTGACTGAACTTGTGCAACGCAGGTAGCATGTGCCAGATTCTTTAAATCTCTCTGCTTTAACATTTATAATGGAATTTTAATTTTAAAACATAACCAAATCCCTAGTTTGAAATTCTTTGCTGATAGCACCCAAATACAATAAGATGTAAATTGAAATATGCTGTCTACATGTCGTATTTTTCCCCTGAGTGACAACGTCATTTCAGTTGATAATAAAGGTCCAATCGTAAGATTTACAGAGCTTTCAATCTGCACAGGTTGTTGTGATGTTTGATGGGAAAATGCTTCTTATTTTCCAATAGTAAAAGCCTTGTTGCAGTCAAAGCCCTTAGGTTGTAGAGCTGAGAATGAAAAGCTGGTGGAGAAGGGAAACCTGAATTTACCCACTACGGAGGATGACTTACAAAACCATAAGCTTGCATATGAAATAAAACAGAAGACTGAGAAGGAGAAGGACAGTTGTGACGGTGTTGGTTAGTGTTCATAACCGGTTTCTACTGCAGTTGTGGGGAAGGAGTGGAAATGCAGGGTAGGGCCTGTAGCACCAGCAAGTGAAACACGGATGGGAAATCTCTGAGGAGACCTCAAATACCTGTTCCGCACAGAAGTTTTAATACGTTTTTGGAACCGCTGTTTTGTTTTGGGTTGTTTTCCCTCTTTAGGTAAGTCTGCTCTTATGAGAAGATTTTTGGTTTTAATTTGGAGGTGGTATTGCAAAATGTAATTTTTAGATGACAGCTCAGCGTGTGACAAATTTTAGCACCTGCTGTTAGATTGACTGGAGTGCCTAAGCAGCATGAGAGAGCGGAGACTCCTATTAATAATTCCAGGTGTGTAATTCATGGCAGTCTGATGGAGCAACTAGCTCGGAATAACTGAGAAAAGGGACTGTGTGGTGGCTGTGGGCTGACTCTGAAGAGTGCTTTCTGTCAAAGTTCTTGCTTAAAACATGCCGCAAGTAAATTCCATAATTATAGGAGACCTAATTGTATTGAAATGCAATCTCTTTGTATGTTTTAATGGCTGGTTGCATGCTTTCGGTTCTAATGATTTGTCATGGGTAATATCTGTCTAGTGGAAATGGAGCAGTTTTAACTCCCCATATAAGTTTGTTTTACAAATTGAATAAAGACGTCTTAAAACAACGGGGGGAAAACCAAAGTTAATATTTTTTTTCCTAAGGGGTTTTGCCCTGGAGATTTTGAGCTCCTCTGGAAGGAAGATGGAATTTCCAACATCTGCGCCCAAGTCGTCATCAGTTTGTGCCAGTTCTGGGGGCAGACAGGAGTAAGCAGGCTGGTGCTGAATGCTTTGAGTCCTTCATTTCTTGTAGCAGCGAGGAGGAAACTTGTTGGGAAAAATAACCTCCAACTTTTTTTTTTAAACTTAAACCGTTACGTTTAAGCATGTGCTTTTTGATTTGCTTCCTTGTGTGTTTATTTTGTGTAAAGTGTTGAGTTTTCTTTTTCTTTTTTCTTTCTTTTGTTTTTTCCTCAACTCAAGGTCTCTCTGGAGAGTTAAAATATGAAATGTACTCCCATTATATACATTAGTCATGGCAAATAGTTTGGCTTATATGGCAAAGGCTAAACTGATACTTAACAAGGGGACATTAGGAGAAACACTGGTTTGACTGTTTCTCTTCTTACTGTTACTGATCCAGGCTTTCCATATTTATTTGCCTTTTAAAGTACATCTCCAAAATCTGAGTTGCTTCCCTATCCAACAGAGCCCTGAAAACTCATAGAGTTTGTGTTGTAACCACTGTAACACCCTGAATGGAGATGAAAACAAAACAGAAAGTGCTGTAGTTGTCTTGGCTGAGAAGCTTTACCAAAACAAGGGCCGGGGGCTGGAAAAGTAGACTGCATGGTGTGGGACTCACCCGAGAATGTGGGAACTAAACCCACGTTATTAAACTCCTCCTTGTGTTTCCCATTCATCGTCTCTGTACGCTATGAAACACAGAGCGAGAGAATGCCAGTTTTCTTGGAATTGCCTAGCTCCTTGCTGTGTAATTATTGATACTCTTCTTAGACCTCACCTGACATTAAAATCAGGACTTAAAATGTGTGTACCAAATGTGTGTGCGCGTAGGGGGGCACGGACAGGGATACCAGGGGGGTGCTTCACTTTTAAGTTTAGTTGCTTACAAAAAGTAGCATCAGCAATGATAGTTATCTTAAAGTCAGGTAATTAAAATTTCTCTTTTCTCTTAAAATTTCCTTTTCTTAACATTTCTCATTTAAAATACTTTTTTAAATTGTTTTATTTTTTGATGGAAACCAATACCAGGTGTGACCCAAAGCTTAAAGATTAATTAATCATATGAATGTTCTCTGTTTTAAACAAAAATGACTGAAAGCGTGAGTTTCTTTGTCTTGAAATCTTTTGTGTTTGTTTGGAGTTTTTTTCTTTTTGCTTTGATTGTTGTAGTTTTCTTGGGTTTTTTTGTTTTTAAACTCTCATTTAAAACCCAACAGCTTATTGGGAGAAAAGCACAATAAAATTGAATTTAAGGCTTGAAGAGAGAGCACAGAGGTACAAAGTGGAAAGGGGTTTGAAAAAAGAATTTAGAAGGAATGCCTTGCATGCAAACATCTCCATGTAATCTGGCTTGTATTATCAGTTATCAGTCAATTCCTAGTTGCCAGAAATGTCAAATTCTTTCACATATTTTAGTGGAGAGAGAGAGATAACAGCAGTAATATCAACTTTAGTAAAAAGTTAAATAATACGTACTTTATAAGAAGCAATGTAATAAGTGGGTTTTGGACCGCAACACATGGCAATGGAGTCCTCTCTACTGAAACTAAGTTGCTTGGATGTTGCTCTTTTATTGGAAATGTAATACTACTATTCCCATCAAGAGGAAGACCAGAAAATGTGTGCTTTTGATTTTCCTCTTAAGTCAGTCCTTGACCATTCAAAGCCGTGCATGCCTAACAGTGAGTAGTTACGTGTGACCTGCTGAGCCACTGCTACGCTGTGCCGATGATGCTAAAATCTTTCTGACCCGATTTGGAGGAAAGGAAAATGGAGATGGGTAAAAACCTCAATAACTTTTAGTTCTTATCCTTTCTGGGGGCTGTCAAAATGGGAGGAACTAGATCTTCAAAGATATATTTATACTTCATAGAGGACTGCAGAAATTTATTTAGGATGGTAAAAAATGGATTGTTTGCATGAAATAATAATTTTAGTCATTTAAAAATACTCCTTCAAATAGAATCTACTTTTTCTGAAGAGTAAGCTTTTTTTTTATTTAAACAAACTCCTTTGATCCGATTTGCAGCTAGACACTTTATCAGACTGACTTCATTCCCCTGAATATACTCCGTCCCTCCCCCCCACTTCATCCTTTGCAACATTTTATAGTTGATTTAAGGACGTAATCGCTCTGTTAGCCTCTGCCCCTCTATGTCCAGCTGCTTTCTCTTTGTCACACTAATGACCCGTCACAGTGAAGCTGTCACTTGACACACTGGGTGAAATCAGAAAACCTGCCCCTTTGGGTTTTAGAAATGTTTAATATCTATCCTGTTCTGACAACTCAAGCCTAGCCTGTTTTACAAATGCCTCTTGCCTATTTAGAAAAAATGCCAGATAAAAGCATTGGGTATTCTGTTGCAGGAAGGGGGCAAAGGCTTGTTTTCTTAAAGGATCAGTATTTATGAGTGCACAGGCAATTATTTTGCTGCAGGCTTACTGCATTTTTTTGGTGTGTTTTATGTGAACTTGTGAAATGTGAGTTTAACTGATATTAATTGTACCACAAGCTGCATATTTATCTCGTGCATCTGAGGCACTACAAGGAAGATAGATTTGTTGTTAGTTTTCTGCATGTACGTGTTGAGAGATGAGCTGAACAGGCAGTGAGCAGGACTGAGGTGGAGTTGGTGCTGTGTGGCTGTTACACTAAATGATGCTGTTCAGATTTGTCCTCCATCATCTCCATTGTTTAAAGACGTGCAGGTGTCTCACCAGCCTTTGCAGAATGCTCCAGAAATGCCATGAGCCCTGCCTGACTCTGGGGGTGATACGGATCTGTAGCTATATTGGTTGTGAAATGTAGTCCATCTTCTGCATGGTTTTAACTCTTAAAGCCTGTGTTGCATCAAGTGTTAATGATGGTGACTGCTTTAAGAGGGATGGGACGATATTCTGCTTCATCACTTCTGGATATACTTCTTGCTAGGAGAAGACAGGGAGGGGATAAGGAAGTGTTTAACTCCCATTCCCTTGAGTAATGTCTTCTGCTGGCCAGGATGGACAGAGAAAATGGTATTGTGGGCAGGTTATGAGCAAGTTCCTTGGCTGATTTCTGATCACTTGGTACCTTCCCTAGCTTCCCAGCTTTTGAGATACCAAAAGCATCTGGTGTTATCTATTCTTAGCTTTCCTCAATTTACCATAAATCTTGTGATTTTTTTGTACAGCAGGCTGCAGAGTATTAGAATTCAGGCAATGTAAAATGTCTTGAATTTGTTAGTGTCAAAAGCTACAGTTTTATGCATTGTGGCTTTTTTCCTGGAGAGGGAGATGTGTGAGTTGATGGTGTCTCTGAGCTAGGGCCACTTCTTTGGAAATGTGCAGGAGTTACTGGTGTATTTTTACTTACATTTGAATCTTTGTTTTAAGAAATAGACTTTAAGTACCTCTGCATCTGGCTTGATTGCTGATGTTTCCTTTACTGAGATAACAAATACTCTTCTGTGGGCTTTTGCATACTGTGTAGATGAAAAGCAGCAGTAAGTTGACCACAGTCTGTTTCTGCAGTAAGAAATATTATTTCTGTTTCTGCAGTAAGAAATATTATTTCTGTCTCTGCTGATTACCATGTTCTCCTCTTAGGGGAAGATGTGCCAATTAATTTTATTGGATTAATGACACTGTAATGGTTCATTACACTGACCAACTTTTATTGCTCTCTTTGTGGCCTCAGTTTTTTAAAAAAAACCTGTAAAATAAAATTGTGAAATACTTACTGAGAACAAAATGCCATATAATGCTTTCATAATGTCTTTTTCACCCTGCTTTCTGCTCTGCCTGGAACTAGAGAAACAGAGAAGTATGCTCCAGTCCCTGCAGAGCTGTGCATAGCTCTGTGTGTTTGTGTGGTTTGCATCTGGATGCCACTCCAGAGATTTTCTCTGCTCCCTCACATAAATTTCTTTGTCAGAGTTTATGCAGAATTCAGACTGAGGATGGGATTTGGAGAAAAGATGACTCTTGTCTCCTGAAACTGTAGAGAGAAATATTAGCAAACTAGGGTGATAATTTTTTTTCAGGCCTAAACTCCTCTTATCTTCCAAACTCTTCCATTAACACATCTTAACATTCACACCCCTGCTATCCATGTGCTCTGCGCCATCCATTTGTGCCCCACTCATGGCACATTCTTGTAAGGTCACCTACAGCTTTCCACCGTCCTGCCAACTGACAACCAAACATTGGGCTCTTTTCTTTATTTACCACTTCATTCAAGGTCACTATTCTACTCTGTAACAACACCTTCTTCTCATGGTACAGGCAGGGCTTACCCTTTTGCCGGCATCTCTGTGTTGAATCTCTTTGAGATGGCCCAGGAGGTTTGCCTCAGGTTACTCTGACCTGCATTACGCTTAGGAAAGCATCATTGATGTGTCTAGAAGTGAACGTATTTGTAAGTAATACAGAAGAACAGTGAGATGGTGTTTATAGATACCTCTGTTGGCAGCATGGGCAAATAGGTTCATAGGTAAAGTGGTGTAAACAAAGAGAAGTTCTGTGGTACTTGAATCCAAGTCAACTCTTGTATTTTCTGCAGTTTTGGATATTATTTGAATATACCTTCTCTTTTCCAGCTCCTGGAGAAGTAAAAAGGTGCTAACTAATAAATTTGACAATGAAATTTAAGTTAATCACATATTGGTGTATCTTTGGTAGATCAGACTTCTAAAAGACAAGGGATCATTACTGTTCAACCTAGATTTTGTAGGTTTTCTGCATTGCAAAGTATGAAAGGATTGAATTACAAAAAAAGGAGTAAAACAAAAATTTGCAAGGGCTAGAAGTGATCTAGTCATTTTGTTTAGATGGTTAAAGTACATCTGTGCAAAGTAAAGCAACACGCCTTATATTGTGCATAAATATGTTAGGTGGCCAAGCCACTTTGCTTGTCAGTGGTAAATAAGACTTCAGTTCCTCTTTGGATGTAGTATATATACTATGAGACTGATCTTGCAAAGCCCTATTCATACACATAAGGATTATTTATGTGTGTAAGGCTTTAGAGGATCAGACCTATCATCTAAATTTGCAAGGGTTCATGACTATTTACTTCTTGAGGTTTTTTTGTGTTTTGTGGTGGTGGGTTTTATTATTTTTTTTCCAGGTCACCAGGAATCCTGCACAGAAATGTTAAGAACAGTAATTGCTGATAGGAGATACTTCATACAGTAGAAGCCAAAGAAAATAATAGAAAGTTACCTTGTGTTCCAGCATTTAAACTTCTCTCTTAAAAGAGGGCATGGAACTGTGCAGGGAGGAATATGGATCCATGCTCCATTGTGCTTCTTAATAGCATATTAATGGTCTGATGAGTTTTAAAACCAATACTCTGAAATGTTAAAGCCTCACTAACTAAAAGGATTTGTAGAGTCAAAGGCGGAGAGGGGTTTACAAAGAGCCCGTCAGCAACTCTGCCCAGCACTGCACTTATGGGTGACCATCACTGTTGTCATCCAATTTTGCTGAGCATTTGGGAGAAAAAAGGCATGGTCTTACATCTCCTGTCTAAGCTGACTACTTGCTTTGTTTTCTGTGTAAGTTCTCAGGATTTTTTTTGTGTGTAACATTTGCTGCAGTTTTTTAATGGAATAACATGAAAATAACAGATACAATTTTGTGGTATTTCTCCCTATATTCAAAGGAGTTTTTATAAATTTTATGAAGATCCCATTTTATCCTAATCTATATGGCAAGGACATAAAATATCAGCAACTAAGATTACTTTCTGGATTGCTGACATAATTTACGGGAGGAATCTGCTCTAAACTGCAAGACAGCCGTTTGTAGCCTTTTCTGTAGAACATACTGTCTCTTACTGTGCATTTTGGCAGTACTTGGCACTGCTCTGTTTGTAATCTCCTCCTGCTCTGTAGAATATAAGACCCTTTCACACAAAGATACAAACGTACAAAAGAGAGGCTCCCCACACATTTCTTATTGATCTGTTTAATATGATAGATTTTTCTTTTGTTTGTCCTTCTTTGAAGCATTAAAACCTACTGTTTTGCTTTGGTGCTTCTATGATTTCAAACTATATTATGTAAAAGTTGGTAACAGTGTTCCAAAGCCAAGGACTTGATTGGCAAGTTTTAGCTGTGAGTAAATTTTCACAGCTGATCCATAAATCCCCGACAGACCATTAGGAGCTTCAGAGCAGCTCTGGCAAGCTCTCCTACAATAATTGTAGTTTTAAGTTTGTTATATTTAGTTTTCTCACCTCTTAGCTGGATGCCAGGGGGACCTCACTAGAAGCAAACCATCTCTGTATCTACTTTTTCCTCCAAGTTGGCAGTTTGTACAAATAGCACAGCATGGGAGGAGGGCTTGATGGTTGACTCCCAGTGGATAAGGCAGAGATGGTCCAGGGGTATGACTTGTGACAAACGGACCCCAGATCTGGGGTTAGATATTTCACTAACTCGAGGAGACTTGGAGTACATAATTTCTCACACCCCCCTCCAGCTTCTGCTCTTAAGAAATAACAAAATCATCAAGAGAGGCAGAAAAACATGCTTCTTCAAGCTTAAACATGAGTTGTATATAACTCTGTGAGACAGAGAGGCAGCTCTTAATTTAAATTCCCTGAGGTCATTGTACTTATTTATCTGTAGCGAAGTTGGCAGAGTGACCAGCTTTTAGGAGTGACCACTACACTACTCTAAGAACAGACCCACATGGATGGCAGCGGTGAGAGCAGCAGGCGTTTCTTTCGGGTGCCAGGGTTTGATGGTAACAATGCTGCTGGAGCAGCTGGAAGCCTGGCTTTGAGACCACTTCCCCTTTAGGCTCATTGCTCTACACACATGCAGTAAAACCAGTGCTATAGAGACTATATTGCATCTTTGATAAGCCCTGGAGAATGCTTCTTTTATACTGCAGCCCCACCAGGCAGCCTAATAAAGCCAGAGGAGAGGTTCCTATCGTTCCCCTGGAGTTGGATCCTGCTGGATGGGCTTTGGAAGCAAACTCAGACTTGGCTGCTTGTTTGAGCAATTAATGAATCTTTTGTACGTTGCCTTCTGAAAACTGAACTGCTTTGCCAAGGATGTACTTGCCACTCGGTGGAGTCTGGTGTATTACCTTGCTGAAGGACAAGGGCACTGTGTAGAAGGAAGGGGTGTGTCTGCATGGTAAACTCTTCCAAAGGGATATTTTTTCCCTTTCTAGAAGAAGGAAAAATAAGTTGAATCTCTTTATCCTCTGCTACATAAACCCAGCCTCTCATACTTATAACCCATGAATGATTTCTTTACACAGGAGAGTGATAGAGAAGCATTATCTGAACTATTTATGAAAAGGAAAGGAAGAAGAATTGGTGATGGTCTTTTAATTGAATTTTCAATTATTTTCTAAGAGCAAGAAAAGCAGAATTTTTGTTCATATTAAAAGCTTCTTCAAATGCAAATTCCTTCATGTTAAAATTTTAATTTAGGAGGATCAGAAGCTTTGTTGATTAGGGTCTTGTTAGGGTAAGGATAGAGTAAGTAACTATAAATAGTGATACAGTGAGTGATGATCTCACCCTACAAACTTTGTGTTGAACTTTAGCAGGAGAAGGTAAAAATATCATCTGACAACCTTTTTGCAAGGAGGCATCTCTGATTAAAATAGAGGGATCTTCAGTAAAAGAAATGGAATTGGTCATCTCTTCAGTCCTTAGTTTCAAGTGCTTTAACTTCATTTGATGCAAGAAGTCAAGTGGAAGATGTCATTCCTGTGGTGGGAATAGAGTGCTGTTGATGCCTGGGCCAGTTTCAGTATCTGACACTTAAACTAGAAACGCTAGGAGTGATAAGAGTAAATGAGCTAGTTACGTGTGTACAAATGAAATGCAGAGCATGCTTCAGCTGGAAGAAAAGACGATGCTCTTCACCTATAGATCATAATGGAAAAAAGTTATCAGAATAATATGGAACTTCTAACATGAATTGGGATTGGGGTAGGATTGTGGGAAAAATACAGTAATTAAAAATGCAAAACAGTGTCAAGATTAAAAACAAAAGATATCAGGTATATGGGTGTAAGCAAACTACATACATCTTCCTAGGTTCACCTGCGTAAGTGTTGTGCTTTGCTTTATTTCCTCAAGAACCGAGTGGATGAGAAGCAGGTCACTAAGAGGACAGTATGGATCTCCTACGCTTTTGAGCAAACAGTTCACTAAGATAGTGGGCTGCAGATAAGAATGGCAGGGCATCCTCGCCTAGCAATTGCTAACCAGCAGGGTGTTAATGCAAACTTCCACTAACTTGCATTTCATCTCCCTGGCAAACAAAATTTGCAAATGCTTATTCAGAGAAGTAACTGGAGTGAAGCACTGACCAGTATTTACACATGGAAGAAGTTTACAGGTGGAGCCTAAGATGAATCCATAATTAAAGGCTAAACATAAGAGAGGGGGAAGGTGAATCTGGAGTCTTACTGCTGATTGTTGCTCTAAAATACAAGCAAGGGAATGCAACTGTGGAAGACAAGGGGAGAGTTTAGCAGGCTTGTTTTCACCACAGGGTTAACTCAGACTCCTACCTAGGTTTTAACCATTACCATTTATCAAGCAAAATTAGTCTTAGTAAAAAAGGTGCTTTTGAGACAGTTGAGGATTTTGGGGAAAATCTGACCTTCACTTGGATAGCTGTCACTTTGGGAAGAATATGTTGGAAAACTAATCTGCATGCTGGTTATTCTCCATTTCCACCATTCCCTGAAGGACAGAAAAGTTGTCCATGTGATACTATTGACCAGGAAGGGTTTCAGCTCTGCCGCGCTGTGAGAATTTGCCAGACTGAATAAGAGCGGGATGAGCCAGGACCTGCTATGGGGAAACTTGCGCTTGGGTTAGGTTAATCAGAGGTATCTCAGGAAGGGGAGGTGTGTGAGGGAGCCATACCCAGAAGAAGAATCAATCTTTCTTTACATGGCAGCCTAGGCATTATGCTGGCATTAAGTCAAACAACTTTTCTTCCCCACCCCACCCCCCCGCCTCCCTTTCTGCAATGTAGTCTTGGTCTGGCTGGTATCAACATTTTCTTTTCCAGCTATTAATTAAAGTGAGAATGAAGTTAAACTTTTCTCAAGGTGCAAACTCAGTTGTTTGCTTTTCCCTCCTCATGAGAGAAGAAGCGGCATACTTACAGCTTTAGTAATTGCAAGAGGTGACTGACGGGAAAACTAAGGAAATTACTTTTCCCATGTGGAATATTATTTACCTGTGAAGTGGCCGTGGCAGTCGGGAGGTTCTCCAACTTGTGCATCGGTGTTTGAGAATATAAGTGATTAAGAAACAAACCAGAACTTTTTCCTGATTGAAAGGGTGCCTAGACTTATCTAGGACTACAGCAGGATATTAATAGAACATGCTGCATTTCCTTTGCATAAAAATACGAAGGGCACTTTGCTGAGAAAAAATCCTGCTGTGCCTTTCTGTCTTTGGGACCAGCTCATCACCCAGCTAAAATTAAAAGGTGAAGTCAGGCAGTTCTTGCTCTCTATTTTTAAACTGCTTCAGCATATGAATGTGAGTGTGAAATCTTTCTTTAGGCCTCTCTTAACTTAATTACCTACTTATTCAAAATATTTTCTTCTCAAATTGCTGAGCTATAATTATATTAATCTTTTCTGTGGACACACTTTAGCTACTCAATGTTTGTTTAATTAGTTTTATTCTTAATTTGTAGTTCTGTAGTTATTTACAGTGATGGAAACCTCATGGCAAGTGTTCTGTTAAAAATTAGCAAGTAGATGATGTTTTTGTGTATCTGTTCCATGTTTTTCTTCTGAAAAATATTACGAGGAAGCCCACTTTAAAAAAACCCAAACAAACAGTAAAAAGAATTCAAACGAATAATTTTCATTTGACCTTAATAATAGAAAATGATGTAATAACTGAAAATGTTTTGTAACACTTTCATTTCTTCAAATCTTTTATTCTGTGCAAGCTTATTCCTATTTTATTTTGTTTATATGCCTTTTCTTTTGTTTGGGTGGAAGGGGTGATGTGGCCCCAGCACAGGAGTTGCAGCGGAACTCCATGTAAACCATAGATTTGTCCCTTTTTTCTGCTGATTTGGATATACTGAATTCTTCTTCCTGCATTTCACTGAATCTATGAAAAATACCTGTCAACCACCTTTGAAATTAAATTGACCCCTCTTTGCTTGCATAGAGAAATAATATTTTCCAGTCTCGTAGTTTCAGCCTCCAGAGGGTGTACTTTCCTCCTTCAAACCATCATCTCTCAGCGAGGTGCCCGTAACGCACCGTCCCCCGTTAACGCTGTACCGAGAACCCGACATTGCACCCAGTGGTGCGAAGGGAAAAAGGCGTCTGTCTGTCTCTGTCCCCTGTGACATCTGTCCCTCGATTTCTATGACTATCAGCTGTTTGAAGTACAGGCTGTGATACTTCTTCCCAACTGACCCCTTTCACAGTGGAAAGGACGCTCCTGAGAGAACACAGTGTTTCTTTGCATCCTCTTTCAGGACTGGCTGTTGACCCTAAACATAATACAAAATGGAGATATGTGCTCTTTTCCTTCTCAGTGTTTTCCTGGTTCCTTTGCTTTTGTCAGTAGGAGCAGCTGTGGTGTCAGAGATTTTGGGACAGTCTTCCCTTCACTTTCCCGTGTCTGGTCGAGTAGTGATCAGGCTCCACTGTGCTGCGTTGTTTGCGTTTTTTCAGGTACCTGAAGCTGGGCGAGGTGGTAAGTTTTGAAAGGCATTACCTTCAGCGTCCACGAACTCCTGGAGCACTCATATGGGAGTCTATATGTAGTTCTATGGCAGCTAAATGAGTAAACTGCCTGCTGCAAACTGTCTTTAGGGTGGCTGGTACCTGGGGATGGCAGTAAGTGTGGTTACATCTCCCCAGGCAAATCCCACGTGCTGTTCATCTGGCAGGTATACTTCCACTTACCAGAAATACCAGAGATTTCGTAGGCTTGGGTGTTAGATGACAGCACGTTTGTATTGCTGATGAGAAACATGTTGCTATTCATGGTGTTTAGTGACAGTGTAGTTAGATAGCTAGACAGTGATGTTAAGTAACACAAATCTGGAGCCACAGTCTTTTGGACACTTCTTCCCATTCCAGTCTTGGTGCTTGGAACAGCCTGCCCATTAATTTGTTCCAAGCTTCCACCCCCTCCCTGCCCTCTCCAGAAAACCCTTGGCAAACCATCTCTTCTGTAAATCCTCCTGCCTTGACTGGCCACTGCCCCTCTGTTCATGCTGGCCTGTCCTGGTGCCCATTTTTTACTTCAGATTGAAAATTTGTCAGCACAGAGATTTATGTGAGCATTTTACGTCTCGTAAAGAAATGCACAGACCCCTTATTCTTTCAGAAATGAAAAGTTGCATTTTAAGACTTAAATATGGACATGATGTTCACCTAGACAATGGGGTTTTTCATAGATTTTTTTCTCCAACTGGAAACTGTAGTGCAATATTAGAAATGCTCCACTAAAAGTACCTGCAGAACTTCTGCTGCTGTCATCTTTGTGTCTTCTGCTGCTGTTTAGCTTTCAAAACTGATTGGTTTTGCATGTTTGTTTTTGTAAGTGAACATAGTTATTGTGCATTAGTGAAACACATGCTTGTCAAAAGCATCTTGACAAAATCAGTGGGTTTTAATGGTGTTTGCATACTTCTGTGCTTGAAATGGAGCCTGAAGAATTTGTCCTCTGGAATCTTACATTATGTTTTGGCCATTGGAGATGAAGCACCTGACAGCATTAAACTATCAGGAGGATTTCCAGTCACGGGCAAGCAGCCATTATGTATATGTTAATCCACAGTAGGAGATTTGGACAGCTTTTGATTTACTAGTGCTCATCTGTTCAATATAAGCTGGGAATCAGCACAGCAGTTACCTTTAAAGTTGATTGAAGAGTACTGAAAGGGAAAGGAGAATTTTATGGCTGTGATGCAAATCTAGTAGAATTGCTAATTGTACTTTTAGATAATCTTGAAAGTGCATTTCTCAAGGTGGCCAAAGGAACTATTTTGTAATTGCTATGCCTGTTTAAAAATATCTTAACAGCTTTGTCTCATTTTAAAGCAGATACTTTAAATTCTTTAAATGTCCTTTTCAATAGATTGGATTAAATAAATGGAGAACTAGAAATTCTATCTGGTTTTTAGCAGCTTGAGCACTTATACATTTGTTTGAGTGCTGTAGAGTTTACATGAACAGGTTTATTAGCTGAGCTAAACATATGGTTTTAAAACTAGACTATAAAAATTGTTATGTTTTCTTCATATTGTGGCTTTAAATAGTTTTAATGGTGGACTTTATTTGAAGAATTTGAAGCATCCTTGGTTTTATTTCCAAAACCGGTACATGAAATGTATTTATTTAAATGCGTAATAAAACTGAAGAACCAGGTCATAAAGCGGTGTTCACGAAAATCTACAAAAATAATACAAAGTTTCCTGTTACATGATCTGTTATTGAAACCAGAGGAAATAACCTTCTTGTTTAGCATATCACACAGGTGGAATAGAAACCGTCTTTGTCAACATTAGTAATAAAGATGTATGTAACAGATTAGCATTTTTATGTGTGCATGTGTTTTTTGGTATGTGTGTGCATGCACTTATATACAGTTTTATTTATTTAATGAACGCCTATTTTAAAGATCATTCACAACTTTAGCTATTAATATTGGTAACCTTTCCCAACATATAAATACTCCATTGTGGTCTCCCACACAGCTGTTGTGTCCTCCAAAAAGACTTGTGCTTCAGGGAACTGAGTAAAAATGATGTTAGGATGATGATGTATATGATAGACCATATTGTCCAAAAGGTCCGTTGGTTTCTCAACACATTTCTGGGGCCGTTTGGGTCAAAGCATTGATATGATGGAAACTGTCTTTATATTTTCAGGGTGTGATTTTAAAAGCAAACAGACCTGAACTCTTCCAAATCCCCCCGAATGCTTTGGCTTTTCTGTCAGTTGAGATTTCAGATTATTGCATGGCCTGTGGCACCACCTAACCTTTACGGCAACTTCTATAAGGTACTCTTTCTATAGGTTTTACTACATTTATAATAAATTTGGGATGAGTTAGCCTGACCTGATTGTTTGGAGGGTTGGGGATATGGAAGAGTTGAGAATGTTGCATGAGCATGGCTTTGTATAGAGAGAGAGTGTGTGTGTGTGTGTATGTATACGTCTTTATGTAAATATACACATACGTAATTATGTTTTCTTGACCTGTGGATAATAACCCTGTTGCATATCTCTTTAGGGATATTGAAGTCTTGAAAGTAAAATGGGAATGGCTGCCTGCGAAAGCCAGTCCAGAGTCATTTGCTGAGCTCTGCAGGTTGCTCTGTCAAGGGCTTGGCTTTGTCTTCCTGGAAAAAAAAATCTCAAGGAGCAGGGTGGGATATGTCAGCCCAGGGCTATCCGTAAAGGGGATCCACTGTGAAACTAAACTGCTGCGTGTGGTTGACCCTTGTTGGCTTTCAGCCATGGAGCAAGTTTCACAGAAATGGATCTAAGTGCTGTTGTATAAACTTTGCTTCACATGTCAGAAGCAGTGCTAGTCCCTTGCTGGCAAGGAGCATGTCTGGCTTCTCTTGCAGCGAGAGCGATCCCTGCAGCACGCACATCATGGGCCAGAAATAACATAGGATGCTGGGCATTCCTGGTGGGAAAAGTGGGTGATGCTAAAGGCAACTGTGACTATACAAAACACAATGTTTGGCTGCTGAGTTGCTCTCTAATGCATTCTTTGGGCAGCATTTCTAGTCAGCAGCTGACTGTGAGCAGTTTTTTCTGCCCCTACCAGCACAGGAATAACGTATAGCACAGGAATAACGTATAGCCCCCATGACTGCTGTGGCTGTGTCCACTGCCAGCCTGTCCCACCCACTCGCTGAGCTGTTTGGGGCAGTGACCTTAAATTTCTGAGTTGCTGTCAAATGCCATCACACTTTTGAATCTCGCTGCATACCTAATAGAAGTTGCTAACCAGTCACTGGGGAATCTTCAAATCACCTTGCTGGTCCTGGAGAGCTGTATCCCACTATGGTCGCTCTGAGCTAACTAATCACCGCAAGAATGGATTTAGCAAGACAATTTATCAGCGGAGATTTGCATTGGTATATAATTGGTTAAGGATATAAGCTGAAATTCAAATTTGTACTTAGATATGTTTTTTTTTTATTTAAAACAATGTCCTACTTAGGGTTTCAGTAACATATTTTACAAATCACTTTTCAGATGCTCTTTCTGGAGCTCAAACACATTATAAATGAAGAACAGATTCAGGAGGCTTCACAGTATTAGTGATTATCTTGTAACATTTTCCAGATGGCAGAACATAATGTAATCCATACTGCCCGGTTTGTTTCACTGCACCGTATATACTCTGTCATACCCAGTAAGTAACCGAGAGACTTTAAGAAGCTCATCAGGCTGTTATAATGATTGCTGGTTAATCCAAATGTTCTTTATTATGTTATGAAAACTGCAGATTAACAAATCACTTGTTGGTGAATGCAGGAAGATTGATTGCTACTCAAAGCTCTGTGAGAACTAGATATGCAACTCCGATTAGCTTAGCTCAAGCTACACTTTGGTGAATGAATTCCATTTTCCTCAGGGCTTTGAAGTAGTTTACATCTGTTCAATTGTAAATTTCTCTAGCAGCACTGGGTAATTCTGATTCCTCCTCTTTAGAGAAGTGATGGGACTGTTTATTTATTGTTGTTTGCATTGATCTGAAATAAAGCCGCAGCACTAGCATCACTGGTTGCGTGGGCATGGTGTCTAAGGTCAAATTAATTGCAGCTTGCAGTTGCTCATAATTCTGCCAGTGTTCGTGCAATAATGTTGTTTACTAACGGGTACTTTTATTAGGCTGACGGACCATCATTTGAATGGCAAACCCATCAAATTTAAGTAGGCACATAGCTCAGGATTTTCTCAACATTAATTGAAGGCGCCAGGGGTACTGCATTGGGACAGGTGCAGCCTTGCTGTGCAGAGGCAGCATTTGAGCAGTACATGGGGAACGAAAGCTTCCTGTGCATCCTGACATCCACCTGTGTAGGGTTTCTCACTTGAACCCATGACCAAGAAGTCTTCAAGGGAGATTAGGGCTGGGGTAGGAGCTTTCAATCTACTGGCAGTTGTCCTGTGGAGTGGGTGGGTTTTGCAGGCACTTCTTTAGGCTATCCTACCCTTTGGTTAAGCCCAGGAAAGTGGGATGGAGAGATGAATAACAAGAGAGACCTAAATACATGGTATTAACTAGCATCTGGAAAAGAGGAGAAAATTTCCTGAAGTGGGTTTAGTATCTTGTGATTGTCATCATCCATGGAGTAGCTGCGCATAGGTTGCCATTGGTAGGACACAGATCACTGGGTTGGTGGATCTGATCTGGCATGGCACTTTCTACCTTGTCTGTACACACTCAGGCATGAAGGGTTGGAACAGGAGCCGAGAAACACTGGAAAGAGCAGTTTCCAACACAACTGTCGTTTTGATGGTTGTGCCGTGTTTGCTTGTGTTGCTGTTTTACCCAGTGACTTCCTCATCTGTTTTTTATCAGGCATGGCATTACTTGGCTGGTAGCTGGTTTTGTTTTTCCTTTATCATGTCTCCAGGGATTTCCACAGTTCAGTGTCAAAATGTCCCCTCGTAGGGTAGGAGGGAAAGAAGAGAGGTTTATATGATGCACATGTCTCATTTTACAGTTTCCTGATGATCTTCAGTTTTGGCTGCTTGTAAGGAGCATTTGTTGTTCATAGTCACTCAGTCCTGGCTCGTTTATTGACTCAAGCTGTCGTTGCTCACTGCAGTATTGTTGGTGATTAACGTGCTTTGCTGTTCTGATTTCTACGGCTTGTCCTGTGAAACAAAATTAATGACAGTGGAAATTGAGGAGTAGCAGAGAGCTAATTACATTTTTCATTAAATATTCCTCCGAGTCCAGAGGAAGGGCTGTGATGCTTAGTTTTACACACCCTCTTTCTCTGCATCTTTTGCAGAGTGTGTGGAAAATGGGCTGACCGGTGAAATAAGGGCTGGGAGTGGGGACAGAGGAGAGGAAAGAGTCCTGAAAGGATGGTGCTTTCATGTCCTTCATCCGCACGCCTTCTCCCTTTCCTCCCCTACTCCTCAGCAGCTTTTCCTTCAGGTTTTCTTCCACACAGAATCTTTCTAATCTTCCTGATGCCCTGTCATGTCCTAATCTGCAAGATCCCTAGTTTCTCCTTTACCAAACTTTCTTTGGTTTTAACTTTTTTGTGTAAGAATTGGCTGCTTATTCCTCAACAGCTAAGCTTTGTGTGTAAAGCACTAAGAAGAAATATCCATTGTTTTTTTCTTGTTTGCAAGAAATGTCATAGAGAATCACAGTGGATTTTACACCTGGAAAGGTTTTTGCTCAGAAATCCAGCCCACTGACTTGGTTTAAAGCAGTGGGAATGGAAATTCAGCATTTGTTTGTCTGAGAGAGGCCAGAGATTTTCAGAGTTGATAGAAAGAGAAAGCTTTATGTTCTGGAAATGTAACATTTATCAAAGGCCTGAAAATGCTCTATTAACAGCACCTTTCTAGCACTATAGGGTCTCTACTCCAAAAAATTTTGACTTTGTTGATGAAGGAGCAAGCGACTGTAAAAGACGTTACGTTCCTGGGGAGGAGTAGGGAGTCCTTTCCTGTATTTTAAAGAGACTGTAAAGCACATCGAAATCCTACCTCAAAGGATTTTTGGCGTGCAGAGCACTGCTGTAAGTGCAGATTTTGTGTTGGCTCAGAGCACAGACCACAGGTCTCAGAGCCGTAAGCGCAAAAGGTCAGGATTGCATTTAGCCCATAACTATCAGTTCTGTGATACACTATTAGTCATAGAAACTTGAGAAATTTGTTAAGATGTTCTGAGTTTGATTTTGTTACATTGGGACAGCTTTTAAAATTCCATCACTGTTTAAAGTGGTACTGCCAGTAGGAAAGTCAGTTGATTGAAATACAGTGTCTTATACTTTTTGTGAATTTACAGTCATCTTCTAATTTTAAGAGAAAAAAGTTATCTGTAAGTGTAAAAACTGCCTGTCTAGAAGTAAATTCTTTGTGCATAATATGGTTAAAATACTTACATGTAACTTTTCAGTTGCAGAAGTAGTACAAGATCATTTTAGCAGCAATAGGTTAAAAAATTATTCAGATACAAGTAAGTTTTTTTTAATGTTACAAATGTTCCTTTAAAATGTTTAATTATGTTTTTCTTCCCACCTTATTCCCCAATTTCTAATTAATTAGGCAATTTTTGTTAATCAGTGGTGTGGGACTGTATTTTGTCATTGTTTCCTAGGAGCTGTGTTTATCTAAATCAGCTATGTCAAACCATAACTTTTATAGGAAAGCTACAGGGCAAACCATAAACCACTTCTGCACAAATCACTTATTTTAGTCTTTAAACACCAGGTTGTACATATTAACCTTGCCTTTTTTCTGTTTAAAAGTGGAGGTTTTTATGAAGCAGTCCTGTGACGTGGTCTGTTCAGTCTTGTTCTACTTACAGAAAAAAGAATAATTTTTGCAGAAAGCACATAATAGGACATCAAACTGTATTGCTCATTTTTTTCCTGTTGATAATAGATAAGATCAAACCGATAACCTTCCAGAAATCTTGTTCTATGTAGAGACTTTTTTGGGTGGGTTAGGGGGGAGTGATGGGACACTGCAGGCTGGATGGGACAAACAAAATGGATAATCACTCATGTTTATCCATCAGTCAACAATAACACACTGTGGCACATCAGACAATTTTATTGTAAATATTTTCTGTTTAGATACATTAAACAAAATAGTGTTTCACATTTGTTCATACTAGAACTCATTCTTGCTTACCATATCAGTGTATCTCTGCTCTTGAAGGTGACTGCAAAACATCCCGTTTTTGTGCTTATTCTCTAGATATGCTGAGCACAGACATTTAAATCATTAGCTCAAGAAGCTATTACTTTCCGAGAGATACTGGGTTATTCTTAAATTGTTTCACAATCTTGTATATATATGTAGGGCAGAAGGAAAATACATGGTTTTGTTCCCGTCAAGAAGATTGTGTGTCATTGAAAAAACCCTCTTCCAAAAGCAGGAGTTTATTTTGCCGGCAAAGGAAATCCCTTTGGGGTTAGAATCCCAGATTTGGAGACTGGCAGGTCAAATTCTTTATCACTTCTAAACTAAACATATATAATGCGAAAGCTATTTAGACATGTCTGAATCTCCATGGTGCTGTTTTGAATTATTTTTCAGAGCATATGTAGGAAAAACCTCGAATTTTTTTTTTTGTTACATTCAATAATTTTAATTTTTTAAAAAATCAGTTTTGGAAAGATCTCATTTATTTAAATTTGTGAATACAAATTGTTTAAATAAGAAGGAATGCACATTCAGGAACAAATTTCATGGAAGAATGATGCTAATTTCATCTGGTTTAGTAGGGATTTTTGTTCTATTCTATACACTGATACTTTGTCAAAAGTGAGTAGTTAAGTACTACCGAATAATACCTGTCCTTTCAGTTACTATATACAGATGATTTTCATCCTTGATTTAATGAAATTTTTGTTCTCTCTGCAACTGTTAAATACCTTAGAATCCCACTGTACCTGAAGGTTTTGAAAGTCAAATACTAATTATTTTCTAAAGTTTTCTGCTAAATATCAAGGTTATTGATAGAATTTTCTTTTAGTAAAAGTTTTGAGTAAAATGCAAATGGAAGATTTTTTTTTTCTTGTACAGTTTTAAAAAATTATCCTTCAATACTTCTTATAGTGAAATGTCTTTATGCAACAATGCAATCTAGCCATGATGCAGAATTCCTAAACTATTACAACTTTGGAAGATAGTTTTAAAATTTGTTTTCTGATCTTGAATTTAAAAAAAATTATAGAAATTTATGTTATTGTATGGTCTTGAAAAAAATCTGTCAGTACTCAATTTATAGAATCTAGAAAATATTTTTAAATAAACCCAAAGATTTTCCTTAAAAAAAAAAAAAAGAGGTTTCTTATGCAAGACAGCCTTGCAATGGAAAAAGCTTTGTTCTGCTGTTTTGCAAAGAAATCTGTGTGTCTTCGCTAAAAAGCACACCACCTTTCTATTAATTAAATTGCATATCTCAGAAACTTTTTTATTTAATTTTGTTATGAAATTATAAAACTCCACGGTAGAGAAAGTATAGGTCCGATACCTTCCTACTCAAAATAGATCAAATGAATTGATTAGTAATTGGTAACATCTGGTGGAATCTGGCAGTTGATCTTCTTGTCAATGCAGTTACCTGATCGTCAATCTACAAACTATAACATAACATTGACTTACAGGCTGTCTTGGCCTTAAGTTCTGTTTCAAGCACCCTATTCCCTTTCAAAAGATAAACTTTACATAGGGCAATGCTTATCTGCCCGGCTGCCCGGCTGACTGAGATTTAAGCTACCCTGGCTTGGACAACGCACACAGTTGAGCCTTGCTAACTTGTGTGGGTGCTCAGCAAGAACATGGGGAATTACTGAATTTTTATCAGTAAGAGGAAAAGCTCAAAAGCAAAGATAATGAATCAGAAAAGGTAGCGTATTCGTTTAACTTGATGATATCAGTTTGTTATAATTAGAATAATATTTAATAGTTAATGATATTTCTTTCCTAGGTCCATAAAAAGGAAGAGAACATAGGGTATCTTACTGCTGTGTGTGGCTATTTGAGCTTTTGTTAGAAGCATTTGTGCCTCCAGTGTGTAATTTATTTATTTATTTATTTATTTATTTATTTATTATTGTGTTGATTAGCAAAGGCAGATGAAAGTCTGTGTGTTTTGGTTTTAATTCTTATTGCGAATGGGATGGTGGTGGTGTCTGTGAGGAAGACATCTATTTCTGTTGAAACATAATGCACAGACACGAGAGAAAGGACTTCAAGGTAGGATTTCTTTTTCTTAATTGTTCCTGTCGCCCTTGATGGACATGCTTTTTCTCAAACATGATTCAGAGTTGTTGTTCCTAAATGAGTTACAGCAGATATGGATGCCGTTATATGAAGTGCTTAATGTGGTTTGCAAAATAACTAACGATGAGATAACTGTGGAAATGTTCTCTGCTGCTTTCAGATGCAGACAGTCTATTTTTGACCAGGAGACCAGTATCAAACCCTTTATTTTGTCAGGTCAGGGAGTGGGCACCGAAGACCTTATCTCATTTTTGCCTTTGTTGACAGCGTATCCTTATCCTTCCTGGGTCCTGGGGTGACTGCTTGATAGTGCTGGTATTTAAAGCACCCAGATAGGAGAAGTCACGAACTTTTTCTATTTTTAAGGATGCTCATTAAAGTTGCTAGCAAGGCTCAGTGAGCCTCAGGGATTGTGGGACAAGACCAGGGGAGAACACTGCTGGTGAGAGCAGGAAGACATAAAAAAGCTTGCTGCCTTCAACAGTGCTTTGTTAAACAGAGATGTAGTAAAAGCATAAATTAGTGTTACATAAGCATAAATAATTTGCAAGTATTAAATATTTTGTGCACCTCTTCATTCATTTATTTATTGTTTTTATTTATTAGGTGTACTTTCAGGAAAAGTGTATTTTTTCTGGTGCATTTGGGAAATTTTTAATTAAAAAGTTAATTTTTTGTTTGCTTTTAAGGGGGGGCACTGCAATTACATAGTGTTTTATTTAAGTTAAAGTTATTTATGTGCATTTTTTAAAAAGATTTACTGTTAGATAAGCAGACAAAACTCAATTATATGCCTTCAAAAAGGTAAGGAATTGAAGGAAGTTTGAAAATAGCGAATAGAAGGAGCACATAAAATTCCATGCAAACCATTAGAATGTGTAAAGGAGTGCTCGGTCTGTGTTGGATCCTGGTAGCAGCCAAATTCACTCATGTTATGTTAAATGAATTTTTTGTTTAACCATTTAGTGTCTTGGCTTGACATTGCTCCCCTGCCCCAAATTCTTGGATCCTGCAGTGTTGAAAGAACACAGCAGTTTAACTGCAGAGTTACTACTCTGTCTCTGTGGGTTAATACTAAAGAATAACATAACTAAGACACTATATGTGTTAATTGGCTTTATTTATATTGGGATTTAAAACTAGAGCAAAATAATGTAAACAAACTGTAACTCTGAAAATTTAAGAAATCTGCAGCTATAAATAATGCACAGTTTTCCAGAAAAAATGATGAATATCGACTCAAAAGAAAAAAAAACCAAACTCGTAAGAGGTTGTGCATAGCTTCTTGATTTTACAATATCACTATGGATAAATATTGGTGGGTTTAGCAAACTGGTAGTTTTTCCTCAGTTTTCAGTCTCTTTCATATCATAAAAACTCTTCCTCTACTGGGGGGGAAGGGGCAAAGGGGGAGAGAAGAAACAATTTATTCAATACAGGCATTTAACTGGTAAATGGTTCCCTATCTAACGACACATTTGCAAAATTGAAGCAGGACTTTGAAGGAGGAAGTGAAAAATGCATGAACGTATGTGTTAACAGAAAAATGAATGCTCTTTAGTGTATTCAGACTGTAGAAAAATGTAATTATTAATAATCATTAAGTTGCCTCTGTCTCTTCAACTTAATCATACCATGGAAAATGTATTACAGGAGTAATTTCCTCATGGAAAAGATGGAATTTTCTTTTTGTTCAGTGGTTACTGAAGGGTTTTTTATGCTATTTGTTGGCATGCCTACCAACATGAACAGTCATTGTGTAATCAGCAATAGTGGTAAATTATACCTGAAAAACAAAATTAAGGTGACGAATAATACGTATTTGGATTTGCGTTAGTGAAGCCTGGCAGAAGCTAGTGTTTAACACCTGCATCTATACAATCTTGTTAGGCAATGGATGCAAATCTCGGTATGAGGAGGAAATACTGCTTTGAACAGAGGAAAACTGAAATTCTTTTGTCTTTCAATGTAAATTCTTTGTTGGAGAAAACACGGTCATCACAGTGGTAGTTCACACAGTCCAGTAGCTCATTTATGAGATCTTCCCTGGACGTCTTCAATGTGTTAACTGCTCTATGTCTGAATTTTCATTTTCTGCAATATTAGTCTCATGGAGTTGCGTGTGAACTGGTTTAAAAAGGTTGGAAAGAGTTTTTTTGAAATCTGACTAATGATAACCTGACTCAATATTTCTGTAGCAAATGCAAACAAGTGCTACATGTTGGTATTGAGTAAGATTAAAAAGTAGTTACAAGAGCTGAACAGATCTTCCTTAATATCGTATTTCTTATTTTTATCAGTATAGGTTATTTCTCAGTTAGTCTCCGGTGAGAAACAGGAATTAACTTAAAACTACAGAATAAATCATAGAATAATTATGCCCCTATTTTTCCTGTAATGACAAAGATCTTCGTATCCTTTAGGAAAAATGTTGGCAGTGTATCTTACTAATTACTATTATGATAAATTGTTTCTGTTGCAGTCATCCCCATGAGTGCCACTCCTGTATTAACTGCATACGGTCCGAGTTGTTGTGTTAACTGAAAAACCCAAATCACACAACTCAGCCACTCCTTGTCCTGGGAGTTTGTCATTCTGGCTACACAGATTTGTTAAATGTTATTATTTTTTATAAAAGTTATAAATTTAGCAGCATAGACTGCAGTCTCTAATCCTATGGATTTTTAGTGTAGATGAAGCCCCAGTGCCTCCCAGGACTAGATGAGTAGATACGAAAATGTTTACCTGTTTAAAAAGTGTACAATTTGTTTTTCAGTGGTTTGTGGTTAGAGATCTGTAGAGTTGCCGTATGGAAGCGTGTGTCTTGTTATAGTGTCATTCACCTGTCTTGAAACTGTCACCAAAAAACAAAAAAGCAAAAAAGCTTAGAAGGGAAAAAAAGAAGAAAAAAGAACTATAGTAAAGAATGAGCTGCTTTGGTGCCAGCCAGATCCTCTCTACCTCTCCGGTTAGAGAGTAGGGATTTCTTCTTTAAGCCACCTACCTTCAAGGATTTAAACAGCCAAAATGTTCTATTTGGGTAGTAGAAATGGCTTAACATCTGCACCTTATCGATATTTTCTATGTTAACATTTGTCATGGTGACTTTTTAAATTTCCCAAACCCCAGCTTTCAGGCTCTTGATGTATCAAACAGGTAGTAGAGGTCAGCAGAGTATTAGAACTGTGCTGAATGTAATAAATTTCTTCGGTGGCATTTTGCTGCCCTTTCACTTGGAGTTTGTTTCCTAAAGCAATGACCCGTGTTTTTCTACTTTTACTTTAGCTGGAGTGAAAGCTATAGAAGTTTCTTTTTAGCGGATTTTACCACTGATTTTCAATATGGTTTGAGTATAAAGTTTCCCAGTAAGTGGAGTGGCAAAGAAAATCTAATAATCTCATTTCTGATGCAGCAGTGTATGTCCGAAGACTGGAGTTGCTAAACTACGAGCTGAACTTCTCAGTGCTGGCTGCGACCTGCTGCATACAGCGCTGGAAGTTTAAGCTGCAAATTACTCATTTGCACAATATATCAAATATCACCTTGATGGGACATGAGGTTTATTCATCTTTTAAAAATACTATGAAGCCATTGTTAAGGTATACACATGAAATCAGGAAGGAATTATGTTCCTTCGGATTAATTAGTTCTGGAACAGTTCCTTACATGTACCTTTTTACTCAGTGCGTATATGTTATAAACTTATAACTAAGCAAATAACGCAGTTTTAGAAATCCTATTATACCAATAAATATATTCCCTCTTATTATCCCCAAAGAGCAGCAGGGAGCATGAAGTCTTTCTTTCCAGGAACATGTGAATACATTTTATATTCCTTTCTGTCTCTTCATCATATATCACAGTGGGCTTATACCAAAATTTAATATTTTAGAGACTCCCGTTCAGAATTGTACTTGCATGCAAAGTTGCCAAAGGTGGTTGGTTTGTGGTTTTCTGTTTGGTTTTTCTTAGTCCTGCTGGAGCTTAAAAATTTCCTTTTTAGAATTAGGAGTTCTTTTTCTGAATCTTTGCTTGAGGAAACACGCCAGGGAATCCTCCACATGCTCTCTGATAGCTAAGCAAAATAGATGTTAATGTCCAGTATTGAGCTTTGTTAAACAGCCCACAGAATGAATAAATACTGAATTTCTCAATAAAATGACTAAAAGAAAGAATGGGAATCTTGGCTTCGTTGAGCAGGAAAATAATCTCATTGCATTCAGTTAGTGATTTCAAATACTCTTTACTGAATAACCGACGTGGGACAATTTGAAGCCCAGGACCAATTAATTCTTATCAATGGATCTTAAATCTTAGAGCTGTTACATTCATGGAAATTTGTTCACTTACATTTTTGGGCTTGAGAGAAAAACAAAACAAAAATTACCTTAAAAAAACCCAACCGACGAACCTGTGGAGGTGTTGGTAACCTTGGTTAATCTCATCGAAAAGTGCCCCCTAAAGAGCCTGTGGAATTAGTGATTTTGTTTTGGTTTGGTTTGTTGTTTTGTTTTTGTTTTTTTTTTTCCTTTGTAGCACAACTGGGACACAGAAACCCCGTTTTCTATAGCGAGAATGCTTGGACGTCCTCCAATCGAGTGGGAACAAAGAGTTGTCTGTCAGGGTCCCGGGAGCCCCCGCATCTGCTTTTTGAAACAGGATGTGGGGAAGGGTAAAAATCCTCTCCATCTGTGAGGCTAACACGGCTTTGAGAACACCTGGAATTGCTAGACCCGGCATTTGAAGCTTATCGCTGGAGCTGGTTTCTGGTGGACGAAATGCCTTCAGGGGCCGAGTTTCCATCTTGTGTGGGAGCTTAGTGTTAGGGCAGATTTTCCACTGGAGGATCTGGACCCTAAAATCTGAATCTAGTAATTGTAAAATAATTTCAACAAATAACTGCTAGGAGACTGTTTAGCCTGGTTTCAGCTCTTATTAAAAAAAAAAAAAAAAACTTTGAGTGCATTTCACGATCCACTCAATTTCATAAGCAAATGCATCAAATTTATGCCTTTATTTTTGTTCATTGCTTTCTATTTAAGTTGATTTCATTTGTTTGAATGTCCAACAGAGAACATTAAACACACAACCAGGTTGTGTAAGTTCCTTCTGTGTTCAAAAGAGTATTAAAAAAAAAAAACAACCAGTCTGTTTTCAGTAGAGCCTGAAAGTGTTTCCTCTGATCAATGGGCAGTGAAAATGGCTCAAGTACGTCATATTATCAGTCAGCTTTTAACAGAATGTATTTCAACAGATAATTGGCTAGCTAATAAAAAGAAGAAGAAATATTTTGGTGGACAATTTGTGAAAGGAAAATTGTTTCTAGACTTCATATTAATTATTCATCTGTCTCCATTTTCAACTACAGATGCTGCTGGTGAATTCTGTCAAGAATTTTAAATAAGTAGTGATTTTTAATTTGATTAAAGCTGTCTTAGGTCTCTGTGTATCATGTAAAAAAGATTTGTTGGGTTTTTATTATTATGTTTGTTTCATTTGCAATGGTGGAACAACAATGGACTACTATGTCCTGGCTCTAGCACTTCTAGATTTCAGGAACAGCAATAACAAAACTTGTCTGGGCAACTTATAAAAGCTCCACTTTCTATTTCAAAGATTGTTGTTTAAATCAGGGGCCTAACTAGCTGCATAGTAATAAGTGTAGAATTTCTTAATATAAAAATAAAGTGGTCCAGAATACATGTTACAATATATTTTCGAAAGTAGTCATAATAAAAAAATATGGTTACAGTCATCTTTATTTCTGGAATTTTAAAGTTTGCAGGAAAACTGAAATGGAAAGGTTGACAGTCGTAATTGTAATTATGTGTTCTTGAAACTAGTAGGTGAGTGTGTTCATAATGACTGCTTTTTGTATTCACTACTCATCATTTATGATAGCACGTAATCTTAAAAGTTCATCAACTTGCGTTTGATGGTTTTAATATTGAAAAAACCCCTGCCTGTTAAGGACGATATGCAGTATAGATTGAGAGGCAATCGAATGTATTATTCTTATTGTTTCATTTTTATGTTAAATCCCAAATGTTAAGGATACTCACAGCATTTTTGGTCAGTTGAGTTTCTGCTCTTTTTCTCAAGTACAAGACTGAATGGTATGCTCAGAGTTTTAAAATGTGATTGTTTTTGAAGTCAGCTTTGGTTATTAAGAATGAACCTTCAGTTTCATCTCTTGTGTAATTGTCGTCTTAAAAGAAAATCTTTAAATTGCCACAAACTAATAGAGTTAATGTGTCAGCTGGGTTGGTGACATCCTTCTTAACAGAGAAGTCTGTGAAATACTGAAACTGTAGCACTGGGCATATCTACTTCTTAAGTTCAAATATAACGATAAGATTGTTTGAAGGATTACTTTTAAATTTAAGAAATAGAGAATATTTTAAATGGGAAAACCTATGAAATTAGGTGGTGGGAGGAAAATCCTGGCAACAGAGCATTTGTGTTAATCTGGCTCACAGCTTGCCTTCGCTCTTCCTTCTGACAGTCTTAGTGCTGTGTAATCCTCCATAATCTAAAACTGGGTATGCACTGCTTTTTCTCTGAAATAAAATATCAGCTGGGGGGGGGGGGGGGGGGAAGAAAGAAAAAGAAAGAGTAACAGTTAAAACCAAAAAACCTCTGTATATAACAGAGGTTTTTCTAATTACTTGGGAGAAAGTATCATAGTTGCTATAACTTTTAGAATAATTTTCCATTACTGTACTGCTGGCGATCTATTCAACTTTTAAGAAATTTGTATTTCTGTATTGCTGTTCTGAGAGGTTTGAGTTGCACGTACAGCTAGAAGCTGCTACGCTGTTGGCGTGCTGGAAAAAAGTACAGGGAAAATTCCCCCAGACCTTGGCTGGCGAATGCTCTGAAAGTAAATTGTTTATGTTAGAAACTTGTTTTTAAAACATAGTAACACCTGGCTCGAATTGACACTTTTTATCCTTTTCAGTCACCTATTTTCAAAGTAATTGTTTAAATCATTTTAAAGTCTATTTCTAAGAGGCAACAGTATAGCAAAAGTGTAGCAAAGATGAAGGACCAGTGAATGGCGGTAAGGAAAAACAATCACTTGAACAAGGCATTTCCTCCATGTGTGAGAGTAGTTAAAATGTTACCTAATTTCTGTTGCTTTGCAGTTAATGTATTTGCATTAACGCTGGCAATGAAGTACATTTTCTTGAAATCCTCACTGAGTTCAGTCAGTACTGTTGTCTGCTGTCCAGAGGGTACATGGACCGAATGCAAAAGCATTTTGATGTTAGAATTAAATGTTAGTATACTGCAACGGTTGAACAATATGAGCTTTTCATGTCAGACAATTCTTTAACGTGTTTGGTGTAAGATTTTTTTTGCAGTATAGAAAAGGTATATTACAGTAGTATTGTTAATTACCTTTAATCCACATATTACGATGCAGAAGTCAACTAATGATTATGTTTATTACAGAGTTTTAAATGTTGCATTTTAAAATTGTAAAGGATAGAAACATTGCTTTCCTTTGCATGCATTTAAATATCTTGAAAGAAGTTTCATTTTCTCTTAGTCGTATAGCTGTACTTTTTATTTATGGAGCCAGTTTTCTTCTTCTAGCTTAGGGGAAAGTGTTCACCATACAAAAATATTGTAGTGTGTTACCCCTACCCTTTAAAACAGAGTGGAAATACAGAGCCATCACATATGTCATGAAGTCTCTGTCTAGACACACGCATATCATACAATCTTCTTCTGTATATGGTGATTTTTTTTTTTTCTTCTTTTGAGATGAGTTTAGAAGTCTTGAGCCTAGCTGGCTTTTTTAAAAAATAGTTTGTATTAGATTCCTTTTGCTTTTTATATCCAAACTGATTATCAATGCTTTCTTTTTTAAGTACTTTTAAAGGATATGCAAAACAAAAATACCTGGGAAATATCTGGTAACTCCTGTAAGATCTGTGAAGAGTGATGACTGGATTAAAGAGAGAATAAAATTACAGATAATGCAATAATCTACCGTTATACTGCAATAACTAATTAAAAGTGTAATAACTAAATAAAAGCATGAGGACATTATCTTTCCCATGGTATTTAGGGCAGGAACAGTCAGTTGGTGCTAGGAAAAGATTGCGCAGTTGCAGCAAACCTGCTGTTTTACCCACCTGGCCGTAGGCGTGTGGCAGGGGGGCTCCGGGCAAAAGCGCCGCTCGCCCCTCGCTCCGCGGTGGCACCACTCGTGAGGCTACCGGCAGGGCGGGCAGGCGTCCCACGGCGCGCGGGGCTGCGCTGACAGCCTCGTAGCCAGAGCTCTCGTCCTCGGTATCGCTACGGCTTAGGTTGCGTGGGGGCTGAGAGGTCTCGGTGCCATTCCCATAGGCACTGCGCACGTCTAACAGGAGTGGTTGCCTCTACCTCAAAGACTCTGTTAAGGATTAGAAGGCTTTAGCAAGGATTGTGTGGTTTCGTTGCTCCGAGCGTTGGAAAACGCAGTTGTGGCTTACACGGGTAGAGGTTACAGTCCGGTTTGAAAGATGAGCTACAAGACATTCCCGTAATACCATGAATTAAATAATGTGAGTTGAAGCACAACAGAGAAGATAATAAACGTGGAGAGAACAAAGGAGAGGAGTGACGCCGACAAGTGAACTGGGCGCACAGACTAGTTCTGGGAGTACTTGGGTTGCCTTGAGACAATAGTTAATAATTTAATAGTAATTTGCCAATATATATATTTGGCTACTGGTAAGGCTCTACAGTATCTTGCCTGCTTTTCGTTTGCATATTGATTAAAAATAGAACATATTACTCTCTCTCATGTGAATGAACTGGGATACTCCCCGAGTGCAGTTTAAAAGATCAGTATTAAAATTTAAACCATAGAAAACACAGGTGCAGAGAGCATAAATAAGATTGCGCATGCTTTAGCCATTCCATATCATGAACTGCTTAATTATCCTTCTTTGCTTGTAATTGAATATAGCCAAACCAGGCTTGTGTTTATGAACAGCAATGGGTGATATTTCTTATGAGATTCCTTGATGAGATTGCCGTATCATCTGACACTCTTGACCAAAAGTCATGTTCTTACCTCCTAGTCTGTCAAGATCAGCAGACTTTTTTTTCACAGCTTGATGACAGATGAGACTAGTGTGCTGCATATGGGAATCTTCTTTGTGCTAAGATGTAAATTAATGAGTTTTATGGCAAAGAGTTTAGAAGGATTGTGCCTTTTTTTTTTTTTTTTTTTTTAAATGAGCATGAAGAACATTGATGTCGGTCATTAATGGTAATAGTCAGCTCTAAGGAAAAGGGACCTGCCGGGATGCTTCATGGGGATAAGGAAAGGCTGTCTGTGTTCAGGCCATAGTTTTGAGTGTAAAGCCCAGTTGGAAGTATCTGAAATTGGGTGGTTTTGGTGACTCCTGCACAGCAAACTTATACGTCTGATTTGGATTTCCAGTGAATAAGCATCTGTATCACAAAGCCTGGCTATTGGTCTCGGCAAAGGGAGACTTCATTACTTCAGCCTCTGGAAGGAGTCAATATTCTCTGCTGTGTGGGAGCTGCTTGGTTTTACTTTATCCGTTCCTGGCTGTGTTGCTGCTGTTTGGTGCATCAGTAGGATGCCGGTGGCCAGGCTGGCTGTATTTCCCAGTAGACTGAGGACTTCTCCATTTCAGCTTTCTAGACAACCAGGATTTACATGTGGGTTTCAGTGGCCTTCTCAAGATGCTAAAATGACCACATTTTGTTCTGAGGTTGCCCATCTCGGCTAGTCACAATTGGAGGTTCTCCATAACTCATGTAGTTAGAGAGAAAGGAAATATGAAAGAGGGATGAAACCCCTGTTGAAACCAGTGGACTTCTGAAGTCAGCTTCAGAATTGCAGTCAACTTGCTTATTAGTAATTAAGAGTGATATTTGAGAAATAACCACCTCCCCACCCCCCCAAAATGGACCTGCCATCCCAAAAACAAGAAGAGAAGCATCACCTTTTCTGGAAGTTTACCACATGGAAGCAACTTACAGGCTTTTACGTGCTTTTTTCAATGTGGGGAGGAACTAGGTTTATTCAGGCCAGTGTTAGGCTGGAGAGAGGTTTGCAAAGAGATCACCAAGCTGTTGGGAGAATTACTGTGACATCGCCGCAGTTAGCGGGTCTGTCACTTTGGGGCACTGGAGTGACAATGTGGCTGGTTGATCCCTTCCAGAAACCTCTGGACTCCAAGAATAAGTTTAAAAGTGATTATGGTGTGTCGTGTCATTTACATAACTTATCAATCAGTAACACTTCCCGTATTGTCAAATATGTGTGTTATATATATGCCTGCTGAAAGGATCGGGTTCAAAGGATAAACTCTGACAGTGATGTGGACTCAGTTTGACCTTGGGAAAAGGTAAGTACCTCCTCCTTGGCTGGACTGCTTGTCATAAAATAAAAAACAAATGCCTACATTAGCCATTTCTTCTTCTACTACACAGGCTATGCAGGGCTTCTTGGAAGAAAAAGGAGCAAATCTGATTGTAGCCCTTGACTTAAGCTTTTGACAGCAATCTGTTTTGGTTTTTGTTCGTAAGCATTTTCTGTTGTTAAAGACTTGACTCACGATTAGGGTAAATGGCTGAAATAACGAGGATTTGTGTCACTGTTGATAGTCAGCAATGTCCATAAGTGTGGCTTTTCACCAGGCTTCATGCCATATTAATCACAAAGTTTGAGAGCAGTGATGGGACCTGCCTCCTCGCTGTCAATCCCCACAGCCTGCGTGCTGGATGTGTCAGCACAATGCCACTGGCAGATGGAAGAGTTGCAGTAAATATGCACAGTTATGGTTTAAGTGAAAAAGCTGTGGGAAAGGAAATACATTAATCCATTGCGGCTGTTTTTTCTTTTAAGTAAGCCTCTGTAATAAATTGCAAGTTTTTCCTGGACTTACCCTTTATATTTCTAGATTCCTTTCTTGAGGGGGGGAGGGAGCGGAATAGAAATTGAACTGAAGCATAAAAAAATATTAAAATACAGAAGCAACTGAAAATTAAATTAGGTCGTGCATGTAGAAAGAAATCCTCTTCCATATGGTGTCTTTCGTGAACACACTTCAGGAAATCCTGGTCTAGCAGATCATAAAATATGCGCTATGTGTACGAGTGCATTGTTTGTTTAGGTGGTGGTGTGGAGGTGACGTTTAGGAAGGCAGAAAGCTTTAAAGCCAGAAAAAAAAAATGGATCCCTGAATCTGGGAAGAGCTAAACTTGATGAATGATTGAGTACAGGCTTGCTCTTTGAAAGTATACTAAAAGTTTGATCTTTAAACTCTTTGGGTTTTTCGATACTTTCTTCCTACGTAATCAGAAATGTCATGTCTGATCTTCTTTCTTTGATTTTTGCAGTTTTAAGAACATTTAGCTTATATTTTCTCTGGCCAAAAAGGAGATAATGTTGAATATTTTACAAAACATTTTTTTAAATTCAAAACTATTAGTATATTTTTTTTTAAAATGCTTTTGTTTCTCAGATGCCTAATTTTCAGTTTGATTCTTATGTCATCATTTTGCTGTTTTTCCAGTTGTTATAATTTTTACATCCTAGAAGGACCAGATATCCTAAGAAGGCAATTTCCTGTGCCATACAGATATGGAGAAACATCTCCGTACAGCTGTGTAGGGTCTCCATAGGGTTACAAGGGAGGGGTTTAGGTTCCTGCTCTCTTCCGATGCCACAGCTGCTGTTGGGGTATGTGGCACAGCTAATTTATCTTTTTGATGTTGATGTGGGTGTTGCTGCAAGGGCTGGCGACAAGTGACTGTGTGCTGAGGACGTGGCTAGCAGGCGTCTAAACTTTCTCTGCAGAAGTGCTGTTAAAATTGAATAAAATGCCTGCTCAAAGATGGGGTAGGAGCGACAGAGCCTGCACACAAAGCTGAGCTCAGAGGTGGGCACTGATCCAAGCCTAACATATCTGCAAGCTGTGCCAGTTGATTTTAGTCCTTGTCGGGATAGATGAAGCCATGGCAGAGCTCCGCGTTGTTGTGTCTAGACCCATTTCTTGTGCTCGAGCCAGTTTATTTTAAGCCAGCTTGAAATATCTCTATGCTGCTCCATAGTGCGTAATCTATACAAAGTCATGTATTTCAGAGGTATCAGTTGCAAATTACTCTTCTGTCACATGGGAACCTCACATGGAAAAAAAAGATAAATAAAAGTAAATAGTCTAAAAGTCTAGCTAAACTATTACTGACTCTTCAATATTGGTCTCTTGCTTTCCAGAAATTTTGTGGAAGCTGGAAATGCTCTAGGAAAAGGTGGCCAGCTAAGGACACTTGGCTGAATTAAGTCATGGCTTATGAGGGTTCTGTTGTGTCAGTAATTTCATATCCTCCTAAGAGCTTGTTGATCTTCTTACAAGGGCTCGATGTGAACAAAGTCGGGGCAGAAGCTGATGCAAAATATGTATTACACAGCCAAGTCATGCACAGCGAAATGGGTAAACCCACATGCGTTTGCCCTGCGGGCGCCTGCTCATTGGTTAAATGTTATTTTTGTCAGGTCTGTTGTGGTACTTATATTATGCAAGATCAGTTTTGTTCACCTTCTGGTGGCTTTCCAACATTGAAAACACATTGAAAAACTGCAAATATTACCTTAATAAGCTAACACTCAGAAAACTGTAGGAGAGCTGATTTTTTTTTTTTTTAATGTCACTGAAGTACATTGTGAGCAGCGTAGCTTCAAGTTCAACTCTCAAAGCAGCTTTTGTCCTTAGAGAAAAATCCCATCCAGAGGAAAACTGTGTGCTGGCTAGCGCTAGCTCTAATGTGGATGGGGTACCTAATTCCTTCATGAAGGAGAAATTGTAGCCATGTAAACAGGAGGAGATGCAGATGTTTTCCTTGTTCAGATCCGCTCCTCAGATAATGCTGTACTGTGCACCATGTGTGCACCATGCCATGTGGATCCTGCAATTCTCAGGGGGCTTTCTTTAAACATACGCTGCAGCATTCCAGAGCTGTGGCGACATGGATGCCCATCACAACCTTTCTCCTTCATGCATCTTTTCTGGTGGTTGACCCGTGCCAGATACATAAGTATCTTAGGAATGAAGCTTTTACAGACTAATTTCCCCTGCTGCTTATTTTCTCATGTAGATTTTATTCCTTTTTCTTGAGTTGTGTTTGTTCATTGTTAGGTAAAAAGTGCAATTTCTTGTTCACAACCAAGGGACTGCAATCTGCAGTTTCATTAATGTTTGTGCACCTTTCTGCCCCCGTTGCATTTTGAGATACAAAACATGAATCTCTTCTCCTCCACAAGCTGATGGGTAACTTTTCTTCTTAAGTGTTTAATTGTTCTGTTGCTTGTCAAAGTGAGATACCCCAGATGTTTCCCTGCTACCAGAGTAGTGGAGTTTTCTTGACCTCAAGAAAACAGACTCCAGTTTCTCTCAAGAAACAGCCTAATGTTTTGTTGAGGCAGTAAACCGTGATTCTGGCCTCTTATCTGCTGGCTTATGTGGAGACTGAGAGAATCATAGCATCACAGAATACCAGGTTGGAAGGGACCTCAAGGATCATCTGGTCCAACCTTTCTTGGCAAAAGCTCCATCTAGACAAAATCTCCATCTAAACAAGATGGGCCAGCACCCTATCCAGCCGAATCTTAAAAGCGTCCAATGTTGGGGAACCCACCACTTCCCTGGGGAGATTATTCCAATGGCTGATTGTTCTCATTGTGAAAAATTTTCCTCTTGTGTCCAGTTGGAATCTCCCCAGGAGTAACTTGCACCCATTATCCCATGTCTTTTCCACATGACTCCTTGTAAAAAGGGAGTCTCCATCTTCTTTGTAGTCATCCTTTAAATACTGGAACATGGGAGAGGAAGGATAATACTGTTTCTGAGGCTATTTCAACATCAAGGGAACAACTTCAGCTGGGGGAATGAAATCCTCATTCTGTTGTATTTTGGAAAATAAGCTTCAACTTAATTGCTTAAAAATGTTTTTAAAGTACCTTTTGTTGCATCAGGGGAAGAAAACATAGCAATCTTATGCCAGCTGTCTTTTTGATAAACGTCCCTACATAGACTAGCAGAGGCTGTGACATTCGTCTTACCCCCTCTTGATAATCTGAAAATCTTCTCTGATGGAGCTTCTGCTCCAGGGCAGTAACGTAGGAACATTAGATAAACTCTGCATTTCATTCCCTGGTTGATATGTTAGCCAGCAAGTTATACAACAAGCCTGCGTGGGGGAAAGGGATTACACCAAAACCTAATGGGGTGTCTTCCCTAGGAATCAGAAAATTAGGAATATATTAATGGCAGTGCAGAAAGATATTGATGACTAGAAGAAACGGGACTGACTCATGACATGATTACATTATCTAAGAAGGAAATCTTACACTAATCTTCAGAAAGAGTATCGTAAGTCCACTGCTTAATCCCTGTATATTATAGCAGAGCACTAGCTTTGCTGAACTTGAGCTGGAGAACTCCATTCCTCTGTGTGTTTGGTTTTCTGAGAACTCTAAAATCAGTAGCTTTTCTTGGGTTGTCCTGAAATTTGGGGCCTCACTGCAGGACAGGATGAACTTTCTAAGTTTGGGGATCTTCTGCTGTCATATTTCCAAAATACAGCATCCCTCCACTATGGAAACTTTTCTTTCAGCAGATTTTTACTGTGGGGTTTTTTTTTAACATGTGGAAATAGCACTATTGTTCTGATCACACCCCAAAAGCAGCAGGAGCTGTGCATGTTCACCTGTGTAGCGTGGGACCCCCTTCATCTTTAGTAGAGCAAAACTAAAAGCTTGGAAATTAGTTTGGGGGACAACAGAGGCAGGAATCTGATGTGCAGGAGATACAGATTATCCTACATGTGCAAAGATCTTACTGCCAAAAGGGCTTTTGGTCTCTCAGGCATCATGGGACGTAGATAATCTGAGGAGATGTACAGCAGCCGGCTGAGCATCATTTTTAACCAGCCAACTTCAGTTCCTTACTATTGGTTGTCTTGATGTGTTTTATTTAGCATGTTGCTCAGAGGGCTGTGAGGCTTTTAGCCTTCCTCAGAAGAACTGACTGTTGTTGACAAATATGACAGAAGGTTTGTTCATCAGTAAGTGAGTATTCATTGTAATGAGTGAAATTAATTATGCTGATTAAATAGTAGTTGCAGCAATCAGTAAATTCTAACAAAATTAGCACCAAGTGCCCTATTTTTTCGCTTGATGAATCAGATCTCTGAAAGCCTGTTAGCACTCAGTCTCTCTGAGTTCCCCCGCTTTTTTGTAAAGAAGTACCTCAAGGCATCAGTGACACCTTGCCCTTGTTCACCTCTCCTGTGCTCTGTTAGTGTTCAGAAGCTCTCCAGAGCCCATGGCATTGCCCTTCATCCGGTTGTTCAAGCATTCTGGAATGCAAAGTGACCTTCGCTCTTAACTAATGCTATGGAGATCAGTGGAAATGCAGCAGCATATCCCAGTAGTAAATCTGGCATCCTTAATTTCATCCTTAATTATTTTTCTAAATCACTTGTGCAACCAGGCTGAAGTTTGGGTTCCATGTGGCTCAATAGTTTAAGTTAATTCTAGAATTATGAATAAATCTTATTTTTCAGAGTCATCTTCAGTTCAAGCTGGGTTGACAGGAACATGGATTTTGAAGATATTTAACTGTGTCAATAAACAATTGCATGCAACAGACTAAAATTTAATTCACTTAAAAGATTTTTGTTTTTGTAACAAACTTGATACCTGGCACAAGACCTCCATAGAATGAAAGTATGTGAGAATGATGCATAATTATGTTGTTGCAGAATCCAAAGTGCTTGCCAAGGAGTAGAGCACTCTAATCTTCGTAGAAGAGAGAGACAGTAAGCTGTTAATGTATTTATTGTCCAAGATAGTAATATGTGCAAACATTACATTATTTTGAGAGGTGCATACTTATGTGAATGTATGTAATAAATAATTTCTCCCACATTCCATTCAAGGACAAGATTATAATAATGTGCTAGATTTGGCACAGAATGTGAAACCATTTAGAAGATAAAGCCAGCGCAGAATGTGTCAGCTTGCTTTTTAAAGCAGTGTCCCCCTATGAAAAAATGCAGCCTGTATTGTGTGATCTGAATTAATGGGCTGTTTCTTGCAAGCATTTAAGATCCAAGATTTCTGACTGGTCATTTTATCCTCTCAAATGACCCAAGCAGGAGCCCCCTGCTTGAGAGTGGCACTGCCCCTGTATCCGTCGCTGCGTTGCAGCTGAGATCTTTGAGTTACTTTGGCCCTTTGGCTCAGGAGGGTGGAGGAGTTCTCTGCAGAGACGCTGCAGCTCCTGATGGCTTCAGCAGCCTGCGCGTGGGTTCCCAGGGCATCCAGCTTCTGGCCACGGAGCCAGGAGCTGAGCCTTGGCTGCAGCCAGTGCTTCAGGTTCCTGCCTCCACAAACGCGAGACTCAGTCGTGCCTTGCCCAGCTCTTTGCTGACGACTCAGCAGGCCAGCCCCTGCAGCCAGCTCTCCCAGGGCTTGCCAGGTTTGCTGCTTGGTGGTGGAGAACCAGAAGCCTAACTTTGGAGACTGCAGACTACAGTAGTCTGGCAGGAAAGCCCAGGAAACGTGCCGGCGTGGTCATGCCCAGGATAGTTGTTTTTAATTGACTTGAGTATCCTAAGGAATGAAGTTGAGGTCATGGTAATTCTTTACACGGTAGATATTAATTCACTGTGTAAAATTATTTACATTAGTATTCATCTAAACATGACAAGTGATACAGACTAAGCTTGGGTTCTCGGGACATTAATTGCTGAAGAATTTTGTCCACCTAAATAACAAATGAGAATTCATCAAGAATAATTTATATAGTGAACTGGAGTTGGTGAGGAATGAGGCGATTGTTCTGTTTTGGAAGTCAGGTCTGTTTTCTGTGCTTAGAGAATGGACTCCAGGTGAGGCTGTGTACCTGGTTTAGGTGCAAGATGATCCATGCTTTATTTAACATGAATTCATTATGAAGAGAAGAAAAACAGGAATCTATCATTTTTTTCTTCAGAAGCTCAAATTCTGTTCATTAGGCTTATAAAGAAAAGACTAAGCTTGTTTTTATTTATTGCGGTAATTAGTCATAGAGAAATGTTACATTGTTCCCAATCTAGGTGATTCAAAATCCAAATTATAACCTTCACATGTCTTTATTTGTTGACCATCAACTTTATCTATTGACTATAAAGGAAACCAAGGGTAACTATGAATCTGGACTTGATATATTTGTAGTGTGGTGTGCAAAAATAATGAAGCAGTATTCCCAGGGAGAATTACCCTGATTTGAAAAAAACATGCAATTCCTTCCACCATGTTTTGTATTATTACTGGATTGAACCATAGAGGAGCTTTTCTGGGCTGAAATTCAGTCTCTATTTAATAGAGTAGAAAAGACCCACCATAGACCAATTGAGTCCTGATCCTGTAAATCATTACTTATGATCAAATTCTTGTGTTTTCCCAAACCTGTTGAATTAAGATCTTGTTGCTTTTTACAGCTTCCCTCAACCTCCTACCCAAAGCAGTCAGCAAGGGAGAGGTGGGCCAGGAGACTTCTTTAGGAAGTTCTTCATGAGTTCGCAGTAGGAACATGAAGAGATGATGACAGGCAAGAGGAAACTAACGCAAACATAATAGGTAATAAGGGCAGTAAAGGAGATATTTGAAAGTACTGTGCAAAATAGATGGCTTTGCATTTCATATCTGAATATTTCACAGGGATTTACAATTAACTGCTGGGTTAATTTGAGGTGAAATAATATTGAAATTGATAAAATGTGAAGTGTTGGATATTCAGTAACGTATCCAGTTCTCAGGTCTGGGTTCTTGACTTCTTTCCACTATTTTCTGCAGATGGGCTTGTTTTCTTTTCAGATAACTTATCTGCTGTCTCTGGGCGGTTTCCTGGGGGGTTTTGGCTCTGCGTGTCTAATTGGCACTTCCCACTTGAAGACCTGAGCAGCATGGAAAGCTTGTAACTCCGAGGTCGGAATTCCCCTCTATGTTTCTGTAGGCACAAGGATTAAAAGACATACTTGAGAGACGCCACAAAGGTCACTGCTGTGGTGTTCCCTCAGGAGCTTTATGACTGATAGAGAAGGGTTAAATTTATTTGCCTGTTGGGGAGTAATAAACAGTTGTCACCGATAATAAATTATCTAAACTGCAGGTGGTCTTTGGTAATGACAAATGCAGACTTTATGACCTATGTTCAAGCTAGTAAACACTTGAGTGCATCTCTGTGCTAGCGGGGCTAAAAATAGCCCCTAACCCCAGTAAAATCTACTTTAAGGATTTCTGTACTTAAATAACATTTGTGTTTTACTGTCTGCACTGCAAGGGAGAATGAGTAAGAGGGGAAGATCAAAATAGGTAAAATCATTATGGAAATTAAAAAAAGTCTAGGAGAGGAGTGATAACAGCAGCCATGTGCGAAGGCTGATGGGTAATGCTATAAAGATTTGTTTATATTTATATCTTAAAATTATGGGAGTGCTAGAAGCAAGGAAGCAATTTCCCTGCAACATCTGTAAGATTTCAATCAGCAAGACTGCCATTTGCTTTAAATTGTTTCTCAGTGTTTAGATTATGTTTATGCTGCAGGATAGGTATTTTTATGTGATCATGATTCCAATTAACTATTGGAAATCTTAGAAGTTCTGCATATGATTATTAATTGTTGCTGCAAGACAAAGAAATGCAACAAGCCTTAGAATAGACAAGCAGTCCTCATTTCCCGGGACGTTTCTAGAAGTTGCAGTTATTTGCCTTATGCATTGTTTCAGTTAGTATCTAGATAAGCTTAAATGAGCAATGAACATCTTTGCTTGAGAGCACTATTTATTTAACTCGTGGAAGCCTTACTGAAGTGTGGGTACACCTTCTGCTAGTTAAGCATATACGCTAACCCACTTCAAGAAAATGCCAGTGTCATGGTCCTGCTTATGGTGGATTCACTCAATTTCTCTGCCTTCCCTCTCTTTTTCACCTGCAAAAAGTACATTACACTCAATAGTTACACAAAACTGTAAAACATAATTAAGCAAAATTGCTAAAGCACCTTGGAGTTCTTGAATAAAGAAGAGACTTTGTAGATGATTGAAACACCAAAGGTTAATTTTGGGGAGGCAAGACCAGCAATACAAATCATAACTGTGGTAAATCCAGACTGAAGTGATTACTCAGCCTCTTATGATGTTGCAAGACAGAGAGGAGCGGGACAGCAAGACGTTAGTTCTGTGTAAGTTTGCATAGTACCTACCAAACCCTCTACATTTTGCCGTGGTGGTTAGGCACTAAGGCAGGATGAAGTATTTTGCCTGGAATCTGTTTTATTATTTCAGTAGAAAGTACTATCCCCGTGAAGCAGGGATGTTTGCGGAAGGGGTGGGATTCAGGTGCATCTTTCCTCAGCAACACGCTGAGGCTGTTGCTTGTCCCCTGGTGGGAGTGGGAAGGAAGAAGGAAAGTTTCTAAAACTCAGCGTGGGGAAGAGAGTATTCCCAACCAGTGGTTTTGTTTCATTTGCATTCTCTATTATGAATTAAGATTTACTGAAGTGTTTGGCCTAACAGACAGGTTTGTCTACTTGCAATTCCTTATTCTGAAGACTCTGTAGCTGCTAGATTGACACTGTGTTCATTCCAGTGCCCAGGAGAAGTGTGTCCACGCCGTCCCTTTCAATGAACGGTATAGAATGCCAATAGTGGTCCGATACCCCGTGGATCTCAGTAATCCATGCCTGCCTTTATCCACAGAGCTAAGTCCTCATATTATAAAAGCAGAAGACACAATAAATGTTAGTTTGTATAGAGCTAGTTTAATTTAATTTGGGTCACATATGCTTCGCTACGCCCTGCTCTGAAAGCATGTATGCACATCTGCTCCAACAAGGATCTGTAAGACAGGTTGTGGGAATAAAATTATTCCTGTGCTTTTATCTCTGCAGAGATCAAGCTCTAGGTGTTGAACTACTCACAAATGGTTTTAAAATAACCCAAAGGGAAGAGGGGAGGTATACTGTTTCTATTGTAAGGTTGGCTACAGAGAATTTTTGATCAGGGTTACTTATACTAAATTATAGCGCTCAGAATAATTTCTCGTCCTATAACTACTTTGAATAGGGGAATGGAGAGAAAGAAAAAGGTTCCTTACATTCTTTCTTGGATTTATGTTTTTTCAGTGTACCAAATTAACTTCTTTGCTATGCTCTGCAGCTTGTAACAATCACCTGCTGCCCTTCTTGTGGGAATGTGCAATCCAGTTCTGCTAGGTCTGTCTTGACTCCTGGGAAGCTAAAAACAGCTTGTCCATCCACGTGTAAATGTTACACACTGTGAATTGCCCAGGGGCAAGTGAATCCCTTTTTGTATCTGTTTCTGTTAAAGGTTTGATGTTCCAGGTTATTTATATCCTGCAGTTATTGCCAAATATATGATGTAATTTCCTAACTTGTGGCCTCATGACTGCTTGCTGATGTTATTCCATTTCACAAATAGCATGAATGAAATACAAACTTCATACACCTAAAAGAAAACTTGTCTCGTCTGCTTCTCCCACCTGTTGTCTCCCTGTATCCGTAGACGATGCTGCTGCCATTGCTGGCTTTAGAGATCACGTGGCAAACTGCTCCTCCAAGGACAGTCCTTCTATATATCAGCTGTAAGAAATACAAAATACCTTATCTCTTTTGTGCTTATATATATGTCGTAGGTTCAGGGTTCGGATATATCCCAAGATGCTGGTGCACATAGTTTTTTCCGTTTACATATGTATTTCTCTCGGTCCAATAGCCTTGCATTGCTTGAATTGGCGGGATCAGGCAATTTTAAATCCACTGCCCTTGTAAAAACAATAATTTTATGGTTTATAGCTGTGTGGCGTGTGCACAGTAGGCTAAGCTGATTGGTAACACCAGGGTTTCCCGTGAAGCTGGTGGGATTGACAGCCACAGCTTGATGATGAAGACAGATGGAAATCTGCTGTGTCTGCAGGCGGTCATGCCCAGCAGGTTTTAAGACTGCAGCTATGTGAACACCAGTCACACAGCAAAGGCAAGGCCCCAAACCCCTGGTCCCTGGAACCGGTGGGATATGGAGGAATGAAAACAGCTTTTCCTAAATGCCTGTTATTGTTAGGCTTCTTGACTTGCTGCTCTGCAGAGCTAATGTAAGATGCTGATATTAAGACAAGGCACAGTTACTGCAGCAATCGCATTGAGGTGAGGAGCAAAGGCTAGATATGTTTCTTCTCCTTTCCCCAGTGAAGATCTAACCTACATCTACTTCGCTGCTGTTGTTGATGCATTTGCTGAGTGCGTGTCAGGAAAAATAGCTGTCGCTTGACATGGCTTGTCTGGAATGACTGTTGCCTCCTCCTGTGAGCTGGGCTGGGGCAGGCGACAACCGGGGTTAGCCAGTGGTTGTATTTGGTGGTGTATCCTGGTTGTATCTTCTGAGGCACTGGGACCTGAGTGCCAGTTTTAATCATTATGAAGAAAGCTTCCCTTATTCCTCTGTGTCTTTTAAGACAGATAACCAGAAGCGATTTATTTTTTTTCCAGCCAAGAACAGGAAAAATTTTGTTTTATACCCATCTCTCATCTGCAAGAACATTTTAAAAAAATACATTATTCTCATTTTCCTTTAATTTCACATATTTTGATTTTTTTCCTTTCCACTGATTTTAAATCAAAATATAAACAATGTCGATAAGAAAATACATATTTAATTTCTTTATATTTGCCTCCTTTTTTTAACATACAGATGCAGTCATTCTAAGAACGTGACAGTGTGATACAATTAAGTTATTTACCTTTACACATTAACATCCATACTTTAGTTCTGGTAGTCGGCTTTAGTCTCTCCATCATCATCTAATTTTAGCTTTGCAGATTGGACCTTCTTAGCTTCCTGCTCTTATCTGCACAAGACATCTCCAGGTGTAGCTAAGAAAAAAATCCTGTTGTTGTTCTTAGTTCTGGTCTATAATCAAAAGATATTTGTCAGGACAAAGGAAGAAACAAAAATATGCAGCAGCTTATAAACTGCTTCTTTATAAGCCAACAAAATTCATCCTGATAGTAGAGCCCAGGCACGACTCTGGGCCACGTTCCAGGGAGCTGCAGAACTCTCTGCATGCAGCAGCCTGCACCACAGAAACTGAAAGGCAAAGCCTGTCTGGACATTATAAGAAGCAAATACGAAGGCATTGAATTAACATTTCACTTACAAGATTGTGTGCTATTGCTAAGTCAAATGTATGAACTGACCTCGGCTTGCTGTGAACAAATTAATCCCTTATTACAAAATACGTGAGTGAGAAATTGCTCACATAGCTCTGATGGGCTGTGGAAGACAAGCGGGAGGGAACTGATATTCTCAGTGATTTTGCTGAAACCTTGAGGAACTGTTTGGGTGACTGGGGTCATAAAACTCATGGGGGATACTTCAACAGTTCAACCAGTGCCGAGTCAGGTTATTTTGACTGAACACTGGCTTTGAGCACTAGATGCAACTTTTGCAAGGAAGCTCACCCAGACCTGATGGAAACAAATTTAGATCTGCCTAAGCTAGGGCTCTGTCCTCATGCTTTCTAGTCTTTGCCTTGCTGTATGGTGCCCATTCATTTCTCATAGTTTCAAATGCACTGCTTGTTTATGTGTGTGTGGTACAAAGCAGTTTGCTGTGGGGTATACTCTGTAACTTCCCTCTCTGCTCGTGTGGTCATCCATACTCTTAGAAAGGATGGGCATGAAAAAAAGAAGTTACGCTGTGTGTTACAGTATTAACGAATTGATGAGTAACTCTTAGCCACTGAGTTTGGACTGCATAAGGGTTAATTCGGTAACCAAGTTCTGGAAAAGAATCCATTAAATAAAACCAGAGACTGGTGGGAACTAGTCCGTTGTACGGCAATGTGTGGGAGGAGAAGGAAAACGGATATGGAATATTTAAAAATGGGCCATTCAATATACCAGAGATCTGATGCAGCCAGTAGTAGCACACTTAGCATTGCTAAAAACAGATAATAATCTCATAATACAAAAACCATGGCACACAATACCAGCTGAATCCATTTCAGACGTCATGAACAGGGATGCAGATGAATTGATCAAGGGAGTGCGATTTGGTGGTTGCCTAGGGACCAGTGAGCATGACCTACTTCCCAACGAAGAGGCATATGCTGGTTTGTATGGGTAACACACCGATTTGGTGTTTCAGAAAGGTTGAATTTCATCACTCTGGGGAAAATCTCAGAGTGAAGTTGATTGAGAAGAAAAAATTAGAAGTGTATAAATTAAATTGAGATTTTGTTAAGAAGCACTTGCAAAACATGTACTGCACTCTTCCCACTCAATAACCGAAAACCCAGCAGGCAAGTTCTGGCTGGGAAGTTAGAAATAAAAGAATAAAATCCATGGTTGATGGAAGAATTTAAATGTTTCAGGAGAATGATGCTAGGAAGGAGGGAGAATCAGTAACAGATAAAGACTGTAAAAGGGCTAGAACTGATGCAAAAAAAGGCAGAACTGTTCAATAAATACCTCACTTTCTAATAAATGCTTCATTTTCTATTTGGAAAGGAACAGGATAACCTAGTTGTATCAAATGAGGATGATACAGTACTCTGAAGTCAATATTTAATGAAGGTATGGTAATGTTTATCCTTGTAGAACTGCACTAAAAATCAACCTTCTGGTTAGCTGCACTGAAGAAGCTGAAGACTTGGATCTGGAAGTTCCCTTAGATTTTTGTCGTGAGAGTTTAAAAAATCATGGAATACAGGAATAAATCTGGACTGGTGAAGAAGGGCTAATAACCATTGAAAAATGATGACTGGAGTGGTCTGCGTAGCTGTAGTGTGGTTAGTCTGATACAAGTAAGGGACAATATTATAGGAATTTTTAAGGTGAATACAATTGACAAAGACTAAAACAACAAAAGCTTAGAGGGTAGAAGTATAATTTTTTTCAGTCAGCATAATCTTCAGTTAAAATATTTTTTCTTTAAGATTTTTAGTTTTGTTTGATAAAGGTAGATAATATAAGATTTCATGTTTGCAAGGTATTTTGCTTCATACCTCCTAGTCTTTTTGATTTTTAGGGGAAAAACCCCACATTATCAGAAACAGCAACTCCTAACTGGATTCAAACTTAAAGAAATGTCTGAGAACCGTTGGCAGTAGTAAATTTCCTTCAAATAAGGATCTTTCTGGTCCAATACCGTAGAGACTTGGAAACAGTCTTATTCAACATTTTCACCAACAGTTTGGAGTAAAGCTGGATGCTGTTCACTAGAGGCATAAAGATTACTGCAGTTTTAAGTAACAATAGGACCGTAACCTCAGTTTGTGTAGCAAGCTGGGCAAATCCAAAGTAGTAAGTTCAGAAAGGGGTATTTAAATTGGAATAAAATTCCATATCAAAAGGAAACAAACCAAATCCATTCTTCCTCTCTTCACTAATTTTGATCAAGACTGTGGTGTTTTGCAGGAAATCTTGCTTTCAGGCAAACATGTGTTACTGGGATAGCTGGGTGAAGCATCCCAGGCTGTGGCACACGGGGTACTGCAGAGCGACCCAGCGGCGCGTCCAGCCTTGAACTTTACAAAACTGTGATTTTTGTGCAGTGTTATGAGGGGAGAAGTGGAAAAGGCAGATGAGGCAGAGGGTCAGGATTGAACCAAAACTTACAAAAGGAGGAAAAGCTTGAACAAGCGGTTTCCAGGTGGGGACAGGAAACTTGAATTGCATTTATCCAACAGGGAGGCAGTGAAAGGATTAGCAAGGGAGAAGTGGTAAAAAGTATAAATCTCTCATCATCCCCAACTGCTTTGCTCCCTGCCCTACTTTGACTTCTGGTTCATGAGCAGAGATTTTTCCCTAAAATGCTGTTTCTGTTCCTTTTAAAGTCATGGGAACAGCTTGATCACCAGCAGTCAGCCCTGAGTACTGGCTCCTCATGCCGTGGCATCATATCCTTTTGTCTCGCCCATACCTGTGTCAGAACTAAAACAAAGACAGGCTGGGCATGACCCCTCTCACTAGGGCAAAACAAGCACGGGGTGAGGAATGCTGCGACATTTGGTGGTTCAGGTATGCCGGTCTCCAGGCTCTCAGACAGGGGCTAACTTGCAGTGATTTGTTGTTGCCATAAATAGGGTTGTCCACACGCTAGCAAGCTGCCCGCGATGGGGTGTAATTATAAAGGTCACAAGTCTGTGAGTCTGTCTGGACCTTGTGTGTTCGCTGTCGCAGTATCGGAGACTTGTCTGTAGTTTCCTCTCGGGCCGAAGATCTTTAGGTTCTGTAAGGGCATTTGTATTGGACAAGTGGATGTCACATAAATACTGTATACGACTCAGCTGTCGTATGTTGTCTTTGATACGGAGGAGACTCATAACTTAATGGAGTGTGAAGAGATACTTATCTAGCTCATTTTGCTCATACTGAAAGATTAGCTCCTCTAAACTGAGAGTATGTACATGTCACTGCTAGGATTTTTGCTTTCTTTTCCTGAACACTTTATCCTACAGTAAGGGTGGAGCAAATGCTGCTCTGGAGTAAATGTCTAAATATAATACCATACTACAGAGCTTCATTGACTTGTAGTGACCGGGGCCTAAATCCACCAAAGTATTTCAGTATTGCTTATACTGGAAGCAACAGAAGTAGTTATTTGAATTACTCCACTGGCTTAAACCTGTCAGTAGCCCATTGAACGTTAAACACATGCTTCAGTGGCCTGGAAGAATGAGTGGATAAGCAGTTAACCACAAGGGGTTTTTTTTATTTTTTAAATTAAAGTATATTACACCTTTCTCTTTGGCCAGTTTTCAGCTCTAACCATGGGTGATAATGCTGCTTCGAAGATACTGGAATGTCTTGTGAGGGGATTTTATAAAAATTTGACAATGAAATCTTAATTTTGTGGGCCTAGTAGGGTGTTCAATTCAGCGTCGGGGAATGGAGATACATGTTTGTAAGCTGTGAATCATCAGATCACAGTTAGCAAGGTTCCTCTGTGTTTCACCTAAAGCAATTTACATTGAGCTGAATGGGAGTCTTGGGTTAAAATTGCCTCAAAAGTGATGCATTTGCTATTGGTAGACCAAACAGGCAGAGTTTTAATTCAGAGCTCCGAGACCTTTCACAAGTACGACTTCCATGTTCTCATTACAGTTCTTGAAAACATTTTGAGGTCTTTTGCACACCCCACTTCTTCATAAGGCCTTAACTTGTAGGCTTCAAGCAAGCTCTTCCTCTTTCTTCTTTTGGCAATGCTATGAACATCTAAAGGAAGAAAAGAAGGCAAGGGTATCTAACACAGTGGTGATGAGTGGCTTAGACCATAAGTTGGGCAGGCTTAGATGGTAAAGGTGCAAGTCCCCTGACCTTTAGAGAACATCACAAAATGGGTGAAGCTACCTAGGAGGACCAAGGTAGCCAGTGCTACGTTGTCTGCAACTACACCAGGTCTTCTACATACATAAACGTAGTTTTGAGAATGTCACCTTCTTAAAGTATTTTGTGTATGTGTCTCTTCATGTGTGTATTATATCTGTAGTTGTTTATATTTACAGAAAGACATTCATGTGTATGTGCATATTTCATGACAGGGACTTTTCATTTCTATTCCATTTCTACAGTTTCTAAGAGGTATTTGTCCTAATTTCAGTTGCTCACTTTTGTATGCATTGAAAAGCATCAAGAAAAAGAAAAAAACCTCTTAAAGTAACTTCCAGTATTTAAAACTTTGTCTCTGTAGAACATTTCTAGAGTTCACTTTATCTGCAGGCATACTACTGATATCAACTTTGAGTGGGCTCAGCCCTTTCACTGCTCCAAAGATAGACTTCTTGTTACGAGAACTTCACCAGTTGTTGCCCTGGCTGGCATCAGGTGGGTTGTCCAAATGTACAGCTTTTCCCAGTCCCTTAATAATTTCCTCCTATCTTTTTTTTCTGGGTTCAAGCAAATCAAACTTGACCAGAGACTACATTGCACCCAGCCCATCTGCATAGCAGTTAATATTCTAGTGTTAATGGAGAGCTTTTTCTTTCCCTTCTGTTTCTGCGGTAAATGGCTGCTGGAACTCCTGGGTGGGTCTTTTAAAAAGTAGAAAAGGTCAAATATGTGTACAGAGTACTTCAAAATTACAAGAGAAATGAATCCACACCATTGTTCAATTGAAGAGAACTTGTTTTATTTGTAAGCATTTTCAGTCACTGCACGTTAAGGCCCACGCTGGAACAGAGAGCACAAGGGCAGTATTGTTTGCGAGTCCTGGCGCAAATCTCTGTCCTTGCTGCCCCAACACCCTGGAGCAATGCAGAGGCAATTGCAACGCTGCAGGCAAATTGCTTTTTGCAAGCAATTCAACTGCTGCTCATGAGAAACAACTGCAGTAGCGGTTTGACTGACTTTCATATAAATGAAGCGTGGTCAGAAGACATTTCTGGTTGGGTTTTGAGTCCCTATGATTTCACACTTCCACACTGCCCTGTGCAGATGCCAGGGTACCGATCTTGAATGCTAGCCCAAAATTCCCAGAGGGCCAGTGCTCGAGTGGTGGATGCAAGTTACGAGATTTCTACAGATGGTTGCAAGGTGGTTTTTAAGGCACTTTTGGGAATGTGAGAGCTGGCACCAAAATTATTTTGGAATGCAGTCCATCAGAATGATGTGATATAAAACAGATTTCTGTGTGCTGTTACAAGTTAGTACAATGTTAATTTGGTTTAATTAGTATCATCCAATGTAAAGAGAGATGATTTTGTGGTTTCTCACTGGTTTTTATAAAAGTCTCTGAAACACAACAAGGTGTAACAGCATGTTTGGAGATGAGCTTCATTCATACGCTAGATAGTCCATGAAGAGAAGGCACTTAAAAGGCTGACTTCCTCGCTGGCGTGAATGGTACAATTTCACTGGAATTATGGCCACTTAACTGACAGTAAACTTGATCAAAAAGCTGGTCTAGCAAACCTTTGTTCATTTGGGCTCTCATCCAAAGACCAGGCAGAGAACTGGAAATACTTCTTCCAATCGGTGTGCTGGGTCAAACCCTCTATGAAAACCATTTTCTTAGCTCAATTTTCATGGCTTCACGTGTCCTGTAAATTACTAGGAGCTGACATCTGTAGGTGTAAAATGATTTAGCAATGTACCTTCTGAGAACTGGGACATGGAGCATTTTGAAATTTGAAACAGCCACTTTGGTAGAAGAGGTTAAATGATGAGCATTTGAGAAGTTAGCTGAGGTTCAGAGCTTTGCAAAGGCTTGGCAGGAAGAGGATGCTTTTCTGTGGCAGAAAATCTAAATCAAGATAAAATTTTGTGTCCCAGAGTGTCATCCAAATCACATGCTGCAGCTTGCTTCTCTTTCTGGTAATGCTATTTGACATGCTGTCAGCAACACCAAGTATGTTTTTTTCCCTTCCTTACCCTGTGTGTGTCAACACATTTACAGCTGTCATTAAGAATCCTCTGTTTTACGTTTCATACGTTTTTGGATTATATTACACTGAAATAAACCAGTCTTCATCTGATAGTGCTAAACTGCATGTACATCCCATTGCTTTTCCGTAAAAAAGGAGCTCTGAGAATGAACCATGTGTGAAATGATAGAATCGTGTATGTGTGCACCTAGGGACAAGGTTGATGAGAAAGCTCAAGAGAGGTATAGCTAAGCGGGAGCTTACTTCTACGATATGTTGAAGAATGCCATAAATGTATTCACAAATTCTTTCAGTTCTGGAGGGAGGCCGGAGGGTCTCTAACTGTGACAAGTGAAGATTTACTGCCATCTACTGTGCAGCTGAACACTGGTTATGCATAACACATATTAGAAAAAAATGATAAATTGGGTTTGTGTGTGTTGCTTTGAAGGGGAATATGGGTTAGGATTTAAGTTGTTATCCCAAACAGTGGGGTTTTGAAGTTCTGCTTCAGCAATTGCAGGGTGATGGTGCAGAAGCCGGTGCATTAACTTTTGGACCATGACCATGTGCGTGACGGAGCGGCCAGGTACCACCCTGGGCTCTCCCTCATGGGGTTACAGCTACAGATTCTGGGGGTTTCTTTAAAGATGTGGTCCTTCAAGCACTGGAAGAACCCACAGCTGTTTGTAATGGATCTGATTTTTATTATCTTCCTAAGGTAGGTAATCTTAAAAAGCCTACTGTGGGTGGTATCTTTTAGCAGATTTCTTACTAAATAGAGTCTTTCCCAGAGGTAGGGATTCCTTGAAATTTCTGCATGTTTGTTAAGGTAAAAGGCAAAACACCGAGTGAGAAACAGTTAAAAAGTGTCCCAATGCCATGTCAGGGAGGGGAAACCTAGAAAGTAGAATCCTTTTAGTTACTGCCCTCCTATGTGTAACAAAGAGCCTTTTGAACTTCTCTCACGCACGTTTTGCCGTGATATGTGACTTGTTATTGCAACATAAATCTCTACTTAGTACGTAACTGAACAGGCTTCTGAGCGCTTGCATCCTCCAACTGGGACTGTGGGTCCCTTCGCACGGGCCAGGAACACAGCCCTTTGGATTACTGAATTCCTGTGCTGCTCCCAGGCCAGCTGCCTCCCTCCTGAAACCTGCCTCAGGCACTGCCCTGCCTCCTGTCAGTGCAGGCTTGTTCCAAAATTTGGAAGATGCAGCGGCCAGTTAGGGTGCCTGTGCCAACTGCTGAATCCATACCAGCTCGCTGCAGTGGCCGGCCAGCAGAGAGAAGCAAGCGGGTGTTTGGGTGTGGGTGCTGCCATTCAGAATTTCCTTTTGAGATCTTTATTGTGCTTCAAATTTTTGCTAGACAAGTCCTTGTAATCGAAAGAGAGAGGTGAAATGGTCCTCCAGTATTAATGCATCTTCAAGACCATGCATAGGTGGCTTTAAGGCAATTCTAGGCAATGGGGAAAGTAGCAGTGAAATGATTGAGGAACTCAGGCTGTTGTGAAATCCTTTTCTCTCCCAAGCACAGAAGCCCCGAGCCTTCTTTTCACATGTTTTCACCTATTTAAGCGCAACTTTATTTGGGATCAAAACTTAAACTCTAGTTCAATATATAGGAAAAAACCAAACCCATATGTTTATATTCTTGCAGTGGAAGGGCAAGAATAGTTTAGGGAAGAATCACGAAGGGTTCTTCCACTTTTTGCTTCTTGCAATATTGTAATTTCTTCTGAAAAATTCTTCTATGTATGCTTGCAAATGACTCGGTGTGGTGCCTCGCAGCGTTTTGATGGAGTGAGGAGTCTTAATTTTCCCTTGGTTAATATTATTCTGCTGTATAGGATTTGTGGTGCTCGTCTTACTACATCTGTGTATTACTACAGCTCTCCTGCATCTAGTTTTCCATCCTTTACTGTAAGGATTATATCAGGAAGGAAAACAAACACAGTGTCGACATTGAGAGTCCTTTTTCACACTTCCAAGACACTGTTACAGAGAGGTAAAATTTCTTATTAAATTGTCTGGAAAAAAAAAAATCACATCTTTCTCTTCTTACCCTTTCTACCATCTAGTGTAATCATTTATCCAGCAGTTTGCTACAATTAGAGAAGATATCCACAAGGATAAAAGTGTCCGGTTTCTAACTGAGGCTGTTCCCATCTTCTATAGAGTGTCGTATGATGTAAGGGTGCTCTTTGTAGCCCAGGAAAAATCAGTCACTGAAAGCGATGGATACTTGCGTGCACATGTCAGATGTTAGTTTAATTTCTCTTAATTCATTATCAAATTTCTCGATAGATCACTCCTGAAGCCTGTATGTAAAACATGTTAAAAAAAAAAAAAAATCCCACTGTTTCTAGAAAACAGATCCTGGGAGACTAATGAAGTATTCAGATCATTATGAAGGATGGTGTGGAAAGCTAGATTTTCTGGCTCACTTTTAAGAGGTCTGCTCAGCTTTATCATACTTAAGACTCTTTTCTGCAGTATTGGAGTTCAGTGTGTAACTATACAGTAACTATTATGTTATTAATACAGTTTGCTCCTAGTCTGTCAAAGGAACTACGCAGGGTGCCTAGTGTAAATATGTTCCTAAGATAATAGTAGGGCTCATGCATTTTCAGGTTATAAGTGAGCAAGAAGTGCTAGAAATACCACTGTGTAACTGTTGCTGGACTACTTAAAATTGTGCTACTTAAAATAGTGCTACTTAAGACTGACAGATATTTTTAATGGCATTTTGGGTTTTCACATTCGAAACGCAGTAGCGTGAAATGCATTTATCTGAGGGGAGGGATCTTACAGCATCTGCTCATCTTTTCTCCCTAGCTGTGCACCCTCCTGCTGTAAAACCTGCAGTTCCCTGGAGCATGTTGGGGTTGCAACATCCAGATGTAGAAGAGGGACAAGGATTCTTTCCCCAATGGTATTTGGCTTTTTGGCAGGCGCTATAGGCAGACAGGTGTGGGCAACTGTGGAGCTGGCTTTAGGTCTGTCACTCGATAGGGCTGCTAATGAGCTGTTTTATGCTTCCTTGCTGTAGTGGATGATGTTGTAATTCCGAGGATGGTCTCGGGTTTCCTTTTGGGAGTATTGTCCGCAGCTCCTCAAGAGATCTCTGCACAGGATCTTTCATGGAGCTGTAGTTAAAGTCTTTTCTGATGCTCACATGTAGTTATTCTTTTAATAAATCGGAGTGCCCACCCAGATACTGGTATGCTTAAGCATAATGCGCTGAATTATTTTCTTCATGCCTGATGGGAAGGAATTCCACAGCATAATTGACTGCACAGAGCGCTGAGCAGGACTAGAGCGTGGGGCAACCCTGTGCCTTGCAAATGGTGAAATGCCCCTTTACAGTCAGATGTACGGTGTGTGAGTCTGGAATGAGCCTGTCTCAATGTTTACCAGCCCGAATGTATGGAAGTTTTAGAATTGCAGCCAGTGCCTGTGGTTGAAAACAAGCTAGGGGAGCAATTTAGGGTATCCCAACTGGGTCTTGATCAGTTTATACAGTGACTTTGTCTTGCAGTTTATTTTGAATATGTGTTTGAGAAGTAGATTAAAATGAGATCTTTCTTTATGTAAATATATTTTAAATTATATTGAAAAATCTATCACTGTGGTATGACATGTTGATGAGCAAATTTTGGACTAGATCTTGTATTGTAAATGGACTGAGGCTCCCACGTGAACATTAACAGCATCTTCTCAGATCTCAAATATGTTACAGCAAATTCCCAATGGAGGCTGAGTCTGTACTGCCAAGATCAATAAATATTATATCTTTGGCTGAGATGAATGGTAGATCACAAATACAGCCTGCAGTGCTTTCTGTATTTACCTTTACTTTCCAGTAAGTTGAAAGCCATTACAAAACATATTGGATATGAACTATTTCTTTTTCTCTGTTTTCTCAGATTTTGAAAACCTGACCAAATACGTGTCATCTCTGAAACATGGCTTTAGAAATAAATCTAAGATTTTGCACATTGAGGGAAACTTTTTTTATAACAATTTTTCTTCATTTTTTACAACTTTTTACTCTTATACAACAGTGTTTTAAAAGGAGATGCCCAGCTACTTTCAGAGCAATAAACAGTGATGTTTTGTTTGTAATCTTTTACCTTGTGATAAAGAAAAACAATCCATGAAAAGTTTAAAAGATTTGATGTCTTTTTTCAGTGCATACAAATATCAGTTAGAAAGTTTCTATGTGAGTAAATAGTGTTCAACTGGAAAAAAAGGAAGATCCAGTTTGTTTGAAACACCCCCAAATCTGTCTGTATTTCTAACAGGGTTCCCCAGGTGTCTTCTGTGGGTTTGTTCTTAAGTGTATGAAAAGCTGTTGTGAACTTCTCACGTGCTTTCTCAAAGAAAGTAATTATGTTCAGGTATGTGTCATTCCTGCATATGATTGTCTACATCTACGGGAAGGTGTAATCAGATTCTCCTGCAATTACAAGCTAAGACCAACAATATGTAAAGATGAGTGCACAGAAAGCATCTGACTTTGGTGTGCATCCTCCTCTTGACATATACTAGAATTCTTAAATAATGTGTGAAATATTTTACGTATCTCTGAGTAGTTCCTCACTGCTCTACTTCTCTGTTCGTGATTATTTGGCCACTTGGTTTTAGGCACTGGAGGGAAGGGAAATATTGGAAGAGAGGATTTGAAGATGAAGGGAAAAGGAACCTTAGATTTCAATGCAGAGGGAGTGGTGCTCATGAGGAGCAAGAGGGACAAGTGAGCAGGTGGGCCCCAAAGTTGATAAAGCGGGAAGGAAAAGAGCATTGCCAGCGCTGTGAAGAGTTTGAAGGTGAGGACTAAGAACACAGCCTGCATGCCCTGGGACCTACAGAACCATTTGAAGAAGGGGAACATATGTGCAGGTGCTCTGTCATGGGTTGAAGGGGCTGGGGGCTGTGCAAATGTTATGAAGGGGTGGGTGTCCCATTAATTGAGACAGGAGATGCATGCTGGAGTTCTTTCTAGCTGTAACCTGAAAGGAAAAAGACATGGCTAGAGAAGCAGCAAAATTTGGCCACTAGATGCTGGAGGGGAGAGGAGAGGACCGATAAAATTAGCAGGGTGGAAGAGAGGGCAAGCAGACAAGAGGAGGACCCAAGAGCAGGTGAAGCCGCAAAAGGTACCTTGTCAGAGAAGAGAGATGGTCAGAAGCGTGAGAACCTGCCAGGAGATCAGGGGAGATGCACCAGCAATTTGGTCTCATCTGGATATTTGTTGAAACTATTTTCAGGCCAGTTTGGGAATATGCACACTGACTTGACACTGTTTTCTACCTGTTTTCTCTCATACTGTTTATCTATCCCTTGCACAGTATGAATCAATTCATGGGTCTTTCACTCGATCCGGAGAAAGACAAGGAGAAGGCAAGTGCATGGGCGCTTTCCTCTTTCTCCGCGTAGTCTGAAAAAGCTTTATAGCAGAGGGTGACTGAGTTCCCCTTGGGTTTGTTACATTCTGAAGCCAGACATCCCCATCTAGTGGTTGTTCCACCTCCACTCACCGAGTGCCAGTTTGGAGAGCAGGATGCCTTGCACCCATCACAGCAGTAAGACCACTTGTAGCCCCCCTGTTATCTCAGTGATTTCCTTGTGGATGTCTTCAACTCCTGTGAGTACAGAATAGAGTACTTACAATATTTTTTCCAAAAGAAAATTTTTTTTACTACTAATAATTTGCATGTGGAAAGTAATTTGCTGCTATATTGAAGGGAATTATTTTGCTACAGCTTCCGACACAGCAAATGCACATGAAAATGTTTGTCATCATAACCGTATGTAGAGTGAGAAAATAAAGCAGGATCAGGTTTGTTAATAAAAAAATTACAAAAAGAATTGGTTACTAGGCAGTACAGTGCTTTTTGAATTGAATTATTATATTGAAGTGAAATCATTGGGACGTTGTAGCACGTATAATAATGCAGAATCATATCTGTACTGCATGTAGCCCTTTGCGGCCTTTCGGAGAAAAACATAATCACTTGTTTCTCTGGTTGGAGTCCTGCTCCCTGCAGGTTTCACCATAGCTCACAGGGGTTTGTCCCATGTTGCTGATGGGTGTTGGTGTTCGGCTGTGAGGCAGGAGCAGTTCAAGGCTGGTGTTGCTCTGAGATTTGTCCTGGTGAGGGCTGTGGTGCAGCCGTCCAGCCCTCCCCGGCAGCGAGGGACATAGTGCCCGCAAACGCGGTCAAGCTGTCACGACCTAAGATGGAGAGACATTTTTAGGACCGCTTGGAACTGGAGAGAGAACCCCCCTGTTACGCAAAGGCAAACCCAAGGCGTGCGCCGGGTGGGTGATGACAAACCCCTGGCTCCTTCCTCGCAGGAAGCTTTATAGTGCTTTTTCCGCCGTGGGGTCCCCTCTACCCGTGGGCAAAGAAATCTCTTGTTGACTTGACTGCAGGAATGGAGCCAGAGTTTTCTACTTCTTCTCAATCTTGGCCTTTTAATTCCTTTTGCTTCTCTTCCTGAAGGCCCTTTTGCTTTCTCTACATAGATACACATTCAGAGATCACAAGATAACTTGTTGGATCCTTTTCCCTTCCCTGAATTAAAATCTCTTGAGGGCCAATCTCTTGAGCAGCCAGACTTACAGCTACCTGCAGAGTTTTGGGGAGTACTATCCACACAGCTTCCCCCGTCCGATACCCAGCGCCTGTCACAGCACCTGGGAATAAGTATTCTCTTGCTGTGTAACCTGAGCACTGAATTTCTCCATCTGAAAATCTGGGTTGGTTCTTAAATGTCTGGGGAAAAAATTGCCCAGATGCAGCTCCTGTTACTGATCAGGGGCTGGGATGCAAGGCGAAGGAGAAAGGGGCTGTTCATCTATTTTTCTGCAGTGAGGGAACATCTTCAGAAGTGCCTGGCTGAGTACTGGGTGCAGGAGCTGGTGTCCACGCGAGTTGAATCGCTCACACGTGTTTCTTGCTGGAGATGATAGTAAGAATATTCAGCTGAAATTCTGAGAACTTGCTCCATTTCCACCTTCCTCAAATGAGTAGTTTCAGCATGTATTTATGTAGTCATTTTTCATAAGGTCTCTTTAGTGGAAGTGTCCTGCACAGGCACTTTCTGTTCCCATAGCAGAAGCAGAACTGGTTCCACATTACATCTGCTTTTTTTTTTTTTTTTTTTTTTTTTTTTTTTTTAGAAGCTGGTAATGACTAAAAAGCCATTGGGTGGCAGTATCAGCCAGTGAGCATCTCGATTAGTTGCTGAGCTAAATGCAAATGTCTACGTAGGAAAGATTAGAAATGACAAGTTTCTTTACATGGAAAAAATGCATTGGTTTGTATTTCAAGATGCTGTGTTTAACTCCACACCATACATATTTTGAAAAATCTTTTAAAAAACGATTATAACCAATGAAAAGATATAATGCATTACAACAGGTTTGTAGTTGCAGGTAAGACTTTTGAACCTCAAGTTGTTCTTTTCTGTGCAGAAGTTCAACCAGAAAGCGAAAAGGCTCCTTCTGATTTTATGGTCTAAATGCAGTGAAATACCAAAAAACCCAACCAAACAAAAAGCCCCACCAATAAGAAAATAATGAACTTTCTGATTACATCAGATATAGGAAGGTAGCTACTACCTCTGCAATAGCTACCGAGAGAGGTTGAGGGGTTTCGCTGGTGTCATTGCTTTGTTGTTGTTAAAGGAATTATTCTGGTGCCCAGAACTCAGATTTGGCCTTCTGTTTTTAACCAGGATGGTGACCTTTTTGCTCTAATTTCATTAAAAGCAGAAGTTTTAATTTGTAATCTCAAGAATTATATATTTTTTAAAGTCCCTACGAGTATAGAACAAAATCACGTGCTAAGGACAAGAGAAACTGCCATGCAGGAGCTCCAGGCAGTACATGGTGAGTTTTTAGGGTGTGCTTGCACAGAGGTTTAAGTGCTGTTGGAGCTTGGTGTTCCTGAGCTGTGCACACACATCAGGGTAACAGCAGCTGGGCTTCACATTATATATTTATTTTCATTTCCTTTTATTCACTTTTCAGTTAATACAAAGCTTATTTATGTGTTCAGCTTCATGACTGGGAAATAGTATTTGTGATGAGCCACTATTTAATTCTACATTTGGAAGCAGCAGACTTTAAATATCAATGTATTTGTAATGATGTTAAACTTGCAAAAATAACTAAGAGTACTCACTTTAGTCTCTATTTCTAGATAAGGTTGTGTTTTCTGTAATAGGAATTGTAGATATTTTTGTCATGGTATATGGTGTCAGCTCAATTATAGGCATTTTCACAGAACTACTGTTCTTTACGTTCATGTTGTTAACTCTCAGCACTCTCTTCTAAGTTCAGGCTGGCAAGACTATGAAAGCCGCAGGCAAATTTTAAGTCATTCGTAATATCCTTTACTTCACAAACCCCATCCAAATGGGGACACTTTGTGTGATACCAAAAAAAGCCCCATGATCATGTTGTTCACATCTTGCTTTCAAATGCACCAGATAATGCCACTTGTTTAAGCTTAGTCACGTCTGGGGGAATGTCAGAAGTCTGCATCACATGAGCTGCTCCTCAGATTTCCCAGCCTGTATCAGCATGTTTTCCTGGGGAGAAGCAGAGTGGGGATGTTATTAAAATGGCTCATCCTATATGTCAGTATTGATATTTAAAGCTCAGGCTTATTCCTGTGATTTTCATGCAGCATTTCACATTTAAATTCAATTGCTTTATGTGAAAATACTGTAGTGCCTTTCTTAAGGTGTATGTATCAGATGGAAGAACATATATTCTAACTAACCACCCTGCTTGGGTTCTCGTTGACATTTTCATTTTCTGCTCAGCCCTCAGACTTACCACCTTAGGGAAGCTTTGAGCCTGCCTTTAGCTTAATTTTAAACACTTCTATGCACTCCGCTGCATGATCTGTTTATACACTTGGTGTTGCTTGTCCCCCTTCTCTCCTTGGAGATCAGGAGGCCAGGAGGGCTGTTGGCATGTCCTCACTCATGCTCTGGGTCAGCAGCCATCCCCAGAGCGAATGTGGCATGCACAGGACAGGGGAAGCACCCAATGCAATCTGGCTTTGCTCCCTACTGTCTCCTGCCTTCATGGTGCCAGTGATAAATGCACCTGGAGATGCTCCAAACTGGGCAGATCGTTGAGCCTTTCCTCCTCAGCATGACTTTCTGATGCTCAAGTGCCACAGTATTCACCATGCCAGCTGTGCAAAACCCTAGAGAGAATGGGAGATGAGGAACCAAAAAGGCTGGAAGCCCTGAAGCTCTGGGCCATCTTACGCCTTGCTATTGGGAGTCTTTTATTCAGTTCAAAATCTACTCATTATGTCTGACGCTGCCCCAGGGAAAGCCGCTGGCTCTGTTCCCAGGGATTCTGATCCCGTTTCAAGAGTCAAATTGATTGATGTTGCTTCCCAAGGCCTCGAGTGTGTGCTTTGTCCATCCCGTCCCCCCTAGTCCCTCCCCTGTGGTGCGTATGGAGTTGGACACCCCACATGTGCCCATATAGGGAAGGGTGTAACTATCTTGTTGACATTGGGTAATCCAGCCAGGCACGCACAGGGGCAGCAGAGTGTGATGCTCACATGTAGCGTGGCAGATGGCACTTAGGGCTGGCTGTCTCCGTCGCACCCCCAAGACTGACATACAAGCCAGGGAAAGAGCTTTTTTGCATGTCTCTGCACACTCCTGACAACGCTACTGAAGAGCTGGGCTGTTGTAGCTCCATGTGTTCAGCCACACTCATTCCTAGAAAAGTCATGAATTTTTCCTGTGCTGCAGATTAATGACAGCTCTGCAGTACTTACTCTTTGTACAAAGTCTGCATGTTGCATTAGGTGAAAATAGCTGAGCAGGTGCAAGAGGTCTTGCAGGAAACACCATGCTGTGTTAGTGAGGGCCTGACTGGCCATGTCCTCTTCCAGATGTATGGCTGAATGGGACAAAACCCAACTAATTGCTTTGATACTGAGTTTTCATCAATGACATGTAGGTAGCCCTCTTTAAGTTATCCATATCCTAATGCTGGAGTGGGCAGCAGAGCTTATTGTGTCAATTATTTTCTTTTGAACTCCCATGATGCAAAGGAACCCACTCCAGAAACGGAGATAACAGCTTTGCCTTCACTAGACAAATCAGGGGGCGAAAGCATCTGAGAGTATTGCTGACACAGGGACCACAGGGCAGGTCACAGCCAGAAGACCTGACTGAAGGCTTACTAAATCTGATAAGAGACTTCAAGACCGATCTGTTGTGCTGGAGGATTTTAGATAATACATTAGATAATTCAAAAACAAGCACCTATGGAAACTGCTCAAGACCTCTTTATAATTGTGCTTAACACACTATCTTCAGTTGCTGTCCCATCCACCAGATTGTTTCCCTGTGTGATAATGAACCACTGCATTCACTGTGCAGTACAATACAAAACCCAGTAGGAATGACAGAAAAATAGGAAAAACAACATTAAAGCAAGTAACCGTCCTCTGCCTGTAGATGGGAACCGTCCAGCAGTAGCACGGGAGGCCAGCATTTCTCTGCAGTGAAAGGTCTTCAGCCCACGTTGCACACGTGAGTGACTGGGGATTTAGTGGTCATGTTTATTTTTTCTGCTAAATCATATTTTCTATGGAGCTAAAATACTTGTGTTAAAGTATTTGATTAGCACAGTAGTTGAACCAGCTACAGAGCAAGCGTGGATGGTGAACACATGAGCAAGTCCTGCGTGGTTCCTTCTGGGCATTCGGAGGTCTGCACTTGCTTGTCACCTCAGCTCGGCAGAGGTTTTCTTGACTAGAAAGGACCATTAAACAATCGAGTCTGACCTGAGCTCTAACACAGACGTCTCATCCCGTGACACTCAGCGGGTGCTTTCAGCCTCCCAAAGCCAGGTTTAACATCTCATCCCAGCAGGTCTGATGCCAGGGAGCAGGAGTGACCCTGACCCTGCCAGCAGCACTACGCTGTGGTCTGGATAGTTTATGTTGGCAGTTAGATTTGATGCTGCCAGTCTTGGAAGCCTTGCTCTCTACAGACACTTGAGCAACTTTAAAAAAAAAAAAAAAAAAGTTAGAAATGCTGATATGGGCCTGTTTTAATATCTAACAACAGTTGCACCCGTAATCCTAGAAGACACTGGTAAGGTTCGTCACTGTTTCTTGATGCAGTGTTAAAAAGTACGAAGTTTGAATGGGTTTGCTAGTGGTGCTCCAAAAATGTCGATGTCCAGGCACCCAAAAATTTTGGAATCACAGTTCTGTGGAGTATTTCTGGTATTTATTAGTTGAGATACAGATATGTAAGACAGACGTTCAGTTTTTCTGTCTGTCATAGAGAAGCTGTAGGTGAAGTTGCCTGATTCCAGTCACAGTAAGGAAGCTGGTTTGCTGTTCTGGCCAAATCAGGCTGTAGTGGTGGCTGCAAAAAGAATTGTAGCTGGATTTTTTTAATCATTTATTTTAAAATTACTATGTGGAGCTGGATGAGACCTCAGGAGGAGTGACTGGCTGCAGGTAAAAGAAAAAATACATGTGAAGTTTTCTGCAGGAACTGTGAAGACAGCTTCTTTATCTCTTCTTTCTTGAGGGAAGAAAACACTGCTCTGCTTTACTGCAAATGTTATAAAAGTTGAGGGGGATGTAGCAAACTCCTTTAAAAGAACTTATTTGATTGTTATAGAAATACAGGAATTCTTATAGCAGATTCAACCACAATTCTGTCTGTCTGCCAGCTCTCATTTCTTAGGGTATTACAGAAAGCATGACTATAAAGCTCATTTTTGTGAAATATGGAGATAAGCTTCTTCCAACCCCCACCCTGTAGATGGTGGTTTATGCCAGCAGATTTTCAGGCTTGTGTTCCATCCAGACATCAGGATGTGTCATTTATTCAACAATCTTCTCCAAGTGGGGATGCTCCCGTATCTGGAGATCTCTGTCCATTTTTCTTTTTTTTTAATTCTGCTGTTTAAATATTCAAATTGATCCGTCACATCCCTGCTTGGCTTCAGTTGATGCATCTGACCTTTCAGGATGTTTTCCAAATGACGTATTGATGTTTTTTGTAACAGTAATACTATGATCCAGAAGCTCCGGATATAGGGGCAGAATCTGAAATTTTTTGTGCTTGCTGTAATAAAAAGAGATTTTTAATGCATTAAGGTATATCAGAGTCCAGAGATTATGCTAGGCAGTTTATATGAAAAAGATTGATCTCTGAATTAGAAAGTCATGCCTAAACAATCCCCAAGCAGAGTGTTAAGAGACCAAAATTTCTTGAAAAGCTGCACCACAGGACTTACAGCTCCTCATCAGATACGTGATTGTCTTTGACTCAACAATTTCTCTCCACGTGTGCCACTTGCTCAGTTAAATTTGTTCTCAGCTGCATTACTTCATCTTTGGTTTTTTTTTTTATGATGCAAGTCGTCTGAATGTTGGTTTGTTTTTTTTTTCCTCCTTACCCCGACCAATACTCAAAGACTGCCAGTGAGTCTTTCTAGTCTCACCAGCCCCTGGAAGCATCGTAGTGCCTTAGGAGAGGGTGACAGGTGGTTGGGAGACCTTGCATGTGCGTACAAGGTGGGTATTGAGATTAGCACATCATTCCTATTTGAAAGCGATGGAGAAGCTCCTAGCTGAACTTTAGCCAGTTGAGAGGCTTCACTGTCTCTCTCTCAAGTGGATTTACTTTCAAAAGTAACATTATTTTTGGTCGCTTTTAATTAAGGTGGTAAAAAAAGACTGGAAAAGCGCATTATAGTGAATGTTAACTGATTTATTTTGAATGGCAGGTCTTTCCTCAGGGAGGAAAAGGACTAACTGCTGGATTGTTTCTAGGGTGGTTTTTTGTTTGGTTGGCTTTTTTTCTTTTTTCCTCAGCTCAGCAGATAGATGAGGTAAGGACATACCACAGGGATGAGATTTGCCAGGTTGCCTGGAACGCTGTCGTTTTGGGGCAAGTTCTTTCCCTGGCTGTGAAGAGAAACACGAGTATCTGATGACAGATGAAAATGCAGGTTAGGGAAAACCGTAGAGCTGAGAGTGTGAATCTTTTTCCTCTCCGGAGAGATCAGCGAGCGTGCAGCCTGCATGCTAGGTAGCGTTTTCTGAAATCAAATCGCCTGTCTTGCTCGCCACACTTTCCTTCATCATTGGTCCGCTCCAACTCAGTGGAAAAAATGTAAGTCCATCTGCTGACACAGTCCAGTTGGCCAGCCCTGCCCGTGCCGCCGATTGGGCCGGCAGCTGCAGGCAGGGAGGAACCGGCAGCGTTCAGTCACAAGCCATATGCAGGCAGCGGTGAGGATTAGCTCTGCTCCTGGCCAGAAAGGTCTCAATGCGGTTCCCAGGCTGAGCTCGCCATATGTGTTTCACATGATTGTCCTGAGGGTGACGTGAAATGGAGACTTCAGATTCAAGTGAAAATTGGTTTGTGTTTCTTCATCCTGTTTAATGTAATGCAGATGTAGAGGAGAGCGTGAGGGTGTCCGTGCTGGGGGGAGAAGTGACAGGCTGTAGAAAAGCCCCGTAGGTTTTACTAATTCCTTCTCCTTCCCCAGAATTTTCCGCTGTTTCCTGATGGGAGTCGCATGTGTGAAGGAACGGACCACCTGTTAGGCGCCTTTCCCCTTTCAGTCACAGTCTTTGTCATCTCTTAAAGATGGGGCTTTTTTATTTGGAGAAAAGCCAGAAACTTGAATAGTAGGTTTTTCCTTTGGAGAGGTGGGGAGAGCGCTGTCATGTGGCATGTAAAGAAAGAAAGAAGGCAAGAAAGAACATTAGAAACTGTGGATAGAGACCCTTCCGGGCTCCACTTTGAGTAAGTGTAAAGCATTGCACAATCACAATTTTTCTTTTAAAGGTAAGAGGTGTGTATTCATAGGCCAAGTTAGTTTGTGGTTTGTCTTAGTGCAAAGTAGTTTTGGAAACAGCAACTTCCACAGAAGGATCACATCACGTGTAGAATGCCACTGCTACTGCAAAAGATTTCCAGATTAATGCTGTTAATTGCAAAAAGAACGTTTAAGAAGCTCTTGCTGTGTCCCAGCTAAACAGCTGTAGGGATAGTGGACTGATGGGCTGAAGGAGCTAATATACCCTAGGCAAAAATAGGAATATTTGGCTTATTTTGTTCTTTGGATGTAGAAGAACAGCTCATTTATTTCTTAATTGACATATACACTGTGGTACGTTAGAAGCAGGGACAGGAAAACAGCGATTTTTGTGTAATGTGACATACAGAAAAGGTCAATAATTTTGACATCCAGAGGTAAAGTACAAAATATTTTGGCCTCGGAGGGTGCAAAACTTGATCTTGAAAAGCCTTGGTGTAACGGGGATGGATCATCCACCGGGGATACCTGCTGAGATAACTCATCAATTACCGCATTAAGGATGTGCAGGTTTTGCGTTGCCTCTTGCCCTTACTTAGAGTCCCAGCAGAGCCTGTTGCGCAGGTCAGCGTTCGTATGCATTTGGGGCAGTGACTGAGCGCTGGACGATGAATTTCCTTTCTGTTGACCGTTTCCGAGAAGGCAGGTAGCTGACTTTAGCAATAACATTAGCCCAAATAAAATCAGTGTCTTTCTTCAAAACCTCAACTGTCCTTGGGAGGCGGCAAGTCTGAACACAGACAAATAGCTCAGGACTTATACGCACTCAAATACATTGTGGTTTTTTAAGAAATTGTTAGAATTTTAGCCGGGGTAGTGCTTGTTTCCTTCCAGAGCAGGGGCTCGCTCTGTGAAAGTCAGTCCCTCTCGGTCTTCGTTAGTGTGCCGCATTTTTTCCACAGTTCGCCTAATTAGACTGTAACCCTCTCCCCAGCAGGATCCCGTGGCATTACACTGTGCAGAAGCAGGATTTTGGTGCTGATACGTGAAGAGACTGAGAACATATGGCATAAACATCAACCGATATTCTTTGCCATCCACACTTGCTGCGTGTAATGCAACAAGACTGGCTCCCAGCAGCCACGTGATCCGCCGTCCAGTCCTCCATTTCGGGTGGGCTGTTTGGGGTTTGGTTTGTTTTTTTTTTTCATTCCTAAAGTTGTAACTTTCTGGAAGGGAGCTTGTAAATTGTCGGGGCACAGAGAGCAGGTAGAATGTCAGTGGGATGTTACCGGGAGGCACGTGCGCAACACTGACATCGGCTCCTGGCCGCGCTTCCTCCGCACCAGCTCGCTGCTCCTGGCAGCCCTACATGTTGCAAGAAGGTAGGATCGCGTCGTGCCACCCGCGTCCTCCCACCGTCACGCTGAAACACCTGTCTTGCCTGTCTCCAGCAAGGAGGGACACTAATCTGCCAAGCGCAGTATCTTAGTGATCGTTAAAATTTAATTTTGAAGTACAGCTCTTTCCGTAGCGAAGGGAAAAGGCAGGCGTGCGCAGCTCTGGTGGTATCAGCTAACTGGGATTTCAAATTAACGATATGATCTGGTTTGTGCATAGCTTCTGATAGTGCTTAGCTTTTTTGTAATACCAGGGATTTTATACTTTAGAAGACATTCCATACCGAATTGTATCCTATTGATTTGCCATGGTTAACCACCCTGTAATAAGCCTCGTAGTCTGTGTGAGTAGACACAAAGCAGAATTATATTAATGTCATTTACAACTAGCGGGCACAGAATTATTTGCAAAACGTGAAAGAAAGTCAAAATACCAAAATATTTCAAAGACGGTCGAATTTGGAAATGCTTTCATTAGACTATGAATAGAGTTCCTTGGAATAAAAAAAGAGAAACAATCAGAGCAACATTATTAAATTATTTTTTTTGTCTTGTTTGTTTGGTTCTTTTTTTAATAACTGATACTTTATACTTCAAGACAGGTTTTTATTTTCCAAAGTAAAGCCTGGGAAATAAATAAGATAATTTTAAAGAAAATAATATATATATTTTTAAAAAACAATAGCAGTCACAACTTTCTTAGACATCTTTTCACACGGAAAACTGAATCTGAGTCCCAGAGTGTTTTGAGATAAAAAGATACATCAGTAACACAAGGTGTTACATCTCTCATGCAGGCCAGCAGAATGAATTACGACCTATTTTCCGTAGTCCTGTAAGCTACTTAGGTTTACAGACTACAGCTACTGAGTGGAGCATGCGCATTATAGTAAAAATGGACAAAAACCATCAAGCAAATATGAAGAGGTAGTAATGCCCTGCTGAACCAAAAAGTAGTGGCATTGACAGTTTTGTCAGCAGGACTGGGCAAATGCCCAGCCGAGTGTCCTGGATGGGTTAGTATCTTCACACTTTTTCCTTCCTTACAGCTGCCACATGCAGTGCTCTGAAACCTGATATTTTTCATCAAAAACTGGTTCTTCTTTTCCATCTTAGTATACTAATCAATTTTACCGTGCAGAGCTTGGAGCGTATTAACTGTCAGTTACTCCTAATTAATACTGAAGGCAGACAGAAAGGGAGAATAAAATAATTGATGTTATTTAATATAAAATGCCTCTCCCAGTTTTGTTTCCTTTGTGGAAAACTCTTTTGGTCCCTGTTCAAGATTTAAGCACCGGCCTGTTTTATGTTTTGTTTCACAGGGTTGATTGAATAGCAGTTTATTATTCAAGACAATAAATTAAACTTCTCAAAGCCCAAGAGTTCCAGCAGTTCTGGCACAGGCTGTTTTCTGCCAGAAGGAACACGGTCAGGTCTGATTCATACCAACTGCTGCCCTTTAACATAAGAAAAATAAATAAAACCTCCTATATATCTGTGCAAGAATCACATTGAAATTTCTTTAGCATAGAAATTAGGATGCATTAAAGAAAAAAGTGAGCAACATTCGTTGCAAAACAGATAATGAAAGCTTCCAGGCCAAAATATACTGTGTATTACTTCCATCTAACAGTACAAATATTATGGCCTAGTATTAAAGGCCGATTTCAAAGAGATCATGAAAAGAGAGCAATCTTCTTTGACGTTTTATGTTTAAATTAAATATAACTGAAAAGGGATACAGGAGCATTGCTCTTGCTATAGTGAAATCAGGAAAGGCTTTGCCGTATGCTTCAGTAACAGCTGAGTTATGCCTGGGCTTTGTAAGATTCATGTATAATTTATGTATACCAGTAATGCGTGTGGGTATGTAAACAATAGGAATTTATAACATTTATGTGCTTTTAAAATATACATAAAAGGAAAACTGAAGAATAGGCCTAAGTATATAGTTATGTAATATATATCTTAGGAAATCCACAGAGGTTCTGGTTTTCTCATCAGAAATCTGATTTAAAAAAAGTGAAGCTTTCTTTTTATTTTTTTTTTTAATTTATTACTTTAAATTGCCTTCTATTAACTATTAGCAGTAAAGAGAAAGCAAATCATATTGGCCACTTGAGATAGGAGCTATTCCAGCGTTTCTCCTCATGCACTCTTGTGCTACGGTGGTTGGCAACACGTAGCGTTTAAACAGCTTTTAGAGGAGGTGGGGATACTGCCTTAATTATGAAATGATTGTGATGTACCTGGGTGATTTTTAGTCGCAAGCCGTAGCTTTTCGGCCGACCTCGGGTACAAACAGAAGAGCTCAGGTTTGTGCTCGATTTCTGTGGCCTGTGCCATTAGCATTACGAATGCTGACTAATGCTCTCCTGGAGACTTAATTTACTAATATGCTTTTTCATTAAACTTTTCAAATATATCATTGGGACTAATATTTAAAAATAAAAGGATAAAAAAGATGAGTTTAATATTTTGGGGTTTTTCTACAAATTGCAATCCTTTCTTTGAGCACAAATGAAGCTGCTTAGAAATAAAAATCTTTCTTTGTACTTTACCCTTTGCAGAGTTATATGTCATTTTCCTGTCTACAAACTGAAGAGATTACCTTTGTAAAAGGGCTTTTATATTGTCTTATATTACTGTGAAATAGAAATGGTTTATTCAAATGAGGAATTATCTGCCTACCACATTATGCTTCCTACTTTCAACGCATAAATGAAAACGGCCGTGCCTCCAGGCGGTGCAAGATATTGATACACTCAAACTTATTATTTTTGTAGTGGTTAACAATACCATGTGGAAAACACATTAGCAGAAGGTGTGGTGAGATATTATTGTAATATCTTTTCTAGTAAGTACTATATGCCAGATATTATTTTTTGGTTGGGCATTTCTCTGTGTGCTCGTGTAAAAAGCCTTTGAAGGGTTTCTGACTTGTTTGGGTTTTGGTTTTGGTTTTTTGTTTTGTTGGTTTTTTTAAAGGCTGCATTTTCTTTTCTTTTCCCTAAGTTATAATAAGCTTTCCAGACCATTTCTCCGCAGATTTCTTTTATTTTTGAGGGGGTGCTGCGAGCACCAAGCTGTGCGGCAGAGCAGCAGACACGATCCCCAAAGCAGGGGTGCATTTGCTGGAGCCGTTCGCTCTGTTCCCGCTGCGGTTACCTAGCTCCACCAGTGCTAATCCCTGTCCTGGCCTTTTCCCTCACCCTATGGATTTACACCACCTTTTTCCCTGCTGTTTCCCTCCCAAAAGGCTTCCTGTGCCCCTTTGCCTCCGGACAAGTCCCCGGGGCTGTGCCCTTCACCGCCTGGGGCAGAGGCAGGAGGGGGCTCCGGGCACCGTGGCACTGCGGTCTGCATGGGGTCCGCAGCCGTCGGGGTAACGAGGTTACTGGGGATCCCCAACACCCCTTCTTACAGCCCTGCTGGGATGCTGGTTGGCAGAGATAGTCTGGCCTGGGGGCTTTGCACCATAAAGGGTGTTTGAAGCCTAGGTGAGAAGAGCTGTTGCAGGAAGGGTGCTGGGGAGGCAGGCGCGGGCAGCGTGGCACTGCCAGACCATCGCGGCATGCCCTGAAAGCTCCGTAAAACTGTGACACGATTCCTGTGCTAATTTAGATCTTTGCAACATGTTACAGAGGGCACTGGTCTGGTGCTATAGCTATTTCTGACAGGTTTTAGCATACATTTAAAATACAGTTTTTAAAATACATTTCTTTTAACTTCAGTAAGTAACGAATTAGGTTTCCTTGGGAAGCAGTTGCAGATAGACGGTTGCAGTATAGCTAAAGGAATGTGTATGGCTGCCTATTGAAATTTAAAGTGTAGACTAATGTTCCTGTGTGTACACTAGTCATCAGAGATATCCTTGACATACTGTGGCACATCATCAAAACCAAACAACATTTAAATGTCACAGAACAAAACAATAACTTTCCCAACTTCTGAAAATCATTACCTATAACCTTGGTTTTAGGTGGTACGTTCACTAGACTATGTCCCTTACTTGAAAGGAGTTGAACTTCACCTAATTAAATATTTACGGAGACATGCATTGCATGAGGGAAAGCAGAAAAAAGCCCAGTATACAATCTGGAGTTCCACACAATATAAGAAACATATTTCCAGGGTAAAATATATACTGAATAACAGGGGGAGGAAGTGTGAAGGCCAGTGCAGACTTTGGTAGTACCTGGCTTTGTTGTTCTTGCACTGTAAGCGAGGTTTGTTGTTTATGGCACTGCATTCAGCATTTCAAAGTGGCTACATCAAATAGAAGCAAATGTTGCTGTAAAGAAACCAGAACATATAGTTCATTTTAAACACCCATCCAAAACACCTCTCCAAGAGCTATTGAGCAAGAGTTGTTAATAAGAAATCAGTCTCACCAGAGATGATCCACCCTTTTATTCTTGCAACTGCAAATAGAAGAGTTGCTTTTTTTTTTTAGCAGAAGTGACTGTCAAGGGGGAAAGAGTGTAGTCTCTTCAGCACGCAAAGCAGAGCTGCGAGGTGGATAAGATGTCCTTGAATTACTGGTGTTTGGACAGAAAATGGAAAGGTGCATCATGGTTTCCTTCTTGGGAATAGTCTTTTGTCTATTTGACATTTTCATTGATGACTTGGGTGAACAAAGCACCCATTAAATCTGCAGCTAGTGCCAAGAGGAGAGGATTTACAAGTGCTCTGGAGGCAGCATGGGAATCCAGAGTAATCCTGACAAACCGGATCTGACATAACCTGGCTGCAATATTGATGAGGACAATATGAAATGGTGATATGAGAAATCCATTGGACAGTCAAAAGGAGAGAGGACTGAGCTAGCCTTTCCTGTGTGGGAAGTCAGACCAGCTGAGCTCCAGAGATCCCTCCCAACCAACGTCTCTGGGCCCTTCAGGAAAGGGGCTGGGTTAACAGGGGACCACGGGGCTGTGCTCTTATGAAGAAAAACAATCATACTGGGCGTTACGAAGAAATGTAACACAAAAAATGTGCAGAGAAAGGAGCTGGGATGGTTGGAGAGAAGATTTGATAGCAAGTGCAGGAAGGTAAGAGAAAGCCTTCTTGGTGTGCACAGGAAGACTGTTTTATGCTATTAGCAGAGAGCCACCATAGGCTTTAGGAGGATCTTTGTAAGACTAAGGGGAGTCAAGCAATTAACTGTCCCTGAAGGTCGTGAAATCTCCATCAAAGAAGGTTCCTAAGAGCAGATTAAATAAATATGTCAAGAATGGTTGAGTTCAGCTTGATCCCACCTCAGGAGCTGGTCTAACCATCCTCCTGACATCACTTCCAATTTTATTTTTGTGATCACAACTGTTATCCAAGACATAGTCACTGTGTTTGCCCCTTTATCTTGTCCCTTTCCCAGTGGAAATTATCTGACTTCTCTGCAAATAAACAAAGGCAGAGAACATTTTGTCTGAAAGTTTCATATGAGCAAAAAGGACTCTCGGTATGAGAAAGACACTTAACTCCTATCAGCTTTGTAAACCTTGAGTTTAGCAGCTCTGTGATGACATTTTACATTTCATCTTCCAGCTAACTGTTAGGTTGGATGATTGTCCAGATAATAGAGTTTACCATTGCCAAACATATGCAAAACTCACTTGGCGAAGCACAAGTGTACATTGGCTGATGTTTTATTTTACTCCCTCAATAGTATAATGGAGGGCTTTAGAAATCATTATTTGGGATAAGAAGGGTTTTACTTGCAGCTTATAAACGTATTAAAGTAGCTTAGGGTTTTTAGTGCTCCCCATCATTAGCTGAACTTACTGTGAAACACGATCTCTTTTTTTTTTTTTTACCAATTCTAACCAGAACTCAGGAAAAAAAAAAAAAAGCTCAGCAGCAGATGATTTCAGAGCTTAAATTATAAAGGTGGAGGGGTTTTCTCCTTTCAGCAGACTTTCCAAGCTTTTCTGATCAAGAAAGTAATTTCATTAAAACCCAAGGAAAATACTTCTTGTGGAGCTGAAGAGAAAGAAAACAGTCATTTAGTATCGGCCAGATGCAGTCTAGAGTGTAGGAAAAAGCTCCTGTGTTCATTTTTTAACCAATGCACCAGTCTTTATTGACATAAGTGCTGGGTTTATTCAACAAGCAAAAATGAATGTAAACCCTGTACTCTTAATGGGATCAGCAAAACAGCATAACATGAAATAGTGTTATAATAATTAATTATTATAACAATTAATATATGTTGCTGAGCTTGCTGAACTTTGTCTTTACTTCTACCGGTGTTTGAAATACGGCTTTGTAGTTCCCTTGTATCCAAGAGGACGAATTCTGTCCTCACGTACAGGCGTGCAATCTCACTGAAGTACTGTCAAATAGTGCATTTTTATTTGAAGGCTAGATTTACCCCTAATAGCTTGTCAACCTCATCTATATAACAATTGATTTTATTTGTTTATTTTAATTTTTTTTTCTCTTTTAGTACAGCAACAGTTGTTTTGGATGAGTTTCAAGAAGGCAGCCCCGTGCATTTTGAATAAATGATACATTACAGGGAAGGGATGTTCACACTTCTCCATAACAGAATTTAATTGATTTTGTGCTTCGATAATTAGGAAATGGTTCTCTTTGATGTGTTCAAGAGTCCTGAATTAAAAATATAAAGTTTGCTAACTGTTAGAAAAATTGATACAGAAACAGTTTTAATGGATGAAAAAACAGCATGCTATTGCAAATGTGGTCTCACATCTAATCCTGTGCTAATGCAGAGTAGCCATACATCTAGGATACTTGGGTATCTTAATATCCTTGGCCATTTTAATTCTGAGATAAACATAGTAATACAGACAGCTTGGAAAAAAGGGCACATTTTGGAACAAAAAATATAAAAAACTTATCTTTCAAATATTTTGACAGGTAGAAGTAAATATGTATAAAGGCAAATGTGTCATGAGAGAGGGAATGCAAAAATCTTAGATGATGTGCAAGATTCATGGAAAATGCAAGAAAATAAATTCTGCACCACTATGAATTAGTCTTTTTTTCTTTTAAGGATTCAAATTCAGATCCTATGCAGCATTTCAAATATTTCTGAGTATAAATACTTCCTAAATAAATAGTTGCAGCTAAGATCATAACTTTATGAGTTCAGATTTTTTTATCTATTTCTTAATTTTGAAAGGTGCTGGGCAGCACTTTAAAATCTTTAATTTTGTCATTTGAAAATCAAGCTCCAGCTTATCTGCCTGTTCTAAAAGACATGTTTTGTGTTCAGCCTTTTCATCACTGTTGTAGACAGGATTACTCAAATAATCCAGCCATCTAGATACTTTACCTCCAACACTGTGTGTTGCTCGATGTTCTTGGATGCTAAAAGCATAATAAGGATTACAAGGGTAGCAGATGGGCTGAATTGATTTATAGCAATATAGCCTTGCCAGGGTTTGCAATCTCTTTGTGGGTATTGCAATAGTCGATGCATATCTTCAACTCCTATCTTTCAGAGCTGTGCAAAAACTTCTCTGGTTTATGGCTTTCTTCGTGGAAACTGTACGGCAGTGGTCCTGCCTGTCGGTATTTTGGTAAAGACAGACCATTTCTGGCTTTCCTAGTTTGCAAAGAGACTGCTGGTGTAGCCCAGCTGTACAACTAGTGTTAAATAAATAAACGAAGAGGACAACTTCTGTTTACTTTTTACATCGCTGGTTTTATAATCAGGAATGTTTTGTGCGGCATAGAGCTAACTTTGGCTGACGCAGGCTAATTCCCTGGGCGCTCAATGGAGAATGAGAGCTTTATTCAGCTGCTTTGAATCATCTTGCAGCACAGACCCCCCACGAGCAGGCGGGGGCTGCGGTTTGGTAACCTGAGGACGAGCTGGGGTGGGAGGTGTGTGTGTTCAAGTGGTGAATGGCCCCCACAAAATGCCTTAGCAGAACGCTATCTTCACTTTGTGTTTGCATTTTCCAGTAGTTTACTAAATCTGAGCAGGATTATTTACAAAATGATGTTATCAAAAATGTAAATATTATGATTGTAGAACAGAGGGAAAGAAATTTTCAAAGCTGTGCACGCTCTGTGTGTCTCTTACGTCCTGTATTTCATAACAGAACAGAAATTTGGGTGTCGCTCTAAAAGATGCTTTATACACAGCTCTTCTCCCAACCTCCCATCTGCATATCTGCTTTTCCCACTGACACATGAACATGCCCTTCCTTCTTTGCCTTGATTAGATGATAAAATATTCTGTTTCTGCTGTGGGAGGATAAAGCATGCAACCCGAAACAGCCTGAAATCTGGAAATTCATAACAGACAGCTGGATTTTGAAGCTGTGGCCGTTCCCAAACCTATTGGTGCGTGGAGCGACCCTCCTCACTAATTCTGTCCCCTCGCGAGTGGCTTGGAGGCTGCAGCTTCTCCTTACAGCATTCGTTTTTCTGCAGGTAAGGCGGCTCCCAGCAGCTCCCCGGTGTGCCCCACTGCTGGCTTGCAGTCCAGGGATGAAGCCGGCAGGCAGAGGGAGCAGAGTGCTGCCCAGCTCCGCAGCAGGGCCCGAAAGCTGTTGGCCTGAGCTGGCCGGAGGCAGCCGCTGCGCAGCTGTGCAGGGTCCTCCTGCCCTTGCCTTCCCCATGCCCCGCTGCAGAGCTCAGAAATGATTGCAGAGCTGAGGAGCAGCAAGCACCTCGGGCATGCCCAGCTGGGGGGTGCTCGGGCAGGGCACTGCTTGTGTTCTGGGGGGCTTCTGACAGACAGTGCTCCAAAGTTGGTCAAAATAGGAGGAGGCTGAGGGAACTCCAGGGCTTGCAGCAGGATCAAGTGAGATGGTTTCACTGGAGAAAGGGAGCCTGTGCCCACATCTAGCAGGTAGCCGCCTGAGTTGGGAAGCGGCTGCAGCTGTTGGGATATGCACCCTGCTGCGTAGGCTTGCAGCGCGGTGGAATTAGATTGCTGGGAACAGAAGTCATCTGTGGCTCCTGAGCCTGAAAACATCGTATAGTGGCTGCTGGCTTTTCTTTTTACTTTAAGACCTCCAGGCAGTTCTTATTTGCATGCTCTATAAAACTTTTCAAAAGAGTTTTACAGCTTACTTAGCATACAAAAGGTATAACCAGCTATAAAATGAAAAATTATCAGGACTGTGGCCAGTCCCACGCAGCACATCATAAGCCAGGACACTCCAGATGCTGGTCACACAATACAGCCTGGCACAGTGTCGTGCCACGTCCCCCAGCAGTGACGATGGTGTGCATGCCAGTGTGGGATCCTCTGCTCGCTGAACCTCTCGCACCCCACAGGGCTCCTCGGTAGCTTTTATGGGTCCTCAGGATCTCCCAGGCTGGCGTTTTTTGAGAGCCTCCATGTTGTTTTGACTGTACTTGCACCCTGACTCTCATCCATCATCAAATTTACAGCAAACTGCGCTGTAAGTGCAAGTCAGAGAGCAAGTGACAAAAACCACAGGGGAAAACAAAAGGCACCTTGGCTCTAAAGCGCACTGGTGTCAGCTTGTGCTGGCAGGGACTCTCATCATTACATAAGGATGCACTTATCCAAACGGCATTTTGTATTTTGGGAGACAGATGTGCCTTGCAGTTGCTAGTGGAAGTTAAACATTAAATATGAAACCCATTCATTTTCTCTTAGTCATACTTTGGATTTAAGCAGATGTTTTCTTAATTTGTGGTTTTCAAATGTAGCATGCTGACAAGACATTTATCATTAACTACAACTTCATCCATGCAGTTTAACAAATTGGCCAGTTATTAACAGTGAGGGTTGTGTAGCGGTTGATGCATAGCTCCTGCTGCTTTGAAAGGCCTAAATTGAAACTCAATACATTTTTACAATATAAATTAATTGAGCTTTGGACCACGTCCCTGTTATTCCAGTGCTCTCTGCTCTCATTTTCAGAATGAACAGCCATTTCTAATGCGTTGAGTAGCTGTGCTGTCTGTGAGCAGAGGCTCCTGGTGGTGGAAAAAGTGATGGCTAACATTTTTCTGGTAGGGGCATGAAAACGGCTGATGGTATCCAAGTGTAGGCAGCATGACGTACGGAGGGAGCGTGGCTGCGGGATGGTGTACGTTCATGCGGACCAGGCTGGCTCTGCCACGGATGATGCAGGGAGGGATCCTGGAAGGGTGCAGGCAGGGCAGTAAAAACTGGGTGGGTACAGCTGCCTGGAAGCTTGTGCTACCTAATATTTTCCATTATAACATTTCTCTTTCTTTTAACTTTCCTAGACTTTACCCATTTTGATTTTTTTTTCCCTGGTTTATGTTTGCAGGGTTTGATGGGGCAGGGGGAGGAAGGGTTGATGGTGGTGCTGTGAACTGGTGAGATGTCCCAAAGACAGGAACCGCCATATGCCTGAAAATATCACCTCCTATTTTCCCAGCTCTGGAATTCAAGCAGGCAGTTTAGTCATCATTTATTCATGCCATGTACGAGATTTGAAGGAGAACACTCAATGCACCTCTAATTTCTAGAAAGTATAAAGACCTTGATTTTTACCAGCTGGCACTGCAGAAATTTTGCCTTACATTCCAGCTGAACTGGGAAAACTCTTCAGGACAGTTTGTTCGTAGTTGCTCCAGCTTCTGGCAAATCATTCACTTTTTTCCCCTCTATATTTGCAACTGCACAACAGGGAAATTATACACTTTGTTACAGAACAGGCTGCCATGCAGATTAATTAAATGAGAACTGTAAACAATTAAAATAAAGACATGTGGTGTATTTCATCTTGCTTTATGCAGCCAGATGTGCTAAGTGCAAAATGCCTACAGGGCTGGCTTTATAGTCCCATTTGATGTCCTTTTCGTCATATCCCCTGCTCTGGGAAAAGGGAGTAATGGTAGCATCACAAAATCAGTCAGGAGCAGCGATGTCTCAGCTGGGAAGCAGGAGGTTGCATAAAATGCAGAAAAGAGAGAAAAATCGTACATTTGGGGCTTGCGTTGCCACTGTTCCTGGTCTGCATTAGAGGTATGAGTCCTAGGGGTACTTAAAATGAGTTGATGGCCTGATCCAGAGGGATGCATTAGGGGTTTTAAAGAGAGATCTTTGGCATAGTTGTCTTCCTAGTAACTTTTTGATTGAAAGGGATGCAGCAGCAGATGTTGGAGGGAAGACAACAGGTTATGGTGACATCATCAATCACCACCTTGCTTTCCCCAGGTTTAGATAAGCTAAATCTCCAGAAGCGGCTGTGTATCCCATGCCAAGCTTTAGCGGGAAACAAGCACAGGTAGATGTCGTGTGAATTTGGCTAACCCAGATCCTGATCCTTTGCAGCGCTGCCAAACTCCTGGAGAAGAGTCCGTTCTCCGTCGGCGCCCCGACCCCCCTGCTCCCCTCGCCGGCGAGTCTGCAGCTGGCTCAGCTCCAGGCACAGCTCACGCTCCACAGGCTGAAGTTGGCTCAGACCACCGTCACCAACAACCCGGCTGCTGCCACCGTTCTCAACCAGGTGCTCTCCAAAGTGGCCATGTCTCAGCCGCTCTTCAACCAACTGAGGCACCCCACCGTGATGAACGCCCCGCAGGGCCACGCCGCAGGGCAGCCGCAGGGGCCTGGCATCACCGGCGCGAGGTTCCCCTCCAGCGGCATTGCCTTTCCCACCCAGAGCCCAGCCTTAGCCACGCCAGGGGGTGGCCTGGGGCCTGTCCAGGGCCAGACCCCCAACGCCATCGTCATGAGTCCCTTCGGAGGCGTCATGGCTCCCACCTCTGGCCAGCAACCCGTGGTGGTGGGTCTCAACAAGGCAGGTGCCTCCGCCTCCACCGCTGCTGCTGCCGTGGGAGGCTTTTACGAGTACAACAAGCAAAACACCACTACTGCCACCCCTCAGGCGTACGCCTCGGAGGGGGACCAGCCCAGCCAGCATGGCTTCCTCACCGGCGGGACCCACGCAGCCTCCTCAGCGGCAGGGCCGCATTACGAGAGTCACTTCGGGGCTCCCAGCCAGCTGCAGCACGAGGCAGCGGCGGCCTTTCCCAAGGAGGCCTATGGGGCAGCGGCACAGCACGGGGCAGCGCGGGCCTTCCCCAGTGACACGCACACCGGCTCCCATCCGAAAGGAGATCCTGGCCCCGTCTTGCACGGCAGCGGTACAAGCAACCAGTGGGAAAACATCCCTAATTTCCCCAGCCAAAACAAGCCTGACCTTGTGCCCAGCGACAGCCTGTGGCCATCAGCAAGTCAGCAGCAGTATGAAATAAGAAACGAGCTCTACAACCCTGAAGAGCCGACACCTGACACAAAGTTCAGCGCGGCCGCCCCCCCCGCCTTCAGCCGCCCCAACCACAGCAAGCAGAGCTTCGGCAGCCCTCGCATGAGGCAGAAGGAGGAGCGGAGCGGCGGCGTGCCTGACCTGCCCGCCCGCTCCCTGCCGCCACACCAGCTGGGCGACCTCCGCGGCGCGGCCCCCCTTCACTTCCCCCACATCTGCGCCCTGTGCGACAAGAAGATCTTCGATCTGAAGGTGAGTGGTTTTAATGTGCCACGGTCCAGACCCTTGAACGCGCTGCCTGGTGATTGATCTGGCCACCAGCTCCTGCCAGCCCTTTCCGCCAGTGTCCATCACCACGGACGTGCCCTCTTGAGAGAAGCGGAAACAAAGGGCCATAATTTCACTTAGGGTGTTGTACATCCGTTTCACGGCAATTACTGGGGTTTCAAGATCTGGTTTTGTTTCACATCTCACTGTGAAAGGCGGTGAGATTACAGCACTGGCGTGAGAAGCGCGAGGTCCGGGCTGGGGTCACGGGCCCAAAGCGAGGGGAGGAGAAGCTTGAAGCCAATCCCCTGCTTCTCAAGCCAGCATGGTAACTGCACGTCTGCGGTTTCATCTGCCTCTCCCTTTCTCTTTGTGTTTCCAATCCCAAAGGCTTCCCCCTAACAGAATTGTGGAAGCAGCTTGCTTAAACAAACCAGTGCATTTTGATAAAATGATTTTAATAATTCCTGTGTTGAGATCTCTTCCTCCTTCTAGTATCTCTAAGGAAAATTTAGGACTTGTAGTCCCCAGCGACTTTGGCCTGGAAGCAAGAAGCTGCTCAGCATGTGTAGTGCAGACCATGCTCCCACTTCTCTGCTCATACTGCCAAGGGAGCTCCAAATCCAACCTCACCCTCGAGAAGAAGTTTCCCGCTTGCCCAGAAAGCCCGTGTGCTAGGTCATGTTATATAGGTCAGGTCTGGTGAAGCCTCTGAGCCCCAAGCCATACATGGGTGCTGGCTGATGTTGTTCTGGTCCCCTGGTGAGCCCAGCTCAACAAGTCCTCATGGCCTTTTCCATCACATCGTAGGACCAGCACCTAACCGCAAAAGCATCTGTTTTTGCGCAGATGATAGCCTGACAAAAACGTTACAACAGCATGTATATAGCAAGGAAGATGGCCAGCAAATGAAACAGTACCTGATACTTACGCACCCCGGGGTTTTGAGATATTTGAATATATTTACTCTTTCATGTTTCCCTTTTACTCTTTGAGCAGCCACTTGCAAAAGAGTTTGCTGTGGTTACTGCAGCTACAGGACTGGTGTGAGGTATCCTCCGTCTAGGGCATGCTGAGCATTTCTTTTTTTCATTAAACATTTTAAAAGGGCAGGGAAAATGTCATTATGGTGAGTTTCAGTTGATCTGTTTGTTGGTGTTTAATACGCTGCCTCATTTGCATCATAGAAGTGTAGATAGCTACGTGTACTCTGACCAATGTTGCAAATCTGTTGAAATGAATAAGCATTGTCCTGGCTGCCCTGTGTGCTCAGCACCTTCATTATGGACATCGCAGGAGTTGAGGGTGCTCAGCGCCTTGCAAGATGAGCTCTTCAGCTAGAGTGAAGTAACTGAATTAATAGCAATATACTGGATTTAAAAGCTAATACAGACAAGCTCTCCTTTTGTAAAGTAACCGATAATTTAAGCTACAAATTACAGATCGGTAAATGCATTGGTTGAAGGTGTGCTTGGCTCCAGCATCACTGAATTTGATCTTCAGCATCTCAGTATTGTTTTTAGAACAAAGTAAATTGAGTGGAGAAGCAATCTTTTGTAAATTTGTCTTGGGATTTTTCCTATGCTCATCATCTCTTTGTTTCAATGTAGGACTGGGATCAGCACGTTAAGGGAAGTCTTCACATCCAAAAATGTATGGCTTTTTCAGATAAGTAAGTATTATTTTAGAGACACTCTCCCAACTGAATTTCTAGCAGAGCATCCCTTACTTCAGTGCGTTTACACCGGGAATTTACTGTCTAATAATTATGCTTCAATGTTTATGGCACATTATGCATGCTCCTAAAGTTCTTTTCTTTCTTTTCCAGCACTGGTATCCGATGTGTGTTAAGCTCAGCAGATGGAACATTGCATTTATCACCAAATAATGCAGCAGTTTTCAATCCGTCTAGTATCGAAGGTGAATGGTTGTATGTGCAATAGTTAAAACCACTTTTTTTTTAATTGAAAGGGAAGTCAATCTCTGGGGAAAAGTGGACATTTTAAATGAACTGTGATACAAGTTTCCAAGGAAAACTTTTTAGAGGTTGTGCACAGAAAGGCTAAAAGCCAGTACAGTGCCTTTCAAAGTATGAATTTATTTTTCTTTCAGACAATGACTTGTTTTCACAGTACAATGAAACAGTGTATAACTTGGTGTAGAGACTGTGAAATTAATTATTATGTAAATGTGGCACTGCTTACTGAGCACACTAATGCGATTAATATGAGTCAAGATTTTCATTAAATGTGTGTAATCCATTATTTAGATTATCCACCAAATGTCGGCTCATCTTTTATCACTACGTCAGCAAGATCCTTTGGCCAGCCAGTTCCTACATTTTCTTCTCCTCCATCAGGGGTAAGAGTGAGTACCTAAGCAAACTGATCTCCATGTGGAGATTCTTGTAGTAGCCACTTCTACTTACTGGTATTAAAACCATGAAGGCTTCCTGTTAGACAATAATCTGAATATTCAGTCTGTTATTTCAACTTCCCTGCAGCTCTTTTATGCTTTTGATTTAGGCCAAATCAGAACTTGATTGTAGTTTTTTTTCCAGTGCTAAATGTTATTTGCTTGTTAGAGAGATTTGGGGAGGATGGTTTTGTGTGTATCCCATTGACATTTTTCCCCCATTTTCTGAGTCTTTTTGACCCAGGAAGGTCAGCTTCAGCTTGGAACGAAGATTTGGATTAGTTTTTATTTACTCTGAGTATCGATCTCAGCAAACAGCCTGCCATCTCTCCAGTTATTTATTTGCGATTGCTCTCTGCCTCTCCCATGCTGGGGTCCCTCTCCCAGGTAGCAATAATGGCAAAGACAGTGGCTGCAGCTTCGCTAACCATTGCTCACCTGAGGGTCCCAGATCAATTCATTATATTAGACTAGCTTTTTCTTAGTTTTAGTGTACTATTTACACCATCTGCTGCCACTGGTAGCCTTTCAGCAAGTTTGCTTTGGTGTACAGCCTTCCATGGTTTTGGTTTATTAGCGCTCCCCCCCCCATTCAACACAGGTCCCTACTTATATTGCTCTAATTGCACACTTGAATTCCTAGCCCAATAATCAAAAAATGCCAGAAAAAAAGGATAACGTTGAAAGTGGTGCTTACACTGACAAAACAGAAAGATTTTAAAAGGGAGGGAAAAAAAAGAAAAAGAAAAAAAGGCAAATAAAAGCGAATCATATACATAATGGAAATACAAAGTTGTTAGGGTTAAACTTAAGCTCAGCATATATTGGAAAGCTACAATGAAAGCTGGAGACATCAAGGACTCATGTTAGGGTGTTCATGGAATAGCAGCAGTAATCCAGGGGTTCACGTTTTCACCTTGTTTGCTTTTGTGTATGTATCCTGATGTGGTCTCAGACTCTGGAAAGCCAGGCTGAGTTGTATCCCCATGCCACTCCAGTTCAGGCATTGCTTATAGAAATGTCACCCAGATTTGTTTAATCCAACCAATTTTCTACTGTGCGGTTTTGCTGTGCCAGGGGTTATTTGCAGGGGGTTTAGCTTTTGTGTGCCACAGACACTGTGTGTGCAGGGGAGCAAAGAGCAGAGCTGCTCATGACGGCTGCCTCCAAGGTCAGAGGTGGAGTAGCAGCAGGCGTGGAGGAATGTTCCTTTTCATCATGTCTGTCAACCTTGCAACAAATGAAATTACTGCTAATGCCAGTATCATTTCTCCTTAGAATCTGTCACTATTTATCATTTAAGCAGCCTGCAGAAGTCCTCCTTCTGAATGACCTGAAGTACTATGAGAGATAAAAGAAACAATAACTTTGATTTTCCTGGATGCAGTAAATCCTCTTTTTCTTCAGAAGCTCATTGGGTGGACAGGGAGCTATATTAGAGGTGTTAAGATTTAGTTTTCCAGCTGTCATTCACCCCACAACCCCGGTGGCTTATAATTTATTACACCTTTGCGCGGTAGTATTCACTTTCAGCTAAGCTGCTGCCATTTAACTGAGCAGTGGGAGATTACACTTGACCCTGCATGTAATCATAAACAAAGTGTTCAGATTTCTGGAAGAGCTTGCTCTGTGCTATCCATCTGCAAATAACTCTATCCCTTTTCAAAAGGCAAATGCAGTGCAAGAAGTCTTCACTCGGGCATGGAGAGCCATTAGTACCGGACGGATGGGACTGTCAGTTTCTTATTATCTTTAGAAAAGATTCATGTGAAGCTCAAGAAAGGGATAAAGAATTTGAAAAGCAAGAAACAAAAAAAATTGGAAAAAAAAAAAGCTGTAATAAAAAATAACCAAATTGGATTGGTGAAATAATATGGCAAATGGTATGAGGTGCATTTCATTGCTGTGCATCAAATTACTTCTGTAGTAGTTGTGCAACTGTGTTGGTAAACCCCTGTAGACATTGGTTGCAAAGAAAGTTAACTTAGAGTCTTATTGAAAATTACACACAACAGCTCCTCTAACTTCCTGACTGTGGGTACAGAAAGTGTATATTCCTTTTTTGGCTGTGATTTACAGCTCTATTTAATGAATGGATCCAATTTAACTTCAATCAGCTGACAAGATTATTGCTTGGTACAGCCCATCGACTTCTGGTATGAGCATGTGACCACTTCTTAATCATGAATTACAGCAGATTTATGGCGTAGCATTTTAATTTAAGCCATTGCCAATTGTAGGAAGGTGGTAACATCTTACAGGCATTTGATTTAATGTACTGCTGAATGTGTGTCAGAACACGGGCTCTGGAGCCTACGTAGGGAACAGCTCAGTCTTTCTAGTCCCATAAACTCTTAACATACTATCTCTTAACAGATCTAACCAAACGAACAGAAGGTGCCAGGTGTCCTGGGGTGTTCATACACTGGGACTGCGTTTGCTGTCAGAGAAGTTTCCTTTTCCTCTGCTTGCTGTACCGGAATTCAGCATGTAGATATTCTTCTGTTGTATGCTACATGCTGCCTTGCCAGATGCATGCAGCCATCACTTCCTTTTCTATTCAAGTGGAGTTGAGTTACTTCATCTTTTTCAGGATCAAGTCTTTGTTATTTTTCTGCTAGAGAAAATATCTTAAATTCTGGACATTGGCACTTCTTTGACTTACCTTATGCATATGAGCAGACTCTGAAAGATGCACACTAAATAGTAGACCACTGTATAATACAGGGTCTTGCTGCAGCAAAAATACACAAATGGTTAAGTGGTGAAGCCTGGAGGGGAGGTAATGGGATGAAGGTGTAAATAAGATAACATTAGCTCTGTAACTTGTGAACTTGCTGACAAGCCAAACATTTGTGATGGCTCTGGTGAACTTGATCCCACAAGATTACATGATTTGCATCTTTCCTTGAATGGCACAATTTTAACTGAAGGTAGAGTTACTTCTTTAGTAAAATCCTAACAGCAAAGGTCGTAAACAGGGAAGTAGTCTGGGAAGACTTAATCCTGTGTAAGTGATGTTTTGCGTGTCACTAGCTGAGGTAAATTATGTTCCTCTCTGAATATACCCTGGTGCCTCTTTGCACAAGGAGTGTAGAGCCTGCTTTCCACATCAGGGAGATGGGCGGCCCTTTGGGAACTGCCCCAGCACTCCAAAATAGACTTCCACCCTTGGGAAGCGATTACCGCACTGGCAACTGTGTGCCTGTGCCAGCCCAATTTGGAACCTCAGCCTCTCTGCATGTCCAGTGGTCACTTATGCCCCCAGGGGAAACGTCCTTCCTACTGCGTGTTGTTGCAATAAGAGGGGAAAGTAGTATGTTTTCCAACCTGAGGTACAGCTGTGGGTCCTCTCACAAGTTAAATGGGATTGCTTTTAGCCCCGGCCCAGTCTGTTCCACCAGGGCAGAAGGAGAATTTAAATTCAGCCCCTGCTATCCTGAACACCTCTGTAGTCACCTAAACTGATTTCTAATGTCCATAAATTCAGAGGGACTGCAGTGAACATCAGTTTCAATTTCCAGGCACCGCCAGCACCACATAAATGGGCGTTTATGGAATACTTGAAAATACTAATTTTTTGTACATTGCCTGCAAATTATCTACTAAGGGCTTTTTACTCAGCAACAGTGCATGGTGCCTTCGTGTGCAGGGAAGGCACAGAGCCCCCAGCGGGACAGATGGATGCAGACGGGCTGGGGAAGGCTGTCTGACTTGGCAGGTAGCTGTAGGTGTTGTGCTGCTGAACCAGATGGGTACCAACCCCACAGGGAGCTCGTCAGGAGGGGCTGAGACCTCCCCATGGCAGAGGCACCCTCCATCTCCAAACACTGAGGGGCCTCTGAACTCTCGCTGGTGCTGGGTGCAGTCCAGTGGCCTGTGCCCATAGCAGCCCAGCCATCTCCTCTGCTGTGACATGCCAGGGACGTGAAGCTCTGGAGTCCATAGGGTTTGAGGTTAGCTTTTGCAGCAATGTCGTTAAACCTGCTTGAACGAGAGCGTCTCTTCTAGAAATCCTTTCTGGACTCTGCAATGGCCAGGGATGGAGACTCCATTGCAAGCTGCACCACAGTTAAATGTTTCCCTTCCCATTTGTATTTCTAAACCAGGATGTTAAAATACAAGGTTTTAAAGAAGGATGTTTGTCCTTAATAACAGGTACACAGAACAAAATGTTTCATTTTTTGCAGAAATATAAGATCTTATCTAGTGGCTGGAATATCTAAGATAAAAACATCATTTTGAGCTGTTTTTTTCCCCAGTTTCCCCAGAGGAAATCCACGCTGGGTCGAGTTGTTCACATCTGCAACCTCCCTGAAGGAAGCTGCACAGAGAATGATGTCATTAACCTGGGCCTCCCGTTTGGGAAGGTCACCAACTATATCCTCATGAAATCCACTAATCAGGTACTGTGCATTTGGGGTCACCGGTATTGACATCTATTGACGTAAAGACATATTGACATAAAGACAGAGTCTTTGGGGGAAATCTCTTTTTTTTATAATAGAAACTTAAATATATGAAGCTTGCTCTTAAAGTAAAAAAGAATAAAATTGGTGTTTGCAGAATAAGATAATGGCATAAACATGACCACTGCCTCATAGTTCTTGTTAAAAAACCTCAGAAATCTCAATGAAGGGTTATAAAACTGTACTTTAATAATAATTTTTTTAAAAAGTTAATAACTTGGTCGCCTTCTCTCAGCCATTTGTTAGGGTTACTCTCAGACTTCTCTGGTTCTGTTGGGAGGGTTTTATTGCTTTCTTACCCATACTCGTAGAACTGAACTGAGCATTGACGCATAACTTGCACTCCACTCTGGTTTGGCTGTCCTACACTGTTCGTTGAACTGTTGTTACAGCAGAGACAGGTCCCAGCAATGGTGTAATTGCAGTTACATGCTGGTGGCAGAGCCCCAAGGCCATGGCTGCACTGGGGGATCTGGCACACACATGCTCAAGGAAGGCGATGCCCTTGCAGGGGACACTGACACCTCACTCCCTTTTCATCTGCGCTGGATTGCAGTAGAGCTCTTCTTCAAGGTAGCTTAAGTCTACCTTAAGTAGCTTAAGTCTACCAGTGGTGGTAGGCTGGGGAGACTAGAAAATCTTTTCTCACGTACCTGCAGCAGACAGTACAGATGGATGTAGAATCCACACCAGTGGGCAATGTTTGTAACGATTGTAATGTTTTAAAATGCAGTCGTTACACAGCTGTGAGTATATTCCTTGACCAGTTAAACTGCAGCCACATCAAATGCAATTTTCGTGTAAATAAAAGTGCTAGTTAACATCGTTCAGGTTTTTTAAACTCTTTTTTTGGATTTGTTCTGGCTGCTCATGCTCTGATGTTCTGGTTTTATCTGGATCCCTTGCAATTCTGCAAGACACAGCTGACAATCTTGGGAGCAGTGCATGCTGCAGTACTGCAGTTCTGCATCCTGTCAGCAGCTGACCATGGTGTAGAAGCACCAGTGAGGAAGCAAGGGAAAGGTGATGTTTTCATATATCAAGAAAGATTAGATTCCAGTCATTTAGTTTTTAACTAAACTGGCTTCCAAAGTTGCATATCAGCTTTAATAGCTGGGCTGAAACCGTTATTTGCAGTTAAAAGGAATCTGAATGTTACTATTTCAGCTCCAGGGCTGGAAAGCTACCAAGGTCTGTACTATCAAAACATTTTGCATGAGAAGAATCCAAACAAAAATTATCGTGCTGCCTTTTCTCTCTTATACTTTGTATTTTTAATTACGTAGTAGATTTTAAAGCTCTCCCCATTTGTGCTAGGCCTTTCTGGAAATGGCTTACAGCGAAGCAGCACAAGCCATGGTGCAGTACTACAAAGAAAAACCTGCTATGATAAATGATGATAAGTTACTTATTAGGATGTCTAAAAGATACAAGGAATTGCAGCTGAAGGTAAGATAGTCATTCCTGATCAAATTTCCTGAGTTTCCATGGCATGTCCTGGAGAATACATCTAAAAATCTTTACTGATTACTGGTTTCTAATTAATGCTTTAATATTAAGGAAAAAGAAATTAGGAAAGATAAATTAATGAATGTATGTTAATGATCTTTTATACTTAGCTGCTTGCTCTTGTTCTAAACCTTTACTCTTGGAAGAGATCCTATTTTCTCTACTCCTCTCATACCATTATTTCAAAAATCCTTTCTGAGCTTCCGAGTGGGCTCCCCACATTGCTTGGTCTAACAAAGGTCTGAAACACAACCATGTATAAAATACAACATGTCAGCAAAAACAAGATGGTCCTATCCTTTTAGTCAGGCATTAAGCCTGAAGCAATGCTTTTCACTGCTTGCATGCTTGAGCCATAGTACAATCTCTATACCAAGCAGTGATGGCAGGGCTAAACATCACACTGATTTCTTTTTTTCTTTCTTTCTTTCTTTCTTGTGAATGAGCTAAATTAAAAAGCTAGATTGTTTGGGGTTTTTTGCACAGAGTCAGAACAGAGCAATAGCATTTGGACTTTCTGTTGAGTGTGTGACACTTTTGATGTGATTCCAAAAATCAGTGCTCTTGAGAGCATATTTATGGAAGCTTATGTACTGCCGTGTGTAATGCTAAGAGAGTATTTTTTTTCATGGAGACTTGGACTGGAACTGGCAATGCAGAGCTGAAAAGCTTCGTGTTATATTATCTAACACAGCACAAATCTATTTTATAAAAGAACTCTTTAATGTTCCAGGTTAAGAGGTTAAGGGACCTTTTATGAGCCTTGAGGAAAAACAAGTAACTCAGATGGTTTGTTCTGACCTTTGGAAAGGTCTCTTTCTCTCCTGTACATGTATAATAGTTTAAGGAGACTTATAAGGGGTTGCCCAAAGTCCATAAACCGGAGCAGTCTTTCTTAGTGTGGTACAGTGAGGGGTTCAGATGTAAGGTGGTGGAGACTGTGCATCTTAACACAGAGGTGGAACAGGAATTACCCAGGAGAGTGTGGGAGTTCGCCTAGATTTCAGGAAGATTTTCAGCATTTCCAATGGCAGTTTTTCAGATCATGGAATTATTTTTCTCTGCACGAGTAAAAGCCCTTTCTCTTTGTTAAAAGCAAACAAATAATCAAAAGTGCAACATGGAAGGGGGCATGTGCATGAGCTATTTACCACTACAAACTGCTCTGAGTTCCTGCATGATTATGTTGCTCAGCTGTGCATGCTCCAAGTGTTTGACGAATTGCGTGCACTCCAGCCTGGAGTAGTGCTTCTTTTGTAAATGATCTTGAACCTCAAGTAATTGACACTTCCTGTACGCATCTTTCTTGCACTTAGCTTTTCTGAAACTCTTGTGTCTAAACATAGTCTTTTAGAGCTATACTCCAGAATGAGCTAAACTCTGAGATGAAGAGAAGGCAGTTCATTCCTAGAGGGCCAGAGAGAGGCTGCCATGCATATTGAATTCAGATATTAGAAAAATCGTCTGGTTTGTTTCCTCTTACATCCAATTCCTAGAAAATACTCTGTAGTGAATGTGTAACAGGAAAGGGCAAGCTAGTTTTCAAAGCCTCTTACAGCAGCCAAGTATGAGGAGACAGTGCTACAACGTAACGGAGCACATTTTCCATTTGTATCATTTTACTGCTTTGATCGTGTTATTGAGATACCAGCTGCAGAAAAGACTGTAACCACAACACTGAAACCAAATATTTCTCAGTAGTAGTATAATGGAATGATGCATGGATGCTGTTTCTTGAAGGACAAATCACCTATATTAGCTTGAAGAGTAGTGCAGCATGCTAAATAATGCCTTTGTCTTATTTAGAAACCAGGTAAGAATGTGGCTGCTATCATCCAGGACATCCACTCGCAGAGGGAGAGGGACCTGCTGCGTGAAGTGGACAGGTAAAGTTTCTCCATAGTTTGGAATTGGGACCTGGATAAGTCTGTAAACCTGCAGGTAGAAAAAGCATTATCTGTGTGCTTCCCACTCTTATCTCATTTGCTTTCTTAATTTGGATTTCACTTCAAATCACTGTAAAAATCCAAGTGGGTACAATAGTAAGTACAGGGCCTATATAATGAGATCAGATTGAAACGGTGCATGTTATGAAAATAAATGAACTCTTTCCTACTGATGACGATGGCTCAGAAACTACCCCTAGCATGTGAAGAACACACAAATGAAGCTGTTTCCCTCTCCTCCCCTTGAGTGAAAAGCATAAAGGCTGGGGGTGCTGCGAGACCTAGCGGGAAGGAGCCAGTTCAGGTTAAAATGTATTTGGGTATATTTCTGATCTACTTGACTTCTGGACCTTCCAGCAAAAATGGAGAGGAATCACAGCCCTAAAACATCTCTGTTAAGCAGATGACCTTTGTCATTTTTGTCTCAGAGGTGCCCTAGATGAGTGAGTATTAAGGGTACAGACATTAGGGTCATTGTAAAGGTATTAACCTATTATAAGCTTTTAATGCTAAACCCCTGTGAGACACTTGTAAGAATGAATGAATGTATTCTTGACATATCTGTGGGGATTTAGTTAAGCTCTGTGGGTATGACACTGCCTTTTCTCCTGTTCACTGTGTTTGCAGCTGTGCAGTGCATGTCTGTGAAAGGCCTGGGGTCTCAGGTTTGCAGGCACCAGGACAGTCCCCATGTGTTTCCAGTGTACAAGAACTTGGTAGACCACAGTGGGTCAGCCAGTTACAGCTGCCTTTTCCCTCTGCAGCAGGTATGGCACGGAGAGGCCCCGCTCTCGCAGCCCCATAAGCCGCTCCCTGTCGCCCCGATCCCACACTCCCAGCTTTACTTCCTGCAGTTCACCCCACAGCCCGATGGGGACCGGCAGGACCGACTGGGGAAATGGGAGAGAGTCATGGGATCAGTCCCCGTATTCTCGACGGGAAGAGGAAAGAGACAGCAGAGAATGGCGAGAGAACGGGGACGAGAAGAGGGACAGGACTGACATGTGGGTACACGAGAGGAAACATTATTCCCGACAGCTGGACAAGTTTGATTTGGATGAACGGATTGAAGGAGGCAGAGGGCACAGAGAAAAATATTTAAGGAGTGGTTCCCCTGGCTCCCTTCACCCTTTATCTGGCTACAAGAGCAGGGAAGATGACTATTACCGGAAAACCTTTAAGTCAAAATCTGACAAGTTTCAGAGGCAGCTGCAGGATTTACCTGGGAGATCTAAGAGAAAGGAAGAGGCAAAGTTAAGGGAACGCAGGCATTCTTACAGCGAGGACGCTGCCAGGGAGGAGGCGGCTGAACAGAAGCATAGCAAAGCGTCTGAGAGCTCCAGGCAAAAACAAAGTGATAAGAATAAGGTGAAGAAAGCTGAAAAAGACCAAGAGGAAGATGCTGATGCTGCTGAAGGCAGTGATGTGAAGGAAACCAAACCTTCTGAGAATGAGGTAAATAGAGATCTCAAACTGTATGTAAAAATGTGGTAAATGCTGAAGTAATATATTTTCTGAAATATAATTGTTGTAGGTGTGGTGCTGGTGACATGCAATGTTTTGCCATGATAAAATCAGGGAATGCAGTCCTAGAAGAGATCTTGGGAGGTCATCTTATCCATGTCTTTGCCTAGATCATGCAGAGCTATTACACCGTTGCGGTGTTGGGTACATGGACATTGTCTTTCTGTGTCAAGCACAGAACCTCTGGGTAACCAGTGAGGGGAAGGGGCCAGACAACTCGCAACAAAACCAGGTGACAATCTGCTGTTTGCATGCAGGTTATGTGTGCAGGGGCAAGTGCCCAACTGCTCTCTTTTCTAAGTCTGTGCAGGATACTCCATAGCTGCTCTCTCTGCATCCATCACATCCTTCCTGTCTGATGTGGATTATTTGGAAAATAAGTAGTATTTTACAAGGATGCACAATATTTGTAGGAAAATACAGGGAACTGATTTTTATACTGCTAAAATAGGGAATGAACTTTTAATGAGGAACATTTTCTTTTTGGTCACCTCAGCAGAGCAATTGGTTTCTATTAATCGTATATCCCTACTCTCAGCTGTCGCAGGGATAATTCACACCATTCCCTTCAATGTCCTGACAGGAATCTTTTCCCATGACAGAGCCACTGAATCAGCTGACCTGTAAAACTGTGGGATCTGGAGAAGTATTCCCAGTTGGTAAAGTGGCAGCATTTGTGAGTTTTGATTCTCCACTGGGAAAAAGCAGAGAGGGAACAGATGAAGACGCCTCATTCTCTCAGTCCCAGTACAGCCCACGCTCATATCCCCACCCTATGGGGACCTTGTTACTGGCTCTTAGCCACCTTGCCTCCCTGAATCTCCCCCGGTGATACACTGCCACCGTCCACCCCGGGGATGCTGGCACAGGAGATTGCAGAGCTGCTTTGCTGACCAGGGGTCCATCTCTAGCTTGTGACTTTGTGCTGCCAGGGCCATCTTTGGTTGTTTTTAGTTGACCTTGCATTCATTATTCTCATGTGGGAGCAAAGTTGGTGGAAATCTCTAGATCTTGTAACTCAGCAAGTCTCTGTAACAGGCAGCAGCACTACCTCATGCCATAGATATATGTGTCCGTACCACCTTTTGTCATCTTTCTCCTTTGGCTGATATTTCACTGTGATGGATGGTTCCTTGGGAGGAGATGTCAGAGAGAAATATCAGACAGCATCCTAAATCACTGGTGTTGCCCACGCCTCTGCATGTTTTTCAAGTTATTTTAAAGTTGCTTCGTTAAAGGCATACCTCTCCAGGGACCACTGCTAATAATTTATTTAAAAAGGAAGAAATAAGTTTGAATGTTTTGAACTTGCACTTTCACTGCACTCTTTTACCAAATGCCAGGTAGTACTACGGTTTTGTTCTTCCAAGGTATGAACTGTGCAAGCAGTTGCATTCTCAACTGATCCTACAGCAATAAACAAAACAGTTGAGGTCTTTTGCAGTTTTAACACTGCTGCTCTCCTTACCATGTTTGAGCCAACATAACAGATGTGGGTAGAGAACAGAGGAGTGGAGGCTGGAAATTTTAACGAATTCACATTCTCCCCCACCTGTCTTTTAGCCAATTCTATGATGTAAATTACATGTCTCTAATTTTGTTTGAATTTCTTTTTCTTAATTCTTATTTGTGTGGCTTTGCTAATAGTATCCAATTCTTGGGTCTTTTCCCACAGCCCAGTTGACTTGCATAAACTTTAGAAATAAAGAATGTGACCTTGTGGTGACTTTGTTTCCCTAAACCCAGAATAGAAACATAATAGAGCACCACTGTGTGTTGCTATACATGTATATGTTGTATTTATTTTAGCTTGGAAAAGAGGAGCAAGTTCCAGAGAAGAGCTCACCTTCAGCTAATAAACAAGGAAAAGAATCTGGAGAGATTCTGGAAAACACAAGAAAAGAGAAGGTTGGTGACACATTGTTGGTACAGCTTCCACAACAAAATGAGTGAAAACTCAAGTTTGGTAGCACATTTTCCCAGCTGAAATATTAAACCCCCACAGAAAGATATGTGAAGGGGTTGTAGAAGGGAGTTGTCTAAATTAACTTGCCTTATCTTGACCTCTGCTTTAAAGGATAGCTTTTCCTGAAGTCTCCAGAACTCTTTTTTTAGTTGCTCTTTGCCCATGTACATTGCTTCACATGTGTAGTCCTTGGCACTGGCAACTGTAAGTAACATATGCCCAAGTGAACTGCGTAACTTTGTGAACCGTGCCCAAAAATAGTAGATGTGGTCAGTTGGTGGAGAAGGAGGGGACTAATGATGAAAACTTTTCAGAACATTGGCCTTAGATGGACTATGGATAGTAGCCTCCTCTGATTGTTTCTGGTTTTAATTAAATAATGTCTTTACAGCACCCCTACTGCAGCATCGCAGTCGGGAACAGCAATGTCCTTGGAATTCCTCCAGCTTCATATCTGTAGGGTCATGGGTTGATGGTCAGATATGGAAGCTATTGATATCTGTTGCTGTAGAAAACTGATCTCCTGGCAAGAACAGTGTCAACTCCCAGAGTTTTCGTGCTGTTTTAGGATTCTAGGAGGGGAAGTGTGGGAATGGCCAAACAGGAGAAGAATACAGATTATTAATAGATTATGTGTACATGATGAGTCTGAGAGATGAAATCTAAGCTTCAAGTGTGTCTTAAAAGTAACATATCTTATGATTCTAATACTTCTGAAGTCAAATATTAGTGTCTGAGCCCTGTAAGTCTATACCTGCATGTATGAGGTATTTCAGATTATGTACCTTGGAGTATAACTGTAAAACTGATTTTTCTTAAGGTCTAGGCCAATGTCTACCAACATAGTCTCCGGCAAAGGGCTTTTGCTGGTGGAAGGAAATGACTACAAAAGGTAGCCATGTTTTCTCAGTCGCCATAGGAATTTAAAGGACCTAGTCTAGCAAAGTGAAAGCCACAGTGGCTAGACTGGGGTTCAGTGTATTCTCATTGTGCTGCCTATTTCTCGTCACCCTGGGATGGAGGTTGAGGAAGGGGAGATGTTCATTTCCGTGGGGATCACACAGTAGAGTCAGTTGCGTAACAAAGCATAAGAGGTTGTGCCTTGTTTTTACAGAAAAGTAAGGAGCAGGAGACTGGAGAGACTGTAATCCCCAAGGCAGTTACAGGATCTCCACAAAGTGAAGTTTATGTTATAATTAAAAAGAGATGGCTTGTCCTTGTGCATAAGGTTTAAAATCACAATACCAAAGCATATTGTTCTTTGAAACTAAAATACAAGAGGGGTTAGGCATGGCCAGATCAAAGTTCTTCCTGGTTACTGATGTCCAAAGCCCACTTTTTAACAGTGGTGATCTATAATTGCTAATCTCTCAAATGTTTTACATTTTTGTGACAGGACCGAGAGTGGGAGAGTGGAAGTGAGATAGAAGGTGAGACCTGGTATCCTGCTAACATGGAGGAATTAGTGACAGTAGATGAAGTGGGAGAAGATGATTTAATTATGGAGCCAGATATAACTGAGCTTGAAGAAATAGTACCAGTTGATAAAAAAAATAAAACTGCTTCAGAAATGTGTCCCTGTATGTCAACCATGTTAGAACTGAAAAACGATCACAGCCACTTAACTAGGAGCGAAGACAAATTTGCCCATAAAGCTTTAGAAACAAGCTTCAGATCAGCAAAGGGCAGTGTAGCTTCTAGTGGCTGTCAGGATGATGATGAGGATGATGATAATGATGATGCTGTAACTGAAGCGTCAAGCCTAAATCTGGACCCTGAGCAGAAACCAGAGGAATTGCAAGAAGACCAATCGTCTAAGGAGTCTGATCCTCAGCAGAAGGAAGGAAAAATTGATAAGAGCTCTGACACTCGCTTAGAGCCTGAAGATCACCATATACCTTCTGTTCATCTGAAAGAAGAGACTCTCCAGCTCCCTGATACATTTATAGATGATTACAAACAGATGGGATCACAAGGAGCTGAGAGCAGAGAAGTTATGGAAATGCTTGTTAAAAATGCTAGTGAAGAAACAAGACATGGAAGCCAAGAGTGTCCAGAGGCCAAGGGTAACTACTGGTTTTTTTTTTTCTTTCCAGCCCACTGAGAGTCTTGCATGTTTTCTCTGACAGTAGACTGAAATTTATTGCTAACAAGAATAAATGTTGCTAATAGTATCAAGACTTGTCCTTGGAGCAGCTCAGTAAAAGAACCCCAGTGCCTTTCGCCAAGGTAAACCATTAGAGGCTCTTAGCTGAATAGTGTAAAGGAAATATGATAAGCAGCTTGCAAGCTTTCTGAAAGGCATAAGCTGCTATAATTGTCATGTCAAGGTTCACATGAGTTTAGCTGAAGTCTTTCAGTGCTCTGCTAACTATTTTGAATTGTCAATGAAATGAGTGACAGTTTCTGAAGGTCAACAGAAAAGTATCTGTAATGTCTGGCTGGCTCCTGGACAAGGTGGGTATTCTTACATACTGTACTGAAGCGTTAGTAACATGGAAATCATCTGTAGATTGTTACTTCTCAGTTCCTGTTCACGCAAATACATGCCTTTTGTCAGGACTTGCATTATCATCTCCTGTTATCTACCGCATGCTGCCTTTAATATATCTGATAGGACATGCTGTGAGATAATGCCAATAAATGTAATCATAGCTGCCTATTAATATTTTAGTTGTCAGGAAAAAAAAGATCTTGAGTGTCTGAAGGCGAGTTCAGTTCCTTGTCACACTTTCAAATGAAACTTGAGCGAATGGGCTGTGTTTAATGAGAGGAAGCGGAAAACAACATAGAGCATGTTGGCCAGGAATGTTCTTTTTTGTTGCTATTGGAGTCTGTGTGATGGAGAAAGGTTTGTGAGCAGAAGTTGGTGGGAGATTTTTAAGGGTGCAATTATCCACCAGAAAATGCTGGAACATTTAAAGTGAATGTCTGATTTTGAACTAAGTTCTTCCTCTAGGACAGATTTGAAACTCACTCATTTTTCAGTACTTACCTGTTTGGCCTGGAGACACCTTGCCAGGCTTTGCATATTTGGAGATAACACTGCCGTGCAAACTCCCTGGGATGGGGAACAGCAAGCTTGGCTCCCCTGGGCTGCCCACTTCATGGGCAGCCAGCTGACGAAAGAGTTGGGTATCCCAGGAGCATAGTTACTTCGGTGTTTTCAGCGTGCCAGCAGGGAGCCTGGAAGCTCCAGGGGAGCTTGTGCTTCCCAGGTTTCCGCCATGGACTTGGTATCTGGAATCTGCAGCGCAAGGCTCTAGGCTCTCTGCAAATGCAGCTGCCAGCTCAGAAGCCCAGAAAGCAACTTAAGTGGGACATAAGTTGCCACAAAGGCCCTGGGTGTCTTAAGAAGAGCTAACTGAAGCTTGCAGGTTTTCCAGGATCTCTGCTGCAGATTTGGAAACCTGGGGTGGGCTTAAAGTTAACCTGAAAGTCAACCAGTCAGGATTTTGTATTATTTTATTTTAAGTCATGTAATAGACATATTTAAAACAGTGAAGAAAAATTCTTTCTCATAGCTAAAAATTGCAGATTTTTGAACTCTACAGACTTGAAAGGAAGGGTTTGGTTTGGGCAAAAATAAATTTATGAGAAAATATATCCCTTATCTAGGTGAAATTTGCAATAAAATAGAAATTTTGTCAGGGTAAGAGAACTATTTCTTTGATGTAAGAACTGGAGAATAGGAATCAGACCAGTTTGTCTGTAATTCTGGTGCTCTGTGATAACAAATTATCTTTTTTTAAATAAAAGCAATTCATATGTTTGGAAGGGTGAGCATCTGTTCTTTTGACTGGTTTTATCTGCCTCAGCAAATCAATCCACTGTTTTCCACACCTTGAATCTCCTGGCTGTGTCCATTACTGTCGGTCAGCAGGGACCAATCATCCCATCCCTACTGGCCAGGAACCAAAATCTTCAAGTGGTCAACAGCCATAAAGCAGAAACTATCCCTTGGAGAGCTGAGGATGGGAGAAGAGTGGCTCCAGGGAGAAGATGACAGTGGTGCTGGAGGGGTGCTACAGAGGAAGGTTTGCTCTGCCCATGCAGCACCTTAGGCAGTTTGGGGATTTGCTCTCAGCAGGTCCTGCTGCCCCCGCCCCTTCTCAGCAGCCCCTGTGTTAGCCCAGCTCCATCACTGGTCATGCAATGCCATACGTGGTTACGGAGCTGCAGCCGGACCATGCTTGTGCCAGAGGCATGTATAATGTTATAGATCTATTTAGAGATTAAAATATGAAAAAAAAAAAGCCAAAAACCATAATGAACGTGAAATAGGAAATAGAAAAATGGTCTACTGGGAGAATTAGAGTTGACTGCACAGTGTAGTATAGCTGTTGGAGTTGCATTGAGTAAACCTCTGATTTGAATGGAAAAGCATTTTTTCCAGATTTTGCTTCATTTATAGATCCACCCAGAAAGCGTTCCCAAGAAAATTACAAATGTCTCTTTAAACTAATAAACTGTTTTCATTCAATACATATATTCATTTGTTAAGCAAATTCTAGGTACCTGGAAATGAGATCTCTCGAATACCCGGAGGTAGACGCTAAAAGAAGGCACTCTCCGCCAGGCTGGGAACAAGAGGATGTCTTCACCGAACTCAGCATTCCCCTGGGTACGTTCGGACACCCAGGCTGCCCTCAGCCTGCGATGACGCCCACTGCAATACCTAGAGCTTACAACAAGATGTCACTTTAAGGCTACTTGCTATATTTATTTTTCAGAACAGATGTGAGGAGAGTGAAGGAACAGGGTATATGACAGAGGGGTAGCTGTTGAAAGAAACAGGCTTTTGATTATAGATCATTGCTAATTTCGCTCCAGATGAATGGCAAAAGATAGCTGTTAATGTTGCCGATGAGGTGAAATAAGTTCCCTTGGACTATATATGAAATATATATGAAAAATACTTAGTGATTTAAGAGTCTTTATCATAAAAGTATGGATTATACTTTCATTATAAGCAGAAGCATTGGTTTTATTGTGTAAACACTTACAATGAGTAAAACATCTGGAAGAAGTATATCCTAAAGAGCAATCTGTGCAACTTCAGCATGAATTTACTGCTAATAAGTACTATTGCTATTCTAGCCCTTGAGGTTACACAGTGAAGGTTCCAGTCAATATTATGCACGGGAAGGTACATTTTTAAATATGTATAATATCTAAGAGAGAAGTGGAAGGTGTATTTGCAATGCATAGGATTTTAAACTGCAGCTCAGTATTGCAAAATCAGGGAAATCAGAGAAGTGGATCCAGGATTCAGCCTTTGTAACTGCAGCACCTTTTTTCTTTGAAAACAAGTTTATTGTGGAGGGGAAGGGTTTCAACTGCCATTTTAATGTAATTCAGAATTTCTCAATAGGTGTGGAATTTGTGGTGCCTAGAACCGGGTTTTACTGTAAGCTCTGCGGACTCTTCTACACAAATGAAGAGACAGCAAAGACAAGTCACTGCAGAAGTACTGTTCACTACAAAAATCTTCAGGTAAAAACAAACTTGAAGCTAGCTAACAACTAGTTTATGGGGGGGACTGTGCATAAGATAGATGATGCTATAAAAAATTAGGTTTTATGCTGTGGACAGAATTCAGATGAAGTGAAATTTAGATAAGCAAAACATTTCAGTAGTTCCAAATGTTAGCACACTAATTTCTCACTGCTAGATCCTTGGAATCAACTTCTGGATCATAAATAAAATGGGGCCAGGTGATAATTTTATTTTCTCATCTCTATTTTGTCCTTGTCACTAGCACAGAATGCAACTCAGATCTTGAGGGTCCCAGACATTTGTATCACTGGAGTCAGCCCAGCAGGAGCCTTTCTTATTTCTTAATTTCAGGTCCATTAAACATGCCACTTGTTTGATAATGTTGCCAGACTTATTTTTGCACTAGCGTGAATTTCTGCAGCGTGTTTCAGCATGCAGTACTTAGTGACGCACAGGCTCTCCGAGGTATTTCCTGTGACCTGCTGAAATCACCTCCCTGTGCTACAGAACAGCACAGCAGTTCAGCCACGCAAAACACCACTATTGAATAATTTCTATAAGGATATGCAGAAGCATGTAATTACTTGTATGGTTTCCACAAGCATATACTATAAGCATATCAACACTTCATAACAGCACACAGAGACCCTGGGTGCTTGCAGTTCACACAAAAGACCCTACCTTTATTACTTTTCAGATGCAGTTGATAGTAACGGTCATGACAGCATAAGCATTAACTGCCCTGTGCTCAGGGCTCCTCAGAGGAGGTGGCCTTGCCTCTCATCTGGAGTCCCTGCCTGTGTGCAGGGTGTGTACACTGCAGAAGACACTTTTCTCAGCAGTTCTTGGCGTTTGCCTACCCTTTGCAAAAGGCATGAAAGAGCAAGGCTGCTCCTTCTTTCTCTGTTCCTTCCCTCTGCCCATAGAAAATGCTGGAGCTCTGCTTCTCTTCAAGTAATAGCTATCTTTCCTTAACTGGCTAGCAGGCATTGGCTTTTCTAGTGACATTCAGAGTCAAATAATTTCTCTGGGAGAATTTTCTTCTTGACTTTCCTGAAGTTACACAGCTGTAATCATACCAGGGCCTCTGGCTTTCAAAGGCTGTGCCTGCAGAGCTGCAATGCTTGCCAGTAATGGATCCTCTAAGTGTAAGCTTGAAAAACAGGTGCCCAGTTTGCATGCCTTTTTTTGCTTCATACAAAAAAAAAAATCCAGAGGGATTCACCAAAGGTGGCACCACTCAGTGCAGGCTGTGTATCCCACGCAAGTCTGTCCCAAAGAAACTCTTGCTTAAAGCAGAGATTGCAAGTCCTGCCCCTGGCAACTGGTCCATGGGAAGAAGAAGGATTTTTCATTTTCTAAGTTATTTTGTTAAAGTCATAGAAAAAAGGTCCAACTAAAACTGAGTCAGTGAAAAAAAACCTCTTTGTCTCCCCATTAAGACATTTCCCATGAGCACTGTAGTAGATATCTAACACTGACTTGAGATAAAAGAACAAAGACCACAAAAGCTGTTAAAATTAAATCTGTCAAATATGGTAATGAAAACAGAATGTTCTGTCGAGCTGTACCTCTTATCTTACTAAATGGAGGAAGTAAATGTCTCATCCAACTTTTGCCCACTGAAGTGGAGACTCAGCAAATTTTAAATACTTGTTCTGTATTATTAGAACCCTTTTAGTTGCAATAATGCTTATTTATGCACTCTGCAAGAAATGGCAGTCTTCTCTTATGATGATGCAATTTAATGAGCGTATCCACCAACATAAGAACTATGGACTCTAACGTTTACTGTATGTGAAGCTATGGGACTGCTGCTGCAGATTTTCTGTTTTCTTGCTTACATGACAAATACCATTGTCCAATGACAATGACAAATGCTGTCATTATAGTTGATTTGCTACTTGTCATCTTTCATGTGATCTCCTTGGAGTCACATCCAAAATATATGTTCAGTGTTTGGATTTGCATGCAAAACTAAACAGCTTGTTTATCAGTTTTCTTCCAAAAGCCTTGCATAGATGACGACAATTTTGTCTTGAAGTAAAATAGTCAACTTCATCTAGGTATGGTGCCCCTTGAAGAACAGCAATCACTGGAAAAAAATCAACTGTTTCTTTGTCAGCCTTGCAGACTTTGTGTAATTTTCCTTTCTGTTCAGCTTAATGAATTATTTTCCCAGGTGGTATTTATATTTACAGATCCACTGCATTTCCCATGTCCAAAAAATCCATCATTTTGCCATCCCTCCCCCCACTACCACAAAAAGCTGTCAGATTCATCTGGTGTAAGCTACCTTGGCAACTCAGTGCAGCATTTTGTCCTGTTTTCCAGTGCCTTTATGCAGTATTCATCAAAACTTGTATTTAAATGAGAAAATATTTTTTCCTTGACTGACATTTTGCTATAAATTAATCTGAATGCCTGGTCTGTGAACTTCAAAACTGGTGTTTGTGGTACTCATGATAGCTGACAACGGCAGCTAAAGGTGGTGGATAAACCTCAATCTTATTTTGGTGGGTAATCATTAAAACCCAAAAATGCACGGGTTAGCTGATCCAATGACAAACGTTAGTGATTTATTACAGTTCATGGTGTATGGATCACTTCTCCCAGTCTTTATGGACCCTATATCTCTGTATACTACTGTAACATTTACTCTGGCTTTCTGCCACATGGAATTCTGTACCCAGAGATCAAGACTGAGAGTTGTGTAATTTCCACAGCCAAATCTCTATACCCAGAGTAACAAGGGTGCAGTCGTCATTTTGTCACAGGTATGCGCATTCATTACCATTACTGAGTCCCCTTCAGACGGACCTCTTACATCCAAAAGTTGTATTTATGTGAGACAACCTGGCAGTTTGAGACAACACAGCCCTTAGTTTTTTTTCCATCCGTTTCTCATTTCACCTCTCCCCATGGATGCCAAAGAGTAAACTGTACTCTGGGGGAATCCTGCAAGTAGATAAAATTTTGCGGTGATGTGAGATGCTCTTTTCAAAATAAATCAGAATGAATAATCAGCTAGCAAAGAGTCTTATGGTCTTAATAAAGTGTAGGTTAGCTTGTGGCTTAAGTCATTAATAAGAACATCTCTATATTATTATGTGGGAATTTCCCATGCATCTGTCTAGATGAGCTGCTGCTGAAGAAGCTTCTTTCCATCCATTTCTAGGTCTGTTGACCTTGAATAAATACTTTGAACACCATTTTCAGATGCACAGCAGTTCATTGTCCACTTCGTGTGCAGCTCTGCCAACTAAAGGCACTGCCAGAAGGCTGAAAACCTCACTGGCCATGTATATTTTTTTTAAATCACACTGACTACTCGAAGCACTGAAAGACTTTATCTTAGACAAACACAATAATGTAAATACTCTAGCCAGACTGCTAAATTGTGTTAATTACTACCAAGTTTGATTGTTCCCTTAAAAACAAATGTTCTTGTCCACGAGGTATATCTCTGAACTGGACATGCTGAAAATGTAACATATATGCTTTAAATTGTGACTCAGAAACTGCGTCTATTTTCTGACACACCAGTCTTACACCAGTGTAATTCCATTGACTCAATGGAGTTAGTTCCTGCCCTATAGCACATGGGAGTAGAGAGTTTTCAAGGAGAAAAGATGAGGTCTAGTTACCCAGACTGATGGGAGTCACAATCCCCCTGGTTCTGTCACCAGTTCCCCTTAGGGCACAGAGGAAATCACTGAACTCCTGTATTAAGGTAGTTTGCCTGACACAACTATATTTCCTGGCTTGAATTTTCACAAAAATGGGGCTTCTATGTGTTTCCTTCCCTTTTGAGATGCTGGGAGAGTGTGAGAGCTCTGAAAAGGCATAAAGCATCCCATGTTGAATATTTTCAGGTTTGGTAACAATGCTTTGTTTTTTTGATGTGATTGCAGAAGTATCTATCCCAGCTTGCAGAAGAGAGTCTGAAAATGAAGGAAGAAGGCAGCCATCTGCCTCAGGATGACACTGGCATTGTTCCTCACTTTGCGAAGAAAAAACTATGATGTGGATGAACTGGAAGAGCTATAATGAGTGAATGCTGATAATTTTTTTTATTATTATTTCTATGATATAACTGTCAATTTGCACTGTACAGAGGAGGGGAAATAAAGAGCATGTTCCATGCATCTATGCCCAGAGTGCCATTAAAAACCAAAATGCCTGAAACTGTTTCCCACGGTGAAGCAATGCTGGCATATCTGTAAGAAGTGGAGCAATTCTTTCTCACACTCTGCGTGCTGGGAGTGGTTTCCTAGATTAAATCAGAATTCTCAGGGATTCTTAAAGTTTTAATTCTGATGTGACACATCAGGTCAGGCAGAGTATTTAGAAGCACTCAGCATCCTCCAGTGGACGCTGGAAGGAAAGGAGATGTGACTATAAATAGGCTTTAATGTCGCTTAAAATATCTTCAGCCGTTTCACTCATTGCCCCAGTGAAAGTTAGGATTTGCATAGGACATCTAAAGCCATTGTGCTAAAACTAGTCAGTAGATGGCATAATATAAACCCCATCAGCATCCACCTCCACGTGTCTTAGAGCTTGGTGAAATTATAAGATGTTTGTGTTGTTAAGCACTGACTGTACGCTGATTGTGTTGTACGAATGCAGAGGGAGCCACAGTCTGTCCCAGGGACCTTATAGCCTGAACCCAGCAGAGCGAGAGCCATTCGAATGCACGTGCTGACAGCTAACCTGCTCTGGTTTTCAGCATCTTCCATAGTGTGATCAGGATGCTCTCCAGGTACCGTTGTGTTCAAAACTCTTCTTTTTGATAATTCTAAAGGGCGCCAACTTTGAGTCTTACAGACTTGAAACTCTCACGAGAGGCTTTTTAAAGCACCACATGTTCGGACCATGTCTCTTTTAGACATTTTATTCAAGATCCTGGCTTTTGGGGTCTTTTTGTTTTCTTTCAAGCTTGCTTTTCCTCAGCTTGGCAATGTTGAATTTTCCTGGTTTTCATGGAAAGATGCCAGACTGTTAATATTGTTTTTGTATTTTATTTCCCTGAATTTTTTAAGGCGAATACAAAAACTGATGGCTCACAGAGTGCTGCACTGAGAACACAGGATGCACCAGCAGCTCTGGCATTATTATGAGCTATTGTTTCTGCACAGTTGTTGCTTAGTATTTTGCAAAGTCCCTTTGAAACGCACCGTACAAGTTTCTGGTTCATTTCAATAGGCTTTGTGTAGTAAAGTGAATACGTATGCAAACCATTGCCAGAATTGATTCCGGAGTTACACTTTTATAAAATGCCTCACGCAATCTAGACAGATGGGGATTTGCAGATGTATTTCCATTCTTTGCCTGACTCTAATATTCATCACAGTATGTTCTGTAAAAATTGCTGGTGCTGGATGTCCTGCTTAGATGTCATGCAGAGGAAATAGTTTCCCAGAAGGTTCTAGCCATCCCTAAGAATGACATGGATGTCACAAAAGTGGCTAAATTGCCAAAACTGCTTCCACCAAAGTATTCGTTCCATTATGTCTTGTGCCAGCAGCCATGCTCCTTCTCTGAAGTACCCTGTAGCCAGGCAGTGTGTCTCTGAGGTGACTGGTGGTGTTGCCTGAAGCCCTGTTCCATTTCATGGCCTGTGCTTTCCACTCAGTTCTACCAGAGGTGGGTTCAGATTTCATATTTGGAATTCCTGCTTCTCGCAAGTTGAGGGATTCTTTGCATCCCAGATTCAGACGTGGCCTAGCCAAAAGACAAGGGGAAATGAAAAACATTACAGCCTAAACCCTCCTTTGTCCAGACTTGAAGTATGTTAAGACTTGGGTCCATCTGTCATTTAAAACAGCTTTTTTTTTTTTCGCTTTTTTTTTTCTTTTTTTTTTCCCTATGGAAAAATATAATAATATTGCAGACCAGGTATTTTTCCTTCAAGGCTTGGGTTTTATTTTGACTGTTTGTTTTTCACATTGCAGTGAAATTTGAGCACAGGGCTGTTAGGGCAAGAGCTTTTATTGCAAGCTGTAAGATTACGAAAATGGCAGTAAAGATTGTGCAATTGTCTTCTAAAGCACAGCTCTCAAGCTGGTCATGTATCATCTGCATATGAAGCTCCCTTCATGCCCTTCAGCACAATCTGAGCACAAGGGAAGGAAATCGCTACAAATGCAAGCATCAAATCTTTGAAGCTAACCCTGCTATCAAACTGGGGCTCTCACCAGCCTAATGGGAGCTTGTTAGACCATGTGGTTAAGGTTAATTGGATGTGAGACATAGCTGACTGTATATCAAAGTCATATGCCTCCAGCAACTTTATCCCCAGGTAACCTCAAATGGGAAAAGTATCGCTGTTATTATTCTTTATTTGGATTGCAGTAGAAGCTACAGGTCCACTGCTTTTATTATAGGCACGGCACAAATCCACAACAAAGACTTTCCCAGGCCAAAGAGCTTTAAATCAGACTTTCTGAAAACAGACAACAGGTGGATACAGGCAGGCAGGGAAGGCAGTAGGTAACCATGAGATTTTGACTGGCAGCAGAGGAATAATTAAAGTGAGTGTTTACCCAGGGGCTTATTTTTGGATTTACGGGAGATGATTCAAACTACTTTCCCCCTCCTGTGGTTCTGAACCAGGTTCACTCCCATTATTCACAGCCTGCATGTTTAACCTCCTTTTTATTTCCTGGCCAGTTGCATCAGACACACAAAATCCCTTCCTGAGAGAATGGGCCTCAGTGTATCCTTCAGTCCCCCAGCGCTTAAGTCTCGGTCTCCATCCCAGGCTCCAAAAGCTGGAGTCTTGACCGAGTCTCACCAGGAACTGTCCTGGCTCCAGATACCTTGTTTGGGTCATGGGGACAGGCCCTTGCTTGCCATGAGGAAGGAGGAGGCTACAGATGGCATCTCTGCCCTGTAGTTTCCTGTTCTGGCGGTAGATGACTCAAGCGAGTGATGCAGGTGCAGTGCCCAGCCCCGCAGACGTGATCAGACCCAGACATTTGTAGAAGTGTTGTGGACACCCCATCCCTTTGGGCTCTGTCTGACGCAACAGCAATCCACAAAATCCTGGGTACGGCCAAATGGGCGATTCCCCTTCTGAGAAGGTCCTTTCTCTCTCTAAAACTCAACATTTGAAAGCAGTTAAAAGCAATCCCAAGTCTCAACTAGCTCCTAATGATCCCTATGATCACTTTTCAGCCTGATGCACTTTGAGAACTCAGAGATAATCTCCTTCCCTCTCCAACAGGCCATCATGCAATGCTGACAGGCACTCAACTTCTCTCTACTACCTATTCTGCTGAGGAAGAAGGCCACTGTAGGCAGCCGCTTACCTTTCTCAGCTTGTGTAAAAATTGTGTTGTTCCTTTTGGTTTATTATATTGAAAATCTTGACTTTTTTTAGTTGGCATAATTCATCATCGCTATCATCCACGCTGTTTATTAATACATATATATATATATATAGCACAAAGCAGGCTCAGGTCTAGCCAAACAAATATTGATATTTAAAAAGGAGCTTCCTTAATATATACAAACCGTTTCAACACATCTCAACCAAAGATTGCACTTTTTTAATAGGGACTGTGATTTTCATCTTTGTGAAATCTGTATTGATCTCAAATAGTCTTTAATGTCAATCTGCGACTTACTTTCTTTGAAGTAAAAAGTAAAAGAATTAAACATTTGCCCCGTAAGATTAGACAAAGTTTCATATTGGCTTTAACACTAAATTAGTGTTAGGCTGGTTATATTCAGGGTTTTTCTATTCTCTAAGGATTAAGGCTGTGATTTGTTGAATTATACTTGAACTGGACCAGATGTACTATTTATTGAGCTTATATAATCTTGTTAATTTAAGTTTTGGCTTGTAAACAGTTGGAATTTGTTAGTACTTATTTAATTATGTAGGAACTGTCACCAATATTAACTGATCTGTGTAACTGATTGCAAAGTGTTTCAATTTGTGTTTCTTAAAAAGAAAGATTTTAATAAAGAGAATTATAAAGCATATACATTGGTGGGCAATTTGTCCCAGCAACAACATATTTCTAGCTTCCCAGGGGATCTATTAAAAATCAAAATGAATAAAAGATAGTTTGGGGGGGGGGGGATAAGAAGGAAGCAGGAGGCCAAAATGTTTGCTTTTAAATATAATTTCTAGAAGCTGTGATTCTTACCATGTAGCTCCCGCTGTACAGATTGCAAGTGATTGCTGTCGCCTGGTGCTGAAGTTGAAGTGAACTCATCTCAGCGGTTCACTCTGTAATTACTATTAATTGTTATTACCTACTCCTGTCCCTCTAGATATGTCCTCGCTTCCCTTTTTCCTCTTTATTTCCGAATGAACTGGGCAAGCTGTCTCTCCCCTGGCTTTTCTGTCTCCATCCAGGTTGTCTTCTCATCCTTCTGAAAGCACCATATAAAACCATCCCCAGCCAAGCACCTTCTCCACCTCACGTCAACCTAAGTCCCCCTCTTTGCCTGTTTACCCTGTTTCTCTTGTGCTCTCCCTCTGCCTTTGCTGATTTTTCTTCTTTTCAGCAGACTGTCCTCCCCGGTGCCCTCCCAGCTCCACGGGGACCTTTCTCACTTCCTGGCCTTCTCCCTGCCTCACCTCCATCGCCAGCAACTGGAGCTCCTGGGAGGAAATACTCAACTTCAGTCAGGGTGATGTAAAGACATGCTCGTACTAAATATTTAAAGAATGCAATGAGGACAAAAGCTGAGGGGAAACTTCACCACCAGCTTTAATGAATTCACTCGGCAGAAAACACTAGAAGGAAAACTGAGACAAGGCAACGTCCAGTCCCTGTGCAAGGCAGGGCAGGGGGCACTGTCACAGCACGAGCTGAGGGAGGGAAATGGGGCTGTCTGCCCCACTGAATAGCCGGGGAAATGGGTCATGGGCAAAAAGACTGGCACTCGGGTTTTCTGAATCCCCAGTTTGTTAAATCAGTGCTTTAGCGTCTTTTAAGTAACTGTTTTGCAGCTGAGGCACACGTGTTGCGTATTTTAAGTACAAATGGTTTCAGTTCTTCTGTCCTGGATGTACTGAAACCTTCATACGTGTGATTTTGATACCCTCTCATCGCAGCTATGAATCTCTCGCTCTGGAAATCAAGCAAATCAATCTTGTGTTAACTTGGCATCATATATTCATAACAAAATAAAATCCAAACTGTGGTGTTCAAAACATAATGAGTTTCCAGTCCAGATTTTGTCACACTCAATTTTCTTGGTGGAAAGGGGAACTCAGGTGTGAAAGACTTCACAAGTGAACACCAGCCTGCACCCAAATACCAGCTTGGCCTTTTCATGCAAGGCTGTGACCGACCTCCCTTGGACAGCCGGGCTGTAACCCAGTGTCCTGCCCGACCGGCAGAGCAGACCAGGTCAAGGCTGTCCAAAACCAGGAGCCCTCCCTGGGAAGCTGACCGGGAGGGAGGGCAGGCGTGTGTGGGGAGCCAGGGCCGGTGCTGCCTGCTCTGGGTCAGGCTGCTGTGGGGCTCGGCCAGTGGATGCACCACCCTGACGGCAAGTGAGGCCAAGCTGATGGGCAGCTTGCTGCAGCATGTGTCGGCGTCGTGCGGATAGGCCTCCCTTCGCCTGCTTTTCCATCCACCTGATGCAACCTGGGACTCTGCTGTGTTTGTGCAGGTGGCAGCGAGGGCAGCCCGAGAGAGCAGGTTCACCTTTGCTTACTTTTCTGTATCTGACTCTGCCAATCTCCACTTATCTATGTCAATATGTTGAGCTCTCCTCGTGTGCTTGGCTTGCCTGATGCAATGCCGCAAAGTGAAGCCGTGGAAGTATGTGGTACGTATTCCTGGAGAAAAAGTTGCCCCTGTTGTGGAGAAGAGGGAAACAGGACAAGGACCAGGCATTCTTCCTACAACAGCTTAGTGGAACTGAGTAATGCAGCAGTGAAACAAAAAATATCCTTTTCCCTTGCACAAAAGCAATATCCATAAGGATCAGCGGCCTCATTGCAGGGCCTGAGCTGGCCTTACTGACCCCGTGGCCAGCAATGCCCTCCACCTCCCCTGGCATGTCACACCTCCCCTTTGCTCGCCTTCAGTGGAGCTATGGTGTGGTACAGCGCTGGCAATCTGGCCCCAATCTTTATGAAACACAATGTTCTGTACTAACCTAATATATTTACAGCACCATGGAAACGCGACTCCCCAGATGCTGAAGTGAAAGAACCAGAGGTAGTTTCCATCTCTTCTTTTGTAGCTGTCCCCTTTTAGTGCCAACGTGAAGCACAGGACGGCCCCGACAGGTATCCTGGGGGCTGGGGAGCGGGCAGGGGAGTGGTGGGGCCACCAGGACCATTGTCCATGCTGTGAAGATAGTTTTCCTAGGGCTCCTTGGCACACAATTGCATCAGCCTACTGCAGGGTGAGATTTCTAATCAGATACCTGAGGTGATTAAAGCCAGTGAGCTCTTTCCTTTCAGTTCACATCAGGCTTATTCTGGTTAAAGGGCTGTCTGTTAGAAGCAGTGTTTAGCCACCTGAAGTAGCTTCATTTAAACTGAAATAGGAGCATACGTCAATTTTTAATTAACTGGGTCAGATTTGAATGAGTGGGCATGTCCAAAAGCTTTTTGTGAACTAGAGAGCTGCGCAGGGCAGGCTGAATCCAGCCTACTAAACGTTTAAATAATTGCCAGGCAGAGTCTTGGCCAATATTCCTCAAGGTAAGACAGTAAGTATCAGCAGCACAGCCCTGGGTTGAAAGGCAGTGCTTCCAGCCTGATTTCTTCCCAGTACCTTAGAAACGAAGGTTCCTGTTTATAAGCTGTCCTCCCCTTATTCCTGAGCCTTGTTTGAGGACATGCATATTAGTTCCACCTTCCTTAAACACAGTCTCGGTGTCTTTAGAGGACACAGGAAGCCTGTTTTGTTTGTGGGTTTCTTCTCTGGCTGGGCTGTGTTTTCATTGCAGCTAGTTTATCTTTGGCAGATAGCAACGTGTTCTTGGCAGCAAACTTTCACCTTGAGCTCAGGGGGTGTAGCCACACTGTGTTTTGCACACCTGCGGTGGGGAACTAGGAAAAATGATGTTAAAACCAGTTTCACAGCTGTGCTATCAGTGCTTTGCAGAGGTCCCAGCTCCCAAGACATGGGCACATCGGAGGGCAGCATGTGTGTGTGCGTGTGTGTGCATGAGCAAGACTTGTGCTGCCTTGCATGGACTTTAGCATTAAGCAGCTGGCAGTCGGACGTACTTCGTCAACATTACAATCACAAGTACTAGTGTTTTGGGGTGTGCCCAAGTTGAGTTTCTACTCTCCTTATTCACCCTGGTCACTGTTACTTCCCGTAAGACTCTCGCTGTAGGTATGAGCAGCGGTGGCGAGCCTGCTGAGCCCCTGGGTGCAGAGGGACATACACAGGGACTGGTATCGGTGTTCCCTGAAGCGCCCTTGCCACAAAGTGCAGGGTCTCTGGAAACAAGGCAGACCTTAAACAGGCGTGCTCATAGCAGATTCGGCTGTGTAGAAAGAAAGCACACTGAGACCAACGGGAAGAGCAGCCCAGGTCTGTCCTGATGCTAATGGGGGTCAGCACTGCTATGACTGGGCTATTCCCATGCCTGTTTCCATCTGATTGCAATTGGGAAAGATTAACTCAATTAGGCAGGATATGCTAGATATTAGTCTGCCAACAGATCAGCAAGGCAGCCAGGATGCTGTAAATGACCCCAGAAGCCTTTTCCTTCTTTTTGTCTCACAAATTAGCCTGGCTGGGGGGTGAGGGTGGGGGACAAGGGGTATTTTAGTGAGGCAGGGTAAGGATTTGCCATTGGATGTTCCCTTCCTGCACCAGGCACAGAAGGAAGCCCAGCTGCTGCTGGGGCGCGTGGAGACCCGGCAGTGCCTTGTGTGACTGATGCCAGGCTGTGTATGAAATGGACCTAAGAGATCCGAAATAAATTGGTAGGACTGTGTTCACTGGTATTTCCCACCAGCAAGCTGATGTCCCTGTGACTGCACGTTTGTAGGCTGTGTGTTACCTGCTCTTTTGCTTTTCTCTTTCTGCAAAGGCAGATGCTGGTTCACCAGCTGCTGCTATTCCGCCATTGGCACGTCACTTCCCAAACCCGCTCCGTGGCGTCTGATCCCAAAACCAGTGGTGAGAGTCTGTTTGAATCGAGGGCTGCTTGATCCTTAAGGTTAGTTAAGTACCTGTTTAAAACAGCATCAAATGCAAGCAGTGCCTAGCAGTGTGAGAAAGTGCTGGGCTCTGCCAGCCCAGTAAAATGAGGAAAGAAAACCTGAAGTGAAAGAAACCCATCAGAAATACGGTTTGGGTACGTTCCCCCTAGGAGCCGCTCCATCTTTGTGCACTCAGGGCTCGTTCACATGGCAAGGAATGGCATGAACTCACTTCCACGAATTACTTCTTGTCAGCCAAGCAAAGTGGGAAGTAAATTGTGTTTGCTTAAACCACCATGCAGGTGGTCTACGCAAGTGGATGTTAGCTCACGAGGAGCAGGGGAGGTGTGCGCACCGGGAGTCAGCGTGGGACAGCTGATACACAATAACTAGCGCTGCCGTGGTATCTTGACTGCTTGTGATTGTGTGTACATGCCTGAAGACGCAGACGGTATAAAGCAGAGCAATGCTTATGAGGTTTTTGAAGCTCACATCTGCTCTTATTTGGTCCTGGAGGCTTTCTGCAAAGACCACCCACTGAAAGGAAGAAGAATCATTTTCCTGAAATGCCAGGGACCAAGACATGTATTCAACCTCATTCAATGCCTTTCTATGATCTTGTGGAGCCTTTGAATTCCTCTTTACCTACAAGAGGTTTACTACAGTGCAAAATGAGCTCCCAGAGCAAAAAGACTTTCCTTTCTGAGGGGTATGGGTTGTTGAGGCTCCAAGTCTTCCATCTTTAAAGATTAATGCTTTGAGGTGAGTTGTCATAGGTTGCTAAAATAATCTTTTCTCACTGCTTTCCTCATGTCAGCATTTCTAGAGCTCCAGTGCGTTGCGGCTGCTGTTGTGATGTAAGGATTTATGAATGGCTGCAAAGTTCAAAGGCATATTGGCAACCCCAAGTACCAAAAAGCCAGGAGTCAGCCCAAGCCCTGCCCCATTTCCCAAGAAGAGGTTGTGTGCCAACTATTTCTTTTCCCAACTTTTTTTATTATTAGCCAGCAAACTTTAGGATCTCTTTATTCATCTCCCAGTTTTTGGGCATTTAGGTTGCACTAGTTTCTTGTTTTCAAATCTTTCATCCACAACCTTGAGGGCTAGGGACTTACTTTGTTTATAAATCAAAGCTACAATTCCCTTGTTTCAAGGAGCTGGGATTTTAGGATATATTCCCCAAAGCATAAAAGTTGTGATAAAATCGCAGGAGTTGCCAGCAGTGCACAGAGTCTCCTCTGTTTGGAAGAGGAGGCATTGGACTGCAGCGAGCTGCAGGCATCACTAGCTACTGTCGTGTTAGTGAGTCAAATAAAAATAACATTGTGGTTAAACATCAGCTCTGCAGGCCTAACTAAAGAAGATAACCTCATCTCTTTCTAGCTGCAGAGCTTCACAAAAGCTCTGCCTTTGTAATCCTCCGGATTAATGTTCACACTCAAGCTCTCTGCCTCAGAAGGCCCCAGCACCCCTGGCAGAGTGGATTTAAAAGTATAAAGCCCTCCCCGGGATGCAGGAGAGGCTGGTGCCAGCCAGGCACCTCCTGGGACACGTGGCTGTGGCTGCTTCCAAACCAGCAGCATTTCAGCCCAAGTGATCTTCCTTTCTTCCTCCTCGATCCTCTTCACCGTTGCTTTATTCCAGCTCCGTGCCGCCTTTCACGTAGCCCCCCTCAGCTTGAATCAGATCCCTATTGTCTGTGTTGTCAACACAGCTGCTTAAATCCCTTCCCCCAAATACCCCTGCTTTCCAGAAAGCTCCTGCCTGCAAGGGCCAGGTGCTAGTCTGAGTTTGCGGCTTTTTGTCAGGTCCCTCAGAATCCTGTTTGGACCAGCATGAAGTCAAAATGGAGACAAACTCAGGAAAACTCTCCGCTTCAGCACAGCCTGATGCTCGCTGACTGCATGCCGGTGGCTGCTGCAGCGCTCCGGCCTGAGACTGACGGGCAATGCAGAGCGAAGCGAATGATTAGCATTATTAAAAACGCTTTGCAATTATACAGCATCTTTTCATCTAAAGATTTCAAAGCTTCGTAGCACTCACACAAAGTTACTTATTATCCCTGGAGTTTAGCAGCGTCAGGAAATGAAGGAAAGCAGCTAAGTGACTCGCCTTAGGTCATGCAGAAAGTCGGCGTCAGAGGTGGGAACGCGGCCCCGAAGTGCTGACTCTACGGCTCATGCCCCAGTGCAAGGACACACCTTGCCTTCTCCTGTGCCAGGCCGCTCCTTGGGGAGCGTGGAGATGGGGGGAAGCGCTCGGCCCCCCCAGAGGGTCAGCAGAGCCCTGGCAGTGCTCAGGAGGTGCCTGGCTGGGAGCAGCCCCCACCCTTCCCAAGCCCTGCTCCCTCCCCCAGGAGCCCCTGCACACCGCCGAGGGGCTCTCGTGGGATCTCTTGTGCCTGAGGCTGCAGTCCAGCTTGCCACTGCACAGTGTGGCCGAGTCCACGGCAGCAGGACCTGGAGGGCAAGGTGCGTTGCGGTGTGCCCCTGGGCTGAGCATCGCCGCTGCGGCCCCCATCCCCAGCACGCTCCCTCCAGCCTCCTGGCTGTACGCACACGGGGAGACTGTGAGGCCCTTCCTTGACAGAAGAAACGCTTCAACCTTGATACCCCAGAACATGCTATGCAGAAAGTGGTGAGGACAGAAGTGGTTTTGCTTATCTCAGCACCGCTACTCTCCTGCTAGCCGAGCCCTGGCTACAATGAAGGTGCGGCAGCACTGACTCCCTCCAGACCAGGTGGTCCAAGCCTGCCAAGGAGCCTAATATACGTGCAGACACCTGCCAGGAGATCAGAAATACATTTCTAAGATGTTACGCTCTTTGGCTGGCTCAGCCGGCTGTGCTGCAGGATGCACTGGGTGCCAAACCTCCGTGCCTTGCAGCAAGAGAGATGAAAACGTCAAGCCCTTGTGCACTGTCACTTCTCTGATTTCAGGCTGGTGCTGGGACTTTGGGACAGTGTGGCAGCAGGGACGAAAGCCAGAAGGAGGGACTGAAGAGGAAGAGAGAGAGAGAGACAGAAGAAAAGCAGGCGTGAAATGGTGAAGAGAGGCAGGTAGACCTCTAGACCTCACTGGCCAGGAGAAGGCCTTGGCTGAGTCTCCCGGTCCCGCTGAGGTAAAACACCTTTTTGGTGTTTAACACAAAAGGTGACTTGCTCAGTTTTACTTTTAAGGTGAAAAATTTATTTCTAAAAAGACATTAATCTACTTCTCCTTTTCCATTCTCTCGTGCTTATTTTTACCCTAGAAATATGAGGAAAATCCACTTTGATCAAGTTTTTTTTTCAAGACTTGAGATACTTCAGGTTTTTTAATGATAAACAGTACCCTGCTTAAAATATTATATCCCTTCGATCAAATCAGGCATGACTGATACAGCTTCAGACTTCCAAGGGGCATATTTAAATAAATCACAGGAACTAATCCATATAGTCAGCTTTCCTTAGGAGCTTGGGGATTTACATGTCTAAACTTTACTGGGATGAGATTCCAGGACTGGGGATAAAACTCCAGTTAATTAAGCATAACTTCAGTGGGGATAAAACCCAGGCAAGGGTTTTGAATGAATTTTGAATTAATTGAATTTCAGCCTCAGGAATGATACTGAGAATGAGCAGTCATTACAAGGAATCATTTTAAAAAGCAAAAGAACTGATTGGTTATAAAAGCTATGTCTCAAAAGTGAGTCGGAATTTTGTCTTTTACAGGATACTAATAAAAATGGGAAAATATTTTCCCCACTTGCATACAGCTGAAGAAAACAGGGAAGGAAAAAGAGATCTTACATGGGACTGAGGTTAATGTATAGTAGGTATGTGCAAAACCCAAACTCATACTTTGCCTTAACCTTCTCTGAGGATGAGGATGTTAATCATGTGGCTGCAGATGAGAAAGGTAATGGGATGGGGGTATGGAAATGTTCACAGCCAGAATAAAAGCGAATCTCAGGGCTCCTTCCTGCACTGGAGGCAGAGGAACGGGCTAATCCAGATGCCAGAGCTCCAGAAGAACTGGCCCGATGTCTTTAACAGGTCCCTCAGTCAGAGGCAGGAGCACAGTGAGCCCATACAGAAGAAGTGAACTGATCTGGACAAGAATGGGCAGGATGGTTTCAGCTTAATAGTACATGGAAAGCTTCAGAGCAAATGGTGAAGGAAAGGCTAGCAAAAGAGAGGGAGGTAAATGGCATGAGATTAAATGGGTTTATCAAACCCATTTATCTTTCTTGGGCAAGGTAAGCTGCAAGCCGTTTGGTTAGTGAAGGAAATAGGGTGGATCTCACCTCTCTGGACTTAAATTGCACATTTCATATGGTGCCATGTGGAAAGTTGTTAAGAAAAGGGAGAAGTGATTTAGCACAAGGTATAAACCCTGTAAAGACCTGCTGCGAGAGCAGTGCACGGCTGTCAGGCTGAAGGGCAGTTACCAGGGGAGTGTTAAACATCACTCCTGGAGATCTGGCAAAGTACTTTTGTAAATGAGCTTGGCACTAATGTTAGTGGAGAACTGGTGAAATTGCTGATGACAGAAAACATGAAGCAACCTCAGGACAAAGGAGGTTTGAGATATTACACAGAAAAAAGTAGTTGGCAACAGAAAGTGGCGGTCATAGCCCTTTCCTACAAGCTAGTTGGTAGCTCACTTTGATCCCCGAATAACTGACTCTCCAACAGGGTGGAAACGTGAAGCGAGAAATGCAGTGCTGGAAAGCAGCAGGAATGGTGCAGCCCGGGCTGCAGCAAAGGCTGGGGTGTGCTGGAGGATGGGCTTCATCTCGCTTCAATTTTGCAAAGTAAATGCTGAGAGCAGGAGGCTTTCTCTGAATAAAACCTCCCAGGGAAGGAGAGGGAAGAGCTGATGGTGCTAAGGGCCAGTGCTGGTACAGAATAAACGATCAAAAAGAGGCTTCAGACATTTTGGTTAGAAGATTGTTACTAACCATTTGACAATGTGGTTCAGGAACAGCCTACCCAATGCAGTCATGCATGCAAAATATTCATTCACTTTGAGGACGGAACTTGATAAGTTTATGAAAAGGATTATATCACATGGTGCCTGTGCCTGGAGACCTGGTAGCACAGAAGTTCCTGCCAGTCCTATGTACAAAGGTAAATATTCTGTAACCTTCTGTCAATATAAATATGGAGCATGTGATTATATACACACAAAAAGCAGGCACATGATTTATTAATCACGGGACCTCAGCTTGTCAAATAATAATTACAAGGCAATAACAAACCTTGTTTTAATAAATGGCTCCCTAAGATTTTCTCCCACAGTAAACCAGAAAAAAAAGGACAATTATTCCCAGGTAAAGGTGGTATTTGGTGTTTCTGGTTGTTAGCTTTTAAATGAACTCACTGTCTGGAACCCTTAAATCAAGTACCCTCATTTTTCTGCAGATTTCACAAGTTCAGCCCTTTCCAGTAAAGTGTCTTTTCAGATGTGTGATTGCCTTTTATTAAGGCAAGAATGAACAGATGACAACTGCAGCACAGAGGAGACATGCCTGGAACAGTTTCACAAAGCAAACCCAATTCTACCCCTTCTGCCAGGAGGGCGTACTCAGAAACGTGAAGACGGAAGGCTTTTTGTGCAATGTGAAGGGCAAGCCCTGGAAAGCCATGGTAGAGACAGACAAGCTGTGGTTCGGGAAAGTGTTTATCCAAAGCCATCGCAGTGGGTGACACTTCCGTTTCCACGCTCAGGCAAACTCGAGCCGATCCCCCTCCACCTCCTAGCCTTGACAAGCGCTGCACACACAGCTCTGCAGCACAGCTCCATTCCCAGCTCACGGACAGAGCTGCAGGAGAATGTTCTAAAGCAACCCTAATTACTGAGCATTAAAAAAAGGGAAGGTGTGTTTTAGTCTCCTTTCAACCTGGGGCTGACGCTGCCTGATGGAGAACGGGAATGCTGTGCTTGCAGTTCATTTTATGAAGGCACCTCTGCAGAAGATGCAAAAATAAAAGCAGGCTAAAGGAAAAGAAAGCAGAAGGCCAAGAGACAGGCAACTGAACAGAGCAGATTGATTTCACAGATATGATACAGTTTTGCTGTCTGCATTATGTGTGGAAATTTATATTCCAAGTGACACAGTAACAGACTCGATTGTAATCAAACAGCACTGCTGAGGTGTCAGGAGCACAGATGCTGTCTTTCAAAAATATTTAAAACAGAAAGTAAAACTTTGAAAAATCCGCGGTGGCGACTGCAATGAAAATGCTCTGCGATGTTTCTAACCCAACACAACTTCTCTCTGCTTTTCACTGCTCTCTCTGGTGCTGGAGGTCTGACGACCTACATGAGTCACCTCAGTTACAGCTCAGATAAACCACGATGAAAAAGCAAAGACCGGCATCAAACTGGCCAGAGCAGCCTGGAGACGCGCAGTGTCTATTGTGCACTAGACATCGGACAGGGGGAAGGGCTGCTCCTCGCATTTTGGGGAACTTCAGCCAATGGATTCCTCCCCTGGGTGTTACGGGAGGGCTTGGCCAGCGTGTGAGAAAGGGAGGGCAGAGTTTGAAAACAACCCAGCAGGCTCTAAGGAAGGAAGGCAGCTAGAAAGTGACCTGCTCGCCACCGTGCAAACATTTTGCTCAAGGTGATCGGCGGTGTTAGGGGTGGAAGAGCAGGAGGGCCCTGGTAACTGCTGGCGGGTCCCTGCTTGGCGCAGGTCGGGGCGGCGGAGGTCCTGCGCGCAGGTAACCCCGGGAGACCGGTGTTGGGGAGCGGGCGTAGAGCTGCGCAGCCCGCACAGCTTGCCTGGAGCTGCAAACTGGCCAGAAATGGTCTAAAGAGGGTTGGGGTTTTTTTCTGTGGCGGGAGGAATTCTGCTCTTTTGTTTTTATGGTGGTATGTTTGCTATTACTATGGCTGGGGGAGGGAGACCAGGAGGGAGCAAGCAGGTCTCTACGGCTCAGACGTTAGCATGTGATCAGCTGTCTTTTAAATATTACAGGCGGTTTTGAGGTTAGAAAGGCAAGAAGTGCTATCTTTTAGCAGACTGGTTGATACAATGGAAAAATACAAATAAACTTTCATGCACATCAGTCCTTTTTCAAGTCACAGTGTTTTAGAAATCAGAAAGTATGTGCAGTCAAATCTAGACAAGATTTTTCAGTGATTGATAACCCAGCTGGTAATAGAGACATTCAGCAGGAGAAAGAAAAAACACACCATTTTCTTGTCTGGAGGTGTGCTGGATGGTTCAGGGGTTTTAATCTTCTTTTGATTACTTTTGGGGCTCTTAGAAGTGCTCCAGTCCTAAATTTTACCAGAAAATCCTCTAGCAATTTTCCACGGTGCTTTAAAATGTGTAATTGGCATGATGCACTGATTTTGTGGCATCTTCTCTCATGCAGGTTCTGGTTACTGTTTCAGTTTCACTGCCACCTCTTTCCTCCTCACTGCCAAATCTCTTTAAAGGCCCTCTCCTGTCTTGCAGGGGAAGCCAAATTCCACGATCTACGTTAATAGCTAGGATTTATTTTCCGAATCTCGATGATGACACTGTAGTGGTTTGCTTGGTGCGTGCTAGTCAGTGGAGATGCAAAGAGCAAACTAGAAAGTATTTTTTGATTGATGGGGAAACAACATCTTTTGAGGCTGCCGCTAGGTTGCATGTGAAAAAAAGTCTTGTGTGAGCACGTTGAACTGTCCTGACTTGAAAATGTCTGCAACTTAGTGTCTTTGTGAACACCAGAGATTTTCTTTCTGTCATTTGTCTGATGGGGAAAGTATTTATCATTAAAAATGCAGTAATTGTGCTGCACAGTCTTTTATGTTAAAAGACATGTTATGATCACTGTTGTTTTAATTCTTAAACCTAGTTTTGATGATTCATGCAAAGCTGGGCCAGTAAATGAATTCAGAGGCTCTTATAGAGGGAAAATTTGGCTCTTACTTCAGTACACTGATTCGGAGTAGATTTATACTGGAAAAATATGTAAAAATACTACAAAAGTCAAGTCATAATCTATTAATTGAGGAGGATTCTCTTGCTGGCAGCTGAAAAATCCTGCAATGCATAAGTACTGAAGCAGAAAGGATTTGTATTTTCTTCCTTCATAGCACTGGTCTGCTGTCGCTTAGGCTCTCCCGAGCGACAAGTTCGAGAGAGAAAACAAAGGGTTAGCTGAGTTTTTAGGAGAGACCGTGAATGCAGGCGAAATACATGACAATGACAGGGGACCATCATCCCTAATTAGGTGTCTGGCCTCAGGCAGTGGGTACAGAATAAACAGGGTAAATGTAAACTAAAATAAGGTAGAAAGCTTGGAAGGTTGTGGATAGATATGCATGGTTCAGCTGTCAATCCTAAAAGTGCACTGTGTTAGGAGTTTCAGCAGTGGAGAAGGTGGCCGCAGCACCTTTTACCTGTCGGATTGCCTGCGAAGTAGGGCTCGTCTGCCAGCTGTGAGGCAGTTGTGCTGTGTCCCAGTCCCCCTGCCTAAACCCCTGTCCTGCAACACCCAATGCTGAAGAGAAGGTAGAGGGGTCTTGTGTGGAGCAGGGGCAAAAGCCCTTTAATCCCCATGAGAGCAACACAAAGAAGAGGTAATACATTATTTTCCTGGTGGTTTTGCTTCGGAAAAAAAAAAAAAAAAAAGGTTTCTAATTAAAGGACACAACGTTGAGGAGCAGCCAGGCACAGCTGTCAAGGTTTGCAGGGATCTCGTCTCCCCAGTGAGGTTCTGTCACTGGCCCTGCCAACACCCCTCCAGCCCCTCCATGGTCTCTGGGTGCAACCACCCTCCCACGTCCCGGCTTTTGCCATTTCAAATCTAACCTCAAACGGGTCAAAGGTATTGCTAATTGATGCTAAATGATCCTCCTGAACGTTAGGAAGTCAGGAGATGATGGCATGGTGCACTTCTGTGAGCAGACTGGGGTGCGTAATGGAGGTCGGTGGCCTGATGTGTGTGCAATAGCCCCGAAGGGCTCCTCTTCACGTACCCACACAGAGAGCGTGAGCCAGCTGTATTTTAACCACCGGGCCAGCTATCCCAGGTAGGCCGGTACACGCCAGAGGGCCTGCAGGACAGGGCTTGAGCAGGAGGGCGGCGAGCCGCTGCCGGCGGGGGCAGCAGGCAGCGCCGCACGGAGCAGTCTCTCCAACTCCCTCACGCACCGGGGCATTTCCTTCACCTCTCCCCGTGAACGCTGCGGGCCGGGCCGCGGCCAGCAGCCGCCGCACAACGGGACATCTCCTCACGGGCCCAACCGACCGCCCCCCCCGCACGAATGGCTCCTTTCCGCTCCCACCCGCCCCCGCCGACGCCCCCGCCATGGTTTCGCCCACCCCGCTCTCTCCCCCCTCCTTTTCCTGAGGGCTGCACACCTCACCATCCCCACCCACCGGCATCTCCGCCTGCCGATTGGCTGCGCTGGCAGGCGGGGACCAGCCAATCCGCGGCGCCGCTGGCGGCCGTGTCGCTGGGGGGAAGAAAACAAAAACAAGCAGGCAGGGGCGCTCGCGCGGCCGAGGGGGGCGGGGCCGAGTCGAGCGGCGGTGGTGGCAGCGCAGCGCGGAGCGGAGCGGTCGGGCCCGCGGACCGCCGCCGCCGGTAACAGTCCTGGGGGCGGCGTGTGAGGGGACATGGCGCGGGCGGCCCTGCCTCCTCCCTGCAGGCGCGACGCGACGGGGCGAGGCGACCCTGCAGGGTGCGGGGGGGGGGCAGGCCGCGGGGCGGTCGTTGAGGGGCGGTTGGCGCCTCGAGGACCTGGTCCCCCTGACTGACCCCTGGGCCGCTGGCCAGCCCGCCCCGCTGTCGCTGCCCTGGCGCGACCGGTCCCTCGATCGTGGCAAGCGGGCTTGGCTGCGCCCCGCTTCGCCGCCTGCGGCGGTGACAGCGTTGCTGAGGGCACCTCCCGTGAGGTGCGGCTGCTTCTCGGGCGCAGCCGCGCTGGGTCAACGGCTGCCAGGCCTGTGCCGCCGTGCGGGCGTGTGGCGGCAGGGCCCTGCGCCAGCTGTGCTCCCACCGGCCGTCAGCTCTCGGTCACGCCTGTCCTTAAGGGCCGGAGTTGCTCCGCCATTGATTCCTTCCAGCGGCACGGGTTTTGTAGGGGTGGCTAAATCTTACCAGGTTATTCTTGTGTGGGGCTGTAGAACAATAACTGGTGTTTGCAGATCTCCAAAGCCTTGGTAATGAGGAGTGTTTGTTTCAAGTTAGGGAGAAAAGAAGAATCGAGTAAGCTGTGTGGAGGTTCCTCAGGGATGTTTTGCATAGACGTAAGGTCTTGATAAGTTTTGGAAGCTTTCTTGTACAGTGTGTGTTGTTGCTAAACGTTAATTTGCCGCTGTTTACCTGCTGAGATAGAATTGCTTGCTTAGATAGAGTACATGCAGTGGTAGTGATTGCAGAGACCTGAAAATATTTTACTGATGGTTTTCAGTGACTTAGGAAATACCCTTGTCTGCTGAACTACTTTCAAAGTACTGTTTGAAACACTGATTAATCTTAAGATCTCTCACATTCTTGTTTTGCAGAATGCTTAAATTTACTTCTATCCATTTTGTTCCTGTATTATTCTAACATAAAATTTTGGGGTTATATATTCTGATGTTTTTAATGCAGGTCTTCAAATTGTGTTGTCTAGTTGATTGATAGTACTGGTGGTATAAGTCTGCAAAATATAAAGTGATTTTTTTTTTCCCTACAGTGATAAATATCAGCATCCTGAAGCTCCAGCAGGCCTGTTGGTTTGAGTTAATGAGAGGGTGCATTGATAAATTGAAAGTATGTCTCCTGATCAATATGATAGTGTGAATTGTAAAGCCCAGTCATTCCATCATCCTTTTTGTAAACAAAGCAGGGTGCTGAATCTCAAAAAGACAGTGTATGAAAATTGAGTTGTTATTTATTATGTTGCCATAGGTGGAGAATTTTAACTGGGGTCCTATATGGAAAAAGTATTTCTCCACTTGAAACTTAGGAGTTGATTACAAAGTCGTGATTATTGTTTATTACAGATTTTGTCCTTTGTCTTGTTTTTTTCAAAGAGGTGGACAACTGATGGAACATTCCACTAGGAAGAATCAAACTGTTCTTACAAGGTAGTTTGCTCAGATTAGACTGAGATCCGTACAAAAAAAAAAAATCTCAACCAACAGTGACTGGGAACACTTGAGAACTCCTGAATGATTGATTGAGGTAACTCAGAAAAAATGTTTATCTAAAAAAAATGGTGTGGGGCAGGGAGGACTTCTTACTACAAAAGCTGTTAACTGTTTGGGTTGACATTAGGAAATGCAAGATCATGACAGCTTGATACTGTGCCCTAACCCAGAGTTTCTTTATTGCCAACGGTCGGTGATGAATCATTTGCAGTTAATAGGCCTGTGGTAGGCAAGAGGGCATAAGAGGGGAAAACAAGGAAAGAGAAGAAAAGGGGAAGGGAGTGCTGTTGTTTCGTGTCACAATCTTGCCACTCAACGGTAAGCTGTTTTCAGGGCACCAAAGGATGGGGGGGCGGGGTGGGAAGGAAAGAGCCACTGAATTCTTAAGGGGCAGACACAAATACCAGTAATATTCACAGGAGTATGAAGTGGTTTGTGAAAATCTTGCAGGTGAAGAAGTGTATGGGGAATTCTGGAGCTGCTTAATTTTTTGTCTACATAAAGGAAAGATGTGGTGACATGGGGTGGTTTGTAGAATAGCAGCTGCTGGGAAGAGGGAGAGAGAGTAACAGAAAAAGAGAAGTGTTCAACGTTATCCCTTGCAGATTGAATGGTGGTTGCAAGGAGTGTTTGAAGGGTGCAGAAGCACAGATGCGAAAGCTTGACAGCTGTATGTACACACACAATAAAACATAAAGACTGTGTCCTTGAGGGGAGGAACAAAAAATAGCTTGTCTCCTAAGGGCTGGTCTGAACTTGATAAATTGGTACCATTTTATCAGTATAGTTCACCTGAAGAACGTTTCTCTTGTGGGTGTAATTATAACATTGATCTTGTATGCTCATATAGATAAACACTTCGCAAAATAGGACAGACTAAGTTGATAGAGGTGGCTTTTATCAACTAAAAAAAGCTGCATACAGAGGGCTTTTACCCTTAAAATAACGGCTTTTATCCTGTTGCCTCCTTTATAAGCAACAGACATGACAGCTGCTAAGACATCAAGGCTTATATAGATGTGTGTGAGGGTGGTGCTGTCTCACGTTACACCGTTTACCTTCCCAGGAACTTCTCAGTGGTTACTGATAGTTAATTATAACTTAAAAAAACCCCTATTTTTGCATTGTATTTTGTGAGTGAAGCCTTTGCAGCTTTTCTTTAAGATTTGGTCTAGTGCTTTTTTTTCCCTAAGCTTCTCTGTTTCTGTTTAGGCCTTGGAAGGAAAACGTGAAGACTTTACATTTCACAGTTCTGTTAAGCAACTATGGAAATAGAAAAGGAGCACATTTATATTACCCCAACAGGTAAGTAATATATTCAGTATTTTTTTTAATTAAAATTGCTTAGCTGACCTGAAGTGTTCTCTGTAGAAAAATTGTATTGCATGTTAATTTTTTAACAGTACTGTTTTTTTAAAAAAATAAATAAAAATTTCACAGAATAGTTCTTTCAATTATGTACCTTAGTATCCTGCTTGATGACATTTATTTCAAAATTTGTTAAAGAAATGTTAACATCATGATCTTAACTTACTAAATAATAATGACTCTGGGCTCCTTACCATCTGACTTCCAGTAGTGCTGGTGTGAAGAAAAGAATAAGCTCAAAAGTAAAATGTGTAGGTGCATTTGCGAGGTACAAATTCTGCTTTTATGTAGCTGTTTACCTTAAAATTAGAGGAAATAAATGATGAAAGGCTTGACTGGAAGCGAACTGGCATGGGAAGAATTTACCTAACATGTGTTAGAGACTGCCCTGAAATTGACTGTTTTGTCCGTATCACAAATGTGTTTTATGATGCTTAGTCAAGTTAACACAATTTCATGTTATTTTCTGTGTCTTCCAAAGGTTGTGATGATCTGCACTGACCTTTTTATACCAAAGAGCTTTTGTAGGTTTTAAACGTTTTTCAGAAAAAAAATTGTGTATATGTTAAGATGGTACGTAATGCAGTTAGTGGCAGCATGCTCCATATGACCTCTTATTTTGAACCAGAATTAGGTCAATGTAGAAGATACGTTACTTCTCAGCATTTTAGAATTATATTTGGATAATAGGTGGGAAACTGCTAGATATCTAAATTGACCTAATTTGGTCAAATGAATTTGTGTGTAGGTAAGTACTTGCTGAATGCTTTGTTAATTAAGGTAGCACCATAAAAGCGCAGATTTTAAGTGTGCCAGCTAGGCTTAATAGCAGGGCAGTAAGATAAATTTGGATAACTTTGCTTACTATATATTAAAAAGTCTTAAACTTTATAGAACACTGTTATTCCTTATGTATCTGTATGTATATGATGTAAAAATGAGAAACTGAAAGGAAGATCTGCATTATTTGATATGTACTTTTTATAAAATTACTTTAGAAAATTGTTGAAAACTAGTACATCTACTTAACCTATTTTTTCAGCCTAACTAGGTAACTAATATTGGAGGGCCATTTGGTTATAGTATGGAGAAAGAGGTTGCAGCTGGAAATGATAGTGTTACATTAAAAAAAACTAGTTTTGTAATGCAGTGAGAAATACCAAGTCTTATGGGTTGGATGTTTCCTGTGGAGGATTTCCTTTAGTCTCGAACCTGAGATCAGGATTGTGTGAGGAGGTTGGACTGCAGCCTCCCGTTTTGTCCTTAGTCATCAGATTCAGGACTGACTTGCGTTAACTGTTGGCCATTTTCTTTGGAAACTGAGAAAGTAGTAAGTGGTCTTTGAAGAGTGTAGTTCCTGGGCAGCCAGATAGCAGGTCTAAACTGGAGAAAATCATGGGAGAGTGGACAATGAAGAATTTGAATTCATTTGTCTGAGATGAGCTGGTTGTGCTGATGGGGTCTCCCTGGGGAATGAGAGGAAGGAAACCTGTTCTGTTTGGTTTTGATTTTTTTCCCCCTCTGCAAGCTTTATGCAAATTTCTCATTGTTTTATTAAAATGTTAGACAAACTGAGAAAGCTTGTTGTGGGGAATCTTTTCCTGGATGTGATGCATGCTTTTCTTTTTTAGCTTGCTGCAAGCATAAAATGAATGCTTTTGCGGGAGTAATGAGTGGAAAGATGAAGCTTAGACTGGAATGGCTGCATTATTGTTCAGCTGTAGCATTCACATCTGTGAACACTAGTATCTAAATGTTATTTCTTTGATCACAAAGGAGGCAGTTGCATCAAACTTTCTACATTTTGTACTGTAGTATCCTCTTTGATACGGGTAAATATTTTGAGGTTGGAAATGTTTTATTAGTGCACTTTGCTTTCAAAACAATTTTTCGTGAACCTGTTTTGAATTGAATAAATGTAGTTCTGAGAAGTATTGCCAAATGAACGTTGCTAATTAGAATGTGTTGGAATGGTGAAGTAATGCATTCAGCTAAGTTCAAATACAAATTAAAATATTCCTTATTATCTGGGTTTATGGCAGTGAACTTTTCTGTGAGGCAGGCTTGGCACAGCTGGAAAAGCAGCTGCTTCTGTGTGCGTTTCCTAGGGTTGGGACTATAGGTTCTATCTTTGAACTCTACTGAATCCTTAAGAAAAGAAGGGCTGCGTAACTGGGAGCTGAGGCTGTTCCCTTTGTGTGTGTGTTTTCCAAATTGCCAGGACTCCCAGGGTACTAACTGGAATGTAAATGGGTCCCTATGTGCTTTTTTTTATCTTGATGCTTAAGAATGGGAAGAAGAACTTAGGAAGGCTTTTGCTCATAATGCTCTCAATAAGACATTCTGCTGAACCATACAGCTCAGGTGGGGGACATCCTAACTTTGTGAAATAAGACTTTGGATCCAAATCTTAAATGTGCATTAACTTCCTGGAAGAGTGGAATTATTGCATTTCTCAGTGCTCTGAGACATTTACAGATCCTTAAGTTGAGAGAGTGTTTTTTGCTGGGTATGAAACAAAGCTAGTTACCTATTACATATGATTGTGCTGGGGAATAAGCCATGGCCATTTTAGAAACAGTCTTGCCAGAAGCTACAGTGAGGTGCAATCCATAGAGAAGATGAGAGATCATGCTGTTTGAAAAGACTTTATTTATTCTATGAGTCTTCGTTACCAAACTCTCTAGGCTTTGTATGAAACAGCATTTTTTTCCCCCCACAACTTACAAAAACATCACTACTTTCATTTTTTATTCTTGCAAGTCTAAATCATTGTTTTTCTAGCTGGTGAGCTGTGTTTGAAATTTCTTGAATGAGGGGAATGTTGGTTGATGATTTAGGAAATTAATTTCACTTTGGTGACTAGTCTGTTAACATTAGTGGGTTCTTACAGAATTTACTGTATTGGCAGTTTTGTTTGTTTCGAAGTCAAGAGATGAGTGGGTGGAGTGAGAACTAGGCACTTAGATCTTACGCACTGAGGAGTTCTGATAGTTTTTGTTTAACAAGGGTGGGGTTTTCTGTGGTTACCTGTTTATAAATGGTTTATTCATTTGCTTTCCAACTCTTGACATAGGCTCTGTTTTGATTGTGGATAGTTTGTGCAGGGGAATAAGGAACTCCTTATTACTGTGATGTGTAGACATATTTTAAAAACAACATCATTTGCCTTAACAGTGTTGGAAATAAGAGTTCTATTTAACGTTGTAATCCTTTTAAAATGCAACATGTTTTGGTATTCTAACATAAAACTGTTTAAAACTATAACAGATTTTTTTTGCTTTGTCTCCTTTTTAAGAACTTGAAAATCTAAGTGATGCTCCGTTTTCCGGTGATGAAGAAAATGGTGGCTCTGAGGAACGGAAGACTGAAATCAATGGAAATTGGATTCCTGCAACTTCAATTACTGAAGCCAGAATAAATGCTAAAGCAAAGAGACGGTTGAGGAAAAATTCTTCTAGAGATTCTGGGAGAGGAGACTCTGTTAGCGACAATGGAGATACACTGAAGATTGGAGTTGTACCGACGAGCCCAAAGGGGAAACTCCTGGACAGGCGATCCCGGTCTGGAAAGGGAAGAGGTCTACCAAAGAAAGGTTGGTGTAGCTTAGTGAAGAGAGTAGCATGATAAAGATTCTGTCCAAAACATAGTATTTTTTACCCACTGGGAATCATTTTCATAAAGCACAGTCTCTGTGCAGGCATTTGGTTCTTTGTGTTAGATAGTAGGTGGCAATAGGAGCTAATAGTAGGTGGCATTCTTATCAGAAAATTTTATATGTGTATTGCCAATTCTGTCTTTAAAGCAAGTACCTTTTCTTAGCAAATTTAATACAGAAATTTGAACTGTTGGTGGTTCACAGGACTGTTATTATTGCAAACTTAAAGCATGGCTATATTTGAAAGTACAGTTTCAACCTTCAGGAATTCTTGTGCAGTTTCATACTGCTTCTAGTATCTTACTGGAAAGTGGTGAAAAGACTGGTTGATAAAGTGGGAACATGTCATACAAACACACTCTTCAGCATATACTGTTAGTCAGGAGGCGGGCACAAGCAGTGATACATCACTCTCAAGTGAAAGACTGTTGGGTTGAACTCAGAAGTATTCTTTGTAAACTGGTGGTCCTTGCTTACTGTCCAATGTTTTTCCAGGTGGAGCAGGTGGTAAAGGAGTTTGGGGAACACCAGGTCAAGTGTATGATGTGGAAGAAGTAGATGTTAAGGATCCTAATTATGATGATGACCAGGTAGGCAAATAATTTCTTTGCAGTATTGTTTTTTTATTTCCTTTATTGATTTCAATTGCTTTGATGCTTATTATATTAATAGAAGTTTGACCTTGTGAGTTATGTGAATGTCAGCCTAGTTGTACTAAATGCTCATTTTTATGTTCAAGAATGGCTAAAGACAACTGTTGTAGAAGTGTCACAGCGTAACACTCACAAATCTTAACCCACGAGCCCTCTTTCTGTGCCTGACTAGGCAGCACCCTTTTCTCAGGTGTGGTGTTCACTGCTGGTTCCTATGGAGGTGAATGTTGCAGTGCTGCTCTACATTGCAAACAGGCACCATATTAAAAATGCAACACAGACTTTCTCGGGTTGGGAGTTTAGTCTGGGACAGTATCCTTTATGTTTTTTCTCTTCCCTGTATTCCCAATGTCTTGTATCTACTTGGTATAAACACTTCAAACTAGTGCAACATTGATAGCCTGGATATTTTGTTTACATGTATTTATTTAGAATATGTTGTGGAAGACTGTACCTCACAGCCATATTATTGGGAGAAAAAAGTAAAGTTTGTTGGGCAGAGGGTGCTTTATGACATTGAATCACTGAGGAAAGGAAACACTGATTACAAACAGAATTACTAAAGTCTCTGAGATCAACACAATTGTGAGACCACAAGTAAATTCTGTATAACATAAGCAGAGTGATGGTGGTGTCCTTTGAGCAGAGGCTGTTTGCTGTAGCCGTAGCTGCTGAGAGGATGGTATATGGGAATATGAAAACCTTCTTCCAGTATCAGTTTTTTCCCTGCAATTCAACACTTTACATTAACAGAGATAGCTTAATTTTAAATAGCTGATGAGTGCATAAAAGAAAGTTTAATGAAGAATTAATATTCTGTGGAACTTCTGTATGCTTAGCTTTTCTATGATTGTAATGGAGACTGATGTGATGGAAGGATAGGCTTTTGGACTGCTGCTACACTTCTTGATCATGGAAAGCTTCTTTCCAATAAGCATTGGTTGGAAAACTTCTTTGCTCAGATTGCTGTGATCTGTAGTATTGCTCTGAATGTTACTTCTGTAGTCTGTGAGGAGTATGGAACTGAATTATGGCAGGGAGATCTGGTCATACTGGAACTCTGGAGGACTGGGTTATACAGGAGACGGTTGCTGTGTGATTCTTTTTCCCCCTTAGGGAACATCTTCACTCACAAATATTCTGAAAATGCCTTTTCTTTGATTTGTATGTGCTGTCACCTGTCTGGTCACGCAGTCACTAAGGAAGAGAGAAAAGAGGCAGGCTTGCTGTCAGGGACTGGAGTGCCACTTGCAGGGAAAGGTGCTGAAAGTTAAACCTTGTGCTGTGGCACAGCTAACTGCTGGGCTGGGACTGGAGTTTCTGTTGCTCTCCCCTCAGTACATAGGCGCTTCATCTCTGTGTTCACATGGTGTCAGCAGAACCCTAGGAACAGATTGGAGTGTTTACCATTGTTTAACAGTAAATTCAGCCTTTCAGTGAAATTCAGCTAACAGTAAATTCCAAATATATGAAGCATGACATTTAGCCAGCATTGTCCACACTAATGGTAGAGACATAATCTGATGTTTTCTGGAAGAATACTGACTACCAAGACTAAAACATTAAGGATTTAGAAGATATATTTTGATGCGATTAGCACTGCATAAAATATAAGAAGAGACAGTATTGTTTACAAAAGGGTATATGTTTTTGTTTGTCTTTTAAAATAGGAGAACTGTGTCTATGAAACAGTAGTTTTACCTCTGGATGAAAGAGCATTTGAAAAAACTTTAACACCAATCATACAGGAGTATTTTGAACATGGAGATACTAATGAAGTTTCGGTATGTCGCATGCCTTTTTACTTCTTTATTTTAGAGAGCAAACCTGTAGCATACAAGGGAATCCAGGTGCAAGCTATAAATGAGTGTATAGAGATGTTGGTAAGAAATGTGCAGTAAGAATACCTAAGCAGTTATAGTAATTAATGAGCAGAAGCATATATGTAAATATATGAATATAAGCATATAAATATTTATATATTTGTAATGTATTTATATAATATAATAAAAATTATGAAATCTTAATCTGTTTTGTTTTTCAAATCTTATTTAGGAGATGCTGAAGGATTTAAACCTTGGTGAAATGAAATACAGTGTGCCAGTGCTGGCTGTTTCCTTGGCATTAGAGGGGAAGGCTAGCCACAGGGAAATGACATCTAAGCTTATCTCTGACCTTTGTGGGACAGTAGTAAGCAAAAATGATGTGGAAAAATCCTTTGATAGACTGCTTAAAGAGCTACCTGAATTGGTGTTGGATTCTCCCAGGGCACCACAGGTATATTTGTAAAGTTTTATGCTGGTAGTCAAAAGCTTTTTCTTTTAAATTGTGGCTTAAATAGGTCAAGTAAACTGAAGTAGACTCTGTATTTTGAAAAATATCTATGGATCATCTTGATCCCCTACCACTTTCCCAGGCTGTTTTTTGACTTTGAGATGGCTCATTTAAATAAAATCTGAAAACCAAGCACATTATAATTGTCTACTTAGAACTACTTTGAAATTCAGCATTTAATTAAAAATGCTTCTGTTTTGTTGCAGCTGGTGGGCCAGTTTATTGCTAGAGCTGTTGGAGATGGGATTCTAAGCAATACCTACATAGATGGCTACAAAGGCACTGTGGATTGTGTCCAAGCTCGGTAACTTTCTTTTTCATATAGCTACAGTTTTCTATTCCAAATGCTGAAGATGATCAGGAATTCAGGACATTGGGATAAATCATGGTTCTCTATAACTTTTAATTTAAAATGATGAAAAAGAAACCCACAAAGTCTGTAAAAACAACAGCAACAAAATCCAAAATTACTCAGGTCACAGGAGAAATACTGAAAATGCCTGAAAATGTATTAATACATTTGAGTTCAGTTTGTCAGGTTTGTTTTCCAGCTTATGTTTGAGGGTGAAAAAAAATGAGTTGAAACAAGAAGTGATTATAGAAGGTTTTGTCTTTAGAAAAAGCTTTAATGTGATTAATGAGTAAATATAGCATCAGGACAGCTGCTGTAAATATGTTCTGAAATACACAAGGGATTAACTGTTTTGCCTTATAAAGGTTTGAAGCTTGTGCGGTGCTTTCCCAGACTTTCTCTGCAATGCTTTATTCATTAAGAAGTGTAATTGTTCTTCATGACAGGGTGAGAAGTTTGAAGGAGCGATCTCTGACAAAGGGAGACATTTTAGTAACTAGCTATGTTTTATTATTTTTCCCCCATAAGTGTATTTCAGGCTTGATACGGAGGTGCTGAAATCTTGAGGCTTCTAAAAACTCCGTTTGTAATCTTTATAGTTAGGTACTTTTAGCAGGAAGGGAAATGCTGAGCTGCCTAACTTGAGGGTTCAAATTGTGAAAATTGTCTGTCAGTGAAACAAACGTCTCCTGTGATTTGAAGGATTGTAGCCTGCGTACTGCGCATCTGGGATGCTTTGCTGCCTTTGCTGTTTCTTGGCCAGTCTTTTCTGCTCGTTAAATCTTGGTGAATAGAGTTGTTATTGGCTAGTCCCCAGTATGAGGATTGGGATAACTGTTCCTCCTTTAGCTGGGTGGTGCTTAACTGGATCTGAGATTTCTTCTTTTCACCTTCCTTTTTCATTCTTCTCTCAATGAATTGGCAAGCTTCCCTAGTTCACGCCATCTTTTTGCAACTATGTGTTTGCCTCCTGAAGTGCTGTTTTGGCTTAAATCTCAAGATTTCATAATTCTTTAGACCCAAACAGAAAATAATATTTCAGTAGAAAAGCTGTTCTTCAGCACGGAAGCAACTCAGGCCTCTTTTGTTTGAGTTATACATGCCAAGCTGCATTCTTGGAGGAGCCCAGATACAATCCATCTCTGCGTAAGAAAATATGTTCATTCTTGTGAAGATGTTTCAGATCTGCATTGATGATTCAGATCTGCTGCCATCACAGGATTGTTACCTGTCCTTAGGATGGTGTAACCAGAAGTGTAAAGGTGGCAGACAGAGAATGTGGGGAGCTAGCTTGCTGGCTTCTTGATCCAGATGTCCCTGTGGAATTGCTGACCTTGACCTCTTCCCAGGGATCTGGTCACTTTTCCCAAAAAGGAATGGCAGTGGGGGAAGTTACAGATGCCTTTTAATGAAGTTATTAGAAAACTTTTTAAAAAACACCAACTTTGCTTTCTAGAGCTGCACTGGACCGAGCTACTGTTTTGCTGAGTATGACAAAGGGTGGAAAGCGTATAGACAACGTATGGGGGTCAGGAGGTGGCCAGCAGTCTGTGAAACACCTTGTTAAAGAGGTAGCTGATTTCTACAAAATTCTTCTTTAGAGCTTATCTTGTTTGGTATGGAGCAAAGGGATACCTACATCCTGTAGCAAAATGATGTCGAGTGTTTTGGCTTCTTTCTTAAATTTATTTTTACAAAGTATATTTTAAAAACTGATGTAGGTAATTTTGTTGATTTTGTAGTATTCGTCAGTGGTGGGAACATGCTAGTACATATTCTGTATTGCAAGTATACATTTATTTTTGCTTTAAGCAAAATTTTAGGCACTTAGCTTTTTAAAAGCTTACAATATAAAGTGGTGAAGTAATTAGAAGAGCCAAGATGAAACTGGCTAAGCTAGATAAACTATTACTGTTTTTTTGGCATCACTGATTAAAAGCACCGTAATAACTCAAAAAGAGAGGAAGAAACAGGAATGGTTAGAGATCCATGCTATGAAGTAGGCAGGTTTAAAGGAAAAGGTCATGTTATAATTTCTAAGTTGTGGGAGTAACAAGATAGGAGAAGGAGAAGTAGTTCAGGGGAGAAGATAAACTTAATTGTACTCATATTAACCTTTTATGGTGAATCTTATAAAGCAATGTTTTTGGTGCTTGTGTGTCTGTTAACACTGTGGATACGTATTTGGCTTACACTGTGTTTCAGGTTGCTGATAACGTCTCAGTTTAATTAAAAAACTTCAGCAGCAAGTTTCAGGAACTTGCTGCTGGGTTGATCGCAGATTATCAAAACACTTGACAGCTTTTAAATTTTGTATCTCATTAGTCTTGGACTTTTTGTTTGTTTTAAAAATCAATAGATTGATATGTTGCTGAAAGAGTATTTGCTTTCTGGAGATGTACTGGAAGTTGAACGTAGCCTTCAGGAACTGGAAGTACCCCATTTTCACCATGAGCTTGTGTATGAAGTAAGGAGAAATCAAAGTCCCTTTAATAATTGTCAGTAATACCAACAGGTTTGGTTTTATTTTGATGTGGGCATGCAAATAATATAACTGGAATCTGAAGCTCAAGTTGTAAGTTCCGATATTATTTGAATAACTAAATCATTTCATGTAAAGTTAATGGTTTGTGTGCTCGTTAATGTGCACATTGTTCAACAAGTAAGCTGCTGCTAACTCTGGAAAGATCCAGAAATAATTTTTTTGTTGGGTAAATAGTTGAATTCAGATTATTATAGATTTCTGAAAAAGAAGAGCTCAGTTTATTTTCTGCTGAGGAATTGCAGCAAAAAGTCACACTTTGTTTTGGTGTTTATTTCCTTTTAGTTTCAGATATCTGGGTATTCTAATGGATGTTACCTGTTTTTGTTAAATTCTAGAGCTTCCTTTTCAGGGTGGAATTGTTCCATCTAGCACATTTGTAAAAGTTCTGAGATACTTCAGAACCAGACCGTATAAGAGAAGGATCTTTGTTATATCTGGGAGACTGTTCCCATTTGTTCTTTTTTATCTGCCAAATTGGGAAACGGTTGTTTACCAATAAAGGTGAACACCCAAAATTTATGGAATTTTCTTTTCAGTAAAGTGACTCCTTTTAGAAAATTCCTTCACGACATAAACACAGAATCCTTTTAGTTGATGGGGAGTGTGGAGATTTGTAGATTTTTAAACTTCTACATTCTTGTAAAATCATAGATACAAAATAATCATAGAATCAAAATTAATTCCACAAAATTAATTGCCATCTGTACTGCAGCAACCATATGGATATAGTCATGTAGCTCTCAAACCTGAGCCAGAAAGGCAATACTTTTCACTCTCTAGTCTTTTCTGGTTTTCCATACCTTTTAACTTTATCCTAATAACTTCTCATCAATTTTTCTTTTCAAATAATAATAATATACTGAAATTGTGAGTGCATGTAACTTGTCTCCCCAGAAAATGCCTCATAATGCACTCACTCCTTTTCGCACCTTATATGCTTACACAACATGTACTTGGACCACTGTTTTCTTTTTAGTTAAAACACCTGCATGATTTGTTTTAGGCCATTGTGATGGTCTTGGAGTCAACTGGAGAAAAGACCTTTAAAATGATACTGGATCTGTTGAAATCTCTGTGGAGGTCTTCTGTCATTACTATGGACCAAATGAAAAGAGTAAGTGTGGCATTTAGAGAATTTTGGGTAAGGTCTTCCAAAATTTGTATGGTTTTTACCTTCTTTTAAGTACTATTTGTAGTCTATTGCTGACTGCTACTTTTTTTAAATTCTCTGTGTTCATTCTGTATGCCATGCAAATAATCTGTCACTGATATACGTACAATACTTATCATGTACTGGAAGAAGTACAGATGAATTCCAAGCAGTAGTTCTCTGTAGGACTGCAAGGTACAGAATATTTGAATCTTCAGTCAAAGATTTCCAACTGCTTTTATGCAATTGAGTGGTTAAAAATAATAATGCTGCAATATAGCTTAATTTGTCTTAAATATAATTTTTCTTTTTATCCAGTAGTTCTTCATAACTGAAGTACAATAAGGACCCACCTAATTACAAATGTCAGTTAGAACAGCTAGCATTTTACACATTTGGAATCATCCATGGCTTTGCTTCTAGATATGAATATAGGACAGCTGTTCTGTCCCATGGCAAACTAGGTACCACACAGACTTGTGTGAAAATTCACCCAGCCGTACTGCTGGTGGGAAGTGATGAAGTCATCTCTGGGTGTCACCAGTGTTTCCCTTACTGCATAAACTGTTGTGGTCAAGATTTGTGGCCCCATTTCGTTCATTTACATGGAAGAAAAATTAACTTCTCTTCCTTGTGTTACTACCCATGCAATAGCAGCCAGGCTGATATACGCATTCTGTACTGTCTGGATTTCTGGCTTCTAAAGAAATTAAAAACCCAGCTGGTGTTTTTATGTAGATAGGTAGTTGTGCAATACCATGGTATTTGCTGGTATTATACCTTGCTTTTCCACTGACTTACAGCTGCTTTGCTTTAGGTTTGTTGAAACTGTCCATAGTATACATGAAGCTATATTGAAATAAATCCTCTGAGTGCAAAAGGATAATTAAAAATTTTGTAATAAAATCATAGAATAACCAGATCATTATTTGAATTCTTACACTGCAGGGCTATGAACGAGTTTACCGTGAAATCCCAGATATTAACCTGGATGTGCCACACTCCTATTCTGTGCTTGAGCGGTTTGTAGAGGAATGCTTTCAGGCTGGAATTATCTCCAAACCACTGAGAGACCTCTGTCCTTCAAGGTACTTGTTTTATTGTAGATAGCTGAAGGCACTGCTTTTTGTCCCCACCGTAGGTAACGGAAAGCAGGATCTTATGACCAAAGTATTACAAATTGGAACTGGAAACTATGGAGGATGGAGAAACAGAGGTTTGGAGTGGTAAAAAGTTTATTAAGAAGCTGCACTGATGTGAAACCTGGAGGCTGGGATACATACTTGAGGAAAGTAAGCCTCTGGTGGGTCCCAGGCAGCATGCCGGTGTGCTCTCCAGAGGATGAAGGCCTGCCTCTCCTCTGTTTTGCTGATATACTTGGCAGAGATCAGTGCAGTGCCAGGATGGAAGGTTGAGGTGTCACAATGATCCATGCAGCAACAGTGGAAAACTGTCAGCTACAGTGAAAAAGAACTGAGAAAAAAATTTGCTTTTAAGCAATGGTTTAAACATACCAAATGGCAGGAATAGAGTTCTAAGATGAGACAACCAATGCTAATGTTTGTGTCAAAGGGAACAGGACGCTTATGTGGAGTAAGTTCTACATGCCTGATCCCTTCATATCCGTCTGTTGCGTGGTTTGTATACTGCTTCTTGTTTTGTTACTGTTTACTTACTCATAGCATGAATAATGCTGTTTGAACTGTAGCTATTCAGTATTCTGTTGTCTCCTTACTGGTCACAGTACGATTTTAAGTTCTATTTCCTGTGGGGAATATGTGTAATTTTTAAAGTATTATGTTAAAACTATTGATCACAATTTACATATAGGTAATCCTATTTGGTAGATTAGATCTTTCCAGTTTGGGTGTTCTGTTAGGCTTCTTAAACCATCTTGACAGCTTGCGATAAGTTCAGTTTTTGAAGTGTCCGTGCCTTTATCAAAAGCAGCCTCTATTTATGGACTTTAGATGTAAAATTGAGTTTGTGTATTTTGGTGTCAAATGTTTTGCAGGTTTGGGGTATGGGAGGGTTGAAAGTCATCAAGTATTAATACACTGAGAGGCATTTTTGGCTTCTGTACTTCACTTTTGGGTAGAAAACCACCATTCCTAGGCTTTCAAACTGGGATCTTTTGCAAGTGTGAACATTATAAGGTGAGCAAAGCAGAAAGCACTTGACAACGCAGTTTTTTAAAAGCTTTTTGCAAATAAACCTAGCTGTAAGATTCAGCTGCATTTTAAGCAATTTACCAGTGATCAACAATGATGTCAGCTAATCTTGCTGAACTTGCACACCTTATATTTGACTCCTGAGGCCAAGGGAAGATTCTTTTCAGTGACAGATAAGAAAACACTAGAGATGCTACTTTGAACTTACTGAAAAGATACTTTCTCCTTTCTTACAGGGGCAGAAAGCGTTTTGTGAGCGAAGGAGATGGAGGTCGTCTTAAGCTAGAAAGCTACTGAATGTGAGAACCAACTCCTGAAGCCTTAGAAGTTTAAAGGGAAAATAGATATCTATATATATACAAACACGCATGCTTTTTTGGTGTGTGTATGTATATATGTATACACATATACCAAAATTTTAAGAGTTGCTTAGCACAGTTCATATTTTTTTAAAAGCACATGTTTTGGGTACAAATCGTTTTTTTTAAATAGTTTTATAAATTTCAGAAAGAAAACTTCTTTCTTTGGGCATATAGTAGAACAAGTGGCCACTCTGCTGTGGTGGTGCCTTCAAATAAGCTATATCTTAAGTGCCATATGTTTATGACCTAATCATTCCATGTTTGCATCGATGTCTGACTGCCGCTCGCTCTTTCAAGGACAGTGTTGTCATCATAAAATCACTGGTTTATACAAAGCTTTATAGAAGGGTCAAGTTAAGCTGCTATGATCCTATTTTCATTGCTGCTGAAGAAATACTGTGCTTTGGGAGGAAAAATAGCTGTTTCTTTGTTTTAAAGAGCCCAAGAAAATGGAGTTGGGTCACAAGATTAATTCATCTGTTTTGGGGAGAACACTGGTTGGTTTTAGCCCCATGTACCAAACTCGTCTTTTTTTTTTTTTTTTTTTTTTCTATGTAACTGGAAAAGTGATAAGTTCTGGTAAACCATATTAAAAATATTTTTTTGTGAAGCTCCTCTTTCTGGCTTTTTTTAAACAGAACAAATTTAATTGTGTTCAGATCTTTGAAGTGTGTGCAATTAAGCTGTACATCTAACACTGCCCTTTTGTATTATGATCTGCAGAAGAGCATTGAGTAATTCAACTCATGGTAAGTATTTACCAAACATGTTTTTGAAAACCAGTGACTTGCATAGGAGGGTCCAGGCTGGCTCGGAGATACTCGGCATGTGTCTATGCAGAGCAGCTTTGCCAAGGCCTTTCTCTAGAACCAGGCGGGTCTGGGGAAGACCCTCACAGCAGCACGGTGGAGCCCCTCCTCCTCCCTTGCGTTTTTCAGTTGTGCGCGTTCAGAAATGCCGGTAGTAGCTGTGAGAGGGCCGGGAAGGCGGTGCGCCAGCCCGCTGAGCCGCCGTTCGAGCGGCGGGGTTGTGTAACTGGCCTCCTGCCCGGCCCTAGAGCAGCGCCTACCGGGGCCGTGCTACCTGCCGGCCTTGCCACGCCTACAGCCGCTTTCGTGGAAATTTTACGGAAAAACGCCAGAAAAAGAGCCTCCCGCCTCCCCAGTCCAGCAGCAGCTCCTGCGTTCTCAGCCAGCCTTTAATCCGCAAGCTCCGTTACAAAGCGGGTACCTCCGAGTCGCGGGTGCGGCCACCGCAGGGCACGGTGCTCACCACCCCTCCCCGGGGCTAGGGCCGGGGCGGCGGGGTCCCCTCGGCTGGCCGCGCCGCCTCCAGCGCCGCCCGCTGCAGCTTCTCCAGCTTCTCCAGCGACACCGACTTGAGGGGCAGCACCTTGGGCTTGCACAGCACCATGGCGGCCGCGTCCTCCACCGACAGCTGCCCTGCGAAGGGAGAAAAAGGCCGTGCGTCAGCTACAGGTCCGGGCCGGTTGCCGGGGGGCGCGCCCGCCGCCGGTACCTTGCTTGGGCAGCACCTCCCGGAACGCGGCCTTCCCCTCCGGCATGGCGGCTCCCGCACAGCGGCGCGCAGACGCGGTGCTGAGAGGAACGCACGCCTTCCGCCAAGAAACTACAGGTCCCTGCCTGCACGGCGCGGCGCCGCGCCCGCATATCCGGAGCTGCGGATGTCCCCGGTACCCCGGTGCGTGCTGGGAACTGTAGTCCTGGGGGTGCGAAAGGAGCTGGGCGGCCAACTCCGCGGTGGGAAGTGTAGTCCTTTCCGTGGCGCATTGCACGCCGGGAACTGTAGTTGCTGTGTCGGGGCAGCCCCGTGGCTGCGCCCTGGCAGCGGGGCCGGGCTGCTGGATCCCCGCCAGCCGCCGCAGGGCCGGGCGGGGCGGCGTCCTGCGTGGGCAGCGGGCAGCAGGATGCGGAGCCCGGCTGCTCCGGGGTCGGGGGCTCGGTGGGGCGGCCGCGGCCTGGCTGGCTCGCTCCGGTGGGAGCGCGCAGAGCCGAGCCGAGCCGAGGCAGACCGGCCCGGGCCCGGGCCCCCGCGGCAGCTCCCAGCCTCCCGCCGCACCGGGGCTCTTCGGCTGGGCGGCGCCGTTAAACCTGCGCGGGCCTGTCGGCCCCGCGGCGTGCCGCTGCCTGCTCGCCTGCCCGCCCGCCCTGGCTGCCGGGGCTCGCCGGGCCTCCCCGCCCCGCCGGGTCTGCGCTCCTCCTCGCCCCGAAATTCGGGCTTTGGGGCTTTTTTTTTTTTTTTTTTTTTTTCAATCAAACCCGCAGCAGATACCGTCCAACAGACGGGCTTGGGCAGGGTGTATGTGTTCCTTGTTTTGCTTTTCGAGCAGTGCCTTAAGATTCGCCATGTGAATTGTGCTAGTGTTTGAAATGTAAACAGCAGTAAAAGCCGGTATCTTTCTAAAGGCTGAGGGCCGAAGTGTCGCCAAACCTGACCAGCCAGCGCACCTGAGATCCCCATCACCACTGGGTTCGCGTCTTGAGGATCCTTTGCTGCTCGGTAGCAGCTCCGCTTAGAAATCCCTGGCCATGGTGCTCTCGGGGTCGGTGGAGAGCAATTCACCTGGTCGTCCCTGTGTCTGTGCGATGCCCCAGGACCACCCCAATTCTGGGATGTGTTGTAATTTTAGATTTTGTTAATGAGCTTGCCTGTGTGCCCCACACACGTTGTCTGCCTCTGCCTTGGCGTGGGGATTGACAGTTAAGGGTCATAATCCTGCTAACCTAGCAGGTGATAGTTCCTGTAGTTGTTCTGGGACGGGGGCTTGCTTTTTACTGCCGCACAGGATGGATGAATGGCCATGGATGAATAAAATGAGGGAGAAAATGATTTTTGCTAATCACTCTTTTCCATTCTGTCTTGATGCAGCTGGCTGCGTGCTTCCCTCTTTGAGCTCAGGGATTGTGCTGTGGACCTGTCAGCTATGGGTTCCAGGGCGCTCCTGGGTTTGCTGGGAGACTTGTGATAAAACTTTTAACTTCTAGTAAATGGCACCTCTCTGATAGTTATTTAAAGCCTCTGCATTGTTCCAGATCTATTTCCTTTTTCCTCTAAGACAACCTAGAGTAGGAAACCAGCAGTCCCTCAGGTAGCCCGCTTCCACCTCGCTTGAAGTCTTGCCTGCTTGTTGGGTTGGAGGCCAGCAGAGAACCTGCAGAGGGTGAGAGTTGGTCTTGTCCTTCCTGCCTTTTGTGGAGTCAGCCAAAGATAACACTTCGGGTTTGGTCCAGGGCAGCACAGAAGTGGGCCTGTTTCTGTTGTGATTCACATCTTCCCCTTTCAGGTCAGAAGGTTGGCATTGATGAGGGTATAAAATGGACGTGCTCCCTTGGGACATCCTTCTCTACCCTTTGAAGTGCACAGAAGCGTTCCCACTGATTTCAGTGGGAAAAGCTCTTTTGTCTGGTGTGCTACTCCTTGTGTCAATTAGTATTCTGTACTGATTGGAAGGGAAAGGACTAGGGACTGATTTATGAAGACTGTGGATGTTTGTAGACCAGGGCATTTTGAATAGTACATGCAATTTGCTGATCAGTACTTTGGTTGGTTGTTCGACTTTAAAAACTGATCCAGCATCTCAGCTATGGCTATGACTAAAGTTGAATGCAAAAGACAGTCAGTTATGATTGAAAATCTTACACTGTGAAACCAGAAGTTATTTCTGTGGTAATGAACATGGCCTGCAGAGCAACAGAAGGTGAACTGAAAGCAAGACATTGAAATCAAATTGCAGGCTGGGTTTTTTGACAGTGTCCTTCACAGTGCCGATGACCACCTGGAGTCCAGCATTATGTGAGGATTGGCATTTATAGCAACCAGAGCCCATCTCAGTCATGTAGGGAATCACTTTCCAAACGCGGTTTTCCTGCCAACAGGGTTTGTTTGCTTGGTGATAAGAAACAATGGTCAACTCTGTTACTCAAGCGTTTTAGTCACTGAGAAGTGGAATCTGGCATCGTGTGCTAAATCCATTTTCTTAGCTAGTCAAATGCCAGCTTGGCAGCCTGTCTAGAAAGCTGATAGCACTGGGACAGGCGTGATTGTGGAGATTGTTTTTGACAGTCTCTAGTAAGTCTGCTTTAAAGACACCTCTTACCTTTGGGGAAAAAAAACACAGTTACCACCTTCAGAATTGGATGAGAGAGAGGAGAGAGGCACGGGCATTGTCTGCAGCTTAATATTATACTGTTCTAAGTGCCTTAAAAACAGGAATGGGTTTAGCTTTGAGTAAGGCTGGTATTTATTCACTAGGGTGGTGTTAGTCATAACTGAGAGGAGGGGAAAGCATGGCATAGAGGACCTAGTTTCCCTTGTGTTGTTGGAAGAGGAACAACAAGAGAAGATGTGACTTTTCCAATTACAAATGAGGGGCACTATCTTGTCTTCCACTAAAGAAAGTGTAGTTATACTGGGTTTTGCCATTTTCTGCCTCTGGGGTCATGTGCTTGAACATACACTCATTACTCTCATAGGCCTTTCCGATTGCCAGAAATAGCTAGAAAGCTGAAATACTTTGCCAAAACCCTTCAATCTGGGAAAAGCACCATGCTCTTGCAGTGGGACTGTGCTGAGTCAGTGCATCATCTTGGTGCCACTCCATGGGGCTGAACAAGACTGTCCCTGTGCACAGCATAATGATGCCCAGGTCTCAAGTTGTGTCCCCATGGCACTCAGCTTCCTAAAGTCCTGAGACGTGACCTTTGGATAAATCCCGATGTTATTTGTCAAAGTGTGAAGGTGGTATCCACGGAGAGGACAACGCGCTCTAGGTTGCGTATCCTTGTTTTACTGATGTCGCAAACAAGTTATTCTCATACACTGCAGAAAGCCTCATAACCACAAAACCAGCAATAATTTTATAAATGATAAGCTTGTTTTCTTCCTCCTCTTCCCAGATACTCCAAATGCAGCAGACAGCAGAGATGTGCATTGCTGGAATCCAGAGAGTTTTGTAACGTGGCAGCCGCTTCCTGAAAGCCCAGCAGATACAAAACAACATTTACTTTAAATCTTGAGAAACATCTCCTAAGTAGAAGAATAAGCATTGAGGTGAAGCAATGTTGCCAGTCCTATTTGTTTATGAGGCTTGGTTTTTGTCTTTATACATTTTAAATGCTTTTTATTTTCCTTCTGCTTTTTGAGCCTTTCAAGTTCATGTTTTCCATTTTTTTCATATAACAAGAAAGTCTGGAATCAAGTCCTTACTTTAAAAACAAAAATCTGGTTCAGAGTCCTGTATAATCATGTAGCTCCAGACATGGGGTGTTTAAAAATAAAGCCACTTTCATGAGATTTACCCATCTTGAAAGTGATTTTCTGTTCTGAGGTTAAGTAAATACTTTGTTGACAGTTTAAGAAGCTTTTAACAACACCTGATCTGTGTTTGTTTTCCAGGCTGATCTCTCTCTCTTTTCTTCTTTTCTAAAAATCTAGAGCTTGTTTCACCTCTGTATGTGCTGACGAGGTCAGAAATGTAGTGTACCAGCATGACTGTGAGGCGCGTTGAATAATGCATACCGATGCTTTAAAAAATCCACGTGCAGATTTCATGCAATTGTCCCCCTAAGCTGCTGAGTGGTACGTTGGGATACAGAGCCCATCTTCTTCAGAGACAGGAGGAGGAAGGTGGTTTGGGTTTACTGGGTGGGGTAAGGTGGGGAACAGAAAGCCTGGTGTGACTCCCTGAGGAAATCAGGAATGCCTTCAGAGCCTGAAGCTTGATAGCTTGGTGTTTAACCCAGTCCTTGTTTTTGGAAGGGAGTTGACAGATGAGTGATTCTTTCTGAATATACTTATTTTAAATCTGTCGTTGTCTGATGCAGTGGTATCCTCAAGCTGTACGCACAAGGCAAGAAGGAGAGATCATTATTCAGTGCGAAGATTTGTCTTTCGCTGCTACATACGTAAAAGTGCCTGGAAATATATTATCCAAGGGATGCAGAAACAGCTTTTTGACAATCTGCTCTTCCTGTTCTATCTCTAGTAGTAACGTCCGGTAAATGCAGAGACCTGACTGCCTGTCCTACTGCTACGTATAGGCCCTGTTCTGGGCTCCCAAGCCAGATGCTCTAAACTGGCATTTCTAGAAGGTTACTGCTCTACTTGTGTGGTTTGAATCGCTTAAGTCTTTGGCCTTGTGCCTTAAAGTGCCAGCAGAGGCATGCTGTAATTGCCCGTAAATGCACTGTCTGTCAAATTATTGTTTAATTATTCCAGCTTCTCACCGCCACGCACTGCTCAGTGTCTCTCTTGCTATCTTTATTTAATTGAGTGGAAAAAATCTGAGACTTGTGCTTCACTTACGTCACTTTGTATTTACCCAGCATCGCTGGATCCTATTATGAAGTCCCAGCTTTTGTATGCAGAAGTCAGTCTTCTGTATAGAAAAAATAATGTCAATATCTAAAGCATATGTTAGAAAGAGAATCAATATTTTAACACATTGTAAAATCAGGCCATAAATCTTTTAACACAGTCAAATGATTGTATTATTATCCCTTGAAACAGTGCTCCTCCCCCTGAGAAACAAGAGGGGGAAAGAAAACTCTTGAATAACCAAGCCCTTGTCCTCACAATGCAGGACTGTTCTTAGCCCGTCGCTCTGTCTGTGTCACTTCTTTCTTTTCTGTCTACCAACTCTCTTTTTTCTTATGTGTCACGCGCCTTCCTTTTCAAGACGCGTCTTTCCCTAGCCCATCCCTGTTCATTTGTTTCAAAGTATTACTGGGATGTCAGCTCTTTCCTGAGATCAGCTTGTGATGACCAGTTCCACTGCCTACTTGTTACCGTTTCAAACCTCTACACATTCTGCCAGGCTTGCAACCATCCCCTTATTAATGTGTGTTGAAAAATCTTTCAGAGCTCTCTCCTTGTCTGTATGGCCTATAAAAAAACTTGGCAGCACACTGACTGCTTTTCTTTCCTCATGCTCCCTGCGTCTCTGACAAATGAGTGTCATTTTTCTAGTCTTACACTTAGCTTTCAGTCTCTGAATCAGAACACTCTTTTTGTACAACGTGCTGCATGCTAGTTTAAGATCAAGGCTCCTGTGCACTACCATAATAATAATAATAATAATAATAAAAATAAATATCAGGGTTGCTCGCACTGACTCTGCTCTAGTTTTCATGTCTCTGGGCACAAGTTTCATGATGTCCTTCTGGAAGATCATTCTACACCTGAATTGATCTAGTTTTCAGGGGGGTTGGGGGGCTGTTGTTTATTTCCCCCTCCCCCCCAGAATCCTCAACTGAACTTTTCCTTTACAGGTGTGCTCCCTATAACGCCTGGCTCCCTGACTGAGCCAGCATCATTGTTGGGGTTGTTCTTTTCATTTCCTGTAACTGAACTGTAAGATTACTCATTTCATACTTTTTTCTGATTTGTTTTATTTTTCATCCATCTCTTTCCTGCAGGAAAGAGCAATTTAGATAATGATTTCACTGTGGAATTGACTTCAGGCTTTACTGCTATTTGTCACCATTCAGGAAATCCATCCCTGGCTCCAGGAGAACACTCAATCCTTGCTGACAGTCTGGAAGAGGGAGAGAAAATGGATAGCAGAGCTGCAGCTATTAAGACCAACAGGCAAATATTTTATTCCAACTCAATTTTTCCTTTCCAAATTACTTTTAAATAATTTTAAAATATTTTAAATATATTTTTTTCTGTTTGTGAGAATGTGAATGAGGGCTGTTTGTTTGTTTTCCTGGGGACTTTTCTGTTCAGCTGATCTTCATCTTCTCCCACATTTCAGACAGCAGAGTTTGCAGCAGTGACAAGGTGTAATGCCGAGTAAAACTGCTTCTGCCTGTGGCCTTGATTAACCTGCTGGCAATGATACTTGCCTGGGCATGGGGCAGCTGGCTTTTTTACACAGTTCAGTATGGATGTGCTGCCATTCCCAGTCACTTTTAGGACACAGTTGAGTTGTTTACAGTAATCTTAAGAAAAACATGTAATAAAATTGTTCTGCCTCCCTGGGGCCACCACTCCCAGAGACCTTTCCCCTTTCTTGGCTACTGTGGGAGAGGCTTCACACCTTTATCAGCTAAAAGTGATAACAGTACAGAACTGGTTGTCTTCAGGCTCTCTCTTTGAAGGACAGGCTACACTGCTACCCTGTTGTGGCTGTTGAGGACTGGAAGATCAGAGAGGACAATGGGGAAGTGGAAGCCTGCTCCCTCTTTTATGCGGAATGGAGGCAGGATATGCCCTTGTATGAAGTTCAGCAGAGAAAAACTTGGGCTGCTTTCACACTTGCATTCCTACATACCGTGCCATACCAGTCAGCCTTGTACTAATCTTCATGGACCTTTGAAGGCATGAAACGACATGCAGTGTAAATGAAATCCAAGCCACACCATACTAGATTGTTGGTGCCAGCCAGTTTTAGAAGGCTGACACAAAAGCCAAGTGAAACAGGTACAATGGTAGGAGATGTCTTATACCACCGGCAGGCATGCAGATCTATGCAGCATCAGAGTCCAACAGCAATGTGAGGCATGCAAAAAGCTGGTGAATCCACGGCCACTTAGGCTTGAATGCACTTTCCTGGGGAGGAAGTGGCTTTTCCCTTGGAAAGCTCAACTCCCCAGGGTCTGCATGAGGTCAATGGAAAAAGTGATTTCTTCAGAATATGATTCAGAGTGCCTAAGCACAGGCTTATCTTATTGACTACAGAGGAAGCTTAACCTCTGTAGATTCAAACTAAAACTTTTGTGAATAGCCATCCTCTCTTGCCCCTTAGTTGTGGGAGTTATGTTAGTCCTGGACACGGTTAGTCCTTGGTAGGCACACAGTCTACCAAAATTTGGGTGTTGCAGACCCAAGCTAAGAGAAGCTTGTCCACCAGAGCACGGGCTGTCCTGTTAGATCCTGCTTTATCCTTCTGAGTTACCCCAGGATGTCAGAAATGGTTTTGCAAGTACCAGAAGAATGAAACAAAGTCAAGAAAGGTTGGTTTCTTTAGGGATGGCCTGACTGGAGCTGGAATAATCAGCATCTGTTTCAGTTTAACTGAGTTTTTCATTCCAGCCTTTCTCCCCTTTCAAAGTACAGACAACTGAAGCCTTTAATTTGCCCTGTCTTTCACTGTAGAGAAAAGTAGGAGTTTCTAACAGCTGATACTATCCTGTCTAGAATATCTACACTAAAAACATACAGTTTATTGTCTGTTGTGAATGAAAAAGCTCTTGCTCGTTTCTGTTGTTTGTAGTGTTGACTTTGAAAGATAAATTGTTTGAACTGGTTTGACTCTCTGTTTGTATAACTGAAGATTAGCTTACTCCGTAGCCTGCCAGATTTTCAGTTTTCCCTTGCATTAAAGTGAAGAACTGCTGGCCCTGGGGCAGTTAGGACATAGCACATACTTGAAAAAGTTTATGTGCATACAAATAAGTAAGAGAAAATAATTTCATGCACAGCATTCTGGATGTGCTGTTTCAGCACTGTCATGTCCTGCCTTACCAGCTGGAAGAGCTCCTCTAAGACCTAGGAATTCTGTTCCAAAAATTGGTAACAGCCTGACAGACATAGATGGATGCCTAATGATTGAAAGTTGAAGCTGGCAGGACCAGAATTATTTTTTACATGATAGTTTTACAACCCTAAATCATGCTACTTGGTTTTGAGAACATAGGTACTTTAATCAAACGCTGTCCTTTTATCATACATTTGCTTTGTAGAACCAATTGGAGGAAAAAGCAAAAATAATTTCTTGTGACTCAAGTAAGGAGGCCTGACTCTGAACACATAAAAGGAACAGACATTAAAAATAGCAACATCTTACTGTACTGTAGTCCTTCAACAGAGAACCACATTTTGAGGTTCCCCTTCTTTGCATCCTTCTTTGTATTGCAACAGCATCTCGCACCGAGCAGAAACTTTCGCTCTGGTGGGGCAGTCTCTGTTTTCAATGATGTGATGGATCTTCTTGTCAGCTACTCATAATAAAGGCAGTGGAGCCAAGGTGACATTCAAGGGGAAGACAGAAAAGCAATGGCAAAGGCATACACTATTTTTGTGATCAGTATGGTGCTCACAAAATGAAATAGGCTTTGTCATGCCATCAGCCTTCAAAGCATGCTTCTCTTCCTCAGAACAACTAAGCCTATTGCAACCCTTGGCTAAGAGAGTGAAGCCAAACTTCTGGTAAACCGCTGATTCAAGAGAAGGGAAAAGAATAGGACAGGCAGGAAGGTCTGGGTAGACTGAGGTGTAGATGAGAGGAAGATAAAACCTAGGACGGGGAATTTGGAGGTTTGAGATGTGATAGAGGGAGATTTGAGATTCACAAAGTAAGTGAAACTGGGAGTTAGAGGAGTTTTATGCTGAGACCGGCTGGCAAGGAACTGGCAGCAGGAGAGGGACAGAAGACAGCAGAATTCAGTTTGCTAGTACAAGGAGATGAGTACAAAGAGACAGGAATGTCAGGGGGACAGGCAGTGAGAAGAAGAACCAGTCAAGAGACTGAACTAGGACCTGGCTCGGGGAATCAAAGTTGGAGGCCCTGTTGGATGTTAAGAAAGGAGAGACAGCCTGGGGAAGGAACAGGTGCTCCTTGCTTGAAAGTGGAGGTCAGGCACAGGCAGAGGGGAAGGGAAAGGAGTACCACGGGAGAGCTGCAGGAGGCAGCCCCACGCAGGGCAGAGCAGGGGGGCAGGCGGGTGGAAAGGGGCACAGCGGGATGTGCTCGCTGGAACATCCTGACTCCCAGAGCTGGAAGTGGAACAGAGCTTCCCTGAGGCTGGCCTTCATGTTGGCTCAGCCAGCAAAGAATTTGCCTCTTGTGCTGTCTGCCCCAGCCTGCAGTACAGAAATGACTAGAATTGAGTGTCCTTGGATGAGGCGGCGGCAGCTGCCTGCCTGAGGGAGGAGAGTGAGCTTTCTTGTAGTTAGATGACAAAAATTTTACAGTTGGGAGGAGGTAGTGAAAAGGCCACATGACCAAGAGAGAAAGGGCCAATTCATTAGTCTGGCAGCCACTAAATTAAGAAAAGGCAAGTGGGGCTATTATATCAGAGGTATCTGAATTCAGTCAAAGATGATTCTGAAGTTGCTGGATTGATCTTGTGGTCAGCTTAAGCAAGCTTAACTAATTAATTAATTGCTTTATTTTAGTTCATTGTGTAAGAGGTAGCTCCTAATAAATCACATTGCTTTGTAGAAACATGCTTGAAACAACTGTGTAAATACTGAATAGCCTTAGGAATGGTCTTATGAATCCACTGAATAATCCAAATTCCAACACTCATCCCCCCTCTACTGCTGGTCTAGATGGAGGGTAACAGTCTGCTGTTGCTATCTGTTTCTCTTTGAGTAAAAGGGGCAGAGGTGTGTGTTGGGCATACAAAGGTACCAGCACCACTGATGACCCATGGAGGTGCAGTGGTCCTGGACTGACAGTTGCCCTTTTCAGGAACACAGGAGATGCTACAGGTGTTAAAGGAACATTATGAAGATTGCAAAGCCAAGTGTTTAAATGTTAGGCAATGTCCAAATGAAATTGCCAGTGAAACCTTAATTCAGAACCTGTACACATGTAGGTTATGAAATGGTCATTAATTATATTTCCCTTCCTGTTCATTTCAGCATGAATGGCAGTAATTCAAGATCGTCGCACAGTTCTACGGGTTTTCTGGGGCAACGGAGACTGATGAACCTCTGACTGTCTGTGGGTCTATCTTAAGGAGAGGTACAACAAGGTTCAAAATATGGGCCTGTCGGTGTAGCTTCCTGATGTGGAGGCCCTGAACTAATACTCCTAAGGATTGTGACTCTCATACCCACCTTCTACTGGGCTAGGTCTGTGTCGATGAAGACTTGGGGACAAACAGTGCTGATGGAGGCTGAGAGTAGGTTGGAGCTGAGCTCTCCATCCTCTGGTAGGAGGGTATACAATTAACTACATTTGTGCAGATTAAAACCAAATCTTGTCTGTATGAATTCTGCCTTTGCAAAAATGTCTGTTAGTTGTGATTGTTGGCACAAGTATTACTGTAGTATCACTCTAATCTCATAGGACATATTTAAGGAATTGCAGCAGAAGGGTGGAGTTATCAGTGCAAATTTCTTGGCGGATTCCTTGTCTAGTGACAATTGTCCTGCTCTGGTTTCTATCAGCTTTCCAATGTTATGTTCCATCATGAAAAGAGCAAAGCATTTTTTTTAGTATAAAGTAACATTTTTTTTAGATTTCAAATCATATTTTTGAATGCAAAATGAGTAGTATCAGAAGTAAAATCTCTAACAGACCAGAGTACATGTGGCATGTATCCTTTGTACATACTTCTTCAATGCTAAAACAACTGGGCAGTGGCACTTTGCACACAAAGAGCCTGAGAAATGTAAAGGTACAGTATGCAGTCAACAAAACGTTCAGATCCTCCCTATGTGTGGTGAATACATGCTATGGTCTTTAATACAGAAGATGTAGTTATATGTAGACATCTGTGTGTGTTCAAATAAGAAAAAATTCTTTCAGACTCCAAGCTTTTCAAGGCAAAATGTATTTCCATGTCTTGCAGGGGATCGGTGCACTGTCCGAACTGAACGTTTTACTGAGTAATAACAACAAATAAACATCAAGTCATTGTAAGAAATATTGTCACTAGGAAATTTCACCTGGTTTCTGCCCTGTGAGCCATTATGCTGAAAAGCCAACTCTGCTTTTAACGCTGTCCAGCATTTATTAGTAAAAAAGTGCGTAGCCACATTGAACTGTCTGGTTTGCCACAGAATCACACAAAGGAAACCAGCAGAACCCAGATAATCCAATATGAATAGTCTTGTTTCACTGAAACTAGCCTCCATGATTGTCAAAAGTTGTTAAAAAAAAAAAATTATGGAAACACCAGATACTTAGATCTAACTGATGTAGGAAATGGCTCCCAAATTTACTCATGGTTTTGACTCTGCTAAGGTGGCTACTGTTCCTTTCGAATGTGAGCCAGTGCGACCAGTCCAGATCAGCAACTACTGAGATCAAATAGTAGACTCCCACTAGCTTTAATGTGTTTTAGAAAGTTGAGCTACTACTGCAGTGCAGCATCCATCTAGGCTTGAAAGGGAAACTGATTGCAACCGCCTGAGAATTTAGCATTAAAAAGAAGCTAAACCTTTCTCAGCAAAATACCAAAAAAATCTGTTATAACAAGCTGTGAAAGAACTTGCTTTTAAATTCCATCCGAAATCAAATGCTGACTGATCACAGGTGCTCTGTCACGCTTCCGTGCATTTGTCTACGCAGAGGTACGGTTGCCACCTTCTGAATGGCTACTGCCATTTCTTGTGGCTCCCACTTATTCCTTGCAAGGGCAGCTTGATCGTGCTTAGCTTGTGATCTCTCCTACAGAAAGAGTAGTCAGCACATCGGTGCGAGGTTATAGTAGGTGCCAAATGGGGGTGGTCCCGATTTTGTAGAAGAAAGAAACATGGAAACATCACAGTCTCCTGGTCCATCTCTTCCGTAATGTCTCAGTAGCTAAAGGTGACCCACAGCAAAAGTGGGGTAGCTGTGCCACGCACGCACAGCAGCGAGAAGAGCTACTTCGTACGAACTCATTATGCTAGAATTTCTGACCCTGTCTGTCCCGGGGAGCAAACTTTCCAGTTAAACAGTTGGACTGGTGGGAAAATAGTTCCTATTTCTTGTAACACTGTAATGAGCTGCAGTCAGTAATCCACGGAGCGATGGGCCGTCCTCCTCACTCAAGGAAGTCTTGACAGAAGTTTCTCCCCGGTGTCGCAGCGGTGACGCAACGGAAGGTTTCACCGGGATGCGCGGCCACGGGTGCCCCGGTGTGTGGCAGCGCAGGGCCGGTTACCTGTTCAGGCTGCCCGACAGCCGCAGCGGTGGGCGCTGAGGGGCGGCGGCGGGGCGGCCCGGGCCGCGGCCAGGCCCCGCGGGGCTTACGGGACCCCAAGACAAGCGGCAGAGACAGCGGCGAGCCCTGGGCGCGCCTTGCTACCGCTCCCGCCCCGGGAAGCCGATGCAGACGGCGGGAGGCCGGCGTGCATCCCGCACCGCCGGTGCAGAGCCCGTACAGCCACCCCACTCCGTCCCCCCCCCGCCACCGCCGCCGCCTCGCCGTCGCCAGGGGCAACCGGGCCACTTCCGCCCGCCGCCAAGATGGCGGCGGCGCCGTAACCTGGAAGCGGTCGGTCGCCCCGCGCCTCAGCGCGCCCGCCCCCGTGGTGCCGCGGGAGGTCTGTGGGCGGGGAGTCCCGTGACGGCTCGGTGCGCAGAGACGGTGGCCGGCAGGGGCGGGCGGGGAGGGGGGGGGGCGAGCAGCGCCTCGGGAGGATGGCGGAGCCGCACGGTACGGGGCGGCCGGGCTCGGGGCCGCGGCGGGCCGGGGGGCGTCGGCGGGGTTCGCCGCCGCCGGGGGCGTCGGGGCGCGCTGAGGCGGCGGCTGACAGCGGGCGGGGTGGGCCTGGCGGCGGCCGGGGGCGGCAACGATGGCGGGGGAGGCGGGAGGCCGCGGGCACAAAGGCGGGGAGGGCCTGGGCGGCAGGTAACCGCGCGGGGGGCGCGCCCCGTACCGCCCCAGCGCGGGGGGTCGGCGGCGGGAGGCGGTGGGGCAGCCCGCCCGGGCTCCGCGCACCGGCACCCGGCGAGTGAGTGTGTGTGTGTGTGTGTGTGTGTGTGTGTGTGCGTGCGTGCGTGCGTGTGTGTGTGTGTGTGTGTGCGTGCCCCGGCGGGGGGCAGCCCCGCCCGGCAGCCGCGGGGCCCGGGGCAGGTGGGGCCGGCCGGGCCGGGGGCCGCCCGCTGCGAGCGGCGGGGCGGGGGTGGCCGATCGCCCCGCTGGGCTCGGCGGCAGGGTTGCCCCGCTCCTCCGTGCTGCCGGGCGATGGCATCGAGCAGCCACTGCCACAACAACAACAACAACAAAAAAGAAAGAAAGGAGGAAGCTCCGTTTTACAGCCTCACCTCTCCTCCTTCCCTCCAGCTCCCGGTACCGAGAGCTGGCGAAGAGAAATTTAAGACACTTCGCGTGTGTGTAGTGGCTCTGAAGCTCAGGGTAATGATTACCGGCGTTCAGGGTAATGATTACATCTGCCCCGGTCTGTGTGAGTGCTGTCCCCCACCCTCCCTCTCGTATAGGCGTGAGGCTCTTTTCCTGTTTCACCCCACGTATTTATTGTGCCAGTTCTGATGGAGCAGGAGAGGCAGAATCTCCTTTCAAAAGTCGTCGCCTTCCTGTCTAGCCCGGTGGTTTTCCCGGTGTTTAAAACGGAGAGGTGTCGGAGAGAAAGCGGTGTGACAGCTTCCCGCGTGTATTTGTGGCGGTAGAAAGTGTTTTCTGCGAGTTGCACGTATCTTTCTCTAGGAAACGGTTAAAAAACTGTAGTAACCTCCCAACACCTCCTAAGGTGTGTTGACTAAAATTGCGACTGGGCGTGAGCTACACAGAAATTCAGCACAACTCAAGTTCAGTGAAACTGTGTTGCTGCTTGACCTTACCGGCTTGTTTAAGAGCAGGTATGGACATGGACTAGAAAGTCACAATGTGTGAGAAAACAATTGCAAAGTACTGAAATAGTACTAGTAATTTTTAACTCATGTATTTGAGATGGGATTATGGAGGCATATGTTTTATTCAGTTCTGCACGTGTGCAGACACTTTCAAGGCAGGATATTCATCATCAAGGAGTTGTAATTGTCTGTATTGTCATTGCTGCAGTACTTGGTCTGGATTTTTCTGACTATCAAAATAGAAATTAAGATGGTTTTAGTAATTACCTTCAGGGTCCTGATTTTCCACTGTTTCTTGTTTGCATGTTTGACTTCCTATTTATTGTTTCTTCTTTTTACCTTCTATACTGTGTTGTTTTAAATCACTAGTCATTATTGGATGCTTCTATTTATAAAATCAAGGGCTTAAAGGAGGTGGTGGTCAAATTAAGTCACAGTTATTTACAGCCATATTTCAGGCATATGTTGTATGGTGATCTTGATATAATCCTAGCCTGGTTTTGGGAAAGATTTACTGTATCCTATAAATTTGTTATTACACTGTTATGCATACATTTTAATTTTAGCAACATTCTTATCCTCTTAATTCCTGTTGAATGATTTGAGTTTGACTATTTTGGTTTTCTATGTAATTATTCTTTGCTCTGGATGAGTAAAATGGGAGATTATTTTAGTACTTTGAAGCTGGATTCCTTTTAATTTAGGCTAATGTTTGTCAGCCAGCAGGATTTCTGTACATCAGGCAAAACTAATTTTATATATAATCTTGTAATACAGAAAGATGATTCCAGACAAAGCACTCCCTGTGTCCACAGCTTTCCTTTGAGGAATACCAAGGAATCCTCAAAGAGGATGCTGTCTTCTGCCACATCCCTCTATTCTGCTCTTTCTAGAAATATTAAACAATCCCCAACATTTTTTCTTAGGGGTGATGGCAAGGCTAGGGTTGATGAGCAGTGCTGATTGCGAATAGCTGCTGTTCCCAGTCTAGTTTTTCCTTTCCAGCGTGACATATCTGTAAGGCAGGAGGTGCTGGGAGGGGCGTTCCTTTGTTATGTTGACACTTAAATCGCACTGACGGGTGTATTCTCTTCCAGGATTTTGTGTGATTGAAGGGATTCCCTTAGACAACGTGTATTTTTTCCAGCTGTCTTCCTGCACGCTTAGCCTATGTAGAGAAATTAGGCGCTCCGAAGATCGCTGTGCGTTTGCCTTTTAGGAAACCCTGGGATTGATTGTTACTTGGCTGTGGCTTTCTAGAAAAGAGTGTTTCTGCTGAAGCGGGGTGTGTGTTGGTGGTCCTGGCTTGTCACCGCACGAGCTGGCTGCTGCCGACCTGTATACAGCACCCATGAAATAGGTGGATGTATGTGCTTGCATGTGTGCATGCTGCTCGTGCATGTTAATTGAATTAAGCCTATAAAAGCATCTTCTGCTTGTTATGAAGGAGAAGGATCACAATCTGCGATCTTTGCCTGGGTGCAGGGTAGCTCCCGGCCCGCAGCAGGTGATGTGTACCCACATCCAGCCCGCCGTACCCTCTCGCTCCGCTCCTCTAGTGGCATTTCCCACCCAAAATGGTTTGAGGCTCGTTGCTTTTTACTTTATTTTTTTTCATGCGGCCTCTTTGTGGGTGCTCTTTTAATTGAAGTGTGGCTTGCTTTCCTGTCTGTCGTTGTAATACCTTGTATTTATTTATACTGCATGCAACTGCATCTCAAAGGAGATATTTCTGTCTGTGTGTGTGAGAGAGGGCTGGTGAAGATAGTGAAGTAGTGAAGATTAAGCAGCCAGTTGTAACTAGATTGTAGAGATAAAAAGAACCCTTGTTTACATTAAAATTGTACCGGCTGACATAGTCTAGTCTGTTTGATACAGTAGTCTTGCTATGTTACAAAACATACCGGGATAAAATGTAACATGTTGTATAATAATCAGGTAATGTTTGCGGTGTTGGCCGTTGACCTGAATTTGCTTGTTTTTTACTGCATTGCTTGGGCTTGACTGTGTTGTGAAATGCACATAACATACTATTAAATCTGGACATTCTCCGACACCAAATTTAGTTCAATAAAGGCATTTTCAGTACAGCAAAACAACGATCTCTGGATAAAAAGGGAATTTTAATTACTAAGATTTTTTCTGTCATTAACCTCTAGGTAATGGTGGTATTTTGACCAGAAATTATGCAATGTTTATAATTTCTTTTTAAAAAAAGTAATTTTATACCACATAGTTAATTTTAGACTGGTTTAAGATCGTTGCAGTTTAAGTAGTACTTTATCTGTATTGCTCTACAAGAGAAATCCATAGGAGAACAGAGCCTATCCTCTAACTGTAGACATGCTGATTAGCGTGAGAATATGTTAAGAGGCTGTGAATTGGTGTAGATAAATACTAGGGTGCGTGGTCAGAGAACTCCTTAAAACAATCTGGCATGCCTATGTACTTGTTTCCTTTAGCGTTGTTTTACTGTAAAGGTGGACATGTTAAAAAAAAAAAAAAAAAGGAAAGACTTGAACATATTTGTTTGCTTTTTGGTTTTGCCACAAAAGTGTAGTCTGTATTCTCAGAGTGGATGTACATTAGATGTTAATTTGCACACCTGCCTTCCTTTTGGTTACAAAATATGCTGGAGAGTATTTTTTGCCACAGGAAAGTATACAGCTATTTCCTTATTTTTATTTTTCATTTTTTTAGCATAGTTGAAAGTTTGCTACTTGTCTGTTAGTGGTGTTGAGGTTTTGCAGAGAGGAGCAGCCCCGGGGAGGTGAGCTGTGCCTCAGCCCGGTTGTTCATCTTGAGAAACGTGCGACTGGTCCTCACGGTAAATTGTTTGTAGCTTGCTCTTACCTTCACCGTGCTAATCCTCTATGGGCTTCTGTGCCTTAAAATGCTTCATATTCTACGTATGAGCAAGATGTATGGAGTGATCCAGCAGACAGTATTTCCAATGGAGCCCTCACGATCCCATAGATATTGTATCCGGTTCAGTGGACCTGCCTACCCTGTGGTCGGAGGCTTTTTGTTATGCATGCATCCTAATTGTTCTTTCTGTTGGCATTGTACATAGACTGAAGGGGCTGTGCAGCAATGCAAATAGCCTTTCTAATACCTTATGCATTTGCATTATAATGGCTGCATAAATATTACAGCACATTTCAGTTCACTCTCACTGCTTTGACTGCTGGGGTTTAAAATAGGTTCTTTCTCTAGCGCAGATCTTGTTTGTGGTTGGTATTGCTTTGGAGTGGGGTTCTGAAGCACATCTTTATTAAATAGTGAAGCCTGTTTGTGATGAGGTGCAATTTTAACTTATCCATGTTCTAGTCTCCCACTCCTTTCAGCCCACAGGTTGATACAGGCACTTGGAGGAAAAAAAAAATTAAAGCTTAAGCAGTTTTTCACCAACTATTTCTAAACTCACTATATTTGGGGTTGCAAAACATGTTTGCTTGAGGCTTGGTTTTGCATTTATTTCCAGAAATCCTATAGATGTCTGTGGGAATATTTTATGCATAAGGAGTGTGAAATATTGTGCCACCATTGTTTTGGTGCTGAAACATTTGGTGACTTTTGACTAGCTTTACCAGAAGCACCTCGAATTTCCTTTGAAAGTGTCAATACAGTGATGTGACTGAAAGCAGACACTTTTTGGGAACTGGTGGCAGATTGCCATCACCTATCTGTCAAAAGTTTGCTTTACAAAGTTGTTAAACAGAACAGCAATTAGTATCACTTACTTAACTCTCAGGGATTAGTAGATGTGTAGAGACTTTTTAAAATCATCATAGAATACCATCTTTTAAAGGTTTGAATTAATTTCTTGTAGCTACAGCCTTGTTAGGTACTGTGTCAAATTTCGGGAAGGGTAATATATTAAATTATTATTTATATTTTTTGGCTAATCAATGGTAATGGTAGGGTTCACTCTGTCTTACATGGTTTAGTTTGTGAAAACTGCAGCAAGAAAGGTATGTTTAAATCAAATGTTCATTTTTGTTTTATATATCTGATGTTAGCAGCCTGTCACTCTTTCACTTGTTTGCACATATTAAAACAGCAGTAGTTTTTCAGGTTAATGATATGAAGGACCCTGTTCTTGGAACTAAAGTTATGAAAACAGTTTTCTGAAAGTGTAAGTGATAGTATTGCAAGAAACCATAAATTTACTTAGAACTTCTAGATGAAGATTCACTTATATATGTATTCTGCATAGTGCTGCAAACAACATACATATTACTGTAATACAGTATTTTTAACACCCATCCTGTCAAAAACTTGTGTCTACTAGAAGTTTAGAGTAAGTATTTCTAGTGATGGGCATAAAAATACAAGGTTAAATAATGTTAAGTGAAGAATAAAAATAATCTTGAAACCTTGACACCTGAGAACCTTAAGCTGTAGTATATTTATACTTCATGTGTACTTGGATTTTAATTATCCACTAGATATTACAGATAACGTTGGTTTAGTACCTCAAAGAATATGGCAAAACCACTTTAGGATTTGCTATTGTATTTAGACCTATGTTTTCGGTGTTTCCATCTTAATAGGAATTAGTATTAAATCAGAAACCGAAGAGGTGTTTCACGACAGCCTGAATGGTCAGAACGATCCATTGGTCTGGCATGTTGTGTTGACTGGGAAGAAAAATAAACATATTTATTACTTTTATGAAGAAATACCTGACTGGCAGCCAAAAAGACCAGGGCCTGATACTTATTTGTAGCCGAGGTGCAGCAATGATCGTGGGGAGCCAGACTTCTCTCTTTCCCTTTCCTTTTCTCTCGCCTGTGTCCCAGTCATCTAAATCTTGGCAAGTAGGGGATTTTGCTCTCTCTTTGGGCTGAGGCTTCTCTCCTGTGACTGACAGTAGTGGTAACCTGTGTCATTGTAGCACGTGAACTATCCAGTCTTCTGTATAATAAGATTTCTCACTGTTGTATTTTTTTGATGCTGAAAGTTGGGTTATAATCTGTTTTGTAATACACAGAATTAATCGTATTTATTGATAGTTGTCCTGGGAGGAAATACTCATGTTGTGTCACAATACTTAAAGCAAAAAACCCTCTTTTTTACTGTTTTAACTATTGCATAGATTTTTTTTTTTTAAACAAAAGAAAGCAATTCAGTATGTCACTGTAACTTAAAGCTTGTGTAGCACAGCAGTGAAGGTCCTAGTAAATGTGTAGATAATTGGCTAAAGCTGTACATACAGTGCAACTGCAGGTGCTGAGTAAAGTGCTTTGTGCTGTGGAAGGGATTAGGTTCTTAGCTTCAGTCTTATTTTTCCTTCATGTTATACCTAATCCAGCAAAATACTGGAGTTTATTCCATCCTCATTAAAAAAGAAATATAATTAAAAAAACCACCTATAATCTCTCTTAGTGCTTCCCCCCCCCAACTCAACAAAAAAAAACCAAACCAAAACAAACCCCAAAACCCAACCCAAATCAACGCTCAGCTGTCCAGGGCAAGGAAATAATTGAGTAATCCTTATTCTCTACATTAGATGATCTGTTGTATTTCTGAAGTTGTGATGGTAGAGTTTTTTGTGCTCTTTTATATTCCCCTTCCCCCTCCTCCTTGAGGCAGGCACTGCAGAAAAGCAGAACTGTGCATTTCTTTTTAATTCTAAGGGATAACCGCACAGAGAGGAGTCGTCTTCAGATTTCTGTAAATGCCAAGTCCTGTTTAGAAGCATTTAGTTACATGGTGTCACTATGTGTAGCAAAGAGAAAATGACTTCACTAGCAAACTATATGGCTTCTGAAGGCATCAGGTGGCTTAATATGTAAACAAAAGTCCACAGCAGTCAAAAATAGATCTTTATAAAAAGAAATAGTGCAAAAAAAAGTGACCTCCTAAACAAGGAAGTGAAGGGCTACCAGAGAATCCATCTATGTAGTCCTGCAAAATGCTGATCATAGCAGAATACGAAGGACTTATAATGAAAACCCATTTTGCTGTTGCTTCTGATGTAGCACTTAGAGTACATGACTTATTTTAAAATGTTTCTTGTAGAGAAATGATTGTACAATCAAAGGGTTTAAAGCCAAGAAAAATCCTATAAAATATGCATAATTTGGAGTGATTTGCACAATTTTCTTATTGAAGGGATGGATGGGTTAAATGAAGCCTCAGTTCAAATGTTCTGGTTAGCATACTAGATCTGTGACAATTACTTTTCTAATAGATTTTAAAATCTAATGACTATTGTATAGTACTTGTAAAGCCTAAAACATTTCTTATTAAAGACAATTTTATAATACTGGCAGTTATATGAGTTATATTGAATTTAAGATTTTTAGATTATTTCTTTTCATGAAAAGGGAAATTTATGTTGGCAAATAACATGAATTAAGGTACCTGGGAACTTGTATTTGTGCAGCAAATTTTGTTCTGATAAGCCCCTCTGTCTCTTTTGAACTCCTGGACAGTGTGCAGATGACGGCAGATTTCAGGCTATCGTACTTATTTTTCATAATGGGCTACATATTTGCTTTTTGGAATATTCAAACAATTGTTTGGCAGCTTTCTTGATAGCATATTGTGTGTGGCAGGCCTAGTTAGGAAGGAAACAAAAGTTTAAACATTATAGCCATGAGTTGTAATTTACATAATAAATACAGCAACCTGGATTTCCCCCCCACCCCGTGACTTCATCCATAAATATATTTTCTGTGTGTTAGGTCATCATGAGGCACGTTTTTACAGTAGTAATTTCTCTTCTCTCTTCCCCGTAAGAAGTCTTCGGAGAAATGTTGGTAGTTATTTCTTGCATTTAAACTGCATACTGACTTGTCTTGTAAAACCGGCTCTTTGCAATCCAGCTCTTTTGAGAAGCCCTAAGTCGTACCCAAACACATATCGAGGTTTCAGTTGCATGCTCTCACTGTAGTATCATGTTTTCTTCTTCTAAACTGAGATGCTGTTTATTGAACCAATTAGCTGTTGGGTGCAAGCCAGAACTTTCTCCCGAAATGAGAATTAATGAATAAACAAATTAACACTGGAAAGATTTTTATTCTCAATGGGCAGCGACAGTTAATGTGTGACAAGGACGCGGTTCGTATCCTGCAACCTCGGTGCCCGTGTGTGTCTGTCTGTGCTTGGTCCTGCTGAAATCAGTGGGGTAAACTTTTGAGTATGGATCACACGTCCGCATCGTATATTTGATGGTATGTCTGTCTTGGAATGTTTTTGAAACCATTCCAGCTCTTCTGTAGCCAGCAGATGGGATGCATACGCCTTCATTAACAAGCAGTTAACTCCGCTGGTACGACTAAATTTTCATCACTCTCCGGGTCTCTGACTTGGCTCTTTCTGCATTCCAGCTCCCACTGTTTGTTCTGCTCTCTCTAAGAAGAAATCGGCACTAGCATTACATGCTCCTGCCCTCCTGTGGTAATGAAAACCTAAATGTTTTTCTCAAAATCAGGTTGTGTAAAAATAAAAGAGAAAGAGAGGAGAATAAGGAACTAGTTTTTCTCTTCTGGAGCAGCTGCTTGCATCTCTTGATGTACGCTTGCTTTGGGTGACGTGTTGTGCTTCAAAAGCCCTGAGAAAATCATAGTAATTTCTAAACTTGCTGTTACAGTATCAAAAAGACCTTGTAGCCTGTTATAGCTTTGAATTAACCTTTTTACATGATATGCACTATCCCTGTTGCATTAGTGTAGAGAAACTAAAGTACAGAAATTACAGGGAAGGTTTTTAACAGCAGCGATGGCAATGGGATTGCTCTGCCTTCCCTGCTGTGAGTCGGTGGGAGCTGAGACCCAGTTCCAGCACGTGCCTTGGCGAGCCCGCCTGGCTGGGTGACCCACGCCAAGCTCGCCACGAGTGAGGAGCGAAGGTGGATCCCAATGCCAAACTCCTTCCAGACAAGCGAAAGGCAGAGCAAGGCAAATGGATGCGAAACTGTTACTGCCGTGAATTTTTTGTCAGCAATGAAAGCCACGCAAAGCAGCGTGTTAGATCTTTGAATGTGCGGTGTGATAACAAATAGTCATGTTGCCTGAAAGGATCCTGAAGTGGTTGTAGTCTGTATGTGACTTCTTGTTGCTTTAATGATGCTCTCTATTAATACTAAAAGAAGGCTGCTCTCATCTTCGTTTCAAAGCTAATGGTGTATATAAACCATGGACATACAACTTCACTCTCTTCAGGCAAATGTTTATGCGTTATTCTCAACATGTAAAGTCTTGGAACGAGAAATCTGTGTTTGTCACAGCTTTCACTCCTGTGACTTCCAGTGTCTACTGAAACTACTTAAACCTGCTTCATGTTAGCAGGAACACTTTCACAGTTTGCACACCGTTGATTCTTTGAGCCTGCTCATTGGCTGTCTTTCAAAAATATTTAAGATAAACTGATCAGTTGTATACCATGGTAATCTAAAAGTATGCTCTAGAGCTGCAGCTACTGATTTTTTGCATTGTTTTGTATTACTACAATGTCACTTTTAGACCTCCTTTGTCTATGAAGCCCCTTGATTAACAGTGGAAGTACACCACACAGACTTCCAACAAAAGGAAATGCTCCAGAATAAGTTTCTGTAATCTTTGCAGTAAATGTCTTGGTTTGTGACGCAGAAACAAGTTAACACAAAGTAAAATGGTATGTAGAGAATGAAAGCTACCCATTGCAACTGCTTGTCTGTGTTCCATTGTCCCAGGGTAATGCGAGTTATACTGCCAAATAACTGGTTTGCTATTGAGTTGTTCTGTTTGTGAATCTATCTGGAGATATAAAGTTCTCGAATCAAAGTAGAGAGAGGGAACATGGAAGGTTTGCATGTGAGTGCTACTTTCAAAATGCTAATTGTTATCTAATGTTTTTTCTAAATAGGGATCTAGTAATGGTTTGAACCTTTCTCTTGCACTTTTCCAATGACAAAGCCATGACTTGTCATGTTTGGAGATGATGAGCAAAGGGTGATGAGCTGCAGAAAGAGTTCTGCATGGGGTGTGTGTGGCTGTAAAAGCTCATGGACTGAATTTCAGGTTCTCTTTAAGCGTGGAGTGCAAAATGACTGCTCAGACCCTTGTCTCCCTATCAAGAGTAAGTTTTCTTTCCTCTCTAAGGAACTTTCTCAAGCAGTGGAGTCTGAGATGGGCAACAGCCTTGGCTATCTATTTTAATTATTTTTATATAAATTCAGTGTTGTATAACTTGGTTTATGAACGAAATGAGAGATTAAGGAACTAGGTAACAAGTTTACATCTGTGAGGTTGTGCTTCGATGGCTCTTCCATACGTACTGCAGATGTGTGTATATATTCATCCAGTACAATCGCGTGCTGCTTTTCAGCTATCAAAAGTAAATGGGCAGAACTTGATTAATAGAATGGAATAGAATTAATGCTGGATATGTTACTTTTCACCCAGCTTTTGACCACTTTTCAGGTGGCTGCTCTAACATATCTATTACAGATATCATAATTCCAGAACTCCAACATTTAGGATTCATTTGGATTCTGATTTTCCTTGCTGCCAAAACTCTTAATTACCAGCTAGTGAGCACTGTGAGTTGTGTTATCAATCAGATGGGTGGCACTGGTCGTATGGTCCTTTTTCTTCATCTAATGTGACCATGGGCACTTTACATCTGAGAGTACTGTTTGGTTTTGATTATTATTAATATGCAGCTTTTAGCACTGCCTGGTGCTTGCAGCCTAATGTAAATAAAGTATCCCAGCTTGAAAAACAGTGACAAAGTGAAACGAGTTTTTCTGATATGAAAGCTTAAACCTGTGATCACTGAGCAGACTAATTAGCCAGTGCAAGGAATTTGGTTCTTTTAAGTCAAGCTTTTCATTTGCCTGTAAGGTTCACTTTTCAGTATGAGGCGTTCTGATATGCTGACACCGTTGTAATTGTACCATTATAAGTGATATTATATACATATATATAAAAGAAAAAGGAGGATTATGTTGCACTCTTTGAAGTTCACCGAATTCACTTGTGGATCACTTCCAGCTTTATTTTGGTACTTCTGATGGCATGTAGTGGGTAACGTGGCTTTTATGCAAGTCTTCTGATATTTGAAATAATAAATAACAAATTGAGAACTCCTGATAATAATATAGGTGAGGAAGAAATTTTAACTGGAACAGATGGTATTTTTTTCAGCTCAATTTAGATTTGCTTTTTTATCTTTCTCATTTTTTATTTATTTTAAATAAGACTTCGCGACTTAAGTGAGCTTATTGTTATGGTCTTGTTCTCTAGAAATACCTGATTTATTTTTTTTCCCCCCTTGTGTTTAGGGACATTATTTTCCTTGGGCTTGATGTATTCCTTAAGCTAAGCAGTATTCTGTTGATTCAGTGCTTGAAAAACTATTTAAAAGGAGAATCCAGGAGATGCTGGATTGATGTTGGTGTACAGCTGTTCTTGTTGAAGTGTTGATGTTAGCAACTAAAATGTCTTCTTAGGAGAACTAGGTTCTTAATAGTTAAATTTAAGTGAAAGCACAGATTTTTAACGGCTCAGAAAAACCACTTAACCAACCATGATCGTATTTTCTTGCAGTAGTCTCAAACTTTAATGTTTTTCTTGAGATACCTACAGTGAACAGCTGGTCTTCCTACCATAGTTTCTTTAGTGGAAAGATTCAGGTGTCCTCTGTTGGCTTCATGCTTGTTTTTTGAGTGTAAGGTCATATGCAAGTTTTTGAATCTTCTTGTAAAAGATAAAAGAAAAGCACTGTGTCAGCTGAAATAGTAAAATTTTACATTATCACACTACACTAAATAATGATTTTGTTGAAAAATAATGTAATTTCATTGCTGATTGAGTTACTGTTTGTTTGGTGGTGGTTTGGGGTTTTTTGAGAGTTGTTCCCTAGTTCTGTGCCTGTGTTTGGGAACTGTTTATTGATATATGAATACAGATCCCAAAAATATCAAATATCAAATGCAATTACTATTTACAATTATTTCTGATCCCAGAGGGAAACCCAAATAGGCGCAGCCTGTAGTAATCTTCCTTTGCCCTGGGGGTCTGTAACAGTTCCAATTTTACAGTATACTGGATTTGTGGTAGAATTTAAATTGGTTGCTGATAGTTGATAACTGAATTCCAAATTCAGATCAAACTCTAATTAACTGATGCTTTTCTTTTTCATAGATGCTAGGTTTTCGTTTTGCTGATCGAATGTAGTGTGGAGAGAGAAACAGCTATTTCCTTCTGGCTTTTTCTGGTCCCTCCCAGACATTGGAAATACTGCATTTGTGGTGCCATGTGCAGACAGCCGAAGCCTGATTTATGGTCACGTGAACTCTGTGAGGCTTGTTTTTAAACAAAACCCCAAGCCTTTGAAGCTTAGTTGTTTTAAAACTGATAGTTTTTCGGTTTCATTTCTGCTGAAGTTATTTTTATGGATATCTTGCATTTCTTTGTCTTGTTCTCATTCACATGGAAAAAATTCACCTACTAATTGATGAATGCTGGTAAGATCTGTTGCATTCTATAGATTTTTTTGTTTATATTTAATGTTCAAGCTTTTGTATCACTATTAGCAGCTTCATATATTATATATGCAGGCATTAATGTTATATTGGGGCAGGTAGGGCAGCATAGCTTGGTAGCAGGCTGCAGGCCAGAATTGCCTTGCAGGGCAATGATTTGCTTCCTTTTTCTGAAGGAGGGGTGGAAGGGCTCTTTGGGCAACAAATACTTCAAGCACTGAACTTTTTCTTAGATCCCGCTTTGTAGCCTCATCCAGCTTGCTGGACATACTAGTACCATGGCCAAAGGATGGAGGGGATAGGCAATTTTCTAGCAGATTTCTGCAGAATTATGGTATTACTGTAAATATGAGAGAGGAGGTGGACACACAAAAGCATCCCTTGAAAATATCACATTCTTCTGGGGAGAGATGAAGAGCTCTTGAATTAAAATGATAGTTTTATTAATAAATGCTAGAAGTAGGGAAGAGATGGTACTGCCTAAGATCGAGTATGCCGAATGCAGCCTGCAGTAATGAGCCCGACTATGGCAAGGATCATCTGGCCTGGATTTAGTGGTAAAGTTGTTTGCTCTGTAAAATAAGATAGAGGTTGGTTGTGAGAGAAGGGAGCAGTGAAATAGTATCATCTGCACAGATTTGACATGAGGAATTTAGGAGTTAGAGGACAGCGCACAGTGTGTCAAACAGCAGAGGCCGTGATTAAACCCTCTCTCTCAGTCACACTTCCAACTGGTAGTCCTCACAACCACAGGTCAAGTTTAGCCTTAGCAAGCAAGAATAATTTAAAATTAAAATTTCCTTGTTTGCATCATGTCTGAATTTGATCCCCATAGCATGCTGATTTAACATAAAGTGTTGTCATGTGTATCTTCATTTTTTAAAAAAAGAAATTTAAAATGCATGTCTCTAGCATTTAATTATACTTTAATACTAAGCCAATACTGACAATCGTCAGACCAGTTAAGTTACTGTCCATGTAAGAATTAGAGAAGCTTTTGGTTTAGTAGGAATTTGTGTGATACAGACAAGTGATATTCAGCTCTTCAGATTGCAGTTTCTTCTCCACCTTCTGTTTGAAGAATTATTGTCAGAGAATAGAAGAAGGGGAGGAAGGAGGAATTGCGGGGGAGAGAAGCTGCCCCCATTTGTACAACCTTATGTCCAAGAATCACAGGAGCTGGAGGCTTGTAGGGAGGAGAAGGTTTCATCAGACACATTCTAATCCTTCAGCCTCGTGTAGGAATAAAAGACTTGATGTAATTTGTCTGTTTCTTGCCTTGCAGCAAAGGGAGGGATGGAGCAAGGCTTGGAACAGGATGGAGGAATACAGCACTGGCATGTTGTGCCTTGCTGCAAAGGGAGTGTATGCAGAGGTGGTGGTGTTGGCCATGGCCCGTTGCAGGGGACAGACCAATTTAGGTCCTGCTCCCCATGTCTTTTCTAGTTCTGTTGTCCTACCTGTCTGTCGTCTTCTGCTCTCTGGTCATTATTCCTATACGTTGTCATACTTGTAGTTCCTTGCAGTCTGTACCCAGTGCTCCTGCCCTCACTTGAAATAGATGGTAGTGGTTGTCTTCTGTCTTCTACCTGTACCTGTGCTCATGCTCCCTTTCCGGTCTTTTCTGTTTTCCTTGGAAGTGGGTTTTTTTTCTTTTTCCCTCCACTATTTTGGGAATGATTGATTATAAAAGGAACAAATATGTTCCTTGTTAAAAATTTGTTAATATTAGTTAACTTCCTTGTTAAACTAATTTTTATTTATTTATTTCTGGAGGCTCAGGTACCTCTCCAGTGTTTCAGTTTCTTCTTTTCTGTTCAGGAGCTCTTTTCTCACTTCCTCAGATATTCTCCTTGTATCCTCATAGTGTTCGTGTATAAATATAGTACCTTGACTTTGAACATATTGTTCTGGAGCATATTGTCATACTAAAATTTGTTCAGTGCTTCTAGTTGGTTCGTGAGTCTGTATACCTTTTTTGATAGCTTTCTGCATATGTCTAATACTTTTTGGATTACGCTTGTTTTGAAAAAGGCTCTGTGTAAGTCAGAGGAGCTGATATGGGCAGTCTGAATGCTGTGAATCGCCTGTTCTCAGCTCACACCGTCTAGTGCAGTCCTCTGGTCTGTTCTTTTAAACGTTCACAAACAGATCGAATGATTCCTTGCTCAGACATTTGTAGATGATGTCTGTTTTTTGTCTCAAATGAAGGGCAATAAGGTACAAGAATGTAATTCATCATAAATAGGCATACAGTACAATTTTTTTAAGTTTTGCTAGGGTGGTGGTAGGAACTTTGATGTAGCTTTAAGCTAGCCTCCTTTTTCATAATTTTTTTCAGATTCCCATTATCTTATTTATTAGAAAGGGATGAGGTAAAAAGCTTATTATTGCCTGATATTTGTACAGTGATGTTTAATTCAGTTTGTGTCTAAATTTTTTTCCATAATTTTTTTTGTGATTAACATTGCTGCTACTTTCCACTTTTGCAATACACAAGCCTTTCGAGTGTGCTAAAGAGTATGTCATCCAGTTGGTTTTTGGCAAGCAGAAATCATGTTTTGCACTATTTCTAGTAAAAATGTCATTGAAGACCTTTTGTTTTTTTAGAAGGAAAAAAAAAGGATGCCTCATCTGAACAGATTTTGAAGAATCTGCTTGGAAGGGATAACAGTGGTTTTCCTTTTTTTTTTCTTTTTTTTTTTCTTTTTTTTTTTTTTATTTTCAAGGAAAACATCTTGTTCCTGTGAAGATACCCAATTTATCATGCATTTTCCAGAATTGTTAGTATATGTGAAATAATCTTTTAATCAGGCTTCTAGTTACAAGCAGAATAGTATTCAGTGCCATTTGGAGTCTTGGGTGTCAGGCTGGAACTTAAGATGATGTGTGGTTAAGGCTCCTCGACAGCAGGAATGAGCATGAGGAGTATTTGTGGTAGGTCTGGGCTTTAGGTGGTCCTTCGTAGGAAGGCGAACAGAGCTTGCTTTGTCTTCCACGCTTCAGTTTTATCTTCTCTCTTGGGAAAAGAAATCTCTGGGATTGTCACTTTTTTTTTTTTTTTAATGCTAATGCATTAAATGTTGATTGGGGAAAAAAACATAAAAAACAAATAATACTCTAAGAAGTTATGAAAATTTAATTTTGCAATATAAAGCAGTCAAAATTAGGTGTGAATGAGATGGCTTCTAGCGCTTTAGTGACCATGCTTGTCAGAATGTGTTTAATAAATCTTCAGTTGCTACATACTTTGCCTTCTTCATGTAGTGTGTAGGAGCACGAGTGGTGTTTGTTGACTGATTAATGTCTCAGTATTTTTATATCTGTGATACTTTCTTACATGGAGTTTCTTACTGGCTGTTTCTTGCCCACCATCCATGTTTGCCAGCCTCCCATCCCCGTTCTTGTTCCAGCTCCTGCCCATTTCTGCCTTCCCCGTATCGCTCAGCTTGCCTGTGCTCCAGGCAGGAGCTTTTCTCCTCTGCATGGCTGCTGTGACCCCACGGAAGGTGGTGAGGACGGTGGGAGGGTGTCGCAGCCGGATAGGAAAGTCCCGTTCAGCCACTGTGCCTGTGACTTGCTCTGTGGGAATGCCTTATATTGAAAGAAGTTGGTGTGTAGGAGTCGGAGGTGAAACAGGCTCAGGGTTTATGAAATACTCAGCTCCTTGCTGCCAGAGGAATTCCTCACAGTTTTCTTATTCGAGGTTTCAGAGTGGCCAGGAGTGAGTATGTGGTGAAATTCACTGTGGCATCAGATGACATCTGAATAGATTTCAAGTCCGTAGTCTAAACCAAAAATGCCATATTTGTTATGAAATCAGTGTTAAGATTACCTTTGACATGAACAAAGCAACGTGCTTTTACCAGCCCTCAGCCGAACCAAATAAATTATCTTACCTTTTCCCTCTATTCTCATGTCCCCTCAAGGCTCCTCTCCCCAACCCCAAAACAACCCCAAAAACCCCCAAGGGCTGGCAGACAGCTGCTGGTAAACATCACCTTTGAGGAGTGAGGGCTAATAAAGTTCAACATGATTGAAGAAGCCTTTTTCCACAGGGCATTGGCTGTGTATAGCTGTATACAGTGCTAACTGGATCACCTATAGTATGCATCTATTTGCTTAAATAATATTTCACTGCTCTATGTCATTATGATTAATTCAGTTTTGCTCTTGGGGGAAAAGAGTTGAAAGCTTTGAAAAAGGCTTGGGAGCAATTTTATTCTTCATCACCTTATCAGGGTGTATAATGAGCCTCCATTTCTATGGTGCCATTAATTTACAAAGTTCTCCAAGGTATTTCTGAGTTACTTTGGCTTTTCCGGCTGTGGTTGAGCATCGTTTCAAGCAGTGGTGCAGGACGGTGGTCTGGCTGGTGAAACATGGAAGCTGTTTAACCATGTGCAGCACAGGTTTAACCCTCTGCAGCACAGGAGGGTAAGGACATGGAGGGAATAATGCAAAATGCAGTCGAAACTGCAGGGAAAATCTGGGTAGGCAGAATACAGTTAACCTTGGAAATACAAGTAGTGGTTAATAAGGAGAATCTGGCTGGAGTGGACACATGCTACAGGAAAAGTACCATTTCTCTTTGGCAGTTTGTAGCTTTTGCATCTGAATAAGAGTACTTGGAAGGCAGAAGTGGTCTGTCGCATCATGTTTGCTGGAAAAAAAGACATGAGAGTATTGTAACTTGCATCCAGTTATCTGAAACGTAGTGGTTTCTTTGTAGTCTATCTATATTCTAACTTGGCCTGAATCAGTTGCTTTCATCAGGTAAAATGCATTTATCTGAAAGGGTCAGATTACAAAACCAACCAAACACACCCCTAGAAAAACGTTGGTTAAGCAGTAGTGGGGGAAGATGTGTAGATCTTTATTTTTCATTCAGAGTATTCTACATTTGTTTTGGTTTCTGTAATTTTTAAACATGTAATGTAAAATTTTGGAAAAGTATGCCATCCCAAAGAAAACCACTCCAGCTGATCATTATGCAGTTTTCAAATAATTTTTTTTAATTTAATTTAGTTGTAATGAAGTGGAAACGTACACTTAAATTGGAACAAATTTGATTCTGATTATGGTTGTTATCTTTTCTCTGTAAAGAATGCTGATCTGTTCAAGGTGATATTTATTTTCTGAGAGCAGGTTAAATGCAAAATATGTTAATGATGTCTAAGAGTGAGGAGATTTATAGTTGGAAACTTGTGGCTAAATATGTATTTTTTGGACTTCACCGGACACTTGCGTATCTTCCAAACTCATGTATGTTAGTTGGAAAGTAAATGTTATCGCGTATGTCCTTTTCTATACATTAGTTATATTTCAACTAAGTGTTCAATAAAACAAATATATCCAAGCTTTTCTCATCTTAGCTGAAGATCGAGAACTGCAAATCTTAGCTAGAAAAAAAATTGAACCAGGGCCAGGTATTGTGCAGTGATGAGCTGCCATATGTAGTTATTGTGGCTTTGTTTGCTAGAACATAGAAGGTAAAGAGCCATCGCTCCTTTTCATGTTCAGAATTGCATTAAAAGCACATTTTAAGTTGATCTTCAGACAGGCTTTTTTCTTAGCAAGGAGATCTTGTGACTTACACAGTCACTAATTATGGTCAGAAAATTCAAGGGACTGAGAGTCATCCAGCACTGAACTTTGCAAAATGGTCATAATTATTAAATAAAAGCATGTTGAAGAAGACAGGCAAACTTACTGCTTCAAATTCAGAGACAAAGAAACAAAGAGAAATGCTACAATAAACAGTATTTTTGCTTTGTTGCTAGATAATTGTGTTGCTGATAGAAGCTAGTGTAGGATGCTACCCTAGAAGTAATAGGGCAATGTTTTATTTACCTGAGATGGGATGCAGCATGTGGTTTGTCCCAGTTTCTGTAGGATAAACATAACCTAAGTTGTTGATAATATATTATCTACTAATTATTATCTATATTACTCTATTGTTGTCTTGTGTGTTTACTTTCTCTCCTGCCCATCATTCTTGTTTTGTCTCCTGTTTAGTTGGTTTTGTTTTGATATGTTGTTTTTATTGCTCAGAGGAAATGATGAATAAAAGAAAAATATTTGATGCTGGCTTATAGTTTGCATCATCACCTTTGGTGGGACCAATGTCACTTTCTATCAAATTTGTAACAAAGCTGTGTGTGGCAGGCTGCTTCCTTGGTTTATAGGAATTGTTGAGGGATCTGAATGGTACTGCCTGGGTGCTGTGTGGTGGTAATAGTGAAGGTTTTTATAGTGGAAAGTAAGTTTTTCCTACAGGAGGAAGGTATTGGGTAGATTGGAGCACTTGTGGAAGGTTGTATGCCACTATAGATGCAAAATTTGTATAGTCACAAAAATGAGATAACTGGATTTTCCTAAACTAATATATCCATTTAGAATAACCTTTTTTTTAGGCACATCTAGTTATTAGGACCTGTACTAAGACCGGGAAATTTGTTTCATCTAGCAAGTTAAGATTTTCAAATTTCATGTATTACGCAGGATTACACAGCCTGCTGATATGACAAGTTACCATGGAAACAGAGACATGCAGCCCAAAAGGTACATGCTGGGGGACCACACATGCAGAAAGTACCTTTTTACATATTAAAATAAGCTGCCACATGGAGTTAGTAGAATTCTTTGTACTTGCTCTTGGAGTCTATTTCTACAAAAACATGAAATGGTATTTTAGAACTGGGCCAAAAAAAGGGGTTTTTTTCCTGTAGAGGAGAAAAAGAGCAAATTACTTTTATGAAGAATGTTGGAGTGCATGGAATGAATCACAGTATGTATATTTTTGTCCTTGCTAGATGAGTTCAAAGGCAGGGCACAAAAGATTATTTCTACCCCCAGGAACTAAAGGCGTAGGTGACTTTCTGTCTGCTAGCGTGGAGCCTTTTTGTCATGATAGATCTGGACTTTGGAATGTGACCTGGCATTTAGTGCGATGAAGTACTTCCAGAGAACAGCAAATCTGGTGGCCAGTGAATGAAAAGATGGATTTGAAAGCCTCGAAACAGGCAGTAACGTCCGTGTGCCTGTGTGTTTGCCGTGGAAGGGCACGGCTGTGTCGGAAGCTGGGATGGGATGTCCTGGGAGAGATATCTGCTACTGCAAGTACAGAGCGATCAACCTCCAAACACTTCTTGAAACTGATTCTTATTTATAGTAACTTCAGCTTTAATTGCACGTAGGTTTGTAATTAGGTGCCTACAGTTACAGATGTGTCTGCAGATTTAAGAAATCACAAGCAAAGCATAAGCAAGCCTTCAGAAATGGTCTAGTCGTTGCCCCCTTGGTCTGATGTTTGTTCACTTATTTCCTTGACCTCCAGGATTTGCTAGAATGCAAGATTGGGTTATGCTCAGCTGTTCTGCAGCCGTGGAAACAGCAAGCAGGGAGGGAAGGGTCTTGGCTGCAGTCCTTTGGCAGATGAAGATATATCCGAAAGGGCTTAGGGGGCTCTCAGGGTCCAGGGCCCCTCGCTGACCCAGGCTCGGGCTGTGCGTGCAGGAAGGCAACAAGCTGCTCCCTCAGTGTGAGACGGGATTAGGGAGGAAAGTGGGGTTGCATCCAGATACAGTGAAATCAGGCTACATTGGTAGTCTGTAAACTACAATCTGCTGGCCATTCACTTACAGGACCAAGATGAATTTAATGGTCAGCCTTCTCTGTTGAACAAGCCACTCATCGCAGCTGGCACGAAGAACCATGACAGTATTACGCTGCTGCCATTGACCATCCTGTACTCTGAAAGTTTTCTTCCCAAAGAAGAGAAAGTGTCTAGCTGGCATAGGAGCACTACTTTTGTCGAGATAGATTAGGCGAAGTTTTTGATCTATGGCAGTGCGATGGCTGTCTCCATACCTCTGAATATTCCCGTGCTGTCTCCATACCTCTGAATGAGGTTTTGTGTTCAGAGGAGCCGTGCAACTGCCTGGTGACTGATTCAGCAGTTTGCTCCCAGCTGGTCTGTGGTGGCTGCGGTGGCAGAAGCTGAAATGCACTTACGCAGATGAAAACTCTGTAGGTCAGATGTTTGAAGCTAGTAAATTGTAGGAGAGAATGCGCTTTGTTTGCAAGTGACTTGTCGGCTTAAGCTATTTAGGTTTTGAAATGAAAGTAGTGACCATATTTTTTTTTTTTCTTCATATGTGGTATTGAGAATGGAAAGTTGTTGTAGCTGCTTGGACTAAACTTTAAATTTCATCCATTGCTCGTTGATGTGTTCATGTTTGTGGTGTAGCGGGATATGAAATGTTTTTGGTATATCCCATGCTATTCTAAGTAAAAGGTAAATGCTTTTAAGAAGGTAGATTTTTTCTGTTTGTTTGTGAACAGGTGTTGCTGCAATTACTAGATAGCATTTCAACTCTGCCTTGTTGTTAAAAGCCACTTAGGTCTGACTAATCAGAATTGTGATCTCAAAACATTTTATTTTTTATTATGAAGTGGAATCATTGTCTGCTTACTCTGGAGTGTCAAGTATGAGCTGATTCCTTATTTCTTTGATGTGTTTAATATTTGGAATGATCCTTTTCTGTTATTTGGGTTGAAAAGCCCAAGCCATGATATGTGTCTTTTGGGTTACCCAGAATGAAGAGAAAAATCATTCCTATTCCATGATATAAAGTTATACACATAGTAAGGAATTTTACTTTCAAATGTAGGCCTGTGGATTTCTTGCTACGTTGCGGAAGTAAAATTCATTTGAATGTAATGTGTGAAATGCTTTAGTGAAAATGAGGCCTTAGGACACGCTCAGAATATTAGAAATGTTTATGATTTAAAGTGTCTGTTTTGTCTACTGAAACACAGAACAGGAACCAGTAAGTGTTTAAGGGGAGCTGTAAAGCGACCATTTTGTAAGATGATGTGCCACGATGATGTTCCTTTGGCAGAAAAGACTGCGGCTGGTTAGCCTCCTCACTTGAGAGAGAAATATTTCAGCAGCAGGAGAGTATTTTATTTCAATTAATGATTTCTTCTTCAAGCCATCTCTGTGAACATACAGGAAACTTTGATATACTTGCAAGTCACAAGACACGTAGCGCATCCTCTGAGAACTGAGGGACTGCTGAGAGTAACTCACGCAGGGGTGGCCTCTTCTGGAGCAGTCCCACCGCCCTGGGGCAGGAGCAGCGAGACTTGCGGTGGGACCTTGTTGCATCAGTGAGGTGAGCTTTGGCCATTCCTGCTGGCTGGCTTCCTCCGGCACCTGGGGTTTGGTCACCCTGGCACCAGTGCAGCCCTGGTGCCCGTTGCCTGATGCGGCATTTGATTAGGGAGCTGCATGCAAATGACTTGAAAGCTTGTTCATATAAAATCAAAATTAAAAGATGTAATTGCGGGGAGGTCATTACGAAGCTGTGAAGTAATACTGGCAGTGGATTTTCTTCTGGAGCGGTAGAATTGCTCTTCAGTAGTGGATAGGAGACAGTTAAGTGTTTTACAGCTGCCTTTGAATAGCAGGTGGGTGAAATCCTTTATCTCAAGCCTCATATTGTATTAGATAAGGACCAGAAAGCATCAGTATTTATAGTACCAAGTTGCAGGTGATTAGTGTAGTGTTATTCCTAGAATCGCACTTCTGAGTTACCATGTTTTTTATAAAACATTTGTTGCATAAATGTTTTAGGCTCTGTTGTTCAGAGTAACTGAAATCTCTTTTCAGTTACTCGCACATATGAAAAAACATCAGTAAAATATACACGATCAATGTGTTATTCTTTTTCAGGCAGCTAGGAAGGTGATACAGTTTAGGTTGAAGTTGTTTGTGTTTCTGAAGTTTCATCAGTTATGGTTGACAGATAAAAAATAAATATATCTGGATTATGTTCACCAGACATCAGGAGGAATGAATCAAAACTCTGATGCTGGTTATTCATAGCTTTTTACAAATATTTTACTTTAAAAAAAAATATTTGGAACTGGGAAGAGATTAGTTTCCTTAACCTCTCTAAAAGTTTTATTTTCCTTCATATGCTGTGTCAAGTGAAAGTCTTACTCAGTTTTCCAAGTTCTTCAGCACATAATAGTTAAATGTTTTTATGTCAATTATTATTGACAGGAAGACAGTTTGAACAGCATTGGAAAATGGAAATAGTTGGCAGAACTGGCTAATTTCACTGAATTTCCTTTTGCTAAAAATATCTCTAAAAGAAGCTCTCCTTTTGAGATACAATGAATGCTTGTTTGACAGTAGTTTAGAATTGATGGTGACTCTTGTCCTTTAACCAAAAGGGCTTGAAAAATATGAATAACCTTTTGAAACATATTCAGCTTCCTCTGTAGTACATGTAATTACGTTCATGTCCTCTGAAAGTTTACATACATGCTTAACTTTGAGTAACCCCATCAGCTTGAATGATCTGTAATAGAAAAGTTCTGTAGAGCTGCTTATGTGAAGTTGATTATTTCATTTGTATACGTGTTGGTAGGATTAAGGAGTTCAGGGCAACTATGCGCAGTTGAGTTTTGTGTCAAAACTCAGTCATTAATGTATGAGATGGCAAAATTTTAGTCCTGCTGACCGAAAGCATACAGCATCAAATATGTATTCTCATTTGTATTGCATGCATATAAGTTAAAAATAATTTTCGATAAGTTGCAATGGCAAGTATTAGTTATAAAATACTAGAAATAGGATGAGTTTCATCACGGTGTACTTAAAGGACAGCCAGGAAGTCGTTCTAGGGAGCCTTCTGCTGTTGGGAATCCCAGCCCCGGTGAGTGGACGGGGGAGGCGCCGGTGTCTTAAGGGTGTCTCAGACTCTGGAAGGGTGAGGCTGTTCCAGTTGAGGCATTTTCTTCAATGCGCCTTCCCCAGCTTTGGCTTTTATTGTGTATTGTCTGGAGAAGTTCTCATCGCGAGCTTTTTCTTGTTAGAAGTGCTGGTTGTAGTTATTTGAGGTATTAGAGAATTACTCTATTTGGAAATAGAGGCTAAACCATGTCCAGCTATTTTAAATACATTTTGCAGTCTCGGGCAGTAATTAAAATCCTCAGTAAAGAGATAAAAATGAGAGATGCAGTATGTTTAACTGTTAGCCTTTTGTCACTCTGAACAGGGAGTATATTTTGAAGGCCTGCTGCAGTGCGAGCTTGGCTCCGGTTTCTGTGTGTTAGAAAACCACGGCTGCCTGCGGCTTGCCTGCATGCTGCCTGCCTCCTAACAGCTTTAACTGTGGAGAGGTTGAAGTCTCTGGTCGTGACCCTTTGTATTGCTCTGAATTTTCTTTATATGTTTCAGATGATAATTTTAATGACTTTTCAATTTTTGATCTTTTTGTATAGGCAAAAGATTTTTGTTCCTTACCAGAAAACGAAATGTTAAACTAGCATATTAAAACAGGGACATCCCCCCAAACCCCCTTTTTTTAGGTACAATTGCTAACAAAGACAGTGAAATGTATGCAGATTATTTGGAGCATTTGCACTACCGAGCTGCTTTCAGCAGCACTAATCTCCAGCCATCTTTCCTTTCTGAGGCTCCTTCAAAACCTCCTTCAGCTGCACTGCATGTAAGACGTGAAACAAATCTCTTGGTGGGTCCTAAATTTGATTAAATTGCAAGCTTATGAGAGCAGCAGCCCTTTGAGTATTTTGCACTGTAGGAGCTGGATGTGGAGCAGTAGCTGTCTGGCACTGCCACATGGCTGACTTTTCTCAGAAAAGCTCAGAATTTAGAAACCGAGTATGTTAGTTCTCAATTCTTTGCGTTACCTTTCATACTGAAACCAAGTTGTCAGGCATTTCAGGCTCCCACCCTTTAGTCAGCTGGATTTTTGCATTTGGAGTCATTACGTTTCCTATTGACGGAGTTTTACAAGCACGTAGATTATACAGGGCTGAGAGCAAGTTTTAAAATATAATGTAGTAAGGTTAGCATTCTTGGGGAATAGGTCAGGTTAATGGATGGTGTAAAAGCTGGGTGGAAATCTTAAGGATGTAGTAAGGAACCAGCTTGTGCTGCTTTAGAGAACTCTGCGTTGGAGAAAGTTTCCAAGTTAAAAACTGTTGCTGCTGCTAGCAAACGGCCATGGTCCTTTACACCGGAGTTGTCCAGAACACAGTAACTGGAGGCAGCAGAGTTTTTTGATATTATGGGATTTGTGGCACACACTTTGTGATACTGCAGCAGTAATGAATCAGGGTGGAGGACTGGAAGCCACCTCCTGGGGGAGGTTCTCTTGTGAGCTTTGTTAATAAACAGCTTGATTTGCAGCTGAGGTAAAGTGCTTGCCCTTCTTACTGTCCTTAAATAGATTTTCTTTACTTTTTGTTTTTAATATGAACGAATATATTGAGCAAAGTGTGCTTCTGTGTGTTCTCCAAGCATGTGTTTGTACTTGAAGGTAAGCATGCATAGCATAACTGTGCAATTAAAAATAGTTACTTGAGCTTTGCTAAAAAAGTTTGTATTTGTAGTACTTGCTGATTGCTTAAGTATGCAAAATATTATTTAATTGATTTTGATTACGAGCTTTATGAACTTGTGCAGAAGATGGAATGCCAGGACAGCGACACAGCTCCTGCGGAGGTTGTAAGGGTGTTTTAACATAGCTCATGCGGCTGGGGAAGCAAGGTATTCTTCTGAAATACAAACAAACTTTCTTCATCAGCAAATGCTGCATAGCAAAGGAAAGTTGATTCTAGGCTGAAAGGTGGACTAACATGGGGACATGAAATTATTGTTGTCATCGATTGACCATTTATTTTCTTCCACAAAGATGCATTCAAAAGCCTCTCCAGAGTATTCAGATGGTGAAGTTCTCAGGCACGCCATGTGTTTGGAATTGAAACATGAAGCAAAGCTACTTTCTATTGATGCACAATGATTTTGTAAAAATGTAAATGGAGCTCCACAGGTTTTGGACATCTGTTCACTTAGTAGGCTGCATTATAGTCATTGAGGGGGGGCAAATTCAAGATATTGTTTAAAGATATGTTATATCCTACTCTCATGAGAAATTCCTTCATAACGTTGCTTGTCTTGAAGCATAATATATTATTTCTTCTGAGCTTTCAGTTGACTTTTTGATAGGTTTATTTTAAAAATCCTCCTGTTTGCGTCTTCACGTGAAGCTGGTGACAACATTCTGCTCCACGTTAAAAGCAGAGACCTGCGGTTCAGAGCTGGTCGGAAGGGAGATCTCGAGGCGAAGTGTTTTGGTTACAGTAGCATATTAGATTTCACTGTATATCGAATTGAGGCTCTTTTGTGCTGAAAGAATAAGCCTGCACAGGTTTGTTTGAAGAGGCAGGCACTTAAAATTATAGCAGATCTTTATTGATTGATTGAGCATGGAGGGGAGAGAGAATGTTCGTGTTGATGACCCGGGTGTTATGCTAAGAACTAGCTAAGACTTAAGACAGTGACTCAAATGTAGTATTGAAGGCAGTGTTATGTTTAAGAATTGTAATTTTTCTTTCTTTATGTATACTAATTAGTATAGCTCTTCTACCACAGTGAGTCTTCTGAACAACATGTGTAGTAGTTTTGTTTTAGCATTGGGTTTTTCATTGACATTTGAAGAGAAGGACAAATCATTAACTTGAGTTAGAGAGCACAGGCTTGACGTAGAAACATTCAAAATTTAATTGGAAGTTAAGTTTTATGCTTACACTAACTTTGGCTTCTCTTCTCTCTGTGTTACAGAAATACTAATACGGAACATTTGACCTTCTAATCTCTACAGCTGAATCTCCTGATATCAGGATTAGGAAAGAGTGCCTTCAGAACCAATATGTAGCAAATGGGTATTACACCTCCGAAGCTCCTCCCTTGGTTCAACACTTGCATGTTTTAAGGATCTGTGTCGCCTCAGCAGTGAATTGTTCTTGTGAACTTCAGAAACGGATTTCATGTGGTGCTTGCTAAACATTGTGTCACCATGAGTAGTAATCTAGGAAAAGAAAAGGACTGTAAAGAGAAGGATCCAAAAGTCCCGTCGTCAAAAGAAAGGGAGAAGGAGGCCAAAGCCTCTGGAGGATTTGGGAAGGAGAGCAAAGAAAAGGAGCCTAAGACCAAAGGGAAAGATGCCAAAGACGGAAAGAAGGACTCCAGTAGCACGCAGCCTGGGGTAGCTTTTTCAGTGGACAATACAATAAAAAGACCCAATCCAGCCACAGGTACCCGCAAAAAATCCAGCAATGCTGAAGTGATCAAAGAGCTAAATAAATGCCGGGAAGAGAATTCGATGCGCTTGGACTTGTCCAAGAGGTCTATACACATGCTTCCATCAGCTATCAAAGAGCTAACGCAGTTAACAGAACTTTATTTATACAGTAACAAACTGCAATCCCTACCGGCAGAGGTGGGCTGTCTTGTGAACCTGATGACACTGGCCCTGAGTGAAAACTCACTCACCAGTTTGCCTGACTCTCTTGATAACTTGAAGAAACTGCGCATGCTTGACCTGCGGCATAACAAACTTAGAGAAATCCCTTCAGTGGTGTATAGGCTAAGCTCTCTCGCCACTCTTTACCTACGCTTTAATCGTATAACTACTGTGGAAAAGGATATCAAAAACTTGTCAAAACTCACCATGCTTAGCATACGAGAGAACAAAATCAAGCAACTACCTGCTGAAATTGGTAAGCGATTACACTGATTGAAAGTTTAATTCTATGCTTGTGTTCATTTTGCGGTTCAGTTAAGTATACATAAACTGCCACTTCTCCAGGTGCACTTCTCCATTTAAAACTTCATAAAATTATACTCATGATCATACTCTTGCAATGTTAGCTTACATTAAGAGTAATCAATACCTTGGATTTTTTTTAAATAACAAAAGCCCTTTTTCTTCATTTATCATCTTAAAATCAAATGTATCTTGTTTTCATCATTGCCTTGTGCTTTCACATATTGTATCTTCAGAGCCCAGATGGTTTAAAAAAAAAAAGATACAGGGGCAAATCTTATTTTAAGATTTCTTTATAAATCATTTATGAACTGTTGCAAGTGATAAACACAATATGGGCATGTTAGAGGGGTGTGACCATGGTAATACAAGGTAGAATAGGTAGCTACATGCTATTACCATGAGCAAGCTGTTGGATGCCATAACAGTTAATAATGTAGGTTAATGATTTGTGAAAGCCTCTACCTTTTATAAGTCATGAATATACTAATATGTGGACTCTTAATATAAAGTGACCAAGTGTTGTATGCATGCCTGATGATTCTTATGACTTTTTAATGAATAATATTTGTTTTTCCAAACATTGTTGCAAAATTTTGAAAGATGGTGAAATAGTATGAAAGCGGCTTATTAATTTAAATAGTTTATTACAAAAAATGTGCTGGAATAGCCGTATATTAAGAACTCCTAAGTTGTTGTGAATGGGTTCTGATTCATGGAAAACATCTCTTTATCACACTGTTCTCAACCAATATTTGAACAATGTATGTACCTCGTAAAAGGGAGATTCTATCATCGGTGGTTTTTTCTATGTATCACCAGTTTTTAAAATGCAAGCATAGCTTAGTCCCTTTAGGGGGAGGGGAAATGTAAACTTCACGCCGTTAAGAAACTGCTTTGACTTTCTTAAAGTGTGGGAAAAAAACTTGCAAAAGCCCTTATAACACTGCGAGTAATAATTCCTGTGCCCTGTTCTTAAAAGCTGATGTGGGACTCTTTCCTGTTAACCAAGCCAGTGCTACGAGTACGTTAAGTGTTACTGCAGTTGGCCGCTGTGCTCGCTAATTTTGCAAAGCTTGGGAAATACTCTTGTTTTGCATTCCTGGTAGATCTTTTTCAAATCAGCCATGTTTGCGTCTTTCTCCTGCACCTTGATATGTAAGATACACAAGATAACGTGTTCTTGATGGCAGGAACTCCTGGGCATGTCTGAAACTGCTAATCATGTTACCAGCAATGTCCGGTACAGACAGCTTCTGTACGTGATAACAGGAGTGAAGAAATGTAGTGAGGCTGTCAGCTGTTGGTCTCTACCTTTGGCTCCCTGTAGCTGCTATTGGAATGGATTCTACTATTAGCCACAGAAACACTTTTTTTGCTAGGCAAAAATTAAATGGTTAATGTGGTATGTTTTCTGATCAATGTGATTTTTGAGTTGCCATGAGCATCTCTGCAATCCTGGGAATTTCCCCTGGGAGAACTAAGGAATTACAGTTTTGACCTATTTTGACACTTCAGTTTAAGTCCCAACAGCCTCTTTGAATCTTTCACTAATCAAAGAGTCATACTGGAAACCATGGGGCTGATGTTTGCAAAAAAACCCCAACGTACTGCGTGTTTCTACATACGTTGAAGAAATTGTGGCCGATTTAGCTGACGGTTACACAGTTGTCGGTACTTTCCCTGGGTCTGTCTGTGGCTCAGTTATTAAATGTAATCTAGCAGAGAGTCAGCTTCTGAGGTTCAACTGGGGATAGTACTGCATAAATTTAAATTAATACTAGTGTGTGAAGAAAAAAACTTTTGTGAGATGTTGCATTCCAGTGTTTGATGTTGCCCTTTCAAAATTTTTTGTAGGTGTGTTTGATACTGTAGACATTGCTGCTGCTGTGGAACCTGTTTGTTTAACTATTTTGTTTGTTGAATTCTTACGGTTAAGTTTACATTAAAGTATACAATTTCTGCATGTGTTTGTTCACAATAGCCTTGGAAGAGATTGTGTGTAACAGTTTCATGGAGAAATTTAGTAGATATATGTATCATGAAGGAATATATGTGACTTGCTTCTTTCTTTTGTATTTTTTTTAACGCTCGTCTTGATATGCATACAGGCAGCGTTCTCAGTTCTTTATCAAACCCTAGCTTGAGAACATTAACTACTTTACTTCTGCCTTTGTATCCAGCAGTTAGTCGTGCCTTTATTTGTATTGTGATAAAGCCCATGTTCCTTGTTACGGGTCAGCACCTCATTGTGCAAGGCATTTCAGAAGCACAAACGCAACACGATTGTCACCCTTACAAAGAACTTTGAAGGGAAATCGCTATGTTCAACAACATCCTTTTTTAATTCAAACTAAATTTCTGTGACTAGGTTGTGTTCAATTGAAATAGTTGAAAAATAAATTAATTAAAGGATTTCTAAGTAAGTAGCACAAATAATTTTAACTGCCAAGACATACAGAAGAGGCATTTGAAAACTGTTTTTTCCTCAAGTAGTAAAACCAGACAAGATAGTTTCACTTCTGTAATTGCTTTCTAATCGTTCACTTTCATGTATCTTTGCTCTAGTACAAAGATGAAATGTTTGAGTTGGAAACACAGCTGAAAAATGAAACTGCTGAGAAATTTATTTCTTACTTTCCACTGGAATGTCTCTGTTTCTTTAAGCATTTGTTATTTCTCTACGTTTTACATGTGCACTTTTAAACAAAATTGCCTTTTAAGTCCCAATGATTTTAATCCCTTGTATGTTTATAATATAGTTCCTAAATACTACATACTAGCAAACAATCTTTTATTATCAGCTTGTAAATAACACAGAAATTTTTGTTGCCACAAAGCAGGAAGTAAAATGAGGTCATTATCTCTTATAAAGCAATATCATGCAGAGCATTTAAAATTCTTTTTAAAAATACCCCATTGTTCTAAGGCCGCAGGCTCACATATCTGATGGTAAGCTAATGTGCTTATTCATATTTTTAAAAATTCAAAGCTTATGTAACCCACTGACTTGTCCAGCAAGGAAGAGTCTTGCAGCAGTTGACTACGATGTGTTCATGTTGCTAATCTGGTTCACAACTGTGTGAAGAATCCTGGGTTTTATTTGCTTGGTCTTTTGGAGGTAGATGTGCTATAAAAGGTTGTCCTGGACAAAAAAAAAAATGAAAAATTAAACTCCAGACTTCAGCTTGAAAGATGGGATGTTGCTACTTAAAGAGCCAGTCTTGAGTTTGATGGAATTAGAGTCTTACCCTGGTACTAGAGACTCATGATGGCTTTCACTATCACTGAACACAAAATATCTGATTTGTATAATTATAAAAGACTTTCCAACTGTAGGACCTTACTGCTTTAAAATAAAGGGTCACCTGATTTGTAAGCAATCATCGTGTTTAATTACTTTTCTAGAAATCTTTTGTCTACAGCCTTATAAAATAAAGTTTATTTTCCTTCTACTCTTACTGAAAGAAATTGAAAGTAGATCCTGTAGTCTTAAGTGCTCTGATATTTGAGACCTTTCTTCCAACACCCAATATGTTGGACTAATTGATTTTTGTGCCAGTGGTGTTTCACTGTTCTTAGATGCAGCAGTTTCCCTCTGTTGCTTATGTCTACTCTCCCACTGTATGTGCAGAGAGCAGTCATATCTTCTCCCAGCCCGTTACTTAAACCACAGTTTTTAGTCTTGCATAAAGTCTCCATTTCTTCTGTCACCCCACTATCTATTTTCTGTGTTGTCTTATGTTTTGAATCCTGAGCATGCTTGATTAGTTTGGATATACCATTCCAGATGAGAGTTTCCCTTTTTGGGCTGGAGATCAGAGAATCATAGAATCATAACGTGGTTTGGGTTGGAAGGGACCTTAAAACCCGTCTGGTTCCAACCCCGCTGCTATGGGCAGGGACATTCTCCACTAGACCAGGTTGCCCAAAGCCCCATCCAACCTGGCCTTGAACACTGCCAGGGATGGGGCATCCACAGCTTCTCTGGGCAAGGTAATTCTGTCCGTGCATCTGGATCGTACTGTCACCGTGTTTAGACTTACCACACAAATGCTCGTGACCACCTAAGACACCTCCACTCTTTGCCTTCTCTGTTCTCGCTGTCCGCCAGAGGTCAACCCTGAGATCCTAGTAGAAACTTACTCTTTTTAACACCACTAAATTTCATCCAGTTTCCATTATTTTTAGTTACCTGTTTCTTCTAATGCCTCTAGCTGGCTAGAAAACCCTGACTTTCTAAGTCATTGCTGAGGACACTGTACAAGACTGGTCTTGAGGTGGATTCTTAAGAGTCCTGGAGAGGTAACCTCCATCCAAGCGGATATGTTATTTTCAGTCCTGTTACATCCATAGCAAGTTGTAGCCAATTCCTCAGATGTCTTGACACCTTCTACTAGTCACCTGAGTCTTTTAGTTATTTTCTGCATGCTGCTACGTCAAACATTTTCATGGAGTCTAGGTTGACTAGGTCTTCCATATTTTTGTAGAAAACTGTTAACTCTTTATGCCAAATAATTTAATATTTTACTAATATTTTTCAAATCACTTTTTATTTGTCTCTCTCCAAGCGTTTTACTTTCATGCCTTTTGTTAATGTTTCCTGGAAATTCTGTTGGTCTGCATAGTGTTTATGTGGCTGTGAGGTCATCAGAATCTCCCCTTTTTATTTCTTGTATCTTAAATCTTGAATTGATAGCCTCCAATCCTGTGGTAGTGTCCCTTATTTGATAGATGACATGTAGAAACTATATGTGATTTCAAAATAAGTTTCTAGAAATGCTTATTTAGAACATCTACTGCTCGCTGTGCAAGCATACAGTACTAGTACTTACTAGAAATAGAATCCTTTTAGGGAAACCTGAAACTAAAACATTTCTTAAAAGCCTGAGTGAAGATAAAACACTTGACAATGGTGTTTGCAAAACACATAACTGATCAGTTTTTAAGTGGTCCTGGAAACTGCTTGAGAACAACTGACCTGTTAGGGTGTGTATTGTCTTGAGGAAAACCTAGAAGAGGTGAAGCTACCAGCGCTGAGCTGCTGGGAAGTAATCTAAAGTTTGCTTCTATTTTGAGCTTTAAACTGTCTTTAGTAGTTAAACAACACAAACTTAAATGACCTGACTACGCTGGGGGAAAAGTTGCTTTGCATTTAAAACAAATGTTTTAGTGAGAAAGAGGAAGTGTTATTATCTATCGTTAGTAAACAGATGTGTTTACTAACCAGATGTGTTTTCGGTCTTTTTTTCCCCTCAGAATGCAATACCTCTCATTTCCTTGCATCCACTTGCTTTATTATAGGTACAATGATGGCAATAACTTTTCCTGTCTTTTCAATATTCAGAACGCTTCTTAATTTTAAATAGCAGTTTACTCAACTGAATTCACTCTGTAAACCAAAAAAATGAGCAAATGTTATCTGTACTTTTGAAGAAGATAGTTTTTTAGTACCTTGGCAAATTCCAGCTCTCGGTACCTAGGAAATCATTGCTACTAGTCATCTATTGGACTTCTCTTAACACTTTTCCAGCAACATATATGTTGCTTCTACATTTTTAATGTGATTGAAATTATTTTAATGGATTGCATAGTAGGCTGAAGTCTTGATTTTTTTTTTTTTAAATCCATTTTTTTTTTGCATGTTTAGCCAGAAACTCTGTTCAAGAGTAGCTGAATTTGGAGGAGTTTTCATGAAACGGCTGGGCTGATGTCTAGCAGCTTCATGACACTGAAAGGGGCAGTATCTACTCCTCACAGCTTCCCAGCTGCTCGGTCCTTCTGCCTCCTTCCTGTGAGCTGTTCCTTGGTGAGCTGATTTGTCTCACTAAACTAACATAAAAATATTAATGGTTTTACTACTTTTGTTGTCTTGTTACTTTAGTTAGTTGAAATCAGTGAAGTTTTTTAGATAAGACTGGAACTGGAGTAGGAGGAGGAGTGGGAGCGCATGAACTGGGAGCAGGGAGAGCTGGACCACCACTTTTGCCAGCACTGAGCTGTTAAATCAGCTTGGCTCGCTGCAGCTCACTTGTGAAACCTCACAGGTAGGATTGCTCATGTGTATGAAGTATATGAAATGCACTGCAAGAGGTTTGGAGAAGGATGGATTACTGTCTGCAGAAAGTCTTTGAAAATGCATTAGATCATATGTTTGGAATCACTCTTTATTCCTTTTTCCCCTGCTTCCCATGTCTTATTCTACAAAACCCTGTGTAGTTTATTGGAGTCCTGGTAGCATCAGCTCAGCCCCACCTTCCTGAAGCAATTTTTTGTTATTTTTTTATTTATAGTGGTGAGAAGTCATTGATGCAAGTTTCTTGATGGCAAAGCTACGCCATGTTGCTCTTTGTGAACCTAGTCTGTCTTATAAATGGCATCCTACCTGATAATGATGATAAATTTTCAGAGTGCATCTTGCCCAGAATCCTACTTCTGACTGTAGCCCTAAGCAAACATCTGCATAAAAACAGGGTAAGTGTGCATATGAGGCTTAACCTGACTCCTTTCCCAGATCCAGCTGTTTTCATATCAGGGATTTCCTGAGTCTGGTGCAGCTTGTGTCTTTAGTAATTCCCAGTAGACTCCTCTTCCAAGGGCTCGACCATTTTCTTTCCTTTAAAATCCTGTGCTTTGCAACCTTAGCAAGGTCCACGAGTTTGCTTTGAATGTTGTTCTTGACAGATGAACTCAAGTTCTCACATACAGGGGTGGTCAGCATCCTTATCTCCCTGCCATTCGTGATTTGTATACCATTCCTCCAGATTTTGCTTCTGAGTGCTAATGGATTGTTTGAAGTCCATCACTTCATACGTGAAGCTAGATATGGGTCCCTGCTCCCCTGTATTGCTTTACATTTTGTATACCTAATTTTATCTGTCATTTTGTTGCCCAGGCACTTAGTCTTGTGAAGTTTTTCTGCAGTATCTCTTGTCCTTACTGTCATGAATAATTTAGTATCAATCAGCAAACCTCTACTGCTGCTCAGCCCTAGACTAAAAGGTCACTGTTATGCAGATGTTGACCATATATATATGTATATACACTGAGTGCAAAAGCAGAACTTACCTGTTCGCTTGTCTGTTGAATCTCTGGTGGCATCCACGGAATGAAACCTTAGCGGAAGAGTTTCCACGTAGAAGCTTTTCCAAAACACAATCTGAAGGGATAATTGTGGAAATGAGTTCACAAGGTGGACTCCAGCTTCATCGCCATATCTGGTAAATTGTCCATTCCACTGAGATCAAAAAATTGAAGATTAGAATGGAAGAATGTGAATGCTTTGGTGAGTCAGACAGTCAGCATGGGAAGGATGAAAACCAGAGGAACTGTCTTGGGATAAGGCCAAGCAAATGCTTCAATTTGCAGGCTGTTACTTAAGCAAGCCTTTTCCATTTCTTGTATTGAGAGTTTTATTGCATTCCTCCATGTTGTGTTGAAGGAATTGTTTTGCACAATCAAGTTCATAATATTGTCTTTGTAAAGACAAGGTTGCATCTTATACCACTTTTGGATATTTTTATCTTCGTAGCGCGCACAGCTCAAATAGAAATAATACTGTTAACACGGTTGAAATTACATTTGCATAGCTTCTGCAAGTTTCTTAAGACTCCAAATATTGTGTTTACTGTCTGTGAATGCAACTCTTATTCTATGGAGAATCTGGTCAGGGCTGTTCTGCAAGGGAAATATTTTTAGATTGTAATTCAAGGAATCTGCCTACACCAGACTTGGAATGTCTCTGAGACTCTCTTATGTTCCTCCCTTCCCCCATCTACCCAATATTTAGATCATTTGTGGTTTCTTCACTACTTTGAAACTCTTTTTCATAACACTTGCACCTGTTTGGTTTTCAGTAGCATAGACAGCAACCCAGATGTGTGCAGCTGCATTAGTTCATGTCTACTCACTCCATGCTGCATATAGTGCCTCCTTACTAAATGACTTGTTAGGTGCAAAGCTTTTCAGTGATGCTCTGAATTTCATTTCCCCTTTTTTTATAACAGACCTGACAATATAGAGAAATATTTCTTCATGTTATTTGTATCTAAAAGCCACTTCTGTTTCAGCAGTTTGAAGGAAACCAAGTTGTGTTCCTGGGCTTAGTTGGCATATTAATTCCTGTAAACACAGCAGCTGAGAATATTTTTATATTTTGTATTCTAATGTGTTGAAAGCATGAAGTTGTGAACAGAAGTGGAATAAGTATAGGCATTGATATGTGTGTGCTGTTCCCTAGAAGTCAGAAAACGACTGCTTATTTGATCCAGTTCTGGTTGCTTTCTTGAGCTGCAGGAATGGTGAGGAACTTGATTTTGTCCAGCTTCAGCTTTGGTGTCTGGTTCCGATTCCTGTGGAAGCTCTTGTGGGGACGCAGTTTTGTCTTGTCAGCTAGTCAAATTCCTCCTGATTATGTTTTCTTCAGGCTGGTTTTAGGATAGTGATTAAGTAGTCCTGTCTTTTTGATCTACTTGCAGAGTGTATTGGGATGATGCCCCAAGAGTAATTCGGACAGCTTGTTAGAATCCAGCTTTTTTTTTTTTTTAATTTTTTTATTACATGTATCAATGCTGCAATTATTTTAACTGTTTAAATACTTTTATAAGTGCTGAACAGAGGGAAATAACCACATCCCTCAAGCTGCCCTTGCTAATGCAGCCCGTTAGGTTGTTAGCCTTTAGTATTTGAGAGCAAGCACACTTCTTCTACACTCACAATGGACAGGATCCAAGATGTGACCTGTTTCAGCTTCACCAGGACCCCCTGGTCCTTCCCTGCAGAGCTGTTTCCTCACCTGGTGCGAGGCTGCACCGCTTTACGAGGTTGCTCCGTTCTAGGTGCAAGAATTCTCCTTTTTCTTGGCACTTTGTGAGGTTCCTGTTGGTTTATCCTACTGCCTATCTCAAATCCTGCCTTGAGCCCTTGCTAAGATTGTTTCTTCTACATGTTTCCCATGTTTAAAATGCTGTTTGAACATGTTTTTAATTTTATTTGTTACTTTCAGTTATAAACAATAAAAAAAAAAGTCTTTTGCTGTTGTGTCTTGTTGAAGCTTGTTTTAGACCAGATTTTGAGTCTGTCTTTTCAGTTGAGCTTAGCTTCTATGTTTTTGAGTGGTTCCCATAACTAGATTGTGTTGTGTGTTCTGCAATTTCTAAGTATTTTACTGTGCTTATTACTTATATGAATATTTTAACTTTGGTACATAAGTCACTTGTGACCATATTAAAATTGCATTCTTTCTACTCAGTAGCTCTTCTGTGTAAGTTATAGTTGTACAGTAATAATTCAAAGTAGCTCTGACTGTTTAATTGTTCTTTTGGGCAGTTGGTAGTGCACAGCAAACAGTTCAGGCTGTCTGTTACAGTGATATACTCAAATCTCAGACAGAGGGTAAAAGATTCTGAAACTGTAAAATTGTTTTTAATTATTTTCTAAAATCAGGATACATCACAGAGTTTAATAGACAAACTAAAAAAGGGTGGTTTTTTATGTCAGCAGAGAACCTAGTGAGAGAAGAATAATTACTAAAGTCATGGGAACTGTTTGTAACTTGTTCCTAGCATTGCTGATTTCGGATAATTATTCTTTACAAATTAGCTTACAACCAATGTTCTGACACACCAGCCTGAAGCCCCACTAATATTTGCATTCTTCTCTTCCTTGTACTTTCCATAAGAGTCTTGATCCTCTTGCTGTGTCATCTGGCCCAGGATTTATCATGTTGAGAAGCATTTCATAATTTTCAATCTGTTTAAGCACGGGCAGGCACAGACTTAATCCAGTGGAAAACAGGCTATATTACAAATTGTGCTTGCTGTTCAAGAGTGTTACCCACTGAGTGAATTAGTAGTAGGAGACACTGAAGCCTCTTTGCTATTGACCTATACTCTCTCCCTATACAACTGTTAATTTGTGTGTACTTTTTTATATATATATATATATATTATTTTTTTTTTTTAAATGAAGCTGTATTTTGTTTTTTGCATGGCCAAGAAGAATTTTGAGTGTTATGTAAGTCAGGGCATGCAACTTGGTCCTCTTGTCATAACAGGCTTTCAAGGTTGGCCGTGTAATGGGACTATAATTCTACGTTATTATGCAGAAAATATTAGTCATTTCGTAATGCTGGGGTTTTTCAGCAGGTATATTTAGCTTTGTCATACTATAACATTTAGTCTTCGTGCATATGAGAGCAACAGGGGGGTGATTGCTCACCCCACCTTTTTTAAGGATTATTGAGATGTATACTTAGCTGTATTTTTAACGATACTTTTAACTGGAAAGTGATTGGGAGTCTTCGCAAACCATTTTATCTGGAAAACATGTGTGAATCGTCTGAAATTTTTATCTTGTAGAACCTTTTAAAATACAAATTTTTAAAAACTACAGAATGTGGTGTAACTGTTTTGTGAAGGTTATTTATAAACTGCTTTATGTATTTCATATGGACATTACTTCTACTTCAAAATCTTTTATTGTCAAGCCATCTAGTACATGCAATTTTTGTCTGCTTTCTTGGCAGACCTTGAGCTTTAATTGCCCTTTTTTTTTTCCTTTGCAATTACAGTGCAATATATTATTTAAGAAGAAAAAAAGAAAAACCCAACCCCAAACCTCAGCACCTTCCCCTTCAACACAGTTGCACGTAGTCCATAGCGAATCCTTTATTCATTACTGTGAGCTTAAGATTTGTCTATTTTGGACGTTACTTGTGGTGAAAAGAGTTAGTTAATTTTACCCGTGATTAGTATTTCCCTAAAGTAGTGTTTGCCTTACTCCAGTGGTTTTGGGTGTTCGAACAGTCCTTTGGTGAAGTGATGCTGGAGTTGTCCATGTAGTGAACAGGAATGGGTTTTTCTTTAGTAAACTGCTTTCTGCGTAAGGCTGATTTCGAGCTGCAGCACATTTCTAGCTGGCGTATTTCTGTTCAATTGATTAAGATACAAACATGTTTCAGCAAAGTTTCTGTAGTACACTAGAAAAGAACAAATGTTGATTCTTTTAATATGAATAAGATCATGAGCTCCCCACTCATTAGCCATTTTCCTTTTTGTACCTGAGCAAATCTTTCTTTTAGGAAAGCTTTTTTTTTGATTTTTGACATATGCTTCTTACCCTGGCCAAGCAAAAACGCCAGATTTCAGTTCTATCTTGATGAAGCTTATTTCCACCTTTTTTTGAGAAGCGTTTCCTTCAGTACAGTTGCCACTGTTCAGACAATAAGAAGGGCACTGTCAGTCACTGAAACAAGCTGGCTTTACATCAACTCCTAGAAACAGCATTGTGCAGATGGCCTTCAGTTTGGACTCTTTGTTCTTGCAGATCATTATTTGTTGTATCGATTGTTTATGCCATGTGTTTATCCTGGCATCATTTTTGAAAGAGCTGCTGTTGTGCAGCAGTGCTGTGGACAGTGCATCCATTCACTGGGTAGATCACTGCCGTCAGTCGGCCGGTGAAAGAGCTGCCCCTGTTCTTTAGGTGCTGGCCTGGCAGAGGTGCATCCTCCGTGCCCAGAGTGGTTCTGGTCCCACGTACTGAGATGTTTTCAGTAGTGTTGGTCATGTTAACTGCAGTGTTGCTGGTACTTGGACCTCCATGCACGCAGAACAGAGCGCCTTTCACCCAGGAAAATAGTTAGAAATAGAGTTTAAAGAAAAGACAGGGCAGATGGTGCTGATCGGCCACAGGGCATGACCAGCATTGGTTTGTAAAGGACTGGACCCTTTTATTTCCTTATCCCTCTATTTTCCTATACTATATCCTTCCCAAACCACATGGATTCCTCCCTTTCCCCTTCCCTAAAGATCCCATAGCAACTCTTACCATCCCAAGTTGCTCTTCCTTGCACCCCATAGTAGTTGCTCAAGCCCCATATGCAGTAACAGTCCTCATTCTGTGAGGTGCTCTGGATAGCCATTCTGTATAGTCCCCGTGATAGGTCTCACACTGGCCATGGGGCTGATGGCTCTCCTGGGACAGTCCAACAAGTATTTGGATTCTCCCATCCACTGCTGGTCCTCCAGGTGCCTTTGTGTGTGGACATGAGCCTCTACCGTATCACCTAAACATTTTGCACCTTGTTAAGCCCATTGGATGTAAGAATTTTTTCCATATGCCATGGAGAACAACAGGAGAAATGTACCTTGAGTGCTTTTTGTTGACTTGCACGCTCTCTACGTTGTGTCTCTGCAATCCACATTAAAGTACTGAAAGAATTTCAGTGCCAACAGCCCTTCACCTCCCTTCTCCTCCTGCCCTTAGGGGAAAAAATAACATTTTGGTGAGATGCTGTCGAACCATAAGTATTATTGTGTCCAAGAGCAAGATTCCTTACTGAGCGATGTGAACTAAAAGATGAATATTATAATATCTCTTGAAATTGCTTTCCTTAAGTCACTATCTTCATGATAGGGCTTTAGCTTTGGCTTGATTTCTACTCTAAAGTCTAAAATTTGTTGGGCAGTCCTCAATCTATTTTAACATTCAAATTTTTTATTAAATGTTTATGAGTGTCACTTTTAAAAATAATGCCTGCATCTTTAATATAACAATATTAAATATGACTATCCAAATTAAACCAGTGTTAGTTTACCGTTAACTGGCTAAATAAACATGGACATCTCTTTTCTTTTTTTTCCCTCCCCAGAATTAGCTAGTGAGATGTTTGTTTCAAATGTGTAGCTTGCTGTTGTCAAAGTTTTCAGCAGGTGCAAAAATGAAGTGCATCAAATGTTGCTGCAAAACCCCAAGTCTTTCTTCGACTTCAGCATATGTAGAGTGGGAAGAGTCAAGTAAATGAGAAATCAGTGTGATGAAATGAAATTTATGCCACATTTCAAATTTGACATCATTGGTTTAGGTCTGAAGTGAAAACAAATGAAAACAGCAATCATGAAGTGAAAACTACTGCCCCAAAGTGGGTGAAGGTTCTTGAGTTACCTTAGTAAAGATTTATAGGGTTCTTTTTTTATTTGTTTGTTTAAAGGGAGAGATTTTGAAGTCTTCCTCAAGCTTTTCTTCCTCGTTCTATTGCCTTCTGCACTTTGCCCACTTGTTTTCATGAATAACAGAAAGACATTCCTACCACAGAACATTAACTCTTGCTCAATTTTTTCTTAAATTTGCATTCTTCTGCATATTAATGGCATTGAAACGTGGTTTATGCAGGGCTGAATACAGCATGTTTGACTGTTGACTCTAGTTGCCTGGAATAGACTTGAATGCTGACTTAAGAGAGGGGGCACACGCACAGTGATGGAGGAGCTGCTTAAGCACCACCTTTACGTGTCCGTCTGCCTAGTTTCTAGAAAATCATCCCAATTTGGGTTAATAAATGCAGGAAATAGATTGTTAACATAGAACTGATCTTAACAACAACAGAATAACAAAGCTGTTGGGGTTATCTCTCTCTTTTTTTTTTTTTTTCCTTCTGGTCTTTCACAACTGTTTTGTGATATGTAGTAAGTATTGTGGCTACATGACACCTGGAACTCAATACTGAGGCTGAATTCATAAATATTTTACAATTTATTACATCACCATTTGTGATTATCTGCTGATCTAATGGGTAGTCAGTCCACACGTCAGAACTTGCCCAAGCTAGTCCTGCAGGCCTGTGGGAAAATCCTTAAAGAATTGTGTCAAAGATACAACACTGAAGCTTAAAAATAGACATTTGTTGCTCAGAAGGAATTTGCTACTCTTCCAAATTTGTTACTCACTGAGTCATGCTCTTAAACACAAATACAGTGACCTCATCTTTACTGGAGAGAGCTGAAGCTGTTCAACTTATTTGCATTAATTTCACCTGCATCAGATGCAAAAAATGTGAATGCAGACACCTGTATTCATGCACACACTTCTTTTTTTTAAATCCAAGAAGCTGTTGCTCAGAACACAGTATGTTTGCCATTAAAATAGGTCAAACTACTGTATGTAGAGAGTTGTGCCTAGCTGTACTGTTAAATTAATGTGTAAGGGTAAGGAACGAAGCGGTTCAGTGTAAAGTAGCTCTAAATTCTAAGCAAGTTCAATCTTTTTTAAGGCGTAACAGATAAGCCTTTTATTTCAAACTTATTTGCTATAGTTCTGCTTGCATATATAAAATATAATACTCTGTATAAATAGGTTTATAGTTTACTTATATGTTGCCTTTTTGGTGATGACTAAAAATGATTAAAAATAACACTCAGGACTTTGGGTGGATTATCAAGGTTGTCAGCCAAATAATTTTGATGTCACTTAATTGTTGATTTTTGTGCCTGAAAGTAAGTAATGGTATAAAAACAGACCTCAAGTTTTTAAAATTCAATACAATCCACTTACTCCATGATGTCTTAAACTTCTGGTCAGCCTGAAACAAGTATGGGGTGTAGGTTTTGTACTCGTATTCCACAGCTTGAACTGTTAGAAGAAAATCAATAAATAAATAAGATTTCTTCAGGGAATCTGTAAAAGCTTTATCTGAGTTTTTCAAAATTGTTGATCAGGTTTTAGATCTGACTGATGAAATTATGATCCTGTAATGCCTTATTTTATATGTATAATGTTATGGTAGCAATAGCTTTTTTTCAGATTACCCCAAAATCTGTTTGATTCTATTAATCTCTGTGTGGAGGTCATTGTCTAGAGCTGTATGTTAAAGAAGTTGATGTTTTGGTTTTCTTGTGTGCTTTTAGGTGAGTTGTGTAACCTCATAACGCTGGATGTAGCGCACAATCAGCTTGAACATCTTCCAGAAGAGATTGGAAGCTGCACGCAGATCACCAACCTTGACTTGCAGCACAATGAGCTCTTGGACCTGCCAGAAACCATAGGTATGTGAAGAGGCTGGAGAAGAGAAAATAAATCACTCTTTCAAAATGTTCAGTAAGAGGAACAAATTTAAGAATGAGTATTTGGTTGGTGACTGTAGAATGACTGGTGTTCAGCTCAAGGCAGCTTCATGCTTGAGATCAAAAGCAAAGGGTGTGTGTGTTACCTTACATGTAGTTTCTAGCTTGCTGAATGACATTATTAAATCTAGCTGCACTGCAGAGTGCAACGTCGCCTAAGAATGAGAGTTATAAGGAAAAAAATCCATCACTTCTAACTCTGATTTAAGGTGTTCTGTGGTTATGAATAAATATCTACAGCTTATCTGTACATACTGTAATGAAACTGAGCATGTAAAGGAATAAAAGGCTAAAAGACTCTTAATCTTTAGCAGACAGTTTTAACTAATGTCCTTGGCTGAAGAAATATAGAACTAAAGATAAATGTTTTTAATAACTTCTGTATATTTTATGCTCTTCCGTAGAACAACTAAAACCTTCCAAGTCCACAAAGTCCATGTTCTAATGCAATAAAATACAGAGGATTTGCAACTTAGACTGGGAATAAGACTGAAATAAACATGGTCCTGGTTGGTTTTAGAATCTCATCTAGGATGAAACAACAAAATATGACTTTTCCTAGTTAATTAAATCAATTTTAAACAGATGGCAGAGAAAGATGCATGCTGTGATTGAAAAAGACAAAAAACAAGGCCATCATGATTTTAAGCTCTTATTTGTTACCAGAACACACTCGGAAGAATGAAAGCTATCACTTAAACAATATTTATATTGAACATTTTGTTAATGTACTTTAACACATAGTAAAGTGAATGAGCAGAAGAGTGAGGAACCACTTAACAACACTCCAGCTTTTCTTCTAGCAGTAAATTGTTGAGTGTGGAGCTACTGTGGCTTTTTGTTTAGAAAGTTTGACCTGGACAGAGTTTGCATTGATTAAGTATCCACTGGAACTAAACTTCCTTCCTGGATTGATGATATTTTTAAACTCTGGAGATCCCATTCCATCTGGAATTTGCATCTAACTTACACAATTCATAAGCACAGCCTTTATTGTTGTAGCTATTTTGTAAATCTTCTTGAAAGTTATTTTAAATAAAATATATGTGTAATGTACATGTCATATTTAGGAAGTGAGCTCTCTGGGTAAGCAGCTAATTATGGGAAAAATTCTCTAAGCAAGTGTGAGATTTCCATTGTCAGGGCTTACAGACCACTATTGTTGATTCTTGTGCAGAGTAGCGGTACGATTTACTGAGTTGTTTAGTGACTGGCAGTCAAAATTCTTACTTATAATATGCTGCAAGACTGTGCTTACAGGGAAAGGTCTTTGGATAGGAGAGGCACAAAGTGACTTAGGCAGTTAAGTAATTTGTGATAGGAAATTGCTGACTATGCAATCAAGATAGTTTGGACGTACCTATTTCTTCAGAAAGTTATTATTAGATGGTTTGTATTGAGTCAGATTCAGACCTGGTTGGACTGGATTGCTGCCTTTTTCTTTGTTCTGTTTTTCCATTGCATTGTCTTTGTAGTTTTTGAAGTTACGTATTTTTAAATGTATAAAGCCGTCTCTCTATATGCTTATCTGAGCTGAATATCAATGCTATATAGCTCAACAAACCACCAAAGACAGATGAATAATGGTAAGACACTGTCGTGTCTTTAACCTGACACTGGCTCAGTTTTTGCTCCACTGGAAAATACCTGCTGTTTGTATTGACCAAGGTGTAGTAACTGAGATTTTATGTTTAGAATAAAAACTTAAAATCAGAAATCGGTATTTGTGCCACATACAGTTCATAAACAGCCAGAATTGAATACTGAAGGGAAGAATTTAAAACTCCAGCTTAAATGATAATGATCAACCTACATTTATGTATGTTACAGAAAAGGCAGCCGTAGCCAGTTCAGCAACATTGGCTTTATTTCTTAGTCATCGCAGTTTTGGTTCAACATTAAAGCAAGTTGCGGCTTGATTTTTAGATTACAGCTTGCTTTGTGGTTAGGATTGTTCAGTGAGAGACTCTGAGTACAGAGAAGAAAAACCCAGCGAGTAAATGGCGCGTGGCCGCCTGGCATGCCTTGCTCGGCGCGGCTGCAGGACGGGCTTTCCAGCCTCTCCGACTCTCGCTCTGGTTCGTGTCTCTTCTCTACTCGCTGATATCTACCTGGTGTTTGGCACAACGGGCTTTTCTGGCAACACTTACGTGCTGCCGGGTTTCAGTATGCTTAATGTGTAAGTGCTGGTAACGTTTCCCCAGTTCGGTCAAACTGGGCTGGGGGTCGCAGACTGGGTACAAAACAGACCAAGCACATTTGCTCATTATAAATATTTAATGTACTATGAGCCTCCTGTTACGGAACAGACTTTCCATTACTGCCAGGTCTGTCCCCTCCTCCCTCACCAACACCCTTTTGATGGAGGCCTGTTTATTTTTTCTTGAGAGGGATGCTTTGAAAAACAAAAAAGTGCCCTTCCTTTTCTATTTCTCCCTCCTCTCACAAAGGATCCCTTCCCTCTTTCCCCTCCCCAAAAAAACAAAAACAAAAATTAAAAAAACCCCAAACCAAAAAATAACCTTGCAAAATGCTTCTTAAATTCACTGCTGGACTATCTAACCAAGTTTTGGTTTTACCACAGAAAGATTTCTGAATCTGCTAATTAATTAATTAAAAAAAAAAGAGGGGAAAAAAAAAATCTTGTTTTCTAACTAACAGTACCGTACTGAAACGCGCCGGAGCTGTGAGGAAGGGATGTTGGAGAGTGACATGCAGGGGAGTGGCAGGCAAGGGATTATGCATCAGCAATGATTACAGAGGTAGCAGAGCCAATATACCCGCTCTATAAAAATACAAAGTTCTTGTTTCAACTAACCCTGTATAAGCATGCTTTCGTGCAGTAACAAATGTCGATTTTAGATATTAGTTGTCAGGAAGTGACCTAATGTCTTGCTTTATAGATATTGGCTTAATACATTCATATCTGTATTTCTGTTGATTGAAAATTGTAAAGTACTTTGTACATTAGATCACTTCCTGTAAGAAAAATGAGCTTTGTGGAACGGCTTAGCACATTCCAAGAGTCTGAAGTCTAAAATCAAAATCATAGTGGGATCTTAGCTTAATATTTTAATTGCAGATTTTCCCCCCAACCCCATGTTGTGGGGTTTTTTTTTGGAGTGGGGGTGGGGGAATTATGATCTACTTCTATTTACACAATGTCTTATCTCTGTATACTTAGCTGGCACACTAATATATCCAAAAGGTATATAAAAGAAGGTGAAGAACATACCATGTATATTAAAAATAATAATTGGGCTTTTGAGACAAAGCAAATTCTGGGTGGAGTAAAGTGTTTCTTTGGATTACAAGCTAGTTTAGAAAATGTTGTGCTGCAAATGCCACATTGTGAATGTTCCCTCTTTGAACTTTTAATTTTAGCATTCTGTACAAATGTGTTCACAATTTCTTATTTAAAAGCATAGAAACACTTATTTGAGAAGGAAATTCAACAGAAACAGAATTACAGCTTTAAAAAAAAAATCAGATTCTTCATCTGTTTTGTAATTTTCTAGTTTTGTGTGTTTACGTGTGCAGTTTGATTATAGTCAAATGTGCCATATTCATGGACATTTAAGGCAACAGGCATTTTAATAAGAAAAAGAATAGTCAGTTGTAAATGTTCCAAAAGGATGCTTTAAAAGCACAAAAAATTCTGTCACTGGACACACTTTCCAGTGTCTGACATGGCACTGTTCCTAAGAGACGGTTAAGAAAATGAGAGGCATATTCAAAGCTCTGCGCCATACTCCTGCCCTTTGCTGTGACGCGGTAGCTCAGAAGCTGAAATCGCAACTCTCATGAAAGCAAATATTATGTGGGGTAGCTTTGCCATTTTTGCTGGTTTAAATTGTGCTACAACTAGGCTTCTAACCTCTTTAGCCCCAGTGTCCCTCTGAGAACACTATTGTGCTTTTAAAACATATAGTTGATACAACATGAAGCATCGTGACCAGAACTGGGCATGTGTAATTGGTACAGCTCAGGTTATAGAAACTGTGGTTGAGAGCTTTAAGTCCCTAGATGTCCTACCAAAGATATTTCTGCAGAAAAGTGGAACTACTTTAAAATGGTATTTTCAGTTTAGCAGGATTAGCAAAAACTAGAGAAGTCTTATTCTGAAACGTCTGACAAATGCGCTGGTCCTGATGAAACCCGGCACAGCACCTGCAGCTCCCTCGATGCTCAGGGGTGATGTTCATAGGCGACCAATGGGTTTGATGTTACTAATTACTTGCCACTCTGATGGAGCACAGTTGCATAGGCTCCTGCTCCAGCTTTGATGGCAGTATTCGTATCCTTAAAATTTAAGGACGTGACCTAGTGCTTTGCTCTGTGAGCATTCAGTACTTTGCAGGATGAAGGCCATTTCCATAGTCTCACACTAAGAGATCTGATCAGCGTTTGGTGCTTTATCTAAGGTTTTGTTCTTGGTCTGTGCTGTTTATGAAACATTTTTTAATTAGATTCTGTATTGGGCAATTGCAATAAGCTTGGCCTTTTCTTTATCTGGGGGAAAGCGGTGGCTCCCACTCTTCCCATTTTCGGTCTTACATAAGCCTTTGCTGTTTCTCATGGTGGTCTCATAAAGGGAATGAAGCTTCTGGTTCTTGTTGGCTTCAATTCTAGGCTTAGTAAATATAAAGCAGTGAAATTGGCTAGAAAATAGTGAGTGGCAGGGGAGGGTAAGTGGGAAGTGACTGCTCACTGCCTCCTCCAACCGCAGAGCGGGAGGGATGAAGCAAAAAGCTGTGAGGTGTCAACCTCAAACCAGTAAAAAACAGACTGTGCTGCGTGCGATGAGTAGGGAACACTTGGGTGTCAGTGTTCGCACAGGTTGCTGTAGATGCTAAAAGCTCACAGAGCAACGTGACAATTATGCAGAAGAAAAATCTATCAGTTGCTGCTAAATTCGGGAAGTTGTTGAGCTACACGCTGTTGAATCTCCCCCGGCTCTTGGGGAAGTTTCAGGGTGTGCTTTCTCTTTTCTTAGGCTCTTCTCTTGGTATCTGCTGTTGAGCATATTTTTTTTTTCTGGAGAAAAAATACTAGGTGGATCTCTAGTCTAAATGCAGTAATTCTCACATTCCTTAATTAGCTAAAATTATAAATGCATATTCATGTGTTATATACTTTATGATTATTCTATGAAGTAGGGCAGACTTAAAAAATTACACACATCTATCATTTAGGAAAGGTTAATGTTTTTTCTGCATTGCCAGTTAGGTATAAACTGTTCTTACAATTTGATTTACATTTACATAAATCTTTAATTTCACAGAAAGATTTTAAATAGTCAATTGAAAAGGAAAATAAGACCACCAATGAAAAATGAAATGAAATAAATTTCAGGAGCTTTTTGTTATTGTATGAAGTATGAATTGAGTAAAATGCAACACTTTCTTTGATAGCCCCAAATAAGTCCCAACTGTTGCTTTTGACTCTGCAATGTGGTTTTGTATGTTTGTATCATTTTCAGCTAATTATAACTTCCTTTTTTTTTTGTTTAAATAAATAAATCTCCAGTGCAAGCCTGATATAGTTAAATACATATGTTTTTCTGTAAAAGTTAGGCTAGCTTCTGTTGGTGTATTAATTCTGAGTTTATTGATTTGATGTGTATTTATGAAAATATTTTTTAATTTGTATCTTGGTTGGATATTCTTCCTGGTAAGACTAGGATAGAGACAGTGTATTTTAGTGAATGTACATACCATTATACAGTAATTAGATGCGGAGACCAATAAGTACAACTATATTATAACTGCAGCTCAGCATTTTCAGAATGATTTGTATACTGCAGAAAGGAAAAGCCATAATCTTATTTATTTAAGAAGCAGGCACAAGGGAAGAGTGATACAAAGGAACGCATCAGAATTGACTCAAGCAGGTCTATTAGTTACATGCATTTTGATGAATGCATGTTAAAAGAAGTTGACTTTTCATAGCTTAGTTTCAGAAACACATCGCTAAGAGTTTGTGCTCCCCAGCCTTATGCATATGTTGTGCATGGTGCATGTCAGATACTCAAGCCTCTGTCACTCAATTTTTGCCTGCATCTTGCGTGCATCTTTCACACACATGCAGTCGGCAATGATTATGGTCTTGAATCAGAGTTGAAAAACAAATAACTGCTGACGTGGTCACACCTTAGCCTTAGTTTTGAAATAATGAGGGAAAACCTGTCTTTGGTTGATACTGTTAGACTGAAAATAGATAGGAATCTCTTTGCTCTCTTCAAATGGCATTTAAACCAGTAGTAAGGGTGGTAGAGATTAATTTTAAATTTATGTTAAACAGTTTTCTAGTAGATAACATATTTTAGAAGAATTCCTAGACTTTGTGGAAGGAGGATAATGCACTTTGGTTTGACCAGGACAAGAAAAGATGGATCCTGCTGACCTTGTAGTTTGTGAGTCTGATTCTGCCTCCTACACTGGCCTGATATATCAGCAGATATTTCTGGCTGGAAAGAAAAAATAAAATACACTAAAACCCACTTTACTGTTAAGCCAATAAAATCCGGATTTCATAAGACAAGCTTTGTGTGGTGTTCAACTATACCTTTGTATTTGGAAGAATAAAATTACATTTCATGTTTTGCTTTTGGTAGTTGGTAGCAATGATCAGGAGGGATTCTCTTCTCTTGTACAGTTTTCCTGAGTGGTTGCTCTCCCACCCCCATCACCTTTCTGTCCCTGTTCCCAATTTTCCTAAAACATCAGCTTTTAGCCGGAGCATGTTAAACATTAGGGATGTTCCAGCCCTGCAGGTTGTAGAAAGGATTTGACCTCTCTCGGATGATTGATCGATGACGTTAGTTTACATTCATACAAATCTATAGGCTTTGGTTTAGGAAGGAGTTGCTCCCAGATCACATGAGTAATGACTATGGGATTTAGTTCTGCTTTCCTCTGCAACACGCTCGCTGAGATCACTTTCAGAATGTCTTGCTGGACCAGTCACTTCACGCCGTTGCAGTGCTGGACGCTAGCGGACGTCGTCTTTGCTTGTGGAATGCAATTGAAGGTTAAAAGGGTTTATCTGAAGCCTTTCGTTTTACTCTACAGCTATCAGGGGGGAAATGGTTTGCTTTCTGACAAAAGATTAGATTAAACATATCAACAGCTCCTTTCACCTAAAAATCTGTGAAACTGTTCAACAATTGTCATGGAGAATGGCTGACATCTGGAAAAACTAATGCATCCTAAGTACAAAGTGTGATACAGGCATCTTCTGACTCTTTTAGGCTAGGAGCACTCTTGAAACATTTGAATGCAGTGTTTAATCTCTAGCCATAGCTGGCCGTCTCTAGCTTGTCTAGTCTCTCCTATACAGTTTTCAACTCTTTTAATGCCCTTAGGTCCCACCTGCTTTGTAACATACACATTGAACCTCTTTTGGCTTTTTCTTCTATCTTGTCACCTTTGTTATTCTCACTACAAGGTTAATGCAATGTGGTGTATTAAGCTTAATTCATCTATGGTTTTTTTTTTAAGTGACATCAAGTTTGATTTTTTTTTTAAACTTTTTTATTCATTTTGGATGTACCTCTTGATTTCTATTTGTTAAAAATGACATCTGGTACTTTTTGTATGCAAAACAGCAATTTATCTTTCTTAGAAGAAGATCCCTTAGTAAATCAAGTGAACTGTACTCTATGAAATGTGTGGTAATATAAAATGTGTTCTTTAATAGGTGGCTACTCATTGTGTTAAGTTTAATCAAAATCTAAAAATATTTGTAGAGGTCAGACCATCAGAAATACTTGATAGTGCCATGATGTTTGTAGCAAGTTGTTGCAATTATCTATTGTGTGTTGAGGTTCACGTATACTTTTGATTACAGTCTCATGGGTTTTTGATGTGCACAGCTCTTGTAAGTCCAATTCGTGTGTTTAACATTATCTGTGGAAGAGTTTCTCTAGTGAACAAATTTTAAATTGATCTGATGCTTCTGCTTTATTTAGGAGAAAGCAACTGATCCTGATAGCAAACTAGCTTCGTGAACTAAGTTATATGAAACAGACTAATTATTCCACCTTTTAGTAATGATGCAGTAATATTTCTCACTAAGTAATGGCCCTTCATCTAAGGACAGGGAATTTAAAGGATTATTTAAAGTAAGGGAGGGAAAGCAAGAGGTGTGGTAAGTCTCAGAAGAAGAGAACATTTGTCACTCCTTTTAGAAAGCACTGATAGGACTTTGAATTAGGAATTTGGATGTCTTTCTGTTATTCAACATACCAAATCCTGTTTCTCCTGATTTTGAAATACTCAAGAAAGAGATGTATTGCTCCTTCCTACTTGGAGAACCACTTCAGGTGGTCTTTCTAAAAAATGTGATTTTTGTAAGCATGGTTTTCTGCTTTATTTCCAGTCTTCCCTTTATTTTGGGAGTGGCAAGTACCTATTTTTTCCTTTGACTAATATTTTTGAGGTACCTTTAGTAAAGAATTTAATTTAAACTGTCTATTTTGAGTCCCTTTTATTGTAACAGAGTTTAGTTTAATGTTTCTGGATTTGCATGCTTCCAAGTAATTTTTAATTATTTTCTGTGTAAATTAAACATCTAACCCCGAGAGAGACATGCAGTCACTCCAGTGATGATGTTATGAATTCTGCATGTATGTTGCTTCAAACCTGAGAGCTGGGCAACCTAGAGCCCACTGATGGGTGTTAGTATGATTTGCTGGTGAGAAAATGAACCTGAAACAAGGTGACTGTGTGAAGTCTGATTCCCAAGAGTGACTGTTCATGTCAGAAGTTGAACTAAATCAATTCTGCATTGACTTTCTTAGGCCTGGCTTAAGTTTAGGGTTTAGTCAGGCTTCAGTATTGTCTTAGAAGTACTAACACACAGGGCAGTTGAGTTTACAAGGGTTTTTGTAATGGGCTCCCTAAGAAAAGAAGTTGGAAGGGGTTTTGCTTGTTGCTTTGCCTGCTAGTATCTGCTTGTCAGTTGTGGTTATCAAACTGTCATGTTCATGAACATCTAGTCCTGCATTTTCTGAGTCACTCTACCCGCGGGGGGCTGTTTTAGAAGAACTGCTGAGGTATGGTTTTAGTACAAAAAAGTACAACCGCAAATGATCCTGATGACTGAGTTGATCGTGACCAGTTGTTACTTTCCTCGCCTTATTTCTTAGACTTAACCACATCAGCGGTGTACCTATTATGGTACCATCTCAAAAACCAGTAGCTGAACTGGAGAAGATGGAGATGGGTGCACACACTGTAAAGTGACTCAGAATATGAGTATCAGCTGGGTAATCCTGAACTCAGGGAGCTGTAAGTGGGTTCATTTTTGTTTGTGCAATGCACAAGTTCTGCTGTTTAGCAACTGTTAACAATTCCTGTTATAAACCAGAGTTGGTCACTTGGTGGTCAGAGCCAGTGAGGCGGCCTGAGAATGTTAGCCAGCTGCCCAGCGGCTGGCCCATGGACCATGGAAGAAAATGTTAACATCATTGTACTGGCCACTAAATCTGACCCTCCTAATTTTAAAGCAGTGCCCAGAGTTTTAAAAGACAAACCCAGTAAGTTTTGACCCAGTAAGCAGCGGGAAGAGCTGTAAGGATCACCCTATTTTGTGAAGAGGAGACCAAGATCTGGCTTCTCCAGCATGTGAAGATAAAACCCAATAAGGGTTTTTCACCGTGATACATTCACAATGAAGTGTGAATATGAACTTTGATGAGGATGAAAAGATATGAGTCTTGTTGACACGAGACTAAATGGCAATAAATTGGCTATAAATAAATTCTGGCTTGAAATGAGAAGGTGGCCCATACGCCTGCATCAGCTGGGTGCAAGGACAGCCTTTCCAGGAGCAGTGGGAGAGGTGCTGCTGGTGAAGCTCCAGCTGAAATGAAGCTGCTTTTATGGCAGTTCTCAGGAATAACTCTATTTAGTGCTGTGGTGTGTAAAAGCACTCTCAGGGAATGTGGTATATGCAGGATGTGTCTTCTATTATGCCTTTGCATGCCTTCTCTATGGAGGAGAAAGATAACTAGTAGAGAAACAGTGATAAAGTTCTATTGAAAAATGCTGCTTATGATAAGAAAAAATTACTGGGAGCTGCTATTTATGCCTCCTTTCTGATAATGCCATGAGGATAGCCAACGTGTGTCATTCTCTCCTGGAAAATTATGGTACAGTTTGAGACTCTCTAATGGCTGCCTTGTTTCGTTTTTCTGAAATGCCATGTTGCTGGTAGGAAGAGAGCCATATACATACAACCTGTGCTCACAATCTGGGAATTGGCATAGCGGCGTTGTATTGCTAAGCAACAGTTGGCATCATGCTGTCTGCTAGAGCCGTTCCCCGTTCATCCTCTTTGACTGAAAAATCCAGATCAGCATCTAGCTCAAGGTTTAAGTAGTGAAAAAGAACAGGAGATTGATATCTTATTTTGTGTAAAGTTTGTAATTCGTTTTGTTCGTAAAGCATTAAATAACAGTTCAGAGAAACACAGTTGGGATGTGCTTTGTTCATCCCTAGAATGGCAAATCCTAAAGATCTTGGTGCCTTGCAATAGGATGACTGTCGTGTGAAGTGAGGCCAGTTTCCTATACGGCCAGCAATGCCACATCTCGCCAAATATGACTTGAAATAGCTACATTATGTACCAATGTGCATCTTTACACTAGTGGATTGTAGGTTCAAAAGAGGTCTTAATTATTGTCTTTAGTGCATACGTGCACTATAGGATTTAACCTCAAAAGATGAAAGTTTGTGCACTGGAGAGGAATATTGATAGCCCTCAATCTTAAATGCCTTTTTTGGTTAAGGGAGGACTTTCTTTGCTGCTTCTGCAAATGCTAAATGTATACTTGCTCAGAAAGAAAGCATTTAAAAAGTATAAATAAAAATCCCAATGGGAGATGCTACTAGTTAAGCAGCTCTGAGTGACTACCTCTTGTTTTAACTTTTGTTTCGTTTTTGACAATACTAAGTGAAATTTGTTGCTAAGGTTGTTAGCTAAATATCAGATATGCACTGAAAATTCATCCTCTCTTCTTTCTTGATTTTAAAGACCTGGATAATTTTTTTCTTTGTAAGTTTTTCTGTTTGTGGGGTGGTTTGGTTCTTTTGGGGGGGATGTGTGTGTGTGTCTTGGGGTTTTTTGTTGTTGTTTGGGTTTTTTTTTTTACTTTCACTGCTCTCGTGAATCTCCATTTTAGTAACTACAGTGAGTCATACAGCATTCCCAATTTCTAGTTTTTATTAGCTACATTCCCAGCTACTCAGTGATGTAGGATCACTCTTACAGTATATTTTGACCAAGTTCTTATAATTTATTTTGACCAAATTCAAGAAAGAGGTATTTTGCCACTTGCTTTGTTGAGACTATTCCTCTGGCTAGCAGATCCTGTCGTAGCATTTGTATTAATTTTCATTCTCCATTTCTCTTTATTTTGTTTCATCCTTTGCTTCCAAGCATATTTCATACACTACATTTGTTTCTTCCTTTGCTGTGTTCCAGTAACCTTTGTATAAGTAGGTATGCATAGACATTAATATAACCTTCATTTAATGAGTAGTTATATGTATTAAGCTCCCTTCATCTTTTTAAATTATTTCTGGTTATTCTTGCTGCCGTTTGTTAAATCTGACATTTCTTTTCTAATATGTCTTTCTGGTAGTTCAATTTGCAGAACAAATGTCTTGTGCCATGAATGGCTGTGAAAATGAGTGTAAAATAGCAGATGTTTTGCAAGGAACTGATTGATTGTGTGAATCTGTTCACAAGCTCCACTGGTGCGATGTATGCACACGCACAGACGCGTTTTCTGATCATAGGGATGAGTCAGACACTTTTCTTCGTACTATTTGCCAGTTGACTTTTCAGTGAAGTTCAAGGTCTTAATACATGTCGGAGAGCCCCAGCACCGTATAGTTCAAGACATCCGTAAGCAGTTGATTTTGGTCTTGAGTACTTGTTAGATGGTGAAGGTTGGAGCTAAAGGGAGCTTCAGATGGGAAATTTTCAAGTTGCAAGTTTCTCAAGAATTTCTTTCCTGATAGAAATACATATCAACCAGGACTGTCGGCTTGGCAATATTCAGTAAGATTTTTTACATGCACTGTTGTCCACATTTTTGTGGACTTCCTCCAGACTTTTCCTTCAATATCATTCAGAAAAGTTGGAGGCTTGCTTTTTTCCCCCCATCACTTTTTAAGGACTTTGCTGCTTTTGGAGTATGGTAACAGATGGTGGCTTTTTTTCCCTGTAGAGGAAATTGTTTTGCCAGGACTTGAGCTGTGTGATGTATGCCCAAGTTCTGGTAACGTGTGTCATGGCGTTAATGATGCTATCTGCAATTTTAAAAAAGTCATTTTGGGGACATCTGGTAAATGGTAGTTGTTTGTTGGTAGAAAGGTCAGGATAGAAGGACTACTACAATAGGACATAGGCCTTGCTTGCTTACCGTATCATGCAGAACTTTAGCAGAATATGTAAAATGGACAGTGTACTTCTACTGAATGGTCGATGTCAGCATTGGAAAGCACAGTAATTGGTGAATCTCCTGTTTTGGGATGATAGCTCCATTTCATGGAATGAAAAGTTTGAAGTGTAGAGTGTGAGACAACAGAAGAATCAGAAGTCAAACCTTGTTCTGTGCCTTTGCATTAATCTAATGATATATTAATAACTGTTTCCTATCTGTAGGAAATCTGTCCAGTTTAAGTCGTCTTGGCCTGAGGTACAATAGGCTGTCAGCAATTCCGAAGTCTTTAGCAAAATGCAGTGAACTTGATGAACTGAACCTGGAGAACAACAACATTTCTACTTTACCAGAGGTGAGAATTAGAGGGAGTGGATTTGGGAGGGAATGTTGTTGTTTTGTGGAGGGATCGGAATATATGAAATTACTTCATCTTTCATCACAACTCTGAGGAACACCCTTTGTTTTAATCTACATGTGTGTGAAATATTGCAATTCTGTACATATCAGGTGTGTCTAACTAGTATAAAAGAACTGATGTCATACAACTTCAGTCAAAAGCAGGAGCAATTCATGTGATTGTGTTTGTTGTCCTGTCTCTTTAGAAAACCTTAAATAAGGAGTCCAGGTTCCCACCATTCAAGCTACATAAGAGCTTCTCAATGTTTCTGTTTCATGGAGGTAGGGAAGAAGTAGAAAAATGAAAAATGGGATATCTCTTACCCATCTAATTGAGGCAAGAATGACCTTTAAGAGAGTGGGTAAAGCTTGTCACAGCTACTCGGCCTCCACATTCTTGTTTTAACGTAGAAAAGTGTGCTGTTGACACCGATGAGCTGTCTTCTGGTAACTCCTTGACACACCTGTCAGTTATGGAAAATAAAAATTTGCATAATTTTCCAATTTCCAGTGACTCTCTGAGGATCGTGAGAGAAAGAGGAAGAGAAATCCCTTTTCTTGCTTTTCAGAGTTGCTGCACTTGATTGCCTTACCTTGATCTCTCTTGCTTAAAGCTTAGTGCAGGACCGCGTAAAATGTCCATAGTTAGAAGTTCTGGAGCCACCTTGGCAGTCTCATCAAGTAACGCGTTCCCTGAACAGAATGCTTTGCTACCTCTGGGGTGGAGAAGCAGAAAGTCCTAGTAACTCACGCATCTGTATGTTTTTCTGTACTTCTTCCCTGGAGTTCTCTGAAAGGTGCCTCTGTGGAGCCCAGTTTCACCGTCCTGGATAGCTGCAGTAGTTAATTACTTTTTAAATACAGCTTTGATGTCTGCAGACTTTGAAACTATTTCAACTGTTGGCTATACCTTTCATCCTGATTTTCCTTTTCTTAGTTTCTTGAGACCGATTTATCAAGGTAGCAAAGTGTGAGATGCTCGGCTGCGTACTGCATGCTTCTGGTGCTAGTAAACAGCTACAGAAAATGTTTGATTTGAAGCATTAGTGCCTGGGCAGAATTGCTCAGATGACAGAAAAATATCCGATGTTACTGATTCTTATTTTGGACATTTCTTCTATCGCTTTAGAACTGTTTGGAGAAGAAGGCTTCAGGACACAACATAGAGTTTTATTCTGTTCTGTTTTAATGATGGTCCAAACTGCTTTCCTAAGTTGTTAAAAAAAGAAGAATTAAAAAAATATTAGTCTAAAAGAATTCCAAATGTATCCAAAGAGTTATATAGGAAACTAAACATAGAAGAAAAAAAAGAAGAAAAAACCACAATGCATTTGGAGTTAGGCAAAGCATTCATAGTAACAAAGTGCAATAAGTAACTACTGTCCTTCAGATAAATTTCTAAGCTTGGCAATGATAGACTGAAAACAGAGAAATTAATAAGTGTTTGGGTAAAACTATCATTTAAGAAAATGCTGCTGACTGCGAGCCACCAGGCTGCTTTTAAGATGAGAGCTAAGCTAGCCCACCCCACCCAAACATATTATAAAAGCAACTACGGTATAATTACAAAAAGCTAATGTGAGGGATTATTACTTGCTTTAAAATACGTTCAGTCATAATACAAAACTCTTTGCAACTGTGCTGCCTTCTTCATGTATATTTGCCAACAGTATGTTAACGCTTAAGCTGCTACCTTGCAGAAATTTATAGTTTATACTGTAATCTGTTTAAAGTAAAACATTCTGTGCTATAAAACAAAGAACTGTATTTGTAGAAGAAACTTCTGAATTTCAAAGCATAGCTGAAGCTGCTGACACAATGCCTAATAAATATTTTATCTTAAAAGGATGGGCTGGGAGAAGGCAGCACTGTCACAGCTCTCATAGATATAAGAGCATTGTTCTCTTTGTACTGCCAAAGCTCTCTTGCTTCCCTTCAAATGTGTTTAATTACTCTAGGCTATTAGAGTGTATTAGCTAACATATTTTTAATATTTTTTTTGTATGGAAGCAGACTTCAAAAATGGCTTTTTGAAATGCCAGGATCCATTTGAAGCAATAAAAGTGTGTTTGTAACAGAGCTCAGGGACTGCCTAACCTTAGGACAAAGAATATCCGTTAATTAAAGTATAGCTAGAAGCAGTATTTCCTAAACAAAGATTATACTAGTTAATGATTAGGTTAGATTAATACCGATTTGAAGATCCATTATTTCATCTTTGGGGGAAAATTGCTTCACTGATATTTGCCAAGATGCCCCCAGAACTGTATTTCAGTGCTTAAAGTTTTAGCCATGACATGTAGAAAAGTCCCTTTTTAATCCTGTTTTATTTACAATAATGGTAATAAACTATTTAGAAAAGTAGCCAAAGCTTTCCTGGTGAAAGAGCAAAGTAATGTTCTTAAAGCTTTTACAGTGAGTGCAGCACTGAAATTGCAATCCAGAAATACTGACATTAGGAATATAGTTGGAATCATTATCTTCTTACTGCCCGTTCCTGATTGGAGATGTTACATTATTTATGGTATGTAATGCCACGCATAAATCTCCAATTTCTGTAATACTTAAGCAAATAGGGCTGAATTCAAGTTGGCATAGTAATAAGCAAAGGTGACACTTCAGCAGTAATTTAGATCTCATTATTCTTCCCCACAGTTCCAGCAACGTGCTTGGCACGTAACTAACAGATAAACACCGAGATCCGTGCTGCTGAGATTGTAGAACCTAATTAGATTGCAAAGTGAAATAAGACTCTGGATTCAATGGGCAACCATTGCTATCCAGTTTAACTCCAGGCTTCTTGATTTTTATTTCTTAAGAGGGGGAAAAAAAAAAAAAAGTGGAGTATTAACTATTTCGGAATATTTTTAAAAGAGGAAAAAAAATGGAACTTCCAAAACCTTGCCTTCCCACTCTTTTTTTCTGTCCTGCCTGGTTATCTGAAATTGTTACAGCCTAAAAGGAAACTTCACCGTATGGATTTTTATTATATTAACAAAAGTTTGTATTGGAAGTATCAAACCCCAGTTTGAAAAAATGGTGCATGCAGTTGATAATTCTTTGGGCTCCACTCTCAAATGTGAGCAGGCATCCAAATTGCCTGAGCTGCAGTTGGGTGGCTTTGGCCAAAGCCGGGACCGCTCTTCAGGATGGACACGCTGCTGACTGCGCCTGCCAGCTGCTGCCCCTGCGCTCTTCAGAGTTGCCCAAGCCATAGCAACGTGTTATTAAAAAAATACCTTTTGGAGGAGAAAAGTGTGACAAAACTTCCTAAATTTCTGCTTTTAAGTATGATATGTGTGGGGTTTTTTGTATCTGGTAGCATGTAAGGAGAAAGGGGGAAATAAGGTAAAGGCTGACGCCTGTGAGCAGAGATTGTTGCCGATGGAAGTTTTATCAAATTTAACACTGGTTTGTGTGTTGCAACACTTATTCAGGGGATGGACTTGAGGGGTGGAAAACATTTCTAATTAGACCCATGAGGGAAAAGAGATGTATTCAAATAAATCTGTCCTAAGTTCCTGGGTGGTTTTCTTCTCTCTACAGGGTCTTTTATCCAGCCTTGTCAAACTGACTAGTTTAACACTGGCCAGGAACTGCTTCCAGTCCTATCCTGTGGGTGGCCCGTCCCAGTTCTCCACAATCTACTCTCTCAATATGGAGCACAACCGCATCAATAAAATCCCCTTTGGAATTTTCTCTAGAGCTAAAGTATTAAGTAAGCTGAACATGAAGGTGAGGCACAGAAACATGCTACTGTGTGTAAAATCAATGAGGAGCAGTGTTTGCTGCTCCATGAATTCTGGCAAACTTAATGATATAAGGCATGAATTTATCACGCTGAAGCGGACGCTGCTGCTCTTACATACAGAAACAATTCTGTATTAGTTTAAAAATGTACTATCAAGGTGTTACTGGGTTGTCTTTATTTTGTTAGTTAAGCTTTTATCACATTTGCTCGAGTTTGAACAATGAAAACAAAGTTGGTTGCAAAGTTCTTGAATTGTCAAATGAGACATGAGCAGGTACAGTAGTTTATTTCTTCCCCCCTCTACTGTTACACTTTAGATTAAAAACAAAATTATGTAGAAAATAATTTTTTTAATATATTCTTTCAAAATTTGAGTTTGGAGACTTTTGGCAGTAGTTCTAGAGCACACAGAAAAAGAGCCTTTATGTCTATGCTATGTACACTTAGCATGAAGAGAACTAGGGAAGAGAGGTGACATTTTTCTATGACTGGGTTTGTTTCAAGTTCTTAAATTATTTTTAAAAAAATGTTTAAGCAGTAGCTAAGCTCAGCCACTGTTTTAGAATATCTTTTGGCACAAATGTTTTCTCAATTTGCATTAAGACCATTTTTTATCACGTACCCCTTTGTAACTTTGCATGTTTACCAGGACTTTGTATGACTTGTGGGGATTTTTTTTTTGTGGGTTTGTTTGTTTGGTTGGTTGGTTTTGGGTTTTTCAGGCTATTTTACATTTTTGCAGTGTCTGGTCTAGATCAAATTTTGTAGCAACGTTTTGAGCAGTAAAATGTTCGGATTAATTTCAGCTGCTGTTACTCTGAGCCATTAAGGTATATTTACTTTGTGGTGTGTTTGGTGGTTTGGGTTTTTTCCCCTTTTTTGGTTTGTGTTTGGTTTTGGGTTTTTTTTTTTGTTTTTTTTTTTTGTTTTGTTTTCCCCTCCCCTAAACCATGTGTACCTGTTGTTTTCAGACTTTGAGCTATGAAGCATTTCTGTCTGTTCCCTGTGTCCCAGCTCAGCCAAGAAGCCAGAATCTTGAGTAGTGGCTTTGCTTATGTTGTTTTACAACTACATCACCTTTTTTACTGGTTGGGAGAGGAGAGGTTGGAGCTTTTTGTTTTGTATTTTCTTTTTTGTAGCAAAATCCATATATTTTTAGAATTCCAGTGTGGCTGATTGCACCTTTGGAAGTTATGGTGATTTTTTTTTTTTATTCTTCCTGCCCTCCTCCATTGTATTAAGCAAAGAAAGGACAAAAAATGTTTTAACTACTGGGACGTATGAAATCTTAAGAATTAGGGACTTCTAATTTTTCCACTTCAGTTCATATTAGTAACACAGAGTCAATTCTGTAACTCTAGGTTGGGACTGCTTATTATGCTTTGAGGAATTTAAAAAAAAAATTTGGCCAATTATCAACATTTTATTCTTCTGATTTAATTATCTACTATTTTGTTATGAAGTATTTTGTAAGCAGTTTGTTTAATCTCTCAGATGCCTTGCCGACTTCTTGCAAGTGCAGACCCTAAATGTTTGATATGTTAAATCACAGGACAATCAGCTGACCTCTCTTCCCTTGGACTTCGGGACTTGGACTAGTATGGTAGAACTGAACTTAGCGACTAATCAGCTCACAAAAATCCCTGAGGATGTATCTGGGCTTGTTTCTCTTGAGGTGAGAAGAGTATAAATGAACAGCTAAGTGAATCCCTACAAACAGGCATTCTCTACTTCAGGTTTAAGTAATATTACTTTTGGGTCAAATAAAGCCAAATAAATATGTGTGTGTGTGCTATTTAAATAGCTGTGTTGCATCTGTTCATGGTTGTTTTCAACAGCTTTTAAAATGTTGTTCTTTAGGCTCTAGATGAGTGTCTGTTAACTACATATATATTTTTAACTGTGTAGAAAGAAAATTTTTCTCAACAGAAAGTTACAGTTGTAAATGAAATGGCACCAAACTCGGTTCAATTCCTGGAGAGACCAGCATGGAAACAGCAAGGATCAGAAAAATGTAATGAAAATGGTCTACAGCCAGAGATGAATTGAATGAATGTAGCACTGTAAATGTCGCAGGCAGCTGGGTGGGAGTTCTCAGCCTTTGAGGGGGAAGAACTTATAGGTTGAAACCATGAACTAAACCTTTGTGTCCCCTAGTCCTGTTTCCCAGGAAGGTACCGTCAGCAGAGATAAACTTAATTGCCCTGGAGGGACATAAAGATAGAGGTGCTTGTTCTGGCAGTTGAGGGGACTTCGTAGCCTCTGTGAGTTGCTGGGAAAAATCTGTTGAAGTACAACGGCAAATTGCAAATTTGAAATTGCAGATTTCCAGTGTGACTGCTGCTCTCAGTAATTAATAATACCTGTAGTTTGGGGCAAAAATGATATGGCAGAGTAATAGCTATTTAGTGGCCCTGTTCCCTTTAAGTTAAGGCTGTGAATGATGTGATTGGGAAGTTAGTAACCTCTAACAACTGGACTTGCCAGCGGAAGCTGAAGAGCTGCACCGTCCACAGACCCCTTAGCACTATTTTTCTCTGTAATTAAAGAATCAAATACAAAGAACTATTTGGGTGGTGTTTACACAAAAGTGATGGTTCCCACAGCAGTGCTAAGTCAGCTGTGTTGCATGTAGGTAATATTTTCTGTTCCTGTCTTTGTTTCTTGATACGCGATTAAAACGTTACTGTTCTCGTTGTTCTGTGTATATCGTAGTGCATAAAGGAAGACCACCAAAATACTGCTTGTGCTAATGCTAAGATGTTGGCTTTTATTTGTTTTGATTTTCACTTTGATTTTTTAGCCTTATTTTCTATTCTGTTCCTGCCTTCCTTGTCTCCACGTACGTGAAGCTGGTGAGAGCTGGCAGTGGTAGAAGCCAGGCATTTGCAGCCTTGGCTGGCTTAGCGGGGCACTGTGCGTGCTCTTTCACATCCTTGTGTTTCAATGTGCCTTGTTAAATAACTAGATAATAGAATTGTTTAATCTGTAATTAATTACCTTACTGCTCGCTGTGTTGTTATGAGGCTTGATTACTTCTAAGGACTGTCAGACTTCTCTGCAGGAAAAATAGTATACTAGTGTAATGCCTTTTAACTTGCTTGTGGTATTAATATCTCTGTTAAATGACGCTGCAAATAAGAATACTTTTCTTGAACTTTGGATATTTATAATTCAACTTAGAAAGGAGACGACAAACAAGAGGATAAGACTCTAGTAGGGGTGGGTGCGTGATAACAGACCATGTTGAAAAGCCAGTGTATATCTCTGCAGGGTTCTGCTTAGGTGTTCTGATCTGCATGTTTACTTGCTGCTGCTCGTAACCAAAGGGACACAGGGAGAAGAGGAAGGATTAAGCTTTTTAAAGAGGACTTGGCAAGCACAGCAAATAATGTAAAACATGGTTATGAGGTAGCTATAAGGAAGGATAACAATATGATAAGGAAGTCCAGGAAGAAATTGTTTTTCTTTGGTCATTTGGAGAAATAAGGTGTTCTTTGTGTTTGTTCTGCATTTATTATTATGTAAAATAATATTTGAAAAAAATTCTGTTATAAATCTATGTATTTGCATCATTAAAGACTTTAAAAAAGTGGTGTTAATCACTGATTTTTTTTTTTAAATCTTTTCAGTTTGCTTCCATAATTTGAATGTAGGCTAATCTTGGACTTCATTATTTGGAAATATAAAAAGATTCTGTCTTAATTGTTATTTACTAATTGTGTAGCTGAAATTCTGTGTGTCTGGTTTTGTTTTTTGTTTTTTTTTTTTAGGTTCTTATATTGTCAAACAATCTACTAAAGAAACTTCCCCATGGAATTGGAAATCTACGGAAACTCCGAGAGCTAGATCTAGAGGAAAACAAACTGGAATCCTTGCCAAATGAAATAGCTTACCTCAAGGATCTGCAGGTGAAACAATAATGGGCTGAGATAAACATCTATGTCCCTTATTTACACCATGCTGATTTAATTAGAGCTAGTTTGATGAGGGAAACTATTTGGGACTTGGCATAGAACCAAAAGTTAAGAACCTTGCGCAACTTCATCCACAATCTGTCCCTACTAATTCTTCCCCAGATTTATCAGTTAATACTGAACAAGCAAATTTTGAAGAGTTTAACTGTTGTATCGTGAGTACAATACTGCCACAGGGATAGCCTCTGATTTCAGTCATGTTCATGAAAGCTTTTATATTTAGGCATGTATTTTACTATGCACTATTTTATTTTTATGTTTAGTGGTGCTTAATAGAGATCTGAAATGTTGTTGAAGGGTAGAAATTTTTTTGTTCAAATGCTGGGAGAGTAGAATCCATCAATTTATCAGCTATATATCTTGTTACTTGCTGTCATTCAAAGCAGAAATCATTAAGTTAATTTTTAAAAATATGGTTTTTTCCCTTAGAAATTGGTTCTGACTAATAATCAGTTGACCACCCTTCCCAGAGGTATTGGTCACCTTACCAATTTGACGCACCTTGGGCTTGGAGAGAATCTTCTCACACACCTTCCTGAGGAAATTGGTAAGATCCCTTTTTCTGGATTTATGCAGTTTGCCTGAGCCAAAGCAGTCACTGACACAGAAGATAAGCATCTACCGTGCTTATAAGTAGAGGCCACAATATTCACGTGAAACTTCGAGATATACGCAACCGGGTGTGAGCATGCGCCACAGGAACAGCACTATAGGGTATGATCTTTATCTTGCTGAAGTGAAACAAGTGGTCTAGAGCTTTTTGGTTCTTCTGCAGAAAGCTGCCCAATGCGCACTAACCTGGAATAGTGAGATTCCTTTTCTCTCCAAATTCCCCTGCAAGTTGTGTGTTATCAGTCACTCAAATTCATAAACCTATTCTTGGAGAGAGGTCTGTGTCAGAAAGGAAATTCACTGGTGGTTAGAAACAATGATGTGCAGATGGAGAAGGCTGGGACGTGATCTGTCTCTCCCAGCATCTTTAGTGAAGAGCTGTTACAGCTTCTGCTCATCTTGTATGTACCTCAGTGTGAGAAGGGCCTAAAACACTCTAAATCTGGAGCCTTGTAATTTAGTTCATATGTTAGTGGAGAGAGTTTGGATGCTATGGAAATGAGCTGTGGAATTGGAAGTAAGTAAGTAAACTTGAAATACTATTGTAGGAGTACAATTTGGTTATTTAAGCTGGTTGTCTTAACAGATGAGAGAATAGCTAACTATTTTTAGATGTGACTGCTTCATCTAAAGTTAACAGCTATTTCCCATTATTACTTAGCCTTTCCTTTTCTGCTGGTTTTCCATCCCTTGAGTCCTGGCTACTGCATATTCTTGTGAAAGATGAAATTGTCTTTTAGGTTTAATGGATTAATTTTGATATTTGATTGCTGTGGGGGAATGGAAGTCTTAAGAAAGAAAAAATAATCTGTTTTCCATCTTCTGGTTAATCTATATTGCAGTATCCGTAGTAGAGGCAGGTTGTAAAATTTGAATTCAGGAGGAATTTTTCACACGGGTTTGTTCCATTTAATAAATTCACTGCTGTGCAGAGATCTCTTCTTCTTTCTTCCTGTGGTGCATTACAGTTACAGCTTCAGATCTTTAATGCATGGGTTCTAATTAAACAAAAGGTATGGCATAGATATTTTTATAGAGATAATACATACTGTATGGTATAAATATTTTCTAGGCCCTTCTAACTAGATAGCTATTCAATGTTGCCTGCAATTGCAAAGCCCTTGCCTGAACAGTTATGGTGAAGTCCCTCTCAGTTCTCTTATTCTGTGTATTCTCAATTCAGTTGTTATCGAAAGGAGATGTGGTAGTGGATATTTTTACAGGGAAACTAAAGCAAATTGGTTCTTGCTTAGGTTCTGGTGCTTGAAAATAGTTTAGATGAGTCACTGACTCTAGATTCTACAGTGGAAAGAATCTTGAAGTGGAGTTAGAGCTTCTGTCTAAAAGTTATAAACTGCATGAATCAAAAAATACTACTTTGTATTATTTTATTTTAATCAGGTACACTGGAGAACCTGGAAGAACTGTATTTGAATGACAACCCCAATCTACACAGCCTTCCCTTTGAGCTGGCTCTTTGCAGCAAACTGTCAATAATGAGTATTGAGAACTGCCCGCTCAGCCACCTTCCACCTCAGATTGTTGCAGGAGGACCCTCCTTCATCATTCAGTTCCTAAAAATGCAGGGACCATATCGTGCCATGGTCTGATGCTAATCGGATTGTCCAATACACTGTACAAAATACAAACTGCATTAATGTTGTAATTGTCTGTATATGTATATATAATATAATATATGTGGTTTATATTATATTATATATATATATAAATATATAAATAATATAAAAAGGCAAATTTAAGACTGCATTATGTGTTTCTGCTAATAGAGGAATCATAGCCATTTAGAATTTTTTTTTTTATTCTGTAAAAATGCTTGTCTAAGTTTTCTTTGCTGAATTTGATGGACGTTGTCTGAATAATCTGGAAATGCCAGTTCATTTAAAGCAATTGCCAATGAACTCAAAGTTTAAATTTAAGGGACAAAAATAGTTTTGCTTAGATTTACTTTCAGTTAAGAGAAATGTATAACCTTTATATAATGAACTTTTCTGTTTTCCTCCCTCCTTTTTTTTTTTTTTTTTTTGTGTCAAAACCTGAAAGGGTCATGTGTCCTGAGGTTGGGATTTTCTTTTAACTTATTTTGAGATTTGAAGCAAATGGTGTTTTTATATTGTTTACAGTCAGAGTAAATCACTGGATTTTGTTTTATTCTGATTTGCTCTGTTTTAATCAATCATATCTAGAGTTTATATGCCTCTGCTGATGAATTTTTATCAACCGGTTTGTATACTAAAAACTTATACTCATCAGAACAACTGGCAGGTGAAAAGGATGCAGTCAAAACAAAAGAAAAAGAAAAGAAAAAAAAAAAGCTTGAATTCCTTTAAGTCTTGCTTCCCTGAGTTATCAGTTGCAGGCATAACATATCTGAACTGAGCCTTTTGCGGTTGGTCTTTTCTAGCACAAGTAAACCTTTTCAGATTGGTAAAACGTTGAGTATACTCAGTGAAGAGCGGTTTTCATTTTGTGAAGTAACAAGTCCATGAGGTCTAACAGTACAGTTAAGTGGCAAGGAAATAATATATATGTACATTTTTATTACAATGTTGAGTCATAAACTACAACAGGCAATTTTAAGGATTCCTTATAGTCCTTGTACAATAAATGAATGTGTCTTACTTTTAAACACTGCAATATATGTAAGTTTTAAGGTTGGTTAACAATGTACTATGGTTTTATATCTTGACTTGCCTTGTACCTCCTTCCATTATGGAACTTCTGTGTCCAAGCACAATATCTTCACACTGTGCTGTTTTGCTGCTGAACTAAATGCACTTTTCCCCACAGCTGGGGCACTTGCTTCAAAAAATTCAGTTCAGTATCTTGATTATTCTTTTTTAACTTCATCCTATCTGTTTCAGTATTAAACCGATCGATTAAAAAAGAGGCACCTTTTTCATTTGTGCATAGATGTTGGTAGCTCAAGGAGAAACACTGTAAGTAGTGGATGTTCAGTTTTATCCTGACTTTCCTGGTTGTTTAAAAGGCAGAAGATCAGAAGATGCTTCAGGGAGATTTACGCTATTGCTGCACTTGCAGGGCCAGTTGTCCTTTTTCAGGAGGGTAGGAACTCAAGGCGGTTGCATTCCACGGTTACTCAAGAACTGTCCAGTTTATACTCATTGGAATTGCTGCTGGGGTAGTATGACTTAGAGGACTGTACCTTTTGAACCAAATCAAATCAACCTATTTCACATGCAGAACTTTGGGGAATATTATTTCTGGCTTTCAGGCATGCTTACTTAGACGTATTGCCTTGATCTTTTTGCATTCTGTTTTCTCGTACGTCTTTTCGTTAACAAGGAGTAAGTTTAAATGGAAGGCAGGTGGAGATATAAAACCTTAGAGGGCTTAAACATGCTGTAAAACTATTGTAGATGTCACTGGATTTTACTAAGTAATGTTCTGTTCTTTCTCACACACTCTGTTTCCCCCCCTCCTTTTTTTTTTTTTTTAATCTACTGTAGCTTTTCAGTTTATACTTTAGTTTATGAAAGGCTAGTTCCTTACAGTTCTGCCTGAAGTTAATCTTTCTCGGCATTAAGCTGTTAAAATATGAAGATGCTGAAATGCTTAGTATCAAGACTGTAATCTAACTTCTGAATATACTGCTAAATCCATATTTGTGCCCTCAGGTCAATAGGGGAAACTGGTTTGATTAATATGGTTCCTTAAAACAAATGTGGTGACCCCTTGTGTTATCAAGCATCTTGGTCTCATTCCCTGTCTGCTCCTCAATCCCACTTTTATAAGCGTTGATGGGATTGAATTTGTTTAGTTTGTAAATATGTTGATTATTCACCTTGTTAAGGTACATGGTTAATGACTGTAAGATTGGAGCTGACCCTCTCTCCCATAAATTTTTGTGGAGAAGTTGGCTACCAAAATAGTGCTTGTTACACTCGCTTAAAAACAAACTATTCTTTTCATTACACTTACAGGAATAAATAAAGCTATGTTTTAATTCATTACTATATTAAAAACAGGATATTTTTTCAAACTATCTTTGTACTAGTATGGTTGTTGCAACGCCAGATAATCCTGAGCCCTGTTCTAGGAGTTTAATTTTATACGTTCTGAGGTGCACACTTATTTTTTCAGTGTCTCAGGAGACATTTGAATAAAAGCAATGTGAGAGAAGTTCTGGTACAGGAGAAATCAACTCAGAAGAATTTGAAAAGTTCTTTAAAATTATCCGAAAGTTTATTAAATGTGTGGCATGGATTGGGAGTAGATGCATATAAATCCATATAAGTACATACATGGATTTATATCCAAGTCGATGCACAGATCCGTATAAATCCAGCTCTTTTGATCATTCAAAACAGTCTTACATCCTGACATAACAGACTTTTGTGTTTCCAAGGATGCTGGATTGCAGTTTCTAATTTGTATTTAATCCCTGATGACATTCAGTTGGACACACGTGCTGGCCTATACATGTTCAAGAATTTTGTTTGGTCTAATCAGTTAAAGTACGAATGGAAAGAACTTCATCCTAACAAGTGTACGTATACATCCATACATATATGTATATGTGTATCTATATATGTGTGAAAGCATAGACAAGGTGGAGAAATTAATTCTTTACGGCATCTTTGAAAACAAGATGGAGAAACAGGCGATTCCCAGATACTTGGATTAAATCTTTATCCCCCTTGCCATACTGGGGGAGATAATTTAGAAGGGTTATTGAAAAGTGTGACAATCTTTACTTGGGGTGAAAATCATGACCTTGATTGCTTGCCCATAGACAAAATATCAATTTTGTATGTGTCTTGTGCCTATGTACATAAGGAGATGTACATATATACATGCCCCATAAAGACACTATCCTGAATCATGCCTTGATTTAACAAGCTAAATTACTGTACTATAGACTATATAGTATTATGGAAGTCTGGTAAGGTGTAAAGCAGATTAGGGATTTGTTAAATAGTGAAAAGAAGGAATAATTGCCGTTGTGACTTACGTTGGTCACATTGCATTTAAATTTACTAAACAGAAAGTTGTTTGGTAATTCTTTGCAAAAATTATTTCTTTTGGTATAAACCCATTAATGTTCTGTCTCTGGCTGTCCCATATTTAGGTTTGTCGCCCAAGTTGTCTAGTATAAATGCAGTGGAAATGCTGCATGTAAAGTTGGGTCACACAGTTGTGTAATTGGCGCTTTTCCGTTTGCCAGATGCTATTGGAAACTGAAATTCGTACACCCTTTTTCAAAAGAGATTTGGGTTGTAGAAGATTTGCTTCAGTGCCTCTCTTGGATTTAAGGTTTTCCCTGCAGTTTTGTCCATCTCTTGCTAATGTGTGAGAAAGTGCATGTTCAGACTTTTTGAAGGCCGTGTTTGCTCATGTACATGATTTAGTAAATTAGTACTCAAACTGTCTAGCTGGTTAGCGCTTTAACCCGTTGTGTCACCTGGAGTTCAAGTATCATCTTTAATCCTGGGAGTTTGAAAAATACCTTTAAATACCTTTTATTTAACATTTAGAAAACTTTGAGAGGTTATTTTTACTTTTCTTTTTCCCCCCCTTTTTTTCTTTTTTTTTCTTTCTTTTTTTTTTTTTTTTAAAAAAAAACACCACCCAAATAAATTAAGGTTCTGAATCAGTACAAACCCATATCAGGGAAGTCTTCATATCCGGATGCAACTAACAATTTTCATGTAGTCAGTATCACACCTTGGTTGTATCAAATTGGCATGCTAGAATAGCTTCTAATTAGAAATGTGCAGTTGGCAGTAATTTGCACAACACAGACTTCAAGGCACAGTAAGGACAATTGCAAACAAATGATAGTATCTACAAATGGTTTTTGGTTTTACGTTAGCAAAGATCAGAAAATTATGTTTATTATTCTGATATTTAGGTCTTAACCAGGACTGCACAGGACTTTTGCTGTGGAAAAATACCAGACCACACTAATTTTGTGGTTAAAAGCTAAACAAGAGTGTAAACAGTCTACAAAAATGTACTTTTAATCTGAATTATTGTAATGTTGATTGTTATGTCTATATAAAAGATTGCCTTGCTTTTTTATAAGAGTCATTCTGTATCAATGCATTCATTATAAATAGTATATTTGTAAATAAGCTGCCACTGAGTCTTTTGCAACTTTTCTAGTATTTCTAGTCTAACATTAACTTGGATGTAAGTTGTACTTCTGCAGTGCCCCAAATTATCAAGAACTGCTTTCTCATTATATACTCATCACTCTAAAAGATTTTTTTTGTTTTCAAGTAAAATATAGGTTTTCATGTATAGCACTTAAAGGAAATGTAAAAAATTGCATGACAGTAACTGCTTTACTTGGTCACGTAGATTGGACACCTTTTTAAAGCAAATGTTGGTAAGATCTTTTACTTTCATTTTGTTATAGTACAGTAGGGCATATAGTAAAAAACCCAAACAACTCAACCCTTTCTCTCTGAAAGAGAAAATAAATCTTGGATTTTAGCGCAAAATGCATTTCAACAGCAACAAAATTAAAAGTAGGTGTACAATTCTGGTGCCTGTAAGACAGACACCTGCATTTAAACATCCAGTTTAATGAAAGACAGTATTGCCGAGCTGACGTGACATAGCTCTGAACTGTTGTGTTTTAACTCTGTAAGGCTCATTACGATAGCCACTATTTCAAGAAGGTCATGCTTATATCATGTCCTACAAACAAGAAACTGCTAATATCCTTTGAAATCAGAACAGCAAGGCCTCAGCAGTTTGGATACGATGACGACAAGGAGGGCACCGGTATACTTGCTATGACCGATTGCTTTAAAAACTGGAACAGGTTCTCACAGCGTGCAGCAGTCGCATTTGCAATAATCAGTACCTCTGTCCTGACATCAGACCACTGCTGACTAAAATCAGTAGAGGGTCTGATCAAACTGCCTACAGGTCTGTCTGTGAGTCGATCCCTGTTCCTGTAAGTGATCCAGCAATCTGAACACACACAGCTAAGGAGTTGGCCGGCCTCACCACGAGAGTGACGTTGGACGACGTACCATCCGTCCCTCCCCTGTCCGACAGGGCTGAGTGGCAGATGTACGGAACACAACAGGGACACGCCGTTCCTCCGGCATACTGCTCCAGACCTCGCCAACCAGTGTTTGAGGGGCTTGCGAAAAGGGAAGCAGCATCTGCATCGCTGCATTTAGTAGCCCTTGATAGATTAGGCAAATTCACAGAAGAAAGTGCTTTCTTTTTTTTCTTTTTTAAATTCTAAATCTGTTTGTATTTCTGGCCTCTGCAACATCCTGTGTCTAATAATTCTACAATATAATTATGTGCTGGGTGAAAAAGTACTTCCTTTTGTTGGTTTCAAACCACACCACCTTATTTCATTTGGTGACTCCTAGTTCTTATATTCTGAGAAATTTATGAACAGTCATTTTCCTGTTCATCTGCTTTTTACTACTCTTGAGGATTTTTTTTCATAAATGTCAGTGTTTTTTCTCCAAGTCATAGATTTCTATTTTTTTTAGCTTCTCTTCAAACAAACCTTCTTCCATTCTGTGATAATTCTTGCTGCCTTTCTCCATAGTTTTCTAGTCCCAGCTCTGATTATTTTTTCCGAATTCATGGCCTTTAGCAAGCTATTTTATTCTTTATGTACTTCTAGTTTGTGAAATAAAAGTACAGCTTTGTTAGAAAAATTAAAGTTGAGCGGGTGATAAAGTTCAGTGCTAAACTCCAGTGGAGAATAATCCCACTAGGCAATGATCAGATTGGGGCTTAGACTTCAAATGCAAGCCACCCACTGCAGTAATGAATTGTTTCCTCTGATTAGCTATAACTGACTTTTGTCATCTCTTGCAACGAGGTCTGAGAAAGAATATTAAATTTTACATAAGTACGCTGATTTAAATAATGCCAGGATTTAAAATACTCTGTTCATGCTAGTAAGAGTGCATCGTTTTGGAAGCTGTGATTTTTGAATATTTCAGCTGGCCTTCTCAAGCTGTCAAAGCTCAACACTTTCTGAAAATATTGGGAAATTTCTAGTGTTGTTTCTTTGGAAGAGAATTGGAGATTGACAGTGCACTCCTTGAAGCCTTTGCAGAAAGCTATGTAAGAAATTCCCATAGTTTTTTTGGGTTGTTTTTATTTTTTTTTTTTTTAAAAGAAAGAAGCAGCAAAAGCAATATCCCCCCAGCCCCAGTAGCATCCTGCTGATAATCAGTGTCAGCCAGACAGTGCTCGGCAGCCACCGGGGCTGGGGGAAACTTGCTGGTCGTGCCCACTTTCTGCTCAAATGATTGAAGTGAGCATCCACGGATGAGTCCAGCCTCGGAAGAACAAAGCACGTTGGCTCTAATTGAGTGAAAAGTGAAGAAAATGTCTTGTTTCTGGCAGCCTGTGTCCTAGAAGCTGTATTAAAGGCCTCAAAGATGTCTTGGGTGACTCTGGTGAGACAGATTACATGTTTGTGTAATTAATCCAGCCTAAGTGCTTCAGGATACCAGGTCTCCCAAGGCTGCTCTCCAGCGACAGGTCCTACTTTCCACCGGTGGGAAGCTGCTGACTTAGGTACTTACTGTATGTTGAAGCGTTTAATGTGCAAATACTGCATAAAATCTGGACACCGGACAGCTTTATCGCTGGTGCTTTAACTGTGTGTGGTGGCAACGGCAGAAGAAAGGTGTTAAAGGGCTGGAGATGGTTAGCTGGGATACAATTAGAAGAGGCTGAGTGCCTTGAAAGCTAACTTGTTTTGTTTTCGCAAGCCATCTCGGTCAAATAAAATACATCATCTCTTTGTACAAGCCTTGCCTCACTTAGGATTGTAAGAGTGGGAGATAATTCGATTACCAAGATCAAATGATGATGTTTTAGAGGAGGAGCCATCTGGAGTATTTGAGTGAGCAGCTGGCAGCCTGGGCTGCACAGTTAACGATCTGACTATGCCTTGCAACTATTTTTTCCACTGCAAAACCTTTTAAGAGTCTTTAGAGATCAATCTACACCACTGCCTCTGAGCAAGATGCTATCTGCAAAATTGCACACAAGTGTTCCCTTTTAAAAGCTCTTTCCACAACCCCCTCTTTTTCCTTTCTATTGGTAAAGTATTTCTTTGTTGAGACTCATAACGAATCCTTAATTTGCTGTAGTTTGGTAGTTGCTCCGCTGGACCTAGTAGTAGCCGGTTTGGCTTTTGTCCCGCATTATTACTGCTGTGCTGCCTGAAGTGATTTCCAAACTTCACGTGGACAGTTTTAATGGAAATACATTTTTCCCTGAAAATCTTAAAATGTTTGAAAACAGTCATGGTAAGAATAACACAGTAAAGCTCTTCTTTCTATATGGCCCAAGATTTTTGGATGTCCTTCAGCTTTTTTCCATCCTTGCCAAGCATGTTAAGTGAGTGGGAAGTTACAACTGAGAAGTCTGAAATCATCTATCCTCGTCAGCGTAGCAGAGGGCAACAAATTCAGTGAGGTACGGAGCCACTGGTCAGCCAGGCAGCTCTGATTTCATCCTTTTTTTACCTTCTCCAAGTAAAGTACTTCTTTTTAGGTCCGCTGGGCACCTCCAGCCTCTCAAGAAGCTGAATCAGACAGGTTCTGGTGTGGGGGACCAGGAGAGATTCCCAGCAGCGCCAGGGAGTCAGAGGTTTGCCTGGAAAGGGGTGTAAGGCACTGGAGGATGTTCCCTAAAAGCAAGTTGAGCAAAGCGGTAAGCGTGTCCCCCGTGGCCAGTGGCTCCTGGTTGGTGCCGTTGATAGCCCACACCCAGCCGCAGCTCCAGGGACAGCCTGCCAGGCAGGAGAGCACGGCCAAGATTCTTGTGTCTGTGGCTCCACCAGATGGATGGTCCTGGAGCCAGGCCACCGCTTCTCGAGAAGAAGCTTTTGAAATCTGAGGGGGGTTGATGTCGCATTAAAACAGAACCGTATTTGGAAGTAGCAGAATCCTCCATGAGAAGGAGGGGCTTTTCCAGCAGAGCCTGGGTTTTTTGCTGTGAGCTCTTGCAGTGTCACGTCTGATCTCATTCTCTCCACTTGTGCTCTCGCCTCCCATCTCTCCTACTTGAGATTTCTCTCTTTTTGCAAACAGCCATTTATCTCACCCTGGCGCTTCCTACACTGTGCTGAGCTGAAGTAAGTGGAGAAGGGTAGGGAGAGCAAAAAGATGATGTGAGACGAGTGGCTTCTGATCCATATACCTGTTGGTGCACCCAGTTTCTCTGCTGAACTTGCTTTGTATCGGTTACGAGCCCCTTTTTTCTAGTTGTTGCAGAATGGAGACACCAGGAGAAAAACAGGATTTGGGAAAAGATGGCTGGGAGAGAGAAATATAAAAGATGGATCTGCTGCATGTGGCACAGCTGTGTGTTGCTCTGCAGCTTCTCTGTTGGCTCCTTGGATACTTGGTTTATAGAGAGCAACCAGGGTTTTACACGGTGTCTGAGTCCCTGTGAAGGGGTTTGATGTCTGAGTACTTACCAGATAAATGATTTGGCTTGGGGTACATGTCAAGACTCGGATAGGAATAAATTTTGATTAAATGACAATTCTGTGGCCAGTCTTTGCTCCAAACCATTTAGGAATAAGGATGAATGCCTTAGTTTTTGAAGTGGCAGGGAGCACTTAGCAGTCTGTATAGTCCTGATGTATGTGTAATGCTTAATAATACTCATCACTTTTGCTTTAGGAAAACCCATATGCTCCCACAATTAAATTGTTAGTGCAATATTAATAAGAAAATGACATTCTTACTCCATACAAACATTTAATTCCACAGAAATGTTAAAACATTTAGATTTACTTAAGCTATTTGTTAAAATTGCCACAATTGCTTTTTACCACTCTTGTCTCTAGCTCTGCTTGAGGACCATTGAGATTGGATTGTAGTGAGGAATGAGGTGATCTTCAGTGACTTCAGCTCCAGAGGGCTTTGCTGGCCTGGCGAGGTGTCCCAGTGCTTGGAGACACTGGAACCCTCCTCGGTAGCACCTGAGCCTGGTTCCTGGCAGGGTGGTTGATCCCACACACCCTGCCTGCTGGGCGGCCAGGAAGGTCTCCTCAACAAACCAGTTTTGAGGGGCTGTCGATCAAAGGCAGAAAATGAGCTGCCTTTCTGAGGATTTAGGGGACATTTTTAGCCTAGCTGAACTGAAAGGGAACTGTTAAGTCTTGAGATTTCAGTTGTGCTGTTTTCCTCTCAATGTGTCTGATTGCACTGGGACTACGCCTCCGGTAACGCTTGGATGCTCTACGGCAATTTCCACTTTGCGGTTGTGACCCAGCAAATGGCTTGGCCTCAACAAGTGGAAAGCACAGTTCAGGGTGGGTTCAACGCGCCCTGTCTGTAGGGGAGCTCCAGCGTTTCGCAGTCTGCTTTCCCTTTCAGTCCTTCTGCCCTTGCGTTTAACTGGCGCTGACAGGCTGAATAGCAGAATTGCACGTGAAGTAGCAGAGATTTCTCCTTTCCTTCCCCCCAGCTGTCAGTCTCATCGGTTGCTCTCGGAGTGGCAGAGGGTGTTAAAGACATCAAGCCTTGTGAGGATGGTGATTGCACCCTGTGCTGCTGAGAGCACTGCCCTGCAGTATCCTTCATCCAACTGCAAAGACAAAACTGTGGCGGAAGAATTTGCTTGCGTTGCTCTGCACAGGGTTGAAAACAACTTCTCAGGAAAACAAAAGGAAGAGTTTGTAGCACCAGAGATTACTGCTTGTTGGTATGTGTTCAGTTTTCTGTGACATTTCGGGGCAGGACATGGATTTATTTTGCTCTTGAATTTTGCATAGCAGGAATTTCCCTTGCTACCTATGATGTTTCCAGGGAAAAGGAAAATCTGAGTTGAAAAAGCACAAGTGGAGATGTATTATACCTCTTCTCTCAGCATCTAGTATAACAGCCTGCCTTCTCTTAAGTGCTTTGTCCTGCTTATACATTACCACCCTCGGTATAGTATTCCCAGATAGGATAAATGTTTCCTGGGGAGAGAGCTATTTTGTATTGCTGAGAAGCAACTGACGGTGCTGAATAAGCAAATAAATCAAAAGCTGGTGTTTAAACTTAATTTGAGCCTCTCAGGAAAAAAAACGTTGTACCTTGCAATCTGCATAGGGATAATTGTATTGTAGGCAACAAGGGACCGAGCACAGTAAGGATGATGGATTTCCCTCTGGGGCACATTGCATGCAGGATCTGCAAACCACCGCGAGGATGGAAACCCTGGAGAGAAGAACCCTCCCTCCTGTGCCCACCGGATGACGAACGTTTCTGTTGGCTTTCCGCTCGCCTGGCTATCATCACGCAGGCCGGGAAGGTGTTGGACCATCTGCCAGCCGGAGTTCAAATGCAGGGCAGCCCCTGGCCGGGCTGCGAGGGCTGCACCCGCTCTGCGAGCTCTCCTCTTCGGGAAGTCCCTCCGCAGAGGCAGGTCCCCCCGCCTTCCCTCCCACGGAGCAGATCCACACGCAAACCTTTTTGCCACGTCTCAGTGGGCAGATTGTGGCTGGGGTGTGGGAAGGGGGCCTGGCCTTGGGGGAAATATCCCCTTCCACGTGGCCCGATGGCAAAGGGGCAGCGCTGGGAGAAAGCACCTGTAGAGAGCTGGTGAGGGCGAGCTCCCCGCAGCACCGCCGGAGCTCCTAACGCCAGGCTGAGTCCACAGTAAAGGTTTTTCCTCAAAGGTATTTGTGTCCCTTTCCAACACACTTACTCCTCCACCCACCGCAGTCCTAGCAAATGGTTCAGCTGAGGTGGGGAAGGAGAAGCCTCAAGTCGGCAGGACTCTGCTCAGCCCGACCTCTTTTCCTGGGGGCTTAGCTCAGCCTGCGCCTTTAGCCAAGCTGGGTTTGATCACTGGAGACCTGACTTTGCCCTACTCTGTGCCGCTCTTCTGTGGCTGTCTTTGCTTACTGTCCCCCTGGGAGCTGGGGCTGGTGCTTCCCCAGGGCGAGCCAGGTGGTTTTGGGCAGAGGCTGGAGGACAGGAGGGTGGGAGGTGGTTACCGGTGCCTGGCGAGAGAAGCTACAGCAGCCCGTGGGTTACAGCTGAGGTGGGGGGACAGCAGGGACACAGTGGCCAGGGTTGGGCAGAGGGTCCTGGGATGGGAGCCAGCCTGTGCAGAGGAGTCTTGGCCATGATTTAGGACTGGGGGATGTGCCGGATGCTCCCCCATGTCCTTCTCTGTGTCCCCAGCCCAGGCAGCTGTGGGGGGTAACTGGGAGAAGCTGGTGCAAAGAAAGGTCTCCTTCCAGAGCCAGCTGCAGCTCCTGGATTGCTTCTCAGCGTTATTTGCTTTTGCCACTAGATGGTGAAATAAGTAATAAGGGAAAACACGGAAAGTCTTGCTGCATTCCCCAGCGGCCTCCCTCCCTGTGAAACCACGCTGACGTGCTCTGCTTTCTGGGAACCCGGCAATTTCAGGCAATTATCCCCTAGACCTTTCATACAGCTCAGCCTTCAAGAACTGCTGCTGCCTTCCTGGTTCTTTGATCTTTTTAAGTCTAGTGCTGCCACCCTGAATTCATTTGGACACATGAACTGGGTTAAACACAGACAGCAAACCTGATGGAAGTGGGCATGGAAAGCTGCCTCCTGCTGTAGTGGCTTACTGTGGTCTGGTTTTTGAAGGGGATGTATGATGCAATCCCCCTTTCCCTTGTTGTGAAACCCACACCTTGCCAGGTGGGAACTACAGCTTTCAGTCCCTGCTTGGCTGTTCTCTGCTGTACCCTCTCTTTTCAGAGCTGTTTGCTTTGCTGAAAACTTTACTCTGGCCGTGCCAAAGGAGTTTGCTGGGGATGTGCAGTGAACCGGAGAGTTACAGCTCACCTGGGGCACTTCTGCCTTCGTAAGAGGTATTGAATGAATATTGCTGACTGCAGCCCCTGACCCTGAGGTAGTGTCGCTGTGTCAGTCTCAGATGGAGATGGCGGAGAACGGGGAGGGAAAGGGCAGAGACGTGTGCTCGGGCCCTGGGGAGTGAAACTTGAATGAGTGAGTTACTTCTCAGTTGAGTAATTGAATGTTAACCTCTCCCAGTTGGGAAATTAAATGCTTTAAAGTGAGGCAGCCTCAATTTTACCTTAAATGTGGGCTGGCTCTGCTGATGAGAGGTAACTTGTTCAGCTGCAGAAACTTGATTGGTTTCGTTTAGGGAAGGTTACAAGCAAAGCGAGTGGCGCCCAACCTTTCTCCTCTCTGAATGCTGGCCTGGGTGCCTCTCCACACACCCAGGACAACCTGCTCTTCCTCTGAAAAGCTGGTTAGAAAACCCCTTCTGGTCATTTCTGTACCGTTCCCTTTGCAGCTGGCTGGAGCAGCTGCTGGCGGAGCCCTGCCAGCCCCGGGAGCACGGGGGCTCCTGGCTCTGTTATCGCTCGCTGGGGCTCAGGGGGAGCCGGCTGCCTTTGCGCTGGAGTGGATCAGGGAGCACCCACCGGAGCAGGGCTGTGTGGGGGTGACCTCCAGGAGGGAGCGATGCCAGATGGTGGGGGGTATTGCCTTCCCTTGGCCAGGGCTGGAAGGACTTGGCTGTGTTTTCGCTGTGTTTTGGCTATATGGCCCCATATAGTGTAGTGACAGGACAAGGGGTAATGGGTTTAAGCTGAAGGAGGGTCAATTTAGATTAGATGTTAGAAAGAAATTCTTTACTGTTAGAGTGGTGAGGCACTGGAACAGGTTGCCCAGAGAGGTTGTGGATGCCCCCTCCCTGGAAGTGTTCAAGGCCAGGCTGGATGGGGCTTTGGGCAACGTGGTCAGTGGAGGGTGTCCCTGCCTGCGGCAGGGGGGTTGGAACTAGATGATCTTTGAGGTCCCTTCCAACCCAAGCCATTCTATGATTCTATGATATGTATGGAAAAGCCCACTGTAGTCTGGTAAAGGGTTTTGTTGGAGGCAGTGAGTCAGTCCCCCAAGTGGTATGGAATGTTCCTGTATTAGGAATGGTCCATAGGCTGTTTGGTTTATTTTTTATTATGTTTCTGCCACTATTGGCTAATTTCAGTGGGATCGATCTTGTGAGCTGGCATGATGGGAAGCCTGGGAAGGGGGATGGAGCTGCTCCCCATGCTGAGGGATGGCCCCACAGGTTAGTTCTGGCCACGTTGCAGGATGCAGCGAGGAGGGAGGATTCTCAGCTAGGCAACTGGATAAAGGAAATTGGACTGTGTAAATAACACAATCGTCTGTGCTTGGCACAGAGGAACATGTGTGCGTGTACTTGCCTGTGCTACAGAGAGCAAATGCACATTTCTCTCTCCCTTAGGCATGAAGTGCCTGAGAGGCAGAAGGCCAGTGACACTGACAGCCAGGGAGGAGGTTTCTTCTGCATCACTCCTCCCGCAGAGCTGAAACGAACCTTTAATGTCGCAGAGGCCACTGTGACACCAGACAGAAGCAAAAGAGGGAAAATAATGAATAAATAAACCAGAGGCTCGCATAAGTGCAGTCCCTGTGTCTCAGCCTCACCCCCGACTCTGCCACACTATAATGCGTAGCACGGAAATGTTTCTCTTGGTTGTTGGTTTAGGGCTGTGCAATCAAACCTGGTAGTTAAATCCTGCCAAACAGGGCAGGCAACCCGAACGGCAGCTAATGAGGAAAGGCAAGCAGAGCTTTCAAGCTGTTTGCAAAAAAAAAAAAAACCAAACAAAACACTAACCCACCGGAGGAGCAGGTGGTCACATAGGATCCATCTTTGTGTTGGTTTGAGCCAGCTCTCTGCAGATGGGGGGCAGCGAAGAACTGTCGCCATAGGTAATATTCAGTGTGCCTCCATTCCTTCCCCTCTGAACATCTGATACGGCGGCAGCATCCCTGCTCGCAAGGGGATTAGGTGCTAGCACACACCGCTGTCGCAGCTATCGTTTCCTACTGTTTTATTCAAATAACTTGGAAAAGTACATCCAGCAGCTGAGTCCAGACAAACTCTGTTGAAAAACATGGCTCTGCAGAAGCCATTGCTGTGAGATCTATGAAAAGAGCAAAACCCAAACTCGCACGTTCAGCAGCAGATGGGGAAAGGAAGGGCTGTGGGTTTGAAGGTGTGTGCAGGAGGAAAAGTGCCTGGGGTCCCAAAGAGACTGGAGGGGTGGCCAGAGCAGCCACACTTCTGATTTTTTTTTTTTTTTTTTAAATTCAGATTGTCCTTTTATTTTAAAAATTAATCACAGCATTTGAAACACCCCCCTGGAAATGGATGCTGTGCTTGCTGTATTACTTTGTATTTCTTTGCAGTGGCACCATCACGCACCCAGCAGTGCCAGGTTTGCCGGCAGAAGGTCTGTGCTTTTCCCCCTGATAGCTCCTACGCTGTTTTTACCTCCTGAGGTTAACACAGTAAAGGGGAAAAGCATTTTTTTGCGTGACTTGGGTGCATCTCCATCAGCTTGCCCTAAGCCTGGGGGAAAACTGGCCAACTCGAAGCTGCTGTGAAGGGCTATTCAGCCATTAGTCCACAGGGTGTCACAAGCCATGGGATTTCAGTGTGTTATCCTCAAGGGAGCCCAGTTACTAAAGCAAATTGTCCTGAAAGACACCCTGCTTTGATTTATTCAAATACACCCAGTAGCACGATCAAAATCCACAGCTACAACAAGGGCTTCCTGCCATGGATATGCAAATATTGAGATCAGTGCAAACGAGCAAACCATAGATCTCCTAACACAAAGCAAACTGTGACTGCTGTTTACCTCTGGTCACACAGCACCCACGCACCCACGGCTCCAACCCAAGGCTCCCCTCTTTGACGGCTTGTGTCAAGTTGGCACAGAGCTGCTCTTGAAAGCTTCTGCTGAGAAATAATTTCTGCACCTTGTTCTCATGGTTGCCCCTTTCATGCGGTCCCCCTAGGAGTCCGTGCTGCCGTGCCTTGAGCTAGCTTTAGGTTTGTCTAGCCTCTGTAACCCTGAACCAGACTGTCCAAAAAGCAAGTCTCGGTTCTTCAGCAGCTCTTGTTACTTTTTTCCTTGCCAGAATCTCACTGCTCTTCTGGAAATAAACAATTCCTGGGGCTGCCTGTTCAAAACACACATTTTGCAGCCTTATTACCATAGCGATTCTTTCCAGAGATTATCTCCCCATATGTGATTTGCTCCGTGCTGTGAGCAGCCCTGAGACCCTGTGAACATTTCTCAGCTCCCTCGCCCCAGGAGGCAATAGGGGAGGGTGGTCTCAGGGTCTCGGCTCCCCCCGTGCTGCTGGAAGCGATGCTGGAGCAAGTGGGCGGAAGAGATGCATAAACATGGAGGCGGTGTGCCTAATTAATGACCTGAAATCAGCCGTAAAGGTCAGCTTGTTTGCAAGGGACACGCTCGAGGCACGCATGCTGAACGCAAACTTTGCCGCCGTGCCTTGGAAAGGGCATTGCCGCCCGCCCGGGATGGCAGCTGGTGGAGGGGGAGCTGTCAGAGGAGGATCGATAGCCTTCAGCCTCGCTCATTAGTGTGCACCCAGGCTGTCCCCCCTCGCCGGGCAAGCCCGGCTCTTTGCAGGGCTCTGCTGAGAAACCAGGCTGCTTTCCCGGGGAAAAGGCAGGCTCCTGTGGCTCTTCGGAGCGCAATGCCGCCAGAGAACAGGCTGTTTTCCGGCTGTCTCGTCAAGCACTTGTTGACTGAGTTTGAACTGCAGAGTCCTTATAACTCGTATCAATGCCGTCAGCAGCACACATTCAAAAATTGAGCATCTTGATGTAAATGCCAGGGGATTGATATAAAAATTTTGTTTACTAGCTGTTTTGGGGTTTTTTTTTATTTTTTTTACTCCTGAAGCTTTTCTTTACAGTCTTCCCAGACGCTACAAATTCAAGTTTCTTGCCTAATCTCAGGACTCTGGGAGTTCAGGCTTTACGAATATTACAAATTATCACCACGCATGGTATAGACTTGTAAAGATGGCCGTCCTGTAGGACAGCATCTGCCATGGGTTGTCACGTGAGATCTTAGGGGTCCTTGCCAGCCCTGGCAGTTTCCGACCACCTTTCATCTCAAGAATCGGGCAGAGCCGTGAGATGACCTGCAGAGAAAATAAAGGGGAGACTTGGCTTTACTGAGTCACTTTTCAGACAGCGCTGAACGCTTCTGGTGTCAACAAAATCAAAGAGATGCCATGCACGTGATGGTGGTAGTGCGAGGAAAGTGCCTTTGATGAGACAGGTTTTCTCCATCTCTGGGGTGAATACAATGCCATCCCAGCTGTCCCCCGCCTGCAGAGAGCGCTCTGTCCAGCGGTTTTTCTGGAACAAACCCTTTTCTTCAGGGCTTTTGGCCTCATATGTCCCCCTCACACTCTTTGTGCCAACAAAGAGCCTCCCTAGAAGCTCTGCTTTTGCAATGCGGTGCCTCAGGAGTGATGTTGTTGGCTGGGTTTAGCTTCAGGTGGACTGAGGGTGTCCAGCCGCAAAAGGAGACAGAAAACTAAGGCAGCTGGTCATGTTTTGTTATTTAAATCCGCTCTCTGCCTGTGTTGGGGAACGCAGCTCAGCTTTGCTGGGAGCATGGGGGCATGCAGGGTGTTTCCAGAAAGGCACCGGCCTAGGTCTGGAGCGGAACATCTTGGACAGTCCATGGTGGCCTTAGTGCAGGTGACCTGTTACAACTGAGGTCAAACTGGTCAGAGAAGGAGTTACCCATGTCAGGCAGGGCATGGCCCATGCCCTCCTCCTCTCCAGGTACTTCCAGCCAAGCAGTGACCAAGGAAGCCTCAGCTGGCGGTGATCTCAAGCCCCTGCAGATCCCACATCTGAGGCAGAACAAGACCTGCTGCTGGGCAGAGCTACACGTCCTCGTGCAGAGCACGCAGGTCCCCTACAACGAGCAGAATGCAGAAGATGTCCACAAAGTCCAGTGTCTTCTTGACCTCCCACCTGGCCTTGCTGCCAACTTAGGTGAGTCCCTGTATTGTTTGTGTCTCCACTTGCCCTCTGCGGTGAGGTCTGTGGTTATACATCGCATTTACTCTCAGACAGAGATATTTGTGCGTGCATGTCAGTCATCTTGGGTTCAATTTACAGGTTTTAAGTCACTCCCTGCAGATTGCCCTTTTCCCAGGCAAACTGGCACAGCGGGTCCTGCACTCCCTTGCTCAAACAGTGGGATTCCTCCTCGTTTTCCCTCACTTGGCCCTGTGCCAGCTGCAGAAGCTGTGCTCTCTGGCTCCCAGACCCCGTCTCTCTCACTCCTGCTCCCTCTCTCCTGGGCGTCACCGCTCCTGGGCCTGGCTTATAACACGGTGTGTGGCGCAGGGACAAAGATGACAGGGCTTCCTCCATCTCGCACAGGAAATACGTTCATTGGTCCGAGCATTCGGCAGGGCGATTAATTGAGAGCTGCCTGAATCTGGAGCACCAAGTGAGCATCATTAGAGCCATCTGAAAATGAGGGAGAAGAGACCATGAGTGAGAGGATAAGGGCTGGAGTCCGTGCGCCGTACGGGTGAGTAATCTGTACATGCTGAGAGCTGACAGCTTTGGGGGCCGGGCGGGCTACCAGGTACGTCACTATTGCTCTTTCGCTGTTAAAAAAGTCCCGTGTTGCTGTTGCAGCCGCGCAGGTGGGTGATGCCAGCCCCTGTGCTGCTGGAGGAGCACTTGGGGATGCTCCCCAGGTTCAGGGCATCCCGTGGGGCAGGGCATGGGGACCGCTGCCTGCCTGGGCCTGCTGCCCGCCTCCCTTCCTCCTGCCCGTAGGGCTGGGGAGAGCCAGTGGGGAGCACGGGGAAGGCAACGAGGAGGGCCCGGGAGGCAGTCCGCTGAGTCTGGCGCTGTGGGATGGGAGCCGTCGTGGGTGCTGCGGGGCAGGAGGGCCCGTGCAGCCGGGGGGGCTGGGTGCAGATTGGCAGCAGGGGGGGCTGGCCCCCCCCCCTTCCCTCCGTGGCCCCTGCTACACCCCCCGCCCCGGCCCCTGGGCAGGAGAGTTTCCCTGCCTGTGGAGCAAAGTGCTGGGGCTCCTTCTGACCCCTCTCGGGGGGGTGTCCAGCCCCGCGGGGGGTGACGGCTGGGGCTGAGCCCCGGGCGGGCGGGCGGTGGGTGCAGTGAGGCGCCGCGGCCAGCAGGTGCCACTGCCCCCCCGTGCTGCCCGGGGCCGCCGCCGCTCGCCACGGCGGTAGCGCTGAGGGGGGCAGCGCCCTGCCCGGGGAGGGGTCCCCGCCTCATCTCCACCCCGTTGCCAGCGGCACGGCCGTGCCCCCCCCTCGCCCCGCGGGGCCCAGCCCTGCACATCGGGTCCGTGGGGGAAGCGCTGCCCTCGGGGGTCGCAGCGAGCACGGCCGCGCACCCGGAGCGGAGCCGAACCGCCGCGGCGGAGCCCGTCGGTGCCCCCACGCACAAGCGGGCCGGGGCAACAGCTTCCACTCCAGCGCGGCCCGGGCTGGCGGCGGCAGGAGCAGCCCCCCAGGCGCACCGCGGTGGGTGCCCGGAGCGCCGCGGGCTGCTTAGCGCCTGCACGGCGGTCGCGTCCCCCCACGGACGCCCACCCCCACAAACACGCACCCTAGCACCGCTGCCTCTGCCTCGGTTGCCCCGTGCGCGCATCCGCCCCACGGGTGCGACCCGCCGGGCTCTGCTCCGCGGGGCCTCCCCTTTCTCCGGGCGGGATGAAGCCGCTCCCGCCGTGGGCTGGGCGGGGAGCCGGGCTGGGGGGTCCGTGTGTAAGGGCTGAGGTGCCGGGGGTGATCGGGTGTGCAAAATACAGAAGGGGCTGAGCAGTGTGTGTGTGTGTGTGTGTGCGCTGAGCGAGGGGCGTGAGCACCGGAGCGAGGTGAGTGTGCGTGGGGCGAGGTGTGTAAGGGGCGGGGGGCGCGTGTGTCCGTGCCGGGGGGCGGCTGGGGCGGAGCGGCGGGGGGGGGCGCAGTGCTGGGCGGGAGGGGGGCTGTGCGGGGTGCGTGTCTTTGTATGTGCGTGCGTGTGTGTGTGTGTGTGTGTGTATGTGCGCGCACCGGGGGCAGCTCCCCACGTGGGGCTGACGCGGCAGCCCCGGCCTGATCCGGGGCTATAAAGCGGCTCGGCGGCGAGCGAGACAGAGCAGCCGCCGCCGGCTGCAGCCCCTGCCCAGCTCCGCGCCGCTCCGCGCCCCGCTAAGCGGCTCCCGGCGGGCAGCGCCCCAGCATGAGCCGCGGGCGCCCGCAGCCCCCCGGCGGCCGCCGCGCAGCCCCGCCCCGGCCAGCGGCGCGGTAGGAGCGCGGAGCCCCGCGGAGCCGGGCGCGGCGCGGGTAGGGCAGGGGGCGAAGGGCGGGGGTGTCCACGCAGCCGGGGTTGATGTTTAACCTGGAGCGCCCGTTCACGGAGAGGGGCCACTTCTTCTCCTCCATGGAGTACCAGCGGCAGCTGGAGGAGGAGGAGGGCTACCTGCCTCCTGGCACCAACGGGACCTTCAACGACAGCGGTGCCGGGCCGGGCTGGGGCATGCCGTACCCCCTGCACACCACCGTCACCCTCATCAGCCTGGCGGGCTTGCTCATGCTCTTCACTGTCTTCGGCAACGTCCTGGTCATCATCGCCGTCTTCACTAGCCGGGCACTCAAGGCCCCCCAAAACCTGTTCCTGGTCTCTTTAGCCTCGGCCGACATTCTGGTGGCCACACTGGTCATCCCCTTCTCCCTGGCAAACGAGGTGATGGGGTATTGGTACTTCGGCAAAGTCTGGTGTGAGATCTACCTGGCCTTGGATGTGCTGTTCTGCACCTCCTCCATCGTGCACTTGTGTGCCATCAGCTTGGACCGTTACTGGTCCATCACACAAGCCATCGAGTACAACCTCAAGCGTACCCCGCGCCGCATCAAGTGCATCATCTTCATTGTCTGGGTCATCTCGGCCGTCATCTCCTTTCCGCCACTCATCTCCATAGAGAAGAAGAGCGGGCAGCAGGCTGACCAGGGGGTGGCAGGGTGCAAGATCAATGATGAGAAGTGGTACATCATCTCCTCTAGCATTGGTTCCTTCTTTGCCCCCTGCCTCATCATGATCCTGGTCTACATGCGCATCTACCAGATAGCCAAGAGGCGAACCAGGGTACCACCGAACAAGCGGGCAGAGCGCCCTGAGAAGAGGCAGAATGGCTTGACCGACAAGGAGGACCTGCCACCTACAGCTCAGCTGAATGGAGAGAAGGCAGCAGGAGGTGGCGGTGGGCAGGAGGGAGAGGTCAACGGCATAGACATGGAGGAGACCTCTTCCTCTGAGCACCAGGAGAACAACCAGTGTAAGAAGTCAGAGAGACCGTCGAGGGGAAAGACCAAGACTAAACTGAGCCAGATTAAGCCTGGGGACAGTTTGCCCAGGAAGGCGGAGGAGGAGAGGAACACCAAAGGGTCCCGGTGGAGGGGCAGGCAGAACCGGGAGAAGCGCTTCACCTTTGTGCTGGCGGTGGTGATCGGGGTCTTTGTCATCTGCTGGTTCCCCTTCTTCTTCACCTACACGCTGATGGCTGTCTGCAAGAGCTGCTCTGTGCCCGACACCCTCTTCAAGTTCTTCTTCTGGTTTGGTTACTGCAATAGCTCCTTGAACCCCGTCATCTATACCATTTTCAACCACGACTTCAGACGGGCCTTCAAAAGGATCCTCTGCAGGATAGAGAGGAAAAGGATTGTTTGAAGGACCCTTTGCTATCGGCAGGACTAATTCAAGACTTTGTAGGAGAGTAAGGCATGGCTCTCTTGGGCTGTGCTTGCATGGGATGGTTTCCTTCAGCTCGTGAGCAGGAAGCCTTTAAAACCTGAGATGAGCCTATGGAAATGCCGGGCAGCAGCAAGGAGCAGCAGGCAAGTGGAAGTCCAAGCCGTGGCATTCGGCTTTCCAGGGGAGGATGGCTTTTGACTTGCTTGGTTTATTTTGTTAGGTTTGTTTTTTTTCTTTTGCCAGAATCTCTCAGTGGATATTTTCATGACTGCTCAGTTTGACTCTTTAAAGACAAATAATGTGCAGTTCCGTGAGATGAACAACAAAGAGGGAGTATGCCGCTCCAGAGGTGCTGGCTTTTTTATTTTATTGTATCTTTTTTTTTCCCCTGTTGTATATGTAATTAATTTTATCCCCTTGTAAAATACAGTATTGTATCTCTGAATCTGAATGTCTTAATTTTTGTAAGGCACGCAGCTTTGAAACTGTGAATGCTTTAATTATCTTTGATACCTTAAAAGCCCCTCTCTTCCCACCCCTGAAATCCCCCTCACTCAAAACCACTGAACAACTAGAGCCATTCACCCTACCTGACAGTTTGATAATATTACCAAAACTTGCAACGTCCGGTCATTTTTTTGTCTATAAAGCTTAGGAGCACAAACCTCACCAGACTGGCTATTTTTGTTGTTGGTTTTGTTTTTTTTTTTTAATATCGTACCTGATTCCATTTAATTTCTGTGTTGCCTGTGATACAATACAGCTGAGGTGGTAACTGCCCTCCCGTTATTCATTAAAGCAGACCCTGACGGAGCGGTGGCTTTGCTGTGCAGGCAGGGATGTCCCCGGCGATGGAGTGACGGGCTTTTTCCCGTGCAACGGGAGGCTTGGGATCCGGCCAGGCTGCACACGAGTTAATCTCGTTTGATATTATACCACGCTGCAGCACCGAAATGTGTTCGGTGGTAGCTTGCTTCCCCCGCCTCCAACTGTAAATAGATAACATTTCAAAGCAAATAGCAAAGCTCCATATATCATGTTATCTCGTTTGTATTGATTTGTGATGGGTTAACTCCTATGGGATTTCCTGCAGAAGAGGAGGGGGTTTGTGCTGTTCCACCTTTCTGAATTAAGGGACGAGAGTTCAGTTTTTTATCTGCCAGTCTTATTTTTCCTAGGAAATATGAAAGCATCCCTCTTTCAGTCTTACACAGGGCAAAACTCCGAAACGGGAAACTTTACTGACAGTTTCTCCAGTATTTTATAGTGTAATTAAGCTTTTTTTTTTTAAAAAAAAGAAATGTGTAAATATTGTGAGGTTGGAGCAGGAGAGAGAGTTAACACCGCTTTTACACTTCTTTCCTGAAATGTCTTTCAGCTCTTTCTGCTAAAAAAAAAATAATACAAAAATGGACAGAACAAATCTAACATCCTTGTGCCATGAAGAAATTTCTGGAGAACATTAAAAGGAAAAATGTTTGATTCGTCACAATAAATGAGTCTGCAAGCCTTTTAAGGTTATGAAAACAGCTTTATCAAATACTGACAAGTCTTAGAAATTGTTTGGAGAAAGCAAAGTTTGTATAAGTCTCGTGTATAAGATGAATTTGCCTTCTCTGGAGTCGTATGGTGCACAGGGAAGAGACTTTAAGAAAAATACCTTTTTACTTTTGGGAAGTGTTTTGTTTATTTTGCTCTCTCTTTTGACTTTGTAATTAACTCCAAGGGTCCCCGGATGCATCTGGGGACCTGGAGAGCAATGTTTACATTCACTTGCATTTTCAGAATTGAATCCTCAAGGGGTGAGGAAAGCAGATAAACTGTGCTTTAATGTAAAAAACAAAACCACGAGCAGAAGTTGCTATAATGGATGATTATTTTTATTAAATAAAAGAGTGTTTACAGATCAAGTGTGAAAACCCTCTGGATAATCTGCTAGCTCTTTTATTTTATTTTATTTTTCCAGCTGTTCACCGATCTTCTGGCAGCTTTGGTCTTGACATTTTTTAAAGAACGCATTGGGAAAAGCACTCGTGTTTTCTGAAAGGCGTTGTTACCCCAGGTAGGGAACAATGGCTCGGTTCATTGCGCAGTGGCATAATAACAAATGAGTCCTTGATATTTCTTGGTTTTTTTCCCCCCCCTTTCGTGCCACAGTAAGAGCATTCACGTGTTTCTTAAATACAAGAGCTTAGGGTTTCAGGGTGTGATTTGCTCCCTGGAAATGCAGCCTGGCTCTACTGCTGGAGACGCCTGGCTGGTGCAGCATTTACAGCTATTGAGTGGAGAAGGTTTTTAATAATTAGGTTGCAGATGGGATTAGAAATTAGACTGGAAGGCAATATTTCTTGATATATGCAGGAGCGTCCGTCTGAGTGGGGCTTTGTTTCCAGCCCCAGAGAGCCAGCCGGCTGGGCTCGCTTGCCCTTACACCAGTGCTGCCAAGACCCTCACTGCAGGAGGGTGATGGGGGATCATTCTCCCACCAAACAAAGTGCTGCTGCTGCATGGCTACCTGCCTCCCTGAGGATGCCGGCATCTGCTCACCATCGGCTTCAGCTGGGCTCCTTCTTTGCCACGAGTGCCAGGTAGCTCCAAAGGCAGGGGGGGACACAAGATGCTGATCCTGTGAGTGCTTTAGTGGGTGCTTTGTCTTGCCCAGGAGCACATGGAACTGTTTGGGAGCTCTGGCTCCTGGTCTTCCCACTGTTGGGGTGCCTGGAGTCACCCTGCTTCCCTGCTCCTTGTTTGGTAAGAAAATAAATGACCAGAGCCTAATGCTGGAGCTTGCTGGTCTCACCAAGGTTGCAGTTGGAGGTGCTAAGCAAGCTGGGAGGTGGACCAGGGCTGACAAGCAGCATCATGTAGAGCACCTGGTGGCAGCCAAGAGATGAACCTCTTGGTCACCTCATGGTGGCCTTTGCAGGCCAGGAGGACTTGATTTGGGCAGTGTCCTGCTGTCTCTCCTCTGGTCTCAGCTGGCCCATTGGCCTTGGAGGGTTTTACAAAACAGACCCCGTGGGGCAGGAGGTAATCCAGCAGCCACTGGTTATGCTTGCCCCATCCCTTTGGCTGTCTCGTGTCGTCATGGCCAAACCTCTAGTACAGACAGTAGAGTATTTTGGTGGGTTTGGGGCTGGGGGACTGGGCCTTTGGTGGGCTTTCAGTTAGTGAAGCTTTGCACAGCTGAAATGTCTGATTGGTCCCAATTTTCCATCAAAAGTAAGGTGCAAAAACCTGGAATTATGCCTCCAGGGTTGTGTCCCTGCCAAAACCTTGTGCCCTCATAGTGCAGCCCAGTCAAAGAAAATACTCAAGCAGCTGTTTTAGACACTGGCTTTGACTCCCTGCATCTGAAACAGCAGAGCTGCTTGCCCATCCTTGTGGCCAGCATCTGAACTTCAACCATCCTGCTGCCTTTGCCATCTTCCGACGCAGGCTTTTATTTCATTTTCCCTGAGCTGTTGGTAATTTTGGTTTCAGCAGTGTCCTGGACCCTCCATGCCTGCTGGGGATGGGCATGTCCAAGCTGCAGTGACCTCCAGGCATGGTGAGCTGCGTGGTGGAGGTGCTGGGGTGAAACCGCCATCACTTTCCCTTTGGGAGGTGAGGATCAGCCCCGCTGCCTCTGAGCCAGAGGTCCTGGGCTTTGCTGGGGCGCTCTCTCTGGCTCTGCCATGGCTTTGTCCAGCTCTGCTCACTTCTGTGCCTTTCCCATCTGCTGTGGGATTCAGTCCCACCTCCCTTGCCTGCTCCAGATGCCTAGCTCTTCCCCTTCCCCCTCCCAAATCCCTTCTCAACAGGAGAAAGCTGCCTCATTGCTCCCAGCTCATTCCCATGCAAATGACACATTAGGGGATGTAATGAACTTTGGTTGTTCTTTATAACCTTTTGTTTTGAGGTTGAAAGGTTAATGGTGTGAGGGGGACTTGCCTCCCCAGTGGGGTGGAAGCCATCCAGGCTGGCACAGTGAACAGCGGGCAGAGGTGCCACTGATGGCTTTGCCCTGGGAGGGATTTCTCCACAGCTTTGCTGTGTGGGGTGACCCTGCACCCCACCCCTTGTGTGGGGACTCCTGAGGACAGCCCAGGGACGTGCAGGAGCTGGTCATGAAGAGGACCCTCTCCAAGATATTCCAGCAAGGGATGGACTTGGCCTGAATGATTCTGCTCACGCAAAATGAGTTTCCCAGGCCTGGGGGAGCCTCCATCCGTCAGCCGTCCTGTGCCGTAAGTACCCCCAGTCCCACCCAGCATCCCCTCGCCCAGGGATTTCCCTCTGAGTTGGGTGGCTGGCCTGTGCAGCTCTCATCAGCTGAAGCTTTTTATTTTATTTCTTAACATTCCCTGTTCTTTCATCACTGGAAAAGTTCAAAGTCTGCTGAGATTGCTCCTTTATTACAGCCAGTGCCCTGGCAGGCAACTACACTTGGAGCTGTCTCACCATTTCTGCTATGAACTGCTCTTTGCAGCTGGTTTATAGCAACGTCTCTGTGACTTGTTAAATATTTGTAGCTGTGATTGCTGTGCCTTACCCCAAGCTGTAGAAATGGAGTGAGGAGACAACAGGGTTAGTGTGGAGCCCACCCCCTGCATTAGCCATGAGTACTTGGTCAGCTCACAAATGCTCCAGGACCAGATCCTGACCCCTCTGTGAACAGAAAGTGTTGTAGTCTGAGCCCTGGGAAGTCCATGTGAAATTCCAGCTGGGGGTCACAATGTGCTCCCAAATGTCCCCAAGGCTGAGCAGAGGGGGTAGTGAAGGGGCTGTGGGGGGCACCATAAAATAAAATATACCTTCCTTGAGTCGGACCATGCCTGGTCCCAGGGGGGAGGTTTGTTGCAAGTAGAGGAGAAGGAGACCTGCTGTTGTGGGGCAGGGGATGTTGGTAGGTGTTGAATGGAGGTGCTGATTCTCGAGCTGGTCATTCCACATCCCTTCCTTCTTGGGGGACCTTCTTGGCCATTTGAGTTGTCCCCTAGGAGTGCTCATTTCCCAAAGAGGACCACCAGTGTGTGAGGACAACATCTCACAGCCAGGTCTACAGGGACGTAAGATGGGTCCCAGCACCCAAATCCAACAGAGGCATGAGGACAAACCATAAGAGGGAGCAGGAAGGCAACTCTCTCACTTGAGCATAGGTGTCTATCAGTAAAGGTGTAAACATGTTGACTTAAACTGTCTTAAAACTTCTTAAGCTGGCTCTGGGTTAGTCTGTTAGTGTGATGGTCAGCTCCATGTTGGCTAAGTTAGGAGAGGCCATCCACACTGGCTTAGATCCAAGGTCCTGCTCTCCCTCCATGGCTCAGAGTGGCCCATAGCAGATTTTAGGGAACAGGGAGGAGTAAGGACCCTTCCCAGGAGGCTCGGGGATCATTAAGTATTCAGGGATTTCCTGGGGCCAGTGGTGCCTTTTGCACTAATGCAGAAATTCCACTGACATGTTTCCCTTCCGCAATGCTCTGCACTGGGACGTCTGAAAAGCTTTGAAAAATGAGCTTTGAGTCAAAAACCAGCAGCTGGTTCTGTGCGAGAGCAATGGGGTGAGCGGGCTTGTCAGGAGGTGAGGTGAGCTTACCTAAACATCCCTGCTTCCCTGTGTGCAATGCTTGCAGTGTTTGGCCCGTATTGGTTTACACACAGCCTGGGACATTGCATTTGCAGGAGCAGCCTTGTGGTCCTCCAGAGCTGTGTGACCTGCCATAGGGTTTGCTCCCAGAGATGAGAAACATTTGTTGTAAATCAACTGCTGCATGAAAGAATGGATTGCTACTTTGCTGATTGAAACAATTGTGTTTTGCTGGACCATGACTTCATGGCCTTTTTCTTGTTTGTTTTTCAAATGCTCTCCACAGAAAAAAAGAAAGAGCTTCCCACCACTGGCCAACTCTGATAAAATAATTCCTGCCGAAGGCTGCTTTGCCTTCACCTGCACGTGTGGAGTTGCTGCAAGATTGAAACTTTAAAGTGTAACTGAAAAATTCCCCCAGTCAAAAAATAAAAGAAATGCATAAATAAAGATCTAAGACACTGCAGCCAACCTTCTGCTTTTCTGAATTGACCGAACTTTTTTTAAGACTGAAATGATGAATTCTGGCCTTTTAATACCAGGATAACTTTTGCCACCAGGAAAATTTGGACAAATGATTCCTAGTGCAGACCAAAAGGTGCAAGGTTAGACCCTGAGTGTGGCAGACCTGTGCAGCTCGGCTGCTGTGATGCTGATTTACACCTTGATGAAGCATCCTCCCTCCTAGCAATTATCCTTGCAATTATGATCTCTGGGTAATCAAGTGATAAGTTCTTGTCCTGGTTTTGGCTCGGATAGAGTTAATTTTCATCCTAGCAGCGGGTATAGTGCTGTGTTTTGGATTTAGGATGAGAATAATGTTGATAACACACTGATGTTTTAGTTGCTGCCAAGCAGTCCAGGTCTTTTCAGCTTCTCACACTGCCCTGCCAATGAGAAGGCGGGGGGTGCCCAAGAAGCTGGGAGGGGACACAGCCAGGACAGCTGACCCAAACTGGCCAAAGGGATATTCCATACCGTATGACGTCATGCTCTGTATGTAACTGGGGGAGTTGACTGGGAGGCAGCATGGCTCAGGAACTAGCTGAGCATCAGTTCTGGGTGGTCAGCAATTGTGCTGTGCATCACTTGTTTTGTATATTATTATTATTATCATCATCATCTTCCTTTTCTGTCCTATTAAACTGTCTTTATCTCAACCTATGAGTTTTACCTTTCTTTTCAATTCTCTCCCCCATCCCACTGGGGGTGGGGGTGTGTGTGAGTGAATGGCTGTGTGGTTGTTTTAGCTGCCTGCTGAGTTAAACCACGACAGGTCTCTCTCTCTGTGTAAAGGTGAGTTTGTTCTTGGTTTCATGATGCAGATATTTGACCTGAAATGGCTCCTTGAACAAGGTTTGCCAGAATGAGCTTCCTGTTAATTTAGGCACGGCTGTGCCTGGCACTTTGCAGCCTTGCCGCTGCACAAACACAGCCTCTCCCCATTTGTTGGCTCTGCTGTGCCATCACCCAGACAGCGCACAATTCTATAGGATCCCGAATACCTTACTAAGTTTTTCTGTTCCCCAGGGGGGTACCCAAAATACAGAGCAGTTACATGACCCAAGTCAACCAAGTGGCCAATGTGAGAAGAAAGTGGAGTTCCCCTGTTTCTCTTGGTTGTGGGTTTGACCTGTAACCTCAGCACAATCCAAAGATTTAAACTTCAGAGACATTATTTAAAAGTAATCCTACATTTATTATTTTCAAAATATCTTGTGGCTTTTAAGCCAGTCTCAAAATTTTGTGGGGCCAGAAGAGTTAAAATGGCCAGTTCAAACTGAATAATCTGACTTGCTTACATTAAAAGATTTACCATCCTAGAGCCTTTGGCGTTGCTGTCTCAGGATAATGAAGATGCATCCGATACATTTTGAACTGCAGTGTAATTACTTTCATCAACACTGGTCAGTGTTTGGGTGAGATGGTTTTAAAACAGTGCAGCAGAGAGAAAAGAAAAACTAAATGCTGCTCTGCAAAATCAGGCACGCGCTGAGGAAAGCAAGGTAAGTAGTGCTGTATGTAGGGCAACCTTTCATCACTGTTAGCTCTACTGGGGCTAATTAGAAAATGTGTTTCTGGCTGGTATGACTGGTATGAATGGGGTTTGATCCAAATAGGGTTTCCTGCAGTAAAATAAGATGGTTGTAGTAGCAGATGCAATGGTGGCAGCTGCCTTTATAGCCCAGCGCTAATTGGCTTAAATCCTTTGCAGTGGAAACGAACTGCTCCTGTTGTAGCTGTTGTTGCTCACCAGCCCCAAAAATGCCTTTTCCTGGCTGTGCTGCTGGGTGATGGTCCGAGACACGTAGCTGTGTCAGGAGGGTGGGCCAGTCACTGGGAAATGATTCACACCGGCCACATCCACCCGTGAGGGGTCTGGGTTTTATTTCCCCTTAGCAAAATAGCTTTTCTCATCACTTTAGCTTCATGGATTCCTACCACTGAAGATGTAACAGTGTCTGGGAGTGGGATGAGGGCATGTACTTGTGGGGATACAAATGAAGTCCATGGAAAATGAGAGACTGTGAAGCAGGGTGTGGAAATGATTGGTGTAAAAGATCCAGCCTAAAAGGCTAGAGGAGGCCAACAACCCACCACAGGAATTCCAGCAACTGGGAATATAAAGATAGGACCTGCTCCCCTGATTAATTGCCATCTCAATTGGGATGGCATAAGCTGGCACGTTCAAGTTATCAGATGTTTGGAGGAAGAGGGGAATTTTTAGCTGTTGTTTATTCAGACCCAGATTTAATTAATATTAAATAGATTAAATATTTGATGAAATAGACTGAAATTAAATATTTAGCTCCCTCTTCTCCCCCAGATAGCAGCCCCAGTGGATGTTTATGTGGGCAGTAACTCTAGAACATCTTCTGAACACCAGAGAGTGTTCAAAGACCCCAGAGCTACATGGGAGCATCATCAGCGGACAGGAATTAAATGAGTCTGGGCCCCTTGTCTTTGTCAGCCTGTGTGGGGACGTGGTCCTCCTTCTTCTGGGCTTATTCAGTCACAGCCCACTGGGACTTCAGGTACTGCCTCAGTGCGGGTTGTCACCCCTGCTCTCCTGCCATGTTCGTCTTCAACTGGGAGAGAGGTTTCACAGGGAAGGTTTTCTCCCACACTTCTCATTTCTCAGGGCAATGGGCCAGAAAACATAAACTGGGAAGTCAACAGCGTTGCTGTATACAAAGTAATTACATCCCATGTCCTGAAGAAGAAGAAAACTTGTAGAAAAACAACATCTTGCCTGAAGGAGGGCAGCTAATTCCCCACCACTTGTGCAGGCTGGTGCCCCCGTGCATCCCCCACCAGAGCTGGGGTGGGACCCCTGTCCTCAAGTCCTGCTGGCAGGTGAGTCCAGTTGGCTGAGTGTCTGCTGGTGCTTTGGGCACCATAACTTTGTGTGAGCTGCGTGGTGGAGAAGGACACGGGGCTCATTCCATGCTCAGGAACTCCATGTTTGTCCCACTTGTTAAAACCAAATAGTTTTGAGGATTTAGGACTTAAATCCTTTTATGTTAGTATCCGTCCGGGTGTCTTTCAACCTGTGCCTCAGTCATGAAACATTTGCATTTGCAGTGAGGATGGAGGGTCTGCACCTGGCTCGGTGTGCCCTGTGGCCAAAGCCCAGCTGCAGGGAAGCCTCCACACCTGGAGCATGTTGTGCAGCAACATCAAGTACTTTGTCAGCCACGAGAGCAGCTGTGAACTGGAGCCATTGGGAGGCAACCCTGGCATCCCTGGGGAAAAATGGACAGCTTTGGGCTGCAAGAGAAGCAGCAAGAGGAGGAAGGTGATGCCATCAGTGGTAATGTGTGGGACACAGAAGTACAGTCTCACGTAGCAAAAGACACGAGAAAATGTGATCTCTGTGTGTAGCAGATGTACGTTATGCCTATGCTGAGTTGGATCTTCTCTGGTGTTAGCAATGCTGAGAGGCAATGGCTCCTCCCAGCGCTATTAGGGGAGCAGGGCTGGGATGCTCGGCTGGTCCGTACAGCACCAGCGGCGCTGCCGACCAGGGCAGAGGCAGATGCTGTTGCAATAAGCAGGTGAGATCCTGTCCTGGCTTTGGCAGGCAGGAAGCAACTTGCCTGTGAGAGCTGCAGGTGCTCAGCTCAGTGCCTTCGCTGGGCTTGTGCCCTGCATGGGTGGTGGTGGCTTAATTGGGAAAGAAAACAGGTAATAAAACCCAACGAAGCTGGCATTTCCCTTTTTGTCAGACCTGAGGAAGAAAGCCGCAGCAAAAACTAAGGTCTCAGCCCTCAGCTGTTTGCTTGCAGCACAGTTTGAATAGGCCAGAGATAAACCAGAATATCTGGAATTTCATTACAAACTTCAAGTATAGTCTTGTAAATTAGTCACGGGCCACTTGGAGCCCTGTCACTTATCATGCTGGTCAGTTTGTGCAGGTTAGATTATTTATCGTCTATTCTTTCTCTATAAAAATGAGCTTTGCCTCTCCCTCTGTGGTTTTCTACAGCTCTCCTTTGGACAGGGCTTGACTTGTTTTGTAGGCTGTTTATCAACTTTGGAAGTATTAGGACCTTGCTCGCTGCCTTCGTCACATCTTCCCCCTGCCCAAACTTCTGTATGTAGCTGTCAGAAATCAGCTGCCTGGCCTTAGAGGTAGAAACTTAACTAGAAGTAGTCTCATTTGCCAAAATCCACCTGCCAGTGAGTGGAAGCTGAAAAAAAGGGTCCTTGGTTTGGGCAAACCAAACATCTGCTTGGAGCTGAAGGCCCTACCCACCTGCATGCTGGCAGGGTTTGATCTAGTTCCCTAAAGAAGAGTGAGGAATTCATGTTGTATTTATAAACCAAATACAGATATCTTATCAATATTGCAGTGTCTTCCTTTATCTATAAGAGCTTTATAACCTAGAGTGACAAATAAATCCACTCTGTTCCTGCAGGAGTAGATACGGTTTCATTTGTTAGCACAAGGTTACTTAAATTATTTAGAATTTTTCATGCAATTTAAAGCACGTTGGATTAGCAGGCATGGCCAGTCCTGACCTCTCTCTTAAAGCACAAGAGGGATATATCGGTTCATTGTCCCAAGGGCACCTTTACTCAGTCTGCTCCTTCTTTTGCTAGTTGGTGTGTCTGATCCTACTTGCTACCACGCTCAGGGTCATGCCATCTCCACGTGACTGGCACTGGGGTAGTACCCAGTGTGTGAGGTCTCATACATCATCGCACATCAGACAGAAATGCCCCTGCTCTGAAAATCTTGCATGCCATAACAAGTGATCAACACAGGTGTTAAAAAGGCAAGAGAGGAATAAATAATAGGATGTTCACAGTTTGTGAAAGTTGTGTGTGCTCTTAAGAAGACTTTGAAAGGCTGGGGACAATTCCCCAGCAGGAATAAGTTGGTGAAGCCCTGTTGAAGTCTCTGATCTTTAAGCCCAGCATCCATGTTGGACCACACTTTGCAGACAGTGAGATGGCAAAGATTTAGGGCTGGTCTGTTGAGGCAAGAAGCTGGATTAGATTATTTCCCAAACTCCTTCTCAGCCTGAGTTTTTTGATCCTGTATGTGTGACCAGGGAATTTTGATGGCGTAAACCTCATTTAGGTGCTCATGTCTCAAATGTAGATCCTCAGAACTCAGTCCTGGAGCTGCCGAGTCCCAAGGCCATAATCTCTCTCTCCTGGCACCTCTGCTTCTGTCTGGACACAGATCACTGTCCTGGCACGCATGCAGGGGCTTTCTGCCACGTCCCTTGTTGGTGGGACAGGACTTCAGAGCAGCTTGCACTGTACCTGGGGCACCTGGGGTCTCCTGAGCAGACATCTCCTTTTCTGGCAGTGTGATGCTGTGGGCAACCCTGGTCATCTACCCAGAGGGCTAGGGATGGGTGATGAGGGGCACTGGAAGGGGCTGGGCTGGGGATATGTTCCCTTCAGTGCCCAATTTCTAGTGCTGGTGTTTGGCCCCTGTGCTGGCACTGCCAGTGTTTGCTTGGTTTTTTGGTACACTAAGCTTATTTTAAAAGTAGGTACAATATCCTAGCAGGAGTTTTCTAAATGAAAGTATTGTCATAACCCAGCAGTATGATCTGTATGTGTCAACAAGACTTCCCATTAAGCAGGAGGGTAAATCCAGTGCTCTAGTTACCCAGCAGACCAAAGGGGTCTGCTGGAGTCTGAAACGTTTCAGAAGAAGTAGCAGAGTAGTGGCTTGTCCTTCTCATCACCTCCAGCATCATCGTGTGGGGATGGAGCTAGTGCAATCCATTCAGAGCGGTTAAGTAACTTGCTAGAGGTCGAGTGAAAAAAAGCTGTGGTAGATTAATAAAAGATGGTTGTAAATAACTCGGCACGGGCCAGTTGATGAAGCTTAACAGGACCAGAAAGCTAATCTCATTCTACTTGGTGTAAAGCAGTGCCTGGCCAGCCTTTTGGCAGAGGGTAAGCCAGACTTGTGCTGAGGACCTCTGGGGGGGGTCTCGTGCTGTGTGGGTATGTTTGCACACCCCCTTGCCAATCCGTGTTGTGGTTCTCAGGGACCAGTTGGGGATGGGGAGTTTGCTGCACACCTGCGGGTTTGGTGTGATGGCAATTGATCTCAGTGTCCTTTGATGTCTTTAGGGTCAGGCATGGTTTCCGTTTTGGTTTCCTGCCCTTCCCTCTGGTTCCTGCCAGCAGGAACACAGCCCTGGTGCTGGGGAAGGGCTGTCCCTGACTGCCCAAGAAAGGCAGATCTGCACCCCGCTGGTGGTGCAGAAGGGAACCCTGACTCAGGGCTCTCAGAAGCCCATGGTGATGGTCCTTGCTTGGGGTAGGTGCATCCCCAGCGCTTGCAGCGTTGCCAGAGGGGCACCTGCAGACATCTGGAGAAGGAGCCAGACCCCAGGGCTCCCTGCCTTACTCTGCTCTCCTGTTCTCGTGGCTGTGGGCTGCCCACAGCTCAGCGCCAGCCCATGTGCAGATGCCAGCGCCCGATGCTCATCTTGCTTCTGGATGCTGCTGCATCACCTCATAAAACCCAGGTCCTTTTTCTAGGAATCTTCTAAGAAACCCCATACAAACCTGTCTTTGTTTCTACAGCTCACCTCTGTGCTGCTGAATTGCCTCAAGCTTCGTTGCCAGCAGGCAGCAGAGTCCCCACAGCCGTCAGGGATGTCTTTTCGCTTGCCCTGCCAGACTTTCAGCAGAGCTGAAAACATAGTCAAGCAGAGAAAACCGTTCCCAAAGCAGATTTCTGAGGGCCCCCCACAGTAACACAGCCAGGCTGGCAGGTCAGCACCTGGCAGAGCCAGCCCATCCTGACAGCTCTCCTTTCTGTTTGATGGATTGCACCAGGCTGTTGATCGGCATTTTTTAACTGTGAGGGACCGGTAAGGGCAGGGTCCTCACAATGGTGGGCAGGTCTTGGGAAGCTCCTCTTGATGCATGGACATCAGTGGCACCATGCAAATGCTGAATGCTGCTGTCACCCATGTACGGCCCTCTGATTGGGGCTTCCTCTACTGGGGAAGAGAATTAGGTTATGGCTGAGCTGATTGTATTTTTGCCTTGTGACACAGAGAAAGGCATATGCAATAGGAGCCCAGAGAGAGTCTGATTAATGCGCTTCTGGAATTGGATTGTTTAATGCAAACAGCTTTAGAGATATGACTAAAGTAGGAAAAGAAACTTGGAAAAGACCCCATTTGGGATAAAAGCAAAGTAGGCTATTTTTTGCAAATACCAGTATAGCTTCTTCTAAAAATATTATCTTGGATGTCTGTTAGAAAATGAGAACCAAATGTGATTCTGAACGGTCTAATGCAGCCTGTCATTTCAGAGGTGGAGGGATGGGGACCTCTCACTGTAGGCAGGAGATGTGCTCGCAGGCTCCCAGAGGCACGGCAGAAACCAGACTGTGCAGAATCCAAAGCTGCCAGCTTTGGAGAGAAACATGGATGCAAGCGAGCAGCATTTGCCCACGGGCTGCTGAATTGCAGGTTCACACTTTGCTGTGTTGGCAACCATCTTCAGTCATAGTTCTGGGAAGATTTTTGGGAGTATATAAGAGTTTCTAAGAATCAGGAGAATGGCATGCGGATAACCATGGTTTCCCATAAGCAACGGTATTTACATACTCCAGAAAAGGAGTCACACGCTGTTAACTTCTGTTTTTTTAAATTTTATTTTAGTTTTTAAGCACAAACGGGAACAATATCAAGGAATGGGGAGAAGAAAGAATGGTCCTTGCAAGAGAGGCCATATCAGAGCTGTCTTTCTGTTCATCTGTTTAAGACCCTTTTTTGCCATCCTTGCCTCTCTGGTGCCCGGTGCTCCGTTCCTGAAAGTCTCGCAGAAGCAGCGAGGTAGGTTTCTGTCCTCGCACGTGTCTCTGCCTCAGCCTCTCAAGCAGTTTCTTTCTAAAGCCAATAGCTGCAACGGCTGCTGGGAACACTGTGTTCAAAGCGAGTTCAGGCTGCAAACATCGATGCTGGTGCCAAGCCCTGTGAATGATTGAAAACCTGCAGGGTACCCTTCGGTACTAACTCAGACAGCAAACAAGTGGTTTTGGAGTGTTTTCCATCTAATCTAATATTAAGCTCTGCTCCAACTTTGCCCTTTCCAAGCAGTGATCCAGCAGTCCTCTGGCCCTCCTTCTAAAAGCTTACAGGGGGATTTTTTTTTCCTTTGGAGCTGACAAACCTGAGTGTGTTTTATTTGAAATGTTCCGATGAGAGCTTTCCACCTCAGGCAGTGGTATGGGAACATGCACCCTACAGAGCGCATGCTTCTTCAGCCCTGCCTGATGGTTTCACCTCATCTTGGCAATGTGTGTCAGGGAAAATCCTGCCTGTTACTTTTATGACCAGAGTCTGTGGAGAACGCGGTGACGAGAAGGCACCAAGGCCACCAGCCTGCAGAACAGTTACACCGGGTAGCACTGGAGGCTTTCCTAAGTATGAAACAGAGTATGTCTGTGGAGGGAAAATTTTATCTCAGACCTGCTTGATGAGATTCACTTCATCTGCCTCTGCCTGTATGAAAACATAGATGATGTCACGGTGGGATCGAGGAGTCAAGATCACATCAGGAGTCAGCAATGCATGATCTAATGGAGAAGGTCAGTAGATGTCAGCTGCATTTCCCAAGGGGGTTTCTAGGGGGCTCGGCTTTTATCACCTTCGTTAGCTCCTTACACAAATCCTTTGGTATGATGCCTAAGACCAAGAGAGCTGTAAGGTGGCACAGAGAGGGCCAGGCAGTCAGGTCTACCAAGTCCCTTGGGTTGAGGGTAGCAAGCAACGCAAACTCTTCATCTTGCAAGCTCAGAGCATCCTCTTTGCTGTTGCCTGGTAGGCTGGTCTCTAAGATGACCTGCCCAGGAACACATTAGCCTTCACGACATTTAAATAGATCCTGCAAGCTGGAACATCCCATGTCCTGCATGCTGGATGGGCTTCAAGAGAAGTCCTTAGCACTGAAGAGAAGAGCTATTTCAGGCAAAACCATGCCTGATCACTATCATAGGGAGAAAGCTGCAATATTTCTTTAAGCTGTTTTAAACTGATCAAATAAGTGCTGGGAGTGCTGGGAGCTTTTCAGAACCCAACTGAGATGCCCCCCGCAAAAAACCCAACAAAACAACACCAGAAGGTGCTTTTCTCGTGACATGTTTTGATTCTGTCACTGTGTGTAATTTTTGTGATCACTTTGTTTTGCCCGACTGCATTGCTCTGGGCATGATGGGGAGGAAAATCCATCTTTCAGTAAATACCCCTCAAGCCACCTGCTGTCACAGCAGATTGCTGCACGTGTCCATTCCCAGAGAACAAACCCATTGCTAGTCTGAGATATCAGGCCATATTGCATACCTGGTGCTGGCCTGATCCACCTCACAGCGCAAACTTTTCAGCAGGTTTTGGATGCAGCCCTTATAGCATTAAACAGCTGTAATACAGTATGTGAACCGCCCATGCAAAGACTTATGATCTGAATTTCCAGGCTGGAGGAAGAAGAACATCCTCCAGCAAATATACTTCTGCAAGGCCTTGCTTTCACCTCTCTCAGACACTCCCAGCAGGAGGAGAGAATTTTGCACTTGCCTGGGAAGAACTCAGACATTGTGTACTAGGTGCTCAGACAGGCACTGACATCTTAACCTTTTTTGCTGTGGGACATGAAACGCGTGTGTGTTTCTGCATGCTCAGCTGCATTAAGAGCTTTTGAAAGCTTTTCATTTGAACTCTGAGTTTTCCCCCCTTCTGGGTCCCTACTGTCGAGCCTTGCTGTGCAAAGACAGAGATTAGAAACATGCTCCTGAGCTTCTCAGTGACTGTATCTGTGTATGAAGCAGCTGGCTTTGTAGGCAAACGTTTGCCCATCTTTATGCCTGTCGCAGCTTATTAATGTGTGGCACGACTGTGATGCATCTGGAAATAGCCCAGCACTAACTGCTTGCTTCCTGGCCTTGTCACCCAATCCTTCTGCCAGGTTGTCTCCACTTCATATCTGCTTTCTTTTGGATGCAATATTTTTTAAAGTGATAGTGCCCTCAAGGATTTTGGCAAAATAGAAGGAAAATGGAAAAATCTTCCTGGCAGAACCTATTCTTCTGACGCAGCAGCAGCTGCTGTGGAGGAGATCCAACAGCAGGGATCCTCTTTGGAGGAATTTACAGGCTGAGGATCAGAGCCTGTGCTTCTCTCCTTGCTTGGTAGCACAAGCTGCCTCCCTGCAGAGAGTGGTGATGGCCAAATCAAGCCTGAAATGTGACATTCACAGCTCTAAATTAGACATATGCAGTTTCACTTTGTCTCCAGAATCCAGGCCAAGCAGGTGACGGTCTTCCAAGGCTTCCCAAGAGGTGGTCTAGGAACCTCCTTGGTGATGTGTCCAGCCAATCCAGGACTCAATGGATTCAACCTGTTTTTAGACACCTGCATTAAGGCAAGCTGAATCCCTCTAAGCACCCACTTTCTCTTGGTTGGTGGTGACGGAAGCCTCCTGGCCAGCTCTGAGGGGAATATTTGCTCTGTAGAACTGCGAAGTTGGGAGACAGAAGTCCAGTCAAGGAGTCAATCTGCTTTCCTCCTACCTTTCATCCTGGTGGGCTCCATCCAAATCTACAGCAGTGGGTTGACCATTTGCAGCTCTTCATAAATTATTAAGCCTTTACTGAATATTTTAATAAGCACAGCCACAACTGAAAAAGAGAAAAGCTTGGCAGATATTTCTCATGCACCTAATGTTTGTATACGTAAGTTTGGAGTGGAGCTCTGGAGAGGGACTGGAATAAGACTGCAGAAGATAACAGCAGTTGCTCGTGCGCTTGTCTGGATTTCATGAGCTGAGGAAGCTCATGGCTGCAAGTGCAGGATGCTCTCGAGGTTTTGCTTGCTTGTTCTGATAAGCCAAAAACCAAGTCTAAGTTTGAAGGAAAGGTCTTTTTCCTTCATCTTCCCATCTCCTTCCCCATTTCACACTGTTAATCACACTGACAGGATGCCCTCCAGGCTGAGACTATTCTGAGAGCAGGGTGAGAGGAGGGTGCTGAGAGGGAACAGCAGGCTATGCATTTTCCTTCACTAGCGTGATTTGGCCATGATTAATGCACGTGGAAAATAATCAGAACATTCAGCCTAATTCTACAGAATTATTAAAGGGATGATAGGAAGGGGAGAGGAGAGATTTTGCTGGTTTTATTCCATTTATAGAAAGGAGGTCAGGTGTTGTGTGAACATGGTCAAGTGATATCAGGCACCTCAAAATTAAGGTAGGGAGCAAAATCTGTCTTTTTTTTTTTTTCCTGGAAAAGGCAGGGCAGTGTTAGTCTGAGCTTTGGAGATCTCTTATTACTTCCCTAAACAGGATCAAAAGAAGCTTATTCATCACTAAACCCACATAGTTTGTTCTAAAAGGAAAAGGAATTGTAAATGAGGAATCTTTGGAAAAATAAGATTAATATACCTTACCTTGAACTATTGATCACCTCTCAGTCCTTCACCCCTCCTTTCCACATCCTGTTCAGCCATTAATGCTGATGGGGACGGGTGCAGCAAATTGTTGCTGGTTCCTGGGGAAAACGCACCGTGCAGGAGCTGGGTCAGGCAGATGGTTGGGAGCTGAGCGCATTGCAGCAACGTTGTGCCCATCTTCCTTACACCCATCACCAAAGCTATTTTGTTTAAACCTAGGTCAGATATAGCTACTTATAGTGTGTCCACATGTTTGGCAAGAGCATCTTGCTGACCATTCCTGATGCTGGCAAGTTCACCACTTACGGGCATGATCTTTCTTTATCCCATTAGGAAGGAAAATGTTATATTGTTTTATAAGCTGGAGGTTTTGTAAATCTTTCTTCCCCTCATGTCTTTCAAACTAAATAATAAGACATTGGTTTACTGGAGAGATTGTACTATTTCTCCAGATTTTATAAAGCACTAAATAAAACAGAAAAATGACTGATATGAAAAATATTAGAAAAGCCTATTTTGCGATTATAATTGCATTCCTTTCTGATACAGGAAAGTATGTCAGTTACTTCATTTAATTGTGCTTTTTTATGACTTTGAATTTGCATTTTTATTTATTTTCCATTTTCTTGTAATTCCCATTTACCAACACAAAATTAACACTTCTCGTCCCTGCTGAGCCTACTGCTGTTGATTTTTCCTTTACTTTTCTAATTTTGCTAGGGTTTTTTGCCCAGTAGGTTTCTACAGGTGTCCATGCCTGATCAGAGCAATTATTGCCCATAAATGCTTAATTCCAGAGTCCACAGATATCATTTAAGACAGAATCAGGTATCTTTTGATCTCTGAATCAAACTGTAAAGAGTAATTGGATGCCACGACATTTACCAGTCAGGCTCTTGGATATCGCCCTATCACAGCTGAGTGCAAGGCTGAAGATGCCTCCTGCTTTGCTGGAGAGCTGGTGCTGTGCGTGGGTGTCCTGCTGCCTTTTGGGGCCATTGGAAGCAGTGGGTGCGTGAGACTGCAGTGCATGGCAAAGCCTTGGGAGTGGGATGTCGAGGGAATACCCACCACGACCTTCCTGCTTGCTGTGGCGCTGGCAGTGCCTCCTGGGGGAGTTCGAGCATGTAGCTGGGAATTGGAGGTGGCACTGACATTGCTGCCTGAGGATGTGGCAGCCCCGGGTGGCTGGGGCATAATGCAAACCCTGCTGGGGTTGGGTTTCTGGGGGCAGCCTGACCATGTGAGACCATTTGTCACATCATGGTTGGATTTCTTTCAGATGCTCTGCAATGATGCCTTCTGGGTAGAGGGTGGAAATTTGCCTTTGCTATTGACCCATCCTTGCCAGCCAGGGTGCCCAGGCTTAGCTGGAAGGGCACACAGAAAGTGGCAACCTCTGCGAGGGAGATGGGTGCTCTGCCCCAGCAAGTGGGGAGCAGAGGGGATGGGGGTTGCACACAGCCAGGACCCAGGTGTGCAGCTCTGTGGTGCTGACCCGAGGAGCAGCTCCTCTCCGAGCTGCTGTCCCTCGGCTTGTTCCCTCATTGCAGGAAGGTAAGGACAAGGTGGTAGCTGTGTTTTCTCTCTGCTTAGCAGCAGGAACTGGCCTGGGGCTCTCCTGTTTCATTCCCATAGGCCTGTTCCCGTTTCAGGGGATGAGTTTCAGGGCTCAGCTCTGTAAAGGCAATGCTCTGCAGCTTAAGCACACTGTACTGGGGAGACCCTGCCCCTTGGTGAGGGTGACTGCACAAAGATGGGCCAAAAGTACCCATAGTGGGTGGATGGAGGAAAGTGGGGAGAAGGAGGGAGTGAGAAAGAGAGAGTAAGAGAGGGACCTACACCGCTCATGCCCCACAGGATGATGCTCTCTTCACTTTTACCTGTGTAACTCAGATGAGAGATCCCTGTGTGCTGCGGCAGCGGGGGGTTCACTCAGCACCTTGGGTGGGCATTGCAATCTCCATGCTGGGTGGGGAGCAGCTCGAGTCCTGCCTCAGTGACTGTAATGGCAGATGCAGGACTTCCCTATGTGCTGTATGAAATAGAGGCAGTTCCCAGCCATGCTAAAACCTCAGTGCTGGCAGCCCGTGTCCTGCAGAAAGGTTGAAAGAGCTGCAAGGCCACCAGGAGCTTTGGAGAGGTACTGAGGCAGGAATCGTATTCCATTGACAGGTTAGAAATTAGTTGAATATTTTTTTTTCCTGTCAGATCAGCTTCAAGACTATGCTGTAGGTATTGGAACTGAAATGGAGATTATAGCTAATCATTTTAAGCTTTAGGATGTAAGAACTAAACCTATGCTGGCCAGACCTGAATAGTCTGATCTAAGCGGGCAGGTCAATCCCATGGGATCTGCCATGTGATGAGACTTCCTTAGGAGGTCAAAAATGCTCAACAGCTTGGGAAAGAGGAGAGAGACATTTTCAGGGACTCTGCCTTGGAGTTATTTTGCCCAGACTGAGAGTGGTGAGCTACCAGGTGGCCCAAATGAAGTAGCTCAGTGCTTCTTGCTGGAGAAGTGTCCAGCCAGTGGTGAGAGCATTCACATGATCCCTGCAAAGAGACCGCACAGAGAGAGAGATGTGGACTCCTGCTGCAGACTTAGGGCCTTCACACAGAGAACAAGCACGGGGGTTGTTAGTGCTGCTGTTTTCCAAATGGGTGAATGTCAACTGTCCCTGCAGGGCATGTTAGTCTGGTACTTGCCCAAAGTATTTGAAGGGAGATTTGTTTTTTATTGGTGCAACCTGCCCTTGCAGAATAAACCTGTAGACTTTTTTTTTTTTTCTTCTCTTTAATGATAAGCACAAGAGCCTGTGGTGGTCACAAGATCATCTCAGCAACATCCTGACTCAAGCAGCTTGTTGCGTTGTTTGTAAAAGTCCAATTTTCTTTTTGAGGAAAATCAATACAGCTCATTACTTAGCTGAGAAAAGATCTCTGTGTCAAGCAGCTACTCATTCCACTAGAAGGCAGCCCCGAAGCAGACTCAGCCACTTTTTGTAAGCGGGACAACAGGCTGATAGTCTTTGTCTTAAATTATCCCTTCTGAATTAAAACCACCCCACTGAGAAGACTGCTCAGCTTCCTGCAGACCACTAAAGAGCTGCTCAACAAGTGAACAACACCAGCCTTGGGCAAAATATGCACCAGAAAAAAAAACCCCAAAGAAACACCACAACACAAAAGACACTATTTTTTACATTACAGGAGTAATGACTGTAAGTTCTCATGCTGCTTCTACATTATATCTTTTCTTCTGGGCTCTGGCTACATCATTAAGCTTTTTGGTTTCAGTCCTAGGATGTGACATTTAGTACTATGAATCTGACTGATAGCCAAATATTCTTTGTCTAGCCTGTTCTGAGTGGTAAGATGAAGCTCAGGTGCTTGGTGCAGATTTATGATGAGTTTAAGACCTTTCTGTTAATGCGCAAGAGGTCTTAAAGCAGCTTTGGAGTCTGAGAGGGGTTGAGGGTTGAGGTTTTTGGGTGGGCAGTACCTTTGCCTACTGTGTGTGTGTGTATGGCCTTGGGGACAGCAGTATTGGTCACTGTATTTGTGCAGGACCTGGCCTGGGGGCATTCTCATCTACCTTCCCCAGTAAATACATACTTTGATTACTCATACAAGCATACAGCTAGTCAAAATTGCTCCTTGCTACAGCCCAGCTTCAGGATCAAGTACTCCAATCCCTTGTCAGAAGTTGCTAGTTTAGAAAGTTGGAGGAGAAATTGCTCCTGTATGAAATGGAGAATGGGGGGAAAAAAATGCATGTTACGGCTTCTGGTGAATAGGATCTGGGAGTAAATAGTCATCTTTTTCATTTTTTGGTTTGAGACCTGAACAAGGCTAGTGGAAAATCTAGCAGAGACATTTCACTGCAGTAAGTTAAGTGACAAGGTCAGTGAGATAAGAGGGCCAGTGCACAGAGAATTACTGAGAAGGTTATCTAAGGGTTAGGGTACATGCTCAGCTAACCAGGAAGAGATTAGCTAGAGAAGAGGTTCTTCTATAAAGAAGGATGCAAAGCCAGTAAATTCTGTTAAACAAATTTTCTGTCTTGACTGTTCACAGGCTGCTCCGAAACCAGAGTGAATAACAAAAGGAATAGTGAGGTGTATTTTAAGAGAGCCATTGGCCAAGAAAGCCATCTTCTCTTTCCACACCACTGCTCCAGCCCTTTGTGGTGGTCACTATCGAAAGCAGGTTTTGGAAGCATGGAGTGCTGATGAGCTTGGTCCTCCTCTCCCCATCTCTTCTCCATCAGGCGGTAAGGGGCTGCTTCCCCCCTCACACCCCGGGGTGAGCAAGGTGCTCAGGGCTGGGGGGATGTGTCCTGGCAGCAAGGAGCGGGGCAACACTTATGACAGCATTTTGCAGTGTGCTGGCCTCGAGACCAGCTCCTGTCTACACACAGGAAAACCACAGATGAAAGACATTTACATCCTTGTCACCACATGCTGTCCCTAAAACCTCTTTTGTTTTGAAGTCCATCACTGGTCTGTTTCCAGTTTTTCTGTGTACTGAGACCTTGATCTCATGAGCTCTCTTTAAGAACTTACTCCAGATTGTAGATAATTTCGGGTTGTGGAGACTGTGAAGAGACATTGCTTCTATTACCAGACTCCTCTGGTGTTTGATGACAGCTATGATTGTGGTGCATATAACATTATTATTTGACTGCAATTACAATAGCATGGGTGGTGTTATGCCTGACTAGCTGATTAATCATCTGGAGCAATGAGTAAATCTCCCCTTCTTTTATGATAATTAATTAATATGTAGAGCTGGATCGCAGTTGGCTGAGTGAGTGTGGAAGTGATCAAGGCAAACAGAGAGGGGTATGGCAGCTTTAGGCTGCAGGAAGGGTCAATAAGTAGAGCTCTTGGGGCAATCATTCCCTCCCTGATATGAGCTCTGGCTTGAGCCAGCTCTGGTCCACCTCAGGGAGCTGCATTTCAGTGGTAGGTGGACAAACTGCTAAAGACAAGTTGGTCCGGTCAGAGTAATAAGGAGATGTTTTGGTGCGCAGGGATGCTCAGTAATGCCTTGTCCTTGCTTTGCTTCAGTTCCCTGCTAGGTGCTGCCTCTGGCTTTCTCCCATCACAACAAACGTATGGCTCATTTTTTGGGGGCCAGACAACAGAAGTAGGAAGCAGTGGAGACTGGGTGGATTTATTGGGATTTGGTGTGTTTTCTTGGAGGATTTTTGCATGGGATGGGCCGCCTTGTGTATGTATATGCCCTTAGTATAGCAGTCATGCTTGTTTCTAGTTTACCTCTTGTTTTTCTGTTTGACCTTGGTCCAGAGCCTCTGTTTACCTTTCTGTCTTTTCCTTTCAACACTGTAAACTTGAGCAGTACGTCTCTTCCTGTGTGTGCGCGCATTACTTACACCAGTCATAACTGAAACCCATGCTGTGCTGTTTAAAAGGTCTGGTTTGAGGATGGAGCCGTTTAAGAATGTGGGATGGAAAGCTCTTTCCTCCTTGCAGTGGTTAACCAGAGAGCCCTGTGCCAGTATGTCTGTAGCTACCCAGGAGTGAAGGGAGGAGAGAAATTCATTAGTACAATTGGATTAAATACCTGCTGTGCTGGGGACCTGCCATGATGGCTTAGTGCCACTGTTGTCTCCAAGCAGGTGGAGTGGCTTTCTGGTTCTCCCTGCAATCTGGGTCACATACATTCAGGAAACAGCAGTACAGATTGTCTGAAAGTAACTTGTGGTTTTGCTTGTGGGAATTTACAATTCAAATCAAGAGAAGTTGCAGCCTCTCTCTCCCTCATATGGTGATTTTCTTTACTCTCCTGATACAGCAAAGATCAAGATGAAATATTAAATGTCCTCCACAATGTAATTATATCTGGCTGGTTGCAATCAATTCCCTCTGCCTCATGTAGTTTGCTATTGCTTCTCCCTTTCCTTCCCTTCCTGTAAAAGACACAGGGCTGATTCTCATCTCCCCTGTGGGCTGGAAAGGAGACACTGCCAGCTCCCACATGGACCCACCAGCTTAACAGGAACAACTTATGGAAATGAATTCTCATCAAAAGCCCCAAGCAGTGCAAAGTTTGTTGCAAAGACACTGGACTCTAGTTTTCATAAAGCCCAAAACGATGCTTTATCTATTAGGCTGCAATTAAACAATGGTTTCCAAAGCTCGATCTATTCCAGGCAATTTCCTCTTTAAGAATATGATGTATTTAAAAATAGCCTTTTCTCTTTTCCTGAGCATCGTTTTGGAAAGGCTTTATGAGGCAGAAAGCTTCATGTGAACTTCTCCCTCCCACAGTGAAGAGATCAGGGTTATTAATATACTCATCAGCTTTTTCATTCTCTGCCTCTAAAGATGTCAAGCAATATCCAAGACAAATCCCTACTATCAGGTGCACAGACTGGTATTACCATTAGCAGGTCTCTGGGAAATCAAGGCCACTATTTAAGACACAGAGATCAAGCATTAGAGCCTGCCACTCTTGTTCAAGGGAGCAGAGAGACAGCCACAGAACTGGCCCTGGTCTTGCTGGTATGGCCGGGGACAAGCACGCAGTCCCAGGAGCCACCCTTGCACCTGCACAGCTGTTAGTGGGCAGGAGAAATCTTGAGCATAGGTAGGACCGATCAACAGCTTACATCCAGACACACGCTTCTATGTTTTGCTGCATCAGGTCCTCATTGCTGTTGAGTAGTGGATTCACAGAAAAATCCAGAGGCCATTTTTTGAAAGACTCTTCTCAGTGCTTCTTGAGTGACAATGTGATCTGGGGGTTAATCCTAAGAGACCTGTTTTTTTGCCTTCACCACCAACCCACAATATTTAAGCTTCATTTTGCAGCACTTTATTTATAAGGACCTCATTGCCTAAGTGCTATTCAGAGTTCATTTAATATATATGGACAGTCAGGCACCCAGTCTTGGGAAACTCCCCAAGAAATTTCCCAGGCTATTGTAAACGTGACAAAAGGCGAAGTGTAGAACCCATCTGCCTTCTCTCATCTGGAAACTCTTCTTCTTTGGGTTTCAGAGCTTTGAACTTTCTTTTGGTGTAGGATACTGGACTTTTCTTCCCAAGCAACAATACAATCAGTGCCTCCTTTTACAACCAACAGCTCATCATCAAGAGAGAGATCAGACTTTGATTTCCACCTCTGCCCAAGGAGAGCTGAGCTACCAAATTGCAGTTTGCACAGATTAAAGGTGATGAAGGCAAGAAAACTGAATGGAAACACAACCCTGCAGCTTAGTGAACACTGCAGGACAAAGAAGAGAGGACAGATGCTGATGCCTCTACAATGGGTGTTAAACCACTTGATAAAAGCAGTGAAGGAGCAGCTCTGGACCTCTTCTGCCTGAGACACAGTTTAACCCTGCAGGACACAGCTGCGTTCCCATCTGTGCCAATGTAACTCTGGTTACGTTAAGCTTAGCATTTCGTCACCATGGTCTGAACCCAAAATCATTCCTCTGAACGCAAGATCATTCCTCTGTGAGCGGAGAGTGTTTGCATCCCATCAGGCAGGAGCGGGAGAAATCCCAGAGCACAGCAGGAGTGAGGCACCAAACAGCTCCCCAGCCCACGGCTCTCTCCTTCAGTGCCTCTGTCCAGGAGACCTTCTGCCGTTCTGTGATATGGGTGTATTAAGACTACAACACATTTCTTCAAAAATTGAACAGACCTTTCACTATGCTTTAGTCTTTGCTTTATCTGTTGGAGCCTTGCAGGTTGCTATGTTTACAGCTGCTCCTACTGCTAATGTGGCTTTGTTTATGATACAAAAGAAAACATGTCATTTTTTATTTTTTGATTGCTAGAATTGCTTCTCCTGTTTTACATTTTTTCCACATCAATCTAGAAGACCGGAGATAACTCAGATGAAAAGGAGTCAATTATGTGGTGCCTGGGATACTAGAAGTCTGGACTTTATGACCCAGTAAGTTTCTCTCTGCACCACGCTCCAAATTTTTTGGATTTTTTTTTCTTTTTAAATATCAACAAATAAAATAATATATCCTGGATACTCTGCAGTCGACAGCACTCATTTTATTGGCAGTAACTGACTTGGAAGCTACTATATCTCTGTGACTTCTCATTTTTTTGTATATATATTCTTTTTCCATCAGCTAGGGATATTTTTTTTTTTTGCTTTTCATCAGAAATTGAAAGCTTGCTGACACTAGATTTTTGGACAACTTCTGAAATCAATCCAAGCTAGGAATTTTCCATTGTTTTCCATTTGCATGATGGTATTTTCCAAAGCTTTCCTTCACACTTCATCTTTGATTGGCGTGCTACCACTGATACAGACAGGAGAAGAATTGGGTCAGCGCTGAGTCCTTGGGAACTCTCTGCCAGTGGCTGCTAGGAATGTCAAACTAGTAATGAAATAGATTAAATTTACCAATGATGTATTGCTGCTGTCTTTAGGGAGGTCTACACCTTGGACAAATACCTCCTGTTAGTGTGACTGCAATGCTCAAGTCTTCCCTTCTGAACAGCTTTCTGTCTAAAATGGCAAGCAGCCAAGCAATAATGGCTGTGCTTCAGCGACTTTCAAATTTTTATTAGGTAGGTTTTTTTAAACAAAAGATGAGCAGAAGCTTATAAATTTCAGTATTAGAATATATTGAGAAACAGAAGGTTTGAAGTAAATTCACCATCCTTTTTGATCGAGTCTTAGTACATTGGAAGTGGGGACCTTTTAGGGGCAAGAATGTGCCTCATTGGTAAGTACTGGAAAACTGTTCTTCTCTTGAAGTTTTGTTTCCAGACACTGAAACCCCTTGAAATATCCTATATATCATGCAGTATAAGACTATATATTGTATCATTTCAGTACCAGACAAGATTATACACAATCTTCACTCTCTTATATTTGGTAGAGGATTTTTTTATTCCTTGTTCTTTATAATTTTTAACCTGGCAGAGGGCTCATTTTGGATTTCCCTGCCTGTGTTGAATTGCCCGTGTATCTCTGCCCCAGCCTGGCATTGCTGGCAGGGTTGGGACCCAGTCCTGGACCTGAAGGAAGCATCTCGTGTTCTTTCTAGGGGCTGCACCCTTTGGCGGTTGCCCGTCCTAGGGGACACTTTTGGAGTACTAGCTGAGGGAGAGCTGGTCTGCAGGTGTGAGCCTGCAGGCTCCAGGGCTGTTACCCAGCAGACTTCACCAGAAGGAAAAAAAACTTAAGGAAAAAAAAAATATTGCAAACACAGGACACAACAGGACGAGTAGGCTTAAGTACCTTAAATGTAAGGGAACTGAAAGTCCTCTTACTGCACCACAATATTTTAAGCAGAGTCATTATAATTAATCTTCTTTTAATACATAATAATAGTCAAAGAAGACACAATACAACCCATACTTCTCTTGCTGACATGTATCCAGGAGACAGAGTGGATTTAAAGTAAGATGATCTTTGTAATCTGGTAAAAATAAAATCCTGAAAGCAGGAATTAATCAATGTGGAGAGTGGCAGGTAAAAGTAGTACAAATACCTGCTCTAAAAGCATTGGATACAGTAATTCCCACAGGCACCAGGAAGCTGCCAGCTAATCAGACAGCGATGCACCATATGCTTCACTGTCTAGTACAAGAAAAAAAAAAAAGGAGCAAGAAAGAGAGAAAATCTCTAAGCATACCATTCAGCAAGTGACAAATGTACTTGCTGGGGCTCTCTGGAAAAGGGGAAAGCCATGGCCAAGGCTGTGACTCATTCCCGAATGAGCAGGGCTAAATGGCATCGAGGAAGCTGCTGGCTGGGTTTCACGATGCGACTGGCCACGTGGCTGTGACATCCACCCCGAGCCAGCCTGGCGCTGCTGGAGAGCTGCTCAGCAGCGCGAGCATGTCGAGCAGGTTTTGAAGAGCCAGCCTGTTCTCCTGTGTGCATCTTCGAGGCAGCTCTCTCCCACTGTCAGCAAGTACAGCAAGTACGGTAGAGTGTTTGCAGAGGACTCTGCCGGCCAGGTTCCTTGGCAGGCAGGAGACCAGGCTTAGCACGGTCCTGCCAGGTGTTGAGCGGGTCCCAGAGAGGCCAGGTGTCCTCTGGGAGGGCTGGAGGAGCTCCGTGTCCAGCAGACTTGGCTGTAACCAAAGGAGCAGAAAATGGTAATAGCTCGTACTTCAGCGAAAGATAACCCAGCAGGTGTTAAGCAGGCTTCTGGGGGAAGCCATGGGCAATCCACAAGGGTCACTGGTCCTGCAGGAACCAGGAACTCCTGCACGTACCTTTGATCACCACTTTTCATCCCCCCCGCCCCCCCCCCCAGTATATTGTAGAGATTATATTATACTCCTATGTAGAGACTGTATTGTATAGATCATCATAGATTATACTTTATTCCAGCTGTATTATAAATTCTGTTTTCTACAGATGTAGGTACAGATCAAGAAGTGCACGGAAGTACTGAAGTACAATCCCTGTCTCACCAGTTTTACGGACTGAGAGTACTGTAAAATGGGGTAAGATCATCTCCTTGCTGGCTACTGCTCACTAAGCTTCTTTTCTCTTCGATCCGGCCTTTAAGATCCTGCCATTAATCTGTGCAAGCACTGGCACCTGTAGGACCCTCTCTATGCTGATTCAGCTCACTAATCTGGCAGAAAAATTAGCACAGCAGAAAAAAGTGGTTTGTTTTATGCTGAGTTAATGAATTGAATTCACCCCTGACTTTATTTGCATAGGTGAGCTGGAAATCTCCCTCCACAATGGGGTGGGGCTAATTCTCATCTCCAATTTTAGCTCATCTCCTGCATCATTCTCTTCTAGATTTCCTTTTGATGCAGGTGGGTAACCTGCAAAATGGATCTCATGCCTTTTGCCTCCTCTGCCTGGAAACATTTTTTTGTCACTGCAGGTAGAGCCAGGACTGAACATTTCCTCCCCAGTACCACGTGGCTCTGGACTTCAGGGATGCAAGCTGCTTGGAAAGTGGGAGAAATGCACAGCACAGTAAGTGTTGGGAAGGGCAAAACAGTGGTTAAATAAAGAAATTTTTTTTTTTTTTGGTGCATCTGATAGCAAGGGACTGACTGTCTGTCAGGCTGGGCACCAGTGGGTTATTTGTTTTTCCTTAGATTTGTATCTCCCAGAGCTGGTTTGTTAACTTTTTCTTTAAGCAGTTATTTGTAAATGCACAGTGTTTTAAATACACCTCCTGCATGAGTGCTGGTACGGTCTAGTGGTGCAGGGAAAAGCCTTCCCTGTAGGGCAGATCCTCTGCTCCATCCTCCGGGCTGCCCCAGCCTTGTTGCAGGGCTTAGCCCCTGCGGAGGGGTCAGGGCTTGGTGTGCTCAGCAGGACCTAAGCAGGGAAATGGCTCTGTCAGTGCACAGCTACTGCTGCTTCTCTCAGCAGTGTCTTGAGAGCATGGCAAAAGGGACTGGGGCTTGGTGCTAGAAGGATGCCTGACTTCTGAGCAAATGCTTCTGACAGTGATCACTTTCTCTTTGTTCAGCCCTCAGCTGTTACTCTTCTCTGCTACCAAACCTTTTTCTTCCTTCTGCCTGAAGCCCCTCTGAAAAACCTCCCAGAATTATATGCCCCTTCCCCCATATTCAGCCTCCATCTCTCTGCAGATGCCTGGAGTAAACTGCTTCTCTTGGACTGCAGCCCATGAACCCACCTACAATCTGATTCAAGTGCAATCATTAAAGGCTAATGAAGCTCCATTGTCTTGAATTATATCTATATTGCACGATGTAGTGGAGAGCTATCAAACTAACTGTGAATGAATTTAGTCAGCACAGTAAGCAGTTTATCCAAGCTACCATGGGGCTACTAAAGGGCTAATTTTCCCCCTCTAGAAGAAAATCAGCAGAGACAAATCTTAATCTGGTGTGTGCAATTAAGATGTTCATCCAAAACTCAAGCTGAGCTACACTTTCCGGAAGAAACAAAAAAATACATCCTGACTAAATCCATAGAGTAGGGAAAAAGAGAAAAGGGTGAAGTGAAGGCTCTTGGTTTATAATTTCAATTTTATTAATCCCTGTGCTAAAAGGTTCCTTTGCATCTGTGTTCAATCAGCAGGTGCTGTGGGCACACAGATGTAATAGAGCCGTTGGCAGTGAATGTGTGCAGTCTGATATTGGAAATAGGAATCTTGCTTTTAGGGGAGGGGACACCTGAAGCAGCTTTACCCAAAGAAAGATGTATGTGTGAGAAGCGCTGAGCTGGACAGGAGTCAGTGCATGACCAGATTGTGGGAAGAGCTGTATGTGATCATGGCTGCAAAAGCAAGCAACTCCCGTTCAAGAGTCTGAGAGGTACCTGGGGTGAAGGATAATCGAGTGGTCAGGCATTCCCTGCAGTGAAGGCTCTGAGCCCTTCCTATCCCATTTTATTAGTATTCCCCATGGTTCCTCCATCTGTCATAGCCTGCATTATACATGGAGGGTTGAAATCACTTTCATAATTTCCCCTCCCAGTCTAAGTGAGAACTGTTTGTGCTTTTTTTGATTAAAGCATGCTGTGGTTGTTTTCAGTACTCACAAATACCAGGATTGATCGGAAGCTATTGTACAAAGAGCTCATTCTGGCACCTCTTACAATAGGCTTACTGTGACACTGGTCTCAGTTAGGTGTATTGCACCTCCATGCATTATCCTCTCATCAGATAAAACAGTGGCTTGTCCTCATTTAAATGGTCTCTGGAAGAAAGCAAAGCTGAAGCACGGAGCATCTTATGGATCAGCTTGCAATGAGCATTCATGGATTTTAGGAAAGGCTTGTGCAAGACCAGAAATGTTGGGAAGGAGAGAACCACAAAGCAAAAGACTTGGCTCGCTGTTGCCTAAGAAGCTGAAAGGAGAAGAGCAGAAATGCCACAAATATAACAAATCTCCTTTGCCAGGCAGCTTGGCATCATGAGCAGCAGACAACGCTTTTCTCCAAATAGATACAAATGGACAGCGTGACGAAAGCAGTAGATAAGGGCCCATAGGTTAATGCTGTTAGAGCCCATTCTACCCGTGAGCAATGGCAAAGGCTATGTTTGGTCATGAAATGTGGAGACGTCACAGCATTCCAAGTGCTGAATGCAATTATGGATGCAGTAGATCTCTTGCTAGGACGTGTGCATGGGGAAACGTTTCCCATAGCTGGAGAGATTTCCATGTAAAGATTCCTTCTTGTCTTACGCACTGTGCCAAGGAAAACACAGCACTGGGGCAAGGGAATCTCACAAGAGAAAGAAGCGAGTCCATGAATGAGTCCACTGTAGCACCCGTAATGGGCATGAATGCATGCTGGCCCTTTGCATGGGGGGGAACTGGAAGTGGCTTTGGCCATAGCCCTGCCCTGCAGCTGGCTGGTGTCTCAAAACAGAAGCTGGAGACAGCTGTAACAACCTGTCAGGCTTGGCAGCACTGGAAGAAAGAAGGGAAAAGAAGGGAGGGAGTGGAGGGACAAAAGGAGGTAAGGAAGGATGCAAGAACATTCTTTAAAGAAAGGCTTACATCAGTCCCTGTGTTACTGAACCAAGACGGTCAAGTGAGAAAGTCACGATTAGAGTTCATGACCCCTAGCAACCTATGACCATTAATTATCTCTGGCAGCAATACCGAAGGTTGCAGCAATGTCCGGCCTGTGACTGGGGCTCTGCGTGCTGTAATGTAGAGACACAATAGGGTACAAATACTTGCCTCACAGATGTTAAGTTGAAGAAGATAAAAGCAGTGCCATGGGAAAAAGAGCAGTTAAGTGAGCAAGGTGAACAACAAATCATTGACAGAGATTGCTCCTCCTGGCACCACAGTTCGGTGGTGCAGCCACAGGAGAAAACACCTCTTCTGAGGATAACATATACTCTCCATCTATTGTTTCACAGCTCTTCATCTTCCCTATGTTGCCACACAAATTCTCAGTCATAAAGCACTTTATTAGCTTAGTCCTTAAATGCTCCAGGAAGGAAATCAACCCGGCTGAACAATCCTTCCTATACTGAAATGGCCCAAGAATTGCTGAGTCTGGTTTAAACCCACAACCCTCTAAGAATTTCCTCACTACTGCAAAGCAGGATGGTGGTACTTACAACAGCCTGAAAAGGGGATTTTCTCACTGAGTTTTCTCTCCCTTTGGTTTCAGGGCCATTTCAGCTGTTTTCCTGGGAAGAGAAAATATCCTGCCACCCACAGACAGCAACCTCTGTCTTTCAGATCCCTTTTCCCCCTGAAGGCCCTCCTGTGTGCCTCGTAGTTCAGGGTTTTCAGCCCAAATCAAGGATCAGAATCTAGATTTCAATAGCAAAGGATCTTCAAAGGGAATGCCTGATCTTTCCCTCTGATCCACTTAAGGCCCCTGCTACTCTCAGCTCTGGCTACGGAGGCTGAGCGAGAGAGGAATGCTTTCTCACAGAGCGTACCCTTTAGCCACTCTTGATCAAAGCCTGGATGCTGGTATCCATCCAGAAGCAAACAAATAAATGCATAGGTGAAGAAATGAGGATCTGAAATTTGCCCTTGGGTAGCCAACTTTCTTTATCAATACTGTGAGTATTCTCAGCTGTTAAGTAAAAGCTGAGAAGATAAATCCCAAATATAAGAAATTAAAATCAATAAACTCACTGAGTCCTCCATGTCACAGTTCAGACTCATAAAGAGATACAACCACTAAATCCCTGTAGTGCTGCTCTTTCACAATTGCACACATTTAGAAAAGGGAGGAAAGAGTTATATGAAACATTTGGCTGGGTATAAGAATCAGTTATCTTAATGATGCAATATCAAAAGGAAATATTGTCTCATTTAGAGATCTACCAGCTACAGTCACTACAATACTCCCAAAAGGATGGTAACTATTCTCACAGATGCCTAGAAATTAAGAATTATACTTTCACTATGTTTAATAACCTAGCTGTACTTTCAAGGATCATCTATCTTAGTAAAGCTTTGGGGATCTGATTCAATTGCTTTTTGTCTGCCATTGCTTATCTATAAAACACTTGTCCTTCTGGTGATACTGTGTTCCAGTGGATCTCCCAGAAGTTGGAAGAACTGATGAACAAGGTCTGATCTGCTCACCATGCCTCTAGGACTGCATCCTGTCCTCAACTGTCTTGTTTTGCAGAGCAAAGGACTTACCTAAAAAACTGCAACTGCCTCACCCTGATAGGTGGTCCCACATGGTAGGACAGAGACATATCCACCTTTTGATACTTTGTGCTGATTGTTCTGCTAAAATCAACAGCTAGTTGCTGATTTTTCAGCACAGCTAGCAACATCTGCAATGTGTGAGACATTTGTTTACCTGCATGCAGACAAAGAATAATTTATAATGGATTATTTACAAGGTCACACCATTATGGACCAGCTTTACCTGGAACCCCAGAGTAACACCAAAACTGATAAGCTGTGCAAAGAAAGACAGCTGAAATGCAGCCATTCCTCAAGCGAGACATTGTAGTGCTTGGGAATGTCATGTGCATGTGCTTATGATAAAGACAAAACATCAGTGTAATGTTTGCTGGTGTGAAAAAAAGGACTCAATATAAAACTTCCCAGCCAAATTTCTGAGGCGTGGTGGCTACCATGCTTTTTCGAGGGTTATCAACAACTCATCCAGTTCAGGTTCCAGTTGTTTCCAGGCAACCTTCACCAGCTCTGTGGTCAGTAAGCCCATGGTTCACTATGCCTCTGAGTGGCAATCGACTGAATCCTCTTCCATTTTACTTGCTCCTTGATGTCACTCAGGTTGATGTGGAGGTGTGAGTAGAGAGTAAAAAGCTAATGTGGGCACTTGGCCTTTACGCATATGCAGTGTCTAGCAGTAAGGAAACAGTACTGGGAGCAAGCCTAAGGACACGGTGCTACCAGGAGACTGCAACGTGGGAAGGTAGGATCTTGGAAAGTACTGCAAAGTAGATGGCAGGAGCCGAAGGGAGGAGGGGATATTTGTGGTCCCTGGGGTGGACTGAATGCGAGGCAGAGCAAGGAGGTGGTGGGGAGAGGAGAGGCACTGAACCCACCTCTGCTATTAAGCTTGTAAGCACGTTGTTACTTCTCTGAGCTGTGTTCCAACACAACAATTAAAAATATTAAAAGTATTAAAAATGGACTCATCTTGAAGGTTTCAAGAACTCATCTTGAATTTTATGCCACTCCTCACATGCTTAGAATTAAGTGTATACTTAGGCGCGTTCTGGATGGGAATGTAAACTGATAGGCAGCACCAAATATCAGGCTAACAAATGTGTGTAGGGTCTTTTCAGCTTCCTACGTAGCAGTGCCTTTCAGCCTCTCTCAGTAGTCCAGAGTATATTGTTCTTGTGATTAACAAACCACAAGATGGATTTCTTTCCAAACATCTGATGCCTCGTGAATAATTTTCTTAATCAAAATGAATAAGCAGGAAGCACATATTTTACCATTGTTGCTATGATACTGTGAATTATTGCATTTTTTACTCAACTGCTCTTGTGGTTTTGTACAGTTCTAGGAAATACATGAAGAAATCATTCTGGAGAAGGGATTAATGTGATGCTATAGAAGTTTGGATTCAGCTCTCTACCAGATGCTGAGTCATAAAGAGAGAGAAGGATGTTTCAGAGGTAATGGATTATGGATAGAGTTTGTAGGTTTCAGTATTTATTCTTATTAAAAATCAGTGATATAGATCAACAGTGATTCTTGCTTGTCCAAGATTGCTGTCAGTTACAACTTCTGGTCAATATGGGAGAGCATCTGACCCTGGCACAGCACCAGCTGTACAGCTGCTGGTGCAGGTCTCAGGGCAAGAGGGAGGTAGGCTGAAAAAACAGCCAGTGCATGTAGGGGAAAAAGATGTGCTGTGAGTCTGGAGAGTGAATAAGGGAAAAAATGGATAATTTTTTAACATTTATTGATTAAATCCTGCCCAGTCTCTTCATGGAGCACAGCTGTCTGCCATAAAAGTTAAAAGCCAGCACAGATCAACAGCAGAATCGTGCAGGGAGCAGTGCAGCTGTACAGCTTCAACAAATCCAGTGGTAAATGTGCATGTCAAAGCACAGAGCCCTGGGCTCTCCCAGGTGCTCTGGGGGCTGTGAGCTTGGTCTTTGCCACCATGCTATGGCCATCGGTCCTCAGGGTAGCAGCTGCTGCAAGGAGAGATGGAGCGTTTCACCCCACCTCCAAATAGTGTAGCGTTCGAGCCATGTCGCTGGGCTGGCTGGATTTCTCTCTCACACACACGCATGCATGCACACAAACAAAGTGACGATGACGGCAAAACACAAGATGGGAAGTGCAGCTGTCAGGAATTTCTTGGCTCACATGAGAAACATGAGGAGCGGCCAAGAGAATCTAGAGGAGAAGGGCAAATCCCTCATAAAGAAAAACAAAGTAGACAGAAATACAAAAAACAGGACGTCTTTTAAGACTTGAGAAAGTGGAAGGAAAAGAAAATGGTGAGGAAGAGAAAAAAGGGAGAAAAGCCAGAGAAAAGCTGGGGAGTTATTGATGCTGCAGGATCACAGACCCGATGGCTGTGTGCTAACTGTGCTAGGTTTATAATAAACATCAAACTTCAGCCCCAGCTGCATTCAGATGAGCCGAGAGTATGTTCCACAACACTTGTCATTTTCCTACCAAGACATTTAGTGATAGATGGGAAATGAGCTGGTGATCTCTGTGTCCATCTCCTAACAGAAGCGAGCTGCCACGAAACCAGGAATTGTGAGGTTTCCCACTGAAATGTTCTGCTCAAGCTCAGTTTTAATTTGTGCTGGAGAGTTGTGAAACCAAGCCCTCAGACTGATAAAAGTGGGAGCGAACGTGGGTGAGGCTGCTAGCTATGTGGGCAACTGGAGGGATAGGATGGAGAACATCACTCTGGCTGCTAACTCTGTGCACTTGCACAGAGAATCATTTACAACTACTAAGTGTTGTAGTGACCTCTAAAATATGTGTCTGACAAGAAGGCTATTTAAAATAAAAAGCATTTTCTAGTTCTGGGACAAAGCAGCAATCTAAGTTCAGAGATGCCTCTGAGGATGATGTGAGCTTTCCCTTGTTATGCTTCTGTTTGCAGCGTACACTCAGGGAAAAGAGTCAGTCACCATTGCTGTGTGGGGTTGCTGAACCTACATTCCTGAAGGAAGAAAGATGCAAAAGTCAGGAGTGAAAGAGAAGCAGTCTGTCTTGAGCAAGAGGATGAAGAAGGTGCTGGTTTGGAGGAAGCCCTACAGGACCTCGAAGTGGGGCTGGACCCACCTGGTCCTTGGCTGTGGGGTTGAGCCTGAAGGCCAGTTGGCTGGAGGATGCCGAGTTCCCCTTGCAGCTTGACAGCTAAGTGCCTCAGAGACCCCCAAAGTGGGACCACAGGACAGAGAGGTCAGTGCCAAGCACGTGATTTTCAATGTGTCTCTGTTTCTGTCTTGTAACTTTTCATTTTGGCTGCCGAGAACTTTATTAACCCTTCAGTGTGCTAGAGTATGTTTGTCTTTAACCTTGTCTGGGCACATGCCTGAGCCCAGATCAGTCCAAGGCTTGCTGCTCTTCTGGAAGCAATGAATCCAGATAAGATAGCGTGTGCAGACTGCGCACACTTTGGGTGTCTACAGACCAGGATGCATTAGGAAATGGCCACAGTATGGTTATGAGGGCACACCAGGACCAACCCACCAGCCTGGGGTTAGTACCGTCAGTGAGAGTTCACAGACAGAAATTCCTCAGGTTTACCCACCTGCCTGTCTTGGGCTAGGGAAAAACTGTTGGGAGATAGCTCAGCATGCCTTTTTATCCCAAAATGTCTCACCTAACAGAGACAGCCTCACGGGCTAAAGCAGATGACACCATTAGTAGAAAAAAAGACAGGGAGATTTTGAAATGAGACCTGACTCCAGTCTGGTACTTCAAGATCAGTTTTGAAGAGTAAAGTGTGTGCAAATATGTCCTCTGCAGGGTGAGCCACTTCTGTCCCTGCCTTTTGCATGAGTATGATAATTGCAGCTCCTTATCTGTACTGAAATGCACCCTTCTCCCTCCCGTTCTCCCTCCCTCTCCTGAGTCCTCAGTCCCAGATGCTGAGTTCTTTCAGTCACTTATCTGGCAGGTATGTATGAAATGCAGTGTTAGTTCAAGGATTAATGAACTAATGTACTAATAAAATAAACATATCACAAAAGGCACCACCTGGTCAATATGCTTAACATCTTGTGCAACAGATAAACCCAGAAGGATCTGATGAAGCCACAACAATTGTTATGTTTACAGAGTAGTTATACGTTACTGAGCAACTCAGACAAACAGGATTCATCCCTGGTCAGTCCTCCCTTGCTGTTATATCACTCCAGGGAAGTGTGTTTTATTCAACTGCCCGTGGAGCCTGGCTATTAATAGGGGCCTGAAGCGCACCAAATTGGCCATTGGCAGTCCCATTAAGACGCATAAGTGCATATTACTCATTTTATAGTTTGTGTGTAATTTGAGCCTTTCAAATTTCCTTTCAAAGTCTTAATTTAGTTACATATCACTACCTGAAGCAAAGGTGATGAAGTTCAGGGGAGTTTTGCTGTTGGACTCCCTGCTATAAGGTGGTGTTGGGGCTGAAAGTCTATGTGCATTCAGGACACAAACTACTAGAGGCTGTGGAAGTGTGCTGGGGAAATATCACAACTGTCATTGGTGACCGCCTACTGTGTTAGATGGACTATTGTCCAACCCAGTTCAGCTGTGCTTATATTCTGTGCTACATCATGGCTGTCAGCCCACGTGTCAGCATATGGCAGCTTCGATTTGCACTTTTAACTAGGCAGTTGGAGAGGACTCCAGGCTAACGTAGACTATTTTGAGGGTTTGCTGACAAGCCTCTACCCTGTGCTAAAAAATAAAGTCCTATCAACCATGGCTTCATCTCATCAAATATTGCTGGTTTAAGAAGGAACCATCAGAAGACAACCTGTCTTGCTGTCTTCTGTTTTGCCCGAGCACACTGGGATTGTCCAGATCACTGGGTGGTTGGTCCTAGTCTGGCTGAGCACTTTCCCAAGCAGAGGATCTGGATAAGCCCATGTTGGCAATACGAAAATCAATCTTCAGAAGGCAACTATACCTTCAGGAAGGGAAAAGCATGGTCTTTTATGGGAACATAATTACCTAAAATATATACACTTGGAACATGATGCTCAGATTGTACATGCTAAAACCCTTCTCCCCTCTGGCTGTGCAAATTCTGAGGACCCTGATCACCTTGGCATGAATTATTGAAAGGAACAGAACGAATGCTTAAAAACAAGAAAACGTGTCTGCGGTCCAAGATGCTTTTTAAGCATCTCAGTGATTCCTTCTTCAGCCTATTGCCTGCTGCCTCCTAAACACTGCAGATAGTCCTTAATTCCATTAGCTCTGTATATGAATGTTTAAGCTGACCACTAGCATCCTGTCACTAGGAACAAACTTGCCTAAGGGGAATTATTACACAGTTATGGAAGTATTGTTTCTTTTTCTGAGGCATCCAGTGTTGGTCACTCAGTGCAGACAGGACTTTGGTTGATAAGGACTATTGGCATGGAAATGTGAAGAAGAGTCTTTTCTTGGAGCTGTGTTGAATAGGAAAATTATAGTAGTATTGAGTAGAGTTGGTACAGAAATGAAGCCAGACATTCCGCTTTTTGTCTTGAAGCAGCTGTAATTTAATTTCAGTTGGGATGTAGCACGGGAAGGTAATGAAGAAGTCAGAGAGAGAGCAATAAGAACTGAACAAGGCTGGAGCAAAGAAGCACTGGACAAATTATCTTTCCTATTTTCTGGTGAGCATGTAACATGTCAAAAACCTGCTTTATGCTTCATAGCAATATTATGATCAATATTACTGATACTATAATCATATATATGATGTGTGGAACCAATAGAAAGAAAAGGGGTTTCCTGCAGTAATGGGTAGGTTACCAGGCTGGAAAACTTACAGAAACCAAGAAACATTTTGCGTCTTGCTACCTGTCTTTTTGATTACATTAGTATCTAATATTAAAATAGGTCATGACTCTGCTATGCAAACATACCACATCAGACCTTCAGTTAAGTTGTCATGGAGCCATCGTTTTCATTGGAAAATCAATTTAATGCCTCTCTGCCAGCTTTGTGATACTTTTTTCTTGGGACAGATTTCTCAAACAACTTGAAGGAATGGTTTAGTGCGATGTGGGAAGAGGTGACGTGTAACAGATGATAACTCATGGGCATTTTTTACCTTGTCAAAAACGAGTCATACAGTTCACCTCATTAGGAAATGTCTTTTGAGGGACTTGAGAGATTTGGGGACGTTTGTGGGAAGATGGTCTGGTGGCTGAGAGAGGTTTTGCTATAGGAAAAGAGCAAGGTGTTGTGTGTCTGTGAATGAGATTGCTATCTCAGATCATTCTGGGTTCACTGACCATCAGTGGTGTTAATATTGACCACTCTTAGCATTGGGAAAAGGGGAGGCAAGGCCAGTGTTTAAAAAAAAAGAAAGAAAGAAAAATAATAGGAGATATAAACTAGTTACCTGCAATTGAACCCTTCATATGGCATCTCCTGTCACATAAAGTATCTCAAAGCTCTTCTGTATGGATGTTGAGAGATTTATGAAAGGAAGTGACTTGGAAACAGAGGAGAAGGTTGCAGATCATGAACTCTTGCTGAATGGTTGGGGAATATAGTCACATCTCTTGCTTTCCCAAAGTACTTCATGGAGTACATGAAAAATGGCATGCTGCTAATATTTTTTTCTGTTTGAATCTGGTCTCTGTCAGTTAAGCATGTAAAGAAAATCTGCAGGGTAACACTGGGCAGTATCCAGACTTGCAACTGAAGCAAGGTACATACAAAAGAGGAGGGATGAAGTATCAGTGAAGAATTCCTCCTGCATGATTTTAAATTACATTTCTGTGTATCATAGTCTCCTTTGTACAGGTTATGCAGAAAATATTGCTGCCTTCATTTCTCTTGGACAGCAGCAAAACAGCACAAAGGGAATCTAGAGTCTGATCTGTAGAAGAAACAAAGGACTGCAAATACAAATTCAGTAAAATTCAGAATTATGCAGTTTCATTTATGCCATTTCACTTATGCTTCTATTCATTTTCAAAACAATATTTTGAGTGTGTGAAAAGTATGTTGATTCTGAACAAAAAAAATGTTTATACAAGTTGCTAATGTGATTTCATTAATCCACTTTAAAAATGTAAACTCATTATTGCTATTGGTTATTTACATTAGCCTCAAGGAAGTGTAAAAGGACTGCTCGAGGGTTTACCTTGGAATAACTCAAACCTCTCAATTTATTGTGGCATATGGATCAGCTTGAGAGTATTGTCTTCAACAGAGAGTAGTTATCAATGGATCACTTTGCCAGGCAGCTCTCTGACAACACGGGGGATGCTCAGCAGAGGGAGACCAAGAAGAAAATCCTAATGAAGGAAAAGTCTATGAAAAAGTGCAACAGGTATATTTTGATAAGGAATCTGACCTCACAGGTCCTCACATTGGAAGAAACAAAAGTCCTGGGCAGTTTTAATCTTTTATTTCAGAGTGTCCCCGCAGCTACTGGCAAATACCCAATGCGCTGAGACACAGGTCGTCCCCTGTTATCAAGCTGGTAATGGAGAAAAAAACTGTATGGGGAACTTCATGGAAGGCAGCCAGTCAGATCTGGTTTGCATTTATCCAGATCGAGAATTTCCTTTGCTACTTACTGGCGTCTGCTTAACATGAGCGAGATGAGGGAGAAAGGCTGTCTGCAATGAATCAGGCTCACTCTGGACAGATAAAACAGAAAGGCAACAGCAGGGACTTCAGTACTGCAATCTGGAAAACAGAATAATAATAAAAAAGGGATTAAAGTGATAATTTTCAGTTGACAGACTTTGTTTGTAAAGCTACATTCGTCTAATGGGGAAACTGAATTTCCTGGATAGCATATGTATGTTGCCGTGGAGTTACTTGATTAAATAATTAATTGGAAAAGAAAATACAACTGCGTGTAGGATGATAAAGTATATAGTCTCTGGCACCCCCAATTTTTTTGTGTGAATTACTCCAGTCCCACCAGCACACTTCTGAGGGAAGCTTTGTCTTCATCCCTCACTCCTGCAGGAGAGCAGGCTGGTGCATGTGAGTCAGATTTATTCCTTACCTGGTAAGTCAGTCTGGATCAGGGGTGGGACAGAAAAATGTTGTTCCTCCTGGAGCACAGTGTTATCTGGTAGGTACAGCTAACCAAAACAGATATAGCCATTCTGGTCAAGACATATATTAACTCTTCATTGTTCCAGGCATCATCTCATGGAGCTTGTACAAAGGCTGTGCTAGCTTCCCAGGCAGCCTGCTCTTGAGGGAACTCAGGAAGACAGGGCAGTTATTTCCTCTCCTGAGGCAGAAAATGTCCTTTCTGAATCTTACAGCCCGGGTTAGTCCAGGAGGCAGCAAATACGAAAAAGCTTTGTGGAGCTCTTCATTGCGCAGATGTGAAGACCTACAAAGGATAGGTGTGGGCAAATGGGGACACCATGGTGTATCCCTGAAATCTGGGTCAGAAGCCACATCAGGATGAAGACCACAACCAAAGACAGAGCTTCCCCCTTGCTTGCCTCCCCATTTCTACAGCCTGAGCTGATCCCCACCTAGCCAGAGTGCTCTGCATTGCGGAAGAAGCAGAACGTTTTGACATTGGCAGTATCCTACAAGCCATACCAAGATAAAATGATACCAGGGGTTTAATACAGAACAAGTTTCAGCACAGCAGCAGACTTTATCAATCATTACGCTTTTGACTTTCATTTTGTAAGAAGACATTCAAAATCAGCTTTGGTTTATTTGGCATAATTACTATAATAGTACTCATCAGCTTGTTAATGTATAAGGCCCAGGTATTTGGCATTCAGGTCAATATGCCATACATAGATATTCCCTATCTTTGCACAGTGCTTGTTAGTGTAACGCTCAGAAATGGACTAATGTTGTGTGAATAATTTCAGCAGGGCAGGATTATTTAGATCTACTCACCCCCAAACTCACATTAAGAGCCATATTTAAATTCATAGGAAGCAGAGAAGACTGCACATATGAAAGGCGGCCTCACAGCGATCTGCAGCTTTAAAGAAATTAACCCTTTGGAAGGGTATAACTTCATTTATAATTTCTTTGCCTCCAGCTCAGTGGAGCATGAAAAAGATCCACTCCCTCTCCCAAACCCAACCCAAGTACTTAGGTGAAAGCTATCTCAGAGAAAAGCAGTACATAATAGTCTTGCAGACCTGGAAGCTGAAAGGTGTGGTCTTATCTTGGTGTGCACATTAATAATCCAATTTCTTCCAAGAATTTCATATATTAGTCAATGCTTATCATGGTTAAGTTTATAGATCCATAGGGACTTATAATGGGTCCATAAATACCTTTCCCTAAGTCACTGTTGAGACTGTAATTAGGAAATTATTTGGCTTGTCTGTTTCAAGCCTCAGCCACTAGGCTCATGTAATTTTTGGTTGCCTTTATAGAGAAAAAAATGTGTTATGTATTATCATAATCACCAGTAAACTTACAGAACGAGAGTTCCTTTTCTCCAGAATGTTTTCCATTTTGCCACAAAAGCCATTTCTTGTTTTGCATAAACACTGGAGTGGAAGATTTTTCATTATTCTGGAAGAGACACTTAATACCATTGCCTTTTTTATGCAAAGGAAAATCAGACAGGGAAGAGGTTAAATGTTTTATTTTGGTTTCTGGTAGAGTAGCGATGAGAGGTGTATGCTGGCAGATGTGACCTTGGAGGCCAATGTTCTGGGCACCCTGGCGTCCGCAGCAGCAGTGGAATTGGACCAAAGATGAGAGAACAGGCTCCCCATGCCTGCAATGTGCTGTGCACACTAAAATATGCTTAAATGCCCACACGTCTCAGATTGCAGGGTAATGTAGCTTCGTAGTGCTTTGCTTTCTTCTGTATGAGTTACGATCCCACTCCAGAAACATGCCATGAAATTGAATTCACTTAGAGTGGGAGGAGACAAGAAGTTGTAGAAGTACAGTCACCTATGTATATCCCAATGAAATATGTCTAAAATATATACCAAGGCAATACACAAACCTGTGCCCAGAGAAAATCAAAAGCCATGTTGTTGCTGTTATTGCTATTGTTATGGTTATTACCTAATATTAATTTATTTTGCCTAGGAATTTTTTGGCTGAATTCCTCTGTAAGTGTTTTTGGACTGTCTCTGTTATGATGGTGTGTCCATCAGATCAGGGCATGGATAGAGGATTGCTGTTTGATAATCCGCACATGTGAAGAGATCAGAAACTTAGTGGTGAACAAGCAAGAAGTCAAGGTAAATACTTCACTGCCTTTTGAAGGGTCCTTACTGAAAACTAGCAAAGACAATGCAAATCTTTCTATTGTGTAGGGTGATGACTTTGTCAAAGAGCAGGTCATCACCATTATACTTCAATTCAAAATATGGTAGTGCTTAAGTGTTTTCAGCTCCCATTAGTTGTACATGTGATCAGATGATAGCTCACTAAAGTGACTTGAAGGATTTTTTTCGCGATACTTGGGATTGAAAATTTTGCCACTGTTTCTTTCTGATATGGACACGGTTACAGGGCTCCCTAGTCTGCCTTATTTCAAGATTTGTCTAATACCATTGTATTTACTTTAAATTGGCCAGGAAGAAGACTGAAGTAGAGGATATGGAGGCCTGCCCACTGCACATGATCCTGGATGGGAGCCTGACTTATCATCATTCCAAATTTGCATTGGTTTCATTGCATTTTCAATATGGAACAAAGGTACTTCTGTATTTTTAATGTTTTTTTATAGATCTAATTCTATTTGTGTAAAGGAAAGTCTTATGATATGGACATGTTATATCACCTTTCATATAACAACAGTCTGGTAGGAGTCCAGAGCTATTAACTAGGATTGTCCAAACATAGTGAGCAAAGAGTAGTAACTGGGGAAAGGATCAGATACAGCCGTAGTTGCCTGCTCTGCTTCAGTCCCTCTGTCCCTTCAAAATATAAGGATCAAACAAAAATTTTTCACGTTCGTTGTGATTTGATATAGGCTAAATTCACTTTAGGCTTAGATGCCTATCAGATTGTAGCAGCTTCTTCATCTCCACTGCAGCAGGAAACTTTCATTTGATTTCCAAGGGACTTGAGTTTGAGCTTCTGCTAAATTAAGTTGTTTGAGTATTAGGGCCTCTGAAAACTGTTACTGAACTCTTCCATCCTCTATTCAATTTCATGCTTCTAATTTCTGTGCTTCTAATGAAAGGGATGTTTACTACCAGGCATCTAACTTGAACTGATCTAGCAAGTTGCTGAGAAATGTAAGTTGCAAAACGTTTGATATGAATGAAGTTTTCTCCATCAAAAAGGTCTTATGTCAAAAGTGAAGACAAGTCTCTGCTTTTGCTTTTAGTTAAGTACTGGATGTTAGACATTAATCATTGAACTGGAAATCCAATTACATGATTATTAATCAGATGCATTTTTTTTCAGCTTGGGAAAAAAAAGGCCAAGTGAAACATGAAAGTCCACTGGGAAACATAGCCAATTAAAGCAATTAAAAGAGGATGTAGAATTCTTAATTCTTACGCTTGGCTAGAAGGATGATTGACTGGGCTTGACTCTCCTGGAGGTGGGTGTTCTGGGCAGTTTTTTTATTTGCTTCTTAAGATCAAATGCTTCTGTTTCCTTTATGAGGCATAATTAATTTTCTTTGTAGGAAACTTTACTTATTATGATATGGGTAGCTGATCAAGATTAAAATGTTTGATCAGGTTAAGCGATGCCTGTCATTTGACATTCCCACTCACAGAGAGAACCACATATTCCTTCCACTTTCATAACATTCTGCAGACAGACTTTCTGACAGCTGAAGTGTAGCCAGTAAATTTCTTTTCCATTAGTTGCAAATTGTACAATAATATACTAAAGTAATTACACCATAAATCTTCTTGCCATAAAGTTAGGCTCTGCGGTACACACTCATAAAATAGTGCAGTAGCAAATAAAATCACTGCATCTGTATATATTAGTCTTGCAGTAACTTTTCTGAGGGTGGTCTAAAACATTGACAAGAGTATATTGGGAGGAACCAGGAGGAATTCAATGTTTCTTTTCTTTTATAAGAGAGGGGCTATGGTTCTTCAATAATTAGTGGTACCTTGTAGTTGCTCATGGTCAGAGCAAGGATTATTGCCAACAATCTCCTTAGATGTGCATTGTGAACTAGAATATAATATTCCGTGGATCATCCAGGTTGCAGTGAGTCTTAGTCGAAGATCTGAGACTGTGTTGAATCACCTAAGGAGTCTACTCAATCTAGACAGAATACCTCTAGGCTAAATATAACCAGTGCATGTCTCTAAAATACTTTGAAAATGAGGGAAACACAAATGAGAATATTTGCACTAAAAGAAGTAGCTGCTGATACATTTATTTCTGTTAGGTCCCTAGAAAAGGACAGACAGGGACTGTAATAAAACACTTTCTCAGCACCTGAATGTGAAGAGTCACCATTTAGCATTCACCACTGTATTGCAAACTGTGGCAATAAAATTATGATTTCTAGGCAGTTTTTTTCCCAAGGCCAAGAGTTACCCTGGAGACAAAGCTGCTTGTAACCCTCCTGATACTCATTGAATTGTGCAATAAGAAAGTTCCTTCCTTTTTTTGGGAGAGGAGGGCAGCAGCTTATCCACTCCAGTCCTGACCCATTTTTTTTTCCCTTTCAGCCAAAGACTGTAAAGATCTGTTTATTTCCAGAGAGACCAGGGGCTGATGCAGTCTTCCTTCAAGCTGTAATAGGTGTTTACACCCAGATAGCCATGGACCTTTCACAGGACAAGGAGCCTGTGCTTAAAACTTCTGTACTGGCCCCAAGGAATGGGGATGTGCATGTGCCCTTTGACTGTACAGCACCTGCTCAGCCTTCCTCCTTCTCCAGGTGGGCTACCAGGTCCCCAGGAAGCCATATATTGCTGAAGAGCTCTTGATCCAGCTCTTCCCATTGCTCACCTGGATGCCCTGAGATAAGAACTGCAGGCTGGATTTGTGGGAGCCCACGTCAAGTTTAGTTTGCTACAGTGTGTATGGCTCAGTAGACAGAATGTGTGAGCTTTGCTTTCTCCCCGGAGCAATGTCAATGGTGCCATTCACTCCTGCCGCATGAGGGGCAGCATTTATAGAGGTCAGGTTATTTCCAGGGCTGTTCATTTCTTGTGGCTTGGTGGCACAGGTGGAGAGATGGATTCATGGTAGTGATCAGACTGCTGGAAAAAACAGTGCAGAGGCAGGGCAGGAAAAACTTCTGCTGAAATAGCCAACATCGCGGCTTCTGATTCTGCATAACACTGCAGCCACGGACCTCTGCCAGGGATCAGCCACAGCAGCAAGAGCACAAATAACCCTCAGCGTGGGAGCATTTCAGGTGAATGGGCTTTGCTATTCTGTGAATAATTACCCTCATGTAGGCAGCATCTTTGACTGGGTCTTGAGCGACAGCAGTGTGAAAAGGGCATTTGACTTTGATTCATCTGGGAACCGGGCACGTACAGGAGCACGGGAGAGATATTTTCCCTGCACATCAAGTCCAAGGAAGTACATTTTATTGTATTCACTATATTTGGTGTGATTTGCTGCACTCGGATATTCAGTTGCAATTAGGTGGTTAGAGACTTATCATTAATCTTCGGCTCTGTGCTGCCTATCAATCTGTTCCCTCACATAGCTTATGGCATTATTCTGAACATTTTGATTAGGAAATATCCCTGCCTTGGAGCTGTTGCTGGTGGTAGGATTTCTGTGTGCATCTCCTGTCAATATCTAAATTTGTTCTATTCAAGGCTCTTTAGAGCACTTGTCTCTCGAATGACAATTATATGTCTCTTGTCTGATTCAGAGAGATCTCAAAACCCTGCTGAATTGGTGCCCTGACATTAGACCACCAAGAAATTGCTTCTTCCTTTATACCTGAGCATATTCCTTGATGAACTTTCTGATTTTTTTTTCTCTCATTAAGATTTCTTAGGATTTTCAGATTCAGCTAAGTTATCTCCTTCTGCTTTTTTCCTTCCTAAAAAGGCTCACATTCTTGTTGCCCTTATTATATTTAAAATGCTTTGAATTTGATTCTGCATTCACTGGTCTTCCTGCTTTTCAGTTCACTCTTGCATAATTAATAAGAGAAAATCAGGGGACATTGAAGTGTACTTGTGATGGGGAAAGAATTTGTTAGAAAAGCCGCTGTGGGGATGGCAATGGGGAACCTCTACTCTTCAGGGAGCTCTCTTCCAGGTCAGGAGACTTAAAGGCAGCTCTTAATTCTCAATGCTTTTAACTGATGAGAGTGGTCAATAAGCGGATGGACTTCTCCTGACCTGCATCCTTCTCTCTGGAAGCTTTAATCTTGTTTATCCCTGGTCTGATATGGGCATATGGTTCATTGTTGATCTCTCCTACCAGGGAAGAAGACCTCAATACATCACAGGTAAAGCTGATCTTTATCCATGCAGCGCTCAGCTGCCCTGAAGAAATGAACCTCTACAGATCTATGGGGAAAGTTTTAGACAAATCTAATCAACCGCGTTGCATTCTATATCACAGATGACATTCCCTTTGAAATCCTCAGGATGGTTTCAGGTAGCTATGAACTTAAGGATTGTTTTCAAGTACTAGTAAGAATAGATTCGTCCAAGATAGGAACTATAAACCAACCCTTTTCTATACCATGCTGAAGGTCACCATGAAAGACAATGGGAAGTGAATGGGATCCACTTTCAATCTTCCAAGATTAAAGGCCTTCCTTTAATAATAATAATAATAAAGAAAAAAATAAAGGCAAGAAAATAAAGCTGTTATTCAACCAGAGTATTGGACGTGCTGAAGAATGTGATGTGAATGGAGGTATGAAGAGATCAGACTTGACAATCATAGTATTTTTGAAATCTGTGGATCTACCTCTTCAGTTATACTCTCCTGCTGATGAAAAAGTGTTGAATAAAGCTATAAAGCTGGGCATTTTGTGGAGTTTAACATAAAATGAGCATTAGCTCCTGTGAGGTTTTCTTTCCCTGGGAGTATCTCTGGTACACCTCTTAAGCTTGCTTGAAGTTCAAACTTTTTACTTCTCTGTTTAAACAAATGTGGATTGTGCTCTATTATGTTTGTCACAGATAGAGGAAGGCAAACTGAGCTGAGTTTTGGATATTTTTCCTCTGCTTCTTTGAAGAGATAGTGTGTCAGATTGATTCTAATTTTCCCCTATATATTAAGGTTGCAAAATGTCCATTTTAATAGGCTCCAATCACCTGCACAAAACCCTGCCCGAACTGTTAACCAACAAACTAAATCCTGTGGACACCTACAGTCTAAGACATAATTAAAAAAAAATAAAGAAAGAAAATAAAGAAAGAAAATAAAGAAAGAAATGTGTCAGACAAGTAAGTATATATGAATTTCCTATGATAAGTATTTGCTGTTACTTTAGCAATAGCCAGATTTATTACAAATGCTATAACTATAATATTGAAATTAAACCGTAGGAAGAGAACAACACAAAACCAGCTATTAATCCTTGTGCCTCCAAAATTGTCATGAGAAGAAAAGAGTTTTAGGAAAGGATCAGAGACTCCTCACTGTCTAAAGTCCCTGCTGTGCTTTACTTTCCACTGCTGGATACAGAGAAGCAAATCCAAATAATTCACTGCATATCTTGACTTGTTTTTATTTACATTTGGCATCAGGATGCAGCTGTACTGACTCTTCCCGATTAAGACAAAGTCATCTTCATCATTCCATGTTTAAATAATCCTTGTGTTTTCAGTCTCTTGTAGTATACATCCTACTAGACCATTAAACTATCATCTCTGTTGGGTTTCTATGAATTTTTTCATTTTCCTGCAGCTGATAAAATGAATGATGATGATGATGTACTTCTTACCAAAAGCATCTATCATTTAAACTCCCACACTTCCCCAAGCCTTCAGTACTGTTAAAAGTCAATTTAATGCCTTTATCCCTTCAATTCATGAAGACTGACAATAGTGTTTAAATGGAATCCAAACGGTATCTCCAAGTATGTGTTATTGGAGTTAAAATCTGGACTGCTTTGTCAGAAGTTCATTGTCCTGTAGAGTTCAGGCTTTATGGTAATGTGGGTTAATTCTATGCAATTATGGAAGATCAGATAAAAGTTTTTCTATTAGTTCCTAGGAAAAAATGCTTATTGTGCAAAGAAGCTCGAAAGTTTTGCTTTATGAAATTGTGTTTTCTCTGTCTTTCCCTCTTTCTGGGAACTGCAGAGATCTTAAGCACAAAACTCAATTTGTTTTCTAGTTCCATGGTGGAATTCACCCAATTGAATGAGTACTAAACAAGTTTAGATTGGCCAATTCTTTAAAAAAAAAGACCAAGATGACTACAGCTGGTGTCAGCTGAACTAATGCTGGTGGAGACATATTTTGTAAATCCAGGTGATAACCAAAGCTGGGATAACCCATGGGAAAAGACAGACTGTGTGGGAAAGGTGGAACTGGCTGTTATTGGCAGAGGTTTTTCCGATGTTGATTCACAACCCCAGCCCCAAACATTTCCCAGCCTCATCAGAAGCTCTCAGAAGGTTATTCCATTTTTTTGTGTGTTATTTTACCCTCTTGATGTCATAGTTTATGTCTCCTGGTGGTTCCTACAGGAATAGTACAGGGACCTTCCAGTGGAAGGTGACACTTTGGGAAGGGTTGAGGGGTATGAAGTTGATTCCTGCTAATAGACTCTAATAATTAATGGCATTAAGAGCTGGAATAAACACATTCAGCCTGTATTGTGCCTTGATCCAAAGGACATGATTATCCATTCCTCACATAAGTTAGGGTCTCAGGACCTTTCACAGGTGGGCAGCTGTGACAAGCACTGAGCATCATTCAGGAAGAGGGACATGCTGTTTTTCTGGAGGAGACTTCCCTAGCATTTTTGATTGGCTTTGACAATGATGATCTTAGCCGCTAAAAGGAATACCGGGAAGACAAGACCAGTTACATTGAAAAAAACAAACAACAACAACAAACCAACACCCCACACCAAAAAAAACCAAACCAAAAACAAAGAAAAGAGAAAATAAAAAGAGTTGAAGCCTGTGGCTGAGACAATCAGCGCAGGAGACTATTTGACATGTTTAATTGAAGACTATCACAGGTAGGACTGGGAATTCATACTAACGTAAATATCAATTTGCATGATTAAATTTAAAATCTTACAGCTGCCTGAAATTCAGTATAGTTTGTACTGTCACATCCTCTATATGTGTGTATGTCTTATGCGTCTGAGTATATTAGCCAATTTCAACTAAATCAGATGAAGGGGTTCAGGACAGTAGGACTTGGGATAATTCAATTCTCCTGAGATCTTTGGAACATAGCAACTACAGATTGTGCCAAAGTGAAAACTAAGCACTCTGAGAAATTGTATTTGTTCCTTGGTTGTACATCACTTACAGGATATTCTCAAAAGAAATGAGGAGACCACAGGAAATGTTTTTAAGCTGATATGCAAGAGGCTTAGAGCTATGTTGGCTTTCTGGTATGGGTGAAAGTCTCTTTAGAGTGCTTCGACAGTGTTACTCGAGAGATGACTTGAATCCCAACTTTTCTACATCGCCTACATTCTGCCTGGTAAAATATCATAAACATGGACTAAAGCCGGAGAGTGGTCTCCACTGGAGACATATCCATAGCATCAGAAACTGAGTACAGATAGAGCAAACCCCACTATGCAACGTTACAATGAAATGGAGCACAGCCTAAGCAGAGTGAGTCATACCCCCAGTCTTTAGTTGCAGTCATGGAGATGTGCTGGTCAACAAGCAGCTCCAGTCTTTCTGCAGTTGTCATTATTTGTATAGCCTGTGCATGTAGGACCTCAGTCATGGTTGATTATCCTGCCAGTCTGCACAGTGCAGATCTGAAAAAACCCAAACAGATTTTGCCTCATGGAGGTAAGTGTATTCCACTGTATTTTTCTTTTCATTGTACATGTCACTGTTTCCTCATCTTTAGTCTACTGCCTCCAGGGAGAAAAGGAAAATATTAAATGTCTCATCTTAGGCAAGAGGGAATAATTCAGAGAGATTTTCACCTCAGCACAAGCCTTCAGAGTTGGTTCTTTGTTGGTAAATAGTATCAGATAGCTCAGGATTTGGAGAAAGACACTGAGAGATTTCAACTGCCGATTGAAAATTTAACTGAGAACTCCTTATCCAGCATGGGTGGATTTCAGAGGAGCCATGGGGTTAAAAGGAAACCAAAGAGTGAAGCTGGAGGGGGTTTATTTGGTCTCCCTATAGATACAGGGGATATCTATATATAGATATAGGGGAAATTCCTGGGGCTGACCCTCCCAGAGGCTGTGAAACTCTGGTCTACAGAAATGGAATACCAAACCAGGTGCTGAAATTGCAGCAAACCTGCAATAATGGCTGTATGCTCACAGCTTCTCAAACCGAATAATGTCTTTTTTTTTTGGTACAGAAAGTGCTCTAGGAAAGGTGACTGAGGGCTAGCTTGACCCTCTAAATGAACTGCAGACTCAGGCTATCTGAGGGACGCAAGGCGACTAGACAGCAGCAAGACTTGAGGGAGCAAAATTTGCTTCTTTCTCCTACTTCGTGACACAAGAACTCCTGACTGAGAAAAGTTATGGCATGCTGGGAGGGGCCTGATTTTTTCTTTTTGTCCCCAGACTTTCCTCATAATTAGCGCAGTTATTGTCTGCCAAGACCTGGAATGCTGCTGCTGAAAATGTCAAGGCATTTCTTATGTTCTTCAGTATAAGAAACCACAAGCGATGACAAATCCAGCCATCAGCCAGTCTTTTATCATTATGCAGCATTATGAAAATCATCTCTCCATATTGATAGGCCAACGGTGCCATTGATTGTACAGTCAGCGCCAGACTTATGATCCTTTAAACCACATAAAGATTATCTTGGTTTCCTTTCAGCTGCATAATTTATTTCTTGCCACTTGCTGCAAGAACGCATTTGGGACTACCTGGCTTTCTACTTTCAGGTATCCTATCAGGCTTACTTTCTTGTAGGAGCTCAAGACATCTGTTTTTGTGGAGGTGAAATAAAGGGGTTCAAACAGCTAAGATGAAACATGAAAACTCCTCAAAAAATGTAAAACATGACTCCTCCTTCTCTACTCTAATGCTGGACCCTGCTCTAGTTCTAAGGAATATGGGCCTGTGCCTCTCACCATAAGGAGGGTCCATGTTTCCATGACACAATGGTAGTGGGATACCTTTCAATCTTTTATCTATCTGTGCTCACAGGAACCCTAGGAAGCCAAGGGCTGCTGTTATCCGCTGTTCTAGAGACAAGGGCAGAGAAAGATTAAGGCATCTCTGTTGCTGGGGAATCAGTGCCCTCAAGGGCACTCATTCTTCTTTTCTGGAGGCTTCAGGAATCTCACGGCAGAGCTCTGGTCCTCCCACACCTGTGGACAGCTGGAGTAACATTGCTGCTCACTGCACCTCCAGTGGATGACTAGGTGAGGGCCACAACTCCTGCTCATATCAGGGTGGTGCAGTGCCAGTGCTGTGGTGGAAGCTGAGGCAGGGAAGCAGGGGGCTGCTGGGGGACTCCATGGGTCCTCTGGCCTAGAGAAGAAATGAAGAGAGCCCCTCTGGAGAATGAGGACGTTGCAGACCAGCCAAGAGATGCCCTCCATTCAGTTCACCTTGCAGGGGGTACTGTGAAGATCAACAACCCGATCTACCACCCGACAAAATGTGACCAACTTTGCCAAAAATAAATGGTCATGGCACTTAAAAAAGACAGCAGGATTTAAAAATGCTCAAGCTAAAAAGTTATGCAGAGGTTGTCAAGACTGGAGCCAGTGGCTGTAAAGTCCCTCAGGTTTCCTGAGCTGCTGATCACGCTGTCCTGCCCACATGGTGTGGGGAGAGCATGGCACAGCCACCCGAGGATGCCCAGTGACAGGTGGCCATTTTGGCCAGCCACGGCATCGAGGCACGTCACGAATGTGCGGTGTTACAGCAGAGGTCCCTCTCTCTATGGGCAGGCTAGCTGGGACCTTCCTGAGATGAGACCCTTGGCTGGCTGCAGTGAACTCTGCTCTGCGAGGTCTGTGCTGTCGTCGTGCCTGGAAGAGACAAAGGTGGGAGCGACGTGTCGGGTGGGTGGCTGGGCTGCGAGTGCTGTAACCCACACTGCACCGCAGGGAGGTCAAAATCACCATTCCCTGCTTGTGTGCGCTGTATTTAATACGAAGTAAGGGCAGGAAGTGTCAAGGTCTAAGGCAAGAGAAAAAAAATTATAACAGAGAGCCGAGGAGATAAGCAACCTGAGAGGGGATGGGGCCTGATCTGATTTAATGACACAAACTTGAATGTCTTAGGCCCTGTTCTGATTTTGCAAAAAACTTTACAGAAAGAATAAGAAGACTTAACTATGAAACTTTTATGCAGCTTTTCTGGGTGCATTGAGGTATGGACTTTGTGTGCAATGGGACATTTAAATATTCTGCCACCATGCTGGGCTGCCTGGATCTCACAGCAGGCTCCAGTCACACCAGCCAACAAGAGAAAATTGTTGTGACATGAATGGGCTGCAGGCAAGCAGCATGAATGGAGAAGAAAAAGGAGCTAAGTCACATGTAAGGCTTTTATGTCTCTCAATACTCAGTGTGTTTTCACATCCAGTACATGGGTAAATTACAGAGAGAGGTGTACTTTGGGAGCTATTCTCGCATGTCCTGAGCCAATGTCATGTTCTGGTGGCCACAACAGCCCCCGCTATGAGGTATGCTTTGGAGTTGGGAAGTCTGCACGCTCCTGATTATGCACAAACAATAGTCCTGCAGCAGAGGTGGCTGCAACAATGCTCAAGGCAATCTCGACTGAGCAGGGACACATCATTCTCCGGGAGCCATTCTGCCTTTGCTTGGAGCAGGTAATGGGGAGAGAACTGGGCTTTCTGCTGCTTGCTGCTGCTCTTCTGTCCAGACTGCCTCAGGGGATCGGTAGCTAGTACTTTGCCGAGATAACATTTATTCAGTTTTAAGAACCTGGGAGACTTCATGCAATGATGTCATCTTGCATTGTCTGGAAGAATATTATGAGTAAAAATAAAAATTAAAAATTAAATTGTGTTTTGCATGTAAAATGCAATGCCAGATCTGTGGTAATATCATGACTCATATGGGGTGAAACTTTGAGTCTTCATACAGCATTATTTGTAAAAAACAATATCTGGAACCACCTTGCAATAGTAACACTACTGTTTCTTTAGGACCTTCCTCTGTCCACTGGACTTGATCTTTTTTGGGGTTGTTTAAGTCCTTGGGGCTTTGAAAAAACTTCTGGCAACTTTCTTTTGTGTTGTGGTTAAGTAGATGCATTTACTGCAAGAGGGCAATAAAATTAAAGAAGTCAATAGCAAATAACAACAACTGTTTATCTTATTTGAGGTCTACAAAGCAACTAAAACTGAAATTGACAATTGACTTTAAGCTGACACAAAATACAATTTGTGTGATAAAGCTCCTTGTGGATCCCCAATCAACCTAGCGTCTCTTCCTAGTTGGAATAGCAAGAGCTTGGATATCACTTGGTTATGTGGTGTAATATACCAGATTTAGAACTATGTAACCCAGTTCAGAAAATGGTCAAACACACTATGGAAATCAGTTAAAAATATGGTCTAATACAAGGATTTAAAACCTACATTTAAAGTTAAGCACATTGGAAAATTGTTAGGAACTGGGAGTTCCCCTTGTTTTAGTTGCTGTGTGCTGAAAACTCTTGAATATCTGGCAATGGCAGATAGTGAATAAGACAATTTTCTTGAATCAGTGCCTGAAACTACTAAGTCTGTGAGCACTCCCAGGAAACACATCCAAGGATTTATCTGAGAATCAGCATATCATGAGACCCTCTGGGAGCCTTCCTTCAGTCCTTCATAGATTGTAAGGCTCCAGCCAGCTGGATGTAAGTCATTAAAGCTCCTTATTCTATCCATTAGTGCACTCATTAATATTTCTCAGTAACTTGGGACACAACATTTCTCATGCCAATCTTAGAAAAGTTTTCTCTTCCATCTAATTTTGACCTAGAGACAGCTGTAAGGACCAAAAGCTCACCACTGAGTGTAAGAAAAACTTTTTATAAAATTTATGTTTGCAGAATCTGTCATTCTAGGCAAAGCAGTAGAGGCATTTTACTTTAGAGATTAAAATCTTCCATGAAGTTGTTGACTGTAGGGGTATTTAACTTTTATCATTGGGCTCAGTGTTCCTGTCTGAAGCTTATTGAACCACTAACTGTAAAACAATGAGCTTTTCACAGCAGGTCTCAAAAAGAAAAACAAAGAAATGCAAAGAAAGACTCCTTCTGGGGCCTTAGGAACTGGATAAACATGGTGCTAAATTGTTCATATACTCCAGAGATGGGTACCATTAGAAGACAGCCAACTTAAGCATGAATAATTGCTTTTGGGTAGAAAAACAGAATCACAGAACGGTTGAGCTTGGAAGGGTCCTCTGGAAGTCTTCCTGTCCACCCCCACTGCTCAAGCGGGAACGACCTAGAACCACTTGCCCAGGACCATGTCGAGATGGCTTTTGAACATCATCAAGGTGGGATCCAAGTTTTGTTTCATTGCATGTGTATATTCATACATAGACATGTATATACTCTTATACTAATATGAACATAGATTATATATGCACATTTATATGCATATGTAAATATAAAACCTATCATATATGTATATATGACCATGTATTTTAACAGCAACATCTGGGTGCTCAGCAAAAATTTGAGGACTTGCATTTACAGAAATATTCTGTAAACTTCAGGGAAAAAAAACCCTGAGCTATTTGATTCCACCAAGAAAAAACACTTCAGTGCTAAACGCAGCAGGAGTGCTAATTGCTTTCTGAACATGGTGACGGTTATTGTTCTTAAAGCAAACAGTAAGCAGTGGCTCCTCATCACTTACTATGCTGTAATTTAGCCTTGAGGTCAGAGGTTAAACATTTACTTTTTGCTCTTGGCCATACATGAGAAAACTCATTAGGTGAACTTTTATTAAAAAAAAATAAATTTCCGTCATTCCTAAGAGGAATTTATGGGAGAAGAGAACGAGGGGCAGCAGGAAGAGACTCAGAGCCCTGCAGGGTGTACACTGTGCTGCCAAAGTCAATATTCCCTTTCTGTACACAAAACAAGGAGCCCTCAGGCTCCAAAAACAAGTACAAGAACTCAATTTCTGCAGGTTTTTGTTTTAGCTTTTCATCTGAAATGTAGTGTTTTGATTCTTGCATGCACAGCAACACTACTGGAATTTGACTTTCTCTTCAGTGTTTTCTACTAACTTGGATATTTATGGCATGTTTCAGCTGATCAGAAGTTAATTATTTCTCCTCTCTCTGTTTCCCTTGTTGTGTTGACAGTCATTGAAAGGTCGGTAGCAGTCTTTCTTGGTAAAGTCTGTCTAGATAGTGCAGGACTGGAGCAGTGGTGTAGTATATCTGCTGAGTCGAGCCATCTAATTGAAGAAGACAGAGCAATATGGCCAGTAGGGCTGAAGCGAGTATGAGATGGAGATGGACTGTGGAGACAGTCCGGGCATCGAATCCCATGTATTTTGAACTTTGTTGCTTGAAGGGCTCTCTTGGCGCACTATGGGGCCCTGTTGCTGAAGGTGTGGAGGGTTGCTAGACCTCTGGCGCCGTGCACAGCGAGATCTTATGTGGAGGGCATCTGAGACCTTCAGCTGAGTGGTTGATACTGCTGGCATTTAGAATGTGACTACATTTTCTCCTATGCATAGCAGCAATGGGAATGATGAGCAGAGGCTCTTCCACTTGTCGTCTCCCTTCCTGCTGCATCCACCTACAGCCTTCCAGCCCTGGTGAGTGTGTTCTTATTAAGTGGGCTTGACCTAAGCATGAGGCCAACAGTGGCTGCCAGAGAGGCTTGTGACAATGTTTGCCAAGCCAGGGCAGGGACTTCCATGGCATTCCAAGCCAAATTCCCTCTATGCATTCAATGCAATTCTGATATGAGCAGAACTCGGAAGATTAAAACACACACCTCTTCTGTCTGTGCCTCCTTGCACTCACACTCTTTCCCCAACATTGTATGGACCTTTCTTCCTCTGCCTCAGCTCAGAACTCCTTGTTCTGCTGGGGTTTCTGCGTAGCTGAGTACTTCAAAGCCTTTGCTTAATTTGTGTTTGCACTTCTAAGTACTGAATGAAGGTGTTAGGCAGAGGAAGGTTCTTTCGAAGTATTTGTATATAAACATGAAAGTTACAACCTTCTGCTCCTTGATCCTTTCATCTTTTCAGGCTCACAGATAAAATGCAGTTGGGTTTTTGAACTTTACAGAAAGTTTTATTAAAAGAATGACTCAGACTCAGAAGTTCTTCTGCTCAGCTCCTTTTCTCTTTCTCCATTCCTTTCCTTTTGTTTTTTCTTCCTTTTTCTTCTGCTTCCCTTGTTACTTTCTCCCATTTAATCCTTTTCCATCCAGCACTAGTTTCAGATTGTTTTGGTGGACGTCTTGTTGCATTGTGGCTTTGTGGGCCATCAGGGCTGTGTACCTAGGGGCCTCATTTGTTACAGCCCCCAAATCTGTCCACTGCAGAGCCCCTGTCACCTCTGATATGGGTGAAAATTTGTGGAAAACAGATTATTTCAGTGTCGTGTTGCCAGTTTACCTCCAGACTGCCATGGGGAAAGGTAGTAAGGATGTCTCTCCATTTACAACAGAGAGAGCACAGAAGACTAAAATACACAATTTTCAGATTTCCCCGCCATATTTTGGAGAATATTCAAGCTCAAGAAATATTTCAACAAAAAGGTGGGAATTAGAGCAGGAATGGCAATGATCTGTCACAAAGAGAGATGCCTTCTAAGGTTGTCATATCATCCAGCAACGCAGAAATAACTTCTGTTCCTTCAGGTTCCCAGCAGGCTCCCAGCTTTCTTTTCTTTGTCACTCTTCAGGTAGTTTGGTCTATTTACAGCAAGTTTCATTTCTTATATTGATACGAACTGTAAAGTAGCATTGACACGTGAAATAACACCGATAATTTCAACTGTTGGTACTTAACATGTCTAGGTTACAGTGCGTGGGTAACTGTAACGAAGATGTTAATGATAAAACCAGAGGTAGGATCAAGGACTCCTGAGACTTTTTGTGCTTTACCCACTAGATAAAAGATATAGAGTAGCTGTAAATATGTAGGTCAGTGACATATGATATTTATTTTGCTGAGCCTTCCATTAGTCCCAATTTTCTTTTAATCTTCTGACTGAAATCTGAACAATGAACACCCTAGTTACAAATATCTTCTTCCTGGGAAAAGAGGTAATTATCAGGCATCAGGACTTCCATGAGGGAATCACTCTAGTGACTTTCAGGGTGAACCCTATATGCATATGGCTCCTTTTGAAAATTTGAGTTATTTGCTTGCCTTGACTTTTGTGTTAGCTAGAATCCGATAATTTAACTGATAATAATTTGTACTGGTGCAGCTGATTGTCTTCCAGTACTCATTCTCTATGAAGTACTGTCAAAAATTTGCTGCTTCAAAGGTTATAAAGAGCTTAGGTCCTTGCAATATGGGGTTTTTTTGGTTTTTTTTTTTCTTCTTCCTAATGTTGAGATCAGTAGCTATAATTTAATCTTTCTGTGCCTGAAACAAAGCTTGCCGAACTCCATTACAATGACTTCAGTACCTTGACTTATAGTGCTTAGTCTTTATGTGGAGACGAAACATCCTCATATTCTGCAAAATGATTAGCTCTTTTACGTGATTGCCAATGTGACATTCACCCATGGACACCTTTACAGTTTCCTGAGATTAAGATACTGGCCACACTGATTAGATTGGGCTAAGGATATAGGATATCAGGTGGCATTTGCAAGTCTTTCCTTTTAATGAGGATTTTAATGAGGATTTTCCTTGTTCAAATTCTGTCCACTGCCTTGGCATAAAAGTGCAATGCAAGCTTTCTTTCAAGGTCCACAAAGAATTGCTTAAACTTATGGTCAGATAGTTGCAAGCAATGAAATTATCATCTCCCAGGTGAGAGAAGGCAACTTCTTGTATACATTTGTGCAGCCCATTTCCAGAAACAGTTGTTTAAGATAATCCATTTTATTTTGCATTGCAAGATGCCGGAAGCACAGTAGCTTTCAATTTCTGCAGTTCAGCTAAGGGTAGGTAAGTTCTTTAAATATTTATTAGTATCAGTACAAATTCGATATACATTAATATCAAAAATTGTTGTTGATTGCTTGGGACCTGTGACCCTACCTTTGCTAACCAGTGATACAGAAACCTTAGAAATCTGAGTTTGTTGCTGAAAGGAATGTACTTCAGATGTTTTTTACCCATTCAGTTTTTTGAATTCCTTATGTTGCCCTTTGCTGAAAAAATCTCTGTGGTCTCTGAGGGTTGGTGCAAGTGGATCTGTAAGCCTGTAGGACAATATGATGCTCAGCTGAAGAGCTCCCACTTCTCATGAAGCCCACCTCCTCTCCAGCCTCACTTGGCATCTGGACAGCAGCCACCCACATGTGGCACATTAAAGAATTAAGGCCTTAATGACAATTTTTAAATGATGTTATTAAATGGGGACTTCCATCCTGTAGAACACTTGAAAAATAACATTTGTAAAACTGCTTCCTGAGCAGTATATTCCCTTTTCCATTATCTCATCTATTTGTACGCTAATAAGAATTATTCTTCCTTTCTACTCAGTCTCTGCTTGAGCAGTTCAACACTGAATTCATGATTCTGTGTTTTGTGCTGTCAAGATTTTACTTATATTTTTTAAAAAATGGTATCTCAATAATTAATTAGAGATAAATTATTGACAAAGCAGCAGCAGATGCAAAGGAAGAGTGCTCTGTATCTGAGAGGCTTTTCAAACAGATATCTTTGCAATATCACAGATATATAGACTTTTAATATTCAGTTATCAGAAATGAATCAATGCTTGTCTTGCATTTGATGCTTCATGTGATACCACAAACTACTGCAAAAAATAAGCATTTCATTTCAAAGTATATCCATAACCAATATGGACATCTGTTAAAAGTATCTCCTGAGAGAAAAATATACTAGTGTATCCCGTCTACACTTCTGTGAAGAAAGTCCTGCATATTTAGCAAGCACAACTTTGCTATCAGAAAATCTAAGTTAAGAACAGACATATAATTTTGCAATTTTCTGCTTGTTTGAAAATGCTTCTAGAATCTTTGACTAGCCCCCTTTTATGCTGAGCATATGGTATGGAATGCCCCTTTGGCTAGTTTGGGTCCTGGCTGTGCCCCATCCCAGCTTCTTGTGAAAATTAACTCTATCCTAGCCAAAACCAGGACAAATCTGAATGTTCACATATATTAATACCAGTTCTGGAGTTCTTTCAAGAAAGTTACTGAAACTTCAATGCCTGCTGAAAGAATCTTTAGCCAAAGTTTTCAGTATCTTTTCTGATGCAAGGAGGGTTCCTACAGAGGTCAGTATGTTCATATGCATCTCTAAACCTTACTAGGGGTTTGGACACCTGGTCTTAGCCCATGGTAAAGTGAGTTATGCTAACTCTCTTCTGAGTCACTGACTCAAGGAATGGCTCCGGCTGGAAGGGACCTATGGAGGTTGTCCAGCCCAACCTCCAGCTCAAAGCAGGGCCAACTCCAAGGGCACAGCAGGTTGCTCAGGGCTTTGGGCTGAGGATGGAGAGTCCACAGACTCTCTGATCCCATGTTTCAATAGTTAATGTCTTTCACAGTGAAGAAGCTTTTCTATATGTTCTTGTGATTGTTGTCCCTCATCCTTTCATTGTGTTTCTACAAGAGGAGACTGGCTCATTTTCCCTAATCTCCTTTCAGGTGTGGAAGACAGCCACCAAATTCCTCCTTAAGCTTCTCATCCTCTGACTGAACATCCCCTGTGCCTTCAGCCTCCCCGTATGCAGTGTGTGCTCCAGCTCCCTACCACGCTGATGGCCTTCGGACGGACCCTCCCCAGGATGTCAGCAAACCGTGTTACATCTTGTACATGCCACATACACACAGCTGTGAGTATGGACTTTTACTGCAGCTCAGGCGACACACCCAGGTATGTCTGAGCTCTGAGCAATGTTGGCCAGATCCAGAAACATACATACTTTTCCCCCAGATCTCTCAATGAATCTGTATCAATATTATCTGTTCTCTGCTCTTTCACATCTCTGCAGAGAACTGGCTTTGAAGGGCTAAGTGTGGCAGGGAGAGTCTTCCTCTTTAATGTGACTGTAAAATATTTAAGAGTTTAGACTAGAGAAGTAATTTAAGGGCCTAGTTCAACATTATGTCTCTCCTCATGAAAACCCATCTTCAAAGAGCTGCTCCAGGGCCCAGGGATGCCAAAAGGAATATTTCCATTGACTTTTGTCCTCTTTGCTTTCTGTTCTAAAGAAAATCCAATTTTCAACTAAGCTATCAACTGCATTTGGCATAAAACATGGGCCAATTTCACATCTTAGAATGGGCCAATTTCACTCAAGAAGAGATGACTCCAAGACTGAGCTTCTGTTTTTATGAAGAACAGCATAAAAACCAGGCTCCTTGTTAGCAACACAAAAAGCTCTGTATGGGGAAATGAGCTGTCTTTGGAATGGCACAACTGATGTTTTAGCCTCAGGATCCTTTTCTCTTCAGTACAATTTTAAACCCAGAATATTGCAATGCATTTAAATATCTGAAATCTAGGGTAAACAAGATCTACTAATGTAAAACAGAAGTGAAGAAATCACATCTACCTCCCTCATGCCAGAATTGACTCATCCCAGGAATAACAATTCCAAGCAATGGGAAAATAAAACTGGCCTTTCAGTGCCATGAGTTTGGATTTAAGACCTTCTTCCTCGCTGCACAGAGGGATGATACCTTCTACAATAAGATGACTGGCTTAGTGGATGAGAGGAGAGCAGTGGATGTTGTTTATTTTAACTTTAGTAAGTGACTTGCAACACTATTCTCCATTAGGTCCTCAGAGACAAGCTGATGAAGTATGGGGCCAATAAATGGAAATGACATGGGGTGAAGCTGGCTGAATGGCTGGACCCAGAGGGGTGACACCGGCAGTACAAAGGCCAACTGGAGGCCAGTGCTAGTAGTGTACTGTAGGGGTTGACACGGGGTCCTGTACTTTTAATATTTTCATTAATTACATAGGTGATGGGACAAAGCATACCCTCAGCAAGTTCACAGATGATACAAAACTGGGAGGAGTCATCCACCAGATGAGTGTGCTGCTGTTCAGAGGGACTGAAGAAACGGGTGGAGAAATGGGCCAACAGGTATCTCATGCAGTTCAACAAACGAAGAGGCAATGTCCTGCCCCTCGAGAGGAATAACTACATGCACCAGTAGAGGCTGGGGGATGACTGGCTGAGAAATCAGTTCTTCAGAAAAGTCCATGACGGTCCTGGTTGACAGCAAGTTTAACATGAGCCAGCAATGTCCTTTTGAGGCAAATAAAGGCCAATGGCACCCTGGGCTGCATTATATAGAGTGTTCCCAGCAGGTCAAGGGAGGTGATCCTCCCCCTTTATTCAGCACTGTTGAGACACATCTGGAGTGCTGGGTCCCCAGTACAAGAGAGAAATGGACACACTGGAGCGAGCCAGCAAAGGGCCATGAAGATGATTAGGGAGTTGGAGCATCTGTCACATGAGGAGAGGCTGAGAGAGCTGGTGTTGTTCAGCTTGGAGGTGACAAGGCTCAGGGGGATCTTATCCGTGTGTATAAGCACCTGGAGGGAGGAGTAAAGAAGATGGAGCCAGACTTTTCTCAGTGATGTACATTGACAGGATGAAAAGCAAAGGGCACAAACCGAAATACTGAAAATTCCATTTGAACATATGCAAAATCACTTTTACTGTGAGGCTGGTTGAACAGGCTGCCCAGAGAGGCTGTGGACGCTCCTTCCTTAGAGCTGTTGAAAACAACTGGACACAGCCCTGAGCAATCTGCTGCAGCTGATCCTACTCTGAGTAGGGGTCTGGAAGATTTCCAGAGGTGCTGGTCCACTTCACCCATTCTGTGATGCTTTGATTGATACAAAGGATTTTTGCAAGACACGTTGAAGAAAACAGTATGTTATGTAATATCAAGTATCATCAAGGCCACTAGGAACTGATAAATCTTGAATATTACTTTGAGAGAAATCACTGTAGCTGAGAATGTGTTTTGTATTTATAACACAAAATTATGATGGGCACGCTAATTGTTCTCCACCAAAATGTAGGCTTTTTTACAAACGTTTTTATCCTAGGAAAAACATCTTCATTAAAGTATTTGAACCTTCAAAACATGCCAGTCATTCTATCTGTAAGATGGTAAAACCAGCAAATCACTCTCATGACTATTTCCTTACTAAAAAATCAATGAAATTGAAACTACCTCAGTATGCGTGCATTGACTTTCATTCCTAACACTGATTTAACTGTAAAAGGCCTATTAAAATGGAGATCAAAGCATCTACCAAGGAGTTCACTTAGCTCTGTAAAGGCATATAGTACTTAGAAGAGAATATAAGAAAATTATAGAAAATACAGGTTTACAATGTAATTTGTGATGGAAGTGTAATGGGTGCTCATTGTACTAAATCCTGCTGAAGAGAAAATGCCTTGGACTTTGCCTGGAGAGAGAATAGGGTGAAAGACAAAGTTTTATTGCACTTTTGCCTAATAGAAGATGAATAACTGAGTCAGACCAGAAGTTTGAATTAGTATTGAATATGAAAGCTGGATTGGAGTCCTAATCTGATGTCTTCATCATAAAACAGTCTTTCCTTGTGCTATACAGAGAGGGGAGTAAACTATACTCCAACTAACCTCTGGACTGTGCACTTGAATTAAGGAACATAAAGGAGTGAACACCACCATGCAAGCAGCCGTAGAGTGGCATGAAGATAGATGGTGTCTGGGACGAGACGGGGTAAAAAAGGAGAAGAAGCAATAGGGTTTTTTCCATTGCAGTGAGTCACGTAAAGCAGGAATGCACACATAAACTGAAGATTTTTTTTCCTTTCTCTTTCAACTGCCACAAAGAAACTGTCTCAGCAGCCACACAATTAAAGCAACCTGAGTTCCTCTCGCGCACAGGGAGTCATTGTTTCTTGCTTGCAGAAGTAAATGCGCACGTGTGCACACACGGACATTTGAAAATGGCTTAAAAATGTTGTATTTGACTTCCTGGCTAGTTTGACAATTCTCTTCAAAAATAGCTCTCATGACTGCCGGCTGGCAGAGCTGTTCCTGCCTTGATTTAAATGGGAAAACTCAATTAGAATTTGACTCTGTTGCACTGAAATGGAATTGTCTCTTGCAGGCAGAGCTTGGTCACGGACACGGACCAAGAGAGGTCAGGAGAGGAGGAGGCCATGCCTGTGTGGAGGGCAGGTTGTGGGGGGCTCTGAGCTAGTTGGGACAGGGATTTCCCACGTGCTGTCACTCTGGAAAGGGAACTTCATTGCTCTTCTTCAAACATGTACAAGGAACTGCTGCTGCATCCAGGCTTTTGCTCTCCAAACCCCTCCATGCGTGGGGAGCCCTGCTGGGTCTGAGGGTGGCAGGGACTGGGTACTAAGCAGCTCATGGGCACAGAGCAGTAACTCGGTTCATGAGGACAGTCTCCCTTTGCTTTGCCTCTCTGGCTTTGAACAAATCTCCACCCTTCCCCAGGCTCTTTCCCTCAGGTTTGAGGATGCCATTTGTGTTCTTGTAGTCCAGAAACATTTGTAAAGATCTTGGCTAGGCTAGAGTTTAGGCATTGGCAAAATGTTTGGTTTTTGCTGGCAGGTTCACCACAGGAGAACCCCCCACCTTGTCCCTCCCATTGTCCCATCACAGCCCCATGCCTCCTCACTGCCTCCACAGCAGACTGTCTCCAGCTGTGAGGAGAGACACTTCAATACTGCCTCTGCTCCTGGGAGCCCTGAGCTGGGCTCCACATTTTTATCATCATCGTGCATTGAGATATATGTCTAGAAATCACGGACTCTCCCCCTGGCTCTCTTATCTGGGATCTCAGCCTGAGCCTTAGTTTCTATTTGCTCTGTAAGTCATCTGTGTTAAACTGCTCCTCATAAATAGCAGGTTCCAGCATGACTTCTTTCATCTGTGGCTTGTATTTGTGTGAGAGAGGGAGAAAATAGGTCTAATCTACATCAGAGCAGCTGAATCCTCTGATCTGCCACCTGGAGACTTGGCTGACGGGGAATGTGTGTCTGCAAACGGGCCAGACCTTTGCTCCTTCTGGCTGTGCCTGTCTCTGCACTTGTCACCCTGCTGACAGGGGGCAAACGTACCCCTTGACCCAACCCTGTGAGACCCGTTGGACACTCTTAGTGGATGTTACGGATTGCAAAGGGGATGCACAAGTCCTAGCAGTGCAGCAGGCTCCAACGATCCTCTTGCGAAACCTGCAGTGCAGAGATGCAAGTGTGTTCATAGATGCAAACCAGGAAAATGGCTTGTACGTGGGTAGGATGCGGCAGTGAGCAGGCAGGGCTCAGATCTGCTCTGATCCCCTGCCCCGAATATGCCACTTAGTAACGAGGCCATGAAAATCCAGCTGCAGATGTTTATACATACTGTATTGCACTTCGTGCAGGGGAAGGAAATAGTGATCAAACATTTTTGCTGAATAACTGTTGTCCTTGGAGAACCCATTGCAGAAGGGGTGTTTAAGTCCTCCTTTGGGTGTGCTTGTGTGCAGATGAGACAAGATGAAAATGAAGGAGTTTTGACAGCCAGACCTCAGCCACACACCCAGAGGTGCCCTGGGTAAGGGTTACTGCCCTCCACCAAAATGTGGTTATGGACTATCTGTCCTTTGAGCACATGCAGGTTAATGCTTTAAAGCTCTTCACTGCAGGCTCCTGCTGCTCTTGCATGCATGGACAGGCGCATGTGCATGCATGAATTGAGGTGCTATTGCATGTACCCAGGTTACCTGTCAGTGACATGGGGCAATTGAAATGCTCACCCCGGGGCAGGCCAGCAGCGTTTGTCAACTGTGACAGTTACTGTAATAGTAACTGTACTCCATACTCCAAGGAGATACTGCAGGGACTTTTGGCTTCTACCTGATTTTTTTGTTTTGTTTTGGTCTTTTTTTGGTTTGGTTTGGTTTGGTTTTCGTAGTTTGGGATTTTCTTTGGAGTCACTTTCCAAAGAGCAAAGGAGAGAGTTTGGGAAAAAATGCCATATATGAATTCTGAAAATCACGTTGTGGTTGGCAAAGGCAAGGCCAGTTAGCAAGGTAAGAGCCATGGCTGTGCAGCAGGGGGTATTTTCTGAGGAGGGTGTTCACAACAAGGTTATTGGGTGTCTGTGACTCTTTTGCAGGAACAGGGTGAAACCCATCAATGCCAAAGCTGTGATGGGGCCAGCAGCTCCCTGATGTTCCTGGGGCTGACCCTGAGTAAATGTCAGAGCTTGTCAGTGAGAAGCAGAGATCGTTCTCACTGGAACGAATCCCACAGATTTGTAAGACAGGCAGGGAAGTTTTCCGGAAAGGTCTCCTGAGAAAAACTAGCTGAGCTGTGGTGGCAGAAGGGTGAAAAGATGAAGAACCACCTCATAGCTCAGGCTATGGCTCCTGCAATGAGAGCAGTGACTGCAGCACTTGGGAGAAACCCCAGGATGGCATATGGGGATGGGCATCAGGCCCAAGAGGGAACTGTTTCTGGTCATGCACTGCAGATACCAGCCACATGGCCAGCTCTGCCTGCAGCCAAAGTTTTAATGATCTCAGAAGAGAAAGAGCTAAAATGAAACCAAGAGTTTCGCCTGCTCTGAGGTTCTTCAGAAAGAGGTAAATATGACTCAAAAGACAGGGCAAGCACTTCCATCATGGCATGTCTGTAAAGCACATCATGCCCCTGGCCAGGTTTGCTGCCCGCTCTGCTGCCCCACACCAGCTCGTTTCCCCAGCTGACGCTGCAGAGAGGCATCCCAGTCCCTGAGCCAAGATGAGTGAAGACGGGGGGGGGCTGCCGGAGACAGCATGGGAAGGGAGGTTTCGTTCCCATGATGGGCCCAGGGAGAAGGGGTGCCACCAGCCAGTGGGCAGTAGTGGTGGCTGGTTCAGAAGGACGGGGTGAGGAAAACTCCATCACTGAGTAGAGTGTGGCATGTGGTGGGGCTGCCTGTGTGCAGCCACAGAGCCCTCTTGTGTTGTCTGCGGGGCTGCAGACCAGCCAGAAGATCAGTCTTTCCCTTTCACAAGACCAAGGAGGGTAAAAAAAATGAGTGGCTTTTTCCCCCTTAGGAGTTTTCAGCTTGTGAGCATTTCTAGAAGGCACAAATGGGAGGAATGAAATGATCCCAGTCCCTCTTGTCTGCGCGAGGACGGAATATATTCTGCACATCTTCTAAAGAGCCATACACCAGGAGAAGGGATTTGCACTGGAGCTGTTCCCATGGTGTTACCTGTTATTAATCGATTGATTTTGCAGGCAATACTATGGCTTCTCGCAGAAGCTGAAGCCCCAAGAACTTTCTGTTTCAGCCACCAGAAATCTATAAAAAATTGTTTTTCTTAACAAAAATCCTGTTCTTTTTTTTTTTTTTTCCCCCCTCTGTGGAAAATTGACACTTTTTTTCAAAAGTAAAGGGTAAAAACCACCCTTTGGCTGAACTGTCAAATCTCTGAAGACTAAAAGTTCAGGCATCCTTCCTTCAGGCAATATTAGAGCCACAATGGGCTGTTCCACCCAATGTTTTTATTCTGACCTGTGCAATCATTGCTACAAAAGGAAAAAATGGTTAGTGGAGAAGAAGAAAGGAGACAAGGTTTTACCAGCCACCTTTTTCTTTTATGAAATAGGGATTGTATTTACTCCCTTTTGTAGTGCTCTATGCTTTCCTCCTGCTCCTGCAAAACACCTAAGTCTCTGCCTAAGTTTAAGGCTGCGAGTCAGCCCCTTCACTGCAATCTGCCTTTAGGGGAAGCCACCTTAGGCACAAGGGCTTTGTGCAGTGGAGGCTGATGAAGTACCAGGGAGCCCTGCTCCAGTGGAGTCCCCAGGGAGACAATACTGTCTTTCCCTGGCAGTCACACATCACTGGACAGGTTCCCACAAACCACAAGCAGCTTCAATATTATAGGATTTTTTTTCCTGACAATGGCACAGGTACAGTTGTCTCTCTTTTTAACGGTTTCAAAAAGTGTAAAGCCAGAATATTAGATCATTTTAATTTGCTTGCTGATGGTTTTGTGTAAAGTCTTCTATTAACTAGGCATTAATCTCCAGCAGATACCACCAGCAAGGAAAAAAGATGCCATCAAAGCTAAGGACGCTTTAAAAGTGCTGTGGGAGGAAAAAAAAAGGTGGAAAATACTTGTGAAAGTATGTCCCATGCTGCAGAAAAAGGTAAACGTTGTCCTTCCCTCTGTCTGCACTAATTTACAAGGAATCTGAACAGGGACAAAATTATTTCCTGCATTCAGACGCAATGGTCTCCAAGACCCTGAGAATACAAACAAGGACCATACGACTCAATCATCCAAATACAGTGCAAGGGAAGTCTTGTTTTCAGTCACGACCATAAACGGCAAACAGAGCTGTATGTCAGAATCTGCTATCTTCTTATTTATAATCTGTCGAATAGACTCTTCTTGTATATGTCTAATATGTTCATGAGGTTAGGAGGAGGTTATGAGAGGTTATGAAGCTGATGCGTGTCTTGGAATTTCCTATCCACCGAACTAGCTTTTCCTAATAATTCAAGATGTTGTCAAATGAAATAATATCATTCCGATGGTGATGCTATGTATGTGTCAGCTTCTATTTGAATAATGTATCCTGTATTTTGGCTGCTTAGGATTGGATTTTTGATAACAATTTCTTTTTTCTCAACATCGCTGCCAGCACAATTCCATTTATCTCAATGTTGGCAACAGAAATGTAAGAATGAGACCTGTTTTAGCAGTCCCTTTAGTTTACATCGATGCCACTTTTAACCTGAGCTGTTGCATTAGCACCTTACCAAAATATCTGGATTAGAATCTGGATCTTTTTTAAAAATCTTCCCTTCAAAATTTAAGTAAATTAGTTCATGAAAATATTTTTCCTCATTGCAGATTTGGGAAATACTGCATTATTTCAGAGTCTCTTTCTTCCCCATTCTCAGAACGTGTTTTCATAAAAGACTGGAAAGTATCTAGATTTGAAAAACAATCACAATAGCTGTGTGTTACAGCGTGACTTTTTGGTGTCGCGTTGTTGTGGCAAGACAAGGTGCTGCTCAGACCACTCCCTGGTATAGGTCTAGTTATGCTTTTTGGTAGGAGACAGATTCTTAGCTTGGCCCATGGTAGATACAGTTAGTATTTCATCCATTTACTGATTCCCTCTCTCATTGTCTTCTTGCAAAGCCACCCCTTTTCCTACTGGCTGTAATCGAATTGGCTGCCTGTATTAGGTTCTCAGATTCACCATATGCTCTCAGTCCAATATTATTTATTTGAGATTAATAGTAACAACACCAAGAGCGAGCGAATGCAAAGCTTATAGGAGCAGTCACAGAGCATCTTGTTGTGCCAGATGGTGTTGTAGCCATCCTGAAAGCTATCAGGTGGGTGTTACAGACACTTACATATTCTTCACCTTGTGAATTTGAGGAAAATTTAAGGAACTGCTGCGAGATGATCCCTAGAGCCTTCCAGTCCAGACAGAGAGAAGTGTCATTTAAACGGACAGCTGGAGAAAGAAGCTGAAGTGCCTATGCTATGATTCTCAGATGTAAGGTAAGTCTGTAAAAATGGCACAGATTTTCAGGATTTATGTCTGAACATAAATTTTGCTTCTTTGATCCTACTTATCTCTGTCTTGGGAATGTTTTCATGGATTACTTAAAAAAAAAAAAGGGGTGTTATTTGCAAGCCAGCTCCGTCTGTTTCATGTTACCCTTGCCAGAAGGTGTCACACTTGCATGGTCATTGCAAGAAACTGTAGGTTCGTTTGTTCTCTATGAGATATCTTTAGGTGCACTGCATATTGCTAGTTTGGTTTAAGATGATGCATTGCGGCCAGTCAGCAACAAGATTAAGAGAATATATTAACCTAAACTGCGTAATGTGCGTGCAAGGCTTGAATAAGCACAGCACATCTCGCAAATGCTAGTTAGCAGCAGAAATATTTTTTCAATGTAGATTATGCTGAAAAGAGAGAAAGATGACAAAGAAAAGGGGAAAAGGGAAAAGGAGAAAGAAAGAACTGACTAGTGAAGGGGGAGAAGGTACTCAAGTACTGCAGTGATTGGCAGAGCTGAAGGAGATAGGAGAAGATGGGAGTTTGTGTGTCAGAGAGAGATAGAGCAAGGGGGGAATGCAGTCTGGTCAGGAGAGGAGATGCCTGTGGAGGGAGGAGACCTCTGGTCAGAGGAGACGGTGTAACCAGGAAAGGGGGAACAAGTGTCTCAGGCTCCTGCTAACAGCTCTGCCGGTGGTCACATCCCTGGGTCATGCTGGTCCCTTACCCAGCTGGATCTTGTCTGCATGAGATGTTCTCCCGGGGCTGAGCACTGCCCTGGCAGGAGGCTCTGCAGCTCTGATTACAAATTAATTATCTCAGTTGAGAACAGGAGATATGATGGAATGAGGGGGAGAGAGAAAAGCATAGCTAAGAAGTTGCTTTAATGAATTTGGTTTTCCTCAGTGAAGGTTTGAAGACATGAAAGATGTTTTCAAGGAAGCAGGAAGGCTTGCTTAAGGAATGGATTATTCAGAGCTTAAAAAGTGCTGATTACAAATTGCTCTGTGTATGCTTTAGGTTGTTATGTGTAAAGAGCTCTTAATAACTAAGCTAATAAAGTCCTCAGTGTTTCACCCTGATATTTTTATTTATGTCTTTGGAAATATGCTAGTTTGCTGCATAAGTAGCAAGGCATATTTCATCTTAGAGCAAATAGCAAACACACTCAAAAATTTCTTCAACGTAGCAAGAAGTGAGGAGTTCTTTATTTATTTTGTTAGCCTTTGGTATCTTTTGTGTTTCATGTTATCCACTAGTGAAGTGGACACACACTTTACATGCATGATCTTTGTGGAGTATCTAGCAGGTCTTTGATTGCATCCATCTGCCAACACTGATGGGGGACACACATGCTTTTAAATGTGGATTAATTGAAAATGCTTTAAGATTCAGAACTTTAAAAAAAACCCTACCCGGTTAAGTTGATTCCTTAATTCCAAGTGAAAGATCTTGCCATCTTCTGTTTCAAAACCAATTCAAAGACTGATTTGCAAATAAGATCTTTTCCTGAGAAGGTGAGAGTTTAAAGCAAGTTCCCTTTGTTTGGTGGACAGAAAGATCTCTTGAAAAAGCTGTTACCCAGCTACTCTGAATGCCTGTCCCCTGAGGCATGCGGGCCCTATTTTAACTGTACTTATTGATCTGTGTTATGAAAACAATTATAATAACATTAATGAGCCTTAAAAACCGTAAGCAAAGCTAATACACATACTTCACTTAATTCAATAAGTTTGGTGGGGGGTGTAATATGCCTCTTGGAGCATAGCTTGAGGAAATCATCTTGGTTTATGCTGCTTGAGAAGGCTCTGGTAATGTATTTAATAATAACAACAATAAAAATAAGGCTCAGCAAACTACCTGGTTTATGCAATGTTGCAAAACCTCTGCTCTCTGCTGTCATGCACACCGGCTTCGGCTGGCCCCAGACCCTCCCGCGTCTGCGGGAACAGAGGGAGCAAGTGCCCCCCTGCCCTCCTCCTTTCTGTTGAGATGGCAAATACTTCAGGCAGGAGCCATCTCTGGCTGGCTCTGCACAGCGCCCGCTAGAAAGTTAGGTCTCATTTCAGCTGGGCCTCTCAAGCACTATAGTAGTACAAATAATTTTATGTAATGATTTCATTTTGTTTCCAGTCCTGGGCTTTGTGCAGAGACTCGCAGTGGAACTATTAGGCATGTCTGGAATTGTTATGAACTTCTTCCCCTAAAAGTGATTTATCAAGCTGAGGGTAATACAGTGTAATTGTACACCAGCCTCTGACTATTCTTCTAAGACAGCTCAACTCCTGTCTCTCTGAAAACCATCTCAAGATGAATAAAAACTGGACTGCTCTGAAAACAGCCACTGCTCCTTCAGGCTGGGCTGGTATTGTAGAAATCAAAGGCATGTTGTCTGGATCCATACATTGTATACTCACCTCTGGTACGGACCTCCAGGGACCTCTCCAGCCACTCAGGGCATTTGCCCCATTTTCAGACTTTAACAGCGTGTCACGTTGAAGATGAAAGGCCCGGGAGATCAAAAGTCCCCAGCTTTAAAACAAAGTTTCTCCTCCCCTTTGGAAAGGATTTTGAGCCAGAAGTGTGTGGAACCATTTGGATTTGGGTAGAAATGTACTGCACTGAGAGAACTGCACTGGGAAAGCATGGCCAGGTCCTACAGAGCCAATGTGGCTGATGAACAGGTTCCCAAGACCGCTGGCTACTACGAGAGCTGGCTGGTTTCGCTGAATTGCCTTTCTGAGTGAGGTTGTCTCCTTTGAGGTGCCACATCCCAACTGCTGATAGCAAAAGTGAGGTAGTTTTAGGCACTGAGAGTGAGTAATTCCAAATTCTTATTCTCCGCATATGTGCTGCGAACACCAAACAGCTATTCAGGAGTACCTGGCTCCAGCCAGAAACAATGAAGACAAGCATGACAATGATCAGAAATGCATTTGTGGACAGAAGCCCAGTCACTAGGTGAACTCCCTCTGTAACTAGCGGTCTTGAAATCCTGTAACTGCAGTGACTTTTAAATCAGGCCTTTTCAGGGCATCCTCAACAGCCTCTGGTGAGAACCATCCTCATTTGCTGCCATACCCAGTGCTTGGCATGACAGCCTCAGCAACCCAGAAGTCTCCCTGTTTGATGTGCAGCAGCAGTACCTTTCTGCATTACGTGCCCATCAACACGGCCTGACCGATGCAGTCAACACCCACATGTTTGTCCTGTCAGAACATGCGAATACATGTGATAAAAATGAACATTTGGGCACACCTAAAAAGTGCATGAAAAATACTAATTTTTGCTTCTTGAGTAATTTTTTATGCAAATTCTTGTGCCCTCCTCCTTGCGTATAAGACTGCTCCAGTGAAGGGGCTACTGGGCTTTTGCCCAGTGCTCAACAAGGGGAAGTCTGGCAGATGTGCTCTGTGCTGGCTGCTGTCTCCACCATCACCGAGAGACAGAGGCTGGGTGGTGTGTGGGTAAGACCGAGAGACACTATGAAGAATGTCTACAAATGGACATTCACTCTGGCAAACACAGAAAGCATCCTTTCTCCCTTTGCCCCAGTCCAACACTGAATTAATGTAATGCCCTGCAAAATACCCTGGTGGTTTTGGGGTTTTTCTTCACAGAAGCAAATGACAGTGAGTTGGTCCTACAGTTGTGCTGGGAATACCACACTATGGCTCTTTCCCCTCCTTCACCTCATCCTGCCTGTTTCGTTTGTGGGTTGTTGGTTTTTTTTCCTTCGTTCCTTCTTGGCATGGAGGTTTATCATATTTGGGATATAGATTTCTGGGACCATTAAAAGAAGAAGAAAACTTTAAAAATGTGATTGGAGGCTCAAAATTCAAAATCTTAAGCTTGGTCAAGTAAGTAAGTCTGGGCAATTAGTGAGTGCCAGTGATCTGCTCTTTTGAAATTGAGAGCTATCTTAGTGGAACAGGCTCTGCTTTAAAGCAGGTAAAATGTACTACCTCACAAACACTTCACACTGACAGGCATGAGCTATGTGCCAACTGGTAAAAATCTGTCCATGTTTTCCCTGGTGTTTTTCTTGAGTGCAAGCATTTGTTCTGCTTTTGCTTTAATTAATCCCTCATAGTGCCACTCTGACAGACTAAATTAGGTGTCAGTAATAATATACTTTGTAAATGCAATCTTTTGTCTGCACAGAAATGCTCCACGCGCAGGCTGTGATTGTTTTCCATGTCTATTCACTGCACACCATTATATAATAATCTTATAGAAATAAAGACAAAATATCAGCTAGATCTTAAACCACGCCATTTCTCAGTTGTTATTCGAGGCGTGTGACGGGTGAGCTAGTCCACAGGACAGTAAGTCTGCTCCTCAGTCAAGTGATAGAAATGTTATATATGGGGGATAAGGAATAGCAATTAGCCATACAGTCTATTTAGAGCTGATTGGTTTTACTTGCTGGATTTCTTAAGCTATAATCTTCAACGCAATACCTGAATCCTCTGTACTGTCCATGTACTCCAGTTAGGGAATAAATTCAGGTCAAGCCAATTCCTTTCATCTGTTTGTGTGAGCTTTCAGTGAGATACTGGGCATGTTTCAGATTAGAGCCATGTGAATCAGAGGTTTAGGGCTTGAGCTTGAGCGTGAGTTCAAGTTGCAAGCTAACACAATGGGTGTCAAGGGAGATTTTTTAAGATCAAAATGGACCTTTAAGATCTTTGTAACATAAAAAGCACACCCCCCCCTCTTCCTTTTTGCCAAGGAAAAGACGTTTTTTCCTACTTCAGCCGACGTTTTGTAGGAAGATGAGAAGTATACCCCTGTTCCTAACCAAAGTCTTCTTTCTGGTTAGAGTTTCTTGTAGCTGGCCGTGCAAAAGGTGGAAGTGATCCTTGTGTGATAAGACTTCTCTGTGCCATTTTGGAGAGAGATGCAATGTAAGAAGACAAGGACTATGTGCTTTTCATCAACAAGTTTCATAGGAAAGCATTCTCTTTTTCTCTTCATACTCAATATACTTTGAATTTAGAAATTCACATAGAGAATTTTGAAAATTTTGGGTGCCAAAGTCACACCATTAATTTTTATCTGTTTTCCTTTTTAATCCTTGTAAAAATCAGAGCTGTGTCTTTTTCTGTGTTCATGGGGTTTTTTTGCTTTAAAACAAAATTCAATACTGCAGGAGTCACTTTTTTTTTTTTCTCGTATTTTGTAATGTCTTGTTCTAAAATTTGCTGCTTATGGGACCATTTGAAAATATTCCATATGAATGGCAACTCTGTAGAAATAACGGACTTAAATTTGTCTAGTGGGCTGTTGCCTGAAGATAGACAAAGTCTTATTGTGGCTTCTCAGTGGTGGTTGCATTCTCAATAATGAAACACGAAGAACAATTTTCTTACCTTGCATTTATACAAAACTTAACAGTAGAAAAATGAGAAACTTAAGAAAACTTCCTAAACAAGACTTCTAACCATTCTTCAAGCCTCCCAGGGATCAAAGAGCTTTGCAGACCAATGCCATTATTATATGAATAAGAGGACTTTAGAAAGCCATCAGATATAGGGGGGAGTCTATGGTTTGTGGCATATCCTATGGGAAATGAGCATCCCTTATCCCTGTGTGACTTCGTATGCTTTTCAAAGGGTGTAGTTTGAGAAGTGTTTGGGATTCAGCATTTATGATGGAATCTGTAACAAAACTCAGCATGGGAACTGCAAGAAGGTATTTAAGTAGTTTGAGTGAGACTCAGAAACTGGTTTAAAAAGCATTTCCTGAAGGTACAATCACTTCTGGCTCCAGAGTAGAAACACTTATGCATATTTCTGCACCCTGGGGCAGTTTTCAAGAACGTAGCTAATGTTAAATCTGAACTCAAAGGGCTTTAATTTTTCTGTTTGATGGGGAGCACTCATTATGCAAATAAGATAGCCTTTGGGCAGCTGTCTATTTTCCAAAGTTTTTTTCTTTTTTGGAAGGATGCTAGTTTAAAATGGAAATTTCCACACTGAAGTTACCTATTTAGTCACAGCTTTTTAGTGTGCCTGGAAAACGTGAAGTGGAACACAGATACAAGCATGATTGGTAAAGCCCCATCCTGGCGTGACAGGAACCTTCTTTCAGTTCAGCACTGTCAGTGTTGCAACTCCTCCTAGACAGGGAAATTGCAGCAACCTTCACTTGTCCTTGATCTCATGGCACAGGAAAAAGTCCTTGGTTATCTCCACAGGTGGCCTCTGGTAGCCAGCTAAATCCTGTCATTCTTCCTGACCTACCTCCATATTCTTGGTTTTTGGGGCAGGGACAGTTTGGGTGAGAGCGTCCCCAGTGTTTTACGGGTAGCTAGTCTCTGTACTCTGCCTTACAGTACTCTTGCTGCCCTCCTGGCATTTGATGTTTTAGGAGGCACCTCAATCTAGTCTTCCTGACCATCACTTTCTATGTGGCAGTGCCATGGGGAGCGGTGGGAGACACGGCCATGTGAGAGGTAGATGGACATTCTGGCCTGTGCTGTCCTCCAGTTTTCCCATCTGGTGGATCCCACGGCTTTCCTGAATGTGGGCATGTATCCAGGCAGGCTTCGTCTGTGTGATTGCATTAGGTAAGAGCACAGTGCTTGGTAAGCAAGGGCCTTGTTCATCACCAGCAAAATCAAAGAACTAGTCAGAAGAGAGTCTGTGGACATATCCTGTGCTTGTATAACTGAAATGCCATGACCAAAGCAGTGGAGCGACAATATTTTATATATGCAGAGGTTTTTTTTCTTCTGCTGATACTTTTCTTCTTCCAGCACTGCAGTCTCAAAAATCTTATGGAGGATTCAGGGGTTTTGACCCCCATCACCACCTCAACATCTAGGGGCCTTTAGGAGGCTTTAACCTCTAGTGAAAAGACAGACCATAAGGAGCATGAAAAATTGAAAACCAAGAAAAAACTTTCAGTAACTTATTTTAACTTATTCCCCATTGACTGCTCTGTCTCAGAACATGGAGGCAAAAACCTGGACATTCATCTCCAGGAGCTCAGTGAGGGTCTGGAGCAACCCCTCCCTGGGAGCAGTGGAGGAAAAGAACCAGCCTCCCCTTTATGGTGCTTCCTGTTTAGCTGAAATCATAAATTATCTGACTGAGTACCTGTGATACACTCAGATATTTCCTCCCCACTCTGATTTTCCATACCAATAGCCCTCATTTCTCGTGCTGGGCTGGTGGTGAAACATCTGCTTCCCAACATGCAAAAGGGATTTGTTTTGCAGTGTGAAGGAGAACTTTCCCTGCTGAGTTTGGCTTGCTTAATTAAGTACCAGTTTGTGAAATGCTTTGCATCCATCTGGAGGGAAGATCCTCCTGAAATGGAGCTCATTATCCTAACAATGCAAACCGACCTGGGTGAGCAAGGGCTGGGGGACCAAACCTCATCTAGAAGGAAGATGCATGACAGAAGATGGACAGCTTGCTGAGGGGAAAGCAGGTGGCTCTTATAGGTTGAGTGGGAGCTCTGCTCTCCTGGGGAGGGGAGCAATAGCAGCGTAAGTGCTGAGACTGACAGGAAAAGTTAGTGGAAGAGCTTTCCTATGTTGCTGGGCACAGCTGCAGCACAGCACTTTGCCGTGCTTGAAGACTTGGTGTTGCTGAGCTTGCAGCTGGAGGTGGAGAGCTGCAGAGCCAGGCAAGGAAAGTTATACACAATGAACTTAGCTTTTCATCTCTGTAAAATGATCAGGGTGCACGGTGTCCAGACTCCAGGCTTACAGAAGTTTGGGATGAAATAAAACAGCCCCGGGACATTTTTAGATGAAGAGCACACAATTAGTTGCTGAGCAGCCTGGTGCATGGACACGGTTCGGTCTCCCTCCTTCCCAAGCACTCTGCTTCTTATGTGCTGATCGTGGTTGTGTCTAAGGGTCGTCAAAGCCATTAACTCCCACTTGCCTCTCTTTAATCGCTGTGCAGAGGAACACCAGGGCAGGGCCCTCAGAAGTGTGCCATGCAGCTCCCAGGGTAATGGTCCCTAGCAGTCGCTTCACCATTACGGCTGCTTTCTGCTTGGGGTGAGCACTACTCTGCTGTGCCACTTTCTGCTTAAAGGTTCCCGCTCCCTCCTTTTTTTTAATGCCAGGAACAACCTGAGAAGAGTGGTCAGAATGGCTTTCTGTGTTGGCAAGCGTATTTTGGAAGGAAGAAGTACTATTACCTTGTCAGTAAATCATTTCCCACAGGCATTTTAATCATCTGCTGCAGAGTGCAACGTGAGCTATGGGGAAGGCTGCTGAGGCAGTTGTGGCTGGGTGAACCAAAGCTGACTGCTTCATACAGTGGATGTTTTCTTCTTTCTGGCATCTGGATCATGTTTGGTACAGTTGTAGAACTCTTTGAAACCCAGCATTTTATTTTTCTAACACTTGGAAAAAATAGACCCTGAAGGAGGGACAAGCAAACTAAATCAAAACATATTTTCCCAAAATACACATAAACTTCCCCTTCCAGTAAGAAAATACCCTAAGGACATTGGATCTCAGCACTAAATCCAAGCCTTTGGAAACAGCCTGCATAAGACAAACAAGGAAAGAAGTAAACCCTGCTGTCCTGCCAAGGTCAGCCACATGCTTCTGGTGCCTTCGTTCTTGGAGGGAATGCTGGGGTCACCAGGAGGATCCATGTTCCGGCAACATTTCAGGAACACGCCAGGAGGAGGAGAGCAAGGACTCTTGCTCTTGGTCTTGCTTGGGTGGACTGTGTGCCACCCAATCTGCTCTCTCTACAGCTGAAGAGGTGAAAATCCTACACAAGCTGGGTCTGCTCTGTTTTTGTCTAAACAAGGGTGGGGGGGTGTTTTCTGAGCTGGGGTTCATTATTATATGGGCTCAAATGAAAACAAAGCTGTGCTTTTGCTTTTTCAAAGCATGTTGCAGGCCTCCTTCACTCTCCCTGCAATTTTATTCTAAGGGATAACCAGTGAATTTTCTGGTGTCATCACGGAATCAGACACTAATGCTGCCAATTTACATATGAAAGGGACAAGAACTGACATAAGGTGCGATATAAAGAATGGTCACAGCTGTGTTTTAGGACTGGGTTGGTATTTTCTCTTGCTTTCTTTTCAGAAATGAGTTGATGCAGCGCTAACATTGGTGACCAGCCATCACACCAAGATTCCCAAGTTTCACTGTGCATCCATAGCCTGCCCAGAGGAGCTCCCTTCTGTCTGAATGTAAAAAAGCCCTGAAAGAACATTCATAGACATAAAGACTCCATTTGAAGAGGCAGAAGAGATGTCCAAGAATTGCTTTTATGATTTTTATTTTGAAAAGAGCCAGGTGCTTGATTAAAGGCCCAGCAACTGGCATTTCAAAGGCCACAGAGTGGTCCGGACCTATCCACAAAGTACAGTGAAAGAGTGAAGAAGAAAGGACATCGGGGCATGACTTCCTTTTTCCTTTATGCCAAGAAAACTCCCTGGTGCGATGGCTTCTACAAGGTTATTGGAAAAGGTCCTCTGAAGAGGTGAGGTGGATGGCAGTACCACAGGAGGATACACTGACCTTGTGTCCTATTTCTGGGACTTTACAGAACCCAGGAACAATTGCACAGAGATACTCAGTGGCATTCGACATGAGCTTTCATCACTCCTCGGAGAGTCATAGATGTACCTGGCGTACCTGGGGTCACATTTCTCTCTGGTGGATTAAATAAGCCTATGACAGCTGGATGGGAATTGCACAGATTCAGTTTTCCATGCAGCAATGCTCATCGTGCTGAGACCTCATGGAGTATTTGATAACAACGCATAGGTCTAACATCACCCCTATGGGCAGTTATCTCAGCTGAAAATCAGAGTCATGCTCCAAAGTGGGATGAATATAGGAAAGCCCATTTCACAGAGATCAGGCATGAAACCCCATAACTTGACTGTCAAAGGGAATCAAACTCCTGCTCCAGTGCAGTACGATACGGAGGTGCAGTACATGATACATTTGGGCAATCTCAGCGTGCTGCCAGCCGCAGCCATCTGGTAGGTATTTTCCTGTCTTTGACTGCTGCATTTCCAAGTGTCCTCACACAACTTTTTGAAGTTACTGAAGTGGCAAATTCTGCTTCTTTGGGTGTTTCTCACTGTCTCCACAGTCATAGATGTGAGAAGACTGTAACTGCTACAGGATGGACCCATATGCTGTAGAGCAGATATCACTCCCAGGCAGCTGGGATGGGTTGCTTATATGCTGTGAAGGTTTCTATCCTTTGCCAGGAAATGTCAATTGATGCTTGATTAGTTAAACTAGAAATTCAGAAGAAAATTCAGCAAAGGAAATAAAATACTATTTGATGAGTAATTTGCACATCCGCTGTAATAAAATATAGTACCATTAAAATGAAAAATCAGCTTCTTTCATCTATTTGCTGTCAGTCTCAATTTCCCAGTTTTCACAACTGCAGATCTAAAAAAACCCACACTTTTGCTTTTAATACATTGGAAAGTCCAGAGAATGACTTTATGCTGAAAATCTAAAATAATTTTACTGGAATTACTCCAGATTTATAGCTGAGTTAGCAGTCCTACCTCAATTCCTATTTGCTTTTAAGGTGTATTTGCTATATGCTATTCCAAGACACTTAAAAAGATGTAAATCTTTTAATCTCTTTTTTTTTTTTCCCTGTTTCCAGGCAGAATTTAGTATTCATGCTAAATTGCCGGCAGTTTGGATAAGGTAGGTATGAATTCAAATTGTTATTAGCTTTCAAAATCCAGCCAATATTTGTGTAAACAACATAATTTAAACATAATATGCTCAAATCCCACTGCTATTCATAAGTTGAGCAATTAGTAGATGGGCCAAAACTGAGGTAAAGTGTAATAACTTCACTGAAGTCAATTGAACTTGGGCTAATTTGCTTCAAAATGACGGGCTCATTTTTCCCTTTAGCACTATGTTGTCCTGCTTTCTTTTCCATGACACTTGTTACGCTGGCCTCCAAATTTCTTTGGAAAAAGACTAGGGTTTTGTCTGCATCCTCTTTGGTCATAATTTCTACAGTAATTGTTAGTAGTGTCAGGATGAACTCATGATTTTTCTCATCATTAAAAAAAGCCATGAAAGCTGCACCTCCATCTCCTCTCCTTCCCTTTCTTTTTTTTCTTTTTTAAAAAGGATTTAAATACAAGCTATAGCAAACGCAACACTGGGTAAATATTAAACAACACGCAACAGAAAAATGCAGTGACCTGGGTGGTGTTTGCAGTTTAGGAGCTGAAAAAATGCGTTCATGCTTTGTGTAAAAGATTAAGTGCTTGATCCTGTTTTCACGGTGTCAGTGGGAGTTCTGCCACCATTCAACAAGGGATGGATCAGATCCTTAAGATATTTGGTGAAATGGCTCGGCCAAGGATTGTAGCTTTCAATACACAAAAGCACACATACACTGTGGCCAAAATAAACTCAAAATAAAAAACCTGTCTCTGGTGGCTAAGCCGTGTGTAAGATCCTGCTTTGAAACTGAGGCTGTTGTGTGTACATGATTGAGCAGGTTCAGTAGAGAGGGCACAGAATGACATTTTTCCCAGGAATATTTGACAAACGTTCAAATTTTGCTACACAAAATAGCTATTTAAAAGAGGTATTTAAAATGTAGATGTGGCTCTTACGGACAAGGTTTAGTGGTGGACTTGGTGGTGTTAGGTTAATGGTTGTACTCAATGACCTTAAGGGTCTTTTCCAACATAAGTGATTCTATGATTCTATGATTGTTGTTCTGACTCCACAGAAGGGGAGGCACGAGGGCAGGAAAGGGCAGACAGAAAGGTTTTGAGGGACAGATTAAACTGATTTAGGCAGCATTGCTCTCAAATGGAAAGCTGTAGTGAGGACGGGACAACTGAAAGGACCTTGAGAGGTCTCTCAGTGTATTCTCCCCTATCCCCACAGCACGGTTAGTTGTACCAAAACCTTCCTTTCAACAGATGGTTTCAGAAACACCTATGAATGGCTGCTCAAGGCCATCTCCTCATGAGCAACACAAAGTGGAATTGGATCCACAGCCCAGCAGCTCAGGCATTTGCATGGAGAGGCCAAAAGCGTCTGGAGATGGTACCTCAAGGGCCAGTCAGAGCGAAAAGCTTGTGCTCACCTCTCTGGCTGACTGTATTTGCATAGACTTCAAAATGGTTGTTTGCAGACCTGTGTGGCATATCTCCAAAGGAATGGTGAGACGTGACCAAAAAAAAAAAAAGTTAGCTCACAAATTCACATATGCCAGCTCAGCAGTCTACTGCATTTTCATCTACAGCAAACTTTTGAAGTGAGAGTTTGAAAGCCCCTTCTCTAAGCACTCAGACCTCAGCTATTGCAGAGAGCCAAGATGCCTTGACCTCTGGTTTGTGGTGCGACTTCCATGTCAGTACTGCTAGAGTATTGCTCTTACCACTGCTCATAACCTGTCCCTTACCCCTTCATGGCCTACAGAGGCCATAGGATGAAGTGCTCTGCCTCACTAATCCATAAATCCAGAGCAGAAAACTCTCTGGGGAAGGATAAGGATCAAAAAGTTGAGAATATCTTTTATAGCTATTTTCTGGCTGGCAACCTGGACAAGTACTTTTCAGTGTATTTTTCCCAAAACAACTAGAACAGACAAACAATAAAAAACAATAGTTTTCTCCAGAAACCTTATCTGTCTCACATCTCCCTTCCATCCTGTGCTCTGCTTCCCCACCCGTTCCACGATGCAAACACTTGCTTAAAGTTGTCTCCCCCAGTTTTGTGAAAGGTTGCAAAATCAATGGATGATCAGTACATCCCTCTTTCTACCTGTTAGATTCCATCTGGCTGAAGTCTCTCAGTTCAGCAAAGAGACAAGAAAGGGTTAAGACTTCTTCAGTCTCACCTGTGCCTTCCTGTTGGCTTTCCTCATCTAAACCAGGGAAAGTCAGATTCTTCTGGGAGATGACTGTTAGCATTTGCAAGGCGATGTCTGCTGTGTACTGTGACAGCTAATGCTCCTGCGTTTCCTCAAGGTGTTTGCATGCTGTAGTGTCATTGCTATGAGGAAGACTGTTTGCAGAGAAACCTTGCCACCTCATTTGAGTTCTCAAATTTCCTTCTCTCTAAACTCCCCACCTCTCACGAAGAACCCAACAGGAAGGGTAGCAGCTGCAATATGTGGAGGAGGAACACCACAGGAGTCCTTTGTGTTGCTTTTAACAAGTGCCATCCATCTCAAAAGAGATGGCTGTGTATTAATATCCCATATTCAAACTCCATTGGAGATTACCTTGGTCGATGGCATGTCAGCTATAGCTATGAGTCGACATCATATCACCTAATGTCTGGATTGCTTCTTCTCAGTAGGTTTAGCTCTATGCCAGCTTTGCTCCCAAACTGAATTGCTATAAGGTCAGCTGTGTACCGGGGTGAGAGGGAGGGACCAAGAGCATAGCTTCTGGCAGGCAATACAAGCCATAGGATTGGCTTAGCTTTACCAGGGTCCTGCACCCTTAGGTTAGCCTGCATGAAGGAGATTACCACTAGGAAAATTCCCAGTACCTAGGGGACAGATCAGAGTGGCTAATAGGCTTTTGTAACTCTGTGCACTTATATTCTGTCTTTGTGCTAAAAGTTCGGATGCCACAATATTTTGTTGTACCTGAGACAGTATGTAATAAACACTTTTCGCAATGTAAAAATACAACAGCAGCTCATCAGTTATAAGTATGAAATGGGGATTTTTCCATCTGTACTTAGCTTTAAGTGAAAGAAATAACTGAAATGGAAATATAGTTGTTGCGCAGACTACTGCACACACCGAATGACAGCTCCTGCTTTTCCGTAACATGTGAAAGACTTAACTGATTTCTGTGGGAAGAAGCTGCCAGATTTTGTATAGTAGAGCAGAAAGTACTGTATGGATGTTATTAATGAAGCTAAAGAGGCAGAAAGTATAGAACTAATCTTGCTCAGAAAAAAGGATCCTAGAATCCTAATGTGTGTAGTAGATAAAAGCAGACAAAAGACATTATTCCAGTCAAAAAAACGTAACTAACTTTTGAGCTGGAGAAGTACTGGTTCCAGTTTTGTTTCTCATTAAGTACAAGTACTTTTTCATTACTTTTTTAATTTCCTTCTTGAGTTGGAAGCAGAGCTGCTTTCTGGCCATACCAGATTCACAGCAGGGCAATTAAGTACCATTGCGGCCTTGTTGTTAAGCATCCTGTGGGGGAGAACTGCCAAATATTTTGAGCGATCAAAGATATAGGAGATGGCTGGCTCAAGAGTACAGAAACAAGTGATGAACTGTCCCAGTGCTCTATCATGTGAATTTAGCTCCACTGCAGTCGTGCAGCAGTCTGATACCAAGCGCTCTCTCAAGAGGCTGCCTTTAGCAGCAGAAATCCTTCTGAGCTCAATGTCTAGAAGGACTAGACCGTTAGGCATCACTGCCTATCTGATGAATTTTTTGGAAGGAGGTGAGCAGTGTTGTTCTGGTTACTTGAGGAGAAAGGTCTGTCCAGATGACAGAAGGACCCAGCACAAGTGGAAAATGTGTTGTCTGTCTTTGCACGGAAGTTGGGAATGGAAAAGCTCCTAAGGTTTACCCAGACCTGGGGTGGTTAAGTCATTGTGGCTGGTGGTACATTGCTAATTGATGCAAATATATGAAGCTTGTAACATTGCTAACCTTGTTCTTTGGACAGTGTGTTTCATTTTCCACATTTGCCAGTTGGATATGTTCCTTGAAAATTACACTTGCTTGGTAAGAAAATATAATAAAGGCTGGTAAAAATCGACAGCAGTGTAATAGGGTTATGTGAAAGAGAATGTAAAGAATTTCAAATAACTGGCTTTTGCAAATCTGAGCCCTTTCCTTCCTTGTAGCTGTCAGCAGCTTAGCATAGAGTGTCTCCAGGAGCAGAACTTAGGCAGTACAGCTCTCTCAGTGAGGACTTTGGATAGGCAGAAATGATTCTTGTTTAACCCAAGGTTAGTGACAAATATGGAATCTAAAAGAAAAGCACAAACCCTAAAGAACACAGAAAACAGTATCTGCATTTTCCTCTTCACAAAGAAGAGTTATGGGGTTAAAAAAATCCTAGTGGAGATCCTTTCAGCAAACTGTACTTGTGTCACCTGTAGTTCCTTCTTCCTCCCATTACAATGGTGACTTAGATGCTCTGAGAATTTTAGAAATACATTGGAAAGCAGTGTCTTCATCAAGACCTTCTAGAATGAATTTCTCAGTTAATTAAGTATAATTATACACATCACTGATCCCATGAGTAGATGTCTACCCATTACTTGTGCTTAAAGTAAAGCTTGAATACTTATTAAACATGGATCTAAATCTCAAAATGGACCAAAGGAGGGATAGCTGGGGAGATATTAGGGAGATCTTTTACAAAATTTAAGCTATTCCCCTTGTTTCTGACTCGAAACTAAATGATTTCTAAGAGTCCAGTGTGATTATGTGGCTCACTCCAGGGTACCAGTGCTTCATTTCCAGTAGCTCTGCTTATCCAGCAACCCCAAGTAGTGTGAAAATGGTAGTGAATGTAGGAACTTTAATGGCATTGAGACTTGATAAACTCCACACTCAAGAGAGCTAAAAGAGAATAAGTATCTACTTCATGAGAAGCTCTGAAATTTTGACATCTTTTTATCTTGAATCTTTCATCAAGAACAACATTTTCTGAAAATCTATTACTTTGGCTCTCAGCTTTTCCAATATTATCTCTAAATTTACATTTTGCATCATTTGGCTTATTATAGTACAAGATGTCCCATGCTCCATTTCCATTTTTGATGCTCAGTTTTACTGAAATCAATGTGTTCCCATGAAAGAAATTTAATCTGGCACATTTTCTGACAGAAGGATGTGTTTCCTTAGAAAATCTTTAACTAGCTTTAGACTTCAGCATACAAATGTGGTTAATCAAAAAAGCAATCCAAAAGATGACTCTTTGTAATGCCAGCAAGGCTACTAAGTGGTGTGTGTGTTGCAATTGTAATCAAACAGAACAGTTAAACTGGAAAATAATAAGGGTAATTACTTGTACAAAGTTGAAATCCATTGATTTTCCACTATATGTTCCTTCTTACAGGATCCAGAGCACTTTGGCTTCAGAGAATCCAGTCCATGGGCATTAAATAATTTAATGACTCTCAAAAGGAAAGGAATTCCTTTCACATTGTTGCCTTATGGCTCAGGAGTGACAAAAACAGGCATGTGAAATCCAGAATTTCAGATGAACCTTCGAGAAGGGTAAGCTGCTTGACCCAGAATTGGCTTTGACATGACAAAACTGCTTGTAGAAAGCCTAAAGTTTATATCAGGTTTAATGCTAGTTGGACGCACAACTTCTTAGCTGTATCTTCCAACAGAGATGGACTCTAATGAAGTCTATATCGTACTCCTCATGTACCGGTAAGAGCGAAAAAGAACAGATGGATTGACTTTTAGCTGGCATCTCTAGACAAAATGCAGGAGTGCACCAATTCTTTCTGCCCAGAAAAATCCCTTCTGCAAAGATTTTGGCATCTAAGCATCATTACATGCTGTGTCTTCTTGTTCATTTTTGGCTGCCTCTGTTGTACTTTTTGCTAATTTTTGCTTCTTCTCTACACTGCAAACTATTTATAGCAGGGACCTTTTATTCATATACAGCACTGAACAGCTTCCTTTTTTTAATTTCATCAATGATTATCATTTATATCATGTTTAGAATAATAAGTTTGATTTCTTTTCTGTTTGCTTGGGATGAGCATCAGGGAAGATGATGACAGAATGAAGTCATATATTGGTAGGAATACTGCCCACATTTTGAAGACATGCAAAGATAGAGAAATAATACAGAAAATACTTTAAAAAATAAAATAAAACTGCACAGCATCTTTTCCCAATGTTATTCAAAATTTACTACAAATCAGTCAAGAAACTTGTTGCCAAGAAAAAAGTTTCTTGGTCAATTCCTGGGTCAGCATAAAAAACAGTCCTGTGGATTTCTGCAGGAACGGCAGCTACAGACATGCAAGTAAGGGTCAGAGGTCCATTTAGCTCCATATGCTGTCTCAGGGCCAGGGAAGGATTCTTGGGGAGCATTTCAACAACAATGCCTATAAGGCTTGGTGCATCTCTAGGTATATTCTTATTTCTTTTCCAAGCTACAGAGACCCTGGGTCATTCATCCTCTTTGTGTATGGAAATCATCCATCCTCAGCCTTTTCTGTTCATTTTCTAGGACTACTGCTCAGTCTGTGAGATGGGTGGCCACACCACTTGCTGTACTGAAAGCACCAGAGAGTCAATTAAAATCAGTGAAAAGGAACTAGTGAATTCACTGCGTCTTTGGATCCAGCTTGCTTTTATGTAATGAAATTGAAAGGTACAGTTGATTTTCAGAAAGGTGATTAACTCCTATCAGGCAGATAAGCAAACCTATTAAATCAACAAACTATGGCATGTCCCCAAGTGCCCCTATGAATCAAGACCTATAATTTAAAAGTTTTTAATTATTACTTTTTAAATTTCTGGTTTAGTTAGGATTTAGAAAATATACAATGATTAATGACTAGCTAGTCAAGTGCCCATAAAAATGTATTAATCCCCCTGAGAATGATAAATCTTCTTTAAATGAATAGAGGCTGACAATCAAGGATCACATATTCTCCAGACATTTTGATAAATGTTCTTCCTATTATTTCCAATAAACTTTGATACATGAAACTGGATAATTTATTCCCAGTAATTTATCTTTGTTCTCATGGGTATCAGCTCCTCACTTTCTGTATTTTCTTCCTAGAGAAACACAGTGGAGGTTAGATCAGCATCAGTAACAATAGACATAAAAAAAATCAACTGGAAGATACTATGTAAGTTCAAATTAATAGCATGGCAGCTGCTTGGTTAGATTAGAAAAAGAGTGGTAAAGAACCACACATTGTGTCTTCTGTGCTTTGGAAATGCTGTATATCTCTACTATGAATAATTTTATTTTGTGCTTAATTCACACAATGCTTCAGTAGTGTACTGTATTGCTATGAGTAGGAATGGGTCATGTTATATGTGCTCTACATACCAGGAACAAAAGTAAAGTTGCATGGATTTTATTTAGGATTTCTACTGCATGGAACATGGATTAGAAAGCTATCAGAGCAGAGAGAAATCTGTCTGTTTTGTTTAGGTAGATTTTCAGAAGTTCCATCCACCCAGCCAGCCAGCCAGCCATCTACTTGCTAATTAAAAAATTTTTCTGCTTAGAACTATACTTAGTCTCATCTGCAGATTTTTTTGCACTTTTCATAAATTTGGTCCAGTTCAGTCCCAATAATTAAGGAGGACTAAAATCCAGAACTGTACCTTTTTTAAATTTTATTTTATTTTGCAAGTGATTAGGAATCTGCACCAGCCATCACAGACATTTTTCTCCTGCTGTTCTTTTCTAGTAGCAGAGCTTTCTCCTTCACAAAATACTGTCTATCAGAAAAAAACAGTGCACTGCCTTGCTATAGAAAACAGAAATCTAGGTGAGATACATGGAGAAATCACTCCAATGCCAGGTGTTGCAGGCATGATCATAAATAGAGAAATGGGGCATTTCCAAAGGAGATGCGACTCCTGAATAGACAGAAGTAGGAATGAAAAGATGAGCCTCAAGGCTCTGTGGCTGCAACACTGTAAGGTGCTGGCATCTAAGAGGAGATTTGGAGTTGTATCTTGGAAGGCTGAGGACAGTGTATGCTATTTGGGGGTCACTGTTTGGGCAAGGGGATTCTCTGGAGTGAAGAGCTTTAAAATGCTTGTTAAGGTGCGAGCGGAGCTTAAAGGACTTGCCGGGATGAGAGAAATCTGCAGAGCTCGCTTCCCTCAAAAAGGTGATTAGTGACTTCACTGCGGAGCTGGAGGAGAGATATCAGGGTTGATTAATGTAAAAAAGATCTGTTTGGGTTGGTAGGTCAAAAAACAAAGGATTTGAGGTGGAGAAGATGGATCAATCCTCTATGTAAATCAAACCAAAGGTCAGTTCTTTTCCGAGCTTATGTGTCATTTCAGAGGGAAGAAGCTTGCAAAGTACTCTGAACAGAGCGTACTGTGTACCGCACTCTACAGCTGGGAAAATGCCTCCATGATATTCAAACTGCAGAAACTAATGTTTATTCCCAGTTTTCACGCAAGCTATTTCAGCTAAATATACTGCAGGACTGTAAGAAAGTCCATGATACAATATAAACCACCTTCTTTCTTTTTACAGAGTTAATGGGATGATTTTAAGTGAATTTTCCTTCTATGTAATAAATTTCTTTAGGGATTAACAATTTTTTTTGCTTAGGTAGAACATTTATTCCCCAATGATGGGCTGCTTTGATCATTAGAATAAGCTGCCACTACAGTGTTATCACGTTCTCTATCATTTATTCAAGGTTGTTGAAAGAAGACTAAACCTCTCATGAATATTAAGTATTCAGATATACTTTTTTTTACTATCTTCAAAATATTTCTATTAAGGAAAACTGGGGAAACAATGACCTTACTCTAGCTGGTCCTCCTACGTGTAAAAGCAGATCTCACCATTGTTCTTTCAGCTCTGAAAACCCAGGGAGGTGGAAATGGAAGATGTGGGAGTCATTTGTAGCGTGAGGGGTCTTCTGCTGACTCCCTCACATGTGAATGTCAGCAGGTCAATCTATCAGCAAAGAGGAGGAGAAAGAAGAGCAATATAGGGCCACAAAGCTGATCAGAGGGCTGGAGCACCTCTCCTATGAGGACAGGCTGAGAGAGTTGGGATTGCTCAGCCTGGACAAGAGAAGGCTCCAGGGAGATCTAATTGTGGCCCTCCAGTACCTGAAGGGGCCTACAGGAAAGCTGGTGAGGGACTGTTTATCAGGGAGTGTAGTGACAGGACAAGGGATAATGGGTTTAAACTGAAGGAGGGTCAATTTAGATTAGATGTTAGAAAGAAATTCTTTACTGTTAGAGTGGTGAGGCACTGGAACAGGTTGCCCAGAGAGGTTGTGGAGGCCCCCTCCCTGGAAGTGTTCAAGGCCAGGTTGGATGGGGCTTTGGGCAATGTGGTCTAGTGGAGGGTGTCCCTGCCCACAGCAGCGGGGTTGGAACTAGATGATCTTTGAGGTCCCTTCCAACCCAAACCATTCTATGATTCTATTCTATGATTCTATGTCTGGGCTGCTCTGAACCAACCCCATTCGGGCACGTGTTTGCTGAGGCAAAGGCCACAGCAAAGCACATCCACCTGGAAAGGTGCAAGGACAGACCCAGGATGATCCACCCTGCTTTTATCTGCAGCCTATATTCACTGGGGAGAATGGATATTGTGTTCAGTCCCAGTCAGAAGGGGACAATTTATGCAAGTAAAATAGATCCTTTCAAAGCATAATAGATCAATAATCTATTGTCAGCCAACGAACTATACACAATGAATGCCGTGCAGAGAAATCCATCTGCAAACTACTCCTACATCATGTGCTTACATTTATAGGTATTTACGTATATAAAATTCCATCTTCCTTTCACTGCAAATCACGCAGTGATTTTTCCTCTGGCATCTGCCTTCTGCCTGAAAATTTCCAGTATAGTGAGAAATACATAAGATGAAGCAAAAGAGTTCCACTGCAGACCCTGAACAAGAAATGTTGTGCAACTTAAATCATATGCCTTAAATCACAGTTTGTAGAGTAGCTACCCACAGGGCAATGGTTGGTTGACATGTAGTGAGAGACGGGAATGGCTTGTTGAAGCGTGCGCTCTCCTGCTGCGGCACAACAGAGTGTGCTGCGGGGCTCAAATGCATCAGACCCCGGTGCGACAGTTCTCTATAGGAAGCGCTGCCCTGTAGATTTGCCAGTCCAAACGGTTTTCAGCCATAGTTATATCTGAACAGCGATGTAAAGCCATGGTGATTACTGTGCAGATGCAGAAGGGGCATGGTTTGGCCCATATCTGAGCAATATTGTGCTATATCCAAAGTGCATTGGAACCCTTTCAGACAGCATGTGTCTATTATTATACAAGTTAAATTTCCATACAATATCATCTTCACTGTGGATAGGACTTGGGAGAATAAAACAATCATTGTCTGCAGCAGTTTCTCCTTACTATAGTTAATAATTAATTCTTGAAAAAAGGTGACTCCAGATTTTTTTGGTCATCTATCAAAGTAGCTCTGGCATCATTTCATCTCTCCACAAAAATTCATGAAAACAGGATCTGGGCATGGGAATGTATGCTGTTTCATATTGATATTGCAATGCTGGGCTGGTTTGATTAAATTTGTTAATGGAAGAGCATGGATATTTTCTTTATAATACTATGCTCTTGGGGACACATTTGTTCTTTTGAAGGGTTGATTTTTAAAGCCTGGGTTATTTCCCTGCTCTGATATGCGGCACATCTCCCAGCGGTGAGCTGAAGGTAAGCCACTAGTGCTGTACAGCCTGTCCTGGTTGCTCTTGCAACCGCTTTTTTGGAGTGGTAGAGGTGCAACGCTGTGCTCAGGGAGAGATCCTGGTCTGGCTGGGTGCATTAGCTCGGTGCAGCTGTGACCAAAAGCTGTGCTCCCTCCTACCCCTCTACTCCCAGACTTCACTAGAAACAGCCTTTCACCCCACAAGGAGGGGATTGGGTTAGCGGCGCTCTCTTCCCTCTCTTCTGTTGGCAGAAATGGTGCCATTGCTGCCACGTGGCTTCACTTCATGGCTCAGGGTGTCAGAATTGACTTCTCCAGGGACACCTTCTGGAGCCCAAGTTACTGGTGAACAATAAGCTGACCAAATCTGGGATTTTGGACTTAGTTTGTAATGGTTTATCCCAACTTTTATTTCTAGCTCTGATTTGTTCCTACAAACATTCACCTCTAGATTTCGCCCCACATAATTGATATAATGTCCTTGCTTCAAGGCACATCATTTGCTCAGTAACAGTCCCAATTACTCAGGGGTTACTGACTTTGGACTTTTAAAATGCAGTAACTACAGGAAGTACCATGACCCCAATTACCACAGATATGTGCATGGATCATAGACTCTGCAGTCAGACTTCTCCTGACTAATCGTTAACCAGGAAGAACATTGGGAGCTGCCACTGATTTTTCCTGAGTTACTTTAATGGGATGACCATATGGCATGTGCCTTTCCCCTTTCATCCTTAGAAGACTTCCAGAATATTAGTCAGTTAAACCTGACAGGACTTCTGGAAGGGACTCAGATTGACCTAACAGAAATTGAGCTTTAAAATACTTTGGGGTGCGACATCTGTCCCATTTTCCCCATGCTTATCGTTTGTTCCATTTGCACCTATGTAATGAATCACAAGCAACTTTTTCATACCTAACTCGCTGGAAGTTTTAGAGACCTGACACTGCAGCTAAGTGTGACCAAGGGAAGAACCACAAATCAGTTCTTGTTTTGGCTGTGATCTTTGAATAGACACCTTCTGATACTGAGAGGAGGAGGGAGGGAAGGGTGTGTTTAAAGGTGAGAGATGAAGAACATGCCCCACGTCTGTGAGTCCTTTCTGCCCCTCTGACTGTCTCCTGAAGACACAAGCTCAAAGGGAACTTGAACTCCCAGGACCTTTTACACAAGCTGTCCCTAAGAGTTCAAGGTGACTGGAGGTTACTTTAGGGTACAAGCAGATGAAGTGCTGCCTTGGTATATGCACAGATTATTGTAGATGATATTCAAGGCAACAGATCCTCAGCTGTATTTCTTGTGGGACAAATGATTTCCAGAGTGCTAGGTATTCTTGTAAATGGGCTTTCTGATGTGATCGCCTAACATTTTTCACAGGAGCAGATAGCCCTGGATGCATTTGTAGTCAGATTCTATTTTGTATCACCAGGAAATGCGTTCCTTTACCCACGCAGTAAATTAACAAAACATACACACATCTTCAGAGTCATTTATATAAGCACTATAAAATTGAGATTGTCAGGAAGCCTTGCATTAAAACGTTCATTCCTGATTAGAAGATGGCATGCTGAGTACTTCAACCCACTTTACACTTCAAATCAAGCTATTATTAGGGCATCTGTCCGTTCACGCTTTCACTTAATGAGAGCTGGTTTTTAGAGATTCAACAATGATGCACCCAATATAAACTTTCAGCAAAAAGTGTGATTTTGTCAAGCATCTGCTTGCAAAATAAAAGGGTGAATCCTGCATTTTCAAGACTTGAATAACATTGAGTACATTGATGTGAATCTGGACATTGCCATTTTCCCTGTGTAACTCCCACACAGACTTTGGCCCATGTTGCATCCCTGTTGGATTATTGTAGTGCTGCAATGCACATGGAATATATGTTCATTTAGACCAGAGATCGTGCCTTTGGGATACTAGATGCAGCATATCTTATGATTTAAGGGGAAGGACCAGGAAATGTGGGGGTCCCAGGGCTGGAAAGCCTGTAGGATTTGCCCATCTCCTTCTTTCTTAGTGCTGGGAAAACAAATTCTGTGCTAAGGAGCTTTGCCAAAATGATCAGGGAAGGTTTCAGGAGGGCATTGCAGACAGCAGTGCATGGAGACAGGACTGCTCCTGAGAGATGGGTTAACACAAGCAGCCAGGACCCACTGGGGACCACTCACATGTGGCCATGTGGGAGCCATCAGCCAGGCTGGACTGAGCTTTCTTTGCAGTAGCCCTGGGAATGACCAGGACTTGGTTTGATGCAGTGGTCACTGATTTCAAGAGCTTTTCAGTGAGCTTCAAAACCCTGCACTGGTGTACTGGAGATCACCCAGTATGAAAATCCGTTTTTCCTAGTGTTCTCAGTACATTTTATCAGCATTCACTACAGCAATGTCTGCTCTCACCCCGACCAAATCAGAGCCCTGCAGTTATTTACGATACTCCATTTTTTTCTACAAAGAATATCTGCTCTGTTTGGTGGTGGTAACATTCACTATCCATGCATTATGCTTGATTGAGCATTTTGGCTTGTTTCTGCCATCTTAGGTTCTGTGGATGTATGGGTTATTTGATAACCAGCAAAATCACAGGGATTATAGGACCAAGATAGTGTTAAAGGAATAATACATTTGTTTCTTCTATTCCTTAATCTGAAGTGGTTTTGAATTTAGAAAAATGCAGGGTCCAAAAATGCATGAACTGAATCTACAGCCTACCATGACTAATGTTTTATAAATACTCAGATGGAGACAGACAGATTGAAAAATTGCTGGAGTCAAATCTACGACTATTAAGCAAGTTCTCTTACATGCTTTTGGATCTTTCTTGAACATGATACAGTTAAGGGGAAAACACACCATCTCTTCATTGCAGATATAAAAGGTAATGCTGTATAAATAAATGAGAAATCATTAAATATTTACTTTAAATGTGTATCTACAGACATTCATGCAGATAACACTCATTAAAAAAAATGAGCAGAGAAATTTTTTTACTGCAGCCTGTTCTTCAGCCATGACTTATTCAATTTTATGTCACTTGTATTTGAAGGGTGATTTGTTCCGAGTCTTTTGCAACACCATTTGTTTTATATTTGAAATGTCAGTGGTAACTGAGGTGTCTTCTGTGAAATGTCAGCAAAATGAAATCCAGGGAGCCATCAGGATGATAAGGAAAGGCCTCTGATCCTAAAGTGAGACTGGACCATGCAGATTCGTGTTTGGATGGTATGTTTTGCTCTAGCACCTGATATGTATGGGGACACCTGTACTAGGCTGGGGGTCTCTTCGTTATTGATAAGGGCAACTGTTCATCAGCACAGCCCCTTCCTTGTGGTGCGACTTCAGGCACATGGTGCCTCAAGGAGAGCTAGTGTGAAGGACACTGACCTCTGGTTGCCTCTTGTCTCTAGGTCGATCTGCCTGTGTGTATTACAGACCTCAGTGGTCCAAAGATGCAAACAGTCAATGTGCAAAAGTTCATTAACTTGCAAAGCAGTAAGACAGAGTCCCCCAGGCCAAACTGCAGATCTGCAAATCACGGTGTAACGTAGAGGTGAATAGTAAAACAGCAGAAAAGAAGAACGGAGAGAAGAGTACTGATGGTTCCTGTTACTCCTTGCTGAGGTAAGTGTGTCAGTTTTATAGTACTTTGAACATATTATCCAATGATCTGACAATGTGGTTTTCTTAGTGGTTATATTGCTAATTACCTCTATTTTAGGATTAATAACTTATTCTGTTATGGGGATTCTCTATGCTTTAAGAAAGAAGGGGAAATGCAAATAGTCTGTGGTTTGCAAGCTTTCTCAGCCTCACTCTATCAAAGTCCTATGGAAGCACAAAGATTTTAACTTCCATGTAGTCAAATCTGAGGGAAAAGTTCATATATGCTCTGAAAAACAACACTGTGGGACTCACATTGCCTCACACATTGCCAGCTTGTGTAATGTTTTCCACTCAGTGTGTAATAAATGATAATGGAGCAAGGCAGTAAGAGATAACATAGCTTGCCAAAAGTGTGCAGATATAACCAAATTAAGACACCATGCACCCTTAAGTTTTCAGGCTACCCTGGCAACGCTAATGAACTTTTAATGGCTGAAAAGTCTAGAACAGTTTAAGCTTTTCTTTTTTAAACAAACTTTGAGCAACCTTTACTCAAATTAAACACAGTACCTCTTCTTACTTTTGCAATAGATTGTTTTTTTTTTTTTCCTGGGCTGGACTCCATAATGAATTATTTCCTCTGAATCATGAGGAGAGAATACTTCCTCAAGTCGTTTTCAGTCTGACACTGAAAATGAGCCCACAGAGTGGAAATCCAGGCTGAGCCAGCCTTCACATCAGTTTCTGTGAAAGAATCACCCTTATTTCCAATTATCCAAACCAGTGGCTGCTAAAGTATTGATGCTTCTAAGCTACAGACATCAGAAATTAGTTACTGAGGCAAATTGCCTTGCTGTGCTTCCATTTTCAAATGTAATTCCACTGAAGGGACACTTGATTTTCTCATTAAGTCCTTTTTTCAAAGGGCAAATCAACATGGAGAACTTTCTTGGACATGCAGTTCTGTTCCACAGTTCAGTTTTATGGGGGAGGAATTAAAGAACTCAAAATATTGTGATTCTGTCTGAGACCACTACTTGACCTCTATCTGAACAAGTCTTCTGCAAGGATCTTGACTTAACAAGACCAGCTGATGGACCTTGACAAACACGGATTTTTTTGGCTGCAGTAATGAGTTCAGGATCAGTATGGAGAAGTGCTGTGATTAAGGGCAGGGTTTGTGGATGAACTCCAGAGCTTCTGCCCTAAAGCCAGCCCAGATAGGCTGTTATTGGTGCTTCCAGAAAATTTCAGGTAGGAAATCAGCGAAAGACCTGTAGGTAGAGCCCATAAATTACTTTGGCCTTATCCTTGTGCTTCTAGCTTCCTGAATTAGGCACCAAATTGTCCGTAAAATGTGTTAGAAAAACTGAGAGAGCTACAAATCAACATGCTTACTGGGGAGCTGCCATGTACTGATGGAGACACTGAGCAGACAGCTGTCGCCTCAGTGTTTTCTGCCAGCGGCTTAGCTGTCTATGTGTGGCTAAGAAAGAGCCCACACCCTACTCAGCATGTGTAGCTCCTTGAAGGGAATTGTCTGAAATCAGTCTCTTGTGGGTAAAAATGCAGTGAATAGGGGAGAGCTCTTACCTTTATCCAGGAACAGAAAGTCACCCGGGCTCAGATTCAACATCTCACCCTGCCTGCTGTAGTTATAGCTGGGGTTTGAGCCCAGCTGTCCGCGAGAGCAGTAAGGAATGGGACAACTTGGGTGAGGTGCCCAAAGTGGGAGTACTACTCTGAGAGCCCTCTAGTCCCTGAAGAATGCCTGGACAGGACTATGCTGGTCCTGTTAATCCTGTTCAGCAGCTCACATGCCCTGTTCTGGCATTTAAAGACGCTGCAGAACCTAGTTTGTGAAGATTGAACAAACAGGAAAGAGAAATCTTTGGGTTAGGCAGCATCTCAGGCATGTCTTGCAGGACCTGGGTGCTTACATCTCTCTGTACATCTAGCCTTAGGTCATGCACTTTGTTCAACAGCTGTTCTCAAATGTAATAACTTCACCAACATAATGAGCTAGTGTCCCTGGTGCTGTGTATATGTACTGCATGAACGTAAATGAACGTAAAGTGCACCTGCACTTCCTCATTGCGCTTACCCAGACAAATAACAACCTCACACTTGCAAACCATTCAGAGCTGCCAGATGGCTACTTTGCTTGCAGTTACCATGCCTATTTCCTGCATGTACAGGGTTTGTGTATGCAATTGGGACACTGTTCTTTCAGAGGTGGCTCACAAAGTAGTGATGACCTAAAATCCCATCAGCATTTATGGAGAAGTAAACGCTAGTTATCTAAGGTCCCCATAATGGCAGTTCCATGGGTTTGCTCATCCCATCCTAAAATGGGCTGGTAGAACTTTCTGTCAAAATACTTCATGTATGGGTTTAGCACAATTTCAATGGGAAGTGCTAAAAAAAAATAATAGCAATGCTGACAAAATAGGAAGGATTTTGGGTCAATCTTACGCCAGTTAATTATTCAACATCCCTTTCTTAGGCACTTTCCATGATTTACTTTTCTATTTTCTATTTAATGTCAGACATTTTCTTTCAGTGCCTTAATTAGTCCATCCATAAATATGGATTGGCTCTTACATATTGAAGCAATATCACAGTAATCCTTATTATATTAACTTTCACCTTAAGACCAGCCATTTGACTATTGTGAATTAATTCTTTGTTTAGAAAAGTTTGGCTTAGAATTTTTGTGTAATATATGGTTTTAAAAATGACTGTTTTCCAATTTTTTTGGCCCTGTTTCTTCAATAGCACTTTTGAAACATCTCGAGGTTTGAAAGATTTCCACTTTAATTTGTACTTTGTGCTTAAGAGAAAATCAATTTTGCTTGTAATCCAAGCACACCTTCATTTTCTCTTAAAAAATGTCTTGTGTTAAAAAGAAACAATGATATCACAGTCTTCATGAGGCTGGGGCAAAATCTCTGTATTTGGCAGATGAGGTAATGGCTTTCTAGGAAAAAGTTGAAGATGGAATCTCAGAAGTTACAAAAAACTATGATACATCACTGTGATGAAAACTGAGATCTATCGTTGGTGTCTCTAGGTATCTCCATTAGCCAGGTTAGTTGCACATGTATATAGCTAACATTATATACAGAGTCAGTGCTTCCTTCTGAATATATGACTTAGGATATTCCCTAAGATGAGGGGCTCAAGAGGGAGGAAAGTTGGGCCTGTGCAAAAGAGGCAGGATGGAAGGTGAGAGACCAGTGTCTATGAGCAAACTGCCTATAATATGTGCCTATTATATTTAATCGCTAAGACATTTGTAATTATACTTTATCAAATATAAGATAGCGTGCATTTCCTGGTATGATGAAGTAGCTATGCCGTGCATCTGAGAAAATCCCTCAAGGATGTTGCCTTCCTTTCAGTTCTCTGAACCCTTCAGAGAATTTAAATTAATGAAGAGCTTTCCCAATGACTGTGGCATCTCTCCAGTGTATATTCCCACACAGAGCTGCAACCCAAACTCTGGGGATGAGATTCCAGAGAGAGTGTCACTGTACGTATGTTTAGTTTCTTATGGTCTTTCACCAAAAATCTGCTACTGGTTACTGTCACATACAAAATAGCAGGTAGAAGAAGTTTTGGCTGGCTAAAGCCTGTTTGGTTTTAGGTTCTTTCTCTAGGCAACTAAAGATACCTACGTTAAAATATATTTTTAAAAACACTTTTTATTTTAATCTTAACAAAATAAAAACAATGCAGTTAAACATGCAAGAAGGACTACATGAAGTAAGTGTTAAATTCTGGAAGCTTTTTTCATACCTCTAGTAGGAGAAGAAGGTGAAATTTATTATTTATTTCAAGGCATTTCAAAAGCAAAGTCCTTTGAAAGCTTTTAAGAAATAGGATACAAAATGACTGATAAAAAGCCTCTAAGCAACCATATTCTGGGATTTCAAGTCAATTCCTTTCAGCAAATATCCCAAAGTCCTACAATGGTAATAATCAGAATTCAAACCCAATGTTATCCATTGAAATCAAAGGGAAAATATTGGGAGATATCACTCGTGTGTGTGTGTGTGTGTGTGTGTGTGTGTGTCAGCTGGGCTTGTGCATTGAAATATACTGGCAAAGGTAATGAAATAAATTCCCTTGCATTTCTACTGCCAGGCCCTGCCTCTGGCTGAGCAAACTGTCTGGGAAGGATTCAGGGCTAGCGGGATTCAGTGCACCGCTTGGTATGTGGCAAAAGGAGCGACAATATCAGATTCAGATAATGGAGAAAACATTTTAATTGAATCCAGCTATAACCCGATCAAAATCACTATTACTTCTGGGTCCGACCCAGAAGACCACGTGCTGCTGGTTTGCACTTCCCTCTGGGAATATGCTCTACAGAGACTCCCGATTCATTGCTTTAGCTGGCTTCTTCCACGGGAGAAGTTGTCTATTCATGTCACTGCTCTGAATGCTGCAGGAAACTGGAAGCAAAGCAATATTCTTTTACTTTCATGTTTTCTGCTTTTGGCCAGCAGCCAAAGCTCTGCATTGTTCAAGCCGTTTCCTACAGGTTCAGTGCAAGACTTGGGTCAGACTATTAGTGTTAGGTTAAAGTCTAGTTCTGAATCAAATCAGGTCCATTTCAGGTCCATCCATCAGGTGGATATGATGTAGTAGCTAACAAGGAGCTGCAGGCAGAGTAAGATTGGAGAAAAATCACCTCCTTCAGACACCGTGTCTCCTTTCCCCATTTCTGAGCACTTGATTTTGGCTATGACATTATGATGAAGTACAGGATTGGAACAATAAAGACTCTTTGGCAATCAAAATCAGGTGACATAGCATTTCTGGCCAGAAAATCCCATGCTAAACCTTTCCTATGGAGAGAAGAATGCAGGCTGAGATTAGACTGCAACAATTACAGAAACCTTGAGATGATGAACAGGCCCCTTCTAACCTTTAGAGGATTGGCTTTTTACACATTGCTGCAACATGACAAAGTATTATACTAGTTATTTTAAGAGGCAAAGGTTAGCAGCTTTGATGGGGCAGATGGAGCAGAACTTAGGGCCTACACTGATAATTTATGAGTGGGGTCATGCTGCCTTCTTTGGAGATGTGAGAGCAGGAGTTTGTGCTTGTCACCCCACAACCCACCCCCTTTGCAGCTGTGTGGAGCAGGAGAGGGCACGCTGGCTGCCTGGGAGGGTCCCAGGACTTCTGGGCCATTTGGCTTTGCAGCTGTCTGCAGTCAGTGTGCGAGCTTCCCTCCAGTCACCGTGGGAACCTAGGGAAAGAGAGCTTGCAGGGCCAGAATAATAAATTCAGTTTCTTTCACTCTATTTGGTCCTGGTGGAAAAGAAAGTCTGAGTTAGCAAGAAAAAAGTAATGGCAAAAAAGTAATCCATTTATACAAAACCACTATTGCTGGAGCTCCTGTCGTTCTCTTAATTGTGGATTGCACCACTTTTGGAGAAGACTATTGGCTAGACTTTCTTTAAAAACAGGGTTGAAGACCTTCAGGGTGAAAAGCATTTGCAATTGCACATTTCTAATCTTCTTCCTTCCATTCTTGTTGGTTTAGGAGAACATAAAAAGATTTTTGTTTAAATGTAATTAACAAAGAAATACAAGTCACCTCAGGTTGGAATTTGAAAGTCTGGATTCAACTCAGATGAACTTTTAAAGATCCATTCATAATGCCTTAAAGCATTTGTGTATGAGTGTGTTGGTTTTAGTTTTTTCCACAGTCCTTCCAAGAACGTAACCATCCTTTTTCTTTATACTGGTGGCCTGTTTTCTCCTTGATATAGCTTCTCATATAGAATCCTAAATCTAATGATTTTTTTCTCATGCTGGCAAAGAGAATAAAAGGCTCTATGCTGCATTCTTTAACATTTTTAAATCTCAAGCAAACCTGAAAGCCACTTCAAAAGCGTTATATTAAATAAATGCTGCAGCAGGATCAGGTCCTTTTCACTAAAGAAAAGCAAAATAAAATGAAAAAAAGACTCTTCAAAAAACCATCGAATTTCCCAAGGTGGAGATGAAACACTGACTGTTATCTCCAAGGCTATTTGTATTAGTCAAAATACTGAGCCCTAAGAACCTTAACATCTTAGTGTTTGGAGATGAAATGTGGGTCCTTAATTTTATCTTGTGTCAAACCAATGGCATTATAAGTTACCCAGCATGCTAACAGCTGCCTATTCAAGCAAGAAGCATAGCGATGGAAAAAACCTCTCACGCCACTGACTCCAGTTCCTCCTGTTCCCAGGTAGCCATGTACTGTGCCTACATCTGCTCCTCACATCCAGTCAAAATGTATCCCCATGCAGTCTAACAAACATAGCTCCTTGCTACATAAATCCCAACCCACAAAAAATGTGAATGACTTCCTTGTGATATTCCTCCTTCATACCTGCAAGTATCCCCTTCCAATAGTTCCTTGGTTTGGTTTTTGTCATTGCAACAGTTGCTAACAGAAACACTAGAGTGAAGCTTTATAACAGCTTATAATTATACCATCTTGGTTTTTTGTGTTGTTGCATTTTATTTTTTGGGTTGTTTTTTTTTTTTTTTTTTTTTTCACACAGATACAACTATCCCAAACTTCCCATTATGAAAATACATTTTCCCAGGCTTGGTTATATTCAAAAGCAAAATTATTCGGAAAGTTTGAGTAAAGTCTCATAAGTGGCTTTTATATGAGGCGAGAACAAGGAGCATAGGAAACTTGGTAAGGTCACAGGACATGATCCTGCTCCCACAGACGTCAACAACTATTTTCCCAAAGTCCTCCCAGAGGATCTAGAACCAGGGACAGGGACCGTTGCTCTGCATTCCTTGTATAGACAGAGTTGCCAATGAATCTTGGTGTAACACTAGTGTAAAGTACAAATCCCAAACTCAACAAGGCAACATGAGCCTGTACAGACCACTAGGTTCTGGGCAAACCACTTAACTAAACACAAGACCCGTTAGTCCAATGTTTTTTAGTTGGCTCTCACTCAGCAAAGCACTACTCAGAAAACTTGTCTGATTATCATTGATGGGAGAAAGCAGAACATCCACCAATCCCTTATTTTGCATATCTCCGTAACTTCACTTTTCCCTGACACACTTTAATTTAAAAAAGAAAAAAAAAAAACCCCACCAAAACCTCAACAACCAATCCATCCCTTTTTCCCTGTGCAGAGATCAGCACTCTCTCAGTCTTGATGCTGGAACTCTGCTAGTGATCAAGGAGATAAGCTTGTTTTTGTCTGTATCTGTACTGTGACAAAAGTCTGTTGCAAAGTTAGCTTCATGTTCTATGCAAGAACCCTCAGGTGTCAGTACTGTGCAAATGGCCCTTGACGGAAAGATTTTACAAGTTTAACATGTCACTTTTGCTAATGCAGTTGTAACCTTCTCTATTTTTCTGCACCATTCCCTTCCTCCAGAAGATACATCTGTGTCTGCCACACTGCGTGTGGTATCTCACAGCAGGCTCATCCCGCAGAACCAGGGGAGATCATCATTGGACCAAGACGGCAAAGGTATCAATGTATATATGTGCAAGGTAACTTTGTATCCAAGATATGGTTCAAGTAAGTAAGTATGCCTGACAAGGATTTTGAACGCCTAACTTTTTTCAGGTCTGTGAAAATCCTTATTTACAAAAATGAGAAGTATGTTGCATCCAAAACTGACTATTAGTGTCAGGACAAGCAAGTTATCCCACAGATCAGAAGCTTGGCAGGAGTGTAGAATAAGGACAATGTCAGACTCCTGTTTTAAGAGGAAATGCTCTAAGTTCCCTAAAGGTACCTAATTCAGGAGCTACTGGTTAAGATTAACAGGGACAATGCAGGTAAAGAGTGAAAGGACGGCATGAAGATCTCTGCCTCTTGATCCACTTTGAAAGGATGCTGTAATCTGCAATGCAACTAGTAATCTACTACCTCTGAACAATGGCAACTGCTACAACAATCTCCAGCTTCCTCATTGCTCGGATCGAGGTGTTGCAAAAGAAAACCCTTCAATCTTGTCACAGTCACTTGAGTGTACGACGCAGGGTGAATCCAGGATGTCTTAGTCTCTAAAATATATGATGTTTATACCTGTTGCATCTGCTCCTTCTTGTAGTTTCATCATTCAAACATCATGAGGAAACCCTTCTTGCTTACAAAACATGTATAGATTGTATTGTAAGCAAGGACTATGTGTATCATACTCCAGTATCTTTCTCTCTATGCAAACATTTTGAGTAACTGTGATATAAAGAGATGCTGGCAGGCCTCCAAGAAGAATTCAGGACGGAAGTTAAACAGCCTGAGTTGTTATGGTTCAGCAAACATCTCTTTTGTCTGGTAGATCGTACAGTTTCTTAATAATTTCTGGACATAGAACAGTAATGTCTCACAGCTGGGTGCCTTTGGCTTGCTGTAACAGCCATCAATACAGGGGACTGAGTCCATGGACTCCAGCCTGGAAATCATGTGCCCTGCCAGAGGGAGCTGAAACAAATACATCTTTAGCTGCTACCAGAAGTTATATATGATGATCATTGAATGCCATGATTTTCCTATGTCTGCCTGGGTTCTTGCTCCCAATAAAAGACAAGGTCAAAAAGAGAAATTATGATGTCTATCTTGAGTCTTGTAAGCTGAGAAATTAAGTGATGACCCTTGGGAATGATAAGAAAAAAAGTTAGGGAGGAGACTATCTGTGCCATCATGATTCGGGACATTGGTCTGCTGGAGGAATCTGTGTACACTTACCAGAAGCTGGTGGAGAACAGCTTCCAGGAGACATAGCTGCACTCCCACCCTTCCCTGGAGCATAAGTGTGTCACTGGTTCATGTCAATTAATGGTTGTAAACACTTGTCAATCATTTAATACCATATGATTTCTCTTTACGGTCAGGATTTTTCCCCTGCTACATCAGCTCAGTTCCTAAGGCTGCAATTGTACATGACAGTATAAGCTATATTTCTTTAGTTTTCATCATGGCTAATAGTTTTCTCTGCTTTCAGTCCTGAAGCCTCATTTGTAGTAGATGAATGCAATTAAACTGCTGCATTTGGTTGGCAGGTGAAAGGATCCTGGTGCACAGACTGTATTTCAGTTTGTAAAGAGATTAGCAGTCCTTCAAAATGAAAGGCACTAATGAACCAAAACTAACCAGTATTCCTTCAGAATAACACAGCACTTTCAGTCTTGCTTTTCCCTTGTAGCTTCTTCCTTTAAGTGACTTAAAAAGCAACTTCTGAGGGTGTTTTTATCCCTGCAAGTTGCTCAGAGGGAGTACATTTCTGAAGAAGGAGTTAATGAGGTTCTCAATCCATCTGTCAGTCTCTTCTCCCACCCCAGCTTCTCAAGAATAACATAGCTCAGATTAGTGTCATCTCTCATTATCTTCCCTGGGAGCTGGGACAGGTCATCCCTCCCCTAAGCAGAATGGGTGATGAAATATTTATTCAGTTAAATTATCTAAGCTGGAGTCCAGCACGCAGATGATGAGGAGATAGAAAGCAGAGTATGGTTGCATTCATGTGTGTGTCTGTGTGTGTGTGCAGATTGCAAAAGGGTGGGCAAAAGGCTTCCTTGGGTCACAGGGCTGCATTTAGCCAGTCTCTGAGGGTTAGCGTGGCCTTCCCTTACGCCAGTCACTGAGAGCTGACGATCTGAGCTGCGCTGGGATTTCCAGCATTCAGCTGTGTTGGCCGTAAGGATGACAAGTCCTCTCTGCCATTGTGTGATTGTCCTTAACTTGGTGGAGGTTATGCAGCAGACTCGTTGTTGTGGTATTGGAAAGGGCAGTTCGTGCTCCAGCAGGCTGTTAAGCACAACCACCACGCTGATGGGCTGAGCTCTCTCTGTTGGATATGCTCAAAGCACGGGCATTCTTCGTGAATTTTTGCTGTCACCAACAGTCATGGAGAGCATCTGAATGACCTGGATACTGTTCTCATTTTATAAAACCTTACCTATCTTCCTGGAGATAAATCTAGTTGATTTCAGTTTTGATCATGGGACATGAGAATGGGTGGAAAAGATGAACTTTCTTATGCTGGCTGCTCCCCACCATCATTTTAAAAATGTCTGTAAACAAACCTACCTTTTTCTTAACTCTCTCTCTGACATTTGAGAGGCTAAAAAATGACAACTTTAGTTTGTCAGTAAACACAACATCTATAGGAGTTGACAATATTCCCCCTGAAAGGGATTTAAATGAAAAAAGAATCAAATCCTTGCTATCTCCAAGGGTGTGATACTAAGGGGGTAAATGCCCTCTGTAGATAAGTCTTTGGAGTTGCACTGGTTTGGGAACTGTCCTACTGAGTTGGTCTTTGCTATACCTGTGGGTGGGGGGAGATTCATGCCACTGCTCTCCTCTGCTACCTTGTAGAAGTAATAGTGTCTTTCACCTTTGTCTTATTCAGCGAACAATGTAGCATACGACCCAGAAGCTGAACACCCTCCTTTCGGTGGCATCGTGCATGTGGGAATTTCTGTGCTTTCTGTTTTCTCCTCTGCCCTTGGTTCCACATCGTGTATCTTGAGAACCAGAAAAGTATCTCCTAATTCCACTATAGCAATTTCTTCTCTCAGTGGTGGTTTAGATTTCTGTCTTGGCTTGCATTCAGGGAGACCAACCACATCATGCTTTGGGGAACCAGACCTTGAGCTTTTGAGAGCTGTCTCTGCTTAAGAAAGCACTATGGCAATGTTTGCAACCTGTGTTTTCTCAGGCTTCAGGAAATAAAGACACATCGGAACTCACCTTTTAAAACAAGCTCTAATTCACCTTGTAAAATAAGGTCTGACCTGTGGTTTCTACATTGGGAATGAGGGAACTCTGTCAAGATACTTCTTCAAATGAGCAATCATTTGGAGGCGCAATTGCCTTAGGGCCAATCTCTTTTCCTTTGCTATCATTTTACACCACAGTGGCACCTTTTATTGCCCTAGCGTGGCTTTCAGTTTGCACGTGGAAAGGTGTAAGAATTCATGTCAGCCATGCCAACATGACACTACGGATCAGGTCCACAATGCTTTTATCCTAGAGTTTTCATCAGAGCTAAGTGCCTAAATAATTGTGGGTCCGGGTCTATACACCTAAGTAAGATTCCAGCTGCTGTTAACTCCAGCCTCCACATTCTCACTTTCTTTTGTTAATTCAAGTCAGCAGTTTACAGAAATGTTTAATGCCCTATTTCAGACCCAGTGAACAAGCGTCGTGTCAGCCTCTTATAATGATTTACCACTGAATGCTGACTGTGTTATTGTTGTGTAAGCCAAGTTTTTTGGGTTTTTCATAGGTTTTTTTTCCCCCCAGCACTCAGAAATGCAGTCCTGAAATCTGCAAGAACTGCACATGGAAAAAGTCAAACTGGATTTAAGACTCAAACTTTGCTTGAGAGCAGGATACCTCAAAAAATTCAGTCAAACCAAAGGTGACCTGTGTGCCTCATGCAAGGAGGTTCAGGTCTCCTCCAAACTCCACTGGTTTCGCTGGCTGTGAGAGACAGAAAACCACATTGTTGGTATCTCAGCCCACTGACAGACAGATCACATGCCAGCAGCGGATGGCATGTGCTTTCTGACGCTAGCTTTGCTGCAGCCTGGAGCCCCTGCTTCTCTCCCTCCCTTCAAAAGGGGACTCCTGCTGGGCCGGTGATGTTTGTTAGCTCACCAGAAATCACAGAGCTGATCCTTGGCTGCACAAGGCCTGCTGATGAGAGGCTGCCTTCTGCTAGTGGAGTGCCACAGGATATGTTGCAAGCTTTCCATATTAATGGCATCGCATGAGGCTAAGCAGCAGGGGCAGCTGCCTGAGAACCTTTCAAGACACCAGCACTTTTACTTATTTATTCTTCACCTGCTTTTGTTATAAGATCATCAAGAATGCTTTCACTGGTCCTGAGAGCCTCAGCTTTGCCTACTTTTATGAGGAGGAGTTGATACCTCCTGCTGCCTCCTCTGCCCCATATTGCGGTCACATCACAGGCAGACAAGCCATCCCCTTCAGGCACCTTTTTCACTGTCTGTGCAGGTAAACAGTCAAATCTGTTTGCTCTCTTTTTTGTGTGTGTGTACATGTTTATGGCCAATCTAAATGTCTCCACTGAGTATTGGAGAGTTATAGCTGTGCAAAGGAATTGGACCTTCTAAACCATCTCCTCACTGGATTTTTGGCTGGTTAAGCATTGCCTGTAGCAGTGGGTAGTCATAGCTGCCTTTTGAGGAAACATGCATTTCTATCAATAATGCTGTGTTTGTAGATTTTGCTGCTTAATGGGCTTCAAATGTGGGGTTAGACCGAACTGTTCTGTTCAGCCAAGCAAGAGAAGCTGGTCATATTCAGTCAGAATATAAACTCTGTTGGCTGCTGCCTTGCATGAAGTCAAGAAGGAAATTGGTGCAAAACAAGGAAAATGATGGAAATTAGAAGCTGTTCCTCCTTACTGAGGTGTGGTGCTCCCTTGCACAGTTGTGTTTAACACAAATGTGACATGTAGGCACCTGGAGTTGTAGGGGGGTTGAAAGGCTGATGCATTTCTAGATACTCTAGGTTTCAGCACTTCAACACCATGAGACTGAACTGCTCCCCAAAATTCTGTCTCCAGATCTTAACCTGGGGTAAGACCCTGATCTCTTTCTACTTTTTGGAGTCACTGAATTCAAACCCAAGATCCATAAACTGCTCAAGCATTTGCCACTCAGGAGGCAGAAGTATTCACATTGATGTGATTTTGGGTCAACAACAATTTGGAGTGGAGAGTATAGTGGAGGAGAGAATGAAGATGCAGGGTATTTCATAAAAGGAAAAGACAATGTCCATTTACAAGCAGTGGGCTGGACTCAGTGGTGAAGACCTTGCTTACACACAGCAAGTGTCAAGCAGAATTCTACATTTGATTCTGCTGTCTTCATCTAATGATCAAATGGAAAAGAGCTGCAGTAATCAGAAGGCATGGTTCCTGGGAAGCACGCCTGTTCTGTTCTTACAGGATAACTTCCACAGCAAGTACCAGACCTCTGAAACAGCCCAGAGAAAAAGCCTCTCAAATCCAAGCAATTTAAATTCAATGAATGTGATTTGGTTTGCAGTTAGTTCCCTAGGAAGTAATGAAAGAGGTAATTAAAGACTGGACAACTACCTTAAGTAAAACATTATTCATTACAGTAAAAACATTTCGGATAAACTGTTTTCAGGCCATCAAAGTCAGCTCCACGTCTTTCTGTACATCACTATGGCTGCCCATTTCCAGATGGGGGAATGAGACATCTTTCTGAAGGTTCCACCACTGCCTGCTTGTCCCAGATGCCTGAGAAGGAGGAGGCTTACATTAAAACACATGGAACAATCCAGGAAGTGGTAGGATTTTCCTGCACTTGCTCCTCTCCAACAATATTACTCCCTGATTACAAGCTGCAGTCTTCCCATCCTTGATCACCTAGTCTCCTATGCCATCTCCAAAGACCTGCCCTGAACTTTCATCTGGTAGAACAGTGGCAAAAAAGTGTCCTTCAGAGAAGACAGCTCTTCCCTGAAGAAAGTGGATTCCCCTGAGTAAAAGAGCTGTGAGAAATTGGGAGGATGCAGTGAGGGTGGAAAGGGATCATCCAGGGACAATCTTTAACAATGGTGTTTGATTAGCACCTTGCTCTTGAGACAGCAAAAAATATTACCAATGTCAAGAAGAGTAAATCCCAGCCATGTAATGGACGGTGCTCCAATGGCAACAGCAGAGCAGGCAGCAAATGGCTTTTCTGAATTGAAGTGGAACAACATTTGCTATTCAGTCAAGGAACTGGGCAATTTGTAACTTCCTAAAAGCAATTTCTCAGGAAAAAACCCAACAATTAGAAATATCAAAAGCCCACTTTAAGTAAATTTGCCAATGTGAAGATAAATAGTAGCATAACAGCATCTGTGTGTGCATCAGTGCTCCCACCCACCACTCCAGTATTATTAAAGACTATGGGAAGTGTCTAACTACATCTCTATATAGTGGGTTTGAGCACATCCTTGCTTACCTAACATTTGTCCCTGAACAACGTGTTTCTAGTCTGAGTGGAGGTGAGCAGCACTGATACGAGCTCCGTTCAGAGCATTCAGTTTTGACCCTTATGGCTAATTTTACACTGCAATGAATCCAGTGCTACCATCTGCCTGTTTTACCATCTGGCCTGCTTCTGGCTAGGACAGAGTTAATTTTCACAAGGAGCCAGCACAGGGGAGCCAGGCTGGCCGGGGGCTATTCCGTACCGTGTGAGGTCATGCTCCCCATAAAATGGGGCTGGTCGGGGAGGGGCGGGTTCGGGGCGGCTCCGGGACGGGCTGGGCGTCCGGTCATGGTCATCGGATGGGTAAATTGCTTTCTGTTATCACCCGTTGTGAACGTTCCATTATCAGCACCGTTGTTGCTGTTGTTTCCCTCTCCCTTGCCGTCCCAGTAACCTGTCCTTCCCCCATGGGACCCACGAGGCTTTGCCTTTGTTTTCCCGTTCTCCTCCCCATCCCGCCAGGGAGGGCTGAGCGAGCGGTGCGTGGTGCTCAGCTGCGGCTGGGGCTGAACCACGTCAGCGTTTTTTGGTGCCCAGCGTGGGCACGCAGCATGTGCTCACTAGAAGAGTGACTTGGCATTGCACTGTGTTTCATTCTACCACCAAGAATTATTTCTATCCTTACTGCCTTCTTGTTGCCTGCAGGTGAAGCCCATGAAACCTCACAAGCAAGTGTCACCCTAGAACTTTGTCAACAAATCTATATAACTACCAACTATGTCAGTGCAATCAGCCTTCCTGTCAGTTTTTTTTCTTCAATCTTCCATTCTTACTAGCTGACAGTAAATCATACCCTTTTAACTTGCAAATACTGATCCTTAGTTAAGATAAAATAATTTGACCATAGAAACATCATATGTTGGACACCCCAGTGAATCACATGAAAGAAAATACTTGCTGCATTATCCTCTGGAAAGAGAGAAGGGTTAAGCATTGCTTCCTTGCCGACAAGATGCCTTAAAAAGCTGTTTTGTTGTGGAATTGATTCTGTACCCCAATCAATGTGAATGGGACTGCCAATGTGTACGAGGAATACTGGGACAACACAAGCTTTGCAGGGAGTTGTGGGTTCTTATGGCTCAGACATTGTGGGTGAGCATGGTCCTTTCTTGCTCCCTTTACCTGAGGCTGATTGTAGGAGTGCCTGTGTCTTGGGAAGGAGTGGCCTGTCAACCACCACACTGTGTTGTTCATATTACTGAGGGGTACCAGGCGTAATGAGGAAACAGATCAGGTTTTCAGTGTTGTATCTGTGAGACTGTTTCACCTCTGCAAATCAGTGCAACAGTGTAACAAAAACACAATTAATATCCTCTAGCAATTCCCCAGGTGCATCTTTTCCATCAAGATTGCAGGCAAAATAATTATTAACATTTCAAAACAATTAAACCATAATGAAAATTGATAAACTTTCCCAATCCTTTTGTCATTACTACTGAATGACTCCATCACTGGAGTTTTATTAAGATCATTTTTTTGTAGGACAAACATCAGCAAGGAATAATTCAGGTAGAGTTGATCTTAAGGTAGCAGGAAGGACCAGATGACATCTTGAGATCCCTTCCAGACGAGTTTTTCTTCTAAAACATTCTGAAAATCTACTTTCTCAGATCAGTAGTGATTTGCATTCATTTTGGATGGGTGGAAATGAACACACCAGCTTCTTGCAATGGGGAAGTCAGTCTCTGTTGCATTCAGATCAAGTCCGTATTTAGCTTCTAGGGATCAAGATATTCAAACACCTGAAAAATATCTGACTTCATGTAATGCATGCTGCTTTGCAGATTTTTAATGAGAAAAGCCTCCTATTTGTTATATTCTGGCTTTAGAAACCTAATTGATAAGTAAGCTTAAAATATACACTAAAATATTCTTCCTATAGCTCAATGTTATTTTCATTCTGCCCATTTAAATTCTTTCTTCTTCCACCTTCCTTATCATTTCAATTGCAGTTCATCTTGCATGACTAAGAAGGAAATACTTTTGCAGAAGAGTAAATCATCATTTCCTTGGTGTAAAACAATTTTTCTTCTCTCAAGGAAACACAAGCCTAGCAAAAAGCCAGAGAAGATCTTTGTTGTTTTTTCCCATATACTCTCTGACAAGATGAATTTTTGGATTTACTTTCATTAAGACTTTATGTAAACAGAAAAGAAAAATATAAAATTGTGTACAAATTCTTCATAATCTGTTAATCACTTACAAACTGACCTTGAATACTCTTTAAAACATCACTACTTGTGAACAGTAGGAAAAATTAGTATACAGAACAGTACCAAAAAGCAATAATGACTCAGAACAAGTCAACTAACTTTGGATTTTGTTTTTCCCAGTGTGGCACTTTTCTTCTGCGTTTGCAGGGTCTTGGTATACTGGTATTAACTTAGAAAAAAAGTCATAATCCAGTCAACTCTAGTGGTATGACCCCGGAGTTGCTCAAAATACTCATCTAGCATAAGAAGTGGTTTTTCAAATTCATTAAAAAGTATTTTTGTAAATGGAATCAGTGACATGAAGACAAACTTTTTAGATTTTCAGAGGGCAACTGGATAACAGGAACAGGTTTCCCAAGAATCACTTAATTGAAGGGTTTGGGTGTTGGTGTGTGTGTGCGCATGGAACTCTGCTGGTGAGTATGGAGACTGGTGCAACTGTATAGGGATATAGGGACACAGGGACTTATGTCCTCAGGTCTGAAGATGCAAGAAGATGTCAGCAAGCACAGGTGGCTGAAACCACTGTTTGGGGTTGTGCTCCAATGATAAGTTGGGTAACTGTGTTCTGGACATGTATAATTCCCTCTGACCTGCAGGTACAAGAGTTTTGGAGAACTTTATCAGTTGCAGACTGTAGTTGCCCTTCAGTGGTTATATCCACACATATAAGGAGTTGTATGAATTGCTGGGCAGCACTCCAGGACAAGTGGGGATGTGGGTAGATTAAGAAACCACAAAAGGAGAAGAGTTTGATCCCTCAGGGGACTTATTTGCCCCTATAAATGTGAGCTGATGTTCTCTCTCCCTCTCTCTCTCCTACAGGGACCTCTTTACCTTGCATGAAGCATAGAGGTATAGATAGATAAAATACTTTTCACTCATTTTTTAAAGCCTAAAGTCACTAAGTATCATAACCCATAAAGTGCATGAGGATCCATTTGACATATTCTTAAGTGAAATGAATTGCAGTGGTGCCTTTCACAACAGACTAGTTTATAGATCCGCAGAAGAGAGAATGGTCTACCTCCTCCTATGCAGCATACAGGATTTCGTCATGTACGCCTGGTACCAACAGATACTTTGGGCTGTTGCCATGTTATCTCTTAGAAGGAATTCAAGTGCTGAATGACTGCGATTATTAACTTTTGTTTTCTTCATGGCCGCTGTACTGAGCGATTACCTGAACAAAACCTGCCTAAGATAAGGAGATACATACCTTTTTTATTTTCAGGCTTCCTCTGACCCTGCCCCTTCTTACAAGGCTATTTTGTAGGGTGATGGTATGCCTAACTGAAACAAAAGAGAAATGCTTTGCTTTTCTAGCTAGACACCCACTTCAGGATAAATAAAAGATTTCTTTGATTGTCTGATGTTAAACTAGATTGCTATGGAAAAAAATCACTTGCCTTGAATATCTTGATTTATGATCAGATCCTTACCCAGCTTAGGAAATTCAAGTGAGACAAAATTTACTGGGGGGGCACTATGTATGAGGAAGGGAATGAGAGAGTTGCCTGGAATTTTATGAAAATGCAGATACTGAGCTATCAGCATGCCTGATTAATTAACACTTGTTTATGTTCTGTTTCTTTCAGCCTTGTTTCAACACCCCAGAACTGCTTCTAATAAAATCCCTTTGCGAGTTCTTTTTCCTTCCACACACTTAACTCATGATTGCAAAAATCATTAGCACTTTTGATTATAATCTATAATTAGCAGGAAAATATATGTGTTGAATTATTTAGTGTTCTTTTTCATCATCATGTTTTGACAGCTTTTGCATTAATAAATCTTTCGTAGACCCAAAGACCCTGTATAGCCTTAGACGGAGTTGTTTAAGGACTTCTGTTAAACACATTGCCTTCCAAGGACCTTAAAGCACGATATGCTACCCAGGATTTTTCATTCCCAGGTGAGTTTCCTGATCACTAGCCTGTCTCTTGTGCCTGCTTTATAGCTTAATGAATCTTTAAGAGCTTTCCTTCTCAGTGGAACAAGTTCAAAAGGAGAGGAGGAGATAACATCTCTGCACAGCCCGTAATGCTGGAGTGGTTGTGTGGCTTGAGGCCAAATTCATCACTTGTCTGCTTGCATGGCCTCTGAGTTGGTTCTGGAGCTGCTCAATTGGTTTTCCACAGAGAAAAACTTTGAATATAGTTTGTTCTTTATGATGTTCTCAAGGGAGCCTTTACCTGTGTTACAGAAGTGCCTCAGGGCCTCTATGCTTGATCTAGCATCCCTGATGTCTTAAATCTACATTTTTGGAGAAAGAGTAAAATGGCTCAATGTATTCTCAGAAGGGCCCCAACAGCTCTGCCAAAACTTTTGGGGCTGTAGACAACAGAAGTTAAGAGTGTCCTATGGGTTGATCCAGCTTATGTAAAGCAAAGACTGTATCCTGCAGTGACCTTCAGATGGGAGGATATCTGGTTTTCTGTGCAAAACCATGGTAGACCCAGTGGGGTTCCCTGCCTGTGGAATTGACTGCCAAGTTGTAACGTAAGTTGCAATGTAAGAAAGAGCCTCTTTGACCAGACCTCTTCTTGTTGCTCAGGACACAATGCAGTCCCTGTTTGTTCAGCTCCAAGGTCGCTAGCCGAGTTGGCATGTAAGGCTGAGTACAGCTGCCAGTGAACCAGAATTGCTGAAGTTCTCTGCACTGTTGGAGTCTATCAAGATTTTAAGCTGCCGATAGGATGCTGAGGTTTAGGTTTTGTCTGATTAATGTTTTACTGTGATTTTCTATCCAATTTGATGAAATTACAGTAGTTATAATTGCGAGCATCATGGGTAGGTATTTCTGAGTGCATGTAATTTATCAACTTTAATGAGTAAATAAGCACCTAACCACTGTGGCAAGAGATGCTCCCCAAATCTTTAAGTAATAATAAATAATACAAGTACAATGGAGCTCTCAGACTGGAGCAATTGCCCCATGTGCCATTACACCCATACAATAAACCATTTAAAACTGTTTTAAATGCTTCCTGTCATCACTGGTGGTGGGAAAATAATTTTGCATGGTTCATTTGCTGCAGTACTTAATTTTCTTCAGTGCTTCTGGAAGGACCGATTGTTATCGGAAAAATTGCTATAACAAGACCGTGTTATTACATGTTTAGTTTCCACCAGGAATTTCTCAATCCAAATCAAACTCGAATTAATGCAGTGGAGGAGTGTTTGCAATGGAATAGCACAGTTTGTTCAAAGCAGGGTAGTGCTTACTAGTCAACTGGAAACTGGTGAACATTTGTATGACTTATGTAAAAGTATATTGCTGCTAATGAACTCTGATTGTGAACTTGTTCTGAATAAACCCCAGAACTTAGAAAGACAACCTGGGATCTTCTCATAGATTTTGTTAAAAAAAATTTAGCAATGAAAAATGGGGGTTTCCTCTGGAAATTTTCCTTTTGATATTTTCTGACACACCCTAAAAAAATATCCCCCAAACAAAAAACTTTTTACATAAAGTAAGATAAAATGAAATTCTGACATTCTGATTCTGTGTCAGAGTATCCACTTAAGGTTTTATTACAATTCAACAACTTCCCTTAGCATATTTATTCAGATTGCAATGCCATCAACTGAACGCAAAAGTATGAGCATTAACAGAAAAAAAACAACATGGAGATAGAGATTCTCAGAGTGTTATGGTCTTGTTTTAAACAGTATAGCTCTTTGCTGTACAATTTGAATAATACTTAATATTCCTAGAGCCATATCACTTTTTGAGGCATCTTTGAATATCAGATGCTGCATCTCAAGGACTTATCTCCAGACTTGCATCCTGCAAATTAATCTTTTCAATTGCTTTTTTTTAGTTGTCAACTTTTTATGCAGCTCTTTTCACTAAATGAGTTGTTTATACATATCACCCTTCATTTAGCTTTAAGTAGATGTTTAAACTGTGATATTCTTTCTTTTTTTAAGGGACTTGCAAGTCTGGCATCTCTGTAGGGGTAGAAAGCATTAAAATGGTATTCCTGACAGTGGAAATGATTAATGGAAGGCTCTTGAGAGTGCACTTGTGTGTTCACAGTGTGGGTATCATTATGTTTACTGAGACAACTGTTAACGAAGCATCAGAAATGCAGAAACTGTGAGTATCTTACTGCCCTTGTCAAATTTCTAGTGTCTGTTGCCCTCTGTGAGCCCACAAATACCAGCCAGGAGTCTGGGAAGTGAAGGAAACATCCAATGAGTGCACAGATTTCATGGACAAGTGCAGCCCTTTGTTTTGAAAAAGCAAAAAATAAGTGAGCGTAACAAAGAACTGTTCCCAAACCTGAAGCTGCCTCCTGAGCAGCAGTTAAGTACTTTGGCTGATGAGCAGATGAGCAGTAGGAAAGCGGTCATCACAGCATCAGCCCTGAGCAGCTTGGGAACCAGAGCACCTTCAGCTACAGGAGCTAAAAGAGAGCGAAGAGGTAAGAAGAGCTTTTGCCATGGCTGCTTGGGCTGTGTGACTCTGGGCCTCGTATACTCCATGTGTAGGAGGTCTGAGAGGGAGAATTAACATCTCTGAGAACACTTCTGAGTAGCGTTTCTGTTACTGCTCTGAAGTTGACCCTAACTAGCCATACGCTAATCCAGACTGGTGTGTCATCACCACCCAGCTTGCAGGGGAAAAAGGGTTCCTTACAGCACTGCCTCCCTGTTTCCTTCCACACCTTGCACATCGCACCCCCCAAAAGCCCCAGTGCTGCTGCTGGGGGTTCTTGCCATGAGCCCTTTGTGGTCCTGTCCTACGGCTCCCCAAGGGAGCTTTTTGCCACTTCAGCAGGGAAGGTGATCACCCCGTCATGCTTGGGACAGCCGGAGCTGGGAGGGGGCCAGAGGGGAGGGGATGGAGATCCCATCCCCAGAGACAACCCCAGCCGCTGGCAGCTGCCTTGTCCCTGCTCTGTGCATGGAAAGCCCCTTGCCCTCCTGCTTTTGCTGCTGCCTTAGCTCCTGGGGTCTGGAACATGCCTGACATGTTCCTGGGGTTGCAGGAGGATTCTCCTGCTGCTTGTGATATGATGACCTTAGCCACTGCATGCATGGAAGAGGAGCTCGTGACAGGGAGGGAAAGAAGTCAAATTTAATGTCAAGTCAATGGAAAGTTGGGCAGGAGAGATTGGAGGAGGGAGATAAGAAGGGATCTCCTGGGTCATGGAGTACACTACTCAGATAGGGAAACAAAGTACAAATCAATTAATTAAAATGGAAGTAATTAAAAGCAAATTAATGAACGATTAATTTATTAATAATTAATTGCATAATCTATAACTGCTATAATTAGATTCATTGATTAATTAGAAAGAACATCTATTTATTAACCCGTAATCAAATTTTAAGTCTGATTAGTGAGTTTGCTGTCACTGTTTTTTTGGGTGGTTTTTTTTTTTTTGCCTGATAACTGCAAACCTTCCAAAATTTCAACCTAAATTAATTCGTGGCTACATATAGCCACGTTCTTGTTCCCCTTTAGAAAGGAGCGTATGCTTAGCTGACTTGGTGTGACGGCTCTGTCAGCTGTGCTTTGTGCACTCCAGATGCAGAGGTGTAAGAGGTTACCGTGCCGATCTGCCTGTCCCTTCCCACTCAGGGTGCTTGTGTCAGCAGTCAGAACAAAACTAGCGGCTCAACCCTGAGAAAGCTGGGCTGCCAACATGTTACCTTTTGTCAGAGAGTTCAGTACCGCCTTATGTCCTCTCAACCTGTTTTGTCATGACAAATTAACCCCAAACTTTTTAATTTGTGCATTCTACTTGCATGATATAATGGAAAAAAGTTTTGTTCGCTATGGGAGAGACCAACTTCCATCCCTACAACCTGACTTTCCTCGTTCCTTCTGTGACATGCATGAGTTGCAGCTCTGGTCTGCCACTCCATAGAAGCAGCAGGAGATGGCTGCTGTGATTGTGGCCAATTTCTTGGTAGACATTTCTCATCTGTGAATGACTGCCCTAAACCACTTTGCGGCATTTGACCTGATGTCCTGTGAGTAGCAAGATCTCATTTGTTCAGCTGGCATGTGAGCACTGAGCCTATCCACCGGCATTTGCAAGATATTTCATGGTGACAGTAATTACTATAATCAATCCCTTCAGCAGCAGGCTTGAAGCCTACTCTTTCCATTGACATAGTTGATCTAACTGCAGAATAAGTCACATGTTAACAGCTGGACTAAAAAACTACCCACAGATGTTGCTTAATAGGAGCCTGAGTAAGTCCACCCACTGCTGGTACATTTAGTCCTCCTAGAGGAGGCAGGTGTATAATCTAGGAAATTTTCCAGTACAGCCCTTAGAGACATGAATCATTAATGTTTAGTGCAAAGAAGCAATGTCCTTTTTACTCATGGGGGAAAAAGAAAAAGACCACAAACACAGAAAAAAGGGCTAGGACATCTGGGAGAGAGCTCACAAGCAGGAAGCAGCCAGTTTTTCTTTACGCCAAAGCTAGCTACTGGTTTTCGCTATGAGAAATAACACAGCGGTCTCTCCCAATACACTGCGATATTTTTTCATATGTTATCTAGAGCATTCCCGCTGTCTGCAAGCCAGGGTCAGACATGTCAGGCTGTGAATCAACTGAAATAGTTCGGCACTTCTGCCGCTGGCGTCTCTGGGAAGAGTGTTGCTCTGGTTTTGCTCAAAGGAAACAGGCTCGTGGACTCACTTGGGGTCTGTATGCCTCCAAGGAATGGTGGCACTTATGGCCAGTGCCTGGTTGGCCCCTTTGGCCCCTGCCTGCCTTCCTGGGACAGCCCCAGCATTGCCTGCTGTGAGGATCACAGGAGCACAGCGCTCAGGATAGGTGAAGAGGGTTAGAAGTGGGGATTATCTTTACTAAGCAGTGCAAAATAGAAAGAGGTCCATTCAGAAAAGAAGAAGCTTCTGGTGGAAAGCCCAAAAAAGTCATTCACACACAGACCCCTATGTATTCCCATAACTGTGACATAGTGCTGAAAATAGCTAAGCAAATAATAGCCCTTTAAAAAAAAAAAAAAAGGTACTTTTTTTTCCTCTTCTGAATTTTTCTGGACCTTTTCCAAGATTGGAGTATTTTGTAAAGGTAGAGTAGCTAAAACCTCAATCAAGCTGCCAACCCACATGCTGCAGGCAATGGGGACACGGGGAGAATCCCAGAACAGACATCCCAAACCTTGGCTTTGAGTGAGGACTTTCAGCCAAAAGCCATTAGCTTTTTTGGTGGTACTGGAACATCACCTGAATTGTGTAACCTTGGTGAACCACAATCTTTTGCCTGTGCAAACTGGCAGTTACTCCTCTGTATGCAGCAGCTCTGTGCTGCTGTAAACTGGCTGGGTGTGTGGCTCAAGATCATTACTTCTTCACTTCAGTTCTCTCGCTTGGTATTTTGTTCTTCAAAAAACTTCATTTAAGAAAAGAAACAGAAAGAAAAGGGTATTTCAGTTTTGATCACTGTGATTTACTAGAGGCATGATAGGCTGTGGAGCTGCTGTCTGGTCCCTACAAGGTGCGTATAATGCAGTTAGTCACAGGGCAACATAAATAGACACTTCTGAACTGTAAGCATTTCCATGACTAGCGAACGTGCTGCAGCCTCCTCTGGGGAAACGGCACTTTTTCTGGTGTTTACAACACAGCTGGCAACAACTCTAGAAAGTTTTCTGCTTTTGCCTGGAGCTCTTAGTTATGGAGCCACGAGATGCACTTGGCATTAATCAAGAGCTGGGTTAGCCATACATTTTGATGTGATTGCTGACTTCTTCAGGATGTTAACTGTGTTCTAGTTTGTTATCTATTTTTGTTGGAGTGAATATCCTTGTCCTGGAAAAACTAAAAACAAAAATATCATGTTACATTTTTAAAGCCAAAATCAAAATCCTCTTGGGAAAAACACTTGATGCTGGGGATGAGGAATGGGTTGTTTTCAGTTCCCTCAGTTTGGCCAACTGTTTTGGAAGATTTGTTCAATGACTTGTGACTGTTCTTCGTCAAACAAATGGGAGAATATTAACTCCAGCCCTGAGCCATTTTGGGGCCTGCCATGGGGTTGCTGGGAAATATCCAAGGAGAACCAATGGCAGCTGATTGAATGCAAAGACATATCATACTATGTTGGAGAAAAAAATCAGCACGGAGAGGGGTTATTTTTTTCTAATTACATCTACAGGTAAATTTTCTTCATGAAAGACATCACTGGAGTGGGGAAAGAAGAAGACATCTCATTGACCAAGTGTTCATGCAGAGTGATTTAAACTTTGTACTGTGATACAAAAGAAAATATGAACCTTAAGACTCACAACCGTGAGGAACTATAAACAGCAGCCAAGGCAGACCCAGGTGGGTTCAACTACTATGGACATACTTGTTACATCCCTCCATGGGTACTGGAAATAAGGCAGCTTTTATTCAGTGCCTTGAAGTCCTTAGATTGAAGGTGTGCTGTTCTAAAGAAGAGCAGATGAAGGGTGAAATACACAAAAGTTTTTTTTTAAAACAACACCTGTACTGCCAGATGGTGGTGTACCAGAAGAAATGACCAATTTTCTGTTTTGTTGTTGAAGGTCCACTCCAACAAGCTGAACTTGTAGGGAGTCAAGTTTCCTTTTCAAATATGCAAATTGCCCTTAATCATGAGATTATAGAGTAATAAACAGTTCTCCTTTAACTGGCTTTGGCACAGATAAAATCAAACCTATTTTTTCAGAAGTACCCCTCACAACAACAGAGTATAGAATCATTTTGCATTAAATTCTTCTGCTTTTTTTGACTGGGAAATGTTTTAATCTGTAGTTTCCCGACACTGTCTTCTAAACAGATTGTCCCAGCACAACACATGAATTCTATGTGCCATGTTTCATTAGCAAATTAACAAGGATGCAAAAACCCCTACATCAACATATCATAAAAAATGCAAAAGCATTGAACACTTAATTACAGCTCGAGCAGTTCCAAAAGATTCAGTAGCTGAAATGGTTGAAAAGCCACAGTTGCTAGGACTGGCTGACTCCCTAAATCACACCTAATTTTCTTGGATCTGTTGCTATCAGTACTGGGGAAATCAGAGGTAGATGAAATGAGCAATCCATTGTTGGCAGTGATGTACAGGAGAGTGTCTGATTCAGAGCAGACACTAATGTTTCATCTGGCAGATACAGTTCATGAAGTCACGTTCCTTGAGGTGTAGCATGAGTGAGTGTGTGGCTGGTCTCGTCTTGACGTTAGAAACAGACTTGCTCAAGCTAGCCAAGTCATTTGCAAAGCTGCTCAACAGGCTGTTCACATGTTTGCAAGGTGAGGTCTGATCATGACTGCTCTAGCTTTGCCATTTACGAAGACAGAGCAGACTGCAAGCCTAGGACCACCCTCTCCTCACAATTTCCTTTGGGGCGCCTGTTCCACAGCAGTTTCCTTTCAGGGACAGGACTGCTAGCATGGAAATCATACATTATACCTCATGTGTGCCTCAAAGCGTGTGCTGGATGGGAGGGATCACTTCCACGCATGAGGAGGAAGATATTGTGCAGGACCCGTTCCAGGTTGCAGATGATGGGTTTTCCAGTGGGTGTTGTTTAACGTCCTCATATGGACTGAGAAGATCAAATCCCACCACACTTCAGTCTCAAATGCATGACTGAGTCTGTGGTTTAGTGAGTTACTGCCTTTAGCAGATCTGCGGTAGGAAATTTCCACAGCAAATACGAAGTAAAATATATTGGTTTAAACCTCTTTCCTTGATACTGTGATTTACTGCTTACTTATTATGTCCTTAGAAGGTAAAATGGTTAATTATTATAAGTCAGGTGTTGGGTGGTAATTTATTAAACTGAGGAACCTCGATGTTGGATCCCATAGAGGCACCTGCAGGAATTTTCCAGGGGCCTGCTGTACCCCAGGGAGTCATGATGGCTGCAGAATGTCCTCCTGGGTCCCACTGGAAGGAGCTTGTCAAGGGAACTCGGGGGAAAGCAGGAGTCTTTGCTTTCACCATAAATAACCTCAGAGCAAAGGAGGAGGTGTCACTCCTGAATATATGGAAGGGAAACGGGACCTTCACTAGTATTTCCTTAAGAGCTCTTTTCAGGAAAAGGATGGAGGGTGAATAAGACTGTCTCATTCTTGCATTGTAACAATGCAAATGGGAGTGGTATGCTCATATCCCTGGGAGAAACTGTTGTCTCTTTTGGGAAAGGGGATGTCTGGCAGGGGCTTGCTGCTGACTTGACATGGAGTTGGAATGGGAGGGAGGAGGTTGCAGCAAGTCTTTCTGCTTGGGTGGAGGAAGCTAAATAGCAGTACTTGACTGTGTGCATTCCCATGCCGACAAAATCTGGGAGAAGTTGGAGGGGGTGACAAGCTGTTCGCTGTGCCCTGCGTGCGTAGAACATTTCTGTTTTGGCTGAGGCGGATTTTGGATGTGTGGAGACACAGCTACAGGGAGTGGTCTCACCTCTCCCAGGCCCAGCAGCAGCAAGAACAGTAAATTGGGTTTTCTGGGACACCCTGCATCTCCCCAGCTCTGTGGCAGGAACTGATCTGAATCTTGGCTCCACACAAGTGACAGCCCTCCGGGAGGCTGAGGAGGATGAGTAGGGGCTGCCAAAGGAGTCTTTATTCTCTAGTCCTTTGTCTTTTTGCTCCATGAACACTTTTTGCAGCATTTTCTCCATTACCTCAGAAGCTTTCAAGTCTTGAAAACAATTTTGTCATTTTTCTAACTTTAAGAAGCTGGGTCTTGATTGCCTTATTTTATGGCTTCCTTGTGCATCCTAAATGTTCTCCCTGCAAAAACCAGTGAAGTTAGTTTTTGAGCCTGTAAAGAAGTGTTATAGAGTATTTTTATATAAGCCAGATTAATGGTTTTAGAAGACGATGCATTTGTCATAAGGCAGCGTTTTGGCAGCAAACTGAGCTTCAGTGAGCAGTTGTTTTCAATCTTGTCACGCATCTTCGAAGAGCTAACCTGAATTTTCTCCTGAATGTGGAGTTTTACAAAATCATGACTCAATCCTATAATAAAAAACACCCCCCTACATTTTTAGGAGTATGTATTCTGATAGAGAGAAAAAAAAAGGATTTTTAAAATTCCTTCTCTGTACTTCTTTTGTCTGTCCTCCTAAATTGCAGTTTTGCTTGGTGGAGCTAAACTAATCACATAGAGAGATTTATGCATTACAAATGAACACCCTGAAATGTAAAGTCAAACAGAAACTGTAAAAGCTAGAAGAGAAATCTTTATGTAGTATTTCTGGGGGGTCACATACTGGAGTTTCTTTTCTCTTTAAATAAATCAAATTCCAATGTCAGCACTTGATAACAATTACAACAGGATTCGGAAACAGCATTTCATCCTGTGTAAGCTACAAGCAGAGAAATTGTTCCAATGATTAAAAAGCAACAACAAATAACTGCAAATGCTTTATCAGTCATTCTATTTCAGAGCAGAAGTCTAACAAACCACCCAAAGTGGCTGGTTGAAGCTTGTCCCTTGGGAGCTCGTGAGGACGGCAAGCTGCCGGCTCGCACGTGAGCGCAGGCAGAGCAGGAATTCTTTCCTTTAATGACACTAGTTCTGTGAATTGCAGTATGGGAACTCAGCTGGACCTTGAATGACAGACTTTCCTAAAAATGACTCTTAGGTAATGTGGCCAATTCAGACAATTCAAGGTTGTTCCCTTTGGCATATTTTCCATTCTTTTATTTATCGCTAGAATGAAGCCTAACAGTAGTCCATTATGCTTCTCTTTGCAGTGCTCAGTGGATCTCATTTGCACCTTTAGGGAGGAAAAAACCTGAGTGCAGAAAGATCAAGTCTGGAGCAAGAAACAGTGGTGTTCTTATGGGGGACAATTAAAACCTAATGCATGGGGCTATTGTTCTTTAGAAAAAAAAAAAAGAAGAGCATAAAACAGACCAGGAGATCTGTCAGAGAAAATTTCTATTTCAACAGGCAGCTCTGGGACTGTGCTAGCGATCACGTACACGAGAAAGGTGATGTGTTTCATGCTGAGCTTCCAGGTATTTGCTTTTATAATGCAACATCCTGAAAGATGAGCAGGCTAGAACAGAGTAAAGAGGGAGAGGAGACAGGATGACAGTGTTCACATTCTGGTTCAGCGTGTTTCACCTGCCTGGATCAAGCGTGTCTAATGCGTTGGTGCCGTTTGCTGCGGTGTTCCCTGGCACCCGGCACAGGCAGGCACAGAGGTCCATGGCACGGCTGGGGTGGAAGCTGCAGGGTTGTACTGAGCTGGAGTTGGGGATTTTCTGGAGAAGGTGTCTTTCTGGTGGCTAGGATCCTCTGGGTTTACCTGAAGGGCTGCAGGAACACATGGATATTATCACTTTGAGGCAGAACATGGTTAGCTGTGAGGGAGGTGACCCCTTAGTGGTGACCGTGGACTGTGAAAGCCCCTCCTGAGTGCCATGCCAGAGCCCAGGACTGAGGCAGGGAAGATGCGGCAGCCTCCCCGGGGTGCCTTCGGGGAGCTGAGAGGGAAGCTGAAGCTTTCTTATTGCAGCTGCCACAACAGGCTTTGAAAGACAGGGAGGAGAAAGAGCTGCTTCATTTTCCCCCGCACAGAAAGTCCCCAGCGAGCCAGAGTATGTCAGGAGGTTGTTCCTAGAGAACACAAGGGACAGAGAGTCCTTCCCATCCCACTCTCCCTGAGGTGCCCAGCAGCAAGAGCTGGAGGGTTTCTGTGCTCCCTGCATTGCTGTCAGTATTGCCTGCTTCCCTTCCCCTCTACCACGAGGCTGAGACCTGGCACACCATCACGCCACGCGCGGTCTTCTGGACATCAGAACAGGAGCAGCCAGGGCAGCAGGACCGGTCTTTCCCCCCAGAGCATCCAGAACTGACTGTAAACATGCAAACTGCAAGAGGACTATATATTACAGGGTACCTTACCCAGGGGAAATTTTATTCTTTGTTTCCTTTCAGCCAAATTAGATTTTTATCGTAAAGTACACAGATTTCTGTCTCTTCTAAAATCCCTTTAAAAGAAATCAGGCATTTGCAGGCATGTTTTAGGTATAAAGGTGACTGCATTTTGCTTAACAGATGTGTGTTTCTTTGTCTGTAGGCTGTGGATTTGCTACAGGGACTCTGAAAGCTGTGGGGTCACACAGCGACTGTATATTAACTAAGGCTTTTGAGGGTTGCTGAGATTAAAGTCTCAACAGTATTCACTGTGCTGGTCAACGTGCTGATCTTCATGTGTCCAGCTTTGTTTTGTACTACCTGTCAAATGAGAAACCAGGATTTTGCAATAATTATGACTGTTATTCAGGGAATTGGTTAGAAATTAAAGGTCATCTAGAAAACCAAAACCAAAAGAATCCAGCCTCAAAAAGAGAAGACAGTGATGAAAACTAGGAAACACTAGGAAGTTAAAAAAACAAAGCAAAACCTTAATATTCTCCACAGAAACTTGACACAGGGGTTACAATGTATTTGGTGACTTTACTGGATCTTACTGCCTGTTTCCAGCATCGAAAACGAATGCAAATCACTCTGGGAGCAAGTAACCATCAAAGGCTCCATTCCTTTCATTCTCTTTCTTGTCATTTCTCTTTCAGACCCCGATACTTGCTTTGCAGAGTTTATTATTAGCAGCTGTGCCTGAGACTGGGGAGAGTGTTGCAGGAGAAGAACGATAGATATTTTTTTCTTTAGATAAAACAATGTCTCTTTCTTGGCATTGAGTGTCTTGGAGCAACTTCATTGTGGTGCAGCAGCGTGTGGGAGTGAAGTGGAACCGGTAATCTTTAAAAAATCACCTTGGACAATCCATTCAACTTCCAGGCTGCTCTATATTTATCTCTGGGGCTATCCAGCATCCTTCAAAGCTCTGTGGCCAGTTTACAGAAGAGAAAAGAGTCAATACAGATGTTTGCGGTATCTACTGTGGACATCTGGCATTCAATTAAGAGAAGGGCACAACAGCTCATTTCCATTTGACACCAAATATACAGAAGACACAGCGCAGCAAGAACCACTTCTCTTCTGTGTGTCATTTTACCAGGGATTTACCAGGCTTGGTAACTCTCAGCCATAATAATCCTAATAATAAAATTTCCTGCTGAGTCAGTCCCAACTCTTTCCCAGTTGAAGACAGCCACTGAAGAAGTGCGGAGCAGCTGCCTCATTGCTCCGGGGTGTGTTTGTGCAGATGCTCTTCTCTCTGCATTGAGCTGGGGGGGGGGGGGGGGGAAGAAAAAAAAAGAGAAAAGGCTATGTCAAACCAGAGCTGCACTATACTGGTTATATGGCTTGAGAGCAGAGCTGCTCTGTCTGGCCTATGTAGCCAAGCGTCCTTCTGCAGAGCCCAGAGGGAGAAGAGAGGCAGTGCCGGTCTCTTGTTGTGGGATCAGGGTGCAAGTGTGAAATTTCTAAACACAGGTTCAGAAATGTTCCTGTGCCACTATTTTTAGGAGTCACATAAGCCTCTTCTCTCAGAGAGCAGTAAAGCAAGGATAATATTGAGATGGTTAGAATGCCTCATATTCATTCATTTAATGTGCCAGGTGGAATAGTCTTTGTTAAGTCCCCGTAAATTATTAAACTCTTTTTTTCTAGCTAGAAGAGAAATGTAGTTTTTTCTTTACAACTTTCTGACAGATATTAAAACATGATAAAATGAAAATGGCTGCACACCATCATTCACTGGGACTTCTCTCCTGAGAATGGAATGGAGCAATGCAGGATTAATGTTGATTTCATCACTGCTGACTTCTCTAAGGAAAAAAGTCCTTGTAGATTTAAGAGAATGTTTTTTGTGGGGGAATCTTTGGAGAGTTGCGCTGCCTGTATTTAAGGTCTCTAGAGGTCCAAGTCCCTCAAGACTGCATGGAGGACAGTCCTAGATGAGGATCAGAGTGATCCAATACTATAACAAAGCAGGCTCTAAGAAGAGGAACAAGTGTAACGATGACAATCATTTAAATGCTTGCTCCAGAGCCCACCAGACACACCGAGCTTTGAACCGGTCTCCATCCAGACTTCTCTTCTCAGGATTACAATGGCAGATGAAAATATTGTGCAAGTGTTTGTGTTTCTCTCTTCCCCACAGTACTTCCCTCTGCCCAAAAATTAAGCTTACAGACTAGAGTTTAGTGGGATTTTGGCCACCATGGTCCATCTTAAACAACGTATGTTTGCACAAGAAATTTTCAGATACAACTTCCAGCCACAGGAAATGTTTTCCAGATAGCTCCAGCCCGAGTTTTGTGTGTGTGTGGCTCACCAAGGTCTGCATCCTGCGTGAGCTGCGGGGAATACAGAGGCAGGAATGAACGGAGCGCAGACCAGCATTAGGTAGGTTATATAGAGCTGGTATCTGACAGTATGACTGGTAGAGAAAGGAGGTCAAATGTGGCATTCATTACCTCATTCACAGCCTGATAAATCAGTCTCTGTCTTCACCCTCAACTGTGTGGCTTTTGCCACCCACAGCCCCCACGACTCCATCATCATAATGAATAATTCAATAAATATTTTTCAACTCCAGCTATTATTGCCAATTTAAAGCTTCCTACTTTATGCTTGTGGGGTTTTCAGGAATTGCTGAGTGTCAGTTCTGTGTGGTTTTTATAGGTTTTATAAAGGGCACAGGGAAGAAAGCAGGTGGTGTTTGTTGGTATAGCAAACAAACAATTCATTGAAACTGGCATAACTGACAGACTGGAAAAATATAATTACAACAGTGGGTAAGAAAGGAGAAGAGACCAGAGAGTCCTTGAGGGTCAGAAGCAGCAGAAAGGCAGTGAAAGAAGAGGAACCATTTGCAGCATTTAAGGGTGGAGAGATTGAGGGACACTGAGGAAGGAGTACGCGGATGGAGCATCTATTGCTTGTACAGATTTGAGCGAAAATAAAGAAATGTCAGGAAGGCTGGGAGGTGAAGAGGGACAGGAGGGCAGGGTTTGCAGTTTAGCTTGGGGGACTAAATGGTCAAAATGAGATATCAGGCTGTGGCTGAGGGGAAAATGGCAACAGTTAGGGAGAGGTGAAAAAGAGAGACAAGAAAGCAAGCAGTTCTGAAGCAAAGCAGTATTGAAGTTCACCTTGCCCTCACCTAAACCAGTTTTGCCTTTCTCTACTTTGCAAAACAAATCATGAAAATAAAGTGGTTGCCTCAGACCCGCACCATGGCCAAAGGACAGTGACACTGCATACCTCAGTGCCTGCAAGGCGCAGGACAGCGGACGCTGCAATGTGAAAGGACCTTTCACGTAGCATTGTGCAGCACCTCCGTGTTAGCGTGGCTTGGGACTTCTGCTCTAGTTCTGTGAGATGCTCTTGCTCTGCTTGCCCACTTCCTCAGAGCACGAAGTTAAGCAAAAGGAATCAAGTTTCTGTTTACTTTCCTGTTAAAGATGGTTTCTAAACATTTTCCAATGTCTGGAATATCTGAAATGTCCTTGACATTTCAGGGACGTCACAACATGCTGTTCCAAATTCTACAATCCTATTTGTTTTCCCAGTTTCTAGTAGCCAACCCCATTGTCTAAAGCTGTGGGAATTTCTTATATGGGGACAGAAAATACGTTAGGAATGGAGCCCTTGAAAAAAAGTGCAAATGTTTCCTTCTTTTTCTTTTTTCTTTCTCTCCTCTATTTGTTTTTCACCTTGGTAAATACTGATGAAACTGAATGGCAGGGAGATGGCTTTTTCAATGTTACTTGTACCAAGACCTATCAACAAATTTCATTTTCAAAATCCTACCGTATGTGCATTCATTGCGTGGTGAATTCTTCAAGTGTGGTGAACGCACCACTTCTTTCCCATTATATTAATATTAAAAATGTTTTCAAACTTATTATTTTTACTTTGATATTTTATTTTCTTAGACAATTTGGAGAAAAAAAACCAAGATAAATTAAAAAGAAAGTATTTTAAGTTGCTGAAAAAAATAATCCAGAACTGCTTTTATCCTAGAAAGCTATAAACAGGTATTTGCAGTTTGTAGCAGGCAAATTGGATGAAGTTACAAAAAAGAATAGAATTATACAGATGTGTAAATTAGGTATATGAGAAAGAGTTGAAACAGCTTTTTGTGAGGGAAATCAAGTCTCACAGAGGAGTCAGTGAGTACACATATAACAGTGGCCCAGTTAACATAGTGTGTTTCAGTTATCAAAACTTTTTGATAAGGCATGTCTCCAAAGGCTTTTACAGTAACTGAGCTGTCATGGAATGAACGTGGATGTCCTCTCTTGAATTAACTGTCAAAAAATAAGACACCAAATGAAGGAATAAACAGACTGCTTTCTCATGGAGAGGCCACCAGGGGAGTCCTGCTGCATCTGTGCTAGTCAACGTATATCTAAATGGTCTGGAAAAGAACGCTAATGAATGAGAATTTATACTTATGGAAAAATTGCCCTTAGCACTATGATGGAGAGACTGACTCAAGAAGAAATTTAACAGGGTCAGAGAAAGAACAGTCTAATGACAGCTATCAAACACAACCAAACAAATGCATCTTCCAAAACAGAATGTCTCCAAGTCCCCACTGGAAACTGAAATGATATAGCAAGGGAAAGGTGTTCCTACGGATGTCCTCTCTGCTCCCTTCCTAGATTTCTGCTACCAATCACACCTGCAGGACGCTGACTGGAGTGACTCTTGTTCTGATGAGGTACAGGTGCTGTTACAGTCCTCATCTTCCCATCTCATCCACTTTCCTCCTCCACATAACTCCCCCCTCTGGAAGTTAGGACAAAACCAATGGAGTTAAAGCAGATTGCATCGGTGAAAAAGAGGGGAAAACACGTCTTTGTGCTTTTTTTCTGGGATGTGCAGATGCTGTGACAGGCAGCCTTAGTTAGGAAACATCTAAAGTGTAATCGTATTAATAGCATCACTTTCTTAGGCATGTGAAAATGGAGCTGATGTATCATTTACAAGTGAATGAAGACTCAACACTGGTAACTGCTGGACTGCATAATATGGCCACAAAATGCTTCCATAATAATGAGTCCAGGAAATTATTGCACAGCTGTAACACAAGTGTGGAGGAGATTAGTAGAGACTTTCAATAGATTTTTAGGTTCTCCCTTTTTAAAAATACCTTTCATCCTCAATGCAGCCTGATTGCATACAGTAGCTGGCATGAAGGCAAGAAGCAACTACAGCAAAGTCTTGTAGAGAAAATGCTAGCATATTTGGATCTGCTGACAACGTAGCTCCAGGATGTAAAGAACTTGCAGTATCCAGATCACAGGAAGAAGGACAGGACCATGATTCTGCAACCTTAACCGGAGGAGGAAGTCTTTTGAAGAGCGGGAGACATGACAACAGGAGACATACAGGCTCCCATTTGGAGAAGAAAAGTCGGTCTTATTGTAAAGAGGTCCTAGTTTCAATATGCATTATGACCAGTTCTTTTAAGGTATCATCACGTATGAATAACATCCATATAAACTTCATAACACATCTTTGGTGGTAAAATCTAGACTAAATTGGTCATGTCCTCGGTTGATATTAATTAAAACTGAATAGAGGATTTACCCTGGATATGCAGATTTACTCTGGTGGAAAATTCAGCCCCATGTTTTTCGCTTGGCTTTGGGATTATGACATGTTAGATTTATTGGCTCATTTGCTACAGTAAATGAGAGTCTCTGGACTGAGCCACAGTCGATAGCAGAGTGGTGAATGGACTGGCTGAGGTGTGGGACAGGAATAAAAAGAGAACATTTGTTCTGAAAGACAGAACCCAGTCCTCATTCCTATCCTAGTCCATCATTACTGCTTTCCACATTCAGTGAAGATGATGTGCTTTGAGACTTGAAATGAGCAAACACATTTTTTTCTTAAGTGAAAAGTGTTGTAATGAAAAGGATTTGACAGGCCATAGAATATACTGCAGAGCTTTGTTGAAGTGAACTCACTTCACTGTCACTAGAATGAAAAGGGATTTTTCTGGTGCTAATTTCTATGCTAAGAATTGAAGTATAAGGTATGCAATGGATTGTACACATGCTTTTACAGGGCATGATGGTGTTTGGTTTTGCAATTACCTGCTGGCCTTGTATTGAGATCTCCAGACACGAGCTGGGAATCACGAGTGTTTGAGGAATTTGTGCCAGAGAGCGTAGGTTCCTGAAATTATGGATTAAAAAAAATAAAATAAAATCATACTTATGATCTTAGTGATAAATGAGTAAATACAGACAGATGAGACATGATGACTTTGTGTGTGACAATAATATGAAGCTGGTGAATGTGATGATCATGTGTAACAAATGAGAAAAATATTTTTCTCTGATTTAATTTCTGAGTCAGAATTTAAATTTTTCTTGGAAGATCACTAATGTGGATATTTTAGTAAGGAGGCCTAACTTAGCAAAATTCAGAGAATAAGTTTCACAGAAGACTTTAGAACATCTGCAGCTAAGCAGCTGAGAATGAATGCAGGTTGAGTGACAGAGGAATCATTTTTCCAAAATGTGATCCCTATTTGATTACTTTATCGTTACTATAATATGACCTTAATCTTATGGTAACTGGCAATAATCATTATTACCGATAAGAGAGTGAATTTGTAGCAGACTGTTTCTAGTTTGCTATATGAGGAATTGAGCTCACAGAGAAGTCTCCTGGGCTGGACATGACCCTGGTTAAAGATGCAAGAGAAGAGGGTATGGAGAAATACCTTCCACTTGCTGACTGCCCAAACTTCCACCCCCTGCTTTGACTGCTGGACCACAAAGCTTCTGTTTGTATGACAGCTTTCCCTGAGGCAGCACCTTTCATTGCACAGACTTATGTCCCGAGTATGTTATAATGAATTAACATCACTCCGCTGCGTGTGGTCATTGCCATTGACCTGGTCCATTCACATATCACCTGGGGAGAATTGTTTTCTGCAGTGATAGACCCAAAAAAAGACAGTAGCTGACATGAGTACCCTTTTAAGTATAAAGCAACTGGTACCATAAAGTAATTTATACAGTGTCCTGGCATTTACAGTTACTAAGATGAACTGCTTTGGGGTATACGATAAAGCCCTTTATCAAAACTGGCTTTACATGTCTGTTTACAGTCATAAAGAGAAATGTGTGAGAACATAGCCTCCTCAGTTCTCCCCAGAAGGCACAAAAGGACAGCTTGTTCCGTACAATACTAGATGTTAGCGGTGGGATTTGTTTCTGGATTATCAGCTTGTAATTAAGGGAGTTATTAATGCTGAGAAGGAATTTTGAGCTCAATCCATAATCCATTATCAACTTTAATGGACAAAAATGCACTCAATGGAAGAGAGAATACAAGCTGTTAACGTGCCAATTACTCTGCTGGTATGAAAAGGTGCGACACAAGTCTGTGCAACAGCACCGATTTACGGGAGCTGGAGACCTGGCATGGCACTGACTGTGGGGCAGTTAGACTTCTTGGGACAGCAATCTATTTTTTGGGCTTTCTTCCACTGCGAATCCTCTCTTCTCGTTCTAGAGGTGGCTAATGGAAAGCATCCTTGGTCAGTATACGGGGCTCACAGCATTCCCCATGTTCCCTGGAATAGCAGAGCACTTGTTCATTGCCCTGAGTCCGCAGGGGTCATTTGTGATGTGGGAATCTGCCCACTTCAGGGCTTTTGGGGAGGCTAAATTTTGCATCTTTAGAAACCTAAATAACCTTAAAATATGATTTCCTTGTGAGCTTGAAATAATGCTCAGAGAATCAGTCTCCTGTTGACTCCAGAGCTTTGCATCAGAGCCAGCGTTTGTGGGTTTTGTGTGAATGTGGATGTCCAGCACACTCTTCTGAACTATCCAGCTGTGGCTCAGCTTCCTGCGACCAGGGACATCAGCCCAAGTGATCCAGGTAGCTCTCTGGGGCCTGTGAGGCAGGATAATTGCACTAATCACTACTACCACTTTTGCTAGCTCCTTGTTTACCGACTTTGGACAACAACTTGCTACCAGCTAATTGCTGCCGGTGCGTGATGGAGCCCAAGAAGGCTCGGGGCAGACTGGATGAAAGGGAGCGTAACTCAGTGACTGTTGATAAAGAGGCAACTATCAGCAAAGCATGGGAAAAAAACTGGGGGAAGCCAGGTAGCCATCACTTCCCTGACACTAAGGAAGCCTAATCAATTGACGAGAAGGATCACTTGTTTGTTAATTGCAATTACTTGAATAAATGCCAAGCGGGGTGACTTTCCTGACAATTGGGAGACTACACCACAGAGCCCATCCATCTCAGAGGCAGTTAATTAACTTTACTATCTACTCCCTCACATTCAAGGAGGACATGACATAGCAAGACTTGTCCTGTCTTTATAACCTTTTACCTTTAGTTATTTATTTCATCATGACTTTGGCAGTGATTCAGTTGACACTATCTACCTGATTTGTGCATAATCACCTGTTGGGGATGAACATTAAATATTCCTTGGTGGTGTGGGATTCAAACGCCTTTTTTGCTTCCATTGTAGTCCCAGGAACTAAAATGACTTTCCTCACCTTTTCCCACAGATGGTGTGTGGAAGGAAAACACCATTGGCTCATGCTGGTGTTCAATGAAAATATGTGCAGGAGTTTGTCTTGGGGATTTTACAGGGAGGCGGGTGCTGTGGACATAATTTTTCATCTTTCAATGGAAGCATTGCTCGGCTTGTTCAAAATATTACAAAGAAAATTGTTTTAGATGACCAGGAAATTGAGTAAATTGCTTTTCCCGTTATTTTTCTATTCCCCCCCCTTCTCCCCCTTCATGTTTTCTAGTCCTTCTCTTGCTCTGTACACGCAAAGCCTTTGTACTTCTTCAAACCACTAAATTGCACCATAAGTCTGGCTTTTCAAAGCTAGTTAAAATTTTTGAAATTACAAATTGTGCAAAGAAAACAGTAATTCTCTTTCATCCATGCATTCTACTCCTTTTTACTAGTTGGGTATAACGTCAAGGAAAGTAAAAAGGAAAAATACTGAAATGTCCAGTTGCAACCACGCCTGGGTTATTAGTAATGACTTAAAGAAAAGAATTGTTAACTCATTTATAAAAAGCCATTTATCAAATCTAACTTTCATCTTTCTGTAATCTACACTAAACCCAACAGTTCTCATTGTTTTTTTCCTTGGGAGAGCGAAACAGTGGATATAACCTTAAAGAAAACATAAAAATATACTACTCCCTATAAGTAAGCGTCAAGGTACCAGCCCAATTGTTCGAGCCCAGAAGAAGCAGCAAAACCCAGGGGGTAGAAGCCCAAGTGTGGCTCATGGCTCATTTCAGGCATTCCTGTTACACAGGTTCTTGTTAACAGGGTTCCTGTTTAATACTCACACGTGTCTCCTGGAGAAGCTGTGAAGTTCCCATCTTTGGAGATATTCAAGGTCTGACTGGACAATGTGCTGGGCAATGTGCTGTGGCTGATCCTGCTCTAAGCAGGTACCTGCCAGCCCTGGGGTCCGGTGAGCCCTTTGCAGAGCAGAGGCAGCATTTGCCAGGGAGGAGCATCACAGATGTAAGGGCTGTCAGGCCTCACTACCACGGTCTCAGCATGCCCCACGCTCTCTCAGCTGCTGTCCTCTGGGAATGTAATGGCCTGAAGTGTGGAGACCTGCTTGACTTTCCCAAGCAAGGAGCAAGAAGCATTATGTGGAAGAGCAGGGAGCTGGACCTGCACTTCTGGAAGACCAGACCATCAGGACTCCCTCTTCCTGGCTGTCCCTGGCTGCTTCGCATGGACTGCCGTCATCCTCTCAGGACCGGAACATAATAATTTACAGACTCTGCTTGCTGTCAAGCCTCCGCTGCCCTGAAAGGCTGTTTGTCCCCAGCAGTACTGAAGAGAAATCACTCCACTACAAGTACATTAGGCACATGAACAGCTCTGACAAGAGGCAGAGTAATAATTTGTTTGGTAAGCTCACTTATGCTTTATTGAATTCATTTATTGGCTGTCCAACAGCTCCATCAGGCGCTTTTGCAGCAGCCAGACACAGAGACGTGACCTCAAGTCTGGAGTCAAGTCAGAAGGTCCTCCCCGCTTCTTTACTATAGTGGCAAAATGAAAATTTCCACAAGCAAGCAGAGGTGTCCTGCCACAGTGACTTAAACTATGTACAGTGCAGACTGAGCATTAGCATTATTTCAGCAGCAACAGCTTAGCAAGGCCATGCCAACCTTTGGCAGGTTAGTGTGCTCTGGACATGTCTGAAGTACTTAACGGTTTGATGTGGTGTCCTGGTCTAGGCTGAGATAGAGTTAATTTTCTTTTTAGTAGCTGGTATAGTGCCGTGTTTTGGATTTATTATGAGAATAATATTGATAACACACTGATGTTTTTAGTTGTCGCTGGGTAGCTGTAGTGTGTACACTAAGTGTTCAGCTTCCCACGCCCTGCCAGGTGCACAAGAAGCTGTGAGAGCACAGCCAGCACAGCTGACCCAGACTGGCCAGAGGGATATTCCCTGCCATAGAACGTCCTGCTCTGGATATAACTGGGGAAGCTAGCTGGGAGGTAGGATCATTGCTTGGACACAGACTGGGCATCAGGTTGGTTTTTTTTTCCTTCTATACGTGGTGAGCATTTGCATTTGTGCATCACTTGTTGTTGTTATTATTATTATTATTATAATCTTCCTTTGTTATCCTACTAAACTGTCTTCATCTCAACTCATGAGGGTTTTTTTCCATTCTCTTCCCCATCCCCTTGGAGGGGGCAGGAGTGAGTGAGCAGCTGCGTGGTGCTCAGTTATTGGCTGAGGTTAAACCATGACATCTGGCAATGGCAGAAAATACAATTTTAATCAAATTTGAGCATTGTTCTGTCTCCAGGTGTAAAAGCTTCGTGAATGCAACAAGATGTAATCTCTCACATTCATTTTTTCATGCAGGTTGAATGCAAATTATAGTGTGTCTTTAGCACACTGATGCGATAACAAACTGAGACAGATTGCAAATTTACCAGTGAAATACTGAAGAAGAGGACATTTTGTTTTAATGACTCGGCAAAGTGGGAGAAACAGGTCATCAGAAGTCTACTTTTCTACAGGGGAGCTTGAGACAAGCACTTCACTGTTGGCCACATGTGTACAAAGCAATTACAGTAAATAAGCTGTAATAGAGAGAAATGTTAATCTATTTTTTGAGAGATAAGGCAAAGGTTGGCTGGCTTCTACTGGCTCAGCCTTGCATTGCAACCTACACATTAAAATGTATTGCACAGAATAAATGGAATGGGAATAGCTGATGAATATCACAAAACGGAGATGCTGAGAGCTTTGCTGCACTGTTGGATAATGTTTGGGTATTTGCTGGCGACAGATGGTAGGCCTTCTCATCCATATCTGTGTGCCCTGGATGGAGGATTGCTTGATGACACACGCGCAGTTACTGTCACTGTCAACTTTGTCATTTTGTAGCCTTCTTACAGCTTTGAGGGCCATGTGTTTAATCATTTGTGCAGAGATTTTACGAGGCAGGTGCTTAAGAGTGTGGTAGGAGGGAAGATAAAACAAATAAATTATAGTCAATTCCAGTTACTCTTAATTCCAGCAAAGGCACAGTCTGTGATCACTTAGCTGCTCCTAAATAGCCTGGGTCTTGTATTCCACATTTGCATCTGAACTAAAGACACACATAGTGTTAACTGCTAACAGTTGAGGCCAAATAAATGAATACACCAACATGAACCCGTGCATAGCCTAATTCCCTCCACAGTGGGTGCCAGTGGGAAGGCGCAATCTGTGTTGAATACCAGAAAATAAATTTTGAGCTGAAATGCCCTTCAGACCAGTACGCATCTTTCTGTTGCCCAGACCAAAAGTTGCATGAGGCTGGAGGAGACTGAAGGTTTCTCTTCGCAATGGCAGTACACCAGAGATGTGTGCCCCACCGAGAGCACTCTGGCTGCAGGGCACTGCTAGGTCTGCACCCATATCAGTCTCAGCCCCTGTTTCCTGGCCGAGGGCTCCAGTTTGTTACTGAAAACTCCTCTGAATGCTTTTTCAGCTACATTTTAAAGGAGACAGAGGAAAAAAAAAAAAAAAAAAGGAAGGTAAACAAAACAAAAAAAGGAAAGTTTCTCTCTTCTGCGGAGAAATTCAGGGCTTTCACAACAGCCCAGACTAAGGTGCACGGAGGTATGTTAATAATGAGCTTTGCACTGAACACTTTATTTTGCCTGTGTACAGACAGACCCCTCAGTGTCCTGGCTCCTTGCCATCCCTTTCTGTAGCATGACTATATCCATGCATCCCTGAACTCTAGGTCCTGCTCCTACTCTGGGCCATGGAAGCAAGACCCAAGTTCTTACTATTGCATGGCACTATCATTCCTCCACATGGCAAGTGCACCCTGCCCCTGTGCAGGTGGATATTTCAACCATTTTCTTCTGAAGGCAAATCAGTACACCAGGAGAACTGCTCCGTTGCACGTCCTTTGGACGCTTCATGCACGAAGATGCGCATTACTCTCCTCTCTGCAGAAACCTGAGATAAAACAATTCCAGCTATTATCAGCTGAGGCTAGAGCCTTAGTTTACAGCTATCAAACAACATTTCTTTTAGACCTATGATTTTTGCCTCCTCATTTCTCACTGTGTCTTCCTTTGCCCCCAGAGGAATTTGCTCTTATTTGTTGAAATATCTTCTACATCTGGATCGCCTCCAAACATCAACTGTAAGCTTGATTAATTATCAAGGAGATCATCACAATTCATAATAAGTCGTGTGCTAATTACATGTACCCTATGAGTATTTTCCTCTCATTTATCTTGTGAGTGCTCATTTTGCAGATTAATAATGAACACAACAACTGCAAGTGAAACCAGTACTGTGGACTGTCAAATCAAGGCATGGGGGGATTGGGCTCTTAATTAAAACTGCCGTTTGCTTGGCATTACAAATGCTACTACCCATCTTGCTTCCAGGAAAGGCTATTTATTAAAAACGTATTATTCCCAAGAGACAGATAAAAGATGCTAAGGCACTCTGGTAACACCAAAAGAATTACTTAGTATTGAAAACTATTTCATACCCACACTGAATTAAAGAGTCTATGAAAAATATCAGCCTGTTAGACCTAAAGAGCAATACTCTCTCTCTTATGCAGACAAGTACGAATAGTCTTTTCTCCTCTGTCTGAGCCATAATCCAAAGAACTCAAGCCTAGATTCTCTTGCTAAAACTATCTGTAGGCCTCAAAAATAATTTTTGTAGTCTAGAATTACAATATTTAGCTGTGAGTAGTAATCAGTCAGAAGTAACTGTTTTGGTCACTGCCAGCTCCATGGGCTACATGAGAACCTGCAGTTTGGAAGTGAAAAATGGTTTACTTATATTTTTAAAAGACCACCTCATTCCTTTCCACAATCTAAAAAACAGTACTTGTGGTTTTAAAACAAGAAAAGATGTGAATAGAAATGCATGCTGTGACATCTCTGGATTTTAAGTTCCAAGCCAGCACTGCAGCAGCCAATGCCTCAGAGAAAATAAGTCCTTTCTTTTGGGCATAAAAATTCTGCTGGCTGTTTATAGTTTGATTTGGGTGGAGTTCTTTTGGTTGGATGTAGGTGTATCAGGGCAATTAACTTTGGGAGTGATAACTTTATGTAAGAAAAACAGTCCTGTTTCTCTCAATTCTATTCAAAATCCTATCACCGCCTGCTTCATTCCTTGTAGCAGCTTAGCTAAGTTTCTGATGAATGTGTTAGTTTCAGTAAGATTTCTGTTGTTCCTCTAAAAAGAGGAATTAAATTACTACAGAGTTGTGACACTTCCCCCCCCCAAAAAAAACAACAAAAAAACCCCCAAAAAACAACAAAACCAAAACCAAAACCGTAGCTAATCTTAGGGCTAAAATTCAAAAAGTCATTTCTAATGAGAAAAAATTTCTCTTACTCACAGCCCTGGCATTTCAGAAATAACAAGGATGAAGATGACCTCTTGTGGAATGGCTCTAAAAAGCCTTTTTTAAAAGCCCTTTTCATACCCCAAAAGAGCTAATTACAACCTATGTAATTTCTTGTTCATTAGTTCATGACTCCATGACTCAGGTGCCATGTCCTGTTAGTCAGCATGACCTCATGTGATTTACATCACAAGAGCATAAAATTATAATTACAAACAGCTTAAAAGTCAAAGAGCTTGTCTCTTGAAGCACCAGTTGTGCCCATCAAAGTGACTTTCTTTTGGTTAGTCAAAATATATTGCAGTAGTAACAAATTGGTTGGTTGTAAGGTATATTACCTTGCTACATGAGTACCAAAACACATGTATCTTCTACTATCAAAGGTAGATCATTCATATATCTTACCACCCTAGATGCAAAGATTCTAGTTCATTAGGCCTCTGCCTTTCTAAACATAGATTCTTCTTTAACTAATACAATTCCAACTGCTAAAATGAAAACCTTTCCATAGAATGCAACATTTTGATTCCCATTACCAGCTGTCGATTCATCAGAGGAGCAGAACCAAACTGGTCTTTGTCTACTCAGATCTTCCAGTACTGAACAACTTTGCTACAAGTGGCTGGCTGGCTTCTGGACCTGCCCTCGCCACAGTGCCTTTCCTTTCTCCTGCTTTCCCAGCCAAGCAGAACTGCGGCTAGATTACTGTCAAACGCCTTTCTTTTCCTGTTGGTACCAATCCGAATACAGAGTAGGCAGTGCGCTGACACCCTTACTTAAATCAGAATAATTTTTCTTACCCAGTACATTTGGTTTTATGACCTTCATGTCATATTTATAGAATTCAGTTTTTCTGAGGGAGAGACTGGCTTGTGTTTGCTCATGCAACAGCTGTGCTTCGTCCTTTAAAAAGACAGTATAGTCCCTGTGCCTGGCTATTTTTAAACTCCATAGGTTGCACAGGTCATCTAAAAATAAGTTTTGAATGTTCACACGTAGTATACATAGAACCATCATTTGACCAAATATGGTAGCATAAAGGGGTCCCTATCAGGTCTTTGGCTTCTTCTACAGTGGTAATAATGATTCTGAAATACACAACAAAACCGTAAACAGACCCTGTACTTCCTGTTTGCAAAACACCATGAGCAGAAATTAATGCTTTTGTGCAAATAGAGTGATACACTCAGACTTCTCCCAGCAGTGATCAAACGATAACGGTTTTTACTTCCCTGAAAGGATCTGGTTAACGATAACCCCTGTACAGCAAGGAAGCCCAATATTTTGAAAGGAAAATAATATTGGAATGTAAACCAAAAAGTTCTGATCCTCAGAAATATCCATGACAGATCTTTCTTTTAAATAAGCATAATTAACACATCTTGTTACTGAGCTTTGAAATTAGAATTTTTTTCTAAAGACCGGCCCAAAATTCTAGGCCATCTGATTCCCAGCGCTTTTATGTTTCTTTTTCCTCGTTGATCCTAGCTCAGAGGAGAGACCCCAGAGGACCTTAACTGCTCAGACCCAAAGCAATCCCCATACAGACGCAGGTTTTGGCTACCCAGGCTTTCTTGAAAAAACTTGCCAAGCTGGCTAAGAGAAAACGCCATGGGTCAGCTAGCATTCAGACAGCTGGACTGCAGAGGCTTTGGCAAAATGCTTTCATTTTGATTAACTGGGCATTTCTTTGACAAAAAAAACAGATCAGAAAAGATTTTGAAGGGACAAGTCCTTATGAAACCTGTATCTGTCACAGTTCTAAAGAGCACCACGAGCAGTAGAATTAAGAGGGCCAGTTTCTTATTGATTTGTGTTTCACAAATGGCCACCTTGGTGGACTTAATCATTTTTAGTCAGGCGTGAGCTGGTGGTTGAAGCCTCTCTTTTTCACCTTCTGTTCTTTTCACAAACCTAGGAGGAACTTTGTATCACTGAGACAACTGCATTTCTTGAAAACCAGTCAACACTGACTGCATCATTCCAGAGTTACTGGGGAAAGACAGTCAGATTGGCATACACAAACACACAAAGCACATCACCGTATCAAAAAGGTTTTGGTTACAAAGCCTACAATACAGTTACCAATACAGGAAGCTCTGATAGTTTGCCTATACAGCTGTATATCTAACCTAATGTGCTCCAACCCCATGCTATTATTCTATAGTTGGAAGCATCGGGTTAAGTGTGTTGCACATAACATAATGAAAATCAATCAGCAGGAATTTTGGTCACCTAAGGTTTTAAGGATTAATCCTAAAGATTTCAATGCAACTGTTTGGTTTTGAAAGTAGTCAGGGCCTACTTATTTGATGAACTGAAATATGTAAGTCCTTGTTTTGAAAACCTCTCAAGAAATATTTCTGTTTGACAGACTATGGATGGTAATGGGATATTTTTAGTGTAATATTTGAGTGCATTGCAAATCTGCTTGCATTCCTCCAGAAGAGAATGAGTCATTACCCACAGAATAGATACTCCAGAAATCTAACTTGCTTTTCTGCTCATCCAATACTATAAAGCAAAACAGAGTTTCCTGAAATGTATTCTTTACTGAAGTTCATTCTTCACTGAGGCTATATATTTTAACTTAATATTTCTGTCATCCCCGTACCTAGGGGACATTGTTCTGACCCATCACAGACATTAATATGACATTAATACAGTCTACCTGTATAATAAACATGAAGCACAGATTTCAGGGAGACTTCTGCACCCCACAAAAACTTTGCAGTCCTGATTGCATTTCACACGTCTTTCTTACACACATTACAAAGCTTTTCTTTAGCTTCCCTTTCACCATTTTCCTGTCTCCTCTATTTAGGTTAGCACCTCCAGTGCTGCCTGTTTAGGTCACTAACATCTCTCTTTTTTCGTCAGTGTTTGTCCAGCACCTACAATAAGAGACTCCCAACATCACAATTGTGTCCTACTGAAATATAAATAATAAACACATCTTTGTTGTTCCTTTCTGCAAGCTGTGGGTGTGGCTGATATTTCCTTGAATATTCAGTGTTGCATTCAAACTAGAAGAGCCTTAAGGGTATCGCCATCTGCTTCTGACGGAAAGGGTTCTGCCTGTATGACAGTATGAAAGGCCATTGGAAGGCATGGCTTCCCACAAAACAGAGGAAAAGAAGTTCTGTGTTTTCAGCTCAGCATGTGAATTTTTCAACAACGTTTCAGGACTTTTTGCAGCAGCAGTTTTCATAAGTGAAGATGTTTTCATAAGTGAAGATGGACTCACACAATTATAAGAATGGGTTTTGAACTTCATGGTAGGATGGATGACCTAGTATTACAAGGCAGCTCCTAAGAGAAAACTTCTATACTGGGAACTTTGTGGTGTTTATTGAAGTTTGAGTACATATTTTTCTTAATTCATGGCAGAAACGGCTCTCATGCACAACATCCTCTGTTGAAAAACAAAGTCCAGTTATATTTTCATACAGTTCAAAACTAAGTGGTTTAGATTTGATGCAATTCAAAACAAAGCTGGTCCCTATTGTTCTTGCGTATATTATCATATGAACCCTGTTGTGATTACATAGATTATTTTTTGTGTTCAGTAAAGGAAAAGTATTGAAAAAAAAAAAAAGTTGTATACAGAGTATGTTATTCACCTAGGGTAAAGGGGCAAAAAGAGTGTTCAGCAAATGACCTGTTAGGGAAGCTAGGAAGAGATTCCCAAAGTATTGGTTTATCCAATTGGTTATCCATTTAGTAAGCCTGGGTCATAAAGCCCATGGGGCATGGACAATTCACAGAAAGCATGGGAGAAAGGTCCATTCAGAGGCTACTGACAGTGATATGTTACAGTGATTGATAATTCTTGCAGATATACAAATTTTAAAGGCCAGAGGAACCCTTCCATCACCCTGCCTGTTTTCTCTAGGAATGTTCTCCAGTGTCACCTGTAACTTGTGTTTGAAGAGTTTTCCAAAAAGATATTCTATATGTAAGGACGTAAAGAAGTGGACAATCTTATATTTGGCCTTTATTGGTGTCCTGAAACTTAGGGGCTTGTATTTGAGATGTTTGCAAGTATCCCAAAAGTGGAGCTTATACAGAGTAACCTATTTTATGAGGTTTATGGCATTCACTACTTTCTATTCTGAGTCTTGAGATCTTTACAGAGAAGGGATGAGAAAGGAAAGGATCTTTGTGGTGATGAGGCTTAGTACGTGGGTTTTTTTTTCATTACAGGCTGTGTATACTTCCAAAACACGGAAAGAAAGCTAGTAAGTTTTGTAAGACGGTGGAAGCAAAGCTGAGATATAGGAAGGCCTTCCCTGCTTTGGCTTCAATGTCATTTTCCTAAGGCAAAAGAGGTAATAAAAACCTAGGGCCAATAAATTGACCTTCATCTTCCTCCACTGATGTGCTCGTTACAGCCATTAATTTGACAGTGTTCTAGTTCCTGCCTCTGATTGAAGGTTTTAGTTGGGACAGTGATATGGTTCTTTGACAGTTCAAAATACAGAGCTCTCAAACACAGGAAGAAAAGCTTCTACATTTCATTAAACAGCTTTTGGAGGCATGATGAAAAACTGAGAGGTACGAAGAGATTGCAAATACCGATAGAAGCATTTACACCAAGTTTCTAGGCTCCACTTTAAATTCAACTCCTGGCCTACCACTACTTGGCATTGTCTTTGAGCAGCAGGAATCTGAGAGAAGGAAAGGAATGTGAATGAGCCCATTAGCCCAGATCTCACAGATCTTATGCTTTTGGGACTTCAGAAATTGACAGCATATGTTGGTAAAAAGCCTAAGAGATCAGCCAGGACAATAAGTTACTGTCAGGAAACAGCTTGCTTATCTGGCTTTAATTTGCTGCAACTGGGTTGCCTATATGAATGTATGTATGCATAAAAATCTTTTTACTGCCCCTTGCAATTCCAACCAGACATACATGCCATCCTGCACCCCTTGAATGGCATGCAGTGCTCCTGAGTAATGGAACAGCTATTTCCCCTTTCAGAGGCACAGCAGCAGGAAATGCATTCTAAACTCATCTCGTTTAGTTTGTGGAATTGCTCAGGTCTCTTGCCAGCTGGAAGTTGGTTGGCAGGCACGCATCAGCTTCTAACCTTTCTCAAACACAACCTTATGCAGCTCATCAGAACAGGCTATTAAATAAGAAAAGTCAATCCATAAATGAGGATGGATTGGCTGTGGATGCTGTTCAGTCTGTGCCGCCAGCACTCACTACGTGCCATCCACACAAGGGTCACAGGTCATTGCCAGCAAAGCAAGCAATGCCTCAGAGAGGTCGCAGCACAGGATACAGTAGAGTATGTGTTCTGGGTGACTTCACTCAGGTGAAGTAAAAGCTAGAAGACTCATGCCTTATCATATGTGTAGGCCACACACAGATGACCCAATGACTTCAGCTGTGAGGACCATAACAAAATCTTTGCCTGGCCAAGAAGCACCAAACACTTAGAGAGCCAAGAACTGGAGAGTCTTGGAGTAGCTGTTCCACTGCTGTCCCATTGCGCCAAGAGGTTGCAGAGCTTGGACGTGCAGCTTGGCCTCAGGAAGCCTAGCGATGTCAGCTTCAGTAGTACTTGCTGCTTTATTTCACCTTGCCAATAGAGATTTAAATTAGCCAGCATTTCCCATGCCAGCACAGCTCCGTAGCCAGCTTGAGACCCGTGCAATTCAAACATTTGGCTTGATAGCCACAGCTTGGCCACCTCTGTTTCATATTTGTCCTAGTTCCCCTAAACAGCAGCCAGGGGATTTCTGTTATATTTCCTGAGGGAAATTCCAGTATAACCAAAATGCAACTCACATCAATTTCCTGTGAATTTCTTACAGTACTTAGTATATCATCAATGAACATAAGCCAGTCTTTTAAATGAACACTTTATATGGCAAAATATAAGTTTGAAAATGTTTCTAAAATGTTAATATTTTTGTGAGGGTTTGTTTGTTGTTGTTTTGTTTTGTTTTGTTTTGTTTTGTTTATATAGAATTCGAGAAGTCAACAGGCTGCGTATAACCAAAGGCATTTGCTACAAATGTCCAGAGAGCTCTCAATAAACACATAATATTCATATCTGCAAGGTGTGGTTTATAGATACTATTTATGTTAAAGCTATGTATTTAAAGAGTAAAGAGACTGTGTTCTTTACTCTGGAGCTACTTCATTGAAAAGCAAGGTATGGCTGGTTCTCTGGTGCAGGAGGGAGACAGAGACTACTCAACTGGCCGTGGACATTGCTACAAGGGCAGAACTGGGAAGGAAAATCAGTACAATCTTTTTGCTGCTTTAAGGGGTTGAATGCACACAGCATTCATCATCCAATCTGGAATTTGCCCACAATGGCAAAGTTAAAACAGTGATGCCACCTATCTTCTCAAGAAATCATATCAGACTACCTCAAGTGGGCACACTAGTTTATGTGGTCCTGTCAATGCAAGATGACTTCTCATAAACAATTCAATTTCTTGACAAAGGATTGTTTTGGTTTCACTGCAGAGGAGAAATCCTGTCACTGTTTAGGCAAAAGCAAAACTCCTAGAACTAGAGTTCAACTTGCAATGTAAAATCCAATTCCAAATGGTAATTATCCCAAAAGCTGGAACTGTGGTTTACAGTCTGTGGCCACCTCTTGCAACACAACTCTGGCTGGACATAAGTAAAGTTTGATTTATTTACTCATGGGAGGAGTTAAGGCATACCATGACAACTACTAATACTAATGTAGCTGGAGGTATTTTGTGGGGCATGGACAGGAAAAGAATCAATAAATACAGCTAGCAGAATGGCCATGAAATTTCTCTCCCCTAGGAGACTCTGCTCCAGTTATGTCAGGAATACAAATCGATGCTTTTAAATTGGTTTAAGCTTTGTTTTGTACTTGGTGAACTATACCACTATGTATTTTTTTGTTAAAGAAATAGAAATTAATAATATTGGTTGGGGTTTTGTTTTGTTTTGTTTTGTTAGCAGTATTTCTGCATTTAAACAAACGCTGCTGCCATGGGCAGAGCTTTTACTTGGTGAAATATGGTTGTCCTGTCTCATAGACAAAACAACCATGGAAAGCTTAGATATACTTTCAGTTCTTGGAACAAAAATAAGGAATAACATTCCTAATTCACTATTCATTCAGCTCATCTTCAAGAAGGAAGATCCAGGGAACTACAGGCTGGTCATTCTCACCTTGATCTCTGGGAAGGCAATGGAAGAAAATAATCAGGGGAAACTATTTTAAAACATATTAATTACAAGCAGGCTATTGGGAGAGGTCAGCATGGATTTGCAAAGGGATGCCATCCCACCTCACCCATTCTGTGTTTCTGCAAGTCTGTGATGAAAAGAGGATGAAAACTGATCCAACTCCTCTTACCTGACAAATCCCATACTGCCCCTTGTACATCTCTACATGGGAATTTAGTAACTAAATAATAGATGGACTAGTAATTGCATTTAGTCATCCTCACATTTAATTCATTAAATATCTCAATGAGAAGAACTCTTGGTTGAGTAGAACAACTCAATATCCAGGTTCAGGCAGCAAAATATAAAATACTTAGATCAGAAGATAGCCCAAGAGCTTTCATTTAGGACTGTCCTAACAGTTCAGGCTTGGTGATTGTCCTTGCCAAAGTGGCCTTCAGTCTAATAAGACTGTATTAATCTATGGTCTAATAAGACAAGGAGTAAAGCTACATACAGGCTAGTGGGATGTTCCAGAAATCAGTTTGTTGGCGTGTCAGTTAGAACACATCAAGCTACTTGGAACTTCATATAGTATTGCCAAAACTCCCAAATTTTATGTTGCAATGCATCCTCCTAAGCTATGAATACTGGTGTCTGGACATATCTGGTGAATGTTTTCTTCAGCTCTGATGATAATGTATTCATTTCAGCCATGCTGTCCGCCTTTGTCATGGCTACAGCATGAGGTTTCAGGAATACAGTCTGCCCCCCTACATGATGTGAATAAACACTAATTTCAAAGGAAACACAACAAGGTCCCAGCAGTAAAAAGGCAACCAGAACCAGTGAATACAGTGTTATGTTATATCATTGCTTGTTCTACAATTTGCATTGAACATGTGAGATATTAAACACAAAAAAGCAGTTGCCAGGCAGAGGATCAATTGTATGCTTGCTCTTAATACCCTGTGAATCAGAGCGCATACATTAATGTTCAGGAATTGAAACTCTTAATACCCTGGCGCGATTACTTGGATTGGTGGCAGAGGAAAGAGTATCTGTGTATGCACATGTTTAAAAAAATTTCTACTCAATTCCTTCTCTCAAACACATCAGGGAATATTTTCTTCTCATTCCATCTCTGTCAATCAGAAAAATATATACCATTATCTCCCATTTTATTACAAACACATTGTTTTTACCAAATTACAGCTCTGGAATATCAATTGCCTCTCTAAAGACAAAAGTCTAATCATAATTAAAGGTATTTCAGAGCATTTAGCTGTAAACCTGTTAAACTTGATACTGTAGTTTTTTGGTTTGGTTTTTTTTTTTTTTTTTCCCTCCATATCCTCTCAAAAGACATTTTGCTAAATATTTTCAATTTAGTGTGAAAACAGAAAATGAGCAAATGAACAATATACAGTTAGACTGGTATCAGAAGAAATTATTGGCAAACAAAAGAATAAAAAATAAAGGAAGGACACTCAGGAGTAGACAAAGGGGTTTGTGGAAAGAAACTGGAGCAAGCGAGCTCTGATTTTCAATGTATATTCCAGGAAAAGCGCAATCTGCCTAGGAAGTAGAGTGTGGGGGTGTGTGTGGATACTGAGCACCAGATCTGAGTCCCAACACAAAGGAGGAAGAAAGATGATGTGGATGCAGAAATGGAAATAGCAGCAGAATGATGGAATAAAGGGCATAAGAACGGGTATGGTGACAATGCTGTGTTTTGCAATGTGACAGAGTTAAGGAGATAATTCAAGGTCCACAGATGTTTGAAAAGATGTTTTACAGACAAATGAAGAGGGCAAGCTATTGGTATCCAGAAACAGAGATACCAGGGAAAAAAAAAAAAAAAAAACCAAACAAACCCAGAGTGTGAGAGATGGACAAATAGAGCTGAGGCAGCAGACTAATAGAAAGCACAGGAATATACTGAAGAGACGTAACAGAGAAGGAAGTATAACCTACAGATAGAAAGGAATACTGATTCATTTTGACACCAGAAGAAATTACACCTGTGGGATCATGAACTCCTTGTCAGGGAAGAATCAGAAAGTACGTTCCCAGTGTCAGAGATCAGGTGAATTGGGAACAAAGATAAGACAATGTAGAAATCTGTAATTGTTCTTTGTGCTGAGACAAATGACTGTTGGACTTGCTGGAGTTGATCAAGGTTGTCTATGATAAAACTGTGGTCCTAAGGGGATGGTTCTGGGTGTTTCCTGGTCCCAGAAGGCGGCACAAAAAGACCATGAATATAGGCATGGAGCTCTAGACTTTGTATTCTGAAGTTTTAAGATGTCTGACCATTGGAAGATATTCATGGAGAAAGGACTGCTGGTAGAGGGACTCCACTGGAGTCCAAGGAAAAATGGCACATTGATTGTTTCCACCCAGTTCCTCAGGAGTAGAAAATTTTCAGGACTTCCTTTAAAACCTACAGAAAAGAAAATGAAGAATATAGCAACAGAAAAATAGCAGCATATAAAAAAATAGATATAAAAGAAACAAAGTGCTAACATGGAGGAAAGTAGTTATCTGGACAATACTTTTTAATGAAAGACTTAATCTGATGGGGAAATTGAAGATAAATCAATTTAAGATTCTTATTGCAAAGAAACTGGATGGCAAAATACAAGGAACTAGACTGAGTAATGTAGGAAATTAGAAGAGCTATACAGGGTAAACAGAACGAGTATGGAAAAACAGTTGTGACTTGAAAAGAGTTACTAAAGGACATTTACTGTTCAAAGGGGATAGAAACAAACTTGAAGTGATCTGAGAGGCTGAAGAAAAGTAGGAATTATAGAATAACAGGAAAAAAATGTAGATTGGAAGAGGCCTCCGGAGGTCGCTAGTCCAACCTTCTGCTCAAAGCAGAGCTAACTTCAAAGTCAAATCAGGTGGTTCAGGCTTTTTTCAGTTGAATTCTGAAAATTTTCAAGGGTGGAGATTTCACCACCTCTGCTGGAGTTGCGTATGTGGACTTCTAGAGACACTCAAGGTCAGATTTGTTTACAACTTGAAAGCTCTTTGATATTTTTTGACAGATAGATATTACAAGGAAATATCTCATTCTAAATGACATAAACTTTCCCATTGGAAACTCAGAACAAGTATTACTAGTAATATTAAAGGCTACATCAATTTCTTCATCAAATAGCAAAGAAATCAATCAGGATTGACAGCATTTTAGATTTTATTTTAAATAAGTTATTACACATAACTGTATAAGGGGAAGATGTTGGTTAAAATAGTCTTGGAGAACGTGATCAAAAGTTGGAGATTAAACAGAAAAGAAAAACAAGAAAATGCATCATTAGATGCATTGTAATGGAAAGCCTTGCCAGTTTGCAAGCTGATGCTGCTGGCCTCTGTGTATAGGGCTGTCACTTGAGAGCCCAGAGATTCAGTGAAACAGGGACCAGTGTGAGACCTTGCATTTTAAGATGGGCAGAAGTAGAAAGCCAAGCTTATTATTTCTGCAATGTTTTTGCTGCTTGTAAACAGCTTTTTTTTTGTTGGTACAGCAGGCTTATTAGATTTTTTTTTTGTCAGCTAGCATTGCTGACAGGCTATGAAGCAATTTATTAATCTGCAAGGAGAATATTTAGTAAATTATATTTGATGGATGGTGGCATCTCCCTACAGGTTTTACAAAGTAACTCTGAAGATGACATTTTTATCTCGTGAATGGATGATGGAACTTGTTGGTCAGATGAAATAATCAAAGAGAAGATCCCATTTGCCACAGTGAAGAAGCTGGTCCCTTGTAATCTATGTGTCAGATGGATTGAGAGATTGGGGGTAAAACTGAAAGATGATGACAAGGCACACACAGAAAAGCATGAACAACAGATGTTTTCACAGTTGAGAAAGAATATGCACAGGTCTTAATTCACTGTTTATTATCTGATATTATTAACCTGTGGCTCATTAAGTGAAGAATCTGCTGCACTCGATATGAAAAATGATATGAGGTAGATGTACACCGGAAGAACATCAGCTTTTTTCCTAAAAGAAAAAGTGTGCAAAGTGAAAGAAACTGAGGACCCTTGGAGTGGATTAAGAGATAAGAAGGTGGAACATGAGACAGCACGGCAACACCAATCAAAGGCCACAAGATGGCCTGACAGGTGATATTGAGAAGTGGATGACCCTCTCTGAAACGGAGGACAGAGTAGCCATATCTTTTTTTTTTTTTTCCCTCTCCTTTGGCATACTGGAACAAACCAGAGATCATCTATGAAACTTGATGGCAAAACAAGAAAATCTCCCAACCAAAACACTAGGGGTTTCTCCAGCTCACACAGAAAACCTTTCCCATGCTTGAGCTTTTCCAGTGTTAAAGGGCAGCTGTGCTCAACCATGGGCACGAGAAGCAGCTGAAACCCCACACAGAAGAACTGGGAAAAGTGACAGGTGGCTAAGGGTGCAGTGAGAAGAAACTTTGGGATTTAGCCTGTAAAAACCATTTCATAAAAGTTTGGCGCTTAAGTGTTCACTGAAAATGGGTTCGGCTCAGAGGAAAAACTCAGCCTCTTCATGTTTGATTGTTCTGCTGTGATCATGAAAGCAGGAATTTTTGCTTTCTTTGACAAGACAGATGACTGCAGTGATGTTTGATTCAAGATTAATTTCTTCTCCTGACACAAATTTGACTGTAAAAGCATAACAGTATTTTTCTATGTATATTCCTGCTATAAAGCCTATAAAACATCTGAGTATCTGGGAATAAAAATATGACGTATCTTTTATTGTTAAGATTTTCTGATATGACTTAACACTATAGAACAGTGTGCCTTAAATGCCTTTATTTTATTAAAAGTATTTTTTTTCCTGATTAGAGAATACAGAATTCTTTAAGGCAGAATAAAGAATTGTGCAGCAGAACCAAAAGGCGTTGGCAAGCTGAGAGGTAGAAAAGGGATTAAAATAAAATTTCCCTTCATTTAAATGGTTTATTTTCACTCAGGCCAGCTCATGCTCAACAGGGAGGATTAAAAGAAGAGCTATTTGCACAGAGGCAATGAACTCCAGAAAGGACCTTTAGTTATGGCACTGACAAGATTTCTTTTTAGGCTTGATAAGGAAATTGCAATGTAAAGTTAAGTAAAAATTGGGGTGCAATACAGGAAGCAAATGTGGCACAACGCGTAAGGAGCAATGGACATCTGATGATGCTTTGTTTAAGCTTGGAGCATTTTTAGATCCTGCCTCAACTTCATGAACATTTAAGAGGCTGTCAAAACTAGCGCACATCCCATTCATTGCATAGAATTATTTGAAACTTTAAGTTTAAAACACATACAGTCTAAGAAAGTCATTAAGATACATCCTGAAGGGTTTTCCTCTCTATGTGGCATGAAAGACATGCCCATTTTCATTAACAGTCATTAAAAAGACTTGCTATTAATGACTTACTTTTCACACTTAATTGCCTTTTCAGGATCATAAATTATCTATGATTTTGAGTTCTACACTTGCCTCATTTGGTTTCCAATATTCTGTCCTCTGCAAGCACTTTATATAAAGAATGGAGACACTACGACAAAACAAAAATCCCTTAAGGCTTTCCTAACCTCATCACAGACTCCATTTTGCAAGGTCTCCTTGCAGAAGAGAAGAAAGTACAAGCGCTCCTGGGACTTTAATAGTAATGCTTTTACACTTTTATACTTATGTCTGACATCAAACACCTACGAGAGTCAGTAGATTCCAAACAGTTTCTTGACACTAAACAAAGTACACAGAGGGAAAAAAAACCCTCTTGGTAACAAATATGGCATAAAAAAGTAGGTGTCTTGTCCTGATTCAATTATTGGCTTCTTACATTATCTCCGTTAAGTCCCTCCACTGAAGTGTTTTCCCTTGGCACTTTACAAGCTTGCCTCTCCCGACCCAAACTCAATTTGAAAAATGTTAAACTTAAAAAGTCTTTTTGCTTACTTTTTTCTCACTGGAGAAGAACAGGAGATGCATTTACTGCTGTCTTTTTAGCCTATAGGCCTTTTGCTTATGGGTCTTGGTGAAGGAGACTCCTGCTAAAGAATTTCCTCACTGAAAAACCGAGTCTACGCTACACTCAGGATAGTGGGACTCTGGTCTCCTCTTGGATCCTCTGGACACTGTCATAATAATAGACAGCATATCCACAAACTCTCACTCTGCACCAGCAGATCAGGGTCCACATCAGACACCCAGGAAACTTGCAGAGCACGAAGTTGGCAAAGGCACCACCGGGAAGTACTGTTGCAACTTGAATGTTCGTGTGATTTCATGCACATATCTTCTCAAGAAAAGGCAACAAAAAATGCTTGTGTCTTTTGAGGCTGTTAGAGTTTTCAGAGAGTAGAAAAAGAATTAGAAAAAAGCATATAACAGCACGCTTTTTCTCTCCAAAAATCATTTTTTTCCACATCGTGCTGATTTTATACCTGGCTTTGTAGTCTGCTGCTCCACCTATTAGCACTCCATTTTGGGATTTTGTGTAAAACTGGCGCAGCGCTTCTTCTAGGCATGTCACTTGGATGACAACACAGAACCAGCTGCTTGCACTTCTGATGCTAGGATTGCCTCAGAGACTAGGGAGGCTGGAGGGTACAAGCTAAATCCCTCACTGAGCAGAGAAGCTCTTCGTGTAGACATGCATTAGGACAATCTTGCTGAGAGCTAGCCATTAGGTCAGAGGAGAGCCCAGGTCCTGCCCTGGCTGGGCTCTCGGAGAGCAGAATCTAACAAAATGGCTTTGAAAGTTTTTTGAAAGGGCACAAAATGATCATACAGATTTTTTGGAGACTGTTCTTCACTGATTGCAAATGCCAATAGTGGAGTAATCATCTCTTTTTGCGTGTGTGAAGCCTGACTGTAACAATCTGTTCAGACATAGCTATCTTTTTCCTTTACCAAGTGAGCGTACAGCATTTACTCATGCAACCTGAGGACAGCGCTGTCATTACCTGGATTTTTGCCTGTGGTCTGTAGTGAAATCAAGAATGTTTATAACCCCAGTTCAGATTGACCATTATCCAAATGATAAATCACAGATGTTACTACTTTGGGTGTTTAGCCTAAATGCAGAACTGAGATATGTTGCCAGTTCCCTCATTAGCTGATAAAGCAAATTTGACAGACAGGCAGAGGTTTTAAAGATGTTAAATTCCTACATGTTTTTGAGAACAGTGGCCCAGATACAGAAGAAAAAGCCTGATTAACTCCCTCACCGGAGGACTGCAGATCAATAATATTAGATATCAATGTGTCCAAAGAGAGGGAGTGGCTATAACTGCTACAACCATAGTGTTCATGTCTTACCAGACAAAAACCCAAAACAAAACTCCCACAAAAAGCTTTAAGAGGAACCAAGGTTTAGAAATTCTGCTACCCACAGAATTGTTTGGTTAAAGCTGAGCTATCCCAACCTTTTTCTGGGATGATAATTCAGCCACAAACACCTCTGGCAACACTTGGAGCATCCTTTACATTTTCCCTCTCTGCAGCTCCGGTGCACTCCGAGTTCTCGCAGCAGAACAAACATCACCTTTGCCGTATTCTTTTCATTTTCTGTAATAAACCCGATGCACCCACAGGAGAAGCGGGGAAGTCTTTAGATGTGTCTTTAAAAGAATGTCTCGGCATGCACTCCTGAGGATACACAGTGTTCTTGTCTCTTTAAATGAATCAGCTATTTAGCAGCTAAATTGGGAAAGCAGCCAAAGAGTTCCCAAGAGACCTGCTGGCAGAAACGCATCATAGTCCTGTAATATAAAAATATGAACTCTATGGCATTAGAGCTCCTTTATTGTAACACTTTCCAAGATGATTTTGGGTAACAAAATGTAACCGCAAGCACAGAATCATATGGGAGACAAGGGCACAGACAAGATGACCCAAGCCCTCCTTCTTTCTTTGTGCTTGCCTGGAGGTGCTCTCAGCTCTGTATCAGCCAAGAATGAGACAACAGGCCACTGTCGAGTGGCATTTTTATTCAGGTTAAATACCTATATTGGTCATGATAGAATTCCCAACAGTGCAAACCTGTGGGAACATGAGACAGGCACTTGGAAGCCCTAAACATGAAGATGGCCCTGAATGAGTCCACTTTTGCTGCTGTTCAGACACATGGAAAGACACCAGTGACAATCTGAGGTGACAGATGAGGTTGAAATAAACAGCATTGAACACTCCTTTGTTTAAAAAAACCCTCCTGGTATGTCTATGGCATGAGTAAAGTACCTTGCTGCGTAGAGGAGGGTTTTTCTGGCCAAAACTCAATGCAGGCGAGGACAAAAGGTCTCTCTAGACCTGAGCCAGGACTTCTGTAAAACTGAGCCCTGGAAAATAACCTTTGCGATTTTTGCCCTGAGGAAAGATATCAAATCTGTGGCAAAACTGAAAAACCTGAACCCAGATAGATCGGGTCACAGCGTGGGATCAGCTTTCCTAGTTTTCATGTCTGTGTGATGAAAACAGCCTCACGCACAACTTCTGGGAGTTCATTCTTACAAGAGCAGGTTGGGAAGGTGTCCCTAACTGTGAAAATAAATGCCTGCTACAGCTAGGGATAAAATAACTGCTTTGAGGTTTCACAAAAGTAGTGTTTTCTGTTCAGATTCAGCAGGAGAGTAACAACCAGTGCTCTGACTTTTGTATGTAAAAGTCAAAAATCCACCTGACAGTCAGAAAAATAACAATTGTACTATGTATTTCTGCAATTGCCAGATGCTGTGAATCTTGTACAGCCTCAGGGAATATCAAGTTACTTGATAACATGTGATTTGATATTCCAAAGAGAAGAATAACCTGACAAAATGATTTGCTAAAGAAACATTACTAGAAGCATCCAACTGTTTCCATTTCTCTCTCATGCAATGCCTCCATGGTACCCAAAGGGATGAACTGGAAGTACAAGCTTGCCACCACATAGAAAGATCCAGAGCCTTTTTTATAATATGCAGCCCATTGCACATATAATTTTTAATTCCAGTGTCACTAAAGGAATCAGCATCTGTTTATCACCCAAATAATAAACCAAATGCTGTGCGGGAGATTAGTTGCACATGCAAGCATTTAAGTCTGTAAATATTTCCCATTGAAAAGTATAATTTATGAGAAAATAGACTTTTGATTTATTCAAACAAAAATTATTCTCAGGCAATGTGATGATAGGAAGCAGGCTTGGTAAAGCTATTAACCTTGTGGCCTGTAGATAAATCCACTTTCTCTCTTGATTTTTAGAAATATTCTGGGCTGCGCATGGACAAGGTGGTTTCAGCGTACTCTTCAGGAGGCAGAGTTACAAGGGCAGTGACCGCACGCTGAAGGGGTTTATCTGCTCGGCGCTGGGGCAGCCAGAGACACATTCCCGTAGAGTCATGGCCAACTAAAACAAACCTGCCTGAGAGAGAAGGAAGATTCTCCTTCTGTGCTATAAGCCATATGGTTAGTAGGTTCACACAAATAAACAAATAAAAATAGTTTCTCTCCCACTCTGGCTCCCCACACACCAACAAATTTCCTGAAACAGCAGGGATCAGGCTTCCTAAAAATACAGAAGCTGGTTTTGTTTTATTTTTGTAGCTTATGAGGAAAGGCACTCTAATTTAGCTTGTAAAGCACAATCAGAGCTGAAAAGAAATATTCCTTGTTTTTGCTAAAATCCTTGCTCTCAAGTGCTTTATCCCAATGGCTGGTTAAAATAAGTCTTAGAAAGGCTATTAGTCCCAAATGCTGCTTATCATGAACTCCCAGTCCAGCCTCCTGGACGGAGCAACTGAAGACGAAGTTGCAGACAAGATCTAACAACAGATGGGAAGAACCACAATTTTCCTTCGTGCTGCAGGTTGAGAACGAGATGTCTCTGACCTGAGACAGGATGACATGCTTGCAATAAGGACCCATGAGACAGCTGGTTTTGCAAGTGATGAGTGATTATGAGATTTAACTCCACAATTTCAATGTGAATTTTGAGCTCCCCCAGATCCTTCGGAGATAATGTTTTCAGTCAGGCAGCTGGACATTTAAATATCCAGTCTTTTAATCTATAGGCATTACGTACTGACTACAGCTCTACTAAGAACGCTGAGCCACCTCCCATGAATTTATGACATAGTTAACATACGGGCTAATTACCTTATTTAAGAACAGAGGCAGAGATCTACCCCTAAATAAGGGTTGTTTGTGGTGTCTATTTAAACTTCATCTGGGAACAACATACAAACAAATAGGATATTTTATACAACTTCAGAGCCTTACTGAATCATGGACTGCTTATGTCTGACCTACACTGGTTTTGACTAAATTTACCAGTACAATTCAGTGGTACAGAATGCATATTTGAAGAATAAGGACTACCCCCTTTTTAGTACTGCATTGTAACACAAAATCTGGATTTTTGTTTCCCCTCTCAGGAGTGACATAAAACAAGGACAATGCTTTGTGAGTCTGTGGTTGTGACTTAGCTTGAGGTTAAGGATGGTTTTAATCTGAAAAGTATTCACAGTTAGTTATTTGGAGATAAAATGAAAAAATATAATAAAAATACAATAGCTACTTTTCGTCAGAAGCAAATTACATTAGTGAGCTCAGTCCCATAAATGAATATTAGTCCCCATCATTTTTGCAAAATATCAGAGGTTATGATACTTTTGGCATGTGCAGAAGGTATTGAAGCTCACTACCAGTGGAACAATTACTCCATGTTTCTGGCATTTTGTTTTTAGTGATTTTTTCACTATCTAAATTATATTAAATGCAATTTCGTTTCACAAGATATTTTTCTTCATCACTATGCACTCTTTAAAGAAAATCTTGACACAAAATGCCACCCAGGACTGAGCTCTCCCTTGCAAGTTGATGGTAAGGGCTGAAGTATGTGTGTGTGAAGACACAGTATCCTGTCCACCCTGTTCTAATGTCCTTAATTACTTTCTGTAAGTTATCAGACTGAGATCTTGCTCTGGCAACTTCAACCAATATTTTGTCTAAAACTGGATAGGTTTTCTTTCTTTCTTCTTTTTTTTTTTTTTTTTTTTTTTTTTTTTAGAATTAAATTGGCCTGTACAGTGTTCTAGTTCTGGACTTGGCTCTAGGTCACATGGCAGCTTTGCCAAATGCTTGAGAGAGGGCAAGTCCACAGCCCCTGAATACTGCTTCTCTTACAGGCAATCTGCAAATCATAAATTTATAATTCAAACCAGAAATTGGTTTCTCAGAAGGTTTTTTTTTTCTGGGCCCTTCTTGGCAATTGCAAGGAGTGCCTTGTTCCAGCTAACAAATGTGACATTTTTTACATTGCTGTGGAAAGCCCTAAACTTCCATCTGTTTTCGAGCATACAAGGTTCTTTTCTTCAGGGTGAGGGACATCAGACCATAGGTTCCCTGTGACAGGGAGACGCCTGTAGTCAATTTTCTTTTACGCTTCTTCTCATAGCAGATATCATAAGGTCCATGGGCTGTCTTCACATAGTTGCACTCTAATTTTACCCATTGACTCCTGAAATTCTTCCAGTTTCTGAATCACAAATTAATTTCCTCCTCTACTACTGGAAATTGAAGGTTGCTTTCAGGCTGTCAAAAACTGTAGCTTCTCCTTTAGTTTTATTTTTCATTCTTTCAAAGGGAAACATACACTTTGTTGGCTGGATATGCTCCCATAGCTTTTCTTTCCCCTCTACAGATTAATACATGTGTATGATTATCATGAAAGCATTTGCAGAGAAGAACAGAAAGCTTGTTACCCAACACGATCCCTCTATCAGCTTTCCCTTTCTTTGATATTGGAAATTGGCTACAGAAGAAAACAAAATCTAAAAATGAAACTCTTCAGTGTATCCAGCCAACCCTTTCCCCTCTTGCTTTCCATGACCTTGGACTGCAGCATTAGCTTGTCGTATAGAACAAAGCTTTGCAGCAAACAGTCTGGGAAAAGAAATTAACTAAGATCTTGATACCATAAGCCTAAAGAGTTTCCACATGTTTATAAGAACTTCAAGTACCGAAAACACAATGCTCACGTCATGCTTTTGCAAGCTTTCCATTCTCATTTGTTAAAAATATCTCCACAGACTTTCCCATAACGAAATGTTCATAGCTATATCACCTCCAGCTGTGAGCTCATCAGATGTCCCAAGAAGAGCAAGGTCAGGCCTAGCTGGTTCATGTATGTAGAGCTTCCAAGAAAGGCCATGCTGTGAGAGGGGTGTGATACCAGTAATATTGGGTACCAAAAATGTTGGTTGACAGCAACCCTAGTTTAACCTTTCCCCACAGTAAAAGAGAAAATAAGTTGTTTGACAATGAAGCTCAGCAACAGCAATGAGTGAACTAGTAGCAGTGCACATCAACAATTTTTTGCAAATCATAGATGCACATCAAATGTGCAAAGATGATCTGGGTTGGGAACAAGAGCACTTTGCTTTACACGCACAGTGATGGGATAAGTGGCTTGGATTAGCAGAGAACATCTGCAAAAGCAGTGTGTAATTTAAGATGCATTTTGACACAAGATTTCAATGACTCTGTAGAGCTCCACTGGGGAGTCAAGGTAAGATGTACAGTGATTGCTACTGTGAGCCCAGGAATAACATCATACAGTCATTCACACAGTATACCTTCATTGTTATGGAAATCACAGAATTTCTGGTAGAGAGGAGTTATTTTGGCCATGAGAAGTCAATTCTGGGTGCTACCTCTGGGGTCGTATCTTGTAGGCATTTTTGTGACGACTTTGTTTACTTGGCTGGTCTCCTAATGTGTTTGTTGAAATGATAAATAATAAAAAACCACCCCATGCTTTCCTTTGAAACAGGAAAAATGAGCCTCTCAAGTAATAAAATGGCTACAAAATTACCTTATATTTGGATTGCTGCCAAAGTAGGTAGTTTCAGGTAAAAGTGCCCTCTTCTTATTTGGCTTTAGGAGGGATTTGGTGAGTTTTATCTGTTTTGAAGAACCTCTAGTGACCTGAAACATATTTTGCACTGTCTCTGTCGAACAATGAGACAGCTGAGGTGCTGTTCATTGAGTATAAAACCAGGCTGTTTCCCCCTTCTTAGCCATGATAAACAGCCTTTCGGTAGCATGTTCATACCATCCTACTTTATTAGCTTGAATGTTTCCTCACTAGCCTGGCAAGAGGTCCTTTGCTTTGTCAGCACAGACTCTTTTCCATACATGATGTCTCATCTGCATTTTTTTATGATCTGTCACTATGCCCAATTCTACATCTCTTCTTTTATCCCCATGAACAGCAGTTTAATGTTCTGTTTCATGCTTCAGTTTCCAGTACTCAGAACAAATGCATTACTCAAGTTCACAGGATTTTATCTTTAGACCTGATGACAAGCATCCTAGCTAGATGCAAGCAGATTATGTCTTCCATACGCCATGCCCACCTCCCAGCATCACACAAGATGAAAGGGACAAGGGACCCATGAATTTGATGACAATGTCACTCATGTAAGTAGCTCAACTTGCCCAGAGGTTATATTTTTTAACGACTGAAGCCAAGATTTGGGATCCACACCATTCTGATCTTTTCAAGCAGCCTGGGAATCCACATTTGCTGGACAACCTGTAGCTCCCACTGATTGTAGCTGATTCTGAGACTGCTCTTGCATCACTTAGACGAACACGTTTGTCAGGCTGTTTTTATCTAAATGTAACTATTGAAGGGCTGGATAGAGTATGCTGGAGGCTGCAACACGCACGTTTCCATGCATCGCATCTCCCTAGGATCTAAAATGATGTTGAAGAAATCAAAGGCTTTGGTAAGTCTGGTGTATTCAGAGGAGTCTGATTTTCTCTCCTCCATTTGGGAGGACAATGACAAACAGCAAGAAAACCTCAGGCAACTTAATTATTTACTTGCCTCCACTGAATTCAGGAACTAAGCCTTAGGCGTTCAACCTTGAAAACCATTAGCTAAAATCTTTGAACACTGGGAACCTGACCAGGCAGTATGCATGCCAAGCACAAGTATGAAAGTTTTGTAGAAATAAGTACAAGGAAAAGAGACAAAAAGAAATGGAAGGGAAACATTTACTTTGTTATGGTAGGGTGTGAACTGCAGAAGTTTTGGGGTTGGCTTCTTGAGGGATTGGTTACTACCCTGACTGAGAGGCAAGGATGGTAACCTTGTTAACAACATTAGTTTTTTTCTGCTGCAACATGTGAGACAACTTCAAGAGAAAGGGGTGAAATAAAGCACAATGAGATTCAAATAAGAATCTAGAATATTGGCTCAGCACCTGGATTTCTCTCTCAAAACACCAGAAGATGTGACAAACCTAGCCGTGCTCTTTGTCAATCGTACTGAGAACATAATAGGGACAGATGATCTGGACACAACAAAAGAATGCTTTACATGCTATCAGGAGTTTAAATACAAATAAATTCAATGGCTTAGAGAGTCATTGAAGAGTTAAATGTGGCCTACAGCTAGCCTTAGCAAGGCATGAGAACAGTGGCACCTAGATAACACCCTGTAAGTTTTAGCTTTTGGGGTACTAGAAATTGTGCCAGGCGAGCAATGCGTGTGTGTGGAGGGGGAGGGGGGCAGAGAAAAAAAAAAAAAAAAAGAAGAGAAATACCAGTCATATGTTTCAATTTGGAGGGTGTTGTAGCAAACAGCCTCCATCCAAGCACGTTAATTTTTCAGTAGCCTTAAATTGTCTCCCAGGCATTGCTCAGGACGTTAGGGAGATTGAATACTAACTCCAAGAACAAACTGCTCTCGACTGCACATTATTAAATTATACATATGCAACCACTTAAACAAACTAACCACTGTCCTGTTTACACTACGTCTTCCAAAAGCCACAGGAAATAAATCAACTCCCTTATCTTTACAATAGATGCCTCTTGTACGCTTTGTGATATGCCGTGTCTGCACACGAGCCTGGAGACAAGCTGATTCCATGTGCAGGACTGTGCTTAAACTGTCAGGGATCCCAGGGTCTGCTCCTGTCTCTGCTCTATAGCCACACAGAGATCTCTTGCTCACCATATTTCACTTCTCAGGAAAACACTGAATAATATGTAGGTATTTTATTAATTTGTACACATGACTCTGTGATCAGAAATTATTACAAACTTATTAGTCTTTTTTTTTTTTTTTTACCCCAAAACAAAGCAAACTGTAAACAGGGAGACGTAGGACATGTTCAATCTGCAGGACACAGTGCTCTCAGTTTCACGTGTCCCTGGAAAAATAAGCGTCCTCCCAGCTCTGTCGTTTTTCATGCTCGCAGTAAAATAATCAGCCCATTTCTTGGTGAATAACAAGATCTTTTATCAAAGAGAACCTCATGTGGTGCCTTGGATCTATTAAGAGCATTGCCAGTACTGTAGCAGCGGTGGCAACCACAACAGCTCTAGGTCCTGCATGGGAAGGCACAAAGGCTGAGGAAGAGAAACCTACGTGTTTGAGAAACAGTTACATCTGACTGTGAAAGAGGTTTTGTACCTAGAAACTTCCAGGTGAATGTAATCGATGTGGAAGTCAAATAGAGGGGTGCATAGCAATATAGCTACGTTCCTGTGGGCCTGGGCAGGAGGGAAGGTTGGCGTAAATCAGTATAAAATTAATCCCATGGTGCCACTGGTGTGAAGGCAGTTCTGGGACACAGAAAGTAAATCTGCATTTTAGAGGCTAACAAGTCCAGCCTGGCACAGCCTTTTTCCTGTCCCATACAGACAGCAGGTGAAATTTGGTGCCCTTTAGCAGTTGGGTGCTATCTGTCTGCTCTTACAACTTTCTCAAGATTTTAGAGGGTTCCCTGCTTTTTTAGGGCTATATTAGCAGCAAATCCCTCTGTGACCTGCTCGTCACTCCCATCAGAGTGACACAACAGGAGTTATTCACAGAGAGATCACATCTAGCTCAACAGAATCAGATGGCTGCTGCAGAAGTTATGATGGCAGATGACAGCGGATGTCCCGACAACTCTAACCAGCTAAAGATCAAAATGTTTGATGTACCCTTGTGTGCTTGAGCAGCTGTCAGTGCCACTCTATGACAGACAGTCCGAGAGAGCTAAATCAAAGCAGGACTCAAGCCAAATCCTCAGGAAGGTATCTGTATGTGAAAGCATGATGCACTGCTCCCATACAACTAAACTACACAGAAGGTTTTGCAGTACAGAGGTTGGACACCTCAGATACAGTTGCAGTGATGAGATCTGGAGCTGGGGGAACTAGCTAGGTTTGTGGCTACTGACAACTCCTTTGAGCTTCCTTGCCAAAGGCAGATAGGAGGTTCAAGAGCGGCATGGTACATAGTTACCAATGAAGAATCAAATGAAAGTATGTGCCAGCTACCTCTTTTAGATGCAAGAAAAAAAAAAACAATCTTGATTCATTTAACTTCTAATTAAAAATAAAACAGCCAGGAGTCAGACCTGGTAGACATCACCTTTGTCAAGTAACCCAAATTCCCTTTGCTCTTGAGTAGCAGCAACAAACCTGAGACAGTATCAGTTGCACCACTTCTGCTTTTGAAACCTCATTCCCTTTCCTGCCCTTGAGCTTCTTACTCCCAGGAAGAGAAAGGCTTGACACAAAAGGAAATACACTTTCTAGAAGATAGCTATTATTATTACTACTATTTCAGAAATAAGTCTTGCCTCAAAATCCATCTTCATGGTATATCTAAATTACTGGGGGACAGGAAGGGGATAATAGCCCCTACCATGATCCCATTCTCAGCTACCTCTACCTCTACCTCTACCTCTACCTCTACCTCTACCTCTACCTCTACCTCTACCTCTACCTCTACCACTACCACTACCACTACCACTACCACTACCACTACCACTACCACTACCACTACCACTACCACTACCACTACCACTACCACTACCACTACCACTACCACTACCACTACCACTACCACCCCCCCTTGCCTTACTCTTTATAAAAATCAGCTGTTCTTTTATCAGATTCAGCTGTAAAGATTCACAGGTGTCCTCCCTCATCTTCCCTCTGCATCTGTCAACACCCTCCATCTTCATTAAAGCTCTTTGCCTGCAAGTTTAGTGTATTTCCTATTATTGTTTGCAAATGCTGTTTAAGGATACATTATTACACGGTTATTATAAAACCCCACACTAGTCCTTCTTTAGAGAAAGAAATCTGTTAGTAGCAAAATTTTCAAAAGAGGTTCCTGCACTGCCTGTTCAGTGAAGATCAGAGACTTTCGAAAATCTGACTGAAAATGATGTAGTTGGCCTTAGCTGTGAGTTTCAGCCCGCAGGCGATCGTCTCCTGTAGGAGAATATATCTAGTAATAAGAGTCTTAGATAAGTGTATAATTGAATTTCTGTTATAATTAAAAAATAGATAATTTCCTGTAGTTTAAGAATTGAAGTGTGGCGCTTTTTTGCTGTGATTTTAATACTGACAAAGACAATATTGTCATTTGCATAACAAAATGACTAGGATGACTCTGCGTCTATTGAATACCGCTTTTAAATCCTAAAATGTAGAGTAGGCCTGTGGAAACATGTGTTTAGGGAAATAAATTACTCTTTCAGAAGTAGACATTTGATGTTGCTGTTGGCTCTGGAGCACATGCAGAAGCCTAAGCTACATATGAGCTGAGCTTTATTCTCTGTTAAAGTGACATTTTCCAAATGGCACTGCTCACAAGAGGTAATTCATGAGTTCCTTATGAGTTCGGGGGTTGATCTTTTTACCATCTACTGGTGAAGAGGTAGCTGAAAGGACCATGAAACCATGAGTCCTGACTCCAAAGTGATTATCTCAAATACCATTGCAAAAAGGTGGTAAACTGAGTCACAGAAAGTGTAAACTGACAGCTGAGAAAGAATCTGAACCCACCTTCTCTTGACTCCCCATCACATCTTTCAGTCAGGTGAAGTTTAAAAACGAGTTCCGAGACTGAGCAATGCTACCTCAAGTCCGGAATGTCAAACTGCGAAACAGGCGGGGTGCTGGATGGTGAATCGTGTAGCTGATGATCTATGCTGAAGGATGGAGACTTGCCATTAATCTATAAACAGCATCTCCGTTAATCTAAAAGAGGAAGACCCGGGAAATGAGTCAGTGGAAGTTGACTCTCCTTTACATAGATGCTGCCTTCTTATTATAGAGTTCTTCTCCCTACTCCGTCAAAGGGATCCACACACATCTGCTATTATGAGTTAGATTAGGCAGCTGGGACTGATTTTGTGGTTTTATCTTTCTTTTTTTCAATAGTGCTGAAGAATTTGCTTAGAGGAAAAGAAGAGGAGTAATTGCATTAACATTGAAAAGTCTCTATTACAAAGTTGTGTTCTTTAGGTCTAACCAATTTGATAAAATTCACTTAAACCACAAGAGCAGAGTGAAAAATTGCAAATTTTAATCTCATATTTTTTTCTATCTTTTTCTGTGTGTTTTACAGGTACATACATATATGTCTATGCTTATATATATATATTTTTACAGAAGCACATTCACTAATAAGCGTGTATGTATACGCAGTGACACATTTCCTTTGAATGCTTTGGCAAAACTGTCTAAAAAAAATAATCCTTGTCTGAAAGAAGTGACATTGACAACTATGTGAAATACCAGTTTATTAGAAGTGGGAATAGATTTTTTTTAATTGCAACAGTATCAATCGGCACTGCTAAGGCAATTTTGGCCAAATGAGGACCCAGTAAGCATGAATTTGGCAAATTGTCCTGCTCTGTCTGAGATGCTCCAGCATGTCCCACATCAGGAAAGAGTGTTTTCCCCTCACACCATCTTTCCTGTGAAAATGAAGTGGTTCAATAAGGAAAACTCCTAGCACAGTCCCAGGAAACGGTTCGGGAATGCTGCATAGTACGGATGGGTTATCCTGGATCCCCTGCCTGGAGACACGGCAGAAGGGGACCGCTGTTTTCTTAAGCTTCTCTGTGCACAGCTGAGGGCCTGCTAAAGCTGTAATATTCCTAATGAGAGCATGGACAATGTCCACATCTCACTCTACAAAACATCAAAGAAAGGAGATTTTTATTAACCAGCAGAGGAGATTCATGCTCTTATCAGTACTGTGATGTATAAAAGGAATCAGAAGAGCCAAGTTACAGAAGAGGCTTTTTCCGGGTACTTAGGAACTTTCGTTCTCATTCTTTGAAGTGTTTTGTGCAGTCAAACCTTAGAAGCCTAGAAACTGGGGAGTGGGTAGGGAGGCTGGATGTGAGGTCTAAAATGTATAGGCTGAGAATCACTGGAAGACTTCTGGTGAATTTTCTGCAAAAGAAAAAGGATTTATATTACCTGCCTGAACTGTGGGATAAGAAAATATGTAGTGAAAGGAAGATACGTCTCTTGAAAGTAATTTTTTCTGCTGAGGATTGCATAAAATTCTTCTGTTTTGGTTTTTTTTTTCTCTGCCCTCAACATTCCAGTTGGCTCATATTCCAGATAGAGTGCAAACTCTGCCAGCCTTGAAGGATGTCAGTTCTTGTATCTAGGTTTTTCTAAGAGAAGGAATCACATGGAACTTCTGTTCCAGGCTTGGTTTCTGCAGTCTAGGTCCTTGCTGAGCTTTAAAATTTACCTTTCTTGTCCTCAATAAATTATAAAGGGTTGTTTCACTTTTCATCAAATTATCTCTTGGAAATCTTTTTTTTTTTTTTTTTTTTCCATTTAAAAATTTATATACTGGGAACTTTCAAAGTAGATTTCCACTGCAGAATTGTTCTAATATATATATCTTGACCAGCCTGAAAAAGGACACTAACACTTGCTGTGGTAAGAAATGGTAAGGAAGACTATTCATACCATCTAATATCAGATTCTAAATGAGGTACCTAAATAAAGATTTTAGTAGTAACAGTCATAGGCTTCCATTGAGTTAATGGAGCAAGCTGGGATCTTGCAGAAAACTATTTATGAGAACTGGATGTGTGTGTCTCTTTGCTAGCTAAAGAGGGAACTTCAGGTTTCATGAATCCTACCTTCTACAAAAAACCCAAAAACATTCTTGGTGCTACGGAAGTGGAGATAAGTGAGCAGTAGTATCTCTCTGATAGCAGAGAGATGCAGCGGCATTGATGCTCTTCCTTGAGAGTGACAATAGACTATGACTTCTTCCCAGAAGATGACATCCCTTGGGGACTTACACATATGTTATGTGTAAGGATGCTATAGATTCTTAATTCTGAATTTCATAAGTATTTTTCATTCACCTTCGGACTTCAGTGGGACAGCTGACACCAGACATGCCTAAGCAGAGACTGCATGCATGAGAGTGATGAGCCGTGCTACTGACTGATGTCTACACAGCTGTTTGCAGCACAGCACGTGTTCCCTAACTTCAGACCCTAACACCCTCTCTGAGTTTCAGGGAAGATGAATTCACATGCTGTCATCTCTGTGGTACCACATGTGCTCTGATTGTCTGGTCATCGCAACATGGAAGTCTGTATGAACTAATTTACTTGGTGAAAGATATGAAGTTTAAAATGATTACATCCCTCAAGGAACTTAGTTTGGCAGCTATTAGGGGTGAAAACAACTCATAACTTTAGAGCAATCTAACGGATTGAGAACATAGGGCCTAAAAAGTCTCTTTGCTGCTGCATAGTTGAGTAATGGGAAGGAGAAACACGTTCCTGATAAAATATAAATGAAGTTCTCCACCTTCAAACCCAGCCAAAACCTCTTCTGAGTGTCAAAGGGATGAATTGCCTCACTGCTCAGCCTTGGTGCAGCACTGTATACCCTGGATCTGTGCCAGGCCAGAATGTATATTGAAAATCTCCTCAGAAAGGCCAATATCTGAGTTATTTCCCTTCTGGCATCAAGAAACTCAAAATGGCCACACTGGCTGGTTTCCAGCACACAGAGTGCCTGTAAATCCCTTTGAAGTTGCTGATAGATGCTGGTACTTATCCCGTAAGATGGAGACAAAATTAAAGTTGCCATGGATTTATTAGAGATATTATTTTATGTGACATACAATGACCTACTTTGCCTTTATTCCAAAATAAGGGCTTGCTAATACCCTAGAGCATCCCCTGGGATCTTTTTCAGGAGGCACCAGGACTGTGCTTCAGGGGACAGTTCCTGCTTTTCTCAAGCATTGAGATGCTTGGCAGAACCATACATCAGCAGCACCCACCACTGGCCAAGCCCCTAACATCATTTATTGCTTTTGTACTCCTGTTTATGACATTTCCCCCACATATTGCTGTGGCCAGCTAATCATGCCACAAGGATACACGTTATTTTCCAGAAGTCAATATCCGTGCTTTTGCCCTTCAGGAAAGGCAAAGGTGTCACAGGTCACATCAGCTGTACTCATGAGGCTGGGCTCCTTCCACCTGTTACCCCTCATGTGCTAATTTTTCAGGTCATTTTTAGGCAGACTGTCCTCCAACCAAAGGCTGATGTATCCCACCTCATTAGAAAGAACATTGCACGAAGCACGTGGAAATGTAATGGTTGCATGGGAGTGAAGAGCAGCAGCTGTGTCAGCACGGTGCTCGCTGTAATTACACTCCCAGGTTACTTTATAGCGCTTCTGGGGTGTGTGGGGTGAGTTATTGTTTCGGTGACGGTGCATGAATCACTGCTGGCATACTCGTTTCGCTGAGAGGACCTGTGAGTAGTACTGAGACAGTGTTAATTTGTCTGCGTTAATGCAGCAGACTGTTGGTTTTGGTGTTTCCAATACCTCATGTGAGGGCTACAAGTCACTTCATGTCACTGTGCGAGCAACGACTACCAAAACAGAGAGGGCCCAGGGAGTCTGCTGTCAGCCTGCGAGAGTATCGCTGGACTCTTTTGCCTTGTTTTGTAATTGATTTTGTTTGTGCTCTGCAGAATTAATTTTCACTGGCTGAAATACAGCCCAGGAGAGTGGCCAGTGGTCTGGAAGACAAGAGTGCTGGGTTTTTTATTTCAGTCTGACACCGGTTTGCACTGCAGCTTTGAGCAGACTGGCCTAGAGACGCAACAGATCAGACAACCATATCCTGACTTGCGTAGATATACATAGGTACAGATACCAGCATATGATTTACTATCTCATCAGTAAGCCTAGCGTTAATTCTTAGCCCTTACTTCACAGGGTATGACCTTATTCGTTAAAACCACACAGGTAATAGATGCGCTGGGAGGGACCTTCCCTGGGTGATGTACCAGCGGTGGCATGGGGTGCAGTGCGCGATCCTCCCTCTGGCCCTGCATGGAGGCTGCCGTTGGGCACTGCATCACGGCGCCTTGCTCCCTGCACCCGTGTGTGGGGTTTGGCTGAGGGCTGCGGCACACGGACGTGGGGAAGCACGTGCGCCTGGTGCTGGGAGTCACTGTGGTGACATCCCGCAGACGTGAGAGGCATGGGCAAAAGTGTGAAGTGGGAGCGAGCAGCATGAGTCAGTCAAAGCAGAGCACTTAGCAGAGCTCAGGAAAGCAGCAAAGAGCTTTGGATAATAACATATGTAAATATAGATTTGCATGCGTGTCTTAAAAAATGCATGTTTCTCATATTCTTATGACTAGATGGCAAATTGTTTGAGCAAGTGTTACTCTCCGAATATTTTTTTCCCTGTGGGGGAAAAATGAGGCACAGGGAGATTAACTGATTTTCTTGGGATTGCAAAGCAGGTTCAAGGCACAGCTCAGGAGCTGATCCTGGACTGGATTGCCTGAGTCACCGTGTCATTGTGAGACACATGGTAACTTGAAAGACACCATGTTTCATGATTAAAACCCCTCTTCTAATTTCCAACACCTCCTATAAAGACAAATGTCATCCCAAAATGTCAATATTTTAAGAAATAAAAATCTCTGAATAGGTTGCTATGAAGAACATTTTTTTTATGAGGCTTACTTCCCTAATTAGAAGTTACCAGGGCTTTACCAGAGGAGTCTTAAAGTGTTTATGGGGGACATTGAATAAAACACAGCCTTAAGCTAACAGTGAATGTCTCCCATTATTAGTTGTAGCTGATGGCAAAGTCTATCCATTGTATTTTGGCATCCATGGATTTGCTCCTGCTTGTGAGTGCAAAAGATGAAAGGAATATTTTCTTTTAGCTGAGGAAAGTTGCATGGTACAAAGCTATCATGACAGCAAAGCAGAGGGACTGTCTGGAAGAGGTAAATGCACTTGTCTTCTATAAAAGGGGAAGAGTTTCATGAGAAATCTGTAGTGTGTTTAGAAGCACTTATGAGCCCAGCACAGATTTATTAATAGTAGCTGAATTGCAAATCAGAAATGTTGCCACAAATACTCCTCAAAACAGGAAAAATAATTAAAGAAAAAAAACAACCCCCAAAAGCCACACAATCCTTTTTGGTCCACATCAAGTTCTCTGAAGAAACTTTGCCCGAGTGATTTCCCTACAAATCTGCTTCGCTGCGTCGTTAGTTTGTCTTCCAACAGTACTAAACAAAAATGCAATGACTCTCACATCTGTTAGGCCATTATTATTTCATGTGTAGGGGTGACATTGCCACTTGATGATGCACGGTAATGATGCATAATGGCCTGGTGACGCGAGTGGGCTGGCTTGTTGCTCTCTGTCACTGGGAGTCTCTGCAGCTGTGACTCTATTGGGTGGGGAGAGGAAGAGGTGCAGCTTTGATTTGAAATTTGAGTATGACATAGCAGTGGCATAATTTTAACTGCAAGCAGAAGCATAGAGATGTCATTGTCTGCTTGTGGGGCATTGAATAAGCCTTGAGGGCATGAGAAGGGCCATATAGGAGGGGTGTATAGGAACTAGCTGATAACTGAAACCTCTAAGGAAATCCACATAAGCTGTGTAGGGTTCTGCATCTCACTTGGTGCTTCAAAACAGAGACTGATGCCAAGTCTCAAAAATATTCTGTTTCTAGTCTTGTATGTGATAGAGAAAGGCCCAAGCTTGATCTTGGTACAAGAGAGGAAGGATGTGGGGGTGGTTTGTTTTATTCGTTAATGGATGTCTTTACAGTATCTGAGTGCTGCTTATCAATTCAAATGAGGGAAACAGTATATTAAATAATAAACATGTTCATCTTCTCTTTATTGGGAAGATTACAGAGGCCAAAAATCTTCTCATTTTTATTTTTCTGCTAGGTTCTTAAATTTCCCTCCAGTTTTACACCATATTATTTTGCCAGGCTAAGTAAGCTGAGCTGCTGTAGTTTTCTCCAATGTGATCCCTACATCTGCTACAATTAATTCCATCTTCCTTTAACCAGTGGAAATGAACCTGTATGCTGTCCCACATGTGACCCCACACAAGCCATTTACAACAGTGCCTGTACTCTCCTACCACTATTGCAAAGTCAGATGTTACTGATATCTTAAAGCAGTATGTATTGGTCAATATATATAACCATGATATAAACTATATTACCATCACAGTTGCTTTTCTCATGGGACCAATTTGCCTCCTTCCCTGCCACCCCCAGCTCCTCTGACGGCTGCTGAGTAGGGGTTTATTGTCTCCTTCTGCAGGAGATGAGGTCTCCAAGGCCCCGGTGGGTGATGATTCCTTTCAGAGTCATTGGCTCCTTTTTGCCTCCCTGTCTCCAGTTTCAGACGGAGAAAATCTGTCGCAGTTCTGCCCACCATGCCATTACTGGTACTGGGCAAGCAGTTCTCATTTTGGGTACCCTTTTATAGTTCTGCGAGTGCTCAGTTATCATCCTGGAGCATTTTGATGCCAACGATTTAATGGGAATACCATTATGGCTGTGTGCAGCACCCCGGGACAGTTCTGCCACAAATACAGAGGCAGATATCATATGCCTCCCACATGATCTACTTCTATCCCTTAAGTCCCTCAGACAAGAATGGTAATTTTCATTTCCAAACTCTCTTTTGCATTGCTTTTCAGCACTTCTGTTCAAAGGTTACAGCATTTGTTTTCTCTGTGGCTCCTGCATGAATTACCTTTATGAACATAATCTCAACCCAAATAAGATTTATTAAAAAGACAAAGAAAAGAAAATTGAAAAAAAAAGAAAGAAAAGGTTTATTTAACATTCAACATAAATGTATTTACATTCCTCGTGAGTTAAACTGTTCTGCTGTGTGATAAAAGTAAAAAGAAATACGAATAGTTCACCTTCCATGAAAACGAATCTTCTGTCTATTTAAATCCCCTGTTATCACAAAATTTCTGTCTAGAGGGAGATGTGAGTATCCTACTTGTTTCTCAGCAGTTTTCTCCAGGTAAACATAGAGTAGAAGCTGAATCCATCACTTTCCCTGACAGCTGGCTCATTGAGGTTGTTATCTTAAGCATGATTAACAGCTGCTTTTCAAATGCTCAATTACCTGTTTCAGAGATTGCCTTGCACATCTCAGCAAGGCAAAAGTTATCCAGGCATCAGCTTTATCAAATTTTACTTTACAACATTTTTCCTTTTGAGCCAAATTTTCCTGCATTAAAAATATGAACTATGGGCAGATCCTTGGATTCAGCTTAACATTAGTCCAGTCTGAGTCTTGTAGGAAGTTTTTGATTGTGTTTACTGGAGACAGGTCAGAGTTGGAAACCCTGAGCTGACTGCCTCAAACTTTTTGATATTTGAAATCTGAAATCAGCCTGAGGTCTGAAGTATCTCTACTGCCATGAAATAGCACCTAAAATGAAATTACTCTTTGTCATAACAGACTTCGTCTATTCTCAGAACTCCTAAAATGCAATAAGTAAAGGGAAATGACTGTAAGCATCCACACAACTGTGATATGCGAGCGGTGTGACGGTCTGAGCTGCATGGGAAGTGTGCGGCTGCATGTACTCTTCACCCACTGCCTTCTAAATCAGGCATGAAGGCAGTGGACTGCTAAAATGAAGATACTTCAGTTAATGATGTTGCCTTGTCCTAACCTGCCACAAAGTAATAATGCAATTAGGAAAGGCTGTCTGACTAATAAGCAGTGTGTCATTGTGGGCTGTAGGAAGGTTTTTCTCACCACCTCTCAGAAAACGGAGGCAGTTCTGTGGGACTGAGCTGTACAATACCACGTCCTCATCAAGGCCAGGTGGGAGGCAAAGGGTGTGTGCTGAGACGTGCCCTGAGAGATGCTGTCAGGCTGATGGTGATGCTCTCCTTGGCAGTCTCTTCCAGAGGGCTCAGCCGTGTTGACACTGAGCGTGTGACCAGACCAGCCTTGCACATGGGTTGATGGGGAGCCACGTGCCAGGTACTCCTTAATGTCCACGAGGGAATGTTGCATGGCTGCTCCCAGCTTGCTGGGCCCCACGTGTGGGCACCTACACAGGCAGGGACAGCGTAGCGTTTTGCTCCTTGTGCCTCGTACTGACTATTCAGCTTCCTCTTGAGCATTTTGGTCCTGGCCAGATGCCTTCAGGTATTATGTCATTAAAAGGCAATTCCTCCCAGCCAACTTCAGCCAGCGCAGACTTGGGTGTCTCCAAGGTAGTTGTTTCCTCTCCCTCGAACAAGGCACCTCTGGTAGGAAATTATTTTGTAACCTCATGTGAGCTTATGACGAATCTCTTTCTGCAGGCACCTCTTTCTCACTGTTTGCTTTAGTGAACTAGCCTGGACTGGACATGCATTTCCTTGGTGGCTAAGGTCAGGTGAGAGAAGAGCCACCATGGGTATTCCAAGGCCTAAATCCCTCTGTGGGGTTAGCAGCCTTGGATTAGCACTCCCATTTGTAAAATACGAATCATGATTTCAAATGTCTTCAAGGTTTTGGGTTGGGATAACTGCGTGCTAAAGCCTCCTTTCACGGGTGGAAAATTCAGTTAAGTTGGGCTGAAGACCTGGGTCTTAGCTGTCGTCGCTTTTGATAAAAACAGAGCTCCTTGTTGCTGAGCCTCAAATGAAAGCAAATGGCATTTGGGCATGTCTGCTCTTTGCACTGTATCATCCTCCCCCTGGTGTAACTGCTGAGGTTATGTCATCCTCCCCAACAATCCCGGGACGAGCAGAAACATGTGGTTGAAATGGAAGCCCTTATCTGTGCAGGGCTGAAGTATCATCTGTCAGGACAGTCCTGCTGATCCAGAGCAAACCAATTGCTCTTCTAAACAGCTTTGAACTGGGGAGGGTTTAACGGTGAAAACAAAGCCCTCCAGCCATGCTTCTCCCTGTTTTCATAAAGCACGAGGGGTCCAGGCCTTTGTGTGCATCTTTTCACACAGTTTCATTACTTTAACCAAAGAAAGAGCTGGCAGCTGTTTTTATGAGGAAAGCTGTACAGCTTGCACAGTAGTTTAGTTTTTCAAAGCAGTCTAGGGGATTTCAGACACATATCTTCCATTTGCTTTAATACACCCTCACTTTAATGAAAGATATGTGTCTGAATCCCCCAGGCTGCTTTGGATGTCTCAACTATAGAGTCTGATTTAAAACCCACTGAGATCAGGTCTCTCCACTGACGTCAATGGGTTTTGGACAGTCCCACCGTGAAGGAGGTTTCTTTATTGGATGTGCCTGTAAAGGCAGAATCTAAGTCAGTTCACACTGACCCATTCTTCATTTCAGGCAGACTTTACTAGTCCTCACTAATGGCCACAACCATAAAGCAGCGGCATTTTTCAGGCTGCCAGTGATGGATGATTAAACAGCCATAAATACAGTGAAGTCTTTAGTGCAATCACTATTAGAAATGGATCAGGGCAGGGGGTAAGGTTGCCTGAGGGACATTCATTGTGATTGCAAGGGTCAAAGAGGATGCCCAGAAACAGGGGAAAGATTTTGAAATGGTACCTTGAAATGAATGTAAAGGCCAGAAATATGTTTTACACCCTCTTTATACACAGCTTAGTTTCTGGGCTACTTTTCTTCCTCTACTTCGGAAACATCCAAGATTAGCTTCCGCTAGAAAGAGAAGAGTAGGGGACACGTTCTCAGTGGTACAGAAAAGCTTTTCAGGAACCTGTTTGCTTTCTCTTTCAAGCACTTAAGGTTAAGCTGCCTGTCAGGAGAGAGTCCCCCACAGATCAGACCAGTAGGGACTGTTTTCATTTGGAAATGGGAAGGAAGAAAAGAAAGAAGGTCATGGGAAACACAGAGTGTTTGTTTTTCTTTGTGTCTGGGATGTGGTCCTTTCTCTCAGGTCACCCAAAAGTTTCCCTGATGTTTCTAGGGTCCTAAGACAGTGGCAGTGCTGCCTGTTTCTTCTGCAGGCAGGAGGATGTAGCTTTAATGTCCATGAGCATCCAGACTGAAGGTCTTACATTCTCTGTAAGCTGCTGGGGCACATTTGGTGTGTTTGGACCATGGAGAATATACGATTTGAATCTTGTGGGTCTGGGGAGTGCTACAGGGAGACAGCAAAGATGCTTCTTATGTTCCAGGGAATGGGGCAGGGACTCAACCCGTCTGTGGCTCTGGCTGTGTTCAGCTGAGAGTGTTGTGTGACTGTTCAGCTGCCAATTGATAGGTTGGAGAGTTTAATTAATAATTTAATAGACTAAGTCACCACAGCACTGGGCCTCTTAGCTCCAGAAGGTTGCTGAACCTCAGAGAGGGTAGTTTAGGTTATGTTGAATTTTTTGCCAGCCCTTTGAGAAAACTGAGAGTAGGAAAGTTAACAGCTGTGTATTGTAAGAAGCAGACAAAACTTCCAAAGTTATCTTTTGGATTTTAATTTGCCTTTTTTCCAGATGAGTTTTCCCATTCTGACCAATCAGCCACACTCATCTAGTGGAAATAACTGCAACTGAGAATGGGGCATTATTATCAAGGGGTATCTGCAGGCTGAGGTCATGGTCTTGTGAATTCAAACTATGCACATGTACATTTTCAGACCTCTGCTCAGCTCTGGAAATGTGTTCTATCATCAGGAAACTCCAGGAAGTACTTGACAGATCTGGGTGTGTGGTGCAGAACAAAGAACCTGAATGTCTATGAAAAGATGACAACTTTTTGAACAGTTCTTGTCTTTCCAGGCTTTCCAGAGGGACTCTCATCAAGAAACTGTACCTACTTGGGCATTTGATGTTATGTTCTTTAGCCTGTTTTACTAAAAGAAATATGAGTCATCTGAACATCACAAAGTAAATTAATGAATCTGACTGAAACTGGAGACAGTTCTCTTCTAAAACAAATACAAAGTCTGTTCAAACAAGGAGTTTGTTTCTCAGCAATGTGCTGTTACTCCGCTGATGGTGCACAGAATTATGTGGTCACAGAATACAAAGGAGCCTTCCACGAAGCTGGAAAACAAAGGATGCCCAGCTTAGGAGAAATATTCAACTTGGCACTGCTTGCTTCTGTCTAATCGTAATTCTAATGATTCACAGGCAGATATTTTGGATTTGTGTATGTGTCTGTCTACGTACACATACGTACACACTTATATCTATACTTACACACACCTCCCCCACACTCTTATTTAGGAATATGAATTCAACTTGTGATTGCAGAAAAACCCTTCATATTTTATGTAAAGCAGTGGTAAGCTGTCAGAGAATTGTGTCATAGATTGTTATGACAGGTTAGTCAGAAAATTGACATGTTAGAGAGAAGCAACATATCCATCTGAACATGCTGGAAAACTGACAAGATCGTAGTTACATGTACAATTTGGAAGGAAGTATATAGGCATACCAAATCCCACTATAAGACTTCTGGCTACGCTACAATACATTTCTCCATATACCTATATGATTGTTATATACAAGTCTCATGTACACTCTGGATTAGCTGTCACAAGGTAAAAACTAGTTCTGCTCTGTTGACTTTAACAGAGCTATCCCAATTCATGCCAGCTGATTATGTGTTGTACTAGATGTATAAAATTAGCATCAATGTATTTCTTATTTCTGAGGTATTTAGGTTGTTATTTTGTAATTCAAGCTATCTTTAAAATCTCAGGAGAGATGTTAGATCTCTGAACTGCCTTCAGTGCAAGGACAATATTTATCTGTGTGTCCGGACAATGTAATTTGGATTGTAGCTTTGATGTTATAGCATCAACAATCTTGACTATTTCTGAAGATGCTCATTTGGATGGCTCACAAAATAATCCATACATATTTTGTCCCTAGATTGAAAAAACCTGCTATTAGTAATCAAAGGTGATTGTTATACTTTTTCTGTAGGTGGGTTTGATGTTTTGTACTTTCTCCACACCCCTATATACACATTGCTAAAACGAACTTTATTTTTTCTTAGCTGTCCCAGAACAGAGATGCAACTTTGGTGCACCAGAAGATAGTGTCGCTGCTTTTCTTTACATGTTTGTCCCTCAGGAAAAAAAAAAAAAAAATTTTTTTTTTTTCATTTCATTTCTGTGGCTGTTTGGTCTAAACTGACACACAGAAAAGCAATAACATGGATATCAACTGTAGGGGAAAGAAAACACCCACTCATCAATGCTCCCTTATATTACTCTTGTCAGATTTAATTTCAGACTATCCGATTTTTATCCCATCTCAAATATCTCATTTCATCTGAAGTTTGTATGGTATTAGAAGAAAGAAGCAGCCAGAATCTAACATTTATAGAAAAAGTCTTGTAGCCTTCCTTTCTCATCCTTGTTTTTGTTTTTGTTAATTCCGTTCCTGTTTTCGGAGAAGCAGAGCCATTTCTCAGACAGTATTGCAGTGAACAACTACTTGAGGACTGAGTCATGTGCCAGCATCTGTGCCAAGTCCCTGGTAGGACAGGGAGCTTTTGAACCATCCCATTGCTAATCAAACAATCTGGCGACATCCTGCCAACCCTGTCCTTGTCGTCTGCTGCTCACTCCGCACGCACATTCGATTAGCTCGGCATCAGATTCTCCCTGCTGTGCACCAAGTTTCTTTTTCTTTGCTACCAGCCAAAGGAAGCAGGGATGGACTGATTTAAAAATCTTGGCTCATCTTATCTGGCTTATGACAAATATATTCTCAAATTAGTCTTGCAAGTCACTTTTTCCTAACTAGAAATGACTTTCTACAGTAGCCTGTGACATATTTTTATTCTGCTTTGTATCTTTCTAGCCTGCTGGTCTGATTTTCAATCCCAGGCTCATTTTCCCAGCCTCTTTTTTGGGGTTTGATTCTGAAAAGGGGAACAGTTTGCCTTTAGGAAAGTGGTTAAGTAGACAAGCACGTCCCACTGATTTCGGACAACAGTTACCTGTGTTTTTAAAGTTAAGCTTATGGTCAAGCACTGGGTTGCAGTAGGGAAAGACCTGTCCCAAAATGCAGACACTACTAATGGAAGTATGTCATGGAATCAGTTTTCTTTCCTGAACATGGAGTAGTGGTATGTCCTCCTTTGTGTACAATGGCTCCCAGAGGTTTAACTACCTCTCCACCTCCTTACTCTACTGTCATTGTTCCCTCCTTGCTTCTCCGTCTCACCACAAAAAACAGAGCAGGAAGAAGATTATGAAAGCAAAAATCCCCTTGGACACTCAGATGAAGGATGAAGAACCACTGCTCATAAAGCACGGCTGGAATCATTCCCACGTGCAGGGAAAGGTCAGTGAGTATGAATGCCTGTGGAGAGCTTGTCCATAGGGGTCGATAATTTTCAGTGACATAAGACTTCCCAAGAGTATGCAGCAAAAGGAAAAGTGCCTTGAAAACAAGCAGCTCATTCTCTTTTGGGCTAAGGCCACCCTGTCAAGCTTTGAGAGCACAAACAGGGCTAAAAAAAATCTTTTGATTACATTACTATTAGAAGGAGGCCACATGGATACTTAGCCGCGTGGGGCTGAATATCAGGCATCTCAATATTTGTATGGCTGTGCATAACAGGCATTAAATCAAGTTTCTGCAGCAGTGACTTTACAATCTAAAAAGGAAGAATTTTCAAAATGTAAGAAAGGGCTAAATGTTAGTTTAAGACTTCACAGTAAATATGTGGATTAAGTATTCTTAGGGATCATGGAGTTAGGCTGCTTTACCCATCCCTGATACTACCTTAGGTAATATAAGATGCAGTTACTCAGCTAATATCAGTGTGTACCACTTCTTTGCACTGGATTGAACCAGAGCGATGTGTGTGTGCCACTACTCCTGTGAAATTCAATATAGCAGAGATTCTGCTAACATTTACTAAGGATAGAAGTCCCTTCCTGATCATCCCTGTGATGTACTAGCTGTTATCACCACCACACTGAAGTGCTAAGTGATGGTAGCAATTTGTAGAGTGCTTTCTCTCTGTGTACCCCATTTGGACACTTGCTTCTTGTTGGTTATCCACAACCTGGGCACCTAGTCTAACTTAGAAAGGTAGGCTAGATATTATATATATATGTCATAATTAAAATGGAAAGGGAAAAACCTCCAGAGGACAATTCATCACCTTTCAGAGGTTTCTCTTTCTGTGGACAATAGCGGCAGTCAAGAACAAAGCTAGGCTAGATATCCAACCTGTAAACAGCTGGAGTAGAGAGTCATCTAACTTCTAGGTGTTTAACCGACACAAATGCCCCATTCCAACTGCAGATCGCTCAGGGTGTCACAGCAGATGCCATACTTTGCAATGCACTGTTTGGTCAGTGGTTTGGTCGGCTGTCTGTTTTCTCTCATGCTGCATCACAGGGTGATGAACTGGTTAGTTCTGTTTGATTCAAGGCTATGGCAGGAGAAGGACTGCCATGCATGGAAAGTGAAGTTAAAATTTCCTTCTAGGGACTTTAAAATAATGGAGCAAGAGTATTTGCAAGGAGATCCAATTACTAGAAGGCAATGCATCCATAATAAAGTGGTTATCGGAAAGAACAACAAAGACCACAGATTTTCTGTTGAAGTTGGAACCCTTCAAGTACAGCCCTCTTTTGCCTTGGATTGAATCCATATCTTGCAAGGGGACATTAGTTCATTTTTTCTTGATACCTATACACTTCAGAGATGGGAAGAAAAAAAGAAACAACCATACAAACTGTATGGAAGGAAAAATCCTCAAAATTCTTCAAAATATTGAGCTGTCACAGAGAAATCTTGAGCTCGGTCAGCTGGTTTTCCAGCTGCTGTATTAGGAAAGCTGTGAAGGCCAGTGAAGACAGAGTAAAGGCGTAAACCTACCATGGGATGTAGTTAACCCTACTGTGGTAAGCACAGATCTGGCACTGACACTGATTCCGTGTTAGGATTCCTTGGGCAGCAGGTCTTTCAATGATTTCCCATCTTCATTCCTTTTTACAGTTGTTCTGCAACTGTTCTTTTAATTGGATAATTTCACATTACAGAGCTGCGTTGTGGGTGCAGCAGTTGCACGGGGGAGTCAGTAACTTCCAGCCCAGGAGAGAGACAACATCCGTTTGAAGCAGGATGGGGTTTCAGGCAGGAAGCAGTCCCTGGGAAATCACTGGTGTTCACTGGCCACAAAGGGAAAAAAAGAGGACGTCTCGCTTTTACTACAGCTGAAAGTGCAGACACATAAAACTGCTGCAAAGTTGTTTAATGGTATGGTCCTCCACACCTGGGAAATGCCAGAGCTCAGTTATGAGCCATTTTACAGCCTTCAAGGCTACTATACTCAAAGTATTATTTAGAGTTCAGCTTGATCAACTACTTCATACCTGGGATCTTTCACAGACAAAACAGGAAAGAACTGTCATGGCTTAGCTCCAATGTAGATCCACACTGGAAACTCTTGAGGCATAGCTTTTTAGAGCATATTAGCTGGACGCTTTCTCATGGACTAAACAAGCAGTCTTCAATTTGCAGGAAAACAATTAGGAGTTTGGCTTCACAATTAATTTTTGTGTAGCACATTGCACTTATTATTTCTGCGGGTACGCTGTACAACCTCTTGACAATATAGTTGATTTCTAATCATTACAGTAAACTCCTTTTTGGTCATATAATATGGCAATTCCTCCCTGAATCCTCGTGAATCTGGATCTATGATCATATTCTCCTACACTGGGACTGTTTTACCTAGCTTTTATTAGTCCTGAAAGCAGAAATTGCAAATACCTTTTCCTCTACAGTGGTATACAAAGGATGACTCTTATGATGAAGTTGAAGTCGATTCAGCTCTGTCTGTCTTCAGTATAAAATAAAAAAATATGAAACTAAAGTGTGGGAGGACTGGATTTGAAATTCTAGTGAGAGTCTGTCCCTTGTAGCTGTGTGTTTTACATTTAAATACCGGTCACCGACACGCAGCCACTTCTGGGACAGGGAGTGAGACCCACTCAGCGCCCTGCTGAACCACAGCAGGTGGGGTAGAAAGTTAGATTAGCAACAATAAGTCAAACCCTCATCACGGGAAACTATGAGGTGCTGCAGTGCTTTTTATAGCAGCACAGGGAACTTAAAACCTTGTTGAGCCTGTGCGTCTTTCAGTCAGTGAACATTTAAGCTGTGTGATATTTGACATTGCTTTCTGTAAACACGTAAAGGATCAGCCAGATGCTTTTGAGGCTGGAGCCTAAAATTCTGGGGGGTTTAGACCAGATGTTTAGCCCTATGAGCCATTGCTTACTGCTACAGGGGCTGCAGAAGTTTACCTTTTTACACTTTCAGCAACTACACAAACACGAACCAGAAACTTCCTACTTTTTAGACTTGCTATGAAAAAAGAGAGTGAGTCAGGAAAATGCCCATGCCTGGGTATTAAAGAAACCCACAATGAACTTTACTGTTTTGAACATCTCAGGGCAGCTCTCTTCTGCAAATCCCTTCTCTTTATATGGATAATTCTCTCTCTGGTGTTCATTCCTACTTTACATATTTTTATAGTAGGTGGTCTCTGGATGTACAGATATCAACTATGACTCAAAGCAAATACTGCATAAACCCCTGTAGATTAAACAGCGCTGATTTAATTTGAAAGCATCTCACATCTCGCAGAGCAGCTGAACTGAAAATCTGGCCAGAAGGGTGCAGATGGACCTGACTGTCTCAAGACAGCACCCCAGATTACAGCTATTATGTGGACCATAAGGAATGACAGCCAGCAAACACATTGTATACATCATTCAACTGGGAAGAAGTTTGATTCAATGTCTTACGAAGAAGAAGAAAAAGTTTGCAGCTAATATCCAGCAGAGAAGAAAAACTTTCCCCAAAGAGATTTTAGCAGGAGAGAGCCACATTCAAATTTTTCCTATAGAAAGTAAGGATTTTTTTACCTTGGCGGGGGGGAGAGTAAGTGAAACTTTTCCTACTTTCTTTAATTGTAGAACAATTCCCTAACAGGTAAAAAGCTGAAAAATAGTCAGAAATTGATGGACAAGATGCTTTCTTTTTGAAAGCAACATCATCACTTTTAAGTAACACCAAAGGAAGGAGTGTTACTTTAAAAGTGAAAAGTAGCACTGTGAAGATGCTGCTCTCAGCTATTTTGTGTTACAGCTTTTATAATGATTTTTAAGTGGAAAAAATAGTGGGAAAAAAATGAGCTTTAGAAAATCTAAGTATTAAAATAGTAGTGTTTTGAGCAAGAAAAAAACACCTTTTCCTATGAAAACTCATTTCAGCAGGTCGTTACTACACCTCTGGCAAGAGCATGATGCTATTAAAACAGTATTTTGGACTTGTCAGAAGGGGATCTAGTTCACTTTGCAGTATTAATATCATCACTGCTGATCATTTTTCTTCTGAAAAAAAATGCACAAAGAGTAGAATTAAACTCTCCATTTTTCATGGCTCAACATTATAGAGGCATAAAGGCAAAATTGGCCAAAGATCCAATCCAAAGGCCATTAAAAATCAATGAAAAGCTTCTCGATGGGCTTCTAGCATGGGTTACCTCCCCACTGACTATAAATGAAATTAATCTGTCAGGCAGCAATAATACAGTGATATAATTAACTTGCTTAGAATACAATCACTTTAACTTTCATTAAAAGTGATGAGTTTCTTTCAATTACCTTGCCAAGATGCCTTTTGTTGTTGTTTGCTTGTTTGCTGTTGAAAAAATAAATAAAATCCTTTTTTGGTTAATTTCCCCCTGGACTGGTGATTGTTGCTGTAATGGAGTCGGACTTCCAGGGTCATGCTTGCAAATGTAGTGACAAATAGGGACATCTGTAGAATGGGGAAATAACAGCCGTTTTCTTAGCGGAGCCAGGAGCATGCACATTTCACCCAAAAGTTAATGAGAACTCGATGCAATATTGGTTCTGCCTCAACAGCTATACGGATGGTAAGCTAGTATTACGATAAGAGATTGCACAAGTTTTCCAAACAGAGATGGGCAGGGGAGGGGAAAATACGGGCCCAGAGTCTGGAGAGACCGTGACTGTGAGCCTCTTTGTTCTGAAAAATGCCCTGACAGACAGGCCGTTGCCTTGCACCTCAGGATTTCACCGGTCTTTGGAAACTCAATAGTTCTCATCGATTTCTCAGTGCCACGGTCAAATTGTGCCGTCTCTTGGGGCAAGAGCTAGCAATGAGCAGCGATTGCCTCCTCTGCTGCAGTTCTTCCTTTCTCATGACACTCTCAGACCTCTTCTGACTGTCTACTTGTGACTTCTTTCTGGTCGGAATGTCACATCTGATGAGGATGACAGGGAGGAGGAGAGGTTTGCGCTTCTCCTAAGCACGCGATGCTTCTTGCCTGTGCATCTTAATGGAAGTTACAGAGAAGAGCTGCACCGAGCCACAGCAGGGGAAAAAAGAGCATTAAATAAAGAGGAGGCTGTACCAAACTATGAGGAACTTGGCAGGTTTGATTCCCGCAGGTTCACATGAGCGTCTTCAGCTGCCATCCACTGAACAGCCGCCAAAGACAGTAGTCGCAGGGGCTGTTTCAGCCTGGGCTACAGAAGAGGAGAGGCCAACTGGAGTGAGAATTTTCCTTGCATTCACTCCCTGCCACATTTGTATGCACATTAAGGTTTACATTCCTCTCCCCTTTCTTTTACTTTTCTCCTTCCTGAAAATATGAAAAGAAAGTCCGCAGTTTTCAATTGGAGACAATAGTCAGGGGTAGAATATAGTCAGCTTTCACAGAGCCCTGAGATGGACTGGTTTTGACCTAGTAAACTAACCACAGATATTTCTTTATTCTTTGAAAAACCTAAGGCAGGAGATGTTTGAAAGTATGAAAGTCACAGTGCACAGTCACAGAAAAGTCACAGTACAGTGTCAGACTGTATCGCGATACTAACACCTGGAAAAAGGTTCAGATACATCTTTAAGCATAAATATAGGGCTAAAAAAATAATGGTCTTGTAATGGACAGACTGAAGAGTCAGGGGAGGAATTTTGTTTGTGTTGACCTGGACGAATTTAGAGAAATGGGGCAAAGGAGAAAAAAAAAGTATATATGTATCAATTTTTAATCTAGGTGAACTTACTCTGTTTTCACATTACTTAACAGTTATTTTAATATTAAAATCTAGCTTAATTTTTAATGGGGTAAAAATGCCATTTAGAAGGCAAAGAAACAAAACAAAAGGGTTTCAGTTTGAGAAAGCTGACCTATGATGTGATCACGTCCCTGCCAGTTGTTCCTTCTGCCCCTTCTTCACCCCCAAAGTACGCCACATGGCATATTCACCCAAACACCTTCAGTTGCTCTGGAAATCCATTTTTAGGTGAAATTTCTTTTCATCTGAGAGGGCTTGCCAAGGTCCCCCAAAGCTGGTATTGGCTTCTGCTTTGTTCTTCTACACGGCAAGCTCTCCATATCATGGACAAGTCCTCCAGTGGGTAGCCAATGCCTTATCATCCCTTTAGAGGGACAAGCTGGTCTCCTTTGCTTGGCCAGAAGGTGCTTTGGCTGGTACCTGCAGATTGCCGAGCCGCCTAGCAGAGCACTTCTGAAAGAAAAGGACCAGGCATCGAGCATTGGTCCATTTCTGTAGGTGTGAAGGGGAAGAAATGGTGCCAGTGTCAAGACAAAAGAGTAGGCAGTATCTTTCTCTAAAAAAGTCAGGAACTCTGCAGATTTCACTTTTCAGCCTCAGTCTCACGTTTGCATGAACCATCACTTACAGGTCCAATTTAAATAGCTCCTTGCTCTTGTTCTTTCTGATCCTTGCTCTGTGCTTGCTTTGAGTCCAACTCGGAAGGCAGCACCTATTCAGGTGACACCTATTAAAACTGGAATAATAAGACAGGTGGCAGAAGTAAGCAGAAGCCCTGGTGAGTGTGAAGTAACATTTTGCTACCCTGGTAGATACTTGTAAGCAGGGTAAAAGATACAATTCACCCTTTAAACTCTGATTTAGGTCTCTTCTGCTTAGGATTCCCTCAGGATGTCTTTCTTCATTCTGTGCAATCTTTAATGTATGCGATGGTTGGCAAGGAAGTGCCTTGTTAAATCTGGCTCAGTATTCAGCAAATATCCAAAGGGCTGAATGATACTCTAATTAAAACCTATTTGCCTCAAACTTCCTCTATATGCATCAGCTTTCCTCTGTGATCGCACTGTATCCCTTGGCATTATCTCAGATATTATCCTACCCCGTTCCTCCTGCTGCCAGTGGATTCGTTGCTAGCTCAGTAGGTCAGCGAGTATTTTGCAGGGAGTAGCAGGACTTTGGACTCTGAGCTCCCTTGACCCACGGGCTCAGCAAACACGGGGCTTTTCACTGCTGAGCTCAGAGTCACAAGTGCAAACAGCACCGGGCTTGCAGCTTGGGGCAAGGTAACTGGAGGATGAGGGGTGAAATACGCCGTCATTATTCTGCTCCAGGGCCAGTGGCCGAGGCAGAGCTGTGAGCAGAAGGTGCTCAGGGCTGTGAAGCCGCTTGCAGCAGGGCACTTTGTGTGAAACACGCCTGTGAGATGGGGCCGTTTTTGCTCCTGGACGCAGGTTTTTCCTTGACGTGAGGTACAAGACAGGCATGCCTGGAGCCCCTAGACATGGTAAATCCTACATGGAGTTTAGTGGGTTCTGAGTATGGCTTGAATGCACGCAGGTTCACTGTCCTTTCTCAAATCCATTTGCCTCTGCTGTGATTTAATTTGCATCTTTACTGTAATACCTTTTAAAAACCACAAGAAAGCCCAAACAACCCTCTTTCCCCAATACTTGACAGGGTCAAGAGAAAGGGAAAGCTGAGGCATGGCCTGCCATGAGGACAGAGGTATTGTCCTCCCAGCTCTCTGGCATGTCCTTTCATCCTTTCTTTTCTCATTCTTTCATGTGGAAGTGGAAGGGCCAGAGATCACCCTTCCACCAAGTGCCTGGCATGGGATGGTACAGATGAGTACAGTTTCTCAGCACTGCAGCCACCTGCGCTGTGGCAATATGTAATTAAGGACACTAGCAACGGCAGGAGCAGTCTCTCGTGCTCACAGTCCAGGATTAATGTCAGAGAGGATTGTGTCATCACCGCTTTCAAGTCATCAGCCCCTGTCAACTCTCATGGGCATCTGAAGACTGCATTGCCGTCCTCATGCTTTGAGGTCTTCAGGATATGAAAAAGCAGCTCAGAAATTATATCCTTTATTGGAAAACTTTCTTTTCCAGCAATTCATTAGATATTATATTAAAAAAATAGGCTGTCAGAAAAATAATCCGACTCACATGAAGTCTTTAGGCCAAGTGCTAAAATTAAGTTATGACGTAAACAATTCTGAAACGGAGGGCGTATTGGTTTCCTTGTATAACAGATTTATCTAGATGTATTAATTCACCAGTCAGGCACTCCTGCGTAGTATGTACTGGGTGACCTGTTCCCCCCAGCTAAGTTACAAACTGAAATTTAACTGAAATGCTTGAGAAGAAAGTGCTGGGGAGGTAATTTCCTACCAACACCTCCAGCTTGGCACCCCCAAAACACATTAGCTTTCTACTATTGTTATTTGCACACACAAATTACTCCATTTGCTAAGACTGACAGATTAGCAGAAAAAGCATGCAGCATTTTCTGAAAAACAGTAAATAAGGCTTGGGGCTAGTTTCCTTCTGGGAAAATACACACAGCATTATTTAATATTTTGTAGATTAATCTGCATTTATGTATGGGCTGTGAGGCAGGTTTAGCTCCAGGTGCTCCGTGGCTCTTCTGCGGCCACGCTTGGCAGCCAGCCCGATCTCTCAGGAGCCCTTCCTTTGCCAGAGCTGCTGTGGGGTGGAAATTTCATTTTTTCCGGTCAGCTTTATTTTCTACACAATTATTTTCTACACAATTATTTTCTACTTTAGTCTCAGAGAGTTCTTTGCTTAAATTACAACAGAAGATATGTTTAAATCTCTTCCATGCTTCCCTTTTTAGTCCTGTCCTGCTGTGATTTACTGGACGCTGTTAAACAATCTCGAGCTGGGAAACCCAAGGCTGAGTGCTTGAGCAGAGGACAATGGTGGCTGAGATTTTATCGGAAGGGAGCCTGTCTTGTTTCAATACAGCTCATACTTTAAGAATGCTTGCCACCTTCTGGTGTGAGAAAGGATTACAGTTGTTTAACTCTTGGGTACATTGAGGTAATCGACTGTAAAAATGCTGATCCTGGTCCTACTCCCCGTGAAATGGGTGAGAGATTTTCAAAATGTCGTAATGCCTATTGGAGGGTTTTGAAGTGAAAGGATGGATTTTTCCTTTTAGTCAGAAGGACACAGTGACATCTGGCAGGAAACAAATAAAAGTGATCTTTTAAATGAAATATTTGATTTGATACTATTGGCACGGTTGGAGAATGCCCTTTTACCATTATGTAAAGCGTTCATGAAAAATATTGAGAGTAAGAATAATGAAAAATTAATCTTATAAGTGAAATAGGTACAAATCCCTCAAAAGGAAAAAAACTTTGAAATTAGGAACTTTTTTCCTCACAAAGCTGTTTGCAGATTTTGACCAGTCTGAGACACTTCAATCTTGTCAACTGTCAGCAGTCTGTCCAATTTCAGTGATGCCACTTAAAAGTATTATATGTGTCATTTGTATGAAAGGAGGGTGTACATTATCTTTAAAAAAGCCACTTCACAGTTATGCGTACTCAAATGATCTGAATAGCATCACTACAAAAATCAAAGCATACCTCAGCCAGCCATCTGCAATTTAGCCAGATGAAAGAGTTCCACAAAACATATATATTTCATGAAGGTCGGTACATGCTTATTCTAATGGATATCACATTTGCCCAGCTTCATGTAATTCATACTTAATTTTAGATGTCACAATACTGTCCAAAAAAAAAAAAATTATATTTAATTGTACAGAGAGCCTAATTGAAGGCACCAGAGTATCTGAAAGCATTCCAGCAGTGCATGAAGCAATGTGAATAACATATGCCATTTGTTTGTTCAATTTGTTCCTTCCCAGCAAGGGACGAATGGGCAGTGAAGCAGTTCTTTTTGTCTGTGCGTTTTTATGACACACACATAGAATTATGTTTATATTGGAAAAGGCAGGTCAAAACCAATATTCCCCACACAGAGAGAATGACAGTGAAGTTTCAATGCTCCACAGTTCTTGACAGTTCATGTAAGGATTTTGACCATAACATGCTTGGTTGTTTTCTTGGATCAACTTGTCCTTGCACATCTTTACACTGTAAAATAATCCTTGCTTGTCTCTGCTAATTAGAGCAGACTTTGCTGTACCCCACCACCAAGCACTGCTTGAATGATGTCTGTAGCCACAATGAGGTGAGCAGCAGCTATTTGTTGGGTATGATCCACTAAGGAGACGTGGGAAGAGAAGCTGAAAATTGGAGGAAAGTGGCATGGAACAATTCAGTAACATGCTGCAGAACTCCTTGCTGAGCATGCCACATCTCTGTGGATGCTAAAATCTACAGACAATACATGAAAGGACTGGAAAAATAAAGAAAATGAAGTCATGGCTTTTGGGCTGCCCCAGAACTGCTTTTACGCAGAAGAGAAGAGCTGTGGGTAAAAGCTCTACCAATTCTTTCCGTCCATCACAAGAAGGCAAAACGAGGTCAGAGCCAGCGGGAACAAAGGAAGAAAAAGAAACGAGAGGTCTCTGGGGCACAAAGAACTATTTCTGCACCTTTTGCATATTGCAGCCTAAGGTCACTCACTCCCAGGACTTCACTTGGGGCAATGCTCAGAGTTACAATAACGTCTTGAAGATGAGCAGCCCAGATGCCAAAACACAAGTAGCCGAAGAAGCAGCTGGCTGCTGACCCCAGCAACTGAGGGATGGCCTTTCTCAGTTTCACCCTAACCACTCACAAATCACTGCCAGGCTCATTTTGGGTTGGGTTTGTGAAAAGTGAGAGCATCCCATCAAAGGTAATTTCTCTCTCTCTCCCTACCTGGATGAAAAATCACAGCTGTGCATTCCCAGACTATCCTGCCAGAGCCCTAAAATACATGGGCCCCAGACGAATTGTAGATTTGAAGCTAGAAATGCCCTCCTGCACAGCCTGCTGCTGTGTATCGCAGTGTTGATAGCCAGGACAGCTCTGCAGCAGCATGTGTGAAATGGGTCTCTCCCTCTCCGTTCAATGTATAAATCAGCTTGTTGTGTCTTTGCACTGGTTGAGCCAATTGGCCTGCCTTCTGTTCATCCATACGAGAATTGCTGGTGGGAAACTGTGGCAAACGTTAACTTAAGCTTGTTTGTCGTGTCTCAAGCTCCATTCATTTGCCAAGCCAAAACAGGGTACATTTTTCACTGAATATTTGAGTTGACTGCCAATAACAAATCTGTCTGGCCATGTTATAGACAGAACAGTTATGTTCAGTTATGGTCATGGGCTGTGAGGTTTGGTAATTCAGGAATTAATTTTGCTACCAAAATGCCCAAGGGACATCAGATATGGTGACTGAAACAATGAAAGCTCTCTGTAGATCTGCAAGGTCTCGAGTATCTCCTGTCATGCTAGAGTCTATCCACCAAAGCCTAAGAAACAAATTCATTTCTCTGAAGAAATATTTGTACCATCCAGAACAACAAAAGACAATCTTTGGTGCCTGAATAACGTCTAATAGTGACTACTAAAAGTATCTGTACATTTTACAGCTTTTTTTTTTTTCATTCTTAGGATCTGATTTCTCAGATTTATTCACGTGAATAATTTCTGCTCGGCAGATCACTTTATAACCATTTTTAGAGTATTGTGGAAACAAAATTTCTTTGCTCTGACTGGTCACAAGTGATACAGTATGTATCTGTTCATTATTTTGTTGAACATAATCAAGATTTTGAGGACAATATATTTAAAATTCCCTCTTGGCAAATGTTTTTTTAATACTTTCTTAAATAAACTATTTTCCATGAATGTTCCTGCCAATACACTTATTCATTCAGAACTTTGGGCTTTATCCAAACTGACCACTTATTTGTCAGTCAAAATGGACAGATGCAGGAGGTCAGCATTTTCAGGCCATAAAAAAGAAATTTTAGCTTCCAGTTCTTTCCGTGCTGTTGAGGGTCCTTTACATTTTGAGCATGGCTGATTCCACATCTTTGAAATGACATTTTCAGAAGACAGATCCTAAAACTGCTGTAGAATCTGTTGCATTTCTGAGCATGTCAGGCAACACGAGAGGAGGTACCACAGCATGGTAAAATACCGTTCCCCTTAAAGGAAGGAATGCATCTGAATTTTTCTCACTGTGTCATTCACAGCTGAAATGAAAAAGCCCCACAGCTATGTATGCCATTGGATGTTGCCAAATACATACGACCTTTGCTTGAGGTACCTGCTCTCTGAAGACTCACTGCCTGCTGTAACATATCACAGAGGTAAAAAGGATGATTAAGTGTAAGCGAGTGCAGCCATAATCCAAAAGCTTCCAGATGAAATAATGCTCTCTCTCATAACAGAAGCAATTACGATGTAGCTGTCTGTATTGCATTTAACATTGCTACTAAAAGGCTGTGCTGCTCTCAAGTACGTGAGTGATAGCAGCTGAATTTTCCTGGGTAAAGAGTAGTTTCTGCTGAACACATCCTAAACCCTTCGGCACTTCACAGGAAGCCAGAGAACATCCACGCAGTCCCCCAGAAGAGGTGTTTTGGATGTGAACACATTGCATACATAGAAACTATGTATGCATGCCTTCCTTGATACATACATAAGCACATATGGAGAGAAAGATAGAGAAAAAACAGTCTTAGTCTTATTTGGCTTTATCTCTAACATAAATCACTATTTCCTTGGGATGGTCGAAAAATTCTGTTCATAGTTCCTCTATTTTGGACATAGGATGAATTTTCATGAGAAATATCTTTTTTTCCCCCCGCCCCCCCCCCCCCCCCCAACAAGCCCAGAACTAATAAACAGGTTGGTTTGGTGTTTAGGGTTCTTTTAAAACTAATTTTAGTTTTCAGGAGGGAGTAAAAGATATTCACTTTTCCCTCATTTGAATCCAAACTATTTTTTGGCTTTTCAAAATTTGAAAATTTCTTTATGGTAGCTAAACCAATGAACACTTTTCAGCCATCTCTACTAGTTGCCTCAGTGTGTTCAAGTGCTTTGCATAACTCTTAGCGATTTACAAGAAGTTCAAATTCTTCATGAGATGACATCTAGAAACCAATGTCATGCTTCCTGCACTGCCTCCACCACGGAGTGATGTACTCCAACCTTCACCGTGCCCTGCTCCTCCTGAGCTGAGCAGGTCAGATTGTGAAACATGAGTGAATCCATGCTGGGAATTGATGCTCAGAAGAATGCTACGAGATCCACATTTTTACAGACGTAAGGGTGTAGGAGCCAAGTCTTCGCACTCAGAGGTATGTCAGAGGTCTTTGCATTGCCCAATAAATTACAATTAAGCTCATAATTTGATTTGGAGTCCTCAAGAAATAGAGAGGTCACCACGTCTCTAGACAGTTAATTAGGTGATTAATTACCTCCACCACTTAAGCAAACATTGTCATTTATTTCTCACTAGACTATGTCTGGCTTGATAAATTTTCCAGATTAAGGAGACTTCCACTGCACACTGTTTTCGGCACTCTAACAGTAGAAAATGCTGCTCTGAGATAGTCCCTCTAGGCAGGACTTCCTAGTTGCTTCTGCGACTTGAGGTTATATCTCTGTAAAATGTTTTGCTATGTGATCTGGATCTACAGGTCAAGACAGGTTTAATCCAGGGGTCTTTTGCACAGCGTAGATCTACTTCTGTGCAAAATGTATCGCGGGATTAAACTCAGCATACTGTAAAAAAGCGAGCTCACAAATTGTAAAGTCATTCCCTGTTTTCTGCTCTTTATTCTTCTGTTTATATAAGCAAAGAAACATAGAAAAGGAGGACTGGATTTCAAGAAGTGGTTTGTTCTCTCCACATCACCTTCAGCTGTAACCTACATAATTCAAAAGGCATTTGTTAAACCCATTCTTAAAGAGACTTCCCATGACTACATCACTTTGTTGAGCAGTTACACTCATTTGTTTCTTGAATATGACTCCTAAATCCTTTTTTGGGATCAGTGTTTTCCATGTTTACCATTTTGCAACAGGGTATCCTGAAATTCTATGAATAGGCCAGTTGATAACCAAATGATCCCTCTCTATCATTGTCTTGATCTTATCTTTACTTAACAGGCTACCAGGTTTTGTCCGTACTTAAAAATGACTTTCTACTTCCCTTGATGAAACAGGTACAACAGCATAACCCTGAGGCAGAATCACTCCCAGACAATCTGACCAACAACTGCACCTTTTTACTAATGATTTCCTACTGATAGATCTCTTTTAGGATTTGTCAGTCACTTCTTTGTCCATATATTGTATTCTTTGTTGGTTCTGATGTTTAATCAAACACTTTAAAAAAATGTAACATCATAGATTAACAGAAAGTAGAGCTGGGAGAAATAAAGGGATGATGAATTCTTTCCCATACCCCCAGACAGGATCATCTGTACCAATATCTCATTCTAAGAATATTACAGTTTCAGAGATACCTTTATCATCCAGTCTTACATCCTTGTCAAAGAACAAATTAGGTTTTGTGTGACAAGACCTCTTTTCCACAGAGCAACGTTGACTGGCATTGTAGACCTTTTGCTTACTTACTTATCCATTACATTTTTAAAAATGTATTTTAATTTCAAGTGTTCACATTTGAGTATCGCTTCAAATGTAGAAATGAAGAATCTTCATTCTGCACTGCAAGAAATTTCATCTATTTCCAACTAGATATTATCAGGCTTTTCATCTCTATCCAAAATTACAACTTGATTCAAAGATCATTAAAGCTAGCAGGACTATTTGCAATTATTTAATAAGCCAGGTCTTTTCTGCTCTTTAAAAGGTTAAAATATTTGTCAGCTTCTTAGTCTGAAGAGAAGTTCCAAATGGGTAGATTTCATTCTAGTGAGACAAAATAAGACCTGGGAAAACAAGGAATGCGTGTCTTTCATATTCACATGTCAACGTGTTGTTGGAGAATTAGACTCCCTCTTACAGTAACAGCCTACAAAACACCCTTGGCTGCAGGAGAGTGAGACATGGGCAGAAAGCAAAGTTTGTTGGTAAGAAGACCAAAGCCTTAGGCAGATAAAGAGCATGTAAGAGACAACTGTATGCCTAAGATCTTGTTTTTATTATGCAAGTTTCGTTTCCTAGAGATACATATCCTAAGGACACTGTATTGTCTCTGAACTTTTCTTGTATTAGCTCAAAATAAACTTTCTGAAAACACATTTGTGTGAGAGGCTAGATATATGCCCCAATATTCTTTTTTTTTTTCAGTCGTCATTATTCATTACACGCATTTTTTTGTAAACTAGAGGACCTTTACTAATATTTTTGTTCATTTGTTTGCTCTCAAAATTCAGCTGCTTGATCAGATCTGATTTTACCAGGCAGTTTAAAAGCAAATTATTCTCCAAGCCTCTAAAGTGACAAACATCTAAAGTATTATTGCCCATTTTCATCTTTCATGTGGGGATTTGAAGATTAATGTGTTACATGCCATAGAACAACAGAGATTAAAATAAGCTTCTTCTGAGAGAAAAACACGAATTTTTTTGAGAAGGCAATTCCTTGGTAGCCTCTTTTGTATTCTTTTTTATTTTTGTTTTATGTTTTTATTTGCTGTTTGAAAATGAAACTGTCTAACCTTGGTTTGATATGATTAGTTAATAAAAGTCAATGTATTTGGAGGGGGAGAAAGGGCAATTGCCACAAATATTACAAGTTTATTACTGAAAACTTAAGTCCTTGAAACTTTAAAATATGAAGCAATTGATGTACTCTTTCTAACTGAGGTTTTTCAGCTGGCTGGAAGGCATGTGGGTTTGGTAATTGCATTCTACCCGGGATATTGGTATCTGCTTAGCTGGGGTTCTCATGGAAGAGTGTCTTCCACTTTGACACTCCCTTTGTGTCACAGGACTGGGAGCTTGAAGCTTTCCCAAGGGAGGTGGGTATGCAGTTCCCGCTGTGTGTATATTCACAAGAATTAACGGGTAAGTGACCTGCGGTTGCACGTGTAGATATTCATGGTAAATGCACTTGCTCAGCTGCTAAATGGAAGAGAAAAAATATCATCTCGTAGCCCTGGCAAATCATGCTGAAACAAACACTAAATGTCAAAATGTTTCTTAATAATATATTCACAGTACCTGCAGAGCAATTCCGGTAATGAGCACGCTATAACTCTGCCGGCTCAAGGCTTCTCAGGCTCCAGAGCTGAAACTTGCTGCCCTGAAGATGATGACCCAAATCCTGGCCAGGACGAGGCTGCCATGTAGAAGAAGGGGAACAGATGGGGGGAAGTTGGGTCTGGCCACAAGGATTAGAGTTGGATTTGATGTTCCTACTGTCAGCCGGAGAATAAGCAGCAGTTGCTGTCAACCTGTGCACCCAAATCCCTCCCTCAGCTGCAGACAGCCCTGCTGTTCCTCACACTACAAACCACAATGTCGAAGATGGGACCATGATTACAATGCTGTCCTGATAAAATGCTGACCTAGATATATGCATATTTAGGTTGTGCTTATGGTTAGCCCTCGGTCCCTGAGTTTTGTTGCACAGGCTAAGGTACAAGCATAAAAAGGAAGATATATCTGCAAAACAAAGATAGGAGTCAGGGATAGCTCTCTCAGCAAGACAAAAATTATTCTTGTTATAGGGGTACATTTCTATCAAAACTAATTAAAATTGTTTAAAATTTATTTAGACAGACACATGTAAAATTAAAATTCCAGATCGCTATTGAACTATTCATCCTGTCCTTGTGCTTCACTCTGAATTTTCTGTTTCAATGAAACATCAAAAATGGTAAAATTTTCTGTTATTCCTTTTCTAATTTTGAGTTGAACTAAAGAAACTGAGTTTTTCCTAAAGCATATGACCACTTAACTATTGTTAACATTGTTTTCTTAAAAAGCTTGCAATGCCTCTCTCATTCAAAACGTGCTCATTTACTGCTATGAATGTTATAATGCATACAATTCCATATTGCATATCATTCAAACAAGAGAAAAAGTATGTGAATTACAGAAAGTTAAGTGGATGAAAATCCTGTGGCACATGCATGTGACATAATTTTGTCAAAGAATTATCACGGAATTGTATGAAAATACCAGAGAGAAAAAGACTTTAATCCCCAAGTTCCTAAAATAACACTGATTTGGAATCAAAGAAGAAGAACGCCACTCTGGGTGGGTTCCCCCTGGCTGTATTGATCTTCATAGAAAAACCTTCTCTCTTTCATCTTGTTAGCTGTAAGCTCAGGGTTATCTAAGGGTCTGCATCTTTGGTGGCATGAGTAGCTTTCTGAAGGGAGAGTTGTAAGTAACACACAGAAAGACTGGACAAAGACTGCTTCTCTTATACCTGAGAAGGCCTGCCTGACTCTTCAAACAACTGTCAAGTAAATATATAGCATAGATAAATCACCTTGTTACATCTTCAGTGAATATCCTTGCAGTAACTCAAATACTTCTTACTAATGAAGAAAAAGAGTATAGGTAGGCAGATCTCAATGGATGAAAGCTATCACTGAAGAGTAAGAAAAACAAGTCTTATAATAACTAAATATTTCATCCACCCTGAATGAATCGCTTTGAAATAATGTCTCACTTGGAAACAGATGTTAGAGAGAATCTGAAGTGCTGGTAAATGTCAACAGAGAAGCGTCAATCCCTTATTCTTCTTGGACTCACTTTTGCTTGACTTACCCCCTACTTTTTCTAATTTTCATTACTTATTTGCTATTGCTGATTTTGTGCTGCCTCATGAGCATACAACTTTCTTTCTGACCTTATGGTTGACTTCAAAAAATAACTTTATGTAGGATTTGTTTAAAATTCCACCCCTACTCAGTTATTAAATTAGTTAAATACTAACATTTCAGAAAGATTACAGTGCTCCTTCCCAGAACGATGTTTCACTACTCCCACCTCATTCCAGCCCTCACTGACTCCAAGTCAAAGCCAGGACGTACGCTTTGCTTTCCTTTGGGCATCTCTGACCACCCACCTGTCTTACAGCCCCCATCTTAGCAATACCTTGCTTGGCCAAACGTAGTCATGCTTGCGCAGTGCAATTTGTGATATCCCTAACAGTGACCAGTGAGACCACAGAAGAACTGGACAGGCCATTTGGAAACCAGCCGGATGGCAACCTGATTGCTGTTCCTGCTGCTGAAAGCAACACGGAGTGCGCGTGGATGAATAACGTGATCAAATTCAGATAATGTTTTCTTCTTCTTCTTCTTGTCTGTTGGTAATAGAAAGTATAGTCCCTGAAGGGGGCTAACTTATTATTACAGTCAATTGAATGTTCTGTGTAGTTATATCTCAAAATACCCATGTGAGAATACATTCTAAGTCTTCTTAGGAGTCAGTGAGTAAACCCTGGCACTGGTGACAAGCCCACGGAGGGCTATTAAGTGCAGAAATACACCTCTGGCACAGGAAGTCTCTCAACCACAATTTCCTGAAGGCTGTGAGAGTATTTTGGGAAAAGTATCATCATACAGTCATCTTGTTTTATATTCTCCAAGAGGCATCTGCTATTGGCCACTGCTGGAACAGAGGGACTGGAGTGGGTGGATGCATCCCAGAAATCAGAATTGCTGTTCCTACTTAGTGAAGCTGATGGGAGTTTTACAGAGCACCTCGATGGGGAAAGGCTTCTCTCACAGCTTTCACAATGGCAAAATTTCATTACCTAAGTAAAAGTTCTCCTAAATAAACATGTCAAATATCAGCATTAGTGCTTAGATTTATGCTGTTAGGGCTGGGCTACTCTTCCAGCACCCAGCTCATTCATACACAGCTAGTTTGGATAGCTTCATACTAAAGTGAGGTCTTCTATGCAAATCAATTCTGTTACTTGAAGATTTCCCTGAATTTCTCAGTTATGGGAAGCATAATCCCAAATTTGCTGATCTTGTTGGATCTGCAGGAAGCACTTCTAATGCCCAAGCCATCCCTGTGGTTTAGAGCTGGAGCAGGTGCAGCTTTTGTCTGTAGCCATTGCTGTAGTCAGTGCTCACCTGTGTTAAGGACTATGCTAGGAAAGGAAGCAGAACCTGCTGCTTTGGGACGGGAAAGGAGAGTTACATGGCTTTTTGTCTCTGATACAGCACTCCCGGTCACAGTCAGTTTTCCAAGAGATGTGAAACAACAGGGAAGATCTGTGGGGCAGGAGGACACCTGTCAAGATGGTCTCTGGAACAATTTGTCCATGGTCAAGAGATTTAAGATCTGCTTCTGTATGGATAATCACAGATATTTTCAGAGCCCATATTTTGAAAGTACTTGTATTTATTTTACCCACATGGAGTGACTATGCCAGAAGAAAGGTGAATATTGAAACACAGAATCATGAGAAAATTTTATATATATATATATATATGTGACTGTACTTAGAAAGAGGACCTCCTCCAATTTACATGGAGGTCACAGTGCCTGATCAAATTTTAGACCTACAAAGTCCAATATCAGCTAAAATGTCTGGGATGAAATGGAATTGTTCCTACTACAATGCTCATGACAGTAACAGTGAATAAAAATTCAGACAGTTAGGAATGCTCAAGCGGTCAAGTAAACTTCTTGGAAGAAAATACAGATATCAAAGAGCAGGCAACAGTCTGCCCAGAAAAGTGCTGCACTGTTTGTATTTTGCATTTTTTCCGTTCACCCATTGTTCTGTCTTCTCAGATGCCACATAAATCCCTCCAGTGAACTTTCTACCATCCATAAAATAAAACCCAGGTTTTGGAGGGTATGGTCATTTGAAGAGGCGCTTGACATGCATCTCTGTTTTCCATTCCCAAATGTAAATAAAGCGTGGTTACTCCTGGCGTATGGTTTCCATTAAGATTCCTCTTCTGCCTCTAAGAGCAAAATTGGGAAAACAAACTTACTGTTTCCAAAGCAGCTCACTGCCTCTTGCTTCAGTGCATGAGGCACTCAAGCACATGAAAACAAAGGTCAATTGCTTTAGATTCAACATGACCTCGTCCTCCTACATTGTTTTTTTTCCCCAACAGGATCTAATGGAGCTGAATGTACTGTTTATGTCATTCCAAAGCAAATGTGCATCTGTTACTTGAGAACAGTTCTGATTTCTATTTGAAATGTGTGGAAATTTACTATTGACTTCAGATGGGAGATAGCTAGGCCTGAAGTTAGTGTGACAGACATAATAAACGACCTGCACTCCTGTCTAAGCAGTTCCTTGAAATATATGTAACAGCACTGAAGTTCAATAATAGAATCAATGACAGTTTTCTAAGGCAGATTGTTGGTTGACAAATGTTGGTAGGGTGGTTACAAAGCTAGTCTTGAAATCCAGTGATGTGAGTAGGCAGCAGTACTCCAGACAGCTTGGACTTTACCTTTGCAACAAAACCATACTCTTAACTGCGAGGGTTCAGTGTGAAGAGACCCAAATGTTCATACCAAAACTGACCTGGGGTGCCAAAGTATTTGGTTACCTATTTCTAAAGAGTTTATATGGATCTGCATTGGCTCTGGTCAAATCGGTACACCATTTCTGCCCACATCTTCCCCCCATAACCCATGCTTTTGCCTCTTTCATGACTCACATGCCACCTGGATTTCTGTTTCAGTGTCCCTGAGGTGGTGCCATTGATATATCTCTTCCTCCATCTCCACTCCCCAAACATGACCCAGTTTCCACTGACTTGAGTGAGATTCAGACCATGCCTTTTCCTTTCTCCTCTGTTCACCATCTATTACTATTTCCCAGTGATTCCTGATTATGGTCCAGGCTTGACTGCATATTAGGGCTAAATAACTTTAATGACATTGGCCTATTGGCATCCCAAGATGTGGTTTTATACTGCCCCACTTGCCAAATCCAGAGTTGCTTTCAGATTGTGATGTCAGCCAAGGCAGGATATTCTGTTGCTTGCACAGCATACAATAATGAGAGAGCAGTCGTTAAGATTCACAGCAGCATACTGACTGGTCTGTATTGCATGTTTTATGACATGCAGTAACGATGACAGTAGTTTCCAAATTAAAATAAAAGAGTTATCAGAGTCACCCTGTCTCAGCTTTGCATGCCCCTCCTGTCTCACTCATTTAATGTTGTAAGGGCAGACAAGCAGAAAAAATAAAAACCCCGATCTGAGTCACAAGTCCTGAACTTTAATAGCTTCTTCTGTCCCCTGTGATTCCCCACTATTCATTGGGAAGGGGAGAGTGGGATAAGTGACCTGCTGGGAATCATAAAAAGGAAGTGATGGAGGATATACATTTCTGAGAGCTGTGACAAAGTGGCATGCTGGAGATTTTCCTTGTGTCAGAGGGACAAAGCCATCCTGGGATTGTCCTTACCTATGACGAATACCTGCTCACATTAAATTGTAGCTCCAGTTTACCCACCTCTAAAATGTGGCTAATAGTATTGTCCTCCTTTGTTAAACTCTGAAATTTCTGGGAATGAAATACACTACATGAAAGGTAGCAGCTTTCCTTGGTGTACGTCTTGCCCGTGTCTCCCTTCTCTCTGTACAACTGTTTGCTCTTTGTGTTCTCCCTGGAGTGAATTCCTCTCTTTCAATCATAAGTCTGAACTAGGTCAGAGACCTTCAAACCCTTTGAAGGTCTATCTTTGAGCTATACTGCTTAATGTTGAAATGGAGCTGAGCATGGATCAGGACAAATTATTTACTTATCTTCTCGAAAACCATGGATTTTTATGTGGGTGTTTTTGTGAGCACAATTACAATGAATTTTACACAGTTAATCCTGCTGCAATGCTGCAAAATAATCACAGGAACTGGCATGACATTTCAGGAAACTTTCATATATAATGGCATCCTCTACACAGAGTAAATAACCAGACTCCGTTCCACTCCACTTTACATCCCGCTAAGGTTACAAGGTTGGCTCATGTGACAACTTGCTTTGGGCTGAATCGTCCACAGAGCCTGAACTCCCAACCTCTGTGACTGCAGTTATAATTTTCTATTACTGGAGCTAAACCCACTAGGTTCATTGCCTCAGAGGCAGTAAGAGCCTTATCAATCTCCTCTGCACTTCAGCCAGTGGGAAGGAAGAAAAAAACAGGAGACCATCATGATGAGCATCACCCACAACAGAAAAAGTCTTCTATCTGGTTTGTCTAACGTGTAAGCCTCACCTGTCCATTTCACTTTACAATCATCATCAAAAAATCAGAGATCATCTTCAACAAGTGCTACTTAGTGCAGCACCTGATTTCTTGAAAATTAATTCAGCGAAGTCTACAGCTTATGCAAACCTGTGTGATTTATCTCTTTAAAACAAGACAAAATAGTGCTTTTCATTTCAGAGACAGTGAGAGACAGAACAGGGACTGCGATAAGGGCGTTGTGTCAGTTGAATATTAAACAGTCACATAAAACCTGGGTGATATGCTAACAGCTAAGCAGAGGTGGGATAAGCTTTGCAGAAAAAAAAAATAGTTATTTACAAATATATTCCTTGCAAAGGTCACAAAATGTTCCAGATGAAATTGTTCACCATTAAAAGTAGTCTCAACTGGGATGAGTGAGTCAATACTGGAGGGTAAGATTTTTATGCAAAATTTGGCTGAGGGTTTGGTTTTTTTTTCCAGCCAAAATCTGTGTTCCAGGCTTTCTCTTTGTGCAGCAGGAACCACTAGGATCTGAGAGGGCTCAGCTCCTCACGGCCATGTTCAGTACCCTTCCACAACGGGGTTCTGGCTGGTCGGACTTTGCTGAATTGCACCTTTTAGTAATAACTCCTTTTTTTAGTCATCAATGATGGTGGTAAGGACTTACTGTTCTCCCTAACTTGATTCCGTCTGTATATAATCATTCTGCCATGCAATGAGAGGGGGTTGTTTAGCGTTTGCCTGGAACGGCTCTCTTGAGCCCTCTTTTACAGGGACTCAGATATTCCCCTGCACTGTAATCTCAGGTGACTATCACATTTTATGAGCTGGGAGATGGGAGGCTGAAGTCACTCTCCAGTAACTATTCCCCAGTGTGGAGAGTGATTTTGAAAGGAAACTCTCATTGAAGGAACCAAAGTCCTTTGTAGTCAACTATCTTTGCATGGTAATACAACCAACAAGTGGTGATAAAACATTACACTAAGCTTAATGACTTTGCCTTGCTCATCTCTATAGCAGCTAATGAAACATTATGAATGCAGAGCAAATAGTGTGTTCAGGTTAGTTCAGGATCCACATGGCATCTGAATGTGCTGCATGAATTATTCACACTGTTTTTCTTCACCAGTGTAATCCCTCCCCCATCACAGAATAAAGCTCCTTTTCTGGCCTTACCATACTCCTCTAAAGCTGTTCCTCTTGCACTGAGGAAAGTTTTGTTTCTAGTGTGTTAAAAACATATGAGCCAGGTCACCTAGTAAATGAGAAGTAATAAAATATTAATATGCTCAAGAAAGAAGGGAGAGAGGGGAAGAGCTAGCAAGGTCTTCTTTCACTTTTTTTTTATTTTTTTAGCAGAGTATCCCAAGATACTGCTTTTCTGTACCACTGTCCTACCAACAGCTCCTCCTTCCCTTTTAGCTTATAAATGAGCACCCTCTCATTCTCTCACAAACTCCACATGGACCCTGGTGCTCTCTATGGACATTTCTGTACAGGGCAGAGGACAGCAGCGTGGTAATGCATTGTGTCAGTCCAAACAAGGGGCAGACGATCAGAGCCCAGATAGCTGGATAGACTGTGCTGAGCTGCTCTCGAGGCAGACACTGCCTGTCTAGAACAAAACAAATTTCCTCAAAATCAAGGCATGCTTAGTTCTGGTGTTAGCATTCAGAACCAACCCTGCCTTGAATCAGTATGAACCTGCCCTATGCCTTTCCTCCAATCTCAGTTGCCAAAATTACTGTGATAATTACTGTTTGACCTCTGCGACCCTTTTGTTATTTTTTGCAGCCAGAAAATAAGAGATATTCAATTTTGACTTCAAAACCAACATAATCTGTTTTTCAGCATTGACCTGCTGTTTGTCTGTTACCAGCAGGCAAATATTTGAAGTGATTTGGTAGGCACATAGAAAGCAGATTGACAGAGTCAATCAACATGCCAAATACTTTGCTATTTGCTCTCATGAAAGACTAGTGAACCTGCTTTTTTGTTTGCTTTTGGTTTGGGTTTTTTTTTTTTTTTCAGCTTGCTCCTCTCTGCTTGCCTTGCCTACAGGAAAGCTGATCAATTTGTCAGCATCTCGTTTTAATCTCCATTACTCCAGTGAAGATAGTGTCTCTAATCACTTATTTTTAAAGCTTCCAGGGTTTTCAGAGTCACACAGGTCTCAGCCTGACAGACCAAGATATGTAATGTGTCACAGCATTGATACCCATCAGAGAAAAGCTACAGATAGGTAGCAAGTCAACACATTAATTGCCTGCAAAATCCTTGGGCATTTTTAGTCAGGGAAGAAATAAAAAGTGTGCGTGATGGGGAGTGGAGTGGTGGGGGTCCTACTCCTTCACCCCCAACAAGTCAGAAGGATCCAATAGGCTCTGCATTGAGAGAGCCTAAAAAACCCTATGCCTCTCTCTGGAATCCTGGAGCTCAAAGACACAGTAAAGTTGTTTGTAGGAATGGAAGGTAAAGCTGGAGTGACAGGAAACCAGCAAAGTTTTATGATCTTGCCCGGTCTGGGGAAGTAACTGAGTTATATCTCACCCTGTAGTGAGCTTTCCTGCAAACTCCAACAGTCTTCTGTTCCCTTATTTCTTCATACTTTGCCATCTTAGGACATTGCTAATTGTGTGCTAGTTCCCATGCTGGCCCTGTATGGGCTCAGCCAATGCAGGTGAGCCATGATAACACATCCCTGTGCTATTCTTCCTTCTCCCAAGGTCCTCAGTTCAGTCACACATCCCACTGTGCCTTCAATTAAAAGCCGTGAAATCTGTGGGAAAACTCTCTTATCTGAGATGGGTAAACAGTACTCAGGACTATAATGTCCTCATGAGGCAGAACCATAATTAGGACAGTGTGGACAGATTTCTAATTACAATCTAGGGAAGCTGCTTGTCTGAAACCTTTGGGATTTTTTTATTATTATTTTTTTTTGCTGTCCCCCATATATGAAAAACAGTTCTACAGATTTGCATGGCAGCTCCTCACAAGTGTGCTGGGTTCATTGAACTGTGCCTTACCAGGAGCACTGTGCATCAAGGAGCACTGTGCATCAAGGAGCACTTCCAACCTGTTGGATCTGGTTTTCCCAGCGATCTCCTAACTTCTGATGAAAGCAAAGGGCAGGTGTTCATGGTTTCCTCAGGTATGAAGTGCTGCCCGTGACTTCTTTCCAGAGAGGGCTTAAAGCAGGTCCTCAAGTCCTCCCACAGAGCGCAACCACCCTGCCGTGTGGTCAGAGACAAGCTATGCTGATTGTAAACTGGGACCTGTTCCAACAAAAGACTCTGCGATTGTGGATGCACCATCCAAATACATATTTTGATTATGAGGAATTTATTTTTTTGCTGTTACCGTCAGAGAAGGATTCAAAGCTAGGAACAAGGCATGAAGGGTAAGGCAAGACACAATTCTGATTGTAGCTTTCTGCTGAATCTCTGGTTCTGGCGATGTTTCAGTGAAGTTCAAAACACAGAGATTGAGCAGATGGACTTGGAAGAAGGTAAAATAACCTGCCCTGCTGATCCTCCTTTCCCCTAGACTATACTGTTGCTGTATTATTCCCTTATTATTGTATCAAGCTTCAAAATAGAGCCAGAGAGCCCAGTAAGCAGCATGCAATTATCTACTCCAGGTGTTCCCATTCCTGCTCTTTCTCAGCTATTATTCTTCTTCCATGTAGGCAGCAGAAAGTGACATGTTTATTAGCTCACATTTAGCTGTGCTTGATTTGTAGCTACACAATAGTGAAACAGCTCTTTGCAACCATTTCATTTTGATGAAGGATGCTGTTTTAATTGTCATAGTTAGTCTTTTGTCAAACATTTGTACATTGCTGAAGAACCTAAGGTTACACACTAGCTGTTCCTGCAGGACTAATGAACCTACCGTTCTGTTTACACAACACTGATGCTCAGTGACTGCATGCAAAAGGAGGATATTGGCTAATAATTGGCTAAGGACTGAAGGCAAGGGAGTCAAAATTGCAAGCATCCAGGGTCTTTCTCAAAGGGTATTCTATTTTTAGACACGAAGTCTTTTACTCCTTTGAGAGTTATCATCATAGTAGTTGCTGTTCTCAACCATTTTAATGAGGACACAATAGTGGTGGTGCTTTTATATTTTCACAAGGAGTGCTTAAGATATTGAATGGGGTTTCATGTGGAAGTAGGTTGATTTCCCAGATCCATCACAGACATTTTATATAATAGAGCACAATTCAATCGTCTTTGAAGTCAAAAGGAGATTTTCCATCAAATTCAGTATTGTTTAGATTAGATCTAAAATCTTCAGATTCATCTCCTAATTCTCATTCTTCAGTTACCCTGAGAAAACAGAAGAGCTAGTGAAGATAATTCACTGTGTGTGATCAAGATAAATGAACAAGAGCTGGGTAATCTTCTACTACTCACCATATAAGTATTTGGATAGAAAGGACATGAAATCTTTTCACACAGTTAGTCAGAATAAACTTGCTCTTTGGTTTTTGGCCAATATATTCATATGTGACACTGTGCTGTATTATGGAGAATGGTCCATGGCAGAACTTACACAAAACTGGGAGAAACTCTTAGTTTTAAAAATTGATTCTTTGTAAAATGGCACTAACTGGAAGGATACATGAAGGAATACTTGGAAGAGGTTTTTAATGTAGTTAATGTATTTGGGTTTAGATATTAATATATAGAATATTTATTAATTATAGTGTTTAAACACAATCTCTCTCATGATAAATGTTTTAAGGATTATGATAGTGAGAGTCATATGCAGAAATTCAGAAAGAATAGGGAATATAATTTTCTGAGGTGATTTCTCATGGAACAGTTAAATCTGAAATTGAGCAACCTCATGAGCAATGCTACAGAGAAGAGTAAGGCCAGATCCTCAGATACTGTGCAGAACTGACAACTGAAGTCAATAAAAGTCAATGAATAAAATGCCCACTGGAACCCAAAGTGCTTCACCTCTGAGAACTCAGGACTCTATCAGCAAGAGAAAGCCAGGCATAAACTGGCAGATTATTTTTTTTTATACTGACAACTGAATATCATGTATGTCTTCTGTCTTAAAAATATTTAAGACTCCAAAAGAGGCCTCTCTTACACCCTGCATTGCTGTTTTCTCCTAGTATCTCTTTGTATATTTCCCTACAGGGAATAGGAAGGAGGGTGCCCGTGCCCATAAATCAGTAACGGTGGACCTTGGTGATGCCTAGTCCAAACGCATGGTTAAAAATCTTGCAATAAATACCGAATGGCTGGTGCCAGCAAGGATCTCTGTTGGTGCCAATGGTTTGCCATCACTGTGATAAGGGGATCAGTTCTTTGTAGTTGGCAGCACTCTAGGTATTCTTGGGGGCCTTGAGACAGGAGCAACTGTGGCTTGAAGAAGGTGGTCCTGCAGCTTGTTAAAGCCAGTTGTGTTGGGTTTGCATGGCAGGGTTTCGGTGGCGGGGGGGGCTACAGGGGTGGCTTCTGTGAGAAGCTGCTAGAAGCTCCCCCTGTGTCTGATAGAGCCAATGCCAGCCGGCTCTAAGACGGGCCCGCCGCTGGCCAAGGCCAAGCCAATCAGCGCCTCTGTGATAACATATTTAAGAAGAAGAAAAACACTTAGAGAGGGAGACCTTTTGCAGCCGGAGAGAGGAGTGAGAAGATGTAAGAAACTCTGCAGACACCAAGGTCAGTGCAGATGGAGGGGGAGGAGGAGCTCCAGGCACCAGAGCAGAGATCCCCCTGCAGCCCGTGGTGAAGGCCATGGTGAAGCAGGCTGTCCCCCTGCAGCCCATGGAGGAAGGATGAGGGGGTGTAGAGATTCCACCTGCAGCCCGTGGAGGACCCCATGCCGGAGCAGGTGGAGGCACCTGAAGGAGGCTGTGGCCCATGGGAAGCCCACGCTGGAGCAAGCTCCTGGCCGGACCGGTGGACCTGTGAAGAGGGGAGCCCACGCCAGGGCAGGTTTGCTGGCAGGACTTGTGACCCCGTGGGGGACCCCACGCTGGAGCAGTTTGCTCCTGAAGGTCTGCACCCCGTGAGAGGGACTCCATGCTGGAGCAGGGGAATGATGAGAGGAGTCTTCCCCCTGAGGATGAAGAAGCGGCAGAAACACCGTGAGATGAACTGACTGTAACCCCCACTCCCCGTCCCCCTGTGCCGCTGAGGGGGGGAAGGTTGAAGCCAGGAGTGAAGTTGAGCCCGGGAAGATGGGAGGGGTGGGGGGTAGTTGATTTTATTTTCTCATTCCTCTACTCTGTTTTGCCTAGTAATAAATTGATGAATTCCCTCTCTAAGTTCGGTCTGTTTTGCTCGTGACGATAATTAGTGAGTGATCTCTCCCTGTCCTTATCTCGACCTACAAGCATTTCGTTATGCCTTTTCTCCCCTGTTTAGTGAATGAGGGGAGTAAGAGAGCGGCTCTGGTGGGCACCTGGCCTCCAGCCAGGGTCAACCCACCACACCAGTGTTCAAGGTGACAACTAAATCCAGACTTTTTGATCTCTCCAGAAAAGAACCAGGAGTTTCAGGGATGAAGAGAAAGGAGATAGCCTGAAGGAATTTGGGGAAATTTTCTGACTTGTAGAGGTTGGAAAGACATTGGAATCACAAACCTAGCTGTGATTATTCCCCAAATGTGGGATTAGTTTTTATTAGATTCTATATTTCACAGACTGTGTCCATCTGTCTCCCATTCTCTGTTTCTAATCCTTCAGAGTGAAATGACAAGTTAGAATATCCCTGAACTCTTAAAGCTTTAAATTTGGAAGCTGAAGGTTTATGACAGTTGATCCCCCATTGTAGCAGAAATGACTTGGATAAACATGTGGTCCACAAACACTAACATCATCTGCTTGTAAGATAGATTGCTAGTTAGCATTTTTGCTATCCACTTGTATACTCTTGATCCAAATACTAGTTTAGATGCTTGTCAAACGTAAATTAAATAATTTCATTATTCATAAATAAAAGCAAAATAATTTAGGGCTATTCTTGTAAGTATTAATTTACCTCATTCAGTCACCTATTAAATATTTATGAATATATTTTTAGCATCACTGTCATTGATTAAAGTTTAATTATTTCACACCCACTTAAAATATGGGGAAAATAACTATTAATGGCAAGGAATCTTATCCAGAAAGCAGTAACTGTTCTTCCATTAAGTTTTCCTCTCCAGTGATGTATTAGGGTCCTAATGCATCAGTCCTCTGAAATTCTAATCACTGGTTCTCATCCAAGAAAACCACTTAAGCATCTGCTTAACTTTAAGTCTGTGAACGCTTCTGGCAGATGTCCTAAAATGTGGCTGAGCTGAAAGCAGAATATTCAGCAGCTAAAAGGTACTGTCCTATTTAATGACTGTTACTGAAACAAGACAGACATCAAATTCATTGTAAAGTGTTACCAAAAAGAAGTAGAAATAATTAATTCCTTTAATGCAATCAATAATAGGATTAATCCCAAGGGGGAAACACTTGGCAGGGGCAACGATGCATTCTGTAAGTCCACTGCAGCTTATGAATAAATGTTCACTTTGTTCTTATACAGTTATCTATCAGGGGAGTCCTCGAAGCAAGCTTTAGGCATCTCAGACACTTCAGAAAAACTGGGAGGAGCCATCAGGGTTTTGGTGGAGGTCAGTTGTGGGAGAGGAAGGGAGGCTGGGAGGGGTCTGTTTGTCCTGGGAGAGATCTTTGACTCTTTCTTTGTCTGGAGCAGCTGGATCTGCCAACACAGGCAAAATTGTTGCCTGGTTTGCCTTCTGGCTTGAGTTAGTTTTGGTGGCTAATCATTTTTGCAAAGGGGTATACAAGATGCTTTGCTCGCCCATGCAATTTGTACAGATTATGACTAAGCCAACACATTGCAGTGAACTGGCAGGAGACAGCAAATGACACAAAGTCATGCAATCAGCTTGATTTTGTACTTGACTGCACTAACAGGGTGATAAGTTTGATATGAGACATACTTCTGCTGATGGTGAAAATCACTGGCAAAACTCGTGCACTGGGATGGGAGAATCAGCAAGTTTGTGGTGAGGACAAAGGCAGAGGCCAAAATCAGAGACATTTCTTTTCACTAGCTCTAATTCTGCAGAAATTCATCGCTTGACTTTTAATGTTGTAGTTATTGTCTCCAAATCACAAGTGAGATAAATACCGTCTTTGTTAATCTGAAAGCCTAGAGATCTGCATTTGCTGGCGTAAGCTGGTAAATATATACCTGACATAAACTGGCAGAGCTCTTTAAAAAAAGGCTTGTTAAAATGAGACTGTTTCAAGTCACCTGTCTGGGTTTTGCTGACATTTGGCAAGTTCAGTGTTCAAACCCAGCTGCTGTACTCAGAGAATATTTTGTTGGATAATGGCATGATTTATTTGTTTAACCTTACATGTCTCTGCTGCAGTGGCATAGACTATTAGCTTTTATCTTGGAAGTAGAAGAACATTCCTATTACGCTTATGTCTCCCTACATCCAAACAAACAAAAGAGTCTCCATAGAGGAGAATACAAATCCATTAATTTAATTTAAAAGAATCTCAGTTTCCTCTCTTTTTACCAGCTGAAATGCTAGTGAGGGTCAATGGAAATAAAACAAACACAGCTCAGTTTATTTTCTTAAACTCTGTTCACGTTGCTCAATCTCAATCTTTCTGTGAAAGCTAGCAATCAGTTTGAAACTCCCACTTTGAATGTTCAGAAGAAAAAAATTTTTAAAAAAGTGATAATTTTGGTTATTTATTTATTCAATATTTCATAAACGGGAAGTGAAAAGAGGAGAGGCAACATCATTCTCTTACTCCACTTGTTAGTCATTCACCATGAGAGGGGTATGTTCCGTCAGCATTTCATGAGAGGTCAGCCTCACCAGTGAGAGGAGTGGATCAAAACCTACATGCTGCCAACACTGTTTTTCAGCTGTTCTGAGTTAAGCAAACTCCTGGAAATACAGGGGGTTCTCAAAAATAACTGCAGCAACAGTGACAAATATCTTAAATGCAGACATTAAAAAATACGGAAAATCCGTATCTCTTCCTCTCTTTCCCCAGTTGTTTCTCCTGTTCCTGTCATATGCTTTATCATGGGAGAAAAAAACCCCAAAAAACTATTCTCATGCCCAAATTAATGCAAGACTGGGCCTTGATTCTGAACATCACAGATTGCACACAGTGCGAATACTCCAAAACGAGAGCCACACAAGATTGGCACAGCTTCCCTCACCCATGAGCAGCTGACATCAGATAACACTTCCATAGGTAATTAGCACTCATCAGGGATAGATAAAAGTAGGAAGTCAGACTAGGGTTATGTAAAATGCCTAGATATGGAGGATAGTAAGAAGTCCTAGTATTTGGAGAGAAACTGTGAAAGGAAGCTGGGAGGCTGGAGAGCAGTGATGCAGCTAAGGGAGCACCCAGTCTGCCACCACCAGATCTCTGCTCGAGAATGAAACCAGATCAGCAGTGTCATGAAGTCACATACAGTTGGCAACTGTGATTCACATCAACCAATGGGTCAAAGGGCTCAACTCCCAAAGGACAGTTGGCAAACCCCACAGAAACCACTGTCTCCACAGCTGGTTTTCTCTACATCCATGTCACATTGACAAAGAGGTGAAGGACTCAATGAGTATGGGAATGTAACACCACCTCCTAAATACGATTATTAGGTGCAGGCAGCAGGACTGAAAAAAGATGTGTCCTGTGTGCGGGTGTGGGAAATTTCACACTACTGATGGGAAACCTGGGGCTTTCTACACACATAGTGCCCCTTAAATTTTACCTGTAGCAAACATCTACTTATCTGTGTGAAAAATGAAAATAAAAAAATAGATTAAGACACATGCTGTTGCTATTGTACTATCAAACTGTAACATGGATTTAAAACATATGACATATTCATAATTACATAAGGTAGAATTAATTAGCAGATTCATACATTAAGAAGCCAGAAAGGATGGTGCGATCATCCAGTCTATCCCCCTAATAACACAGTGTAAAAGACTTGAATTAATTTCTGTTTGAACTAGAACACCTTAATCAGTACATTTCAAGCTCATTTGTAGTTTACTTACAACACACATCCCATTTTTCATACATGGGTGTGTTCTGATATCATGGCAATTACTAAACTGATGACAGATTAATAAACCTGTAAAAAGACTGGATATCACTCTCACTCCTTTAAATCAACTCAATAATAATAAAAAAAACCATACTGCAGGACCTTCAATTTCTTTGTCAAGCTCCTATTGCATGATTTGGAGAGCAAATTGGAAAGCTAAGTCAGAACTTACTCAATTACTCCTGAGACTATTAATTTACCTTCACCACAGAAAACCTGATCGCCCTGATGGATTTGATGATAAAGAATTTGTGCGTTAGAACCAGATAGCGTAGGATATTTACTCAAAAATGAAAGGTATGATTGAATCACCTTTCTTTGACTTTTTTTTTTTCTTCCCCTTTTCAAAGAGCACAGTTGTGCATTTATAATACAGGAGAATTGCTTACCTATTTCTGGAACAGCCTGACTGCCCTGACAGAATACCGTTTGACCTCTTTCCTGGCTTTCTTCCCATAAGTAAATATCCCATAATATTTGACACTGTTTCCAAAAACATCACTGTAGTACGTTGGATTAAATTATTCCTAGATGCAGGCTTTTACATCTCCTTTTATAGAAACCCAAATTTTACTTCACATAAGTAGGTATGCACCAATGTCTTAGAGTAACTAGGGAGGAACAAATATTATTAATTGCATAGAAGTTCACTTCTGAAAATCAGCTGAAGAACTGCTGCCTTTTTAGCTCTATATTGAATTCTCAGTGATGGCTGAAGCAGAGATGGCAATTAATTAAAACACACAGTTGATAGACAACGTTTTCTACTTTGACTACAGCAGCGTAAAGGTCCAGCTGTCTCTGAGGGCCCTTCCTGGTTCTACGGAAAGAAGAAAAATCCTGTATTTCAGCAATATCCTTTTCTGTGAGCTATTTCTTTATTGGTATAATCTATTTCCTAAAAAGACTGCAATGATTCACACCAAAGACCCATCTACCACAGAGCTCTTCATAAATCATCCTTATAATCACAAGTCAAGTGACCCTATGCTTTCACTATTTGAAAAGAGGTTTAAACAGATTTGGTCTGTAAAGTGGTGAACAGGAAAGATAATTCCCACTGTCCTTCTAATTTTTCACCTTCATTTCCCTGTACGATCTCAGATTTCCCTGAACCCTGTCCTTTCGTGTAATCAGGGAATTCAGGATGGCTTGCTCTTCAATTATTGCCTAAAGCTTAAATTATTCTTAAAACAGCACCTTATAAAATAACCCCAATAGGATTTGTACTCTGCAAATGAAGGGTGCTGTCAGAACACAGTCTCCTGTATTAGGTACCCTCGTGGCACTCCGTTGTGTTGCACGTCTGACTCTCGTAAGGCCAGAAACATGCTGGGCTGTTAATGTCAAGGAGAAATTATCTGGAGAGAGGTAAGCAGAAAAGGATAAAAAGAACAAACAGGAGAAAAATGAGAACAAGGAAGCTTTCATAATTGACTGATACAAGGAAAGGAATAAGCGCAGTTTTTGTTTAACAGCAAGCCCAGGTGTTGTAGTTTATGACTCTACATGCAGTGATGACTGAATACAGCAAATGCTGTCTGTGTGAATGTAGTGTATACATTCACTTTTTCTTTTCGTGCCTTTTCAGCACAGGCAGAGCACATCTGTGTGCTTTGAATTGGTCAGAGCTCACTTGAACCTTATATATTAAATTATGAAAACTCACAGATGACAGGCAGCAAACCTTTGGCAACAACTCTTTCTCCCAAAGATGACTTGATTGAAAGCGATAAAAAAAATGTCCTTTGAAACTGTCCTTTCATTGAAACTTGACTTTATATATCATAGACATTTTCATAATAAATAAAATCTCTGCTTTTTTTAGTGTCAAATGTTGCCTGGTTTGTTCTTGTTTTTATGAAAACTGGGGGGGGAGACAAAGAAATATGCAAAACTGCCACGGAAATTATGTTTATAGAACATTTTTGAGGAGAAAAAAAATATTGCTATATATAGAAATATAACTAGTTTCACAAATCAGGAGATCATCTAAAATCAAAACACCACTGATTATAGCCAATCTTTCCACCATGTCTAGGAGTCTAGCCAAAAAGCTGTAAGTAACACTGCTTTCCTTCATACTTGTGTAATATAAACCCAATATCTCTGCAATAAAATGATGTGCCTAGATCCAAATTTTATGCTCATTCATTTTATATAGTGCCTTTATATGAAGACCAAAATGTGGTGGGTTTGAATTATGGATTATGAAACAGCAGCAGCATAACATTTGGGTTTTTTTGATCTCTAGACTGATGATAACTTCTGGCTTTGGTTTTCTCATCTACCTGGAAGAGTTAGGAACCCGGTCTTCTGCTAACTCTAAGAAACCACTGCATAAGATCTCAGTCCAAAATTAATCAACAATGTGTAGTTGTTTGACCTAGTCAGAAGGTTTCTCCAGAAAAGCACATCTCTGCTCAATGGAAAACAGCTTTTTAATTTCCAACGTACATTCAGGGACAGCTTATTCCCACTCATCACTTCCCACACACTCATCTCATGTTGAAGTTTTTTCTTAGCTTTACTTTTTTTCTTGGTCTTCACTTCAATCTCTAATGGACTTACTGGCAGTAACCACTCTCCTCAGTCTCCGCTTCACTCAGATAAAAAAGTGAAACTTTTATAGTTCCCTAAGACAGATCCTCTGTTTTCATGATCTTTCTAGAAACAGCTCTCTGTGCTGGTTTTACCCTGAATGCATCTTTCTGAACCCAGGTGACTGCCTACTGTTTGAAGTTTTAACGTCAGTTCAACAAAGCAGGGGTAACAGAGAAGTCTTCTTTTATCCCACCGGTGGTTTGCAGGCTATCCGATTGTGCTAGTCTCCATTCAGCCTCTGTAGGGAAGTTTCTGTCACAGAAAACACAACTGACACAACCTCTGGCTTTCTTGGCAGAAAAGATAAGGTCATTTAAATAAAAAACCCCAAAACTCAGTCACCAAACTTTTTTTTTTTTGCTCCTGTCAAGTTTTTCTTTTGCACCTGACATGCACTGGCTTCTACCAGCTGCCTCACCTGCTTAATTAAAAACCAGCGACAACACAACAAGCAAACAAAAACCACTGATCTGCCTACACCTGAAATGTGGTTATGTTATTTAACCTACTTCAAAGGCTGGTACAGAGTCTGAGTATTGTAGCAGGTTGAATATCAATCATTCATGATTGTATTGTTCTGTATCTCTGGGGATGGATGTGAAGATTTTTACAGAAGTTCTAGGCAGTCATGAAGAATTGTATGCTGACATCTAGAGCAGGCATTTACCTGTTTTCCCACTTATCAGGAAAAACAAATCTGCTCTCGGTTGTGCACTGGTACATATAAGCAAGGCATGGGCTGGTGAGATACAAAGGTGGGCAGTGCTGATACAACCCTCAATCTTTTGAAACTCTGTTTTTTGTGCTGGCTTTCCTTAGAAAAAGAACTGCATGGAGGGTAACCATGGTGAAGACAAGCCTCTCAGTGTGAGCAGAAGATAAAAGTTGTAATCTTTTATTCTGTGTCTGCAGAGAGCTGGACAATAACTCTTGAGTGAACTGCCCCATTTGTTTCAATGAGGTATTAACTCAGATACCCAGGGATAATAACGTGATGTCACCACTGTAAACTATTTCATTCTTCACAAAAACACAGATTTAAACAATTTATTGTGACAATCTCATTTTTCTCTCAGATAGTAGTCTGTTTCATGCAGATTATCTCATCTCTCCCTTCAGCTCTCTAGTATCTGAGTGCTTTCCCACCCAGCAAGCGATTCCTCCCAGCACAGTCTGGTCTCACTCTGCTCCCCTGTCCTGGGATGGGAGCATTTCATGGGGAGCTGCTATGCCAGCTGTTAAGGCACTCCAGTATGGCTGACAGAGATTATATTCTTACACCACTCCTGCCATCACATCAAATTTGCATTCTCACTTATGAAATTAGTGTGTGCTAAGCCTGCGTATGCTTTTGAGCCAGAAACAGCATTGCAGTAGAGAAGCAATGGCTTCTTAACCCACGTCCCACCTGCAATCAACCACATGAATGCTCCTAACCCCTCCACCACAAACTCAAACACGTGAGTTGAAACCCTTTTCAGCAATGCCTTGTTGAACTCTGAGCACTGTGGTGAATGCACAGTCATTCTTGGGGTGTCAGGCAGAAGTCTGTCCTGAACATCTTGCAGGCACTGTGTAACGACTTCCTAACCAGTTTCTCAGCTGTGGCTGACTGCACAAGTGCTTTCATTGCAAAGTCAAACAGTGTAATTTAGCTTAATGTTAAAGATGCTTTAGGCTGGGCTGAGTACTCTAACTCAAAGCAGAAGAGATCCGAGACTGAACTAACCCATCTTTGGTCTGGAATGACAACTAGCAGATGAGTGGGTAGTTCTGTTTTCTTTTAGGCACCTGCAGGTCTTACTGACTAGCGGAATGTTTCTAGTGTGCCTTGGAGAACAGTCAAACAAGTTAAAATAAACTGATTTCACTAGGGTTTAAACCAACTTAGTTTTGTCCTGAAATTCCCACACACTCTGCTCTCTCCAACCAGCTGAGATGCAACTGGCTATTTGCGGAACATGGAGTATTATGGAAAGATGGTATGAAGCTCTACCCGTGCTACATCTAGAGATTTGTAACAGGTACGAGACCAGTTCAGATGTGGCCACAAGTCAGGTCATGAATACTTGTATGGTCTCAGGATGGTACCAGCATCATTCTGTAGATGTATTTTGTCTCCTTTACGGACATGTCACATCCATGCAGTGTGCTTAGGGAAGGAGCTATCCCTCATCAGGGAAATTGAGGAGATTGTTTAAATAAACCCACACCATGGAATACCTTTAAGATATAGACAAAGTCCTAGGCATGACAACCAAGCCTAAGGAGATCAGTACCAATATGATGCTTCTCACCGGAGGGGAACCAAATAGAAGTCAAGAAGCCAGGACAATTCTTATTTGTAACTCTGCATATTATACCCTGAGGAGTTTGGGGAATTAATGGCTGGGAACACAGCTGGAACTTACACGGAGGGTCAAGGTCAGATGAGTCCTCCTAATATCTCTCCCACAGACTGTTGCTTAGTAGCCTGTGCAGAGCTTTACCTCTTTCTCTTTCTTATCACAATGTTTTATTTCTTTTCAGTAGTAAAAATGAGAATATGTATTTTTAATATACTTTTTTCTCCTTGGCAGCTGCAGATTGAGAAAGATAGATCCATGCAGAAAAAAGAATAAGGTCTTACCCCTACAAGACCTTTGAAGAAAATGGCTTTTAGAAAGGCCACATTCCACTCACTAATTGTCTAATTTTCTCAAGGTCTAGCAAAGGGCTTGAATCAATAATAAGTTGCATACAACAAGCTAGACAGGTTAAGTAGACTTAGAACTCTTGTCAAAATACATGACATTAATTAACATTATGAAAGCAAATAATAATAATACCCCATAAAAACTGTATTAGAAAGGAGGTAGAATAACACAGGTCACATTAACTTACTGCATAAGGGAAAGAAGGGGGTAGCATTTTTTTTTCCTGATGAGAATTAGGAAACTATGTAGCTCAGAGGCTACAAAGAGACCTCAAGTATCTTAGGTCAGAAGCCTCAAGTGGTCCCACATAGGCAAACTGGTGGACTCAGGTGAAGTTCCACTGGGAAATGGTGGGATATCACATGGATGTTAGGTTCAGTTGGGCTAAAAATCAGTTGCAATGGTTTGGTTTTGATGCTTACTTTGCTTTGGAAAAAGAAGGAAGGGAGGGAGAGAAGGGAGAAAGGAAAAGACAGAAAGAACAAAATAAATAAGGTAAGGAAGAAAGAAAGAAAAGAAATAAGTGAGGTGGAAGAGGCACATTCATCCTAGACAGTCCTATGCCTGCAATCCTTTCTTCCTATGTCAGTAGAGGATGACAATGAGCCAGTAGAATAAAGGGAACAAGGAGAGAAGGAGAAAGAGGGAGACACTGTACCTTCAAGGTGTATGGGGTTACTGCTGTTGTGTGTACTGCCCTCAGTGCCACTGATACTCCAAGTACTTCAGTCCACACTAAGAAAAAGCAGCAGTATCAAAAGCTGCCCATGGCCATGCCAGAATTAAATCCTGCCTGTGTTGGAGCAACCTGTTTTGTGATCTATTATTTTGACCTTGATGCTGATTTATGGCTTCTTGCCTGAGACAGTGCAAGGAGTCATAAGAAGTTTTTTCTTTTCTTCTTTTTAATTCCCTACTGCTGCCATCAATAGCTCCTCCTTGGATGTGCTGTACAAGCCTGTGAAATAAAACAACTCCCAGTCCTCTGGACCCCTATATTATTTTCCACTACCTTTTTGTGCCATGTAGGAACCATAAAAGAATAAAAAACCTCAGCAAACTCTCCTACCAGTTCATGATGCACTCTAAGTACATTTCTATAGCAAGTTTAACGTTAATGAGCACCAATTACTCTTGGAAAATCATTATAAGAGGCATAAAAAGGCTGATACTGTACATTTTATATCCTCTGGAGGCAATGTCCAAGATGGGAGTGCAGTTTTAAGAGAAGCATACACAAATTCCCTCTATGAGAGGGTGATAATTTCTGGGTACACACTGCTTTTGTGGTTTGGGCATGCATCACATTTACTGGAGTACCAGGCTTTTACTCATCTTTGAGGGAATGGAATTTGCAGCCTTTCGTAACAAAAAAAAAAAATTTAAAAAAAATCGTTTGATTGGGAAGGTGTCCTCAAGACTGTTACTGTAAAATCATTCTTGACTGCTGATTATTGTTGTTAAATGAATAAGGAGCTAATCAGCCTTTCTTCCTCTAGTGCTCAGTTGTGCAGACAAGGAGTCCTTTCTGAAAACAATTAGAGAGGCCTAAAGTGAATGAGCAAAGCTGTGGAAATGTCCAATAGTTCTATGAAACAATAATAATAATGTCTCAGTGAACATAATTTCTAGGTGGTAATTCACACCACAGTGAAGTTGATGGAACTTTTCAGGGCTGAGCTGCTAACGTCTATGAAACAACACTATAAACATGTTGCAAATTCCACAAACGTGGTATCTCTTGGCCAAGCTTTTACAGAAATTCTTAAGGAATATTTTGTTATTTAATTATGAGTCACAGTTATCATAAGAGACAGAAAAGTATTTAAACAACAGATAACACTTATTATTTCTGTCACTATGCTCCCTGGTCTCCATGGTAGATAGCAGTCACACGGCTGTCTGTATCTGACAACTTTATGCTCACTGGTTTCCTTCATGGAAAAAGTCAACATTTGCTATTCATTCATACATTGGTCCAGTGGATGAGCATGTTAATGTGTTTATCGTGACAATTCTCTGGCAAGTGAGAATTTTCACCCTATCTTACAGATGGCAGGTGAAGGCAAAAGCAGCTGAGTATTAATAACTAGGCAGGTGTCATGCAGTAACATACATGTACTGACTATTTTACTTCCCCTTGGTGTGCAAGTGTACCTATCAGATGTTATCTCGATTCGACTCAAATATCAGTGCTTATAAGCTTTAAACTGGTTTGTTGGGAATTGGCAGAGAACCCAGCCTTCCACCAGTCAGACTCATCTCCTTTTGTGTGTGTGTTTCTCCAGATAAGCTCAGTCCTCAGGTAAAGCACACAAGGCAGGAAACCCAGGGAGCTCTTACCAACTTGTTTATGCTTATCCCACAGTAACAGGATGCAAACAGTGGTTTGGAGGTGGACTGGACAAGTTCACAAAAGAAAAATCCATGGAGGATCATTAAAAACATCAAAACCACATCTGACTCAGAAAGGCTCAGATCAGGAAACAGGCTGGAGACTGGAAGAATATTGGAAGGAAATTCTCTATTTTTTCTAATCTATATTCTTTCCTTACTGTTCAGTCAGCTGGGTTTGGACACTGCTGAAGATGGGCTACAAGGATATTTGTTCTCATGTAGCACAGCTGAGTAGTCTAATAGGTTTATGGGTTTTCGGGAAACAACTTCTGGTTCATCAGGCTCCTCAGTCAGCTTTTTGTCTCAAGAAAAACAAGGTAAGCAAATTTCTTGTTTGTAGCTATAAAAAGCTTCTGTGACCAGAGAGGAGTGTAACTTCTATGCCGTCATGGCTAGGCAACCGGTAAATCCTCCTAGCTTGCAGCTGTCCTGAACCATAAGATAATGTCATATGATATGAAGAGCCTGAAGAGGTTGTGGTCATTCTGGGAAGACATGGAGGATTTTGCTTATCTCACACAGCCCTGCAGGTTGCCTGTGTCAGAAGACATTTCAGAAATGATAATTCTTTTAAAACAAGGAAGAACAAGGATTTGTTACTGAAATCTTATTCTTTTCTGCCTTAGAAAGAAACAAATGAGGAAATCAAATGATGGCCCCTCATTAAGATTTAAAATATCTTTTGTTGTTGACATGTTCTGCATAGGGTGTGAAAAATAGCACCCTTTCTTGTGTCAGCAAGTGGTGTGTGGAATACTCAGACAGCCAGCCCTCTATCTCCCAACCTCTCTCCTCCTAATTAGCGGTGGAAAGCCCCATCCCAGCCTACCCTCACACACTGCGCATTCTTAACACTCAGAGGAGGGCTGCCGTTTCAGACAACGTGCTAATATCTTTGTCAAGTTTCTCTCTAGTTCACTGTCTTTGAACCTTTTATTGATACAAAAGTGAGATTTTTCAGAGCAGCTGATGAACCACTTTGAGAAACATGTTATTTACAGAGAGTTCTGCTGGGATTTTTCTCTGATATTGGCTGTTTCTCTTGTTTCACAAATAATTTTATTTGTCAGTTATCAAGAGTTGGACATGCAAAGAGGATGCATGCTGCAATTAGAAAATACCAAAAACCTTATATATCTTCCCATATTTTTCCCCCCTCACTGTAGTACTGAAAGTATTCCTTGGGGGCTTTTTTGAACAAATGCAATATAAAAGTGCTGAAAATCTTAGCCCAAGTCCTTCCTAAAACATCTGTCACTGATCTGGCTTTATTTTCATTTCTGACATTTCAGGTCAGCCTGAACTATGGCTTGAATCATTTCTATATCAGTACTCTTAGAAGAGCTCATTTCTGTTGTTCTGAAGTTTTCTCATCCTAGTTGTAATTCCATGGATTCTGTGAACCTGTTTCCTCACTAACCCAAAGGATTAAATTTTTAGGCTGTATATGTTAGCATGTGAAACAAATGGGAGAGAGACTTCAAAGGAAGAACTCACTTGGGGTGAGAGGGAAGTTGGGTTTCCATGCAAACTCATTTGGGTTCCTTGCATTGCTTCGAACGTTAGAAATAAAGGTAAATGGAAAAGGCTGAGCCTACACTGGCACGGCTGCAGCTTGGGAAGCAGTATCTGGGCTATCTTTAAAGTGCTGATACTACTGGAGCCGTGGCAACAAGATTTAGCATGAGCTATAAGGCTCAACAGGGAATTAATATTGCAACCGTTAGCTTGGGCTGAACTTTAAGATACCAAAGGTCCCTTTCCTTGGTGTATCTGCCTATCCTAATGCAATTGTCTGCATTAACGCTCCTATGAGGTCAGAAGGTGCTAGTAGCCTTGACAAATGTACCATCTATTGGGACAACTTTCCTGTGGAAAAAACGTGCTTAATAGTGAGTGCCAGAAGCCTGTGCAGACAGTGTAACATGAATGGTAAGGGAGAACCAGCTGGAGTGATTGCAGGAGGAGTGGCTTCCCTTGCCCCCAAACACATTGTAATTTCCCATGAGTCATTTGGAAGATATTAACAGTCACTTAAGCCACCCCCAAAATAACATTTGTTTCTCCTGTTTAAACTAGTGACATTTAATTATAAAAGAGAAATGTAAATAACTTTGAAATATCTCCAGCTCTGAAAAGGTCCTTTAACATCCAGAATTAGCTGCCAGCTTTGTCAAATAATATATCAAATAGTAACTTCTCTACAAATAAAGTAGTAAACAATAAATCTCTGAACTAAGCACTACCCGACACAGGAACACTGTATTTGGAAAGGATGTCCTAAAAGCAAATACCCAACTGTATGGCCAGCAAAATCCAGCTCTATGCTCTGCAGGACATTTATTTTGCACGCTTCTGTACCAAAGCAAATTTTCCTGTAACTTTCCTGGTCCAGCCTCCATGCCACAGGAGGCTTTTGCCAGGACAATACAATTCTTCCCATTGCCCTGAGGAACTCTCTCATGTTGTAGACTGCTGGTTGCCTCTGACTGACGGAGGTATATTTGCACTGGCAGACAAGGCATAGGCACCAGAATTGTCAAAACTTGTGTGGTTTCAAAGCCTGCGGCCTACTAACTGCATCTCCAGTGCCTTACCTCACAGCAAATAGCTCAGATGTGACATACTGCCGCAGGGAATTGCGCTGTGCCACGTGGCTGTGCCAGCCTGGGTTTCCTTGGGCACTTGCGTGTGACGCCATCAGCTAGCATAGATTGCCACCTCTCTAGGTCTGGTGGCTTGGTGGGGAGACGGGGGAAGAACAGCTTTTCAGGAAGGTTAATTTTTCTAAAAATTGCCAGAGCTTTATGCGGGACTGGCAGGTCCTCTGAACGTGCCCAGGTCATATGCTGCCTCGGTGCATCCCTTGCCAAGAGCTGTCCCCATTCCTGGACAGTTCTGTCTCACCCTCTTCCAATACTAATATCTATCTTCCTTAGAGCATTTAGAAAGGGATATTACATGCTTCACTAGGATGTTATGTACTTCTTACACCAGAAGACATTTGAATAGCCTCAAGAGAGTTTAAACACAGCTTGTGACTATAGAATCCAGTAATCTATGAAAGGCAGAATTGAACCCCCAAGTGGAATCAATGGGAGATTGGCATTTTCTGCAGGGGACAGGAATTTAGCCTATGGCTTTTTATATTTACTTTTATTTGTAATACTTTTTACAAATATTTCAATAATATAATCACTTCTCTTATATATAGTCCACAGAAAAACAAACGTTCCAAATTATACAATTAACTGCTTTTCTTTAAGGAAAGACTTATAGGGCACAAGCTCACAGTGATTTATGTTTTAGTTTCTTCTTAATTTTGACTTCCATATGAGATCCGATTCTGCAAAATGGATTAGATTGTAATCTGTCTGGATTTGTGTCAAACTGAACCCCTCTTCATATATTTCATGTTCATTGCTTGCCGTAATACCACAACCCTGGCAATGATTGTATTAACAAGATGACGAGATTCTGTCTGTCCCATAATGAATGGCAGGAAGGTAGCACAATACCCAGTAAGTAAGAATTAATCTTATAAATCCAAACATATTACTGATAGCAAGGCTTTCTGTTGAATGCTTGAAGGCATTGTGGGAGGTTGGATTCTACAGGGTTTAGTGTTAGCCCTCCTACAGTATCTTTTGTGTGGCTTTGGGAATACGTCATTCTTCAGGGTCAGATTAATTTATTTTATTGATGTATTTTTTTAAAATAAAGTTATAGGTATTTTCTCAGGCCATGGAGTTTTTCATCTGTGATTAGGGATTATAAAAAACTGTGATCTCATTTAAAAAAAAACAAAATTCCACTAACTTCAGATAAGAAACTTGCACTGATGCAATAAGCTTTGCTTTTCACACCCACCAAGGAAAAAAAACCCATGCATTTATCAGACTTCTCCTTCCTTTAGTAGTTCTTCTGTAAAAAATCTTGAATGCTTTCTCTTGTATACAACTTTTACAGATATTCTACCAGTTACTGACATAACCTACAAGAAGCAATAGCGTTCCAGAAGTGTTTTATATGATAGACCTTTTTTTACTGATTTAATCCTTTTCTACTAACAGCATACAGAAATAGAGCCATTTGGGGGTGGGGGAAGTGGATGCTGGAATTAATATTCTCTATGAAAATGGATTCAGTGGAGTGCCTATGCACGGTATCTATGAAATAGCAGCAGCTTTGTGCCCTGCAGTTGAAATTGGACAGTGAAAAGGAAATTGAAATTGATAGATTTCCGAGAAGAGCTGTTGTGGGTAAGTTTTCAGGCACCTCTACCTTTAACACAACCACACTCAAAAGGCTACTTTGGCTGCACTGTGGCTTTAACAAAGCACATACTCTCCTCTCAGTTTTGCTCTTAGTGGCCAAGTGCTCACATCAGTGAAATCACCACCAAAAAATTTTCTGCGTCAGTGAGACGCTGATAGTGGGACTCGAGGACTTCACAGGCAGAATTCAGTTTGGCAAAGTCAGAGGCCAAATTTTGAGAAGCTTTTGGCAGATCGGCTGCCGAGCTGTTGAGCGCCTAGAAGGGAGCAAAGAAGCTTTGAAATTCTGATTCTAGTTGGGCAGAAGGAACAAGCTGGAGAATAGCCCTTTCAAGCATATCAAAACGTGCCCCATTGCTGTCAGGACTGGGCGCGTTCAGCAGGTCAGTGTGTTCGGGCACTACGGCTGTCTGTCAAATCAGCACCTCTCACGAGCTCTGAAGGGACACGCACGTGGGTAAAGTAACAGAGGTAGAGATACACACACCCACAGAAACTTTTCTTGCCCCTGACATGTTTTATCAACACTCTTTCAAGCTTTGGAAAAATTGCCATTCACTTCTTACAGTCCATACGATGACACCTCACAGCTTCCTGCTAAGCTATACAACTCGCAGCACTAAGTAATATTTTATCACTGTTTGACAGTTATAAGCTCGCGAAGCTTAGCTCTTCTAACTCGCCTCTCAACTCCAGCTGCCCTCTGCACTTTGCCAAGGCTCTTTTAAGTGTGCTGACACACTCAGCTTCTGCCATGGACAGAAAAGATCTGGCCTGCCTTTTCAGAACGAACCTGCCTGACTGTAGGGAAATACAGGATTTTGCTAGATATCTATACATACAGACATAAATAATAATGTAAATATATATATATATATAAAAGATACACACATACACTTAAAAGAAAATTATGCCTGTCTTGAGAGCAATTGTTGGTTCTTACATTTCTTGAATTCTATCATATCACCTCACGTTATTTTTTGTTATTTACTATCCCATCTAATTGGGGCTAGGGCAGGATTGCTGAAATAACAGATAACATAAGCTTGCCTTTCTAAAGTACTGGTTTAAGTAGTGCCAAACCTAATAATCACTTTAAAGTGTTCCTAACAATTTGCTTTTTCAGAGGCATATTAAGAATAGCAACGTTAGACTTAAACGCAGAGTAAGGGCACATGGACTACAGGACAGACAGAAGTTTTTCTTTGAGAAAATAAGGTGAAATAAGATAATGTGAAAGAAAATGCTATGGATTAGCTGCACCAAACAGTCAGAAAATAATGGCTGACAGAGCCCAGCAGTTCTTGGCAGCCTGAGCATCCAGAGCCAGGGATTCAGACTCAGCCCAGGACACAGAGGACAGAGGCACCTGTCTCTTATTTCCCTTCAGGAAAGAACAATCAATAGAAATTATCAAATTTCTATCACAACCCTGAAAAAGACAATTGATGAAGAAAGTGGGCATCAGTTACAACTAGCATCAGTTACAACAAGAAGAATCAAAATTCATCAAAATTAGTAGATCAGGCCTTCAAGGTTGTTTCTACTGATTGATGCCTCCTCTGCTGTTTCAGCTATCACCAAATAGCATAAATACTGATAAATTCCCAGAAAAAACATGGATTGAATGGATGGTGTGCCAGACCCTTGTGCACTCTGACCAGCCTCCCCTCAGAACATGTAATTGGCCAAACATTGTTTGACTTCTCCTTGAGGCTGCCCAAGTATTTTCTCTTTCATTTCATAGGTCATGTTTGAGATGACCTCCTGAGGGAGTGAGATATTAGGTTTACAGTCTTTTATATAAAAGATTTGTCTCAAATAGAACAAATACAGCTAGGACAGTAGAAATAATACTCTCTACATTGTCCCATAAATATTAACTTCATAATCTAATATGTGTCAATTAGGGGTGATTTGTGCTGTAGTCCAATATATACTATAACAGACACTGGAAGGAAACTAGTGTCATATTTTAAAACATAACGTCCAAACAGCTATCATGCAGCAAAGAGCTCCAGTTTTTGCTGACCTGAAATGAATATAAACCCATGATTTAAAGATATACAGGCTCTATGCTTATATGGTTCTCCTGATGAGCGATCCTGGTTGGAAATATATCTGCCTTGTTCTGGTTTTTTGTCTGTTATTTCTATTCCTGAAATACAGAGCAAGTATCTAGTCCCCTGGAAACCAAAGACAAACTTTCTGATTTTTTCTGATAATAAACAATCAACAAGGGAAATGAAGAAAATACATTCAAATGGCTAGATATTAAAAATTCATCTTTCTCCATCAGCATAAGGGATTTTTTTTAAAGAAGAATACTAATATGACCTCTGATTTTTTTTGTAGAGGGACTGACAGGTAGATAAGCACTTCATTTAATACTAATTATATCATAGAGATTGGCTAATTTTTTTGATTCAGGACATAAGCAGGCATAAAAACCACATCCAGAAGAGGTAAAAATCTCAGGATGTCTTCCAGTGGGATTGAATGCCAGACAATTGCAAGATTCTTTGCCAAACAGAAAAAGTTCAGACATCTTTAGACACACATAGATGCAATCTGAAAAATTACATTGGCTCACTAGCTAAAATAGTAGTGTTTTGAATGTGGAAGTGCAAATAGAAAAGCAGTAGTCAGAAATACTTGAATTTCAAATAGAAATTTAATATGAAATTTGAAATATACAGTTTTAAAATCAGAATAATACACCAAAAAAAGTCTCAAAAATCCTGCTCTGAGGACCATGTGCCTTTTAAGATAAGTTTTTACTTAATAAAGGAGAAATGGGACAAAAATTGATTGCCCTTGGTTTTTAGGCTTCCAGACTATATGTTGTGCTGGTTTTTCTTGACCTATGATCTATACAATTAGCTATGGTTCAGGTTTAGGACTGAATAAGAGAGGGTTTGGGGTTATTTTTCTCTTTCTAGAAGAAAGTGGTTATAAGCTGCAAGGATACTGTTAGAGATTTCACAGTACACACAACGTCTGGCATCTATAGACTGGTGCTTTATTTCTGTAGTAATGTTCATAGATTCTTTATAGGCAGAGCTGCTTAAAAGCAACTCTTTCACTCAGTCCCTTAGTTCTTTTGTCACTTACTTGTCTAAATATATCTGTCTGCAGCAGCAGTCTGCCATTCTCTTGTTACTGGAAGCTAAGCACGCAAGGTGGTACAAGTTTCGGTATCACTGGCTGTTACTGGGTAACCTGTGAAACTAAGCAGCAAAAGGAGCCTCACAAGGAGATACAACTGTTTTGCCACACAGGTCAGCAGCCTACTGGACTGTTTCTAGCTACGCCTTGCCATTCTGTATTGCATCCCTTCTGGATGAACTGTACCATCTATTTTTGCCTTCAGTTGTCCACTTTATGACTGGGAAATACACTATGTTCTTTTGACAAGCACTTTGGATTCTATTGATTTAAAAAAAAAAAAAAAGCTACCAAACAAAACAACAAACCAAAACCCCCAAAGCAACAAAAAAGGCCTCTCCTTAAGAGTTTGCTATGATTCATTTTCTGACCTCCAAGATGTGAAGCACCAGACACAGGAAATAAGTGTTACATAGTACATTCAATGTTCAAAGGAAGAGTTTTGGAAAACTTGATTTACTGACAAAAAAAAATTAAAGATTTTAATCACTAATCATGAGAAATGCATAGTTTTGAAGGTGAAAGGCTCTGCATCTATTAACAATCACTGTTAGCATCCATCACTCAGGAGGGACTATTTAGTTTTGCCTTGCATTTCTGCTATTTTTCTGCTATTTGTGAATGATGCAACTAGGGTCAAAGTTATTCCACAGAACAAATTCCAGCCAGCAAACTGACAGAGAAGTGAATGAGGTTCTCTACATGAGAGTCCCTTCTCCCTGTGTAATCGCTAGACAAGTCTATTCATAAATGGCCCCTGAATTCCATTTAAAAGCCTATCAGCTCAGTAGGAAAGGTCTTCTAAAGCCTTCTGACTTATAGAGAAAAATCTCTGCTAGCTGGCCTGGGGCAATTTTTTCCCTCTGTTTACCTCTCTGTAAGAGGCAGCAGCCCAAATAAATTAGTGTCTAGAAAGCTCTGTTCATAAAATGAAAAAAAAAAAAAAAAGAAAAAGAAAAAAGAGCTTCAGAGCTGGGGCAGAGAGATGGTCAGGGTATTGCATCCTTTGATGCAAACAGCACATACACCAAGGAGAGCATGAATTAGGACCTAATCCAAGATCTACCCAATTGCAATCTCTCTTCTGGTTTTGGTGGAGCCAGACCCATATAATTTTCCCTGACAATACTATTTACTTTATGAAAGCCTTTTGTCAGAGAGGAAGCGTTGCATGACTTCACAGAAAGCTGGTGATAGGATCCGAGAGCCAGTATGCCTGCTTTTCCTCTGACTTTTGCTACATCCTTGAAGTGAACATAACCCATTAAAATGAAACTCAGCCCCTGCCTGGCCCAAATGATGGACTAGACCAGCATGTGCACTTGCTGGCAAGGCATTCTGCTCACTTCACAAATAAAGGACCGTTCTCCTCTCTGCAGGATGAGCCCCCACAACAGCTCTGGCCAGCACCTGCAACACCTCCTCACACAGAAGAGTGATTATTTGGGATTCTTAATTGAATAAGGTTACTTGGATGCCATCATGAGATATCAACAGATCTCAATGAAGAAGTCTCCCTTTCCATTGACTGCAAAAGATGCTGAAATATTACTCAGGACAAGTCAGGCTCCTGGACATCTCAGCAAAATAAGAAAAACTTCTGTTTTGTTCTCCTTTTGAACTCCTAGTGCTTACAAAGCTTCAGCAGAGGACTAGCTACAGCCTGGGAAGGTTGAAGCAGCCATTGCCATGGTTGCTGTCTCCCTCGGCAACCTCTCCTGGTGGGGCAGGGAGCTACTATCAGGCAGGCTCATGTTGCTGCTACCAATTGATATCACCACTGAGCTGCTTAAAGCCTTTCTGCTTGGAAGAGCCCTCATCTGTCAGATATGGGCACAGCAATTTGAAAGAACAAGCTCCATGCTTCCCTGGAAACCCTAGCCTGCTAGCACTGAATCACTAAAAGCGTCTCCTCCATCCCTTGGAGTGACTGCCTGTGCCCCTCTTCTCCCACGGCACCCCTTCACAAGCTCACATAAATCCTTTCATTCCCCAGCACTGCATCTCCTCCTTCCAGCCTCTTTGCAGGGGGAACCCCAGCTAGGAGCCCCTCTTCTCCACCTCAAGCATGAAGACTTCCTCCAGCACCCCAGCTATCCAGAGAAAACACCATCCCAAAACCCTAATGAAACTCCTTCCTGCCAAAATACCACAGTCCTTGGCGTGTGGGGCTCCTGTCACTTTTCTAGGAAGCTGCAGGTTTCCTTAGGGGTGCCCATAGCCCAGTTACTACCTTCATTCTTCCTTTTATTGCAAAATGGCTCACCTGAAGATAAATGATTTTATAGATCTGCACTCTAGTTGATGAGTGACAGAAAAACAGCGAGATACTCTCTAGGCTGCCACAGTTGGGCTGGAAAATACATGGGTTTGGATTTCTAGGTCTTTCTAGAAAGATAGGCTTGAGCCCAACTTCACTCACACTCAATAGCAAAACTGATGCTTGAAAGAAAAAAAAAAAAAAAAAGAAAAAATCGCTCAGCAAAGACACAGAACAACTCAGTAGCAGCCTGGAACAAATTGAATAATTTATAGTAATTTCAGGTGGCTCATGCAGAGTCATGAGAAGGAAAGGCCTCCCTTGAGTCAACTTGTACTTCAGGCAGTTTTCCTCCAAGAAGATATTTTGCCCTTTTTTTTTTTTTATCAGAGCCAAAAAGAGATTAAAAAAAGCTTTTAATCACTGTAAGAATACCATTTAATCAGACTACTGTCTGGGTTCATTTCTTTAGCAGTGATGAATTAACCTAATCACTGCTTGATTTAACTAGGAGCTTTGATAATAATATTAAGTTTTGCAGATAGTTGCCTACGTCTCTGTGTCTGTTACAAACCTTGCTCACAGAAAAGGGTTGAAAGGAGAGATCTTAAACACAAAACTTCTGACCAAATTTGTATGAATGTCCATGCTCAGACTTTGCTATTATTTTCTGAATATGCATATTTAAATAGTTACTATGAATTATCCTATTAAGCACATAAAGTGAATCTGATTATGCAAACTTAAACTAAGTAAAGAAATCCAGTGTTTCTTACCTGGACCAGATATCTAAAGAGGAAAGGAAGATGAGAAACTGAGGGAGTTGGGGCCTTTTTCCTAGAGTGACATGATTTATGTCATGATTATATTGCCCACATTTCTTTTACCAGGGAATTCATTCAGACATTGGCTTCATACCTTTTTGGTTAGCTACTTTGAAGTGCACAAGCTAATTAAAATCAACCCACTTTTGAACTTGGAAAGGGGGGGGGAAAAAAACCCAACACAAAAACCCGTAAAGCAAACTGGTTAATATGAAATCAGATGTAACAATATTAGAGCAAACTTAAACTCATAGCCCAATGAAGTCATGGCCAGAGGATTTTTCTGAAACCATATGGTATCTGCCATGAGAACGTGAAGAAATATTGTTCCTAGCCACACAGCTGTCTGAAGCATGGCAGATGGATGGAACAGTACATGTGCCAGCATGTCTAATTAGCTCAGAAACTCTTATTTCCTCTGTTGTTTTTAAAATGTCACTCTTTCAAAGTCTGATCCGATGTCCACGGAAGCAAAGGGGAGTTTTTCCTACTGACACTGGTAGATGCTGGCCCCAAATCCACAACAGAGTGGAAAAAAAAAAAAAAAAAAATTGGCTGCTGACTAGTTGCAGAGCTGTTTGCAAGACACAGGCAAGAGAAAAGAGTGGCTCAAAAGCAAGGTGGAGACTGGGCTACTTCTAACCATTATCTGCTCAGGGCTTTACCGTGAGTCTATGATGAAACAGATGTTTCCAACTCGGTCCAGGCTGAGGATGCTCTGGGGTGTTCTTCCATTGATACACCCACACACAGAGGGCTGATTTCCTTTTCTTTTCTTCTTCCTCTCAAAAAAATATTTAGTTTTCTCTCCCAGTTAAAGCTCTGCTCTTTCTCCTGTTCCCATGTTGTCTCTTCTCCATCCCATGCTCCTGCACATTGACATGCTTTGTCAGGGATCCCACTCAATTGTTCCTCAAACAATCTGGGGGTGGCTGAGGAGAAGCATTGCCATCTCCGCCTCTTACATATGGAGATACAGGTACATGGGTGATTACATGACTCTATAAGCTGAAATGGATAGTTTGGGACAAGACGTGTAATGTAGTCTTAAACATTGTCATTCAGCATCATGAGACATCTTACTCAGCTTGGAGAGGCATTAAAAATAAAATCAGATCCTGTGGCTGTAGGTCAGCCGGTTCTAGAGATGAGTATATTGGATAACTGCTACTTTTACTGCTGTGTGCTTGGGCATATCTAAGTGTTAGAAAAAGAAAAAGGAACATTTCCAGAAAAGCAGCCTATTTTTGTTCTACCTCCCTCCTGAGATCTGTTCAAGTGTCCTGACCTTGATTTGCTACACAAGGCAAGACCGGAATGGTCATGGTCTGAACCTGACTTTCACTCAGGGAGAAAGAAAAATGCAGTTCAAGCCCTGAAAATGTAGTTTTTATAAACAAAGGCAGAAATACAACCCCTACATAGCACAGTTAAAACCACATAGAGAGCAAAGAACTCACACAGATGTACATTGCTGTGATGGGCATACAGCTAAGTTTGTAAAGGTTTAACACAATTCCTATGCAAGAATACGGTCAAGAACTTTATTGTCTGGATAGCTACTAGTGGGTTTTGGTAGTTTGTTGTTCCCCTCCAAGGGGAACAAAAATGCTTTTAGGGACATTATATCCATACACTAATAGCACACAGTCACATTCACACATTATCTGGGCTGGTAACACTGCTGGGGGGGATATCTGGATCTTCTCCTGACCCACTGGCTCCTACTCAATAATTTCCCTTTTAGGGTTATTACCTAATGGGAAGCTGGATTTTTAACATTTAGCAAGATTTCAATTCAAGTCTGGGTTTTTGGTGGCTGAAGTTAAGGTTTTACTTGAGGACCCTGCCTTGGAAAAATAGGTAGGAAACTTCCTGCTCTCCAAAGATATTTGGACTGAGATGCCAATGCAAGACAGCATATAAAGGTTTGAACATGTGTTCAAGGCAAGGGTATAATTCCTCCTCTGTCTTGGACAATTCAGATTTTAAATTCTTTATAACAATTCCTACTAGATCTTTTTTAAACTAGCTTAAAAAAAAAATCAGGCCTGTTGCTACATAGGCTGATATAGGCTTATTTTATGTTTAGGTTTGGCCTGTGAATAATTGTCGCCAAAACTAAGAGATAATTTCCTTCCCTCTTCATGTAACCACTCTCCCTCCAGCTTAACCAACCTCAAAACTCAAAGAGAAGGAATTTAACTCTTTTTTCTAACTTGGCGTTCAGAATTGTCTAGTTTGATTTTTATAAGATTTTTTGTATGAAAAAAAACATTTCCCAACAGTGAGTTATTTTAAGTCCTTTTTAAATTTACTTGCTGGTTTTGCTTGGTGTTTTCTACTCTGCAGTTCTAGCCACATCCATAATCCACTCAGCATATGGTAAAATCAGAGAAAATTCACAGAGAACCATTAGAGTAAGCAAAATGAGACACATTGCATATTTAGCCTTATATATTGCCTGCAGGAATTGCATTTGCTTCCAGGGAAAGAAACTCTACTTAGCACGTACATCTTCAATTATTAAAATGTAATGACTCAGAAGAAAAAGTTGTTCTTTTCTGTCCCCTGGAGATAAGCAGCTTATGACTTCAAGAACAATGGTAAATACCCCAAAGCTTGAATTCTAGATAGCAGCATTATATCTACAGCTTTGCAAGTCAATACAGAATTTCTGCTTGTTTAGCAAACTGCAGCATTTTGTGTATTGAGAAGTGACTGGCAGACACACTCAAGGAAAAAAGGAATAAGTATATTGAAGAATGGAAGCATCTCATTAAAGGACTGATAAGGCATACATTTTTTCTTTGGTTCCCAGTTTGAAGGTAGATCAGTCATCACCAACAAACATAATCCAAAGGTTATTTTTGAAGTTCTTGACTCAGGTGGAATGTAGGATCCAGAGGCATGTAGTCAGTCACGGGGCTGAGTTCCCTACAATCGTTGTAGCCGTGTATTAAATTACACCCCGGTACGTGCAGTTCCATAGAAAGTCTATTCTGGAGAGCACTCCATGCTACCAGCTGCGAAGCCACAATGCTGTGGTCCTCCTAACAGCCTTTCTGAAAAAGATTATTGAACTGCAGAGCAGATGGGCAAGATTAGTTTCCTACTCAAACTGCAAAGTACCTGTGGTCTTGAGGTTGAATTCATCAGCACTTGTATTAAAATTTATGGCTCATTTTCTCTGAAAAAAGTAGAAAGCAGAAAACTTTCTGAAAAAACCACCCCACATATAATACAAAATGCCCTGCCCAGAAAAAAAAAAATTATTACTACAAAAAACCCAGCAGAGTTTCATCACTGCATTCTTGATTACACAGTGTGCATTATCAAAAATTGAACTGCGTATATTTGGTAGCTTCCTTTAGCTAAATTTGCTTCATCTTGAACTTTGAGAGGATAATTAGAATTTATTATACAGGGATCACTCTTGCATTTCCGGTAATACACTACAAGCTCTCCAAGTAACATAATGAAGCTGATAACAGTTTTACTGCATTGAAGAAACATATTTAATATCAAAAGGAAGAAACACAATATTTTACTGCCAGCGAGTTTCTTGAGAACCAGAAAAGGAAATAAGTTATCCATGGGTTGGGAAAAGTTCAGAACTTAAAAATATTCCTTAAGTATCAGCTCCAGGGATCTCACTCAATTCCTTTGGCAGCAAAACAGTGATATCTCATTCATAGGGAAAAAAAAAAATACATGGAAGTGATCAATGCAATGCAGCCCTGAAGTGGCAGGAGTCCAGAACATCAAGTTCTATGTACAAAGCATACATGAGGTCACTAGTGCTCGACAGTGGGCCACGGGGGGGGGAACTTCCAAGTGTTTTACTCAAAGAGACTGGTAATAAACTTGTTTCATATCAGCCACATTAGATATCTTTCATGGTACTTTGAAAAGACTAGTTGATTACTAAATAGGAGTTTCATAAATATAAACAAGTAAACAGCATCTGACTACTCCAGAGTCAACAACAATAAGCAATAAATCACAGCAGTAGTCAGGATAACAGAGTTGTTGAGAAAAGATGGTATCTGTGCTGAGGAGGGACAGATTTCCAGATGTCATCTTCTCAGAAGAGGTTCTGGAACAACATGAAGCAAATGATGAATGGCGTCGCTGCTTATTAACTTGGGTTGAGTAATGAGGGATCATGGACAGAAGCATGCTTTCAGGGAATGTTGTAAATTTTGGAGAAGAGGTGGAAGTGACACTATGCTCTAAGGCCTCCTAGAAGCAGAAGCATAGGGAACGTGGCAGACAAAGCAATGCATTGAGCTGGACACTACAGACCTGCATGTTCTGGACTACAATCCAGAACTCTTCCATTGTGTTGAGCCTGAGCTACCACATCAAGCTTAAAGCCAGAGACTTAGGTGGTATTTGCCTAAGTATACCAGGATAGTCACATGAATACAGACATCCAAACATCTGTCCAGATAGCAGTATGTGAAGATTTACCAACATCTGCCATAAAGATATAGTGGTAGCATCTTGACTAGGCAGCTCCCACTGTTGCTTAGAGAAAGACCAGGGCCAGACTCAGGTGACACATATGGGCTGGAAGATCTGCACAGATATAGGAATTACAGGTCTCCACCACAGAGAGGTTATCCTGTTTCACACTAAGCATAAAAGACTCACTGAGAGGCAGATGGATATCTTTTGGGATATACAGAGAGATGGACATAGTCACCACGTGGTGCTGCTAGTGGAGGGGCATATTTAATGATCTAGGCTTAAAAGTTGCAGACTGAACAGTTACTTCAGATATAATTAGAATAAATATTACTATGCAGGACTGTTGAGTCTGGATCTGATCAAGCTGGAGAAAGAATATATAGCAACAGATGTTTACCATGACCCAACACTCAATCATACTCTGAAGATATCTAACAGTATTCCTATATCTGTTGTCCTAAAAAATAAATTAAAAAACCCAACCACAAAACCAACGCACCACCCAAAAAACCCACACCAAAAAACCTGGAAGGCCTGCATACCATCATGGAGATCTGAACTAAAAGTCTCTGCTCAGGATGTGACACATCAGATAATAATAGTAAGGAGGGAAATAGGGATTTGTATGGCTTTGAAATATATTAAAAATACAACAAAAGAAAAACCTCAATCTTGAAATCTTCACATTCTTTTCATTCTGGAGGAAAAGAAATATGTTTTCTTAATGATGTGCAGTGTGATGCAGCAGAAATTGTCTTGCAGTGCAGGAAATATTCTTCAAGGAACAAATGGATTTGAAAGATCACGGAAGGATGGAGGAAGGGAAAAAACCAACAACAAAGACCAAAACAAACCCTGAATAGAGTCTTAATTATACATTTTGAATAAGACAGCTCTGGCTGTTTGTTTTAACGTAATTTTAAAGCAAAGTCCTTCGAGCACTGTGGAGAAAATGTAGATGATAAATCAGACTGTTCCTTAATTGCTGTAATTCTAAAGTATTTTGAATTTTCTGCTCAGATCACGTTTTAGGCCTTTTTGTGTGTGCATTGGCGATTAACCTCTACAGGGAAAATGGACGGGGCTAAATGCATAATCCCAATTAAATATGACAAAAGCATTTATCAGTCCAACAGTACATCTTTTCTCTCCCTTTCCTTGGGCAGTACATAGTTGATCTCTGCAGGAGGGAACCCTCCAGAAAGTTCTGGGTAGCAGCATTTCTCTGATCCACTTTTTGATCATCATAAAGACTGGTGCAGCTGTACAACAGGGCTTGCCTGCTGTCTTTACACTTTGGCTGTGAGGCATGTATCAGAATTCTTCTGAAGGCTCTCCTGCAGCCTTTTGCTTCCTTAATTTAAAAGGGTTCATACATCAGTCTCCTACATTAAGAGTGTCTGCATATAAAGCACCACGATGGCCATCCTTCTTTGAAATGTCCCATTGCCTGGGACTAAGCATATGAGATTGAGGGAAAGTGTTCTTTGACACTGTACCTGAACACAGTGTCTGGCCATTGTTTGGCAGTGTGGCATATCTTTCCTCTCTAAAAAGCATTCCCTTGACCCCAGCTTTTTTTTTTTTTTTTGCTGCCTAAGAGACATCCATAAGAAAGAAAAGAAGGAACAAATTAATCAAAACAGAAAGTCCTATCCATGCAAGGATTAGCACCAAAAGAAGACTTGGAGATTCCACAAAATCCCTCAAGTTTCACTACAAGATTCACAGTGAAGGCTTGCTGTGAGGAATATGGACTAAATTTCAGGACAAAGGAGAATAGTGGGTTATAGTGAAGATTAAAGTCTCCTAGTATGTAAAATATCTGAGAACTAAGCAAAGTGCTTAAGTCCTTTAAATCCACTTAAAGGCCAGCATTCAAGAAATCGGTGGAACTGCTTGTGTGTCTTTAGGTTACATGTATAGTCAGCTGAACAGTTATTAAACAGAAGTGTATTTCATGGTTGTATTTCCCGATTCAGATTAAAAGTTGAAGTTGGTTATACCTTATTAAACCTTTTCTAGACATGTTGAGTCCAATATGGTTTATTTTCTGATCATGTTGGAAATCTTAAGATTCCTGTTAGGATATTTAGGATCCAGTGGTTTTCCCATCAAAACACTTTATTCAGTTTTGTGGTGTTTCTAGAAAGAACTTGAACCCATGGAAGTACAAAAGAGTTTCTGTTTTAAACTTATTTGGAGGCTAGTATCCATTACATCCAATAGAACAAGAGGAAATGGCCTCAAGTTGCACCAGAGGAGGTTTAAACTAGATATTAGAAAAAAATTCTTCACCAAAAGTGTTATTAAGCATTTGAACAGGCTGCCCAGGGAAGTGGTTGAGCCCCTGGAGGTATTTAAGCATGTAGATGTGGTGCTTAGGGACATGGTTTACTGGTCAACTTTGCAGTGTTAGGTTTATGGTTGGACTCTATGATCTTAACGTTCTTTTCCAACCTAAATGATTCTGTGATTCTTTTTCCCCCCCCACTTACAAAAATAAAGTTCATCCACATTTTATCAGACTTGATAACAGTAACTTATGTAAGAGAAGAATAAATTTTCCCACTGAAAGATTCAGTGAGATAAGTTCTGAAAAAACATGTTACCCAGGGAGGGTTATGCTAAATGGTCACCACAGTCCTTCTGGCCTTACAGTCTATGTACCTAATTAAATAAAATGGAACAAAGATAAATACTCTAGGATTAAGTAAACACAGGTCTAAAAGAAACTTATCTATTTAGTGGGAAAAAGTCAAGCCTTGTTTGAAATCCGGCTTGTACCTGTTAGCAACAAAAAAGTAAAAGCTCCTACAAGACTATTTTAAGATAAAGTCCTCAACCAGATCTACCTAGAGGTGATACCTAAACCCCCATATTCCAGGGATTTACTCATGCAGAGTAGATGGATGAAAGGGAAGATCTAAAGGAAGCTTAAGGAACATAATTCTGATCTCAGACTGTAACAAAGGGGAAAGCAGTTGTTTCTTTTCAAAGTCCACGGTGAAGCTGCCAGCCTTGGAGTCTTTTAGAACAAACTAGATGAGCATCAAGCAGTAGTGCCACAGACACAGCTGATCCTGTCTGATAACAAAGAGACTTGCACTAGATGAGCTCTTGAGGTCTATTCTAGTCCTACTTTTCCAATTCTGTCTGCTAGAGAGGATCAGGATGTAAGTTAGCTCATCAGAATGAAATTCGAATAACTCTTTGGTGTTCAGCCCAGCCCTCCTGGGAACGAAAAGCCGAATGGACTCTTGACATTTACAGCTTGCTCCATAGATCTCTTCCTGCCTAATTACAATGAAAAGATATTTGTATGAATTTAATTTCTTTCTAGTTTAAGTCTCTTCTGGGTTCATATGCAGGCAATTTTGGATTAGATCTTAGTATTTGAGATGCAAGATAAAATACTTGTGATTGTGTTCGGTTTTTACCATCTCTTCTTAAATGACATTGTTGCCATATCATTCTGATGTACTTCACCTCTGCATGCTCATTCAAGGGCACTAGGGCAGACTCCAATCTCAGCACAGAAGTGATGTTTATGGCTACACATAGATTAAAGCTAAATGTCAAAGTACAGAAAGAAGCATGCTAAAGGGGTAAGCATTAAAAAGTAGTAACATAGAAAAAAATTGGTTGGAGCAGTTGAACAGCTTCATTGAAATTACCTTTGTGCTGAAAGGTAGACTTTTGCCTTTTGCTCTAGGAAAAAAAAAAACCAAAAACATCAACCACAAAAACAAAACAGAAAACATTTGAGAGGAAAAAAAAGCAGTGCTTTCTCAATTTTATCATAACCAACACATTCTCATCTCTTAAGAAAAGCTAGCTGAAGGTTCTTCCCACTCAGAGCTACTAATGAAGCAAGAAATTATTTCTATGTGTATTGCAGAAAATAAAAGGGATTTTTTTTTCCCCCAGACTATAAAGATTTAAGTAATATTTTGTGGGATAGCCAGTGAATTTAGGCACAAAGAAACACAAAATAGGTTCCCAATGAGAATTCATTTACTTTGCAGTATAGAAGAGAGAAAGTAAGAAACAGACACAGAGAGATAAGAAAGTGTTAAATTGCTGAAGCAAGATGGGCAGGAGTTCGAGCAAGAGAGGGATGCAGACAGAGCAGCAGAGAAAGCCTTACTCTAACAATCAGACCATGATATGAAAGATCTGTACTGATGAAAACAAAACTTTCAATGACTTCTCAGACTTACTGATTGAAAAATGCTTGGGCAGCCTGTCATTCCTCAAATATTCTCAAACACTTCCCATTATAATTCTCCTGTTGAAAAGAAACTTTTCAGAAATTAAATCCTAGTCACTTCTTCCCTCCAACATGAGCCATGCAGCTCTGCAATAGGAGTTACAAAAGCAGGTAGAGTCTCCAGCCAGCACTGTAGGAGCCAAAACCGGTGGCTGCTAGAGCAGTAGGGTGCTGGGACTGTCTCTGCTAAATACCTGCTCTCAATGTGTGATACAAGGGAATCCTGCAGTCTAGAAACTTGCCTGGCTTCAAGGAGAGAGTCTACTCACTGCACCGGCACAGGATTTCCTTGAGAATTCCAGCAAGTAACTTAATCTCACTGTCTGCTTTTTCCTTATCTGGAGAACTGGGTCAGTGATTTTTCTTTTATTTGTCTTGACTATTCTAACTAAAATCCTCCAAGGCAGAGACATTTTTTCTTTCACTGTAGTTAAGTCTAGCCATACAAAATTCAAAGTGTCTTCTTTCTGAACTTTGAGGGATCTTTCAGCTTTTCACTGCAGACATAAGGGCTGGGAACTTTTTCTAATGAAAGAAGAGTTGTACAGTCACAGGGCTTCTAGCACTGCAGCTTTAAAGAGGCAGCCAGCATTATATAGCCAATAATAAAACCACAGCAATTTTGCTCTGTGTTTACACATGATATGTGGATTCAATCTACTTTAAGGCTTGTACGTGTTATTTTAACAAATTATTAGGAAACCCTCCACTTCAGCTTTTTAGCTATGGAGGGCTTGCTCCTCAGCCTCTGCTTCTCCTTTCTATCTCACCATCACTCTACTACAAGAACATCCCGCTTAGAGCTAAGTTTTAAGTACAAAAGCAGTGCTTCAGGTCAAGAGATTCTTCTTTATTTCTGCCATAGAAACACATTCTTACTGTTGCATCTACAGACCTTTGGAGCCAAAGAAAGATGTTTCCCCTCTGACTTTTGGTGTTCAGTTGTAAGCGTTCAAATAGAATGAAGTCTCCCGAGATCTTGGGAAGACCTTGAGTTATCACCATGTGATAGGATGTACTTACTGTGACCATACTATAAAAAACATGAACAGTGGGATTAACTTTATGTACCCTGAGGCAAAGGAAAGGTCATTCCAAAGTTACCTTCAGCAGGATGCAACTGTACAGATACACAACTTCTGTAAAAGTTAAATAAACTGGTTCTGAAAAGGATTTGTTGGAATACAGAAACCTCACCTTCAGTTACTGGATTTATCACGTCCTTAGATCCATTCTGTACTACAAGCCTCCCATATGAGCTGGTCAAGACAAAAATTAAGCTCAAGACATAGGGATCAAGGGTAAATAGTCTGATTACCCATGTTCAGAAATAACGTAATTGGATGATTTACAGTTTTCCCTACTGGTGCTAGAGTTTGTGGTAGAGGTTGTAGTTATTTCCTGGCAACCAGGCCTTGTTCGAATACGGTGCTGGTACTCCTCAGAATACTTAGAGTTGTAAAGCCACACCATTAAACATCACAGCCAAGTTTAATGACAGTAGAAGCTGTTTTGTGAAAAGCTCTATACTGCTGCAGTCAGAGAGAAATGGAGATTTCTAGATAGCATTACATTATATCTCAATCTAGTAGAAATTTGAGTGATCATTTGGAGGTGCCCACCTATTTCCATCCACACTCAGTTCAGACCCAGAGGCAAGACAGAGTTACAACCTACTTGCTAAATGCAAGATTTTAGCTGAATTTGGTCCCAAGCTTTGTTCTCTACCTAACCTAATTAATATTCCTTTCTCATCTTTCAGGTGATTTCTTATCATTGAACGTTGTCATTGAGATGCCTGGAGTCATAATAATGTTTCCTATAATAAATGACAATCTATCAAAGCTGTACATTATCTAACTCCATCCATGGTTTTTTTTGCACTTGATATATTTTCTTTTGAAATGTTATGCAGTATTATGTGTCATGACACTAAACCCCTTCCAGCTGTAGATGGTTTTTGGTATGAATGGCTGTTTAGTCATCTGTCTTCATCCCCTCCCCCCCATCCAAGTCTACACTGGGATAAATTGAGACAATTAGAAACAGTTTTTGACAAGACAGAGTAGGCTAGCAGAAGAATAATGTGTAGGCTGAATATTAAAGCTATCACCTGAGGGAAACCCGCCTTGAGTTCATTGTTCAGTATGATTTACAAATGGAACCTTCAATGAGAAAAGACAGACAAAACTTAATGTTGATAATTTAGCTGTAAGGACAATACTTTTCCAGGATGTTGAAAATGCAAGTTCATATTCTTGGTCTGAATTGTGGATTTGCAATTCCTTTTCTTAAGCAAATACTCTAATCCTGAGGTTATTTGCTTTCTCTGACACATCTCTTGAGTTTCAGTGAGAAATTCCATCTAAGGTCAAGTTGGGGAAAAGAAAAACCCACCAAAAAAATTTTCCTACAGAAGCCCCAGCACATCAAGACATTCCTAACCAATTCCAGCTCTAACGGCATTTCTTGACCTTTTGTGTCAATTGACTGGCTCCATTGTAACTCTTTAGCTGTGTAAAAGGTCTTTAGGATTCAACTAGGTCAACAAGCTCAGAATGCTCCATGTGGAAGAGAAACTTAGAATGGCACAAAGGCATTTCTGCCAAATTAATCACTGATCCCTTTGCATATATTCCTATGAAAACGCTGGTTTTAATAGTGACTTTTGGTGGGAAGGACATTTGTCCATTGATCTCCAGAGTTAGCTCATTACACAAATAGTAATGAATACTAGCAATTGATACTCACCTCAGTACTAGAGCAAGGAATTTAATCTTTTCACCAAGTTGACTGAAATTCTGTGCATGTGATCATTTTTCAACTAACACAAGCCACAGATCCATGGACGAAGACAGTTTGTATAACATGACTAACAACCTTTGCAGACTATAGTGAAGTAAACTTACAGCATAGCTGCTACTTCCACAGGCAAGTTAGTTGTCGCTTTTTATGATAGGGAATAGCATGCACACACACCAAGAGTTCTGTAAGTTCACATATTAATGTATTTTTTTTTTATCGCAGTGTCCTAATAAAAAAAAAAAAAGTAAGTTTGCCTACTTGGGGGAAGGTCAAGTTGTTAGTTGCAATGCTGTAACTTACCTATCACTGAAGAGAGGGGGGAAGAAAGAGAAACCCCTCCACTTTAGAACTGCTTAAAAGATCCGTAGAAAGAATTCTTGGGGTTTGGGATATTTTGTTTGAGGAGGTTTTGTTTGGTTGGTTGGTTTTTTAGCAGTTTGTCAGTGTTGCTCACCATTCTCCCTTCTCCAGCCTGGATTGTTCAACATTAAATCTTTCTTCAAAGTGACTTCAAGAACCAAACTAGCCCTGTGCTGCTCTTATTTTGAGTAACAGAAAAATACCACCTTACCCATCTCCAGTTCCCAAAGTGCTTTGTTACAGCCAGTTGTACCTGCCAAAACAACATTGCAGACTACATGCCCCTGAGATTGGCTGTTTGAGAAAAAGAATCACCATCATAGAGAGCTTTTCACTGAGCTGACTGAACATATGGATTTGCTTCAGCCTGGACACCTTGCAAGGGGCAGAAGAACCCAGGATTTTCACCAGACAAACCACAGCAACTTTCAGCACTTCCCAGCCAAGACATAAAAACATAAGAATGTCCACAAAATGAGACCCCATGGATCCACATAATACAATATCTTGGCCTTCTCATGAATTTCAAGTAGTTCATGTGATGACTTCACTAACAGATTGGAAATAAGGACAGAAATCCAATTTCTTTCACAAAAGAGGCCACCTTCTATGTCTTTATCTGACCCTGCTACAAAGGCTTAGTTTGGCTGGAATGCCTCTCCAAAATAAGAGCATTTGGGGGTTTTATGCATTCCCCTGATTACTGTCACTTTGCTTTGTGCAGCAACCACAAACTGCAGGTCTAGTTGAAAGTGTTGTACACTATCTTCTAGAAAGTGATGATCCACTCACATTTTATTTAAACTCTGCAGTACAAAGGGAACATCTTCCTTATAATTACCAAATAGATAAGGAACCTTCATAGTGTCTTTTCAAATCAGACTGAGCAAGAAAAGTCAAGCCTAACCAGTAAAGTGACATAATTTCTAAAGAATAACCCAACTTCAACTTCTTGGGTTGTCTATCAATAGGTTATAGTGTAATCAAAGCAAGCCAAGAAGAGCCTGAGGTTTCATGAAGAGGTTTTTGATAGGTGAGCCTGTGCTGCACTGCTAAGAGGAGATAATTATCGTGGAAGATCTACCAGGGCTGAGAGTGTGATTTAAGCTAGAAACAATATGCTTGGTTCTCTCCCCATGCATCCAATCAGCAGAGAGGCCCATATGGCCTGCAACAGGGGATGTACAATCTTGGACACAGCAGGGCTAGCATGTGGATGTTCTAAGGAAACGGGAAGAATCAGGCTTTTTCAGAGAACTACATCCAGCAGCTAAACCCTGCGTGAAGTCATGAAACAGGAGGAAAAAAAGGAATAGGAAACAAAGTCAGAAGAGTGAAAACTACACCCAGCTTGGCAGCTGACCTATTCCCTGGCCATGTTCAAATTACTTCATATTTCTATTGTTAATTTTCCTTTCTTTCTTTCTGGTTTTGACCTGTCCTGTTGAAGGCTAAGAGTTGGAAGAGAAACTGATTTATGTTTAATATGTTTGTACAGTAATTAGCATGCTATCATCCTTTGATCAGGCACATAAAAACAGTAATAAAAGGTCTAGTTTTATTCTGTGATGGATATTGTCTAAAAAGTAATTTTATTTCATATAAAGTCAAAGCAATGAGTGTAATAGTGTTGTACATGGATATACTTATTAAAAGGAATCTTCGCCTATTTATTTCAACTGAACCTTCATCGCAAAGGGTGGTGCCAGAAGCTGAGGTTGAAGCTCAGCACCACTGCTATTCCTAGACTTATCCATTCTTCATAAATGGTTTGAAGGAAAATTATGTTTATATTACTGTATTAATTTAAAGGCTGATGTATCAAAATATTTTTATTCCTAAATCTATAAAAAAGAAACTAAAAGTCATCTAAAAATAACATGTCCTATGAGATTTGTATTCTTAAGGCATTTTTATCAGTAAAATGTTCTGCTTCTTGCACTGCTAAAATGATGGGAAAAATAAAATAATAAGAAATTCTCCAACAGCTTGCCAAGGTTTTAATTACAAGATTATAGGGCTGGAATTCTTCACTTTATTTTCTGCTAGATATAGCAAGTAAGTGGCTATTTCCCAATGTTCTATGCTATGCTTCCTTTCCCAAGCTCTATTCTGCTACATAACATACAGAAAACACGCTGTCCTGTGGTTTCTTCTTTCTGTGTTTTTGGCAATAGTCAGGAATGCATGGAAACCAAGAGCTATGGAAGGATTTGTGCTGATCTCAGAAAGAAAGTATGTAAATGGATAATTCTGGACACAAATCCCAACATGAAAGAACAGCAATATTTCCAAGTCTAGGCTTTTGTCAGGAAATACTGAAATGAAGATTACTTCTAAGATATTGATTGAGTCTCTTGCATGCACCAAACAGTATACATTATCTAGCACAGCCTATGAATGCATAGTTTTAATTTCAGGCAACTGATCACAAGCCAATTACTCTCCACACCTGTTTAAGAGTACACATTGCATACAAAGAAGTGCCCATAGACTTCTTTAGGTATCATTGTCATTCAAAAGACACAAGATTAGATCTTTTCAAGAACATCTGGCTGGCCATTGAAAGTTTTGAGAAACAATTTCCATTAAACAACAACTTTCATATTCTATTACAGAGCTTCTTCATAACACTTACCTTTGCTTGCTGAAGCAGAGATGATCATTGCTCAGACTGCTCATCCAGAAGAAACTGGTTCCCAGATATTCTCCACTGATCACTACACAGCACCTAAATGCAATGGATCAACAACAAAAAGAATAAACCTACAAGATGACTTTTATAATGGTTTGAATTCTGTGCAGCTGGTTGCAGGGATCAGGGAATTGATTTGGGATTCAATTCACCTGCAGGATTTGGGATTAAATTCACCTGTAGCAGAAACACAGTCTGTGTAAGATATAACAATTCTTAAGCAGAATTTGGACTGGATTCCAAAATTTTCTTGGACCTAAAGAAACAGAAAGATAAAATTGAAAGAAGGCAAATAGCAGTTACATTCACAACCAGTTCAAAACAGAAAAATAAATGGTTAATACAGTCTGTTTAGCTGTGATAGGAAAACTCTGCAGGAGGACATAGACATTTTACAGTAAAACATCAGAGCCAAACCTTGCCTTTGGGTTCAGCTGTATAAAATACCCACTATTCTGTAATGCTAAAAATGTAGAACAGGAGCTTGTTTTTCTCGCTTCATCCCATATGAACTCAGATAATGCAAAAGATCTGAACAGGCTCAGTAGAGACCTCTCTAATATTATTAAGTGAAACGAAAATGCTGTTTTGGCTTTATTTTCAAAGCAGCTTGGCAACGTGTATTCGTATTTTAGGACTGTGGGTGAACAATGTTCTTGTAAGTGCAAGGTATCTGACTTGAGCAACCTGGTCTAGTGAAGGGTGTTCCTGCCCATGGCAGGGGGGTTGGAACTAGATGATCCTTAAAGTCCTTTCCAACTCAAACCATTCTATGACGCTATGATTCTATGACTTCTTACAGTTGTGCGGATTTTTCTGAGATCATGTGAGACCATCATCATTTCAGGGAAGCCCACAAGTGTTCTGCAAAAACTTGGTGGGTGAGTGGCAATATTCAAGGAGGCTACACTTGGTTACTCAAACATTTTAACAAGAAACAGATTCCCCAAACAGAAACAAAGGGTATTGAACAAGAAGGAAGATTGCAAAAGGGCACCATGCTGACCCCTCCACTGGATAGAGGGTCAGTGCCTGTAACTGACTGTGAAGGGAAACTGCTTCATCACAAAGTGATATTGGGCTGTACCATGACCTCAGATAATTTTCTTTAATAGATTTAGCCATGTCTGCTGGATGCTTCTTAATATTCTAGGTACAAGTCAGGGGAAAAAGCTAATGCAGAAATAAATGTGGAAAACATCTCTGTTGTTACTCTGTTTTACCTCTGAAGCTGTGGAAAGTTTCACAGCTGTATCAAAAGCCTTTATCCATCCTTAGGTTAGATTGAGTCAAGTTTATGCCCTTATTACTGAAATTCAAGAAGTTAAAAAAATATTGAATAACCAAGCATATGTTTTCAGTTACCCTCCTTCTTGAAAAGGAAGTTGGTCAGACGACCTTCTGAGGTGAAATAAATAGAAAGTACATTTTGAACATACAGATCTTCCTGTGAATTCTTTATGGGATATTGATTTTTTTTCCATACAGAAGTTGCTTACAAAGTAAAGGTCTTGTTTATGGATTGTAAAATATTCATGCAAACATAATAATCTCAGACTTAAATTTTCAAACTTTTGATCCATTTATAACATGGGAAAAAAAGTGTGTGAAAGGTTTTGATTAGTCTTAGAATCCTCCTTATTCTCAGAGCACAGAAAAACATTAGTCCTGGGGTTTTTTCATACTCACTCGGCATTAAATCCCAGGAGTAGCACATTTCTATTATTTCTTCATAAGATAAACTCCAATACTGATTTCTAACCACCATTCTATTATTATGCGTATATTACACATTAACACTTCCATGATTCTAATTCAATACTCTGAGAACTGTAAATGTCCTCTGAGCCTGACACAAATCCCATTGAAGACAGTGTAAAAGAAGGCTACTTTTTTCAGTGGGCTTTGGAACAGCGTTCCCTAAAGAAATTTAGGCTTACACGCCACCCTGTGTTAGACCTGCTCTTTTTCTGCATCTTCTCAAATGCAGCAATTGAGCCTGAAAGATCCTATAAATCATGTAACTGAGAAACCAATGCACATAAAAAGATTTATGGCAAAATCAATTTTTTTGGCAATATCCTAAGCCAATGCCCAGGACGGACAGCATTCAGAGCTCCAGGTGATCATTATGGCTCGAGAAAGGTTTGGGAAAAATTATTCTACTAGAAAGCATAAACAAGTATTGAGTAGAGCCATTGAAGGGGTTTATGTTTCAACCAAGGAGAAAGTCACTAAGAAGAAAGAAATTGTTACCTAAACTCATGACCAGAATTCAGAATTACAGACGGTTTCACTTCAATACCACCAGTGTACATCTGGAGACAATCCACTGACTTCAAGTGAGTCACCCAAAATGTCAATGGCTTCTTGAAGGATTATTTGAAGCAGTAAGTGCTATTTAACTGTTCAGGTTTTGGACTAGTTTTTTATTTCAGTGGAATTGCTAGGCATTCACACAAGTAAATCTAACTCTTCAGTAAAGCAACACACTTTTTGATGACTGCTTTTCACATTATTACTATGGGTCAAGCCTTTCCTTAGTCCGTAATCAAAGATTTTTCTTTTTACTGGAATCCTGGTGTTTGATTTCCCTACTAGTTGAAAAGTATAAGATAAAGAGAATACAGGTTTCTGTATGCCTGCTTTGTTATGATGTGCCTCTCCCAGTGAATGGATTACAAGTGAATAAAACTTAGATTTTCTACTTATGTAATATAAAGTTCTCCTGTTGTTTTTCTGGGTTTTTTTGTCCTTACAGCAGAAAAAATGATGCTGATGACATTTGGGCAGCTGTTTTTGACTGAACTGGCAAAAATGTGTAGGAACTAAATTATTTTGGGAACTCGTCTGCTATGCTGGGGACACATTAGGTAAAATGGTTCAAAAGTCATTAGGTGACATGCAGAGTAATGTGTGCACCTTGCTTTCATAAGGAGCCAGCCTAAAAACAAACTTAATCTTCACAATTGTCACGAACTGGTGTCTTCGTGGTCTCAAAAAAAGGGAAAGCACTGAATGAGCTGGCTGTATCTATCACATGGTAAAATGATATGAAGAAGATTACAGAATTCATACAGTTCCTGTACCACAGTGGTCTCCCAGTGACAATTTGTTTTACAGATTAGAAAACCTCCAAACATCTTAATATCCTAAGAGGAGGAACCTGTGAATGAACTGTGTGCATGCCCTTCCTGAAGTTCTGGGCGACATTGATATGGTTTACTACTAATTGTTGGCATACTGACGCCTAACCCAATGGTGGCACTGTTCTCTGCACTACTGTCACTTAGATACTGGGAGATTTATCAAAGTCTGACCAAAACTGGAGCTCCCTGTGTCCTGGGGAACCAGCATTAGCAACCTAGCAGTGATGTGAAGCATTTGTCTGAAACAGTGGTGAGTTGAGCCGGTGCCCTGGGCAATGCTCCCCTCTTCCAGCAGATTCTGTTCATTCATCAAAAAGAAAATTAAGGACCAAAAGGTGCCTTCAATAACTTTTTAGTTGGTCTGTGGTGAATCTTGCACAATCTTATCTTCAGAGTGACAATACTGATCACGATGACACCATGTCCCTGTGTACCCGAGACATGGCACTCCAGGCTACAAAGTCAATAGGAGCTGAGCCCAAAGAGGCAAAATTATTGAATTCATGATTCTTGTGACAAGACAAATCTCAGCCCTTCCCAACCCATTCTCCAAAGTGAAACCAGCTGAAACACTAGGTATACTTCAAAGGGTACTCCTTCAGGCAGCAAGCACGTCACTGCTTAGATTTCATAGGTTACAGACCAGGAGTTATGCTGCTCAGAGGTGATAAAGGATTACTGGAATTCAAAACAGCAAATCCTTGGGTGGGCTGCTGTGGTATTTAGCTGACATTTTGTCCAAATAATGCATGCAAAGAAACCCATTGAGAAAGCCAAAGCAACCAAATGTTATACATGCCACTTCAGGCTCCTCTACTGCTGTAGAAAAGACATTGGTTTTTCCTGCTTCCTGCCACTCTGGAAATATTGTCAGTTTTCTCTGTCATAACCCTCTGTGTCCCTGGAAACATCCCTTATTCACTGAATTCTCTGCACCTGCTTGTTTTTGCTGCTCTGTGTGTATTGCACCAAAAGGCTCATGCAATTATAAATGCACAGTGGCAACTTCTGTTTACTGTTTCTGTTGTCCATGACTGAAATTTCTCCTGCTCATAACAGGCTTGTAGGAATTAAGGAAATCACTGTTTTCTATAGAGAAAGAGAGAGGAAAGAAAACCCTACAACCAGCATAAAAAAGCCCTTTCGACTTCCACCATGATGCTGGCATACACTGCCTGTACACTTCATTGGGAATTCTGATACTCCATCAATGAGAGATCACATGCAAAGCAGAGCCCACTGTGCAGACATATCCTGTGTATAAATGTATAATAAAAGTAACTGTACACACAGGTCTGGACTAAGTGTTTCCCAAAATTTGTGATCATTCAGCCCTGGCTCAGACTTTGCCTGTGACAGTCACAAAGCTCAGATCCAGAACTCCCAGCTCTAACCTGTTTAGACTCCAGGTTTCACCCCGACACTGTTGTAGAAGTGTATTTTGCTGCTCTGGTTTCCCTCTTGTGCTTTCTTATTTTTTATGGTGTTTATGAAATGACTCCCTCTCATAGGAAAAGTGTGACTGTTTTTGTTTATCCTACTTATTATATGAGAACAATTTGCAGGCTGTCATTTCATTATTAAATTTGAAAACAAAGCAAACACCAGATCACTACAAGACTGGATGAAATGAAAAGAAGCCCATTTCTGCCTTACATGTTTAAGCAAAGCTTAGTATGACTGACGGTAGATAGAGTTTCTATCATCAAATACCAAAACTATCAAATGGCTAATGTTTGTTGTCAATATGATGTGCTTTCAAAGTTAAGTCTACCTTGTCTACCTTCCAAAAATCACTAGGAAATTTATGATTCAACAATGAACTCTTAATTGCTTCCTCTTTATGTTGATCTGTTTTCCTGGAAATACAATTAATTCTCTATGCTGAGCCTTTAAGAATGAAACAAATTGTAGCCCTTGCTCACTTTGGCAATGCAATCACTTTTAATCAGTGCATAATTTGGATTTAAACAGTATCAACCTGTCCCTGTTGCAAGAAGGTAACTGCGCTTAAACTTCAATTACTCCTAAATTTAAAAATCAATTGCAAATAAAATGTCCTGCTGCTGATGCTAAAGAGATTAGAAAGACCAGAATACATTCACGCGAGAAGCTAGTCATGTCAACACAATTGCAACAAGCAGCTGCCATAATGTAGGTAATTCTGCTGTAATGCAATATTAAGGCCTTTATCTAATCAAAGGCTGTGGGTTAAGCTGTCAAAACATACAAGAAGCCTGAAAAGGCAGATTGCTAATTTTTTCTATATGGCTTTATCCTGCGCAGGTTAAATGAGATATTTTGCTTTAAGAAATGATTTTTAGTGTGAATGCTTGAAACTCCAGGTTTTTTCCTCGCAATCTATCTACAGCAAGATGACAGGACAGAAGCCATCGTTTGTGATGACTCCAAGGTTTGAAATGAAAAGATCTTTTTGCATATGTTTATCACAATGTTTTCTGCAGTCATCGAGGACAGCGGGCCTCCAGCATGCTCAGCACTGCATAAACGCACAGTGAGGCGACGGTCTTGCAAGGAGGCATGACAGACAGCTGGGAAGACCTACGGGGAAACCTAGGACTGAACTCAGATTTCTGGGCCTTGGTGTTATATGCTCACCCCTGCTAAGTGTGCAGGGGAAAGGGCTCACTACTGCACAGTAGGTGGCTGAAGAAGCAAAGATATCAGTAGGCAGTGAAGAGAAGCGTGCTCCTCCTGGGACCTTGTCTTGAGCACGATGGCAGGAGCACAGAAATATTCACCAGCGAATCTGGACTGAAAACCTGTACTGTTGTGTGCAAGGAGGGAAGGACCATGAGTTCTTCCTGCCTTAGGCACCATAATATCTAAGGAAAACTTACTCATATCCTTGGGTGGAAACTGCCAGAAAAAAAAAAGGAAATTTCATCATGACCACTTGAAGACTGTCACTTTTTAAAGCATTCTTCCAAACCATCTATCTTGGGATGTGACTTTCTTGTCACCATGACAGCAAACAGTAGTGAATTAATGGCAGCAAAACGCAGCTAAACTGAAGTGGTGCTGAAAGGAGCGTCCAGACTCTAAATGTGTGAGCAGATACCATTCTGCAAGCCTGGCTGTCATGATCCTGCCTGCCAAACTACATTAATACTTTCACAATCTGGTTCCTATCAAAATGATTGTGGGGGGGGGGGGGGAAATGCTCAGGTATGTTTTGATCATTCTTTCATGTTTAGTATTCTAGGCAAACTTGGCACTAATGATAGCATATATTATAATAAAAAGCATGGCAAACACCACATGGAGATTAACTGCCTCCTCCACTTTTTAGGGTGGAGAAGAAAACTTGTTTTCCATCAGAGGCATGCCTTTGGCTTGTCTTCTTCTCAGAAACCTTTTTATTTTCTTCAGATGCTGGAGGAACAGGCACACGGCAGCTGCATCAATGCCATTCAATAAAGCAATACTAGTGAACGCCTCTGGTGATGCAAGAAAAAAATGATTTGTTTGATACATCTTAGGACATCCCAGTGCTGCGATGCTCCCAAAGGAAAGGCATGACGTCGCCATCCTTTCTTGGTTCTCTTGCAGGCAGGATTTCATTGACAATTGCTGTTGCTGAATCATAGGTCAGGCTGCAGAAAATGCATCTGGGAACAAAGGAAACTTCTCATCCTCTTCCTCATCTCTGCACATCCACAGCTGTAACATGGGCGCTGTCTGACATGCACCCTGGTGTCTGCAGTCGATTTTATTCATCCTTCACTGAGGCACATCTCCCACTGAGGCACCATTACCTCTGCAGTCAATTCTCTCACCGAATGTCCTAAAACGAAGCACAGCCTGACATCCTACAGTGTGTGAAAGTGAAATAAAAATGTTATTTCCTTTGCTCCTGTGTGATGCAAGTGTAAAAATCCTTATCCCTCCCTGTGGCTTGGTCATTCTAACCTGGTCAAGTGCCACTCAGTACCACATCACCTTAGACAATGCGTTAGAAGCTGCAGCCCATGTGGGGCAAAAAACTTTGTAGAGAAGAGATGATAAATGGACGAAAAATAATTAAGGTCAGGTTTTCCATTTCTCCATCCCCAACCTTTGTGTAAATTCCTATCTCTTAAACCTATCAAGGCCGAGAGATATAATTTTTTCTTAGAAACCAGGCAGTTAAGTCTGTATCTACACAACAGAGCATGTGGTCTCTGTAAAGATGTGTTAATTGCATCCTGATCTTGCAGAGAAGAGGAATCTTGGTATGCATGCAGGAGCCCGTAGTGCCACTGACACAGAAATAACAGAATGCACCTGTATCTGTATCTACCATGAGTGGAAGTGAGTGTGGAAACAACCAGACAAACATCTTGAAGCTGGGTTGCAAGAAGCCAACCTGGCTCAATGCCTGTTGCTGCTGAGTCGCAAGATTAGGGCATAACAAGCAAAAGACAATGTTTTGTATTAGCTGAGATGAAGCTGCGGGTAGAGGAGGAACAATAGTTATTTGATCACCCACCAGGCTTGTAACAGCAGAGCATAATAATTTTTAGATTACACATCTGACCAGTTACCACAAAGCTTGCTCTGCCCAGGAGCAATGCCAGAATGGGTGTTGTTTTCATGAGGATTCCAATACTCAGATATACTCCTTCCTCTCTGCAGTTGAACAACCAGTTGTTGCTTTTTTGCTATAAGATACTTTTCTGGCAAATACAATCGAATGACTTTTTGTATTTGCTATGCAATTTGACATGCCAACTCAAAAATAATAATAATGTAATCACTGAACTTCTACATGCTATCTAATCAGACAGATCCTAGCTCTTATTGCTAATGTTCTTCTGTAGGACTGAAAGTCCTTTGTATTTTTACATTATTCAGCAAGATGGCCTTTGATCAAGCTCAAGCTTAGAAATGCTGACATGGAGACAATGGCACTGTTAGGAAATGAGAAATGCTTTCTCCCAGAATCTCTGAAATCAATTCTACTACAATAGCTGTTTTGGCATCTCATGCTGCCACCAGCCTCTCTAGTGTCTGAGTGCCTTTTATGTTAAACCAATACCCGGCTATACCAATAAGAACAGAACACAATAGAATAATTTTCAGCTGGAAGGGACCCAAAATGATCATCTAGTCCAACTGCAAGTAAGACTAAGAATGGCAACATCTCAGTACTTTTAACAGAGTCAAAAGTAAGGAAAATCCTGATTTTATTTTTTTTCTGCACTTCCCTAAATTGGGATCAGAATATGTTTTTTTAAAAAATCTTGGCAATATTCAGAGAGTTCTGCTGTGACCCAGTTTTCTGGCAGATGTGGAGAACCATTAGAGAGGGCTTAATAATGCATTTGTAGAAAGCATACAGCTTTGCTTTTTCAGAATAAAACCTTCTGAACAATCCTAGATTATCTGAAGTACCAAAAATCACTAGTCATAAACACACAACAATTTATCCCCAATTTTCTATGACAGTAAGAAAATGGCTTTGCTATAAGAATATAGGCCATTTTTTTTATCCTGTAGTATTTTGAGCTTGAGCAAAAGCAGTTGAGTTCTGATCAACAACAGTCAAAGTTTTTATCAAAATTCAAGCACTCTATAAAAGTTATAGGCAAAGTAAACATTTTCCAACTACTTTGATTATTTAATATAAAACAAGTTTTCAACCAACTCTTCCTGTAATGGCTTCTGCTGACTTTGTAGATCAAAGAAATTTTGGTACAAATGGAATAGGCATCCACTGAGCAATGAGAACTGCTGCCTCACCCTCTACCGTCAACCAAAACTTGCCATTATCTTAACTACTATCTTCCTACGTAAACATGATGTTTGATACCACATATTCTTCTCAAAATGATCATCTGTGGCACTGCTTATTTCTTGGATACCAATTCTGCTGCACATTTAGGAGTTAGCAAAAAACCTTGAGGGCATACTTTATTTGGGCTTTCTGAGAGAATTTTGCTCAGAAGGGAAGGTGGGAATAAAAGTGTTGTGACGCACTTTCCACTGAAGCCGTTAGATAAACTTTAATTCACTTCACCAGGCTTTGGGTAAGTTTTTGCCCAATTCCCTTTTTTCTTCCTGTGGCTCTGACACTCACAATCTAAGCCCATCACACTGAGAATGAGATGATTATTTATTTCACAATGATATTTCTTGATAGTTCAGCTGCTCTTACTGGCTCCCATGTTCAGAACAGTTTGAATTTCCTGGTACCTCTGGAAAAGTGATATTTCTCCTCTCAGTTTCTCAGGGTAGCTCTGGCTGTTTTCTCATTAGGCTCACAGCAAGAAATAAATGAAGCAGGTGACTGGCACTGAGATTTCAATTCTGATGGGATCTCAGCTACACAGTGAGCTATAGCTGTAATGTTAAGTATGTGCATTTAGGTGAGAACTAAAGATATAAAATAAGTTGAGTATCAAAACTCAACTGACTTCATTGGGGAAAGGCATGATTCAGTTATGGCCCTATACAAAGCAAAAAGGTAAATGTTTTAGTGGACTCCTCTTTTGTTCATAACATCCTTTAGCAGGTTTGACTCGTACAGTACTATGATGTCCTATCCCCAGTCCTTTCCCCAGCACGCCATCGTAATTTGTAATAGCAAGAGCCTACATACTCAAAAGGCCAACTCTGGTTCTATTGTAGTCAATATACATTTTGCTGTTATCTCTAGTGGAAAGTAGATTGGTAAGTGGAATTGATGGATGTGATGTTCATGTAGAGATAAGAAGCTTCCTTACCACTAAATTTTTTGATCAGATTTGGAGCCGCTTTGTTTTTGCACTGTGGAGAGCTGCCTATTTCACTATTGTTGCAAACACACGCTAAGTGTAAATAGGTTATTTCACAAAGATTACGCTTATAATTAAATTGCAATTGTTGGCAGTGTTTTTGGCGGCCATTCTGGTTCTGACGCTACTTTGAGAAAATTATAAGGAAGCAAAGAGCCTCAGATAATGGTGAGAACAAGGACACTGGGACCTCTGATAAAGCTATCAAGATTTAAGGCCTTTGTTTTAGTCTACAGGGATAACTATGGCATGGAAAATTATTTTTATGTGCATTAAAAAAAAAAGTTCTTCTTATGCATATTAAGGATAAATGCTTTCTAATATACCAAGAGATCCTAAATTGAGCGTATCTAATATGAACAATAAAAAGATGTAAATGCCTACAAGAACATCCTATTGAAGTTCAGTAAGGCAGCTGTCCTTAAATACTGAAAGAAAATACTGTTGAAAATTAAGACAAATAAGTGTCATTTGGGCTATCTGAATCTGAGCTGTCTTAGCACATACAACTTGAGGTACTTGCTTTTCCACATTATTTATATTGTTTGTATTATTTGCATGCATGTTTAAATATTTTCTTTTTTCACCTTAGTTCAAAAGATAACACTTGTGGTGACTTTATTATTTATTATTTATGACTTTGATGCATATTCATGTTATACTCTGTTCTGTCTAGGTACATTATTCATTTATATAGTTCATTTCTTCATTGTGAGATCTTCTGGTCTTTGGAGGTGTTTTATGATTTGTATGAGTTGCACAATTTTATTTTTCTCCACATATGAAAATAAGGAATTCCTCATCTCACACTAATTTGATGTTTCAATCCTGCCAGAAATGCACCTGCCAGAAATTGAGGTGGAATATTGGGAGACAGCAAGATCTGATTACTTCTTTCTTTTTACTGTTTTTATGTCAAAGCAATTTCCTTGTCTTGGAAAGAGATGCTCCACCTTTAGTTTAAATGGGAATAGAATCAGGCCTAATCGAGGGCCAATTCTCAATTTGTCACAAGACCTTTCTGTTGAAAGAGCCTGAAAGTCAACAGCATATGTTTAGCATCATAGAGATGAAGCTCACTCTTCTAGGAAACTCAGCTGTCTAAAGAGGATTTTCTCACTAGTTTTCCTATTCTTCAATACCAGGGATATTAGATTTCACAGATATAAATCCCAGAAGAAATTATTCTGAGCATCAAGTTTGAACTATAGCTTTACTCTCACATTTGGAGAGAAATCTATAATTCAGGGTTCAAAACAGAAATCCTAGCTCCTACCTCCAAGACTCCCATACTTGTGGGTTGTTTATTCAAGCTGGCTTTTAAGCCCAGCAGGAATCTGGACTCATCACTTTGTGGTTTGACATTGACAAAAATCAGTTATTCTGAAATGAATGTCACAACTTAAAAACATTTGTAAACTAAGTCCTTTCTTTTCCACAGGGAAGGCTGAATGGACTTGATACACTGCAAGCTCTCTGCACTTAGTTCTTTCTCTTTTCTCTTCAAAGAATCATCTGAATTCAGAACTAAATGGAGAAATAGACTCAGACTAGAACATCGTGTGAACCTCCACCGAGACACCATGCTGAACACTGTGGTTAAGGATGTCCATGCCCCATGCGCTGAGCGCTAGTAAATAGGCAATTAAGGTTCCCAGTGAAGGCCTGCAAACACTATAATGCAACTATACCTTTTATTACATTGATCAAATGCAATCAGGCTGCTACAGTAACAGGAGAAAGAAAAAAATCTATCTAGTTTGTTGAAATAAGATCTTTGCATGGCATAACAGACATTAATTACACTGTGTTCATTAAATTAGTCACTTCTAATTAAGCTGACATACAAGGAGTGGTTTTTTATGTTCAGCTGTTGTCTAGGCTAGGAAATATACCAAGCAAACTGAAGCAATCAGTTCCTTAACGACCACAAACTAATACAGCCTTACTAAAATTCAATGGGACTTTGCAAACTTATCACAGGGGAGACACTTGCCATTCAAATGCAGATTTCCTTATTTGCAATCTCACGTGCAATGAATCTTTCACAAAGTTGCCTACAAGAGTGGAATTTACATAAGGCTTCCTTGCTGCTAACACAGGGATCTTGGGTGCTCAAATCATATATATTGTTAGTACAGGAAGCACAGGCTGAGTTGCATGGAGACAGGCAGCGTTCTTTAGGAATATGATGGGTTCTCCCCAAGGGGTCTGGATATCAGCTGCTTTTCTCCTGGATTTCTATCAGAGAAAGTAAATTTTTACCACCTGCTCTCCAGAACTGAAGGGTAAAAAGGAGGCTCCATAAATTTGTTACTACTAAGGACTATAGTAATGTCCATGCGGGTCGCATGACAGCACTGTGGAAAGCCAACACGACATATTATTAACCAGCCTCCTGAGTATGTGCTAATGCTAGATTAAATGGGTTGGTGGGTGCAAGACCCACAGTGCCTGTCTAGACCAGGAACTAGGTTCCCTGTGTGGGCAGAGAGGCAGTGAGGTCTTGTGCGGAGTCCCTGCAAATAGTCCCCTGCACAGAAATAAGGAGTCTCCCAAGTCGCTTTGCTGTAAAACCACCTTCCTTTGTTCAGGCAATTCTGATTTTCGGCGTTGCTATAAATGTTATTCTGCTTCAACGGAGGACTTTCTGCCAGCAGCGCCCCCCCGTCTAGACCTAACAACACTTAGAATAAATCAAAGCCAGGAAATCAAGGCTTTGTCCTCATGCTTGTTATGACCTTGCTGGACAAGACACATTTCCTATGTATTTCCAATTGTCCTCAGCCCTTGCCCCATTTCTGTCTGACTGTAGACTGAAAGGTTTTCTGTGTTTTCTATACTAGAGTCATCTCTCTCTACCTTGACAGTGATTGGAATTTCAGGACTCTATACACCTTTGGCCTGAATTGTAGGTTCCTGAACACAGTCCCAGACAGTATGAAATGGTATGAAATAGTATAAAAAGATGCTGTATAACAAAAATAGTTCTTAACAGACATTATACTTAACTGAAAATGTCAGTAATTTTCAGTTCCTCCATTTCCAATGAATCAGCTGATCAGTACTGGTAAATAAAATAATCACACAATATCTGGGCTAACATAATTTAGGCATCTTCAAAGAGACAAACAGGGCATACTACTGGAATGGAGCTAATAAGTCACTAACTACACCACGGTAGAGTCACGCGTTAGTCACAAAACCAAAAAGGCACTGACTAGGCCAGGTTTCAACCCTAGACACTGTTTATGAGAGGAAATGCAAAATCATTTGAAACGCAAGAAGATTATAACAGAAAGACTCTCAAAACCTTGTCCAAAACAGCAGAAAACAGTGATGCTAGAGTACTGACTGGGGCCTGACAAAGGTGAAATACCCAGGTAGATGTTACAAGATTGTAAGGTTGCTATAAGCTTGAGACTAATACTATACAAGTTTAACAAGTGTTATTCTGAGCCTGCTGCAAGGAAGTTAGCAGGGAAAAATCATAATTTCAAAAGACAAGTTGGCCTGTGTACCTGTGTAAGGTGAAATACACGGAGATTGTCTCATCCTCTGTGCAGACCACGTTCCAGGTACGTCTTTGGCTAACTGCATAAGTACCAGAAGTAAAAGGGTAGCATAGGAAGCATGGTCCCTCTCTCCCTGTAATTCCCAACATTGCACTATGTGCTGAGGTGTGAAAATCAAGGGGAGCGTTGCAAGTCCGTCGTTTCACATGAATATAGCAACTAGGAGGGCAGGTAACAGAGGAAAGGCCAGCAAATTGGCTATATGGACAAAAATGTAACATTGGCCACCAGATCTATAAAATTATTCAGCTCTTCTGTCCCATCAGCGTAAACTCTGGAGATTGTTATGTTTACACAAGTCCCTAAAATGATCATGAAAAAGTCTTTGCTCAACTACACGCCAAATGCAGTGTGGAATCTATTATCTGACAGGATGTCTGCTGAAATAGTGAGCCTTTCCATGGGTGAAACCACATGCATCATCACCGAGAGCCTGGCATATCCCCTTCCTAATTGATAGACCCTTCAAGCAACTTAGACTCTCTCTGCCTTGCTTCATGTTTTAAGGCAGTGCTTGTCAAGCACATAAGCAAAACATACTGATTTATACTACATGTGATGGCAATCAATTTTCATCTTAGCATAATTTTTTGTGTCCTATTTTTCTCTTATTAATGAACCTGACAAATACCTTCTTTTTTTTTCCCCAGAAATAATATACAAGAAATCTTATTATCACAGCTGTTCATCCATCTACACATCCTGCTAGTGATAAAAGCTTCAGCTGTCAGGGAAAGACAATCTGAACCTCTTGTATTAATGCATCAAATCTCACATTTTAAATAATGATTTTTCACCTTGGAAAACCTCAAGAAAGGAACTGCTGCAGTTGTCGATTTCACTCATCTGAGGATGATAAGAGACAGTGTCTATTTCCACATAAACTGAGAAAAATATATCTCATTATTTTTGATGATGTAGCAAAGAAGTAATGACCCTATGGGATCTTATTACATGGCTGAAAAGTGAATTAACTTTGGCATAACCATATCGAGTGAATTACTCTAATGATCTGTTTCCTAACTCTTATGGGTGATCTCATAACAATGCGTTCATAATCTGGGACTATGCATGAGAGCATAAATTGATTTTGCTTTTCAAAATCCAAACTTCATTCTCAAAGCAAATCACTGAGACACTTTGCAATAAACCTTGCTGAGGGAAGCGGTCGCTGCTACAGGCAATGATGACACCTTCTATGACAGTGATAAAACTGGTCCAAAGTAAAGGCATTCATATATCACCATATAGATAGAAAATTGAAGGTGGCCCTCATATGAAAGAGCAGGAGGGGCTACTGGCTTCCTCTACTGGTCACCTCTATTCACAGGATGGGCTAAGAGAACTGCAAAGCCCCTCTGCCTGGAAACTTGTAGTAAACGTGAAAAGAAAATGAGCCGAAAGTTAAAAGACGGAAACTTTTCACTTTTACAAGAAAGGCTGGATTTTTCAGCAGAGAGATCCTCAGGACCTTCTGTAAACCACATCTTCTGAGATGCTTGAAATTGTGGACACTCAAATTCATTAGTCATTTACGGGTTAGAAAATTAAGGTCCATATCTCCCACTGTTGTTGTCTGACAGATAAATATTTATAAGAATTTGAAATAACACTATCTAGGATTTCTCATTCAGCAATGATCAGAGCAGGGCGTAACATGGAATTAACTCCTCATTGCCCTGCTCTGGGCTCAATAGGTATCCACATTGTATCTAAAGATGCCTGCAATGTGGCTGATTTGCTGAGGGTCAATGAGTTTCTGCGTAGTACTAAAATGCCTTAGAGACTGGTCCTGTGCTTCATGCTGTTTAATGCTTCCATGTCCCGGAGTCTCAATGTTACCCGCTAAATTTGTGTAATGCTAATCAAAGATGTGATCAGAAAAATAATCAACAGTAGCTCTGCAGTACACTGTGATTATTTCAAGTTAAGATGTGGGTAAATACGCAATTTCAACATGGGGACTTTAATTCTGCAGCAGCAGGATTAATGAGTTTGCTTTAAATTGGTCACTGCTGACGTGCAAAGTGATGGAAAGCAGAGGCTGGCTGTGTAGCAGAGGTGAGCACTGAACGTGTCCATGTCCACGTTCAGAGCTGGAGCTCTTCCCCTTTCAGGTGTTGTCGTTTTAAACAGTTGTTTATTATGAAATCCTTGATGGAGATGAGGATCCTTCTGGAGGTTAATTTTCTGGCACCTGTGAAAAGACCAGCTGTTGCATGACAGCCTGTCAGATTTTTTTAAACAACCTAACACTAAAGGGCAAAAATACTGTGTCTGATAGCAAGTAGCAGCAGCAGTTTTGCCAGGCAGCTAGTACAGCAGCTGGGTTGTGAGGTACTACAGCACCATATGCTGTCTGCTGAAAAAACTCTGCAAGAGGAGATGAAATCCAATAAAAATGTGGATGGAGTAGTGCCACTGTGTGTCCTTAGCTGCCCCTCCTGCACACAAGCCTGGAAAGGGCAAAAGAGGTGTCGTTCAGCCCTAGTCAGCACACACTTCGCTTGTTAAGGAATGAAGCAATTTTTATCCTTCTCTCATCAAGGAAGAACTGGAGCAGAGAGCAAGAAAATGGCAAAGCCAAGAAGAGCCCATGGCTGAGCTGGGTACAGAACCTCCTTCTTCTGCACCCCTGGGAGTCCCTCAGCCCTCACACTCACCAGGATGATATAATTTACCAAGTAAATGAAACAGAATGAGGCACAGGGAGAAATGGTGCTCCTGCGTGCTCAGCTTTGCATGGTGTTGAACTCTTTGCTGTGCAGTTTGGAGCACGGTCCTTGTGCCTCGGGATCTCCCAGCTGGGACTACCGACAGGCACACCTGTGTGCACCTCCTGAGGGCCAGGCCGTGCTGCCATGACTTTTTCCTGACGCGTTCGTTAGCTCTCCTGGGCTTACAGCAGGTAGCGACTGAGTGACTCCAGCACCTCTGGCCAGATGGCACAGTGACTCATCCCCAAAGGCCACGGCAGCGCAGGCTGTTTAGTGCTGTTCCGTGACTACATAAGAATAAAACACACCAAATAATACTTAAAGACACTAAAAGTTCACCCAGCTCAGGATCTTGCCTGCCACAGAGGCCATGAGAAGATGCCAAAGGAAGTATATTATCACTGGGCAAACCTGCTAGTTATACTTCCTCTTCACCACAAATGGGTGATTCCTGTTCTCAAGGTGCCCCTTGCTGTGAGTTATTGTGTAGAGAATCCCACGGGTCAGGCAAACTAATGCCAATGAACAGTCCAGCAATGCAGTACTGACCCAAAGCGTTTGATCCCAGTATGGTAACCCTGTGTTTGTGCAATTCACTCACAGTACAGATGGGTTAACTGAAACTGAGGTGTCTCAGATCAATCCCTTGAACAAAGCTTTTGGGAATTGCCACAATAACAACCGCAGCAGCAGCATCAAACACAAGAAGACGGCAAAGCCAGCATGGCCGCGGTTGCTGAATTGCTCACTACAGGTGCACACATGCTCCCTGCTTTTTACCAGTGGTAAGAAGAGCTGTTAGCCAGTTGGTTGCAAAGACAGGTAATAAGAAGACTCTGAAGCAGTAATGTGCGTTGTCTGAGCAGTCCAGGTTTGAAACACTAGTATTTTTCACAGCACTGGGCTTACCTGCCTGGGAACAATAAAACTGGTAGCAGACATTTGAAATAGCAATGAGCAGCTGTTTGCACTGTTGGCTTGCATAAATCTCAAGCCATTTATAATAGCAGCAAACTCAACCTGAGCTACAGCTGATCTCTAGTGATAAAATCTACTTTCCTTTTTGGTCAGTTTCCTTGCTCCTGGAACATTTTCAACAAGGTCTCCTTGAGGAAAGCAGTGAGACACACTATCATAAATTCACTGAAACAGATTCTCCTAAAGAGAATGAAACATCATTTGGCACCTCAAGCACCACATAGGATGGAAAAACACATGGCAGAGACTTTTGCCTGAACTGTGTGTTGATCTTCCACAATAGTGGAAGTACCTTTGCAAGTACCATACGCTACGTCAGCATGTTCATGGCTGTCCATGGGGGAGGGCGTCTGAATTTCTTTCAGAGAAATCAGTCATCAAGACTGATGTTTCGCAAGTCCTCCACTCCAGTCTCATTAAATTGACTCAGACTATGAAGAGTAGGCAATTCATCTTATTTTTTTCTTGTCATCTACCACTACAAAGCTCTACCACTTTAACACCTTCCTGAAGCCTCTCTTTAGTCTTTCTGGCTCTTGATCTGATCATTTTCCTTCTAGTTTTCTCCCTTTATCCATTCTTTGTCATACAGGTGTCACTTTTCTTGACTCACCAACTGGGGTTGTAGAATAGAAGTACACTAGAGCAGAGACCTTGGTGTCTACTTTCCTGGTGTTTAAAACTTAGCAAACCCAGCTACAACCTTGCAGTGCTACCACACTAGAAATTATACAAATGAAACCACTATTTGACATTTAAGAGACACATGGGAGCACAGATTAAACCGCTGAGATAGGGACACATGTTTTTCAAGAGCAGAAGGATTCTTCTGATTTTGTTTGTCCTCCTCTCAATACACCCAGCCAGCTCCACATCCAGCCCAACATTGTTGCGGAAGAACCACGACATTTCCTTTAGGAAGTCAGCTAGGCACCAGATTACCTCTGGGGAAGCAACTACCACACAGCTATGTGGGGCTGCATTTTTCAGCAGTCAGGAATATATGGCTACATCTGCAGATGCTGATGATTAAACACACTGCCCAGACTGCAGTCTTCATATTTTCTCCTTAATGCCTCTGCCATACCAGGATTTGAATGGGGAGAAGAGGTGTTCAGCAGTAGCTGTTAACCCCCATGTCTAAATCCTCGAGTGAGAAATGACAGCATGGGGACAGAGTATACAGCCTTGGCCTCGCATTTGGGAACTTCTCAGGTCTGTTATTTCCTCAAAGTACAACTGTGCTTTACATACCAACGGGCTAGATGACTGCAAGGAGACTCACTGATTTAGGACAGCAATGCAAACACTTCGACATTATCCACTAAAGGTGAGTAACCCTTCTATTTGACAGAGAAATGAATGTTAATGAGAACTCACACATTAAAACCCTTCTGGGGTAAAAAGAGGAGGGAACATATTTCTATGGTTTTACATTTTGTGTGTGTAACAAATTAATTCATTATTATGCTTCAGGGACTCTGATTAAATCTCTCCCAGTGCTGCTCTGGCCATTCAGTTTTTGCTCACACCCAAGTGGCCACAGTGAAGGTAACGCTGATTAATACAACAGAATGTTCAACATTGCAAATGAAAAAAATACCGGAGATGATGCATCTTCTGCCTTTCCAAACTCTAGCTGCTGTCCAGCTCAATTTATCTCCTTCCTCTCCTCGCGTCCTCTTCATCCACAGGTTTCTTTGGCATGCTTTCACTCCAATTTATGTTTTATCTTCCTCTGAGGGTAATATGTCCTCCTTCTAAGAAAGCCTGGTGATATGACAGAATGGGTGGAAAGCCTGACTGTCTTTGCTCATACATAAAGTGAAGATCTACATTGCCAGTGTACATTGCAAGTGACAGAAAGCCATACTGACGATGACAAACCTAAAATACTGCCCACCCTAACCATACACAGGTGGCTTCTGTGGCTGTATCCACAGCATGCTGACACGGGCATGCTCAGGATGTAGGTTCTATGGGTCTCAGAGGCTGACCCTTGCCTATATCAAGTTTCTCTGTAAAAGTTAGTCCGTTTATTGGAGCTTGATTTTGGTGGTGACCCTGCCAGACTGTGAGCAGGGCCAAGATTTCTGTCTTTTGCTCACCTTTGTTTAGCTAGGATGTGTTTTCTAGCAACGTTCCTCTTCTGTACAGCACCTTGCACATTAGGGTAGTGATCTTGGTTGACTCTCTTGCTGTCCCTGTAATACAGACAACAAAATTATATCAACAGGAGGAACATTAAAGAAGGAAGAAAAAAGGTTAAAAAACATAGCAGTGTTCAGTCGACAGATCCAGCTCATGTAGCACTGTGAGATACGGCACGTACTTCTACTCCTCTTAACAGCTTAGGTATGGTTGTGAAAAGTTCATGTAAATGGTCTCAAAAATGGAAATGCTGAAAAAGACTGTTCCATGCAAATATCAAACTATTGTTAAGCACCAATACTATAGTACCTTTTTTCATTTACTCCTACTGAGGATCTTTCTCTTATAAATATGCCTCTAAGTGTTTTCTTCTTTGTAATCCTGGCCCAATTCTGCACTTAAGTTTTTCCCATGCTTCTAACTCTCCAGTTTGCAGTCAGGTCCCCATGACAGGTGAGAGGAAACCTTCACTCACACACAGTTTGATAGATCCTCAGTGACATTTATGTAGCCTGCGTTCCCTTCAGCCACTCCTTGATAAAACCTGCTCACAAAGGTAATATATTCTGTCAAAGAGTAACAGCCAGGTAGAGACTAGGCTCCACAAGCTTTGCTGGCCATCAATTCTACTATCCAGGAACTGAACATTGAGAAAACTGAACATTTTGCAAAGGCGTCAATGTACTTCAGGAGACTGGTGAGAGAGCCTCCTCCATCATTTAGACCTTCTTTATACATATAGAGAGGAATCACCCAAGGATCTCTCAGTGCTTTATGCAGAGAGACAGACTCAGTTCATGTACTTTGGCAGAGCTCCAAAGAAACAGAAGCACAAGCGAATCTAGATGAGGGGCACCACGGAAGAGACCACGTGTTTTTTCCCCCAGCTTTTCCACTGCCTTGATGGGGCCTTTAAACAACTTATAATGCTGTGTGGAAAGCCTTTCTGTAAACCAGGGGGAATAATATGAACAACTTTTTCCCAAAAAAATTTGTCAAATCAGATGGGAATTTATCCTAAAATATTAAAATGTTATTTTGGATGTAGTTATGCAGCTTATTTAGCCTTTTAGTCTTTATTAACTATTCTTCTTTGTCTAGGCTCATTATAAAATATCCAGATGATGCTGATATTCTCAGTAGCCTGAGGAGGCTAATGTAATGTCAAATGTTGTACTGCCAGAAGCATTTAAAGAGTTGGCCTGTATTTGCTTTATTTTTATTCATTTTGAGCTGTCTACTGGTACATTTCACAAAACTCTTGCCCACCTATCTTTGAGCTCACGGTCTTCAAAGGTCTAGATCTCTTTAAATATTTTCTTTTATCTTTCATTGTAAGTGAATCACCTCATAATTTCAGCTGGCTCAGTTTTAACTCCCTGCAATTTATTTGTCTCATGTAGTCCAGTGTTTATCTTACCTGGACAGAATTTGCCTAAACTTAGTACTACTGCAATAGTGATACTATTTTTCTGCTCTGTGATATTTTCTTTTTGCAGCTTTTTTTTTTTTTTTTTTAGCCTTTTCAGTCTGACTGGTGAAACCATTTGCTGATCCATTTCTTCAACAGTAATCAGTCTTGCCTATCTTAATCACCCAGCATGCAGTGTGCACCTTAGGATTTGTTCTAAGTGATTAAGATGATTTCCCAAGGATGTCCCCAATGTTCCTCATGTGATTTACATCTCTCTTCATTTTCACTATTGTCTTCAAAATTACACAGGTCCAACATTGTTTTGGGTTGGGTGGGGGTTTTTTGTTGGTTTTGTTTGTTTGCTTGCTTTTGTTTTTTTTAAAGGAAATTATGCTGAGAACTTCTCGCCTTAATGCTTCTGATATTGGCAATTCATGTGTATGCAATTACAAAATTCTAGCTCGCTTGGAGTTTTGCCCTGTTACTTGCCCTATATAAATCATTAACAGTAGCAGAGCCACTAATGCACTTCATGATATTTCTGATACTTCACTGAATTGAAGATCAAATCTAATAGCAACCCCGTTCTTTTGTCACAAAGCATTTTTTCCTCTAGAGAGCTTATGAACAAGCTTTCTGATGTGCTATCCAATAACGCAGCTGGTCACAAGGCTTCTGTATGGCCTTAAACCTGGAGCAGGAAAATCATCTGAGTTACTCTGAAGGACTGGTAGAATAATGAGATATGAAAATGTCATGGCAGAGATAAAAGGATTGGATAGGTGCAGTCATAATAGCTGGGATAAAATTAAAAGTATTATCAAATTTCATGCTTCAGGATATGAAGTGAACACCAGCTGAGTTCAGGAATAAGTCCTTCCTCTGAACAACCCTAGAGCACGAATAGTGACAGACCTTTTAATTTTATTCTGATTGGAATAATTGGTGACACGGCTGCAATTTTTCATCTTCGTTTGCTGCAAATGGCATTGACCATTCTCAGAGATTAAATGAACCAGTGTTATCTTGTGGTTTAGAAATTTCCTTGTTTTGATAGGCTCTGCATTCCTGTGTGAAGACAGAACTGATTTCAGCCTGGTCCTGCCTAGAGAAAAGCCTGGTGACAATTCTCAGCAGCAAGGACGCTTCCATATCAGTTTCCCAAATAGAGCGGTATCCAAATTTCAGAATTCATCAGTACAGGGTCAAATATCTGATCAAATTCTGGGGGATTTAGATATGTGGGCATTTTAGAAGTAGCTTGATCTCTCCTTTTCACCTCCTTTCAGGTGTGGTCTCAGAATCATGAAAGATTTAGGAATCTCTCAGTTCCTCTGGAGTAGGCAGTTTTACAAAAGCAGGGTCACATATTTGGCAAATGCAAAGCAGCAGAGGTTCACTGAGCCTAATGTGACAAAAGCAGATGACTTTGTCAGAACCATTCTAGTTTATGCCACTTGAAGTTTTGACCCTGCACAGAATAGATGGATAAAGAAGATCCTTTACTTGCTTATACCTCAGGTCCCATTTTGTCTGCTGACTAGTGCAGAATGCATCACAGGGGCACAAAAGGCATCTGTAGTATCTTACCAAAATCCAGAACTCTTTGCCCATTTTTCTGAAGGAGTGGTACAATTTGAACGCCTGGGCTGGTCAACAGGTATTCTCCAAAGGGCTTTGGAGAAAGGTATCAAAATCTGAGAACAATCAACTTTAAAACAAGCAGCTATGATAATTAGTGGAGACCACAAAGGATAAGCAAAAGACACACATGCATTTGCTTTGGTGTTTCCTTAGCAATCAAAGTGGTGGGAGTCTGAAACTTCAGATCATATGACTGAGTGGTTGATAGTTGTTCTCTCCACACCATCATGACTGCATTGCTCTGCAAAGCAGCACTGGAGTGTCCAAGGTAAATGTTAAAAAAAAAAAAAAAAAAAAAAAAAAAAGCTACACGCATGAACTTCAGTGTTCCTATTGTCTATGTATGGGAGTCATTCAGTTCATTCCACGTTCGTTTTTTGTCTCACAAATATTTTCTTGTGATTTGTGAAGACAACGAAGCCTAAAGGAGCCAAAGGAAACATTTGATTTGTTTCAGAGTAAAGGAAATATAATGCAATATAGCCGTCAATTCAAATATTTTCAACTACCTCTCTTTGTTTCTTATATACCTCAAGTATAAATAAAAAAAATTAAGCAGGAACCATACCCTTTCTCAAAAAAAAAAAAAAAAATCAAAGTCATCCACTGTGCTGATATAACTAAGAAACATAAAATTGATGTAAAGGTACAGCAGCCACTATTTATTTTCTTCTAGAGAGATATTTTCTTGCAATGGAAGCCAATTAGTGTTGTTCTCTGAAGAAACATGAAAACATCAGAGAGAACAATTTTTGTCTGAAAAGAAACAAACAGGGTGGAAATATTTTTGATCTAGAAAGACATCTTAATGTGCCTTCAAAAAAATTGAGAGACAGAAAAAGAGACTGCTGTGGTTTTCCAGACAAACATAATGCAACTTTACTCTTGAAAATGTTGGAGTTCTGATCTTTTCCATTAATATAATCTGTTGAAAATGTTCTGCTTCAGCCACTGTCTCACTTTGCCAATATTTTCTAACTGAATTATCTCCTTTAAACAGTTAAGAAAAGATGCTTCTAAAGTGTATTTCAAAAATATCGTTGCTTGTTGGGATCATGAGTTCATGTAGGAAGAAACATTTATTTTCCTCAAATGTTTTCCTAGTTCTTGCAGGAAGATTGTTGCTTCTCTTTGTTTTGAAGTTACTTTTTTTCATTTCTGGGATGCACCTTCCTCTATCCTCAAAAGACTACTGTTTGTATTAGAGTAGCCTTGAAGACAAATGTGACACTGCTCCGGGAGAACCTTTAGATCTTGTCTTGGGAAATGGAAAAGGCACTATGACTCTATCAAGCTATGTGCCTGTCCCTGTGCAAACATCTATTACGGCCTGATACGGTCAGGTACTGCCGCTACAACATCAGCCTTCAAGTGGCTGAATGAATATTAGAATAATGAGGTAAAGAGCATATCGATGCAAATAAGCATTGGAATTGACATTTGAACAAGCAAAAAGCTGAAACCACATTTTTCAAACTAAGCCAGAAGGACCATCGGAGATGTACGGCACCGGTGGCATGGCTCCTCTGCGGAGCTCTGCATCACTGCAGACACCACCTGATGGGGGAGGTGGAAAACAGAGACACGAAAGGCATTTTCACAATTGCCACAAATATCCAGGGGTCATTCTTAGTGTCCAGGGAAAAATTCCAATTTGGACAACTTGCCAAATCCTGTCAAAAAGGAAGAAAGATCAAGGAAACAATGTAAGCAAGCTTGTCCTGCCAGCTGACCAGGCAGTTTTTTGAGAGAGAGTCCTGACTGTAATGAAAAATCACAATTTATTTGGTACAGCAGACGACAGTCAGGAAAGCATAGGGAAGACACTAAGTCCTCTGGGTACTTAGCTGTAGAAGAGGATGGACAGAAAACTCCAGAAGGCTTCAAGTGATGAAGTTGGCAAGTTATTACAAAAATAGCACCTGGAAATTATAAACACACTACTGAAACGCAGGAGCTGGCTGTACGTGTTCCTTCTACTATCCTGCTAAGACAGAATAAAAAGGTGAATTAATCTTGTTCCTGATTGATTTCAACTTTTTTTTTTTTTTTTAGAAAAAATGATGATTTTGTTTGCATGTCTAGATATTTGAACAGTATTAACCATCCTTATTTTTTAGCAATAGGGAAGTTGTCCTGATTTATATGCACAGGTATCTAGTCCATTGCTGAAGTGGGGTTTGTTTTTTTTTTTTTTTTTGGAAAGTCTTAATCTTCAAAAGTAGATTGTGTCAGTAAGAGAAATCTTGTATTTTTGTTTCTTCTTTAACCACGAGTGTGTCCAATTTAACACTAGAGTATTGATGTCATCTTTTTGAGCTTCCCTCTCTCTTAAAAGTATAAATATATGGTAAGATACTTGCAGCATGAAGGGAGTCAGACCTATGGCAGTACTGTCAGATCCATGCACCTGAATAAAATCAGCATAAAAGTAGCTAAAGCCAAACAAGACCAATGGCTTCTTCCTTGCTGCCACATAGAAGTCTTGACATCTGTGACACTAGTAATTTTATTCCAGAGACCATTTGTTCTCACAGTTGTAGCTGTGACAAAGTATCTTCTGGCCATCTCTCTAAAGGGGAGACCTGAAGTCCTCTGTAGGCAAAGATGCCTTCACAAGGACTTTCTTGGCTTTTGATCAAACTTTAATTATACTTGTCAGTACACTAATATTTACGTCAAATATTTTTGATGACACCTATGCAAATGTAGTTAATCTGCAGAGAACATTTAGTGAGTCCCCTACATGAAAAGTCTTCACATCTAATCTGATTTTAATAATACTAATTTTAATACTAATTTTAATTTTAATTTGTATTTCAGGGTTTCCTGTTTGCTTGGCTAACATGACTATTATTCTGTAACCTCCCATCTGTAGTTGTGGTCCCTTTTCTGGCTTGATTTGGTAACAAAATTTTAGAAATGCTGAGGTCTTTCCAATGCTTTAATTCAAAACAAAGGTCATGGGAAAAACTCTTATACTTGAGTGTAATCACAGCAAAGTGTAGGCTGGCCCAAAGATAATATCTTTGAATGATAAAGGAAGCAGATTAAACACATGGGACTGTCCAGAGACATTTACACATAGGCCAGGACATTAATGGGCAATGAATTAATGATACATCTTCAGAAAATGTTTTCTCTGTGCAGAGAACCACTAACAAGATATGTAAGAGATACACACTTAGCCACATTTTAGGCACTCAGCTGGGGTGACTAGTGTCCCGAGATACCCAGCTTAGCTGATGCAGCAGGACAAACTTCTCCAGACAGCAAGTCAGAGCAGGTGCTGCAGAGATGGCAGTGAGTGTTTCTCATTGTGTTAAGGGAGAATTGAATCATAGCAGTTTGATATGTTAAACCTGGCTACAAAATCTCTGTATCTGCTTGGTGCAAGCAGCGAGTGAAAGCATATATATCTGTGCTATGAGATTCTGAACATATTAAGGCACCCAAGCAGTTACCTCTGGGGCTAAACAAAATGACAACATAATAAAAGCAAACGAAAGGAGAAACAGAAACAGCAAGGCAAGAGAAAACAAACCAAGATGCTGCAAATGTAAACACTTCTCAGTCCTTCTGCAATACTCTTCATGTGTATGATTCAACTGCATTGTTCTGTTCATTAAAACCACATGTAGTTTACAAACAGCTCAAGTCCAACAGAAACATTCCATGCTTATTCTAAGCTGTGGTATAGAGCACATTGCAGAGATGCAGAGAATTAAGGATGGCTTGTGCCAGTACATTTTAATAGCAATAAAAGCCCCTACAGCCTACAGCATGGTGTTGTGATTAACAGACAATTTACCAGAGATGGACATTAAAGATCTATGCCTAATTTTCCTTCACGTTGCTGCACCTCTGTAAAGGAATCTGAAAGGATACAGTTCTAACCTGTGTATGAATGGTTTTAATCTCTGTGAGATTTCATCCTGATGGAGATTTCCTCCTCATTTTGTATACCTTATAAATTTCTGGGCTTCAGCCAGGATCAGAACCAAAAATGAGACATTGCAACTCAGAAGGTATTTCTGTCTGGGAACACAGACATGGGAAATGTCAGGAGAAAGTATATTGTGAAATTGCTGGACAGGTTTTGGGAACTTGAAAGGTAAGGGTAGCCTCAACAAAGCTTCACGTTGGTGCCTGAAGGTATTCAGCAGTGAAATCTCACATCTGAATAATGCTTTATATTTTGACAGTGTTTTACAGATATTTATTATAGATAATTAGAAAATGGACTTTTACCAGGAAAAAAAAAATCAAGATCTCCTAAACTGCAAAACATTCATCTGCGCTTTTGATGAAAAAATATTGGTGAAAATTTAAACCACTATTTTTTTCAAGCCGAACATACCAAGCTATTTTGATTCTACATTTCTTGGCTCTCTGCATCATGCTCGGCTGATTCACTCAACCAGGTTCCCAAATCTTAGCTCTGTGCAGACTGTGCTTTGGAAAAACAAGATCCATCTGGTAGATGCAGACACCACCACCACAAAAAGGATTAACTCACATGATATTTTTGTCACGTTCATTCCTAATCTTAGGAAGAACCCAGAACTTCAGTCATGATAAGAAAAAAGGTTTCCATTTTCATGGAAGAAGTTAAGTGTCCACTTGACAGGTAGCACTAAGGTTCTCCAGAGCTTGTAGCTACTCTTCATAGCCAACCTAGGGAGACAGACTCAACAGCTAGGTGTTGCACCAGACTCATGACTTCATCTGTTCAGAAGCCAAACAAGGACAAAGCACTGACTATTACATTGTTGAACAAGTGAGCAGACAACCTGAGGGTTCCCTCACTATTAGTTTCAATACAGATTGAGCTTGCATTTGATAGTGGATGAAAAATAACAGTCAGGCACGTGGATTTGGTAGCTGTGAAACCTCTAACTTGCTGTACACTGCATGGCCTTTCCACGTACAAAGAATAGCCTAACCAAAAAGCAGTTCTTACTTGCTGATCTGAAGAAAAGCCACCATTACCATCAGAAGTACTGTTAAGCTGACACACATGTAAAAGATGTGCATTTCATACAGTAAAAATAGGGGGACACATGCAGCAAGTATAGCAGTACAATGCACTGTGTTCAAAACAACCAGCAGCTTCTAGCTGAGCACCCGAAGATAACTGCATCTGAATTTAGTGGTCATCTGGTGTCTGCAACACCTTTGGGGACAAACAGAAGGTTTGATTTCTCCAAGTCTGTATGCTTGTGTGATAAAAACAACTGAGAGAATGTTACTTTGCCAAAGAGTTTGCTATTCAAATGTGATGCATGTAATTAAGGCCATTTATGTCAAACTTCCACACCCTCAAGACTCCAGATAGAAACATATACATCTGTCACAACCTGACATGTTCAATGAAAGAAGAAATACAGGGTTGAAATCTTTTCACTGTGGTTATTTTTAACTAGAGAATAAGTCAAAATACAAAGGAAGGAGACAAGAAACGAAAGCATGCAGGGACTGTCAAGAGTATATCAAAGTTGCAATGTCAATGATAAAAAAAATCAGCATAAGGCTTTTTAATTTCATATTCTTCATCTTCAAGTCTCAACAGCTGTAATAATAATTCTTGAACATTTTATATATATATATACATATAAGCTAAAGATTAATGATCTTTATTTATAAAAACTCTAGGAAAAGCTCACTCATAACTTTCCATGAATGGCAACAGTCCCTGGAGTAGATATTTAGTGATGAGAATTATTGGGAAGACTTAACAAATCTGGGCCTGTTGCCTTGGCTTCAGATTTCAGGGACCAGATTATGCCCTGTTGCAAATAGTCTTTTAGCCTGCTGGTGTTTTATTAGACTGGAGATAAAGAGGGCTTTTGGCTAATGGTATCATGTAGCTCTGCTGTATGACCCCTTTACTTTTAAAATTTCCTCGACTTGAGGGTAATTTCAGTTAAACAGCAGTTGCCCAGGCTGTTCAGGAAATCCAGATGGCTGCTTTAGAGCTGTTTGAGATGCCATATTGGTACTACTTAAAAACAATGCCAGTAGTTGCAAGAGCAAATGTCCTCTTCTGAAGGTAACATTCTGCTTTACAGTTAGGGAATGTTCCAAACTGCAGGCATTCAGCTGAGACTACAAAACCAGTTTAAACAGGGTTAAACCCTTAAATTCCCTTGTCATCCAGTGGAGTCAATTACTGCATTAATTTTAGTAGAACAAAAAAACTGCAGAGGATCAAAAGATTTGGATCAAATACCTCATCCTCTAAGCAAGGTTGAATACTTTGAGTTGAAACCTTGGTTAGCTTAGTTCCACGGCAAGTACTTCTTTTAATAACCTTCTGTTTAAAGCAACAGAAAAAGCATGACTGGCAAACAAAAAAAAAAAAAAAAACAAACCAAAAACCAAAACCAACCCCCCCAAAAAACAAACAAGCCACCCCCCCCAAATAACCCCAAAGCCCCCCAAACCCTAACAAAACCCGAGATAGTTGAAACATTTAAAACTTAAAGTAATAATGAAAGCTTTTGTTTAACTCTAGCTGTTCTTCCCTTTCTCTTTGGATATCATAGAATCACAGAAAGGTTTGGGTTGGAAGGGACCTTAAAGATCATCTAGTTCAAAACCCCCTGCCATGGGCAGGGACACCCTCCACTAGAATATAGAGAAGTTTTTGTGATGCTGCCCCTTCTTTGATCGTCTTTTCTGTTGGTAATGAAGGTGGCATTAATTGTCCTCTTTCAAGACAATGTTAGCCAAAATGAGCTGCTGAAGCTGCTGCTGTTGACCGCTCTTCTGAGTACAAATATGTTTTCTTGGAGACAAAATAAGACAAATACCCAGAGAGTGAGGAAGAAAGAACAGCAAATATAAATGTGCTGCTTCTGTTTCTGCAGACCGTTGCATAAAGTGTTTAGGTCAGTGAGAAAGGGGTTCAATACATATCCTCATCAGCTGCCTAGAGCCGGGTAAACATACATTGATGACAGGCTAAGACATATTCGCCTTTCTGGTTGCAGGCTGAGAGCAGCACAGCCGAAGACACACTTTTTTGGCCAAACTAGATTCTTTTCTTTAGTAAAAGACAAAGAAGGAAGAAAGGAAACAGACTCAAGAACAGAAAGAGCACACACTCAGAGGTGTGCAGCAGTGGGAAGATAAGTTATCCTCCAGGTGAGAAATATTACATTTTTTTGTGGCACACTTTGGTCAGGGTTTCTCTGAAGGTCAGAGAAATAAAGGCTGAGCAATACTCTGGTGGATGATGTGGTCTCAAAAGCTTGCATGGAGGGCAGAAAAGGTGGAGAAGATTATTTATATCTGCCCATTTGTTCTGTTGGTTTCAGCATCAAATTAAAATATCTCAGAAGAGATGTTTTCTCCATCCTCCACCCAGCTCGCATTTCTTTCCGATGTCTCATTTTAGTTTAGGGATTGCCATTTGTTTACCAGCAGGACCTAAGCCAAGTGGTAAGATGGTACCAGCAGATTTAATGCTTGATTATGTCCATCTTTCCATCTTCAATTTTAAGCTAACTTTATAAATAATTTGCAACTGTACTTTTTTTAAATATTGGTCAACATAAAGTGTTAAGTCTGTGCTCCACATCCAACCTTGACAACAGACACATTTCTTTTTGAAACTTTTACAGGAAGCTTTTACTTTTTAATTCTCATTTCTTTCTTTACGCTGTCATTATGCTAAAAAATAAAGCCTAAGTGATGCAATGCATTTAATCTGCACAATTACAGTTATTGATTTAGCATCCAGAAAGAATTCATCACCATATTTATATCCGTTCCTCCATTAATGTAACTAGTCTTCCACAACCACAGTCTCTAGAGACAAGCCTATATGAAGAAATACAGTCGCTGTTAATTTCATATAGAAAAATCAATGTATTTCCCAGACCTTAGTGTTAAAGTTCACCTTACTCAAATTGAGACAAAATCCCATTCCTTTATATGCCACGATGGTATTTTATGTTGCAGAGAACAGAAGCTGAACGGTACCTGAACCAGGCAGAGATTAAATGTTCTCTCAGCACCCACAGCAGTTCCGTTCTTACAAACCTCTGCCATTCTTTCTGACTTACTGGGAAACATCTGTGGTACGATGATCTGCTGCTGGAGTACTTCATCCCATGCATCAGGAGTACTATAGCACGAAGTTCAGAAGTACACATTTCATCCACCATAACAATAACTGGACATGTCAGTGGAGACATAAACACAAAAGACCTTTGATAATATTGGAAGGGTCTCCAGGACTGTCATGGCATTTATGGCTGCTTTGCTGTACTGAAAAACATGATAGCCTCTTGATTACATTTCCGATTATGAGTTTAGCAGGCTAATTTATGGAACCTATGTTTGAAAATAATTCAACTGAGGGTTTTTTTTAGTACTGCTGATGTTATATTAGATATAAAGGATACTACATGGACTTATTCTAAACTCTAAGCAAGGAAAATAATTTTTCTTTATTTCAATTAAGGAACCAGTTCTCTACGATCATATTTCAGACATCTGGGCTGTCCAGAGATTTTTCTCTTTCTCATGTCAGCTTTCTGAAGTACTAAGGCAGGCTTACCTACACTCCAACACCCAGATTTTGCTGCCATGAGTTCCAAGAAGTTCAAAAGTGCGAACAAGGTGGGATGGCAGCTGCCCACACTTAGATTAAAGCCATCACAAAACTGCAGCCTGAGTCGTCTAGTGATGGCAGTACTCAAGTACTTTGCTAAGTATTCGGTCTCATTAGACTTGTTGTCTTCAGGCCTATCTCTCTTCCTGCCTTTTGTCCTTCTTTCCCAGAAGCCCTTATATAGGATGTCAAAACAAGCAGTACTCAAGTGGGAGACAAACGTTTGATTGTGTGATGTTAAAGTGAGTTTCAGGTAAGACTAAACTATCCCTCAATGCCCCTGATTGCATCTCAATTCACCTAAGGAAAAATCTTACATGAAAATGAAATAGTAACCTAAATCTGCAGAGAGCTGCTAAATCACTTCCATATTACAGCAGCTGATATTACTGTCTTTAGAAAAGCTCCACAAAGGCCTTCAGACAAGTACGAGGAAAGTAAGCTGAGACATAAACATTAGTTTATTTGTGCAGAAGGCCAAGGTCATGCTAAAGTGTTTTCCTATTTTTCTGTTTTTCATGTTTTGTGAAAAATCAATATTCTTCTCAGGCATGTTACATTGTACCTTGAGTTGCATAGCAGTAGCTTTGCACTGCATGTCCCTGACACTCTTTGAAGCTGCTGGAGGCTTGGATAGAATTCAAAATAATGACAGATTCTGCTAAAAAGACTGAATTAGAAACTTCAAACCAGATCTACTTTCTTCAGTTGAAAGCACTGGACTTATGCCTTTCATATTTTTTTTCAGGGCTAGGGTCAGCCCTTTAGGAGGACAACAAATTGGACCAATTGAGGCGTCATGTTCAGACCAGGCAATAGCAAGTGAGCTGATTGCTGCGGTGGAGTTGACCATTTGAGAGATTGGACTGACCTTGTGAAGACAGAGTGACTCACATCATTGGAAAAGAGAGTGGTTCTTACCAAGACCAAGAGTAGTCTTGCTGTATGCATGACAGCAAACAAGGGAAAACATTTTCTCAGCCAAAGAAAACTTACTAGATTTCGAAACTTCATTTCATATAAAGACACAAGAGAAAGGACATGACAAATTCCAGAAACTGAAAATCCCTCAAAAACTAGATCAAGTTTTGCCTAATTTCATTGCTTGTTTTCCCTTTCACTAGACATGAAGCTTTCTGCAAATGAAAAGAAATTTTAAAACAAAAAGCAAAACAAAAAGTACTTCCAGAGCTTAAGAAAATCTTTGGTTGTTTAGTGTGTCAAATTCAAGCTTTGGATCATTTCCACATCAGCTTATTGAAAGAATTGACACATAAAATTGAAGGCTAAGTGTCTCAAGATCGGCTGTAATTTTGCCACTTTTCACCTGAAAGCCACAATGGAGTGAATATATATTGACAGGCAAGTCAATCAGAGAATGAGTGCTGATGTTGACGTCACTGTGAGAAAGGCTGATGCAAATCTACCAGACTGTTCTGCAGCCCAACATGTATGACGATGTGCAGAGACGCTCTCTAGTCTCCTGTATATCAGGCATCTACTAACTGGTTGCCTGTGCTGGAAAGGGACGCAGTGACATAAGTAGATCCAATTCCAGAGTTACATAGCAAAATTTATCAAATTAATTTTCAAATGGAATATGTGTTGACCTCAGCTCCTTCCTGGAGCAGGTTAGATTTCAACAAAACCAGCATTTTCCAATATACAAATATCCTCAAATCCCTGCTCAACTGTCATTTAAACCTCTCAGATACTACTGTCCTTTGAAGCTACATTTATTTGCTTTGCTAGGCATTGTGCCATGTCTTCATCAACTCAGTCTCAGTTGATTCATCTTTCTTATTACACGGGAAAGTGAGCCTGAAGAACAAGAAAGAGATCTAAAAGAGGATAGTACCTTATTAATTAAAAAGGGACATCAACAGATCAGAAGGCAAAAGAATTTTATTGCGGTCTCTGCAGCAGTGAAATACAAATGACTAAAGCATGCGTATAAATTTTAGCTCTGATTTTCTGTTCTAGCAATCAGCCTATGATTTAACCTTCTAGTCAGAGCTCTTGGCAGTTGTGTTCTACCCTGACTTGTGTAATACCCTGACTGAGGACATGGGAGATAAGTGTCCTCTAATGGCTCGGTACACAATTACACCTCCTGCAAGCACAGCTGACAGCACTGTGACTGAATTTGTTGTGGAAACCCATTCCCTGTTATCAATTATTCAGAATTTTGGCCACCATTTCAAAGTGAAGTTGTACACATTATGTCTTTCTGTCTGGCCATCCAAGACTGACAGACTGTGGGTAATTTCAACCAAAATGATTCTTTTGTCATTGCTGAAATCACGGTGAAGGAAAAATACATCACACTGGTTTGATTGTAAAGAATTCTGGTCTTCATTTCTCTGAACACTGACTTTTTCCACACGCTCTGGAGAAGCCATTTACATTTGGGAACAGAATAAACTCTTGCCAATGTGTTTTGCCATTCCTGTGAAAAAACTGTGCAAATTTAATCAAATTATAAGACTGCAAAAATGCAATTTACACACCATGTTCTATAGAAACTCCATATTCCACTACTCTAACCCCCAAAGATTTCATCCAGAGCATAATGCTCTGGTCTAGTCTCATTGGGACATGCTGAAATCTAATGCACCAACAATTCTGTGGAGATTGCTTTTAAAAACAAGTTATGAAAGACAGGGCACATTTATTTTAATAATACAAATTTTGTATGAACTCCAAATTGGCAGGAATTACTTTACTGGGGGAAGTTGTTTATAAAATTTGTAAGTATTCCTGATGATACTCTGTTTTTTGCTGTTTTGGAAATTAGCAAAAAAAAAAAAAAAAAGAGACTGTCAAGAAAAAACAGATAAGGGTGGGCTGAAACAATCCATTGCAATAACAAATGAAACTGTGCATGCATTACAGAAGAAGTTCATGAGAAAGGGTGACAAGCCCTGTGACCCATAGTCATTGAACTGGCACCTCTATGTAGCAAAATCGAGGCACTCTACTGGGAAATGTTAAGATGAACACTAAAATATAGAGGAACCAACAGCATTAACAGACCCAAGCTGATAGATTAAAGATTCCACCTTCATTTGTCCTCTCCTTTGGGACTGGTAAAATGACATAGTTGCAGTTTCTCCATACATCTGTTCACTTGGCTTACCTGATAAATGTGTTCAAGCTAGGCTATGAAACCTGTAGACACATACTTGTATGGTATCTTTTGCTTTGGAAACAGATCTTAAATAAATCAACCTGATCAAACTGAATTCAAGTGAACCTTTCAGCAGCTAACCACACGTGTTCACACAGTGTTTTAGGCAAACAGCAAAGACACATGGAGAAGAAAAATGATTGGGGGCCAATTTGAAGGGAACAAAATGAAGGGCATGCATGCAATGGAGATGACATCTCTCCAAAATCCTTAAAGGCATCTAAGATTTTCACATCTCTCTTCATTGTCTGAAAGAAATCAGTTGTGAGTCAACCACGGGAGAGAAAGATTTGCTGGCTGACTTCTATAGAATACTTGCTGAAAGCTCAAGAACAAACCATGTCATTCTGCAGGAAGACTGGGACTGCTTGCCCAAGTAAGTGGCAAACCACTGAAATGAAATGTAAAAAGAAAGCACTCCAGAAGTTGAGGGAGAAGAGACAGGCAACAGGAATGTGAAAGCACTACATTGGCAGGGCTGAAAAGAAGCCCAAAGCCCAACTGGATGAAAAGTTAATGAAGGATGTCCAGAGCAGTAAGAAAGGGATTCAACAGATACGACAGATTCAAAAGAATTTCTGGGAAAAGTTGGGTCTGCTGCTGAATGGAGAGAAGGCATAGTGATGGATGACACAGGAAAAGGTGAAGTGGTCACTGCCTTTCTTGCCTCAGTATTCACAGGCACAACCTGCTCCTGTACTTAAATAGCAACACAGCCTAGAAAGAGGGAGACAGCCATCAGTGGGTGAGGAACATGCTAGAGGTGCTGGCGTGCTCTGCTGCACTGAATAATCACAATGTAGATTGCTGACTCTGGTTACCCCAAATTAGTGGCATTTTTTTGTGTCTGTAGTAGTTACTTCTGTAGGCGATTTTACCCGCAAGAACAGGAAAAGTGGAAAAGGATAAAGCAACCCACAAGCATGAGGTATACTGAGCCGTTCAAGTCTTATTCCTGTATGCGGCATTCTCAGTGGGGATGGGGCATTTGTGTGCCCAGCCTGAGGGGCTGGGATAGCACAGCTGCAGTGCTGTGTGCATGAAAAAATGTTTGTTTCTTACTTCTCCCCTGTCCCTCCCTGCTCACAACTCCCTCCTTTCCAAAATTAACATTTGAATTGAAAGTTCAAAAGGTGTCAGGGCTAACAGGGGTTACTCATGCAAATCAAAGGCCAAAGAAACACCTAGCAATCTGCCCAGAGACATAATGTCTGCATTAATAAAAAAGCCAGTCAAAACCCAATGATTAAGTCATTAGTTATGAAAGCTCTTCATGTTCTGTCGACTTCTTTTCTGTGCTTGGAGAGCAATGTGCTACTCTGAATCATAATGATGTAAAAAAATCCATTCTGAAATCCACAGTTTCATTTTAATTTGGCATCTGCAATGACTAAGCTAGCAGTATATTTCCTAAAGACACAACACATCGGTTCTGCTCTTTCACCTTAAAAAACTCACTACTGAAACATCCTGGGTACCCATTCAAGCTCCAGATGTTAATGGACCCTCGAGTTATTTTGGTAGGAAGCTGGTAGGAAAAGTGTAATCAGAGATGCTTTCTCTAGAGGAGAGAGGGAAGGAAAGCTTCTTTCCTGAGGAGGGAAAGCTCTGGGCAAGATGATGGGAATGGTAATTTGCTGTTTGGCAGCTGATCGTATGAAAAGTTCTAGGTAGAAGCAAGAAGACTTTCTGATCTACAATTTTCTCCTTGGACAAGAACGCTTTCACTACAAGAGGAGACAATGTTTAAGTCCCATCCTACCTTACTGTAAGCTTAATTGTAAAAACATTTTTCTAAGTGGACTTTCCTGGGCCACAAATGTGCCCAGTTTTCCCGTGCTGTTGGCTTTGTGTCCTTCCTGCTGTCTGGTTTGATAATTGTCACCTTTACATAGTCAGTTCTACCACAGCCATTGCTGTGGGCTGGATGCTCAGCTGGTGTGAGTCTATATAGAGCCAGGACTGTCAACACAAATAGACTGATTAGGCCTATGTCAATCCCTGGACAACTTTATTCTTTACAATCCAAAAGTTCTACCCCTTCCGTGCTTCGTGTTTCAGGACAAAACTTGCTCTCCTAACTAGTTAGCATGAAGAAATTGCCAGATTGATATATGGTTATGCTTCACATTCTTGTTCATTAGAAGTCTGGAAATAAGTCTCATAAGATGTAGAAATACACAGTTATCAGATACAATTTAAAAGATACTTCAGAAAACAAGGCATATGGCATGTTAACCAAAAGATGACTTTATAGCAGGTAGAGGAATCGGTGATGGAGAGATTTGCTAAGAGAACTTTAATCCCACAATTCACCCCAGCTGGCACACAGCTAAGAGGATGCTGCTATTTAACATGATAGACTGCACACCCCTCAGAGTCTTACCCAGGCACCATCCAGCCCTGAAAGTGATGCACTTCACTGCAGACAGCAGTGAAAGGTAGATATAGCCAAGCAATTATTGTAACTTGTGTAGCAGAAGCACTCTAACCGGGGTTGTAGAGAGCTCACCGTGAGCTGCTCCGTGGGGTGAATAATTCTGCCTTCCTAACTGAACTTACCACCTGCCCTTGGAAATAGAGCTGTAACCACAGCAAGTGGGAGCATGGCTCATTTGATAAGTGCAAGTGAAATATTCCTTAATCATGGTAAGAAAGCAGAAGACTCAAAGATGTTTCAGCAGGAGAATTGCCAGCTCCACGTGATCAAGAATCATACATGAACTCCTTGCTGATGACTTTCTATCTCACATCCTGTCATCCAGGGTCAAGTGCATTACCTTCAACATGATGGGAATTTTACAAATAATGTTCCTGCAGCAATTTTTCAGCCACTGTCACTTATACCAGATGATTACTGTGTTGAAAGATCCTATTTCCAAACCAAACTAATCTGTTTAAAATTAACAAAGAGACGAACAATAGAGAAAATATTCTGAAAGAGATCTGTTTTCAAGAAGAGCATTTCACAGTCTGCCACAAAGACTTCAGATGATCTTTAAATAATGAGCCAATAAAAATACAAATTGATATTCATGTTATCCCCAAGAGTACAGAAATGACATTAATGCTAAGAATGTTTTATTGTATTTTGTTTATAAACTGGAAGGTCTCTGTGTATCTACATTGTAAGCAAAGGCGAGTGTATAAACAGTCAGCTGCCAGGCGAGACTCAGGAACACTTCTTGCTAACAAGATGTATTTGGAATAACAGAAACTACTTGCACTGAATCCTTTTCCCCTCATATCCAGCTTCCCACTTTTTAACATATGAACAGACCAATGGCAAAAGAAAAATATTCTAATTATCTTGGCCAAGTGTGCTCACATACTCAAATGAAATTCTTGTGTGAGTTTATTCTTCGTAGCGAAGGAAGACCTGTTGAAATGGATTTTGGACAGCACCTAGGTAAGGCTCATTATTTCCTCCCCTCAGCAGCAATCTTGCTGGAGGGTAGCAAAAGTAACAGACTTTAAAATGATGGTGAGAGGTATGTAGTTGGGTCTGTGATGGAGAAAGATGCCCCTAATTTTGGCTCAGCGCACAATAATAATCCTTTCCAGACTGCACTCAAAGAGAGAGTTCAGACAACCTAAATTTGGAAAATCTCTGTCCCTAAGATGGAAGATGACTCCAAATTCCAGTGCAAAAGGGCACCAGAAGCTGAGCCTAGAGGATCATTTGCAGGGGACAGGCAACGTAGCCACAGACAGAGCATCAGAGAGAGGTTAGAAACATTTCGGTCAGAGACGTTGTGTTGGGTTTGCGTGGCAAGGTTTTGGTAGCGGGGGGGCTACAGGGGTGGCTTCTGCGAGAAGCTGCTAGAAGCTCCCCCTGTGTCTGACAGAGCCAATGCCAGCCGGCTCTAAGACGGGCCCGCCGCTGGCCAAGGCCAAGCCAATCAGCACCTCTGTGATAACATATTTAAGAAGAAGAAAAACACTTAGAGAGGGAGACCTTTTGCAGCCGGAGAGAGGAGTGAGAAGATGTAAGAAACTCTGCAGACACCAAGGTCAGTGCAGATGGAGGGGGAGGAGGAGCTCCAGGCGCCGGAGCAGAGATCCCCCTGCAGCCCGTGGTGGAGACCATGGTGAAGCAGGCTGTCCCCCTGCAGCCCATGGAGGAAGGATGAGGGGGTGTAGAGATTCCACCTGCAGCCCATGGAGGACCCCACGCCGGAGCAGGTGGAGGCACCTGAAGGAGGCTGTGGCCCATGGGAAGCCCACGCTGGAGCAAGCTCCTGGCCGGACCGGTAGACCCGTGAAGAGGGGAGCCCACGCCAGGGCAGGTTTGCTGGCAGGACTTGTGACCCTGTGGGGGACCCCACGCTGGAGCAGTTTGCTCCTGAAGGTCTGCACCCCGTGAGAGGGACTCCATGCTGGAGCAGGGGAACGATGAGAGGAGTCCTCCCCCTGAGGATGAAGAAGCGGCAGAAACACCGTGAGATGAACTGACCGTAACCCCCACTCCCCGTCCCCCTGTGCCGCTGAGGGGGGGAAGGTTGAAGCCGGGAGTGAAGTTGAGCCCGGGAAGATGGGAGGGGTGGGGGGAAGTGTTTTAAGAGTTGATTTTATTTTCTCATTCCTCTACTCTGTTTTGCCTAGTAATAAATTGATGAATTCCCTCTCTAAGTTCGGTCTGTTTTGCTCGTGACGATAATTAGTGAGTGATCTCTCCCTGTCCTTATCTCGACCCACAAGCATTTCGTTATGCCTTTTCTCCCCTGTCTAGTGAAGGAGGGGAGTGAGAGAGCAGCTCTGGTGGGCACCTGGCCCCCAGCCAGGGTCAACCCACCACAGACGTGCAAGATTGCTGCTAAACTGTTTTGTACCTAATACCTCTCCCGAACCCAGCTGCACAGAACTTGTGTCAAGTGAGTTGGAGAATGGTCAAAATTCATTGCAAGAATTCACAAGAACAAAAATTCCCTAATGTAGAATTAATTTAGAGGGTGCCTAGGCTAAGTTGTTTTGTTTTTTTTTCCTTAGAGCTGAGCTACTCTAAACAGAAACTAACTTAAATTTTAGAGTTACTGATCATCCAGTGATAGACTATGAGCTGAGTTTAAAAAAAAAAAAAAAAAAAAGTTGTTGCATATGATTTGTTAAACCAGTTGTAAATATATCTGAAATGAGATCTTGAACATACAGTTTCTGGGGCTGTCTGAAGAGTCCAGTGATAATAATTTTTGTACACTTTTTAGTTGAAGCCAGTCAGAATATTTTTTTTTTTTTTTTTTTTCTTAAAGCTGCAGGTTTTGGAACCAGCTGACTACGAAATATTTTCATTGTCTGGTAAAGAATAAATTCCACTTTCCAGGGCTGTGAAGGATAAATATTTTTTTAAAAAAATCAAAAAGATACAGGAAATAACCCAAAACATAAATGTAAAATAATACATATATTTAAAAAAAATCAAAACCACAAAAAATAAACCAAAAACAAACCCCGAACAAAAACATTTGTATATTTTTAAGTTCAACTCACAATTATTATTTATGCTTGGTAGCACTACTTTATTCAATTAAATAAACCAGTCATCCCTTTTACAGCCCTGTTCTGAGGTTGGGTTTTTTTGAAAGCAAAAGGAAAATCTGGGGGTTCAAAAAAGGAAAATACTTGGCATGTACCTAAGTGGTGTGCCCTAGTTAAATCTAATAAGAAACAGCCTGTTTTCTCTTTGCAGCAGCTGAAACATATTGAATTTAACGCTGAAATACTTTTCTTAAGGAAACATATGCACATATTATTTAAACTACTGTTGTTGATAGTTTCATCTATGAATTTAATATTGAACATATTTCAACTTTTCCATCTCAGGTCAAATAGCCAGCTATTTGCATTTAAATGGATTACCAGCATATATTTCTTGTTCTCGTTACTCTGTGTGCTTTTCATGTAGCTGTTTGATATGAACACTTCTTCTGATCCAGACAGGATTTTAGTAATCAGGGCAGGAGACAGGTTAATATACTAAAAATTAGACTTAATGCTGTTCCCTTATATATTATCAGACTGATATCAAATCCTTGTATTGAGCATCTTTCCCCAGCCCACTCATCTCCTATTGCACAGAAAGGAGGCTTGAAGGACGAGGCGATGAAGCAGCTTGATATAACAGAGAGATACCTAATAAAGTCGGAGCTGCAATATTGTGCTCCCCTGCAGTCAGCTCTAAGCTGGCAGTACTCCTGCCTTTGAACACGAACAAATCACCTTCTTGCACCTCCGTGCAGCCTGCGCTGCCAGAATGACATACAATCGCTTGGCAGCGATGCGGTGGATTCCCAGTTGAGCATTACATGTCTTAACTGGGTCGTTACAGGAGCTCGACAGCAAAGGTTGAGATGGGCCTTGTGGAAGCCAATTCTGAACTGCTCAATTTTTATCCAGCCTGCTAGAAACATTACACACTGTTCTTGGCACAAATACAATAGTCTGTCAATCCAATGGTTTTAATTCAATTGCAAAAAGGAGATTTATGTTAGATGTTAGTGGGGGGGGAAAAAAACTCTACCTTGCTTTTACTTTAAGTTCTGTAATAAGTCATCTAGGAAGGCTGGGGAGTCTCCAGTCAGAGCTCCACAGAAGCAGGGCAGAGAAACAGCTATCAGAGATGGGGGTGATGGTGAGGAAAGTTCACAAGGAGGTTGTGCTGAGCAGAATGGACTCAAGCCTAGGGGAATACTCAGGGGTCTGTTGAGCCTTACTTTCTAATCTTTAGTGAAGTCTGTTTTTGAAAACTCATGAACATTTTTGCTAGTTGCTTGTTATAAAAACATGGGGGTCACTCACACACCTCTTTAAATGGGAACATGCACCACTGGAGGAGATTACAACATCTGGGGAAACTCGGTGAAGCTACAGCCACTTCCTCTCCCTGAGCTACAACCACCACCTTGGCTGCCCAGTTGGCAAAGAGCTGCTCTTTGACTGCCCTCTGCTCTTGCTGGGGCTCATGACAGCAAACAAACAGCCAGCAATTCACAAGTCCTGCCTAGGGTCAGATTGTACTTGACCCACTTGTATAACCATAGGGAAGAGGAAGGATAGCTACATAAACACAACAACAACCAAAAAAAAAAAACCCAGAAATGACTGGAGTGTAAGTTATCTCAGAGACATATTCACATCTCCAGCTGAGTGAAACTCAGTGGGAAATCTCTCGGCTAACACTGAAATCTGCAAGCTTACTTTGAAACAGCAAAGTTGTCCAAGTCTTTATGCTATCCACATTTTAAAAATCACCACCTGAAGTATTTATGGCAGGGTGCATGGGCAATTACATTTCTCTATTTGTTACTGTGGAAACACATTTTGTGACTGGCGAAAGCTATGAGAAAGATATTGAATGAACTTCTGAGAAACAATATTTTAAAATTAAAGCCGAACACTGGGTTTAGCCACACCAGGAAGCTTTAGCCTCAAGGCAGTCATGAAACACCAGGGAGCCAGCAGGAAAGTGCCACCAAGTCTTGCTGGGATTGATTTTGTAGGACTAGCTCTGTGTCATAAGATGAGAAAATAAACGTAGAGTCAACTAATCAAACTAGCGCTCTTGTAGCTGGAGAGCTTTGCCCAGAAATGGGAGCAATGAAGAGTCAGAACACAATGGTAATAACTCGTGCTTTCTTTGACTATGAATATTTTCCAAGCAATCCAGCCCCATGACATCAAACGGTCAGGACTTTGGTCCTTAAAGTATCTCTTTTAAATTTTAAGCTTTCCATTGCCCCTTAGTCATGCAGAAGTACTGAACTGTCCAGATGTTTGCTAGAAGATATAGGGAAAGGTCTATATATGCAGGATGGAGTCTCTTCACGTAACTTGAATCAAGGGAAAAGGCATGCATTTTGGCACATGCCAACAGAGGACAGCTTCCAACCTTCCACAGATAAAATTGAAGGCAAAAAGAGAAATCTGGCTAATGCCTCCTTCATATGATAGGTTTTTTTTTTTTATATTTAAGGTGGTCTGGAAATTGAAATCCCATTAATTAGTCAAGAAATCCAAATGCATTGAAATCATTTGAGGTGGCAAGACAGACAGGAAAACCAAACATCCTCTGTTACTCAGGAAAATCCATCCTTCATTTCTAGAGTGTCTTCACAGCAAATAAAAAATGAAAAGGAAAAACAATTAAAAGAAAATTCGTTTGTTAAATAAGAAGGGAAGTATCTCTGTGTGGGATTCTTCTGAACTCTGAGGAAACACCAATTTCTTTCCTACTGACCAGGCACTGGGCTTTATGGACTTAGATTATGTAAATAAGTATATGATGTATTTTGGGGGAAATCATCCAGTCCTTTCAACCATTTTGCAGCAGTGCATTATAACCCTCAGTAAAGTTATTGTTGATTTACTCTGGTATCCATGGGAGGAGGATTGGGGCCTGCAGAAAGCCAAGGTACTAGATTCCAGATGTGATCTATGCAAAAGCAGCAATGACAAAAGCTGAGATGCATGCATAAAAGTGCCAGGTACTGTGAGTTTATTGCTTACCAAATCAGATATTCACTGTCAAAAGTTCAAAACCTGACAATAAACTTAACTGTTGCATCCTTAAACTTATTTATAACTTACAGAGGGAGTCTAGTGTCTCGGTTTTGTCTCTCCCATAAAGTTTACAGCCAGCAGGAGATAATAAAATCTAGACTGAGCTCATATTGCCGAGAGAAAAATCAAGACCTGTATGTGTTGGTGGCTGTCAGGTGAGATATTTTATACCTCATTAGTGTCGGAGCTGTTATTGCTTTTTCTTCCTTTATGAATAGATCATGTGATAGCATGCCTCTCTCACACTCCTAACCAATTTGTCACAGCAAACCTGGCTGTAACAGAAATAAGGTATTTCTTGCCATAGCCGCTTTCCTTTCAATACTTGTTTCTGATGAGTCGTGCTACCCAAACAAGTCTAGATATCTATCACTCTGTTTCACGCATAGCTTTCTTCCTGGTATCTGGGTGTTGGCCTTTCCCCTGCGACCTCCTTGCTGGTGCAGAGATGTTTCCTTCACAGCTGCCCGTGCAGCACCAGCAAATGCCCTCCCTCACCAGCAAGGCATGGGAGGGCTCTAGCTGAGCCTTCCTAGCAGGGTCCCGAAGTTCCTGGGAAGCACCGCAGCTCCATGTATCATCCCTGGGGAAAGCTATGGTTCTCAGAGCAAAGTACTGCTGGGCAGTATTTGCACTTAACACACCAAAGATAATTCAGGATAGAGGGTCAATGTCTCCCCAGCAGAGAATGCTCTTTTGGTGGAAGTTGGCCACGTGTTCTTCCCTCAAATCTGAGATGAAATATTTTTTTACTTAGATTTTGGCCAAACGAATGTTGCTTTTTTTTTTTTTTGTGCTGAAATAGTTGACACCATCTCTAGTCTGAAGGGAAGAGTTCTGCCCCAGCGTTCTCATATAGTTCAGGGGGGACATGCAAGGAAAAGTAACATAGATTAATTTGGCCAAGAGACACAGAAAAATAGAGCAGGATTCTACAGCCCAATAGCTGGAAAGAAAAGCACATAGCTATGCCTAGTCCCCATTCCCAGAACTGTTGATATGCTTTATAATAAATACTCATTATTTTAAATCCATACTGAGCACTCCTGAGGCAAATGGAGACCACTAGAGTTATTTTTGGGAAATCGACTATTCCTTTCGCTCTTTGTTACTACTAGCAGGAAAATCTAATCAATTAAAGGACCACAGCTAACAATTGTTTTCCTTTTTTACAAAGCACACAGTTATTATTATACACTGGGTTTTGAGTGGAGGGCATGAAGTTGTGTAAGCTTTAATTAATCCACTGAACCATCAGCTTATTCTCCACTGCAAATACTGCCATCTGCTACCAGTCCATGCATTGATAATTAATGTCTGCTACAAGTTTGCTTCCCCGACATTATCTGATTAGGTAATTAGCCTATGGAACAATACGCGACATAATGCATTATTGTTCTATTAAGTGTGATCTGTTTGAAAGCACTGAAGAATGCACTAACACTGTTTCATTTCTGTGACTCATACCTCAACCAACACCCATCTAGAGAATGACAAAACAATTCAGAAAGGAATAGCAGGGGGGGAACAACCCCAAAACCACATGAAAATCCTGTCAATAAACTTAGGCATGAGTACCGTTTACTTCAGAATAGCTTGTGAACAAGTATAAATATGAACAAGAAAATACACAAGCGCTGTTCTCCAGAGAAGGTATGGATCAACATCAACAATGATCTACACGGGATAAATGCCCCTTCAGAGAAGTATGATGAAAAATAGTTTGTCATCCAAACTCAGGGGCTTAATAAATCAATGGAAGGAGGAATCAGGAAGAGGGAGAACAAGGCAGCGTGTCATCTTTAGTCACTAGTGTAAAATGTGGCTGTTTCCAAGATTACATCTGAATTAAGCTTGGGTGGCGAGCGAGTGATGAAGATGCAGTGGAGAGGAACTGAAGCCATCATTTCAGCACTGTCAGATCCTGTGCCTGTAGTGCAAAGACTCTCAATACTTGGCTGAGTGAAGTGTTTTTTACTTTATTCAGCTCTTGGCCTCGGGTGATTAACAAAAAGAACTCTGATTTTATTTTGTGTGAGATTCCTAGCCTAGCCTGGGGCAAAGGAAAGGTTAGCAATGTCAGCCCTAAGTGTATGAAAACCACAACAATCATATAAAAAGTCCAAGCTTAGGAACCTGGAGACCTCACACATCATCACTGCTATTTCAAAACACTGAGGTCAGGATTCATTTGAGCAATTTTCATGCCAACATGGTAAGTACCTACATTTGAGCTGATTCTCTCCACTCCTTTTATAGTCAAGAGAATCCTGCCCTTCATATTGGCAACACAAATGTTTTCCACCACATTTACCTAGAATCATTTGCAAAATCACTGTCAATTCAACAGCACAGACTGAAGACTATGTATCTGCAAGTTAAGATTGAGTTCTGGATCAGGCTTTCTTAATTTCAGGCCTTCTTCCCTTCCAACAGGCTCTCTTTCTAAGTTACTGCAAAAGACAGTTTTAAACCAGAAGCCCTACTGTTGGTAGGCTCCTCAGTCCGCAGTGTCCTTCAGCAGGAGCTGCTCACTGAGCACCTTTAGGGAACCCACGCAGGAGCCCTGGAGAACCGTTCTGACCCCTGTGACACCACAGTGCTATGGCTTGTGCTGCCGTACCCTCACCCGGTGTCAGGCAATGCTCTCAGTCTTTGCTGCATATTGCAAAAGCTTTATTCTGACTCTTACCACTGGGGCATTTTGCTGCCCAGTTTACAAAGTGATCCTTCACTGGGGACGCTGCAGAGGAATTAACCGTTAGACATTTACAGGTGAGGATGCTGAACCACGGGGAGGTGAGTGGCCTTATCTGTGGTCATTTAGCAAGCTGGTGAGAGAGCCGGGGGTAGGGGTGAAAACCTCAGAGTTGCTCTCCTTCCTGATGAGGAACACTCTACGCAGTCTTATACTAGACTATGCAAAACAATGCCTCTTTCTGCATTTGCCTTCTTTGGTAATTGAAAGGAAGAGGCAGGTGAAATATCCTTCTTTCACCTGTTAAATATTTGTTCAGCAGTTCTCAGTCCTGTGTATAACTTCCTAAGTGATGATGCATTTGGTATTCAACAACTTTCCCTTCTATCAGTCTTCAAACCCAAATTCCCCTTAAGCATCACTCTGCTTTTATTTGTTCCACCACAAATAACAGATGAGTTATTCAACATTTGTCAGGCTTGTTTGTTTATTTCTTCGACCACAGAGACATAACATTTACCAGTGTCTGGGAGATATCTCTGGGAGTTAGCAGTAGCTAAAAATCACTCTGCTGTTGTATTGAAATAATTCTACCTTCGGTTGTTTTCAATGGTCGTGACCTAATAATGAAATTAAATCTATAGGGTAACCCACGAAGTCAGTGCTAGCACGAGTACACTGTCCTCTTCTCTGACTTCACTTTCACTATTTCTGTTCTTGCTCACTTCTCTTCCTATTTTTTTCTTACTCTGATAGCAAATCCAGAGCTCATATATCTTTCTCTTCTATTCTCTCTTCTGCTAATTGCTGATGGCGCATCTCTTTACTACTTTGACAAGCTCTGACCTGTCCAAACAGGCACATGCAGTATCTTTATCTAACTGCAACACTCTCAGACATCCTTTGCTGTTTAAATCTCTCTAAAATAACTCATGTGCAAACAGTGGAGCACTAAATTCACTGGATTGAATAACAACCCTTGACCTATTAGGCTGAATTTCTTCCTCCCTCTGCGTTAAGAGTGTAGGAACAACCCTATAGAATCAGGCCAAACCCCCATGGTCCTAACTGCAAAACTGGGCAACCGCAAATGCCTATGGAAGAATGCACAAACAGGGCAAGCGTGAAACTGTACTTCTATTGAATACACTCCCAGTACTCTGAGTCCCGGCTTTCCTCCACCAGAGAAATTTCCCAGCATTTATACCATGTCATGTCTAAAACTTAGAATACTTTTTTTTTTTTTTTTTTGAAAGTCTCAACACCTTGATCCATTCCATTACTACCAATCAGGATAAAATCCTATAGGATTTCTCCAAAAAACTAATTCCCGGATGTGGGAAAAAATACATCTTTAGAAACCAGCTACGAGTCTCCTAAGGTCCCACCTCTGAATTTCAGGTTTTCATTCCAACTTCTGGTTTACTGTGAAGCCTTTTCATTCCTATTTTGCTCCTGTTTTTACATTAATAAGTGTGTCAGCACAAACACTCTTCCTGATATCACACAGCAGGACAGCATACATATTGAAACAGTCTACCCTATTTTTACGGTCATTAATGATAGCTGCTATTTAGTATCAACCACAACATCTAACAAATCCAGGCATCTCCCCTTGCTGTGATGAAACTGCTTGACACTTAGATCAAAATATCTCCTTTGTAGTTGAACTCTGGGGAGTACTCACACCATCTCACTTCAGCTATCTAATTTAAGTAAGGATTTAGGGTGAAGCCTCCAGATAATCTATGAAGGGTTACAGACACCTCACTTAGAGGTTTGAACAACCTCTCCTGGCTCTTTTAAGCAAAGAGTGAGATTTCATATTTGGAGATCTGAGAGAGAGACCCCAGAAAGAAAAGATGAGTGTCCCAAGTGTCAAACTAACATTATAAAATACAAGATGCCTGATGCAGAACAGCAGATTTCAGTCACCAACAACTGAGCTTGTTAATTTGAAATAGAAAATAATATTTCAGCTACCTTCTACCCCTGCAATAAGATTTCAGTAATAGAATATAGTGTTTCAACAGCCTCTATTTTTTTTAAATTCCAGAAGAGATTTTTTCCAAAGTAAAAAATTCATGACAATGTACCTTTTTATGAACACTTCTACCAATAGCTATGAAAAAAACCAGAGGTTTTTTTGAAACATCTTTGTCCAATGAAAAAAGGATTTTTTTTTGATAGAAAGTTTGCAACCAGCTCTGCTAAAATTAGAGCTCTCATATGCAGGTTATACTCCTTTCTTTCTCTTTCATTTTTATACCTGAGACAGCACAGAAATTCAGTGAATAAAAAAACCACAAAACCTCACCACATTGCCCTTTGCTGATCCTTTGTACAATTTGTTATTACTCACTAAATACGACATTTCTATAGTATCAAAATTTCTCCAGAGTTTGGGGAAAAAAAAATAAATCTGCCTTTTGCCCCATAATTATAATTTGTCAATTTTTATTTAAAATTGGAATATTTTTTTATTTTTCTTGCAACAGCAATGACTAAACTAAAAAAAAGTTACGATTACAATTCCATGCCTATTCTTATGTCTAGTGTTTCCCTCTTATCATGTCACTTGGACTCTCCAAATCGCTTTTACAGATGATGGGCTGTCTCCTTTGACTAGACATAGGAACTCACATAGAATTTAGGCTGCCTGGATATAGTCCATATGGAGATAGTAGGTATATTATTATTATTATCTTTGTTTCCATAGTGCCTAAGGCTCCACATGGGACTAGGGTCCTGCTTATGCTAGGCATTGGATAAAGAGCAAGAAGTAATCCCCCAAAACCTGCAATTTAAAGAATTTACATAGAATCTTATGTAAATAAGGTCTGGGATTAATTTGATGATATCACTACTGGTATTTTAGCATGAGACTACAAGCATTTTCCAGTGAGAAAGGTTGCAACAAAAGGCAAGATGACTACAGAGTAGCTCTTTCTGTACCTACTCCCTTGTAATTAAAATGTTGAGTTGGGGGGAGGGACAAACATAACACTTGGGAGTATTTTATTAATTATTTTTCAGCTTGAGTGCACAAGGTTAAAGGTAGCCTCAGGCAGCTTTCACTGACGTGACTCACATCTCCACAATGTCCGAGCTTTTAGTGACACTAACGGACTCATATTTTGCACAGAATAAACCATCCTCTGGTGTATTAATTAAGCCCAAGCACATCCTGCAGGGAAGAAATGTAAAACCATAAGAAGTTTTGCACGGCGAGTTTCATGTCTATAAAACGTGTGGCTTGACAACTGCTGAGCATGAAATCTCTCATTAATCCACAAAATATGGATAGCACGGATAAGACCTGCATGTTTCCCCACCATAACCGTGTCTTCAGTGGGCATGGTCCTGGTGGTGAGTCAGCACTAGCCTCTTCCCTATGAAGATACCCAACAAATGACCTGCTTATTTCCAATCACAGCATTATTTTCTGTTAATTTTTATATGAATTGAAATAGGAGTTTGGGATATTGGTAAACATTCCAATGGAGCTCTTTACAGAAATAAGGAATTACTGCTACGCATTTTTTGAATTGTTGCTATTATTTTACCATGTTTGCTAACCACATAAAGAAACGTTGTTTTATTTACACAGCACCTCCCCAAACAAAACCACCCCACACCTCCCCCAAAAAATCCCACAAAACTCAAACAATCCAGCTACCCCAGGTGCTGCATGACCTCAGTCCATGTTCATGGGCTGTCATGGATCCTTCCTTGTGCCCTCCATGAGGGTAGAACATAGGGTGTCACAGAGGATTCAGTCCACCCAGGTAAAATTTATAAAGGAAAACAAACCCTTTCCAGTTGCAAAAAACCAGCAACAACAACAAAAATTCCTGCCAGGTTTCCTATTGACAGTCTCTCACAAGTTGATCAGTCTAAAAATAAAAGTACCACAGTAAATAGACAGGTCTAGAAATTGTGTGTTCAAACAGGCTTAATGTTTCAAAATTAAATTTGTTAAAAAATGAAATTCCTTACAGAAGAAGTATAATTTTAGCAATTTTTAAAGACAATCCCAGAAAGAGTAGATAACAGAAGTTGTATTCCCTCTGCAATCTTCCTTTCTTTCAGAGTTCTGAAAAGCACCCCATTTCTGATATTCTATAAAAAGTTGAATTTAGACTTTTTCTATTTTCCATATTTTTTAGCACTAAATTATAAAGTTTCCTTACTCCTTTTACCATGAAAATATGACACTCTTGGAGAAGTTTGGAAATCAGACTGTCAATTACAAGATTCCATTGTCATTGTTTGTGGTGGTTTTTTGTTGACTTACCTTTCAAAAGTTTGAAAAGTTAGCTAGGAAAACTAAACCCAAATCTAAACTTTTATGGTTTGTATGAATATTTATTAAACAGCGTTTCTCTTAACAGCTTGAAATTTTTAAACATTGGTACTGTGAAGGAAAAGGACAACATAGCCTGATAGTTCAGAAAGACTTCTCTGATATCTCAAGTGGCTAGTTTCTCAGTTGGCAGCTTAAAAGGTTCAATTTAATCTGTCAAAACCAAGCAAGTTATGGGATCAGCACCACACCTCACTACTGGCACAGCTAAATGCAGTTCCACCAAGCCTCTACAGACACTTTCAGTGCTCATTCGAGGTGTCCCAAGCTGATCTGCTTCCACCTTCAGCCACCTATTGAAACTGAACAAAATGAGAAAAAACTTTTTTCCATCTAAATTGCCAAACACAAATTGCCTAAAATAGCAAGAACCTCTTCCTCACACAGTTGTTTCACCTAATTCACCGATCACCTGAGTGTTTGCCATGAATTCATGTGAGAAAGTTGTAATGGAATCATAGAATGATTGCTGTTGACGGCAACTCTGAGTGCAACCATCCAGCCAATTCCTTACCCACTGAGTGGTCTGTCCATCAAATTCATGTGTCTCCAATTTAGAGACAAGGATGTCATGTGGGACAGCGTCAAAAATATGGTCTCCAGCCCAAAATTTTTTTCAGACTTCTGGGTTAGCTGCATTTTTGGTCTTAGCCCATGTAAGCACTGTCATGTTCTTATGTCCTTGTGCTCAGTGCCTAGTAGCACACATGGTTTGCCTCAGGACTGGAGCCCTCTACATTATCCTGTAACTATTTTCAAGGTCTGATGATTCAGATAACCTACAGTATTTGTCATTACATCCAGCAGCACTACTGGAGTACACAGTCATCAACCTGATTTGAAGGCAAACCACACTGAACTAGATTTGGGCTATGCTGAATGGTTTCATGTTTAAATTATATGGTAAGATTACTTTTTTCTAGCTAGAAAGTCAGCAATCTTCCCTTCCCATATACTATTACAAATCTTTCATTTTTGTGGCCAGCAATGTAAGCTAGCCCTTTGATCCGATTTGCTTAGATATTTGAAACAGATATTTATTTAACTTCAGAAAAAACCCCAACAAACCAGGTATCAGTAAGAAGCATGCAGGTTTTGTAGAATATATGACATAATTCAGAGCCATATAGGGATAAAAAGTGTAACTTCGGAAAAAATCTGGAAATACGTAGCATAGTTTAAATACTATAAATATCTGTTAAAACTCACAGGATCCTACAGGGAATCTCTTTACATCTCCTACACCTCTACAGAGAGAGTCAAATTCATTCCAGCTCTTTCACATACTTCATAGCAGCTCCCTCAAGTGGCCATAGATCAGAGTATTTTATTGCAATCCATAGCAAAGCCACCCACAAGTACCATGCAGGGCTCATTACCCTTAGATCTGTTTCTCATCACCCTTGGGTGGTTAGGACCACTGCAAACACATTCTGAGATGTTTCAGATGCAAAGTCAGGGTGGGGTAGGCAATTGCAGAAGAGAAGTACAGAAAAAGAAGGAACAGGAGGAACAGACAAAAGGTTATATATCAGAAAAAAGATGAATAGCTTGACTTTCAGTAGTTAAGATATTTGCTAAAGTCCATAGGTCAAGGGTTTTTTTCCTGAAGCGCAGACCTTTTGGAGTGAATTAGTTTGGGACATTTGCTATCCTTCACAGTGTGTTGGGTTTGCTTGTTTTCTATAACTATTTTTAAAGTAAGGTTTACTTAACAAAATGCTAGGACAAATGCAGGCCAAGCTCCAAATAATCAGGGTAAGTGCTGTGTCTCCAAGATATGCGTGGAGCCACAGCTCGGAGGCGTTCTTCTTAGGGTGTAATTTCTAATGTCCCCCTGTGATGTACAGCAGATATCTGGTACTTCAGATCTCTTGTGGTCTGAGGAAGGCCAAACTTTTCTATTCCCTTACATGTCTCCTTAGGTTCTGAGTCACCTGGAGCACAAGCATTTGCTTCTAATACCATCTCCTATGTAGATCTTTTTTTGAGATGTTGGGGAAAATTACTTCGCTCCTCCATAAACTCCTCCTTTTTCTGCCCTGTTTTCAAATTTGCTGTGTACTTGCTCTACCAGCTTTGGCTTCTGAAAGGAGCCAATAAATAATAACTAATCTGCAGTTCAGACAAAAGAATTTTACAGATTGATTTACAGAGGGAAAAGATTGAAAATTCAGAGCCCTGGGAAATATGAGCGTTGTTCTGAAAATAAAAGAAGGAAAATGCTCTACCCATGGTAATTATCATTGCTTCATTAAAGTCAAATCAACCATGACAATTTTTACACATTGAAGATGTGGTTTCTTTACCACTGAGAAGCACAAATTCCCCTTTAGCTTTGCCTTTGTTTTTTTAGTATCTTAAGTAGAACTTAAGATATAATTTTCAAATAATCTAGTTGCTGTAATAATTATTTTTTTCCTGACAAGACACAGGACAAAGCAAAGCTCTATGTAGTCACAGGTAGATTACCTAAATTTGGTTGACTCTGAACCAGCGGTTTTCAGTCTTTCCTGACTTGTAAAGTCCTAAAATTTTCCAACAGAGATGCACCCCCAACCCCCTGAGAGCAAATTTACTCTACTAACAATAGGCTTTTCTCTGCTGTGTTACATGCATTCCTTTGCCCACAGGTTGAAACCCACTGCTGTGCTCTATCTGGCAGCCTGTGGCGTGAACAGATCTCTGTTCTGAGAAAAATAGCTCCCAGTTTTGGGTTTTTGAAAAATACATCTGGATCTACCTACTGAAATATGAATTCACTGTATTTTCATGCCTCGGAGCCTGATTATGGCAGCATGAATCAGTTACATCAATAGAGCCAACAGATAACGCACAGGTGTGAAACCAGATACAAATGAGTCCCTTTGTTCCCACAGCCCTCACTGTCAAATCTATTTTCAGTGCAATCAGAAGTTAGGCTACATTAACAGCTTCAGACCATGATATTGTTCCACACGCACTAATCAAATATTGAATCTATTCGGCAAATTTTTTGTGTAATGTGAAACACAAACACAGAGCTGAATTTTCTCAACAATTATACCTTTAGACCTCATTTACTTGTTAGTTTTATTTTTTAATAATGTGTATTACTTTCTCCACTTCTGTTCTTGCAACAGTATATGCATATATATACTTTTTTTGTAAATAGATACCATTTTCTCATGCACTATGGGACTATGCTATTCGTTTTTGAAAAGCATTACCTCTATTATGTATGATTCTCACCAAAGGGAGAAACAGAACACCATTTTTTTGTTCTCTCGCTTGTGGCCCACATCCAATAAACCACTTAGCCATATGTTTTCTTTTCCCCCTGGACTGGGGGTTTGGCTATTGGATAGCACAAATCTATGCACCAGAAAAGGTACGTTATCTATCACTACTGTAAGTCAATCAAAGATAGATGCCTAAATAGCTGATTGAGACAACTGGAGTACGACACTTATTTGATTAGCCTATAGAAACCCAGAGATTAAAGGGCTCAGGGACTCTGTTCATAATGGCAGTACATAACAGGCAGCAGGATAGCCTCAAAGCACATGACATAACAGAAAATTGCTGCACGTATGGCACTCCTTATGTTCTCTCATTATCACAGTTTAGAAATTGAAGCATTTGATGAAAACCACTGGACTATAAATCGGTGCCTTCAACATCTAGCTTCTTACATTTACAGTATGACCTGCTCATTATACCCCATTAAGAGGGTAAACATGACAAGATAATGGATTCATTTTGGCAGCAGCTATACACTTTGATTTTTTTATTATTTCTACTTTGCTAGCTCATTTTGAAAAATCCAAGAGCTCTCTTCAGTTGCTAATCTACCAATGGCTAGACCCTCATGTTCTGGGATTAATATCAAAAAATGACAGAAATCGTTCACTAGACAAGCAAGCATTGGTCATAGAGTTTTGGGGTATAGCTTTGCTCTCTAAATATGCTTTTCTACTTTGCTTTTACGATTACCTCAATCTGAACTGCTAATTTTGAACCCCTGAAGCTGGCGGTCTGAATTTATATTGAAATCGAGACCTAATCCTTGTCAGTAGCCCAGATCCATTTTCTAGGTGAACTAAAAGCACTGCTCTTCTATCTGGGCAATTTAAATGCATCACTGAGTAATCATACTTCTAGTCCACTTGCACAGATTTGTGTTTACTACGTATGTTCATGTGTCTAATGTATGAAATATGGAACCAGCAGAATGCTGAGGATCTGCCTGGTAGTTTTCTGGCCCCTGAAATTAAAGGCTATTTTTCAGGTATAACCTCTCCTCAGCACTCTGTCAAAGGAAATAAAAGAAAGAAGCAGGGAAGGGAGAAAGCACCTTTTAAGGCTCCTGAAGCTTTTAATTGAATCAGTGATTCAGGAAATCTCATTCTCCCTTCTGCTTGCTCTGAAATGAAGGAGAGACAATGAGCAGATTTCTGTCAGTTAAACAGATGCTCTGTGCACGCAGACATTTTTGTGTTTAATGATAGCCTTGACGTTACTATTAGCTTTGTGAGATCTGCTGCTAGGGGTATCAGTGTAGGATTCATTAAATGCCTTTCCTGTAAAAATTTGAAGACGTTCTTTTAAGTAAGAGAGACCCCCATAAAAATAGGCTTGTAATGATACTTCACTAATCACAGGATTGCACTGGCAGTAAGGTTTTAATTGCTCAAATAACAGTATCTCTAAGATGTCAAAATTATTTGCATTAACTGCCAGAGGAGACAGAGCAATAAAGCTTCTGTACTAGCACACTGTGTACCCAGTTGTGATTAATGGTATAGTTAAACTTCATATGTCTTCCCATAATATGATTAAGAGGAATAGGCTATTAGATAAAGTTCAGAACTAAGATAAATGCACCTTTTCAGTTAAACTTCAAATCTTAGACTAAGTATTTACTTAAATTGTATGAAAAAAAAAAAATCTTCAGACCAATTCTTCAGATGATGCATATTTCTCTAACTCCATATTTAGGCTGATTTACATCATATCAAAACGTGGCTTCGTTCTTCTTACAGTAGAAGCTAGCACTAACCCTCTTTTCCTTTACAACTATATAAAAAAGATGCAGCTCCATTGATGCAGAGATTAACACTTCTGTGCTTTACAGTACACACCCTCTATGCCTTTCCATAGTGAAGCTGAACAATAAATTTTGCTAAAATAATCTTGCCTGTAATTGCCCTCCACCCACTCTTCATGTAGTAGTATGTCATCACTGAGTAGTAGCACAGACTAATTAAGCAGAGGATGTTTTGCATGTACAAAAGGCAAGATAGGAATACCTCAGCAAATGAATATGGCAATTTTGCTCTTCTAGCCACTGATACAACAAAGGTATTATTTGGAGGAGGAAATGGGGAGGTTGGTTTGGGTTTTTGGGGTTTTTGTTGTTGTGGGTTTTTTTTTTACTGGCAGTATGTAGGTGGGTAGTTGAGCTTGCTGGAAAACAGCTTCAACTGATAGAATGATAAAAGCATTCTTGGTCTTGAGCACTGTGCCTGTTGTATGTCTCTGACCAGGGCTAACAATAGTTCAATGGAGAGGAACTTTGTTTACAGCTCCTTTTAGGCAAACCAGGCTCTCCTCTTCAGACCTTGGTCTGCAGGCTGAGCATCCCTAGGCTGGCCCAGCTGGGAAAGCTTGCAAGAAGCCTTTAGATTAAAATCCCTCTGGTTGTTTAACCTGACAACATGAAGGGTGAATGTACAGTAAGACACTGAGAAAGCTCAAGAAGAAAAAGTAGCGCTGCTTAGTGTAAGGGGCAGCGAGCTATGAGATGCTTAGGCTGGAAAGGAGAAACAAATAGGATTACTGAATGTGTTTTAACAGCAACCAGCAGGACTATTCTGGCATTGTGACCTTTTCACCTGTGACATGCTGACACTAAAGCAGGAAGGACAGCGTGAGTGTGAAGGCATTACCCTTACCATTTTACATATGTGCTTCTAGTATGCTACAGTGGGGCTACTGCTTGTCTGGACTTTTTCAGACACCCTTGACACATTTCTTGTTTCTGCCTACAAGTTTTATGCTTTGGGATTTTAAAAATTTGCCTAAGTGGTTCTGTGAATGGAAATGTCTGGTTTCCCTCTCTCAAAATCCCAGCTCCCCTCTGTTTATTCTTAGTCCTCCTTTATCTTATCTTTTTAAGGAAACAGACTATTATTTACTATGAACATGTTCAGTGTGCCATCCAGTAGGTATTTTCTCCCTATCGGCTGGAAAGCACACAAACAACTATGATTAAAATAAAACAAAAGTCATATAATGCCACTTGTTACCATTACAGAAGCACCACGACGTGGTTTGTCCCACGCATTTAACATGCCGCGGGATAGTGAAATTAATAAATCCAAGATCACAGTGTTCAGATGGTTTTTACTCTACTGTTGTTTGGAGAATATTCCTGTTAATATAGCCACTAATTAAATTTTGAAAACTGCAGGAAGGTACTAATAACAATAGTAAGCTCGTAGTCTTTAAATAGGTTTTTCAAATTGTTATACTGCAGTGCACATCATGTATTGTGACCTGAAAGAATGGATTCTTTACGCTGCTTTTTCATAACTACCAAAGCTGTTTCTCATTTGAGAGTTAATGGAGAAATATCTTCTGCTCTGTTGGTGATGAATGCAAAGTAGTTGGGAAAGTTTTGGCATTTTCAATTCACTTGCTTATTTTGCTAAAGTTTTAAATGCACATATCTGAAAACACTCTGACGTTATCTTTAAAAGGCAGTATTTTTTAAAGACTTTAATTTAAAAAAAAGTATAGAGCCCAAATAAAGAGTGACAGAACGAGCAGAGAATTTCTCTTTGGCTCGTAGGAGTCACCAGAGTAACCAGTGCTTCAGAAGAAGCTGCAAGAACCTCGCCTGTATGGCATGACCTCTCTTATCACATCACAGAAAAGAATGAGCTGCAGAAGGCAAGAGATTAGCTCAAGTCCTGAAATAAAAGGTTTAATATTCTCTGCCAAAGTTGTTAACGTATAGTAACTCCAGATATATTTGTAATCCTCATTGCAAATTCCAGTAAATTCAACTGTCTAGTAGCCTAGAAAATTTAATATGAGTCTTATTTGGGAGTTATAAGATAAAATAGAAAAATGCATCATTTACAACCTTTCTGCACACTCTCTCTGTACACATAATTATGAATTAAAGAGTTTGTGATCTGTATACTCAGAATCATAGAATCTTTAAGGTTGGAAAAGACCTCTAGGATCATCAAGTCCAACCATCAACCCAACGCCACCATGTCTGCTAGACCATGTCCCAAAGTGCCATGTCTGCACGCTTTTTGAGCACCTCCAGGGACGGTGACTCCATCACCTCTCTAGGGAGCCTGTTCCAATGTCTGACCACCCTTTCAGTGAAGAAATTATTCCTAATATCCAACCTAAACCTCCCATGGAGCTATTTGAGGCTATTTCCTCTTGTTCTATCACTTGTTGCTTGGAAGAAGAAACCAACACCCACCTCACCACAACCTCCTTTCACGTAGTTGTAGAGACCAATAAGGTCTCCCCCCCCCAGCCTCCTCTTCTCCAGGCTAAACAACCCCAGTTCCTTCAGCTGCTCCTCGTAAGACTTGTGCTCCAGACCCTTCACCAGCTTTGTTGTCCTTCTCTGGACATGCTCCAGCACCTCAATGTCCTTCTTGTAGTGAGAGGCCCAAAACTGAACACTACTCAAGGTGCTGCCTCACCAGAGCCAAGTACAGGGGGACTATCACTGCCCTACTCCTGCTGGCCACACTATTCCTGATGCAAGCCAGGATGCTGTTGGCCTTCTTGGCCAGCCAGGCACACCGCTGGCTCATGCTCAGCCAGCTGTTGACCAGCACACCCAGGTCCTTTTCCTCCAGGCAGCTTTCCAGCCACCCTGCCCCAAGCCTGTAGCATTGCCTGGGGTTGTTGTGACCAAAGTGCAGGACCCAGTACTACTTACTCCTATAACTCCCAGTGTTTTGGGGATGGGATGTCTACACAACATAATACAATGGTGAATCCACACCATAATCAGGAAAGCCAGCATGATATTTTCTATGGTTTCTCCAGCTCTGCACCACTGTGTGACTGCAAATGTGTGGCCATCCCTGCCAAAGGATTCTGTAGGTGTTCAAAATTTATCTGAGCTTAAGGAGATATTGTATTAACTAATGCAAAAGAAATGCATTGAGGGTTACTACATTCACAGAAATCATGTCCAGCTCCCAAAGTCCGTGATCTGAAAATTGCCAAGGAGATTGTTAAGGGGAACTATCATGTGTATTTACCCCAGCCTAGGTACCCACCTACAGCCCTGTAAGAGACTGGATGTGGAGTAGGTAGACCATTGGTTCCACTCATGCAGCTGTTCTTATGTTCTAAATTTGTTTTATCATGGCATAATATGAATGCAGATTAAAGTTCAGAAATGGGTCTGAGTCTCAGATGAGATCTTTGACTTATTAAATCAACATAGCTTCATTTCCTAGAATGGATCCTGGTCCTTTACATGACCTGGAGATATGAATTGGACAGAGTGGAGAGCAGTAAAGAAGATTAGTAGCTTTGAATCTTGGATGACTGATCTATAGTTGTTAAAATGAAGTAGTGATGCAAAAGTTATGAACATTATGCCAATTTTGGGCGGTATTTTTTTTTTAAATAATTTTAATAAATATCACTTCCTGGTTGCTGAGATGGATTTACAAACAAAGTAATTTGGCTAAAAGCCAAGTATGTTGCAACCAAGATAACAAAGAGTAGACTCTGACCCATAGCTGGAGAAAGGGAGTTTCCTTGTTATGAAAGTGTTCTTGCTATTCAATGCTTGAAAGGATTTCTTATTCACAATAAAAGTTCAAACTGAATGAAGAGCTGTTAAGTTTCTGGAAACTACAAAACTGGGATACAGTCCATGATCCAAAGCTAAGTGTCATCCTGTTCAATAATGCTAATGTGATGATAATGATCAGAAGTTGATTAAAACTACACATGTCTCTGTAATGCTTTCAACATTTTAATCCACATATTCCTGTTAGGGGAGTAAATGTTAATATAGAACTCCACATAGTACATTCAAATACCAATTAGTAATTCAATATTTCTAGGAGACCAGAACTGACCCCACATAAGTATAGAAAATAAAGGACAAAATATGTTTAGGTTAGTGCATTTTACAAGAAGAAAAAAAAAAAAAGAAAAAAAAGAGGAGGATAGTAATGCTGATATTAAACTTCAGCCCATGGACAGCAACAGCTGCTGGAACAGGCAGGCAGAATAGTACAGGTGGAAAGGTTAAGGAGCCTCATGAATATGAAAAGCTTTTAATTACTGCTCATATTGACCCATTGTGTGACAAGGGACTGGACCCTACCAAGCACACCAGAAGGACAGGGCCACTTGTCCTAGGACACTTGCTGATTGCAGTGGACCTGTGCACAACTTGCAGCCTCAAACGCAGCTGCTGAGAGTATGGGGACTGACAGAGGAATCAAACCCAGAAACAAGAAGACACACCACCACAATATTTTTGAGTTTGCAAAATTGTTTATGTCGTGTGATGAACCATGATTATGCTGATCACTGGAAACACTCAGCCTTTGTTAGCCTTTAGTCGGTACTCAGCCTTTGAAGCCGGACAGAGCTAGCCAAAGACCAGGAAAATTTGTTCACTCCAACATCTGTTACCTGGACACCTACCTGTGCTACCTCATCTACACCTGACCAGCTTCATAGCACAAGCCACAAAGTTAATTCAGTTGTATCAAGACTTGGATTGTGGCAAAGGTACATCCGGAAAGGTGCTTAGGCTTGTGAAAACTTCAAGAGACTGAAAAATCTACTTTATTATAGATTATTTCAGGGTTAGCCTCTTACAGTTACAAATGTGAACTTTATTTCTAATCTGCATTTATTATCTTCTACTTTATCTCTTTCATCTATGCATCTTTGTTACATTCTAGTTGACTAGCTTAAACTGTTTTAGTTCTCTCCATCATCTGCATTGTAAGCGTCGTTCCTTTCCCACCTCTCACAGTAAGCACAGAGGAAAACCTGGCATGTGGGAACTGGCAGGACATAATCCCCCTTGGGGTTATTGCAGCCAGAGGAGGGGTTTTTCTCCCCACAAAGAAAGGTACTGTATCCAACTCTTCTGCCTTTTCAGCTGCTCCATGGAGCCAACAATCCTGACTGCACCCACAGAGCCTACAAGAATCAATGCGGGCACATAGAAAACAGAAAAAAAAACCCTATTACTGAAATCAACTGCTCTTTTTAAAGACTTTTTTTTTTTTTAATCTGTCTGCATAACCTAGAAGGCTTTAGTACCAGTTTCAAATTCTCTTCTTATGCAGCTAGATGCTGCAGGTTATTTCACAGTAAGCACTAGCTTTTTCCTTTATCTTCTTTCACTGTGAAACACAGCCAACAAGAGAGGAAATTTAAGTTAAAAAACTGGCAGAAACAGAAAAATAAGCACTTTTCCTTTTTGGAGAAAAACACAAAACCATCACCAGCAATAAAATTCAAATGTCATCTCAAGTTAGGCACATAGTATTGAGCTATCAATCACAGAAAAAATTCTGCTTGCATCTGCATCGTGGAAAAATACATTTCTTCAGTTTAGGACCACAAACAATCCCACAATTCCCTCAGTCATTTTTCTCCATGCTCTTTACTAGATTTAGTACTATGAAACCAAAGGATATTTTGGGCAAAGCATATTTTTCTAAGTTTATTCTAGGACATGTAAATAGGATGTGTGAAATAATTCTTCTACTCTATTTACTGTAAAGAGCTGCAACCCAAGACGACTGTTCAGTTTAGGGGGATAGTATCTTAAAGATGCAGATCTACTAAAAAGATGCCAGGAAAACAGCAGAATTATTGCAGGTCTAGAAAGCACAACCTCTGGAGAAAGACCTAAAAAAATGATGTTTATCATGAAGAAGAACATGGTAAATCTTGAGGTACCTGAAAGGCACTTACAAAGAAGAGGACTCTGTTCTCTTTATAAAATGTAATGGGTCTAAGTGCAGCCAGAAAGATTGAGGTGAAATAGTAGGAAAATCTGATCAAAAACATCGAAGCACTGAATGGTTTAAGAACAGGCTACGCAGACATTTGCCAGGATTGATTAGATAAAGATGATCTGGCTCTGGGGCAAAGGAATGGAGAAACTGATCTCTTGAAATATTGTCCGGTCCTATTTTCCTTTTCTCTAATCTCTTTCCTATTGGGTCAATAACATTTGCTCAGCGTGCGTACTGGGATAGCCCTGTTAAAAGGGCTACATTCTTTGAGTGCTCTTTCTAAACATTGATTCATTTGAATCTATTTTCATTGTATGTGTAGATTATTCTATGAAAACACTTTATTGTTACTGTGTTATGTGAACACTTGATAGGTGTCAAATTTTGAAAATAAAGGTTTTTCATTAATAGTAAAGATGTAGCATTTATAATGCATAAGCATGAAACACTATTACAAAGGTATTAGACTTGAAGAAGGAAAGGTTTTCAGTTTATGAGAGAAGGCTAGAAAAGCAATCAAAAATGAGGAAAAAACTCATTTTATAACATGTGAAGAATATTAAAAGGAAATGTGGCTGGAGTCTGCAAATGAGAGAGGGCACCATCTGATTCGTATAAGTTCTACAGCATATTTCCAGTTAATCCCTTATTAGATGAGTACTTAAGAACATGTGTAAAGTTAACTGTGAGCTCAAGTGTTTGTTGATTAGTGGAAAAAGGCAGACCACAGCCAGTAACTGAAGGGAGACTTTGGAGGCAATGGTGCTTGAGATGTCTACTGAAAGGGTTAGACCACTCCATTTCACAGGAAGTACCTAATGGACAAGATCTAATGATGTCACAGTTAGGAAAGGAAAAATTAAGTACTAGCCAGTGCCTTTGTATCTTGCTTGTATTTACATTGTTAAGCATGGTACTAATAGGAAACAAAACAGGTGTGGCAGTAATAACAGGTGAAAAACAGGCTTGCAACCAAGCAAAACAGTCAGCACCGAGACAAAGCTGCAAGGCCATGTTCTCAAAATCCATCCAGTGACTTGAATTGCTTGCATACATGACTTTTGCTCTACCTATTAAACTGTCTTTATCTCAACCCACAACTTTTCTCACTTTTTCTCACTTTTAACTCTTCCAATTCTCTCCCTCATCTTAATTGGGTGGAGTGAGCAAGTGGCTGCATGGGGCTTAGTTCCCAGACGGGGTTAAAGCACGACAGCTTGAAGGCTTATCTGCTACATTTTACAGCTTGATGACGTTGCTGTACCTTATAAACAATCCTTTTATTCTGCCAAGAAAACAAAACTCTGACTAAATACATACACAATACTCAGAAGCATTGTACAGTTGCAGCATATTAGGGCCTAATACTATTGAAAAGCTGACCCAAGAAAAATATCCACGTTATTCACATTGTTTTCCATGCTATGCTATCAAAGTAATAAGCATTTTCTCATTTACAATATCAGATGTGATTCACTAATCTAGAAAATTAGATTTCTGAAAGAACACAGATTACATTTGCCAAGTACCAAAAATCTATCAGAATCACTCCATTCTTTTTAATAAACTTTCTCTGTGCAAAAGCGATATAGAAGGAATCAATATGATTTTTTTTAAAAAATCCTTATTATCATTCATTTATTCAAATAAGGACCTTAACCTTAATTAAAATAGAGCTGCAGAGACCCAAAGGAAGCACATATGTATAATTCCTACAATTACTTATTTATTATTTTAATTAATTATTTATTATTAAGGGTATTTTTTTAAAAAAAGCTTGCGGGAGTTTAATTAAAGTTACAGTAGGCTCTGAGAATGAAAATGCACATACAGAACACTTTCATACATCAAACTGAAGTCAAAATCATTTCAGTGCACGTTAACATATAAGCAATTCTATTTCTGTAGAAGTGCAAATAAGCAGTTACACACACACTCGAAGAGGATGAGAAATCATGGAGAAAATGAAAGTCTTCATAGCCAAGGTAGTGGGGATAGGAAACAAACAGCTCTCTAGCCTGATGGTACCCCTCCTAAAGAAGAGGAGCAAGAGTTATTTGTTACTAGATGAAAAACCTAGCTGCACACATGGCTGGTTGGTTTCGTTGAGTAGTCAGGTACTTCCATCGGGTAAAGGTCTGCAGTGCTCATGGCAGCCTGATCCCCCTCAGCCTCCTAACACAGGAACGATGAGATGGAGAACATAACTGTGGTGTTCTCATGCTCGCTGTGCTCTGTCAGGGAGAAGGGATTCAGGCTGGTGGGCCTCCAAACACCAAATGCAGACATTAAATGGCAGCTGTGAACGTGTGATGAGGGTCCAGCTACCTCCACCCACCTCCTGCATCAAGTGGGCACAGACCTCACCAAGCCCGTTCGGACCAAAAGATCTTGCTTGGCACCTTCCATCATCAGGGATACTTCAGAGCAGATTTTGTGCTTAATGATTAAGTTGCTGCAACAGTTTGAGTGTCATTTAAGAGCTGGTGCAAATCTGGTCTCAGATCATGCTAAAGCCCACTCTGACACAGTCTACATTAATTGAGTCTGGTTTTGTCTGTTTTTTAAATTAACCTCCCACCAATGTGTTCTCACTATGTCATAGTCAAACCATCCTAGCAGTACAGCTCAGGAAAGTTTATTATGCTAACAGATGAGTCCAGAAATATCAATAAATGTACTTTAATTCTAATTAAAAGGAGAAGCCAGCTGTTGTCCTTGGATATGCACAGATGTGTGGTAACTGACTGCACTGCAAACTATGTAAAGATGTAAAGGCACATTAGCCAGCTAAAATCTTTTAAAAGCAGCTTCCTTTGGGATTAGACTGTTACCAGACCCAATAAGCAGCTGTATTTTGCTGAGGTGAAGAGTAAGGGGAAGTATACATTTCATTAAACTTTGTGCAGCTGTTTCTTTTCTGGTTTAACATTCAGTACAACCACACTGGGGAAGTTGCTCAAAACCTTCATCTTTTTGTGTTTACTACTTAAAACATACACGAGCAATACCACAGCCTTGTGCAGGACTTTCTAGTTCAGTCTTGCTTCAAATTCACAAGGATGAAGGTCAAAATGTTTACTCAGGATCTGCACAGAAAAATCTCTCCCTGAAAATTCTGCTACAATATCTACAGCAGAGGTAACTCAAAGGTGAATCTCACAGCTTTGCTACACAGACATCACCAGATACTAGTTAGAGGAAGCTTTTTTCCCCCCTTTTGTTTACAATGAATACTAAAGGAAAGAAAAACATAGTGACCTATTTATGTTGCATCTTCTTTAGGCCTAGAAGTCTTTGTAATAATAAATGTTATGAAATTGTGTCTGAATACGCATAGACACAAAGATATGAAAGTTTCCTCCATGTTAAGGCAAGTAGCATAATCTTAAAGCATAGCACAAGCTTGCTTAAGGTGAATTGGCACCCAAATTGTAACATTACTTTGTGCTAATGTCAAGACATACCAAGAAGACAGGACAAAATGGATGAGCCTGGTGATGGCCAGCAAAGGGCATGCTCTGTACCAGGGCCTGGTTAGTACAGAACTCTTTTATCCTACTGACATTACTGAAATGTTTGAAGAAAACAAGATAAGAAATACGCCCAATCTGTTTGCAAGATTTTGATGAACATATGGAATATCCTGCTGGTAAGCAAGTGAGGTTTACAGCCATATGCTCAACCAGTATCTAGCATGAATATTGCAAGTCTGCAACATGCCAAGAATTGATCCTGTAAATTTATATTTATTATTATGCTGTATGAGAATCTTGAGCTTGATCAACCTGGTCTCCCAAGAAAGAGAGGTAGGGAGAAGAATATTTTCTTGGTTTTATCATTGTTGCTCTTGAGTTGTTTGGTATGGGGAGTTTGGGTTTTTTTGGTTTTGTTTAATTGCCATTCTATATATGTCTGATGTTGAATAGGAACTGTGAAGACCAGTCTGAACACTAAGCCAAGTACATGTTACAAAAATCTCATCTGCATTAAATGCAGAAGGTCCAGCAATCCAGTGGTGTCTTATGTGCACTGAGGACAAGAAAAAGGTGGCACCCAGGAAAAATAAATACACAAGGATAGAGGAATTTCCTGGGGAAGACAGATGGCCAACACCTGCTGAGACCCCTAAGGAGAGCTGAAAGCATTTCTTGGACAAGGCTGGGAGATGAGCAGCGTGGCTTGCTTTCTAAGGTCTAAGAAGACTAGATCTAGAAAGAACCATGGAAGGGTTATTGACAGATTTGCTTAAGCTGAAGAAGGCTGTGAAAACTGGAAGCACTTGCCTTTTGGGTCCTCCTGGGCTGCAAAGCAGGGGACCAGTGGAGTACTTGCCAGCTGACTTCAGTGAACTGGAGACTTATAGACACAGAAGTTTAGGACCTGACGAGTCTAACCACATGAGACCTCCTAGAAGACCAGCCTGGAAGAACTCTCCTGAATCCAGAACTATACCAGAAAGAGCACCTTTAGTGGCTGCAATGAGAAAAAGATTTGGCACCGGTGAAGAATGACTGTCACTGGGGACATCTCCTTAGCAAAGAACAAGTGTTTGAAGCACTTGAGCTTTATATGCAGTGATGAAGGCTCCAAGTACAGAAAAGGTTCACTAACAGAATTAATAAAATCTTAGGAATGGGACAGGTGAGATATCCGTAAGCCTCACGTTCCCATGTAGAGAGTTTATGTTGTTGAAAGCATTATCAAATAAGCTTGGAGATTCCGCCAAGGCCTGTAGACACGTACCCATGGTGCTCAAGATGGCAAACACCAATTAGGGTTACTAAGAATAATCTACCCAAAGAATATTTTTTCTAAGCTTCCTGATTAAAGGTTTGCCTTTTCCCTGAAACAAACATTTCTAACTATTATTCTGTTTCTTGGTCATTAAAATTCCTAGTAATTTCATGATGTATAGTTGCCTATCTAAATATCATACTAAGAGCTTAAAGTTTTTGGCTTTACAGAATACTGTCGGTTTGTTGAAATCTATGGTTTCTTTAAGAATATTCCCCCCCCCCCCCCAAAATTGCATTTAATGAAATCAAAGTGAAGCATTATGTTCCAACATTACAGGAATGCAACAGTGTAATTCTGTTTCCAAACTTTTTATGTTTTTACTTTTTTTTTTTCTTATGTGGTAGAATATTGTTCCTACTAGTTCCATTTCTTTCCTCCATTAATTTTTTCAATTTTTTTTTTTCTCAGAAACTAATACAATGAAAAAACCCACCAATAAAATGAGAAAAAACCCTCAACTTATGAGGTATCCATTTATGGTTAAACAGGAAATTTAAGGTTCTATGAAGCTGAAAAGGCTGCCAATGCACTGTTTAAAAAGCACTTGCCTTATCATTCCATTATTTCTCCTTAGCATTCAAAGCACAGGTAACTTTAACCAATAAGTAACTCAGATCCACTCAAAATTGAGTTTGTGCTAATATCCAAACTAAGTGAATCTATGAATAGTTTCCCTTTGACCTATATGCCCAATGGTAAGATGTAGAGAGAAAAATTTAATGTTCTCAGAGATATCAGGTATGAACGTATGAGTCCTGGTCTGCATCCATCAAGAATAAGTTGAAGATTTATCCAAACTTCCTTTCACAGCTGTATTTTAAACCACTGAGCAAGAGTAAGGCACTAGGACGCAAACTGAAGCAGCCTAATATCCACCATCAAATGTCCATAATGCAAGGCAGAATGCAAAGGGTAAAATATACATTATCATGGGTAAAATATCAAGGGAATATAGTCACTGCATTTCAAAAATTATGCACGAACCTATTCAAACTGTTAGGATGGACATTGCACATGTACAGTTCAGTAAGCCAAGCTTATTTTTAGACTGTACACAGTGTTTCTGCTGGAAAAGGGTTTTCTTAAAATACAGCTGACAGAAGCAAGTATTAGTATATTGAAGAATACTGAAGAAACTTATTAAGAATTAGTGTAGAGGTAAAAAAATTGTATAAAAAAAATATCTTCCAGTTCTGTCTCCTGTGGTTCTACATTACAGTTTTCCTCAGATACGTTGAGAACGAGCTAAAGCTTGCTTTAGCCTTCTCAATGAAGCTCTGCAGCTTTCTTTTCTTGTTATACTCTGTATCTCAAGAATCAATTGAATAATGCTGCTTCTCTAATGGCAAACAATATTACATCAATCTTTTCTGGATTCTTTGATTGTTTTGCTGACATTTACTACAACAGAATAGGCAAAGTGGACAGACAACAAAATCAGAATAGGGGGAAAACTTATCAGATAGCACTGTGGCTGGTACCAACATATGCTGGTATTTAAAAGTCTGATGAATAAGCTTGTGCTGAGACAAGAATAACTTGGAGTTACGCTATATCAAACTACTTTCAGGTAGCTGTTGGCAATAAAAAGGTGCTGAAGATATTAAAATGTAGTATTCATGATTCTTACCTGCCTCTCTATCCATGAATATATAGATCCATGTTTTAACCTGGCAATTTTAATTTATTTGGGTTTTGGATAATTCAGACTATTGGTAGAATGCCAGTAATCAAAAGTTAAAATAAGAAGGTTAAAAGTCACATATTGTATGTTTTCAAAATAATAATATTTTTTAAGACTTTTCTCAATCATCAGGGATACAGCTAGAATGATACCTATGAATATGAAAGAGCTTGTTACCTATCAAACCCAAATCATCTTTGAATAACCTGCTTGTGCAGTATCACTCCAGCAACATATTATTTCATGGCTGTAACAAGGCCAAAGATACACTGAGCTTAAACAAAAAGGATTGTGTTCGTAATACATTATTAGGCAGAGCCCTTTCAAGGAGCCTGAGACATTTCAATGGAACTTGAGGACAAATTACTCATGGTCAGCAAGGCTCTTGAACAGCAAAGCAAGATGTCTGATAAGTAGCATAAGATTTAACAACTACCTCAGAGAATTTCTGAGTATTACATAGAGTACTCATCTTCTGACCCATTGCATCTCCGATAGAATCAGATACAAACCACACAGATGAATATTTACATGTTTGCAACAAAAAGGCGAATATCTTGATAGTCTCAAATGTCAAGCCAGCCTTAAAAGAAATTTCTCTCTTATCTACGTTATTTACCTGTTGTTCTAACCTCTGATTTTTTTATAGAACAGTAGAGTATCTTGGCTCTGCTGACGAGGTGAACTGACTAGATTGGAGACGAGGCAGAGGAAAACTGCTATGGTCTGTGTACAATTCTGTTTTCAAAGCAACACACAGAAGCCTCCAGTTCCCATCTCTGAAAAGAGAGAATAGTGTGCTTTCTCTCTTGATCTTGACTGAGAGGTCTTTTATGACTATGATAGTTTCATGCCAAGATTAGGAAAATTGCTATGGATAAACTGTAACGGAGTTTGTGTGCATTGACAGGGCATTTGAGCACAATAATACTTGGGAGGTTTACTTACCCTCCTTCCCCTTTCATTTCAACAGAGCAACCAAGCACTCTGTAATCTTTTCTAAGTGAATTCAAAGGAAACCAGATTTTAGCCAACAGAGGTAAGAGCTCAGAAGCCCTTTATCTGACTTAATGGAATTTTCTCAGTTCCTGTAGCAAAGAAGCAGTCTCTTTCTTGTGTCAGTAAGTACCTTACACTAGAATAAAACACTGTTTATTTTAACTTTTATGAAAGCCTAGACCCTAAAACCTGGTGCCTTGCATCTTGCACTTTGTCCTTCTTACTGAAGGACAAGCTGTACTGATACACAAAGGTGACAAAGAAGTAAAAGAATTCCAGAAGAAAATAATGTTATGACATCAGGCTCAGTATCTGGGATGAAAAGACTTCTTAAAAGAAATAAGCAAAAAGAGCAAGACTCTAAGATGCAGATAAGGGAGAAGGAAGGTGGATTCTGGTCTTAAGGATATTTAGCTTGCAAAACTTGTACTGACACATGGAACTTACTGGCTGGTTGCAGAGAAGCACTAGTGCCTAATATGAGAAGTTAGGTCAGGCTTTTCTACCTCATTGGATACTTCCTCTTCTCTCCTTTTCTATTTTATATTTAAGGTTTGTTTTGGGGATTCTGACATAGATTTTAAACAATGACATAAGGAATGCTTGCCTTATTGTGCAGTACAGGGACCTTGATTGTAATCCAGATGGACGTGGACTGCCTAGGCTATTTAGATTAAGACAATTTCTTGGGATAGAAAGCTTCTCTTAAACTACATTTGACAGCAGATGAATGTCTATTTGCATTACACCCATCAGATCCACTGCCTGAAGGCTTGTAAGAGGGTCCTCAAAAAAGCGACTTTCAGCTGTTGTCTAAAGAATCTGCATGTGGCAGCATTCCCCCAAGAAGACAGAAGACCTGTAGGTCCATGATAGGACTAGAGGAACATCACAGATGTGATAAAGGGAATGAGCGTATTTCCCCAAAATGTGTCTTTAATTTCAGAAATTCCTGCCACATTTCATAAGCCTTTGAGAAATACGACATTTATTTTATGTCCCATGGGATATCATCTAACAAAACAATAAAACACATGGACACAAAGTGGAACCCAACAGAACTAATTCATTACAGATTTTTCAGTATAATTATATTTTTTGGCATTAATTCTGCAGTCTTTGGGAAACAATTTTCTTGCAGGAACTTACTGGTTTGCTTTTCTGTTAAAAAACAAAAAAGTAATTTTTCTTGGAAATTGAGCAATTGAAACTCGGAAAAAAGTTTACTCTTCCCTTATAGCTGTTCCCTACAGATGAAAAGGAACAGAAAGAATGAAAGTGGTGAATACAGGCATGGAGTGAAAGAAACCAGAACATTCTTTGGAACGCTAACCATGGGAATCATTAAAAATGCGATTATGTTCTTACGGGAGGTATCCAGGGCATAGTGTTTTGAAAAAGCTGGGCTGGCAGCAGTTAATAAGGGCTGACTACCTTGGGTTCTTCAGAGAGTCTGCAGCTTTTGAAACTCAGTAAGACATTGCAGACAGAGTTAGTCCAATGCAATTCTCTCAGCTCTGTTTTACACACTATGACCTTAGTTTTACTGTGACGAATGCTCACAAAGAGCTTAGAAGTCTGTTAAGAGAAAGATCAAAGACAAATTTCTTCCTCCTGGTTGTTGTAGCATTTATGTCCACTTCCAGTGACTTCCGTCTTGCAAAACGGGCAGCCCCTTGTGAAGCACTGCGCTTGCACACTGACTTCTGCGTAGACGTGAACTTTGGGTTTACCTCTTCAACAACACCTCTGAAGGACTGACTTTGAAATGGTAATTCCTAACCAAGAGAGCACTTGATTTTTTCTTAATGTTTTCTATAAGTTCTTGCATTAAAAAGCAGTATTTCATGAGGCAGGAAACTATTTTAAAAACAAATGGTTGTATGTTTCTTTTCAAGGAAAACATCTTCCAGCAGAAAAATAATTGAAGATTTTTTTCATTATCTTTAAACCAGATAAGAGCTATATCATGGAAAGGTAAAAAAGACCATTCTCTTGACTACCCTAGAAATCTTATACAATGAGAATGCTCAAGACTGTCTTACTCAAGGCTGCTACAGCTCCATCACCCTGCCTAAGGCTCAGCAAAGCCAAAAGAATGTACAGCGAAGGAAGCAGCAAACGTTTGAGTCCCATACTAGAGTCCTGTTACAGGGACTAGAGAGCACAGTCTTTTGGACCCCAAGATATCTCGTGCTTCTGAAACTGGGTCTACTACCACAGAGGGTCCCCATCCCAAGGCAAAGCCCCAGGCTTCCCATCTTGCAGCCTCCCCACTCCTGTTGCAGACCTCCTCTGGGCATTTCCCAATTTCTTCTACCTCTCAAGGACCCACCTTCTCCTTCCAAGTCATTCTGTTCCCAAACTGCTCACACCTCAGCCTACCACTCTCCCATGTCTGAAACATATCTGCCCACTTGTCAAATCTCACCTCCTCCATCTTATTCCCTTTCACAGAAGAGATGGTGCCCAATGTAAGAGACCACTTTTTAGATGACAGCTTTGACCTATTAAAACACATGGCTCAGGAAATTAATTAGACCTGCCTGACACGTCTTGTTCTTCACAAATCCAGGTAGCTGTTATTCGTCTGCATATTTTCTTCTAAGTTTGTCCTTATTTTCACATTCTTATGTATTGCTTCCATGATTATTTATTCTATAATTTATGCAGTGGTTATAATTACACAGAAAGATTTACAATTCCCTATCTACTCTTTCTCTAAGGCATGGACTGTGCTTACCCTTTCCCTGTCATCCCTGAAGTCCCAGGGTTAACTGCTAATAGTTCTGTGATTGCTCTACAGAGTACCAGAGCAGTCACACCATCCTACCAGCTTGAACGAGTAATTAGGACCTCTGATAAACTGGAGGGCATAGGTGACCTCTGGCACAAACAGCTAGGTTTAGCTGACATTGAATTCTTCATTAATTAAATCAGCTTCCAAGTCAATGTGTACAACAAGTTCAGGGATCAGGAAAAGAATTAATTAGCTTCTTATTAAAAGCTAATAAACCAAAATAAAATTCAGATAGGCTTGGAAGTAGAAGGACATGATTTTTCTCTGTCTTTTTTTTAGGTGAATGCAAGAAGAAATAATTTGATTTAGAAAAGCTTCTTCTGCTATCTCTATTTGTATTGCACCAGGAAGATGGGAATCAACAACAGTTCCAGACCCACATATTTAACTTTCCATTATGGACAATATAGCAACTGTGGGGAAGCAAATATCACAGAGAAGGTACGTTACTGCTCCAAAGGACAAAGCACTTCATTCTTGGGTTTGGTAATTCAGAATACAGTGGAATGCCTACACCCACCTGGGAATCTTCACCTGAAAGGGACTAACATTTCCAAAGGAAGCTTTGTCTCACAACCCTGCCCAGGATACCAAGGTGGCACCTTTAGCTTTCTGGCACATCTCTAGCAATAACAAATTGCCAACTGGTAACTGGGTGAGATCTCACAGAAAATTGGGAAGAAGAGCAAAGCCAAACTTTCAGGTTAGGCCTATAATAGTGACAGCTCTTGGTATTAACAGGCAGAACTAAATTACTGTGCCAGAATAATTCTGGGCACAAGCAAACACACGCTTAGTATCTTTGTGTTGTGCTAGCATACTCTTGTATTTATTTTGTCTGTAGCAAACATAAAGATATAGACTGCATTGTAAGTAGACAGTTTCAGACTTTTTTCCTATCAATCACAGCTAGATTCTTAATAACAACAACCACTAATTTTATAGCTGCTATCTAGTTGTGTATCTGTGCAATTTTGTTCTATTTTCTGATGTTTTTCTATTCTTACGCTAATGCTAGCTAAAGTAAGGGACTTGCCTAATAACATTGCAAAATGAGCTTAAGGACAGCAAAGGTTAGAATAAGAAAGGATTTTTTCTGATGCTCATTTTACTATAAAATTGGTAGTTAAGCAAGAGAGTGCACCACTAGAATCGTGATTAGTCAGCAATAATCAGTCTCTGATTCATTGTTACATACAGTACTAAAGACAAGTTTTTAATGTAAGCAGATACCCTCTCAAAAAGCATATATTTCTACTGTAGTCTGCAGTGCCCTGCTCCTCACTAGAGGAGCAGGTAACAAACATTAAAACCAGCTTTTCTTTGCCCCGTAGCATTTCAGCTGAATGCTTCAGGATGATAGTCCTGCATCAAGACACAGCTCTATCTGCATTGTTGTCTTCACAAACCATCAAATGCAATTACATTTAAATCCATTCCCCTTATTCACTCCTGTGAATTCATCATAATGGCTTGCGTCATGAATATGTTCTCCTTAGAAACAGATTGTGTGATACCATTTTCCCTACATTATGAGGATGGGGGAGCGAGTGAGGCTAAAGTTTTAGTGTGTAATCTTACTCAGATACAGAAAGAAAAGTGTGCCAAGAAAAAAAAAAAGTCTTCCAAAGCAAATTAGTTTGCATAATAGAAAGGAGAAAGAAAATGGGTTAGGGAAAGATTTTGCAAAAATTTTGAAAATTCCTTCCTCAAAGTTAACTAAAAAGGGACCAATCTGCCATAAAATGAAATAACCTCTTATCTTTATTCATGATATGTTCTAATTTGATCGCTAACAACCTGACCTAATATGCCTGGCTATTCATGTATATTTTATTGAGCATGATTCTGTTAAATTTGCTGCCCACAGACTTTTTTGTAACACAGATGAATGAAGAATTTGAGAACAGAAGCCACTTAATACAGAAATAGTAGCTGGATGACAGTAATGGCAATGCTGTAACATGGGTAGTAATTCAGTGTACATCATGTCCACGTTCTCTATCCTACTCTGAACAATGGATGCATCAAGAAAATATTATTTCATCACTTGAGATCATACACCAGGTTAAAGGGTGAATATAACCAATCTCAAGTACATGATTTAGGTTTGAGATTATGAGAAGTGAGGATCAAAACCTACATCTTTGAAATCAGTGTCCACAGCATAATAACAAAGAACTGATTTAGAACATTGTAACTATTTCTTCTGGGAAAACACAGCTCAATCAAAAATCAAAAGAAACAGTTTGGGTAACAGAACTGATATAGCCAAAAAGTTTTTCAGATGGAGAGAAAGGGGAAAGCATCTAAGGAGCCCCAAACAAATTGCAGTCTTTTTTCTCCATTTTTTCCCCTTTCTCTGTGCTTATAAGCAATATATTAAGCAGCATAAAACATAGTATTCAGTTCCAAGAGATCTAAAATTAAATACATATCTTTCAAAATTTTATATCTCTCCAGCTGAATTCAAGATTAATTCTGTGCAGGAAAAAAAAACAACATTCAAAATCCTTCACAGAATGGGATTTTCACTTACAACAGTTTTCTGGCAAAGTCCATTTTCTAAGAGTTAGTAGCAAAACTTTGGAGTCCTTAAAATTGTAGCCTGCTCACAAACTAGGGACTGGTACAATTACTGAAATAACAAACCAGGGAGGGGACTCAGGGAGAAAACATTCTTTTCACCTGGAAAGAATTAGAAAGAAACCAACAGGTGGCTAGAAACATCACTGAGCTTTATTTGGTTTCATTGCAGATCCTAGAACTCTGGCATTTGGAAAAGATTCAGGTTTTTCAGATGCGTCCTCAGTCCAAGTCTTTTTGAGGGCTCTTCACTGTGACGGTAAACCTGAATCACAGTCTTTCTTGCTGAAGTAACAAAGCTACCCTTGGATCTTAGGGGAGAATAAACAACCCTTTAGGTTGCATGTGTAAAAGAGTACAACTGGTGCTTGTTATTTATTTCTGTTTCTTACCTACAGATTTCCTCTTGCAGCAGAGCAGGTGGAATGAGAAATGCACAGGAAGAAGTTTGCAGTCACTACAGAATTTGTTCCCTCCTTGAAGAAGAAAGGAGAAGGGGAGTGCAGAAATGATGCGACAACCTCACCTTCCCTAATACCTGTTACTTGATTCTACAGGAATGAAAGGGTTACATTTTAAGTAGAGGCCTGACACGATTTGGAAGCTCTTCCACATCTTCCATGTAGTAACGTGAAAGCCCATTCACAACTTCTTTAGGATCTTGCTTTAAACATTACCTTTGTCATGCACAATGAACCAGCACTGTTCAATGTATTATAGAAGGATGAAGAGGAATGCATGTTCGCCTTTCCCTGTAAGCCTTATATGAGCAATTTATAAGGTAAGTGTCTTCAAAGTTACTGCCTGTTCAGAATAAAAAAAGTAAAAATAACCTTCTGAAAGTCTGAGCCCATTTCAATGAAGTCAGAGGGATTTGCTGATTCAGATTCCAATACTGAAAGGCTGAGTTGAATTAAGAGGAAATGTGGAAACAAACAAACATGCAAGGCCAGAATTCAGTACAGCTGATGGCTGTATTTACCTCAGTGAAGAATTTTCCTTGTGAACTATTGATTTGTTTTCCTTCTTCACCAAAAGCAGTTCCATTTTAAGCATAATTCAAAAGCTTTGATAAAATATGACAGATTATTGTCAATTATATTCATTTGTACAGCATTAACCTCAGCTGAGGAGGGAAGATCTTTATATTATCAGTTGTAAGATTTCAAAGTAAGACCCTGAGTAAGGCAAAGCTTAAAAAAAAAAAAAATAAAGGAAGGAATCAAATCATTATCATTCCCAAGTTACAGATAAAACCTAGAAACAGCACACAAAAGGATCACAACTGCCGCAGCCATGCAAACTAATGAACTTACAAGCACCAGGGGATTTGGGTCTTGTGACTGTGATTCATGATCTGTTCTGAAATTAAGCCAGAGATGGATTTAGCCATATAAGTGATATAGCTATACAGAACCACATTACCTCCCTTATTTAGCCTTAGAGCTGAAGATGGTAACCTCTCCAGATGCCATAGCAAAATCCAACATGTATCATAATTCTCAATTGAGTTTATGTTAATAAACTCAATCTGGTTACAATTTATATTACCTACTGTGAACCAATGCACCCTAAAAACATACAAACTCCCTGTTCAGTTGCTGCAAAAGTTCTCACCAGTTACCAACTGGCTGTTATCCACTGCTTTTAAATAAACTGAAAGCTACCTTGCCAAAATTCTTTTCTTTTTAGCAAAAAGAAATTGAAGACAATGACAGAACTAATTTCAGCCTAGCTCAAGGCATTACCATTTTCATAAATTCGTACCCAAGACCTAATAAGATTACTAGTTTTGTTTTTTTAAAGGTACTAAAGAATAGTACCTAATCACAGAGGAAATGACAGTATTCAGCAACTACCTGGATCGTCTAACTATTCTTTCAAGTGTTATCACATCAAAGTGATGTGTAATCAAAATCAAAAGTCTTTGCATATATATTGCTGAAAACCTTAATAAGTCATTTAAAAAAATCTACTCTGGAATGTTTCTGGTTTAGATTTGTTATATGATATTGTGATAATCTTTATATTTCTACACACTAGATCTACAGTGTTATAAATAGCATGTAGTTTGGAACGGGTTTCAGGGTCCTTTAAGTTCCTAGTTCTCTGGACTTGCATCCTTTGAAGTGTGTTATAATTCCTGCCTTGCCTCATGGCTCTACTTTCTGGAAGTGGCTTTGTATATACCATAATAATGAATATTAGCTGAGCAATGTCATTCATTATTACTGAGAAGACACATTCTTCCAAAACAGAAAACATTGTGGCAGATTTTATTCTTATTGAGAGACTATTAATCCTTACTTGGCAAAGCATCTTGAAGAGTTTTAGAAAAGATCATTGTTTGGTGTTGGTATTTTCAACATACGAGATATGTTTCTATGTAAGATTTTTAGTCCTCTGGTGGCTTTGAACACTAATTATGGGAAGACTTAAATGATTTTTCTGGGAGTGGAACTGAAGGACATTTGTTAGGTGCTTATTGCTTCTAGAAAAACAAAAGAAAAAAAATTCCTGTTGCAGTAACTCCAGACTCACCAATTCATAGAAAAATATCCCAATTCTGATGCGTGTTTTAAGGATCATCATTGTGTACTGAAGCAGATTCAACAACTCTGATGGATCGTTATTACGCAATGTAGTGGTGTCGTCATGGTGTATTATGCCATAATAAGAAGTTATTCCTTTTGAGGTAATAAAATAATAAGGACACATCACAAAGCCATTTCATAGTTTTGTCTTACTACACATGGAGATGAATACAGCAGTTCAAAATTCCCTTTCCAGTCCTAAGTCTAATATGCAAATTCTTGGCCAGATATTCCTATTTTCAGGAAAGAAAAGAGCAGAGGAACAGAGCATAAATTGTAGTGACAGAAAGGACTACTACCATAAAATTACTTTATCATTCTTCCAAGGGAAGTCCATTATTTCTGATTGATCTGACTTTTTAAAAAGGAGCTCTTGTCCTCATTTGAGGCCCTGAAGTGATGAAAAACTTACCGTATTTATAAGTTGTCCTAGCAACCATTTGAACTTTACTTTTAGATTAAGTCTATCTTCAAATTCCAGCCACTAAATTATGTTACAAGTTTACCCCTTCCTATCATATGTCTTCTCTCCATATAGGTGTTTTAGAGATTGTTAAACTCATCTCAATTTCCTTCCAAATAACCCAAAGACATTGAGCTTTTTAATCTCATTTATAAGGTGCCTTTTCCATATCTAAAATCACTGCTTTTGCTGAAGCTGTCCAAATTTACTGGGATTTTTAAAGAACTTGTCTCCACGTTGCCACTGCTCTTCTCGTAAATACCACATGCAGAGAAAAGAGCATCTATTATGCCATATGCAGAGAAAAGAGCATCTATTTGTTTCAAATTAAAATCCTTTTTCTCAATAATCTTTAGCGATGCTCTGATGAGCTCCAAAAGGTTTCAAGGATGACTGGGGGAAAAAAGAGAAGTGGCAGAAATCATCAGGGATTACACAAAACCCAGACGCTGCTGTGAGGGTCAGAAACATCTGCAAGCCAGGATGTGAGGTTCTCTTGGCTACAGAGAAGTAGTGCCAACGGTATCAGAGCAGAGAGGACACCTGGGCAGTGGAACAGTCCCATACTAGCAGTTCTCCCAGAAAAGAATGCTTAGATGAGGAAAAGAAAACTGAGGATATTGACACGGGGCAGAAAATACTTGTAGCCTTGGTGGAAAGTTATGTCCAGGCATCAAAGACCCCACAATTATAAAGCAGAAGCACAAGAACCTGAGCCTATTAAATTGTTTTCTTCCAGAAAAATCTACCCATCCATTATTGTAGAGCTGATAGGGAAAAGAAGGTTGGGTTTTCCAAGGTGTTGATCATCTATCAGCTAGAGAAATACAAAGGAGTGCAGGGATAAAATATAAAAAAAATATACCAACTCAAGAATTGTAAATGGTTCTAATGGCCATATGTACAGACCAGTAACTGGAAAGGAAGACAGGAGAAGATAAATACACATACATCAGTGGACTTCTCATAGGGCATATATACTTATGCACATTTGGAGAGACCATAAAAACTTGATGGGTACAGGATTAAGGAGTCCCTCAAGAAAATATATTAACTGGGAAACACTCACTCAGCTTCTAAAGACCTAGTGCTTACTGCAGAAAGGAACATTGAAGTGTGCCTTACGCATGATCTAAAATGAAATGTTTGAGAGGATTTTATGAAGAAATAGAGTTACAAGGAACTTGATGATGGCAAAGCTCTGAATCTCCCTTTGGCATCAAAACCAGGTCCTGAAGTCTTTTCATTTTGATCACCACTGAGACTCTTTTTCTGTTACCCAGGTGTGCTGGTTTTGGCTGAGGCAGAGTTAATTTTCTTCACAGTAGCTAGTACGGGGCTATATTTTGGATTTGTGCTGAAAATAGTGTTGATAATATAGAGATGTTTTTCGGGATGATTCTCTCCCCCATCCTGCCACAGGGGCAGTGAGTGGCTGTGTGGTGCTTAGTTGACGGCTGGGGTTAAACCGTGACACCAGGTGTCCTTCACTCGAGGTCCAAGCAAGCAAGTCTTTTACAGCCTTTTTGTCCTCACTGTGGTGCTTTAGGACCAAGGTGCAGCAGGCAACTCAAAAGAAAAGGTCATTTTGTTAATAAATAACCAGGGAATCCCTGTAAGTAAATTTCCTCTCTGGTTCTGCAATTTGCTCAACATTTGTCAAGAGGAGAAAGAACACAACCTTTTCTGTATATCATTTAATCTGCTATAGCTGTGCTGAATCAGCAAAGCTGGGATGTGGCAGACTCTGCTTCCACAGACAAGCCTTCATTTACTCCACATACATAGGGAAAATGAACCACTGTTCCATGTTTTGGCATCTTGTATATAGAAGGCAGCAGGGAGATGACTTGGACAAGACTTATTTGGCAGAAAACCAACAGCATCCCAAAGGAAACCAAGAAGAGTCAATGTCTGATAATTTTTAGTTTAAGTGAATAACATAATTCACATTTCGATTTAACATAAGTACATTTTATAGATTTACATCAAAGGAAACTGAACTGTGCTGCTTTTTCTCGTGTTGTTTTGATGTGGCCCTGGACCTATCATCCTCCCACCCCTAGAAAAAGAATAGAAGACTGAAGGTCAAAAACTTAATTGTAATACACAGCCATGTTTTATCAGACATTCCCTCAAACTCTTACTTATTTGACACCTCTGGCCCATCTGAGCATTTCTCCTTGCCTGCTGTTGGTAGCAGAGGGATTTTCATTTGTCTTTGACCACTCAGTCCCTCTCCTTTTGGATTTCACAAGCAGATCTTGACTATTCTTCTCCCAGTTCATCTATGGTAACTTCCAGTCTGCAAGTGCTATAACACCTCAGGGCTAACATGATGGAAAAATTACTAGTTACCAGGTCTGAGGTCTTACATCCAGAAGCAACAACACGTTAAAATGAATGAGTGAAAGAATAAGTGAAAGAATAAGTGAATCTTATGCTGTGAAAATCACTGTAAGGCTTGGGATGGTGCCTTCTATATAAGGTTGCAGTTAAATTCTTCTGTTGATTACAAACCCATGAGAATATTAGTTATAGACTAAAAAAAGAGATAAAAACCATTACTCCAAGGTGGTGCAAAGGACTTGCCAAAAAGGAGACTTAGGAGATATCTACAGGGAACTGTCCGCTTTTGTCTGTGTCTAATATGTCCAGGAAACAAGAATTTATCTACAGTTTTTGACTAAAAAAATCCAACCAAAACAAACAAAAAAGATTGCATCAACAATATTCCTGACCTGCATCTCTGCACACTTCTCATCCGAGCAGCAGAACAAGAAACATTTACAAACTCAGAAAACACAACAGACCGAAACCCTGGTATCTGCCGGGGTGAACTACAACTGCACTGGGGCAGTCCTGTGCAGAGGAGACACTGGTCCCTCCCCACTGCTCACCAACCTGCCAGCAGTGAACTGGCCACAGACTCTTTCATCCCTGTGTCGGATAGTGAAAACTTGCTCTGACAATATCCACGTGTATTAAGTAGCATTAGTTATATTCAGCAATGAGTAGAACTGCTAGCAGGGGCTTAATGTAATGACACGATTTTACAGAGGATGCATATGAACATAAGACATTTCTTTATTCTTGGACTTTCACCTTACGGGTTTGGGATTCTGGACAAAATGCCCTGTTTTATTAACCTGTCATGCACATAAATAAATAATTTAAAAAAACAAAAAACAAAACAAACCACCACACCAAAAAACCCCAAAAAACCATTTCAATGTTTTTAAATATATTTCAAATTTTTTTAGTGGTGGCTGTTTGAGACTGAGGAAAGTATTATATGCCCAACAAACTGAAAAGTCATAAAGACAACAACAATATATTTTTAAGCAGATAGTTTTGACAGATAGATTTCTGTGAACGCAAAAGTCCTCATCAGTTTATTGCGTACCCTGCCAAACTAGTTTTGCCAATAAAACATTTTATTTCCTGAAGCTACAGATGCATTCTTCTTCACTACAGCATGTATCCTGTTTTTTATATGCCAGTTTATAAAAAATAATACGTAGGCTTGCCCTGCTGCAAAGGAGACAAGATGTGGATATGAAAAGTAAAACAGCTGAATGTGAAGAAAAGGAGGAAAAGTAGAGAAGGTGACAAGATTCAAATGCTTGGGAAATAAAAGAGCACAGAAACAAGGAAATATTTCCAAGGCACAGAAAGGATTGTCCTGTTTCTTATGCCAGGTGAGGACATGACTTACTTCCTGAGAAAGCAGGACTGACCAACGGTCTGCTCGCGTGCTCTGGCCAGATAGGCGGGTGCTGAACAGGAGCCACGTCACTGCCAGGCTCCTAGGAGCAATATCATCAGCCGTTGTCACCAGATATGACACTTCCCCTGCTTGTTTGGAATATTTTAAAATGGTTAAACCAGAGCAACATCTCTCAATCTTCTGAATTCTGAGGATTTTAGAATCTCTTCTCTCTCCTTCTCAAATCCCTGCCTGCCTTTTACCAGGCAGAAGAAGGACAAGCTGGTCATAGCTGCCTCCTCCTACCTGCTGGAGCTGACACTGCCCCATCACCTTGAGGTTAAGAAACAAGGAAAAGAAATGGGGGAGGTTTTACTACTCTCCATTAAAGTGCTTATCTCTTGCTGCGCTGTGACTAAATGAGCTCATTTTGAAATTAGTCACCATAACAGACAGACAAAGAGGCACATGAAAGCTTTGAAAGTCAGTAAAGAAATGAGCAAAGCTAGACACAGCTAGAGGTCTGAGCACCAACCATCTTCCAAGATGATGACCACAGTCATCTGGGCAAATAGTGCCTGCTGCAGATTAGGGACATGTACTTTTATGAAAATGCTTTGAAATTTTCATTTTAAATATGAGCCCGAAACAAAATTCTGAGTTTCATCACCTCAGAGAGGATAATACAAGATCTCAGCCAGTATGACTATATGAGAGCACTACAAGAGCTCTACCTGAGCCCAGCACAAATTAGGCTGGTGATCAACAGACCCAGTCCCTCACAGATGCAAGCTGGCAAGAGAAACCCAATAACATCTATTTAGTCAAGTGATCTGTGGCCATTGCAAAGAGCAGGTCACCAGGTTTGAAGCCATATGGAAGCATCAGCCCTCTGTGTTTTGAAAGAACAAGGGATACTTTAAAGAGCAAATAAGTAGTAATTTATAGATCTTTTCTTTTTCCAGAGTTAAAATCGGTTCATGCTGTAGTTTGTCACTGCGTAAGTGCTTGATCAAAAAATAATTATTTTAAAAGATGAAAGATTTTACTGAAACCAAGTGAGAGTGATGTTCGAGTTGTTTTGTAGTAGTGGTGTTTACACTGCAGGCTCCAGGGAGAAGGCAGTCGGCATTAACCCATTGCCATATAAACGCAGCCTGGCAAAATAACGCCTAGGCAAGGAAAAGGGGCAAGGGAAAGCATCCCACATGTCTCTGCTAAATAGTACTTGGGAATTGCTGAAGTGTCTCAGGACAGTTTCCTGCCTGAGCTCTGTGCATATCCTACCAAATTTAGAGAGTAAAGTTAGATGGAAACAAGAAAAATAAATAGAAGGGGAGAAGCATCAGCAGGGAACAGTGAGACCAATGTAGTATACTTCTTGCTATATTAAGCATGTTAAAGGCTGAAGTAGAACTCATTGGCCTTCATTGACTTCAATGAGCTTTTCATCAGCCCCTTAGTGCAAATGTGGTTTAAAATGACAAGGAAAACACAGAAGCAGTGACATTATATAATCGTGTTTAGAGATAGGATATGGCTTGTAAATATCTTGTACTGCTTTTTGCAAATATCTGATTGAATTAAGAAGCTGAATAAGCTTGGACTGTGTCTATAAAATTATAAATATTCTGCCGTAGAAGTTGACAGTGATGATCTGACCCTAGAAACAAGAAAATTAAGGCCATATTAGACACTATTCATAGGCAGTCTCATATTGGGGCCCAGGGTTATAAATCAGTATAGGTTCACCGATATCTAAAAAATAAGGCTTATTAACACCAGCTGAGGACCTGGCTTACAGTGACAAGTATTCATACCAGTCACTCATGGTCTCATGATGCTCCCAGCAACATCAGAAGCAAAATTAGACTTTTATAAGGGGGTGTTATTAAACCTAGAGTCCTAAAAGTCTTCCTTAGGGACAGAAGAGGGAACATGTGCACCTAGCTTTTTTCTGACATTTTTTATGCCGTTTTTACTGGTCTTTTACACAAATGTTGAGTGACAAGAATTACTCGTGACAGACAATTCAACAGGACCTGAAAGCCAGGACCTTGGTTCATATAGCTGCACTGAAGTAAATTACACTAGCAGACATGACAGAAGGATCTGCTATAAGGTTTAGTGTCAAAATTGCTTGCAGAAAAGGTCTGTCGACTTCTCACAATAATAGAATTAGGAAGAGAGAGAGAAAAAATAATTAATAAATCATAGTATAAACACTGCTCCATCTTACAACCATGCAGGTGTTGTAAGATAGTTACATCCAGCTGGTTAATTTGGGCAAGGCAACTTTTTAAGTGTATAGGCTGACTCAACACAGATTTTGTTTTGCTTTGATTCTGATGGCTTTAATTTTACTAGATAAAGTACTTGCGTACAAATACAAGATAAGGGACATGAAGTCTAATTATTTACTATTGTAGGCATCATATCACTGCATTCTTATATTTTATAAACTGTATGTATCAATTACATTTCTTAGATCCGCTGTTTCTGCTAGGAGGCTGACCCTCCTAGGATGACTGCAATTCTCGACTGTCAGTTTATTCCTGATCCATTTATGGTCAATTGTTCCAAACTCTCTGTGACTTAAATTACTTTTCTTGTGTTTACCCTAAACAGAAAATATTAACATCCCTTCTCAGATTTAATTTTACCAGAGCCCACGTTTAGCATGTTTGATCTTTTTGTGCACGATAGGATTTTCATTTGCCTGATTCATCCTCTCAGACATCTTTACATCTGTTCTGACACATCGGTGGCTCCCACTCAAATGACGTTCAATGAATGAACCCAGATTTTCCACGTTACCTCCACTTGGTGCCACCTGAACTAATAGCGAAAGTTGTGCTTGTAAATCCCCTCCGTGCACGATCCTGTGCTTTGCTCTAATAAATTTCATCTCATTTCTATTACTTCAGTCCTCAATTCTCCTGATATGGTATTTCAGTATTCCTCTGTATTGACAACGTCTCCAACTTCGTGAGATCAACAAATTTATTTAAAACACTTCTACACTTTCTGCCAAGTTTATTCATGGAAGTATTAAGAAAGGCCTATGCTTCAGGAATTCAATAGTAATCGCCTTTCAGTCCAATAGTTTCCTTTCCAGATCAATCTACTTTTATTTCTCTTTTAACCATGACTGATTGCTATCTTTTCCAGTTCTAATAACTATTCTGTACTGAAGTTCAGGGAATAAGACCTAAGGAACTTCACATATCTAAAGTTTTTCAGGAAAAAAAAAAAGAGCTTAATTTCTTAATATTTATCTTTGGTAAATCTTTACTGCCTTCACTCTCTAGCTTTTTAATCTCTAAATATTTTTCTGCTAAGTCTTTCATGCAAGCACAACCCTTTTTTTTTTTTTGTTTCAAGAATGAAGGACCCACTTCTAAATCTACAGTAGTGTAATGGAGTCTCCATTTTGCAATTATTTGGCAGACAGCACTTACTTTTTTTCCCCCTTTCCTTTTATTTATTTAGTGCTTTCCCAGTTCAGTGAGGTCCAGAATGCATTCATTTACAAGTGAAAAATCCCAAACCAGACCCCACAAACAAATTATCATGCAACACAGGGAACCTCATTGGAACAGAGACTCATTCCTTTCCTGCAAAACACAACACTGCATCAGCCCTGGCTTGCTACGTTGCCTCTTCAGGCTTTTTTGCTAGCTTAGGAGAAACAGGAGGAGATAGCGGTTGGAGAAACAGAGACACGTTTTACTTTCCGCAGTATGATTGACACGGATACATGAAGACTAGACAAAACCTAGCTCGGTACTGGATCTAAGTTGGCACGGGCCAGGATTTCCCCCAGTTTCCATATAACCAACAATGTCAGAGATGCAGGACAATAAAAAATGAGGTATTACCACTGACTTCAGGAAATGGAAGTGCAAATCTGTAATGAGCATGGCTATACAGATGAGCTTCTATTGTTTCCTATGAACCTGTATACTTCTACCTGCCTAAAAGGCCACCATCCACTTTCCCAATGGATTTATACATAATGCAACTTAGCAGGGGAAAAAGGTTTTCTCATTGATTCCTTCAAATCCAACCAACTGTTCTCATGAAGGTGAAAAATAAACATGTTGGGGCATTAATAGAATCAAGCAAAGTAACCCATCATTTCCTGAACTAGAGAGTATACTCTATGCATACTAACAGTGCTCAGTTTCATTGCTGTTGAGGATATTTCAACGTTGCATTTACTATAGCAACCCCTGAAGAGGCTCTTCCTGCCAGTGAAAGTTAGTTCTGTGCTTAGAATAATAATTTCTTAATAATGCCAAAATAGCACAGGAGACTAACATCTTGGATAGGTAAGAGATAAATACAAATTACACAAGCAAAACAGGGGTGAAAAAGGAGCCAGATAGTTCAGGATCCCATCCAGCCAACAGAATGTTGCACTATCAACTAACAAAATACAAGCTGAAAGCCATACGTCTTCAAAATTATGACAATCCTTCCTTGATATGGACCATATAACTATTATCTCCTTGCTTTATGATTGAATCCTTCCACAAAACATCCTTTGCACTAGTTGTTCTCCAGGCTCACAATATCAACATTTCTCTGAAAAAATCCTTACTCTCCCTAACACCTGGCACAGCTTCATAACAGGAATACCACGTAGCTCGGCCAAAGACATTTTAACACAATGTTGTTTAGATGCTAAGATGTGTACAACACGGGTGGTCATCTTAACATGCTTGTATTATTGATAGAGCCTTTACTAGTTCTTCCAGTCATAGTGCCACAATGGGCAATACTGATGGGGAAAGACTTAGCTATTGCTCATAACAGCTGCTGAAAACAAACAGAAAGCTAAACTGAGTATTCAGAGTTGGAGAGGAAATATAATATAGCATAAATTGCCGTGATTCATTCCCCGCTCAACGCATATTTTGCAGGCTTGACTCCCGAGAGTAATTCACAATCATGCAAATATTGTTATTAAATCTGAGCAGGATAACTCTATTGCACAATCATCTCGTGAATTAAGAAATTCTGCATCCTCTCATGCTTCTGGATCACTCACCGTAGAAATGGTTCATTCATCTACACCAGTTTTCAGGGTTAGAACCAAAGATAATTAATCATGTAGCATTTTAAACAAGGTATATTATTTCTCACATCTATTCTCAGTGATACAATAATTTTAGTATTAATTTTAAAAGAGTGTTAGTTGCCTTATAGTCTTAATTGTTGGATAACTGCTGGACAGTCTGGGCAACTAAGATTCCATTCTCCAAAAAACCCACATAGGCTAGAAACTGGTTTTGCAGGGCCCTACAGGACCATGCATTGGACTAAAAATCATTGAGGAGTTATGTGCAGGAATAGCCTTGGTGCCTGATTTGCCACCAGCCCATATGGCTTTAAGGTGACTTTACTCTTAAGACCATTTTGAGGGTAAAGCCATCCTTGAGCATACTCACAAGCAGCCTGACCTAATGCTGGCACTCCACACCTCTCCTGGGCGCTTCCATCCAGCCCATCTGCCCCTGAGTCAATGCCACAGGAGCAACCTCAGGAAACATTCTTGGTGAGCCCTTATATCTCCTGCCACAAGAACGGCTAAGGCAAGAGACAGTCCAGGTTTCAGCTATTTTGCAGAACTTTTTCAACAAACCTCAATTTAAACTCAAAAAATAAAGAATATAACAAAGCCAATAATACGATAACTCCAACTGAAATGTAAACCAGCTAGCAGAGCAGAGTCCTGGGAAGAATTTGCCATCTCCATCTGTCTGCATTGCTGGTCTTGTACAAGGAGCACCAGCTTTGACAGAGGAGGGTGCCTAGGTGCTCTGTGTTTCTACAACATGAAGCAGAAGGCAAACCTGGCACACGACTGGTTTATGTAATTCCAGTGGTAATTGCACAGCAAGTCTAATTACTGCAAGGTTATTCTAATTAATGATTTTACGGTACGCCTGATTATGACAAGAATGACCTTAACAGTTGCAGTAATGTGGCAGATCAATGCTGCGCTGCGTAGTGAAGAGAGAAAACGTACAGATTTTGTTATGCGACAGGAAGGCAAAAGATATTGTCATCTGACATCGTTGTCAGATTGCTACTGGTAGCAAGACTTGCTAATCAAGGATATTGACAATATTCCTGCTCATCACCCTAGTCTCACACACTTGATCAGGTGAGATGGGAAACAAATTAGGAAACCAATCTGTCTGAAAATTGTCCAAGGGGAAAACAAAATAATCTGGATGAGGCTAAGGAATCAACAACAACAAGCAGAAAAAGGAGGAAAATGCTTCAGCTGTAACTACCCTGCAAGTTATGTTCTTATAGCTGTACCCTAAGAGAGATCCAGTGCAGGGAAGAGACAGGAATTCATCTGAATGTCTCAGCATGATTAGGCCAGAGCTGCCAAGGAAATTAAAAAACCTCTAATGAAATAATTTGTACATTTTTTTTTCTTCTTTACAGTAAAGGAGCACATCAAAGTTTGTAAATTGAAGAGAAGGAAAAGACCAGTATGAAAATCACAAGGCAGAAATTTATCACACAGAGATACGAAGAGTCAGATGTAGTTTCTAAAACATTAATGAATTTGCCCTTTCTTCATCACCTCTCTTACACCTGCTTTTACCTCCTGTTCTTATATTTGAGATTCCTTTCAGCACAGCAGAAACGACAGAGTGAAGTTGTGGCCCAGACAGCAGAGCCAGGAAAAACGCGTTCTGCTCAAGGGCATAAAAATGGATATTGGTGGGTGTCACGTTTCTTGTTTTTATAGCCATTAACACCCATTTGTACTGCAAGATACTCTAATTGCCTGAAGTCAAGGCCAATTGTATAAACATTCTAAACTATTAAATAAGCCATAACACTCGAGGTATAAAACCTCACAAATCTAAACAGAGGATGCAGTGGAAAGGAAAGTACAGGGTCTTGCTAAACTTCAGTGCCAGAACTGGAAAGAGAAATGCAGTTTCTGAAGTACCAGTGCAACACGCCCCTCACTACTAGGAAGACCACAAGCAGTTCACACAAGCACTGAGTGTTACTTGTGGTAACAATTTAAGTATATAAAAGTTTACATTTAAAGGTCAGTATTTGTCATGGTAGATAACAGTTTCTCACCTACCATAAAATTGTACCACCCCCTAGATTATTCTGCAATAGCTCACGGGTTTTGTTACCATTTCCATTTTAGTATTCTTCTTAGTAATTCTGATAGCTTTTTTTTTTTTTTTTTTTTTAAGTTTTTAACAGATCTTTTCCACTCCAAACATACAAATTTCAGGTTGGTGTTGTGCTTGCATAAGGTAAGTCATAAGTTGCTGTTACCCCTGCAGCTATTAGTAAGTTTAGGTCAGTGATGAGACTGACCTTTGAAAAAAGCCCAACTCAAAGTCAGCCTACATAGGCACAGAAGCATCTATGTTTGTCATGTATTACTTTTAAGAACACTAAGCAAATATCTCCCAAAGTAATATAATCTGTGGTAATATAGATTTTCTTCCTAACTATCAAGGACAAATACTTATGGGAACATTTTTTCGATTCCATAGAAAGTAACAAATGTTCTTCAAATGTTTACTTGCAGTCCTGAAAGAGCTTTAATCAATAAGGATCTGAGCTCCTGCAATGCCATGTTATCTCTGATGCAAAACCAGCCAATGGTGCCTTTGAGATAAAGCATCTTCCCCCCCCCCCCCCACCTTGTCCATTTTCTGCCCTTTGACTTTTATGCCCAGGTTATCTTACCCATCTCACACAGTTTCAGTAATGCCAGCCATGACTTATGTCTTTGGGGACTGGGCATTCTCCAGCCTGCCTACTGCTAAACCCGCAAATATACATTTAAATTCTCCATATGTCTCTGCGTGCTTAGATTTATCAAACGTGTATGCCTGGATGCTGGATTATACACTAAATTGTTTTTATCAGAATTTCCATGTACTATGTTTCCTCCACAAAGTGCATTTCTTGCTAGTTGCAGGTCTAGTGGAGCAGAAAGAAAGCACCAAGGGTGCAGAAGCAAAAGGATTACTAAAGATATCCATCTTGGTTTTAAAGTTCAACACTACAAGCATGCAAAAACCAGGGATGTGACACCAACTTATTAGTTCCCACTTGTCCTGACCTCTTTCTTGCGAGGCACAGAGCTGGAGAATGGGTTTAACTTGATCCTGAAGAGAAGATAAAAGGTCCCTCAAAGCAGTTTCTAAACCAGAGCTCTTCTCCAGTGCTAACTTCAGGAGGTAGGAAGTGATTTCCAGCAAGGACAAATACAATCTTGCTCCTTATTCATACTCTGTGACATGGACTTGGAGTGAAGTACTTCTCACCATCAGAAAACCTATGGAGTCTGGTTTTGAAGTTGAATAGACAGTGAAAACTGGCTTAGTACTTGAGTGTCGTATACCCACACTCCCTGGAACTCATGTGAGTCCTACCAGGGTAAATTCAGTCCTGTGTCCTTGGGAGAGGGACACTCAAGCCTCGTGCAACTTACACGAAAGCCCGCTCCACCACTAAACAGAGGTTCACAAAATGCCCAGAAGCAGAAGAAAAAACACGTTACCTGTCTTTAAAAGCACAAATGAAAAAGTATTGTCAACTTCTATTTTCACTGCATTTCACTGTGCCTTTGTTATGCAGAGAAATACTGAGTCTGTCCATCTCAAGAGACCAAGGAGAGAGAAGAGGTTACCTTGTACATAACCTTTGATAAAAGAGTACTCATATAGACCCTTATCCAGGACAAAAAAAATAACAGCTATTTTCCTCTGTCCATGTTGTTTCAAACAGGTCTCAGTTTTAACATTCCTAAACATCAGGTCCTCCTACTGTGGGGAAACACAAGATGAGCTGGGAGGGAAATTACAAGAGATGTATGAAAGGATGAGGATGGTTCGCTGACATTCACTGGGATGGAAACATGCTTGCTCACACATTGTCTGGGATCTAGTCTCCACCTCAGAGGTGGTTTAATTTCTGTAATGGTGAAAAGGTCTATACTGTGCTTTATTCATGGACAACATAGATATAGAAACTTTCATCCTAATTTAAATTGTTAATAGCTCCTAAGCGAGAGGATTGCAAAAGGGATATTGGATTTATTCTTTTTCATCTCTGTTCAATTATAATCTTTTTTCCCAGAGAAGAGCTAGGCAGAGAGTTATTTTGTACCAAACTAACTTCCTAATGAGCAGAGAAGCTCTAAAGAATCCCACTGCTTCAAAAAGGAACTTGCAAACCAGCATCTATTTGAGAAAAAAATTCCACAGAAACTGTTCCTGTTTGATTAAAGGTTGTAAAAGGGCTTTTATCACCTGAGTGTTATAAGGAACAGAGAAACCTTCAGATCTACTTTAAAAATATTTCTATTTAATTTATCCCTCCCAGAAGAAGGAAAAGAAGAGGAAAACCTGCGTAGACTAAAAAGAAAATTGCAGGTTACAAGCTTTTTACCTAGGTGTCAAATAACTGATTGTTAGGCACGAATTTATTACAACTGACCTGCATTCATGAAATGCAATGCAGTAGCCTCATCAGAAGGTCCCCTCTAACACATGCACACCAGCAATAACTAGCCTGTAAGTACTAGCCCTCGTCTTCACATTTCACTGTCTCCTTAGCCTTATATTCTCATCGCCTTCCTCATCTCCTGCCACGTTTCAGCCTGATGTGTATCTCTTGCTTTATCAAGGAGTAGTAAGCACTTGTCTGAAGAAGTCTGTCAGACACCCACATTCCAAAACTACTGATTCATAGGAAAAATAAGGCAGATGGAGTTAGAGGCAGGGGCAGACCAAGAGGGCACTAGATCTATGTAGATCAGAAGCAGAATCCCTCAGCTCACAGGTAGTTTTGCAGCTTGAGGTTTTCCTTTACTGTGGTACCTTTCGCCATTCAGAAGTTACTTCAGAGCCTGATTCTCTGCAGGGCAAAGACTTCAGACCACTTCACGTGTTTCAAGCATTTTTTCAATCTGCCACTATCACCAATATACGTCAAAACCTGTCTTTAAAAGTTCTTATAACAGGCATGAAAGTAAACATCAATAGCAAACTCAAGTACACAGGTACAGTTTGTCTGCAAACAGACTTTTATAATTTTAAAGGAAACAGAAGCTTTTGCTGCCCCCTCACTACGCTTAGAAATGTGATTTGTGTCCAAAATATTGCCCTAGAACTGAGGACGAAAAACATACTTGTCTTATGAGACTCCAACTCATCAACAAACTAGAAACGCAAACAGGCACCTCAGTTTTCCTGTTAGACCCAAGACCAGATTTTGTCAAATAATTGACAGACTACACATGCAGATAGGACAACTGCAAGTCTGATCTGTGTGCAACCAGAGTAAGACAAGCCTCAGTGAAGCTGGTTTAAAAAGAAGGCCTTTTGAGTGAAGGTTATCCAAATTCAGTTCCTAGAACACGATTCCTAGGATAGCAGCCTGTTTCTCCCCAAACAGCTCTGAGACCTGAATGTATGTTTAACATAGTTCAGAGGGGAGAATGCAATAGTTGCTTGGAACTGTATATAATTCAAGTCTGATATTTTGAAACTTCTGCTTGATAATCACATTGGTGCCTTTGAAAATGTCAGTCCAAGTAGTCCCTTACATTTAAGGAAAAATAACATTTCATATGAAGGCACAAACACCAATTTTGATTTTATTTCAGCTGCTTTCCAAGAAGAAAGACTTTTCAATTGGTCTCTTTTGAAGACCTTCAAAGTACTTAATGCAAATTCTGTGCCTGCCAGTCAAAGCACTCAAAGCCTCAAGGAGCCCATCAGCAGCAGGGCTTCAGGAAATTTTGTCAAGACTGAGGTCAGAAGCAAAATGCTCTAGAGATGGTAAAACAATCATTTATGAAACCTATGGGTTTTGTTGCGGTTTACAGTACTGCAAGAGGGAAGACTGGAACTGCTGCTTATTCCAAGCACTGGACTTTCTTTGGATATTTAAACTGATAATGAAAAGCACTAAATATTGATGGAACATACTCTGTTAATCTGGTGGTCTAATTTCTCCATGATATACTCGGTCATACATGTATATACATCCATGAACTTCAGAAATTCAAAATTAATACAGAAAAAAGATATTTTAAAACATGATTTTAACTCCTTCCTTGTGATTTATTGAGCTGTGGATCATGATTTTCAAACATTTACGATACAGAGCAACCTAGATTTCTCCAGTATTTTTTTCTGTTTCATGTAAACTATCAATGGTTCAAACCCCTACAAGTATCTAGTTCTCTCCTAAAATCTGCCACGCTCCTGACCTTTCTAACCGCTTGTGCCAAACTTTCTTATGGATGTGTATACCTCATATAAACACATGATTTATTTATGCAATCAGACAAGCTCTAAAGGGGAATACAGTAAGAACAAATGAAGTTCAGATTTTCTCTTTGGGGGGAGTTTTCAACATTACATCGCAGTAGGTAACATTTGGAGAGGAAAATTCTGAAGAACCGACAGTTGACTGAGGTAATCCCAGATGCTTTAAGTCACAAAGCTGCAGAAACGTTGTTCAGAAGTAATCTCTGGAGTCCAGCCTCCCGCTTCAAATGGGACTGCCTTGAAAACCTCCACAAATGGATATAACACAGCTTCTCTTGATAAAATGTTCAACTACTGCAGGAAATCACAAGGATATGAAAGCAGAATTTTTCAGAGTTTCTCATCATCTCACAGAAGTTTCTTTTCAGAGTCCGATGCCGCAATTTTGACAGTAGCTTACATTCTCTGAAGCTGACCCAAGGTAGAAATCTAATTTTGATGTCCTTAACCAAAAAAACCCCTTTTGTTTCCCCAAATAAAAATGTCCACATTTCCATAAATAAAACCTTCTATAACAACTCTGTTCATAACAGTGTTCACAAACCATCTGCAGACTGATATTTAGATGACCCATCTGATCAATAATGGCAACATTCATCTTTGAAAAGCGTCTATTTGCAGACTTTTTTTGAGAAAGAGGATCAAAATTAAATTAATAACATAGCATTTCAAGCTAAAAGTGGGTTAGCAATTCGCACATATACATGAAAATTATTTACCCACTTGTAGTCTGTAACATCATCGCTATCTCCTATTTAAAATGAACAAAGGTCTCTTATCTTCATTAACCAAACTGTTTTGAATAACTGAGCCTCCTCATCCACAAACTATTGTATCTGCACCAGACCAGAATCTGCACTGAAACTGCACTGACAGTATCATATTATTTCCTGATGACAGTGATGCCAGTGAGATTCTCTGCTAGCTGATACCTCACTCTCACATGCTCATAGTTGTAGTTCTTAAAGAAGCTTTCACAGCCCAGTCTAGGAGGAAGAAACAAGTTACTGTAGAGATATCAGCTAAGATCAAGAACAAAAGCGGATGTTAAAGAGTAAAAAACATACTCCATACTTAGGAAAAGACAAGGCCTCTAGAAAATAAAAAATGTAATATCAGAGTTGCACATGTAGCTAATAATTTGGAAGAACTTGTAATTATGAAAAAAATAAAGTTAGCAACAGAAAGATAGTAGAGAGACCTGAGGGGCTCTCAGTTTTGTGTTTTCAAATTGGAAATACATACTATTATGAAACAGCAAATACACTGGCCAGATTTGTCACTATGTTATTCCAACACTTTGCTGATGTAAACATCAGTAAGACCAGAACAGTAGCTGGGGGAATTGCACACCCTCAGTTTTCTCCTTTCTGCCGGATGACTGCGTAATACTCTGTTCCCAGCTACTAAATTATTTAGAACATTATCTGCAAACACCTGGAAACATATTTCTTGCTTCAGTTCAATCACTTGCATTTTATCCCCTCTCTTTAATTTATTGGCAGAGGAAATAATAAAAGCTGTCATTCCAAATGACTCTTTCAGATCATTTGAAATGACTTCAGTAATGTGTTACCTCAAAGCTATTTTTTTAAATAATCATTTCTCTCTATCCTGTAGATTACAGGATGTAACAAAAACTGTGAAACTAGAAGCGCGTTTAGAGGCTGCACTTCCTAAATAATTAATGGCATTTTGTTATGGTTAATGGAGGAAAACTCAGGGGAATCATAATGGCCAATATATCTGTGGTACGCCTTTATGAACTGGCATATATATACTGCAGGAGAAAATTATAGTAACACTACTCTATTTAAACGGGAAATTGTCTCTAGGGAACAGCAGTCCCTAATGGAGAAAAAAAAGAGATGTCAGAGTGACAGTGAAGAGATGTCAGACCCTCAGTGAAACACCAGCACTAGACTGAGACCCTTCTGTGCAGATCCATGAGCCTTTCCTCTCCGAGCTTAAAAGACTAAACCAGACATAGCTTAATGCAAGAGACAGGTTGCCCATGGGATGGGCTACAGAGAGACGTGTCCCAGCTCTCAGGCTGCCTGTTCTGGAGTAAAAAGAGATTTTTGGATGGGCTACACAGTCCAGAAGTGAGGAGTCCTGAGGCAGCCAATGGTCATTAGCCTTGATGAGCATGGTACTAGGTTTTGGGGAGACATCTTCCCCTGTTGTCTGTTAGTGCTTCCTGCTTGGGGCCACATCCTCTCAGCTCTGCAAGCGAAAGGAGCCATGTGAGGATCCCTGAATTAATTTCAGACACACTCAGCTGTGTTTCTGAGAGACCCAGAGGCTTGTGCTGGCCCAGATGATTCTCCTGAAGCAGAACAGGGAGCACATTGCCTGGCTCCCTCCACGAGCAGTGTGGTGGGAATGGTGAGCCAACAACTGCCAGCTGATAGGCAAGAGGCAGAGGTGCATGTGTTTCAGGCAGTACAGCTGCAATTAGTAAAGGATGCTCACCCACAGCATGCAATCTCTCTGAACCATGCATCAGCCACATTTGACAACAGCTGCATGTTTTCAAAAGTGTCTTTAATCAGCAAGCTTCTGCATAATTGGTTGTTCTGGAGCACCACCTAAGTTTTGGTCATAGGTCAGCTACTGCTTTGGGTGTGGGAAAGACAGGAAAATCTCATTCTGTTCACTGAAAAGTGCAGAGGATAAGCATTTACAAAGGATGGCAGCAAATGAAAAGTTTGTATATTGGTTAGGAAGACAACACTTCTTGTCTGTACACCTCTCTGTCACTGTCATCTGCCAAAAACACAGCATCTCAGCCATGGCCATCTGTATATAGCGTGAAGAGAGGGGACACAGTCAAGAGCGCATCCACACTAAGAGGAACAGAAATGCTTGCTGCCAAGACGCCTTATCCCATTCTTCAGTCACATTGGCACGCACAAAGCTTTGGTACCATAGTTTCTTACCTGACAGCTTTCAAGCTGTTTTCTGGGACCACTGAAGAGCGTCTGTGACAAGCACTGAGTTTCAGCCCAGATCGCTTTGAAAGGAAGATTAAGAAAGACATCTTTGGCCAGAACTGTCAAAACAGTAGTCCAGTTTGTCAAACTTGCCAGCCTAACACAACATTTCAAAATCCACACAACCTGACCTACATATGGAAAGAGCCTGAATTCAGAGTTATCCATCACCTGTAAACCATAACAAAGTTAGTGAGAGATATGGAGGTGAACAAATCATGGCTGAATAGTTAGAACCTTAGACATCTACTTAAAAGCCTGAATTTAAAGCAAGTATTTTTGAAAAGGTTGGTTTATATTGATATAGTATCAAATGGCGGTCTGAATTCTTTTGACTTTCAACAAATAGCTTACAGCCATAGCATTACCTTTGAAGCCTCTTTGTTCTTGCCCTGGTGTAGTAATATGGATCTTAGGCAGAAGAGAACTGCATTGCTTGTCCAAGCTCATGACGGAAGTTTGTATAGCAGTAGAGAACTGCGCAGATTCTCATCATTACACAGATTACAGCAGGTTTTGGACCAAATCAACAGCTCGCCATCCAGCCCTCACTTGCTTTTCCATTATTCCCATGCTGCATACTCCTGGTGTTTTATACCTCAGGCCAGCTCTGGCACAGGTCTGATCCCATCAATTCCATTTACTAAAACAGCAGAAAATTACCTTTTAGTTGGGTTAGAGAGGCTCTCCATACAAATACGCAAGTGCCAGAGCCCAGAAGGGAGGGAGAGGGATCTCACTCTTTGGTGTCAGCAAGCTGGGACCAGCTCAGCTGTCTCCTGAATCCACATCGCAAGCCTCACTGCAGGCACTGTAAGAGCAAATCACCCCCCTTACCTCTGAAGATACAAGTACTAACAAGAAGGGCATGAGAGAGATTAGGAAAAACAATATTTGCAGGAAAGTAATCTGCCTGTTATCACACAACCATTCAATGAGAGAGCTGTCTACCAAGAACCCTCACACAACAGTGCCTGAACAAAGCTATTACCCTTACCCTCAAATTTATTTCAATTTTTTTTGAGAATATTATTTTTCCTGTACTCAGCCACCTTTTCTATTTAAAATAGCTAATTCTTGATCAGCTGGAGTGTCGCCAAATATGTTGGCTATGCCATAAATCACACATCCCAACCTGCCAAAGGCTAAATGTGAGAAAACAACTGCAATGAAAACTCCAAATGAAACAGTGAAAAATAAAAGTCATGGAGAAACATAAAGGCATTTCCTTTGGTGTGGAAACCCTACCGCCTTATTTTTAAAGTCACAGTGGAAATAGTTTTCAGCAAACTGAGGCAGATTGGATCTGTGTCAAATAGAAGTAAATTTGTCCCACAAAAATAAATATAATATTCTTAAAAATGGAGAAAATTTGAAAGGCATGCAGGGAACATCAAGTTGATCGCAATGAATATTTGCAACTATTTGTCCTATGAAAAAGCTCCAGAGAATTCAACACAGATGTTTTCTAATAGCTATACTTTTGAAAGTATTCAGTAATAATTTTTTAACTATGAGAGAATGAACTAAGCATATTCCTGGCCCACCTAAGAGAAAAATGTTATAAGGCTCAAACTTTATAAGTCTGTACGCTGGTAAAAAGAATTATTTTGCCCTTAGGCTACTAATGAATGGCTGGGCTTACCAACATTCAAAAGAGTATTAGACATTTATACAGCTAATGAGAGCATTCATGGTTACGTAAGAAGGGATAAATAAAATTAAGGCTATAAGCCATCATCCTTCAGGGCTGGGGGGAAAAAAAAAAAAAATTTCTTTGGTGACAAACTATTCTATGAAGACCTGAGGTAAAATTTTGACCTTGCTAAAGTTACTTAGAATTCTTCCAAAGTAGCTATGATTTTACCCCAACCTTGCTTAATTATGCAGCTTCCTCTGAATTCATTAGGCTATTCATCATCAGAGCTTCTTATTTCTTTCTCACAGCACCTGAAAATAACCATTACAGCAACAGAGAAGCAGCCCCTTAGACTTTAGGTATAAACTGAAACAATTACTGTATTCCTTTTATGTTCATTTTTGAGAACTGAAATTAAATACTAGATCTGATTAGGAACTGATAGGCTGCCAGTTTGGCTGGGTCTAGGACTAAAGTCCTCAGTATGAGAAGAGAGCACAGTACAGTACAATCCCTATCGTACTGCATCAACCTGCTCCACAGGAGCAGCGATAGGCAGGTGTTGATTTATTCATGGAGAACTCTGCTCCAGTTCCACCCTGAATTCCTTTGCATTACCATCAGAGAAGGATCCCTGAAAGTCCCCAGCGTTGTCTGATATGTGTCGTTAGCCCTGACTGGCATCTTGCAAGCACAGTTCTCCTGACTTCACCGCCTTTGCCATATGTCAGCTATTCCCCAGGGAGCAGACAAGTACAAAAGCCCTCTGCCACCTCCTCTGTTTTCCCTTGGTTTTCTACCTTCTTGTCCCTCTCACAGATATACACCCATCTCCCTGCCATTTCTCCCTCAACAATTCTGCCTCCAGCCAGTTGTTTTGCTTCCTCCACTGATGTGGCAGATGCACAGGGTGGATATCTCATAAACACCTCTCTGTTTCAGTTCTGCAGGGTAGACCCATGCAGGTCTTTGGTAGCTGCAATGCAGAGCAAGTTTCCTTGCTTCTCTTGGCACTGTATCCAGTTGTTTATAATATGACATCTCCAGCAGCCTACATAATTCATCATGATTATTCATTGCATTGTGATAGGATTTGGGATTACTCTTTTGATGTTTGTCAGTATAAGCCAGGATTACGTTACTCCTCTCATGCCATGAAGCGTGACTCCAAAGGGTATTTAAACAGTGGGAGACATTGCTCTCCCAGTACTGCTGGTGACAGCCACGCACCCTTTGATACCTAGCGCATGGGGTATTCTCCCTAATAAAGCACTTACTAAGATAATTGAATACTAGAGAACTAAAGTGATGTATTAAATTAAAACCATGTCTTTCTTCCCTCATGTGCTTAAACCCTCAGTTCCTTCCACAAGGGTAGAAAGTGAGAGAAATCCAGTTGACACAAGACATTTAAAACAGAGCAAGGGTTGAGATGGGATATTGTGCACCTGCTGCTTCAGTTCTACAAAAGAGAAAGAAAAAGTTAGAAAACTTGTGAGCACAGTAAAACACTTATAAACTCTGCAGAACAGGAGTCCTGAGACTGGTCAGTCTTTTACTGACTACCATCTTCCAAAAATCTTGCACAAATTGTTAAGGGGTAATTCTCAAAAGCTGTTAAAGAAATAGGGGCTCATTACCCTTGATTTTAAAAGGAATTTCAGTACAAAATCCCCTCCAGCTCTTTTGAAAACCTGGGCTCAGTGGTAGAGAGTCCTATTTTCTGATCTCTAAAATTGAGGTTTTTACCCAGCTTCCTTTGGTATCTGTGGATGAGCATTGTACAGTGCTGCTTTTAGTATCCAAGCATGACCATTAACAAAGAAAAAAACCTTACAACAAACAAGTTACACTAACTTAATTTTTGCAGAAAGCTGAATGAAACCACTCATTTCCTTTCAGAATGTTGAGCCTGAGACTTAGATCTTTTAACAAAGAATCTACTCTTTGTATCGCCTCATGCTTTTGTCTTAAGTTTAATGTACATACCACATATGTATATTGCTAAATATTCTTCAGACATTTGCAATAAGAGATTAATGTATAAGTTGATTGTTATTAGCTTTAGAGGTGACAGCAGAAAGCTTACAGCTCCTCCCTTTGGGCTGAATAAGGTTAGGGTGAAGTGACCTGCGAGCCAGTTGGGGAGAGATCACAGTTGGCCAAGACAGATCCAACAGCAATACCATGCCAGCTTTATGGACAAAATATAAATAATTCCTTGAATGTGGAAGATAACTGCTCGGGACTAACTCACAAACCAGTTCACACTCCTCATTTCCAGCAGTATGTAGCAGTGTCTGTTCTTTCAACTCTGTTGTACAGGAACTAGAAAAACAAAAAATTGGCACAAGAAACTTTTTCTTTAAGTAACACAGCATCAGCACTCCAGGGAGCAAACTTTGCTTGTGAAATTCTTGTAGGCAGGGAAGTTTAAAGACCTTTATCATTACTCCCTATGCCTTGGGATGGGTATGGGGTTACATAGTTAAATCAGCATTCAGTTTTGAATCTCCTATGTTTCATACTCAGAGATGTTAGACCTTTGCCCACTTATGCCAGGAAACAGGGCTCTCAGCCAAAGCTCATCTGCACTGTCATGCAGGTTTTACAGAAATGGATATCAAACATTATAAAATAATCTTGCTATAATAGCTGGGTGGCAGGCTACCAAGAGCACATGGTGAATCACAGCTCCGCTCCTCCTCCCTGAATACCCTTAATTTCTTTGCAAGTCTCCCCACTGTCTAAAAGGGCCTCCCTTGGATAGAATTAAACACAAGACTTCTTTTCACTTCAGATAGGGAAACATATCAGTTCTTCACCTTGTTTTGTACACAGTGCACAAATTTCTAAAGGCATGGCAGTGACCTAGCACTGGCCTGTGCCTTCACTTCAAATTAGGTTTGACAAAAGGAAAGAAAAGACTAACAACCCCACATACGTTTTTACTGTCTTGTTGTCAGAAAGTATAGTGTCATCTTTGACCAGTCTGGAGCTCCTGAACTTTTATCTCCACTCGCTTCATCTTTCTGTGTCATCTGGGGCAAGGAAAGAAACCAAAGAGGCAATAATGAAAGAGACTGATGTTCCCCCACACCTTTTTTTTTTTTCTCTTAATATCAGTAGGAGTAAGACTGATTCCTACAGGTAGGTAAAAAAAAACCCCTATCTATGTATGACTTAGATTAATCCCTGTAAACCTTAGCTGTTCGACTACACTAAGAGTCAAATATAAATTCAATCCATCTCTTGCTTTCCCTCCAGTTGCTTGTTTGGAGCTGAAAGGCCCAGCGAAAACCCAAGTCAATAGTTGAGTAGAATCTTTATTTTGACTGATTAAAGCATCGATGAAGTTTAACCAAGAGCAGTCAGAACTCACCCTCTATTTTTTCCTCCTGGCTCTGCTTCAGAGCACTTCTGTCTTTTCCTCTCCTTTCCCCCTTTCTTATCAATTATCCCATGAAAACCACACCCTTTTCCTTGCAACTGGTTTGGAGGAACTTCACACTGCCTCCCCTCATTCTGTGCCGTTGTGGAGTACCAGCCCCATCTGGGGACAGCAGACCGATGTGCTGTGTCCCCATGAGCTGCATATCTCAAAACAACCTCACTGATGAATTGTGTCTCTGGGAAAACCAGCTCCATACAAGCAGGGTAGCACCTGCAGAGGCTACTTGCCTGGCAAGACTCCTTAGGTGACGTTACTTGCTGGATATTACTCAGTTGTTCTCTGTTGCTCTGTGCCAGGCACAACACAGGAGTTGTCACAGGTAAGCAAGGATCACAAAGCTGAAACTTAAACAGCATAAAATCCTCTCTTTGTCTGCTGTTGTATTTGTTTTGCAGATGAACAGTCCCATATTAGGTTGAACTAGAAAGCCTGGTATCAGAGCTATCTCTTTTTTCATCCTCTCCATGTATCTTTTTCAGAAAATGATAGGATTTACTTCCTGTGTGGAACCAGTTTCCTTTTAAGTGAAGAGAATCGGAGATGGAAAATCAGGAAGCTATTATGTAAAATCTGTCATTCCAAGGGCTTATTATTCATGTTTTACCTAAAAATATATTAGGATTATTGAAAAAGTGTAAAAAATACTTAGTTACCTAGACAGATACTATCATATAAAGACATATAACAATATATGATTCCAGAAAAATTCCTTTGCAGACAAATAACACATCATAAACATTTGATGACACCCAAGACAAGGCTGAGGTTTTTTATCCTCACCAAAGACTTTCTACACAGGAACAAAAGAAGCCAACTGGCTACTGGTCAAAGAAAAGGTGTCATTTTGCTGAACAGGAAAATTTGCTTTGGGTTGGTAGAGTGTCTTTGGCTGAACACTAAGTCAGGTATTAACCAGTTCAACAATTAATTCATTTTTAATTAATTTAAATCTTGAGCAAATTCATTGTTAAGTGATTTGTTATATAACTTTCAGACTGTTTAGACAGCTCAAATAGGCTTTATCAACATGGCATGAATAGGTATTTTTAATTTAAAAAAAGTCTAAAGAAATACAAGATTGAGTCTTATAAAAGTCCTGTTGTCTAGCTTCCCTTGAAATTATAGGGCATAATGTTCTTGGTTATATTTTCTTTCAGATTTTGCTTCCCAATGGGAAATTTAAGACACTTGGGGGGGCAGGTAGGGAAACAACCTGTATCTGAACAGACTATTTTTGGAATCATGCTGATTTATGAGAGATCCCCAACAGACTAATAATACTATAGTAACAACCTCTTTTTTCTTCAGTTTGGCAGTACCATAATCTAAATGTATTGCTTTATTTATATCACATTTTTGAGGAACTCTAGTTAGAAGTTGGGCATAACTGGTCAATGCAAACCTGGCTTCATTTGGGTCTAGTGGGGGGGTGGGGGTACATCCTTCCATTCCTCCTGAAGTGGAATGCGTTTTCTTGCTGTTTGTAAAGTGATCTTCTGCAGACAGCCACATCCTGAACCAGCAAGGCACATGTTCGAACTTGCAGCTTCTGATCTGAATGGGTCTTGACATCTGCTTACATCTGAGTGCAAGACTGAATGTCTTCAGTGGTTATAAGCACAAGCTTTACATTAAGCACGCTGGCAGAAGCACATACCTGAACTGAAGCCTGCCTGTATTTACAATTTCCTCAACGTTTGAATTTCTGCTACTTTTATCCCCAAGGACTTTTATAATACTTAAAATATGGTCTGAAATGGGGATCTTCATTAGCATGTACACCACATGCAGCTTCTCCTCAACAGTTGCTTACAAATTAGATGTAGCAGGAACTGTCTCTGACCTTCAGTTAATTATTTTGTACCACTACTGAATTTCAAGAACTCCAGGGGGTATCTTTTAGAAAATACCTGATGAATATTTGAGGAGCAGAGAGTGACACCAGGTCATCCATTTAATAGGATAGTATTAGCATCCTGTTCTGACAACCCAAAAGCAATCCTCCACCCAGCACCACTGATCAGAGGGCAGTAGCAAATGACTCATAGGGAAGGAGAATAATTTTTCAGAAAAAGTTTCATGGTGCAAACTTTAACAGATCATTAAGGATTTCGTTCACAGGAATCCTGACTTAAATCTTGTTGACTTTCTCTCTGGATCAACAGAGTAGAGACAGTTCAGCCAGGCAAGAACTGTAGAAATAATTGTATTTATGGGCACACCTCACCTGGACTCCTGCTTCTGAATGTGGTTTGCCTGGTTTGATCCATCCCATATGCAAATTGTCAGAGTAGCACTCATCTGAGCAGTAATTTCCTCAAGTCCTAGCAGATAGGCAATCATCTTAGAGTACATACAGGTGTTACAGCCTTGCTATACCCTTGAGGAAGCTCAATCAACTAATTAAAAATGTTATAGTAATATTAGTAGTGGCAACAATAATTGGAGTACATTAGTTTACTCCATTGACTTTTATTTCCCCATATATTTGTAATTTGCCTTTTAAAAACTATTCTATATGTATTATTTGCTTTTATTCATTCCCTATAGTGCATGAATATGAAAAAAGAAAAAAGAGTTTTGCAACATCACAGCCCAAGAAATTCCCAAAGTATTGGTTGTGTTCAAGGAAATGCTATTGGAGAACGTGGACCCATATGCTTGGCAGACCAACACAAGTCTCTGAAGACAAAGTATCCCTACTTCACTGAGGTACGTACACGTACCCTCCAAGGTGGTATGTGGGGAAGTGGGACCGGCCAGGAAAACAGACAAGAAGAGTTCAGGAACAAACACACCTCTGTCATGTACAAACGCACTGCGGAAAAGAACAACTATATAGCGCACTCATCTAATTCTCTATCAAAAAAAGGTGGCAATTACAGTATTAAGTGGAATCTGCAAGGACGAATTGCTCTTTGCAAGACATGGGACTGAAGGTGATCTCTCTCAGTATGCTAGCTCACACCAGTATTTTTGTCAGACATGTGTGCGAACAGATCCATCTCCCATTCTCTCAAGCACTTTCCCTGCTATTTGTTACCTGACCTACTGTTCTATCAAGAGTTTGTCATCCTGCAAAGCCTTTACATGTCATCCCCACCAACACTTGAGCACCTCCTGGTTCATTGCACTCTACATGACAGAAGAACTGGACCTGAAGCTTTGCAACAAACAATTAGAATAACTCTTTTGGCAATGACTAGAGAATCATATGGGAGGGGGAAAGTAAAAAAAAAGTTAATAAGTTTTCAGGATAGCTTTTCCCATTTTTTGCTGAGCAAAGCTACCTCAACAGCATGCGACAGCTTCAGAACAGCTTCATTTTGGCTTGTTTAAATCTTGCTTTACTATGCCTGAACTTGTTAAACACCGGCATCAAGAAATAGAAAAATGGTACCAAAGTTTACAATGCTCAGAAACCTATCAGGAATCCAGAAGCTGCATCCAACTTTTAAATATAGCACTGAAGGCACTGCTGTTTTCGTGACTGCATTCTAGCTGGGTGAGCAGCAGACGTCTCCAGACTTCTTAGGCTGTGGACCAGCCCTCTAGGACATAGACGCTGCCTGGTGATCGAGTCCACCAACCCTTAAAGCTTGTCACTGCTCTGCTTTGCTCTGACAGGCAAATACAAAACAATCTTTTTACGCATCCAGCCTTCCCTCTGAGACACCATATAACAGAAAGTATATTCAATCGCACACATTAAGCACAAAGTGGCAGAAGATTAATGAAAGGAAACAAATGAGGGAAAAGCATTTTGGGGGAAAACACTGACACTGAGATTGTCAAAACTGAATAATAAATTTGATTGAAACTACCACAAGGATTTATTTTGGTAGGTGTTAAGCAAAAACCTCAAATCACTTTCAAGCTTTGAGTCAAAGCGTAGTGAAATCAATAGGAAGACATCTACTGCCTAAGAAAGTTAACAGATCAGAGCACATAGAACATACAAAAATTTGATTTTGCCCAAGGCTGTACATATTTTTTACTTCACTTTTGCTCACTAGTGATAATATACACTTTGGTACGCAAGGAACTAAAACACTTATGCATAGCTTTACAGATTATTACCAAAGTTTTCTACAGTGACACCTAGTTTCAGACATAATTATTTCTAAGAAGGCTTAATTAAACTGATTTTTCCCCCTCTCTGCAGTTGTTTTTATTGTTATTATTATTTCATTTTTCTGGATCGATCAAACTACTACAAGGAATATAGAAACAGATTTATACAGTAAAGAAACTGTAACTACTTCAAGAAAATAGCAAGAACAAACCTCTTACAACAGAAGGCTGGATTTTAAAATCATTCCAACTTGGTTAAGTATCTTGGTTAAGTATCTATACAGATGATTTGTTACAGTGAGACCTTACCTATGTATCTCTCTGTATAAAAGAATTAAGGCAAATAAATTTTTTACAAAAAAAAAAAGATAAAGCCAGTTTCTTTCTAAAAGGGGAATACCAATTTGGAGAAAGACTGTGTTCCTCAAAGTATGAATTTGAGAAATAATGATGTACATTGATAAAACGTGCCACGTTACAAAGATGAGAAGAAAATCAATACAGAAGAGGAATGAAACAGCAAACAAAATCTGAACAAATCTGAGAACTGCACTAGAACCAGGATGAGATATAGAAAGAGAAAGCATATACTTACACACTTATTGACTAAAACTAAGACTTCTACTAGCTGACATTTCATTGCTGGAAACAACATGGAAGAAGAGAGAATTAACGGAAATCCATAAGACTGAAGTCTGTTTTCCTGATGCACACTCAGTAGCTTAGGTACAGAAGCAGTGCAGGTATTTTCATTTGGCCATAGATCCTCATTAGGTAGGCCCATCCCTCTGCCAGCCTATTAGCTCAGGATCAACAGCACTCAAACTCAGCCTTCCTGCATCAGATGTCAACGTCTTTGCATGGTCTACAAAGCTTCAGAGCTTGGTGTTGTGTTGTAGCGTTATTGCCAGGATTGTTTGGTTAGATGAAAATCTTTCAGATACGCCATGTTTTGTTACCTACAGAATTAATCGCCTCAAGCTAGAAATGATTAAGAACAGAAAGAAGAAAAAAAAAGAAAAATCACAACAAAAAACAAGACAGAAATCTGGCCTTAAAGACTCAACCAAGCAAAAAAAAAATCAAACAAAAAAAATAACTCAAAAAATATTTCCCACTAAACCTAACGTTATTCACAAATTTAGGAATGCGAGAAATAAGTGTTAATTGACTCTTCTGTGCTTTCATCTTCTAAAAACTCAACTGAATTCTCTATTTCAGCTTAAGTACACCGTATTCAACTGTCTCCAAGTTTGTACCAAAAGCGCCACTTACTAATTAATTCAAGGCTCATAGACATTATCACTGTAGACAAAAGTATGGCTGAAGCAGGCAATTTTCTGGAAATAGGCTAACAAAGTCAAATGACCAAAACAAAAGCTTTATTCAATATTAAAAGCAATTCTGGAAATAAGTCATGCTGAATTCATTAACTTTCCCACCTCATCCACTTTAATCCTGGAAATTTTCCTCTGACCAGCTACTACTAATGTAGCTAAGTAACTTTCTAGGTCATCACTAGAGGTAATTCTTTACACAGGAGCATTAATGAGCAGGCAACAGACAAGATCATAATTCTCCAGGGAACACTGGGGCTGGATTCCTGCAAGTACTAACCCAGCTGGCCACAAGTGAGTCCTGGCAGCCTAGAGGAATGACCTGCTACTGTAAATACAAAGTTTCTAGACATAGACCTGATGATCTCCCCACATCCAGACATAAATGGGACCAGCCTTTGGGGAGGGAAGCGACACAGAGGTTGCAGAGGAGCCTAAGTAAAAATAACCCATGCATCACTTCAGATCACAGTGAGCTACAACTTGCTTCCTCTCACTAAAATGGGTCTGAAAACATCTGTATTTGCAAAACTGAAAGTAAGTGGAAAGAAAGAAAAAGAAAGTACTCTGGTCTTCTTGATTCAAGCTGATAATCGGGCCCTAGAAGCAAAGAGAAGTTGCTGTGCTTTCAAGTCTATTTTCCTTCCCAGCAGAGTGGTCCCTTAGCTGTTCATCTCCTTCAGAGACTCTGTGATTTTCTCTGGATTCCTTGGCATAAAGGGAAGACACGTTGTAGGAGTTTGACATGGTATCTGCTCCATTCTCATTCGACGTGCAAAATTGTTTGGTTTACTCTTAAAACTTCACTGTATAAAATAGACCATTTTTTCTAGAAAAATCTTTACAAGGTGTTGTTCTCTCCTCTGCATTAAGCATCAGGTTTAAAACAAATCTCTTGGTTTCTTGCTGCCTCTCTGCACCATTATTCTTAATCTATTAATTAGTCATCCTCTCCTAGCTTCCTGCAAGGCATCTGCTCCCACAACATCACAACTTGAAAGTCCATCCTACATAGAAATCTCTTTACTAATGTGGGAGTTGTGCAAACGCAAGTAAACAGACATTTAGACCAGAAGGGTCAAAGAGAACCTCCCATACACTACAAACAACATACAATTAGAAGCTCTTCACAGCGAAGGAGCAAAAATTGCAAATTCTGCAGTGTGCTATGGGAAAGCTTGATAGCACTGCCAAAGAATTAATGAAACCAGGTAAGTGCCCTCTAGCCCCTCCTCAGGTGCCAAAACCCTTATTTTGTGCTGGAACAAGGGCATCCTTTATGTCAGCAGAGGTCCCATTACATCGAGCTCCATAGACTATGTGATCCATCTTTGTTCAACAGAAGGGTTCATGATGCAAGACTCAAAAGTTCATTGCAGGTGAAGGAAGGTTGTTAGCAATCTAATGATGTGATTTTTAGTCTACAGCAGTAGAGCTCTTGAGGATCTATTAAGGAAAGGTGTGTATAGAGCACAAAACAATACAGACACTTGGTGAGAAGTGCTCTCCTGTCTGCCAGCACCTTCATATCTTACCATGGTTTAGTAAACAAAGTGAGGAATAGAACTCAGAGCAGTTCAGACTGCATGGACTCAAGTCTCTCTTTCTACAGCCCTCGAGCAGGACACCAGATAGTTGAGAACAGCTCAGAATAATAACCTGTTTTGAATGCTTAAGACTAGTGTATTGCAAACAACTTCTTCACTAACTTCCTTTCATTACCTGCCCTAGGAAAAACATTCCATTCTAGATAAACAAAAGCCAGGCAGCTTATCCACATAGGGTAGAACAGGAAAGGAAAAATGCGAGAAGAGGCAAATGCAGAGACTGCCTGGCATAAGAGTTGGATAAGTTCAGCTTTGGAAGAAGGAATACTTATGGATGTGCTAAACATGGTGGGCAAGTGTAGGGGGACACATGAACCTGGAGAAAGGCCAGGAGGGATTAATCAGAAATACACTGTGCAGCCAAGTCTCACAGAAAATCCCTTAGTGAGAAAAGCAAACATAGAAAATAAAATTTAAAAAATAAAAATGGCCAGTTGTTTTAAATATTTCAGTGAAATTTGGGAGCTTAGAATTAAAGTGTTAAACTAAAAAATATCCCCAAAGACGTTTTCCTAAGCTTCAGTTCCCCCAATTGTCAATATGAGCTCAAGTGAAACAGACTTTTCTTTTTTTTCTTTCAAAAAACCCCCAAATTTAGAAGGAATATTTTGTGTCAGTTCATTTTGCTTATTTCAAACTTTTCCTCGTAAAAGGTACAATTGCAGAGAAATAACAAAGAAAATGTAATTTTAAAATCCAACTCTAAAAATTAAATTTCAAAACAGCATAAACTGAAACATATCAACATTAATAAAAGAATTATTTTTTTTAAACATAAAAATAAATGTTTTGATATTTACAGAGTTATCACCATTTATTTATGAAGTTGCTGATGGTGCATATGTAATGTGACTCAGCTTCCCAAGTACTTTCAGTCCTTATGATGCTGCCTTTTCCCTCCCTTTCCTTTTTTCTTTGTGACAAAGTTACTGTGCTTTGGGGAAATGTCATCCAGGTCTAGCCAGAAGAAACTGAAACATTTGGCCATGAATACCATAAAGAAGAAAAAAACCCGCACCTAAACAATAACATGTATTTTCAAATACAAATCAATTTTTCCTGTACCCTTTGTGCGTTGCAAGCCTTGTTGCTGTTCACCAGCTCTGGGACCTGAACGTCATGCCTGCTGACTAAAGTGTACTTTATGCTTATTCTCCTTTTATGACTTGTATTGTGTGCTTGCTTTTTCTTGATTCTGGAGTGACTCATAAAAGTGCAGATCTTTAGAAATGACTTAGAGAGTGATGTGAGAGAACAAGTTTGGGCAAGGCATACTCCGGATGAAAGAGATTGATTGATCCATCATTTGAGTATCAAAAATAAAACACAAAACGGGTACCTTAACGAGACAGAGTTAAAAATGAGAACTCATGTACTGGAAGGATGATCAGTTCTGTACCTGTTTTTTCCACACTAAGAGCTCTATTTCTCTCCAGATAGCCATGCTCTCCTAAGCACCTGGCTACCCAGATGTCTGTTTCAACTGCCCCATCCACTCTAAGGCAATCGGGGAAAAGGAGATCTCTGGATAGAGCTTGTCACTTCTCATCAGTTGCTTTTCTTCCAGAAAAAGGACATAAAACAGGGTGGGAGTGAAAAGATTGCCATTATGAGTAGTTGATAGTGCAGCCAGCCACCAAGCATTAGAACCTTTTCTTCTCTCAGAAGGGCACTGGGTCCATGAGCCTTCCACTCCACTGGAGCCAGAGGCGCAGCTCTGCATCACCCACAGGGATAGACTTTCCATGGGATTCCCATAGCAGCTTCCAGAGCCAGGCTCAGTTGAGGAAGTAGCTCTGTTTCAGTCCCACCACTTTATTCCTGACATAGTTGATCCTTTCCACAAAATAAGATGAAGAAACATATAGCAACTAGCAAGAGTCTAAAACCAGGCAGGCACACCTATTGAGATAGCTTACTGTAAACATCATCTTCCCAGAAGTAGTGGCCAAGGAGATTAATAACCTCTCAACCTTTTTTTCTGACACAAGGGAAAATACCTTTGCCACTACGGACTGGATTAGGAACCTTTTTCTCTATTAGCACTCAAATCTCCAGTTCACCCATGTCACCTCTTAACATCCATCACTTGTGAGGGTGGGTCACTAATGAGGGAAGAGCCACAACTAAAAGTACTAAATTCCTACTAAGATACACTAAGAGAATTTGGATCTTTTGAGGTGAAACTTCAACAATAAGGCTCCTGGAAGTGATGTGAAATACTGGAATTCAGGGATCCAGAGCACTTTACTGCTTATTGGTGGGCTGGTTCACCACTTCCCATATTCAGGAAATGTTGGAGTTTAACTCAGACTGTCAAAGCTGACAAGTGACAATGGAAAAAACCCATTAACTAAAAAAACCCCAAACTTTTATCCCTACATAGGTTCATTCCACCTGTTGTATGGTTAACCACTGACCTTTTTAGCCCTAGACACACTGGAGATACTTGTCTCTCCCAGAAGACAGCAAGGGGATGGACAGATTTCAGAAACAGACTTTGCCTGGTACTTTAAGTAACTTCTTGTTTCATACCTCTCCCTCAAAAATCTTCTAGTTCATTTTCCTACATAGGAAAGATCAAGATAGATAAAAGTAAAGTTTGCCCAGAAGGAACTTCTAAACAAGAACCGTACATCCAGAGGACAACACAAGCCTCTTGAAGGTGAATAGTCTCTGTCTCTATCAGCTAAATCAAATATATCTGGCAATGCCTATTACCAGGTACCAGAATCACAGACTGAAGCCAAATAGCTCTGATTTCTCACTGCTCAAGACCTAAAAGCACATTTTTGAAAACCGATCTGTCTTGTCCCAGAGCTCATAATTATACATACCTGCTGCGAAAGCTGAATGAGCAGAGCTTTTAGGAAACAGAAGGCATGAGTGTAGCTCTTCACTGATGGAAAATTGAAATGATGAGGCATTACGCCTGCAAAAATAAATATTATAGCAAGGAAACCTGGATGAAGGCTGAAACAAAAACTGACAGAGAGGTTATTTCAGAAATTACAGAAAGGGCAGGAGTCAGTAATGACATAAAGAGTCAGTCTAGAAGCATGAGGGGATTTTTCTCTGAACTTTGCTTGTTTTCTGTAATGATATTTTCCTTTAATGTACAGCAGAGCTTCCATATTGGCAATTGCTAATATCTCTGGATGAACCTGGGTGTCTAGTACTCCTCAGGCATTCTGTGGCCTTTCCTATTTAAGAGAGATATAGCATTCACTGTACTATCTGTTGAGCACTAAAAAAGCAACTAGCATAGAACCAAAAGATGTGTCAGGGACTTGATTAAAATAATAAACAAAGGTGATCTTTGAAAAAGATTAATCGAAGCAAGCCACTTTCTGGCTTCAACTAACTTGTGTGCTTTATGGAAAGGGAAGATGCGTCGCAGAAAAACAAGTCATGTTTTCCTTTTGGGGTAAGTTGAAAAATAAAATTTATGATTTTTTTTTTTTTTTCTACTTTGAACAGAAAATTAAGAGGTATCAGAAAACTTGTTCAGGTGAGATTTTTAGCTCAGTTTTGAAGAAATGTAGAAAAGAACATGAAAACTATATTATGTACATTTACTCAGCCACTACGGCCAAACAATACCTAGCTACCTCTTGTTCAGATGACACATTTCTTTGAAAATTCATTAGAAGAGTTAGTTCATAAGCTTGAATGCACAAGGTCTCAAAACAGCACATTTTGTTTTCTTCCCTTAATCTTTTCAGGAGAATGAAGGGCATCAAGTTCCAAGGAAAAACACTCATCACATCCCTAGGAAGGATTAAACCAGCCCCTGCTTGATTAAGAGCATAGAACACTATCTCTGACACGGCAGAGAAACACTTATCACTTTCTCCTTCTCCTGGTCTTTCACAGATGAAGGATTGCGTGTGCAGACATACACGCACGTAGGACCGCATAACACCACGAGGCATTGAAAGAAAAAGAAAAAACCTACACTAACATCATCCTATGTTAGATAGAAAATGGGCTGTATGGATCCACATCTAACTCTAGGTTCCTTACTACTGGTTTTTCTTTCTCCCCAGACTAAGAAAAACAAATTTCCATTGCTAGTTGAAAGGAATACAAGATCTGTCTACATTCCACCTGTTGGAAATGTTTTCTTCAACAAGAGAATATTTGCATAACACTGTTTTCCTTGTCAGGTTCACAACAGCTATGGGACTTATTAGACTGACTTTGTGTTGAATATTCAACAGTAACTTGCTAGTCATCTGAAAGGCCTCATAGGAGTCAAAATGTACGTGAGCTAAGACAGATGATTTAAAATAATCCCTTTCCAGATTTTGAAAACAAAATGCACTTTGTGCAGAAGAGTAAAGGCTGCTGAGCAGGTGAATTGTCAAAAAGCCTGCCCTGGCTTATTATTTGCGTACATGGAATTTTTCCGGTTTAAAATAAGAGGCTGTTGAGGGCTTGCAAAAGGCTGATGCACTTCGACACAGCGTGACAAATCCTCCCCTTCTTCACCGAGCCAATATGCTTAAACCTCTTCCTTTCTATAGAGAAATAAGATCCTTCACCTTAAAAATGAAGGCATTTACAAAGACAACTACAACACAAAAGGGCTCTGTGTACTTTTGCTGTTAGCGTGCATTGTCAGATGCAGCTGGAACAAGCAACTTGGCTACATGCAGACATGGCAGGACAGAAACAATGCAATACAACACAAACTTTCCATAGAGCAAAAGATCATAACCATAATTTAGAGAAACAGAGCTCTTATATTTTAGGAACAAAAGGAGTCTTTGAAATGGTAAAAGCTCTGGGCCCCGAGGAGAGTTTGCCAAGGATGGAAAAGGCCTATCTATCATGGTAAGACTGAGACACGCTGCAGTGAAATCAGACTAGGTGTGTCCCCATTATGGGCAAGGCCTACAGCAAGGTCCTCAGGAAAGGAGGCACCTAATAGGGAAGAGAAGCTGAGTGACAAGCAGGAGACTTCCCCAAAAAGACTGGACAGGACTTGGAAGCCAAGGGTTGAGAGAGTGCCTGAGGAGAGTTTGAGACAGCAATGCTCTGCTGAGAGCTGAGCTCTGAGCAGCGCTAGGAGTAACGAGGAGCAAGGAAGGGATGAGAGATTTACACCGTTCTCTGGGAAAGAAAATAATTCCAACTATCTAGAGATCTGACTAAATCGTTTAATAACTTCAAAGACCTTTCCAAAGTGTAGTCTCTGCTCCCTCCCCTTCCTTGCTCCCCACAAGGTGAAGCGATGAGACCAACTCCTCTTTCCACAGCTGTTTGCACTCCCCTTGACCTGAGGACTGTCTCTCCATTGCTCTGTCTGCAAGCCACTGCACTGGAATGGGATCAAGCGCACACATCTGTGTCCAAATTCTACATTTTATAAGCCACAAAGTCTATCCAGATGGCAGACAGTCATCTACTGCCAGTAGCTCACATCTCCTCCCACTTCACCACAGCAAATTGATGACAAGTCATCTCAGCAGCATTTTAAAAGTAAAAAGGAACAAGGATATACAGATGTAGTTTGTTTGTTGTTGGGGTTTAAATAACAAGCCATCCAGCGGGAAAAAAAAAAGTAAAGTCTGTGCTGCTGCTACAGCACACAGAGTCATTTGGTTTAAAATCACACTATTTGCAAGTACTTTCATTTCTGACAAACAGCAAAAGCAGCAGCTACGGCTGCCTGCCAGGCCAGCCCACTCTTTCTTACCTGCTGTGAGCTGAAGTGTTTGCAAACTTTGCTCTTGCCTACTCATGACTCCTTCCAGCCTGGTACTGGAGTTGTTGGGAGTTTATAAACATTCCCTCCCTTCTCTCTCCCCCTTAGCATAGGAATTTCCTCTGCTCCTGGTGAAGAGCTTTTCTAAGTATTTCCTTGACTGACTTCTAGCTCCTGTAACCCTCTTGCCTCTTCTCCTTTAAGCAAAGATTTAAGAAGAAAAAAAGAAAAGAAGTCCTGGGAAACCCAGTTTGGCTACTGGGAAACCCAGTAGCTATCAGCTTTTAGAGGTTCAACATGAGATTCTTGAAATTATGTTGAACTCCAGGAACAAGATTACCGGCTCAGGTAGATGAAATTAAGAGGCAATTTCCCACCTTTTTTTTTTTTTCCCCCGCCCACCATGTAACACAGTATAAAATCCCTTTCCTCCTTGCTAGTTTAAAAGCTTTACGAGGTTCATATACCATTTCGTGTGGAAGGAACCACAACATCACCAGATTTTCAAATATGTAAATGCTTGCACTACACCACCTCCTCTGGGATTTTCTGATATTGGGAAACTGAGAATATGGCTATCCAGCTCTTGCTTCTCCCTGAATCCCAAAGCTGACAATGAGGAAAAGACTGCGGGTAGCAAAGGGGGATCTGCAAAGCCAGTAGCAGTGTGTTGGCACACAGGCCTCCAAACAGGCAGAAGAGTAAGACCTTCGAGCAATTTGAAGGTCTGAATGTGAGGGTTTCACCCATGGACATTGAGTTTTACTGTTTGTTTGGGATTCTCCCATAAATAAATAGTAAATCATGCTAGATGGCCTCGCATCTAATAGCTTGACCTGAAATTGGCTTCTTCAGAATTTTTCTGTTCCCGAGTACTTTAATACAAGGAGAAAACACACAGACTTTCTGTAACAGCCAGAAAACCAGTAAAAATATGATAATGTGTATCGATCAACTCAATGCTCAGGAGTAATAAAGTGTGATTTAAATAAATGCAGGAGTAGGATCAGAAAAATAAAAAATACTACAACAGCAGATACATATTCTGTTTTCCTTTCAGTTTTGACAATACTAGAGATCTTTGCATTTCTTACTGGAGTTTACTGAAAATAATAAATCCTGTCTATTTTGCAGCTGAATTAATGAACCTGACACTCCCACACTGAAAACTTTTTCTCAGTACAATAGCAATAGATAATATCTAGAAGTCTCCCCAAAAACAAATATCAAATTTGTTGATGTTTGCCTGCCTTGTACAATGTTTTCATTCCAATCTGGAGAAAGTAAGAATTAGGAGATGGGAAACCTCTCAAGAAGTTGGGATTTTTACTTCTGCTGTTGCTTTCTTTTTATGTCTGTGGCAGTATTTCAGGTTGCAGGTGCAACAACTGCTAAGGGAATAAGCACCCAGAAGTTCAACTCTTGATGTAAGCAATCTTTGAACTCTCAAGAGTGAAGGGAGCAGTGTTGGAAACATCAGAGCCAGAAACACTATCCCAAAAGGTCTCATTATACCTGCTAGACAGCCCAGAAAGCAGAAGGAAGTGCTGTGGTTAAGACGCAGAAGCAGGACTACGGTCAATTCACACCTTCCAGATTCCAACAGAACGCACGTGTCTGAGCAGTTTTAAGTATTCAGACATAGTCTGTTTGTGAAACTGAGGAGCTCTCTCTTCCCCAGCCCTGCCCTCAAGGCACTCCTGCTTGGCGCTTTTTGGCACCTGGGCACAAGGTTATACATCTAGGAAGCCGCCCCTCCTCACCCAGCCCAGCTTCTGTATGAGGTTTCCCTGTACTCTTCCACTCCAGTGTCTTTGTTTGCCCTCTGGAAGCTTTTTAGGTGTTTTTCTGACTCTCATGTTTAATTCATGAGTATATTTTAATAATTGTTCTTTTCTAGACAGGAGCCTTGAAACAGCAAATCCAATAGTTTTAATTCAGTATAACTTCTCTTGATATATTTATGAATCTCTTAATATTAGAGGAGGCTTCAATTAAGACAAATTGCTCGAGAATATTCATATTTTCAGTGTTCTACAGTAGCACAGACTTTAAGGTTTGACAAATGGGATAAAGTTTGTTTACAGAGGTATATCTGAAAACAATAGTTTTTGTGCACATTTCTGAGGAAGAAGCGAGGTCTGGAGGGACTTAACCAATAATTGGGGAAAGAAGAAAAAAAAAATCCCATGACAGCTGCTTAGGTCAGAGAGGTAACAGAGGTTCTTCATCTCTGCTCCCACACATCTCTTGTCCAGACCCTAAATTGCCTTCATGTGTGTAACCGCTGAGGAATTTGCCCTGCAGGCTCCGGTAACACTCCCCACGCACAGAAGCAAAGCATCAGGAGAAAGGGTTGCTCACAATGGTTTTCCATCAATGCCTGCTTAAATTCACTAAAAATACACATTTTCTGGAAAATCCAAACAATGTATGGATAACATAGCAATGCAATCTGAAAGAGATTGATGTATACGGATTGGTTCAAATGAGTGCCACCAACTTCACCTGGTTCCTGGCAGGCATGAGCTACAGCTGACAGGAGACATCAGCATTACACCATCCCACATTTCCTATCTTGAAACCACAAGAGGCTTTAAAAGCGTTGAGACCTTTTTTTAAGCATCCATTTGCTATCAGGCTGCAACCTACCTATTCCTATGAGAAATAAATCTCATTGGCATTTCCCTGTGAGATTCTCAAAAGAGCTAAGTGTTCACTAATGGCATTTACAATGTGGAACGTGCACTTTTAGTTTCCAGATTTTACCTGAGCTCACAACACTTTACCTCTCCAGGTAACTTCTGTAAGATACATTCTACTTCGGCCCATGACTTTTTAATCTTAAAAAATACACTCAACATGTATCTTCTACAGATAACATTTTCAAGTGCTCAGGCTCAGTTTTCTGCTTAATTAGTTCTAAAGGTAATACCTGGGCAAGAAAAGAAAAAAGCATATTTATTTCCTGATTAAATGAATGATCAGAACTCTTCAAGTCTTATCTTTATGGCTCTTACTACAACAGTTCAGTCTTTTAAAAATAATCTAAATAATTGAAATAAACACTCTAAGAACATGAAAATCCAGGCTTTTGCATTTTGCAAAATAAATCATATTACTCTGTACATAAAGACAGGTAATCTTCCCATAAACAATAGAGACAAAAAAGCTACAAAATTTAATGGAGCATTTCAAAAGCTTGGTTAGAAGGCATGGTTAGAAAACTAATTTTCAGATGAGCAGGCCACAAGTGGTAAACAAATTCCCAATAGAAAAATGTTCAGATAGAAATTGCGTAAAATGAATGATGCTTATTCATGGCCACAGCAGGCTGGAAAAAAATTAATTTAAAAAGTTTTTTTTTTTTCCAGCCCAGCCCAAGAACATCTGATTTCTAAATCAATAGCTGTCTGTAGCCAAACTGAAGTGCTTGTACAACTTCAGACAGGTAATTACTTACAGGGATTGGATGAGGAACAAGCACATCAAGGGATATTGCTACGTCAATCTCTCTTCTTTTATATTTTATTATAGCCTTTTGGTTGTTTCAGAGATTAGCACTAAGAACTGATTTTTTCCCCTAATAGGCACAATATAAAGAATTAATACACTAGGGTACACATTTATGATGCCTGCTTTTTCAAACCATTTAGCATCACAGCTGAGGGGCAAAGTTTACAGGGGAGAGACAGTTTTAAAGAGATTTAGATTTTTTTTTTTTTTTTTTTTTTTTAGACTGATCAGTGCAGATTGAACTAAGGTCCCTGGAAAGGAAAAAATGAAGATGCTGTCACAAGATGTGAAAATTACTTAATTCCAAGAAGAAATACATTTGTAAGACCCTTCATTTTTGCATAGAAAAGGTAGCAGTATTGCATATCATTAATATATAATATGACACAGTAACCAAACACCATTTACCTCTCCATTAAGGAAGACCCATAGTATACATTCAGTCTAACCAACAGATGCTATAACCACTTAACTTTCTTTTTCACTAAAATGTTATTAGAGTATTTGAGAGATTTACTTCTAAGCTGTCCTCTTAAGTTTTTATGGCTTTTACTAAAAAGATTCTTTTTAGCTGAAAACCTAAAATTTTCCGGTTTTGAAAACATCTTAAAACCCAAAAGATTTACTTTAGTACTTTTGATAAAAAGAAGCAATTTATCTACATGTATGTATACATATATACACACACACGTGTATATGTGTGTGTGCATGTGTTTCTAAATCCACCAGAATTTTCCGTGGGGAAAACCTGTTCTATGCAGATCTAATTTCCAGTATTAGAGTTTAGGGTTTTTTAAGACTGAAAAACCTTCTATCTCCAAAGTCCATTTTTGACAGCAACAGTAAGTAAAAATCATATTTATTTTGCCAGTTAAAATAACACTCTAAAAGTAATTTTAGACTTATTGCAAGAAGAGTGAGATATTATATGAAACATCCTATAAGTCCTAAAAGGTCTAAACTTGTATAAGATCTGCAAGTCTTCCTCCAGTTTCCTTTGTATAGCTAGAAGTTCTTGGCAAGTCTTTCTTCACAGAGAAGCAAGCTCAGATATACAACCCTCCTGAGATAGTGGTACTTTTTATTAGAAGAGGATGTATTTTAATGAACTGGATACATTTAGTTGCCTCTAGTGTTTTCTCTGGTGTTCACTAGTCTCCCAGGTGATGAGTCAAAATTTGCATTTTAACAGGCACTGAGTACTCTATTGGAAAGGCATCATGCTCAAGAGCTTATAAGTAGATTTTTTTGTCTATTTAGTTTACTTAAATTTATTGCCACCTTTACAGTCTCCTGTTTAAGGGATACACAATGGCCCTGTTAATTGACCTAAATTAACATCTGTATTTTTGCACTCAGTTACAAAATTACAATACTAGAACATAAACACGATGATCAGCTTTTGGCAATTGCTCCATCTGTTTTACACTGGTCTGATAGCACAAAACAGGTAGAAAGCTCCTGATCACCCGGAAACTGTACTTGTGCAGTATGGATTTGACTCTGCAAGACCCTTTCTTACAGTTGGTTTTGGCAATATACAGCCAATAGTAACTGTATGGCTGCTTTAAGGCAGTAATCAGGTGTACCACGCTGACAACCAAGGCAATGCTCATGACCCGTTCAGTGAAGGGAAGAGTGCAGAGGACAGTCTTCGCTGTATAACTGCATATACAGTTGGCCCCTAATGCTAAATAAGATTAAACATTTCTCACATATGATGTCATGGGGGTTTTGTAGTTTCTTTTTACCCAACCCAGACAATTCTGACAACTGGGATGGAAGATGCAGCTGTGCTTGCAGGCATGAGAGGACTTCTCTGGTGCCAGGCATAACCTTCTTTGCCCAGCTCAGCTGTAGCTAAGAGGATGCACCTGCCCAGAGCTAAAATTATTCTGATGGTTGAAAGGGAAGCTAGCCAAACCCAGAGACATCAAGAGTACTTGCTTTATCTTCCTATTGAACAAGTCCTTTCCACTGACAAAATGCTTCATGGGCATTTTCTAGCAATTAATCAACATAAAATCCAAGGAAGAATTTTGGGATGCAGCACAGCAAGCTCTCGTGTGATATATGCCTTTGTATTCTCAAGCCATTTACACTTTTATTGCTTATTTTCTCTGTGGGGTATATAACAGGACTCTGCCTTAAAACTAACACAACAGAAAATTGACAGTCCTGACTGAGTGAGAGAAAACTGCTAGGAGAGTAAAACCAAGGCTTGCACATGGTGCCAGGTTGTTCAAGAAGCGAGAAAGGTCTTAGCCCCATGGTGGTAACTGACCCAGTACCACTGAGAAGGGGGAAGCACCCAGGAAGCCCAGGAGTGTGCAGCAGCCAAAACATCTGCTCATCTTAGTAGCCTCTTGTGCTATTCATGATCTTTTATTCCTTACATAGACCCCCTTCTCCATCCCAGCCATCTTTAAACCTTTCATAACTGTGTTTTTCTCCATAGAAAGGAGAGGAAAAAGTTTTAAAGAGAGATTTTTCTTCAAGATATGAAATCTCTAATAGGAAAAAAGTTTCCTCCCCACTCTGGCCAGGGAGAATTTTCCATTTCCAGAACAAAGTGATTCAGACTGTATCACCAGATACAAAACTGGGAAGAGTAAAATACCTTCTGCAGTTTCACTGGTCCATTACATCCTTCTTCACTCCTGAACTGCCACATGGTTTTGTATACTATTAGAGGACCTGCCACAAGCTATATCAGAAGTGCTTATACTTCAGTATATATAAATATACATTTAAACAGTGAGGCCAGGCCTTGATAACTTGCTTAACCCTACATGCTTATAAAATGACATGTTTCAAAATAGTCAAATAAGAGGATGCAGAAGCAGTCTGGTATTTTGAGGCGTTTGAGGGCTAAGTTCCAAATTTTGACTAGTTCTAGTCTGGTCAGGCAGACTAGACACCCATTGCCAGTTCAATTACATAAGTTGCACTCCCAGAACATATCTATTAATTTAACTTAATCAAAAAGGAAGACCAGTCACAGCCTTCAGGTACCTCTGGGATACGAACAATAAGCGGGGACAGCCCACAATTCACTTCACAAATGTTCTCGTGATCCAAAGCAAAAGGCTAATGTAGAAGTACCTCTAGGCATCTTGGCTTTACACACCAGTAAGAGTAGGCAATAGCTAATATAGAAGATTAAAAACCAAAACCACAAGGGCTCTCAGACTCCCTCAGCTGAAAACCCTTTCAAGATACACATTAAGCCACCAAGAAAAAGCAGAAGTGTATTAGAAATGTACTGAAGCAGCGAGGTTATTTCCATGGGCTCCAATATATTATATTCATTACAGATTTGCCAGGTTGATGCTCTAAAAAACTAACAAGGCTTTAACAAAGAGCTGACACAAACTTATCAGAAGTCAGCTGCTTTCTGCAGGGTTTTGGTGCCACAGCAGTGCATGGAAGCCTGAGTTCGTTAGGATAACAAGCATAAGATATCAGTGTCACAGCCTTCAGCAGGCCCTTTCCAGGGGCAGGATGAGGGTGCGAGGGAGGAGGAGATACAGATAAAAATGCTCTCCAGAAGGCTAACCTGTAAGCATCCTAACTGAACCACAGGGCACGTTACAACCCTACAGCAATGACATTCGAGCAATGGAGATGGAGCAATTCCTTGCACCTCCTGCTAGACTCACCAAGGGGGAGGAACTGCCTGGTCTGGTGACAGAGCAGCCATGGCAGTGTCCATACCAGGCTTTGAATGCTCTTACTGCTTTCCAGAAGCACAGAGGATTTCTCTGCTCCTTCACCGGTGCAGCCAGCTGCAGCTCACTGGTAAAATCTCACTGAACTTTTAACAAAAACAGTGTAAGCAACCTTCCCAAAGAAAATCGTCACCTGCCTAGTAATCATTTCAAATTTAACCTGAACAGCTATTTAAATCTATTTTCCCTGACTTGGGAGAAGTCAGCAAACGAACCTCTCCCTTGCCCTTCCAGGCCCCTCAGCTGTATGAGGGAAAGGCAGGGGAAATGAGACCTTTTTCTATGAAAACAAAGCCTGCAAGGAGAATGACAAGTTTCCTGCCACATGTCCTGAGGACGAGCATAGCCTTCAATTACTGCAGGTGTGGATTTTTTTTTTTTAGGACTGCCATCACACTCTGGTGAAGTGTGAAGGCAACAGCCCAGGTAGCACTCAGTGTCCCTGCCCTGTTGGATGCAGCACGAACACATACATCCCTCGCTGACCAGGAAGGCCAGGCTGCCCTCCTGCTCATGCTCCCCCCATCCCATCACCTGCCGGAGGGACCGTGGCCTCCCCACCAGCACAGCCCCATGGGGCTCACCCGCTCCCTTTCCCTCTCCCCTGAGATCCAGCCCTGCCTGCTTCCAGCACTCGCATTTCTGCACTCTGTAGCATCAGCCACTCTTGCCCTTCCATCCACTTTCATCTCTTTTAGAAGAATGCACTTGTTTTCCTCACAAATCTGGTTTTCATGCAAGGAAAATGAACACCATTTGTAGCCAGGACTGAGTATTCACAGGCTAAAACTCAGAGGGGGGCAAACATACAGCAAGAGGCAAGTCTGACACAGCTGCAGTCTGCATACTCAAGTCCAGAGGCATTGGCTCACCTTAAAAATGAGCCCAACCCACAATTAGTGGCTGATCGAAAGAAAGAAAGAAAGAAAGAAAGAAAGAAAGAAAGAAAGAAAGAAAGAAAGAAAGAAAGAAAGAAAGAGTCTCACTTGTGTAAAGCAAAGCTTCACTTACTGAATTACCCTGCTGTGACTATACAAGCACTTTGGCTGTTGTAATGGTTCATTTTTTATTAATGATGCAAAAGGGGACTGATTCTGAAGGCTCTGAAGTCCTTCATTCTTCTGCTGAAATCTCTCTCATGTATTATTTACGTCCAAGAAATCTCCCTTGAATCAAGACACATACATTTCATTTCCCTTTTTCTTTAATTCAAAACTTCTTTAACTACAGCTGCAAAACAACATAAATACAACATTAAAAAGTACAATTTATGAGTGAAATATTGAATAACTGACAGTAAAATAAGTGACAATTTTTAATTTATGAAAGATGCTCTCTTTCTCTTATGCTGCTTTTTGAATTAGGAGATGTTTCACTTCCAAATCCACTTAAGATACAAAGTCTACTGAACTGAGACGTTATAATCATATTTGCTGATTGCTTTAGCAATTGTCTCCTACAATCTTCTAAACCAGTCATTAGACTCCCACTGACCGTGTCCAGAAGAGAAAAAGATAACATGAACATCCAACAATTATTCTTTTCAGTCCAGCTATACTCACATCTCACATTCACATATATTTAGGTCTCAGCACACCGTAGGCTGCTATTGCCGTGCAAGGCAAAAAATTATGACCTCGAGGAGCTAAGGCTGCTTTTTTAGCTCTTTACATCACTATGAGCCACAGATTCCCAAAACTCTGCATCCCTGGCAGGAAAACAGAAAATAAGCAAAGGCTCACAAAACCATCACCCTAAGGAGAGCTGTGCAAGGAGCCTTTCATTAAGGCTACAGAAAACAGAAACTGACTTTCTCTTTCCAAACTACTGTCCTTCCTCTCTGGACTGATCACAGACAGCTAACTCTGGCAGGGCCTGGGGGAGGATTCCCGCCAGGAGCTGCAGGTTTAAGTGCTGTTCTCACCTCCCAGCTCCTCCTCAAACCCTGCGGAACAGCTCAGCGTTGGCAGCTGTGTTGCAAAAAGGGGTACCACCTCCCCAGGGGTGCACCTTCTCCAGGAAAACAAAGCCAAAATTGAGCTACCCTCCCTCTACTAGGAAAATCAGGTTGATAAAGAGTGCTTCTGATTGATAAAGATATCTTGCAACCGCATGCAGAAAATAGAAGGGCTAACTTAGCCATAGACAGTTTGCCTTCAGAGCCGTAGTGCCAGCAGGTTTGGGTGTTGGGGGGGGGAGGGAGGTTTGTGTGTGTTTTATTTGCTTTATCAAAGGGAATTGGTTCATACACAGCTCTGCAAAGAAATTCCAGGATTTGCTGCAGTACAACAACAGAATGAACCAACATTACTGGCTATTCTGTGGGATAGATAGGTTAATAGATCAATAACTGGAAAATTGGATTAGACAGAAAACCTGGTTTGAAAGGGTGAGGAATATCCTTTGAGGTTTCTTACCATGTTATCTCAATTTTGCAAGCTTCCTTAGTTACAACTGGCAAATACCAGTGTCATGGTTTTACCCCAGCTGGCAGCTAAGCACCACGCAGCCGCTCACTCACTCCCCCCATCGGGATGGGGGAGAGAATTGGAAAAGTTAAAGTGAGAAAACTCGTGGGTTGAGATAAAGACATGTTAATAGGTAAAGCAAAAGCCGCACGCACAAGCAAAGCAAGGAATTCATTCACCACTTCCCATGGGCAGGCAGGGGTTCAGCCATCTCCAGGAAAGCAGGGCTCCATCACGCATAACAGTTACTTGGGAAGACAAACGCCATCGCTCCGAACACCGCCGCCCCCCCCCCTTCCCCCAAGCTCCTTATAAACTGAGCATGACATCATATGGTATGGAATATCCCTTTGGTCAGTTTGGGTCACCTGTCCTGTCTGTGTCTCCTCCCAACTCCTTGTGCACCCCCAGCCATCCCACTGGCAGGGCAGTGCAAGAAGCAGAAAAGGCCTTGGCCCTGTGTAAGCACTGCTCAACAATAAGTCCATAGAACAAAAACATCTCTATATTATCAACACTGTTTCCAGCACAAATCCAAAACATAGCCCCACACTAGCTACTATGAAGAAAATCAACCCTCTCAGCTAAAACCAGGACAACCAGTAATGTTCAGAGCCTTGTTCTGTACCCTTGTACGTGACCTCTGTTACCTAGCCTAATAGGATGGTGTTCTAGCTGTTCCTAAGTTGTGACAGAAAGCAACTTCTTAGGTCTCTCTAGATTGTAGCATTTATTAGCATGATAGTTAAATCTTAATTAGATCTTATTCTTATTGATTTACTAGCTTGTTAGCATCCGACTTTCATTTCCCACCCACCTCAGGGAGGTTGAAGCCAGCTTTCATAGATTAGAACTACAGCCTAGTCAAAGTTATTCCTTATATTTAATGATTTTTTTTTTCCCCTCCCCTACATGGCAGTACAGCACAACCCAGTGAGCTAGATCAACACTGGCAACGTTGGCCACCTTTCCCACAAGAAGAGCGGATGTCCAGGGGTCTACATCCCTCTCCCTGGTCAAAATGCAGCATCCCAGGTCACCTCTAAAGCAGTATGAGACAGAAAGCACAGATCTGGAAGCATAAGGAAAAGTGTGCTAGCAGTAAGGATTGCTAATAACAAGAAGTACTGAACATTGAAATAAACTTTTGGGAGAGGAGGGAATTAAATATCCATCACAGATGACTTTCAAGAATAAATAATGCAAACAGTGGCTGGGAAGGTGCATGCAATTGCTCCTGTTTGTGACAGACTGACAACCACTTGATATTCCTCTCTAGAGTTTTTTTCCCCCCTCCTCACTAGACAGAAAAAACAAATCTCTCCCTTTGCAGTTCCTCCCTCTTGCTCTCTGGGAGGAAATACCTGACAGTCATTTCTACAGGCACACAGCATAAAGCAGGGGACAGGGCAGGAGAGCCCTTCCCAGCAGGTAAGTCCACCTTGGAGGGCAGGGCACTTCCACGGCTCCACTAGCAAGACTCCAAATGGATCATGTTTTCCTTGTTATTCCCTCCCCTTGGAGCCTGGCCTAATCCACCTCCAGCAGTCTGTCTCACACCCACTCTTGGTCAAAGTTTAGCAGCCACTATGGGCTGTCAGAGTAATTTACTAGAAGGGCAAAAGGAAATAATAAATCAGCCTCAAAACACAGAAAAAAGTGCATCTTTATTGCTCACCAGTGAAACAGCTTCTCTGTCAGGGCGAGAGGCAATTGCTCTTCTGTGCGCCGGGGTCAGCATCAGCAGCCATTTGCATATTTGTTTAGCATCAACCAGGTTTGGCAATTAGCACTTTGTACTGCTGTTTAGTTACAGAGAAATAAGTGACTGCCATTTCACTCCCAGCACTAGGCACTGGCAGAGGGCAAAATTCAGCCCACAGTGTAGTCGGGGATGTTCCTGGCATTGAGACCACCGTGGGTTTTCCTTTTTCCTTGTGGTTTAAGCTTCGCCACATAATTGCCAGATACCATGCAGATTGTTTGGTAGCCTATGGAATAACCTAGGCAACACAGCAGGAGGGCTCTTCTGTTTGCTTTTTTTTTTTAATAAATAGAAGTCAGGAAAAAATAATTACCACAGTGTGACCATCCCCATTTATGTAGTGGGGTGTGGAGGAGGAGGAGAAAATGTCCCACTACCGAGAATAGCTTTTAAGTATATACCATGCATTCATTAGCTTTATTTACCCAGGAAAATAGCCATGTAAGTTAGCAGCAGTGTAATTGGATGGTTAATACAAATATATTCTTTAGTTCAAAGGCCCAGCAAAAAGAAGAGGAAAACTAATGGTTCACACTGAGAAGTTATTTATTTTTCCAGTAAAACAGAAAACCTGACAAGAGGAGGTTGTTTTCATTTTTCTGACTATTTACTTATAAATAAGCTTTTACTTTTCTTAAGCACAGGACAACTTTTACCCCAACTGTGCCTGTCCAAAACAAGTCAACATTTCCATTTTATAATCATAAAAAAAATTGTCCTTATAAACATAGCTTGATTTTAAGAAACAAGGAAATTAAACATACTAATGTTTTCTCTATTTTTATGACATCGACTTAAAGGAAATAATTTCCAGTTAAACTTTAAGCTTGCTGGAAACCAGATGACCGTGGAGCCCTGGGCAAAGACAACAGATGATGCTCAGAAGCCAGGAGACTGAGCAGAGATGTCCCTATCTCTATTGATGTTGCTGGAAGAGGAGCTTTTGCTTTGCAGCTGCCAGAGGCCCTTCTCTGCCCAGCACACCTCATTGCCAGCTCTGCCAGGCCAGCTGTGAGCCACCACCCTGCCATCGTGGGATTCCCCTTCCCACCCGCCAACATCCATCCTGCATGCTGGCACCGCAGGCCACCCCGCAGTCGTACCCGGTGGCTTTTTCAGACCTCCTGCCACATGCGCTAGTTTAACCTCACACAGTGACTTAGCTACAAACCTGACGTAAGGGCCCCAGAGTCTGCTCAGTTTTACTTATCTTTAGGTGTCCAGAGTTTGAAAGCATAAATTTGGTTCCTCTAGACATAGATTGTGATCTGTTTCTAATCTCAGCAGAGACCATTCAAGCAGCCCCTTGTAACTCTGCCAGCATGTGTTGGTCCTCTCTTGCAGTCCCTGCACCACTTCCAAGGCAAGAAAAAACAATTGCATAAATAACAATTTACATTCAGCTGTCAACTAGAACAGAAATATATACCCCTTAGTGACAAAATGTTGCCTCTTTCACCAAGATCTCACCTACAGCGCGCACTCTCATTCTTTATACGCAGCTAGTGATAATAAACATACTGCAGACAGCTCAAAAACATGATCTTGGGTCTGCAGTCTGAGCAGATGTTGAGTGTTCAGTTCAAGTAAGAGCAAAAATTAAAAGAAACAGAATTTGAGGGGTTTTATTACAATATTAACTGTCCAAGAAAAGACATCCAGCCACCACAGTTCAGGTTTTTTCTATTAAAAAAATCATCCTAATGCATCTCCCAGATCCCAAATTATATGAAATTAGAAAATTTAATTCTACACTATTCAACTGTAGAAATTAGAAATTATTACAGAAGCGGAGTAAATATCAACTCTAGAATACATAGGAAGAGTTAAGCCTTTATGGCCTTGCTAATTACAGACAAAACCCTAAACATTATCAAGAAAAATATTTATAACTCAAGAACACAGTGCTGCCTATTAGCAGAAGTACTACTATTACAGCTTATAATTATTGAACATTTCAGTTTAAGAAGTCTGATAAAAATGTACTCCTAAGTATTAACCAAGGCCTTTTTTTTTTTTAAATATTCCCAGCTTTGTTTAGTAGCTTTCAAAATTTTGTACTGTACTTTAAATTTTAATTTGTGAAACATCAGTTCCTGAGCAGGACAGAATTTCAGCTGTCATTAAACTTATCAGGGCTCCAGGTACATGTTCAGGTAGGTGAGCTGTGACCTTACTGGGAAGCTCGAGACCAGTGTGTTACGGGATTTTTTGGCAAGGAGAAGCAGAATAAGTTACTTTTAGGGTTTCTGGTTGGCAGCATTACTGGCTGCACAAGAGTGCAGGATGGTTTTCTCAGATAGGGCAGTTGTTTTAAGAAAACAAACTCTCTATCTGGTTTCAGTCTCTCCAACAAATCTCACAAAGGTCTGATGATGTTGCTCTGTATAAACTAAACCTCAGTGAGATCCTTTCTTAGGATTTTCAATGAAGGCACAGAATTTCATCCTTATTTTAAAGCAAGTCAGCAACCTGCCAGGACAATGGGTCACTGACTTTGCAAAATCTTTTCTCCCTGAAATAAGGGAGAACATAAGAGATGACAGAAGGGTTCGCAGGGTCAAGCAGCTTCTAAGAAAAATGCCAGATAGGATTACACAGGACGAGATGTGGCAGCTCTGTAATTTGTAGCCATTAAAATGCAAGATACTATTTAGAACTTTATTCATCAGAAGGAGATGATTAGGAGGAGAAATCATGACTTCTGCCCTAGTCAAACAGGTTGATATTAAGAGTTAGCTGAAACTTTCCAGCTGAAAAGTTTTGTTTTGGCAATAATTCCTTTTCCTCTCTCCCTGCCTCAAAACAAACAAGTTGAACCATTATACAAGAGAAGTTTCTCAAATTCCTCCAAAAATTAGTTAAGATATTTCATTAGAGATGAGCAATAAGGCTTTTCTGCTAGAGAGTTATACTTCACCTTCATTCTATAATGCTGGATGTAAAAAAAAAAAAATCACAGTACCTTCTATAAAGCACCAGTGGCCCTACAACACACCTCGTATTACTAAAATGCTTTCAAGTACTTTCAAAGAAAATTTGTTCCATGAAAAAAATGTCTCCCTCTTCTGTTATTCTAAAAATTCTAAACAGCTCTTATGCTAACTGGATTCCCAATTTCCCACCTGCCCAACACCTACAAATGATTAAGTACATTTTATATTTACTCTAACTTGCTAATTAAATAACTTTCTTGCATCTGAAGGCACAAAGCCAGCACAGTCCTTTCTGTGCTTTACAGCAGGGAGGCAGCACAATCCACTAAACCTGACCATGATTTGAAGGAATGATCTGCTTAGACCCTAGACCAGACTGAAAAACACCTTTCGCTGTACATTTACACAGCGTAAAAGTTCTGTATTTCCATATTTTGGTTATTTGTACAGCAACCAAGTACAGTTCTCGGAATCCCCATTCCAGATATATCCTAGGCCCTGTGCAGGCACACAGGTTCACCACTCAACTTCCATTTAAAAAATAAGAGCTAATAATCCTTGGCCAGCAGAAGGTAATGGCAGTAAGCTGGTTACACAGAACAGTATTTTTCATGCTGCTTTGCAAAGGAACAGGCAGGAAGGGCATTGGCATTATTGTCCTGACATTAGAGGAATGAATGAGGAATAGGGAGCTGAAGGAATTAGTCTAAATGGGAAGTTTCTTGCACAATCAGGAAGAGCCAGGGCATTCTCTTAATGTTCAAGTCCATGTTCTCAAATTGTTTCACTACCAGTACAATTTATTCAGACTAAAAATAAAAGTACATTTTTATTTCCACTAACAAAAAAGATGATTAATCTTGGGTGAACAATCTCAACATCTATGGTCATTTCTACATCAAAGATTATATTTAGAATCAGAGTGGGCATTTTTCCCTCTGATTCAAGCAGGAATCAGTACTTGAAAAACCATTACATCATACTGCTCAGGAAGTTCAGACAGCCTTGAACTCTGGGCCACAAAGCTTGAGGTGGGGGGAGTGCAGAAAACAGTGGAATGTTGTTCTACATTTTAAGCAAGTTAAAGCTTTGAGAAATACTCTGCTCACGGGGCGGGGGGGGAGGGGGTAGGACACACGGACAGAGACACAACACCCTTCTATTTTATCATCATGTTGATGATTTTTAACTGACCATGCTGTAAAAGGTGTTTTCTACTGACATTTGACAAAACAAGAGAGATAAAATTATGAGTAAAGAAAAAAAAAGTGGCTTACCTATTCCTTTGCGGACAATATCTTTCCGTCACTCAGCAAGCCATTTTCCATTATCACTACCACAATAACATAGAATCTTTTTTACTCCTCACAAAGAATATTAGATAACCTCTCAGTTGTTTCTCTTCATCTCTTACTAACAAGATTCTCTCCAAATCTCCATTTATCTTAGGATTCATGAAACTTTCATGTCATTCTTTCTTGTCCAGAAAGACAACTGTTAACTTTCTGCATCAAAGTGAAAGAGACTGAGGAAAGTTCCTCCTGAAATGAGTTTCCTCAGTTCTTCAGCTCTGACCTTTTAAAACTGTGAGGCTCTTTACCCATGACGTATTTCACAGTACTAACCACTTTGGTTCAAATGTTTGTTTCCTGGGAAAGTGAATATTGAGCTAGAGGACCATTTTCTTTCTACTATGAGAATGCCCTCAAGAGACCTTCTATTCAGGACCCTTCTTCTGTTAACAGCCTACTGACCATTTTAATTGCATCCTCCTTTTCCTGCCTTCCCTGAGGGCTCCCATCCCCCAGGTTTCTCTCACTTTTGGGTCAAGACTTAAAAGGTTTTCCTCAAAAACACCTTCATATCACAGAAACAGTGTTCTTTTCCTGTATTTTGTCTCGTTCCAAGTAGAGGATCGGGGTCTGGACTTATTTCTGTCCCTGCTACTGACATCGTATGGTACTTCAGTGGTGATGAACTAGAAAAATTTCAATCACTCTAGCCTGATATGGAAAGTGAATACGTTCCTCCTGCTATCCTCCGTACAGAAGTACAGCAAACAACTACCAACTTTTCTGGGCTGCAAGCGCACATTGCTGGCTCATATTGAGCTTCTCAATCCACCAACACTCCCAAGTCCTTCTCCTCAGGGCTGCTCTCACTCCATTCTCTACCCAGCCTGTAGTTGGTACTTGGGATTGCCCCAACTAGTGTGCAGGACCTTGCACTTGGCCTTGTTGAACTTCATGTGGTTCACACGGGCCCACCTCTCCAGCCTGTCATGGTCCCTCTGGATGGCATCCCTTCCCTCCAGCATGTTGACTGCACCACGCAGCTTGGTGTTGTCAGCAGACTTGCTGAGGGTACACTTGATCCCGCTGCCTCTGTCACCAACAAATATGTTAAAAAGACATTTTATTTGGCCTTCAAGTTCTTGTCCTGACCAAGAATATAATTCACAGATCTCTTTCCTGAACGACAATATTTAATTCCAAGCCCATCACTGTGCACGTATACTTAGGGGAATACCTGTGTTCATCACTTTGCTTTAACTAACATAGATTTTGCCACTTTCTTATTCAGAAACTCAAGATGGTGAAATCCTTCTGCACCAGTTTTAATTCTATGTCCTTTTGTATCAAGTCTCAATTGTCTCTTTTCACTCACCACCTTTCCATACTGTTATAAACATACAGCTTCCCCCATTGCACAAACTGATTTATTTTTTAAGCCATCTTTCACAACATGTCACTTACATGAACATCAGTGATAGCTCAATTATTACAAAAACCTCTGGCTGAAGCTAACCAAAAGCTTTTTTTTTTTTAGGAAACTAGCTATACCACAGTATCCACATCATTTCACTTCACACGTTCATTGGCTCGTATAAAATTTAAGAGTTCTAACTTCTCCCGGAAAGAATGCATTAAAATCAGCAGACACACATTTTGATAACAAGTAGCAGCTCTTTTCTACTGGCTTATGTTTTTAACGCTACAGTCAGTTGTTGAATAATTTTGCATTTTCTTTTAGAAATCTTGATCAAGCATCCCCAATATAGACACTTGCCACTCACCCTCTTTTTAGAACTTTATTGCTTCTCTTTTGGGAAGGGAGGGGTAGGCCTTCTTTTACCTCCCTTTTCCAGTAAAAGCAGACTGTTTTTTCCAGTTCCAGTAAGAACAGCCTGTTCTTTATCAAATTATAAAAACCTGTGTGGGAGAGAAAAAACTCCAGCAAAAATAAGAGGAGGACACGGTAAATTAAAACAGCTAAGGGTTCATGCTGTAGAAAAGAAACACGGGTTTAAATGACCTCCTTGTACTTTAATACTGTCTTTTGACAAGCTTTATGTAGAAATCTATTGGTGGCTTTTTTTTTTCTGATGGATTTTCTTAGACTAGCTCTGACTCTGATGCTTGTGACAAGGAGATACAGCCATTTGCACTGTTCCAGAAATGGATGGTGGGCCTGCGCTATTTCCAGCAAAGAAAAAGATAAATATATCATTGTGTCCTTGTAGCACTCATAACAAAGATAAGGAGTTTTAAACAGAGTCAACCTCTAACCCCTGGCAGGGTAAGCATCCAGCTCAGCTCCAGCTGCTAGGCTGCAGCAGAAAGATTAAGCACTGCTACTGTCAGAGAGAAAGACCCTAATACCCTTAAGACCTGTTATCAACACAAATCTACATCCAAATATGTTATCACATTTAGTTTCTTTTTCTCTCATTTCATATTTTTTTTCCAATACTTGGGTAAACTCATAAGCGATGACCAAGCTATTTGAAAAGCAATGAAAATTGTTAGCCAAAGTTGATAGGGTGCTGTTGACATCAGACGCTAGTTCACCCCTTGACGAGATCTGGGACCCACTTAAACAGAAACAAGATGTTATATGTGAGGTAGATAAGATGACACCTCTCATTAACACAAAAACAACCCCACCACAGTTCCCAAGGATGATATCATAGCATGTGGGATAAGAAATACATAAAATTAGGAAGTTGTTCCCTACATACAATTCTTAGCCTTTATCCGCCAGATGCAAATACTTTTTTTAACTAAGCACATTAATCCTTGAAATGAACAAAGCTATAGAATCTGTATTAGCTATATGGGTAAGACCAAAGTCATTGCTCAGTTATAATTAACTGGATGACACCTGTGAATGGTAGAAATCCAGAACCTGAGGTCTGAGCATGGTCACTGCTGTCTTCTCCTTTAAAAGCACTAGTTCTGTTATCCTCAGATAACCTGAATGCACACATAGTGTAAGGGCTTTGAGGTAATCTTCCTCTTACAGGCTGATAATCAGAGTCCTCTTGGGGGTGGCGGTGGGATTTTGTTTGGGTTTGGTTATTTTGGGGTGGAAGGAAGCATTGCTTTTCTCAACAGTGGTAGTTTATGGGTTTTTAGATGGGTAAAACATAGCTGTTTCACTCCAGCAGTAGACACAAGCCTGAATTAAGACCACTGAACTGCAGACCAAGGTAAACATCACTATATTTCAATTAGTGTAAATATATCCAAATCTTCTTTCTCTTTAGAACAATTAGCTGGCTCTATTAGCATAGCTATGTGAAAGAGGCAAGGAAGCAAAAGGAAATCTTTAGGGTTTGTTGTGCATTCACCCCTGGAGCGCTCTGTAGCTCACAGAACAGTAACTGGAGTGGTACAGGCTCCTGACTCTCTAATCACCAGAGAAAAAAGATGAACGCTTAAAAGAAGCCAATTATATAAGCAATAAGAGTATGCATAAAGTGATTTGGGAAAGGGCAGCTTTCTTTCTAGTCATTCCTGATGAAAGCTGGCAGTTGGCAGCTAGAAGGTCTAGGCACTGCCTGGCAGATTTCAGAGCTGTGCCTTTGAAGAAACTGCAAGCCTGTACTGAGTGACATCAATAATCAGTCAGAAGAGAGCATGTATTACACCTTAGCAAATCAGAGTGTGCTAATGGTTCCGGGGAGAGATTCTAAAATGTAAAATATCTAGAGCATTAAGATAAATAGCTCAGAAAGCACTAATGATAGCCACTAAAACAAACTTGTAGCACACAGAATCATTTGCTATAGCCACAGGCTGCAATGAGACATATAAGAGAAATTTAAAATTCAGGAAAAAATATAGATATGTCAAGAATTTAAGGATCTTCAACAGAATATTTCTGCTCTTAGAGGCAGCAACAGAAGCACTAGTGACAGAGAACATCCACCAGATTGTAAGGATCTCTGCTTTTTCATCCATGGACCCACATCCATGCACATGTCAACACTTCCATCAGAAGACAGCACTGAGCTGAGAGCAGCTGAGCTCAGCAACTCTTCATATTTTAGAGTGCATTCAAGGCAACAAGGTGGGGCCAGCCAAGCAGTATAAATCAAGGGTTTGTATTCCTGACATCAAGTCCATAGGGCTAATTTCAGAAACAGTTATTTAGTTCTTAAAGAATGAGTACATGGCCCTTGCAAATGCTCTGGGAAGCCAAGAGATGCCTTTATGACAGAGATAAGGAAGAACATTGCTACAGCAACCATAGACCTATTGTTTCAATAATGGTTTCTTTTCCAGTTCCCAGATATCTTGGAAATCCAACTTTAGATAAAATAGAACCACAGAATAGTTTGGGTTGGAAAGGACTTTTAAAGGTCTAGTCCAACATCCCTGCGATAAGCAGGGACATCTGCAACTAGATCAGGTTGCTCAGAGCCCTGTCCAACTTGACCTTGAATGTTTCCAGGGATGGGGCATCTACCACATCTCTCAGCCTGTCTTCATAGGAGAGGTGCATCCAGCCCTCTGATCATGTTCATGGCCCTCCTCTGGACCTGCTCCAAGAGGTCCATGTCTTTCCTGTGCTGGGGATGCCAGAGCTGAACACAGTACTCCAGGAGTCTGGGGTCTCAGGAGAGCAGAGTAGAGGGGCAGAATCACCTCCTTTGACTGTCTAGCGATGCTTCTATTTATGCAACACAGGATATAGTTAGCTTCCTGGGCTGTGTGTGCATACTGCCAGCTCATGTCCAGCTTTTCATCTGCCTCTACCCCCGAGTCCTTCTCAGCAGGGCTGCTCTTCATCTCCCAGCCTGTATTGATACCAGGGGTTGCTCTGATCCAGGTGCAGGACCTTGCATTTGACCTTGTTGAACTTCATGAGGTTCACATGGGCCCACTTCTCAAATTTGTCCAAACTTGCTGAGGGTGCATTTGGTCCCACTGCCTACATCATTGAAGATATTAAACAGTACTGGTCCCAGTACAGACCCCTGAGGGACACCACTTGTCACTGAATGATAACGACATGATTTCTCCAAGCTCAGAGAACATGTGGGAGGGAACAGATATGAGCAACCCAGAGAACCATTGCTGAGCAAAGATGGATTCTATCCAAGAAAAAAGGAACTAATAAACACTAGGCAGGGTCTCCTCTAATCATTCTGCAACAATGCTACATCCTTTTCCATTTCTCTTTATTGGGTTTGGTGGGGTTTTTGGTCTTTCTGTAAATAATTCATAGAGGTCAATCCTGTTTCTAGTGTTTTTCTAGCCATTTATGTACTGTTTATGTTACTGCAGTACCTCAGGAAAATAAAAAGTCAAATCTGGAGTGCAGCATAGGGGAAGAGGAAAGAGGGAATACAGTTTGGATGAAGCATGAATGTAGGACACATCTATGAATAATGGATACCAAAAGGCAAACTGGAGACCTGAGACTTGCAAAACCCTCCTGGAAAGTTCAGCAATTTCCTTTCTTCCTTTTTACAGCAGTCATAATAAATGCCTCCTGCTCAAATATACTTTAAAATAATTTATTTTTCTTATCTTGAAACCATTTCTTCAAGCAGTTGCTTAGCAAAATCATAGTCTCAGAAAATCTGGGAGCCAAGAAGCAATATCAATACTCATTGGCATGTTTCCCTTTCAGTGAGGATGCAACTAGAACATAATGTATATCCTCATCACTGTTTCTTATTCTCTTTATAGTATAATCTCAGCAGATTTATTCTATGTAACCATAATTGCCAAAATGATCTTTCAATATAAGTGCTACTATACAAAGGTGTTTGAGGGTAAGAGTAAAGATGGAAAGTAGAAATGGTTAAGTCACAGGAACATTAATTTGAAAATAATCACATTTTCTCCCATACTGAAGAAGGCAGTTCTGTGCAGGCAACACCCCAAATTTCTGAGCATTTATCAGCCAAGTTAAGCAGCTATATTCCTAATGAAAAAAGTGTGTTTATGCATGCTCTAAGCACAAGCCAACTGTCCTATCTCATACTAAGGCACATTATGCCCTGTGGTTAAGCAACAAACTATTCCTTTGTTCATGATTTTCACTGCTTAAATTCAGAAGCATATAAGGAGAAACAAACACCACCAAGGGCCAGACTAATCCCCTTAAAGAGGAAAATCCACTGAAATCAGCAGCTAAGCTAAGCAACTCCTTCCTATACTCTCTGCTGCAGAAAAGTTTTTGAGCTTGCTGTCACGTGGGGGTGTCAGGGATTTGACCTTTTCATCTGCACACCCAGCACATGTCAAGATGATCACAACAGTGATGCAGATGACATGTGCAACTACGAATGCTTCCAGCAGAGCCTGGCCACCCTGCGTCGTTGCCCGCCACCATACACTGTTGCTGCCTCATCCATGGGACTACTGGTCTGGTCAGCCCCAACCCAATCCAGCTCTTACTTGGTTCACTCCAGTGTTTGTTTCAGGGGTGCTGCCACAGGGAGCAAGGCCAGCAAATGCAAGTGGGTGGACACCTTCCCGATCCAAGCCCTTCTTTAAACTTAAGGGAGACACGGTTAGGCAAGGCATCTTGCGCATTAGCACAAACTCAGCAGGTTCTCACCACTTAACCCACTTCCAGAGTCCTCTCACACACCAGGATCACCACACCAGGGCAGGAGCTTTGGGATTACATCTGCACAGCTGGAGAATTAAGTCTTCCCTTCCCCATGAGCTTCTTGCTACAAATACTAACTCTCTTTAGAATATAAGAAAGCTCTGACTACAGCTGACAGTACAGTCCTATCAGTCTTGATTTCTCAGACAAATAAAACAAGAGATAAGAGGAAGAGCTTTCAGCCAAATTTCTTGTTGCTGTTTTGTAATCCTTACCACTAATGGTCTAGCTGTGCTGGAGGTAGTCAGGACTCCCACAGCTTTTACTGGGTCTGATATTGCAAAAGCTGTGTATTTCTTAGAGATCTAAGATCAGAAGACACAGGATTATAAAAGTCAACTTTATGGAAGAATGGAACATAAACATTTAGAGGTGTTTCAGGAAGAGCAGCTTTTCAGCATGGAATAAACTAACAAGAACAGTGAAATTAGCTACAATTTGTTTGCGTACTTTTTATTCTTCTGTGACATGAGAGCTTTCCCATCTGTATTGTGTTTGCCTATTACCATACCCATGCTCTGAAAAGTTCTTCACATCCAAGTGCAGAAAGAGTGGCCTTCTTGTCCCAGAAGTCCTCAAAAATCTCTGCAAGCTTCATGGTCCTTCCCACATGGGTACAAACTCCCTGCTTCCCAGCTAGTGGCCAATTTCTCTGTGCCCGATGGACACCTGTGATACACAGCTTGCTTCAACTGTACATAAGAAAGAGCTCAAACACACAGGTGGTTTCACAAAGATTCATCTTAGCTTTTAATTCTCTTTCAAATCCCATGTTCCTGTCACACTTTAAACTATCACTTTAAAAAAAAAAAACCACAACACAAGGATAGAGAGACAAGGCACTTCATACAGCTTCTATGAAGTTCCTGTTGACATTCCTGCATTTTACTTCAATCTGGATTTTATTGTCCATTTGCAGCCATTTTCCCCACTTTCTCCCCCTCTTGCTTCCAAACTTTGCCATAGAGTGACTTCTCTCTTTCTTGCTTCATCTAATCACCCCACCTCATCCCAATAACTTTTCTGTTTCTCCAGCAAGAAAATACTGCACTTATCCAGCCTCCCCACAGTTTCCTGCAGATTTCATGAAGAACACTGGTACAGAGCAATGACAGCTTTCCCCTTTGAGACAGATTTTTCAGTCCCTGTTCCTTTTTAATGCTTAACACAAAAATGTGGTACTTGCAAGCAGTACCAGGAAAAGCAGTACTTTTCCCAGTATTCTGTGCCGAGAGCACACTAATCTCTCTCTCCCTGTAGAAATGGGCCCTCTGCACCTCAACATTTTACCACTTTCTAACATCTACAGTTCAATTAGCCAGATATCTACACAGTATCACAGTTTCCAACCAAGCACATGCACAGGTATCCATCAGCAAACACATTTAAAGAGAACACAGCATTGGTTGAGTTCTCTTTAAAACCATGCCATTTAACTCACAATTTTACAAGCATTAGATTCAAACTACTTTCCAATTGTCAGCTCTTCTTACAGAGCTTTCAAGGCTTTTACGTTATCTAAAGTTCAGCTGAACAGGTCTACAACTGAACTACCTCCTGCACAAAATCCGGTATAGTCCCATCTCACATTTGACCTCTAGGTTTATGTTAATATTATAAAAGAACTTTTTAAGCTAAAAAAATTGATTTAGAAGCTTCACTGCCTGTTGTGCCAAGTGCCGACTAGTGAACAAAATAAGTTACTCATACTAAACAGTACTCTGAAGATGCATTTATAAATAAACATGAAAATATCAAAGCTGTACCAAGATATGCAATTGCAAAGTTTGTTCCTAAAAGTTATTAATTTTTGTTGACTTTTTGCTAATATTTATGAAATGCACAATGCACCAGCATCAAGACTGCATGGTCCTAGATCTTAATATTTAATATATTAATATAAATTATGTAGCTATTTATGAGCTGGATGTAATCTTTATGGATAAAAAAATGTTAGAAACTGATTTTTAAGATCTTTCAGCTGGATCTGTATTGAATTTCATGACAGAAATTTGTTGGGGGATGGCACAGGGGCAGACAAGTGCCCAGCACAGCCCCTGACACTGTTTACTCCCTAATCCCTGGCCATGATCCCGCCAGATATCTTGAAGGGAGGATTTGTGATCCCAGAACAGCTTCAGTGCATGGACTGCTTAAGAGTCAATGTCTCTAAATTAATTGTCCTCCAGATCTGCCCTTAAAGTAGGATTTCTAGGGCGCAGGGCTTGAGGGCAACTTCAAGATGGCAAGCCGGGGGATGCACCATGTTACTGCCTGGTAGCTGCTGCATCTTTCAGGCACAAGAGGAAAAGCCTTTGTGGTAGCCACGTCCAGCTCTAATCTTACAACCTTAAATTTTTGTCCAGTGCCTACGGTCCCATCTGCTTGTCAGCCTAGACTCAGTAGTGTCTTCTACTTCATTTCCTGGCTTTCATATAAGGTCTTCTCTTGCCTTGTTGTACATCTTGGAGCTTCTGCTCTCCCATCCCAGTTTCATACAGAGTGGCAGAGCAAGTTAGCCCAACTGTACTGCTTGCAGTACACAATATACCTTCCTTAGAACTAGATTAAGTTCTCCTGCGCGGTTCTCCATTCTTCCAACTCTGAAAACTCCAGTGAAAGTAAGGACATGCTGCATAACCAAGACTTGGACTCTTCAGCACAGAGGCATCTACCTTCACATCAAATCCCAGCAGAGACAAAGCACTGCAAACTTATTTGAGCTCAATAGAGATCAGTCACTAGGGATAGCTATTTAACTTTACTTCACTCAAGATTCTATTACATGGGACTTAATATTGAAGTGAGAGACACCCAAATTCACAGTGTATTTGCTACTCTTTGACTGAGCTATTGTGCATGGAACAGGTAGAGTAGAATTCATTTCACCTCTGAAAGTTAGGGAGTTTGTCTAACCTTGCCATCCATACTCCTTTAACCACCTCTATAGCACATCTCCAAAATCAGGTCACCCTACATACCTTTACAGTGCTTAGAGTTTGAGTGGGCTTCATCTCACCTAAGCATCAGACTGCTTACAATACTCCTAAAGCTTCACCATAAGCATCATTAAAGTAAACCCCTGTATGAGCACAAGGAATCTTGATATTTAAGAGCAGGGGGTTTTTTTGCTTTTTCTTCCATTGCATGACTATTACTTCTTTCTTTTAGTTTGGACAACAAAAACAGACTGTTCAAGTTCCACTTTTCATCCTGTTTCATACTTTGGCCTTCACAAGCACAGATACAATGGCTAGAAACAGTATAATAACTCTCAGTGACATTTAAAAGCGTGTTTCTGTGGGTATTAGGCAGTTTAAAAGCTGGAAGTGTAGGCTGTTTAAAACAGATACTTTCACTTTTCCCCAGAAAAGCTTTCCAATTTACAATAAGTGTAAAACAAATAGGTACTACAGAAGTGTAACAGATCCTAAAGGAACAGTTATAACGACCTACAGAATTTTTAGATAGTATAATCTTATTTCTATAACTTTTCCTTAAACCACCAAGTAGAATTGAGAGAATAATTATATCCCAGAGACTTTCAGTTTTGGCAGCAGACTGTTAAATTTTACATGACAGCATGAAACCTGTTGTAAATTAACATATTTCACCAACTCCTAGTGGACTTTTCCATAAGACCACATAAGCTTAGAAGTAATTGATTTTTCAGCTTTTCTAAAGAGACCAAAAACATGTTTATCATGACTGAGTACAATATCAGTTTTACTTACCTGTGTTTGACTTTCTGGTACTAAATGTCGCCCCATTATACAATCCATACAATTACTGTTGAATATGGCTTTATGTTCTGTTCTAAAGCATGTTTTGTGATAGCTACTGTGGAATTATTAGCTCATGTAGACTAGCAAACAGCCTATGATACATAGTAAGACATTGCAGGATGAATCAATTAAGATATTGAGGCATAAGACTATTACCAAAGAGAGAAATTAAGATGCAGGGCAAGGGAGACAAAGATGTATCGTATGATCAGATTTGAAGTAATGGAAAGCTAATAGAGATAGAGAAGAAAGCTAGAATGTTTTTAGTACTATAGTGTTGAATTAAATATTGTACTGAATATAAAAGCTCTTTGATGGCATCACCATCACAATTCAGCTGAAAAGATAAATGATCCAGTGCTTCACAGATGTGAAGTGTTGCTCACCCAGGGAATTGCTCTGACTAGTGAAAGCAAGGCTTAACTTCAAGCCCTGATCCCATGAGAGGCACCACAGGGTTTAAGTCAAAACTCTTAGCATCCGCAGAGCCTCAGTGATGCCAGGGGGATCCTAGAAGAAAACTGATTTCTCAGACAGGCACAGCTATGTGCTTTCAGCAGGGAAGGTATCTTCTGACACAGCCCTGTCTAAATATTTGACTCAATCTGCTATTAAATCTACAAGGAAGTTAAGTTTTCAGTTTGGCTTTGGTTAGATCATCAACATCATGCAATCCCAAAATAATTTCTTACACAGGTTGAGAACAACTGCTGAAGTGTTCTGCCACTCAGAAATAGAAAGCAGAGCTGATTCCAGTCAAGCAGATGCCTACTCTGTTCTTTATGGGTTATTTTATCATCTTTGATAAAGAAACACTTCCCATTAGTGAATTATATGATGCAATTAATATCTGTTATGTATAAAGGAGGGCAAAGCGTTCTTTCATCTTCTTGGAACATCCTGCTCCCCAAAAAAACCCCAACTGTAATTCTGCACTGATAGAGAGTTAAGAGCAAGGACAGGTATAAATGCATCCTCCAGTGCTTTCAAAGGTGTCCCTGTTAGGGGACACACTACTCTAAAAAGCATCTTTCACAACATATGCTGGATATACAGCAACATCAAAAAGCCTTCAGCCAGGAAGAAAGCAGCAATGCGAGGAACTGCATGAGGCAACCCTCCCTTAAAGGAGCAGGAACTCCCACAGGCTTTAGCTCAACAAGTTTCTGAGGAGCAAAGAGAAGCATCTGACATAAAATGTGACTCCTGTTATATTTAATGCCCTGATTCCATTTTAACCTTTACCCAGCTCTCTAACCTGTTCAGCAGACAGACTCAACTCGGAGGTTTTGGCATCTCCTGTCATTTAAGGACATCACTTAGCTTGATTTCAGGCATTCTACTTTCAGTACATTATAGGCAGGAAAGGTCAGATCCTCTAGTGGTACGTACACACACTTCACTGGCAAAATTTCTGTGAAGTAGACATAACAGCAATTATATACTTAATAAAGTCTAGAACCAGGCTTCCCAAACTATGTATCTCTGGTCTAGCAATTGGCAGTAGCAGCAAATACAAGTGCTGACTGCTCAGACAGCACCTGAAAGCCACATGCCTTTGACTTTCACAGCCTGATCAGTCTCAATACATGTACCAAGCTGGGGAATCCATGCTCTAAAAGCTAACATTTTAAACTGTCATTTTCCAAGAACTATTTGGAGGAAAGTCTTTGATCTGAATGACTATTTGATCCAACACCTCCTGTAATGTCTCAAGAATTTGTAAACCAAGTACCGACAGCTGTTGGGATGCTTCAACAGCCACTGAGGCTCTACCATCCCAAAGCTTGAAGCTCCCACCATTAACCAGCTCTTTTGCAGTAACTTGCAGAGAATCCTAGGAAGACAACACATCAGTATCATTTCAGTCAGCTCTCACTACATCAGTTAAATACATAATGTAGGGAAAGACACTATATACAGCAAGTATCACACAGCTCAAAGCTTCAGGTGGGAGCTGCTCACCTGTGCTCTTTCCTCAGGGGAGCATCCTCCCCAACCCATATACAGCAAAGTCTTGTCAGATGAAAACAGGCAGAAGTTGATGTGTTGGGATAGATACACAAGCCTCAGGTACAAGGCTTTTAGACTCAACAGATGCTTTTAAACAGAAGTAACAAATCTAAAGTACCATAGGTCTGTTTTTATTCTTAAGCTGTAATAATTTTTACCCCCTACATTTTTCAGTGGGCTCATATTTCCTACAGAAGCACAGATAGCTAATGCTTATTCACAGCCTGATTTGGCTCTTCCTAGTGAAATTTCTCCAGCTTCAGAGTAAAGCAGAGCTGTGCTGGCACTGGGCTGCTCCTTTCTGACCTTCCTCCAAAGAATGTCAGAGTAGGTCAAATACACCAACTTTCAGAGTGATATAGAGGTCTTGCAAATCCCAAGTTTCTGATCACCCAAAGACTCCTATCTGATGTCCCACATTTCGACAAGCCCTGCCATGCTGCCCTATGTATTTGTGTCAATTCACACAGATATCTGAAATGCTACTGACTTAAGGCACATGCACCTGAGCAAAATTAACTGTGGCAACAGTAAAATAGTAGATGAGCAGCAGTTTACAGAGTCCATGAACCAGCAAATTGCTGTTTGTTGAGGAGCTGCTGTCCTTTGACCATGATGGATATCACAGCTTCATTAGGAAGCCACACACTCCAGCCTTGTTTCACAGCTCCCAGATATTCTGCTTGAACTCTAATTAGCCCCCATCATCCTGCAGTTCAAACAGCTGTAAATAGGATTATTGCTCAAGTTACCAGGCTTCTGCTGGCTACTGAACTCTCCTCAGAAGGCTCCCCCTCCCTCCAGCTTAACCATTCCCAGCAATTTTTTTCTCTTGTTAAGATCTTAGGGGAAAAAAATATTTAGAAGACTTTTGTTTCCTTGCACAACAAAGGCATATGACAGAACCTCAAAATGAGTTCCCCAAAATGGAACTGCCACTCTCTGGTAAGCTCCAAGTCCATGTCTTACACCTTCATGTTAATCTTCTGAGATCAGTCCCCTGCAATAAGTTTTTTGGTATCTAACACAACATTTACTTGTCATTTATTGCAAGTTATGAGAGGAACGCACTGACTTCTACCTGCAGTGCGAGTTTTGGGCTCTTCTCTCAGTGTGAAAAGAGGAGGATCCAGCATGCAGATCACTATTGAACAGTGGCCCAAACAACAAGATACAGCTAGAAAATGACAAGTTGTCCACCTGAGATCACTGTAAGCAGCACAGGGTTTGTCATGCCATTTACACTTCCTGTTGCTATTAAAAAATCCAATCCAGAAGAGGAGTTTTACACATAAGCCATCACATCAGGGTCTCCCACAAGCAGAGGATCCTGCCTACTATTACAACCTCTGTTACTGGTGCTTCTCAGCAAGACACACAGAAGCAAAGTACTCCACAACAATGCTCCCGTTAAACATGAGGGTGACCGATCCTGGTCAGTGTCTCATCTGTCCATGCGTTCTTCTTATGGCACGTATCAAAGCTCCATTACTAGTGGTCTCCAGGCTTCACAGGATCATGAGCAACACTGCTGTGTTGCATGCAGTGTGCTACACAATTTTGTGCGAGTCTTCTGTGTCTGCAAACAATAATAGAAGGCCTGCAAGACCTTTACTGGACAACCAATAAAACAAATAATGTGGAGAGGACATGATCCAGCTAGTCATGAATGCTTTCTTTGGCTTGCTAGGTCAAGAGGCTTTGTTTCCTTTAATGTTTTCTTCCTTGGCAATTCTGAAATCATTGGAAGTAGTTTAGAGATCTGTAGAAATAATGCATAAAATTTCAGCTCATCCCTGGAGATATCATACCATGCTTTTCTGTAGCAATACTAACATACCAAATATAAGCCAACAACTGTCAGTTTTCATTTCAGTGAAACTGTGCAGTGTTTAGAAAAAACCAACCTGATCCTGATCTGCAACCAGAGCTTGTATGTCGGGCACATTTACTCACTTGAAGATATTTAGTTAATCCCACAAAGAAGAAAATTTTGAGAAGTACCTATTTCCAAACCAGCCAATGGATCTTACATCACAGAGAATATAGTTGTCTTTACCATCTTCACCATTTTCTCTGGCAGAGGTAATAGAGGGGGGCTTCTCAGAGAAAGGACAGCTGTCATTCAGTATTGTACAAACACAAAAGATAAACCCTGCTCTGAAAAGAGCATGCTATACTTGACAAAAGGCAAAAACAAAAGAACAAAGTAACTATTCAAAGAGCAGAACTTAAAACACGTGAAATAAGCTCATTTATTAGACAAGTAATTATTAGACCAATGAAAGTATTTTATGAAATACACTGCCCTGGGAGTATACAATTCGCTTCTGAATTATAAGGTCTGTAGTGAGGACATGTTTGCCTAGCCCACCTATTGAGTAGTGCTTTTCTGATACTTTACAAAGGAATAAAAAATAGTGATAAAACCATGTAATTTCCTGTTCTCATTAGGACAGAGAAAGCAGAGGAAATAAAAAGCTTTTTATTCTGCCTCCCCACCCCCAACCTCCTGCCATCTACTTGGTTGTCATTGCAAAGAAAGCTGTAGGTGTGTCCACCAGAAGGAAAAAAAAAAACATAGGAGACATCATAACCAACTCTAAAAGAGTAGAATCATAGAATGGTTTGAGTTGGAAGGGACCTTGGAGATCATCTAGTTCCAGCCCCCCTGCCATGGGCAGAAGACCTTACACTAGACCAGGTTGCCCAAAGCCCCATCCAACCTGGCCTTCAATGCTCCCAGGGATGGGGCATCCACAACATCTCTGGGCAACCTGTTCCAGTGCCTCACCACCCTCAGAAAAGATTAGAGATAAGGAAGAAATTTAAAATCTACCCTCCTCCAGCTTAAGGCCATTACCCTTTAGTCCTATCACTACACACTCTTGTAAACAGCCCCTCTCCAGATTTCTTGTAGGCCCCTTCAGGTACTGGAAGGCTGCAATAAAGTCTCCCTGGAGCCTTCTCTTGTCCAGGCTGAACAACCCCAATTCTCTCAGCCTGTCCTCATAGCAGAGGTGCTCCAGCCCTCTGATCAGCTTCACAGCCTCCTCTGGACTCGCTCCAACAGCTTGATGTCTCTCTTGTACTGGGGACCCCAGAGCTGAACACGGTACTCCAGGTAGGGTCTCATGAGAGCAAAGTAGAAGTAAATTAGTAATTAATCTGCTTGGAGTCCAATTGTACAGCTGCTCCTCACCAGTTAGATGTGTTTGGAAAAGAGCAAAATTAGATGGGACTAGTTTAGTTTATTAAAGAATATGAGCATTCAGGATTGGACCAGGAGTGAAATGCTAGTTTCCATCTACAAGTACTCAAAGTGCTCAGAAAAGCACACATATGCATTAATACCAATAGATTACATTTGCTAGCGATTGCTATAATGGTGGTGAGGAAATAGGCACTAACCTACCTTCTTATAGTAGAGTCAATAATGATGTGCAACATTATCATAATAACACTGCAGCAAATAGCTGGAACCTTTACAGTTCCTATGTGAGTTTACACACTCCATAGCGCCTATGGGTTATAGCACAGAAAAGGCTAATCATTTACTTCAGGTAGAGTGCACAGGAACAGAAGCCTGTTTTCCTAAGAATATAGTTTGCATTGGTTCTACATTTCCATTTAGTTGCCTTTTCAAGCATCCTGAAATGCTTAAAATTGAATTACGGCATCATATTTTGATAAGACAAAAATGTTTTGCTCAAATACTATTTAATTTTTTTAAAAAACAAAAGGTCATTTTAGAGAAAAGAGTTTGAATCTTTCCCAAATGGAATTTCACCAAACACACATTTCTCTGTGTTTCTTTGTCCTCAGAATGGCGTTTGGCAACACAAATGTATTCTCTCCAGGAGCTTCCAGATAGCTCAGCACAGCCAGGGGTGGGGAGTACTCCATGGTTCCAGTCACTTTGCAGTCAGCCAGCAATCATTTTCAGGAATAAAGTTAAACTTCAGAAATTGTTGGGGGTCTTACTTTATTTCCCCCAGAATCTACAAAACGGGAATTTTAGCAGCATAGGAGATTTTTCAGAAGTCAGCCTGATCTTCTTCCAGTAGCTTCTCTGCAGACCCAGGAGCCCAAGATGAATGAAACACCCAGACACTTTGCCAAGCAACAGCTTTGGAAAACATAGACTTGAGTAAAATATCTAAACTGTAGAAACATGTCAAAAAGCATAGAAAGAATTTTGCTTATAAACATTTTAATCACAGCATAGAAATCTACTCAAGAGTATCTTTATTGGAGTCTGAGTTCAACTAATATACAAGCTCAGTTCTGTGCATTACTATCCCCACAAGCCTGACACAGCCCATTAACTACCTAATACATTAGAAACACTTTTCTTGTACCCAGCTACAGCTGCAATATGTTTTTGCTAGCAATAAGTTTGCTGTGTGCTCAGTTTTAAACGTACCAGAAGATTGAGGGAGCTCTGGGCAAAATGGTAATTTTACTACAGCTACTCAGTAACAGTGCTACTAAAATTAAGTGCCCTTACCAGAAGTTTTTGCTACAGTCACATGAAGGGAGCAAGTAACCTCTATATTCTTACCAGTAATTTCATGTCACCTCATCTTGTTGATCACAATTTCTATGCAGCAGCATAGCCACTGTGTCAGCATGAGCAGCATGGCCCTGAGAGGCACAGCAAGCCCCCAGGAGTACACAGAGGCATAACCTCTGTGGGGTTTTGTACCAGTACGTTCCTCACAGCAGTAATCCCTCGTGATTTTCAAGAATTTGTTTTTTCTGTGGATTGTGCAATCTGTTTGCTGTCTGAACTGTCCCTTAATAAAACATGGGGAGCATTTCAATACTGTGACCCAATCTCTAGTCTCTGTACAAGCCTCAGGAGCAGCCACTCATTAACATCTTCATCCCAACCTTCAGCAGGTCAGATACACAAAGATTAACCCTTTTGTAGAACACCTGCTTAAAAAGTAAACATTTTCAGGTATCTCAAGTTTTGGAATGTCTTTGCATCCCACAAGGTAACAGCATCAGGTACAAAGAGTCATATTCCTAAAACATTAGTGACAAGTGTGATCAACAGCTCACAAAAATGCACTTGTAAAAGAATCATTCTAACTTGCATTATCAGCTCTTCCAATTCAATTTACTTTGACTTGTAAAGAACCTTACCAAAATTTCTGTATCTAGAAGCCCATATTATCCAGTTGGACCATATGCTAGAAAAAAAACCCCAACAGGATCCACCTTGCCATTTATTACGCCCTTATCACCATAGTTTGAATTCCAAAAGCATTTTGTTGCTAAGGGTACGGGTATGTACCGATAGGTATTTTCATAGGAAAATTTGCAGAGTTCAGCTATATAGTCACAAAATCTCACCTTTTAGATTTCTGAGTTTTCCTGCATAGTTATTTGAATCATTACTGTCAAAAAGTTATACCTTATTATCAGTCTGATAAACAAGCAATCTGTAAAGTGTCAGTTACAGAGATCCAGTGTTGGTAAACAGAAAGACAGGCTGTTTATTTTCACCTTCTCATTTTTACACACTAAACAATGCCACTTCAGGGAGGAAACACTGAACAGAGATATTACTAAGTTGGGACTTTTTGACCTAAGAGGTCACTTCAATTAGAGACTACTGCAAGTGCTGTCTGCAGCTTTCAGCCAAAGGAATACTGGAGTAGTTCCTGGCTGTTTTCACTAGATACAGAGAAAAGTTGCATTAAACTAGAAGAATGCAAACTGCTGATAAGATGGATTAACTTGTACAAAGCTTATTTCTGCAAAATTTCATTGCTTGTTGTTGAACTCTTGGTGCATCTGCCAAATCTCATCTCAGCCTCAGACCTAACATTTCAACTTTTCCCTCCCTGCAGCAAAGAGGAAGAGGACACAATAGTTTTGGTTTTATGTTATTCATTTCTTGCATCTATTACTAAGCCAACCACAAATTTATTCCTTGTCTTTTTACTGCAGCCTCAAAGCACATCACAGCTACTGAAAATACACCATTTTGCAAAAACAACCACAGAATTGATAGAGTTGTTATAAGTTGCAGGAACTAGAAACCAAATCCAGATGTCCTAGATCAGTACCCAGTATTTTGCTTCTAAGAATACCTCTGTTTTCCTTTACATCTCTGTTCTCATCATGATTAAAGCTAGAATCTCACCATCTTCTCTTTAAAGCTACCATATGTGAGAGAAGAACGGGCTCCAGGATCAAGCATCTGTTTTAACCACCCAGGGAGGACTATAGCTAGTCTTTGCAGCAATATTAAGACACAGCTGCTGTAAGGTTAAAGTCCAGAAGAGTGATAGAGTTGAAGTGACACAAATATTTTGACATAACAAGAACTCAATATCTTCTAGCAACCACTGTACAGCAGCTTTATCACAGTGTCCTGGTTTCAGCTGAGATAATTTTCTTTCTAGTAGCTGGTATAGTGCTGTGTTTTGGATTTTTTTATGAGACTAATACAGAGAAGCTGTGGATGCCCCATCCCTGGAAGTGTTCAAGGCCAGGTTGGATGGGGCTTTGGACAACCTGGTCTACTGGAGGGTGTCCCTGCTCATGGCAGGGGGCTTGGAACTAGGTGGTCTTTGAGGTCACTTCCAACCCAAACCAGTTTAGGATTCTACAATGTTGATAACACCCTGATGTTTTTAGTTGTTGCTAGGTAGTTGTAGTGCCTACACTAAGTTAAGGACTTTGCAGCTTCTCATGCCCTGCCAGGTGCACAAAAAGCTGGGAGAGCACAGCCAGGACAGCTGACCCAGGCTGGCCAAAGGGATATTCCCTGCCATAGAACATCACACTCCATATATAACTGGAGATACTAGATAGGAGGTGGAATTGCTGCTCAGAAACAGACTAGGCCATTGGGTTTGATTGCCTTTTTTTCCCTTCCACATGTGATGAGCAATTGCATTTGTGCATTACTTGGTTTATATATTATTATTCTCTTCCTTTGTTATCCTATTAATCCGTCTTTACCTCAGCCCACAAGTTTTTTTCCATTCTCCTCCCCATTCCCTTGACAGAGGAGGAAGTGGTGAGCAAGCAGCTGCCTGGTGCTCAGTTGCTGGCTGGAGTTAAACCACGACACACATCAATCAAGAAATACAACATGGGCTGACAGCTCTGAGTAATAGAATGAAGCATACACACTTCATCTGGTTCCCTAAAAAGCTGCAGCAGGAGTACAAGTTGAAACTCTCCAATTTCAAAAACATCCAGAAAGTCCCACACATCACATGCCTTCTAGACACTAATGTTGGAATTAAGAACTTGAGCTCATGGTCAAAGGTACAAAAGCTTTCAGACCTAGAGAGGGTGAAGAAAACTCTTAGAGCTCTCACTAAGCCTGAACATATTCCACTTCAGACCTCCAATGCCAGCACAGAAACCAAGGTCAATGATCCTGATGTTACCTACACTCATCAGTTTTATGAGACCTTTGGTGTTCTCTGAGTTAACATATTGCCCATCATATAGAGTAATGTAGAAGGTTGGTGCCACAGATCAAGCATTCACAACTGTAGAAGACTACCTAATTCCTAGGAGAAACACCCACTACCACCCCCTGAATAAGCCAGCCTTCCAAAAATCTTGGTCACCTCAGAGGCTTTGTTGAAACTGCATTTGCAAAAAACTTTCATATGAACTGGTTTCTCCGTCAAGATTCACCACCAGTCAACTCTAGTGATTCAGTAGGAGGCTTTAATATAGACTTAACTTTGTTTTCCACATAATGATTTGATATGTTTGTACTCATTCATGTTCAATGTCTTACCAAGAACACTTGTATTAAAAAAAATCAGGAGTAGTTTTCCACTAAGCCTGCAACTTTAGTAGTTGTTAAGGATAGCATAATCTAGACCAAAAAAAAAATCTATTTTTATTTCAAGTGTACATAGCATTAGAGTAGATGCAAAAAAGTAGCAGCTGGCAAGAGCAGTGCAGAAAAGAAACTGTAGTCAGAGCTGGGTGCCCCCTCTCCACTCAGTGGTACAGGTGCCAGGCTCTCTAGGCACAGAGATGTCTCACCCCATGTAGCACCCACCAGGCATGACTTCCAGAGGAGAAATCCTGTTTAGCTTTGCTGATTCTCAAACTGAAAAGTTTAGTTGTGCATCTTCTTGTGGCACAAGATGTAGATTTACTGGGTTTCCTCCCATTGCTATTCATACCATCTTCTGCACAACATGTTCCAAAGACTGACAATAATGGCTAACAGAGGGGGACAACATCTGTGGCCAAAGGGGCAGGGGGCAGCAGGGGGTACATGGGTAACCCAACAACAACAAAAAGAAAGGGCGACACAGCCCTTAGCTTATTATTAGAATATGATGAAAATGACTAGTGAAAGCCCCATACAGGAGAGGGGAGCACATCAATGCAGGGAACCCTAGGCTAACTCCAGCTGACCTGGATCAGGATTGGGAAGCAGCAGGCTAGTGTCGGTGCCAGGCTGCAGAGCAAACATATGGCATCATCTCACCAGTGCCAGAGAAGCAATTTGGCAGGCTACCATTACCATGCATTCATTACCATCTGCAGATCATCCCTCGCATTTACACCACACTGATGCTCATTAAAAGTTTTCCTAGTCCTTGTCATTACAACCAGCTGACTAAAACTGCCACTGTCAGTGGTTTGAGCTAAATTAACTGGCTTCACTCTGTTCAGTCCTCAGTGTGAATCCTAGCAGCTGTGGAGATGGTAGTTTGCTCCAAGACCATTGGTAGGGTTACTAATTTTTTAAACCAATTTGTTTTGAATCATTAAGGAACCATACTTTGTGACATGCTACAGAATTATGAAGTAGCAAAATTTTGAGCAGTTAGCTGTCATTTAGTCTACTTTCAAACTCCCAACTCATCTCTCTCTTCTCCCAGGACACTCTGTGCTGGTTTTAGCTAGGATAGAGTTAAATATTCTTCATAGTAGCTAATATGAGGGTAAGTTTGGGATTTGTGCTCAAAACAGCATTGATAATTCAGGGATGTTTTTATTATTGTTGATCAGTGTTTACAGAGCCAAGGCCTTTTCTGCCTCTCACCCCACCCCACCAGTGAGTAGGCCGGGGGTACACAAGCAGTTGGGAGGGGACACAGCCAGGACAGCTGACCCCAACTGACCAGAGGATTATTCCATACCATATGATGTCATGCTCAGCATATAATGCTAGGGGAAGAAGAAAGGGGGGGGACACAACAACAATGACATTTGGAGTGATGGCATTTGTCTTCTCAAGTAATCATTAGGCACAACAGAGCCCTGCTTTCCTGGAGATGGCTGAACACCTGCCTGCCCGTGGGAAGTTGGGAATGAATTCCTGGTTTTGCTTCACTTGTGTGACTTTTGCTTTACCTACTAAGCTATCTATCTCAACCCATGAGTTTTCTCACTTGTACTCTTCCAGTTCTCTCCCTCATCCTGTTAGGGAGGAGTGAGAGAGTGGCTGTATGATGCTAAGTTTCTAGATGGGGTTAAACCCCAACACACTCACATTAATTTGGCCTCCACTGAAAAACAATGATCTTAAGGGCTGTCTTTGCATCTCCCAGCTTGATTAGAATTACTTCTTTAACAAAAGCATAATTTATTTTTCTGCCAAAACTTTTCCAGGAGGTTTGCAATCAGCAAATTCCACCTACCTCACATTGTTACAAAGTATATATAAAAAGCCCAATACAGTTTAAAAAAAAAAATCTGTAAGCCCCCCCCCCCCCCATCTCTTTAGGAGGCTTAGCACTATTGGTAAAATAAGAATGATGGGGCATACACGATTAAAACTACAGAGTAAGAAAAAAACAAGAGAAAGAAATATCAAAACTAAGTTCATAACCCACAAAAACCTTTTTGGAAGGGAATGAACAAATCAACTTAAACAGTGCTAGAACGAAATTGTAACTGAGGAAATATAGAAGTTATATAACATCAGGGAAGTCTCAGCTGCAGAAAGATAGTCTTGCTCATTTATTCTGTCCTTTTATTAGAGTGATCTTCAGGAGGGCTGACAACTCTGCAGTTCCTCCACTTGCACAGTACTTTAAATTTATGCCCACCTCATTCAGACCCTATGGGAAGGTAAGGCTCCTTTTAAGCTCTTTTTGTTTTCAGTTTTGGCTTCATACAGCTTCCAGCCAGACTGGAATTTCTTATGGGAGACAATATTATTTTGATAGCTGTAACACACTGGTCTATGGATACATACAAACTCTTTGCCTTCTACACAGCACAAGTTGGTAGAAGCCACTTGGACACAAGGCAGTTAACATTCATTATAAGCAAACAGTCCTGCTCAGCAGTTCCACCACAGCTCCCAGTTTGGTTCCCTTCCATCCCTCCACCACGTTCTCATTTGTCTTTAAGTTATACTGCCTTGTCTGCCCTGTTTGATTCTGGTTATCTTTTTGATACTACTACTTTGACTTAAGGAAAGCATGTCTTTAAAACTTGACCAAATAATAACTTTCTTTAAAGAGCCTTAAGGCTAGACTTGCCTTTTTTCAACTTGTTAGACAAACCGATACAAGCATTATGGATCTTTACAGACTTTGTCACAAAATATCCTTAAGGTACAACTACTACCACTGGGGGGGAGTGAGTGAAAGTTTTATTTCCCATTTCACTTATTTTCCACTCTTTAAGAATAATATGGGTGAGGTCATACAAGAAACAGACTTCATAACTTGGGCCCAAGGACTTCCCACTCAAGCATAGATCAAAGGCTTCTAAAGTTACATTCCTGGTTTTCCATACACAGCAGGATAACACTTTCTAGGAACTAATCTGTGGTGGAGAGAAGTATAGCAACTAATATGAAAAGTTTAACAAATCTGGAACCTAGAAACATCCTTAAAATTACAAATTAAACCCTACTTTACTTGTCCTAAAAAACCCTGTTCTATCATACCCTGGAATCCTGACTGATTAAGGCCACTCGTGTGGAAACAGAAAAATTGTGTGCGCACCATTAATAGTGCAAAAATGAGTGAAGAAAGTAGTAGGGTTTGCTTAAACTCAGAGCGCCCTCATCTGAGGAACACTCCAGAGACTTGAAACTCCTTCCTTTCACTGGATTATTAAAACCTGGTTTTCCCAAATTCTTCCAGATGAATTCACTACCTCCTACATATATCAAAAGATGCTTGGTATGACTGTAAGCTCTGAATAGGTAGCATTTACATCAAGGAAGTACCACATCCGCACTTCTATCCAGTTTCACCCACACTAAAATTCAAATAAAACTGTTTCAATGAACCAAAAGCCTCTGTGATAATTGTTCTTAGGGCTTTAAACTATGAACTATTGAAGAGGGAGAGAGCTACCAGCAGCCCTGTGAGGGACTTATGGACAGGGTCGGCAAGCAAAGGGCTCGGGGCGACAGGAACGAAAGGGAGCACAAAACATGGCTTAAGCATAGTTACCTCAAATATTTGCATATAAGGAACTGCTTCTGTAAGTAGCAGAATGAAGACTGCAGGAATGTGGTCCCACTACTGAATGAGGTAGGGGATGTGTTGATGCAGAATATGGAAAAGTCTGAATTCCCAAATGCTTTCTTTGCCTCACTATTATTGTGACTGTATTCCTTCTGAGTACTTATGTGAATTGAATGGTTAAAAAAATCCAATCTTAAAAAAATCCCTCTAGATTCCCTTAGCATTCTCAGAAACTTGAAATTATAAGATCAGGTTTGGTTCAGTAAGAACACTGCCATTGATCCCAGAAGATTTTATTCTTCAGGTTACCTTGAAGCAGCAGCTGGTAAACATCAGAAAGAGCTTCCTCAAAGCACTCATGGCCTCTCTAAATCCATTGGTTCTGAGGGAAACATGGTCATCTTCCCAACATGTTCTTTCTCCACAGGCTTTTGTACAAATGAGACTTACCAGGCACATTTTAAATATCAACAAGATGACATAACTACAATACCCCTGTGTCTATAATAGAGACTCTCAATTAGCTATAAACATTCATGGTGCAGTTCTGGTAATTAGTTTGAAAAAGTTGTGATATAGCTGTAGATGTTCCAGGAACAGAAGTAGAGAGCCAGGACTGCCAGATGGATTATTTTCTGCAAGTTATTTGTTCAGCATACCCTTGCAGAAAATTCAGATAGAACACAATAGGACTGTATAACAATTATTCTAAATCTCTGTATAGTTTAGAAGAAATTACTTCCCTTTTGTAGCTCTCCTGAACCATCCACATGCTTTTATAACCAAGTTATGGGAAAATTTACTTTTTACTTCTTTAGCAAATTCTATCAGACAGTCCCCTTCAGAAAAAAGCAGTAGGAAGTTTCAGAATTTTAAAGCTTATTCAATTCTCAGACTTTTCTTTAAGGAGTTGGAAAGAAAAATACATTATGTTCTCATTGTAAGTAGAGCTTTTTAAAAAAAGCTGGCCTTCACCTACTAAGCAGGTGAGAGAGGAAAGAGGCTTTACATGCTAGCATAACCACACGGTACATCCAAACCTAGCAATCAAAGTTGCACCAAATCCATCCGTTCCTAAAATGAATGGACATTTTTAATCCAGCACATTGCCTTGTACCTCCAGGCACCACTCCTGGAGCCAAGTTTCCACTCAGAATAGAGCAAAGTGGTTTTGGAATCACCACTGTATATCATCCTGAATCTTTAAAACATCACAGTCCTAAGATAAAGAAAACTCTTCCTGTGACATTGTCTCTTGATTTACCTCTGTTATCTTGTGCACATGGTCAATACAAAAGCAAAGTCCTACCTTACTGTTTCAATGTTCTAACAGCCTTATACATTATCATTAAGAAACAGGAGTCTAATTTTTACCAGTTACTCTTCAATCATTACAAATGCAGTACGGTGCATAAGTACTAGGTCTCTGGCCTTATACTTCAATGGTTTTATCATCAGCTTGATAAAGTTACCTAGTGGCACTGCTAAACCAGACATAGGAACCTACACTATGGCATTGATAGCCAGCTATTGTGACCTGGACTCATACTTCTACCTTGCGATACCTCACTGCTGACTGTAAATCCAGATCCTAGGTAGCCACAGCTCTCCATGCAGGAAGCCTGGGACAGAAAGCTCACTGAAAGCATTCAGACTGCATGCTCTTACCTGGAGCATCTGCTACACGAGATGAACGTGGCTCAGTGATTGTCTAGAAATACCAATATTTCTCATAAAATAGAAAGTACCTTGCTTTCAGGACTGCAGGGGAGGAAAGCTTAAAACAAACCCTAAGTATCATTAAAAACAGGAGAAAGCAAGAAAATTTGAAGTATAGAGACTAAGTATTAGTTACATTCCTAAATGTTTTATATCAGGAGCACTGTAGTTATACCACTCGCATTAACAACATTGGTCCCATTTGCAGATTTTATAGGGTATGTACAGTCTGCAATATCTGAAGTTACCTTGATGTGAAAATTCAGGCCAATTACAAGTTTCCGGGAGCATTGCATTTCAGAGTAGTGACATTCAAGATCTCAAATATTTGCAAAGAATATGATGAAAGCAAGTCACAACTGATTCTAAATAAGTAGCAGTTACAATTACTTCCCCCTGCCCCCTAGTGCGCAACAATACATTTTTAAGCGTTTAGAACAAAGTGATGTTTTTGAAAAAAGCCAAATGACAACTTAAAAAGCAGTGCATGTTGAGTTATGTGGTACACCTTGGGGTAACGGTAACATGATGTTGGCGACTCCTTTCAGTGTGGTTTAAGTCTAGTATCTTGTAAAGACACCAACAGCCTGTTACCCTCCTGCCTTGATTTGAGTGAGGTTCAGCAAATCTTAGAGTGAGATAAAGGGTAAAACCTTATTTCTGCTGAACAGGTCCCTAGTTATTAATTTCAAAGGTAATTCCACACCATAGTAGAACTGAATCCCAGACAATGTTACCACTGCAAGCCTATGTAATCCAACTCAGTACACATTGACTTTTAGGGCAGCAAGAAATACTAGTCTCTCCTTTAGTGTGCAATTCATCTTCCTAGATTAATTTGATAAGCATCTAATCTAAACAACTCATCCAAATTCTTTCCATAACCTATAAAAATAGGAAAATTGCTCTCTAGAGATATTTTTCTTCCCTTCAAGTCTTTCTGGAGGTGTCACCTAACCTCTGTTGAATATAGAGGGAGCCTAGAAGCTTCACTTAGGCTTTGTGTCTAAATAAGATAGATTTCAACATTGGAAGATTCTTGACATTTACATTAGTGGTGCAGTTTATTTTAACTAGTTTTAGCTACCATTACAAAAATAAGTTGCTTTGTATACACTAAGTGCATAAGAATGATTTCATTCATATGGCAGTGTTATTGGGTATATTACAAATCTGTATAAAGGGGGAAAAATGTAAAAAAAAATTGAAAGGTTATCATACTCTAAAAATAACATCTGCAAAGGTTGACACTAGATTGCTTCCCTACAGTTTTCTATTAGCATACTGCTAATGAAAAATTGCAAGTCCTCTCTTTTGTTGGGCATCTAATGAACCTGCTCTGTTTCAGTCTGCAGCCTATGGCTCTACACAATTTTATCCCACCACACTGAATGTCAAGTGCCACTCCCATCCCTCCCTGTGTTCCTAAAAACCTAGCCAACTCATCCTCTGGGAAAAGAGGAAAATGCTAACAACCAAAATTACAAATACTTCATTGTCTTATTAAAATATGCTTATTGACATAAATGCCCTCTATTCATCTTATTGGATCAGCCTGACCAAAACAAAATTTGCATTTAAATAGTATCACTCTAATTGACATCAAGTACCTGGACTTATTTTCATACTCTTATTTCCACACAAAAGAGGCAGGGAAATGCTTTCTCTACTATGAGAGCAAAAGATCAGTAAGAGATAATAAGCAGAGTTATTTCTCAGATTTTTATTTGTATTTTTTAAGTTCTCTAAGGACCCCGCACTTTTCCCCACTTTAAAATATGTGGTAGTTAAGAAAGAAACAGCAAAGTCAGGACTTGATCTAGTCAAGGGAAGATTGACTCAGCTTGCACGATCTCATAACAAAGACAAGAGCTGCTTACAGATAGCATCCTCTAGTAGAAGTACCACAGCCAAAAGCTACAACAAACACAGCATTGGCCATCGCTTTTTTTAAAATCAGTACAAGTGTCATACCAGCCATCATATATTGGGAAGCAGAAACATTGATCCAAGGTAAAAAAGAGTTTGTTACTAAACATTACAGTTTCACTGGAAGGAAAGGTCGTCGCTTCAGAACTGAAGAGGATTGATGCAGTGTGTTGGGTTTGTGTGGCAAGGTTTTGGTAGCGGGGGGGGGGGGGGGGGGGGGGGAGGGGGGGGGGACGGCTACAGGGGTGGCTTCTGTGAGAAGCTGCTAGAAGCTCCCCCTATGTCTGACAGAGCCAATGCCAGCCAGCTCTAAGACGGGCCTGCCGCTGGCCAAGGCCAAGCCAATCAGCGCCTCTGGGATAACATATTTAAGAAGAAGAAAAACACTTAGAGAGGGAGACCTTTTGCAGCCGGAGAGAGGAGTGAGAAGATGTAAGAAACTCTGCAGACACCAAGGTCAGTGCAGATGGAGGGGGAGGAGGTGCTCCAGGCGCCGGAGCAGAGATCCCCCTGCAGCCCGTGGTGGAGACCATGGTGAAGCAGGCTGTCCCCCTGCAGCCCATGGAGGAAGGATGAGGGGGTGTAGAGATTCCACCTGCAGCCCATGGAGGACCCCACGCCGGAGCAGGTGGAGGCACCTGAAGGAGGCTGCGGCCCATGGGAAGCCCACGCTGGAGCAAGTTCCTGGCAGGACCGGTGGACCCGTGAAGAGGGGAGCCCACGCCAGGGCAGGTTTGCTGGCAGGACTTGTGACCCCGTGGGGGACCCCACGCTGGAGCGGTTTGCTCCTGAAGGTCTGCACCCTGTGAGAGGGACTCCATGCTGGAGCAGGGGAACAATGAGAGGAGTCCTCCCCCGAGGATGAAGAAGCAGCAGAAACACCGTGAGATGAACTGACCATAACCCCCACTCCCCGTCCCCCTGTGCCGCTGAGGGGGGGAAGGTTGAAGCCGGGAGTGAAGTTGAGCCTGGGAAGATGGAGGAGGGGTGGGGGGGAAGTGTTTTAAGAGTTGATTTTATTTTCTCATTCCTCTACTCTGTTTTGCTCGTGACGATAATTAGTGAGTGATCTCTCCCTGTCCTTATCTCAACCTACAAGCATTTTGTTATGCCTTTTCTCCCCTGTTTAGTGAATGAGGGGAGTGAGAGAGCAGCTCTGGTGGGCACCTGGCCTCCAGCCAGGGTCAACCCACCACATGCAGGAAGACTTACTGAAGCTTCTTTGAATACCACCCTGCTGCAGAAAGGGGACTGAGTTGTACTTTAGAGATGAGATACAAGGGAAGTGGTAGTCCAGTTCTCCACTGGGGGACAGTGGCACGGAGAGACAAGTGGAACAAGTGAGGATTAAACTCCACAAGCTCCAAGAACTGGAATAGGTTCAGAGCAGCTTCCTGCTTTCAGACAATTCAGGGAAAATACCCCCTTCTGAACTCCAGCTCACCATATTTAGTAGCCCTGCTATACAAAAGCATCCCATAGACCTGCATTTTGCTACAAGATAAAGATATCAATTAGAAATTGCTTTGTCATCTCAAAAGTCCAAAACAGAAAGAGCTAATGAAAGCTTCATTTCCTGCAGCTCTGGAATACAACAAATTGTTTGGATGAAGAATGAGTACAGTAATTATTATGGGATAGCGATTATGTTTTTATTTGGGGTTGCTGCTGGCTTTCTCCCTATGGTTCTCTTCTCCCCTGCATTTTCCATCCATAAAGCCACAGAAGTGTATCATTTCTGCACGACAAAGCTTCCAAATGCAGCGCTTAAATGAGATGAAGATTTGTTAATTCCAAAAGAGGGAGGAAAAGTAGCAATATTCAAAGGATAAAACCTTGAAGTAGAGTTGTATGAACACAGCTGAACTGCATTAGGTAAAGCAACATTTCTTAAAGCATAGGCTATAAAGCACCAAGAGGCTCATGAAGAACATCCCTCTTCAGACAAGAGGATTGCAGCTCACTTCCCCAAAGAGCAAGACTGAGCACAGCAGTCCTGGTTACAGGCTGCAAGTTTCACAAGGAAGGGAGGGTCACTTACCTCTAATTACCAACACCCTAAGTCACAACAGATTTTAAACATTTCAAAAATGTTTGGGGTGGGGAGGGCAACGTCTGAGAGCAGACAGAGTATGCAGAGCCTTGCACAGATGGACTGATGTATGACCTTTACAAAGTCCTCCTTTGTGTTAGCCTCAGTGTTGCACGAGTGCAGGTTTGTTGAACAGAGTGATCTGAGCCACAAAGTATTTGAGCAATGACAGAAAGAGGGTCTGTAAGATTTAAATAAATTCGGCTCACCCCTTGCAATATCAGCAGCATACGTTTAGTGTTTTATTATTAGAACAAATAAGAAAGAACTTTTTTGGAAAAAAGGAAAACAAAATTCACAGCTAAATCCCAGGCAGAAAAAAAATTGTTTCCAAATATCATCCAAACCTAACATTTATATTTTTGCAAGGCATTTTTAAGTAATCAAATATTTGATGAAGATCAAGTTCAGAAAAATGGAATACAAGACTTAATCCTCATATTAACACCTTCCAACCACTTTGCCTGCCAATCCCAACAGCATCCTCCCCCAGTGCAATAGAAGCTACTGCAAGGCAGGTCTAAGACATGCCAATCTGTAACAGCCATTTAAGAGTTGTTACCTCAGCTGAGTTCATTGGAGTGCACTACCTTTCCATCCCAACATAACCACTGTGACAGACCTTGTAAAAGGCATCATTTGCTCATCATTTCATTCTTGCCAGGGAAGTCAGCTGTACAGGTAGCACAGTTTCAGGGTGTCAGTTCAAGAAACTGACTGTACTTCACTGGGAAGCAGAACAACTGAAAGCTACTCAGATGATCCTGCTCCTGCATACCTCTGCTCCAATAACAGTTAAAACATCCTGGTTTAGTCCCGCTACTTTTATTACAAATCCAACAACAAACAGCTCCAGGATGGTAAACCTAGACATACAAAATTCAACTCTCCTTAAGTGTCACTGGGAATTTGACTCTAGTTCACTGGAGGTAAAGGACCTGTCAGGCCCCAGCACAGAGTTATCTTTATCAAGAAGAACGTTATGCTCCGTTTATTGTTGTTCATTTGCACAGCAGGGTAAGTCCTTTCATCCCAAACCAGAGACTTACCATGCTGAACAGCAAAGCAAGAGTCTATTTCTGCATAAAGTTGTCGTCCAGCTTTTTATGTACATCTTGTCACAATCATTGTGGCATAAATAATTTCCCAAAAGAATAATTGTCACAACAGCTCAGACAAGATCTCACGCACACAAAAAAGCTTTTAAAAGGTTTTGGGGTTTTTTGTTTGAGCCAAAAGAGTGTGTTAATTCCACACCATCTTGGTTCAAGCACAGCTTTAGTAAATACTTCAGGTCTTTTCTTGATGCTCTCATTTGTCAGGCATTATATGCCTTAAAAGTAGCCAGTCACTTAAAATTGATGCAATTTCTACCAAAATCAAAATGGCCACTTACCACTCTCCATTGCCTACAAACCTCAGTCAGTCCAATGAAGTACTAAAAGTTATGACAAAATGAACATTCTCCTTTCCTTTATATGATTCAAGTTTTTACACATCTTTTAGAAAGCCTTTGTATCTTCTAGCCAAGCCATTAATGCGTACGGGAAAACAATCTGCCTTGTTTCCCCATGTTATTGCAGGCCAACATACTTGTCAGAACTGACAGATATGGCAGCGGGGGGTTTGCCTGCCAAAATATAGAATCCAGTTACAAGCTGAATTGCTTTTTAAAGTCAATTCTCCATCCTTATGCTAGTCAGAATGAAATGATCCACTAATACACTCAACTATTCCAGGTTATAGATACTAAAGTGCTCAGTTCCCAGCGCTGTAAGTGGGCATATCAAGACCCTGCCTCACAGGGATCAAAAGTCAATATGTATATATTTTTAAAAGTTGATGATTTTCATTGCTTCCAGTAGAGAAGTCAAGTTGTCTAGACTGATGACTCTGTTCACTTTAAGAACTCTACATGACACCATTACTTATTAGCTGCTTTTCAAAGCTATTTTTAAGTAAAACCTTAGTTGATCTGTTTTTCATCCACATACCAAGCAATTAACTTTGGATCTGTCTTCATGACCCAGTTAAATCAAATGACAGACATTCAGCTTTGAGCACTCAGCTTTGTCAAATCATGAGTTAAAACTGTGCAACCATGAGACTTCACATGAACTGGAGTGTAAGCATTGCTTCAGACAACTGATCTTTCACTTTCTGTGTCTCCTTTCTTTCTTTACTTGATATTTATCCAGTCAGGTAATCCTAACTTAGACATAAACCTGGTGGCCAAGTTACATTTCTGTGACCCAGTTTTCCCCCCTGCACATCCTGCTCTGCATGCCAGTTGGCTCCTCATTCCTTTTCATGCTGGAAGTCCCAAGAACTTTCAATCAAATGTGACTGAATATCTCTATCCTGACAATAATAGGACACTGTACTGCTAGCACCAGCTGTTTTGCTTATCTCTTCTATAAGATACATCATTTTCAACCTGATCAAAGAGCAAACTCCATCTCTAACTTATTAATCCCACAAAAGTAAATAGCTTTTGACCTGTTCAAGTGAGTCAGTTGAGGCACATCTAAATTTCATAGATAAACACCTCATACCAGTCCATATAACTCTATGGACATGAGCTTTGAATATCCATAACTGATGATTAAACCATTAGCAGTATTTTACAGCACTTTAATTCACCCCTTTTTTCATTGTCTCTCCTTCTGCCTTTTTTTTTTTAAATGTCCTTAATATCTAAAAGACATGTTTTGTTCCCAGGGAACAGCAGATTCTTAATGTTACTGGGTTCCATTTGTGAGTCATCATCCTTTTCCCTTCACCTTGCATATCACCAGTAGTAACCTTATCTTTTGTATTCTACTGAGTAATTTCTTTATTCTTTTGTACCTTTCCAGTCCTCTTTTTTACTCTCCCACCTCCTACTTGTCAACACCACCTCCACCCCACCCTATTTCAGATTCACTGGGAAACACCACATCTCTCTCCTCCAATGTCCCAAGTCACCACAAGTTGTGAAAAATACCTCATGGGAACACAAGGGGGGGGGTTGCCAACTTTAGGTAAGAACTATGGGTAAAAGCTGGAGTAAAACTATTGAAAGACCTCCTAAAAATATGATGTCCAGGAAGATGACATGCACCTGACAAAGCCAGCTCATGAGCACACCAGTTGAGTCCAGCTGGTTATGAGAGCAGAGCACAACAGGACATGCATCATAACAGATCTACACACTGTAGTCCCCAGGCTTAGCTACAGAGCAGCAATATACTTCAGTTCTCATTTACACAGGAGCTGTACATGCGAGCCTTGCAGTAAAAATTCAGTTGTGGTGCAAAGGAGTGCTGAGTTTGAGAATAAAACCCCTAAAACTTAGGGTGAGCTACTGCTAGCAGTGACAAGCATGAGCATGATTGCAGATGATAACATTTAAAAGTTTCAGTGCTCTCAAAAGGGAAAAGCTCTAGAAAGGACAACTCTTGCATTTGACACTAAGGTCAGTTGAAACTGAACTGGTAGAAAGTTGAAACAGGCTACTGCTGAAAATTATGATTGCTTTCTGTCATTGCTAGAGCGAAGGCCTCTGGAAGAGCGTTTCCTATGGACTTATGTTGACCAGCTTATGCTCTTACAGTCCTATTGGTAACAATTTGACAGAAAAATGCCTGGAAGTTCTGTGATTATTACTGCTAGAACAATGAACAGTAAGATTTTAGTATAAAAGTTTTCCATTTTGTGATTAGTAGTTAGGCCTCCTGCTCTGCTGAAAGCAATTAGGCCTCACAACACTGTCTTCTGTAAAACCTTTTTAGAGTCAGAGAATAGCCCCTGGTATTCCAAGTTCATATAGTCTTCTATGCAGGCTTTTATGGCTTCTTGTATTCTTTGTAATACATTTCTAGAAATAAATAGTGAAAGAAAAACTCAAAGCATATTGTTCTTTTCCAGCTCACTTTTCAAGTTTGGAGCACAGTTTCTGTAGTTTGCAACAGTGGCATCAGCTTATGCCTCAGAGCTGGACTATCTCTAGTTTGAAAAGCTTTTGAAAAGCCCAGCCAAATTCTTCATTTTTCTAAGTTATTTGACTCAAGCAATCTCTTTTCTACACTAAAATACCATTAGAAAAGTTAGAGTAGAGCACACGTATTGTAGCTGTGTAACTGAAGCAAGAAAGCTGAGCTCAAACCTGATAAGCTCTTATAGACTGGCAATCAGAATATTTATAGCACATCAAGAGGATGAGCAACTGCCTACAGAAGATACCTGTAGCATGAGAAGGTGTAGATAAATAGAAAAATATACCCAATCTCTTCCTATACTAGAAAGGAGGTATGGTCCTAGCTGGCATCTGTCAGTAGCTTGGATAACTGAAACACTTTTCCCCTCCCCACCACATTAATCCACGAGGGAGCCTTTTCAAGGAAAAGTACTTTAATCAGACAAATTACAAGATCTACTCCACCAGCAGTGGCTAACTGTGTCAAATCTCATATTACATGCAGTTGTATCAGAAACAGCAGAAATTCTTTTCTGTTTGCAGCTTTCAAAGTAAACATTTTGCAAACATTCTTCCTAAAAAAACCCTATAATTCTTATTTTGAAGGTATTACACATTACTGAGGTATTTAGAAGCACTTTGGTTCTTAAAACATGCAATTGTCTGTGTATGTAGATATATACACCTGAAGAAAAACAATCCCTGCCCTGGAGAGCCATTCCAGAGACAGAGGCAGACACACTACAGAAAGGAAATCCTCATCATGCCCTGTTTACAGATGGGGCAGCTGTCACGATGGAATTCAGTGACTGACAGTATACCTGCACTACAGCTGAAGGACACAACTACTCGTGGGCAAGCCATCTCTGAACAGATACCATGCATGGTAGCACAGCATTCAACACAGGTTGACTGCCATACTGCTGCAGCTGCATGATCTATTAAATACTTGAGTGAGGCAATTTAAGACCAGTTCAAGTCTATTCCAGCTGTAATACCACCTTTAGGCTCTGGGTCAGAGAGACAGCCTTAACCAAAGGCACATGAGAAGTCACTAGCAGAGCACAGCATTCAACCCAGCTCTCCTAGATCACAAGCCAGGAGTTTTTAAACCCAACATCTGTTTCTTCATGCTATTGTTTCAGCACAACCTTGAACGCCAGGAATAGAGACAGCTTAGTCATTTATTTTAGAATATTATTTTAATTTTTCTTTTCCTTTTGCTCTGTTGTCACTGCAAGATTCCATGAGGCACTGACCAGGCACCCCGAAGTGCTGCCTTACTTGCCTTAGCAGAGCAAGCTGCTCACCTGATCAGAGGTAAGAGCTCCAGAATCCACAGGAAGAGGTTCCTTTCTAATATTTTAGTTTTAATTTGAATAACACTGGCAACATCTAGGATAGCTAGACAAGTAAGGTGTGCTGACAAACTCAGTGGGAACTTCACAGGCTCAGGAGATTTTGCAGGATCAGGATGCAGAACCATTTTTTATCTAGTTTTTCCTAATTTCTACTACAGATCTTCTACCTCCTATGACAATCTTTGTTGACATATATCCATGTAGAAAGATCAGAGCTTGAAGCTACTACAAGATCCTCTCAAATAGCTACCTGCAAGCAAGAGACTGCTCAGATATTTCTCCCCTTCCTCCTCTTTAAATAGTCAAGCAGTGAAAGAATCTGCATGCAATCCTTAACACAGGCCTGCAGATGAAATCTTAGGCAAAGCTAAGCCACAAAGAAAAGTTTGGATAGACTTGGTACAACTGATGGTCTGCAATGCCAATTTTTGCCTTAGAATGACTCCTTAGAGGAGGCAGCAATACAGGGCAGCAAAACCCTACAAAAAATACCAAGGAGAGCCCTCCATCCTACACAGAGCCAAGTTTGTCCATACATCTTTTCTATCCAGATCTATGTGGCAGAACTACATCCTTTAAGCAAGCCAGTGGCGCATGTGAAGCAAGAGAGGCAGCAGTGCAGGTCAGACTGCCTACTTAGTCACTGTATCTCATTGTACAATTTGTTCCCTGCTTGTACTCAGCAGCCTGATTCAGGCAGCTATTTGTCAGCCCACTTACATGGGCCCTCATTCAGTAAGATGCTAAAGCACATTATTATCACTATTTTAAAGCCAAGTACAATGAAAGCAATAGACTGCATCTGTACTTAATATTAGACTTTCTTTTGGTGAAGTCAAGGCTAGATAAGCCATCCATGGAACACACATAACCTTGATGAAACATCTGCATGCTCTCTTAGGTTTCTCTGCTCATTCTCTAACACAAAATTCACTGCGATCAATCATTTTTTTGCCCAGTAAAACTCAATCCTTGAGCCCACATTGCTCCTGACACTCCCAGCCTGAAGCATATGGTGAAGGCATTAGTCTGCCTTTCCATTCCCTCCTGTCAGCAGAAAAAAAAAAGTTAGCTTCAGCAGGCAGAGCAGCCAGGACAATTCTTACTTCAGTCAGTGAAAGAGGGCATTACATTTTCCCATCTCTTATTAGGGAACCCTAAAGCCTTAGAAAAGTCATTATTGATAGACCCAAATAAGTTTGTAAATCTATTATACTGCACATTACCTAGACAACTTGTTTCCTCAGGGTCAGACCTGCATAGTCAGTCAAGGAAACTGGGGCAGGGTGAGGGGGGTCTGGAAGGTAAAAAAGCTGTTTCTGCCCAATACTTAAATTGTATTAAGTATTTAATACAGAGAAGAAGGGACATCTATTTTCTGTGTAGAATCTGATCCCCAGTGGCTATCTACTTATCTCTCCCTTCCCTCCCCCACCATAAACTCCCTACTGGCAGAGTACAGTGCCATCAAAAAGCAAACCGGCTCATAAGAAAAAAAATCTTTGAAATCTGTATATTGAAGTGAAGCAGCATTAAATGCCTTGTTTTGATAATGTTTGGCTATCAAAATGGTTTTAAAATGCTCACTTCAAGCTTAATGATAAATTTGCCCACAAAGACAGTGACCGAGTTTCAAATCAGATGCTTTAATTGTTCCATTTTGCAAAATAAATTTTGGGGTTTTTAGAATACTGCCTTATCCCAGTTCATGATGGATATGGCAATTCAAGAGGTACACTTTCCACACAGAAAAATAATCTGATTTTTACCCCGTGTGCATGACTGTGACTAGAGGAGGCAGGCCAAGGTTTGCATGGGAGATAACACTACTGTTTTCCTTCCCGCAGTTTGTTGGAAGGGTGGCGGCTATGGAGCCTCGCAGTCATCTCGTGCAGCAGCAGGTATCCCACAAGGGGAATGGCAGCTCCCCACCCAGCTCAGAAAGGGAGAAACTAAAGGACTGCTGTTTTGTCTAGTTCCCTGAGAGTATTAGCTATTATTTGACATTTATATTGAGGTAAAAGAAGGCTCCATCACTTAGATACCACCCTAACTTTTCTGTCTTTACCTATATTTCAGCAGCTAATAATACTACTTAAGATGGGTTCAACACTTTTACCAAGTCACTTTGTTTCCCTGCTAAGAAATTTTCTCCTCGCTCAAGAGAAAATGCAAGCCTCCCCTCAAATCTAGTCCCATTTTCAAGGGGGCAAGAAAGAAGAGAAAGGGGGGAGGCAGGAAAGAGGAGATGCTTGCAGAAGTTATCTCTAAGGAAATCAATATGAACAATGCTTCATCTCCTCTCCAACCCCATTGTGTTGTATGCCGAGTGTCTCACTTAAACCATAGCTAACAAGTAAAAACAAAACACCCCAATCATAAGGCAAGGCCTGCAGCAGTATTTCTGCTGTGGTATCAGGTGGCAAAGTTCACAGGCCCCCACAGCTATCCCTAAGACTCCAGAACAAGCCGCAATTTCCCCTTCCAATTTATTCCTTGCCAGTCAAGGCCTAAGGCCTGTATTCAAATTTTGTACTCTAGATTTATACAGAGAGATAAAATCCCACCAACTCCAGAGGCAGTTGCTTCATTAGAAGCTGTGTGAAAATAACCATGTCAGCAGTTGACAACTGATTAGTCCCTTCCCAGTCTGAAGAAGTGAAGAAGGTTTCTGACTAAACCAAGTTACTACATAAAATACATAGAGGCAGGTCAGTTAAGTAGAAAAAGTGGTTTTGACAGGAAAAAATGTAACTCCCAATTCTGCCACTAAGAGAGATAGGGTATTTTCCTAACAGCAAAACATTAGCTAAGGGACCACAAGAACTTTGTTCAAATCCTGGGTATATTTTCTTGACACAAGGCCTCTCTAAATTGTTATCATGGAAATTTTGTGATAATGTATGCACATTTTCTTAGCTTGGCTCATGTCTTGGTGGGTCTGGAGGGAACTGGGAGATGTACTCCAAGACACAACAGGAAACATCGCCGAGATAATGAAAAATAGAAGGCAGAAGCATGCATACTAGAAGGTTTTGGTTTGCAAAACAAGTCACAAGATGCAATTCAGTCAAGGACAACAAAACAATAGCTGCATTTTCAGACCATCCAGGTGAAAGATTCCCTTTGATTCTCACATGATGTGTTTTTCCCCAGTTCACAGGTCATATCCTTGACTACTTAGAAGAAAAGATATTTGCTAATGAAGCATACAAGCTCATCTCTAACCTCAGCTGCTTCCCTGTGGAAGGCACAAGATCTCCTGAAAACTCTAAGAGGTGTTAGTAAAACAGAAGACAGTTTCAAGTCTTTAGATATTGGATCCTGCATCTGACTTTCCAACTCAATTAAAAAAAGAAAAGAATTACACCAGGAGCTGGCTGTAAACACCTGAATGATTTATTCAGTTCAGTATAAGCCTCTGGGCCAGAGAGCTCTGCTCTAGTCCAGTGCATAGCAGATCTGGATTCAGTTCTTACACCATCATGAAAGCACTGTACAGACCTAAGTGATTTCTGTTTTCCAGCCTTTTGTTTCTATACTAGGGTAATACTCTTATTCCCCCACAGGGAATAATATCGCATAAAAATGTGGTACATCAACCTGAATTTGCTCTTGAAGAGATAGGGTTGAAATAGGTATAAAAACAGAGTCAAACCATCTTATAGCAAGTTTTTCATGAACCCAGGCAACACTCTGGTGCCTTGAGCCAGCTGTGGTTTTAATGCTGGTGGTCATAACAAGATGGCAAGACCCTCCATGTTCCACCCTTGCTTGCTTTCTCTTGGCAGGCAGAAGAAAGGAGGAATAAGGGCAGAGAGCTATACAGGAGAAGGAAGGGATACTCTTTCTAGTGCATAGTGCCTCACAAGGCCACTCGTGCTGCAGGGAGACAGTTCTCAGCCTCAGATGCAACTGCCAAAGTGTACTTTAGTCATATTGAACTTGCCCAACAAATTCTCCACTAAATGCTTATCTCATTTTCATGCCATGCAAGAGTGTGGGAGGACTTCATTTTAAAGTTAAACCAGTTTCTGCCATGATGCACCACAAGAAACAGACACAGAAAACTGTTCTTGCTCACTAGTCTTAAGGCTTTTCAGTGTGCAAAGCAACAGAGGCAGGTTAGATCCTCTGCAACAGCAACTAATGAGCTGATCAGTTGCACAATTATTTACAGTTATTAAAAAAAGAATTGTCACTATAGCAACAGGAGCATCTACCAAATTTGATTTCTCCAAGACACAGAACGTCTCTCAGGAGTGCACACTGTGGACTTACAAGCTATCAGAGCTTTTCACAGGGTGTCCCAGGAAATATTTTCACTTCTTTTCCATTGCAGAAAGTTCTGCCACATGCCACTCCTTTTGATTGACTTCACAAACCCCTCTCCATGACTTCTCAAAGAGAGGGAGGGACAGTGGAAGTTACTGTCTACAGTAATAAGGCCATAACAAGACTTGTGGGACCAAATTCCAGATGAAAGCAGGTTGTGCCACTTTTCAGAGCTCAGCTCCACTGTTCTAATTTCAACTCAGCTTCCATCCAGCTCACATCACCCCTTTAGGGTCAGGGTTCCAGCTGCCACCTTCCCTGATGCTTGCACCCAGGCACTGCATCCTCTTTTAGCAAATATTGAGCCCCCATTCCAGTTCCTTATGCAACACCAGGAAAAGCTCTTCCAATACAAGCAAGAGGCCAAAACAGGTAACAGCATAAAGCAGCTATGTCAAAAGAAATGCTGATGTATTTTTATGAAGTGTACTTTTACATGACAAGTGATGCAGACTGATGGGAGAGTACCTGCAAGAAAAGCTATTCTGTCCCCATCTGCACATTTCTGTTCCCTCCTTGTGCTGAACATAAGGAGCCCATGGATGTAAAACTGACTGTAGTAGCTTATTGACCAGTTTATTGCCCTTCCTAGGATCCTTGGAATCAGCACATTTGAGAGTAGTCAACAGTAAACCAGATTAGCAACTCAAACCCTGTGCTGGGCTTAGAAACAAATAGTATTTCACAGAAAAAGTGGTCTGAAAAATTATGTCTCTAAGATAGAAGATAAAAGGAGAGTTCCCCACTTTTCCCTACTTTGATTTAAAAGACCTCAGGCAATCAGGCTGCTCCTTGAAATGGCCTGTTATTTATGATTTTTATCAGGTTACATATATTCATAATCTAGTATTTCTGATGGCAATTCTACTCTGCCATTCAGAAAAAAGCCACAAAGCACCAAAAAAGAAGTGTTCTGGTTCAAAAAGAAATCAGATCTTCAGATCTCATCCCTCCAATTCTGTCCCAATAACAATTCTACTGAGGATGGAGAACAGAAGAAACATTTTTCCCCTATTAACAGGAGTAACTTTTAAAAAGCATGCCTTTAAACGTCCAACCTTTTAGCTTTTCTCAGAACCCAGCCAGTAGTTCAAGGCAGGCAGTGGGAAGAAGTACCTGTGGCTGCAGAGAGCTCCTAAAACATTCTTGTGAGCTATACTGCTGACTGAGTCCAAAACAGACCTCAAGAACTCTGGAGAACTAAGCCAAGCATGGTTCTGCTTTTCCCTTCTGAGGAAATACCTGCTTGTCCGACTTGCCTACCTCACAGGGTACTATTAAAGCACCTTGCAGACTTCTCACAACCTGCTGCTGTTTTCACAGAAGAGGGAAAGGAAGAAGGGAGAGCTCAGCAGTGCCCTTCTCCCTTCAGGACAGTCCCTGGGCATTTCAGGGCTTGGGAAGGAATCCAGCAGTAGGCTCCTTACACCTGGGAGCCTAGGCAGCCAAGGGGATCAATGCAATTCAGCAGCTGGAGAGCTTGGAAACAGGAAAAGAAACAATACACTAAATATATCCAGAGGACCATGAGCCATTTGGAGCGTGCAAAGTAGAAACCACTAGGCTGCCAGACACAGGAACAAGAATGCCTGTAGCAGCAGAGGCAAACTCAGGTCCTTCAGAATGCCAAGAAATCAGTACTAGTCATCACAGAAACAGACAAATCCTAAAGAGCAAGATACAGATGTCTCCAGGAATACAAGGAAATTAAGATGTTTCAGAGTCATAATTCTAGGGACCAGACACCACTGGCCTAGACTCACAGCATTTGGGCTGACATACTGCATGGTAGGAATATAAATTCAAGGTACAATTTCAAAGTTAGCAACATTGCTCTGGAGGCATTTCTTGTGTCGTGAAAGATGAGACTATTTCATCCTCCAGGATGTTGTAACACTGTACAGCACTCCTCTGACAGAGGAACATTTTGTCAATTCATCCACCAAGACGGACTTATCTCTTGTTCTTATTTTAAAGGATTTTGCCGCACCGTACCCAACTCAGTTTTTTCCCACACATTTTTCTTTCCCTTCAAATCTGAGATATCTTAAGTTAAAGCACCTTGTTATCAGTATCACTTTCTTTTGTGCAATATTTTCTATGCAAGTGTATGTTAGTCCCCATTTGTCTCCTGCTGGGAAGTGTGGATGCACCTTCCCAAATTTGGTCCCAAGGACTAGCCACAACCTTGCTTATCTTTCTCCTTCTGAGAGCTCCAGTTAAAAAGTAGTTTCATGTTAAGAAAATAGAAAACACCTGGAAAGAAAAGCAGCCTCCATGACCACTGCTCCACAGACTCCCAGGGTCCCCTGTGCTGCACAGAAGCAATCCTGCTCCCACAGCTTGCTCAATAGCCACATTAGGAGGCAGCTACCTTTGCAAGTCAGTTCTTGGAAGCACAATAAATAGCCTCAGGACTTGTATGTTCTGCCTAGCTTTCAACTCTGTAGTAGTCTTTGTTATGACAAGATGAGAAAAACAAGTTTGTATTAAAGAATTCAGCCAAACAAGCTAAGGTATGTTCAGGTTTAAGAGACAGAGTATTCCTCCTGGGTCACATGGATTACATAATTCCTAGAGGAAACTTGTTAAGAGAAATTCACTGAGTAATATAAGTAAACAGAGACCATTCCCAGCTCAGGAAGTTCTCTGGGCTGAAAAAATTGAGGATGGAGGAGCAACTCAAGGCAAATCATTACCCCTCCCTAAGCATTCCCTTAGACCTCTGCTGGAGTCAGAGTACAGTGCTAGAGGGACTTTTAAAATGGACATTATTAATCAGGGCCTGGCATCACTGAGCTGTATCAGATCTGTCAAATCAGCTTGAACTTGTCCACCTGAAAAGTCCTAAAACATAGAAAAACCACAGATGTCACTTCACCAGTTGAGACTAGTTATGAGCTTTTAGATGTTGATGCTCTCACAGAAGTCTTCTTCTCAACAGTATTTTGTCTTAGGAGCTTAAATCCTCCAAACATGGGGCCACTAAGTGAAGCAAGGGAGGACCAGTGAAGCCAAAATCCACCATCCTTCCTTCTCACTGGTCACCTACAGCAGCCCTGCTACTCAGCTGAAAATGAGGCATTGCCCTGGAAGGGGATTTTGCATGTAGACACCATCAACCCAACCCTCCCTTCCATATGAATAACAGCCCCTTTAGTCCCAAGATTGTCAGGCTACATGATTAAAGGCCCATCAGAGTGGACACAGACTGACTGGCAATCAGAAGAAACCCAGTAACCTCATCAACAAGAGCTGGACCAAGCACACAGTTTCTCTGAAGACAAAGGAAAACAATTAGACTGGTGTCCTTGTGTGACTCCCACAAGGACAAGCCAACGAAAAAAGCTCTCCCTTGAAAAACGTGCAAACTGAAGGGGAGCCTCAAGGGAGGCTGGGTGAAATGCATTTTGGGGCTGTGCAAGACTTATTATGGAGTGTTTAGGTGAAGGACTCTGGAATTTACCCAGGAGAAAGAAGTTACAAGCAAGCGAGCTATGAGAAAAGCTTGAGGTGGGAATTTATATCTTATTAGATGACATAGAAAGCCATAGAAAACAACCTCAGGTTGCTCTGGGATCAACAGAGCTTATTTTAATTCTTTTCAGTAGGAAAATTCTAGCAGAGAGCACAGCCTGAATTTTTGACTGGAAAGTAGTCAAAGTGGAAAAAGTAAATAAAATAATCAAGCGTCACAGCCTGACTTAAATCACTGGGGATATGAAAATACTTGTTTTGTAGAAGCACCATTATATACTTCAGTTTAGGCTTTCAGAGTTATTTACCCCAAGTCCCTTCTTTACATGCAATCAAGTAATAATTAAATCTCAGTACTCTATGCACAATGCAAGTGCCTTACAATTTTCTGTGTGCATAATTAAAATTATTTATAGACAAAAATGGCAGCTGTGGATATGAATGCAATGTTTCAGCATTAAGTTTAATATCAGTAGGCAGGAGGGTAATTAGTTAATGGGCATACAGAGTTTTTCTTAAAGGGCAAAAGCATTAATTACTATTTCTTCTATTTTAAATTGCTCTAATAGACAGATTCTTCCCAGAGTACATCTAAAGATTTATTTCAGTTCAGGTATTGCTTTATGCAATTGAAATTCAGGGTTAAAATTAGCCATCACCCAGGGAATTGGTAATGACTGTTATTCCTATTTGTTTTTTCCTTGAGAAGTAAATCCCATACTCTTGAGGAGTAACTCACAAAAGGCATTAGCAATTCTGCACTGCAGTTACCAGCAAATGCACTAATTTGCCTAATTCAGCAGTCATTTGCAAGGCAGGTCTGTCTTAAAGTATCCCTGACCATCCCATGAGCATTCATTCACACTGTGTTTAATACACACTACAGGATTTTTTTTTTGTCCCAGCAATTTATGGTATTGACCAAGTTCAGAGGAAAATTACTCAAAAAAACATTTAGCCTCATGCAGAGACAGAGCATACAGATCAGCAGCAAAACTTCAGACAGGTTGTGGAGTGACAATAAGGGAGTTGTACTCTTTCCAATTTCAGTATTGTGAAGTCTATCCACTATTTCAGCAAGGCAATGCATGATGGACAAAAGCCGTTTATTGTGTGGGAAACTTGCATAAAAGCCACTCACACAGCAGAAATTATGTGGTGACAATCCAGGGCCAGCAGGAAGACCCAGTGGTCTTTCCAGACAGGCACAAACAGGAAACCCTCCCATAAGGAGTAATGGCTTCACATCAGTTCAGGCTAAAACAGAGCTGCTGGCATTATGATTTTGGAGTTACTCTAAATTTCATTATGTCTAGATTGTTTCCTGGCATCCCCAGCAAACAGCAGCTCTGTACACTGAGCCTCAGTGGCATTAGTCAGCAGCAGGGCTGCGCTTGTCACCCAACACCATCTTGTAGCTCACACACAGCCAAAGCCTCTGAGCTCTGAAGCTTCCATGCCACAGGACCAAGCCCACAGAAGAGGAGCTCTGATGCTACAAAGAGCACACATGGCATGAGTCGGCGCCCATAAACTACCTGACATCCCAAAGACAGAGCTCCGCTCCTCACCCCTCGGTTCCCTGCCCTTTGCCAAAGTCACTGTTACCAAAAGGCAGTTCCCAAAGAGGAGTCTCAGAGATACACCATTCCCTGCCAAGCAATGAGCTTTATTTGGGAACAGGCCAGGTGACCCCTGCTAGGAAATCCAAGCTCCCACTCTGTCCACAGCTGACTGTTTTTACAAAAAGATGATGCTGATTTCCAGAACCATAGCTGCATTCCAAGTACAAAATGCTTTCAGTGGCATAGCTGCAGCATTCAAAGGGGGAAGGTAGAACAGTAATGCCAGTTATCCAGCTGCCAAAAAACCCACCACTATTCCCACCAGCAGAGCAAGGAATTGTTCAAGACAAGCTCTTATATCCATTATCCACATTTTGCATGACCACCAGCCTTCCTTGTACATATATACACACTGAAGGCTTTGTTTTCTTCTTCAGAGGCTATTATTTCCTGCACCATTTCCCATGCAAGAGTCTAGTAAGGTGTATAAACATAGATACTAATTCATACTTGCTAAAGACTTCACCATTGTCAATTATTGTTTGCACTAATTAAAATACTGTATGCAGATAGAGTCAACGCTGTAAGCGACACTAGATTGAAAGCTTCTAAGCAATTCATCATATTGGTAAAATATGCAGGCATGTTTCTCAGCACCAGAACATCTCCTTTCTAATTTAGGAGTGAATTAGGCATTGCTGTGAGTTTGTGACTCAAAAGATAATTGCAAGACACTTTTCCTGGCTTCTTGTGTTTTCAATTTGTGATTGCTGCAAGAAATTTAATGGTAGCTGTAATTCTCTGTGCTGCCCCAGAAGTCCCCAAGGGGCAGGCCACAATGCCAGTTTCTCAGAAGTAAACCATTACACTTGCTTGCTGTAAAGATCAAGATGTAGAGTAAATGTGAAATAGAATGTAATTAAGAACTCTTTTGCCAAGAACCATTTCCTTCAGGACATTATTCGGTAAGTCTGAGTGTTTTGATGAAGACCAGTGAAGACCAATCCCCTGGACAGGTAGCAAGGGCTACCTCTCATGATGATTTCTTTCTTAAAAATTAAGACCAGCCATCAATTGTCTACTCACTGCATATTAGGCTGAAACACAAAGTTTACCAAGTTTCTTAATGTTGAGTTGTATTGTTTTAGTTCACATCAGACAAGTACCTGAAATACCCATGAGGTAGGTTAGAATAAGGAAAGATAGACTTTTCAGAACATAGTCCATTGGCCCCATTTTTGTACTGAAGGCAAGAAAAAAACCCTAAGGGGCTTTTTGCTTGTTTGTTTTAAAAAGGTCTACCTGTTGTGCTTTATAGCCTTGAGCAGCTGTTTCCAGACCACAATTCAGAATTTCCTGTTGCAACCTTGTACTGAACACCCAGACCACAATTCTCAGTTTCTACTGAACGGGAGGAGCACACCCACACAACCCCTGAACATCCCCCATACTGAATGCCCTCAGCTTGGGAGCAAGGCAGCACAGAAAGAGCATGGGAAGTACTGTGCAGGGGTCAGTCCCCACTGCCTGCACATTCTGCTGGGTCAGCAAAACTCAATGCTGCACCCAGAAACAACCCAACTGTCACAGTCACTGGCTGATCATCTCTCCTCATAGAGCTGCATTGTCAAGAATAATGGAATGTAATTTAAATTACAATCCTGACCACCACAGCAAAAGCTTCATGTACTCAATGGTGCCAAGGCATTAGGAGAGCAAATTCCAGATTGCCTTCCAGCAAGTACTTCAGTGACTCTTCTTCCTCTTGTCCCTGCCTACACAGCAACCACAATAGCTATTCCTCCAGCTTGAAATTCTTTAATTTCTTTAAAGTACATAACTCCCTTAAATACACAGTAAGGTTTTGGTGTACATTAAAAAGCACCATGTCTCAGGGCCCTGGCATCCGAGCATCTGAATAATTATAGATCACTTGTGACCCAGATGAAAGAGACTAAAAGATGAACAAGCAAAAGCTGCTCTTGAAGTAAAGACAAACACACTTATAGAGCAGAAAACAAGGAGGGGAAAATGGAGCCCCCAGCCGAGGAATACAACAGAATTATACACCAAACACCCCATCAGCACAGGCAGAGCACGAACATCCTTACCAACACACATCGCCTCCCAGCTGTAATCAAATCCCCTGAAGCATACTCAAGTACAAATAGATTCTGCATCTCCTCAAAACACAATCAGATGCAACAAAACTTAACGGTCCCAGAGACACACAAACATGAAACCCAACTGGGGCTTGGGGTTATACAAGAGAATGCCAGATGAGAAAAATAAGGTACTGGAGAGCCAAAACTAGCAGAAGTAAAGTAATGGGGACATGCTATTTTAAAAGAAAAGTGGTACAGAATACATTAACCTGTTCTAAAGCCTATTCTCACCTTTATTCTAGTGCCCAGGCTGTCACAGAGACTTTCGAGACACCAAGTTGAACCTACCAGTCACAAGAAACTCCTACAGGGTGGCTGCCACTGGGGCATCATTCTGTCAGGGCTTGATATGACTAATGCATTGGAACAGAGACTCATAGTTAAGCTGAGAGCCAGCATTGCTGCATTTGGAGATGCATGAACTGCAAGAGTACCTCTCCTGCAAGAGTGTTTCTGTCATTCAGCCAGACCTCATGGGTCACCACTGATAAGTTCATTTCATATGAAAGTTCATGCTTTGCACTCATTAAGGAGGAGCATTAAAGTCCTTCAAAGTGCTTTTGACTACACTTTAAAAGTAAGAGTATTCTACTGGAAAGAATAAAAATCTTCCCTCCTCCCTCTTTGCGAAAGAGCATGAAGAACATCAGACAGAAGCAGCTACACAAACGGCATTTATTATTGGAGAATAAAGGAGATGCAATTAACAGGCAAATTCTTAGTTTATTAGGAGACCTACACAAGGCAAAGAATTTAGTGCAAGCCTCCTGCAAGCTCAGGAAAAATTTAAGTGATTCTGATTAGCATACGCACACCCCGAATTTCTGAAGGAAGGACGTTTAGCCTGGTATAGTTTAGGCAATGAACAAGTACTGAACAGAGCACTCACTGCTAGAGTCACTTTCCAGAGCAAAGCCCTACTTTACTGACCAATTCTGCGTAGAAACACAGAAGAGTGAGACCACATTAAACAAATCTTTGCCAGAGAGAAAAAACCTAAAACATTTCTTAAAGAAATATTCAATTAAGCACGTCACATCTGACATGTATGGAAGATAAAGACAGACTTTTCCCTATGTAGCCAGATTCTCTGCTTATAGACAGGATGAAAAATAGTTACCTTCAGCAAGTTAAAATCAACCCTTTCAGAAAAAAGAAAAACACACCTATGTTTAATGCAATGAAGATTTAATGTGATGCTACAAGATTGGGAGTGTCTGCCAAGATAATAGAGGACATCTGTGCTTGCTTTTGAAATGAAACAACCCACACTATGACCTGCTACATTCTACCAATTTTAACCAGCTACATTTTCCAAACAGATACCTGCAAAATACCCACAAGTTAACTATTCCTTGCATGACACCTGCAAGTATCACAGACATTTCAACCCCTCCCAAACACACACAACTGAGCAAAGAAGTATTGCAAGATGCATTCCCCATCTTCACTTGTATTATTTGGGCCTAAGCTTAAATACCTATACAGACCTTTTCTTCAACACTCAGTCCACTGATGTTCACTCAACAAGCTATCAGTACTACATATGCCTGTCTGAAACAGAGCTGACTCTGCCCAAACTCGCCCTCCTTCCATCCATAGCCGCATCAGCTCTGGTGGACACTAGCTTAGATAAGCCAGAAGAAAGAGGTATAGGTCCACACTGTGTGACAAGGGGGAAGAGCTCCAGGTATGCTCCTCCACAGACGTCTGGGTAGACTTCTCCCTCAGCAGCTCCATAAGCCCCTTGTCCATACATAAATATCAAAGCTTCCTCTTCAAGTCCAACAGCCATACCCACCTGCATCCACTCCTTCGTGGAACACACTTGTTTATAAGCATTGCTTAGCATTTACCTATTTGCTCAACTTTGAAAAGTTTGCTTGCTGAATAAGGTCTTCACCTAGTCAGAGACCATTACTCACACAGCAGAGTTTGTTAAAAACCAAAACAACATAGTATTCATACTGAGTTCCATTCAGCCTCACCCCTCCAACACCTCATTTTTCCTATTTAGCATAGCACAGCATTTTCCTGAAATTGGGCATAAGGCTGACATTTTTTACAATTTACTTCTTTATGAGGCCACCTGATAGATATTAGATTAAAAGCAGCCCTACCACAGACACACAAAAAATAGCCTTATTTCCCCTCACTCTCCTTGCATTGCCCTTCCTCTGAGAAATCCTGACTCCCTGCTGGGTGACACACTCCGTTTATCACAGCCTGCAGAGACCTCTCTTACAGGACTTGGCTGTACGTTGCAGCACCCCACTGTCTGCTCTGCAGGTTACAGAGGAGTGTGAGTATACAGTCAGTTATACTTGATGTTTAACATGTCACCTTTCATCTATTAATCACCTGAATAGTCAAATTGCACAAACTTGAAAGATGTCTACTACATTCCACTAAACCAAAACTCAGATGCAAGTCTCGGCTTCTCATATTACATAGTTAAACAAAATCCTCTGGCTACTACTATAACTAACATGTTGATAAGATAAAGTTTTATTTTGTTATGAATTAATGATTCACAAATCCATTGACAAGTAGAGAGTCATGTAACATACAAGAGGGAGAGTGATTTTGTGCTGTTCGTTGTCTCTATCATACAACAGACATTCTATCACTAATTAAGTAATTAGCACTCATTGAGTTCTACCTTCCTTTTTGAAAAGTAGCTTGTTACATTCTTTATGATTCATGTCCTATAACATTTGATCTGGTCTAAGTTTTACAGCCACCACCCTGAAACTAGAATTAGTCTCAGTCTGCCAAGTTCAGCAGACAGCATATTACAACTCAGTTCATTTGCCAGAGTTCATCCTGTACCTTCCAGCATCTTATCCCTCCCAAGCAAAGGTTCCAAATCTAAAAGTGCACTGAAGTGCAAATCTAACAATTTAAACGAGATATACTTAAGCTGGAAGTAAGGCTTACACCCCTGAATAGCACTGCTTCTGCAGCTATCACAAGCCCCCAGTAAATCAGATGTTTAGCATAAACTTTGTAACAGTTTATTTCCCATTCTGAGAGACTAAAAAAACAGATGTGGGACAACTAGCACTTCCTATGACATTCCCGGCACACGTTTTGCAGATAAACAATTTGATTCAGTGCCTTCATTAAAAGTCTTATCCAAAAAGAAAGTTCCCTCCCAGGGGCACTGATGCACCATCCTTGACAGGAGGGTCTGACAGACCCAATACTGGATGGTAACTCACAAAGCTTTCAGTAAAGTTCAATCTCCTACAAAGCTGCACTTTGCTGAAGCTCAGCACTACACCAGTAACTCTTGATATAAGTACTCTTACTGGAGTATGTTTTTTCCAGGGGAAAGCCTAGGGATCCCTCAAGTCACTGCAGGTTTTAGTCACTATTTTAGAACTACATAGAGAGGCAGGCAGTAATCTAACAAAATGCTTGATTTTTTAAGTAGACTATCAAGAGCACCTGGAGACAAATAGATTTTAGTTACAGAGTCTCTTCTATATTAAGAAACAAACAAAACACAATGCTTGAAAGCTTTGCCACTGCTACCTTTTGGGCTTATACCTAGAGCTCTGTGATAGGCATCAACACCTCCTGCGACAGGTTAGCCTCCAGCCCATGCAATTCAAAGCAAGTAGGGCTCCAGAACAGGTACTGCAGCCTACTGCTTAGGAAGCTTCTATCAAAATTACTGTTTTAACAGAGGAAGATAAGAACTAGCCCTCCCATATTCAGCAGAGTAGGAACTCACACATGCATGCTTTCACCAGTTGCTCTTTTGAGCTCCCAAACCAGCCATTTCAAGGGACTCCTGTAGCAAAACCTTACATTTATTTTTTTCAGAACTAAGTACAAACTAGCTGCAGCTCCCCACTATCACCTAACCAAGACACAGTGTTTAGACCTAGGCCATTCAGCAACACTTTGCAAACATAAGTCACGCATGGCCCCAGAAGTCAGTAGCTTCTAAGCTCTTGAGAGTATTCAGACTTGTAATGTTTTTCAGCATTTAAACTCCAAACATATCACAATTTTAGTCAAGCCCCACCCCAGGATCCTGCAGAGCACTTACCTTCAACCAGCTCTATGGCCATAGGACTCCAACCCCCCCAGACACTCATAAAGACATACAGCTATTCCTCCACAGTCTAGAACTCAGCTTCTTCCTTCAGATTTTATCTTCTTCAGTGTCCTGGCTTATTAAGCCAGGAACTCAGCCCCACCTGGAGCAGGTGGGGGCTGCCTCATTTTGCAGGTGAGAGCAATCAGCTAATCTGGGAGACCAAACCACACGAACAATGGGAAGCACATAATGTAACATCGATACAATATGAGTCTTTTTACAGAACTAGGGATGAAGTGCATTGGAAGGTGACATTAGGAGAAAAGAACTGGGTCAGTCAGTGTTAATATTTGTAGCACTTAAAATGTATCAGTTAGTTAGAGATACAGGATTGACTGAAGAATAGGATCAGATTAAAGGGCAAGAGGTTCCCAGACCAGCTGACCTCTCAAAAGCTGACTCAAGAAAGCTTTGTATTTTTTTTTCCCCTACAGGAAGGATGTTCTTTGGATGAAGTTAGCAGCTAAGTCAGAGCAATGTGACAATACTGGCTGATCAGCTGGAACTTATAGGATCAATAAGGATAGCTGCATGACAGACGGCAGACTAGGTTACCTGATGATGCTTTTGTCCTTAAGGGCCAGGCATGAGAGAGTGGAAACAAGCAGCGGGTGGGCTGTGATTCGACTGTGTAAATCCGTATTCTCCAAGTTTACTTCCAAGAGTTAGCTATTCATAGTTAGCTGCATACTTTCTTTTTAGGTGTCATGAATATGTTTGTAGAATAAATATTTTGAGTGTCCTTCCAAGTTGTCTTTAGTCAACAGTAGCATTTCCACACATTTTCCTGGGCCTTAGTTGTAAATAAACCATGAGGATTTCTGAGCTGTCTTCTACTTTGCCTCCCCTGGGAACCTAAACCCCTTTGAAAATTACTCACTTTCATGCAACCTCCATGAACCCATGTCCCATCTGCTGCTGTGAGATTTCAGATTAAGGCTCAGGTTCTCCACCTGTGAGAGTGACAGCAAGTCTTTTCCTTAGTATCCACCAAGATGTTTTCTTTCTTATTTATGAGTTTGTCTATATGGTAAACCCACCCAACTCTCTTTTTCAGTTCACTTCCCCTTTAAGTTTTCCCTGTGCTTACAGAGAAACTTTCCCCTATCTCTTTCTCTCAGCTTCATATGCCTTGTGATTATCTAACAGAGTAGTTAAATGTTTCATCTTTGTCTCCTAGCCAGAATTAATTGTTTTATGTTCCACACAGAATATTTTCTTTGATTAATTAAAACACATACACAGGAAGCTATACAGTAATTTTATTGCTGTTTTCTACTAAATAGCATTTTGTGTTCTGGATATTATCTGGAAAATGTGCAGTTCACTTAAGAACTACAAAACAGAATTGAAAATTAATATAAACTGGTTAATATTGTAGCAAAACTATCAGCAGTGCCATCAGTTATAAGGAAAGTCATGACACACTATGCATCACTCAAGGCATTTGGCTTTGTCTGTTATTACTGCTGCAGAATTTAAATACAGTGCACTGTTTTGATGACATAAAAGAAATGCATCAGGTTGCCTACACCTTGCCTGAGTTGATGTAGATAATTTAACATTCAATGGATACATTTAAATCCTGTGTGCACTGTTATTCCAGGTGCAGCAGGTCAAACCATAAATAACAGAACTCAGCACACCTGAGCCTTGCAGCATTTGAAATACAGCTGAAGACTCAAATCTTTCAGGCTAAGTCTGCTTCTAGGAAAGACTTATCATAGAGCATAGAATATCATATTTCACACATCGGTGATTGCTTTGCCCTACATGGGCAAACAAATGTCTCTTTTTCCCGTTGGATGTAGATAGGTGCCACACTCATCACCTTTAAACTTGACTGCAGCCCTCAGCTGTAAATGCCGCAGCTTACAGCGGGCATTTTAGGCATGCCACTGCAATGAAAATAAACCTCTGTGCTCCAATAGCAGCTTGTGCTTCCTTGCCTTGGGAAGGGACTAATTTCAACAAGTGTGTTATCATCCTCTGCCTAGTGTTGATCACCCAAGGTGTGTGTGGAGTCACCCCTGCCCCGTGGCTTCACACACCAGCTTTCTGGAACCAGCCCTCATCCAGAGCTGTTTGTTCTGATCACTGCCTGTCTTCTACACTTTGAAACTCACCTCTGGATAAGAAAACTGAAGAATTTATACAACAAAAGTCACAAAAGCATGATTTTATCTCCATGCATCTTTCAAACTCCAAGTCTGACCCCCAGAAAGGAAGCAAAAGCATCTCTTAAGCCAAGATCAACATGAGGCGGAGGCCCAGATACCAAAAAATGTATGGCTGCGCAAACTCAGATTGCATGCACAGATACAGAGTTACTTTATTCTAAAAGTACTAAATAGGCATCTGTTCAATTCATTGCACCTGGAGCTTCAAGCCCAAATCATGAAAGTTAAGGTCTTTTTGTTCGTTTGTTAGTTCAATCTTCCAGTGGCACTTGCCACTGCTGCTATTAAAACAACACTAGGATCGATTTGACACTTTACATACCACAGACAAATCTTCAGTCACCATTTCTGTCCACACTATTTTCTAAATGGTATCTAAAACAATTTCCTTTTTCTTTTCCCAGTAAAGTGTGAAATTGTTTTCAGAAGTAATTAGCACATTGTGCTGCGAGTAGGAATTAGTATAGCAATTGACATCACAAAAACCCTAGCAGTCCACAAGAGAATGGATTTTGAAACAGATCGCCTAAATCTTCATAAGGTCTTGAGCCCAAAGAGGCAGAGAAAATTGCCACAGAGATTTAGCGTGGGCTCCCATTAAAGTATTCAGTCATATGCGGGAACCTACTGTAGTTAAATTAAAAGTAAAGATTATCTTTCTTTGCTATGAAATGATAATAAATAGCCTGTGGTGACAAAGATACACAGTCTAACTGCCTTGTACCTGTAATTTTCCCCTTCTTGGAAAATAAGGGAAAGCTCAGAGACACTTTCTACAGCTGCAGGCAGGCAACGAGCAAACTTGTGTTTCTCCACCCTGCAAACGCAGGGGCCATCAGCTGGGTTTGGGTTGAATAGAAGCTCTCCAACAGCTCAGGAAAGCCGTGCAAGTGACTGGTGCTGGGCAAGCAGACATGTTGTCAGATGTTTTTCAGCATTAATTATACCATGGAAGAAAAAGCTGCATTTTTTATTTTGATGCATGATGTTTCACTGACAATTAAATGAAGCTTTAGTGTGGAAAAAAAACCAAACCCAAAAACCAACAAATACATTTCCCTTCCTCTCTTCTTAAAGTTCTTTCATTTTGTCTCAGCTTCTAGAAACATCACCATTTTTTTGTGGAAGTTCACTTTTTAATTAAGTTGCTGCTCTTCTGAAGTTCCCAAGTAAAATGCTTATTTGGCTGTTTCCTTCTCTTTCCTTTAAACTTAAGATATTTTAAAAACTTCCTATTCTTTCCAGATACTACAGGTGTCCTCAATAGGGAAGCATGTGCTTGCCTTCCAGTCCCTGTAACTGAGCAGAGCTCCCTTGATACAAATAAGCTCCCCAGAGCCCAGCTGAAAATTCAAACACTACCAAACATTTGGTAAAATCCCATCCAGAGGTGGCTTCATCAAAGCACCCACCATTCATCTCAAAGGGAGAACATAAACCACCCGGCCTGGGCAGTTTCTTGCCGCAGGGTGTCAGGACCTGCCCCGAGGGGTGCAAGAGGTGGCCGGGGCGGGGGGGCGGGCAGAAGCTCCCCTCCACCCAAAGCCTCTGCAGCTGCTGCTGTGCTTCGCACACCCCTTCATGGGTCTTTTCCATCTCCTGAGTCTCTGCTGCGAACTGGCTAGAACCGTCCACCAGCTGATTTATTTCTCCAGAGCTCAGAAACTTTCAGAATATCTCTTTCTGCCCTCTGATTAAACCCGGTCCACACCTGAGCCACTATTTCCCATCCCAAATGGTCTTACTGACTGTCCATAAGGAACCCATAGTAAGCTCTGAATGTTGGCCACAGCCTTTCCTTCCACAGCACCTAGGAGCATCTGCTCCACAGCATTTTAGCACAGAAAAACAGACAGAAGCAGGCAACCATCCAAGAAAGCACTGGAGGTACAGGTTACCAAACTTCTCCTACAACACGGATATGGCATTTGGTTACCATTTCAGAAAGACTCGGCTGGACACAAGGCTACAAGATATTCCCAAGGGGCCCATCGAGGAGACAGGCTACCTACAGTGTCCAGGTCCTTCCAGGAGGCAGGGTGCTGGCTAGCACATCTACTGCCAGGGACTGGCAGCCCTGGCTGACCCGAAATGGATCTCCTGGGCTGTGGGCAGGGGTGGAGGAGCCCCCAGGGGAGGCTGGGCAGGGACACAAAGGGCCATTAGTGCCCTCAGGGGCCTGACAGTGTGACCCATCGCTTCATTTAAAGATGACATTTACAAATGTCATTGCCAATATAAAAGCCAACAACAAATTACCTGCAATTTTATGACCTCAGCAGCTTTCTGAGATCCCCCTCAACCACATGAACAGTTACTGGGAATACATTTCTTTTCATGCTTTGTTTTTTCATATATATTGGTAGGCCATTATCTTCAGTACCAGATCAGATGATCTGGCTAATAGCTCACAAATGTAGGGAGTCCTCCTCGCTCATCATTAGCACTCAGTTAGTTCACCAGCTGACTGAATTATTGCTTGTAAGTACTTTTGGATTGATTAGCTCTTGCAGGGTATTTTGAGCTGTTTGAATCAATATACATTAATTTCTGGATCTGAAATTGTAAAACATCAGAGTATTTGGCTCACAGAAATGCTTTATTCTGTCATATTTCATATTCTGCATCATTTACATGGCTACTTCGGACCACTAGCTGGAGTGAAACACATACTCCAAAGTATCCGTGTCCCATTATACAGGTAATTAAGGCACAATTAGATCACTGACACCTCTAAAGTTTTCTCTCAGAACTGGAAGGTCAGTCCAAACTATGCTGATTTTCTTTTCCCCTCTTCTACATCAGTTTTTTTAACCAAAAACTTATTTATTTGAGATTTACAAAGCTGGGAGAAGTTCCCTTTGATTTGTGCGAGACTATCTGTGCTTGAGAATGCAAAATCGTTAGTTAATTGACATGCAAAACATTGAGTCTGCATTTTCCAATTGAAGACTTTGTGAACAGGGTAACATCCACTGTGGTTTCTGTCCAGTGTCAGGCATCTACAAAGATTTCCTCAGAGCTGGCAGACCTGTATGGGTCAGGAGTTAGAAACTATAGTAGCTGGTTTCCACCCTCTGCCACTGACTTTCCACGCATCCTCAGGTCTCTCTCGTGCCTCTGAATTCATTGACTTCATCTACCATCGCCCATCATATGGGAATAAAAATATTTAACAACATATTGCAAGGACGTGACAATCTTATAGAACATTTTGCAAACCTAGCATAAAAGATACAAAACAAACAGCAAATATTTTTAATCAATTCTAATTCTCCTATTCTTCTGCAGAATGCAATGTTACCAGGCATTGGGCTGGTTTTGTACAGTTCATTGCAGTGTGCTTGCTTCTTTCAAATTGTTCATGAGCGTTTTGATGGAGAAAAATCATGTCTAACATTATGGGATTAGCACTGTAGGATCTCCTAACAGAGAGCTGCAGCAAGGAATGTTCTCTCCGGTACGAGGAGACAGATTTGCATGGATCAAACAATTCACTGTTTTAAAAAGTCTTATTCAGAGCCTGCCATTGGTAGCATGATCCATCCTAGGGCTGTTGCATTTTTCTACTCCTGGATTTTCTGGAAGTGGCAAATCTGGATTTTTTAGAGGTAGCAAAAAGAAACAATTCTATTTTTAAAATTTCAAATGACAGAAGATCAATATGAAATCTGAAGGAATACAATCTTTCACAGTCGCAATACAAGCCTTTTTCAAGACCGAGTTCAAAATACACCTCTCAGACCAGCTATTAAAACAAATACATTTCAGCTCATAGATGAAAGTCCATGATTTTTGCCAAGTTTTCCCAAGATTTATTCTGCTGTTTCTATTGTGCTACAATGAGTGGTTCTGAACATCATGTTTCTTATTGCAGCAGTCTCCAGAGGTGGAAACTGGACAAGACACAATCTGTTCAGTCACATCTTCAAAGCAGGCATCGGAAACAAACACGCAGTACTGCCACTTCACACGGAACAAGCTGGAGTATTTAATATTAACCAATATTGTGGGCATTGAAGTAGATTTCACAAAAGCTACAAGAAAATTGCCAGTTGGTACCCAAATATTCCCAGTCTGAGTTCTCGTTCCAAAGCTTACATGAAATGTGGCCTTAATAATTGCCCCGCTGCTTCTTATGGCAGTAATGCCCACTAATTCCCCCAGCTGGGACAAGATCTTGCGGACCACAGTTACTACCACAAACACCATTTTTTGCTATGTGTGGACACTGTCTGCAGTGCAGACAAGATGATCCTGGGATGAAGAAGGTCTCTAAGCACTGCTAAAGTTAAAAATAGAAGGTTTGATCTTTGGATAAAGTCACACAGCAGACAACCAAAGGGACATGTGCAACTGAGAGCAGCTGATGGGTGGGAAAAGTGCCATTAATTGTCTAATTAAGTAAAGACTTCAGTAACATATGAACATATGAAATTGAAGACTTGCAAGCGCCATTGAAGATTTGTAACTGTTGTGGCTCAGCAGCTATGAAAGTGAAGCATTTCATATACATGTCACAGAGCACATCTTCCTTCGTGCCACCTGCTGGTATTCTCTACTCCCGGGAGGTCCCGCCAGTCCTCACTCTGGGGGGTTTGTGATGAACTTCAGCAGTTTAAATATTAGTCAAGCGGGATGTTCAAAGCCACATAAGGGATTTACAGGCTCAAATTCCATTAATTTTAGAGGGAATTGAAGGCTCCAAAACCTCAGGGACCATCAACCATTTTACCCTCATTTCCATGCCTAAGATTTCCTTTCAAGGAAAGCTTTTGGTAAGAAATGCCGTGGGGGAGAGCACTGATTTGCAGCTGTTGCTAGAGAGAACTGATTACTACAAGCAATGACTGCGTGAGTTTTCCTTGTGCTTTCTTGTTAGTCCTCTGTGTCCTGTTTGTAGAGGCGGTTTTTGTATCACCTCTGGTCCCTGTGTTGCAGTTGACAGCTGTAAGGTGGAGTGAAGAAGGATGACGTGCAAAATGTGCTAGCAGAAGCTAAGGGATAAAAGTTTTAAATCACTTGCCTATGACAAGCAGAAGGGCTGTGTGTCTAAGGTTTACTGACTCTCCAACACAGCAATTTATCACTTCTGGCCATTCTCTCTCTCTCTGCTTCCTTTCCCCAGGTGAAGCGCTACTAGAAATGAAGCAAATGACAGCACAAGCTCACACAAATTTTGTTACTGACAGACCCAAGGCACCACCACAACCTTCAGATGTTTATCCTAATGATTCAAGGAGCATGGGTGTTTAAACCTCAGATTTTATTTCAGCATATTCTAAAGATGGGGATTAGCCAGGTCAGCAACATTTGCCATTGAGCTGCCAGGTGAGACAGAAGAGATTTTACAGGAATTTACTAGGACCGCGGTACTTTTGCCAGACCCATTGCAGACGCAGAGAGATGACTCCTACGTAATGCAGAAAGTGCTGTAAAGTCTGGCACACTAAAGAGACTCACCGGGGGGCTCCTGCACTACAGCTCTGCACAAACAAGTCCAAAGCCCATCGCTCTGCTCTGCAGTGCCATGCCTCTCCTCCAACCTTGTGGTGCCTCTCCAGGGTAATGTTACCTCTGCACTCAGGGACAGAGCATCTTATTGGTGCCAGCAATCACGAGAGCCTCGCTAGAGGACACAGCTTTCACATTTTTGTAATATTCTACAGAAGAGCAAACTTGAGATGTGATTTGAAGCATTCAATAACCTGAGCAGGCAGGTATTATAAAGTCCTGGTAGCGGTAACCTCACCTCCTGCCCTCTTCCTTATCCACAGAATAATAGAATATCCAGGTGACAAGAAATCTGCTCCCGCGTCTTTTCCTCTCTCAGGGTCATTTCACTTGGTGCTTTCAGATGGTTCCCTGAAGCCTGTTAGACCGATGAAACACTCATTGGGTGGTTCTGAGGGGAGGCTAGAGGGGAACAAAATGATGAGAGAAGAACATATTTCTGAATTCAAATACTGATTTTCGAAAGAAGCCCTATTTCCTTCCTAAATCTGGCAGCAGGTAATAATGCTGCTTTATGAAAGCAAAGTGTACCATCACCCAGGTTTATGGGGTCAGGGTAGAGCCTGCTGAAGGGGCATGAGGAGGGACTGTTTGTTCCTGCACATGCAAAACTGTCACATGCAGGGCACATCCACGCTGCCCAAATCTGATCATTGAGTGAGAGCTGGTTCCTATTATGCTTCCTTTGACTGACTGAGTCTCACTTCCTATCATTACTTCAATCCTTCTCTATTGCAGAAGTAAAGGATAGTACTCGCATCTGCTTAAAAATATTCCTGCAGCAATCTGGGACAGTGTGTGATCCTGTGCCCCCCCCAACTCGGAGGCAGCCTGTGAGAAGATTTCACTATCAGAAACAATAAGCAATAAACTTCACATCTGTATCGACCACCAAAAAGCCTATTCCATGCTAAATATCTCTTTCACATACACTGATGGGCACCCCAGCATCTAATCCAAAGGATCAGCAGCAGAGCAGGAATAGCAGTTAAAGGAGAAGAGGGGCAGGTAAAATACCAAGTGGCATAAGGAAAGGGAAATAGAGCTCTCCTGCATATATCCTTATGAAAGGAAGGAGATAATCTAGTTAATGTAAATTGGGAACCCATTGCAAGCTGGTCGGAGGAAATGCATGTCGATTTGCCTGGGCAGAAGCAATTCACGCAAATGCTAATGAGCCTTTGAAACTCATTGCATCGTTTGATGCCGCAGTGCTGAGGAATACAGAAGATCACACAATAAAAGCCATCCTCCGTTTCAGCCTGTGTTCTCAGTCATGAACTTGGACATCTGGGAATAAACTTCCCCGTAGGGCGAGTTGTTTAACTGTGGGGTTTCTTGGACTTGTGTCTTAGCACATGCTCCTGGCAGCTGTCAGAAGCAGGATGACACACACACGGTTTTCTTCCAGCAGGACAAATCCAAACTAAAGAGTCACGTTAAGAGTTGTGTTTATTAACTCTACAATGCCACAGATAATTCGCTTGCTTTCAGCTCTTCTGAGCAAATGAAAATCCTGGGTTCTTGCCCTTCTTCTGGAAACCTGATTCCCTCAGCCACTTTGGGGAGGTACTTTGCAGAACTAAAATCCTCCCCAGGGAGATTTTGTAGGTACAGTAACACTGTTTAAAGATCCCTGCCAGCTAGATCATGTCATTCAAAATCCTTCCGGAAATATTTAAAACAAGCAGACTGGAGAGGTTGAAGTAAAGGAAATGTGAGAGTTGTGCAAGTATACAAGTGTGCCCTAACCTTTCTGAGAGTCCTAAGAGTGTGTCGATTATCCGAATCAAGAATCAATTTCTAAAGCAGCGGAAACAGCAAGTTTCTTTTTAATTTGTGATAAGCAGAAATAAAGCTATAAAGAAACTCTGATAACAAATTTATAATATGCTCTATAAGAAATTCACTAATAAAAGTGTATTAAAAACATATTTGGTAAAGTTTTGTCATGGGGATTCAACAGACTGAGTCCAAGAGCTGGGGCAGAGCCTGACATATTTTTATGAATTCATAAAATGTTTTACAGGATCTCATGAGCAAGACCCTAGAAACCAAATTTTAAACCTGAAGCAAGTTTTTTTTGCAGTTCATATATAAAAGCAGAACCAGAGGTTTTTAATGACAACGCAGACACATTGTTAACTATACAGGGAGCTGGTAACATTAAAAACAAAAAGGGGAAAGAAATGAAGAGAAAGAATTTGCTGGGTACTGAGTACGTATACATTTTCTGTTATGTTACCTGGAAGCAAAACCATTAATTGAGACAAAGACAAATGGTGAAATCACTGCTGAAATCCTCCTTCATGCAAATTAATAGTGCTCCTCAAAATCTCCTTTGGATGAGGACAGAGTTACAACCTGAGCCGCTCCCAGCGCTGTGTTTTACTGTGAGTGCCATTTGTTTCTTTGCCACGTACTGCCGTGCCCCTTTTTTCTCCTGACTGGAAAGGCAAGAGATTGATGTTTATTTGATGCTAATTATGTAGTATTGCTACACACAAAAAAAGGCATCACAAAGCCTTCCCAAGATATACAGATCCTACAGAGGATGAACACAGAGAATTCTACCTAATAATTAACTTAATTTTCCCTTACTTAGTCAAGTATTGTTAGTTTTCCTGTACAAATACTGTGTGTAGGAAAACAACTGCTGTAAAATGAAATGGATTAAAACAGTGTCAATCCTCTTATTTCACAGAGCCAATCATTAATTGGGTTATTGTGCCAAGAATGCAGAGAATTCATTGAACTGGGACCATTTAAATAAAAATAAATTCACTTTCACCTCCTTCCTCCTTCATCAATCTTCATGTAGCGTACCTTGCGTGAACTAATAACAGATTCATTGCAGCCGTGCTGTAATTCATTGCTATAACTTTGCATATTTTACCAATGTATATTAAGAGGTAGTACTTAGACTCTCAGGATTAACAGATCTATGCTTTGAATTACCCTTTCTTTCCATTCAAAGTCCATGCCATTCTTTACAAGGGCTCTTCAAAAGAAGTTCTGCAAGAAACAAAGCCAGAAAATTCGCAGCAGATTAAAACTCAGCAGGGGTGAATTCATATGTGGTGAAGAAAGGAATTAAAATAAGAAAATCAGTTCCACTTTTACATTTTCAAAAAAGCAGAACAATCATGACCTTACAAGGATCATAATTCTTACAGCAACATGAACCTTAATGTCTCCAAGGCTGTTCGTGTCTGTTAATTTGTCTAAGTACGGCCTAGAGAACTAAAATCTATAGATCCCACAGGTTGGCTCCAGTACCCAACGGGAACAAAATAATGGAATAATTTAGGTTGGTGGTCCAAGTCAGGTGCTCCAACACCACCCCACCCAGCCTCGAAGCAGGGCCAGCTCAGCACCTTTTCCAGGCTGGTGTTTGACACCTCCCAGGACAGGGGTTCAGCAGCTGCTCCGAGCCCTGGCTCCAGGGTTTCACTGCCCTCGCTGTGGGGTTTTTTCCTGGTCTCTCACAGGAATTTCCCTGGTTGCCGCTTGTCTCTGTTGCCTCTTGAGAGCAGGATAGAGCAAGCCTTTGTTTTGGGGATGGGGGGGTGGGGCAGAAATTTGGCACATTATTCTAGTGGTGTCCTCTTAAGTGTTGAGTAGAGGGGAAGAAGCACGTAGGCTCTAGCTAACGCAGCTTACGGTGCGGTTGGCCTTTATGGCCTGGGCAAGCATTCCTGGTGCACCAGCACCTTGATGCCCACCAGGCTATGCAGGTCCTTTTCCATAACTAATTTCTTTATAAAAGGTCAGTTAATGGCACTGAGAAATACATAACATCTCTAGCATGTCTTCTGCACTCACCAAAATTTTAAAACATTCTAAGATTACCTTGGCATATCTGGTATACCACCAAAAAAAAACCCTGAATTTTCCAACACAAATAATTTTTTGCACTGTACTTTCATTTTATCCTGGTCTGCAGGATATCCTTATTAGAAACCATTGATCTGAACTGGCTCTAGATTACACATCTGCAGAAGTCCAGCTGGAGAAACAATTAATCCAGTGCCTTTCTCAGGCATTGGAAAGAGAAAATGAGAATAATTTCAGTAGGAGATGAGAAATTTGAGTAAATAACTGATGCCACTCTGTAATCATTAAGTGCCAGTCTCTACTTTGAGTTAAACTTTTTAATGAACTGGAGTCCCAACACAAGTTCTTCAGCTGGGTGTGGTAATAATTTATCTAACACTTGATATGTAATTGGCAGGCGGTTTGCTCTTAGCTCATCTCTTTGGGTGAGCCTCTGTGATCCTAATGACTGGGAATAATCTTGAAATTCCTTCCAAAACAAGCAGCATCCCCTGCATACTGATACTACATTGACAGCTCTTTAAATCACTCTGTTCTGCCGTCTAACGAGGTTTCCACATCGTGCCTGGCTTCACCGTCCTGTTCCCAGCTCCACACTGCTCCACAGAGTTCCCTTAACCACCGAGCTCCCCCGGCACGTCCTTCCTCCAGGTCCAGCCCTCCCTTCCAGCAGTTCCCCGTGTCAGCATCTGTCAGCCGTCAATAACGTCTTAGCGTTGGGAGGGAGGGTGAGGATTTTATGGGCATTTTCCCTTTAGGTTGCTTCCTTTCTGAAACCCTAATCTGAGATAAAGTTTACCCAGGGAGACAAGACTTTCCCACAAAGCGAAAGGAGAGACAGGAGGAGGGCATGGGAAGAAAGGTCCTCATGTAGCCCTTCATGACCCAATGCTACTTTTTTTGCAAGGGTGGAAAGATATGGTCCAGTCACATAAATTTTTCTCCTGCCCAGAAGTTTCAAGCAGGTGTTATGTTCTTATTCACTGAGCTGGTGTCATTTAATGCTGTCTCAAATTGTTAAGCAGTTTCTGGATCCTCTCTTCTGATGGATGAGGCAATTCTGTCTTTACGTAATTCAGAGGAGCCACATGAGACTTAATTAATATTTATAAAGCATTCAGGATGCTCAGCTGAAAAGGGTGATGATATAAAAGCTCTACAAAAACACTCATAATTTTTCAAATTCTCTGATGTTGCAGGTCAAGTTAAAGACTCTTTTTCTTACAGCAATTCTGTCCCCTATGGGTTGTGTGGAAACAGTCAATTCCCAGAAGCCAGTAACACAGGGAATTTAAAAAGAGAGGATAACCTCTTTATGCTTGTAAAGGATGGCATCCCAGGAACAGCAAAACCAATGAAACGTTATTTCCTGTGAATTTGTGTCCTCTCTGCACTAACCGCCACCTCGCCGTACATCTTCCCGCAGCCCTTACATCCCCCCCGGGGCACGGGGCAGTACAAGCAGCCGCTGATCTGAAGCCGCCGAGGGGCCGCTCAGCTGGTGCACGCTGTTCAGCCACGCGACTGCTGCGTCTTGAACAGCGAACGAGGTGAACTGCGTGGTGGTGATATTATAGCTTGTTAGTACATCTGCAATTACTCTGACTCGTGCAAGTTGGTTGAAATTGTCTGGAAAAGACGACAGACATCCCAGCTGTCTGACGAACCTTATTTCTTAAAATTGCCAAGCACAGCCCCAAGCAGAGCAGACCGGACTGAGGCTCTCGAGGCCTCTCGATGGTATCTAGTTTTTACCTGTGCCTCATTCTTGCAAACAGCTATTGATGCCAGCAAAAGACATAAAAAACTGCTTAACTTAGGCTGGAGCAGAGTGGCAAGCGTCCCACCCTGCTGCAGGGCAGTACCAAAGAGATGCAATAGGGATCACAGTGACAACAGCAAATGCACTGGACTGGAAGGGATGTGTTACAGCTGGCAAACAAAAGCACCAGCTAGAGGAACATCATAGCCCATAGGGAAACATGCGTGTTTATTTTTTCAGGTCTCATCTACCACGCAGAGGAAAATTATAGAGAAAGTGTTTGTGTGTGTTTGTATCTCCACTCAACCGTGCCAGAAAAGGGAAATCATCCAGAGCACAGATTTATCTAATGTGGAATGATTTAATGGCATATGGCGTAATTCAGCGAGTAACCTGAGGCAATCTCCTCCCGCAGCAGCCCAGCAGTGCGGTACTGCCATCCTCCCCCAGCTCCGCAGGCAGGGCTCCTCGGGGATGCGGCCGCCGCTCCCCAGCAGCCGCCTCCTGCTGCTTGATCCAAACGCTGCTCCCACCCCTCATGGGGAGATGAGGGGCGGTGCAGCAGCTGCTCCTAAGATGGAAAGTTGGAAGTTGTTTTATTTCTTAACGTGCAATGCCTACAACTTCTTCCCAGAGACTTTCAAACGATCACATCCGTGCTCTGTATCAAGTCAAGGGATCGCCAGGACCGAGCTCCTGAACTGTGGTGCTTCGGCACCATGCTCTGATTGAAACGCTGGCACTCGTGGGCCCATCTTGCCTCCCCTTTCCCTCCCTGGTGCCAGCTCCAGTGTGCTTCTGGTCCAGTACTGGGCTATTTCGGCACTGGGACCTGGCAGACAAGTCTCTGCTGTGTTGTTTTGCTGGGTTTGTTTTCACATGCTCATCAAGTCCATGCTCTTGTCCTCTTCTGCGTGCCTCCCCAGAACACCCCTTTCCTGCTGTGCCTATAAAAGCATGCTGTCATGTGAGAGCCCTGCCAGCCCCACCACCAGTATCGCCCTGCAGTTGGTGACTGGTCTCACCAGCCAGACCTCTCTGCTGCTGGTGGCTCTGCCACCGTTTGGCATCTCCTGCCAGGCTGCATCGTGCCGCGACCGATCTTCACCATGGCGTGCATGACATTTGTGTCCCTCTTTTCATTGTTGGGATCCATTCAGCCCCCTGAGAAGAAGCTTCAGAGCTGTAAAAGTCTTTTCATCCTGAAATCGCCTATCGTGCTCAATGCCCTGCCGGGTTCTGGAGCGAGCAGCTCCAGCCGGAGCACGGGGAGGTTGGTGCATAGACCGAGATGGGGGAAGAGCAGTCGTGTGTCCAAGCTGGTGTGAGCAGTAGCATCGGCTGTGCTGCTGCCGGCTGGCAGGTGAGCAGAGGGAGCTGCTGTCCTGGATGCTCGAAAAGCTGCTGGATCTGAAAATAATGGAGTGAGAGGAAAAGGAATGTAGGGAAGGAAAAGGGAGATGTTCGCTGCAACAAGATAAACCTGAAGGGAATCATTTGGGGACAGAGTAGCTGGTACGAGGGCAGTTGTGAGTTTTAGAGCTGCCCTCCCGTGGCTGTGTTAGTATCTGTGGATCTCCCCCAGGCTGGATTAGCTGATACTTCAGATGTGGAAGAAATCCTTTTAGAGTTTTACTTGTGCCAGAGTGACCACTTCTCTCACAAGCAGTTTAAGACAGAAGAATTGATTCCTTGTCATTTTGACTAAAGGACCCAAATTCTGATCCCAAAGAGTTTAGTGGCAGAATAATAAAAATAGTATTGCTACTAAAACTGTCAGCAGGCCAGGCTGCAGAGGACAGGCACAGGGAGATAAATGCAGCCTCTTCCAGCTCGGAGCATGCCTTTGGATTTATAATTTCTGGGTTGGCAGCCAGAACCATGCTCCTTCTCACTTTTAAACCATCTCTAAGGCAATTGCTCTTTTCTCAGATCCAGGCCCAGGTGTGAGCTCTGCCCTGCACATCATCTGAGAGTAGTGAAGGGACCTAAGGCTCCTGTCGTTGTTGCTTCATTCCCCACACCTTGCTTTTTGGGCTAGCTGGAAATTCCTTGAATTGCCAGAGAAAGTTAAAGCCGTAAGGGTAAGAGGCCCTTAAAAATACTGGTGTAAGGTGTTCCTGCCCTCCTTTCAACTTTTCTGCATCATTTGTTCCTGTCACCAGCTTGGCTCCCTCCACCGTGCTGACAGCGGCCAGTGGCGCTTCACATGAGCTGGACTGGCACTTCAATCTGCCTTGAAAAATAGTCCAGAATAAAAGGAGGTGGAGGGAGGAGAAGCTGCAGAATTTCATTGAGCTGCACTCCCAGCAAAGCCTCAAACCTGCCGCCTAGGAACAGGGGACACGGGCGTCTGGGAGGAGCTGAGCAGGGATGGGGAAGGGGAAAGGGCAGGATTTGTCCGCATCAATGCTGATGTCAAGAAATGCACGAGCCACATCTCCTGGCTGGAGCCATCTGGACACCGGGACGGAGGTGCCTAGCAGGACAACGGCAATCTGCCTGTCGTGACCCCACACCTTCAGGCTGCACAGTAGAGTCACCTGCACTCACTCCCCTGCCCTGAAGGATTTCTTAACCTCAGGAGACTCATCATTTTTATTTAGGGCAGGTTCAAATTTGCTTTGCACTGGTGCATCAGGAGGTTTTTGAGTAAGAAACACTGTGGACTGATGAATTATGCTGTTCACTGGTGTTTTAACTACTCTTCTTCCTGGGACACTTGAGTTCAGAAGGTTATCCTCACACGGAAAGGCCTGCAGAATATTTTAAAATTAAATTAATGTTTGTAAGACTTTGCAGAATATTTAGGAGATGTAGTGTACCCACATTCAGCCAAGGTCTTGGAGTTGCCCTCCAGCACCAGAGGAAGGTTTTCATCTAAAGGGGGATAAGCTCAGCTGGCAGCCCAGCCAGGCTCTCCAAAACACCCCAAGGAAACAGCCTCTCCTTTTCACCTTGAAGAAGGCCAGTTGGGAGATTGGGGGGGGCTGATATGAGTCTGCAACCCAGAAGTCAGATCTGGCATCCGAGACACTTCCAAACTGAGGCATACTCAGGTCTGGATTTGCAGTGATGGCTTTGTTTCTTTAAAATGCCTGTCCAGACCAGAGGTTGCAGGAGAAAGGTGAGATGAAGAGCTTCTCTCCTAATGCAGATTTTCTCTTGAAGCAGCGTAAACACCACTCCATGCCCACAGGCATTCAGGATGGTCTTTCAAGGTGGTGGTGTTTGTGTCAGGTGCCAAACACAGCCTGTCTCCTGCAACTATAAAAATCAATCACAGCAACAGATAAAATCAGCTCCAAACTAAGTGCTTTCCATGTTAAGCAAATATTGCATCTGGCTGCCAAGGATATGATGTTTTGTTTCTAATGGACAGCCTGGGGGCTGAGGTGAGGGAATGGTGGTGTCCAGGCCCTCCGTGGGAATCGCAGCGGCAGATGAAACTGCACCACCATCTGCTGGACACACCGAAGATGGAGCCTGGCTCATCTGTGTTGGTCTATTAGCAAAATGACAAAATACCTCTAAAGAAAAGGAAGGTTACAAATGCCAGGACCAAAGTCCTTAACTCCCTGTTTTCCAGGCACTGGGAATTTTTCTACCCATGGACATCAGTGGCAACTACATATCTCCCTGGAAAATGTGTTTTATTTCATTTTATTGCGGCCCTGCTACATCAGAGAGACAATTCTTACCTCACGAGGTACAGTCTGAATGCAAAAGCAGGCAAACAGTGGGGAAAGAGTGTTTTCTTAGGCAATTTAAACAAAAAACCCCCTTGTGGTTTACACAGTAGGGAGCAAACTCAGAGTTAACCCCCTGTATGAGTTGGGAGATAGAAATCACTGTACCAGAGCCCATGCAGACAGTGGAAATTGCTATAGTCACATAGCAATAACAGAGAAAAGTGAATTTTTGGTATTAAAGAAGAAAACCACCCTGAGCTAGTTGGATTGGGAGTCTCACTGTGCCCCGCGTTCACTCATTTATCCCTATGTGCTGCTGGGCGGCCAGAACCTGCGCAGGTTGGCAGCCCTCTGTGCACGCCACATGCTCCATCGCTGCCGTGGAGCGGCTGAGCAGGTGCCGCTGGTCCCACTCAGGGGCAGATTTGGGGCAGAGGTGCCCAGCGCAGAGATGCACCTCGGCATTGCCAGCACAGTACGGCGTAGCACCGTGCACAGTAATACCTGTGGCACTACGGAGGCATCGGTCCAAGGACGTGGGTACTGCAGGGCACCACACCATCGCCTCCTGGGTGCTGAAGGACTTCCTTACAAACATAGAGCATTAGGTGATCTTCCCAGGGTCACATTTGGAGACCCTTCCTGAGCCAGGAGCTGAGTTCTGTATCTCCATGTATCAGAGCAACATCCCTCCAATCCTCCTCCAGTGCACAGCCCTCCCTACCCTGAGCTCCTCACCTCTTCACAGGACCCACCATAACGATCCCCAAGGAAGTGACCAGGCTATCTCCAGGAGGTCCCACATACCCAAAATTTCCTGCACTGAACCCACCTTCCAGCTTATCCTGAGTCTGCGACAAGGCATGACACGACAGGCTGTTGCAACAGCAACGTCTCAAGCCTGCTGTATCATTTAGATCTGATTCTTTAATAAACGAAGAAGTGAGGCTTTAATATGAGATAAGGGAGCCTTGGACTGCCTTGCTCAGACTAATCTTTTAATGGTTGAAAATGATAGACAAGCTGCTCCAATTTCTTATCTAGCATTTTGCTTTGAATTATTAATAACCAATTTGTACTTAATTTACTTAGTTCTGAAAATTAACTATATGTGTCACTGGTTCCAACATTTTTCATTTTTACTGTCTTCTGTATTGGCAAAGGGATAATTTCATATAAACCAATTAAAATACAAAAACACACACAACCTCCTGCCCTGGTTTGCTCTCCTAACTCTCTGGAGTATATCCAGAAATACCAGCTTCTAATATTTCTACGCTGCTTTGCTTCAGACTTCCTTAAATGACAACTTGAGTTAATGATTACAGCTAGTAAAGGGATGGAATTCTCCTAATATCTAAAACAGTTTTCCCAGACTCTTGGACAAAAAGAAACACTTTGGGGTAAAAGGGACAGAATCCACAGTTTTGAGGGAAGAATGGAGGAGTTCTAAAACCTAGCACTAGCATTAATTCACATTATATCTAAGTATTAGAAAAATGCAAACACAAGACGTATCCAAACTTCCCCATCTCCTAGAGGCAGAGAACATTCACTTTACTGCATGTAATGATTTCTTTGGGGGATTTAAAAAACATTTTTCAAGGAATGTGCCCTGTGGTATGGCTTTCTCAAAACATAATTTCTTTGCATAGAACATATTATTCTGCACCATAGCGTTAAAGTTCATCTCATTGAGTCAGGCTGATCATTTTCAAAAATAACAAATAACATTTATTCAGGAAAACAAATATTACTGGATTAATCAAGCTAGTCTCCAAAAAGAAGAGGAGATGAATGACATTCCAGTGACAGCTGAATGAAACATCAGAGACATTTCAAATCCAATTGTTTTGTTGAAAGTTTTTATGGAAAATTTTTGGAGAAAAATCTTGTTCTACCTTCACTTTCAAAACCCCAAACTGAACAAAGCCACTACTTCAATGCAAAGTCTTTCTTCAAATTTAGTTCTTTCACAAACACCTTGTGAAAATAAGGAAGCACAGATAGACATATATCTGCTTTTTAACACATCGATTTTTAAGGAAACAGGATCTTCTGATAGAAAAAAGAAAAGATAAAAAATATCCATTACTTTTAATTACCATGTCTGGATTTTAAAGGAACTTATTTTTATATTTTGGGGGCTGTGTTTGAATGAGAAAGCTGAGTCACCCAGCCAAAGAGCGGCTGTTAAGAAGGATGATGAGAAGCACCTAGGAACAGGAACGGTCGTGGGGATGATGAGTGTCTAAACCTGTAGCACACAGGAAGAAGGAACTGGGGAAACTGGAGGCTATAAATGGCCAGACAGAGAGACAAAGGGAGAGATTTGTAAGCAAGGGTGCTGAATTATGATAATTAAATTTAATGCAGGGGAAATATCAACAGTGAAAAAGAGCTTTTACAGCTTTCTGACAAGTATTAGTTTAATTGGCCTTCTCCGTCCTGCAGAGACAAGAGGAAGGCTGATTCAAAAAGATGCCTAGCACCGCTGCTAAAATTAGGCTTCAGCTAACTTTAGAGAACACGTACATTAACATAGCCATAAGGTGAGCCTGTAAGACTTTCCACAGACGTGCAAAATGCTTAACTGGGGAGCAAAACCATCTGCCAGCATTTCCTTAGCCTCATCTGAAGGGGGAAAACAATTCAAAGGTGAGACATTGGTTTTATAAACGCGCTCCAGCTAGCTCTTAACGAGCCATCTTGGGTATCAATTACACAGCAGCTATCACACAGGACAGAGCTCACATGAAGAGGTTGCCTAAGTATTTTTGTGGGAGCCTGGAAAGTCTTCCAAAGAAAATGCATTGTGCTAAAGTAGTGCCACTGTCAGTTCTGTGGCATTTATAAATGTTGTTTTCTTTGGGTAGATACAATCATTGGAGCCTGAACTCCTGAGATAATGCAATAGTGAAGGCAGAGATAACCCAAAAACTCAGGAAATACCACTTGGCTTTCAGCCTTTCCAAAGCAGGGTCACGGTTAAACTGTAATCTGTTAACAGATTACAGGGTTAATTTGTAATTTCTTTTTGTCATCTGCCAGGAACAGTCTGGAAGGTGAAAATGCCAGGGGCAGGATTCCTCACCCATTTGCCAGTCACCGGGGTTTTACTGCTGGCAGAGGTAGGAGGCTCCTACACATCTCTCCGTCAAAATGCTCACACAGCGCTCAAGATGCAGTGCAGAGGCACGGTGATGTTATCTGGGTTCTTGTCTATTCCTTTCCTGAGCACTGCTGGCAGTCCGTCTGCTTTTTGACCAGCAGAGACACTAAGCAAACATTTTTACAGAACAACCTTAACAAAGCCCTCCTATATTTTATTCCTGATCGATTATAGGAACAAGAAGTATAATCTATACTAGAGCTGCTCCTGATCTTGGGTCTCGGGGATAAAAAACCAGCCAGACCACCAGTCAGAGCAGCCTGACCGAGCTGCTTCTGCACAAACCGGTTTCTATTTTGCCTAGGAAAGGTGCCCAGACCTGGAAGGCAGAGCTTCACCTCCCGTCCATTCTGCTCACCACCACACAACCGGCATGGACAGGGACCCAACACCCAGAACAAGGGAACATCAGTCCTGCACCCGCACCCCATCGCGTATTTCGGTGCTTCGCTATGTTTACAGTAAAAAGATTTTGCAGTATCTAACCTGATTCTTTTCACTGTAACCGAAAACTAAACTCACTACTTTCATCCAACCTGGGTACTCCCATATCCAGGGAATAATCACAAGGGGGAAAAGCAAAGCCATTTTTTCCCCCTTCCATCTTGCCCATTTCATCCTTCAAACAGAGCTCCTCAAACACAACATGGTATCCCAGCTGAGATCTTACCAAGCTGAATGGACCGGGAAGTTTTGCCCTGCGTTTGTCATTCATGTGCAGGCGTAAGATGCCTTTGCATGACGTCTGCCCTTTTCATAACAGCATGCCAATTTTGACTCATGTTCCGCTTGTGATCTGCCAGTAAATTGGAGTTTTCTCTGAAGAATTGCTACACAGCCAATTTCCTCTCCTGTGCCTGTGAATTTAGTTTTTCTTTCAGTTGCAATACCTTGTGCTCCCCCTGCTGAATTACGTTCTTCTTTTTGCCTTCAGATCTTTAAAAAAAGGTATCATTAATGTTGGGATCATGACAACCTCCAGCGTACTACCTGGCTCTCCCAGATCTTGTTATCTACAAATGTAAAGAGCCAACTCTCTCTTCCATTCCCCAGGTCACTAATGAAGATACTAAATAGATGCGACTCAGAACAGATGCTAGTAGAATCATGTCCACTACAAATAGTAATTCTTCCACTCTAGAATTCTTCCATTCTACTGAAGTGTGCTTTAAGGAGAGAAAAAAAATCCACTTAGTACCTGCACACATGCAGCCTTCCTCAAACTACCATCACTTGCTAATGAAAATACAAGACAGCATCAGAAGTGATGTGTAAATTAGGAGCAAAATAGGCTCGTAGCTGTCACTGAACCCGTGCGTGGCCTTAGACGCATTATCTGATCTTCGTGTCTAGGTTTCCTCATCTGTCAGACACTGTCGCTCTGTAAAACATTTGAGACCAAGAGATTGCAAATACTATCAGTTTAAGAAACAATATTGTCACTATGCTGGAGAACACCCTTTTTAGCCAAATTACTCATAGCAATTATGCCATGCATCATTTACTGAAATTTTGCATTGTACAATTGCATACGGATGTATTTGTATAACTAATAGTTATACAATAATTAATTAAATAGCTTTTGTTTCTATAACTGTCAATGCTTTAGGGCAGATGAAATCTAAAAGTTTCTTTGGGGTTTATGGCCTCTCAGGTTTGAACTCCGGCATAACACGCAGCAATGAACATTTCATACGTTTCTTCCCAAAACCCAGAAAGTTCCTTATTCTAATGACAGCATCAACTATGGTACTTTTTGGACAATTACATTAATTGTGGGCCAACTTACAGAAGAATTAATAAGGATGATACTTCTCACCCAGCAAACGCAAGGTGCAATGACCATCTATATAAGACTGAAAAGAAAATGTTTCAAGCAGCAATTCAGATCAATGTGGATCTTGCCTTGAAAACACAGGGCTGCTGAAAACTCGGTGTACCGTAAGAGAGAACAAAGCAGAGAGCTCAAATCCAGTGATCCTTCTAAATAAGCCTGACAAGCTTTTATTACAAGAAAACTGAATTAAGCAAAAACCGGAGATAAGTGCTTTATCTGACATTTGGGATTTTAAAAGACTGAGAAATAGGAAGACATTTACAGAAAGAATAACAGGTAAGGTCATCACCAATAAGAATTGGGTTTTATTCAAGCTATTGACAATAATTGAATTTTAGTTTCCTGCCTCCGCCTAGAGTTGTCAATTAATCGAGCCTTGCTTGCATGTGAACATTGCTAGAGGCCTCTTAAAGAATCAGCTGATTACAACTTTTTTTTTTTCCTCCCGAAGGTTGAAACAGCATCCCTCCTTCTCAATTTAAGTAATGATCATCTATGCAGGTTTTATTATATTAAAGCCTCACTCCAATTGATTTACATTTGCCAGATGCTGTCAGAATTGCTGACAGATGCTTATTGCACTCCAGGTCAGCTGGAAATCACCATGAGAAAGGACAGTCTGAAGCATCAGAGCTGTCCCGGACTCCCGAATGACACCACCCACCCACCCACCCCCCCGCAAAAGGCGAGAGGAACTTTAAAAGAGGAAGCCATGTACAAAACCCTTGCAGGGATGGGGAAACAGAAGCAACATGGCACCTCGACTTCCCAACTAAACAGACAGTGATTCAGGATGTCACCTCGATCTGCTTTTTAAATGGTGCTGCTCCCGTACGTACACTGGTAGACACTTCTACAATGAAAGCTTTTCATGGTTTAGTTTCAGAAACTACCTGGAATGGGACAAAGTTATTGAATGAATTATCTTCACTGATAAATCTAAAAAAAACCCCAACCGACCAACCACAAAAAAATCCACTCCAAAAACCACTAGAAGAACTTTTTAAATGTCACATTAGCAAACAGTTTAATTTATTAAAATGACTCCAGTACACCTCTGTGCTTCTACAACAGACACAGCATTACACATAACAGGTAGAACATGGTAACATTCTCAAGGAAGCAGTATCAGGCTCATTAGCACAGAAACACAAGAGCAACAGTATCTTACATCACATCCCAGCTCAACCTTCTCCTACATGGTGATCCTGATACGTCTCTGTGGAGCAGGCGGTCAGTTGAACGCAAGTGCGTGTATATGCTTCCTAATCAAAGACAGGTGACTAAAGCCCTATACTGTCAAAGAGAAGGCAGGTATGCCTCCGCTGTCAGCGTGAGTAGAAAGTAACTGTATTAATAAGTTTGTGATCCCTGGGGCCTGCGTAGCTGTGGCGGCATGGGAAGTGGAATTCTACATTTTCGCCACTCTAAAAATGTGATATGTACAAGATGCATATGGTAGGATTAAGTTTCTCATCTCACGAAAGATCCTGGCCCAAAAAGACTTGCACACCTGAGTAATATGCTCATAAGAATGACGAGACTTGTGTAAGTCTTTATAAGAGGAGAGTCTTAAAATACATTTGTGGTAATTCAGGGCCAGTCCCTCCTTCTTTACTGGTTAACTTTACTGAAATTAACTCAACCCAGCATTCTATCAGCAAAGGAAATATGAGAAGTTAATAAAAATCAGAAGACACTGAAGGTGTAAATACAGTGCAAAAGTGTTGGGTTTAGTTTTTGACTGTTACAGCCTGATAATTTTTATTCTGTGCTTTATTTTCAGGGAAAAGCATAGTTTTTTGTGTGTCAATATACACGCTTGCATACATATGTATACATACACGCTTGCTGCAGAATGCAAAGGCTTCGAGTGGCATATGACCTGCAGTACTGACTTCTCACATGCAGGGAGTTTTTTCATACAGAATCAAACCAGTTTTAGAGGTGCCCCCTCTCTCTGCATACTAAATGCATTCATTAATGTGTATTCACATGCATTATTACTCTACCCACTCACTGAATTATATCAACTGGATTATTTTTATTTTTTTTTTTTTTTTTAAGGTAAGCCATAAGTTATCTTAGTTGCAACACCTAGCCAGAACACTCCAGTGACCACAGTACTCCTGGGTTTTACGGTAACTAATACATCAGTTGGCAAAACATTCCTAATAGAATAACTCAAGTTTTGTTTGCTTCATATTGCTTCATTTTTAAAAATCATTTTTCTGTACAATCTTCGCTGTTAGTACACTTCAGAGTTACTGGAATGCAGTAAACTATGAGAGCTTGTTATTCAGAAGCACCTAGGGGTTTTTTGACATTAAATGGAAGCCATCAGCAACAACCATTGTAGGGAGCATTCAGCAGGTTAACGAACAGTGCACATTAGCTAATATGAGATGAAACTGTTTTCTAAACAGCTAGTAGACTTCACAAAACACATTATGTGCGATGTTGTCACTATCCTGCTGGGACAACAGAAGGACGTAAGAACAAAAGCAACTCTAGAGTCAGTTTCTATCCGTATTAATGTAGCTTTGGTTCAGAAATTCTTTAAGTGTTGTAGAGCACCTGGTTTAGTGACAGAACACATGCATCTCACAGTGCTAACAGTATAATGCTAATAAACTATAAACTGCAGGTTTCAAATATTAATAGCATTTAATAAAAAAAATTACAGAAATATTCTTGTTGACAAATGTGCAGTACAAATGCAAGCTCCTTGGCCACAAACTCAAATTGTGTGCATCAGTTTTGTGCTGGCGTAACAGTGCAAGTGCTGGGATTCAAGTATGCTTTTCCGGATTTATGTTGAGCAACAGAGACTACATGGTGAAGTCTGGGGGATTTTCTGCTCACAAGGCCAGGACCCAAGAATCAAACGAAACATTGCGGTAATTGAAATATTTGATTTCCCTCATACAGAAGGTAATCTAAATGAGGAAAAGCACATTTCACAAGCAAACCAGCTTCACGTACCACCAAGTTATTGCTTCAGCTAAATCAGCTGTACTAAAATACAGGACTGCAGCTTGCAATCAAATCTCCACTCACATGAAGAGAAGATGAAATCTACAGTGCAAGTCCTCCATGCAAAAGGATCAAATCGCAAGACCAGAGTCCTGTTTCATAGGACAGAATTTATTCATCGTTCAGTTTTGTCTGTGTTTTTTTTTTTTTTTGTAAGTCAGTTAGATCAGAGTCAAAAGTACATTGCTTGTGATATTTCTGTGTTTCTAGAGGTTACTACTTCATGCCAATTTAGATCTGCTCAGCAACAGATTACAATATGAACACTCATTCCCAAAGAATTGCAAAAGTTATTGCTGAAATTTTTAGGGCCAAAATTAAAAATTATTTCACCAAATCAAGTCTTTAAAAAAAAAATAAAAATCTGACATTGTATTAATTAAAAAAACCCACCAAACCAACTTAACAGGTTTTTTTTCAATTAAATAAAAACCTAAGATTTTACAAGATATTCACATTCAGGCAACTGTCTCCTGACTTTCATCTGGCTGGATGACAGATGCCATAATAAAAAGAAGAACGCTACTCTCACATTCATGACAGCAGTGATTAGTGCAATTTCCCACTGCACCACACAGCTGTAATAGTGCAAGGTGTGCCTGCTAATGTTTCTCACAATCATCTGCTACATGATCATTATTCTCAGATGTCTGTAACTGTTATTCTCATTAGAATTTTGGCATTTATGTTAACATTTATGAAAAACTATGGCTTTATCCATGAAATATATATCCTGCCTAAGCAAAATTTTTAAACCATTTATTTAAAACAATAAAACTGAATTGGAATGAAAGTTACTTGTTTATGTTGTAAGCTGCGTTGCCACTAAACTCAAGATCTCAGGGTTAGCTACAGATCACAAATATGTGTATTTGTGCATCTGTTACAGTCTTTAAAAGTAGATTTAAAACATAACACTGATAAAACTTCACTCTTCATTTTAAATCTAATTCTAATCACTTATTTTTTGCAACATGTTTAATTACTTGTATCCAAAGTGTCATCTGAGTATCACTGTATTACAACAGGATTGGGATTGTAAGAAACCCATAAATGAATACATAAGAAGGCACTTGTCTTCCAGTAGTTCAAGTCAGAGGCAGCCTTACCCAGACAGTGGCACCTTACACTTTGAAGGATTAGCAAACGTCCCCAGGCTTTGACACAGTCTCAAAACCTGTCTTCATGTCCCTGGACAAAGGTGCTATATGTGGTCTATAATACCATGAAGCTCATGATGAATTCCAGTAGTTTTTGCCTGTTGCGCTGAGGTAGGAACGTAGTGCTTAGTTCCAAAATGGTGTCTCTTCTTTGTTTCGTCTGATTAAAAACCTAAAACACAGCATGAATATATGTTAAGTATCACCAGGTTCAAGGAATTTCCTTTTGTTTGTGATTCAAAGTTTATGGTCTATGCTAAATTTGCCCTTACAAGACTTTTTATTTTCCCTTTCTTGAAGGCTTAGATGGCAATGCCTTTAGATATCATCAGAATTCACTCAATTTTGAAGCCCTTCAAATGGTACAGAAGAAGAGAAAATGAGAAACGCGCACAGTGTATGATAAACATCCAGCTTTTAACAGCAAGGGATAAATCACGTGCTCAAAAGACATCTGAATTGAAAGTGTAAGCACTCTGAAAACAAGAATTCAGATGTCATGCTCTGAATAGATACTCAGCAGATGCTATCTAGTTCCACTCTTCCAACAGCAGAATAAAGTAGAATTAAAACGATGGATTTGTTATGTGCTTTCTTCACAGCTCTTACAGTCTTTACTGTAGGCTTTACTATAGCTAACTAGCGTCAGATTACTTACTACAGCAGAATTCAAGGAGAAAGGTTTCAAAACCCTTATCTAGCAATACTTTGCCTAAATGCCAATGCTTTCAAAATTTTAATGCTAAATCCCATCTGGCATTCAGGAAGCCACGTCATTCTGATGAAAGAAACTCTTCATTTGCAAAATCTAGATAGGCGATTTAAAATTCGAAATGATAGGGGTAAAGTGCAAAACTGATCTGTTATTTTAAAGATCTGTATCCTCATGGTGAACACTGGAGGTGTATTAGGATGGTTCTGCTGGAGCATCAATTGCTGCTAAGCCAAAATTCCATAACTAATACTTTTTGAAGATTTAAGTAGTCCTTCAAACTTAGATTTAGCTGTCACTAAGCACAGAGCATGCTCTCAGCCTTCCAACACGGTCACTGATGTCCAAAAAGGACATGGGGTAGAGCAGAGAAACTTCATTTGCTATGAATAAAAATGCCTAGTCACCTAGCCCTCATTTAGACAGGTTTTCTCAGGGGCAAGAAGTGCCGTGTTCTGCAAAGTGCGCTCTTCTCCTACAGCACTGAGATTTAAGGAAAGCAAAATGCTGAAAATCACAATACGTTTGCACAGATAAATTCACAGATTTTAAACTGACACGGAACAGGTTCCTTGAATTGTCAAAATCGTGCTCATTATTGAGATGAAACTTAACAGTCTCCAACTTTGATCACCGAACACTTACCCCGATTTCCTTAAAGACCTTCACTGCGTTTTTCACGTGACTGTAGGTAGCACTCTCAGCTGCAAGAAAGAAAACCCAGAGATAAACAAACTTCCTACCTTGCACTAGGAAGAACAGAATTAATCAAAACCAGTTTAACATACCATATACAGCAACATTCTTCTCCGTCCTGCTTATTAAGTGCCTGTGTAACTTTTGAAGATATTCAGACTCTGAAACAGGACCACTAAAATTGTGGACGAAGATGACAGCAGAGCTATATGCCTCCAGTAAAGGTCCCAATAACCTCTGCAGGAAAGTAATGTACTGCTGGTGCTCTTGAGACTGGCTCACCTAAGAAAGGGCAACAAGAGCTTAAGTGACAGACACTAGTGGAAACAAGAAGAGACCTGCAACACAGTACGTCGCCAAATGGCAGCCAAAATAATTCTTAGTATGGGGGTACAACACAGCACATTGTGAAAGCACAGCAAAAAAGCAGTTTACCATGAGGGACAAAACAGGGACTGCACATCACAGATCGACGCTACGTTTTTCTCCTCCAGGATGTTAATAACTATTTTCCTAAGATAACATTAAAGACATCACACTGCTCTGCAGCCAACAGAAGGGTTGCCGTACATTGACAGAGATGGGCATAAGTTTCCAAGTGTTAGCAAGATATCCCGAAAAGTGTTTCTGTCAGCTCTGTGAGAAAACTGGTAGTATGTCTAAAATCAACATGATTATCTATGAAGTGAAATTTAGGCTGAGAATAAATACCAGCCAGATGTGCCCCTTTCAGAGTGCATGCTGTCAGTAAAGAATAAAACATTTAGACATTAAGATACTTGAGCTTTTATCAGTTTTCATGACACTAACCATTGCCCTTCCACCTCCCTTTAAGATTATTTGATGTTTCTGCAGCTGCCTTCCCCATAGGAAGGAGAGAAAGGTGTCTTACTGACTATAGCAAAATACACAGACTAATACTGGGAACCAGAAAAAAAAATTATCATTATCCCTCGTGAACTAATGACGTAGTTTATATCTCTTGCAAGAGGCTGCAATGTTATTAGCCTTAGGATAATGTTACCTTCAGGTAGCAATCTCTCTGCTCTTCTCCAAAATCACTGTCTTCATCTTCCTCATCACTTCTCCAAGATAATGGTTCAGGGAGTTTTTTATCCCACTGCTGCTCTGTAAGACTGGGGCTAACATCCTCCTGATCATCCTGCTTAAATTTGAAAGACAAGCAGGTAAATAGGTAAAAAAAATCCAGGCAAATAATAGATTTATTTTATAATCTTATCTGACTTAGTCCATCCATTAACCAATACTTAATGAAAGCAGGTGAGACCAAATTACAGACAGGGTTGAGGTAAGCAGAGAGAAGAGACATTTGGTGAAAAAGACTGTTTTCCTTCAGTTTGCCTGTCATGTAAGTGAAAGTCTTTGCAAGTGTTGCTGTATTTTTCTACCAGAGGCCATGCAGTAGCAGTTGCCAAGAAAGTGTTTTCAGTTGCATTAGGACAGAAAGTTGAGATGCTATCTGGATGTGGATTTTGCCAACCTCCTTACTACTGTTGCCTTAAAGACAGAGTAGTAAGCTCTGTGTTATTATATAACAATAGCTGAAATCTCAATTAATGCAGAATGCCACAAGTTGCTATTACTGCCTCTAATGATGCCGTTCTCAAAGAATGAGCCAATTGTAATCACAAGGGCCCCAAATTGTTTAAACCTTGATTATGTTGAGACATTAAGACCCCTCCACCTGTTGCACAGAGCAATTCCCTTCTGCTAATCACCCTGGTAAGCACCACCCAAGTTTAGCCTACAAATGCCCCACAGTAATCCACCCTTGGCGCAGGACATGGATTTACACTTATACTTATTGGCAGGTAGGTGTCTTAGGCAAGCATATATTTCTTCAGGCTTTTGAGATAAGCGCACGACAGCAAGAATACTATTAGTGGAATTTCTTAACTTGAATATTGTGAGTGGAAAAAGAGTTTGTTGTTTGCTTTTCATCTATTTACTAAAACCATTACTTAATAAAGTGCTTTGTAAAGCTGGGAAGTATTGCAAAGTTCCCTTGCAAGGGCATAATAAGGTAATCTACTAGAGCCAATAAGAACAAGTGACATATATATATATATATATTAGCTACACTTGAATAGTGATTTCATTCTGTTGTGCAATAATGCAGATATGTCAGAGGTTCAGGTGTACAGTAACTGAGGTGCAACAGAAATACTCCACCTGACTGATCAATGTCTGATGCAACACTCAATTGCAATGTTGCATCTTCAGAAACGAGTTTTAGAGATCGTAAACACACACTCGAAAGAATAAGGGAAGCCTCAGTGTCATTCATTTGCCATTGTTTGTTTCGCTCAAAGTATTTGAACAGAAAGATTTTTCAAAGGTCACCTGTGCTAAGTCGCTGAGGAAAGACTCCCATACGGTTATTCCATTTAGAAATGGAAATCAAGCAAGATTAAACCCAAGTGGATAGCAGACACCTTGTAGACATGATTAGTGTCATAATATCCATGACTAAGAAAAAGGCCTCTGCAGCAAATGAAGAATGACATCCTTCCAATCTTACACTCTGATCAAATGTTTTATTTTTCATGAAGCAAAGGCCACAAAATGAGTTTAAAAGAATACCAAATAGATGTGTTAGGCATATTTCTTAGTTTTGGAAGTAGACACTAGAATGATAGGAAAAGAACTTAAAAAAAAAAGCATGGATCAATCAATTTAACAGGAAATTAATTTGTTAATGTCAGCAGTAAACTGAAGTAATTAGAAGGGGCAGAAGCTAGCCACCTTTCTTAGAGAACAGGTTGTAAAAACCCCACAAACTTTTCCAACCTGTCCAAAAAAACAATTGTTGCTTATAGTGTATGCACTGATAATACAAATTCTTAATATTTTAAAAGAACTAAGCAGGTACAGAGGTATTCTAAGTTTAAAGACATTTACTGGTGGAATATACCTCCTTTTTAAGCATTCGAACGTTGCACTGGTGGTGTGTAACAGACAAATATTTATATACTGCCTAATAGCTATCTATATCCCACCTATAAACAGCAAAGTTCCAGACCCAGCAACTGAAACTTAGAGAACCACCCTCAAGACAGGTTTTGTGCTGAAGTAGACAGAGGGGCATATCTACTGCTTTCCACACCTGTTTTCCTCATCTGTCCCCAGGCATGGAACATACAGGTTTCTTCCTAATCCTCTGACTGCGCATTCATTTTTTGCTTTATCTAATAATGATTACAATCTAATGCCTGACACGTCAGTAGTTCCGATAAAAAGCAAGCAATAGTAATTCTAAAGAAGGAGAACGTTTAATATCCAGGTATATCAAGTAAATAGTACCTATGGTTATGTATATTGAAAATGGAAGCACGGATCAAAAGGTATGCAGTAAGATTAGAGTGAAGCAGTGGCCACAAACAAATCCACCAGCTCTAGCCTCCTTTGAAACTAGAGAGCTGCAGGAAGAAAGCAGCCAACTATATAACTTTCTTCCATGTGCTCTTTAAATTTTGTTGCTTCGTCCTGAGCACCAAGGTTTGTCTACTGCGCACAATACAAAGTTTGGGAAGCAAAGGTACGCTGAGCCAGCTCTCCCTGGTCCCCAGGTTTTCCTTACGCTGTACGCCTCTGGCAGACCTCACCGCACAGCCATGCCAGTACATCCCTGAACTGCAAATTCTGCTAGCAGAGGAGGCTTACAGTAATTTCGAGATCGATGCAAAGGAATCAAAGAATGACAAAAGATCTGGACTACTGACTCCTGTGCAGTAGAAAGTAAAGATCCATGTAAGCTATGCTACAATTTGAAAAGGCTCCAATAATATAAATCCCCATTTTACAAGACAGTATAAAATATGTGTCTTCCTTAGTATGTTTATAATGTTTATTATGTATATTATGTATGAAATTACACAGAGTCATTCACAGCACCACAGGATGACTCTACCCAAATGTCTGATGCTTATAAATATAAGAATGATGTAGTAGCAGTCTTGGACCTGGTAAGTTGTTACAAGCTTTCAGTAACAGCACATATTTAAAAACAAAACTCACAACTAAGCAGCATAAACTACCTATGGCTAAAGTACAAGAAACAAAGCTCACTTAGTATTTCTACCACCTTACCTCGGCCACCAGCAGAATGCCATATTGTATCAGCCTTTCCACAGATTCATGGCAAACTTGATATATCACCTGGCAAGGCTGCACAACAGAAAAGAAATACACTGAAAAAAATCACAGCCATTACACCCATTACAGCAACACCACCTCCCTGTGCAGTGTGAATGTTTTAGATACAGCTGTATTATTCCTTTCAAGCAAGTTATAAAACTTTTACCAGCATGATCCCAACACACCGCTCTGTTTATCCTGGCAGACAGGCAGACATTAAAAAAATTACAATGAAACAGGAGATTTAAAATTTGCCCAAGTTTTTTTAAGAAATGCATTACTGTACTGGTAGAAAACAACATTAAATAATCTCCCCTTTTAATCGCCTCTAACCAAATTTTAGTTTGTTAACAATTCTGGAATAAAGTCATGACGTGGTTTAGCGTCATTATAAAACTAAAAGCATAGAGACTCATACCAGTGAATTATTTGGAGTTTAAAGGAAAGTACACTTTTAAGAAACTCCCTTATGTGTTTCGAAACTCTGAATAAAAAAACAAACGTCTTCTACATTGGTCATAATTATGTAGGAAATATTTTCTAAGTTTAAAAAAAAAGTCGATTATTAACTCTGAAAGCAGGTTAAGATTAGTAAAGAACCCCACCATATGAGCTGCATTACTGCCCAGACAAAAATACTAAATTTGGCTTATGCTTCATTTAAAAAGGCACAAGTCAGAACTGTGTGTGCAAATTTAAGAACTAATTCAAGAATCTCTAGATTTTTAAGTAACTTGTACATGTAAGAAAAAAAAATCTAGCACTTTAAACTGAAAGCATACAGAGTGTAAGTATAGAGAGTGTCTGAAAACTGAGATAACATCAACTCCCTTCAGTGTTTTGTAGCAAAACAAAAACCAAAGTCAGGTCATGTTTAAAATTGCCACTAAATACTAGGTGTGGTACACTGCGACTACTGCACTCCTATGCAAATTAAGATGATCTTGAGAATCTGGAGCCTTAGTTCCCAGCATAATTTCAATCATCTATGCAAACTCATATGAGCTGGGTACTCTCAGAGACTCGTATTTGTTTAAGTTAAAAAAAAAAAAAATGGGCAGAATACAGAATAGAGTTGCAATGGTCTAATGACATAAGTGACACCAAATCTGTTAGAAGGCATTAAAAAGCCCAATCTCAGGTTGTGGGAGGCTGACCAAGAGAGTGTGAGCAGCTTTTCCTCCTCAGGAAGGTCCTGAAGCCAGCACAGCAGCAACGCTGCAGGCTCGCCCCAGCATCACCCCCTTGGCACTTGCAGGAGCAGCAGGCATGCACTCCGTACGCATCCCCGAAACCCAGTCAATTATTTTGTCACATCTTGCCAAGGAAACAAGGTAGCGACAGGAGTTTGGCAAGTTAATTCACGTGTTGTCTTAGGCCAGACATCTTTTGGGTGAGCCATTCTGATGGAACTACCTTCATTCAAATGTTCAGATGTTTCCTTGAAGCAAATGGGAATAATGCTAACTTCCTTTTTCAAATTATATTCAAACTCTTGCTAACTATTACCATCAGACTGTACTTACAGTGAACATATCAGAACTCTAACCCTTGAAGAAAGCATCAATTCATTTTAAAGTAACATAGGCAGTTACAAGCATGACAAAAATTTGAAACGTAGACAATTAATGCAATTACTTACTTACCAAAGATACAGTAAATTCATTAGAAAGCAAGTAACACAAGCTAGCAGCTTTTCGGACCAGGTGTTCTTGACTAATCAAACTGGGAGAAGCACCATTGGTACCATTTCTGTACCTCCTACTCTGAACCGCATGAAGACTGCAGGCTAGAGCAGAAACAAACATAAGCAAAGTTTATTTTTACAAAGAGCTTTATAGCAAAGGAAACTTAAAACCTTTGTTTTGTCTATTTCCAGGCCTAAAAGCGGTCAGACATTACACGTGCAATTGGAGAAGAAAGACAGAATTCACCACTATTCCATTTGTGTCCAATTAATGTCAGATTGAAATAAAATCTCACTAAAATATTAGTGACCAGAGCACAAGTTTTGCCATGTTGGCTCAAAACTCTGATAGTGCCTTGACCATGGCAGTGACCCATACGCAAATACTTCCAAGAAAGAAAAAGGATGATGGGAAAAATGAGTGGAAACATTCCACAAACGAAAAACAAGTTTACTTTAAAACAGCTTTTGTTCGGGTAAGCACAGGCTGAAGCAGGAAGGGAAACAGGCTTGTGGGGTCGTGCAGATACTTTGACTTCATGGGTCACAAGAAAGTCTTTCCTTGGTAAAGCTCAACACATACCAATAATGGCCTCTTTAATGAATACATGAAGTACTCCATTGCTGTAGAAGTTGAGTTCAAAGACAGCAGGTATCGTTGTGCTGGGAGTGATGAAGAACTCATTGTTTCGACTGGTGTTTGTGATATTTACACAGTTCCCCAACAAGTGGATGGCATGCATGACAACATCATCTGAGTTCCCTGAAAATCCCAAGTCAAAGTCACGGGCTAAGACCTCCTCCTTCATGGAAAAGAAATCTTCTACCAACCTGGAAAGGTCAGTTCCCTAGAAATAAAATCAGAATCACAAAGTGAAACAAATGTTTTTGCACAGGAGTTTATCCTTAAACCGCATAACCATGTATAGAGCAAACACATGAACAAGCCATTCACTTTCAAAAGTCCAAAGCACAACAGGAGCATTAGAAAACCTTGTTTTCACAGAGATAGTGCTAAAATAGTCCACAGGGTTTGAATTATATGCAATTATATTTTAAAGCCATGCAGCTATTCGAGAATCCAAAGGTTTTTGTTTGCTGCTTGGTTTATTTCACAACCTGCAGAGACCCGAGTTGTTCTTTAAGAACATGTTAGAGATATCATATTTCCGTTACCTATGCTATAAAATGAATGATCAATTATCTGAGAACACTGTAATTAACAGAACTTCTCTTCAATTGTTTGGAGACATGAGGAAAAGCTTTTCCTCAAGCACTTCCTTAGTGTTTTGTGAAGATGGCTTCAGATCACATTGTAAAATGCTTCTTTGATCCCATTATTTTAGGAAATTGGAAAGACTGGACTGATGGGAATAGTGATACTGTCCTTAACTAGGAAGATTACATATCTGACCAATATTTTTTGATTTGTTCTTGATTTATGTGCAATAAAAGTTTGAGATTAGAGGCAGAAGGAATTTCAGAAAAAATGCTAAACACACTTGTAGGAGAAAAAAAAAAATTCTTCCATGCCCCATGCACAAGACTTCAGTTAAATATTAGTATCGTTTAGCCATTGTGGTATAATATTCTAGTATCAAGAAACAGCAAAACTCATTTAAAAATTAACAGAAGGGTTCCTAGCATATTCAATAGCAAATGTGTTTAAGATCTAAAAACCAATCTTAATGCAATGAACCAAAACAACATTTTGAATTACAAAAATCTATTTGTACATGAGTATTTATTATCATCCCATCAATAATGGCTTATCTTCAAGCATCCGCTACTAACTAAAATACTAGCGCTCAGACTACCTGAAATCCATTTTAATTTAAATGCACCTTTTTCTTTTATTAATATCATGCGGTAGTAAAATGCATACTATTTTTTTAAACAACAAGGCCAAAGTAATGTTTGGCTATTTAAGCAGCATGGAAGCCTTACCTGCCTGTGTCTGTACAGCAGCAAACAGGCAACGATGTGGGTAGACATCACAGCACAGGACTTGTTAGCAGCTAGAGGTAAACAAGATAAACTCATTAAGTACCTGAGGAGTTCAGAACATCACTAGAGAAGTACCCACTGTTTTAAAAAAACAATAGTAATAGTGATAGTGGCACAGAACTGTACCTTCTGAATGAAATACAAAGTGTATTAGGTCTATATAGTAACAAAATTAATCAAATTAAAGTAACTTGAACTAAGAAGGCTGAGTAAAGCTTAAAAATTTACTACGCTAAGTACCATTTTGTATGCATCCCTCACAAATCACAGATCTACTGACTGAAGCATACACCACATAACCTATAAAAAAAAACTGGCAACGCTGGTCCAACGCAGCTAGATGAGTTCATGTCAGTACAATCTTAAATAATGCCATTAAGACACTGCAATAACTTCTTAGATTAAATGATAAGAAATCAGTGTATAGATATGACAATCAAACATTTCAGAATACAGCAAGTTCAGTATACTAGTTCAAGGAATACAAAAGTTAACAAAGCAAACAGAATAAAAAGCTTGTACTTAATCAGAAAGAGAGTTTATTCAAACTTTGAAGAGGAGGGAGGCAAAGGATGGAGAATTATCAAGACAGCATTTGAAGTCATGAAACGATCACCTGAATGGAGGGAATTAGGAAGTTTCACATTACCAAACAGCAAGTTAGTTCATGCAATCAGCAAAACAAAACAGGTAGCTGACAGTGATACCAGAACACTTACTGAACAAAATATGCTCAGCCAAGTTGGATATCAGCTCTCTTCTGAAGGGCTCACTGGTGATATCCCTGGAGTTGGGCAGTGAGGCCTCTGCACCTTCATCCACAGTATCATTAGGTCTGAATACAGAATAAAAAAAAAAAATTAAAAAAAAAAAATCACAGTATGACATTTAGATTTTGATCAAAATGTAAAATAATCTAGACTGATTTTAAACTGAAGTGTTTATGAGGTTTAATGAAAAATTAAGGATTTGGTTTTGTCATTTTTTTGCTAAGTTATTCCACAAAATTTAAAATTAAACCAGAAGTCACTAAAATAAAAAGAAGAAAAAACCCCAAAAACCTCCTCGTGCTTTAAACAGAGCTTCCCAGACAGAACGCAACTCCCGTAATAAATCGCACAGTTACAAATGTGTAAGTTTTTAGTTTTCCTATACAGAATTAGATTGCCTTTGGGGAGTTCCAAGTTCTGCTTAGAATGTAATGTAGAACACTAAAAAGACAAACAAACAAAAAACTCCAACCTGCCCTCCCTCTCCCCGACCCCCCAAAAATCTCTACCTTGATGGAAGGATAGCTGGTAACAAAGCTTGTTCCAAAGAAAGGGGAGCAGGCACAGGTTTCTGGCTTTGGCTGTTTACATATTCCTGTTAAGAGAAGACTTGTTATTTTTTCCACCTTATTCTTGCATTCAATTGATAATATTATTATATGAAAAAGGCAATTATTCAAAAATGCAACTGTGATTAAAAATAGCTCACACTAGAAGAGAAATAATAAGGTCATCGAAATTAAAAGTTTTCAACAGTTTATTTGGTTTTGATCTTATTTTACGAAAAGGCAAACTTTCCACAGCAAGGCATCCACACTTCATCAAAAACATTGCAACAAAACCAATACATAAGCCCTGTCATCACCCTGCTGGGAACAACTCCTTTGAGACTAGCTTCTCTATGATTAAATTAATGAGAACTGTCTTCATTAACATGAATGAGAGCAAAGCCTAATACCCTTTCAGAACCAACAGAGAGGCTGTAATTATTGCTTCCTGCTGCTTTCCTAAACACCAGCATAGGGAACTGGTCCATAGGTAAACACCAGCGTACAAACTCCAGCTGCAAGATCCCTCACAGTGCCACAAACTAAAGCACTCAGGAAACAGGCGGGGTACCGCATGCTTGGAATTCTTGAATCCCCAATTTTTCAAAAGCCAAACACCTCTCTCCTTACAGGTCACCACTCAGATTACTCTTGTTTTCAGGACACTCTGTTCTTTCAGTTTCTATAAAGACTAATGTGGGAAACTAAAGAGCCACTTAACCTGCTGGTCAGGAAAAGAGTTCCCTCCCAGGAAAGCTGCTTAAAAGACTTTCCCAGCTAGCTCACTCTCTTCTGCTTCTAAGCCTGTGCTCACAGAACTGCTGATGCCCAAAATTAACCCCCAAAGTTCATCTCCTTCAGAAAAACCTGCAGTGACGTAACTACATCAATTTAAAAATACAGTTATGCTTCTGCAAATCTTGGTTAAGGCATACTTAAACAATTTATGTCATGCTTTTACCTTTCTGGAGTAAAAAATGAATACACGTACATACAAGACCTGACAGATGATGCTAGGAAGATATACAGTGATTAGCATTTCACTAGATTAAGAGGGTATATAACCTTCTTTTCCTTATACTGATCCAAGAACGATTGTTAACTTCCTACCAAGAATAGCCTGGAAGTGACCCAAGCCTTCTCCTTTGGAAGTGAATTAATATCTTTCCCTACAACGCTAATTATAATGCGGTGCAGATGGTCACAATAATTTCATGCTGTGGTAATTGAACCCTCAAAGCTCTCCAACCTCCTGCTTTTCTGAGAGAAGTAGGGCAGAAAGAAGAACACCTAATTAATTTGAATAATGTTCTAGTAGGTTGTTGTTACAGTAGTTAATCTTATTAAAGTCACACTAAAAATAAGGTATACTGTAGCAGAACATAGATTAGAGAAATGTAGATAAATTCAGTATAGTGCTAGCAGATTCTGCAAAGAGATCAGAGAAAATTTAAAAAGTGAAGGCAGCTAGTACTGCACCACCCCATTCTCCGCGAAACTACACAACAGTATTTGGTGAACTAGTATAGGTAATAATTGTAAACTAATCATAAACTATGACATTCAAACAATATGCAGATTTTTATGATATGATGATCCATGATACTTTTTACAGCTGCTAATTTGCTTAGTAGTTTTAAATGTCCAATAAGATAAATGCCCTTCCTCAAAAACAGTGTACACCATTCAATTACTCAAACTGGAGAACAGGATTCGGTTTCCTTCAAACCCAAATGTCTCTACAACTTAAACAAGGTACAGGAATAATTTTAAAGATTGTTTGTTCAAACAAAACAAAGAACCCCGGCGAGAATACTTACACGATTTCTAACCTAACACAACCCTTTATATCAACTCGGAGACTATATCAGATTAACAGAAACGTGTCTGAAGACTCATGCCTTCAGCAAAACAGGGATACTTTTGTCCCACTGGAATGGACTTCAGCAGATAATGCTTAGTGCTGATAACCCGCAAAGAGAAAAAGAACAATAAATGTGTCCCACTACTGAAACATCAAAAATGTCGAACCTGCAGAAGGATCTTCAAAATATCAAACTTACTTTTAAGGAAAATGGTTGTGCAAAATCTACTCTGACACACCCATAATTCTTCCGCAGCATTCTGAAGACTCCTCTAGCTATACTCCAAAGACTTTCATTCTTCTTAGGCTTGCCCTGGAAAACATGGGTGGGGGTTTTGGGGTTTTTCCAATTCGCAATTAAAAGGTTATGTTTAAAATGCATACAACAACAGACAAAACAAGGACGTATCTTTTGACACACCTTATAACTTCAAGTAAATCTAGAGAACTATTGTTTTCCATATATATCCACTTGAACATATTATTTGTTATGTCATGAATTTGCATTTAGAAGTATGTCACCCGTACCTCTGCACTCCCTATCAGAGAGGTTTCGTCATTCCTGGCTCTATGCTCTTCAACACTAACACCAAGTACCTGTGACAGAGGACTACTGGCACATCCTTTAACTATGTAACACATTTTCCTGCACATAAACAGAAAATCCCCTAGGCAAAACAACTTGTTCAATCGCTCTTACCAGCTGTTCACTGTTATAGTGACCTTCAATTATGCGATCATAGGAGATTCCCACAGGTATAATTAGGACGTCAGGAGTAGCATTTGAGAAGAGAGCATCCACCACCACAGATAAAAGACCTGCTCTAGCTCCAGATGTCTTTCCACTTCGAGACCGTGTGCCTTCCAAGAATATTTCTAAAAACTGCTGCTGCCTCAACAATTCTTCTATGTGCTGAATACAGAAAGATTGGAAAAGAGGAAAAAATAAATATCTCATTATACTGGCAAATGCACATTTGAAATATATGGTCAGCAACCATTTCCTTTTAAAAACATTGGAAGATCATGAGTTGGCACGAATACTCGTGAAAAAAACAAAAGCAATAATTAATGCTTCACACAAACCCAGACCAAACTGCAATTGAATTTGCATGAATATACGAGCAATATAATGCCATTTGTTCAAGAACAGCATCTCTAGCAACAGTTGATCTAGCCGATTTGCATAAGTCTCTTCTGGTTCCTCAGTACATACCATCTTCCAAGATGCAAATACGGCTATTATATTGAGTGACACAAAGGATTGCATCAACCCATCATCAACAGAGACTTCCATTAACTTAACAGAATCAGTGTAGATATGCCTCAGCACAAATCAGAGAAACAAGGCTTAACATTAATTCAGAGCGTATTAATTCCACTTTCTTTAATAAGGATTACTCAACGTAAAAATCTTCTCATCCTCAATGGTGCTGGGCATTCAAGTCTCTTATTTCAGACATTCAAGACTCGATACAAAAATGTATCCTGTTTTTGCCACGTGAAACCCCAGACAAATTCAAAGAAGTAAAAACACCCCCAGGCTGATGGAGCTCGCTTTCCCACTTGCCATCTGACCAAAATGATGTCTATGGAAACAAAGACAAGAAATACATACCACATAGAGCAAAGCTCTGTAGAGGAAGTCCTTACGACCATCAGGACTCTGATCTAACTTTCGACGAATGAAAAATCCTCCTAGCTTGCGGATCAACGTGCTACATGATAAAGAAGAATAATACTCGTTGATTTTAGTTTGCAGGAAACTACTGTGCATCCAGTACAAAATTCCTAGCACACAACAGGAACTGCAATTACTGAAACATATTAGACTATTCACACATGACGGGACCACGCAAATATGCCTCTATTTAACTTAAGAAATAGGCTTCTCTACACTGTCCTGCTGCATTTCGCTCCCTTGACAGACCACTAACCCTCCGCACCGACCCTGACTGGGAGATCCCTGTATGTTGAGATCTTGGCGACCCATGTAACAGTTGACCTGAGCTGGCCCAAGTCTGTGCTGTGCTGCACATACAGCATGGCCGTCGTGCCCGTGTTGTACTGCGCGTACCCCTTGGCTGCAGGATCAGCTCAGCCGGCTAATTTTAACAGAGCAGCCAGAAGTTCTCATGAGAAGATCCTTTCTGCTTGACAGAAGAACTGATGAATACAGGATTTTCTTACAAGAAAAGAACTCTACTAGCTCAAATGACCAAAATGGGATAACCCTTTCTGCAGGCAGGGTCCGCAGGGTCTGCTGCACGTGGATTGGAGGCCAGCTGGATGCTGCACAACTTGGGGTTCCCAGTGTGTAAAGGGACGTTACATTACCTATGCTAGTCTCTCTTTCTTTATACTGCTAATAAATAGCATTTTAATTGATACTTTATAGAGTCTGAATGCCTTTCTTACTGGGATCATCACAGACCAGCAGCTACTGGTGCAAAACACCCTTTAAGGCAAGGTATCCCCCTTCTTTCCTCATCATTTCCTGCGATATCCAGTGGCTTTTCAGAAATTGGTTATCCCCAATTTGTTTCACTGGCAAAATACTACCTAAAAGACCTTAGGTTCTTCAGCCACCACAAATATAATTTAAACAGAGACCAAATTAGAGTACTTTCCCACAAAGTATTATTCACTCAGTACTGTTGCTGCCCATTAGCCAGCTCATTAAACTTCATGAAGAAGAGCTGCCCACTCACAACATTTTTTCCACATACTCATCTTTCCTTAGGCACCTACTCACTTTGAGACTCCTAGAAGAAAAGAATATCCTTCCTTACCCTACTTAGGTTATGACAGAATTTCTCAGAAAGATCTTCTTGTGCTCTCTCTCCGAGCATGCAATAGGAACCAAAGAAGTTCTACACGATGGCCCAATAATACTCAGACTATCTTACGCTTGGACATCAGATATATTGAGCAATAGGTCACCTGAAGATCCCCCCACCTCAGTCTTTTTCAAATAAGAAGAGTTTATTACCTGAAGATGGGGATGTTGAGATTGTTCCCTGCAGCAATGTAGGGTGCTTTGATGTTATGGCAGAAAAGAATGAATGTAAGGAGCAGGTAGTCAATGTGGGATTTGTGAACGGGCAAGAAGATAAGAGGCAAATTCATCTATGGTGGGGAGAGAAGGAAAAAAGAGAGAAGACAGCTGGTAAGAAATGTGGAATATTACTCCTTTGCTAAAATCCATCATTGAGATTGCTAGTGTCATATTATCAGAACCGATGGTATTTTCCAGTTACCATCATTCAGTTTGTTTACTTCTGGTTCATTCAGCTGTGACGATGAGAACATTTTTGTCAACTGTGCTTCTTAATTTTCATGGACTACAGTTTTCAGTTGTATGCATTACATTAACAATGACTAATGTTCCCAGTTTCTTCAGACTCACAGTATCGAGCCAACAATCAAACAATTAAAGGGATGTGGCCAAACGATCAGTGTCACCAAAGTGCTGCTATTTCTATCAGATATCAGCAAGGATCTATGAATGTTGGGGTTCCCAAACACTGTAATCAAAAGATTACAGAAAATATTACCCTTTTTGTTTGTTTGTTTCATTTATCTAATCCATCTTGCTAAGGTAAACTCTGCAAAAAGAATCAATTCCTTTGAGTGTGAGGAAAATGGTAGAATTTGGGAGTTATTTTCATCAATTTCAATAAATATTGAAGGACTGGAAACAGATTGTTAGTAAGAAATAGGAAGAGTTTATTTCTTAAAGATTTTTATTCCAAATAAGAAGTTAAGAGTGAAAAATCCTAAATAGAGCTATTAACTTATTATTGGCTGCCTCAGCACAAAAAGAGAAATAATGCAGGATGCAGGTTATCCAAGATAATCATTCAGCCTGATAGTTAAAATTTGTCCTGAAACAAAGGTAAAACCAAAGTTCATATAGTATTTTAGGTTACACAACTCAAAGAGCACTATATTTAATTAAAAACATTATTCCACGGGTATGAGACAGTTCTGTCTACAATCTGATATCATACAGACTTAGCAGAACTCTCCTAAAAAGAGAAAGTGCTGTAAACATTAATAGAAACTACATCAGAAATCTGCCTTACTAGACTCTTTCCCACCCTCCCTTACCTCTGTTGCTGCTTTGACCATTTCTATTTGACCTCTGTGGATCTGAATATTCCAGAAAAAGCTGTTAAACAACTTCAGTAACACCCAGCCAGTCAACCTGAAGGAAGAACAAACACAACTCAAAAAAGATTTATTAATCTCTGTCTCCATTTTATATTGCTTCTATATGACTAAAGACAAAGCCATAAAATCTGATTACTTTATATTCAAACAAAATTAGTATAAAATCCAATTGCTTAACAAGTTTTTGCCTATCAGCTAACCCGTGGTTAGTAACCACATTTCACCCTCCTGCAATTATGACACAAAGCTACAAAACTTGTTAGTGTCAACCTCAGTGAAGGCTGTTCAAAGGGCAGAGACCACTTTAGATATGGGGCAGGTTAATGGAGGTCCTATGATCAATTACGACAACTAAGCTCGTTAGGTGACAGCATGTATCTGGTCTTGTGGGAGAACTTAATATATTTACAAAAATACAGGGTTTGCATCACAGAAGTTGTTGAAGGGGACTAGGAACAGGACAAAGATAAATACATCCTTAGTAGTAAAGGTGGACACTCCAGTTGAAGATTTTATCAAAGGGTACTAATACTGGTGTTAGCACCAAACCTAGTTTCAGGAGAAAAAAAAACAAAAAAAAGTCTGTATTTAATCTTATCATAAGATTTATCTCTTGAAAAGGCAGAGGGTTTCTGCTGCATCTGAAAATGAAGAATAACTACCATTTCGTTAGTTAACATTAGAAAAGGAATTTTTATGAATAATGCATTATTTTTTAGAATAATTATTCATTACTTATGAATAATGTGTTACAAATTCTGCTGGTATAACACACAGAGAGCTTGACCGTTCTTCTACCCATCTACAATACCGACGAGCCATTTTTCCTACCTGATTAAAGCAGGCGACACATTTGCAACCATTTCCTGGAGAATTTTCCTAGCTTTTTTCTTCACTTTGTTGATAGCTTTAGGATCCGTCTGAGCAAAACTACCTGGAGCACTTGGTTCAGAAGCTTCATCTACAATGGCCTTCTGGACTCTTAACAGTAAAAAGTAAAACTTATGAAAGAGTCCCGCAACAGAAAAGTTCAAGACACAGACAACAACTGCTGGGAGTGAGCCATGTATTACTACAGGAGTAACTTGCAGGCATAAAAGAAAGTACTGCATACTGCAAATTCGTTAAATTTAATTCAGTAGTTTTCTAAGCTCTGATTAAATAGGTGGATGATGGATAGATGCACTCAAAGCTGACCATATAAAACAGTATGTACGCAGTTCATAGGTACTGATAATAATGACCACCAATTTTCAGAAACAGTTAATAAGGTTAAAAATGTGGAAGAACAGTTGAAATCTCCTTTTTGTTACTATTTTCATTTTCCTGCCACAGCAATTTCACTTACCTCAGACAGATTTAGGCAGTTGCTATTTTGAATTTCTACAGCATCTTCCCCCTTGAATTCTCAGTTTGACAGGGTAACTAAATTTTATAAGGGCTATTTTCCCCATTTAAAACATACCTCGGATTGATTAAGTGGTTTAACACACAATAACTGTGGCACAACGCAGTCTGCTTTGCTTTTCAAAAGCAACACTATCATCTTCAGATGGGACTCGACCATTAAAAATTCAGGAGAGTTAGGAATGTTAATGTAGGCAGTGTGCAGCCTCCGACACAAGTAGATTCAAGGAGAGGGCACGTGGTTGAATTTCTTTGTGTCCAGGGAAAACTGATACCTTAATAGCTAATCAGGGGCTGAACGTGCCATTTAAAATGCTGTATATGAAACACAGAAAACAAGCTCCACAAAGTAAAGGGTGGGTGCTTCATTCTACAGCCTTTTTCCAGTTTTGCCTCACACCCTTGGTGCACACTCAGCGTACTCTGAAATGCTGCTTTCCTATTATTTCTGAAACACGGACAATTTCTGATGACTGCAGTATGACTTTAGTGGTAATGATTTACATGAGTTAGATAAACAAACGTTTGAAGAGTTCCCATGTAACAATTTATTTTTCTGTGTACGGTCTGCTGTCCACTCACTATGCATAATTCATTTGGAGATTTATAATTCTTAATCTCTCCTGTTTTATTATTCAAACAGAAACTGCAAGCTACAGTCCCGAAGGGCTGTGCTGAAGATACCGTTAGTATTTTAAATAGTCTGATTTTCAAAACATGCTGTTTCCAAATTCTTAAATCATATTATAATAATCATACAATAATTGTAATATAATGTATCAGTCTCATAAAAATTAGTTTATTTTGTGTTATCTTACCTGCTGTTATTCAACACATTTTCTGTCAGATTCTTGGCAAACATACCCTTATGAACATCCCTCTCTTGCACAAAAAGGACATAACAAAGGCGTCTTGCAAGCCACCCTCTGTACCTACAAAAATACGAAGCATATTTGAGCGTCACCCTCAAAATATTTCACTGCCAAAGAAAAAAAAAATTAAAAATACCTAAAAATACAATTAAGAAGCAAAAGTAAAGTTTTATGAAGGGCTGGCTAAAAGCTTCTGTATCTTCTGGTAAATTGTCCATATGTTAATGTTACAGATCAAATAACTAATGTGTAGCACAAAGCATCTGAGACAACCGAGGTCTGCGTTACTTCGATTCAAGGTGACACAGTCTAAAACATCCATAGCATCACAGCAAAGTAGCTACAAACCAGCATATATATTTTGTCTGTCCACTGGAACCAGCTCAGCGAGGAGGAAAGAAGATTTAGTGCCCATTTCTGATTCATTGACTTTCCACCAGGGAACACAACTGCCCAGCAAAGAGGTTTATCAACTTTTTCAAGAAACACTGAGCCCTCTTGGGAAGGTTGCTCACATTGTATACACAGGGTAAACCCTCACGGGCACTTTTGAAAATATGTTTGCATTAGCCACCGACACTAAAACCACTTTTTTCTGCAATCTTTTCTTCCTTTCCAGTGTTTTTACACACCCAGTCCGATATGCCTCCTATGTACCTCTCCTTGCAAAGTTTTAACAGAAGTAGAACCACTAAATAATCAGTAAATCTCTCTATACGTTCAAACATTTAAGGAAAGCAACTCAGCTTACGTAGCCAGTCTCTCCCTGTCCTCTACTCTCTGGATCATACAAGCAGCCATCACCTGTGAAAATGTTGTTTTGAACAGTTTTCCTATCATCACAGAAGATGCATGTGACATGGGAAGGGAAAAAATCCAGTCCCCAGCAGTGAATATTCATTACTATTTTCTCTCCTCACCACCCTCACTCTCCAGGCCAGGACTGGACAAGCCACCACTCACGCGGGTCACCCCACAAACCGAACAGAGCTGGGACCCTCAAACAGCAGAGCAGGACTAACAGTTGGAAGAAGAAATTAAACTCTGGCCATTCCTAAGACCGGAGCACTCAGTATTATGCAAAAACCCCTGTCCTGCGGACTGCTGGTGCAATGCATCGCTGATGCTCATGGTGGTTTCCATGCTGGAGTGCTGCCAAGGCCTCACTCCCGGTTGTCACCAGAGTCGCTGATGTTGGCTGCTAAAGCTCCCTGCCACATCTCAGTAAATTTATACATGCATTAAAACCAGTTAGGAAAGACAAGAAGGAACTTTTACACTGCAAAAGGCCAAACCACCTGAGCGCACAGTTACACAAATATTCAGACCGTCTTGAAGGACAAAGAATTTTGCTATTCATGCTGTCAGGGAAATAGACTGGTGACTCTGTTTTAATTGCTTTTCCATTTTCCCCTTCTTATCAGAGTTTGAGAGCCTTATTGATTTTCTAAAAAGCAAAGATAAGGAGGTATGCTTCTTTCTGACAACTGTTTTGGTAACGATGAACGTATCATCGTAACAGCATACAGCTATATTGTCAAAGTATAAAGACTTCTACGTTAATTTTACAGCTTAGACACAACATCATACAATTAGAAGAATCAGTTTTCTAATGGTGTAGCAATGACAGAAGACACAAACCACACAGAACACACCCAGTCAAGATATATTATAAAACTGACATATTCACACTTCAGGAAAAGGCTGTGGTAACATCTCAATACAGGTACAGTACGCTAGCAGTTAAAGAGAATCCCTCTTGTTTTCTAATGCCAAGAAACTGTGACTATGTAACCCCATGGGACCTCAGAACTTCATTAAAATTATCAATTTTCAGACTATAATGACATTCTGAGGGAAAGGCATTTTATTTCAGAATAATTAATTAACCCATATTTTGTTGCCCTCGTATTTCTAATTTAAGTAACTCTGACCATTCAGAACCATTCAGGCATTAAATTTTGAAACTAATAAAAAAGTTAAAATTAAACCCTATTTCTGTTACTTTTCTGTATTCTAAACTACAAGCTCAACTCTTGAAAAACCATAATTAATTCAAATTGAAGAAAGAACAGCCTCTAACATTAGCTTCCTCCCTCTCAAGCACAGCACAATGCTGCCTTTCTTCCACTCAGACACTTTGGCTCATTTCTTTCAGGCCGCTGGCCTCTCTTTGTTTGCTCTGACTCTATGACAAACACTGCAGGATCTGCTTATGCTAATGATTACTGTAAAACCCTTAGCAAGCACTACTAACTCTCCGAAGAACAGAATAAAGATTTTTGTGTACTTCCAGTGTCTTCATCCCAGAACGCAAGATATATTTCCAATAGCGCAAAGATACGTCATCATCTTTAGGCCACATACACCATCGTTCAGGAGCTGCACTCTGCCACTGAGGCAGAGGAGGGAGAGTCTAGTAAGACATGTTTAGATTTAATTGTCATTAGTGATAATAGGCAACACCTAAACTGTGAGCCAGATCTGCTCAGTAAATTAAAATGCAGCCCGAAGTCATTCTTAAGCATGGGAATAGAACAGCTCCTCTCAGCATTATGCTATGGATGCTGCCATTTGCGCCAAGGGAGAAAGGATTTAAACACGCTCTGGTTTTTGTGAAACAGGTTTGACCCTTACACTCCTTGCCTATAACCCCAAAGGACTTTGCCCAGCTCCCAGATACACACAACCGGATTTAACAAGTACATTACTTTCCCGAAGTCAGCATCAATTCCTGCATTTTAGGACAGCAACATATATTCACTCAGTTTGGACTATCCTAGAGATTTCCCTGCCATCAGATCACAACACACTGCATTTTAAAAGCAAAAGAAAGACTTGCTACATTACCTCGTATGTGTTTCATTGATATATATGACATTACGTAGACCCAAAGAAGGAATACTAGCGTTGAAGAAGTTATCCTGTAAAACCAAGAAAAAAAATAAGATTGGTGGACTATTTCATTACATAAGTATAGTTGTGTCTTTACATTCATCATAACATTTAAGATAATGCAATGTTTTTCAGCTCTATTATAAACAAAAGCCAAAGCAGAGAACTGCTGAACTTGCTTATAAAGTACACACAAACAGTTCTGAAATGAAAATGAAATTTAGAAAGTCCCTATTCCCAACTCCAACACTTTCAAGGTATTCTCTAGGCTTTACTGCTTACAGAAATGGTTGTATTGGTTGTACTCTTCAAGCCAGAATATTTTATCACATTCTGATGTAATATACACCAAGACTTGTCATAATGCAGAACTCATCTTTGAGACAGAACTTTATTAAGCCACATTCAGCATTAGTATAATCACGAGCCGTTTGATGCCCCGTCTGTCACACCCAGTTTGCCAGCAGATCAGCATCCCATAATGGCAGCCCAAGGGTCCGGGAACCCATCCATGGTTAGATGGCAAATCTCCACAGCTCTGTTCTGCCCGAACCACAAACTCAATCCAGCCTTCTACATCCCTGGTACCGGCTCTACACGCCAGGCTATTAACTGTTCTTGGATGAGTCTGGGAGCAGTTCCACTTTGGATAAACAAATATTCCCTGGCAGGAAGATCTAAACTTTAATCTTCCATATTCCAAGTAAGTACCTTGACCGAGAGGCTAGTTTCTTTCTGCCCAAATAATATTTAATTATAAAACTAATACCATGCCAACAGTGAATTACAGCTAAAACCACGGAGACGATGCATGTCAAGGAAGGCAAAAACAGAACAGTGAAGGAGAAACAATGGTTACCAGCAACAGCGTAGCTGCAGAACAGCTTTACAACCAATTTTGCAATGGGAGTCCGATAAGAGTCTCATTTGTTTGTATTTTGTTTAGGACACACCATTTGCCACAAATTAAAATACATGAGTGTTCTATATCATTTGAAAATCAGGTAGAAATCATGTGCTACAGTACAGAGTCTTTTGCCCCACTGTGTAGTACATACAATCAACAAATGGTTGCTCTAGGCTCTTAAGAGGAAACTTCAAGGTAATACTAATTTGAGTATTCACTAGTGGTTTTTTGTGGATCTTAAAGCTAGATGAAATGTTCTGGCAAAAAGAAGTGGAATGACTTGTTCTTGGTCTCCCAAAAAACCAGCAACAAAGCACCAATGAATGCCCGAGTCCACTCCAGTGCTCTGTTAGGTTGTAACCTCACTGTGAAAGTCATCCTCCAGGTGTAATGTCACACATTAGCTTTTCCTTATTTAACTTTTCCATGACCCTATGTCAAGATGTGGTTCTGTGAGACCAAGTGAGCTGATACAGCATCTCCCTGCTGCTGCGAGAAGCCCAGCTCCCACCGCCACATCCCAACCTTTCCCATTAAACGCCATCCCCCACCTCCCAACTTACACCACCTCTAGCATTCATCACACCCCTTAATGAGCCAACTTCATCCAGGCAAGGTAGAAAACTAAGACAGCCAGACTAAGCGAATAAATAAAGCAGGTAGTTTTCCGCTTGGTTAGTAAACTTGATCGCAGCCCCCAGGGAGCAGGAAGGAACAGAAGATGGAGAAGTGAGACTTCCCACTCTCTGCACCGGCACTAAGGAATTCTGTCTCACTTGTCCATCCTTTTTCCTTAAGAGAATTACCAAAACAGGCAGCTCAAAGTGAAATATCCAGAGTCTACTGAGAGGATCTGGTTTGTTATCATCTGCTGCAAGGACAGTATTTTCTCCTTGTGGCTAAAGGCAATACAGGGCTTAATCAGGTCATGCCCCTTTCCTAAGTGGGATCTCAGGACAGGTAATTAGTTCCTTATTGAATGAACAAAATACAGAACAAGATTTTTCTTCCTAAAGCATAATTCCCAACTTGAGAGGAACAGCCTAATTACTAAATGTATAAATGCCCAAGCTGAGGATTCCTACACACCTTTTTACAAATTGAAACACGTAAGTGTCTGTTAGAAGTAGTCTCAGTTTATCTAATTGCTTTTCTTCTTGCCATTATCATACGTAGCCTTCACAGCACATTTGGATTTCTATCCCACATTTGTATGTCATTGCTGCAGTTATCTATCCTGGCTTAGGAATGGAGTTAAATAACAACTTTTCCTTGGTCAAAGAAACAAGCAAGTTTTTGCTCTAGTCCTGCCAATCATGGAGTTCAGTGCAGGTGTAACTGAATGCAATTTAAAGCCCGGGGTGTACACATAGTCAAACTACATGATGAACTGGTTGCAAACTATATTATGCCATTTATCAGCATTTTGCATCTTCAGCTTACAGAAAGCCTGCCCAATGCAGTTCAATAAAGTTCACATTTTAAATCAGCTTGTGCAACCCTTCTAAAGCCACCATCTCGACGCTGTTCTCAGCGGGCGAAGATCCCCGCTATCCTAACTGACTCTCCTTGTTTCCAGGCTGGGCAGAGAAGCCAGGAATCAGCCAGGTGTAGAAAACCAACCTGCCTTCTCAAGCACAGGACTGATCTCTTCAAGTCTGAAGGGAAGCATATTGCTTACTTTCAAAACTGTACTTATTCTGTGGATAGAGAATTATGTATCCTAAAAGTAAGCCTTAACACTTTCATACACACCAAATTCCCATTACTAATCTAGCTGAGCAAATTATTTTTTCCGTACAATTTCCTAGTGCCAATTCTGAAGAGCTGGAGAGTTTTGTGCAAGGAATAAGTCCACACTGAAAAGCAAGAGACAAAGCACCACAATAGGTCTGTGTCATCCATTAATTCCATGACAAAGAAAATATAACCACAAACAAAGGAGAAAAACTATGTTCCTTTATGAAGTAAGAGCATTGTGACCTTAATTCTGAAAGTAAGAAAACTACTGAAACTTCATTACGCTGCAACTATGTGTTATTGTTAAACATAATCCAGTCCGTAATCTTCTTACCCGGCTCTGGGGAGTGCATACGTAGCAACATCGTCCCACGAATGGCCTTTTTCTGCTCAACAGAGTCTCTTTCCATTTTAAAGTGGCGGATCGGAAGAGAGTGGGCCTAGAGTTACATTCTCCCTGCGGAACAAGAGACCACCGTGTAAATATCCAGAAAAACGTTTTACTGAGTAGGTGAAAACTTTGAAGAAAAGGAGTTGCCTGACACACCAAAAAAAGATTACCCCCCCAAAAATTACGTAAAACTAATAAATTTTTTCCAAGATTTGTTCTAAAATAAATTATATTCTCTCCAGATGATGTGATTTTAGAAAATAAAAAGCAAAATCACAGTGTTGTACTTATGTATCTTAAGCACTGCAGCACTTGCCGACACGCAAAATTTTAAAACTCTAATAAGAAACAGCAAGGAAACCGAGAGCTGAGAAAAGTGGAAGAAATTAACAGTAAATTACACCCTCAATAACATAAGGGTGTTTGTAATATGAGCAATGTATCTTAAGCTTTACCTGGACATCACCCTGTAAAACTGCAAGACTGAATGTATGCAAAATATTAACTCCATTGACTCTATGGGCTCTTTTTCAGCGGTTTCACGCAAAGCAATATGAAAAAGGAACCACTGTGCCTTCTCCAATGCTAGGCTGTCTTTTTGAAGATTACAGAACCAAAAAACCCAAAGTAACTGCATTCACAGAACACATTCTCTATGTTAGAACATAATGAGAATATCCTTAACTACAATTTTTACAAAGACACCGATTGTTCCCACTAAAGCCTACCAAATCATTGCTTGCCGGAGAATGAGCACTGGCTTGACATTTTCTGAACCATATATTCTAAGTTTTTAATAAAAGGGAACTTACAGAAACAAACCAAAACAAAACAATGGCAAGATACACTCAAGTATATTTAAAATAGCATATTTAAGCAGAAAATAAGCAGGGTGGAACCAATACCTTAAACCAGCATGTTAGAAAACACAAATACAGATCATCGCATACCCAGCTAGAAAGCCAGCCCAGTGAGAAACAACCAGAAAGTCAAAAGCAACGCTAAGATGACTGAAAACTCAAATGTGCGTATATCACATTTGGCAAATGATATCAATTGGCAATTATTCCAAGGCCAAGTCTTTGATCTGCAATAAACAGTCATCGAGATACTAAGCCTGGTCCAACCCCTCTCCCTCTATCACCTTCCATAACACTAACTCTAAAATTAACCAACTTTATAACAATACCGTCTTCCTTCTGCTTGCCTCCGAGCCCTGACTGAACTCACCACCACTTTCTTACAAAAGGTCCTTCCTATGTTTTTTGTCTTGCCTGCCTTTATCCCATTCTCTCACAGATCTCTCGGTTACCGCAGCTTGCTGTCCAATGTATCCCACACCTGGCTATACAAAAAAGCCAGCTACCAGGACAGCTGTCCTTTCCCTCAACTCTGACCATGTCTCCAACTCTTCTTCTGTATCAAGTTCAAACTCCTCCTCTCCAGAGCCGTGTCTAATTCCTCCTGACCTACGCTTCCAAACCAACCAGTACCAGCCTGGTCCCCCTGTGGCTCTTTCTGCGCCACCCAGCCCCCTCTGTATCCTCCAGATCCCAATGCTCACTCAACAGAGGACGTAGACTTTTAATAGGCTTCTTATTTATAGCCACCAAATTTTCTCTGCCTCCTGTATTGCGTGAACAGCTCCAGCTGTAACGGCTACGTGACCGTGCATCTTTAGCCTTTTCACTTGCGTGTTTCAAACTACATCCTTCAGAACAGCAACAAGCTTTCTATTTGACTTTCTGTTTGACCTCAGTCCGTTACAGAATGGGATTCTGCACATTTACTGCTATATAAAATGATTAATAACATCACAACAGAAGACTGTAAGACTATCAATAGGGTTTGATATGAAGGTTTTTCTTTTCTAGCAACATTAGTCTTTGGCACAGCACTGAACCATTGGTTCCTCCTTACGTTTCAAATTAAATTATAATCAAACTGTATCACACATGAGACAGAGATGATGCCTTATCTTCATTCTTCATAATAAATAAAAAAAAGTCCACCTTCACCTTCAAGAAAAAAATAAGGTAAATATGGCTGGCCACATTCACAATTTTTACTTACCCATTCTTCACTGGAATGCTTACATCTACTGATACTGCACTCTGCTGAGGTGGAAAAATAGGAAACATCTATTGTTCCAAGGGATAAAGCAGTTTCATCCATGACACACAAGTTGAACGGAAGATCAGAAGCTGCAAAATAATAACATACATATATATATGCATATATATACACACAAACACATACGCACACACATAATTTCAGTGATGGGTATCTAACAATAAATTAGCAAACTGGTGGTTTTGTACCCTTCAGTAACCTAAAAGTTACATTCTGAAGAAGTTTCATTGCAGTCAGAAATCAGCGTGATTTTCATACGATAAAAAACCCCACACATTCCATTTCCATAAACACAGCACACCAACAGCTACCTGCAAGTTTTTCTCTCCCTGCTCTTCTTCCCATTACAGGTCAGTACAGTCCCTTTATGTTTTTTCACTGTTCTTCACGGCATGGTGTAAACCGTTCAGCCACAAGGATACACATTTCAGCCACTTTCAAAAGTTTACTGTTCTCCTGCATTACACGACCTTACTCTTTCACCATTTGCTTCTCAAGGACACCTATTATCTACAAAAAATGTCATTAATGTTCTCTCCCGATCCTATCTCACAGTATATTTTATGTGTCTGATCTAGCTGTAGTCAAACCAGTTTGCAAACTCCTCGGAGGAAGGAGCGCTCTACACAAAAGCACACCCCGGAATCTGAACGTGCTGCTGACATAAGGGACATTACGGGCTTGTGGGATTAAAAAGCTGTAAAGAAGTCTAAACTTGCACTAGTAGTTTAAAATGGAAGTTTTATAGTTCATATAATAAGCACAGTAAATAATGCTTCCTCAGCCAAAGAAAAAAGAAAGTAGGCCAAATATATCCCAACAACTTAGGGTTGTATTGCGTATCTGCAAAAGATTACAAATTACACTGTTATGGAGAGCCATCAAAATAGGAATCCCAGCAATTTCCTCTAGAGAAACTGTAAAGTGGCAATACCGCCTCTTCCATCTGTCACTGCAAAGAAACTCGCATTACGGCCAAGCTACGAGCCATGGGGAACGAGACTGCTCCCACCCTGTACGCTAACATTTGCGAGAGCAAGGCCTAAAAGTTTAGTCCAACATTTTGTCTGCCTTACCGCCCTGCCCAAGCAGACACAAGCCTCCTGCAGTGGCTCCGCACAGAGAGTTCCCAGTACAAGCTGGAGTTTGAACTAGTACAGCCACGCACATACTTACCTTCACGCAGCGTAAGTACGTAAGTTATCCTTTTTTCTTTGCTGGCTCTTACACTCAATGTGCCTTTTTTTTTTAATTAGCGCTCAGGCAAATTAATACCTAAACCACCCAATAAATACAAGAAGGCGGCTCACGAACACCTAAACGGTGAAAGCTAAACGCGTCCTCCGATTGTGCTCAAGGTGACCTTGGCTGCAGTGGCACACAGAGAAGATGAACTTTAAAAAATACGTAATTAAAAGCCTGCCTGAGCAACTTTACACGTACCTCTAACAAAACCTGCCCTCCCGAGCGCTGCTCTCCGCTGCGGCGCTTACGCAGTTCACCTGCTGCGGCACGCCATCCTCGCGGCTCGGGACGGGGCTCCGCTGTCCCGCACGCTCACCAGATCTGCTATAAATAAAAACGCGGCGGCTGAGCGCGGGTGTCGGGTGTGGAGCGTCCCCGGGCAACGCCGCCGCCGCCGCTGCCAAGGGGCCGGCCCCGCGCGTCCCCCGGCCGCCGCGAGGGGCGGGCGCCGACCACGGGCAGCCGCCGGCACCGGCAGCCGCCGGCACCGGCTCCCGACAGGGCCCGGAACCCCCCGCACCCCCACACGCCGCCGCCGCGGGGGACGGCCGAGGCTGCTCCCGCCCGCCCCTCGCTCGGCTCCGCGGCAGCCCCGGGGGACCGGCAGCGCCGCCGCTTTCCCCCACCGCTGCCGTGACACCCGCCCTCGCTCCGCACCCGGACCGGCCGCTCCTCCGCGGCGCCGCGCAACCCACGCGCCCCGGCTCCGCTGCTGGCAGGGGCCCGCCCCCTCCCGCCACGCGGCAGCCCCTCGCCCTGCCCCCGCCCCGCCCCGCCGCCGGGGGCAGCACCGCCGGACCCGGACCCGGACCCGGACCCGGAGCCGTACCGGGAGCCGGGTCCGGCTGCCGCGCCGGCTCCTACCCGCACCGCGGGCTCCGCAGCGGGCGCTGCGCCCTGTTGCCCGCCCGCCGGGCCGCGCGGCGGCGCCCGGCCTGACGCGACTTCCTGAGCGCCCGTCGCCATGGTGCGGGCCCGCCGCCGCCCGCCCAGCCCCGCGGCCGCCTGCCGCGGGCCCGGGCCCCGCCGCCGCTCTCCCCGCTCCTCCGCGACGCCGTTACACCCCCGCGCACCCGCCGTGGTACCCGTGGCCGCGCCGGCAGCGGCGCTGCCCCGAGCAGCTCCGGCCGGCCCGGCGCTGAACCGCGGCCCGGCGCGGCCTCTCCCTCTCGGTGCCGGGTGACGCCGTCTGCAGCCACCGCAGGTGCAGGGGCATCGTTAACCAGACGTTGCCACCGCCAAACCGCCTTCCCCGCCCTCTCCTTCTGGTGACAGAAGTGATTAACAGTTATTTTGCACTCAAATCAGAGCTGCTAAAAAGAAAAACGCTGGAAAAGTGTAAAATCGTGTTTATACGGGTTTACAGCGGCTCTGAGCTGCAACTGAGTTGCTGCTGAAATTACAACAATTGCAGAAAATTCGGGACAGGTATCGATCTGTCTACCTGGCCTTGCAGCAGTGCCAGTTTGCCTTTTACTGAGTGCAAAAGTAAATGTTGATTGAGATTGCTGCATATAAACAAACATGGGCTGAGAGTATTTTTTGGCTTTGGCGGTTTTTGGGCTATTTAAAGATAGCCTTTCTGTGGCTTAAATTGAGTTACAGACCTGTGGAAAGGCTAGCACCTACATTTCTTCCCTGAATGTCCGAATCTTTACGGTTATTAAAAACAGTGCAACACCAGAGTAAAGCGACACAAAAATTTGGTAGACCTGGCAGTGCCAGGTTAACGGTTCGATTTGATGATCTTAAAGGTCTTTTTCAACCTAAACAATTCTATGATTCTATGCTATGATTCTAATACAAGACATCATGCTATGCTAATACAAATATTCTGCTTACAAATTTAAGTAACCCAAGGAGGTATTCTCTTTCTAGAGGTCTCACTTCTAGATGTCATTTTGAATTTATTACAAATGAGAATCATTAAGTAAGAATTACAAATGCTTTTCACACATAAAAGAAAATGCAGAAGATGCGATAGATAAAACCCAAACTGCTACACGTACATGTGAGTTGCCTTGCTTCCCACAACTGAGTGCCTCCCGGGGAATATCACTGGGGTACGAGAGCTGGTACTTTACAAAGAGTGTTCTGCAGTTTATGAGTCAGAAGAGATTTTGAATCTGAATTTTCCTCCTTTAGCAAGAAAAGATACTCTATTTTGTTGCAAGGTGGACTTTGGAATATAAGACACCTAGTTTTCAAATAACAAAAAAAATACAGTAAGATGTGATCTAGTGAAATGTACAACTCATAACAAGTTTGTATTGCTGCATAATATACAGTGTGGCATTTGTGTATAGCAAAGCACCATTTTCTAGGGCATCACATTTTGTATAGAGAAACGGCAATCTCTAATTATATTTCTTACAGCACATTCGTATACTAAAGTTTTCTCCCGTTTTTTTTCATAATCTGGGCCAAGAATTTAAAATTTGATTAGTGGTTCTGTGTGTGTCAGTTCTGATGAAGGAGAGTTGGCTGAAATTATGCCAAACATCCACTTTCAAGTTTTGGCCTTGAGAAGCCACACAGCGAAAATCTCTCGCCACTTCTGAAATACAAGCCCATAACCGTCCAGCTTTATAACAAAGCTTTTGACTTGGTATCAACTTTTTCTTGAAATGATTTACTGAAGGTCAGCTGGGAAAGGGGGCAGATTCTGCTTTCATCTGGGTCTGCTGCAGCTAAGTGGGTTTGTAACTGCTTTGCTAATCAGAGCTCAGCCCGGGAGGCCATCGGAATGGAAAGAAAATACATGTGGGTTTCACCTACAACAGAGAGTCACGGTGCTACTGTCAGATTTGTGCGATTTCAGTTACTACATCCTCATCTCAGCTTCACTTGCATCATGAGCATCTCATTGACCTGGCGGAGTTGTGGAGGCCAGAGAAGATGGCTGTCTCTGATCCTGTGGCCCAGCCGGTCAGCAGGGTCACATCCCACACTCGGGATCGCCTGGAGTTTGTCCTAGGTGCATCGGAAGCATCAGAAGGGGAAACTCTGAACTCCACTCAGAAAAGTGAAATCCAGTGTTACATCATGTATTTTTGTAACTCTCTTTGCATAAAGAGGAGATCACAGAAGTAGTCAAAGCCCCAATATCATGCTGCAGCCCGCATCCTGATCGTTGCTTCTAGCAGGGGGCTGTGGAATGGGGGAAGCCAGAGCTGTGACTAAAGTGGCAGAATTATCTCAGAAACCACATTGGCGGACATGATTCAACAACTAGATGAAAACTGAATATAACAGAGATGTCAATGAATGGTTACATCTAGAGTCTAAGAAAATGCATGAAACGTAAGGCAGTTAAAATTCTTATTACTGTTGTCTAATAATTTCATTGCTCCACTGCATTTGTATTGTTACTTGGGAACTTCTTAGTAGGTACATTACATTATAAAGGACCATCGATATTCCTTACACCAACTTTACCTTCTCTAGGTATGGAACCACTATGATCTTTTTCCCCCTTTCATGCATAAAAATATAGGATTAAACAGTGTATTCAGTTTCAGCATGCTATAATGTAACTCAGAGCAAACTCTCAGCGAATGAGTGTAAAGCAAGCTTGCCTGCTTTGCTTCCCTCTGTTAAAGATGAACTCTAGCACATTCAGAATCTAACATGGATCTTTTGGCATGTTTTTTCCTTGCATGCTTTTACACTGGTATATTTTTCAGGTTGCAAAGTAGTTATTTCTGTGATGTAAGTAATACAAAAATCAGAATAAAAGCCTCAGCAGCTTTATCATCATTTTATCCAGTCTCTAGAGTCTGGTTTTAGTATCATTTGTGAGAAAACTGCTTAGGTTATTTTCTAGATTGTTTTGAAAAAAAGTAGTAAATAGATACAGTGTTTTACTCAAACATAGCGACTCTGTGTAATCAAAAAACCCCAACTTGTTTCTGGTATGATTGTAAAGCAGTTTTCTTGTTTTTCTAACCTTCGTAAATTCTTGGCTTATTGTAAAATAAATCCAGAGGTAATTTTGTAACTCATCTGAAAAGGATGCAGAATTAGTCCAATGACAATTGAAGCTCAGCAAGATCTTTTTGCAGGATACACTTGTATAAATCCTCAGACTTAGTAGTAAAATATTTCAGTGTTGAGAGCTTGGTGGTGATGTTGTGTTGCCATGGAATCAAGCAAATGGGAAAAATTTTGGAATGCCCTAAAGGAACAGACTTTCAGAGCCGCATGTGCTCTAAAAAGCTCAAATACCGCTGGGTCTCGCTTCCAGAAAAGAGACACTCTATCCTGCTTCCATTGAAGTCAATGGGAGGCTTGCCACTGATCTCAGTAGGAGCAGGAGCATGCCTAAGTTTTGCAACCCATCTTTTTAAACTTCTTAAACCGAGGTGCTTGCCGTGCCAATGAGTCCAGGGAGGTAATTTGCATAGGATGGCAAATCAGCAGAACCCTGGCTTTGTGTGAATAAGCTGCTAACCACATCGTGCATAGCAGCCTGCAAATGAGAAAGAGCTGGCAGGACTCTTTTTTTTTTTAATAATAATTAGTCCTTCCTATGTTTAAATTCCTCATGAAGCTTCCAACGGAGTTCAACAAAGTACCTGTTTGCTAGACAATGCTGTGTGGAGGAGGAGGGAGAAGGGACAAGGGGGACTTCTTTATACATCGCCTCTATCCCGGGTCTATGCTCCCAGCTCGCTTGCAGCAATTCCCATGATGTCACTTCTAGTAATGGAGACATGTTTACAAAAGAGTACACAGCATCCTCTTTAAAAAGAAACTTGCAAACTGGGGAGCGCTACAGAAGTTAGGAAACCAAAAACTGCGTGAGGAGGGAGTAAAGACCCAGACAAAGGTTCTTTGTTTGCAGTGACCGAACTCGACCTCACATGACTATGAACAATAATGAATATGCAATTTGGCAGTTGCAGAACTCCGTGTCAGCAGTATTGCCTCTGGTATACAATGTTTTAAGAGCATCGGAGAGTGGCAAGTGGCCATGAAATGGACTGATAAGATTTTACATAGAAATGGTTTGGGTATACTTTGTATCTCCTTTCAAGACAAACGATTTCTTCTATTTCATCTCCCTTATCTTGAGAACAAATGCAAACTTCATTAAGAGTGCAGTGATTCTCTCCTATGTAATATAGCACATTGTGTTTCTGTAATTTCTTCTCATTCAAATATCGTATTTTTTACTGCAAGTTTGAAAAGATAAGGGCATTTCAGCCCAAGCTGCTCCTAGCTTTTCCCTTGAACTTGTTACTCACATTAGTATAAAAAAGGCTTTTGTTCTAACAGAAAGCACTACTGGGTTAAAACCAGTAAAACTAACTTTCACACTTGCAAACTCAGCACCATTTATCTATCAAGCAATTACACACATACTTGTATTATGTACAAATGAGAAAATCTTAACTATCCAAAGGAATTTGCCAGCATTTTTCATTTAGGAATACTGAATGACAGAATTCGAAACAAGATTCTCCTGTGCTCAGACCTTAAGCAATTATCTGCCATAACAATGCAAGCTTCCCTGTGCCTGCTGTGAATAAGGGCACCCTTTTGTAAGGGTGGTTATTGCAGTTCTCTGCTTTTGTTTGTTGAGGGTATTTGCAAAGCTGACATTTTATCTAAGAGTTGATTTTATCTGAAAAATAACACAGATGAAACAACTGATTTACTGTATATAGGCCCTAAATACTGTTGGATACCTCGAAGATACTGGCCATTTGTAAATCATTAAAAATCAGTATGTGTGGGGGACTCTGGTTATATATTAAAGATAAATCTAGCTTTGTGTTTGCAGATATTTCAAGTTTCACTAATGACTTATTTTATGTCAAGCCTTGGACTTCTGCTTGTTGCGAGCTTTCCTGCAGCAGATAGACAAAAGAGTTTCTTCTCATCTGGTTCCCTCTCCAGGGACACTGAGCTACATTCTATACCTCCAAACAACCAACCAAGGAATAGAAATAAAGAAATCTGAGAGCTGAGGGCAGTATGGGCCATTTTGAAAAAACAGCATCTCATAAAAAAATCACAAAATCGTGATCTTATCAAATTTGCTGTGACTCATCCTTGAGGGATTGCAAATTGTTCTAGAATAACACAACCCCTAATTATTATGAGATGCTAGGCAAGTCTTTCATCGGTATCTCAAAAGGAGGTTTTCACCACTCAGGTTTGCTCTACTGTGCAATTGTTGGCTTCAGAAGGACTTGTCACATCTTACAATGTAAAGCACTGTAGATATTGGTAGTTGGGCTCACAGACGGCTCTTTCAGCCACCAGTGCACAAGAGTGTCTGCCACAGACTGTAGGACCCAAGTCCTGAATCACGTAGTGTCCCACCCCTCCTCTCTACTGCAGGTATTTGGGACCCTAATCAAGGCGCTGCCGTGTGGGCCACTGGAAGAGCCTTAATGCCTTTGACCTGGAAGACATAAGACATGTTGGTTGGGAAATTTTCTCAGAATTTTGGAGACATCTTTTGCAAACACCTTGGGAGGGTTAGGAGAGTGTCGGGCATCTGTTCTGACCTGTTGCAGACTGCCATATATTCCAATGAAGGCTTTACAACCCCAATAGTTTCCAACCTCCTGTTTGATTATCTCTTCTGCAGATGAACAGGCAGCCATCTCCAAAGGGCAACACACCCCGCCCTAATTTACCCAAGCAAACAAAGTGGATTTGCTGATTTAGGTTTTGCAAAAAGCAAACAGGAACTAAAACTTCCCACAGATACCCAGATATATTTCTCCTTTTTTTTTTTTTTTTAAGTCAGTCTCACTAAAAAATACAAGGTCTCCAGGCTTTAGTTTACCATAGATATATATAATAAACTTCATGTAACTCGAATTTTATCAATGGACACAATCAACAAAAAGTAAACTACATGTTTTGTTTCAGCACTCCAAAATTAACTGAGAACCCTGACAAAAGCAATTTTTTGCCTTCAGCCTTCTCTTTGCACTAATCTGGCTACACCAGTTGTTACATTCCGATTCTGACATTCAAATCATGTTGAGCAATTGTCTCACAGTGTGTTTTCCAAACAAAAGCAGTTTTTCCCACTCCCACTTATGTGTCTCCTGGATCTGAGAACTGCAGAAAAATATCCTTGTTTAAGTCCTAAGACCTGGCCAACAATTGTATCGCAGTGCTAGATTTCACAAACTATCAGTGATCATTTGAGCAAAATGATACCAACCGACCCAGCAAAAGCATAGCTTTCAGTTACTAAATAACAGCTATCCAACTTACAACATAAAATCCTACTTTTTTTTTTAACTATTTGAAGCATACCCTAATACTTTCTCAAGCACCTTATACCTTTGTGAGAGTAGAAATATTTTTATGCGTATACCCTAAACTATTAAATTGATTAATTATTCCAGGATATTCACCTGGAATAGCAGAGGTCCTGAAAAAGATATAATCCCTTGCTAAGAGATGATGTTTTTGCAGCTCTGGCCTTTCCCCTTTAGAAAAGAACAGCGCATATTAGCAGCTTGGTGTTTCACACATGACCACCCATTGCTTCAGGAGAATTGCATGGGGCATAGCATGACAGGCTGGTTTCATAAAGCTGCGGGCTTAGGACTGAGTCACTCCACAGCTCTTCCAGATTTAGCATAATGCAGGATCATATATGCCTTGTTTATTCTTACTGCACTTTTCCCCTTTCATTCTCTCCGTAGGAGGGGTAAAGCAATGGTGGTTTCTTGTTTGTTTTATCTTTACCTGCAGTGAGAGATCAGACTACACATTCCCCACAGCAAAGTACCCTAGGCTGTAGGACGGAGGCGTTTTGAGCCAAGTCTTTTTGGGACGAGAAATGATTGATGCTTTTCATTAGGACCTAATCAACTTAACCGGAGGTACAAGAAAAGGTTATATCAGCTTTTACCTTTAAACCACCTTTCAGTGACACAAAGTTACAAAAAAACCCATTTCATCCAGCATAAAAAATGGGGCAAATTTGAGCATTTGTCCATCAGCATGATTTACTATAAAGTTTTCAGGTAAAATAAAATTGGCATAATGGGTGAGAGAATTCAGGTTGAAAGGCACGATGTGGGGCCTCTTGAAGCAACAGTGTCTTATTTCTTCTGAGGAGCTGGAAAAAAAACCTAGTAAACTATAGATACCACTTCTGCATTTTGTGACTGAACTTTTTAATTTTCAGTGTTATGGATTGGCTACACCAATCTGATTTTATGAAATATAAAAAATAATGAGCAGGCCAGTGCACTTTGAACGTGCATTCAGAAATTTGCTTTAGTGGTCAGAATATACTGGGCATGCATCTGCCTCAGGATCTTCCTTGCAAAAAGTTTTCTTCTCATTTTCTGTCTGTGCTACTGCAGTGTCTCCAAGATCAAACTGATCAAGCTGAGTGCTGTTTCCCTACCAGCTTTTTTCATAACAGAATTTTCTGTGCATTTTCACCTGTGACATTTCTCAGATATGTTTTTGTGGATAGTTAGTATTTAGTATTTCTTATATGACACAAGTTTAGAATGTGCTAATTGAGTTAATGAATAAAAAAAACACTTGGGAAGCACTGGCCAGATTGGAAACTGGCAAAGGCTCCTATGCAGTTAAGAATTAATTTCTGGAACAGCCTTACAAGAGGATTATGGGGCCTCAAGTCCAACCTCCATCATGGGATCATCCTGACATTTTTGGCCGTTTCTCATTCGGTTTCAGCTCCTCTGGAGTACATGTGGGCTGGGAGGTATGGGGGGGGGTATAGTACTTCTGCATTAGTACATGTGGGCCGGGGGTACCATCAGTAATCCTAGTATGATGAAAGACAGAGCAAAATTTCAGTTTGTTTACACTAGGAACATTTGTTGCTAAAAATGTCTTAGTTACTATATTTTAACTAATATTCCAAGCACTAGCATAGGTATGTTATCTGTTCCTGATTAGCCCTCAAAGTGAGAGCCAATATATTTTGAAACATGATTTATTTTCTAACCTAGGCCTTGCTGAATCTCATAAAACCTGGGTCAGACAGATCTGGAGAAAAAGTCATCCATATCTCTGTACTTGCAAAATTTGGAAGCAGAACAATGCATGATCAAAGAGTCTGAATGCCATTTTGCAACTTTGTGGTCAGTAGTGCGATCCACTCTCTCTGCTTCTCCATTCTATCGGTTCCTCTGGTAAATCTATTTAAGACGGTTTCTGACCATAGAGGTACCACATCTCATATTTGTGTGGTCAGTTGATATTTGGAATTGAAAAAGGCTCCACGCAAAGCAAGGTGTGTGTTTTCAGAGCACTACACAAGAAAATATATGTTGATGGAGCACTCCAACGAAGAAATTCCTTAAATCTAACTTGTGGGGTTTGCTATAGGAATTCAAAGTGATCATTTAGAAAGGTGTTAAATTAGTGTTAGAGAAGGAAAGGTGGTAAGTGTTATTATAGCTAACAACATTTCAAATTGCAACTCTATAATCCTCCTGATTTAGATTTAAATACTTGTTTCATTTTTGCTAAACTAAGATTCACATGCCCCCCCATCTCAATTCTCTTCAATTTCTTCCATTCCAGGCCAAATTCTGTACTTAGTGCAATGTCCAAGACATCTTTAGACTCTCTTTCCCCAGTGCAGATCCTGACTTAGCCTAATTAAAATTAGTTTAAATACAAGAAAAAGGACTAACATAGTAGATGTAACTTGTGACTGTTGACAAAGTCTTCTGATGTCTTTGCTGTCTATATGTTACTGTGTTTTAGCTGATACAGCCTGGGGGTAAAATCAGGGCATTGCAAAAGTCAATGGTGAAACTCCCACCCAGAACAGGAGAGCTGATATATGGTATGAATATCACATAACTTATATACTGTATTACACGACAACCACAGCTACATATTTTCTGAGCCCTATTTGAACTTATACTGTACACTTCTGTATTAATCAAGTATTTGATTTATGTAGGGAGGATTTTAATTAATGTAAAATTAATTCAACCGAGAGTAACCTTTGAAACCATGCTTACATTATCAGCTGAGATTTGTGCAGGATACCTCATGGAGCTGCAATCTATGCATCCTTACGTAACAGGCATTAAGAAGCAGTTACACAACTTAACGCAAACACCACCGACAGATGAAAATCCATGGCACAGACAGGATCTTGAGTAATCATCAAAGCAGTGCCAGAAAGCAAATTCTACCTGCATTTAACATGAAAAAAAAAGTTTTCTGCAGGTAGAGTAATACCTGCATTTCAGGGGATGCTCTGCATTTCAGGTGCTGGTGGGCAGATAGTACTTTTGCAAGCTTTAATACGGAGTCTGCCACAAAGGGGCTTTTTATTGTAAAATTTTTATCCTTCAAAACCTGTTAATACAAACTTTGACCAACGCTGCCACAAAATGTGTGTGCAATTCAACTCATATCTTTACTGACTGCAATAATAAACTTTTGGTCTAAAACAAACAAGTCATTAGCAAACAGATACTTTTGTGCACTGGGGTTACTTGGGCCTCCTCCCGTCACCCCCTTTTTCACTCACTGTTCACATGCTTAGAGTCTGATGTCTGAGTATGTCTTCATGATACCAAGGCCTTCCAGCTTTCTCAAATGTAGTACAGGTAAAGAACATACTCCATTTCTCTGTGCACGAAGTTTCTTAGTGTCCCTTAATGATAACTGTTAACTCAGGCAATACTTTCATCTCAGGTGTTAACTTAGGGCACAGGATATGTCTAAATTCAGGCAGCCATGCCCGTAGATACATGTATTCTAACTTCAAGAAATGTTATCCAATTAACTTTGTACTATTTTCAGATTTTTTTTTAAAGTTGATGTAATTTGATAAATACATCATTTTGTACAAAAGGAGCATTCCGAGACCCCTTTTAGATACTTTATACTGCAGACATTGAAGTACTATGCAGACTATTTTATGGGACAGACTCTGGTCACTTTTACATCAATAGAAATAGGGATGACTCCAAGTATCTACTGGTATAACAGAACAATTTTTTTTTTCCTCAGGCATTATAAAAGACTCGTATGCACAGCAAGACACAACTGCGTGGTTAGAAGTACTTTTTGAAAGACACATAGTTTACCACAGTTTAACTGCGTTACATCTTTAGAAAACACTCAAGTATTTTAAACGCCATCAGGCCTGGAAGAAGACACTTATAGTGCTTTTTTTTTTAATCTGTGGCATTGCCTGCTTCCTTGACGGAGGTCTTCACAATGGTTTAAGAGGTGATTAAATTATTCAAACAGCAGTAAAATAGTAGTACTGGATGACTAGGGCACACAGAATTGGGCTGCATTTAGGGGGACAGGAATGCTGAAAGAAGGGCAAGTTTGGTTTTTACCTTTTTCACAGCCTGATAAGAATCCACCCATCCAACTTTACTTCTAACTCACCAGTCTAAGGACTTTTAAATCCTCTTTTAAATCTCCTGCTCTTAGGCTTCCATCTCTCCAAACACAACTGCTTGGAAACACTTAAATACATTCATTCAGTCACTGAAAAACCTACTCGACAAAGCACAAAGACCAGGTTTAAGAATTACCCAAAAACCTAAGCTCTCCATTGTTTCTCCCTCCTCTCTCAAGAGAAAGAAAATACATAATTCTTTGGGGTCTTTTGGTTAAAACTTGCTAATGACAAAATACACCCCTCAGCTGGGAGGTGTGCAGTGAGCTAGATGGGGGCAACGATCCACCTGAAAAATAAATCGTCATCAAAACCATCATCCTAGTCCAACCGTCGAAGCAGCGGAAGGGTGGGAGGAATAACCGAGGGAGGGGCAGGAGCTGCGCAAAGTGGCAGGGCCATTAAAAGACATGTCTGTGAAGTGGTGCTCAGAGCGCCATATCCTACTGCTTGTGAGGAACAGCATTGTTTCCTGGTATTGAATGAGAACATAAACATGGGGGAGGGAGAGCCCCAGGAGGAAAACAGACTTCATGAAAAATGAGGTTAAATCACAGCTTTAAAAAGTACATTCTTTACAAGATTATCCAGGTTAAAGCTTAGGTTTGTTTTCTGGGGGTATGTCACGGAAGAGTGGAAAATACTTTAAATACTCATATAACATGCCTTTTCCCTCATTTAAATGCCCAGTTTTAAAAAATAAAGATAAATTAATCAGTTTTGCTTGTATGCCAGCAATTCAATTTACAAGAATATATTTGTATTCATAAAACTAAATTCCATTTGTCAAAGCCCTTAAGAGCACAGGGGTGTCAATGGGATCAATCACCAAAGCGTGTTTTTCTTGAACAAGGTGTTTTCCTCAATGTGATGTTTCGCTACAAGTTACATCCAATTCAGCCATGCTTGAAAACGCTATAATTATGTCAGTCAGGAACATAATTTTTGTCTTAATGAAACAGGTTTCTAAAGTGGTTTCTGCCACCTACAGTTTGGAAACCGGTATACTGTCATACAGGCCATTCAAGGTGCCATTTTATCTCTATATGCATGGGTAAAACCTCTGCATACAAACTGACGATCTAGGAGTACAGAAGAATCTGGGAAATGTGATGAAGCATTTATTTACTGTCTTCTGAATTACTTTTACCTTCATCTCTTAATTTTTTAAATGCTTCTTTGTACTGGTTATTCCAGAATTGTCTGTCATCTACAACATCCTAATTGTATTGCTTTAACTAACAGAAAAGTACAAAACATCATTCCACAGACTTATTTTTAATCGTGGGTTTCTTCTCCTCAATTAAAAATAACAATAAAGGAACACACAAAAAGATAACTGTAAAGCACGCAGTGATTCTGACAGAAATTAAGCTGCTCTGCCCCAAATAATTCAGTTCACTTTGCCCATCATAAGACACCTGAGAACCATGCATTTCCCACCCTTCCCTCTGCCTACGAGTGTCCTGAGCACTGTATGGGCACCTCTGACTGTATTTTCTTTTCCTTTTACACAAAAAACTAATGACAAAATAACCAGTGCCTTACCACGTCCAGCCAATGCTGCTAAATGTGTGGTCATGAACAAGGACATAAATAAAATCTGCCTGGATGAAACATGATTCATATTTGGAGGGGAGGTACCAGGAGATGTGCCAGGGATGATCTCTGTCCCCTGCTATTTTATCTGTCCTGCTAAGGCATTTACACGGCTCCATTACTATGATGCCAGAATATATGGGAACATACGGCTATTCTTACAACACTCAAATAGGGTGGACAGATAAAATGGGTTATCCCAGGTCGGAAGTTTGAAGCAGAACAGATCATTACACAAGCTTCACAAGCTCTTGATCAGTAGGTGTTTATCAACCATTTCTATATAAATCAACACCATAACCCCATTCCTAAAGTATCCAAGTTTTTCTCAAGCATTTATACTAAAATAGTCAAGAATCCCCATCTTGGAGGTTTCATTGGACATGAATCAATGGTTGAAATGATCTGGTGTTTGACTTATAGCAGCTTCTTTTGGTGCTCATCAAATGCCCTTCGGCTGTGGCTGTGAAGATAAATATATTTCATAACAAGACTTCTAAATTTCTATTTTAGTCAATCAGTTTAATCATAACCTGATAGCTTCTCCTGTAGATATACCCATTGCTGGCTGGCTGAATAACATACTGTACGCCCCTTAGTCCAGAAACTCTATAACCTGCTTTGGCACAAATGGAGGAATAATGCCCTTTATACAATCCTTTATGATTCCCATATGATATCATACAGTCAGAAAATATTAACATGTTTCTGATTATTGTTATCTGTAAAATGGCAAAATACTTACCAAGCTGGTAGGATGTTGGGAAAGATAATTAACTATTATTTGGAGAAGCTCTTAAGGCTGCTGAATGCTAAGTCCTGCAAGAAAGAGAAATACATGATCCACTGACACTTGGTTAACACACACCCATGTCATCATCCATGCACTTTTACGGCTTCACAGGCCTTGGTAGCCAAAAGAAATAAGCAAGGCTGGATTGCTCAAAATTAATAATGGGTTTGGACAAGACTTGGCGATGAAAAATAATGTGTTCAGTATGTTGTCATCTTTTCCCTTAAAACACCTAGTATTCCAGTTTAATCTAAATATTTTTTATCTACTACTATCCTTCTAACACGATACATTACTGTATCTCCCATCATTTTACTGACGCTGATATGTGTTCATGATCAATAAGCTTAGTCAGCAGTAATTTGCTTCAGATTTCATTAGGAAAATGCTTTTTTTAACCATTCTATTTTCTAAACCAACTTCTATTTTTTGTTCTTGGTTTTAAAGTCACAAGGAGATGTTGTAGTTACCCAGACAAAATCCTCATGACAGAAAATCTGTGACCAATAAAGGTACCAAAGGAAAAGCATACAAGAAGAAAATGTCATGAAATTCCAGATGCCAAAGACACCTCCTACAGCAGCACCATTGCAGCAATATAATGAAGGATGTTCTCAGTATGTATTTAATAAATTTCTACTTTTAGTGGTGACAGTTTGAGCTTAGTAAAATCAGACGGTTTGGACTGGAATTGGTGGCAACAATGCTAGAGAGTTTCACACAATGCACCCATTTGAATGACTTTGGGAAGTTATGGTTTCCACCTTTCATATCTTCATGCTGAAATATCATTGTGAATATTGCAGGTGTAACCGATGTGAGCTTTGAGATGAATACATTAACCTTAATATGGTGTAGTCAGATATAAGAGCCGACCAATTCGAAAGTGTTCTTAACGTGTTTTAATAATGCCTTGCACTAGAGCTGGTAGGATATTTTTGCATGAAAGAATGGATGGCAACTTTATGGGAATTTTTGTTGTTGTTCGGCTCTCATTTCATCCAAAAATATGAGTAATTTTGACCCAATCACTTGCTGATAAATGAAGATGTTAGCTCAGAAATACTGCAACACTGTCTTATGGAGATGGAGGATGAGTTCACAGTTTAATAGTGTGTTATCAATGATGTCATCGTGTTTCAGCAGAGATGTAATTTGAATGCTTCCTGCCTTCATTCTCCTCCCTGTGCTGGGATCCTTGGCTAGGTTCTATGTTCTGCAACATCTGCCCTGGCACAGTGCATCTTGAGAGATTTTGTCTGAGATGATAGAAGTTCATGCACCAAAAAGCATCTCTCCAGGTCTCTGCAGCGATATTTCTGAATAGACAAGCACTTCAGTTTTCTCTCTCAGAAATCTTTGGACAAATCTGTGAACACAGACTAACGTTTCTGTGTTCTCTTTACAGAGACAGCATTGCACATACACAGGACAATATTTCCAGTAAGTTTAGCCATGCAGGCAGAAAAGCATTAGTAGATAATACAGATATAAATTGAAGTCCTGACCCTCGAACATTTGTTCAGCTGAACAGCCCCCTCTCAGGAGAGGAATCTCAGTGATGATGAAGAGGCCTGTGAACATATGTATTACTCATAAGAGCCATGGTACAAGACTGGAAGTTCACTTCCAACTCATTATGCGTGTATGGTTTCAGTTCTCTTAACGGCAGGCTTACAAAGATACATACATTTTAACTATACAGCAGTGGGAGTAACAAAAATCTGCAAGCATTCAAGGTAAGCATAACAGTAATATACCACAGTAGATACCTCTCCACAGCAACTGGGAAGAGCTGGCAGCTGCTGCTGTGCCATACTTCAAACCAGTACTTGCCATGGAGAGGATATAGGGCAGATTGAAGACTATGAGGAGTTCTCACATTTTCACACCGGCATGCCTAAATGTTCATAACAGGCATTCAAAATTTCCATTGCAACCCCTGGATATACGTATTGGAAAGAATAAAATTCAAGATGCAAGGACCATAAAAGGCAATAAGAAAGAAATCTGCATGAATAAGGGGAAGGAAAAGTAGGCTCACTGTTCAGTGGAGATGGAAATCTACTGATGAATGATGCTGAGAAGGCTGAAGTGCATTGTGTCGTTTCATTTCTACAACTACCACAGAGAACTAACAATTCAGTGACTGATTTTGCTACTTCCTCAAATATCCTAGGGCAGTTTTTTCAGATACTGTTTCTCTCAATGTACGTGCTTTAAAATATTCTTTAAACTGTGTTTTCTGTTTTCTGAGTTAAGCTTCTACCACATAGTTAGAATTAATTTTGCTAAGCTTCTGGATAAAACTAATTTTCAGACTGAAAACCCCGAATAATTTAATTTTCTTATCATCTGCTATTTGTTTCCATGTTAGGTAGTAAAATTCTAACTTGCCTTTGTCTTTCCTTTACATTTTCATTACAGAATCTTTTCTTCTTGCTTTTTATATACCTTCCCAAATGTTTCAATTTAGCCCTCCTGACTTTAGTCCTGTATTCTTCACCTTTATTCTCATCCTCAGATAGATATGTCTCTTTGCTTCTAATTTTTATACATATTTTATTTCGATTTTCAAGTCACAAAAGTGATCCTGATGCAGCTGTGTCAGTTATGGGGGGAGGGCGTAGACACAGCTCACTCCAAATCAGAAGATTCAGTTTTTAGTCTTTTTAAATATATCCCTACAAGAAATTAGATTATTAGATAACAGTAACCAGGAAAATCCAGTTGCTGATATGATAATATATAGTAGATATTCAGATGTGTGAAAACAGATTTGGTGCTAATCAGGTAGGAAAGTCTGAAATAGCAACACAGAAAACTATTGTGGGTTCTTAATCTAGAGGAGTTAACCATCTTGGACAATATTGCATATATCATGTCCACAGCATTGGAACCCCAGCTCTAGCCCAAGGGGAGCTGTGATTCTGTGTCCCTGGCCACATGCTAGACCTGCAAGGTCTACAAGGTAGCAGGTATTGCTCTAGGACACTCAGAAGGGATGCTAATTTGGAGGGTTTTTTGAAAAAGCATTAATAACACGAAACTGGAGTGGACTCACAGGTCCAAAAAAGTTATATACATTATTTGCCACACCTTGCTTTTCTCTCTGCTTTCTCTGTGCCTCCTACCACATAGAAAAATCGTCCTAAGTCCTGCTTAGTCCTGTTAATACTGAGAGATTACTGAGAGGCTAAGGAAAAGCTGAACTGGTCTGAAGGGCAAATGTACTGAGTGAGTTTCATCCAGCTAAGCATAGATATCTGTATTTGTATCTTACTCTGGAAAGAAACATTCATTTCTAGGGCACAGTTCATCTGATCCCAAAGCAGATGCCTCCAACATTCAGATGCATTGCTTATAACAGGCTCTGATGGACCCTGCTTCTCTGCACTCAACACAAAATTAATTTAAGGTGACTAGCCCAAATATAGTCGAACTACTGACTTCTAGTGATGGGCAGAGTAAACTCCATCCCAGATGCCAAGCCTTGACAGTACAATACAAAGCAAATAAATGAAGAGTTTATATAGATGCACAGGACTGACATGAAGCCCTGAGATATTTGTAGTTACCCACTGGAACAGCTCAAGGAAGTCAAAGCCTGGACTTTGAAATATGAAACCATAAACATAATTCAGATTGATCATCAAAGGCTTGAACCAACTCAAATCTATTCCAGCAGTACTTTGCAGCTGGGCTCCCATCTTCCCTGCAGGGTTGCTTCAGTCCTTGGAGTAGACATTATCCTCCCACTGAAGATCTCCAAGGATCTCGCTGTGATGGAGCTAATTATAGGTAACCTGCTGATGTATGATTAAATAAGCTCGCCAGCACAATTTGCAGGTTGCGTGGTATGCTCTGCTACACCATGCAAAAGGATCTGACATTGAACAGCAATAAATACCAGCTCGGACTGCAAGAGATTAGTGATTTGAAGCACCTGTTGTGTGACAAAGACATCCAAGCTGGGATGCCAGTTCAAACAAATTCCCTTAAACAAGGATGCCTTGTCATGTACGTGTTAAGAAATACAATTCTTCCTTAACTGCAATTAAGGAATTGTTTTTTAATATTTACTTTTAACTACAGACCAGAGGAGGAGTGAGCAGAACTGCTAATCCACTCGCTGTGCTAGATGTGCTACAAATATAGTATGAAGAAACAATTCTTCCACTAAGGAGACTGGAAGCTAAAAATACAAGGCAGAGGCTGAAGGGCAGCCAAAGGCAGAGGGTGATACTCCGTGTCTGTGATCACACAGCTGGTCTGTGCCCAGGGACTGTTCTCTGTCCCCATGGCACTGCTTAAATACAGCCCAGAGGGTGACGGTGGAAATAAGAAAAGCCTCTAGAGATTGTAGAAAAAAGGGTTGCATGGAATGATGTCTTTCACACTGTCCTTAAGTTAACATGAAGCCAAAGATCTCAATCAGTGCCAGACTGCATGAGTTGCTGGCTAATTTTCTGTAAAATGGATGGCAGAATCTGCTTCTAAATGACTGACCCTACCAGCACTGTCTGAGGATTGACGAAACCACTAGTGGGATTTGATTGTAAGTAGTCTCAAATTGGATCAGAAAGTTGTTTTACAGAAACCGTTGCGCAAATCACCGAGTGAGCCTTAAGAGAGTTCCAAGGCACTGCAGAAATCCCTTCTGAACTGGACACACACGCCTGAAAGGGGCTTTGTACTACACCAAAGTTCCTAGAGTGGCCTCCAGTCTGAGCACAAGGAGCTGCAAGAAACAGGATTATGTTCTACATAACAATACAGAGTGATTCTGTCTTCTACACCTAACAAAACATAACTGATACAAAAATAAACATACCTCAACTGCTGAATCGTTGTGGGAAAGTCGAGTTGAAATTACGTTCTCCCAAAAGTTTATGCCACTGTCAAAGACACCCAGAGCTCAAAAATACACCAGACCCCCCGCCGTTCACATGTTGAGTTTTAGAACATAGTCCAAAATGTTCTGTTCAAGTCATTTCTTCAAAGTTGCCCTCAAAAATGAAGCAGCCAAATGAAAAAAAATTGCATCAAAGAACTAGTAACAGAATATGAAAAATACGAAGAAACTACACTAGACTTTGAGTCCCTGTGCCAGGACTAGCATGTAGCATGTATGTACTCGAACGTAACAGGATTTATTCCTGTCCATGGACTACTCAATGTATTTATGTTTGGAATTCAGCTGTTGCACAATGCAATGAATAACACAGTAATAACAGAGAATAAATCAGTTTCCTTTGCACCAGGTTCTGGATAGTAATAATCTGCAAATACCACACAACTCATTGGCAATTCCCTTTCATAGGCCTATCTAAAGGGAGCAGTATTGAATTTTATGAAATTATGCCCATACAGTCAGCTATATCCTGTTGCCCATGAGGTGTATTGTCTACTAACCAGGGTCCTGAGCCAAAGATTATTAACCAAAGCAGTTACAAGAGAATGATGAACATAAGTAAAGCAGTATCTTTAGGCCATTACATCTATGACAAAACAATGACTATCAAGTAAAAGCAGAGCATAGTGAATTAACAGCTATCCATTTTACAGGTGGGAGAGAATTAGTATTTTCCAAACAGAAGGTGGCAGGCAATTTGTTTTGGAAACAATCAATGCCTTCAATGTTAAGATTATAAAACTTGAGCCACCACCATGGGTTGTTTCAACAAGAACAGCAGAAGACATGCCACCACATCACAGGAGAAGTCCTGGCCTCTTTGACATTCAATCAAGAAATGTCTCAGTTCTGAGTCTTGCTTTTTACTCCTGTTTGGGTCAGGAAGAAGAACAAAGGGAGTAGAAATTCAGCACAGGGGAGGCAGGTGGTGGACAGAACACACTTCCAAACACTGCATAGATAATTACAGCCCTGGAATCACACTCAATTGATAGTGTGGGCCAAATAGATTCTGGGGTTTTTTAATTGCTTGTTGCTATATCGATGTTACTTTTATAGTGATTAGAAAAGATGTGACTCAGAAATGAGCCACCACAGGAATGACAAACATTTCAAACTGGAAAGAAATGCACTGGTCTTTCCTGATGCAGATCTACCAGGTGGTAAGGCGGTGAAAATGAAAGGGAATCTTATAGCAGATAAAATATTTTACTTAGCCCATGCATGTTATTAAATACCTATTAGACACAAGTAGCATAGAGTCTTGTGGTGAACAAAATTGATGAAGTCAGGTCCACCATGCAAGCGGTTCAGAAAGACCAGACCCTTCTACAGCTGGGAACCCGGGTGAGCAAATCCTCACTGTCGCTGTGCTGTTGATTCACATATCCGCAGGTGGGTGCGTCGCAAATGGGTGTATTTACACCCACGGCTGAACACAAGCACCCGGCAGCCATGCACCTCTGTCCAGATTCAGGATAACCTATCTACACAGCCTCATACACGCACTGAAGAAGAACCCACGCCCCTTCATGGTAATTTTCTGCTCTGTGCTAAGAGCATATCCCCCCCCGCTGCTTTGTGCTAATTTAACCGCCCATCTTATTTCTTTTTTCTCATTCACTTACCTGCTTGCATTTCTTTTGCCTTTTGATGTTTTTAAAAAACAAATGAATGCTATGCAAAAGCTGTGTTAGCGCAATGTTTACCCGGCAAGGTCAGGAAGATGGCAAAAGCTATCTGGCATACAAAGATGGGGGAGAAGCGCAAACAAGAGCAGTCATGCCAGACACTTTCAGAAGCATAGCCAAAGGCAGGGTCAGAGGGACCAGAACAGTTAAAATGAGTCAAAATGTCCTATCCTGAGCACTGCAGCAATACTCAGGGCATACTCATGTAAATCATCACCATCTCAAGAGACTAAAAATATGTTTAAATTTTCCTTTGCATTGTGTAAGAAAAAGGTTTTCACATCAGAAGCAGGTATTTCCTAGTAGAAGACTTTTGACCACAAAACATTGACTAGATCTATCGCCCAAAGGTGTATCTCACTTTAGGGCAGAAATAAAAGCAGGATGCCGAGGCTGACTAGTCTTCCGCTCCCTACCAGCTGCTGGTTGGCTATTTAGAAACTCATTAACTTCCTCAACAGACCTTGGCCCTAATTAGTACATGGAGTGATCAGCCTGCCTCTTTCTCCTTAACCTCTGCCTCTCAGAGCCTTCCACAATGATTAAAGGAAACCATACTCCTTTTGTACCATTTATAAATGAAATTTCTTGAGCTATCAGAATCTGCTTGCAACTTGAGTTCAGTTCTGCCTCGGAGCTTACCGGACCAATCCAGAATTATCCAGGTTGCTTTGACACCCTAATTCTTCATGTGTACATGTATCACTCTTAAATCCTTCTCTCAACCAGGCTCTGTAGTTTCCTTTCCTTGTCCTTCGTACAACAGAATCTGTTTTAACTGCGACTGAAGTGCCACCAGGGCCATTCAGCCAACTGTAATGTGGACGCCAATCCTGCAGTCTCTTTCAACACCATCAGTGGGAGGGAAATGAACAAAAATTGGATTCATTCCATCTTCCAAAATTATAATGTATTTTGTATGTAGATATGTACCCATACACTCCATAATGGTGACAAAAAGAACTTATCAATATAATAGAAAAACAAGAGGACTCCTCGCTTTAATTTCTGTCTAAATGGGTGCAGTTAATAGTATTAAGTTCAATAAGTATGTGAACTGAAAGACAAACAAAATGTAGAAAGCAAAATGAGAAAAGTTGTGATTGCAAAGCATAAGCAAGCACTGTCTTACTCAGGCGCTTACATAGTTTAATGCATGTGACCAGCTTATGCAAAATGTTTTTTATTTACTGAATTTCTTCCAATTTCTCAGAAATATGTTTCACATTCAACATATCTGCACAAGAAAATAAATGCTGCCATGCCCTGAAACTGGTCTTTTTGGATGACGGGACATGGTTTCCAGTGCTGCACAGCCACAGGCGCACTCATATTCCAGCTAAAGCCATCCTCTTCCCAGGCAGCTGTGATAGTCCTTACTCACCAAAACAAAGGCAAGTATTGTCCTTGCACATGGATTATTAAAATAGTTAGTCCAAGGGCTATAAAGCATAATACTACCCCAATACTTCTCTAATTAATATAATTACTGTAAATGCCACCTAAAGGCTCTTATCTTATTTTGGATATGCACACAGATCTTCCACTGGCATTACAGGAAGCAAACTGAAGCCATCATAATTCATTATCATAATTATATATTAATGATAAACCTAGGTTTTTTTCCAAAACAATGTTTGAAAAACATCATCACTACAACAACAGAAATCCCAGCTAGAGCGAGGATAGTAATCTCCTGAAGGGTAATCTACCTGTAGCAATTAAATGAAATTGTAATCACCAGATTTCTCAGCTCAAAGACAGCCTGGTGAAAATAATAAACTATTTTAACAAAACATGACTCCATGACACCCAGGGAATTTCTTAACATTATATCTAAGAGAGGCATGAGGCTACAAGGCCCATTTAAAATAACAGCCAGTAGCCTGTTAAAAATGTTCCTGTTCTGGCATCCTCACCTTGAGTAGTCACTTATTTACCAAGCTTGAGCTGCAGGTATGGTCAAACCACTGATTAAATATTTCCTGAATTCGGCTGCTGTTTTCCTTGCGATTCCATATGTATGTCCCCAAACCACAGTTGCCTATTTCCTACTTTCTCACATTCTCATACACAAATTTCCAACTCTGTGTTAACTTTCCTTTGTGTTCAAACACAATTTCCCTCACACACTCATGCCTTTTCAATTTCTTAAAGACCAGTCTTTAGAAATAGGCATACTGAATAAGTAGACATTTCCCTCTACCCTTCATAAGTAAAAAATTCAGTCTATATAATTCCTGGAAGAAAAGACTTTTGCTTCAGAGAATTCTAGGGGACAGAAACCCTTCCCAAACAAGAGGTGCTTGCAGCTTTGTAATTACAACTGATCAAAATTCAGAATTTCCATCCTGAAGAACATTGCAATATTTCCACAGTAATCCTCTGCAGAATTTGGATGAAAAGTTGAAATAATGAACTCTATGCAACTATTGATATATCCTATGGATACACTCTCCCTACAGAACAGAGCATTATCTCCTTACCAGTTCTCATTTTTAAATAACTTCAGGGCAACAGGCCATCCTCAGAGTGAACACTGCTTTTCTGAATGGCCCTCTCTGCCGCTATTCTCAGGGCAATGAATCTAGATTGCCTTCAGAAATGACGGGAGCTCCCTGTACTTGCAGGATGAAGACCAATCTGAAGAACACGTGGTGGGCTCAACAGCCTCACTGTAAAGAACCCTCACTGCAGGCAAAGTAGCTTCATGGCAAAAGGTACTTTGTGAAAGATAGGAGTTATTTTTAAAAAAAGCTGTTCTGCGTGAAACAAAGTGCAGTAGATTTCTTTGGCAAATATAGATGGAGAAGCTTCCAGTGCTGAATAATAATGGCGAGGGACCATCAGTTTTGCAATCCTGAGAATCACTAGATTTAGACTCCTAAATAACTTCTTTTGAAAATACGAAATAGCCATCTAAATCACTTCTATCAATTTTTTGAAGGTATTTGGGTGCCAAGTCCTCCTAGAATTAAGATATTTGACCATAAACAGGAAGTTTTGAATAGAATAGCTATGTAATTAAAAAAAAAAAAAAATTCAAAATTAGAGCACACTGGCCAAGCAGAAAAATGTGTTACCAGAAAAAGCTGTTACCATCATAATAGTCAACCACATAAATAAATCATCAGCATGATTGATCTCAGTGGCCTTTAATCCCAATGGCTCTTTTCCCAGGCCATTTAGGACACTTTGTCCAGTATGTTAAATCTAAAAGATAATAACTATTGTCGATAACATGGCTATATACAGTATTTAAATAAAATATCAGGGCATGTCCCTGCACAAGAACTATATTGTCCACTAGTCAGGATGCCCCCAACTTTGCCATGGATGGACAAATAAAAGATAAGAGGACAAGAGGAGCTGCCCCGCTTGTGTGATCTGTGCAAAGTGAGAGGCAAGGACAGTCCATGCATTTGGGAAGGCTGGGGCAGGTCCCCTTGCACACCGAGCCATGGATACCTCCCTGAAGGCGGCAGAGCAATGAAATTTCAAGGTACAGTTTCCCTCTTTTTCCTTTGAGCTTCTGGGGCCTCTGAGCAGCAAAACTCAGGCTGTACCTGGCCTCTTCACTTCAAGAGAGCATAGTTAGACTGAGACTAAAGGGTCCAGGCTGGCTATGACTGCGCAGTCACACAGGCAGCCCAAGAGCCTTTATTTCCTTCTCTTTGGATGGTAATGATTAAAATAGCTGATGAAGTACAAACCCATGCATGAATAACCTGGGATCATAGCAACAGCCTGGTGCCAAGGAACTGTGTTAGCCGACCGCCACTGACTGCCCAATGCCAGCAACTGCCTCCCTGCCCGCAGAGCCTTCCCTGGCTGATGGCACGCTCCCGGTGAGAGGAGCAGAGGCAGAAGAGCAAGCAGGAAACCACCACCGAAACCCTGCACAAAGTGAGGGGGTGTTGGAAGGAAAGATTTACAAATGAAATTTCACGCACAAGCGTATTTAAGTGGCACGCGCAAAGTCATGAAGTGAAGGAGACTGTACGATCATCCGTGTTTGCTGAGCTCAATGAAAGTGGTAACTGAACAGAAGGGTGGTGGGAGAGGAAACACTAAAGGAGGTGTGAAGATGAGAAGCCAGCCCACAGTCCCAGAAGGTGGCATTAAATAGTAACAACTGCAGATGATGTGGGTTTAGTGGCATATTCGACAGACAGTAAGGGTTGGAACTACAGGAGGAAAATGAAGATTAGAAAGTGAAGAAATCAGCTGGCATAAGAATTAATAATGCTGATAGAAAAGGAGACTGAAGGGCTGGAGGTCACTCTGCAACTGGGGATCTCAGCTGAGTTCACTCCTGATAGGAGTTGAAGGAGGAAGGGAACATGTGGCTGAACTTCTTTCACTCACATCTATTCCTGAGTGATGTGGGCTTTGATCTAGTCTATTTTAAACTACTAAAATTATCTACACTAAACTAACTAACTATCTAAACTACTATAAATTATCTACACTATTAGTTAATGCATGTATCCTCAAAGATTCAAGGAAATTACTTTTGCCTTCATATTGTTGCTTGCTTGCCATACTGAAACAGCAATACTGAATAATAATTGTTATAGATAATGCAAATAATCAGAACAGGCCAATGAAAGGTCCGAGAGATGGGGCAGCACTCAGAGGAGGGTGAGAGGTCTTCACCAGATTTCATAGGAGTGAGTGAGTCACTTTGCTTTTCTGTGTCACATGTTGTCTGTTTATAGTACACCACTAACACCATCTCCTGGCCAGTTGGTGTCTCGAGTCAAATCTTTATAAAAAGATCTCTGACACCCTGGAATGAAAGGTATTGCAAACCTAGAAAATATTATTTTTGCCATATCTTATATATATACATATTCATTGACTTCACATATGCCAAAATAATACACAGACTGAGAGAGAGAGAGAATAAGATGTAGGGTGTGGGCATTTCAACTACTTTTTTTTTTCCCAAAGGGTTTCCAGCAAGGTCTATCAGAATACTCTAAAATCAGCTTACATTTTCAGAAGTGACCATTGGTTTGGTTATACTTTGTTCAGGGGCCCACTGAGAAAACCAAAACTGAAATTAAGGAAAAGCCTGTGACAACAGACCCTTTTCCAGTGTTTCAAGTTCAGCACTTTAAACTTTTCACACTTTCTGAAACATCATTAATGTATCTTCACCACCTATTGCTGTCAAAGATTCAGTATTCCCTGACCTTTTTGCTCATTTTTTAGATATCAAGACTGTCCAGAGATGCAAAGAATAACTCTTCAACTTTATGTGCTTTTGGTACAACACTCAATAGACCAAGGTCTGTCCAGTTAACACTTACTGAATTTATCCAGCCGTTTTCAAGCATTTAAGACAAGGCTTTGACATCTTCAAAATCTTAAATATCTATAGATGTCCAACATAGCATGTTAAGGAGTTACCTTGGAAATAGCTCAGGGGTTATTGGTTATATATATTAATTGGCCCAGATACCTTTAATTTCAAAATCATTTAAGAACTGCCTCACAGCTCAAGGAAGATACCTCCTGAGCTTTAGCTTTAGAGACTGTATTTCAGAAAAGTCAACAGAATCACTAACTTGTATTTTTCCCTTTAAATTAATTCAGGAACATAGGGTCAACTTCTAATTTTAGCTAATCCCAGAATAAACAAACAGCAGCAGAGCCTCCTGCGTCATTAACAACATAATCAATCTAGAGTCTTCAGCACAGTCTGTCCTAGAGAATTGAGTACTTGGAGCTACAGTGGGTTTCTGAGGAGAGCAACTCTCTGAATCCCTTGGAAGGTAATCAGATTGTTTTACTCCTGAGGGGGATTGTCATAGAAGAAAACGGCAGTGTCATACTTTCTGGAATAGCTTGTAGGAAATATTATATGAATGCCTCTGGTGTATTACAATTGCAGACATTTTACAGATGACCACAATGCTCTGTTCAGCAAGCTTAGACTGAAATGATCGCTTTCTGGAGAGCGCATACTTCATCCAATTACATTGCTATGAGCCACGCTAGAATACAGAAACAGTAATTCTAAAAGCTAGCAAATAATACTTACGATCATCATACAAGATGGTAAAATTGATTTTGAGTGAATCAATGCAACACCAGCTACCGGCCAGCAGAAGAAAAAGCAAAGATGTCAACTTTCTCAAACTTGGCTATCAGAAGCAGCTGTATATGGGCAGTAACACAGCAACCTTTTGCATTTGGTGTTTCAGTGATTCTCCAAGAAACCCTATCTTCAAATAGCCAATTAAAAAAAAGGAAGATCTGGTTTTTATTTGCGATTGGTTGAGTCATAAAACAACAAGTATATGAATACCTGAGTGCTTGAAGCCTCTAGACGTGATTGCTCTGCTTCATCCCACTACATGGAGCCTGTAACATCTCTCTACTACTATAAAGCATGGTGAATGGAAAGAACCATCTCAATGCATATCATCATTAGTATGTTGGTGCAATTTGAAGACAACTATATCCTTTAATTGGTCAGAAATTTGGTCTGTTATCTAATGGGAAGTCTCAGAAAGTGACATTTTTGGAGGCTGAATGCCCTGAAAGGCTATGTCTTGACAAAGTGGGAAGAAAAACTTGGTTTATGGCATCAGAAGAGAATAATCCACTGAGACACTCAACTGGTGATGATTTGTGAGTCATCAAGTCATCATTAATAAGGCATAAGACCTTGTGTGAATGGTAAACTGACAAGCAGGGGGAGTTCAGTACTTTAGGCAGTAAAATAGTCTCTGAGATAAATGGGAGTCCTCTGTTCCAGAAGACATGGCCTGACAGTTTAGGCACTTGTCCTGCAGCTTCCCAGAAAACTTTTCTAATTCACTGGAGAGACCCATCCAAAGTTTGCTTAGATAGCTCCTCATCCAAGCTGTTACTGTTTCAATGACACAGGGGAAATAAGAGCAGTATGGCCAGCTCAAGAGCCCTACACTGGGCTTTGCCTTTCTGTGGCTCAGTTCCATTATCTGCAAAACAGAGATAATGGTACTAAGATTGTGATAAGCATTATTATGATCACTTTACAAGCACAGCACAAGCTAATTAATACAGTTAAGTTTGATACATGTAGCTCTCAAAGCCACGTAAGTCTTTCTAACAAAAAGATCCCTTTCACAGCAAGAGAGACTGTCTCCAAGCATGATGCTATCAGCCTGCTGAAAAATCACAAACTTTTAAAAATGGGGACAACATTAGTATAATGGATACAGTGTGCTAAGAAAAGTAGGTCTAAGAATGAACTAGCAGGATTATGTAGCTCAGGAAACCAGAACTGTGATTCTAATCAGCAGCTGCTATTGACAGAAGTGCAGAAGTTTGCGTTTGATTTGAGAGCTACAGATACTGAAAGATTATTTCATGGGGAAAATGACTGGATCTTATCTCTTCAGAGGATAGGAATTACGGTGAGCATTTCTAGAATGCGATTTTTACCAGTCCTTCATGTGTGCAATCCTATCCAGATCCCACAAAGCAGGTTTATAATTCAGCTGGCTCAGACTACCAGGTAATCAGGACGCTGAAGACAGGCTCTGCAGCTCACTTCAGGGTAGGGGTGTTACAGAGGGAGCAGCAGTACTCTGGGCTCCCAGGGCAATACAGAATGCAAATCTGAGAAAGGTTTCTAGGTTTGGGACTGTGAGTGGATACAGGCATTTTCAAGCTAGGTGGGAATCAAGTCCTTTATTATAATTCTTCATTCCTCCTGCTTCTGAAATGTCTTTATCAGTTTACTTCTGCAGTTTGCTTTGCTTTGTTTTTTCCTACTTAACCTACTTATTTTTAAAATGAGCAGCATACATTTAGGGTCAGTTCCTCAACGGTCAATGGAACTGCCACTGAAGGACATTAGAGGAGAAATTTGCCTTTAATATATTTTTCATGCCTCACTGCACTGCAGTCCTTTTTTTGTCAGCTCTTCTGTAGAAAAGCGTGTAGGCTGGGTGAGCAGCATTATTCACGGCCAACGCATCACGGCCAGGAATCGGGCAGAAGGCCAGACAGCTGCTACAGACTCTCTCAAAGTTGTAGTGACATACCCCAACCCAAGCTGAGAAACATCACATTGCTGCAACCTTCCCAGCACTAGCAGGGTAACATCCAGAAAAAAAGAGCGTTACTGGAGCACGAAGAGCAACGGTTACTGTGTCAGAGCTAGCTGCCAGCCAGATTAAACTAATGAATGACACAAAGAGTCCATTCTACCTTCTTTCTCACCTACCTCTAAAAATCTCCCTCCCCATCCGCTGCCCCATGCTGCCAAGAGATCAAGACCTGTTGTTGAGATAACAAGAACTAAAAAGCTTACAAGGTGTTATACAGGACGGCATGGTTGAGATCCAAAAAAGCACTTAGGCACCTCAGAAGCCATTTAGGCCACATCCAGGTGATTCTAGACTGCTATTCCCCAGCAACATCATTCCACTACAAAACACTTAATCCATGTATTCTCCACAGAAAATGCCTGCAGTTCTGCTATGGTACATACTAAGTGGGACAGCAGCACTGATGACAGCTGAGCCCAGCAGCCACAGCCAAGGTCTCTTCAAAGGACAGCTGGAGGAGACAGGCCTGGTGGTCAGAGCCCTTGCCCAGGACTATAGGACAGCTGACGCAATTCTCCTTGCCTGTAGAGTTCAAAGCTATCTTTCCCCAGAAGTGCTCTAACTTCTACCTCAAAGCTAGCCTTGGGCACTCAATGAACAATTTGAGGGCACCCTGCCGACTGGAGCGGGCTCAGGCACATGTGCCGCAGAGCGTGCAAGGGTGCTTAGGCTTCCAAGGCAAACAAAAAATGAATGTCAAGCCAACCAGAGCAGTGTACCTGGTTGGTCTCAATTCAGATGCCTGCACACAGACAGCCAGTGCCATTTAAGATGTCCTTGAGTATCCTGCCTGGCCTCCAGATCCCACTTCAAAAGCACACGAGTGTCCTAAAGGTCCTGTGTCATAGCTGCAGATATCTTGGCCAACGTACAGCACCTGTTAATGCAAGACATGCCTCCTTTAGGCAAATGAATCAAGTGCCTGGCAAGTATAGGCATCTCCACAAGGTTGCAGCCCAAGGTCGGCTGTGGTCTCATGTGACCAGTGTAAGTCATCAGTTCTGGCCTCACATGACCTGTTTTACGTGTCTTATGCCTTTATTAAATCAAGCCCCAAATCCTTATCCTGCATAACTAGCTAGGTCCAAGACAGCCTGTAAAGGAATATGCCAAACAAAAATACTTACCCGTGCAAAGGCTTCAGAAAAACTCAGCTGGAAATCGATGTTTTGTTCCAACAGTAGCGAACTCCAGGCAGAACTTTGCTGGAGAAACTTCCAAAGAATAATACTCTGAATATGCTGGCAAAGCTAAACAGCAACAGGATGAGGCATTCAAATGAACACGAAATATGATTATTTACTTCATCCACAATTCTGTGCTCGGTGAGATTTGTTGTTGTAAATGTCTGTATGAATGCCTCGGACAGCAGAAACGTTGAGGGAATGCTTCTTCAGCTGAGCGTCTGTGCTCACCCACACCCCAGGGAGTGCATGTTCCAACAGCAGCACTGTCTCGCCAAGCGTATCGCTGCAGGTGATTGCTGAAAAATTATGATTCAGCGTTGCGTAGTTATACAGACAGACAGGTGATGTATGAGGAAGTTTGGAGCAGAATACTGTCTCTTCTGGTGGCGCGAACCTCCATCTCTGATTTTTATGTGACGCCTTGTTCCACAAACACAATTTCCTCTAATTCCCCTGCTTCTGATTTGCTTTGTGTGGTTATTGAAGAATGTCAGCCACCTGAGGACTTAGGGTGCAGGGTATCTATGGGTCACCTGCACAGTTCTATCATCTGCTCACAAGGCTGAAACATCATAGAATAGAATCATAGAATCATTTAGGTTGGAAAAGACCTAAAGACCTTTAAGATTGAGTCCAAATGTAAACCTAACACTGCCAAGTCCACCACTAAACCATGTCCCTAAGTGCCACATCTACACGTCTTTTAAATACCTCCAGGGATGATGACTCAATCATGTGCTGAAGTAAATGACCAACCACATGCCAAGAGTAACTAACTATTGAAAGGTATTTATTCTACAAAAGGCAAAACAACGCTGAAATCCATAAGGCATTTATGACTCGAGGAAATGAGTCTACACAGCACAGCTCACTGTAGACTTAGGATCCAGGACAAGTTTGACTGTACCAACACAGTGCTGCATTTCCAACAGGACCCATTAACTCAGATCAGGCCCAATATAAATGCAGTTACCACGCTTCCAGACCTAGCATGGATGTCTCCATGCCAGTGGGATAAATACACTCCTTATCTCAGACAAAACTGAGTATGCCAGGTTTTGGAGTGTGGTTGGAAACACCATCATCAATCTAGGTGAATGTCACCAGATTCACTCCTCCTAGAATCAGCTAGCTGTCTCCATTGACCCTCATTACCTCATAAAGTCCTTCCATAGAACTAACGGGCTCTTCAGGCTTATTGTCTTACCCAAAACAATGAAAATTCTAAGTCACAATATCCCTTGCAGATTCAAACAGCAGAACTTGGTTTTCTTCATGTAAGAACCAGACAGTAGATATTCGCACAGCTTTCCATCACAATGCAAGGAACAAAGCTGGAGAGACAAGCTGCCCTTGTAGGTGAGATTCACAATGAGGCCTTCATTTACTCTTTGTCGAAATCTTTACAGATACTTAGATTGCAGAGATTATTCAATGGGTTTGGAAAGAGTCAGGGAAATGCAACAAACCTCAATGGTCTGCTTTGCAATTTAATGGCTTTCCTCTTTCTGTGTGTGCAATTACTGAGAGAAACCTAACCCTTCCCCAGGCCTTCACCTTTGATCAGAGCAGGTATCAAATGCTGGTTGGCTTAGGTACATTTTGTGCTTGTTTCTTATGCAAATGCAAACTACTATACACCAGCTGGTACTTTTGCCAAATTTGTTTCATGGATTTCATTCTGTTTTCTACCTTTCACCTAAAAGGGGTATTATGTACATGGGGATTACTTTTCTGTGAGAAGATAGCGAGAGATTTATTTTCTTTCAAATATTATGGGACTAGATCCATCTTGGAGTAATTCCACTGAAACCCGTAGCCTTACACCAATGATTATTTAATTATGTTATTTGCCAAAAATCATCAGAACAAAGCTAATCTGTGTTTCAAGTGCTTTGTTAATGTTATGGCAAGGTTGACCACTTACATCATTTTTAGCAATGCACTTACTTACACTATGCCTAATCAAGGTTAGCTAAATATCTTATGCTCCAAATCAGCCCTGTGTGGGCAGACCTGAGAGACCAAGTCCAACCCCAGGGCTGAATCTGATCCCTTGAGCTTGAAGAATTGGTTTGTACAAGGTCATGAGGCCTTTCTCATGCCCGAACTCACAAGCCTTCTCCTGCAAACCCTCCCCTTGTTTCTGGGCTGTATATACTTGACAACAGGGTGGCTCATCATGTCCCATCAGTCCCCGGTTTCACGTTCCAGACCAAATACACGCTCACACACACAGAAAGACAAAAATAAGTGAATGTTTACACAGTCTCTATTCAGTCAGAGTTGGGCTTTGGAAATCAAATTTGGGCTTCAGCGCCTGCAGAAGGATTTGGGATGAGGATATAAAACAGACACCTGGAGTTAAATCTTCCTTATTTTAGGATTTCTGATGAGGATAATCCCTAGTTAGGTCACACCAAATCACTTATGAGCTTTGGTTCTTGTTCAGTGGATTATTCTTTAATTCAATTAAAATAACAACAAACCCCGATCAATGGATTTTATCCATGTGTACATCTTTAAGTAATCTCATTTAAATCAGAATGTGACGGCTTGCAGGATTTGGCTCACGAGAATAGCAGGAGCAGCCTATTTAACATTACGTGCTCTGTACTGAAATCCTTATGAAGCTTCAGGTCTAGCTTCACGTTTATTATTTAAACTAAACACATAACTTTATAGGCTTTTTAACCTTTCTTTAGAACTTTGGATCAGTTTGCAAGAAGCAGAAGTAACCCTAATTATTTATAAACATTTTCATATCATTGTAGATTCACCATCACACCATCATTGCTGGGTGAGAGCTAGCATCCCTAACAAAGCACAGTGTAGTCATGGCCATGCTTCACTTATGTCATCTGGCTTGAGGCACTCCTTATAGTCTGGATTTAGAACAGTGAATGTTCTCCTGAAGGTGGGACCGTAAATCTCACCCACAGCAGCACCCACAGGAGAGCTGCAAACTCATTGCCCAGCAGCTCAGGTTAAGGTCAGCGCCACTGTGCTCTTCCATCCCACTCCCTCCTCCCTCAAAAACTCCAGACTAAAGACAACTGGAACAGCCTTACTACCGCATAACCCCATATGCCAAAAGTTGCTCGAGAGAAGGCAGACCCGCACCATACCCCTGCCATGGATGGGGCAGAATGAGGCTCTGTCCACTGGGATAACTCCATAGGAGACACCAAATTCATCCCTGAGGAACCCCACAGGACTGGGTCCCACAGGCAAGGTCAGTGAGATCCTCTGTGTTTTGTGGCTCGAGCCAGAGATCAGAGCATATGTAACTCAACAGCACTCGGATCTGGGTGGATACACATGTGCCCAAAGTTGAGGTCATGCCAGCTTACATGGCGAGGCTGTTTATGGCCCATGTTTTTTATGCAGGCGTGTAAAATAGCAGTAGCTTACCTAAGTCCTTTTTCTGGGTCTGTCACTAAAAACTAACACAAACAGGATGTAATAGGTCACCAGAAAATTTTACCTGCTGACTAAGACTGTCATATAGCAACCACATGACTGATGGTGACACAAAGAGCAAATTTGTTTCAGTTTTCTTTCAAATGGTCAATTTTACAAATTCTACAATGTAATATTTAATGTATATTACACAGTCTTATACAGACATAGTATTATGCATTATAATTATATAGCATGATACTTATGCTTATGGCAGATCCTACCTAAACTCAGATTACATGCCTGTGAACTTTTAGAAAAAGGAAGTAAATAAAACAACCCTAAAGGTGGTATATCATCTGTGGAAATTACTTTTGTCCACTTGACATTGTCAAGAAGCCATTCAAGACAGACATCTAATTCCTGTAAATCCCTATAAATACATTTTCACTGAATTCTAGAAGGCAGCTGTTGTTTCACCTGTGCAGAAATTCTACATTTCCCTAATTAACTTGTAAAACAAAAATTTTCCACCAGTTATATACCTTCAGCAGGTTTCTCTTCAATTATTTTCAAGATCTGTAAAAAGCCACCATAGAAAGATTTTTTAAAAAATCAAATAGCAGCAATACAGTCCCATCTAGGGGAAGAGAATTGCTTTTCTATAACACTTTTTTTTTTCTCCCACACTGGACAATACCAGCGGGTTGAGATTTAACCAGAGATGGGCTCCTTTTACAAGATTGCTTATATAAAGCGAAGATAACGCCAGCTGGGTTCATTTGAAAGAGGACATCTTGGGAAGAGCCGACAGCGCAGCTATTGGAATAAGACCGGAATGAAAATCTGAAATACTTAGCCTCTTCCTGTCTTGTAGGTATTATACTTAATTTTCTGTAGAATGTAGATTATAATTAGAAGGAATTGTCACTGAACTGTACTGTATAAGCCTTTTATAAATATATATTTTTGAATGGAGGCTGAGTGAAAATGTTGAAATTTGTTCTTTTTATTGGAAATGCTTAACCAGGAAGCTTTTTTTCTTTACCTAAATGATATTTGTTACTTATGACAGTCTGCTCAGTGATGTGTATATGAGGGCAGACGCTGAAGAGTGTCTACAAAGGGAAAACATGAGAACTCTAGTCCCAAACCCACAGGCTGTACATGCTTCTCCCTGTGGGAAACAGCTTGCAGGTTTGAGGCCTGAACTGGAAATGTAAATTACTGCTATGTAGGTTTTCCTGAAAATGGAACAGTTAGCAGTAAAGGAGAAAATGCATAATTTACCAAAACTGAGCTACATGAAGTTAAGATTCTATACATCAGGATAGCCATCAACACAGAGAATAGTTTCAGCATTAAATTTAAAAGCACAATATGTATGTTATTGCATCATATTTCTTGTAGTAATTTCTATTCCCTCTTTTTTCAGATCCCATTGTTTCAGTTTCATTTGGTTATACTAACACTTTAGGTTTAGACTCTAATAATTCAAAGCCACCACTAAACTGAAATAGTAAAATTGTCACAATAGTGACCCAGCGATAATAATAGTCTTGGAAATATTTATCCTGTAGATGCAATTAAGTTGGGCGACAGAATATCAGTAATGTTATTTGTTTCTCTCTGCAAGAAGAATATGTTTAACAGTAGCTACAGTTTTGGGTCTGCAGCCAATGCATTTTTTTTTACTTCCAATTTTAAAGACTATTTCAGCTTTTATTCCCTGTGTTCTCAGATCATTGCAAGAAATGGTGACTCTTACTATTTATCTGCTGGTCATCTTGGCTCAAGCTCTTGCAGGGCCTTGCAATCCAAATAAAGCAGGTAAAATAACTTAAGTCTCCTATGATCTTCTCTTGTAATTAAGCTGCCAAAAGTTTTTTTTCTATTTAAAAGTGGAAAGGTTTTTCTTCAGAAAGTTAAAGTGGATTCTGAAGAGCTAATCCTTACATTTCTTTTATTGATCTGCTTTCAGCTAGCACAGTAAAGCAAATACCACTAAAGTCCTAGCCCCACAGAGAATTAGGCATATGCTTAACTGGGCAATAATCATAGTGCAATAAAGTTAAGCACAAGCAGCATTCAGGCATAAAATGGCAAAGAAAACAACAACGATTAGAAATTCTCTGCAGTAGCACAGGCTAGATGCAGCAGATCTTTGCTGCCCAAGCTGGGCTTTAGTCCCACTGACTGCAATCAGATGACTAGCGGTGAATGAATGTGCTGGGCTGAATTCCTGAACCACATTACTATATTAAACAGGAAAAAACAAAAATCACTGATGCTAAGGCCCTAATTGCATGCTGATTTCTGCCTAGAAACTCAAAATGGTTTGGTGTCAGACAGATCTGTAATGTAGAATTCACTACAATTAAGAAATGTGCTTTAGAAATGCATTGGAATATGCCTCAATATAGTGTTTTATTTGTATGTGCATGACTTGTCAGTCTACTGCCAGTAATTTCATGGTATATCTTAAGTATTTGGCCCTCTAGCCATTTATTTTAATACCTTCTTTTGCACAAGCAGTTCCCTGAACTGCAGGAATTTTCATAGCTGTAAAGTCGCTGGAGACACAAATCTGACCATCACCACAAGCAGAATCAGCCTGCATGTGCTGAAGGTTTGTGACCACAAAGAAGTGAGTTGTTAAGGTCCCTATTTGACTTTCTCTGAGTATTCCCTAACCTTCTGCAGACATGGTAAGGCTGCAAAATCAGGCTTTTATCATAAAAATGAGAGTGTCAAGGGCTTTAAAAGAAATAACTGAATAATTCCAGATAGGGAATTATTTTTTCTGACTGTAGTAATTGAAAGTCTTTCTCCATTTTCAGGTCACTCATGGTTAGTCAATATTTGCCCTTTAAATTCCCATCAGATATTCAAATTCACACTGCCTGATCCTCTTTGAAAAATGTCCAATTCTGCTATCACGAAGCAATCAGTCTGTAAGTTATGGTGTTCAATATTCATGGTTGATTAGCAATCACCATGTTTGGAAACATATTGCACTGTGATTAACTGTCACTGTTAACAGGGCTAGACTTTTCAGTTCATTTATTGTTGCCATTTAACAGCGCTAGGCTTCTAGGTTCATTTTTAGATCTTAGCTTTTAACTTGAGAATTCTAAAAACTCAGTTTGTGCTGGCACTGCAATGCCAGTGCAAGGACAGAAAAGGCAGAATATGTACCGTGGCCTAGATCTAACACCGTTACAAAAAGGTGCACATCTGCCAAAGCTTAACAAAAAACTTCCCCACGTTATTTTTACAGAGTCAGTGGTGTTACAGAAGCCAGCTCTGCAGCATCATCTGACAGATTTCAGTGCAGCAATTTTTCACTTCAGGTTTCTCAGCAGTGTCTCTGCTCCTCAATCAGCTATTCCAGAAAGATAAAAAATTTACATGAAGTTCTGCATTGATTAGAAGGCAAAGGCCAAACTCTTCCAAAGAGGACAGAATTTAACAACCCAAAGGTCAGTTTTGTGTAGCAAAAGCTGCTCACGTTAGGGAACCTTCCAGCACACACCCCTGCTCACAGAAGTTTAATCCCAATGGAAAGTGGGTGTGCAGACCCGCGTCTTTGAAAGAAAAACACCACTTGGTATCACTCTAGGTGTATTATTTTCCTTTCAGATGTAATTCTGGTGTACTGCTATCCTAAAACCATCATTACCAAAATTCCGGAGTGTCCCTACGGATGGGAGGTTAATCAGCTGGCACTCGGAGGCGTTTGCTACAATGGGATCCACGATTTGGGATATTACCAGTTCACAATCCCAGACCTGTCACCTAAAAACAAATCATACTGTGGGACGCAGTCAGAGGTAAGACTATCAAGGTCAACACTTCTGAGATGGACTCAGAAATCGACTGGACTCGCTTGAGAGAGTCCTGTTTGCTTCAGCTTGGAGTGGTCTTTTAGTACTGACGGAAAGAGGAGGCAAACACCAGTATCAGGGAGAAGGAAGAATCGAATAGTCGTGCTTTGCATCTACAGGCAAAATACTCGTAGGCTTACTGATATTAGTCTGTGTGTTAGTCGCCCATTTGCACCTGTATTACACAGAACATATATGTATAGTAAGGCATATATATAGGCAGCACAGCATATAAAGAGCTACAAAACCACATTTCCTTGGAGATGGTGTTACGTCACTAGATAGAGTCTTCATGTTTCAAAGTAGGAAGTTGTTCCTGATGCCTCGAGGACTCAGTACTGCCTACATTTCTCTGTCTCGCCATCCACAGTTCAAGAGCCCTGTTTATCACTTCTACAACTCCATCGTCTCCAATGACTCCTCAGTAATTGTGAAGAGCCAGCCTGTGAATTACTCATTCACCTGCACGTACAATGCCAACTACCTGGTGAACCAGGCTGCCTTCGACCAAAGGTATGTCCTCTTCTGGGAGCGCACCTCACATCGTTTTCAGCACCACATCTCACTCACACAGAAACTTTTGTTATGTCCCCAGGGTGGCCACCATCCATGTGAAGAATGGAAGCTCTGGCTCATTTGAAAGTCAGTTGTCCCTCAACTTCTACTCTGTAAGTTCTCTTTGCTGCCCAGCTTTTTGCCTTCACTTTCCACAGGCTTCAGCCTAAGAGCTGGAAAAAAAGGCCTGCTGCTCCTGACTTCTATGTGTCATGGAGCACATTACTCGGCTGGACCAGATAATCACAGTGGGGGTTGCCGGGGTCCTTATTTCTGCTGATTAACAGGGATGTACTTACGCTGAACAGAGCAGATACGTGTCAGCTGTTCTTTTAACCCCTCCAAATCAGGTAGATTTTTCTGCTGAGAGGTATAATTCTAACATGCTGACAGGTTTTATAAGAAAAAGCAAAACTTGTTTGTAGTCCCACTCAAAGAGCAGCATGCATCTGCAGGCACCGCTGCTATCACAGTCTCTATAGATACAGCAAAGCTCCACGCATTTCTCCTGCAGTTTGCTCCCTGGTCCTCCCACCTGACAGATGTTTTATGTTTCCCAGAGATCTTTACGTCATGCTGGAATTTTGTTTCCAACAAAATATTGTCCCTGGATATCAGGTCGATCTTTTGAAACATCCCTGTCCTCCCCACAGCTCTTCTGTGCTGCTGGAGCAGCCAGCTCCCGATCCTGGAATCTTTTTTCCACCAAAGCCCAGTCAAAAGTACCAAAACAGCTTCTCTATTTCAGTACAGCTAGAAAAAGCAGAACTAGTAACATACTGTGTTAAATTTATAGGCCAGGTAGAGGGAGTATTTACCACAAGGTAGGCTGATGGAAGTCTCTCCCCCCCCCACCCTGCATTTTGGGCACCGATTGATGACTAAACGTTTTGTCAGGCCCTGGGTGCCACATGAAAGCCCACGTGGTCTTTTTTTCTGATATATGGCACACTGGTAGTATATACTACCAAGGTCCCAGGAGGTACCACATGGCTCCTGTCAACTCCTGACAGAATGGCTGCAAAAACAAATGACAGACAGTGAGCAATGGATCTCTGGTACTTTGGGGGTTTTTTGCCAAGTGACTGTTCTGTTCTTGTGGCCATGGGGCTCCCAGGAGTCAAGGAGGGAGTTGCTGAACTGTTACTGATACATTTTCCCACAGAGCACAAGTACAAAACAAGCTCAGAAAGCTCCTTTGTTATTTTGTTCACATTTTCACTGGGGAGAAAAGGTTAATTTCAATGATTTTTTTTTTTCTGGAAAAAAGGAAATAAAAGATTTATTTTGCCTTGCTATTCATTTCTGCTGCTGCCTGACACAGCCCTCTGCCTCAGGTGGGCCATACTTCCAGGTGCTTCATGTGCCCATTTCCTCATCCAGAAGCAGCACCCAAGCTGCAGTGTATCCCAGTGGAAACACTTCAGTCTCAGTGAAGAAAAACAAGAAGTGAAGAAAACCAAGATAGTACCCTAAAACAATGTAAAGCAATAGAGTGTGGAAAAAGAAGCACTATACCAGGTTCAACTCGTTTTAGCACAAGGACTGATAAGAGTTTTGTGACAGTACTTCTGCAAGTTCTCTCCTTTGGGAGAAATCTTTGGTTAAATGAGAATTTCTCAGGGCAGTTAACAGCCATGGATCACTAATCTAAATACAGCCTTGAGCCCTAACTTCAGTGCAGCCAATCTATCGGATGTTGCGGTGGGAATACTGTAGTGCCTCACAGCCACCTCGCTGTGTAGGCGAGGAAAGGTACATAAGAAAATCAGTCCCAGGGAACTGAGCAAGCACATCAGGGAAAGACACTCCAGCAGCTCCAGGGCCTGAATCCTGCTGTGTAGATGTAACTAAGTAAACCAATGCTATGACTAAACATGTTGCTCTTTGTGCAGTTCTGGGGCTAGCTTTGTTATGATCTTATGCGATAAAAAGCAGTGGGATTTAAAGTAGATACTTCAGTGTATTTGTAACCAAACACTGCACTACTTCGAGCCGGCTGGCTTTTTAGTGGATGAATGACTATAGCTGGCAGAGCTCTTTCTGCACACTCGTGCCCCCTCAGCTCTCACCATGCTAGCCACTACAAGTATAAATCACAGAGAGCTGAACCTTTACATATGGGCACATAATTTCTGCTTGTCTTCATCCCTTTTCCCCCACACATGGCCATCCCCTAACCCCATTTCCGTTCCATACAGTCATCTCCAGTCTCGCACTCCCACCAGCTCCGGCGTACCAGAAGCAGCAGCAAGCTTGCTTCCCACCCATGCTGTGATTTAACACATACCACAACCCAAATAGCATAAAATTCTGTCACTTATTGTCATTATGAGCCAAACATTAGCAAAAAGACTTTTAAACACCATCTTGGGCTTGCAATAGTCTTAGGTGTAGAGTTTGGAGCTTGCAGGTAATAAGAAGCTAGACTTTTGGAGTCCATCTCTCCCGAGGTATCTGAAGTTGCCACGTGCCTTTGCTTTGCATGTTACTGGTAACATATGATGTCTTTCTCTTTGTCTTTCAAAGAACGCCAAGTTTTCAAGTATAAAAGAAGCCCCTTTCATCGTTGAAACATCAGAAATTGGTTCTGACATATTTGCTGGAGTAGAAGCTAAGGGCTTAAGTGACAGGTAGGCAAGGGAAGTAATAATTAATAAATTGGCAATCAGGACATTCCTTGCTAATCTGGGGCTTGTGTCTTCCCAGGTTCAAAGTCGTTCTCAACAACTGCTGGGCAACTCCCTCCTCGGAGTACTTCTACCAGATCCACTGGCCTCTGATCACCAAGGGGTAGGTGCTGGTGGATCTGGGGGAGCACCTCTGCCCAGCCCAGCCCTGAGAAGGACAGAAAGCTGGGGGCTGGGGGATGAGGGGGCAAAAGAGAAGCTGGCCCACAGCAGGGCAAACACATCCATCTGACTGCAAACTCAGGAGATGTTTCAGTGAAGCCATGTAGGCTCTGACACTGTTTCTCCATGCACAACACAGGTGTGCCTCAGACAACTCCATCCTTGTGCATGAGAACGGGAAAACAAGCCGGGCGACATTCCAGTTCAATGCTTTCCGCTTCCGTAACATCCCCAAGCTGTCCAAGGTCTGGCTGCACTGCGAGACCCACGTCTGTGACAGCGAGAAGTTCTCCTGCCCGGTGGTAAGGCCTCCCTCCCAGAGAATCACACGGTGCTAAATTTAGACAGAGAATGTCGAGACCTTCCTGAGGGCACATCGGGTGCAGAGCCAGTGCCAGAGCTTTCAGTAGATGGAGCCACCGCCATGCGTGAACCTGAGTGGCCAGCCATGCACCCCAACCCCTATCATGCCACAGGCGCTCTATGCAACATTGGGCAACTTGTTTAAATGTATTGAGAAATAACGTAGCCCTTTAAAAACTCGGTTCTTGTCAATATCCCAGACTACAGTCCTGTCTGACACATAGCTACAGTTAAACACGAGCCTGGAAAAAAGGAGAAAGTAGAGCTTTTTTACTGTTGTTCCAGCAACAAATAGTTCTTGCTGGGGAAAAGAAAGCATCACTCCTGTGAAACCAACTTTTCTTTCTAAAGCTTTTCTCAGTCCAGGAACCAAATTAAGATAGAGGTTTATTACCCAGCCTCAGCATTAAGCAGGGGACACTGATTTGTGCAAAACTTGCAGGTTTGACAAAAATGCATTGGTAGAAATTCTAAGTTTCAAAGGCAAAAGAAAAAACTCCGGGCTTAGATTTTGTTGTTTGTTTTTAAAGATGTCTTCAATTTTTTATCCAGCCACAGACAAGTGTTAAAAAACAAAACTAGTACTCCATATCTGCCTTTCTGACAGTACTGCCAAACATCTGCATCATCCTTTCAGGCACAGGATGGATTTCCCTCCTCCCCCTCCGGTGTAGGATAATTGCTCAATCAGGCTAACATCCCTGAGTCCACTTCCAACCCAAAAAAGCAGCTGGTGGTCTGCTGCAATTAAGGTTGAACCTTAAGGTTGAAATGAAGGGGGTCTATGCTTACAAGCAACTCATAACCAGAATTACCACACTGTGTTTGTAAAATAAATAAATGCCACAGCTGGGGATCTGCAAAGGTCAGGGGACGGACAAGGACCTTTAATCTGTAGAGCACTGCCTCCAAGACAGCTTGTCAGCTGTGACAGGCGTCATTAGTGCTGGACGTGAGATGCTCTATATGGAAGGGGTTTGGTGCTTCCTGTTTCTACCCAACAATTATAATTAGCAATAAACAACAACAGAAGTTTTCACAGATGTCACGGGTTAAATAGATGGAGCTCAGCTCCCCTCTTCCTTCTTGACCGGAGTTTTGTTTAAAGCAGGGTGGAAAGGGCAGCCCAGGAGGACCTGTGGTTAGCAAGCGGACACCCGTCTGGGCTCCTGGATCTCACAACTGAAATGAGCACTTACACTGACAGTCACTGTAAGGGCTGTGGCACACCAAAATCCTCAGAAAATGCACAATAAAGACTCTTCTTAAATCCATCCTGCACAAAAAATACCCCAATAATTACAGGGGGCAAAAAAAAATCCCTAGAAAATATGCAGCAATAGTGATTTCATTTGTGCGGTTGGAAACGCGAGAATTGGGTTTAGATTTTTTTATTATTTTTAATTGGTTTGGCATACATGGCTTTCTCTCTGATCTCTTGAGACATGCGACAAACGAAAACAGCGCATGGAACAAACCGGAGGTGTTTTAGTGGCGGAGATCTCTGTACGCAGTAAGTGACTGAGTTTCTGGGGCGTTTCTCCCTTTGGGAAGCAATGAAGTTGGGAGCTACACGTGGCTTGCAGCGTAGGAGTAAGCAGGGAGCCGAAGCTCTCTGCCAGAGCCCTTTTCCCCATGGCACCAGGAGTCTTGGACAGAAGTCGGTCCCCTCCAGGCTCAGGGCTCTGGCAGCAGAGCTCAGTGAAACTCTCCTCATTTACACAGTGAGTAAAGGCACCCATCTGGCATTAATGATAAATGGCCAAACCACTTACACACCGAGTTAGCAATGTAAACTCTGCTCACCTGCATTTGACCTCAGCAACAGCCCAGACAAGCTCTGATAGATTGCACGAGTGGGAGAGAGGTCAGGTTTAGGAGCAGCAGGAAAGCTTTTCTTTACACTGTGGGTTGGTACTTCAGCATACCCCTAACCCTGGTAGGTTAAACCTTCATGCCTGTCCCTCCCGATACAGAAATTGAACTGCCATCAGGTTTCCCCATTATAAAACCACCCCCTTTTCCTCTAACTGCTGCCTCCTGGAGGCACCAGGAATTTCTCCCTGAGTTGGTTTAATTCTGCACATCCAGCACATCTTTGGAAACAAGGAATGCCTAAATCATTTTTTCACTAAAGTCCTTTATACTAGTTTATCAGCTACATCCCCACCAACCTAAAAGCCAATTTAAAATTAAAAATACACATAGAGCCGCATTATTACAATTCAGTATGTTGCACCAGTAAAACCCCATCAATTTTAGAAGATAAAAGAACTGAGGATTCTTTTATAACTTCATACAGTAAAGCCAAGAGGAAGAAATATCCAGAATTTCAAAATGTGGCAAATGTTATCTGTTCTGCTTTTACAAAGCACGCTGGTGCACTTTGCCCTATTTTAAACATGCCATCCCAACGTTATCTTTTTCTCTTATTTTATACAGGCAAAGGTTTATCCAGATTTTACACACTCTCAGGTAAATAGCAAAGTATGAGAATGTAAATGTCAATCCCAAATACGGATTGTGAGTGACTCTGTCAACATAAAACCCATAGCTCAAAGAAAGAGCTCAAAAATCTAGCAATTTGACAGAAAGGGAAATATTTCAAAATCAAATTTTATTTCTCAACATTATACACTTTGTTTTCCTCCTTTTGGCACATCCCTCACTCTGGACAAAAAAAATCATACCAATAACTTCCAATACTGAACATTACCTTCTCTTATTTTCACACCCTCTTCCCAAAAGCAAGGAACAAGCATGTTTCAGTGGGTTAACAGAGATGTCTGAAAGCATTTCTGTTTGGAGAAGGTTTGAAAAGCCCTTTCAAAGCCTATTTGTTAAAACTTGATATGGTGACAGAGCCACATTAGGGGCACGCAGTTGCACTGATGCGGTGGGAAGAGAACACGAAAGGCAGCTGACAGTGAAGTACTCACATTTAGTCTGTGTTTCTCTTGCAGATATCATCTTCCACCTACTCTTCCTGATTGGATTTTGTGCTGTTTTATTATAAAACTCAGCCCAGCTGTGTTTCTTAACTTTTCCCAATCCTGTTTGGACCTGGACTTCTTTACTAAATATGTTTATTTTACAGAGGAAAAATGAAAGTCACAAAAAATCCTCGTGCACCATTTTACCAGATATAAATAAAACATTCTATGAGCTTCGTGCCTTGAATACTGGAGAATCCCAAAGCAGATTTGCCTCTCTCTGGTCTCTGCAGGCATTCTAAACTAGTGAAAAATCAAGTGTTATGTATTCTACCAATGCTTCCTTTTAAACAGTTGTGATGCCAACAGTACTTGTTTCTATGAGGAACGTAGGGATATGCAAACTCAGCCTTTTTCAACACCAAATTTGCCTTCAGGATCTCCCTTCCCTGTCAGTCTCAGCGTGGTACCAAACTCCCCTCCAGGCCTGGTCTTGCAAGGTCTTAGCTTGGTCTGTGAAGCCTTTGAACAAGATGAAAACTAACCTAACACGTCAAGGATGGGAGAAAAGGATGCTTTTTATGTAGCAATAGTTAGAAGGTGCTCAGAATTAATTACCTAACGTTTCTTTCCTGCTTCTCAGTGTTGTCAGCATTGACTGGGTTAAGTAGAGCGTGCCATGTGCTGCAGTGGGTACAATACTGTTACGAGAAGGATGTCTTGCTGACTGGACAGGCTCAGTGCTGATAGGTGCATGGTGTGGATGCGAATTAAGCACATCTGAGGCTGGAAAACAAGCTAATGAGCTTTACACTTCATGAAGACATAGCTGGTGTCAGATACAACAGGGTCCAGGGGTTACCTCTGTATCTGAGTACCAACAGCTCTTGAACAGCAAGAAGAAATCACTAGAAAGGGAAACCATGTTTTGTAAAGGGCAGGAAACATCAGGACATGAAACAATTTCCCAGCAAGAGTGATGGTACATTCCCTAGTTCCAGTAATTACTAAACAATATTGAAAAAAAAACCCTCCTGAAAGTGTCAGAAACTTTCCTAGGCCTTTTCCATGAACACTTCCAGGATCCTAAATGTGAAAGAGAGAAGAATGACTACAGCTGTTACACTTCCCATTGATGAACACGGTGGGTGTACCTGTGCCTGTACACACTACAGCATAAGCACATTCTAGAATTTCGCTATTGTTTGTAGAGAGGAAACATCCTGAATAATTCTATTAAATTAAGGATTTTAAACTCCCTGTTCTTCTTCAAACCTCATTGTTATGAAGATAATGCAGAACTAGAACATGCATGCATGACAGCCACAGTTTTCAAACACACACAGATCCCCCTTACTGTGGACTCTATTTGCTCCTCCAGGTGTAATCTCAGTTCATACGTATTTATAAGTAACTGAGAAAAATAAAGCTGCTTAGAAGCTGAAATTATAGCAGTCAGCATCCGTGCTGACAGCCTGCAGAAAAGCGGTCCGTTGTCCATGCGTTTAGCCATTACACACAACAGAGGGCACTCTCCTGACAGAATTGGCTGATTCACACAGACCAGATTTAGATCTGTCACTTCGAAGGATTTCTTAGCTGTACGAGTTTCTAAAGCAGAGCAGAGCTATTGAATGTTTTGTGCACCATAGGATATTTTGATCAGATATAATGACCCTGCAGGTTTTTTCTCCCGTTTGCTCCTTTGCCTCCCTTTCCCCTTCCCTCCTCCCACTAACACCCCAAGTTTCAACAGCTGCCAAGTGGCTTTACCTCTTCAAACTCCTGTCCTTGCCAAATGAGATTAACACACCGGCTTCTTCTCCAAAGCCTGTTTCTTTTGCCTCGCCTTTGCAACGGTCACTGCTCTCCTATCATGGCTATTTTGTGCAGAAAGCCTTGAACTGAGTTTCCTTGGTTCGTTGATTAATTTTCTTCCTGATTATGCAATAAGTGTTGCTTTGGAACAAACCTTGCAGGATTGCAGCAGCGGTGAAGTGTGCCTGCGAATTCCCAGGCCGCCTCCCTGCCCATGATGGGATGGAGCCTCTGGGCATCCATATCTCCCCTATGCGTTACTGTACTGAGTGGGGCTCAGGCAGCCAGCAAGCAGTGGTTGCAGGATGAGCAAATCCCTATTTACCAATCCAAGTCTGGATCACTATCTCCCTACAGTCCAGAAATGGTTTATTGCTTAAAAACAAGCAAAACACAACTGAAAAACAGATCCCAGAGGTGACTGTGAAAAGGTCTATCTGCCAGAGAGGGCGGTAACATATGAACAGGTTTCAGCTCCACAAGTACTGTTCCTTAAGGAAGCACAAGTTGTCCATCCTAAATAGCTTGCATAAAAAGTCTAGACTGTCATTCACCTTCATTTTTCCAAACCTGTGTATTGCTCATTGCTATTTATTCTGCTAAATACTATTTATGATGCCAGTATTAGAAAATGCAATGATTGCAAAAGATTTTAGCACAAGCTGAAGCTTAATAGACTTCATCATTTCAGATGCACTATAATGATGGATCTTTTTCAGCTGGCAGGGCATGACGATGCTTGCCTTGATGTCTGCATCTGAAACTCCAACTCAAGGCTGGTCATGCAAATGCAGGGAAAAGAAGATTAGTTACAGGGGACACAGATAATCTGTTTAGAATCCAACATTTGTTTTCCCAAAGATTACAGTTTGGTTTTGTCCCAATTCTTCCTCCCATTTGGATGAACTCTAACGAGGCATGAGTTTTTACATGCTTTTCTTCTCACAGTTTGGCATTGCAACGCTGAAGCACAAGGCCACTGAGGTCATGGCAAGAAGTAGGAGAGAAATGAACACATAAAGGTGTCAAGATAACAACAACACAGGCTGCAGTACAATATCACTAGTACAGTGACACACATTTACTCAATATTTTGTTCATCAAATATAGTTCACATCTTACTTGCAAATGGTAAACACCATTAACCTGGGTGGCCTTTGTTTGACAGTAACTGCAGATGCAAATAATGATTAAGAAGGTCCAACAGAAATTGCCAATGAAAGAGTGAGTCAGATCTAACGCAAAATCCACAGGAGTACCAACCAGCGAGCATGCCACCCATGCAAGCCGGTACTTTCTGTCCTTGACGCTTTATATTTAGCGTCCCCAAACAAGCAGTGCCATGGCGCCGTGATTCCTTCCACTCCTGCCACCCCAGGTCCAATAGTGAAAAAGAAGGAGCAGGCTCTGAGATGTCAAGTCAGAATTAATTATAGTCAAGCCTTATGCCTCACATCCTGTGCTGGGATCCCACAATTTCAAGTCCAAACTTGAGAATGAATCCTCAGTAGCTGGTCACCAGAGGATGTGCAACTGATTCTGCTGCAAAGATGCCAGACTAGGTCTGACCTGATATGACAACCTAGTGCATCCTCTGCTAGCTCAGCCCTGAAAGGAGTGAAGAGGCTGCAAGCCTTTCTGTAGGGGGATCTCAACTCAGTAGCTCATGGAGGTAAACATTGCATACGCTGCCAGCATTGGCAATATATTACACAATATAAACACAGGCAGTGTCTCAGATCCAGATAGCATGTATAGAAACTCCCCATCTTAATCCTAATTTAAACACCAACTTCATCACTTTATTCTGTAAATCCATGACATTGTGTTTAAATGTCCCAGCCAGGGACAAGGGAAACCCCAACTTATCTCAGAATAGTATCATAAGAGCCATGACTCGATACATACAAAGCACATCACAGAATTAGATAGCCTATATTAGGGGTGAACCTCCTCATTCTGTTCTGAAGATCAAATCTTCTCAAGTTATCTCCATCCAAAGGCCAGCTGTCACTCACAGGTGCAGGGGAAAAAATAGCTATTGATTGATTGGACCCCACAGCTCTTTCATGTAGCATATCATTTTGGCCCTGCAAAGGTCAAGTCCAGTGGCTTCAGAAAGAAATAAGCAATAACTCTTGCAGTCAGGCACCCAAGGGGGAGACTAGTGTCCTGAGCTCCATCAGCGGCTGTGTTGCACCCTGAAGCATAGACATCAGCCTGCTTTCCAGTATTTTTATTTACTTTGGTGTTACAAGGAAAACCTAGTACCCACCTAATGTGTTAGCCTGCTCTTTAAAAGCAATTACGTTAGACACGTTCCAGTTCTAAATTCTAAGAGAAATGTTGTTAAATTCCCCTATAGGAAGCCAACCTGCAATGCAAACTGCTGCTCTGTAGTGCAACCAGTCTCCAGCCTTCCCAGATTGCTTCTCACTTTGAGCAGCCTGTGCCTCCTCTCCTGCTAAATTTTCTCTGCGTGTGGTTTCATCCACATTAACACCCTCCTCCCACAGACTGGCTTTCTCTGGGCATTTACACACTGTGACACAAAACATCACTGGAAGGGATCCCACTCTGTTGCAAGACAGTCTGCTTTTCTGCTTACATTCACCTGCTCTAACTGGAAAATAACGTCAGCGGTTTTCTTCTGGGAGCAAACACAGCAACACATGTCAACATGCCTAAGACACAGACATGCAGGATGTATATCATATTGACCTTATTTTAAAAAGACAATTAAGCCACAATAGGTAGCAGACACTTGTCAGTAACATGGTCCTGAAATATGTTTTGAGATGATCTTGCAGGTTTAGGTTGCATGCTGCTTTTCCATAAGCACATCCGGCAGAGTCCAAATGATGCAGTACTGCATAACGGGAAGTGGGGCACGTAGATCCTGTTCCTTGGTGAGCACTAAAACTGAGGTCTAATGCTAAAGCTGAGGTCTTATCACTGTGAAATGTTTGCACAGCACTATAAATTTACACAGTGATTAATAAGCCCTGATAAGAGCATTCTGAGCTGTTCTCATTGTCTTCATGCCCAACACTTCTGTGCTAGCACCTTTTAGTGAATACCTCAAAGTACTCTAAAAACAGTAACTGATTAATATGGAAGATTTAATCTGTCGTTTACAAACTGAGAAAAACTGAGGCAGAAAGAACAACATGAGCAGGTCACGGCAGGGGAGCATGTCAGATCACTAGAGGGGAATGTTACTGGAACAACAGAAATAGTAATCAAGGAAAAATATGTATCCTGATCTGATCCTTCTGAGGATGAATTGTGAATTGAGAAAACTTGCAAATTTTGCATTTATTTTATCTGTATTGGAAAGAGAAATTCCATATATACAGAAAATCAAGACAACAAATTTAAGGGTTCCGAAACACAATTTATTATGTACCCGGTGACCCACAGTAAGAAATCACAAGCACCCATAGCAAACATAAGATAAAACTCAAAGGTTAATTGCCTGGAAGGAAGTTTACACCAACAGATTTTACCTCACAGTTGTGATAGGTGTGCCTCGATGGGTGGCAATCCTTACCCTCTGATGTACCCAGACCTCCACCCCCAGCTCACAGCCAGCCAGACTCGGGCTGTGTACCTCTGTGGAGGCCAATAATGCAGTTTCAGCTTCTCTCTGGGTGTATGGCCTATCTCGAAAGTAATCACAGCACGCAGGAATTTCACAGACATAATAGCTATTTCTTCTGTGTGGTTGATCCCACTGTGGACGGGTAGGCTGCTACCCACCGTATAAGCATCACCAGTGGTTTCTACCTTTAGCAACAAAAAGAGCGCAACTATTCTTATTGCATATCCTAGGTGTGGGGTGCAGGGTGCAAATAAATCTGAAGTTTCAATCCTACAGCGACTATTTTCCAAAATATAAAGAAAAGTGGGGGAAAAAAACCCAAAAAAGTTTTGAAGTTACTGTATCAATGGTCCTCCACTGGACTAAAGCAAAACTTTATTCAGTCTTTTTTCCTAGGAGAGATCTTCAACCACTTCACAACTTTCCTTGGCAGATGGGGAAACAAGTTTCCTTCTCACACTCATTAATAGATTATGAAAACACATTTGCTACTAACCAGCCTACTGAGTTATTTCAGCAGAGGTGCCTCTCCAAGGCCAGCAGAAGAGTCATGACAGAAGCGTTGCTATTCCATGACTATTGGCTCAATAGCCAGAAAGTGCCAAACACCATACGTTTTAAGAATGTTATGGAAGAGGCTGTACAGGTCACTTGGGAGACTGACTACTTGAAGGGGGATGCTGAGAGTGCAGAAGTTGCAGGTCCACCAAGCAATGAGCCACTCTCTCCTGTGAAACTAGAAAGGAGGAGGAAAAGGGCTAATTTCTTTCGTGACCACTGTTGTTCTCCATTGCCTTCATTTTCCCTGATTTGTTTTGGAAATAGGCTGCAGTTACTGAAAGCATCTTCCAAAACTTCAGTAGGAATCAAGGGAAGAGATATACAGAGATCACTGCCCACCACGCTGACCAATGTTGCCTTCCTGTGTCTTCTCCTGCTTCTGATACTCCTTTGCATTCTCCATCGGCTTTTGTTTCTTCATTTCAAGCATGTTAGAACAACACTTTGGTTAGCATCACATTTGTGCAGAGCATCAGTCCAAAAAATGAGGCAACATTGATGACAAGAGCTCATTTATCTTCCTTTTCTCTGCCACCAACTGCACCAGTCCCTTCAAATGATCAACATATATTTCCAGTTTGCTCACCATGTTGTCCATATACAACGAATTCTTTATCATCTGGTACAAAGCAACACAGCATATTGTATATAGTTTCAGATTCCAGTAGCTTCCTCCTGGTGGCTGGATTTCACGGCAAGGGAGCGAATGACTTGTCTGTTCCATATTCCAGGCCTTTTCATGAGGTGCCATTGTTTGATCATGCTTGGGTCCTCCTACCTCATGTCTCTACAGAATCTACATACACTGCTGATTACATAGTTGTTTCTCACACTAGTTTAAAGACGTAGCTTGCTGAGGGAAGAAATAATTCTGAAGGATAATTTTCCCATCTGGCATAATTTAACACTGGCCTCACTGGAGCATAAGAAAGGTTCATTGAATTCAAAAGCCTGCCTCTGACAGTAACGACGAGCAGCTGCTTACAGAAAGTGCAAAAGCAACACAACACACACACAGTGAATCTCAGGGCCCCCTATAACAACTATTGTAACATACAGCTACCTTGCAAGACACAAAGCTGCAGGCTTGCATCCTGGCCAAATTCTATCACAGATTATTATATAATAAAATACTAAGATATTGAAAGGAATAAGATGCAATTACCTGAGAGAAGGGGTTGCAGGGAGGGGAGATCAGGGGTATCTACTTTTTAGTAAGCACAACTGCAAAGGATGAAGCACTTTTATAGATTGTATCTTTTTAGCTTATTTTGAGGCTTTTTATATGTTTTAGCAAGATTAATATGACCTGTTTTGCTTCGAGAGGAGACTACACAAGCATTTGAAATGAGTAGGGAGAGTACTGACCACAGATACAGAAAATTAAACAGGAGACATTCCATCACCCATGATGCCTGAAGCAACCATAGTCTGTATTAAAAAAAAGGCGGGGGGGGGGGCTGGCTTACTATTTGCCTAATTGACATGACACCTGGTTTCAACTGGATATTAATCGTCTTCATTTCCTGCTGTAAACCATCAAACATTGTAATTGTGGGCTGTTGAGCAGTTCCTCTTTCCCTTCTCTACAACAGCCGCATTTGAGTGGTGAACAAACTCCTGCACATTTCACACGGTCTATAAAACACTTTTGATACCTGGCAGGTTATTTGTGGTAATAAGCCCTTCTCAAGCGAGCAAAACTCACCTTTCATGGCTTGCTTCTCTTGACCACTTTTTCGCAGAGAAGAAAATTAGTCTCTGCTCTGTATTTTCATCCCAACAAGCTCTTAACGTGGTGATGATCCTTGCATTGCACTTCACACACTAGCAAGGCTGTAGGGATGAGTCCTTGATTCTGTTGATAATCTCTGAACACAGCAAGCATGATTCGTCATGGTTCCAAGTCCCCACATGGCTATTCTCATTTTAGAATTATCCATATTTGATTGAACATGTGCATAACAAGAAAGGGAACGTGTCCTTACTAGAAAGGGTTCCAGCTCCCCACTTGGGAAAGCTTCCAGGCTGAGGACTGCATGCCACCAGGGAACTGGTAGGAATTAGTGCCAGAACTTACACAAATAAGAATATCAAATAAGGAGAAATTGTCTTTCAAAGACACAATGGACAAGAAGATGTCATGTGAGTGCTTTAGACACACTGGAGGGAAAGAATGGCCATGGTTGCTCAAACAGATACAAAACTGCCAAGGAATGTTGCTGATCTGCTTGAAATTTTGGGCTTGGTGGGGGGGAGTTGGAGGGGTGCACATGGTTAGGTTTTTTGGTAACAGAGTTTACAATCAGTGATAGGATCTCCATCTAGCATTAGAAATCCAGTAAAGGAATTACTAGTAAGCTTAGGTAAATGCTATAATCTTGTAGAATATTTATCAAAAGATCAAAATCCATACAAGCCTTCAAAGATGAAGGTGACATCTTTAGTAAGCAGACAGATACATTACTCCGTCTATACTCATATCAGACGTGCTATGTTTCAGTGCAAATACAGCTCCTTCGGGATGTAAATACGCACTTCCAAAAAGCATTGTATGAAAAGATTGTTATTTTGCTTGTTTTGAACTATCTGACAATGCTGGCTTCAGAACTCCTTGCTAGCTCTCTTTTCCATTCAGCAAACTTGCCCTCCTGGAGGGGATCCTGTTTGCCACCAGCCTACACAATATTGTGGTTCTGCTATAGCTACGTGGCATTGCCCTGTCAACCTTCAGACATCCGCCAGTGACTCAGGCCACAGGCTGATCTTGGTGCTGATACCTAAATCCAGCCAAGTGGTACCTAAGAACAGACCCAGACCTGATTTGGCTGTGCAAACAGAATAAAAAGAACAAGTAGGAAACTCAAATGCTAGGAAGGATATAGCTGTAGAAGTTTGTCTTTGGGATAACATTAAATTTAAAGTCCTTTAGCCTAAGATAGATCAAAAAAAGACAGGAGAAGGAAAAATGGAACAGTCGTGAGGAGAGGCTCTAGAAAAAGTGAACTTTACACCCCAACAACCAGAACTGACCACAAAACAAGAGCAAATTGGTTCCAGTAACCCCAGGAGAACAATCAGGTTAGACATTGTGTTTGTTCAACGACAGGATGACAATTCTCCTGCTATAGTTCTGCCATTGCAGCTCTCTATTTATGGTCAGACATTAAAAGCAACACTATGCCCCAGGGCACTGTAACTCAGACACTGAGCATATATCCATGCCCGGGTTTCCCTCCCAAGAGTGAAATAAGATCCTCATTCCTTTGTAATTGTCACCTGAATGCTGGGTGTAATTTGCCCGGTTGTTGGCATTTCTTACATCTTACAGTTTACAAAAATATCAGGATTAAGATTTTCTAGGTACAGGGATGTGGAGCAAGGCGTTATTGCAGCATAACACGATTAGCGCAGCAGCACACTGTCAGCTTGCTTCGCCGTCATGTCATCTTTGGCAGCACTTCATCACCTCTGCACCACTGCAGCAGCAGAGAGCAACCGTGAAACTGGTTTGATCAGCGCTCGGGGAGCCTGCGGGGTGCGGTGCTGCCCGGGCTCGGCCGGCACTGCCGTCCTTGCCCTGACTTTCCCAGAGAGGGTTTCAGTGGAGGGGCTTAAAACCTCTGAAAATCAGCCTGAAGGATTGCCTGGTGACGATCATGGAGCTGGACCATAGGACATCTTTGACAAGATTGGTGTAATGTCTTGACTAATTTTAAACTTGCTCACAAATCTACATGCCCTGGTTTTCAGGGCTCCTAATTAATCAAGCAGGGTTCAACTTTTTTGGTGACCAACTCTGAAAGACACTAACTTTAACTTAAGGCTGAATCCTTCTAAGCCTTAGTTCCCACCTCACACACTCCCTCCTTTCCCCCCCACATTTCTTTTTTTAATGTGTCTGTGCACACCACAAACTTCTGTTAGGTGACGTTTATAGAAAGACACTGTCATCTTTGAAAAGAGCAATGCTTTCCTCACTCCCCAAAGTACTTGGCAGGTCAGTTCTTGTGGCTCTTAAACTTACTCACTTGTAACTGAAGTTTGGCAATATTCATGATGAAGTCCACGAAGTGGCTCATCTTCAGGAGCAAAGCCATCTAGCCAGCTGATGGAAGCAATTTTGTTGGACTGCAGGCAGATGCAGACAGATATTTAAGAATCCACTTCTACTATCTTTTTTCTTTCATTTTTACTTTATTTTATGAATTGTAGGGGAACACACCAAACTGCTCTGTCATCTAAGGCTCCAGCTACACCAAAGCCCTTCCACAAGCTATTGCAGAGACAGCAGAGCAACTTTCATGACTATCTCAAACATGGTACTTTCCTGGCTGGCGAAGAAGCGGCCATACTTCTTTCTCCATCAACTGCCACCCTCTTGTCAGAAAGACCTTGTGGTATCCACTGGGGGTGATATGGCTGAGGATTCTGTGCTCCCTGAACACTCTTCAGCTCCCAGCAAAGCCCAGAGAAGGCATTAAAGCAGCTCCCAGGACAAGACTTGCTTTCCTGATCCTTGTACTGGCTTTTTTGCTGGTCCTTAGGAACAAAAGGGGATTTTAGAGGGACTTGGGACAGATGATGGAGTAACTACATCCTTTTTCAAAGGTGCACTGTGCTTGTGCATGTTCAAAAGAAAAGAAAGCATATTCCAAGGGAGGTGAGCACCAAAAGCAGCTACAGCTCCCGTTCTCATGCCACATCTCTCCCTTCTGCTCAGCAGCCTTTCTAAGTATGTTTTTTTCCTCCAGAGCAACTGGGTTAAAGAGCTTGGTCAAAGCATGACATCCACACTCTTATTCCCAGTTTTGGACTAAATAAGGGCACTCTTCACCAACCACTATAGACCTGCTGAGAGTCTTCCAGCAAGGTTTGTAATTTAATGGAAAAGACCCAGGACAAACAGATTCCTGTTGAATTTCCTCTGCTTATTAGCGGAGGGAAGGACAACAGACATTCAAAAATCATTTTCCTAGAATGCCAGGTAGGGGACAACCTGCATATTGGCTGATGAACCATCTGAACCACACAGGACTGGCACCAAGCCAGTAATTGGCGACGCTGCTGCAACTGGTCAGACTATGAAATCACTGCGCCTTACTCAGCTTCCGCTGCCTGCCTACCCTCAAGCAGTACCTCTCCCTAACCCAGCAATCTCATAATGACCTCGAGTGAAAAGGAAAAACAAAAGGTTATTCTGAGAAGTGTTTAATGTAACCAGGCCATTTTGTCAGAACTGCCTGGATCCAATTTGAAGGTACTGATCTCAACCTCATTTAGTGATAGTTAAAACAGTACATTTAGCTACTACCTCAAAATACAGCTATAGCTGGTGTATGCTCACAAGTCCTGCAACCACCCCTCCAACTACAATCTATGATGGGAAACAGCCTGTTGGTTAACTCCAATTGTATGCAGCCAGGAAAATCACCTCCCTGAATGCTTACCATACAAACGGATTTTATTGCAGTTTTAGATTTGCACTAAGTGCTTGCTGATCTCAGATGTCCTTACCATCATTTAACTTTTACAGACATAGCCCCATGACTGAACATTTCCTTTACAGGCATGGCATACAGCAGGACTGCATCATGCAGGTCGGCCAAGTAAGAACATACCGTAACCAACAAATCTAAACCAAAGTGCAACAAAAATGCAGCAGCCTCGAGATGCTGCCTCAGTTTGGTATTTGCCAAATCATTTTCAGTTAAAACTACATTTCATTTTCAAGAAATACATTACAACTTTGTCCCAAATGCAGCTGTGATTCCAGACCATAATAATTAATTGACAAACCAAATCCAGAACTAGCTAGTATCATTGTTCAAGTAGGAAGGAACAAAAACATACCTAGAAATGTCCTTTGTCACTCTTACATGGAGTTTGGGATTCCTCACTCCCTGGGAACTGAAAACCACTCTCAGGTGCCTCAGATGCACTTTGGTTGGAGACAAACTTATTTAGGCATGCAAATCTGGGGAAATCACAAACTGGGAAAAGGAGAAGGCTTAATTAGAACATCATATTAGGCAAGTGCTGTAAGCAGGGAGCACAATGTCAAACTTCTTTCTCTGAGAAAAGGGAGCCATGAAAGGGCTGTCCCTTCAAGTCTTTCCTAGCCCTCTTCCAAAAAACCTAAATACTTAGTAGATTCTCCAGGAGAGCCGAGGGTGACCAGAAACACATGGTTGTAGGCTTGGAGAACACTGCTGTTCTCAATGCATCTTCTAGGAATACGTCCTGAAACTAGAAACTAAGCCCCTCCTCTGGCACGCAATTAGTAACTCCAACATTTAATCCAATCAATCTCCTGGAAAAGGCTAGAAGTCTAAGTCTGCTCACTGCTGGGTTGTAAGAACTTTAATGCTTTAGTTTATTTGTTGATTTCCTCCTACTGACCAACAAGTAAGTAATAAAAAATGTTGTTAGACTTATTGCATTGCTGCTGACCTTAAACTGTTAAACAAAGCCAAGTTTCCCATTTAACGGATCTGTTTAACTTCTAGCATAATTGCTGGACAACTGAAGAGCTGCAGATTAAAAAAAAATGATTGCTAGGGTGAGGGGGAAGTGAAGGAGCACATACAGTCATTTCCCTTCCAGTTTGTCACAGAACAAACAGAGCTACTGATCAATACTAATATTACACAAACTGAATTTGTCACCACGTAGAAAACACTTATGTACAGAATTTAACCACAGATGTGTCCCTGGAAAGCCCACTGGGCTGTAATTGAGTAGATAAACATGTATTGTTTGCTAAATATCAGTTGGCTGACAATCAGTTAAAGATCTTGTGGTGATGGAAAATTAAGCGCTTTGTGGCAGCTGGAAACTGCCACCATATTTTACCTGCTAATAGTGGTCTGAACGTAAACTGCCTGGAGGTAATACAAGAAAGGCTTGCTTTTAATGCAAGAGGATTGCCAGCCACAGGCTCCTCTCTGCCGTACAGAAAAATAATTTATTCCAGAATATCAAACCAAAACTATCAAGTGATAGAAAATCCCTGTGAAAAGCATTTCCTTGAGTGACAGTGGGTAGCAACCTAAACCAGCACAGAAACATCTGCAAACAAGACGTCAGTGTGACATTTAAAGACAAGAAGAAACAGCTTCATTCATCCTCTCACTTTCTCTCTCCTCTCCTTTTGTGGAGGAAAACTAATTTTCTGAAATAACTATTTCACTAAAAAGCTGTAAAATATTTATTAAAACACCTTTTTTTTTTTTGGTCCATGTTGTATTAAATGCCCAGAGCTCCATTAACATCTTGGAATTTGGCAGCTTCCAGTTACACAAGAGAGCATTTTCCCTTTTTTTTTTTTAAATGGAAGAGGGTATTTCTCCCTCTTTCACAACTGTGGGAGTTTTCAAGAAAAAAAATAGGTCAATTCCCCATTTTTTTTCCAAATTTCTGAAAAAGTTACAATTTTCCAATGGAGAATAGCAACAGTAACAAGAACAAAGTTCCCCTCCTTGCCTTGCTCAGGGAAAATATCCCATTTTTCATGCCCAGAATTAGTGACAATATCTATCAAAGTCCAGCATCTGAGAGTCCGGGAGTAACTGCTGCCTCCAGAGCTTTCCCAAGGAAGAGACACAGGTACAGGCTTTATTTCTATTATTCCAGTGTCTGGAGAATGCGGGTGGGTGGGGAGACCACCTCGTTACAGTGGGCATTAACTCTGCTGATAAGCAGGGATGGTTTGAGCCCTGCACAAACAGGTGAGTCACGGCTGGCAGCAGAACAGTGTGTCCCAGAAAGCCCAGGTGGAACGGTGGGGGCTCCGTTCCTGCTCCACTCTGGAAATCACCGCCTGGCAGGTAGGCACCCCTCACCCAAAACTCTTTGCAGCCCCCACCCTTGCATCGACCACTTTCTAACCACAACCCCCCACCATTGTGGCAATTAATAAAGTGTAGTTTCTGCCTTCTCCTCTTCCTACTTCTCACTCTGACCTCACTCTAAACAGGTGGCGGAGGACAGTTTTCTACCTTCTTTCTGATCTTTTGCTTTTACATACATTTTCTGACTTGTGACACTTTCTGCAGCTCAGGAGGGACGGAAAGTTACTGCTCTGATTTGCACCGCCCTGTTGAAGTACTGAATGTGCAGTCACTTAGAATCATACAATATCTCAAGCTGGAAGGGACCCATAAAGATCATAGAGTCATGCGTGGGAGTGATTTAGGTCAGAGTTTATTATATACCCAGATTCATATGTGAACGCTTTTCTCCTCCCCTCTCCCCGTGTAAGAGCAAAATGCTTAATCTACAGTAAGTAGAGCAAAGTCCTGCTCCTGCACAGTTAGGTATGCGCCACGCAAAGGGGAAAGCGGCACTTGGTCTTGGGGCCAAGTACAGCGCCAGCAAGAAGTCTGTCAAAAGATCATTTATTTGTCTATAATTTACCTAGCTAGACTCAACGGCCTGTGCTTGGGCTGTCTGTCACTGCAATGTAGAATTATACGTCTTTCTAAGGTAACATGACAGAAGATAACACATCTCTGTTTCAAAGATGACATAACAATGAGTTTGGAAACTAAGTAAGAGACAGGTCTTCAGTGACCACAGCTTCCAAATACTGTGCATTTGCAAGATGCACGCAGCAGATTCCTACGGAGCTCAGATGCAGACTGCAATGAAATGGTCCTGAGTACAGGCATCCTAATTAAAGATATTCCAACAACTGGATCAGATATCCATTTAGATTCAGAGTTTTGCTCTGTGTGGATAAAGTGCATTTTTAAGCTACTGGTTATTCTGGATGGAGATGCCACTTGTGTCACAGTGTTCGGCACACAGTAGTCCTTGCTGAGTGTTCTGACTTGCACTAAAGGGTGTAACGTACTGAATCCGTAAAACAAATTGCAAAGAGGATGGTTGCGGTATTAGTCACAATAGCAGTTTTCAACGTTCACTAACAGCACAATACCTGATCTGCATTCTAGCATAGAGAGGAACATTTCCTCTTTATAAAGCCTCACATACTCTCTGCAAGGGCTAGTGAGAAATATAAATCATCCTTTGAACAGCTAACAGTAAGGACAGAATCCACACAGTTTTGGAAATGCTATAGTCTCTCTGCAAGGGCTAGTGAGAAATATAAATCATCCTTTGAACAGCTAACAGTAAGGACAGAGTCCACACAGTTTTGGAAATGCTATAGTCTTTGGCAACCACATATATCCTCAAAAACTGACAGCTTTGACAGTGTTTATTACACACCTGAATATTAACCATAACAAACTTGGATGTTTTTCTTTACTGCTAAAAACCAAATATGCACTGAGGAAATAATCACCACTTGCAACACTATCCCATTTCTATATCCCATAGTATAAAAGACAAGTACTGTGCATTACACTCCTTTCTTACTTAGTAAGAAACAGGGACGAATCAACTTGGCTTTATCAGAATTTTACTCTTAGATTTTTTTACCTGGGAAGGTAAGAATGTGCTGTGCATTACACTCCTTTCTTTCTTAGTAAGCTGTGATTTTGTGTTTTACAGGACAAATTCATACCCAGAGTAAATCCATTGATAACGCTATTTCCCCAGCTCTTCAGTTAAGTTCTTCAAGGATATGGAACAAACCAAAATGCAAAGATTAGAGCCCAAATTCTGGAGGCTTCCATATGTGTGGTATTACTAGATTTGGAATATTCTTCAAAACCTCAACTCCAGATACTTTCTCCTTGGGAAAACCTGGAAAGGCTAATTTTTAACAGCTTTGTGTCATTGATAACCAATGGAATAAGGTCTACTGAGTACATTGGGAAGTAGCCAATGACTGCAACTTAGAAGCACGTAAATTTTAATTTTGTACAGTTATGTCATAAAAGAACAAAATTACAGAGAAGAAGGGTTTCCTGATTTATCTCCATTTTTATCTGCAACGACATGGTTCAAAGCTACTTTTCTCAGGAATGTGTGATACTGGCAATGATCGCTTCTCCAACTGCTGACACGTAATGGCCAAATCCCCTTTCTCTCTATTCTCCACTCCCAAAGCTGCTTTCAACTTTCAATGTAAAGTTCGATGTAAATGTATCAGCTCCAAAAAGTACAAGCAATTTGCAGATTTCTACTGGCCTGCTGAAGTGGCAGTTCCATAGGAGCTGCTATATAGACTCACAAATGATAGTGCTGCCAAATCACTGTTAACTTCCCAGTATAGTTGAGCACCCATGTAACCAGTTCACACGATGGGCGCTAATCTCAGGGAAGACCAGGGGAAGAAAACATTTCACTGCTATCAGTCTGAGCATTTAACAGCAAAACCCAGAGATCCTATAATCTTTATATTAGGAAGATAATCCTTACCCTCCACAACTCCACCTACAACACAGCTAAATAACTCCTTGTCCAGAGAGCAATTTTGTCAGTAAAAAGATTTCCTGTAGACTGTCCGCCTCTCCACTGCTCATGAAAGAGTCTGCCAGCCACCCATATGTGCAGGTGAACCAATAAAGCATACTTTTAAACCTCATGATTCAATTATCTGGCAGCATTCTTGTACCTTCAGCAACAAACGTGAGCCAATGTCTTCACCTGTTAGGGAAGTGAAATTGCTCACATCACTTTTTTCCCTCTGGCAGGGCTGAGATTTACTGCTATTATCCTTGGGTAGAATACAGCCAATGATATTCACTCCAGAGCAGGAAATAATCAGAACATGGTTTGGGGGCTTCTCAGACCTAAACACACAGACATTCTCTTTGCTGGTTCACACAGGTGAAGTCTAAACACCCTGCAATATAGTTCAGTGGTTAATGCACTCTAGATTTTCACCTACTGGGCAGTGCTATGCCCTATGGAACATCCTGACTTTTTCATAGCAACATCTCCTTCAGCATTTTTTCCTACACCTTAGGTAGTAGGAAATATTACTACTTTCCCATTTTGAAATCAAGAACGAATGAACGTCTTCCTTACCATCATGGTTTCAGGAAGATTTTCACACAGTGCCTATTAAACTCTAGAAAAAAACTATAGTTATGGTTTTCCCCAGGTCTTTAACCCACATATACTTTTCTAATTTCCTCTATCAAAACTTTGCTGTTCTTTATATTATTGGAATACCTAGGTCAAAGACCAAATTTCAGTGGTTCTGACCTGACATTCACACTGGAAGGGACAATATTGAAACTGAAGAGCTTGCAGGATAGTTAGAGGATGCAGTGATTGAAAACAGAGGACAAACAGAGGTAACTACATAGGCTCATGTGTTACCTAAGAAACCCTTATGCAATCAGCAATGGATCATTTTTTTTGCTATGATGTGTCTCTGTATCAAGTTTTATATCCACTAATTCAAAGGGGCTGAACAAGTTTTGTCCTTAAGTAGACCCTGATTAAAAAAATAAAATAAAATCATTTTTCTTGGCAAAAGAAGGTCAGTAAGAAATGAAAAAAAGTAATTGAGCAAACAAAAATGTTGCAAGATGAAAGCTAATCAGTCTTCCACAGAAGCATGTCATGCTGTTGGCACCAACCCTGTGACAGCACAGAGAACTGCGTATTACTCCCTGCAACCTGAGCAGGAGCCCAGCAAGGTAGATGTGAGCAGGCCTAAGAGCTGCATTAGCTGCTCTTGGACATTCTCTACTTGGACTTAGTAGAAAGGCTTATTAAAACATTACAGCAAGATCCCTCGGAGCAAAGAGCCACAGCCCACAGTTTGTTAAAGAATAACAATCTCTGCAGCAACAGGCAACTGCTCAAGCTTCAGGCCATGCAAACTGCGGAAAAAATTGAGAGGAACTTCCCGCAGCCTCCGGTAGAAATCCATGGAACTAGCAGTCGCTTAAATGTATTGTCTGAAGATGGGTGGAACCAACAATTACAAGGGCTCTCTGGATGAAATGTTTATTTATTTCTTCAGTTTTAAACTCTATTTTAACTTTGGGCACTGAACCTCCATTTGAAAAGTTTCAATGTTTGAAAAGCATATGGAAACTCTCTACTGTAAAAATGGCTTCATTGAGAAAATCCTTTTCCAAATCATTGCAATTTAACGGGAAAAATCAATTTCAGGCTGAAATATCTTCTTCACCATACGGATTTATAGCAAATCTATACCATCTGCTATAGATCTTTGCAAGCCATACTTGAGGTGATCTTGTAATCACATAAAACATATCACTAACAGACTAGAAAAACAGTTGGTAGGCAGTGTCCCATTAAAACAGTGTTTTCAGGTTTGTAAGTTTGTGAGTAGGCTGGGTAAATCACTAAGGTGAATGCACTGCATAATAACAAGTTGTTATTATGTGAGGGTGTAGCTGTCGCAGTATAAAAGATGGTTGAGTAAGCAGATTGTATAGCAAAGAGCGAGAAGCTAACAACAGTGCTAAGGCGATACAGAAACAACAACTGATACTCTACTGAAAGAGGTGAGTGACTGAAGACAAAAAAACTAAATAAAAAATGTTGTTTGCTCCGTCCACTTCTTGGGCAAAGGTGCTTAGCTGACGTTAACAACTCCCTGCTGCCACAGACTTAAGACTTCAGTTACATTGTTGATCTCTTCTGCTCTCTCCTGTGACACAATGCATGTTCTGGTGTTTCGTAGTAAGCTCATTAAAAGATGCTAGGAGACTTTTATGGTTTTATGTATGAGGAGTATCTTCTCTAGAACACCTAGTTCCACGTACCAGTCTTAACTAACACCTACTAAATGATCGCTTGCTTTGTGCATTTGGACTTTGGGGGTGGAGATGGGAAAAAGAAAGGGGATGGAGCAGGGAAAAGAAGAAATTTTAAGTTTCTAACTTTTATGAAAACTATTTTATACATGGAAACCTGTGAGATAATGAATCACTGTATACTGGTATGTATTTTTGAAGAGCATGTGGACTTACTGCAAGACGGGAAGAAAGCGAATAGCACTGCAACCCACAAGAAAAAAAAGGAGCAACAGCACGGATGCTAATTTTTTTTTCTAAATAATGAAGTAGTACTAGGGAATATAAACTACACCAGTGACTACATGGAACTAAGTGAAGCCATCAACTATACTGCCTGGATATACCTCCCCAGACAAACATCATAGGTTTGGGTGATTTGGTTTTTTGTGTGTGTGTGGTTTTGTTTTATTTATTTAAACAAACATGGATTGCAAAATTTGGAGATAAAGAGAATGCAAATGAGATGAAATCTAGCTGGGTGTTACAGAAGTGTTTCCTAATGTGTCTTCTTGCAAAAACTTCATAAAAAAAATTAAAAGCACCAGAGTGCACCACGTTTGAATGAAATACAAGAGAAGGAAAGTAAAGAAAGACTCATCGTTTCCAGCACTTGGCAGAATCTCCAGAGCCCTGGGCTCTTCTGCAGCGTTGTTGGGAGGCTGACGTCAAACACCTTCTACAATAGTTTCTTTTCTGCCTTTGAACATGGGACCCTCTTCTTATGTTTGGACAACAAGCTGGGATCTGGATGTATTACTCTAATATGAAATAATTAATGATACTACTTACACCAAAGGCATTACAACAATTTGTGGGTGTTTAAAATTAAGTATGGTAGGCAACTGCATATCAGGAGGAAGTCTTGCAATGACTTGTGCCCCACACCATGGACTGAAACATGAGTAAGCTTGGGATCTCAGCACCAGAAGAGGACAACAAAGGGTTTTACCACAGGACAAGTCTTTTTTGTGGAGTATACACAGCATGCGGAGCAGGTACTACTTACTATGTTCAAGCAGTTTTTAGTCCTTACAAAACTACTGAACAGTTTAACACTGTTCACGTGTTCCGCTGTTATTCAGAATTATATGCCAAATACTCATATAATTAATGATCCATTTCTCACTGATGATGCTGATTTGACATTTATAGAATTTAGAGCATTTATTGCACGCTCCTGCAATCAGAGGGACAGATTGCATTATACAATACAGACATGAGCCCTGCTTGGATGCCATCATTGACTCAAGGAAGGTTTTAAGTTGGATGTTACCAGTTATAAACAGACATGTGGTGTTGCAGGAGTATTTTCTAGCATTTGCCTTCCTATCGCATACTTCTACCAGGAAGCATATTCTTTGGATTGCTACAGAGTGAGTCAAAATGCTGTGACTGCAGTCATAGCGAGTTCATTTAAAGCCACAGACAGACTGTCAGAGAAGCTCAAAACAGAGTCTTGGGGCAAACCATACTATGGCATGTTTTGTGTTTGAAAGGTTAAGAAAGGAGCAGGCTGTGTGCCAAAGAAGAAGCAACAGTCAGGAGCTCCAAGTGGCCTCAAAGACAGTATCATCCCATAGTACAAAGATTAATCTTGGCAGTGCACACTGCAGTGTGGATTAAATAGCGACCTCAGGCTTAAAAGGTACTCAAGGCGGCATGAGCTAGTGCCTAAGTGCCGTCCCAGGATGTACAAGACTGGGGCAGAAGACACAGTCTGCTTCTGACTAGGTTGGAGTATTTCTCAGGTTTGTATCAGCTGTGGTAAATCATATTGCAAAACACCCAAGCCCAGCTGGAATGTGCCAAGGCATTGTGCTTCAGCATCTCGGAAAAAATAATGCAGTTCTCTTCAGCTAAAACTGTACTCCTGCTTTTTAAGGTTTGAAAGATCCTCAAAGCAAAATAGAGCTCAGTCAGCTTTCCAAAACTGCTAGAGACAAAAGAAAACCCCTTCCCAACCAGCTCTAACACTGGTATCTTCTAGAAAGTACTTTGTAGGAAACACCCTGAACAGAAATCAGCTCCTTGTAAGAGAAAAATGATAGAGCTGACTGCAAAAAGCCTCGGGCAGCAACCACTGAGGGCTCAAGAGCTCGGTACAGCCAAAGAGCACTACTTGCTTGGGTTTGCTGTTAAGTGCTTTCCCTTCTGTCATTCATTATAATTAACAAAACGAGCCCCTTTCCCTCCCACTTCCTAATAGAAAATATCAACTTCATAGGAAAAGCCATATGCTTCAAGATCTGGCACAGGCACAAAGCAATCCACATCAAAGGCAGGTCTCACCAAAGCTGAAGAGAACTCACAGGAGCACCATGTTAATACTACGTTAACTAACACAAAAAGCTTACACAGAAGCAGCAATCGTCAACCTCCTCTCCGCCCTAAATTTCCCAGCTTGCTGTCACAAAGTCTTATGTCATTTTAGCAACTACCGGTGGGAGCACTGGGACGTCACTAAAATTTCACTATTTTTTTACTGAGGGAGAAAATATTTGAATATCATGCTTTTATATGTGTGCACTGCAATAACATGTGAGCTCAGAGGCAGAAGAAACATGTCAGAGGGGACAGAGGTCCCTGGCTCCTCAGAGCAATAGTCTTCCCCCAGTGCATTCCTCCAGAAAAGCCTGGAAAAGGAATACAGTATTTTTGCATCTACTGGAAAGCAGCGGTCAAACTGGGTCTTACCGAGGATGACAGATGCAAGACTGAGTCAGATATTAGGCTAAACCTTCTCCCACCCCAGCACTTCCCATTGAAATTGGGAAGACATTGGTCCAAGGACTATTCTCAAGTAAAAGACCTGCAGAATTGCAGGACTGGGGCGGGGGGGAGCAAACCACGGAAACACATACTCCACCTCAGCTGCTTTTGAACAATCTGGTCCAAAAGGGCTGAAACATTCTCCTGCTGAACCTGACACATGAAGGCATTAAGAGACTTCTTGGCATCACAAACATAAATGGCATAAACAAAAGCCAGGATAAAGTTACCTAAGGATGACTGGTCTGCAACGACTGTTGACGGCAATCTGGGTAGCTGAGCCCAGCTTCTGGCTGTCATCTGCGTAGGAAGCGTTCTAAGGTGTTTGAAATGCAACAACAAGCTCGAAGGTGTCTGGCCCATTAACCAAGGCAAGGTTCACCAGAACAAGAGCTATTGCAGCACTGTAACAGACTGGAGTCCTTCCTTGCTACCTCGCTGTCACCACGTGGGAGTATACCCAAACCTCAGACACTACACTTTCCACTTATTCTTCTTTTTATTCTGCTGGCTCCAACTTCTTTGCCTGTCACCAGATTTTAATTAAATAATCCTAATTAATCAGAGCATTTAGGTTTAATTGTTTCAATGACATCCTGAGTTTGGACTCAATATATATTGCAATTCAGGGCACGTAAGATTTTACAGCTTGTCATGTATTGTTTATCACACTTCAATTGGAAAGAAACTAAATGGGTATATGGGATGCAGTATAACAGTAATTGAGAGATGAGGCAAGCACCCCTAGCAGTGAAGTGCAAGATTGCCTCAGTGGTACTGTTGTTCTCTCTCCATCTAAGCCAGAAGTTGCACCATGTATAATATGGGCAAGGTAGAAATTCTCTTCCTGCACAGAAAAGTCTGGCAGGTGATTGGGGGAAAATGAAGGCAATACTAGTTTTGGTTTATTTGCTTGTTTTTTTTGTTTGTTTGCTTTTCAAGCAAATCTTCTTTTATGCAAGATAGCTGGTTTAATTTGCTTTGAAACTGAATGCAACCAGAACAGCTGAAGAAGTTCCAAACCCTCAGCAACCTAGGTAAACAACTTCAGATACCAGCAAGAGAAGCAGTAGATGGCACTTGGTGCTTTCCATGTTGCTCAGGGTACCAGCAGTGTCCTGCAGAAAGGGGCTACCAGTGGCTGCCCCAAACATCTACTGGCATTTTTTTCTGCCCAAATAATTTTCTTTGACCTTCAAACTTTTACACAACCAAGACCTTCAATATAACTGCTGACAAAGGTCATGAAACTACCAAGGCAGACTAGGCTGCTTGCCTGTCTACAGCCAATATGAATATGTTTTCTGTTCTCTTGCATTCTGTTTATTCTGTCATTGTTTCCATCTTTCTGTAATTTTTTTTTTCTTTTTAACACAGTTTTCAGCACTGCATATTCTTCATTGGACATCAGGAACAAACCCAGCATGGTTTACTGGTACAGTGATCGAGTCTCATTTTATCTTGTTCACATGAAATATCCCACATGCTCTGAAACATAAGATGTAACCCAAATAATCTGTGTCTGAGCTTGTCCTGAATAGGCAGCTGACAAAACACAATCATCTGCCCCAGCTACAGCCTGAAATGTTCTAAGAAAAGTTTGCAACATGAGCAGTAAATCCTCTCCAAATTGTCTGGGGCCGTGACACAGGTCTTGAGGTAACTCAGCAGTATATCAATAGCCATCTCAGTGGGGCTGCGTAAGATCTAGTAGTGTTATCAGTCAAAGGTAACTAGGTGATTGCAATTCAAACCACAAGGTCATAAAAAGTACAGAACTTTATGGGATGTGTTTCATCTTTAATTCATTCACCATTTGAATCATTACAAGATGAGCTGTAAATTCAGGTCCTTTAATCCTCTCCCAACCAAACCAGAATCAACTACATGCCCTACATCGGCACATACTTCTGATGCCATCCTAACCCAAGAAAAATCCCTGTTCTTGTAATATAGTTATCGCAGAGTCCTCTCTGTCTGTAGCAAGTTAAATCTGAGAAACATTCTAACTTAAAACACAGCAGAAGCCCTGAACACAATGGAAATTCAAGCAAAATGTTTGTGCTTAAGTGCTCACCATGACAAGTCTCTTTAGTGATTTTTCAGGACTTCCCACAGGCTAAAGGACCTTTTGAGAATTATATTTGCTGTAGCTAAACCAAAAAGCATCATATTCTGCCCTCTTGCAAGTCTATTGCAGTGACTGCAGTGTAAATGTCATAGATGTGCATTAGAGCATGTTACAAACCCATACATCATACACTGATTAATCAGGTAGACAAAGTCATTTCCTTACTTCATTCCAAACCCTTACTAAACATGACCCAGGGGTTATAACTCAGCCACAGGAAATACTGATTGCCTGAATTTGAATATCACTATCTTTTTTCTCGATGTATTTCCCTGAACTGCAATATACACCTATGTATTTTTAGTCAAGCAAATGGCTTTTTTTCAAGGTCAGTAGCTTCAGTTAGCACAAAATTGAATTTGACAATTCTTTATCTGCACAACTCTGAAAAGTCACATGTGCTATTGAAATGAGTTTAATCACAGCCCTAAATTTCTGAACCTACTTATAGGCACCAAATCACAAGTGCCTTCATGAGTAATAAGCAACTGCAACAAGAGAGGCTTAATTAAAATCTGAATCCACAGTTTAAAGCAATGTCTCTTTTTGTGATCTTGCACTATGATGATCTCAAAAGCCTTTTGAAACAGACCACTGGAGCTAAATTTTAACAGATTTCTAAAGAAATACTTACCATTACTTTGGAAATTAAAGACCATGCCAGTACTCATCAGACAGCATAATTTTTTTTGTCTTTTAGATCTATGCATTTAATGAAGTCCATCGAATTAAATCACAAAAGCATTGGACACCTTATCTCACAACAAGCCACATCTTGAACTTCGTATACTCAGCTTGGTCTCTAATTGGGACAAAACTGACTGAGTCAAGGCTTGAGCTGAAACACAGGTAAAAAGAAAAGATTTCAGAACATTATAGGCATTCTGCATTGTTCCAATAACAATGTATAGGCAGAAAATTTGCTCTCTTTTAAAGGTTGATTGTTACAGCTGAGCTCTGTATTGGTTTATGACGGCAACTCATCAACACCCATGGCATTATCTCTAGTCTGAAAGGAAAAAAAAGAGCCCCTATATTATAGAGTTTCTAAATTAGAGATGAACCCCAAGTCAGATCAGAGCTCCTCAGAATATCAGAACAAGAGCTGAACTCCAAGGCTTATCCTTTGCATTAAGCACAGGTGAACCGATGATGTCCAAGACAGAACACATGAAAGACTGTAACAGACATCTCAGCAAACCAATGTATTTACGACTTCACCATCAAAAGCACGGTGTCTTTAAGGGGGGGGGGGGGGGGGAAGATAACATTGCTGGCTGTCTTGTTCAGCTAAATTACTCAGGATTGACATTGACAAATCAAGTCTTCATGGCTATCTGTACTATAAATGGAATTTGGTTGTTTCAACAAAAGTTTAGCCACCTAAACAAATTACAGCACTGTGATAACACTTAGAAGCAATCCAAGTGGTCTTTAAACTCTCCTCATCTAAATATTACACGTCAGATATTGCTCACTTTGGACATTAGCTTTCTTCTCTTTTATTAGTCCATAGATCCAAAGTCTAAAGTCCCTAAGAAAGATTTGCTCGATTTTTTTTACTTCCAGTTTGAATGGTCAATAGTCAAAGTCTCTATTCATAAACTGTCATGTCTGCTTCTCTTGCCCGCGTTTTATCCTGGCAGTAGGGGAGGTTAAGTACAGCAAAATGTTCAGGAAAAGGTAAATGCGTAGGCAGAATAATAGAGCCAAACTATGAAAAACTACTGAAAACAAATGAATCAGAGGCTTCAGTTCTCAGATCATGTTGCAGGATTGGATTTGGAAGTCTGGAGTTGATGCAGAAGCCCAGCTCTGCATGGACACAACAACAAAATTGTGTTGAGCTTCAAAATGTCAGCAGACCCTCAACTTTGGTAGGCAGTTCTCATTTTCATCAGCAGTTAAATACCATGAAATCTTCACAAGTTGCTACAAACTGGATCTAAGCTTATTTGTATCCATCGTGCCTGCCTACTTCGCGTTTGAGCAGCCTCCGTTATGTCATTAACCTTTAGAGAAGGAAAAGACCTGATAATTTAATCTGTCCACAGACTTTCATCAGAGCCTTGCTGCCACAGCCATGCAGTCAGGCAGAATGTGTGTTGGATGGTCGCCAGAATTAATATGCAATATATGGCATTCAGTGCTTTCGATAGTAATGGCTTTACTTTGTTGGAGATTACGCAGAGACAGCTTCATTAACTTTTCATCTATGATTCTTATCAGATGGAACAGAAGTGATCAATGCCAAATATTTTTTGTGTCAGTGCTCAGAAGAACTAGTCTTTTGGGGACAAATTCTGATCCAAAATAGACTAATGTAAATCCACAGTATTACATAGTTTCCAGTCAAAATCAGTAGAATTATCTGTCAGTTGTTATGCTCAGAATCAGCGAGTGAAGATATAAATCAGATGTTTTTAGTTCCTGCAAAGTGATTGGTGCCAGTTCATACTTGTGTGTATTTAACATCTACAGTTATCTTAAAAGTCTGTTTCGTCTGGTTTTAAAACCATAGACACTTACTGGGACACACCACTCGAGCTCTGCATGGAGAGAAGAGAATGCAAGATTGTCAACAGTAACATGGAAGCAGCAGATTCAGTCAGATCCTTCAATTTTATGCAGCAGCCGTACCGGCCAACAAAATAAGTGTGCAGCTGCTCTTGAGCATCACAGAGCAACTGCAAATATGCAAACATGTGCAGTCTCATTAATTGATCTAAACAGTTTAACTACACATCCCTCTCTTACACAAATGCTTTAAGACAGTAAGAATAACTTACAATATCCTGGCACCAAGCTTTACTACTGTCAGGGCAATTATTTAGGCTGAAGGTTTAGAGTTTGTTTCATGTTTATCACTCAACAGCCTATTGCATTTAAGTAATTTCACAAGACCAATAAAAAAAGGCTTCTTATATGTTACCCAGAAGTGATTAAACCGCAGCTTTGTGCCGTAATGACCTTTAGCTCCTCTTTTCACAGCTCGGACTGGTTGCACAACCTCAGCAAGAATCACTTTTAATCAGTATTCTGGGACATCCCACAGTTTTATGTTCACTGGCAGGTATCTAAAATATGCCTGTGAATCCTGCTGTCAGTAATGGAGCTGGAAGAAAGACTCTTTTCCATTTCTTTTGCTCCCTTTTGGTGCATATACTTCATCATTCAAGTGTCAAGTGAATTGCACAAAAGGCAAATGATTAAATTGCTTGTTTCAAAATCTTGAAAGATGTGTTAATGTGACTAGTGACACTTTAGATAAGCATAGAAAATGGATCTAAACAGAGAAGGCAAACTATCGAGTTTTCTATCACCTATAAAAACTAGCAAAAGAAAATCTGGATAATCACATACTTAAAAACACACGCATGCAGACACTTCTGTCAAAAATTAATACTTTGAATAAGTATCTTAAGCTATAACCTGCTCAGAGATTTCAAAAGTTACTAGTTTGATACAATTCATAGAGCCCTTGCTAGCCTACAGAGAATTCTTCATGTCATTTGACATGTTTTCTTCATAATTTAGTCTGGAGGGGAAAAATTACCAACATTTTCATTAACTGAAAGTGGTTTTTTCCAATCTTATGGAAAAAACCTATGTGAATAGGTGCCTTGAGGTCCTCTTTTTCAGAACTGGGAATAGATGATGTTTCCACAGCTGACCTAGTCTATTTTATGCCATTGGTCATGTGCTTTGGTCACTGAGATGCTTTGGTCACAAACTATGGCATCACTCATTCAGAAACAACAAGGAACACAGACAAGCCTCCACTACAGAACGTAAACCCATGTGCCTTCTGGGGCTTGTGAACATGTTTTCTCACACCTGCTTTCAAAACAAGCTAAAAAAAGGTTACCCACCATTAGCAAATCAGTAACACTTTTGATTCAGAGCCCAACCTTCCCCACACAGAGATGACACACTCACTGCTCAGAGTTTCGCAGAATGGTTTTTAATGGTGAACCAATCAATGGTCTTCATTCATCAGGAAGCAACTATATAGGTGAAAGGTGACAAAACACCACAACTTGGATTAATTTGCTGTTCAAAAGAGGTAAAAAGCCACGTACTTTATGTACCAGGGAGAAAGGGCGGAGAAGGAAAAGCAGTTGCAGCTTTACACAAACAGCTAGCTTGGATAATTGGCATTGTTCCCTTCTCAAGTGACTCTGCTATGCTCCCCCCCCGCATCAGTATGTAAGATGCATCTGGGAGCCAAAACCACAGATGGTGTCAGTCACTCTAGCTCTTTTGAGGCGGTGAGGCAATATCCACTTACATTGAATGGGGATCTGCTCAACTACTAATTGTTAGTATCTATTGCACACCTCATAACAGCATTAAATCAACTGCTTTGTTTCCCACATGCAAAATGCATCACAGACTGGAGCCAAGAGACTTGCACACCAGGATCATCTCTTTACACCAAGTTTGGAACCCTCCCACTCATTTTCTTTCATTCTCCTCAAACTGACATTTTCTAAAAACTTAGATGAGATTGCAATCAGGTGGTCTAGGATGATAATTAGTGTTGGCACAGATGCTTCCACTTTTATTCATGTCCACTGATACAGGCAGGTTCTCCCACCCCAATCAGGACTACCTAAGATGGTAAGTGAAAAGCATTAACATTGCTTTACTCTTCAAATATCATACAGGAGTCAAATTCCAGCACCAGTCAAACCAGGCCTGGATCAACACAAGCTTCATGGTCTTGACCAGTCCTGACAGTACTGAATGCTGAAAGGACTTCGGTATTTAGCCTTATCTCTTGGATCATAAGGAGCAAACTTCTTCCAAAGATCACATCCACAGCCTTTGGAAGTGAAGCCAAGAAGCTCCACCTGCCAGCCCAGCCTGCATACCTCACCTCACAGCTGAGTCGCTCAAGCAGCGTTAAGCACAGCAGCTCTGTTACTCCCATTTCATAGATGAAGACAAAAAACCAAAATCATCACTTAAATCAACACAAGAAACCTCTGATGAAGCAGGCTTAGCCTACTTGCCAGTCCAGCAAGTGCAATACCCTTTGCACACCTTCGAAAGAGAAGGTGCATCATTGTAAGATAACCAGCCCCCCGTAGATCCCAAGTGCACCGACAGCCCCTACCATAAAGGAGCGTGCTGCTTCATGGACCACTTGAGCCGCAAAGGAAACCCGTGCCTCAGCGGTCAGACATGATCAAGGAGAGGCCCCTACCCAAAACAGTAGGGAAAAATATCAGAACATGTTTGCTTGCTCAAAGTGCAATTTAAGAGGCACCTTTTCACAGTGGAATGAGACTTACTCAGTGCCCCATGCACGCTCAGAGTAAACGAGAGTCCTATCAAAACCCAAGTGCGCAGCTTTCGCAGGGCTGGGGTTAGCTTTCACAGTGCGCTGCTCTCTTCTAAAGCTGTTGCGCAAGAGTGGTATGTTTAACATTTCTAACCAGCCAAAATTGCTCTTTATATTTGATCAGGAATAATTTTTTTTTTTTACCTTTGAACCTGTTGCAACGCAGGTTCAAAGGTTACCTGGGTGCAGTGTTGACTGTTTATTAAAGCCACACACTGATGATTCGGGGCTCAGTCCTGCCACTGGAGCTGGGGAAGCACCAACCCTTGAACACCCACTTGGAGTTGTAAAGCAGCGAAGGAAGCAAGCTGTACTGGCCTCTCCACCCTCCTCCAGCTCCGAAGGAAGGTAAGCAAATCTCTCCCGATCAGAGCCCATCTTTCTCAAGTACTAGGCTTCCTGCTCCTGCAGAGAAGTACTGCAGGTGGGATAACAGCCTTAATTTGCTGCAATGCTTGGATCCAATGCACTCTTCTCATCACATTGCGTGCTGTTAAAGGCAACAGCTGTGTAATTGGCTGCATGCTATTAATGAAACAAGTCCGGGCTCAGGGGTGGCATAGAGAGAAATCACAGTCTGAGCAACCACCCGAACACTCCCTGTTGCTACAGACTGGCTGGAACTGGAAACCTGACTACTGTCCAGGCTGAAGCCATTTTCTTATCAGTTTGTTATGTCTATTTAAAGATACAGTGCACAGAGTATCAGTGCCAGGCTCCCATTCAGACTTATGTTTAAAACAGAGTTCCAGAAATAGAAGAATCATCACAGGCAGGTTTTGAAACCTCGTCAGTAAATATGCTAGATCATTTATATACACAAGCTTACTGGCAACATTTACTACAATAAGACTGTAATCCCTAACTAAGAACACAGGAGCTCGCTATAATGCCTTTATTAATGTTTTAAAAGCACAGATCTTGGAGTATGGCACACCAGACCACACAACAGAAAGGAAACAACTTGAACTCTCTAGGCACATACTCTACCTACTGCTCATCTTAATTTGCTGATAGGTATGAAAGATGCAGGTGCACATTTTATATACATGTACAAAAAGAAGCAAAGGTTGAGTCATTCATTACTCTATTTTTTGGCAGAGAATTACTAGCAACAAATGGATTCGTGCCTCTCAAAAATCTGGAGTTTATTCAGATCATTTGCCGCAGTATCAAAAATTAAAAGCCTCAAAATTTGCATGTCACTTCTTACGCACATCAGGGAAAGAGCATCCACTGTATTCTAATTTATGAGCATTAAACAGAACAAATCATTAAGGAGAAGCTATCCTCCTCAAGGCTTTTCTATGTGCACCCCTTAATCCAATTTATGTTGGAGCTGCAAGTCCAGGCAATGCACTGTAACCTTACCAGCTCAGGGACCTCCACGTGACATGCTGGGCTTCTGGCAGTCCAGGTAGGACAGTGCTGTGAGCACCTTCTCTTGCACTAGCAGCCAAAGTCAACGCATCTGAGATATACAGCATTGCTACCCAACAGCTGATCAGATTTGACAGAGCAAATTCACTGCTTTAAGTCTTCCACCTGGAAAAATAACAGCCTGAGGACAGATATCTGAAGGGGGGAAATCCTCAGGGATTTTCACCTCAAAGAAGGTGATGATGGAGCTGGCTGGGCTAGAAGCCCGGTCTGCTTCCCTTCTCTGCAAGAGGCATTGCCTTTCTTTAGGCATAAGTGCACCCTGACTGGCAGTATTAAAGCTGAAGCTCACAGCTTCGCTTAAACGCCATAGAAACAGGCCTGAGTAGGCAAAGCCAAAGGCAGAGGAGTTTCATGCAGAACAAGCTATTTCTTTTTCATCTGCATGTAAAGCTTACAGCAAAATCAGTGAATTAAGCCTCAGCTTCCCTATATCTGCATTGCTAAATAATGCCACAATTACAGTGTAAATTAGCTTTACCTGAATAGCATAAAGGTTACAGCAGCAATAAAGAGATAATTGCAATTAGTAGAGGCTATGTGTTTTAGCAAACTAAGGTCCAGGCCAGGTTGTATTCTGGATGCACGTACATGCTATATTATTCCATCCCAGCTATGATTAGTCTAGCTAAGCAGATTATTCTGAAATTATGCAGCATAGAAACACTTTCAGATGTGCAAACTGTTAAACAGGAAAATAATTCCAAAATCTGAGGTCAAGGCACTAAAGAAGACAAATAAGTGAAGCTACTGACTTCCCACCCCTCCAAATCTGCTGCAGAATTCCAGTTATATTAGACAAGCATCAGAAAGAAAAAGGGAAACTGCAGCAGCTATAAATTTTAAATAAAGAAATGCAACTGTAAAACCATAAAGAAAATTTGTGTCACAGAAGGAAACAAAACTGAAGTTTGAAACATGATTCACTCTTGCCTTATGTAAATAATTGTATGTATGTAAGTCTAAACCACAGCAGAAATAACTAAATAGCTTTTAGAGAAAAAAAGCCAACCAAAAAACCCACCAAAACTAACCAAAACCAAATAAACCAAAACCAGCATCAGAAATGGGGATCCAGCCTACCAGCAATGTATGTTACACAGCAGTATTGGAAAAATACCATACTCAAAGCATTTTGCCAGTATTACAAGCTAAAAAGCTCTGCTCATCTTAACGTACACACAGCTATAGAGAGAAAATTGCTATTATTGAGAGTATAGCTTTGCACCTAGAAAAAATAAGAGCAAATAGATTATAAACAACAAATTATAAATATAATATCAAAAGGTTTTGGTCTACTTTTCCCCTAGCTCTTCAGAAATGTGTAAACTTCAAGCTCTTTTCATGACCAAACAAAAAAAAAAAAACTCAATAACTTCCTCTATGTTTTCTTTCCTAACCACTTCAGTTCCCCTATGCAAGTTCCTCCCATTTGCAAGCTCCCCTCCCAGCATGCTTTTCTGCTCGCTGATTTATTTAAACCCAGGAGAGGGAACTGGTTGTAGTTTTTAACATGAGTGTCACCTAATTGGTGTTGGTTTGTTACTGTGCTGGTAAGACTCCCTTTTACTTAAGAAAAAGAGGTTGGCTTCCTACTTCATCTTCATAATGGTAGGTGGTTTTGGTCACTGGTTCTTATCTCTGTATTTGCTCTGAATTTTTTTTTCTATGTAACTAATAAAGCTCTGCTTTTATTTATTTTATTGCTAATGGGCTTTACTGTAACCTATTACTTGCATAGACCTTACTATAACCTATGTGCAATCACAGCAATTAGCCGCAGTGCTCAAGATAGTAAGTTTTTCAGGAGCCTGCTAGGAAATCTCTGGTAGCATGCTATCAGTTAGATGTTAACTTTAGGCTGAGTTAAGTTCAGATATATGTTTGCTCTTTGCTCTTTATAGTGTAAGTGCTGTAATAATACATAGTGATAAAAGACATTAGTATTTAGAAGTTTTTAGTGCTACCTTTTCTCTGCATGACTATGTAAGTTACTGGATATTCCAGCTTTCTTAGCAGTTCTGTGTGAATTTTCAAGTTGAGCTTTAGTTTTAGCTCTTTAAACCATGCTTCTTGTGTCTCTAGAGATGATTTTGTATTAATAAATGTTGATGCATGTATATTTTGCAAGAATGTGATCCTGTGTTATCTAATAAGAGTAACAGAACTAATTATACTGAGTATTTTTTAAACTTTTCAAAACTTCAAAGGGTTAGTTGAACATGTTCTACCTTTCTGAGTAGGTAGCTTTCAAGGAGAAAACCTGACATAAAAAAAATATGGAAGTTCAGCTTTTCAATTTATCTGACAAAACTATGTTTAGTACAAAGCAGCGTCGTGGTGTTGTTGCCTTCCTGATTGAGGGACAGTAATATCAGACATAGTAAAATTCTTGATCAAAAAATGACTTTTCTATTGAAGTATACTGAAAGCCTGAGTTCAATAAGTTTCACAAGCAAGGCCCAGAAATAGCCTGTAACATGTAGTCTGAAACCACAGAGCACTGTACTTCCTGAAAGTTAGGTTGCTGAGGCCTCGTTCTTTCCCACCCCCTAGCAGAGTGCTTCTCAGGCAAGATCAAAAGATACTTGAACTGCTCGGCTCTGACCTTCTTAAGAGGTACTCAGAAAGCAAAGCCTAACTAAAGTGTATCTTAGGCTTAATGCAAGTTACTGTGGATTTTGCTTTGTGGTGTTTACATGGCTGTAGTTCAGCAGTCCGTGCTGAGCTTTTGCACTTTAGCTTCTTTCTGGATGCTACAAGTTAGATGTTCCTAAACCCTGCAGAACACAAGACTGCTCCTTGCTGCAGCTGGAGGAGGATGGGATATAATGCTTCCCAGGAGTAAGAACTGGCACAGTGGCTCACGTCTGCAGGACACCAGGCAAGAGCTGCACCGTATAAGCAAATGTAAAGAGTGAGCTACTGGTGGTTAACTAACTAATTAGTGACCTCAGTGTAGTTGGTTGTACTCTACTCTCACTGCTTGGAAAGAGGGAGTGTTACCTTACTAATACTGATCAACAAGTTCCCGTGATCACCTCAAAAGCACATGCAAACTGTTTCTTAGGCGAACTTGAGACAAAATATAATTCTAGAAAGCATGCTCCCAGGCAGTGCGTGACTGTTGCTTCTGAAATTGTGCAAATGTCAGGGGTTGCTTTCCTGTCTGTAAGGAACTACTGTGATGGAGATGATGCTGGTTTCTTTCTTCATACTTATGTGCTTGGAGGCACAAAGCTCTGGCATTTTTCAGTGGAGAGAATCTCCTGGCTTGGAGAAAATGGAGAATAACTGTTTCATTCCTTCTAGCTGGTGATGGAATTGCTGTAGAGGTTGAGGGGGGTACACTAGAAATAAGAACACGTACTCCTGAACTCAACGCTGTAAATGGTATCACTGTAATCTCTTCTGATAAAAACTAAGCCTTGCACTCCAGAGCCTAGTGCATCTTACCCCTGACCATTGATCAGGGCAGGCAACCTAAGTACACTTTAACTGTCTAGCATCTTATTGCACAAGAGGACTAACAGGTGGTTTGAGACATCCTGTGCATTTTGGGTCTTTCTGGTCACTGGAAGCTGAGGCCTTCAAAACTCAGGCGTTCCAAGCACTTGCCCCCTACATGCTTAAGAAAACAGCTGGTGCTCAGACTTGCCCTGCAGTGGAAGCTGGTGTCTGTCAAAAATGTCCTGGCTTTGTCTTACGCTGCACTGAGTTGAGGTTTCACTCAGTAGATATAGATCAGGTATGATGTATGCATAGGGATTTGTGGGTTAAGCTCCAGCTGTAGTTGCTCCATAGGACAGATCTAGGGTAGAGCTGTTCTCTTCCCATGGACAAAAAACTCTGTCTAGTACAGACCCCTAGCCTCTCTGCTGGCTTTCCTGTTTTGAGGGCAGCAGGATTAAGTGGCTTTTGGAGGAGACCAGAGGTGATTAACTAGTAGTGACTTGGATTTGACAAGTAGTTACAGCAGAAGCTCTAGGCATTGGAAACAATTGCCCTAATGCTTGGAATTGAGACAAATTCGCTGACAGTCTCTTGCCACAGCTTGAATTCCATACCCTATGTACTTTGATAGGAGTGATTAAAGCCTGTATGAGGAAACATGGTTGGAAAGTAAAACACTCTCACTATTCTATTCATAAAGTAGGGTAACTGAAAATAGTCTTTCAGATATGAAAAGCATTTTTTTGTGTATTGCAAACAATATCTGGGTATCTGTGCTTTTTTTGACACAACACTAACTTCTGTAGCTTTAAAGGTTTTGATTCTGACACGTTGTCTCATTCAGTGCTGTAAGCAAGCTAATGAAGACAGTTACTAAAAAACCCACTACCTAGAAGCAAAAGAGCATACAATAATTCCTGGGCTTTAGAGAGAAACTTGTCAACAGGTCTTTCTTTAAATTTGCCCTATAACTGAAAATCATCCTTGACTAGCTATAGGGATGCTGTTAGGTTACACTGGGATTAGACTGCTGTCTGGTTTCTGTGTCTCTCCATGAGAGACTTCTGGAATCTGTTCAGAATCTGAAGACAAAAGCTTTGCTGCATTTAATCATCTTCAGGCTTTTCTCATCTTGATCAAGTGTTCTCTCTGAACTTTGAGTTCTCTGCTCCAAGCATCACTACCCTTCAGGGCTTGATGTTCAGTCTTCATAGATGTCTTGGCACAAACTGCCTTGCATGTGAGTCAGTGAGGAGATGAGAATACCCTGACGGAAAGATTTTCAGTGTCTTACCTACTGCTGCATGGAGCATTTGGGGTTAGTGGGTTTTCTGACCCTTACCACAAAAAGGTCAGACAAGTGTCCTCTGTTAATCTTCTGTCAAATAAGTCCATGTAACAGACAGTTGCTATTTGTGACAACTGCACTGATCTGTCTGATAAGGCAGTGTTAATGCTAAGCAGTGTTAAGAAGTTATAGTAGAGGACTTGGTGCTATAGACATGATCCCCAGTTCTGTTTATTACCTCTAGCATGATAAAGACAACCAATCTTTCCTGTTTTCAAGGAAATTTTCTTTAAATTACTATTAAAATGAGCACATGAGAGCACACTTCAGCCATTAAAACTGGTACAGCTGTATAGGCATGTGATCTCTTCAGTTCCCTGCATATAGCTCTCTTCTCTTACTGCTGATGGGAAGATTTCCTGTCCAGGGAAGAGTCATCTGAAATGCACTGACTGCAAACTCCTTTCGGCCTATCTGGGGATAGAAAAAGACTGGGAAATAGCCCAAGTTGATTGCTGTTAATAAAAAATCAGGGAGTTGAACATGAGTACTCTGGTATCCCTCTAAAAATATGTGAGAATAGATGTGCCAAGGCCTAGTTTTGCCAACTTCTAAGCTTCCGACATACAAATGGTGCAAATGTGATTTGCTCTGTCACTTGGATGTAGTAGTGGACTCTGAGTTAAAGGAATAAAGTTCATATATGCAACTCCTCTTGACGTTGGAGAGTGGAGCCTCTACCGAACTGCCTCTGTGCTCATGCTGTAAAAAAGTGACTTGTTCATGTTAACAAAAGAGGAAGTGGCGACTCGCACCATAAACCAGATATTGTTTAATAACCTACAGAAGCTATTTACTAACTCTTCCAGTAAAGGATTAGCAGGCCAAATGTATAAATCATGAAGAGCAGCTGACTGCCAGATTCACTTTAATAATCTTCAGTTTTCCAAACAGAGCAGTGCTAGAACCTAAACTGTTAAATGGGTTTGTCCTGAATGCAAACTTGATCAGCAGACCTGGTTTTAGGAGATTTTTTTTTCTCCAGGCTCAGTTGATAAAGTTCCAAAGGAAGGGTGTGGAGATGGGTGATACCCTGTGCTGCAGAAAGAGCAAGTTTTTGCTTCCTAGGTTTGATATGCCCAGTGACTGGAACCGTCAGTCAGTGTGGAGTGCCAAGGACAGTTCCTGCCTTTCTTGCTGTAGAACAATTGTTGTTTTGGACTCTCAATACATGAAACCAAGGTCAGGAGTTTGAAGGGCACATTGTAACTAAGACTTAGAGTGGAAAAGAGGTCTAGGTAGTTGGTACTTTTCAGATATGTAGATGACATGCTTTTGGCAGCTTGGACTTGATGACAAGCCCCTGAGGTACCCTTTCTTACCCAGATGCTGAGCAGGAGAAGCATGCCTTCTCTCACCAGAGAACACGTTAGGATTGCTGACACAGCCACTGAAAATTACAAAACCACAAACCAGATATGGGTGATCTAACTCTGGTCAGTCTGGGCTCAGAGACCCAAGTTGTGACTTAAGGGGCTGGCTGAATTTACTGTTTGGAAAATACCTTCAGCTTTCTTGGAATTATAGTTAAAGGGTAACTGGAGCCCACTGCTTCAGAATGCCTGGTATTCTTCTTGTACAGGGATTTAGTTATTTGCTAGCTGACATACTATCTACTGAATAGAAAGAATTGACATCTGTTCCTCGTCTGACTTCATCAGGCTTCAGCTTTTTGTGGAGGTGGATGCAGCATGGATTAAGATTTATGGGGACAGGTGACTTGAGATCTCTTAAGAGGCTTAAAGCATTGCATAAGCATGCTTCATTATTGTACCAGGACTCTTTAGGGACGAACTGCTGAAATGATTTGTAGTACTGCTTAATGAACTACTTAAGTAACTATGGCTCATAGGTAGTGAGTGCTTCTAACTCATGTCTACTAAACCTCCTGTTTGTTTCAGGTTCAACTCTGGCTCCACTGATCCAGCACAATGATGTGGATACTTCAAGTTTTGTTCTCACCGCTCCCAACACCAGCATTGATTAGTCTTATTGTATTTGGAGCTGTCGTCTTCCTGTGGGTGATAAGCAGGCCAAAACCTGTTTTGCCTCCTGTTGACTTGAACAAGCAGTCAATAGGAATTGAGGTAATACATACTCTGCTCGTGGGCATGGACTATCTGAATACTGATCCATTCTGACTTTGGGTATCAGTGGAAACTCTTCTGTTTGATATACACAGCCTTCTCTCCCAGGTGTACAACTCAACAGTACGGTGGGGAGAAGGGAAGTCTTAAAGACACTAAGAGTAAGAAACAGCAGCTCTTGCCAACAGGGTTAGGTGAGCTTTTCACCAGATAGCCTTGGCTGTCGCTGACTTTTTTCTGTATTTTAAATGCTTTGCATCAGCTTTGATGCTGGTGCTTCACTTCATGTAACTAGGCAAGTGGTAGCACTCAGTCTTAGTCAAGGTCTCTCTAATAACCTGTAATTAAATATTAATCTAGGCCATGTAGAAAATTCCTCTGCATATGACTGAGTAGATCAAAATCAGGAAGGAAAATGAGACTTCCCTAACAATGCCATGCTGTTGAAATGCTTTAGAGGGAATTGCTGGGAGAATGGCTGAAGAACAAGAGGCACTGCATCTGTTCTGCACTGTTTCATAACTATGCTCTGCTCCTAGGGAGGAGCCAGAAGAGGTGCACTCTTGACAGACAATAACCTGCTTTCTTATTACTTTGAAGATGGTAAAACCTTGTATGAAGTTTTCCAGAGAGGACTGCATGCTTCCGGTAAGCTTTGCATCTGCTAGTTAGTGCTTACCTATCACAAGTAAATAAAATTATTCCAAGCTTTTTTGCCTTGCCTCTTGTCTGTCATAATAATTCAGGCTAGCAAAAGCTTTCCCAGTCTTCTGTGGAGTAGACTGACAAGTGACTGTATTCCCTCCCCCCCTCAATGATTTGGAAGTAGTTTTAGTTGGCAGACTGGGCAGGAACAAACATCAGAAGCCTAAGATGGTAGAGTTCAGTGAACAGCCAGCAGATACTAAGCTGACTTATGATGTGAGTTTTAGTGTAAAATTACTGCCTGCTTACAACAGGTGACATTTGTGCACATGTGACTTCATGGGTCCCATGCACGGAAATATGTGATAGCTTGCCAGCTATTTCAATCTCACGTGGGTTGTGAAATGGGAAAATATCACCAGATCTTGGAAGTATTGCTTGTAAGGATAAAGCCAACAGTGTTACAATCTTGTTTTGGGCAGAGTGCTTAACTATGGACACCGTGCACTTCCGTGCTCCTTGCAGTTAGCTGGATGTCTGAATGAAAATATTTCCCACTTAAAGTGTTGCCTTGAAGTGCTATGCGACTTCAGTACTGAGCTTTACAATTGCTTTTCTGAACTCTTCATTAGGAAATGGCAACTGTTTAGGCTACAGAAAACCCAACCAACCTTATCAGTGGCTGACATATAAACAGGTGAGTATTGTACATGACAGATGACTTCATTTGAGATACTGTCTTGTAACTAAAGTGGGGGAAAACTATCTTACAGGTTTTGGACAGAGCTCAATACCTGGGATCAGGATTTCTGCAAAAAGGATGCAAACCATCATCAGACCAGTTTATTGGCATTTTTGCTCAGAATAGGCCAGAGGTAAGCAATAAATTGAATATTCTTTCCCAGAATATTCTGACACCTTGAGGAGAGTGAAGGGTCTGTATTTAAATAGCTTGAGGCCACATGAGGGAAAATCACAACTGGCTTTTCCCTTCCCAGTTCCCTTATTACTGACTGAGCACATACCATGCCAGGCATGTAATACAATGATCTTGAACCCTCACTACTCTAAGAATCTCATGGACATGCTCCTTACGCAACCCTCACTATTAATGTGTGCATGGGCTAGTCAAGCTATATGAAATCTGTAGGTAATCAGGTCTTGAGTTGCTAGTTTTCCTTAGCTATACTGTTTTCTCTCTTCAGTGGATCATTTCAGAGTACGCCTGCTACACTTACTCAATGGTTGCTGTTCCACTCTATGACACTCTGGGGCCAGAGGCCATTGTATATATTGTTAACAAAGGTAAATACTGACCTTTCACTATTTCATAATGATTTCTCTAAGAAGCTTTGTTCTGAGAAAGCTGAAGTTCAAGGGAATTTGATGCAAAAATCAGAGTAGCTTTAACCTTACTGCTCTTATACTTCTATAGACAATTAATTTCTGTAAATGAAGCTGCTTTGCAGGGGACATGGTTCAATGCCTAGAAGAAGCCAGTGGGCTTCCTATTTCTCTTAGTGTCTTGAGTGCAAGTCTGCTGAAGACCTGCTAGATCCTGTGGACCATGCTGCAATCAGTGCTCAATGATTTGCTATTTGAAGTTTTGCAATCTTGAACTCCCACACTGCCAAACAATTAGACAATGCAAACAGGCTTGCATGCAAATTAAAACTAGATGTGTGTCTCTGTCTTAAAGTTGTAGGATGTAGAGAGTGGAGGAGGGAGGGGTAAAGAGATGCCTAAATCTGTTTAATCTATCTGGTTAGGGCCTGTTGCTCTACAGGAGCAACAACTAGCATGCCATCATGGAAGAAACTGTTGAGGAACTTGAATAAATCTTCAAACTTTCTTCCCCCAAACTTAGGGGACATATGGGGGGGGGAAAAAATACCCACTGCTCTTACACCAATCTGGGATCCAACCCATAAACAGGATTTGCCAAGCAAAATCACTTCACCAGCATAACTGTTGAACCTTGCAAACAGGTCTTGCCTTGGAACTACACAGCTGTGACTTACTAGGCTAACGGGGAGCTGGCATGTTCAGGCAAATACAGTTCCTCTGCCAACTTAATGGGAAATGCTTTTGCAATTGCATAAAAATCTTGCACATGCAGAGAAGCTGAGGCATTGACTCAAGAATTTTAGCTACACCTTCAAACAGGTCTAATTTCTTTCGATTTAAGGAAGATGGCTAAACCTAAGCAATCAGTGAGGACAATTCTGAGCTTTTGCGGCAATACCAAAAGGTTAAATGCCTGTCTTGACTGTGACCGAAGATACTTGTCTTCAGTTTCTCAGCATTTGCCATAACTTAGTATAGTTAGAATCTTAAGTTTGCCCAATCAGTTGGCCATGGTAGGAGGAACCTTCTTATCACTGTGAGCCAGCCACTGAATCTGTATAAAGATATGTGAATGGCTTTAGAACAAACTAATGCTAAGTCCTAAATATACGAGCTACTGAGCTGTCACTCACTAGCCTCATGTCTTCTAAACAGACTTCTGAAATGTAATTTCTTTTCTGTAGCTGACATAAGCATAGTGATCTGTGACAAGCCTGAGAAGGCACAGGTCTTGCTTGAGAACTGTGAGCAAGAAAAGACCCCATGTCTGAAGACTATCATTCTCATGGATCTCTTTGATAAAGAGCTCAAGGACAGAGGAGCTAAAGTGGGAGTTGAAATTCTAGCACTACAGGAAGTTGAGGTAGGTGACTAAAGGCTTCTGCTTGATCTTGCAGAGGAATACCTTGCTAGCTAGACATCTGGACCTTCTCTAGCAATGACACTGTAATGTAAGCATTATCCAGTTGTCACATCTGTACCTGAGATCTTGATGAGCAGTTATTTTGAAACTTGATACATTTAGCCAAATGGACTTGCAGAGTTCAAACCATTGACTAAAACTGTCCATGTGTTGTGGACAGTCAGTATGCATTAGACTTAATTCATGGTGCAGTTATAACAGGATTTATCAGGCTTCTAAGCTGGCAGTTGAGTCTAATTGAAACTAAGTGCAAATTACTGGCGGCTCTGACATCCCAGTACTTGGCTTAATCTTCCAGATATGATGCATAAATGTAAGGATAAGAGAGATGGCCTACATCAAATAAAATTAAATATCTCCACTCAGGACTCCCAAATTCCTTAAGTAGTTCTGATCACTTTCTACACACTCAAATTCATGCTCTCCAGAACCCCGGGAGTCAGCTTTTCCAAGTTGTGTGTATTATATTTAGGAAGACCAAGATCTCTCTCTGAATGAGATGGGGTACCAAGAGGCAAAGTACAAACAAGTGAAATGTGATTATGAATTAATCTACTGTTGTTGCATGTCCTTCTGTTGCAATTGCTAAGCTGTGTTTTCTCTCTAATACAGGAGCTGGGAAGAAACAACATCAGAGAACCACTTGTAAGTATCTCTGTGGAACAGTTATAAACTTGCAAAACTAGTCTCTGAAAATGCCATGCTGCTAGTAGAGGAGGCTGGCAGGATTTTTTTTGTATCTTGTCTTGCTGTTTCCAAACAGAATTCCTGGTTCATCCCACTTTAGGAAGTGTGTGTAAATACTGATAAGCAACATAATCCTTACTCTGTTGACGTTATGTGGCTTTTTCCCTCTAGCCTCCTAAGCCTGAAGATCTTTGCATTGTGTGTTTTACCAGTGGAACCACAGGTAAGGGAATGTATAGCAATGCTTCCCCACTAAAACAATCTCCCTGTGCTGAAAAAAATAGCTTTCTAGCACAAAAAAAAATGCTAACAACATAAAAGTGAAACAGTAGATTAGAACAGTGTCAAGCCACTACTGCAGTTTCACTTGGGACGCTGTCAGTACAAGTCAAGTACACCAAGACAAAGCTGCTTGGAGCTGGGGGAAAGAATAGCCAAATTCATGTTGTCGTACCCTATGAAAAATACAGACTCTTAATGTTACAGAGATTGGTTGTTTAACTGTGTCTGTATTCTGATCCACAGGGGCTAGAGAAACATCTTGTTTCAGCATTGTCTATGCTACTCCTAATTACTCTGCTGTTTCAGTAGACATTTCCTTTATATAATATTCATAGCTGAAAGCACTCAAGATGAGGCATATTTGTGATCTCTTAAGACAATGCATGCTATGACTCAGCCTAATACCAAGATATTTCAAACTGAGCCAAACAAGCCATGGGAAACTGATAGCAGAAGCAGTCAGAGCCACAGCTGACTTTGCTCAATCTCTCCAAAGGTAACCCTAAAGGAGCCATGCTGACACATCAAAATGTTGTTGCAAATGCTGCTGCCTTCCTTAGAAGCACAGAGGTAAGCTACTGCTAATGATGATCTCTAGGCTATGTCACTCAGTCATGAAACTAGTTTTAACGTGGGCATCTTCTGCAAGCCATTCACTCCCAGTGAACTCATCTGTACCTAAGTGCCCATATTTCAATGGGACAATAGTATTGCAAGAAACTTGGTTTAACCTTGAACAAGAACTTCTACACAGAAATTATTCTAGAATGAGTGAGTCCTAAATGCCAAGAGTACTAAACTACCCTATTTCAAGTCTTGCCAAAACATAAAATTAATCTTGATCTGGTATGGCTGAGTTACGGCTGCAAACTTTGAAGAGGTGATGGATGAACCTGAGTTGTTTCAGTCATTTGAAGTGTCTGCTATTTCAAGTACTCAAATTGATCCAAACTTTATTCACTTTCTGCTTAAGAGTAACTCAAGCAGGCATAGGGAGTGCTAACCTACTTCTGTTTCTTTCCCCTCTAGAACACAGTTGAGTGTACAAGTTCAGATATAACCATGTCCTATCTTCCCTTGGCTCACATGTTTGAGAGAGTTGTACAGGTAAGTAAACTGTGTGCGTACTACAAGGTTTCTGTAGAAGATCTTGGATGTACGAACTAGTTCAAACAGTAAGCTGTACCTAAATGGTTAAAACCACCTACCTAAAATAAAACCTCTGAACTGACTAAATGCCTAGTTACTTCTCCAAGATATGGCTACTATCTTCATTAAATGAAGCTTTGCTCTTCAGTCCAGCCTCACTGAGTCTGTGATTTACTAAGAAATCAGCAAGGGAAATTAACAGAATCAAGACCTTAGTTAAACACAGTGAAAGCTAATACATGAAGAGGAAGCAGTTTAAGAACAGTAGATTTAGTACTCAGAGGTAAACCTCCACTGTTGGCTCTGCTGGGCTGTGTCATCCTGCCTATCTGTTTCGTAAGCTGAAGTTCTACTCTTCCAATTAATTCACTTCCTCTGGCATGTTGTAAAAGTAAGGTTCCTATTGTGAACACTAGCAACTTTGTGGCAGGCTCTAACTCTTCCACATGTAATGGTCTCCAGAACAGTCTCTTAACCTCAATTCCAAACGCAGTATTTAAAACAGAATATGTCTTGTCCTATTCCTTGTCAAACTACTAAATTCTTCTGTTGCCTTGTATTTAAACTTCTGGGTATCTCAAAAGATATCAATATAGAACAGCTGTTACAAATGGGGTGAAGCTCATATTAATTGTATTCAACCAGAACGTGAAACTTTTTGTACTGCTTGTGGACTACAAGTCAAAGTTGCATGCTAGAACTTAATCTATGCATCTGAGCTTCTATAAATCAAATTATAGTGAATGGTATGACAGCTGTCTGTATTTCCTCAAAACCTATTCACACAAGAACTTTCCTACCGTGGAGCACTGGAAACCATGCTGGTCTCTATGGACAAATAATTATGGCTAATGAAGCTAGGAATTATGCTTGACTAAGCTTAGTCTGGTCAATTTTTAGACTGTCGTCTACAGCTGTGGAGCAAAAGTAGGCTTCTTCCAAGGAGACATCAAGTTGCTAACAGATGACATGAAAACCTTGAAGCCAACACTATTTCCAGTTGTACCAAGACTGCTCAATAGAATATATGACAAGGTATGTGAGTAACTTTAGCTAAACTATCGTTGTGCTTGTATACTTGAGCAAGCATATGAGTTTAAATTAATATTGAATGCATCATAACATGGTCACTAGTTAATTACTCTGTAGCAGGGAGAAGAATTTAAAATCCTTTGAGGAGATTGAAAGAGTCCTGGGACCTGGAGTATAAGAACAGTATATCCAGTCATGACTGGGCTAATTCTGTTGCTGTTCAGAGACAAAAAGTTTGTTTACTTTTGGTATGCAAATGAAGCAAGTGCAAAGGTAGAAGGATCCCTGTCCCTCAAAGCTATAGCTGAAGTATGTCAGCAGTAACACAAATTAGTATTGCCCCTTGGTTCGTTGCCTAGACCATGGCAGTAGTGAAGACAGACCTGAGAACATCAAAGTAAGATACGGTGCCTCCTGACAAAGCAAGAACTGGAGGTACAGATGTGAATTAAACCCAGGAGTCACTGATACCTTTCCTTGCAGATACAAAGTGGTGCAAAGAGCCCAGTGAAACGTTGCCTGTTAAACTTTGCTGTGACTATGAAGATGGCTGAAATAAAACAAGGCATAATTCGAAATGACAGCATTTGGGATAAGCTAATCTTCAAAAAAGTTCAGGTAAGTTATTCCAAGTGTAAGGAAGCTGAGCAATGCAGTATTGGAGGATCTGATGGCTTCTACTTCACTTGTAGGAAACCATGGGTGGAAGAGTACGTATAATGGTGACAGGCGCAGCCCCTATATCTCCCTCTGTCCTGACATTTCTTAGAGCGGCATTGGGCTGTCAGGTAAGATGAGGGGGTTTTCTTAAATTAAGACCTGTTTGATTATGACCAAATAGGTGGCCAGTGATACAGCTGTGGTCCAACCTGGCTTGTTCCTGGGGAGATTGTTGTCAGACTTCAGTATTTACAGGCTGCTTGATCTGAGTTAACTGTAACAGGAACAAAATTCTGCAGGGCTGGCTTCAAACGACACTACCAAAAAACTATCCTGTAGGCTCTGGGAAGAGGAACAGAGCAGCAGAAGTAGGAACAGGCAGCACTCAGCTGCCTCTGAGCTTTGTGGCTTATCCTGACAGTCAATGAGCTCCCAGTGTAGTACATTTGACAACAGAGCTCAGCGAATGAAGTGACCAAAGCAAGGTTTGGAGAGGTGAACTTGAAGAACATCTGGTTACACCAGTAAGACCAAGAAGTCTTAAAGGTTAAGATTGTCATGGCTTCCTTCCTAAGAAGACTTGAGCACGGGCATGGTCGAAACTGAGCTCATTCACACCAAGGACTCGATGTTCAAAGAATATTCATCTGTTCTCGCACAGATCTTTGAAGCTTATGGCCAGACTGAATGCTCAGCTGGATGTACTTTCTCAATGCCTGGAGACTGGACAACAGGTATGGTAGCCGAGACTTGGAAACTCTCCCATGGCTGTCAAGAGAAAGTGGCACTCAAGCTTAGGTGCTCTACTGCTTTTAGTTCAATGAAAGTTAAATCCTGATTACTTAACCTCAAAGTGATTCTTGGTAGCAACAGTCACCTGTATGCTTAAGTACTGAATTCTTGACTCAAGTAGGTAAGGATCTCTTGTGTAAAGTGACATAGGTTAGCTTAGACTCCTTAGGAAAGGAGTGTCTGTACAGAGCTGAGCAAATTGGACAAGGACTTCCCAAATGGCTTTAAGAAAATAGCTTTAGCTCCCAAATAACTTGTTTTATTCAAAGAACTATGACTAAAACATCAGACATGACACTTGACTATCTTCCTGGAGGACTACCTGACCTTGAAGATTTAGCTTTCATCTTAGCAAGGATGTTTTTAATGTTGGGTATTCTAAATTCAAGCTCAAGTCACGATCTTAGAAATCACAGTAACTGCTGAGCATAAAGATGATGAAATGCAAATGAATACTGGGGTCTATGAGGGAATTCTGTGGAGGCAAGTGTGGCACATGATTGGTGTGGTTGATTACACCAATAAATGGCTCTAAGCATTGAGACTTAGCTACTACTTATCCTGCATTAACTGGCTGAAGTAGCATTACAATAACTTTCTTGACAATTTGGTGTCGGATTCCTTTAAACAGTACTGGTTCTTGCTAAAGCAATAAACAAAGAGCCATTAAGTATCTACTATTGCTGAAGTCTTTCATATGTAGGGGGCACCTGAGTTCTCCCATCTCACTTCAAGACCTAGTCTTTCTAGCTTTAGATCAAATAGGGCCAATTGCTAGTAGAATCCCCAAAATGTAACTATCCTTGGGTTTTTTCTCTTAGGCCATGTTGGAGCCCCTCTGGCTTGTAATATCATAAAATTAGATGATGTGGAAGAAATGAACTACTACTCTTCTAACAGTGAAGGCGAGGTAGGTAACATCTCCTGTGTGTGTCAGGAAATACTGAAACATAAGACTTGGTGACTAACAATGTTCTGTGCTTGCTATAGGTCTGCATTAAAGGACCAAATGTGTTCAAGGGTTATCTGAAAGACCCTGAGAAGACAGCAGAAGCAATTGATAAAGATGGCTGGCTCCACACTGGAGACATAGGGAAATGGTTGCCAGTGAGTAATTGCTTAATACAAACTGTCCCTTGGATGTGAATTCCTGGGTAGCTTACAGTAATCTGAAAAGCTGGAGAAGTGAATTCTAGGATAAGAGCCTTACATGGTATTTTGTTATCATTCACCAAGTAACTCGGGCAAAGCTCCAAAGGCCAATTAGGTTACAAGATCTCAAGTAACACCTGCAAGGCCAGTAGTTAAGACTAAGCTGCTTCCACAGTGAAGAACAACTAGATGTCTTCGTTTCTGTCAGAGGAGAATAAAGGAGCTACCTGATCATGTCCTGAGCTAACTGGAGAAATTAGACAAAGTTGCCTTTCTCTCTGGAGAGAGCAAAGACCAGTTCCAGACTAGCACATACCTTTCATACAACAAAATCAAACTTACTATCTTCTACTTACAGAAGCAAGACAGAAACTAACAGCCTCCACCTTTAACTTCTAGAATGGAACGCTGAAGATCATTGATAGGAAGAAGAATATATTTAAACTTGCACAAGGAGAATACATTGCTCCAGAGAAGATAGAAAATGTCTATATCAGAAGTGCTCCTGTTGCCCAGGTCTTTGTACACGGGGAAAGCCTGAGGGTAAGTTGTGTTAGGAGTGAGCATTCTGCAAGACTCCTCCCACAATGAGTTCTGGAAGATCAGGGCACAAATGTAAGCATATATGAGTCCTTGAACAAGATCTGTTCCCAAGAGTGCCATGTTTATAGGAATATCCTTTCAGACCTATAGCTTTCCCAAGTGACAATGAAGAAAAGGAGATCTTGGCATCAAGTTGCAAGCTGGATAATGGCTAATTACATACTTGTATGGGATTAGTATGTCAGGTTGGCTCTGTAGAGTTTAGAATCATACAGTAGTTCAGGTTGGAAGGGACCTTTAAAGGTCATCTAGTGCAACCCCCCTGCAATAAGCAGGGACATCTTCAACTAGATCAGGTTGCTCAGAGTCCAGTCCAGCCTGACCTTGAACGTTTCCAGGGATGGGGCATCTACCACCTCTCTGGGCAACCTGTGCCAGTGTTTCAGCACCTTAATTGTAAAAAAATTCTTCCTTATATCTAATCTAAATCTACTCTCTTTTAGTTTAAAACCATTACCCCTTGTCCTATCACAGCATGCCCTGCTAAAAAGTCTGTCCCCATCTTTCTTATAAGCCCCCTTGAAAGGCTGCAATAAGATCTCCTAGAGCCTTCTCTTCTCCAGGCCCAACAATCCCAACTCTCAACCTTCCTTCATAGGAGGGGTGTTTCGCCACTCCTTTGCCACAGAGGTGTCACCTGTGCTAGCAGAGGCCAGTCTTCAATCTGTAAACCAGCCAAAAGTAATTGCTGGAGCATTCAGCACACATAACCAACTGCATTAGTACTTCAATTACTGCTGTCAGAACTCAGATAAGTTACTTGAAAGTCCTTGTAGCCACCTTGGAAGCTCTGGAAATGGATAGGGATGTAGATGTGGCTTGTTAAAGAGACACTGTCCATAATCAAGTTCACATAGACAAAATAATTTCAAATGTCTTATCTTGCTCTCAACATGACTACTTCCACTTTTTTCAGTCTTTTCTAATAGGTATAGTGGTTCCTGATCCTGAGACACTTCCTGGATTTGCAGCAAAACTGGGAATAAAAGGTTCCTATGAAGATGTCTGCAAAAATCCAGTGAGTGGCTTTGTTTTCAGTGGGTTATAGATAGAATTTACTTATCAAGTCCAATCTTGCATTGCTTTGACTTCACTCTACCCACCTTTTTTGTAAATTAAACTAGCCTCATGCTGGGTGAGTCATGCAAGCAGCCTTACAGTAAAAACTGGCACTAAGTATAGGTGTCTCTTGATGTTTCAAGGGCTATCACTGCTTCTCTTCCAATGAGAAGACAGACATGACCTTGTAGTGGCCTTAATATGAGGAACCTTGAATGCTGGAATATGTACCTGTACTCTTGCCAACCTCAGTTTTCACTGACTGGACAATGGGTGTGGTCTTGAATTGCAATTACAAAATGGCAGCTTTACCCACTCTGCTCCTGCTCTGTTTCTTCTAGGCAGTGAAGAAAGCTATTTTAGAAGATATGGTCAGACTGGGGAAAGAGGCTGGCCTTAAATCCTTTGAACAAGTGAGTACTTCCAAATTCTGTTTGTCACAAGCACCTGTATTGCTAATGCAATGGTTGGAAAGTCTTCATTTCTGTTACTGGCTGTGCCAGGATGGGACCCAAGCCAGCTGCCTCAGAGAGCTGCTTGAAGTAGGCAGTGAAACACTGCCTGCCTGCCTGTCGCCTGACCAAGAGACAGGTGGCTGTACAGGGCAACAGTAGCAATTGCCATGAGATGGAGTGGAGGTTCATTCACCATCGGCTGTAGAGCTGTACTGTAGTTCCAGCCTATCCTCTTGCTGTGTCAGCCAAAAGGAGTTGGACTTGAATCAAAAAACAGTTTAGTTACTAGAGCTCCTGAGACAGAGTTCTTGCACTGAGCTCACGGAAGCTGGGAAGGACTGTTGCTTGTTCTCTAAGTAATTATGTAAGTGTCATGTGCTAAATTATTTTCTTTTAACAGGTTAAAGACCTGTACATTCACACAGAGATGTTCTCTGTAGAAAATGGACTCTTGACACCAACACTGAAGGCAAAGAGAGCAGAGCTTGTTAAATTCTTCCAGAAGCAGATTGAAGCCCTCTATTCAAGTTTGCAGGAATAAGTGACCAGTTTTTAAATTAAATTGCCTGGAGTATCCAAACAAATCTGTGACACTACACGACCTATGGAGAACACATGCACGAGTGGAGGGGAGCAAGGAGAACTTACATATATTGTTTCTGGTATTATGGGGAAAATGACTTTCAGATGAAGATGGCTATAGCATAACTGACAACTGGCAGTGTTCACATCTTGTGGGACTAAGCATCAGCTGTCTAGGCAAAGCCAGAACTTTCATCTTCTTTGGACTGTGACTGAAGCACAAAAACACTCAAGAACCTCAGCTTCTTTTAAAAGGCAGTTGTATGCACTTCTCACTGTCAAAAGCACTCACTGTTTTCCTGCTCCAAGTATGAACTCTATTATGACCTTTTGTGGATTGATTTCCATCTTTCATGCAGTTCTATATTTTGGCGGGGGTGGGGGGGAGACAGTTGAAAAACCAAGTGCAGGAAAATAACAGTTCAGTTTCCACTCAGGATGCTATAAACTGTCTCAACTCAAGCTGTCATAATATGAATTGGAGCTTAACATCTGTTCAGCAGATACAGAAGTGAATTTCCTGTTCCTAGCCCTGGACCACACAGTAGAGGTTGGTTTTGATACCAGACAACTCATTTTCATTAAAGCTTCTGGCATCTAGCTTACAAAGTACCTGTGTCTAAAGCAAATATAATTTATATTCTAGTCTGGGAGGCACTGGATCAGTTTTTGCACATGTTCTCAAATGCCATGGTAGTTATAAGCCTCTGCACTTATGAATTTGAGCCTGATAAGTGGAAAATGTTAGCTGTCATTCCCAAGGATATAGGATGTAATAAACTGTAACTGCACAATCAAACCAAAGCCTTGTTTCTTTGCTGCAACCAGACTGTCAGCTGCAAGGTTTACTGGTGCCTGTGTAGCTGCAGCCAGAACACAACTGCTGCAGAAAGCTAACTGGTTTTCTATGCTGTCACCATTCAGCCACAGCTCAAGCCATGAGGCAATAAGATAGTGCCACATGTTGCTCCTCAACTCAACTTTCCTTCTCTTGTAGTGAGACAGTATGTGCCAAAGTCTTCAGCATAAAGTTGTTCTTCCAGCTCAGCCTATCACATGAAGTAAGACACCAGGTATTGCTTTCTAAGCCTAAAGCTGTTTCTTTAGAAAACCATTTAGACAAGATGAGTACTGTCTCTATTTTTAGAAATGTGTCTTCAATGAGTGTAAGCTGTCTCTGCTGACAGTCCCTGTAGCAGTCTGCTGTATCAGTCCACAAGGCAATGCAGTGCTATCAAGGATGTAACATGGGGGAGGAGTACCTGTAGCTTTCAATGTCAATTCTCCTAGTCTGTGCCAGATTCTTACAGCTAGTGGCTGTTCCTCTCTGTATTTAATGTTGTCCAAAATGAAAGTAACCAGTATATTTGTTGGTCAGGAAAGACCCACCCCTTGCTGTGAGGCATCTCTAGCTTTGACTAGCAAGAACTGACCCAATTCTGTTTCTAGTCTAGGCCCAAAGACCTTGACATTTTCAGGTAACTGTTCTGTTGCTTATTGTGCCTGTCATAACCTGAGGCTATAAAGGCTTTTAAGGCTCTGAAAGTGCATGTAACTAGGCTGCTCATCTTTCCATGTCTTTTCCCCCAGGTGGGACTGGGGAGAAAGTGGGGAACCAGAGGAAAGAAGAAATATGTACTTAAACTGGTTGTGGGCTCTGATGTGCAATTCAGTTTGGGGACAGCAAGTCTAGTGCCACCAGGATCTATATAAACTCCAGGCTGAATGCCGTGATGCCACCTGCTGCAGTGCCTGGGAAATACTTTGTTCATTCTATCAACAAGTGAAACTTCCCTGCAGAGACCCATTTGGATGCTGAAGCCCAGCACCCTGTGGTGGGACCTTCAACTAGCAGTGCTCAGATACTGGTCAAGATTCCTTCGAGCTGCATGAAGCACTCTTTGAGGAGTCAGTAGAGAATGCCTGCTTTTCCATGCCACATCTCAGAAAGCAGTAACTTTGTAGAGGTCACTTTGTAATACAATAGAGATGCTTTCCCTTTTGGAAGAGAAAACACCTCAATCTCTAAACTTGGTTTACTCTTAGTGGCAATTAAACCTCTTCTCACGGGGGCAAACTACAGTGCTTTAGATTTCTCCTGTCTGTGGCATCTGCTAGTAACTGTTAGAAAGACTGAATTGGATGGGTAATGGCACCATCTGACCAATAAACCATACATAACAATTCAAGTGTAAATTGGTCTGAAACTGGTCTCTTGGGTGCCGCTTCTGCCATGTGAACTGCTTCCACAACATAGATCTAAAGTGAAAACAGGAGTACTTTAGGCATGCTTGCATTGAAATGATGCAAAAATTATTTCAAGATATTGAGAACTAAAGAAAGCTACCTACAGCGGGCTTGAAGCACTGTAATACCCAGTGAACTAGGAGCTGAGGTAAGAATGGCTATAGGTGCAATGAAGTTCAGATGGCTGCAACTTTTTTCCCCATGATACAGAGACTGGAGCTAAAAATAACAGCCAGTCTTTATTTGCTTTAAAAAGCTTTCATCGAGTAGCTAGCCATTATGAATTGATCCATTTGGGCTGCAGCATAAATGTGCGTACATGCTGAATAACAAATGATAACATGACTAATAAAAATTCATGTAAGGCAGACATTTAATATGAATATTGATTATAGACTTTCTTTTTTACTTAGCAAATTGGAAACAACTCTCATATGTACTGTAGCAGGAATTAGATTGCCTGATTTAGGCTCTCCAACTCATCTAACACTTGTATACCAAAATACAATTTCTTAAATGTTTTTTCTTTCCATCTCTATAGAACAATCCCTGTGCCTACAACTTAATTACTGGTTAGTCTTTTTTGGTCCTTATCCTGAGAGGAAGTGTTCAGAGGGAAATATTGACTCTTAATTCATCATGTGGCTTTAATGAGGTCCTTATTTCAATCAACACCCTCAAGACGGATCTAGAATCATTCTCTAATGCCATTGCTAGGACACTCAATTATAAAAACTAAATGACCTCCAAATCCCTGGCTTCCTAGCATGGGAAGTTCTTTTTTTTCCTCCTCCTGGTGACTACTTTGCATTTGAAAAACTAACTATACGGGCGATGCTTAAATTCTAGCATGAACTTATATTTATTTACCCAACTCTTAAGAGATATGGATTAAAATCAGAAGCCTCTTGGTTAAAACTACTGAGGAGCAAACTCTTTCATCATTGATTTCTAATCACTTCAAAGTTACCAGTCATAAGAATACCAAAGCTAGTTTTTAGCACAGCCTGGTGTACATGGTAATCTGGCCCCTTCCTCATTAAAACCTGAGACACCTGGCAGAGTCAGTGGCTTCACTCTGCAAAGGACAGTCTCTTTGGATTGGAGGCCAAAGTGAGGGCAGATGAGTGGAAAGCCAAATTGTCATTGATGTGGTGGCTGAACAGGCTGAGATGTCCATTTAGCATGGGTAATATTGTTTGCTTTCACGACAGATTTTATTTCTGGTTTAGTGCAAAAACTGCTGAACTAAAGTAGCTGTCCATTTCTTATTGGCCTATTTCATTGTTTTCCTTTTAACAGGAGAGTAGGGTTCCACTTCAGTATGCAGTTAGTTACCCTTACTTTGCATCACACTAGAAGCCTGAGCAAGCCTAGTGTGGCATTGCAAGTCTAGACTTGCTGTTAAATGATGGAAAGGATAGAGAGCTCAGAATTTTAAATACAAGTAACATTTCTTCCCTCAGGGAAAAACAAGAGATAGTTTAATAGAGCCAACTGCTGTGTGAAAAAGACATTTGCTTTTTGCTTAGCCCCGACCTGGCTTCTCTAGGGATTTGAACCTAAAAGAAAATCAGCTGAATTCCCTGGTGAATCACTGCACAATACAGAACAGCTATGTCAAATCTATACCTGCTCCTTTCCTTAATAAACAAAGATCTTCCTCAAGCAAAATGCAGGACATCATAGAATCATTTTGGTTGGAAAAGACCATTAAGATCAAGTCCAACCATTAACCTGGCACTGCCAAGTCCACCACTAAACCATGTCCCTAAGCACCACATCTACACATACTTTGAATACCTCCATGGATGGTGACTCAACCACTTCCCTGGGCAGCCTGTTCCAGTGCTTGACAACCCTTCACAGTGCATAGGGAGTGTGGAATGAAGAAGAAAAAAAAAGGTAGAAGGGGATGGTAGAAAGGAAGGAAAAGAAAATCTACTGGTATTAAGAATCAGAGTTCATTAGAGGTGCTTGGTATTTAAACTTCATGCTCTGATACAGTTTTCAGCAATGGTAAGACAGCTTGTATTTGCTTGGCTGCAGAATCTCTAAAAGCCTTTAGGAGGTATGCATTTTGTTTTGGCTAGCTCTTTGCAGGCAAGCACTGCTGAGTGAAGGTGGTATAATGGTAAATAGAAATACCAGTTACCTCTGCTACAAAAAGGAAGAGGTGGGACTGAAGTTATGGCTACAAGGAAACAAGACAAAAGCTAAAAAAGCAAAGCACATGAAGTTCATTTCAGTTTGTAAGTGCACTTCTGAAGCAGAGCTCCTGGGCATGCTGCACTTCACAGCATAGTGATCTTGGTGTGCAAAACTGTGCTCAGATGAAAGCTGAAATCCAGCTGAAGATACTTTTCAACCCCTAACAGATATCCAGTCTTCTATAAAGTTTCATAAATTGTCCTCCTAATAGCTAACAATCAACTGTGGTCATTAGTACTGTTAATCTGTTCCTATTATTGTTAGTTAATTGCTGCCTGCTAATATAGATAGCAGCTATTTCATCATTTCAAAAGTCAAAACCAAGGGGTCCTTAGCTGTCAGCTTCCTCAGCTGGCAAGACAAGCTTATTTTTGTAATCTTTATTGGTTCTAGACTCCACAGACACTGAACAAAAACTACTGCAGTTGAGACTAAAAGTATTCCATGCAGTTTGGAGGTTTTCATATTAATTCCCAAAATAGATACATCCTGCTGAGTTATGGCCTTTCAGCTCTGTCTAGTAGCAAAACTAGGACTACGATACCCTCCTATATCTCTAATGAAGCTGGCTTCTAGAAAATAAGTGCTTTGATTTCAAGAGGGGCAAAGCACCTGCTTGCAAACTCCTGAAACTGAACACTAACTCCCCCTTGCCACAGCTCATAAACAGCCTACGATTACAGCTCACTGTGAGCACTAACACACAGCAGGCTAGAAGTAACAAAAAACTGGCTTTGTGCTGGAGATTAAGAGGCCAAGTAGGAGCGTACAAGAGTAATGCTGGCTTGTCTGTATGTAATTATTTCTATATACGCTTAATATTGTTAAGAAATGATCATCTGCCTGAGACAACTCATGCAGGTGGAGGTAAACCAGGTGTTAGTAGTTTAAAACAGTAATTTGCAAAAACTCTCAACATGTAACATTCAACTAGACCAAACAGGAGAGAAGAAAACCACCTGCTGCATTTAGGATAAATTTAGAAAGCCTTCAGCTAGTACAGATTACTCGATTTTAAAGTCTTCCTTCTAATAAATCCATACCTGATGCTAAATAAAAACGCTTTACTAAAAGTTGTTAATCAGCAGCAACTAGGCTCACAGTTTTCAGTCTTGGCACTACTGCTTTCCTTTCATCTTAAGATGGATCGAGAACTCTAGTCTCTTGGGTACATGCTCAGATTTCAGAGGGAGCAGATATAGCTGGCCATATTTTTTTACCATTAAAAGCACAGAATATTCTTATAGCAAGAGCTGAAGTCTTTCCAACCTTGAAAAACAACTTGTAACAGTGAAATCTTTACTTCCCAGTCAGTTCACATTCCCATGCCTATAAACAAGTTCTTGTAGGTCTAAGAACAATTAAATCCACAAATGAATATGAACGTATCATTTATTTGAGGTGGACAATTCACATCATTAAAAGTCACAGGTAACAAATCTTATCTTGAATTTGAATCAGAGGTTTATATTATAGTTTCCAGGGGGAGCTTCAGAGAAAGTAAAATACAAAAGCATCACGCATCACAATCAGATGCGGTTGAGGAAAAAAACCTAAAATATGAACCCTCAGAATGCAATTTAAACAGCAAAAAGAAAAAAACTGACAGGATGAAAAAGATGCATCTTGAAGGCAATCCACTGAATGGCTTCTTCAATTATTTATTGTTTAAAAAATATGCAAACCATGGCACAGGCATATCCAACCCTTTCAGCTGCGAGGAAGAGAAACCCTTGTCCTAACATATTCATTGCATAAGTCTAAAGTAATATACAGAAAATTTCAAGTAAAGGATTGTGGTCTGAAGTAAAAATTCAATTTCTTATTTAAAAAATGAGAAGGCTATCTGTTTTTCTTCTCTCCATCCACTGGTTGATCCGTTTCAGAGTCATATTGGCATTTTTCCACACATTTCCTAGGGAACCAGCCTCGTTCTCTTATTCCACCTTAAGACATGAAAAGTTGCATTAACTTGGAACAGAACACGACCCACTACAGAGGAAAAACACAGGACTGGAAGAGACATCAAAAGGTTACCTAGTTTGTTTTCTTCTCCAAGGCAAGACATCTAAGCCATTCCTAACATCATTGCCTGGGGACACATAGAGTCTCTCCCATTGCCTGAAGTGTTTTCAGTGATCTCCAGAGTTTTCCAGTACTCTACCTTCCTTATTAAAAAATCTTTCCTAATACCCTGACTCTTCCTGTCTATAACTCAAGTTCACAACTCCTCTTTCTACACACCAGGGACACAGGAAGCAGCTAAGAACCTTCTGTACACCAGACTTTCATGCAGCTGATGACTATTTGCACATATCCTGGCTTTCTCCTGTCTCCTTTTCCCCTCCAGGTAAACCACCCCAATTCTTTCAGCTTTCCCTTATCAGTAACATAATCACTCTGATTATCCTCATTGTTTTCCTCTCAAGCTTTTACAGCTCATCTCCCTCCTTCCTGAGATGCAGTTAACTGCTTTTACTTCTGGCAGCATTTCAGCTGAGTCTCTGCCAATGCTGAGTAGGAGGGAAGGATTACTTTATGCATCGGGGAAGCTACATGCTTTTTTCTTTTTTGCAAGTGTTGACTCATCTTAAGCTTATGACTGACTTTTTTCCCCCCCCTCAGAAGAACTGCTACTTAATCATTAATTTTTACATCTTTAGTGCAGCTTGTTTTTCCTGCCTATTTGTAGCATTTTGCTATACATTCCTAACAAATCTCATCCTATTTTTGAACCCTAGTTCTCAAAAAATGCCAGTATTATTTTGAATTCTAATCCAGCCTCTCAGCATACACCAAGTTCCCCACCCAGACCATATTTCACCTGAGTTAAAAAAAATCATTCAATATAGCACAGATATCTCCAGCTAATCTTCACAATAAGCAACACAATACAAACGTTCATTCAGTGACTCAGGTTTGATGTTTGAAAGAGTTCATTAGAGTGAGCTGCTGAATCACTTCTACTCCATGAGGGTCTCAGACCTCCCATGAAAAGCATGGACACTTTCAATCCAGTGATTTCAATCTGTTGGCTGCATCTCTTTCACCAACAAGAAATGTACGTGCAATGAATTCACAATTGTTTGGAAGAGACAATAGAATCCAACGCACTGTGCCTCAGTGGAAAGTCTGGCAGGTAAAATGTTAGCTCAGTCCTAAGCAGGAGGGCTAAAGGAAAATGTAAAAATTTCGATACAGGTGGCTGTAATGTTGTCTCTGCAGACCAGCAGGAATATTTAACCTCTCCAGTAACTGTAGTTAGTTATGTAAATGCATGTCAAAGCTTTTGGAATCAATCCCAAACCAAAGACATGATATCTCCTCATTTTTAAGATGTACAAAGAGCAATCCCAGGTCTTATATGTATATGGGGTGTCTAGGTAGGAGATTTGAATGCGTTTAAGACTGACCACTATTTAAGTATCAAAAAAAAAATCACCATTAATCTCTTTAGAGTCTAGAAGTCTAACTTTTTCTTAGAATATGAAGAAATGTCCCCCTTCCCATTCAACCTTCAATAAATTACTGGATGAATGTTCTTTCAGTCTGACAGATTTGTTTAATGTTTGTCAAAACTGGTAGACCTACCAGATGTAAAAACTGCGGATGTGGTTCTAGAGCAGAGAAGAGCTAATGCCAATAAGGTCAGTCATTCTACATTTTGAAAACTGAACATGTAATATTGTCTACATTTCTAGACAGCCATAAAATTGATTTGTAATTTTCAACAGAAAAAGTGAAAATAACTGCTTCATACCATCAGCAGCTGAGTCAAGAATCTTCTCACCATACATCCAGTGTCTGGGGAAGAAAGCGTAATAGGTAATTAGATGCCAGAACTCATCTCAATATTTCTTTTAACCAAACATAAAAGTGTGGAGCCACTAACTTTAAGCCTCTCGTGGCTAAAATCAGATCTCCTTTACTCAGTGCAATTCTAGGCTCTTCAGTGCATGGTGTTGTGAAGAACGTTTTAACACCTTTAGTCACAGGGCAGCAGACACCACTGTAATCTTCTACTGCTCGATACCGCACCTACAAATTTGAACAGAACAGGACAATATATTATTTTAAGGAGTTACCGCCTTGCTGACAGTTTCATACCAAAAACTCAATTCAAGCATACTGTTAGATTTGAACATAATGACAATGGCTGTCAAAGGGACTCTAAATTCTAAATTAACTGCTTAACAATGAAACACAATCATCTTTATTACCACGTTTCTTACTATCTGGAAACTAAGGAGCAAATGCAAAGAAAACTAAATGCTAAGTTTAATTAAGCAGAGGTTGTAGCACACTGTTTGTGTGGAAACACAAAGTCTTTATTTAATTGCTAGGTTGAAAAGTCAAGAAAAGAAATAGTCTCAGCAATTACTCACATTTATTTATACTGGTATTTCAAAATTACTTCAGGCCAAACTTCACAAATACTTACACTTCTTACTCGCTTGTCTGCTTTCTGTTTCAGTTGCTCTATCTATAAATGATTATAAATAAAAATTTAGGCAGTGTTTAGTTTAGAAGGACTTGTGTATTCAACACAAAATGAAGTCAGGTAATGAAACCATTCAACAAACACAGGAAATACCATTAGCACTTAAAAGCACTCACAAAAGCATAATGTTTTAGTCTATCAAAAGTGGGAGAACGTTTGACAGAACTCCTGTTTCTTAAGTGTATGTATTAGTAGTCAGTCTATTTTAGTTATTTAAAAAGTTAATATATTACTGCAAAGGAAAGCAAACAATTGGATAGTGGGGAGGATTAACTTGAGATATCATCAAAGACTGATTACCGTCAAACTGTATTGGTGACAGCCATCTCGTACTGGCCAATCCAGGCCATCTCCCTCGGGAATCCCAGACCATGTAAACACTTGCTTGAAGTTTTTCCATTTACTTCCCATGTCATAGGGAAAAATAAAGGTCTCACCCGTTTGGTAGTACTGGATTCTGTCTTTGGCCTGGAAAATAATCAATAAATACAGTACATAAAATCATACCCTACAAACTGCAGCTGAGCAGCAAGTACTAAGGCAGCCAGATGATAAGCCCTGTGGGTCCATGAGACCTAAAGGCAAACATTTTGAGGCAAGAGCAGTAAATTCCTGCTATACCAACCCAGGCTTTTAAAGCTACTTAAAAAATCATGGCATTTAGAAGCGTGTTTGTTTTGGGTCCCCTGCCCTTCCCTCCTATCTACTCTTTAACAACAGTCAACTGGCTACACTGATTAATCCACTCCGTACTCTGATTTAATTTTATGGCTTTTTTTTAAAGACTGATGCCTGACTATTTCTCAGTTACATACAAAGACATACACAGCTCAGGATTCTTTGATTAATCATAAGCCTAATTCAATGTTGGCAGTGTCCACTCCACCTCTAAGAACTGTATATACAGGCATGCTCTGCAATCTCCCACATTCTGCAGTCATGAAGTTTTCATTCTTTCAGTAATGACGACATCTAGTGGAGCAGCCACAGAAGAGTTTGTGCTCTTTGTTGCAATAATGTAATTTTTATTAAACATTTATGTATTACAGTCTGTGTTCAGTTTTCAGAAGAGACATATTAGCAGTCTGTGTTTTACAGTAAAAGTTTTAACAGACTATTCCAAGTTCTCTCATATAGTTGTAACAGGGTTTTCTTTCATTTATGATCCATTGTCTTATTATTCAAAGGTCTAACAGGACTAGGATCCAGCTAGATTCCATACAGTACTTAGGTACTTGTACACAGTCAAGATCCTCGTGCTAATTTTGACAGAGAATAAAAGAAAGACAACAACATAATAATGAAACATCTGTGGGCTTATACAAAATAACCTGGTAACACTGAACTAGTTTCTAAACATTGAGTCACTTTTGCTTCCTCTAAACTTAGTTTCTGCTGCTTGGCTATATTTCTTCTGAAAAATCTTGTGAAAACCTCTATAAAGATACGCAAGTCAAAGAGAAACTTAAAGGAGAGAAGACTAGGTATCTTATCATTTTCTAGTACTTCTTCAAAATCAAGGCAAATCTTCCCAAGATTAATCAGAGAAGTAGGAAATGAGGAGAATCATTTAAATTAGACAATTAAAGACATGGCCAGGCATAATGAGAAGCAGACAACTCAAGTTTCAGACAAAAACACCCACATATTCCAAGTAGATAAGCAAAATCTCTTAAAAGCAAATACTCTTCTATGGTCACACTGATTCACAAAAAAAGAAAAGAAAAATATATTCAGTTAAAGGATTTCTCATCTATTTCAGTGAATTTCAGAGAGAGTTAAGGGAAAAGCTGGTTGTAGGTGTTAAGTCAGTGGTGAATTCAAATGACACTTTGGTTTACAGCCAGATAGGTGAAACAAATTGATAAATATGGAGAATAAACTTTGTAACAATACAGTACAAGAATACTGTAATAAAAGCCTACCTTTTCTTCAATCCAGGACTCGATTGAAGTTTTATTTGTCAAAATGACTTTCATCTAAAAAATGACAGTTACATGAAATTAGCATTGATTTTCTGCAGAAATACATCAGCTAAGCAAAGAAAACTTCATTTAACAAAGTAAATTTGCTTTAAAAAACAAAGCAACTGTTATAGGCTTAACTGAAACATATAAAATATTCAAAATTAAGATTCAGCATAGATATGTACTAATGCTATCCTCTAGGATTATACACTTAGACAGTATCACGCAGTACTTCAGTTTACGCTTAAAATCTACACTTTTGTATCCTTCCAAAGATCTCAAACATTTGAAGTAACATATCGGGAATGTTTACTCCTATTTTCAAGGATGGGGCATGTACTCTTGAAATACCAAGTATTTTGCTGTTTCCAGAGTTTATAAAGCCCATCTCATGTTGTCTTAGAATTTCACCTCCAAGTTCTCCCACGAAGGAAAAAAAAAATAAAATAATTGTGGTAACAACAGAGGAACTGGGAGAAAGCAACAGAAAACCCCGGAAAAGTTACACAGCAACATAAGCTCTAAACAACTACTCATATCTCAATTCTGAATTCTGTTTCTGCTACATAACCAGACAAAACTTACAGATTTTAACTTCTTTGTATAGAAGCCATGAACTTACCTGGATAATAAACAGCATACCAACGGCAATAGTTGTTCCTAATGCCAGTCCTAAGGCAAATAAAGATGCAGCAAATGCAGACAGTCCAAACGGAATAATGGGTCGAGGGTCTCTCTTGGCTGCACTCATGTCAATCTTTACAGAACTCCACCCAAAAGATATCTGCAAAGGAAAAATATCATCATTCAGCTCTAAAACATTCCAACTGCTGAAACAAAATAATTTACCAATAAGAAATCTATCTCTGAAGGTAGGTGTCCAACTTCTGATGTGTTTATAATGCAAGTGGGATAATTTAAAAAAAAAAAAAAAAAAGGAAGTATTCCAAGACTTTTCCTTTTCAGAAATACATTCTTTGCTAGATGTAGGCCTTCTCTAGATAGAAAGCGAAACCAAAATTGCCATCTTGCAAGCTCCACAAGTTAAGCCTAAAATCTGCAAAGCAATCTGGACTCTGGCACGTTAACAAAAACGCATTGACGAATTTCAGGTAGAAAATGTTTGCATAGCACAATATCCATTTTCAATGGAAACACTACAGGTTTTTCTCTGAAAACTTCAGCAGATAGCAGGTCTCAACACCACTATTCTGCAAATACAACACACAGCCTTCATCTGTTACACTCAGTTGATGTTCTCAAGCTTTTCATTGCAACCGCAAAAGCTGAAATCAAAGCTCATAATCTTAACCATGGATCTGAGATAAGGGATGTATTCCACAACAAGCTTTGCTCACTGTTGCTGCAGTTAAATTTTCCCATTTAAAAACAAATTCAACATAATTTATTTTTTGTTCCAAAAATAATGTACTACTATTTCCCCCTGAAGAAAGGGATACAATTCTAAAAGAGAGCAAGCAAAAGAAAATGAGTAACATCTAACTTGTGTGTTGGAAATAAATAGCAACTAATTTCTGTGCCAGCCAAAACACAGCCTGTCTCTCTCTATATAAGGTACTCCTCAGAACCTGTCTTCAGTCAATGCAAAGCTCTAAGAAACTCCCAGTGATTATGACAGGCAACAGGGGAAAATAAAAGGAAAGAAAATAAAAACAACTTTCTCTGAATCTTCCTCTATTTAATGAACATACTTCTCACAGACAGAGAGCAGAACTGAGAGTATACATTGAAAGTATAACAAGGAATTCCACATACTGCTTCTCAGGAAAGCAAATCATCTCATACTTCCAGAAATAAATTACCTTTCTGACTTAAATAATATATTAAGCATTTATGTTTTCTTACTCTGTTGTAAAGCTGAGTGTACATAGTCATAACAAATATGAAAGAAGCATGAATGCATCCCAGTGGAGCTAAGAGGAGAAACAGAGTGAAAGATGCATGATTCTGGTATCCACAACAGTTGTTAATCCAAGGACAATGGTGATCCATCTTCATGACACACCTGTGAATAATAAGTACCAATTAATATAAGGGACATATGATGTTTTTCCAAAAAGCTCAAAGGACAACTAATTTTCTACTACTCGATCTCCCTTCATTCATTTAAACCCACCAATTTTCAGCAGATCAACACAACAGTGTCTTTTCTGTTGCTAATTTAGAATGGTATTTCATGTTGTAGAATGAAAGAAAGAAAACCAAAAAGTGCTCCCAGGTCCTACCCTCCCTAATTATCCCTCCTCCTCTTTACTCAAACTTGCTGGTTGCTAAACACCATATTCCAGAGCCAGAGGCCTAGAACAGGAAGTGTTAAGAACCATCAATGCAATAATTAGGCACTAATATTATTGCCAATATTTTTAAAGAAGCACACCAGGAAAATAAAGGAAATATCAAATGCCCGTGAACTACTTAAAAGAAAAAACATATAAAGATATACAGACAGAAGCGTGTTAATGCCAGTTTCTTTTCAGCAGTAGACCCTCTGGAAGCTTCATCAATTGCTATGTATTGACCTTACACGACTGTAAGTCCTTTTCAAAATCTATTTAACAAGCATAAACACCCTTGAGACACTCTTGTATTCAGTATAAAGCTGGTCATTTTGGTTTAGCTTACAGGTGCAAAACCACACCTGATAAAAGATTTGTCCATATCCCAAACTGCATTGATTTAGCTTAACAGGTGTAAAAGTCACTAATTATAATGTTGCAATTCATCTGCACCAAACCTAAGTGATAAACAAAGGATTAAATTACACAAATATCCAGCTCCTCTGAAAATAAGTTAATTGTTTTGGAACTACTGACCTTATTATCTTCTAAGCTAGTCCATTCCCAATAGGAAGTTCAGTTTCTCTCTTTTAAAAAATTAATTTTTCTTCATTAGCATATGCTCAACTGCCACTGTACAAGTTCCTGAACATGTAATCATCATTATCAGCACAGGTGTTTCTGAAGAAGTTCCTAGATCTTAGTTAGAAACCTCACCCCGTTCAGGTGGGCCACAATAAGTGACTCCATTCATGCACTGAAACTTGCCACAGTATAGAAGACTTTCGGCAGTGGTTTAAGTTACCCACTTCACTGCAACGGGCTAGAAACACATGTGGAATGAGTTACTTTGGCCAGAGTTGAGGATGCAGAAAATTCTTAAAGCCTATCACAGCAAAAAGATTTGGAGAACATGCTGCAGTTTCTTCTGTTTTATTTGACAAAAGCTAAATTAAACAATTTGCTTTTGCAAAGACAATAATTGGGATCTGCTGCCATTTTCTAAGCCCTCAGTGTAAACATTGTCACTCAAGGAAAGGAGTCTAATTTTAAATCTCAGGATGATGCAGCCAAATTACAGCACTGCTCTACAGTTTCAGTCTCTGCTTCCTAAAGCACACTGACTGTGCATCTTGTGTTTACAGAAATAACAGATGAATGTGTATGTTGCAATATCCTTTTACCACATTCTCTAATAGTCCTTCAGAGGAGGACTCAAGATAAATGCAACTACAGCCTGGATTGCAGACATCTGAAGTGGCTTCCTTTTTCCAAGCTGCACTAAATTCCAGTGCGGCTATTTATAATAAAAACATCCTTTAGCTCAAAGCAAGTCTATTGGACGATGAACACATAACAAGGCACAAACTTTTAAAGTTGACCCAAAAGGCTTATTAGTTCACTTAATAAGCTGACTTGCCTTGAAAAAAAAAAAGCCTTTAGGGAACAGTAGAGAACAGTCCAAAATTCCCACTCAAAACAACATTTAATTCCCATTTGGAAAGATGGCAGAATAGGCTTTTTTCTAGTCTGAGCAGGTGAATATTTGGACTCAGAACTTGCAAGGACTGAAAGATTTTTAGGTATTTACACAGGCTCACTTCCCTGAAACACCACTGCAATACTAATTTCAAGCTAAAAAGAAAATGTTAGACACAAATTTATTTACTAAACCACAATAAAACAATAGAGAAATCATACAACTAGAAAGTGGAAATAATTGAAACAGGTATAGTGTTCATATGGAAGGCTTTTAAAAATGCACAAGATTTGGAAGAATAAATTATATTAATAGCTCATTATTAGATTCAAAGTTATTTTAATATGGATTTAAAACAATTTTAAAGAAAGATAGTACCTGTTACACTTTCGACAGTGGTGTGAACGTGGTGCCTTATAAGACTGACACACTTTACAGTATTGGAGATACATGCAATCCTGAGATTTTTCCTTTAAACAGAAGAACAGGCATGTTAGACATATACATAATTCTACTGGCGATACATATCTTGGCACTTTCCTAACCTAAGCATCTTTGCTTTCTTCTGACAGGGTGTGTTTCATAACCCAACCCTGTTTCATGGTACGTGGCGAGTAGAGAAAAAAACCCAAATGAAATAATCTTTGCTATCAACACAGCCATCTCCCACGGTTGAAAGTGCTGGTTGCCAAAAGAAATAAACAGAGACTGTACAAACAGGATTCCACAGGGAAGCTCCAAAAGTAAAAAACAGCATGAGGCCTTTATAATTAAAAAAAAAGTTTGTGCACCTTGTCTCTCTATTTTATAGCATGAGCCAATCTAGGCTTACTACTAAGATACAGTACTGCTAAGCATTAATGTTCAACTAGCTCTTTTTTGCCTCCCTCTCTTACACACACGCCAACTACAGCTAGATGAGAGACAAAGAGACTTGTAGATAGCAAGTCGTAATACTGGCCAAAATTTTCTGTTCACAAAGTGCAATACCCAGTTGTCCTGCTAGGACTATATCAGCATCCTCTTCTCACTAGACTCTGTCCTGAGAAATATTCCACAAGCAGAAATGTGATTATTACTAATCTTCACATCATGCCACTGCAACACAAACTGGCCAACTGTCTTGAGGTACTCAGCCTGTATCATTCTGATCGTTGACTACTACTCTTCCAAGAGATTACTGAAGCAAAGGAAATGCAAATTCCCACCTTGACATATAATACTGTGTTGAACATAAGATAAATATGTAATTTTCTGTCTCACATTAAAAAAAAAAGATTACATTTGCTAAATGAAGTTCTTCTAATCCTTATTACTAGCGGCAAAGTCTGCACCACAACAAGGTCTGCATGAGCATGCAGGTAACCTTGAAGTTCTCATTCCCGGCTAACAGTATTTGTTTCCTGTTGTTTTAAGAAGCATCTATAAAGCATAACGAGTAGAGCCAATAAAGAAGCATTACCGTTCAGCCCCAGATCACTGTAACTGAGAGAACAAGGAAGGGATGGAGTAAGCTGGAGCATGCTGGAAGCAGCAGCAGCAAAGCGGGAGAGATGCAGAAAGCGGAGATGCCGACACAAGATAAGCAGAAAGGAGTGGCCCGAGGGGCTGGCTGCATTCTTCGGGCAGAAGGGGGAAATGGTGGCATCAAAAGATACGCGATTTCTACTGCCTTCCCGATCCCTGCACACACTCCTTTCAGAGAGGCCGGCCCCGGCCAAGGGCAGACCCGCCGCTCCCCCCGCCCGGCACTGCCCCTGCCGCCCCCGGCCCGGGGATGAGGCGATCGAAAGCCAGCGCTTACCGGCGTCCACCCCAGAGGGACGTACCCCGGGCCGACAAACATGGCGCTGAAGTAGTTGTAGAGGATCATGACGGTCCAGTTGAGGAGTATGATGAAGTTGACGCTTCCCCCGGCGGTGTCCAGGGGCCAGTACCACAGCGCGGCGTCCGCCATGGCGGTGGCGGAGCACACGGCCACCACGGCCAGGGCCACCAGCGGCCCCCAGTGGCACAGCCGCCGCGCCCGGCGCAGCCCCCCCGGCCCGCCCATGGTCGTTACCGCCGCCCGCTCGCTGCTGCCCTGCCGCCGCCGCGCATGGCTCCCGCCGCGGTCAGCCCCGCGCCGTCCCGCCGGCTGCCGAGAGAGAGGGAGCGCCGTAAGGAAGTGTAGGCGTCGGGGCCCGCCGGGCCTCGGCCTCGGCCCCGCCCCGCCGGCCCTGGGGAGGCGGGGGAGCGGAGCCCGCGCTCGCCGCCGCCCGCTGCCTCCGGGTCAGCGGCCGCCCCCCCGGCAGTCCGTTGGCAATAGGGTCCTGCCGGGAAACACCGCTCCCCCGGTGACGCCACAGCCTCGTTCCTCCACTCCCGCTCCGGTGAAGGAGCAGAGTTACAAGGCGGAACGCGGGGGACTGCGGAGCGCGGATTGTAGGGGACCAACAGGCCGCTGCTTCTCCGGACCTGCAGTTCGATCACCCAAAGCGAGGACCGCCAAGGGGTGGCGGGGCGGTAGCGGGGAGCTGGGCCGTGCTGGTTAAAGAACCTGAGTGGGGGCGGAGAGTTTCGCCGGAACCTGTGGCGAGGCGCTTGGAGGCGGGGGGACGCCTTTGCGGGTAGCAGAACGCGGAAGCGGCTTGGTGCGGAGCGGCTGAGGGCGCCCGGCTAAGCGCGGCGTCTCCGCGGAGCGCAGTGGGGCCGCCTCTCCCCCCAGCACCGCCGCCGCCATGTCCTCCGATTTCGAGAGCTACGAGCAGGACTTCGCGGTGCTGACGGCCGAGATCACGGGCAAGATCGGGAAGGTGCCTAAGCTGGTAGGAGGTGAGTGGCGGGCGCCTGCGCCGCGGGGTGGGGGGAGTCTGCTCGCCCGGTGCCGCGGAGAGGCCGTCGTCGCCCGGCGTGCTCTCTGCTGAGCACCGCAGGCCCGTCCTGCTCGCCCGTAAGAGCCCCTCCGGCTCCCGGAGCTTCCCGCTTCCCAGCAATAAACGCCTGGGGTGGTCACGGCGGGTATTGGTGTGGTTTTAGCGTGGTCCGTCTCTGCGTCCCGTCACCCGAATGTGTTTTGCTCCTTACACAGCAGAGTCAGGATTCACCTCCCTGCCCCGGGAGCGCATCTGTTCGAGCAGCGAGTTGTTTCATGACCAGACTATTAAGGATAACGTGAGAGAATATTGCTGGCTGGTCAGCTGTGAGGATCAGCCCTTCCTCTCTGAGCTGCGGGGGGGGCCTGAACAGAGCAGGGGGCAGAGCTGGGTGTTTCCTCTACCAGCATTGCTACTGAACGCTTTTCATTGGGGTCGTGCCACAACGTCAGTAATGAAAATCAAGTCTCTTTCGTGTGGCATAGACAGAATTTGTGCATGATTTAATCCAAATCTGTATTTTGCTGCCTACTGTTAAAACGTTTGATTTGGATAATTGACTGTGGTGACTCACATGTAGGAGCAGATTCAAAGAAATCAGTGTTCATTTACTTTAATGTGTTTGTCAGTAGCCTGCAGCATTCATGGTCTGATTCATGATGTTTCCCTGCAGTAGAGACTATAATGTTTATAAGACTGTTAGGGTAGAAAGCCTAAAGTGGTAATTTCTTTAACCAGTCCAGCTGGATCTTCTAGTGCATACGAATCAGCGCCCTAATGTAGAGCTCCTAGTATGAGACAGAGGGGAGCTGAAACTAGTGGATTTCTCATTTGTCCCTCTTATAGCTCAGCTGAATGCCTCTTCTGTTCTCAGGTCATTAAATATTTCTGCCTCTGCTTCCTATGCACATTTCCCAAAGCTTTAGAATACTTAAACTGGAGGAGTGGATATCATAAAAGGAGGAAATAAGCACACACTAATGGTATACTTTTCCATATGGCTAAAAGAAAAAATATCATGTGTCCAGGACCAAAGAATAACATCCTGCTTTTAGAGTGGGAAATACATCATGAAGTGATGAACTAGTGACTCTAAACAGGATTCGAGGTAGGTGGTCAACTAAAGCTTATGATCTCAGTGCTATGTTAATTCAGAGGTCCAAAATACATCTGAAATGAATAAACAGGGGGCTTTTGAGTAAAAATCTGTCTGATTCTGGAAGGTTATGTCTGATTCTAATCTTAGCAAGTTAGAAAGTCTTCTGATAAATTGGGGCTCAGTGACTGATCACAAGCATGATTAAAGGACAGGAACCTATGGCTTTTCATGGGCTTAACAAAGCTATTTTGCTGTTGAGCTTAACAAAAAGGACATGAAGGAATAATTCAGTCACAATCTGCAGGTACTTGTGAGGTAGAAAGCTTTTTTTCTGTTTTGTAATGGACACTTACAAAATGAAGAAGGGAGAGATCCAAAGAGTTCCTGTGATTGAAATTTAAGACTGTTGTAATTTAGTCTGCTCAAAAATTATATTTACCCTGTAAATGGCCACTGGAACAACTTACTGAGAGGATGCAGTGCATTTTTCACCAATGTAAAATACCCAATCAAGGCAGTATTTCCTGCTGCCTCACAAAGGATTGTTCACGTTTAAACAGTAAATTTAAGGACCTCTTGTAGGAACACTACTGGTTCCTCTTCTGAAAATCAGTAGTGCTACGCTGATGAAAAAGAATAGACATTTAATTTCCTAATTGTATAATTTTTGGAAGTCATCAGTGTCTGTTCAATAGTAGGAAGAATATTCTGCTTAGTAGTAGGGGATTTCCATAATCCTCTCCTTGAATCAGTCTTCTTTATTCACTTAGGGAGACTTTGGAGCTTAAATACGAGATGTTTGAAGAGTATTGTCTTAAACACTGACATAGCCTAGAAGCAGTAGACTTTGAAATCATGATTCTTTTATGTGGCCATTAGAAGTTGTTTTCAGAATTTGCTGTCCTCTCAGAGGAGAAAGAATACATGTTCCCTGTGGACCCAGTAGTGTGGTACTGGGCTAAATGGCCTCCAGATAAGACAATGGTTAATTTTTTTATTTTTTTTAAGAGGTGGCTTTTCCATGTTAGGATTTGGGGCTGGTTACACGTAGTTTGGACTGGCTTGCGTTATAGCTACTTCTTGCACTGTACATTTATAATGGAGTGCGTTGCTTGAGTTTTCAGGGCTCTTCTGTCTTTTGTCAGCAAAAAATTCATGCATGACTGCAAAACAAATTGTAGTCTTAGCTAATAGAGGCATTTGACCACCTGGAGAAAAAAATCTCTGACTATGCTGAACACTTTAATCAGAAATATTTTAAATACACATTTTTCCCTTGTTTCTTAATAGGAATATTTGCAAGATCTTTGCTTCTTCATCACCAGAAGTTCCAGTTAGTTCTTGTGGAGATGGCTGGGAGAGCCTCAAAAAAAGGATTATGAGGTGGGAGGGGGACGTGAGGAGAGACGCACATGAGGTGGCAGTTTTCAGCAGCAGAGATTTGAGAGAGATTGCTGATGGCCTTCTTCCTTCGCGCTGGAAGAAGCAGGATGAAAGGTGTAAGGACTTGTGCTACTTCTGCATAATACAGAGAGATCTCCTGAAGTCTAGTGACTGGTTTATTTCCTTCTGCTGCCCAAGATGGACCTGCTGTAAGTTTCGTGCTCAGTTGAATTGGAGAAATACTGGTTAATTGTTCTTGCAACATTCCTGCATTTGGTGTTGTCAGGACTTGATGCTGTCTTGTGTTCTAGGAGGATGATGGCTCATCAAACGATCCTATTGTCACAAATGCATGAATAGTTCAGCAAGAAATGTAACAAAGGCACTCTGATACTACAGAAAAAATAAGCAGCAGGGACAATAGAACGTCTTGGGAAGAAATGTCTTCTGTTGAGGCAAACATCATCTGCAGAATTAAAGAAAGTGTTCTAAATAGAGAAATGGCTTTTAAATAGATTTTCTGTGATGCTGCTGCAGGTCTTTGAAGAATGAAGATCATTGGCTGATGTGTTTTATTAATGTTACCCGGTCTTTCAGAGAAACATCTGTCTTGTGGTTTGACCAAAAATTTATATAAATTTTGATTGCTTGATCTGAAAGAGAGTTTAATCATCACAAAGGATGATACTTAGTCTTTTTGCAGCACAGGAGCCTCTGGGTCATGATGATTTTAGGCTTGAGTGCTGTCATCTTCTGATACTCGATACCCGCATTTTCTACTGGGCAATCAAAGCACTGTATTTCAGTCTCCAACAGGTTTAGGTGAAGAAAGTCACACCTTTAATTTTCTGTTGTACCCTTGTACAGGAGTTTACTGTCTCCATTTCAGATCTGGCTTATTATGTTGTGCTTCTTGAACCCTGTTTTATAACCCAAAGAGAAAAATGCATGTGTTGTTCTATTTGTCTCTGCTGTTGGACAGTAACTTCTGGCAGTGGTGAACATGTAAACCCACCTCAGCCAGCGTAGCAAAATCTGCACATGATCTGTGAACTGAAGCCCTTTGTTACTCAGTCTCTTCCTCAGCATGTGTACTATTAAAAAGAAGCAATTCCACAAGCAAGGATACTACTCAGTCTTGGTCCAGGTTTTTATAATCTCCTCATTGGTGAGATCAAACCAGTGCTCTGTTACCTTTCTGCACTTGTAGGCAGATTTCTACCTTTCTGTAACTGCTGTATTTTGGGGGACAAAACAGTGACTATTGCAAGGGCAAAGCTGAAAGAACTGAGGAAAATGTAGTAAAAGCTTGTTTCTTTTAAGAAAATGATACAACCTTGTATACAAACATAGAATGGATTTTTTTGTTTGCAGTCCTTACCTGGAGGAAAAACCTGCTTTTTTTCCCAGTCTCAATATTTATCCATATTTTGTCAATTTGTCCAGTTAAATTATACAAGCTACATGCAATATTTTCTGTAGGGAGATCTAGCAATGTGGAGGCAAAAATTCTGTTCTAAATTTAGATATATTTGATGGAGGTTTTTTTATTTTCTTTAAAGGATATTATCAATTCTGAATTAAGGAAAAAGTTATAAAAAAACCCTTTTTATTATTTCATATGATGGAAGTGTATTTAAGCAAATAATCAAGTAGGCAGATTGAAAACTACTAAGACACAATGGAGTAATACAGATAGTAATATGAGGGTCTTTAATTGGATCAGAACTTGTTTGTCCTGATCTACTAGATTAGTGGCAAGCTTCTCTTACTCTGAGTAACTCCCTCTGACCACACCTGCAGTCTCTGAGCAAGGCATCCTGTGGATGTTGTGCCCTCTTTTCTGTGGGGATGCTGACTCTGAAATAAGTTGTTTCCTTAGCTTAACCATGGCAGTAAAACTGAGAGTGAATGGTTTGAAAACCATTCCAACAATGCTTTCTGATTGACAGTGCTGTAGCGTTTTATGCTTCTGTTGCTGGTATCAACAGCAGGACGAGAGGTATTGGCAGTCCTGCAGGCGTGTGGCTCCAGACAGCATGCTCCCACCAGGATTTTACAGGGATGCGGCTAGAGGAAGGGAGGAAAGCAAAACCAAGTGGGTGATACTTAGACTTTGGTAAGCTTGCTTTTCCTTATGAAAGTGACCTTGTTGGATCCTGCCACACCTTCTTGCTCTGAGGACTACATGGTGTCGTGTGCACTAGAGGATCAGCAGTTGCCACAAGTTCAGCTGCTTTTCTGGAAGTTCGTGAAGACACCACTCAAAGCTGCAGTGCTGGGATGCTGCCATGTGCCTGCTCTCACATCTGTATTTGAAGGAACAACAAAGCCCTGTTGTCACTAGGCCTTGCTCCGAGCAGTTGTTGTGGTCACCGGCCGGGTGATTATGTATTGATAAATCTGGAACGATGTTAAAATGCATCTCTGGAGTTGGGTTAAAGTTTAATTAACTAAACCGTTAAAGACCATTTGAATACCCCCTCAATTTTATGGGAGCAGTTTCAGCTAGACCTCCTTGTGTACTAATGAGTTTCCCTTTCCTTAATACCTTTCCATACCTTAATATCTCTGTGGGTAGATAGGATCTTACTGGTCAGTGGAGTGCTAAGTAGTTCTTGTAATCACAAGTACACATAGAATTTGTACAGCATGAAATACCTTCCCCAAACCCCCAGCTTTATGTCCCTAAGGTTCAGGTTACTTAATGTATGTGGAAATTGTAATCCAGTAAAACTCAGGGAAATACTGAAATTGCTATAGTACATTTATTTGCTGCTGCTATATTTTAAAATTTTGTTTCAGTTTCAATAAAATGGTATTGTGTGTTTTATATCTGACATTGTTTTTCCTTTCATCCGTCATCATCTTGCCCGCTTCCAAATGAAGGAAAGAATGGAGGTGTTTTGGGATGCTGGGTAGGAGAATTGAAACGTGTGGGCAAACAAGTGGCAGATTCTCTTTTTTGGGTTTAGTTATGTTAGGAAGATAAATCACTAACCATTACATTTTCTGGCTTGGGTGCCATCATGAGAACCTGGTGGGGAAGAAGGACATTGCTAGCAAAGAGCTAAAAGTGCTGCACAGAAATGAGCATTTCCTCTGTCTTCTGCTGTAGTAGAATCCACCAGACATGGCAGTGTGAATTCTGGATTTGCATGAAAGTTGCTGGTTTTCCGTGGCTTTAGCTTTGTAGAGAGGATTACATGATGAAATTCTGGGCCTCTTGCAAGGATAAGAAGGGAAAGAAACTGTTTAGGGGGATTTAGAGGTGAGCTCTACCTTCTCACGTGTCACTGGCAGAGTTCCCTTTATTCAGAGGGCTTCAGTCTTCTTCAAGATTTTATTCTAGCTATGTTTTGCAGACATACTGTTGTATCCTCTGAAGACAGCTTTTCTAATCCTTGCATAGCTGGTTATTTGCAAAGATCTCCACATTATCTTCAAGGTGGAAAGATGATCTTGAACCTGATCCTCTCTGCAGGCAGAGCTCCAGTGTATATAAGTCAAGGACAGATCATGATGTTCATTTCTCCTTAAATGAGAGTGTAGAGTATCTTAGGTAAATGAGAAGATAGATGGATAGGCTCATGCAAATGCAACGCAGGGCGCTGAGGAACAGTGGTGGGAGGGCTCAGCTGAAACATGACTTGCTTATGCTGGGGATGCTTCACCAAAAACTCTGTAGCATTATAGTCCTTTCAAAGTGGTTCTGTTGTTTTTAAGGAGGATGTTTTAAGGGCATGTTTTACTTTATATGGCAGAAATTCTGGTTTTGCTTGCTACCTCAGCACCCCCTGATTCCTGCCCATGGCACTAAGTTTGCTCAAAAATAATGCGTTTCAGCCTGTGAGAAGCTAAATTATATACATTTCATAAAGGAGGTCCCTTTTGAAATTCAATGGCTTGTGGCATGCAGAGGATCAAAGGAGATCATCAGACAGTCCCTTTTGGTCTTTAATGTGTCAATTCTAGGATACAAAGAGATCATGTGGAAGAGAAGCAAAAGAATTCAGGCTAAAAAAGAAAACCGCGAAGTGTGAAGATACACAATAAAGTCTTTTATGCCATCGTAGACTTATCCGTTGTGATCTCTGGGGAGCAATGACTGGAGATACTTCTGTGCAATTCACTTTTGATCCACTTCAGCAGGCAAGCCACCAGCACAGATGTCTCATGATGCTCTTGGTTTCAAACGAGCAGTGGTGTAAAGGGTTGTATGTTCAGAGTTTTGTTGTTAAGTCCATTGAGACATGTGGATTTACAATCAGAAGATGTGGCCATGAGAGGGGCAGGAGGTGGTGCAAATTGCAGTATTGCAGCCCCTGAATGCCTACAAGCAATGTGGGGGCTTTTTATTATCCAGTGACCGAATATTCCTCAGAAAGTCCCTTTTCATGCTGTAACAAACCTTGTGGTCAAGCAATTGGAATATTTGGCAGATGTGACACTGAATATCTGTTCTCAGTTCATATTGGATTCTCTGCCTGAGAATGGATGGTTAGAGGCAGGTTGAAAGTCAGACCTACTGTCTGTCACTGCGATGCAGACTTGTTGGGGAACCTGGCAGATGATGATGGCTACATATAGCTTATAACTGATTTTAATTTTTTAAATTTTCATATTTTATTACTAATTTACATTTTTACTGCTACTAGAAGACAGTGGTTTTCTTGTAGTTCCCATGGCATTTCATTTTATTTCTGTTGAAGCAGAAGAAAGAGGGTTCTAGACTCAGCATAGGAGCAGGGGAACAGAAACCTCATTTTCCTTCAGTACCTGGATTCATTATAAGTGGGATGCTTGGTTTTCTGCTTCTCATATTTTGCAAATAAATAGGACAAGCCTTTGTTCTTAAACCATTTTTTTTTTCCATTTGGTGTAAGCATGTGCATTCTCATGCATTTGTACACACCCAGCTAAGCGCCTGCTGAGGCATAACTCCTGCACCTGGAGCAGCTGTAAATACTTTCCTAACTAGCAAATGCTGCATAACAAAGCAGAAGACTTCAAGGATTCTCCAATCTCCTTTATTTTTTACTTTTTTATTTTTTTATTTACTAATGTGAGTATCACAGTGCATGATGGTATCACACAGAATGAATCCCTTGAGTCATTTTTAACTGATACATATAAGCTTTTGAAATGGTATTTTTCTTTCATGGCAAGAGCACAATTATATTGCTATTTTCACAATTCTATTTCAGATGACAAGAAGCAGATGGTTGCAAATGTTGAGAAACAGCTCGAAGAAGCAAGGGAACTGGTACGTTTTGGCTTTTCATATGTTAACTGCAAATTCCTAGGGAAAATAATAGGATTATTAGTGGTGACATTTAATGCGCATGATGCCATAAAAATACTTAACAGTAATATATTAGAAAATGAAATAATATTTTTGAAATAGTTTTTATTTGAGGATATGAGATACCTAACAGGAGAGTATCCTTTGTTAATCTTGTGTTAAGTGATTTAAGGTTTGCATTATTGGTGTAAGCTGTTACAGGTTGCTACAGGCTTTGAGCTGTAAATGAGGTCTTTTACTTTAGGAATTGAATGAAATATTTACACACCTGGACTGTCTGGTTTTGTTTTTTCTTGTAGGTCCCATGTATCTACTTGATTTAATCTTTCTGATTGTCTTGTAGAGCAGTAGATCTTTTTTTCTCTTTTAGCAAGTGAGGAATAAAGATGTTTAGTTGTTTGAGGCCAAGGGGGCAATGGTAGTGTGGGTTATTGATCTGAGAAGAGTACATATGTTAAGCAAGCATTAGTGGCCTACACTGATGACAGAAAGCAATATGTGTTAAGCAACTGTAACTTCTTTTTTTTTAAAATTTGTTCCCGTTACAGCCTGTCATGTCCTCCATCTGGATGGAATATAAAAGTAAAGTTTTGTAGAGGCGGAGTAACTGAGCAAAGTTGTTGGTGACAGTTGAGATTTACTTTGTCCCACATAGCCAATAGTCCCTTGCCTGAAGTTACTTTTGTTTACTGCTTGTAAATGAGTTTGGTCTATCTAGTGTCAGAAATGTTATCTGGCTGTTAGGATAGGGAAAAGAAATTAGTTCTCCTAGTCTGAAAGTTTTTATAATTGAGCAATTTGAATGAATGATTTGATTGCTAACTAAACAGCAATACTGAAATTCACTTTTTAAAGTGGCATAGGAAGAAAAAGATCTCTAGAGTGTTTGTTGACATACTTGGTGCTTTTGGTTTAAGAATTCAATTAGTGTTGTAGACCAGAGCATTGGAGTAGCACCCAGGAAAGCTGGGTCTTGGGATGACTCCACTGCAGGTTTACCCTGTGAGGATGGCAAAGTGCTAACATCCGTGATTTGGTATTCTCAGTGAGAAACACGGTAAAATTACTGTCCCATCTCTTGAGGATGTTCTGAAGATATATTAAGGCCTTTTGGGCCCTTTCATATTGAAACAGCTGAAAGAAAGTAAAAATCTAGAAATGTTTTTCATCTCCTTTTCACTACAACTTGATGTGGCAAAAAAGCATAGCAGTACAGGGAAAGTGTAGCGTGGGTGGTCTGATGAAAAGTCATTCAAATTTGGTTTTCTACTCAAAGTAAGATTGGAAGGAGCAGAAATTGAGTTAACGGCTCATTACATCTCTCCTTATGTCAGAAAAAGATCATCTACATTTGTATTTATTGTAAGATTAAAAATTAAATCCTGTATTTGTACTTTTATCCTAATGATGATCTTCATTTAATGTACTGGCTTTTCTTTCACGCTTTTGTTTTAGATCTTGTTGCTAATGCTGCTAGACAGGTGCTTAATTCAATTATTGGCTTTAAGCAATTACCTAACATGCTTGTGATTAATGTCAAGGCTTGAGTTTAAAAATCAATTTGAACAAACCTGCTAATAACAGAACTGATTAAAAAGATCCTCTTTTAAACTAAAGGCTACAGTAGAAAATCAAAATAAACCTAATTCCTTGCTACTGACAGTTTTCATACATTGGTTTGCTTCATTGTGTCGGATAGTCAAAGCTGGATTATCTGATTTTGTTTTATTTCCTACTTGGCTAGGAAATAACACTCTCATGTATTATAAATATTATTGTAGAGATAATTTATTTACATTGACTAACCATTGATTGTTTTAAAACACTGTCTGCTTTGTTTGGGTAAACTCGCTGGTGTAATTGATTTGATCTATGCGCAGAACTGACACTGAAACTTTCAGACTCCCAGGCTGCCTTTTCCAACCAGAGCTGCTGAGTAAGAGATCTCTGGAGAGAAATCCTGTCGTTCCACATCCCATGTGGAGTTTCCGAATGTTATTTTTACCAGGTTTTTAAGAAAGGTGAATGTTGTGATAACCTTAGGGAAATTCTTTGAGTGTAAAATCTAACATGTGCTAGAAGAACTGGAATTAGCATTTTTGAGTGAAATTTTGCTTTTAAGAAGAGGAATGTGCATTATTTGCCTTTATGTTTTATGAGGAACACATCATAAAATTGTTGTGTTGTAAATGCTAGGTTATTCTTATCTAGACACTTGGCTTTTTAATAATGCACGTAAATTTAGAGTTCCAAATGGTAGGTTATTCTTATTTAGACATTTGTGGTTTTTAATATAGAACTCTATTTTAGTTCTAGGACTTTAGAATCAGAAAAAAATAGCAAAGCTTACAAGTTTCATGAAATGCTAGCAACGCCCCAGAGCAATTTCCATGTGGAAAAGTTCCTGCGGGAGGAGGAGACTTTTTGGAGCCTCACCGGACAGCAGCAGCAGCATTACTTTACCTTGTATTTTTGAATGGAAGTACCAGTGCCTGCTCTGCTTTATGCTGTATTCGGCGCTGGGAGTGTACTGCGTGTTGTTAGGGGCAAACCTACTAGGTTAAACACCTGGGGAGCCATAAGGATGGGGCCTGGGTTAGGAATTGGGGCAAGAGTTAGGTGCCAAAATACTCATCTTCACCGCAGAATGGCAAGTTTGAACATAAGCAGTAACAGAAGTTTGAGCTTTTAGATTTTCTGAAGAAAACGTGAGCTTCTACAGATGTTTTGAGATTTAAGTGCCGGGTTATTTTTAACTTTTAGTAGAATTTAGCTCCGTTCTTGCTTGTGTATGAAAAATATGATTTTGTGACCAATAAAATGAGGCCTGAAAGTGAAGAGGCATGCAATTAGGTTGCATTCAGGTTCACACCTGCTTGGACCACTATCTTCTGCATGACTTCGCATGGAATTTATCAGCCCAGCCACAAAATGTACCCGTTTAATCTCATGATGACAAAAAAAAAAAAAAGTTAAATGTCAGTCAGCCTGAATATGCATGCTTCATCATTGTTCCTTGGACCTTATGCTCTCTGATACTGACTCTTTAGAATGAACATTTTGGATTTCATGGACTGTGGTCTGATCCTTGCTGCAAATTCTGTTTTCATTTTTATATAATATATAAGAATTGAGACTTCATTAAAGTATCTCGACCTTGCACATATAATTTCATATATATATATATATGAGGAATGTTTTCTATGTTTATAGAACATTTGAGATCAAATATATTGAGATGAAATTGATAAGAAATAAGCCATTAACTCCAGCTATCGGTTTAATTTATAATACCCCTTTGGAAAATTAAGCAAGCCTGAAGCCAAAGAGCTGTGTAGAATTAGAACTTGCTTTGTCTATTTCAACTCATTACTGACTATTTAATTAAAGTCTGCTTTACAGTTTATTATTGAATATCATTTTGTATAATCAGAATAGATCAGGCGGAATGACTTTTGAGTATCTGGTAATTCCATTGATTAAATTCAAATGCTTTTCATATGATATGAGGATGAAATTTCAAAGTGTAAGCAAGTGATCACATAGGGATAAACTGTAGCTGTCCCCTGTAACGACCTGTCACAAGTAGCTTGGGACTCTAATTGAAAGGCATTTCTGTTCCAATGCCATATTGCTCAACTGAGATCAGTAGGAGGTGAGTAAATATTGTTTCAGGTGCCTACAGCAACCAAGGAGAGGTATTCTTTTATCTTTTTAGAGTAAGTTGGAAAGATTTTAAAAGGCAGGTAAGGGATTCTTCTGCTGTGCACTGTACAAAATAGAATTTCTGAACAGACAGCACCATGTAGTGGAGGCTCCATGACCAGGTGGGTAATTAGCAGGCAGCTCAACCCTGATTTATAGCTCCTTTTGATTTTCTGTCCCTCTGTGCCATATTCTTGTGTTTCAGACCCCCGAATATTCTACATGGCAAGAATAAGTAGAAAAAGCTTTTGAAATATATATTTCTGATGTTTTAATGCATTTGACTGTATACAAGTTCTTGAACAGTATTGTCATTAAACCCTGAAATTCAGCTATTTAATATACCTACATACAGATTTGGGATGTAGAGTTAGGCAGTCAGTTCAGGCTTTGTAATTCTGCTGAGTAAGCAGTATTTAAAAAACAAGAATTATTCTATTAAACAGAGACTGGTGGTAAACAAAACTTTAATAAAACTTTAAACATGTATATACACACACACACATGTATATACAGGTATATATACACATACATGTGTGTGTGTGTATAAAACCAAATACCCTTTTCAGGTAAGGGTTTCCAAAACCACATGGCTAGGTGGAGGTAGGCTTTCTTCTGAACTATACTCATTTGCAGGAGGTTACTTAACCTCAGTTTTACTATTTTCTTGTAATAAAATGTATTCATCATGTTTGGAATTGAAATCCAGAAATGTTTGACTAGAATCATTCCTTCTAACTGTTAATAATATTAATTTTGTCACTTGTTTGTTGACTTAAGGCTGTGTAAAGATTTCGATAAATGGTTTATGTATTGCAGAATAACTTTTTTTTATAAAGAAGGAATATTTCTTAGTATTTGTGAACAATTTAGGTAAATCTATCCTTGCTTTAATTACCCTTTTGATTTACATGTCTCTTCTTTGTTTTTACTTGCTAGCTTGAGCAGATGGAACTTGAAGTTCGAGAGATCCCACCTCAAAGCCGAGGAATGTACAGCAGTCGAATGAGAAGCTACAAACAAGAAATGGGAAAACTTGAAGCCGATTTCGTGAGTTTTTAACATATTACATGAAGAGGGCATCTATGAGAATTTTTTTAATATAATAATGCAATTATTCAGGTAACTGAGAGGGTATTTTTGACTAGTGTGAGAGATGAGTTCTACATGTATCTTGCTGTATTTATGGACAGATGAAAACCAAACTGGGGAAGAGAAGCTTTTCTTTTTGTCGCAGTCTCATACCAATACTCAAGTTGCTAGCCTTAGGTCCCTTTGGCCTGGATCTGAATTGTTTCTGTGGCGTTAAACATTGTGAATGTTCATGCTGTATTAAAAATAGTCAGCTTTTAATCCTATTTCTCAAGGAGTGACTGGTAGAACATCAGAATTAATATTTAAATTATAACGTAAGTATAGTCTGAGTGGAAAATAATGGTTCATATAAGACAGCTTGTAGTAATGTGGGCAGTAACATGAAAAGCAATATAATTTCCAATGCATGGAATTTTTGAATGTAGTTTATCTCATGTGCACTTCATTTCTTAGTCTCTGTGATTTCTTTTCTATTGCACTTAGATTCTTCTTGGGTTTTGTATAAATCAGTTATAAATACTACATTTTTCAAGTAATGGATGCAAACTAACAGGATTCCCTTGTCTAGGGGCTTCTGCTACAGTTATCAGTCCTTTTTTGTGACTAGGATTTGCACTGAAGAGATTTACATAAAGACAAAACTGTTTCCTTTAAAATCGTGAAAAAGTTCAAAGGAATTGCAAAGTGTAGGAAAATACTATGTTAATTGACAGCAGCTTGGTTCCTCTGGGGTAGGGAGAAAGAAATGACTGTTGGCAGTAATTTCCATTCACTGGAGAACTGTGAATTTTCTGGGGTTGCTGGCAGCAGTTTATTCCTTCAGGGGAGGTGAGTCAATGTTTATACCTGCAGCCAGGAAATTCAGCTGACTGTCACTCCTCTGTGCTTCTGCCAAGTTGAGAAGTCACACAAAAACGTATTAGTTAGAAGATGGTTGTAATTTTGTTAAGTTTGAGGAATGTTAGGATAAAAACACTTGCATCAAAATTTTGAGACAATCTCATGCCGTTCCTCTGTAGGAAGTGCCTATGGCCATACTGGCCCAACAGTGGCTTCCAGGACAGAGCAATTTCTGGACCAGTAGTGAATGCTGGTGATCTGCTTAGATGTGGGAGAATTCGCTGTCAGCATATATTTGTTGCTGGCTTATTTCTCTATGTAGGCAGACAGGGGAATTGGTACTTCCATGTTCCTAGGCAATAGGGAATGGGAGAGTTCAGAACTGGACACTTCTTATGGGAGAGGGGAAATGAGCATGTGTGGAAGAAATGCATCAGAGCACTAGGAGTTATGTCATAGAATCATAGAATGGTTTGGGTTGGAAGGGACCTTGAAGATCATCTAGTTCCAACCCCCCTGCTGCAGGCAGGGATACCCTCCACCAGACCATGTTGCCCAAAGCTTCATCCAACCTGGTCTTAACACTTAACACTTCCAGGGATGGGGCCTCCACAGCTTCTCTGGGCAACCTGTTCCAGTACCTCACCACTCTAACAGTAAAGAATTTCTTTCTAACATCTAGTCTAAATGTCCCCTCCTTCAGCTTAAACCCATTACCCCTTGTCCTGTCACTACACTCCCTCATAAACAGTCCCTCACCATCTTCCCTGTAGGCCCCCTTCAGATACTGGTAAGCCACGATTAGATCTCCCCGGAGCTGCCGTTTCTCCAGGCTGAACAGCCCCAACTCTCTCAGCCTGTCCTCATAGGAGAGGTGCTCCAGCCCTCCAGTCGGCTTCGTGGCCCTCCTCTGGACTCGCTCCAACAGCTCAAAGTCATCGAAAGAATGTGAGTTTGTGCTTAGAGCAAAGGAGCAAACACAACATGAGAAAGAGGAAGGAAGAGATTGTGATAATGGAGGAAAAAACAAAAGTCCAAGGATGGCATTCAGCAGAAGATCAAGGAAAGACAGTGGAGTGAGGGGATGGAGCAAACACAATAACAGCTATGCTTGGAGAAATCTCAGCTATATAGAAGATAGTGTTGTGGCAACTAAATTCTCAACGTAATTCCAGTTTCTAAGTGCTAACATATTTCTAAGTTTGTATGTGAAGGTATGAGAATCGATTTGGATTATTCTCCAGTCAAATAGCAACTTGTTGGAAACTATAAAACAAAATGATTCAGTTTTGAGTTCAAAGGGGGAAGAGGAGGAAAGAAATATTATTTTGACTTTATATGCTGCAGGGCCGCTGAAGGTAGGAAGTTGAAAATTTTTGCTGAAATTAAAGTGCTTTTGAGTGTTCTGCCTGAATATTGTCCTGAGTGAGTTGTGACCTGTTTGACTGTAAGCAAAGCATGTAGCATTTAATGGAAAAGCTTTAGCAGACCTTTAGGGAAAGCAGATCTAAGTACTTTTAAAATTAATTCACTTTTATAGATGAAAGGAAATTCTTAACTGGAAATGATACTGGCAATTTTGGGTTATGATCAGCTTACAGGTTTGCTGGTCAAAGTTTTCCGCTCTTCCAAAAGGCATGCAGATATGAGCTTGCAAAGTTAAGCATTGTTCTTTGTCAATGGAGTTGGAATCCCAGCTGGATCTCACTGTATTTGGCTTGGCCTTTCTTCCTGTGGGAAGTAGTGTGTGCACTGAGCAGAGGACATTTCTTAATCATCTTGAAGTGTGTGTTTCATTTTAAAGAAATGCTGTCTGGGAAATGAATTGCAAAAATTTATATACCTCAGTATACAGTCTTTTTCATTAAGTTCTATATTTGAAACATGAAGTGAATGCAGAACTGGCCTTGGTAGTTTTTGTTTATATTCATCATAACAAACATGAGTTTTGATCTTGTGGTTCTTTGCATGCCTTATAGCAGCTTGAAAATTTGCCCTCACCCAAGCAACATATTTAAAAGTTAGGAGAAGGAAACATGAAGTATGTGGCTCTCCACCAGGATGGACAATGTTAGGGTTTGTTTGTGACATGTAATATCTAATTAGTGAGTTTATTTGATCTTGGGCAGTATGTATAAAAATGACAAAACACTGGACCATCACTTTGATATTATTTACTACATAGTGCAGCATCTTAATGAATACTTAGTGGTTTTTTTCCTAAGCACTTTATTATGCCAGAAGTATATTCTGAAAAAAACCCAGATTTGAGTTTAGTTGAGCTGTACTTTGAAAAGTTACTCCAAACAGAGCTTGTTTGTCTCTAACATTCTAATCAAATAAGAACAAGTTGCAAATAGATTTATTTCCCCTCATTGCTAAGCCTTGCTATCTGGAGTCATGCCTGTGGTTATTTATCGGTGCCCTGCAGTCCAGAGGTGTGTGTGGAGGCAATGACATCTACCCCATGCACTATATTACACATGGGTAGCTGATAACCCACTAATTGCATTAAATCATATCTGAGGAGAAAAAGCCACCTTGCTCCATCTTGGCCCTCCCTCTTGGAGAGGAACAGTGGGAATGAGAAAAAGAATAGCTCAATTTTGTCATTAAAAGTACTCAGTGTAGCACTGTGAATATGGATGGGGAAAATTAACAAAGCACGCGTTGCACCTCAACTCAGAGCAGCGGCGGTTTCTGATGCTTGCCTCTGCTGTGCGGTCTTCCACTGCAGGAGCAGATGCCTGGGGAGAAATATGAGAATAGAGCAAGCATAAAGTGATACTTTGCAAGAAAAGCTGTATACACCTCAAAGGGTGAAGTTTCAGGCTTGCTGACTGTGTGTGATAAATGTAACAAAACAGAATAAAACTGTGTGTTAAACCTTATGCTGCCTTTTTTAACTTGCAGATGTAAATCTTGGTTTTGTGATCTTATTTTCAATAGTAGATACCAGTACTGCATTTTAATAGTGAAGTTTCATTCCTGTTAGGTCTGGAAAGCTGTAGTCCCAAACCTGGGGGGCTCCTGCACGGACCAGGCTCTCTGGGTTGCCAAGACTGTGGTAATGGCTCTATCTTGTGGCCCGACGTGGAGTTGCAGACCGTGTACTTGTGCTTTCTGGGTTGATTAAGGTCTTGGGACCACATACTAAAGAGTTCCTGAAATTCAAAACAATCATCCTATAAGCAGGTTTTTTTCCTGCACATACCAATGCACCCTTAGGCGGTTTAAGCTTGTAAATATTTTGTTTTCGACTGTTTCAGATGTAGAATGTCCATGGTGACTGCCTGCATGAAGTAAGTTCTGAATGCAAAAAAAGCCTTATATTTTGTTGTAGTCTGTAGTTGTAGTACATGGACTATAGGTATTGTTTATTTTTTAAAATAAAGCATTTCTTTGTTAATTGTTACCTGAAAATAGCCAGTGATCTTTAAAAATTGGGGATATGCAGTGGTAAAGGGCTTTCCAGATTGTATAAAAATACTGAATCTATCTCAGTTCACGTGAAACTGGAACTATATAAACTTAGCAATATGTGGTTATCTGCTAGCATTAGTATTCACCCCAAGGGTTCCAGATACTGGCTCAATCAATGTCAGGGCACCATAAAAAGGAAAAAAAAAATTAAAAAAAAAAAAAGGTGGACACTTTCCTGAAAAGCTTACAGCTGAAGTGTGAGGCATTCAAATAGATGGGGAAGTATAGAAATCCAGTAAGACCATGTTACATAGTAATACTCCTATTACAAAAATGAGTACGACACAGTCAGTGCTGAAAGTGGGATGGGTGTATTCAACAAGAAAAATACCCATCAAGTAAAAGAGGAGGCACAGGAACTGTTCCTATTCTGTCATGGCAGCACAGAGGCAAATTTTATAGGTAGCAGTTGTTATCAGTTCAAGAGACAGTACTCTTTCCTCTTAAAGACTCAGAATTGGTCCTGATTTTGGTTATTCTGACCTTCAACTTAAAAGCAAAAAAAAAAAAAAAAAAAGGAGAAACCATAGAGATATACATAGACAGATACATTGTACAAAAGTTGACTAAACATGTAAATGTTTTTGACATTTAACAATAGCCTCAGTTCAGTCAACAGCGAAGATATATATTCACATTTCATACCTCCTACGGGTTCTGTTTAAGATAATTGTTAAAATGGCAACTACTGTTAAGCTTTAAAAACATTTAAGGAGATAAACAATTGAATTTCACTTGATGAAGTTAGCTCTTTTGTGTGACTGAAGTACCACCTGAGTCCAGAAGCTCAACCTGAACAGCTGCTACAGCCGTGTCTGTTATATTCTGGCTGCTTTTTGCAAATATTGCTACCCTCATTTCAGGTTCAGTCACCTACCCAGACAAATATTCATAGGGCTATAAGCTTAATGGACGACGTTTATTAAATGAGAAGTTAGTGGCCTGTATCTTTATGGCCAGAGTCTTCCCTAGCTTTCCAGTTTGAGCTAGAAGTTTAGAGAGACAACTGTTGCTGCTGGATTATTTTGATTATAAGTAACTATATAAAGCAAAGCATTATTGCTTTATAGTTACAAAATCATAAACCGTGTGTGGGACAGATGTGTATAGTTCATAGTTCTATCCCAACGACGCTATTAAGAGCAGGGAACCCACCATGTGTACACGTTATGTATGCACGTGCACCCTGCACGGGTGGACACACATGCCTGTCGTGAAAATGTGATCTTGTTCTCAAATTTGAAACTTTTGAAATCAGATTAGTTTTTGCTATGTGAGTAGTACAGCTCTTTTGAACAGGGCTGGGGAGGATTTGTTTTAATGCACACAAGATTGAACTGATTAAGTTTCAGAAGAAAGAATTTGAAATATCTGAACGTATACTTTGACAATCTAATTTTGAGAAAGCATTTTGTGAACAGAAGTTCCTTCACTGTGCCATTTTATAGATCGCTGTCGCCTTCTTGAGATAAGTAATCAGTCCTCTACACTGTACTCAAACTGCTCTATACAGAGACACTGTTTATTTTCTTCTGTTCCTTGTCTAATAACTTCTGATAATGATATTTGTCTGCTTGGCTGCTGCTGAACATGAGGCCAACCTCTTTTCTGTAGAGGAAAATTCTGCATTGTCTTCAGTTTGTTTTTACTTGTGTCCCCACCTTGGCGCCTTCGTGGTGGAAGAAGGTGGAGGCATTTGATATTTTGCAATGACTTTATAATACTGCTATTTTAAATTGGGAAAAAGTGATACGGGAGAGGATTTTTTTTTTTTTGGATGTCTAACATTCAAGGCCTAAACTGAGTTTTTGATGAAAGATTAAGAGGTAGTATAACTTAGATCCCCTGTAGAAAATGTACCCTAATTTATTTACATGTTAAGAATTTTTTTATAGTTTTGTGTGGAAGTATGGAGAAAGAAGGAAATTTATTTCACCATGGAATTTACTAGTGATGACATACTTTTCCTTAGAGGAAAGTGTGAAAGATGGGAGTTAACATGCTTAATTTGTAATTAACCTAAAGGGTTATGATCATCTTAACTGATATTCCTGAGAGGCCAGACCAGTGAAACACACCTTACCTCCTGGGTTTTATAATTCTGTAGGTATTCCTTACAAAGAATCCTCCTACGTTTGACCAGTAAGATGCATCTCATAACACAACGTGTGAGGAGATAATATGCTGGGTGAGGGCAACCAGGCAGCAAATTTTTAACGTCAGTAAAATTAATTCCTTAACTAGATTCTTCTCTCAACTGACTTCACCTTGATACTTGTAGGAAATTCCGTGTCTCTCTCTCCAGAGATGTTACTCATCTGTTAAGACGTAGGGATAAGACTGGCGAGTTTTGTGGCATGCTGTTTGTTGGTCCTTCAGCAAGTTAGTGACTGTGGAGATGATACACATGATTTTAAGAAAAACCAGTTTGTAGAGCACTAGACTTGGCTGAGTGATTATAAATATAGGTGCTTTCAGGAAATGATTGGTGAGTCTGGTAATTCTTGTGTCTGGCTGGGGGCTATGAATGAAAGACATATTGACTCATGCAGTGCACTGTAAGCATTCATACCTCTTTCTTTTCCCCCTTCATGCACAAAATGTTTCTGTATTAAATGAAGCTAAAAAGTGGTCTATGGCAGAATGAAATAATTCTGTAAAATATGTTTCAAGGCATGTAATAGAAATTCAACCTGACGTCAGCTCTGCCTTTTCACTAAACGTGCTTTCTCACCTGGCGATCTATAGACAGGTCTGGATGCCAGCCCTCATCAGCCTTGCCCAGGCAGAGAACTATCATATCTCTGTTTACCATGTCATTTGTTCTTATGTTAAAACTTCTGTTTCTCAAAGTAGTAGAATTACATCTGTTTGCTGGTCTGCCTAGGAGATAATGGAAGAACCACTGTTCACTCAAAATTACTTACAGCCAGCTGGAGAGTAAAGTGACTTCATATACAGAAGGTGAATGGTGGTTTTTGGGGGACAGAAGGAGGAAGGCTTTACTGTTTCCCACTTTCTCAGTGATTTCTTATTTTAGTCAAGTGATACTCCCCTACTTATCATTGTCCTGCTTTTGATAGCAGCAGTGATAAAGGTTCTGCAGTTGGAACATCGGTGTGGGATGCAATGACAAATAAAGCAGAACAGAGCATATCTCACTCTCCTTGTATTGCTCACCTGCACTCATATAAGCAGAAGTTTGATCTGGTTTCTATCATGAGTTAGAAATACAAAGATTTCAAGAAAAAACAGCAGACAAGCTGAGAAAAAAACCCCCAAAACTATCATTTTAACATGCTTGCTTTGCAGACTAGAACTGAACTCTAAAGTTCCTTAACATGTTAGTACGCTTTTTTTTTTTTCCAGCCAGAGCAAGGCTAATTTGTGTTTGACTGCAAAATAAGTAGAGACATGTGCTACTGATAAAGCAAAAAAATAGGGAGAAGGTACCGATTTGACAGTGGAAGGATTAATTACAGACCTTTTGAGATTTCTTGATTTGTTTGTTCAGGGAATGACACTAGATGGCACTGTTTGTTTGCAAAGCAAGTCCTTTTTTTTTTTTTCCTTTCTCCCCCCACTTTCTTTTTTTTCCCTGTTTCTTTTTTTTTCTTTTTTTTTTTTTTTTTTGCTTTGGTAGTAACTGAAATTACTGTTTCATGAATAAAATATTTCTGGTGGGATTTGCATTTCTATATTGGCTGAAGATACTGTGTTGAATGTTTTATTAACCAGCCCAGTGCAACTGTCAGCCTATTAAAGAGATCCAATGGACCCTGTTTAGCTAAATAAACTAAATAAATCCAATTCGTCAAATTGTGTTCCTGGCTGTTTATTTTCCATTCTTTTGATGTACAGTTTATTTTAAGTTAAAGCCACATAGTTTTAAAAATTAATGTGAAAATAGAATTTAGTGTTTGAAACATGAGGATACTAATTGCCCTGGTCAAAAATAGCTTTCCTTTATGGTGAAGTTGCTGTCTTGTAAATGGTGAACTTTTTATTGGTGACTGATTAACTGTCCCCTGTCAAAAATTAGTTTGGCAAATGAGTGGTTAAAGGCTTTTTTTGCCTCCTTGCTGGGTTCTGTTGCTTTCATCAAATGAAACTTGAAATATAAGCACTGCCCTTAAAAGTAGCTATTTCTACCCAACTTCAAGAGGTTTATGCTTCATCTTGATATTTTCTGAATCAGAATTCAAGGGGAAATTTTTATATGATCATTACATATTTAAATGCTTGTTGAAATTCTGGTTGCATCATAGGCAAATATTAGAGTGTAAAAAAATTTCTGCGTAACTGAATGTATTGTATGTCTGGTTGTCAAACAGCTGTCAAACATTACAAATAGTAGCATTCATTATTGTCTCCTCATACAAATAATATTTTAGTTATGTTGTTTTTTGCTGAAAACCTTTGCCATAGAATAGCAGGAGACAGGCTACAAATTTATGGGAATGTTATTGGCATAGTAAAAATTATTCTGTGCCAGTTAAAAGTTCCTGTAAATGCAAATATATTCTAGATTTATTAATAAGTGAAATGAAAAAACAGTGATTGGATGTATTCTTTCTTTCCGATGCTTCCCATAGCATGACTTCAGTGATGTTATGTGTTAACTTTTTTGTGTTTTAGCAGAAATTGTTAACTTTAGCAGAAGTTGCCAAGTATCATGTTTTGCATGGTTTAATTTTTATAGTTTCAGATTTCCAGAAGTAGAATACTGAAATTTAGTGCAATAGAAGCACAGTTTGGTTAAATTCCATTCTTGGCTTTTCTCTCAAGAAATCTACTATAATGGATTAAAAAATCTTTGTGAAGAGCTAATGTGTTAATCTGAATTTGATAGTGTCTGGGATTCTTAAGGAAAATCTTTCAGTCGGCTCATTCCATCTTTTTTTCTTACAAATTACAGTTGAATTTAACCAAAATTGTAAATTTTGCTGCTGCTCCTCCCCCAAACTCTAACTCAAGCAGAAAGTAGATATATATGCAAATGTTTTCAGTGTTGGGTAGAGTGCTATTTCCTTGTGTAGGTAGACTTTGATTTGTCCTGAAAAATGTTAAATTTGTTAAATATTTACATTTTAATATTTAGAAGTTGCAGATATTTTAAAAAGCTGTTTAATAATTAGGGCACACAATGTTAGCTTGTCTTCGCTCTGATAAAACCTTCCCATTTTGTGCTCTTTTTAACATACCAGTGGTAAACACAGGAGGAAGTTTATGGAACTGACTCTGGTGTAGGTAAAAGGAGTGGTTGAGATGATGTTTCTGGCATAAGATTTGGTGTAGAAGGAATATAAAGCAAAAAATGCATCTGGAAGTGTATTAGAGTGGTTGTTGATTTTTTTTTGGGGGGGTGTTGGTTTTTTTTTCCTTCTTGTAATGTTCTTTACTATGTGAAGCATATGGAAAAAGTGCAAATATCTCTGTTCTTTTGTTTGGTAACTTTTTATTTGTATTCTGCAATCATTTAGTAGTCAGTTCCAAGTACAGTCAGCTTCCCTTAAAGCTGCTGTACAAACCACAACAAAAAATGGTCCTTGGCCACAAAGTCTATTTAAACTTGCTGTTCTCACTCAGCTGGGGAGGAAATTGCTGCAAAGGCTAGAGGATCTGTCAGTTGTACGTTTGACAATTTAATGCTTGTACACATTTATAAGTGGATCAAACACAGCACCTCCCTTACTTTTTATCCACTTTTTATAAACTGTTTTATGCAAGTGCTAGGAAAATAAGCCTTTTCCAATATTTAACAAATACTGCAGAGGTTTCACTTGTAAAAGAGCTGAACAATGAAAATTAGAGGAGAAATGTAAAGAACAGATAGTGAAAAGGAATATAGCAGGTGGCTTCTGGGATCAGTAGTAGAACAGAGTCATTTTCTCTGCTATAGTGACAATTAACCATTTCTGATGGGTTTAATGAAAAAAGGTTTTTGCTAACTATATATTTGGTGCCTCGTGCATAAGAAAAAGAAATTGTATAGTGTGTGTGTGGGCTCTGCGTGTTTCCCATTGGGTGGCATTTGAACTTACCTTCTGAATCCCCACAATTTTCCAAAATGTCCTTTGTTTTTTTTTTATTTTCAGAGAAGTTAAGACTAGAATGAATGAAGGTAGTGTTTGCCAACTTACCCTCCTGGTCAGCACGGAAACATGTTAGTCAGGCTTTTGGAAAATGCTGAATTACAATTGCAGACTTTGTACCTGTTCACCAAAGACTCAAGTATGAATTCTGGCAGGTCAAAGGAAAATCTCGTATTGTGTTTGGTGGGTCTTGGCTTGGACCTTAGATGGAAAATGCCTTTGCATTATGAAGGTAGCACCTTCCTTTCCACTGATGCATGAGTAGAAGGCTTTGAGCCGTTGTTAAATCTTAACTGTAACCTTTGCTAGGGCATATCACCAAACAAGAAAAAAGTGGTATTTAATATTTGATTTGAGAGAGAATAATGGCATTAAAATCAAACCAAATTATCTTATTTCAAAACTGAAAAGTAACTTATTAAATCCGTAATGATCGTTGGTATTTTGAGACATACACCTGCAAGTATTTTGACACAAGGATCCCTATTTTGTATAATACCTAGCACAGAAGTGTTTCTCATCCATGAGTACAGGTCTTTGGCACAGTATTACATAAATAGAACTGTGCAAGTAACTGGGTTGTTATGTTGATGTGTTTCTTGTGATTATTTTGGGGTTTTTTGTTTAAGAAATATAGGTTGGTTTCAATATTATGGATTGTTCCATTAGCAACTGTCTTTGAAACTACAGGTTTTCATATTTTGTAATTTCTAGCATCCTTAAAAAAACAAGTGACAACTATTTATCTAGGATTAATGTGGTTGAGAGAAAAACTAATAATGCTAAGAAGGGGTCTTAGCTATAGTTCTAGGAATTTTTTTTCATTAAAAAATGTTTGATCTGTAATAACTGCATTTTTAAATTGTTTTGTAATTCAATATTATTCTAAGTGACCATGTGATTTCCTCTTCTTTCTGCCCAGTCTTCAGGAGAAATCAGACTCTGTGGTTCAGTTGTGTAAGCTTCCCACAAAGTTAGTTCAGTCAACTAAATCAAGATAAAAAGTTACAGAAAGGTCAGGATTGAGTTAGGGGTTGCTAACCTGAATCACTTTCCCAGCCTTTTTAAGCCCTTAGTGCTCCTTTTGTCTTTTCCTTGCCTTCTGTCATGTTGTCCTCCTGTTAGATCTTTATTTCAGTTGAAGGTACCTGGGTTGCATGTTTCTTCTGAGCCATACTTGGAGTCAATTTCAAACGTGTTGTGAAGATCCCCTTTTTCCATTCATGAGCTGCATGTCCAGCATTCAGCAATGCAGAGCGGTGGCTCAGGACTTGTGCCCTGTAGAGATCTTGGTTTAAAATGCATGAATTTTACAATGAGCATAAGGAAAATTTGCTCCTCTCCCTCCCCGTTTTCACTTTCCTTTTTCTGCTTTTCTTTCTGGGACAAACTTTAAAAGTTTTCACTTTTAATTTGTACCTAAAAAGTACTCTGTTCCTAACGTCATCTGCTGAGTTCTGTTTTCTCATAATATAGGACCAGTTTGCAAGCCATTTGTATGTTTTAAAAAATATCTTAGCTGAGGACTTTTCTCCCACCTGGGGCTTCACATACAGTGGTGGTGTTTGGTTTGGCACTACTGTGATGTTGAAGTGAATCCTCCAATTTTCCTCGCTTACTGCATATGAGTCTCAATAGGATTGCTTTTTGAGGAAAAGGAACTGGAAACTCCATTTCAGGTGTGCATGAAACACAGAAATAAGGGTCTGAACCAAAGACTCATGTTTCAGACAGCTTTGTGCCACGTTGAAGTGAGGATGTTTGGTCTAAGAACTGGGCTAAATCTATTCTGCAATAAAACCTGAAATCACGTACACTGCAGAAGCAGTAGTTGAAAAACTCCAAGATGTTCTGATGTAGTTAAGTGTATCCTTTTGGAGCAAGATGTCTTTTGAGGTCCTTCCTTTCTTTGTAGAAGATTTGGGAAATTTTCATTCCCCTTCTCATACCGTATTTCAAATGAAGAAGACCAGGGTGCATGCTTTTATAGCCTGAAATCTGGTTATTAGTAAGTTTGGACTACTTTAATTTTTTGAAATTGTCTTTTCAATTAGTTTGATTAGTATATAAAGATCAATTACGATGGATCATGTGTCAATTCTTTCACCTACTTGTCATTTGAACAGAAAAAAAAAAAGCCTCTGGTTTTCCATCATATTCAATATGCTTTCAAGATCTTCAGCACTAAATTTCTCATATCCACAAAGGATTAGTGGGGGATACTTACAATATTCCTTATCTAAGTACCCATCTGTACTCACTGTGTTTGTGATTTTGATGCAAAAGTGACATGAGTTAGTAAAATTCCTGCTATCTAAGCAACAGGAAATCCAAATCAAGTCTTGGAGCATGTTCAGCGTGTCTCGTGTATTTTAAGAAATCAGCATCCTTATCCCTGCCATATAAGTTTTATAGAATAGTTAAGAGGCTGTGACATGCAATACTTCTTGATGTCCATAGTATCAAATCCTAGCGTCAGCTTGGTTGTGTAATAATAAAATTCTTCTCCATGTCTTATGCTGAGATGTGGAGTGGGACTTGCTGAAGAAAAGTTTCTTCCAGCACAGAGATGCTGTCAATGAACAGTCCATTCCCTGTTCCCCCCCCCACCTTTAAACCCTTCTGTGCTACTAGCCATAATTTGGCCTGGGTTTGGCTTGGCAGGAGTGTTTGAACTAGCGTATACAATGGAGTTTATCCTTGCATTCAGATAAATAAGATTATTTTTTTTTCCTCTATAGAGGAAGCTATTACAGTCTGGCTGGAATGACTCACTGATGAAGTGTTTGGTGGAGGGGGATGAAATTCTTGAAATGAGGCTGTGCTGCCCTCTGTTACATTTTTTGGGAAGTATCTAGAAGAAGTGAGAATAGGTTGTCCTCCCGACATCGTAAACAAAGGTGGACCTTTGATAGTAGCATTCCTCTTGGGGGAATGGAATCAAGCACCTACTTAAAAAAAAAGAAAGTGGAAACAGATGTATTGCTTTGCTCAACTTCAGAGTTGTGTTCCAAGTTTCTTGTGCCTTATATTTTAACTTTTATTCAGGCTTAGTATATTTTAGATCAAAAGATGAAATCTTTGGTGTGTATTTAAATACAGGTGAACAAATTTGTGTGTTTGTGGGGGTTTTTTTAAACATTAAACAAAGCCCTTTCCCCTGCCCAATACAGTGAAAATGGAATTCAAATTCTCCAAGAATTGTAGTCTGTCTGTAAACTTCACTGTTGGACACATCACTTCAAAAATAGCCATACGAAGAAAAATGTGTGATGCACTTATTGACAGAGAAGAGCCAATAAATCCAATCTGATTCAGGAAGCTGAGAAATATTTTAATAACTTTTTGACATTTTCCTGTAGTCCTTATTTACCTTATCAATAGTTATGGTGACATATGATTGTCAACTTTTTCTATTAAACCGAACTAATAAATTAAACATGTTGTGTTTATACCTGATGAAAGCTGACGTTTTGGAAAGGTGTTAAAATATACTGACAGGTCTTGTTCATAAACTCCTTTGGTATAAATATGTAGATGACATCTTTAGATATTGTTTGTACATAGGCTGATAGGCAGGAAACGTTGACAACGTAACAAATGCAAATGTCAACCCCACAATTTAACCTTTCTGTGTAGGAAAAGATGTTAGTTTTAAGTTACATGTATCTTTTAACTTTATTTTCAAAGTTTTTTTTGAGCCTGTTATCATTGCCGTTTCATGTGCCAGTGAAAGTAACGCTGCAATAAGAAAGATTTGCACTTAAGAGCTTTTCTCTGTGGTGTTCCTACTTAAATGACTACAGCTGAGAGGGGTTTTTTTCTTCTTTTTTTTTTTATTTTTCATGTTCACCTATTACCTTCTGAATCTCTCTGCAATATCACCCGTTCGTTCCTGACTTGCCAATGGTTCAGGGCTTGTAAGTGTGACTCAAGGGCAGTAAACCAGAAAAACTACTTAAAAAATGTTAGAGCATTTTACTGTAACAACGGACGTATGGCCTTGGCTTTAACCCGGATCAGGGTTGCTTCGTATGCAGAATATTTCTGACTTGACTCTGGTCTTCTCCTTGGTGACGTAAATCCACAATGTGTTATCTGTTTGACTTTTTTCCTGCATCCTCCGCAAGCTGCAGTTTATATCAAATCTTGCAAAAGTTATGCCCAGTTTCAGGTGGTCAGGGTCCTGAGGGCACCAGTAGCTCTTAACGGTCCTGAGCAGCCTCCCGGAGCCCCATTTCAGGGCTGTTGGTCCCTGCTCCAGGGATGCCATGGATGCTGCTCTCCAGCTCCCCTTGGCCCTGCACAGCCATGGTCCTCGCCGAGCTGGACCCTGATAAAATGCTGGCCTGAACTTGCCAGTGTTGGGCGCTGTGCAGCTGTGCCAGATGTTCCAAGGGACCTGTAAGTTCCCTGTCCTCAGTCTTTCTGACTTTTAAAACTTCTTGATGCAAACTGCTCAAGTAATGCTTTTCTGTCAAGCACCTAGGCATGTACGCCTGTGGTCTCGTGTCTGGGTGAGCAATGAGGGATTTTTCGTGTACCATCGTGGAGCACTGCTGGTGGGATTTCACAGCGGATTTAGAGCATGCATTGACATATCGAGTATCTCGCACTGCTTTCAGAATGGGAATGCCCATTTTGATCCTGATAGCTGCGAGCAGAATTCCTACTGAAGCCTGTAGCCTGTCTCAATTATGTCTCTCAATGTCCCATTTTAGTCTTGTGAGGGGCTTTAAGAAGAAAAACTTACTGCACTTTCACACTGCCTTCTTTCTGTCACCCAGGCTTTTCACTCTGTCTTTTGGTGAGTGATTTCACAACTAAGATGAACTTTTCCATAATGTTCTTGCTGCTGCTTCATGCAGGTCTTCCTTTGTCACAATTGAAAGTGCACAGGTAGATTGAAAATGTGTTGGTAGATATTTCATGATGTTTCACACAACTCCCAGGTTGGAATCTCCAAGAACGAGGGAGCGGTTTGAATATTGACTCTATAATAGCTAAGGATGTATCTGTCAGTCTCATCAAGGAGCATCCACCCTTTCCTCACACCTCATCGAATGTGCTGTACTCTGCGTGTCGGATAGAGAGATTAAGCAGAAGTTTGGGAAGGGGAGGTTGTTGCTAATTGGTTTGTGATGCTGGACTGTTGGAGTTAAAGCTGTTGCTGTTGTGGCAGGAATTACAATTTGCTAAATTTTAGGAGTGGTAGAGGAAGTTACTACTGGTTTTGTTATTTATCCCTTGTTGTAAATGAGTTAAAAGATGTCCGCAGTCACAACTGGACCTCTGTTAGAAATAAAAACAAAAATGTACCAGCGGTTTTGGTGTTCTCAAATGTGCCTACAGAGGTAGTTAATGAAAGTCAAAGTAATGGGAGTTTGGTGCAGGCATATAAAATTTAATAGTTTTGGAAGACTTCAGGTGCATTAAAAATAACTATTTTCCTGAATAATTAACTACCTTAACTTGGTATTGAATCAATCAGCCAATTAGCACAGTCCTGTTTTGTTTTGTGGAAACTTTCATACCACATTAATGAACACCAACCTTTCAAGCAGAGTTATTTCTGCAGTTAGACTGACTTATATATTATGTATTACTTTAAGGTAGCTCACGAGCATTTTTCAGCTGTATATTGTTTTCTTTTTGTTAGTTAGATGGACAGATTTCGGATGTACATGTGTGATACTGCATGATTGACAGAAAACCCTGTGGTATTTATTTGACTGTCCAAAGACGAAGAAAGGTGTAGTTTACTTTGCCACAATCATATTCTGTCAGATAGTTGCATTGACTTTCTGAAACAGTTGGAGAAAATTGATAAGACTTAATGTAAATGAAACTGTTACATTTGATACTTACCTCGTGTTACCTCCCTGTGATACCAAGCAGTTTCCAATCATACAGTAAGCGTGTTTTGCATGGTTCTTATTCCAAATCTTTCCCTGGGGAAATCACTGGAAGTTGTGGGACAAAGCTCTTTCATGTGCCGTTTAACCACCATTGACTTAGTTTCCTGAGTTACCTAACTAGGAGGCTTCATTTAATCCACTTCCTTTATACAGACTATAAATTGCTGCCTTGTATCAGTAGAATTGACCATTTTTTCCTAGAAAAAAACCCAAACTAAACCAAACAAACCTTTCATTTCTAAACCGCTGTTTAGGAACATAGCTTTGAGATTCCCAATAACTCTGACAGGGCCTGGGCTGCGTAGCTGCAGTGTACTTTTGGAAGTTGCCATTAATTAGCGTTCTGGTTCTTTAGCTTTATTTAGCAGCTTTTCTGCCTAATGTAATGCCAGCTCTCTTTTTCTTCCCCTAGGTTTTTTTGTTGTTGTGCATTTCCTGCTTAACAGAATGTTTGTTTAAGTAAATACAAGTGCGGTGAAATTCCTGAAAGTTACTCATTGGGGAAATTGAAATGAAAATTTAAAATATCATTAGGAATGCAAACAATAAATTCTTTCATTTGCTGTAGGCGTCTTTAGGTTGGAATGACTAGAAAAGGTTCTGGTTAATTAGAAGTAATTTGTTAGAAACCTGAATCCTTTTTTTTTTATTTCCTAGATTAAAACTCAGTTCCCAGCTGGATGCTTATAAGTGCAGGAAATGTAATTGTGAGATGATTAATTGCAAAAAGATGGATAATTGGAGTTCATATGATATGTCAAATATGGCTAAACCGAAAGGTTTTCTGCATGTTGAAAGAGATTGGCTGAAGTCTAGATTGCAGAATATTGAGCAAGGAGTGTTTTTAGAGATTAATAATCACAGATTGCTGCAAAAGGACTGGGCAGAGCTTGACTGTAAAGAGCTAACCCCTCCCAGCCCTTTCCTATTACTTCGGGTTTTAATTAGCATGGTTTTGGTTTTGTCGTCTTCCCTTTATTGCTGTTATGTGAATTGGAGATTAGGAAGCACAGTAAACATCATACATCTAACACCAATGCTTAGAGACAAAGATATCTCCTCCTCTCCACTAGGAAAGGCTCAGCCTCCTGGAGGATAACAGCTGAACAGTCCTAGCAGACTTGTGAATTTGTGTCTCTTGTCTTCTTCCCTCCCCAGTGTCTTGCCTCGCAATCAGCGTGCGGTTTTCTATAGATTTTGGGGTTTTTTAATGTTAGTAAAATTTCCTTTAGTCCCTTTTTGCATTTTTTTAACTGTACTGTAATAATAATTTAAAAGGTGATACATACAGTATAAACTGCATCAATGGCATTTTGCTTTCATTATCCCTCATAGATGTTTAGCAAAACAGTGCCTGGTGTTTTAAATTACTTCTGCTTTACTTTAAAATGCGAACTTATGTTTGAATAGCTTATTGTTCTGTTAGCTACTACAATGCACTTCAAACCGCACAGTGTTATTATTTTCACTGTATTTTGGGATCATATAAAATATTTGTCTCCCCTCCCCCGCCCGCTCCCAACCTATAAACTTCATATCTCGATAAGGAGTTTCTAACCCTTGGAAATACTGCTTTACAAATTCAGCTAATGACCCAAATACAGCTTGTTTGTTGTGTATGAGTTGTATTAAAATAACGTACTGTATGTGTATTGTCATTAATGATATGCTCATTTTGATAATGGAGCTGCAGTCTCTTAGTATGTAGTCCTTGGGGAGATGCTGCATTTTTTTAACTAAGTATTGTTCTGGCTCCTTTCCTTGATTGGCCCAGAAATAGCAATCAGCTGGGGAGCAGGATGACATGCCTCTTAGCGATCCCTTTTATCTTTGAGATGAGTATCAACATTGTATGCTTCCTAATGGAAGTGTAATTTAATGAAATCTATTGGGTAAACATACTTCAGATGTTCAAAGGAGGTGACAAAATTTTTGCTGGCAGCCAGGACCTGGCTGGTTTCCAGCTTGCCTTTAGCTGCTATGCATATAGCATTGAGAGAGGCACTTAAAATAGGAACACAAAGTATTGTTTCTATTGTGTTTTGGGTTGTGGGTTTTTTTTCCCCTCTGTTTTATTTTCCTTAATTTTATTTTTGTGGTATTTGTACTAGTGCCCTCTGACTTCTAGGCTTTCCTAGTAAAATGCTGCGTGAGGTCAGGTTTCCTCTCTCCCTCCAAAACGTAGATAACAGTGTTAAACTCAGGGGAGATTGTTGGCACAAAATGTGCTGCATATTGGGGAAAGGGTGCATGTGGGTCAAGTAATTGAGATTGCTGTTCGTCAGTGAACGGGTAAGTTCCTCTCTAGATGGATAAAATTAAACATCCTGGTTTAAAGATTGTGGCAGAGCACTTTTGTTTTATCAATAATAATTGCTGATGCAGTACTGGCCTTTATTAGGTTTTATAACAGATGGCTGGGAGTGGAAGGAAAGCTGCTCAAACTTCCACCTCCTCAGCTAGAAACAAGATTACTAAAAGGAGGCAGTTGTCCCTCTTACCAGTGCTCCCTCCTCACATTATACAGCATACTGATTCCCACTCTACACTTTGTGGGAGCAAACTTGGCAGAAAGGCTGGAAGATTATATCAGCAGCGTTGTCCCTTTAAGTGGATGTTTAACTGGACAGCTGATGGATCTTATTGCTCAGATCCTAATGGTTTGGTAGACTGTAGGAAAGTGTTTGAGAGGAAATACGTTAGTGTTTAGGCACATTTGAATGTAATCAATGTGTCTTTGAAACATGGATTTTTCTTCTTTACATGTGAGGTCTAGGGCAGGTAGTTTTTCTTTGAAGAAATCCACAATGGGCAGAATTGGGGGACAAAGAACATGCCTAGAACAAGAAAAGCATATCATTTGCCTTTTGCCATTCTTTCAGGTATCGGTGGCTAAATCGGAGCTTTTCACTGTGGCCCACTTTATTTCCTGCTTCATCCCGTAAAGTCTCATTCCCAAGCTTACATTGTCACTCTCCTATAACATGATGTGTTTGATCACTGTGGTTTTACTGTGGTAGCAAGTGAGTTCTTTGGACCGGAGGCAGTCGCGGTCTGCCAACAGGGAGCTTGTTCCAAATGTTCCAACTTTGGGTACAAAGGCAAGGGTTAAACACCTGGCCCTTTTAGTAGTGTTACTAAGCTTGTGTTCCATGTGTATGGGGACAGTGACTAAGCATCAAAATGAAGTAAGATGTAAAATGGAGTGAAGCATAGTGCTTATTTACAAATAAGGGAACAAAATGTGAAAGATTAAGGAAGAAAATTCAGGATATGTCAATGTACTCGCTATTTCTATAACTGTAGGCTATAGTGATGACAGAAAATAAATTGTAATTGTATTGAACTGCCTTCATTCAAAGTGTCTTTGCTCAGCCAAACTGCATATTACTTTAATGCTTACTATATTTTACAAACTTTCTAGTGGTGCCCAAAGTTTGTGCAAGACCCAGGTATCTACTACTTTATGTGTGTGTGTATGCACGTACAGTGTCATGCTGTATACGGAATACATTGATGCCAGCTCAGCTTGTGGCAGCTGTGGGGTGGTTAAAACTATATATAATTTAAGACTATTTAATATATAAACACATTTTATTTAATTTTGTCCTTGCATTGCTTCTGGAGACTGGTGAGGAGAGACAGGAAATGGACAAAATTACAGGCAGCAGCAAAATTTATAAGTTTATATGTTGTGAACCTGAAATAATTAAAAGGTTCACCAGGCTTTCAACTCAACAAGATGAATTCATCCATGGCTCAGACAAAAATATTTTCTGAAATAAAAAGTTTGGCAAAATTGTGAAATGTCCTGGCTTTAGATCTGCTTCTTTGAAACAATCCTTCATGGGAAGTTCTCCTTTAAAGTGAAAGATTTCTCTAGACCTGTGGACCAGTTAGCATTGTAAATTACTATCTCATGAAAACATCTCAAAGTAATATCTTAGTATCTTCATATAATTTTTTGGTTCTGTAATGTGTTTTTTTGAGGTACAAATCAATGCAGCGGTATAGTATTTGCAGTGGTGGTGTTGCATGACCTTTGTGGATGTGCGTGCGGCTTTTAAAGTCAGGTTTCAGCAAAACCATGCTACAACTTTAGTATAGAAATATCACATCTGCAATGATGTAATTGTACTTACTGTATCTGTTCCATGGTGAAATTAGACTTGAAGGAAGGCAAGCATTGGATCTTTTAGTTTGGTTCCCCTTCACCTGGTTATCAGTTGAGAGTCCAAGGGAAGGGCTCTAACTGCTATAGGTTGGTGAGACAGTATTTATTAGCTTCATGTCCCCTCTTTGCATGTAGGGGAAGGTGCTGACTTAAAACTTTTTTCATCTTGATATTTTTCTGAGTTTCTTTTCCACCAAGGACATAATTAGGTGATAGTCTGCTTCCTCTATCTCTTTTTCTTCATTTTATTCCTCCTGATCCGTTTCCTCCCTTACGGCAGTCCACGCTGCAGCTGCTTTGTGCCCCAGTGCAGAAGATTAAACTGCTTCTGAGGCCACCATCAAAAGCTGCATTCTCACTAGGTCTATAGGAAGATGCAGAAACATTACCTCTGACTACTGCCATTGCCATCTTTATCATCTTTTTTTCCCCCATTGTCAAGCCATCGTTTGTAGCTGCTGTAAGCTTTTACCTGTGGAAGCTTAAAAGATGTAGGTTGAGACTTTTTCAGAAAGGACCCTGAAGAAGTCAGTGCTCAATCCTCAATGGCTTTTAGAGCTGAGCAGCTTAGACCTCTTAAAAATTTTAGTCTTATGTCTTTTCAGGTGGGATTTTCAGATTCTCATGAGTAACCTGTGAAAGGATGATACATTGAAATGTGTACCTCATTTCGTGGTTCAGGAGGGCTTGTTTTTTTTCAGATTATATAAGTGCTTTTGAAATTTCATCCTTTGACAAGATCTGTCTCAAGAAGGGTGTTTCAGTCTTAGCAAAGTAGCTTTTGAACAACTGTGAATTCAGAAAGAATCACTTGCCATTTGGAGAATTTCATTGACATATTTTCTTTCATGTGAAATTCCAGTATGGTTGAACAACCAATATATCCAGAGGCCTTTTGGGTCGGTGGGCCTACTAGCTAAAGTAATAAAAATGGAAACTTGTAGCAGAGCTAATACTTAAGTCGTCAGAGAAAGGGGCAGAAGTTACATCAAAGAGTTTGAAGTGATGGATGTTGCAAAGAATGAGGAATACAAGAAAGTCTGGAATGTTACCTTGAGAAAGTCTTTGGGAAGCGATAATCTTTTTCTGGACCATGTTCAAGATGATTCTGCAATCTGGGAAACTGTTTGTCCTTGCACAGCTCTTACTGAAAAAGAACCCTGAATAACCCAAACCCACCTCTTATTCAATCTTCACTAAAAGGAAGGAATTTTCTATTTTAAAATGATATCAGGTAGATGGATGACAAGATTGAAGTGGAACTGAAATTATGGCCAAGGGAAAGATACAATTACAGAATTATATATAACATTGAGAATAGTATTATAGATGCTGGAGGTGATCAAATCAGTGAAGTGTAATTCTTGCAAGATTTTGCTATAGGAACGTATTGAAAAAGTTGAGAGAGATGGAATGTCTTAGAAAAGTCAACACAGTAGTACATCACATTTGAAACCTTTGTCAAACACTTGACATAGTAGTTAGAAGACAGTTGTATATCCCCGACTACCATAAGAATGGCTGTATTAGGTTGGACCAAAAACCCATACAGCTTCAACGTTGTTTCTGTGTGAGTAACAGGTTGATGGAGAAGAGCGCAAGGGTAAGGCAAATGTGTACCCGTGCTGTTCTTACCCTCTTCCAGCCTTTCTCAATTGTACCTGAGAGATTCCTGAGTCAGAAGTGGTGTCTCCAATGTAGGGCTGTATCACCAGAATAGGAATTAGTTATCAAAGTTGTGTCTCGGGACTTAAAGATCAGAGGAAGGAAAAAAAAAACCAGAGGAGAACTTCTGCAGAGGGCGAGTCAGCTGTGTTTTTCCCCAGACTCAGAAAATGAGAACAATGAAGCAGGATGAAAATGTGTAAATGGTATTTTTTTTCCTCATTTTTCCATGAATGTTTTGCTTGGATTTAGCAGAGTCTCTGATGGTCATTGCTCCAAGGGAGTGAAAGTGTAAGATCTGAAGACCTATGGTGGCACAAAGTATCAGGGCTGGGTCTGAAGGTGGGAGAAGGGGGTGGTTCTGCCATGACCAGCCTCGTGCTTTGGACATCTTCCCAGACCCCCTGTCAAGCTTAGGAAGGAGCAGGGGTGCGGAGTGCCTGGAAACTGACAGTGCACCAAATAAGACTACGTAATTGTGGTTCCTATTAAGATTCCTTCACTTTATTTCATTTGTTTCATCCAATGTAATTGGGCAATATTATTCTGTGGGTAGAAGGAGGTCCTTCTCTAGTAGTGTTAGTAGTAAAGCTTTCTGTCTAGTAAGTTATCAGGGCTCTGAAGTTTTATAGTATTTTCTGCACTGCATAGATTTTTATTTTTTGTGTCTTAAGGCTTTTATCTACTTAGATTTGAGCAGATGTTTGAAATTATACAAATGAGAATATCTGTATCCAAAGAGGTAATTTTAGGAAATTTTTCGTTATGCTTGTAACTTGTGCTTCTGTTTACTCTGCGAGTGTGTGGGGTTTTTATGCATATGAGTGCTGTCTGCTCTCTATCTGGATAAACACTTCTTTTTGGGCTCTAAAATAGCAGATGTAGGGCTTCCATAAAGATGGTAAGAAGTGCAATTAATCATTTATCTGCTAGGTGTCAGCAAAAGTTCTCTTTAAGATAAATAAATTAAAAATTGGATGCATTCATACACCAGATCTTGAGGCTGTGTGGCTCAACTCTGTTTGGAGGCTGAAAAGGAATTTCTAAGGATATATTCAAGGAAATAAATACTCATCAGTGTCTAGAAGATTCAGCTGCACTTCATACCCTTCATTTAATTAATTCACTCCATTGCATTTTTCTTGATGTATGCAACTTTGAACCTCTCTTTAATTAAGCAAAATTAACAAGTTTACTGTGTATGGAGAAGATTTCATAGATTTCCATTCAGCAAAGGTTTTTAAAAAAATTAAGTTACTGTGGCTTAAGAGAGAAGACAGTTTTATAGATTCGGTCAAAAATAGGTAATAAAGGGTATGAAGACATGGTCAGTTTTCACAGTGGGGGAAACTCGTCAGTGGTGTCCCACAGCTTTCTGTTTGTGGTGTTCAACATATTTGTAAATGGTCTTAATACAAAGAGGAAAGAGTTGACAAAGTCACTGGTGATACTAAAATATGCAAGACAATAAAAGGGAAAGCTAAATTAAATATTTCAGAAGTATCTTGGGATACTGAGTGATGGAGCATTAAACTCACAGATGAAGCTTATTGTTGCTCATTATAAAGTGTTGTAAGTGGCAGAAAAGCAATTCTGACTTTGTATTCCCAATGATAGGGAAGTGTTGTTATTTGGTAAAAATGTAATATAAAGTCCAAACTCAATAGTGGCCAGAAAAGAAAACCAGACTTTAGGAGTTAGTAGGAAAAGAATATAGATTGAGACAAATCATCCTTCTCCCTACATATGTTTATGACTCTTCAGTGCTTTGTGCGATTATGATTCCCTGTTCCCCAAACGTGCAGTAGAACTAGAACATGGTTCTACCATTGATAATGAAAGCTCTGGAGCAGCTCAGTCCGAGGAACTCGGCAGTGGACAGAAGTTCTTCAGCGAGGGAAAAAGGGAAGGGATATAGAGAGAGGTGATTGTATAAATCAAGTGGCGTATAGAGAAGGTCAGTGTCAAGCAGTTATTCACCATTGCTTATAATATGCATCAGGTGGCATCGAATGAATTTACTGAATAAGACGTAAAAAGCAAGAGAGAATTTTTCCACACAAGGCATTATTATACCATATAAGTCATTGCTATACATTATTGTGGAGGCTAGAAGATGACGCAGTTTCAAGGAATATTTGTAAATTCAGGGAATTTGGCCTTCTTAAAACAGGAGACAGCATCAAAGCTGGGAAGTGCCTGATCTATAAACCACAAGGTGAGCGAGCGAGGAGAGTATACCAGAGAGGTGTCATGCACTTCACTCTTTTGCTGGGCATCTAATGTTCATTCTTATAGGATACTGACATTAGACGCGATAGACCTTTGATCTGAATGAGTATGGCGAGTCAGCTCTGTAAATTGTATTCTTTTCCTGACCGCGTGTGACACAGAAGAGGATGCAGCCACTTTGACAGGGTTGTACCCAGGTTAGGAATAAACAGTGCGAGTGTCTGGACTTTCTGGCTCCAGGAATGGTGAATTTTTTGCTTGCATAAGTATTGGTCATTATTTCAAGCTAAAAACTTGGGATCTTAGCAGGCATATGCTGGTTTGTTTGGGTTGATAGATCACTATATTTAGCTTCAGACTATGCAGAAAATAAGTAAGACTTCCTTTGTTCTGGAGTGATTGCTAGTTCTGGAAATAGTATAACTTAAATGGCGAAAACACTGCAAATACTTATTTGGGAATATAAACAAATTTCATCTGTTTCCATGCCTCTGTCTCATTTACTTTATAGGAACATTCTTAAGAAAAGCTCTGTAAAGGGAAATATTTTAAAGTTTGTACACTTTGGATTTATATGCGTACTTAAAGATAATGCAAATATTAGGCTGTACTTTTATGCGGTATTGGTTATATATAACTCCAGCTGGGACTCTGATCCAGCTGGGGATCAGACTGTTACCATATCACCTTTGATTTTAAAACATAGCACTTAGAATATATGCAACAACCAACTAGCAAACTATCTGCAAAAGAAAAGGTTGTGTTGAAAGACTTCCTTTAGATTATTATTTTTTAACTAGTTTGCAGAAGTTTGAACAGAAAACCCCAATTAAAGAAATAGATATGCACTTCTTAATGCCTTACATAAAGTCTCATGTTTGTCGTTAAATATCATATACAAACTGAGAATTTATAAAACCCATTATGATAGTAATCATTACTGTTCTTATATCTAAGTTGGGAAGTGCTCTGTTAGAAAAGCAACTTTTTTTTTTTTTTTGGTCTGAAGTAGTATTTGGTAGACTATTGTGACAATTCAGTTCGCTCAGACCGGTAATTTTTTTAATACAACTATGTAACTACACAGTAAGCCTAGTATTTCCCCCTTAGCTCTTGTATTAATGAGAAACAGTGTTGTCTAATATTACTGTGTTACTTGTAATTCAGTAGAGCTCAAATAACTCCCTCAGGCTTGGTGGCCAGCCATGCTGTGGCAGATGCTTTAAAGTCAGAAAGGTGTCCTCTCTGCACAAAGAACTTGAGTATCTGACATTTGTGTTGGCTTTGCTAGTGAAGAATATACCCACTTTGGTGGTATCAGATTTATGCAACACCACAATTGTTTTACTTGTTTTAAAATTAGCCAGTATTTTATTTTCCTATGTTATGCTCCTAATAATGTGATTTAAAAACTTTGAAACTGAACTACTTGATCTTTAGACTTTCAGCTGTGTTCCTCTATTAATTGCTGTGTCAAAGAGCATACTGATGCAGCCACATAGCTGGTGTTCATATATTCTCTGCTCATTCAGTAGGAAAATATGATAGGAAAGCTGTCACTGTACAGTGAGAAGAGTTTGATATTTTCCCCAATTCAAGTCTCAGTAGAAAGAACTTTAGCCATTGAGATTTGAAGGGATTTGTTTTGTTAAGTTCTATCATGCCAGGGAAGTTACTTTCTTATATTTTCTGTTTAAAAAGTAATCAATTGATCAATCTGTTCGCATCTCCCTCATATACTTGTTCACCAAAGGATTTCCTCCCATGCCAGTTTTCCAAAATTCAAGTTGAAAGATGAAGATAGATCTTGTTTACCTATGCTTCAGCTTTTGAAATTCCACATAAAAGGGTCATTGTCCCACAAAGAAGGTACACAACTTCAGATCTCGGCAGAACAGTATTTTTCCCAGTATATGAGAAAACGACCACAGGAAGCAGGTAGCTGTGTGTGTCTGTACATTGAATAACTTCTGTCAATACAGTTCATATATTCTTCCAGAGCTTTTAATCTAAAGACATACTAGATTTTTTGGAAATTCATGTCTTGCGAATCAGGCAGGTATTGATTGAATGGCAAATAATCACCATCACGAGAACAACTGTAAACCAATTGTGTAACAATGTGAAAAGATTTTGCACAGCCAAATGTCTTATTTAGCATCACAGGAAATAATGAAATCGTCATTCAAAATCACATTAATTTTGCTTTTTTTAATCTTCCGTTTACTAAGAAGGACTAGAATGACAGAAGTATATATCTGTGCAGGTATATTGTCCGTATTATATATATTATCTTTCATTTTACTCTTTAAATACATAGTTTCCTTTCTAGACTTGTTCTCTGATGTGGTCGTACAGAGAGTTGACTCTCTAATACAAGCAGGGGTAAGGACTGGCATCACATCTGTCTGCTGGCCATCAAGCTAATTTCTCAAAATGTATGTGGGATTTGGAGAGCATAGGGAAAGAGTGAAACAGTGGAGGAGACCATCTTACGTTTACACTTCCTCCTGTAAGATATGGAATATGACCGTCAAGATTTTAGAATAATCATGGTACTTGATTGTATGGTATTAGGGCCAAGGCTAAGATGCTGAGTATCTATAACTGCTCAAGGCTCAATGAAACCTGTTTATCATCTCTGTATATTTTAAAAGTAAATTTGAAAGTGATATGCGTGCCCTGTATTTTCTACAAAGCTAGGTTGTCACCATTTTTGTTACTATTAATTACTTGACTAATGCCTTATACCATTTATATGCAAAATATTTAATTAAGTTAGAGGTTGAGCTATGGGCCCTTAGTGTTCCACTGCTCTTTCTTTTGTTCTGGTTCCTCACACGGAAACAATTCCAGGCAGGGAACACGTAGGCAAGGTCTTCTTTCGTGCCCTGTACCAGCAGAATGACATGTTAGGCAGTGCTGGCATTTATAAACCTGGAAGCAGGAGTTGGAGTGCCAGTGACCTGACAGCACAACATCTCATTCTGTGTAACTTGAAATGGAAAAAGGAGAATCTTGGGTTATGTTGTCGGGATTGAAGATGCTGTCCTGGGGTTGAATAGCTCATAGAAAGAATTAATAGCATTACTTTATACAAGATTCCCTTTTCCGTGTTCCTGTAAGGTCATCTGTATCTTAATGTGCTTTAAAAAAAATCAGTGATAATATTTTAGTGTAGTGAGGATCTGTTTTGTTTCATGCGAGAAGTCTCTAGATTTAGAAATGTCTTGAATAAAATGTGGCAGCAACAACTGAGATTTCTTTGAAGGTCTTGATAAGTTTGGAAGCTTTCATTAAAAGATACTTCAGATGATTGAAAAGAAAACAGAAAGCTGATGAAGAGGCATAGAAAAAGGTAGATGTTGGTCTCCAGTCCAAATGCAGTGGAAGTGGGGGAAAAAACCTCTTGGGATCTCGGATGCATAACCAAGGTGCATTGTGAGAGGAGAACCGTTTATCTTTAAAAAGGGCACACTATATTGATCAGGATTTCTGTCTTTGGAGCTAATAGAAGACAATACCACATGCTTCTGCAGAAGGACCAGCCTTATTGGAGCGCCTCCCCTTTGAGCGTCAACCAGGCCGTGTGGCATGTCATTGTTTTTAAGGGCTGAGGAATCTCTGAGACTGAGAGATAACCACCAAAAGATGCTGAATGAAGATGAGTGAATTGCAAACATTGTCTGAGGAGCACTTAGGGGAAGAGGCAGCAAATAACTTTTCTTTGAAGAAATTCTCAACTGAGTGGAGCAAACTGAATCAAACTCTGATGCAGATTTGCAGTTCCTTACCTTGCTTTCGCGATGCTTTGGATTAAATACGGGGTAAGAAGCTCACGCAGCCAGTATACAAAGGAGACTTATACGTTGATGTAAAACAATTTGTTAAGAAAAATTCTTCTAGTTGGCAAACATGCAGAGGTGAGATTATATACTTTTATTACTCTTGAGGGTTTCGACTCCTTGACCATGTTGGAATAGCTATGGGGCCATGTGCTTTCTTTTTTCTTAAGAAAATAATGCTGCAGACATTGCCACACAGAAATCAGACATTTCATTGCTTCCTTTACTGCTAATGAAGCAATGGACATATCAGACATAGAGTTCGAGATAATTTTTGCGAACAACGTTTTCTTGAACCGTTTGTCTTTTAATGTCCTGTCTATGTACAATTTTGGATATATCAGTGACAGAATCATGTTCTGTTTAAAGTTTCTCTGGAAAGTCTTAAAATGAAGGGAGGGGGGTGGTTTCTAATAGGTTTTGACCTTATAGCTTTGAAATCACTATGTACGTAACATAGAGAATGGAATGGCCCAACAGAAGTTAACTTAAAAATATGTCTGCTTGCAGTTTTACTTTTCTAGTATTACTTCTTTACTAAGAGTGTATTAGAAAGACTTCTATAAATTTTGCCAGGAGATGACTTTCAAGTACATAAATATTTCTTTACTTTTTTTTTTTTTTATTTTGTACGCTCTTTCCATCAGTGTAGTTATTGGTGGTTGTTTTGGTTTTTTTTTCATCAAGGTGGTGGGTTTTTATATCATTTCATCTCAGTGCTCAATTTTACATTATTATTTAATGTTGGGTTTTGGGCATAATAATAATTTCTAAGGTAAGAAATTATAGAGTCAGGAAGAAAAGATTACAGCTTCTTTTATTTCTCAGGGAAGGAGGTGGTATATAAGTGAACAAGCTGAGTTTTTTAACTGAGTTTTAAAAAAAAAAAATCCCTGCTATAAAAACAAAAGAATATTGAAAACAGCAGAAAAAGAAACAGAAAAAATTATTTAGACAAATTTCATTCCAATTAGCTTGTACATTAAAGTTTCTTTTCTAAGTGTTATAATCCATAAAAGAAAAATAACTCCTAGTTCAAATGCTAAGGTCTGTGTAGTATACTACCAAGTTTCAGAGGGAAAGTGTTTTCAAGGTCTTTTCATGAATGGTGTGTTATGGAATGGGGTCACTCGAAAAGGAATAATTACAGAGTGATCAGAAGATTTCTTTGAAAAGATTGTGCTAGACCTTCTGTGTGGTTTGTGGAAGAACAGAAATCAGTTTTGCTCCTAGGGTGGGCTAACAAAATGTATTGTGTTTTTGCAGCTACTTCTATCTTTGCCCCAAAAGATGCATGCATCACCTCGGCAGTGCACTCAGCCTCTAGGTCATTGCCTAGAAACCACATCTTCGAGTTGTTAGAAGCACAACAGAGTGCTGCACCATCTGACCAATTGCAAAAGTTTAGTTTTGAACTCTAATGAATCTTTGCTCATGTCCTCTCTTAGCACTACCAGTTGTTAAATAATTAATTCCTCTTTGATTGTACCTCTTTTATGTGCTATTGTAAACTTATTTGTATTATTTTGTGTTGTATTTTATTTGTACTCAGCCTCTTGTCTTTGTTTTAGAGCATGGAGTTACTAGAAAGAATTAATCTGAGGAATACTTTTTCACCCTTTGTATAGCGTTCATATTGAGGATCTGTGATCATCTACAGTAATTCTCATTCATTTAGAATATAGTAATTTGTTCCTGTCAGCACAGGGGCTGGTTTGTTGTTTTAAATTGCTGACTTTTATTTTTGTTGGCGCATTCCCCAATCCAAATTGAACATCTGACAAAAATCTATTTGTGTGACAGTTCAGTCGAGATAGGTGCTCTGTGTTGCCTAACAGTACGATTTGGGGTCCCCAAGATAAAAGTTGACTGAACGCCAAGATTTTAATAGAGCTTGTTTGTGCAGATAACAGAAGTAATCCATATTCCTTAGGTCTGTAAATCAAACAGACAAAGGAGAAATATGTATGCGCACCATTCTCTTTGAGATAGTGGACCGGTAGGTTCTTCTTAATAACAATGGGGACTATCTAACCCCCGAGAACAACAGAAAGCTGACACCAGGGATGTTCCTATATGAAATTAGAGCAATTAGAAGATTCTTAGAATGCTTCTCCCCCTTTAGCAGATAGCGCCTAAATAAATTACTCAGTGGATCTGGTTTGTGGCTCTCTGGAAATTTCTGCTTTTATGGGTCTTTGTCTCTTTAGAACCGAATTCAGATTATTATAGATCTGAAAGTTGATCCATAATGCAATGGAATAGGAAATCCAGCCACTAGGTCTTAACTGTGTTTTCCAGGCTGATACATGTATCATCCTTAGTGGTCATCTATGGAAATATTGTTTAGGAAAACACATGCAGTTTTCTAATGGCCCTCTGCAATGATTCTTCCAGGATAAAATAAGATACTGAAATATCCTCTTTTTGATGAAGTTGTTCAATCAATAATTTGAAATCTAAACTAGGAATCCTAGTGGCCTAGCAAACACTTTTTGATAAAATAGTTTTTAAGGTGTGATAACTGCTTTTCATCCCCACATAAAAATAATCAAGTCAGCTACTATGCATCCCATTTTTGCTGCTTAACTATGGAATCTCTTACATTTTGGAGTTAATGCTCAAGTATCACACTTCTGGTTTTACTGCAGGACAAGTTTTTCCCAGGCTGACAGCCATCCAAGCCATGAATTTTAGTCTTGAAGACTTCTTGCTAGTTAAAATGTGTTACTCCACGGGGATCTTTAAGGGAAACTTGTATATACTTTGATACTTGGAAATTCTCAGGATATCTTTAAGTATGAAATCACTGTCATTTTATATAAAGATATTTTAATAAACAAATTTACTAGTTAATTCCTTATCCATTTACTTATAAGTATCTCCTGAAATACCCTAATTCTTGCTTATTTCTCTCATATCTGTTAATTCAAATTCTGTGATCAATAATTTTTTTTATACTTTGCAAAATCTAGATAGGTAAATAAATAAAAGCATGGATGGTTCATCTTACAGTGTGTTTGAGATCAGCTGGAACCATAATTTGCTTTTTTTTTCTTGATCTTTTAGACTGAAATACATCTTACCTATTGAGTTCTTTCTTACCTTTTATTGAACTTTCTCCATCTCTTTTGCAGAAAGGTTATAACAAAATACTTCCAACATGCAAACTGATGTTCAATAAATTTTTAAAACAAGAGTATGTTGATAGATTTTTATCATCCTGCTGCCAATAAATGCCCATTTGTGGTCAGAGGCAACAGTTCTTGTAACATTATAGGTCATGTATTATCAGGTATATACATGTCGGTTTAAGGGAAAAAAAGTGTAAGCTGTCACCCAACAATCACCTAAACTTTTTTCCCCGAGGCCACTGCTTCAGAAATCTTTGAAACTGGTGTGATCCTGTTACAATGGTTGCCCTTCTCCTGTAGAACCATAAAGCCACCTTAGTGTAGTAACAGTGGACAATGACAACGGACAAATGACAGCATGGGCTCTTCAAGGTGACGGCTCTTGTTCATTGTACAGTCCTGTGTGGGACTTGAGAGGGAGGGTAGGAGAGGACCCAAATATCTGAGCAGAGGGAGGGAACCAGTTGGGAATGGCAAAATGAGTGGTGGGAAAGGGAACAAAATACAATGTTTCATCATGCTTTGTGATAGAAAGAGGTAAGTATGGTCACACTGGACAAAGCATGTGATAAATTGGGGGAAGAAGGTACAAACTGAGAGAGGTGTCAGACTGATGAATGATAGGGAAAAGGAAAGAAGGGCACGTACATCACCTGAGAGTTTAGTAGAATGTTTGCTATCATTCTGTATCTTTGTGCGAGTTCATTTTTAGGTTGAAATTTTGACCTAAGATTATTACATAAATTTGGCTCTATCCCTGAATGCTTAGGAATTGAAAATCCAGATATGTGTTACACACTTAGATTTTTTTTTCCCCCCCTTCCATTCCTTATATTCTTTCTGTGTTGGTTTTGCATGTCCAGTTCATGAATTGGAGTTGGAAATATTATGTTTGCCATATGCTATCAAACTTTGTTTTTCTTTGTATCAGCTCATCTTTATTTGATGCTGACAGCTTTGTTATACCAGAAGTTTCTAAACTGTGCCATGCAAGAACAGCTGGTGGGGTGGAGGGACAGATGTTTGGTCAAATGGTACTGGGCCTTTCTTGCACTTCAAAAGAGCTGAACGGAGATATAATATGACTATATAGTTCTATTATTCTAATCTGAGTAATTCGAATATTTGCCATTGTTTATTAAGAGATTGGGAGAGCAAATGACCTGTATGAGCAGAAACTGAAAAGTGATTCATTAGATAATCTTTCTCTTATTGTGGAGTTTACCCTGTAAAGATGAGAACCTCTGAATTAAATTCATATGGCCAATATGTGCCCCATGGAAGAGATGTTCCAGCATTCTGTGATATAAATTAATTGCTTTTGATATTTTAATTGTTACCTTCTTTCTTTGGAGCTTCACTTCAGTTTTGTTCAAATGAAAAGTGGGATAACTTTTGAATTTAATCTTTGCCCTAATATTGAGATCTGAACATCTTTCTTCTTGTGCACGAATGCTTGTTCAGTTGCTATTCAAATAAAAGAAGTATTATATAAGCAGTAACCATCAAGGTTTATTAAGTATGAAGATCTTAGATGTATCTTAAACTCCCTGAACTGCTGATCATCAGAAACTGGCAGTGTCTGCTGAAATGAGAATCATTCCATCCCTGCTCTGTTCCTTAAGATTTCCCCTTGTTATCCATTAATGGCCACTATAGGAGGCAGTACAAGTCCTGGACTAATTGAAGCTTTGACTGATATGGCAGTCTTTATGCAGTCTTACATAAAGTGAGGTTTTCCTTAAGGTTTGCACTACATTGTCTTGACAGTGAAAATCTAGGCAGCTATAAACAAGATCAATAGAAATGTGTAAGCATTGTTGGTGACAACATAGGAACAGGGACAAAACAGAAATAGTGAATTTTTTGAGTTTGGACATCAATATTTACTGGGAAATGAGCTACTGCCAGTATCAGTGTTTCTCATTATTCTTTTTGTTGTATGTTGGTCCACTTAGAGGCGGAATTTCTGACTCTGCTACAGGTAAGAGGAAAAATAACAAGTTCTCTGAAGCCTGTCTGTCAGGTACTTTAAATGCCAGCTATTTTCTAAATACCAATACTCTGTATAAATATACTGCCTTTCTGTTACACTGTATTACACTGCGTAACGAAGCTTAAGACTTCAGTTCTGAAGAAATAAATCAAGTAGGGGAGGGGTTGGCGTGGCTATTTTTGATACAGATATGTGCATTGTAATAATAATAATTTTTTGTCTATTGTATGTATTTTAAGAAATGAATATTGTTTATAAGTATTTTCACTGAATGGGGGAGACTGAAGAACTCAAATGCAGAGGCAGTATAAAAATGAGGAGGACTTTAATTAGATAAATTATAGGTAGTGGATTAGTTATTGACTTTTATCTCAGGTAGTGTAAAGCAAGAACTGCTAATCATCAGCTTGTGATAAAACTTGAAAATGCCATGTCTGAACATTGGGCTACTATTTTATCATATTAGCTATTGATTTAACACAGCATGAAACAACTGGTTCTGTCCCAGTAGTGCCTGGTGGGGAGCAGCGAAGGTACAGATTTACTCTTCCTTCAATCTGCTGCAAACTTCAAAGCCTAATTGTGACCACTTAACTACTAAAATTACTGAACTCAGACAATTTTTCTCTTTTTCAAATAAGGCAACGTGTCTGTGTGTAAGTACACATGGAAGGAAAGGAATCCCAGCTAAATCATGTCAGGGCAAAAATAATAAATTCAAAAGCATGGATAGTAAGATTCAAAAAACAGTTTTGACTGGGCCGTGTTATAGACAAAGTATTGTTCATTTTCCTTTTTATTAACCAATAGTGTGAGCAAATGTGCTTATGGTCCAAAATACTTTCATTGAAATACACAGACTGAGCACCATGTGGGTAATTTGTATGCAGGCCACCTTAATTACGCTGATTTTGTACTAAATTATTATTGGCATCAAGCATTATTTTATTTTGCATTTAATGATGAAGTCAGAAATTATTCTCTGCTAGTCTCGTTGAATAGAGTTTTTCATATTTATTGTGATTAATATTTTTAGGACTCAACTGAAATTTTCTTATTCTGTGTATTAGTTTCAGGAATTAAAAGACATGTATTGGTATATAGGTGGAAAGATGCCTCTGAGATAGAGTGTGTACGCTCAGTGAAAAAAGGAATGTCTAGAAATAGCTTTTTATGCACTGAAAAGTATTTTTGGGAAGGCCTGCTTAAGTTTCTTTGGTTTAAAATAGATCCTATCAGAGTGGCACAAATGTAGGTGGGACAATTCAGCTGCCTTGGAAACGTCTTTCACCTGCCTCGCCCTCATTCTAGGTGTCTGAAATGAGATCTGTCTTTATGGTTTCCTTTTGGTTTTTTACTTTTGGGGTTCACAGTGGACAAAATGTGTAATTTATTAATAGAACTGAGCTCTATTACAAAATTGTACTTTTAACTGGAAAGCCTAAAAGCCTAAAAATTACCAGTTTTCCTAGGCTTTACCTACTGTTAGAAATCCAGGGAGTGGGAGAGCTGGAAAAGATGATGGTAGCATTCAAGAATGGCAACTGTTTCAGCCCAATTATAGTTTTTCATTACAGTTGCCGATCTCCATGGTGTCTGGCCAGAGAGTGCAGGTACAGGCCGATAAAGACAAGTAAGTAACAAATGGAGGAAGGAAGTAACGCTGGATGCTCCTTTCTGGAAAAGGAAGGAGCCGGTGCAAAGTACCAGCAGATGTGTTGTTACTGTTAGCAACGGGAACCTAGGCTGCAGATGGAAATACCAGCTGAAACAAAGATGTTTTAATGAACGTTTCATGTTTTGGTTTATCTGAGATGTTTATCATCCTTTAGCATGGTGTGAGCTAATTAGTTAAAAAAATATTAAATCTCCTTAATTTTTTTTTTATTCCCTGCTTCACTGACATTGGGAACACTCTTGTGAAATGTTGTCCCTTACAGTATAAACTTCTCACCTTTGGAGGAAAATGGCTCCATATTTTTCATTTTCTTGGTTCATCTGCCTGTTGGTCCAACACACTGGAGTTTATCTTCCATCTCAAAGATTTAGCAAACAAATGTTGATTACAAACCTACCACACAGCATAAAGTCTTTGGACCACATGACAGTCTGAAGGCCATGATGCTGATGTGTAGTTGCTCCTTGTCCTCTAAATAGCGTATGTGGGATAAATGATTCAATGAAGTTGTGTGGTAATAGGCATTATTTAAAAAAAAAAAAAAAAAGCAACAAAGCAGGATTTTAGTTAAAAAAAAAAAGGAGCCACTATAATATATGAGTTTGGTCATTAGAACAGTGAGATGAGTTGAGATGACCAATGAAGATTTCATAAAAGAAATGTAAGCTTGGTGTTGTACTGGAAAAAGGCACTAGGAGTTTTCTATGCCACTGTTACCCTTAACAGTTTTCCCTAAAAGGTAATTTTGCAGAGAAGCTTGTGGCTCTTACATGTATGCTTTAATTATGTGCATATGGCAGTTCTAAGTGCAAAGATCTGCTGTAGCTAAACCATATTCAAAATAGGCTTATTTTTGTAGCCTAATCTGCTGATCTTTAAATTGAAGTTATGCATATCTAGCAGAGGCTTCTGGACAAGAATAGCAGCCTATATGACATCACTGACTTCCAATGCCTGACATGACTTTTTAAAATCTGGTTTAGGAGTGAGAGTATTCTACAATTTGATATAGAGACTGAATTGTCTTAAGTGATCGTATTGACATTCTTAAATATTTCTGCAGATTAGCTGGAAGGTGAGTTGAGGATCAATTTATCTGTCAACAGCAGTGGCTTAATTTTGGGTGTTCCTATTGTTTGCATCCCAATTTTTTGTTGATGCCGCAGTCTAGACATGTCCCTTTTGCCTTCAAGCCAAGCATGGACCTATGCTATAAACAACAGTTTATCCCAGTTAGATCCTCTACGCCCAAATGAATAGTCAAGTTGTGGATCACTTTGAAGCTGTATCAGCTGTGGTCTTACAGCTGAAGCGTCTTTATTTTCAAACTGTCATCTGAGTTGGGGAGAGAGGGTGTTCTCCCCTCTCCAGCCTTGTTCTTGCCTTTTCTTCCAGCATTGCTGATTGAAATGACTGTGGTAAATAAGGGTCTGCAAGTTGCAAAACCTTTGTCAACAAATTAGGCAAATATATGCAAATGTTTGCTGTACAGGTCAAGGCAAAGGGCGCTAACACCAGCCAACTTTTAATTTAGCAAGCGAGATTATCAGACTGGTCTTTGAAAACCCACAGCGTGGCTACAGGGAAGCACTAGGCTTTTCTGGAAGGTGAATCCGAGAAGGAATGAACTCGAGTGATCTCATGCACTATTTAGAGGAATTTCCATTGACTGAATAGTCAAGTTGGTTAACTTAGCCAGCTAAGTAGATGTGTAAAGATAGGTTTTATAATGAAATATGATAGTATAATAATGGTCATTTGAAGGAATCAATAGAAAGGAGTTGTATGAAATACTGAAATTGGAGTGCTGAAAAGCCTATTACAGGAACAGACTAGCAGACGTAGGTAACAGTAGATAGCAGAATAGCTGCAAGTCAGCGGTGCAAAATGCAGGCGTCACTATGTTGGCCTACGGAGAGGGTAAATTTGTAGGAATGCTCAGTCACCCTTCATGCATCAAGAGATGCCTGGCATATTTTTTTTGAGAGTATGGCACAAGAGTAAAAAGGCAGACAAACTGTTGTGCAGAACAGCCCAAAGCTGAAAGCACCTTGGAGAAACTGAATTCTGATGACAGAGTAAAGTAGTGCATACTTAGGGACCAAGATTTGGTAATAGGGTGTGGTAATTCAAAGAAGCAAAAAGATGAGTAGTTATAATGAAGAAAAAAAATAAATAAATTGATGTTAGCACCAGGCTAATGGGAGTTATTCATTGTTATGTTTGGAGAGCGCTATCCAAGCCCAAGGAATGCTTATCTGAAGTTTTCCATGCTTGGATTTATAATTTTGAAAAATCTTTCCATTTTTAGGTTATTAAGTTTAAAGGCAGAGCTCAGGTAAATATAAGCTGCTTTTTTAAATACAAATGTTTGTCTTTTGCACAGTAGAAGTCATCCTCTGCTCCCCCTTAAATTCCTGGGAACTATGAGTTGCAATTCTCTCACAGGTCACCTGTTTTCTTCCCTACCTCCAGCACGTGCAATCTAGCACGTTGTTCAGGCATCAGCCGTGTCGGTGACATACACGGTCCACTGGTCATGAGTTTCAGACGGAAGTAGTTTTGTGGGCAGAAGCTGCATTTTTCACGACCAACATAATAGAACGTGTTGTATCCTCATGGGGCTTCGCTTGACCTTCCTCCCTGCCCTCACCCTGTAATGAAACTAAAAGCGTGTTTGATGATGATTATTGAAAGGAAGATTTATAGACCTGTGACTTCTACTTAAAATGGGCAATAGTATCTCTGCATTAATTTCACATTAACACTTGAAGTTTGGCTTCTCTCTGCTGTTGCAGGAAGCCGACGGCATTTGGCGGAGTGGCAGAACACAGGTTTTAAGTTGTGCATTTCTCTTTCGGAGTTGCCTGCCATCTTTTTTGTGTGCGTGCAGGGAGGGCAGGCAAGACCAGGAGTGACTTAGACATTGACTTTTACCAGCCGACGTCTGCTGTTGAATTGATTCTTTCAATCAGAACTTTCATAGGATTTGTAGAACAGTTCTTATTTCCTTTTGGATAGAAATGTGTCAGCTTTGGTTTGTTTTTGTTTGGCTTTTTTGGGGTTTGGTTTTTTTTTCCATAAGGAAATGCTTGAAAGTGTAGCATTGCATCAGGTTGTATATTAGCCCTATGTAATCGTTTTCCTGCTTCTTACACACAATCGATAAAAACTAAGCTACTTAGGAACAGGAAAACCCCTTTCGAATTGCAGTCAGAAGTGTTTAGTCTGTTGTTCCTGGATCACCTTTACAGAGAAATGGTAGAGGTTTCGAAAACTGAAGTTTGAACACAATTTCTTAAGCAATTTCAGTTATTTTGTTTCCTGAAGAAGTATTGTTGTGTTGCTGTTTAAACAAAAGCTGTGAGATTGTTAAGTGGGATCACTTATTTTTCTTCTAAATTTGTTAAACTGTATCTTTTCCATTTCTCCTCAGCAAAAAATACTGAAGTATCTATTCAGAAAAGCAGAGATGAAAGTGTACATTCTGCAGTATTTAGCGGTCCATTTGAGGATCAAGTCACTTTTTTCACCTGGCTTTTAGCAAGAGCAATGGCAAAACTGACTACTCTCAAAGAACACAAAATAAAATCTAATTTATTCCTACAAATTATTTCTGGTTATGCTAATCTCGGGTATTATTTGCATCTAAAGCAGGGTCAAACTCTGAAACAGATGCCTGAAGATTTTTTTTAAACCACTTATATATGATAGGAAATTCTAATGAATTTTGTATGAAAACAGATGTTTATGGATAAATAAACCTTTTTGTTTGCTTACGCACATTTCATCAAAAAAATCTGTTTAATCTGTTCTCAAAACGTTGAGCCTGACAAATGGAGAGGTTAGGACGAAAGGATTTGCTGGACCTTTTGTCTGAAACGCACCTAGGTTTGCTGGTCTGTTCAGGGGGCTGCTTAGCATTTTTGGGGGGGGAAGCTATTCTTTAGTTCAGGAATGGAAATGTGCGATACTTTGTATCAATTATTTGGCTGATTGCTGAAAGTGCGTTGGAGTGAGGGGGCATTGGCTAGTTCTGGCCTTCACTAATGGGAACATTTCAGAATGTGGATGAGTAATTAAAGTATAGAATGCGGAAAATTAGGCCAAAATTGAATAGAAACGAATGAGTATGCGTTCTGTTGTGCAGATGTTGGAAACAGATTATTTTGGATACCTCTTTCTATCTACATCTTATTTGGTTACCATGTAAAAATCGGTCATACACCATGTAGATTGTTTTTCTTCCCACTGCCTTTTCTGTTTTTATGTTGCGATGTATCTGTATGGGTAGTAATTTAGCAAAATATCCTGTCTGCCAGGTGTGGGAACTAGCTGATTGTATTGTAATACCAGATCATTACTTAATTCATATGCAACCTAGCCTAGCACATGGAAAGCATTATAAATCTATTTACAGTGTGGCTGGTCTGATGATAACATTGTATTAAATTCCCAGGTGAGGCAATTTAAGCAATTGCTTTGCCATGTGTAGGCCATGGAAATTAACTTCTCATATGCTTTAGTAATAGACGAACTTCATTGTTATGCTCAGATTAGTAGTATAGCAGGATTCTTACAGTCTGGTTACATGTACCCTACTTCACATGTAAAATCATACAGGGGGGTAGTACTGCAGATCACAGATCTTAATTAGTTTAAGCTGAGTTAATTCATTTCAATTCTAATTTAGCTGTGCTTGCCCATGAACACATCCAGTTCTATTGGGAAATGTTAAGGCTTGGGTCAAGTAGACAGATTGTTTAAAGCCAAATTGCCAGACAGAACTGAGCAAGTGTATCTGTTTGAACATGGCTTTAAGAAAATCACCCAATCAGTATGCAAAAATCCTGTTCATAAACCAAGAGAGATCTGCCTGGAATCAGAAATTCTTCCTTGTCAGAAGGTCTGGGTACTGTAGTACATTTAAAACAGCCCCTGAAACTTTCTCTGTCTTGAAGTTCTCGTAGAAAGTAGCTTAACCCTTTTGTGTCGTCGTGCGTTCGTGTGCATGCTACATTTGAATGCAAACATGTGCACAGAGTTAAACACACTTGTGTGCTTAGACTTTTTGTCTACATATATACAAGAAAATACAAAATACAAGGAAAACTTCTCTGTATGACAGACCTTTACAGATAAAAAACTGCACACAGAACCTTTTACACCTATACTGAGCTGCCCAGAAATGCCTTGGATTACAAACTCTGTAAAGCTTCTGTCTTTTCTAGAAACATACATATAAAGTACCAGTAGACAGTGGTAACTGACAACTAAGACTAAAAATGTTGACAATTTCTTGATTTGCCTGGTTAGCTTATGTATAGAAGTCATTAACTATTTATAAAATGCATTATGAATTGGGTTCCTTCAAACTGTAGCAGAGTGTGTGACATTTCCAGCTCAAACTATCATTCTTGCATTTGGCTAAAGTACATATTCATAAACAGATGATAGTTATGAACTAAAAAAAAAAAAAACCTAAAAATTATTTAATTATTGAGTTCGGGTGAACCGAACTAATTTTGATAGCCACATTTAAAAATATTAGCCAATATTACTTTAATAAAAATAAGAATAGTAATTCAAGATATTGATATTTTGGACAAATCCTGAAAGAACAAATGAACACTTTAGTTCAAAGGCCTTTCCTTTTATATTATTGATTCATTTGGTAGTGAAACTGTGATCAAAAGTAGTATCAAATTATTTATTGATTATGGCAAAGAGTTATACCTAATTGTAGTCAGAGGGTTATTTCTTTTAATATAATTGCTGATTTTCAGATCATGATGAGATTATTGCAATAAAAGAACAATGCTGCAAATATATTTATTAAGTTCAGTGGTGATGTTATAAAGGATTATTAAGGGCCTCTAAAAATTGAATTGCTATTAACATTTATTTCGTTCCCGTGAAGAATATTCTTTTTCCTTTCTTCCATGCAGGCTCTTATGAATGAGAATGTCAGCCAGTTAAATCTTTCAAATAAATGATGTGTAACCAAGGACCATCTCAGTCTCTACATATAATTAGGTAACTTGTTCACTGGAGAACAAGCTTATGAAGCATCATGCTCCTCATCTCAGTCTAATAATGATAAATACATTCAACACTAACAGAATCAATGGGGCTGACTCATTTTGTGAAATTGGGAGAGACTGTACAGTTGAACTACTAGAGCTCAAATGGGAAGATTGAATCGTAATCAGAAAAGAAAATTAGAGATTTATTGGTATATATTTGTAATTTCCTTCCTTGTTTGATGTGTATCAAATAAAAATAGGAAAATAATATAATTGAGCAATCTATGTCAATTTGTTGGCTTTTTGGTGAAAAAAGAGAAAAACAAAACCTATCTCCATATGATATTCTTGCATACTGTGGAGTGTTTTAGTCCCCCATAGTGATGAAATGAATAATTTAAACAGGCAGCTCTGATACCACAGCCTGTTTAAAGGTTCTCATTTCCTTTAATGCTGTAGACTACTTTAGCTTGGTTAGTATGAAACTGTGACAGCTGAGATCTCCAAAAGATTTGGCACAATTCAGCTCTTGTAGTAGGTCCATGGCATGCTTTGTCCTTGCTACGTACATCTGTAGCTTTCGTATACAATCTAGGTCTGAACACGAGCAACTGAATCACAAATTGGTAAGCATTGTAACAATGATGATGATGATAAAGGGTGAACTAGACAGGATAAAAAGCTAAAATGTCTTGCTCTGAGATGACCCACACAAGGCTTACTCCACTGCTGGGTTCCTGGCATAAGGGGTGACCCACTTCCAAACTTCTTTGTCACAAAGGTAATGAATTTCCCTGTGCTCAGTATAATTTCTTGTGAGTTGTTTCCTGTGCCTCCATCCCAAGCACGTTTTTTGGCCTGATTGTCCAATTAGGGAAGGTTTGAGGACAGATTTGATTTTGCTGAGTTCCTACTGGTAGTGACTACCACAGCAGAGTGTGAGGGAAGCTCCCATCAATAAAGGAAGGCCTTACAGCTTAGTTCTTGGGTTTCTTCCTCTGATGAGGTGTGAAACTGATCATAACTGCACTCAAATATAAAAAGATTTTAGACAATATGTTAAAAATCCTTTCTGTCTTCTGCTGATGAAGGTAGGAATATTAACCGACTAAGCACCTGTTATTTGGCCAACAAAGAAATTGAAAGCTGGGCTGATGTTCCCTTTATGGACTTCCCCGTTGTTCCGTTGAATGTTGTGCTACCTTGGTAATCCACACATTTGCTTTCTGTTGCTTGGCATTTGATCTAGTTTAGAATCAATATGGCAGTCAGGTCATGTGCAAATCTGGTGCTCATAAGCTGTAACGACCATCGCAGTTTTGTGGTGTTTCCATGCACTGCTGTAAACCAATGTTTCCTCGTACTGCTGTTTTCTCTGCTTTCTTTTGCCCTTTGATTTCTGGTCCTTTCCCTGTAGGCCTTTATAGCCTTAGCAACATAGGACACACTTGTTAATTTTCTTCATCTTTAAGTTCAACCAGTTTTCTCAAAAATGTGTTGTTCAGGTTTTGCTTTTTTAATTTATGTGGGAAAACCTCAGTCTTCCTCTCCTGTTTAATGGCATCGCTGCAATGTTACCCTGGGTTCTGCATCCAGCTAGCAAGTGTTCTTCAGAAAAATACATTTGGTTTCTACACCTGCATTTCTTCAAGGCTTCTGGTATTGGTGTATACTGCCTTTCCTTGTTACTTGATTTTCAGAACTGGGATCACACATTATGTATCTTGAGCTTCACTGAAGCTGCTTTCATTGCTGAAATGTTGAGGATGTGACTGTCTTAGAAATGCTAAGGTTTTGCCATGCAGATTTGTCAAAATACAGCAGTCGAAGAACTTTTTAATAACTTTAACTTGCAGATTTTTTTTTATTTTTTTTATCAAATAGGTATCCATTAGGGGGCTCTCGAGGTTTAAGATGATCAGCCTTGATACCAATGGCTTCAGAGCTTTACTTCCTAACCCTTTTTTCTTTTTGTTTTACAGAAAAGGTCACGGATCGCCTACAGTGATGAGGTGCGGAATGAGCTCCTAGGGGATGACGGGAATTCCTCAGAGAACCAGGTAGGATGCTAATCAAGAAGCCCTAGTGGGTGGCTGGAGGGTGAAGGAGGTCACTGGCACACTGGGCTTCTCAAGCTGCTCCTTAACAGCATTAGCAACAACTCATGTGGAAGTGATACTGTTTAATGCAAAGCTGGGGTCTTAATCAACTTCAAAATGTTTCTTGGAGATCTTACATTTAACCCTTTAACTTGTGATCACTGTCTGCTATCTTAAAAAAAAATCTTTTCTTCTCTTTTCTTTATTATTTAGTACTTAAGAAATAACTTGAAACGCGCTGTTTGCTGACAAAGCCAAGGTCTTCACCTCAAACACATGTAAAAGGAATAAAAAAAGTACATAATGCAGCTTTGATAATAATGCAGTATAATTAAATCAACACTGGCAGGCAAAACAAATGAAAGTGCGTTCTCAGAATTAGGCAGTACCCCACTCAGTTTCCTTGTGTGATTCCTTCCCTAAACAGATTTTCTCTCCTTGTACCAAAAACACAAGTTGTACTAATAAAAGCACGCTTTCATAATGCATGTTGTACTAGAATGCAGAGTGCTAGGCATCTCTTTTAATGAAGGAAAGCTTGATAATCCTGAGGCTTTTTTGAAATCTTGCACCCGTATTGTTGTTCTGGACACTACAGTGAGGATCCTACTAGACTACTGAAAATTATAAAGGCAGCATTATATTCAGGGGAGTTCAACCCACCTGTTAATATTTCTTTTGGTGCTGAAACTTGTTTGACAAGCTCTGTCTGAAAGCAGTGTGTTTCCTTTCTTTTTGAAAATCATGTCAGCTGCAATCAAAGTTGTGCATATTGAGTTAGAAGTTAGTTGAAAGTTTTCTTAAATATCAGATTTTCTCTTCTGACCAGATAGAATTTAAATTATTTTGGTAATGAAAGTGAAAATTGTTTAAATGTTTACTTGATAAATGCAATATTAAATAAGGAAATGGATCAGAACCATATTCTGAAATGTTTTGTATCTTCTACTCTCAATATAAGCTCAATTCCACTAAGGCCAGAAAAAAAGACTTGGAGACTTATACCAGTACAATGAATTTTTAAACACAGACCTCTTAAGCCTTAACCTTATGCAGTATTTTAAATGTGCTGTGTAAGTTTTAAACTCTGTAATAGACTTTAATACATACATTAATGAAATTATACACAGGATACAATGTATCTGTAGACATGACTGTAGTGTATAGCAGCTCTAATATCTATGTGAAGAGTTAAATTTAAAAGATATTAATCTTCGTATTTATATATTACAGCAAAGGGAGATTCCAAAACTTGAATAAAGAGGGGTTTTTATCCCTAAATAACGCATTTATGGAAAGTATGATTTTAGGGAAGAGAGTTGCACAGTCTGTATGTCATGATCATAAACTCAGTCCTGAGAAAGTGTTAACATTCTCATTTTATTTCTTTTAAGGTGCTGCTATTTTTACATTTCAAGAAAAAATTGTGTGAATTCAGACATAAAAGGGCAATTGTGATAAGAAGCTTTACTTATAACAGAATATCTTATGTGTAGGGATGAGATAAAATATTTTATTTTCACTTTTTAAGGAATGGTTAAATAACTGGTTCATGTGCACTTTTTGCAAGTTATGATCTTTTTTCTAAACTTGATGGAAGAAACATGGTCTCATCTCAAGGAACCAAATGATACCTTCAACTGTTTGTCAACATGACTTTTTTCTTCCAGATGACCACTTCTTAAATGGAAGAAAATTTTGAGTGGTAAAGGAGGTTTGTGTAGTCTTTTAGGTAATCAAAATCCTTTTCTGCAACCCAACTTGAAATTTTTGCCCCTATACCTTTGAAAGTCTGGAATTTCTTCCTTTTCTTCCTTGAAAAATGTTGTGAAATATCACCATAAAGGAGTCACCTTTTAAATATGTGAACGCCAATGTTTTTAAAAAAATGTTATTTATTGCGTTATTCTGATAATCAATCTCACAATCTCTTTTTCTTATGAAATATTGTTATTTTTGTTTGTACTTATCTTATATACATGTAGTTATGGGTACAAGTAGTTAGTGCAAAAACTTCAGTCTGATGTTGAGCTTATCAGAATGTACAGCTATCCAAATCAAGTGTAAGGTTTGGGTATTTATGTTATAAATATGTCAATATAACGTACTTAAAGATGTTATATTGACATATTTAACTCAGTAACACCAAGTCTAATACGGTTTCACTCCTATACGTTGTTATATTAATAGAAAATTTGGACTAGATGATGAAAGGATGCTCAGGTATAACTTACAGCCATATAAAATACTTGAAGATGTTTCAAGGTCTTGCTTTTATTTTGTCTGATGGAAATGAATATGGATAGATAGGCTGATCTCACCCTAATATTGTAGGACTTTTACTTCCCAGTCAATTTGCATTAGGTTAAATTAGTTAAACTGAAAAACAGTGGCTTTGTTTTCCCCAATTCATTCACCAAATGGTGAAAGGGGAGAGCAGAGGAGAGATTCGTCTTCTGACAGAGGAGTTGTTGAAAAAAGTTGCCAGCTCAGAATTGCTCCTGTACCAGTCCACAAATACTGGTAAAATCTGCCAATAGAAATGCTGAATATCTGGTTGGACTGGGGTGTTACCCAAGGGAAACAAGAGATACGAGCTGCATGTTTTAAGTATGGTCTTTGTCAGCATGGTAAATATTTGCATAATGTTTTTGATGGAGTGGGAAGACAAAAGAAACTTAACGTGTACTGGCTAGTATGGCCATGTTAAATATCTAGAAATAAATGAGGCACAGGAAAAATAATTTCTTTATTCAGCTTGGTTTTTTTAGTTGATTTTCAAAGGTACAATTACAGCGGACCACAGCCAAGTTATAAGCTGTAATGAATACAGTCATAGGTATGAGTTTCCAGTTGTTCTCCCAAGAAGAAAGACTGAAGTACAAAGAGCAGATTGAAGAATTAGAAAATTATGATTTATATTTCGTCATCTTCATTTTTCCAAAATGTCTTCCATAAGTAGCAGTCATCATGTGTAGATGACAACAACTTAGAACACAGTTGCCTTATAATGATTATACCAAGATTTAAGTAATTTTGCCAGATAAAGCATATAGAAGCTTCCTGTAAAAGTTGTAAGAATTATACAATTCTGCTATTCAAAGTTTCTTTTGAAATAAATACATCTTTGTTGAGTGAGACAGGTAGTGATATAGAGCTCTTAACGCACTTAGAGCTTAGTAAAGTCATTGCTTGGTATATGTTAATTTCTTTGTAATTTGAATTGTGTGAATGTAGTCAGATGAGGCACATAGAGGTTGAGAATCAGGAGACGTTCTGTCTTGCATCAAAAAAACCCACCTCACAACCCCAAACCCAAAAACCTACTGTGTGCATTGGGTTGTTATTTATTTTCCAGGAGTGGTCTTAAATGGGCTCTGTTACTTTCAAGTCTTATTTGTCATTCTGGCCACCAGCATTTATCAAATCCCTTGAAAGTTCTGAGCTTTTCAGAGCAATGATACACTGCTTAAAGTTGTGGCTTCACTTAATAATCATAGAACTGTTTTATGTGCGGATTCATATGTTTTTTTAGAAAGTATATGTTGGGTTAAATCAGAAATCCTTCTTGACCAAAATAGCGTCAGGTAGTATTACCAACTTTCTTGAAATATAATAGTATTCCTTTCTCTTTCGTAACTATGTTCATTAATAAGTTTAAATAAGTTTACATTAGGTTAAATTGCGTGTCTGTATACACATACACTGTATGGGTGATTTGCAGTGAACAAATATTTTGTGGCTACTTAATTTCTGACTACAAAGTTCTGATAATATTAGATTTGGGCTTGCTGTGCATAAAGTGTGTCAAACTTCAGCTACAGACCAGGGGGTGAAGTTGGTCAATTTAATTCCCCAAGATCTAAAGAAGGTCGGTATCATTTCATATAGCCCTGGCAGAGCAGATCATTACCAGACACAAATCTGTTCGTTACATGCCGAGGGTTTATAGCAAAATAAATAGACTGTCATCATAAGTTCAGAAAATTGTGTGTTCGACCCACGATAATGTGTAAAGGGCGTTTAATAGAGTTCAGCATTTATTCGTTATCTATATGCGGACAGAGACGGCGGTAGCGTTATCAGCTTTTTAAAAAAAATTCGGTAGTTTTCTGTGTCACGTGACATGCCTCACAGACACACACACGCGCGCACACACACACCCACCCCATCTCGCTCCCTCGCTCTCTGCGGAGCAGTTTTGATTTTAGTCACAGCAGAAGGCTTAGCCACAAGAGATTCCACTGGTTCAAACCAGCGTAAACCAGATTTTTTTTTTAGCCTACAAAGGAACAGATTACCTCTTGTATCGAATTCTGTATTGCAAAAAAAAAAAAAAAAAAATCTTTGTTTCAAAAATATGCTGATTATCATAACCTAAAATGGTGGCTGCACACGGCTTAATGCTGTTTACAGTTGAGTGGTAAGCATAATAAAAATAATGTTTCAAAATCGAAAAGTAAAAGTAACACATTTTCATCAAGAGCATTGTTAAATGGGAGAAAAATACATCTTTTGTTAATTTGAATGAATATCTTTCAGCCAATGTTTAAAAAAAAAACAAAACCCCGTCTCCCATTACTTAGCTTAGCTGCAAATCCCATGCGGAGCTTAAATTCAGCCATGCAGCACAAACAAGATAGAACATTTTTGTTTGGGACCTATTGAAAAAACAAATGTGCAGCATTTTAAAACTCTCATTGATTATAGCAGGGTGGCATGCCCAAACGGGCTCTGTTGCGGGAGAGTAGTTTTAAACTTTGGCCCTTTAAGTATCGTAGTCAACTGAAGAATGGTGGCCTCAGAAAGAAAAGATAGCTATGTGATCAACTCCCAGATCGTCTCTTTCTAAAGAGCCTTAATGTTTGCCTTTTTGGGGAAAAAAGGGGGGGAAGATCTGGAGAAAGAGACCAATTTATGATAGGCCAAGCACTTGAATTTAAGCCCTGGTTTGGCGGACAATGCCGTTTTCTTTATACCAAATTCTAGCAAAGTTCCTTTAGCTGCACACTGAAGAGCCATTTCAGTTTAAGTCCGTGTATAGTAGTAGTAGTAGTAGCCCTCCTAATTACATCTAGTTAGAGCCTTGTTGTCCGTTTTGGGAACGGAGTGAGGCGTTCGTTCAGTTTTAGACGAGCCATATGAAACAATAGAGAATAATGGAGGTTCTTTTGTTTCCTTCATGCTGGTGAGACTTTGAGTAGTAAACATTCTCAGCTTACACACGTGTTGAAAATTAGTGGTATGAAACTGTAGGTGAAGTAACAGCATAAACTGAGATAATGATGTAGCTGTTATAATTTCGAATTCAACTGGAATGGTGAGAGAACTGTAATTTTTTTGTAAAGAGCCACTCTTATACAGACATTTGTTGTGAGTAATTATATATTTTGTTCCCGTTCAAATAATTTACCTATCTCTCTAAGGGCAGAGCATATTACAACATAGCTTGATAATCAGACTGGGGTTGTATCTAGTTGTATGGTAAACCTGCCAGAGCAATATTGTTAATAGTGTTATATTATATTGATTTACAAGCATAAATTGCTAAATATAAATGTATATACTATATAAGTATACACACACACACACAATGTGTGTACATATACACACACACTGTGTAGTGGTCTAGGATTAAGAACCTGGAATGGGTCTTTTCTGAGGGAAATGTGTTTCGTGTTGTTCCCTATTCCTTTGTCTGGTTTTAAATATGCTATGCAATAAATAATAATTCTGAGCCGTTTAACTAAGCTGCTGCTTTTTTTTTTTTTTGTTAACTGGAAAAAGCCCTTTATATGAGGTTCAATAATAAAATTAGATATTAGAACTCAGGCGTATAAAAATTGAAATACTGGTTACATACTGTAAAGATACAGTCATCTATTAATAAGTCAGATCTGCTAGTAAAATAAGAAATTGGTTGTCACAACTAAAATATACAGAAAACATTCTGAAAACTTGTATATACAAAACCACTTCAGCTGTACAGTCTTCGAAGAGAGGAATAGTAAACTTGTTTTTTTCTTTATAATATAGACTTCTATGAAGTCATTCCCCTTTATTTCATGATGGTGTCTTAGATGTGGTTTAAAAGAGAATTTCACACTATTCTCTTTGTTTAATGTGACAGTGTGAGAAAGTGATCTTTATTCGTTCAAAAAACTCTGCATGTAGTCTATGTTTAGGTTCTTTTAATGTGTTTGTCTGTGATTTTTAAATGCTAAACATGTAAACAGATAAATTGTCAATGTTAATTCTGTATCCTGTCACACAACTGATCTTTCTTTCCTGCCATTTCTTTCCTTTTTATCTTTTTTGTGCGTTCATGTTGCAGTTGATAAAATTACGTGAAGAGGTGAGTACTTTCTTGCTTTTTGTTGTCTAGCTTTCCCTTTAAAGCTGAGTTTCTAAATCTGAAGTAGATCTTTTTGTTCATTGTTGCAGGGAAATCTACACAAAGCAAAAATATTGATTACATTGCTTTAAAATATTCACTGTTGTGCCTCTTTTTCCCTAATAATTGTATACTTACATAGGAATCTCTAGATCAAACCTTAGAAATTAACATTCTTTGATAGTGGAAGTTTTTTTAAAGGCACTAGAAGAGGAAGGGGAAAAAAAACCCCTATTATTTGATCTCTGCTAGAATACCATGATCAAATCAGGTACAGTAATAATCATGTTTGCATCACAAAATCTTTGATAGGGTAAATACATTTATACACTGGTATTGAAAGTGAAAGCATTGCTTTGGTAAAAACCTGTGGTGAAACACTGTAAAAATTACACAGTATTTCACAATGTTTTGAGTTTGGTGTGAGGTATTTAAGTAGCTTATGTATTGTATTGGATATTGTATACCCACTGAAAATACAGTACAGGTAGACCTAGACACACGTATCAATATTTATTTTTTATTTGTGCGTGTTGTAGATCTGTAGGTGTAACACTAGAGATCAGTATTCCAAAACACCTTTCTTCCAGTTATAAAATGACTCATAAATATTTAGAGAGAGAAGCCTGTTTTAATGGTCAGTTCCTCAAATGTTTCGGTATATTTTCCGAAATTAATATCCTCTGTTACTTACTGCTATAGCAAAGCAGGTATCTGAACTGGATTTTTTTTATTATTTCCTGATAGCTGCCAAAAAGGAGGTCTCAGTAAAGTCAAGATTACTTATAGGTTGGATTTCTGAAGCATTTCGTACGGAGAGTTTGAACCAGTGAAGTATTTCAATAAATATGTTTAGAAGGACGAGTATTTTAACATCACATATTTGTCTGGTATCTTCTTTTTGAAACATGTGTGCCCAGACATATCAGTAATGAATACTGAGCTCTTCAGGAAAGGATTTGTAAGTTTTAGAAATGGTGATGACAAAGAATTGTAAAGAAACCAGATTAAGGACAATTACAGAATTCTTAAAAACAGTAAGATATTTGTGATATAAAGATTATTTCACTAGTTCCCTGAATGCTTTATTTTTCCTTCTTCTCGTGGAGCTGATATTAGTATGTTAAAGCTACAGAGTAAAACAGTTAATAAAAAAAAAATTAAACAAAATAAACATGTAACCACATGAAAGCCCTCCCACCACTGCTGAGCTCCCCTCCCCAGTAGTCCCAGTATTTAAACAGATGACAATATTGTTGCAAGAGCTTGTATAGCCTGATTTCGGAGATTTTTCAGAAGAGCAGGGTTAATTTGCTCATCCCTTTAACACCACCTGCACGTCTGCTGCTGTGCTTTAGTGAAAGAATATAGTAGGATCATTTTTGCTTGCAAACATAGATTATAGTTTTATAAACATAAAGATTACTAATTCGTAAATTTACTCTGAAAATTTAACCAGATATAAAGAACAAAGCTGCTACTTAGCTGCTCTTTTGAAATAGCTATGAAGGCAAATAATAAAATTCAGAATATTATTGCAAAGAGCTGCAACTTGGGAGCTGTACTGAACTCAATCATACTTTTTGGAGCTTAGAAATCCTCTTTGTTAGCTACCTAAATATTTTTTAAATTGCTTCTGGTAATTTTCTTTTTTGCTTTTCTTTGCTAGCCTCATAAGTTACTTTTTCCTCTCTCTGCATATTGTGACAGCAGCAGCAAATAGAACTAAATAAAGGGATTTATCATTTCGTCTAGATCAAAATTGTACAGGTAGAGAGAGAAATACTTTAAAAAACAATTATTAGCAGTCTGTTCTCTGCACTTAGGTACCCAAGATGTGTTGGGTAGGTTGTAATTGCAATGGTGTTTTTATACCCAGTGCAAAATGCACATTAAAGTTTAAGTGAAGGCTAGTACAGTGACTCAGGCATAATTCTTAACTTGTCACATAGTGAAACATCAAGGCATCCCCAATTACTGTTCTCCTAAGGAGGTATGAACTGATCTTAAAAGAAATTGTGGTTTGCCGTACTGTTTGTTAATAAAACCTGCGCTTCCTCTCATTACAGGGCTCTATTCTAGCACACTTGCCGTACACAGGCTTCCACGGAGGCTGTGTCGCTCTGTCTTTTGAGCTCCTGAGATCTCAGTTTGAATCCAGCCCACATGGAATGACTAAATCTCTAGTGATAGCGTGCCACTTTGCAAAACTTCCTTATGTAACTCCAGATAGAAGCTGTTTCTGAAGCTGCAAGATGCACTGAATCACCTCGTACCCACCTCACAGAGAGCAGGGGATACTGCGAGAGAAGGAGTTTGGGGAGGGGTGGGAAGCAGTTGAAAGCATCAGCTGCTACTGTAGGGCAGTGATTTCATGACCGAAGCACAGGGTGCCTCCAAAACCAGACAATGTAAACAACACCACCCTTTATAATAAAAATTAGGTTTCATGGTATAGTGGCTTGAGTGGAAAGGTTCTGAAGTCAGGTAAGAAACAGCTCTGAGTTAATGTTAGCTCCGGGTTCACAGGGCTTTAGTATTCTAATTGCCTGAAGTAAGACCGAACGGAACAGTGGGCTTACAGTTTACTTTTTACATCAAATGTGGCTTATAGTGTTGTATATAAAAATATACAGTTAAATGCAAATTCTTTCTGTTGGGTAGCTTTTCCACATTGTAACGTGAAATCTGATTACCTACCCCATCTCCTTTGACATAACAGGACAGCCTTTTCATTTCCAGTATACTATTGCAGTGCTATACATCTGTTCTGTAATTATGATGTTTTACTTGTGCTCACTCCCAGCCTATGTGTTGGGTTTTTTTTGAAGCATCTCCTCTCTAACTTTTAGGATTCTTACCTCCCAAACTCCTTCTTTATATCTCCCCCTCCTCCCTTTTCTCTTCTACTTTTCTTTCTTGAGAGACATCTATGTACTAGTGTTAGGTTTCTGACATTTTTTACAAAGTTTAAAATATGTGACGCTAGTTGTTCTTTAATAACATTCGGGGTGGCAGTATTTGGAGAAAGGCACTGCAGGCTTACACTTTTTTTTTTTCTCTTCTAATGGGCAATGGAGAGCAACCAGCAGATGTTATGAAAAGGTGCCGTTTAAAAAAAATTAAGCAAAATTAACACTAATTATCTAGATTGACCATGAGTACTAAGAACATGCACCACTCTAGTTGCTGTCGTGATTTCAATTACAGCATTGTAACTTATGGTTTTAAATTTTATTAAGTGCTTGTGCTGATTATTTTTTTTTCTTGGTGGCCTGCCCCCCATGAATGCAAAAGGCTTTTTTGCAATTTACTCTTAACCTGTCCACTGTGTATTAGACAACTCTATTAATTATTATAGACTGTTATTGCAGCTTTCCTGACCTTCACATTGGGTCCTATCTGTGCTGATCTAAATGCATTGTTTTAATGATTTCCAAAAAAAAAAAAAAAAGAGAGAGAGAGAAAAAAAATTCAAGGCAAGCTTTGATGTGGCTTTAGCTGCCTCGATCGTCTGGCCGCATCTCAGAGATGTGTCACCTATGCCGGGAGGGAATAGGGAAATCACGTTTTGAATGGTAATGATAACATACTAATCACTTCCTTTCTTTGAAGATAGAAGCGAGATATTCTGTCAGCATCCCTGGCTGCTAGAGCTTGGAGGCACTGGTCTAGGTGTATTAGCTTAAGTGTGCATGTCAATACAGCTTGCATCTCCCAAGATCCATAGGGGCTCATTAGAGCAAGGTAGATCGTTTCGGTAGACAGCCACTCAGATAATATGTATGGCACCTCCTTTTTTTATTATTATTAGAAAGCATTTCTTCAATTTTTAAATGACATCTGTCAACAAGGCAAAGTTGTAGGAAATATTTTTTGACAAATATCCAAAATGTTGTTTTTGGGTAAAGGGGTGCTTCGGAGAGGTGTGTGTGATTACTTTACTGGGGGGTGAGGGGGGTGTTATATTTTTTGATGGCTTGATTAGAGGTGATCTAGGATCAAATTTCCAAAGGAAATGAGCTTACGTGTTGAAATGTTACCATTTTGGATGGAGAATAAACTAATGAAAATAACAGTTTCACTTTTTCACTATTGCAGATTCCCTAAGTGAAAATGTATTGGAAGACACATTTTTACTAGAGTTTATTGTTATCTCATAAGTGGGCATATGACTTCGGTGAAAAATATCTTATACCTGCATGTGTGTGTATTATTTATGTATTCGTATATATATTTAGGCAGAAGAAATGTAAATCAAGAAACCAGTGTTTTGTTTCTACATCTTTTTACATCAAACAGTCTGAAGAATATTCATGCTGTTCAGTATTCTGTATGAAAAGCTCATTGTTTTTATCACCTCACTTGAGTAGTACACATAAAGGAAATATAGCCTCTGCTGAAAATTAAGTTCATGTTAAAAACTGTCCCTTGCATTTAAAGTGATGGTTTCATCAAACCGTAGTTGAATAGAAATCATGGGTGCTAGCATACATGTGTCACAGGGAAATCTATTTTGGAAATACTCTTCAGACAGGTTTTTCTGTATAACAGTCGCATTCTGTTTTGTGAGTTCATGTAATAAGAGTGAAGCACGTATTCCATGTTTCCAAACAAAAGTGATTGGTACACATAATTATGATTGATCATAGAACCTGCCCCTTCCAGTGGTCCTTGTAACAGGCTCTTCCATAAAATATACGTGGATATTTTTATGTTTTGGAATATGAAAGCACAATTAAAAATAGGGGGAGAACATTGTAGACTGCTGCCTGATATTTTTTTTCTCTCTCTCCCCTTTTCTTTTTCAGAGGGCACATCTGCTCGATAACACAGAGAGGCTGGAAAGGTCATCTCGGAGACTAGAGGCTGGATACCAAATAGCAGTGGAAACCGGTAAGAATTCTGAGAGTGAGCAAATTGTCTTGCTTATGCACAGCAGTCTTCACAACACATGACATTTCAGGGAAACTTCAAAGGCGAAACAGAGACAGCAGCCCGAGATGTGGTTTACATATTGGGGAGACAATTGGGAGCTTATTTGCGCTTATCTTTTTTCAAGTTAAAAGGCATGACATCTACTGAAAACAGTTCCTGAGGTTTAAAAGTATACATCTGAAAAGAGATGGAATACTTTGTCTAAATTCTACATTTGTCTTAATATGCAGTTACATGTTGTCAGTTTACCCACCCGCAATGATTGCTAGCACACACTGCAGACTCCAGTTGTTTTTGTCTTTTACTTTTATTCATATATGTAAAAAATATCATTTTAATAAATTTCTAAGGTATTACCTACAGATTATATAGAACAATGTTATCAGCTCAATTTTCTTGCAATCAGTTCAGTGACTGATTTTGCAGCTGATTCTGTGCAATGAAAGAAGTAAACAAACCATACCCCAAAATATACAGATGGAATTAAATTAAGGGAGAAGGTTGAATTGAGGCTCAATTATTGAATTAATGCTTTTTTATTGACTACAGCTTTTCAGTTGGTGTTTTTAAAATGTTTTTTTATTAAGTTTTAGCAATTTATAGTGGATTTTTTTTCAAACCAGCAATAGTTAAGCCTCCAAAGTCTAATCCCCTAAATAAAGCTTGCACAAAGTTACAGAAAGTTTCAGAAAGTGTATGTTTGAGCAGCGAAGTAATTTTCTGGCAGAGAGTCCCAATTAATTGATATATTCCAGTATCTTTTTAGAATTCAGGCCTTATTTAAGAGGTAAATTAAGTTGAACCCTTGTAGAGTTAAATATGGCTGTGTTAAATCAATGGTATTACTAAAGTGCCTGCATTTTAATTATTCTGGGCTTAGTGCTGTGCACAATATTGAAATGGATGTATGGAACATACAGTGTAGATTTTGGAGGGCACAAGGAGAATTAATTCTCTTATTCCAGAGGATGACACGTTAGTAGAGATGGACATGTGATAGCAATTAAGTTTGCTTTCCTGCAGATTTTCAGGTCTGTTCTATCAATGATCATAAGGACTACTTTAAACTGGTCAAAAATGATTCCTGATCTGCTTTGGTTGAGGCTGGATCTTTCATAAAGAAACAGTATCTAAAAATTCAGACTGATCCTTTTGGGGAAGAGATATCTTACATCTTTTTTTACTCCATGTGGAATTTGTTAGATAGTGATCATTTTAACTTCCATTGCATATCTCCATGGTGATCTCTGAAAAATATGGTTGGAGTGCAAATGTATATTTGTATGGAAAGGGTGCCTTTCAGTATCAAAATCAGATGAAACTGCATTGGATTCCGTAGAGTCACGCTAATTCACCCTGGTTTTGCATCTGTCTTGGCTTTTCATCATGAGCAGTGATATATATATATAGTTCTCGTTCCCTGAACTCTGTGAAGACCAGTACTGTAGCAATATTGTAAGACATATTAATATTACGTTATTTGGAGATGATGACTTTGGAAATATTAACTTCATTGTAATGTAGATTTTTGCAGAAGATTTTTATGGAAACAGATTAATTATGTTTTGTTCCTGGTATGGATCATGATAATTCTAGGTGTGAAGGAGTTTAGATTAATTTTGTGCAATGAAAGAACTTACTTTTGGAGTTACTGTATGATTATTCTGTGTTGAGTTGTCCTAATAAAAGAAAACACTTCATTTTGGAGTTTCAATTCATCATTGAGTTGACTCCTCAGACCCTGTCTTCCCTTGATTTGTTGCATAAAGAGCTTCTCTACATAACAGTGGTGAGGCCACATCCGGAGTGCTGTTTCCAAGTCTGGGCTCCCCGGTACAAGAAAGACAATGACTTACTGGAGTGAGTCCAGCAAAGGGCCATGAAGAGAATTAAGGGACTGGGACATCTTTCACGAGAGGCTGAGAAAACTGAGACTGTTAAGCCTGGAGAAGAGAAGGATCAGGGGGAGCTTATCAATGTGTATAAATAGCTGATGGGAGGGATTGAAGAAGAGGGAGCCAGACTGTTCTCAGTAATGCCCAGTGACAGGCCAAGAGGCAATGTACACAAATTAAAACCTTTGAAATTGCATCAGAACACAAAGAAAGAATTTTTTACTGTGAGAGTGGTCAAACACTAAAACATGTAGCCCAGAGCGCTTGTGGAGTCTCCATCTGTGAAAATATTCAAAATCTAGCTGGTCACAGTCCTTGGCTCTAGGGGACTCTGCTTGAGCAGGGCATTGGGCTGGATTATCTCAAGAGGTTCCTTCCCACCTCAGCCATTCTGTGATTCTGTGAAGATGAGGAGGTGGAGGTGACAACCCTTAAGTATCTATTCTACTTTCTTTATGTGGTGTCTTTTCACAATTATGGATATGTATGTTGCTTATTGTAATGAAGCTGGATGATTTTCACCTCTGGAATAAGTCACATTTGAGTCTTTCTTATTACCTTAATCAGCAAAAATACATATACTATTTTAACCTGCCCCTGTGATCATCTAAGGATTAATCTGACATCACATAACTAATTTAATGCAATTTCACATTACCATTCCTGAAACTTACCATGATAAATTGGAAGCTTTTTTCCTGTTTGCATCTCTAAATTGATAAGCCCTTTCATCTTATGTTCAGTTGTTCATACAAGCTGAGATCTGTTGGAAGGTCTGACTTCCTTCTTTGTGCGGTGCCATTGATTCATGGGCTTCAGTGGTGTCTGAACAGGATGCCACTTATGTCATCATCTCTAAGACACAATCCAATATGGACTGTCAGGCTTTCATAGTTTGTTGGCTAGCATTTGTTGATACTGAGGATGCTTAAATCTATGCAGAAACCTCCTGACAGACTAAGCAAAGCCTTTAGTATCTGGTAACCAGTTCCATAGCACTCAAGGCCTACTGTAAAGAGAAGAACATTATTCTAAATATTCATAGGGGTATGTTGCAAATTTAGCAGGCATTTGAGTAGCTGATTTAGTAGACCAGTAAGTTCATCAGACCATTTGTGTTTTAATTGCCTGAGTTGTGTGGCACACACACGCATAAGGGAAAGCTCTCAGGACATACAGGGAAACCAGGAAAGGCAGGACTTAGTCCTTTGTACCAAGGAGGGCAAGTTTTAGTAATGACTGATAGCACTGCAAAGTGCACTCATCTGGGTTTTTTTAAAATCAAAATATTGTTTTTAAATATATTTATTGTTGTTATTTTTCTGTTTTTATGTTATCATCTGCTTTGCTGTTAAGGAACAGACAAGCAAGTTTACAGCCTGATTAGTAGGCATTTCCAACACCACTCATTACTTACGACACTAGAGCTCAGTATTCTTAATTTCAGATCATATAGTCTGGCCATATAGCCTGAGAATATGAGAAAGATTTTAAAAATGCATGAAAATGGCTGATTTCAGTCAAAAGGAGAGTCTGTTCAGTTAATCCTGATTAATCACAAAATTCTTCCCATTTTGAAGAGGGAGATTTCCTAATTCCATTCCCTGTGCCCAGATTTCCACAGTATCAAATTGAATTCTAGAACTTCCTTATTTTGCGTGCAGGATGTAGCGTGGTAAGGTATCCCCTTCTTTGTCAAGTCTTAGATATGTTTGCTCAGTCAGGAGCATTTTGAATGAGGAACAGTTCAAAATGCTTCATTCATCTTCAGAGATAAAATTGGCATGCAAATATAAAACACTGTGGAGGAGAAGAAGAGCAAACCTTGTTGTAGGGGACCATTGTAATCTGCAGTTGAATTGCTTTCATTAAGTTCTTCTCAACTGCCAGATACTTTCTAGGGGGAAAAAAAAAAAAATCCTAGCGTATATAATGCAGATTTTACCTTGTTTCATGACAATGTAAGAGAGATCCAACCATTGAATGCTATCCAGGCTTTCATGGCAAAACTACATTGCAGGTATTTATTTTAAATTTTTTTAGTTCATGAACTTTAGATATTCCTATAGCTTTCAGAACGTGTAATTTGAGAACAAGTGTGGAGCTTGCCTCTATGAGTAATGATTATTAGATATAATACTGTGGCTCTGAATCTCTCTGAAATATCTGTGCTACTAGAAGAGTTTGTAGTTTGTGGGTAATAGGTCTATTCTTTGCACCAAATGTTAAGATATTGTCTTGCTTCTGGTTTTGTATCCCTTTTGTAATATGTAAACATGGTGTTTTAAAGAAAAGAAATCAAGAGAAGCGAAACTCTTTGGTTCCATTTACAGAAAATCCTTCTGAATCTCTACTTTAAGTTGCTTAATATGTTTTTTTTTTTCAATCCTCCTTACTCTTCGGGAATCCCAGGAATATGTAGTTCTGAAACGGTTAAAGGAGAAATATTGCTGAGCAAGAGACACAACAGCTTATTTCCCACCCTTGTGTGACATGAATACTTCTCCGTACTAAGGGATCCAAGCAAATTTCAGTGGCTCTCACCAGTTGTAATGAACTACAGTCAAACCTGTTCTGAACTGACCCATAAACGTATAGTGTAAAGCAGCGGTAGCCTAGCTGACAGGCAGATGGTCAGACCTGCCTCAAGGTATTGGTATTGGGGTTGTTGTGCTGTTCAGGTGTCATGAATGAGATGTGCACCAGTGCTGACATAAAATATGTGAAACCATAAAAATTAAAATAAGTATATCCACTAAACTGATTCCATTCCATCATGATTGCAAGAGGTTGGCTTTTCAGGTAGAAAATATAGTAAGCATTGCTATGATCAAAATAAAAAGTGTGCACAGCTTAGAGAAAGTTTAAATGGCTCTAACATCCAATGTTAATTGAACAAAAACCAGACTCTAATGTTCATACACATAGGGCTACTTTAGACTAGTGGAAAGGTTGTTGCTTCTTTTGTGTTGTAATTTTGTATACTTTGTAATTTGCTTGCATTAGTTAATCTTACTTGGACCTTCACACCGCTGTTCCATCTTCAGGTGCATGTATATTCCAATTGCATTTCAGCCCCAAATAACTAAGAGTATGGAAATGGAAACCAAGTTTTGAAAATCAAGACCTTGCTTCAAGTGCCCCTTGCTTTAAATAAAAAAGTCGATTCCTGTCCCAGATATTTACACTTAATATCCACCTATTTCATCTCTAATGAATTATTCATACATGTATATGTGAATACTGTATGTAAAACCTTTCATTAGAGAAAGAGGGCTTCTGAGTTCTGGAGGATATACCAATATCTTCTCCTCAGGTGTTTCTTTGATATGCCAGAGTATCTTTCTACTGAAATCTTAATCCAAAGTTTCTACAGTGAAATGAGTTTTTATGCAGTTTCCAGTCACCATCAGAGAGAGCTTTTTCATGATCCCTGTTTCTTCTGCTAGCAACAGTATTTCATGTTTCATATATAATTTTTTTCTTTGCTGGCTGATTTCTATTAAAATCTGTTTATTGTTTCAGAAATTCATTTTGAAGTGGCATATTGCATTCCTGCATCTCTAAGCCCTCTGCCCTTCTTCGTAGTCTGAGCTTTAAAGTGAGAAGGAAGAAATAGGGAGAGATTTTTTGTTTCTGAGGATGTCAGGCCTCAGGAGTATCCCAGCTGCACGCTCATGGAGGCCAATGTGTTTGGGTACTGCTGCTGCCTTGCAGTCAGAAGCAGCATTGAGAGGGCGTGGAGAGACCAAACTACTCAATTTCCATTCCTTAGTGCTTGTTGATACCAGCAAAGTGCTTTTTACACCTTCAGTTTGAATATTGCTTGCTCATTTGTTGCTTGTCCAGGCACCAAGCTGCTCCCTCCAGCTTCGTATGTGCCACCTCCTCTCTCCTGGCCCTCCTGTCCTCCTTCCCTGCCTCTCATCAACCTTCCCAGCTCTGACCTTCCTAATTCTAACTCCAGATTTCTCTTTCATACTTTATCTCTCTCCAGATACTCCTGCACGTATTTATTCAAATTCTGGCACCATCCCCATTTTCCTTAGCTCTGTCTTTTCTCTTAAAGATTTGATTCAACAGCAGAATGGGCCTTGCATGTTTGTGGTCATGAAAAGTTTACCCAGTAACTCACCTAACTTTGTCTAGTAGTGTTCAAAGGCTGTTCCCTCTGCATTTGTGTGTATTGTCTCAAATGCAGGATATAGATAATTTTTTTTTTTTAGTGTATTCATATACTTACAAATACATAAAGTGCTTACCATAAAGTAAGGAATTTTCATTATTTAAGTACTGTCCTCTAACGGCTCCAAAGTACCCAAAAATACTTTTCCAAGTATTTTTTTTTTTAAGAGATGAGAAAGTAACTTATTTTGTAGAGTTTTTCACAGTCTATGCAGTATTGTAAGGCCATTGCTGTTAAAAGCTTATCTTTTGGGTACTCAGCATCTTTCAACTGGAATTCCAATAAAATGAATGCTTATCTTTCACCTCAGTAGGTTTGGGATTATACCATTAATGCAACAAATAAGGAATGTCAAATCTGTTCAGTAGCAGAGATTTGCTAAAGTATAGCAGGAAAAATAGTGATCCAAATTTGGCCATTTTGTTGCCTGTTCTGGGAGAAGTCCTAGGTTATTTTAATGTTCACTAACGTGCGGGAATTTGTTATTGTGCCACAGGACAGCTCAACTTCAGTCTCGTTAGGAACTGGCATCCAATTGAAAAATGTTTGTTTAAGACTGATTTTTGGATGAGCAAAGTATTGTGATGACGTCTTAAAGATACTATATTATATAGTAAACCAGTATTCAGATTGTGGATTTTTATTTCATGTTAGAATGATTGAAACATTTTGTTTCAGGTACCGGAAACTTTATGCTGAAGTACTTCCTATGTGCATTCCAGACGAATAATCATATAGGCTGAAATCTGTATATATTTTCACAAAAACCTTGCACTTATCATAGAATACCTGTGAATAATTTTAGTATCTAAATTATAAACTGAACTCAGAAGATAATTTTTAAAACATTATTTTACAAGCATTGTATTGGACCACCTCTACTGTGTGGACTCTTCTGCTGGAAATAACCTCTTACTGAATGACAAAAAACAAATCTTCTTTGGTGCTGACCTTCTTTCATTAATGTATGAAATGGCGTTTATTGATGAAGGTTTTCAGTGTAGGTTATTCCTAAGTCCATAGCAAAGCTTTTGAAGACTTGTGTTGTACTAAGAACATGAAGCTTTTGAATCAAGCTATGTGGTTATAGTTTTTGGTTTGAAGTTACACTACCTGCTGCTTTCAATTTTGAAATTATTTAGCCTCAGGAAGGTTTCCCCCCCTGTAATAACATTTCAGAGTTTGTGGTCCAGTTCTGAGCAGGTAAGGTAAATAAAGGGAAGAAGGATAAAAATCAAAAGATAAATAAATAGTACCTTTTGTTTCTAGCAGTCCAAGTACACTGTACAAACTACCTTGGTTTGGCAAAGGGATAATGGAAAAAGCCAACAGTTTGTCTTTCCTCCGTATAAATAAATATATATAGTCTCCTTCCTTATTTGCAGAACACTCTTGGTCACTGTGCTTAGGTGTCACTGAGAGATGTCAGAATTGTATGTAACATCCTCTGGTTGTCTTTTAAAGTCAAGACAACCCGTTGTGATAGGTGGACAAAGAATGTGAAGTCATGCCTATAGCAAGGAGATGTTCAACTTGTGTTGGCCAGAGAAATCCTCTCGATCAGCTTTCATATTCTCCCTGAGAAAAATTGAGTTATAGAGAACTTGTCCAAAAAGTTTCAGATAGTTGGGAACTGCTGGTTAGTCGTTAATGGGTAGAATTCAAATCCAGATATATTGTCCCTGGACACTCTTCCCTTTTGCCCATGATTTCTTCTCTTCCTCCCATCATATACCACAACCACTTCTTTAGAACTTTCACTAAGTGAAATGAATTGATTCCAAGTGATACTGGCTTGGTAATGACAGTCAGTTCAGTCTGCTACAACCTTTAAAAGAGCACAGAATTACAAGTCCACCTTTTGACCTTCAAATGTGTTAATACCCTGCTAATTTAATGGTTTCATTTGGTGATTTAATTGATCTACAGAACATAAGCTATATATTTCATAAAGAATCTGACTTTGGTGAGTTATTATTTTGGGTGCCTAAGTAAACAACATGATTTTCAATAGTTTTTAACAGATTTTTTCAGTACATGTGCACGGCTGAATTTGCACAGCATGACGTCTTGTTGGGCAAAGATTCTTTGTATACAACTTACATCAAGAAGAAAAGTTGATGAGCTTAGACTTGACAAAATAAATTTCACCCTAGGTTTTTTTTTTATATTTCTTGTTTGAAGCCTTCTGCCTCTACTTCCTGTCAGGCTAACAGTGTTTTCCTCCATTTGCGCTGAAGAACAAAGTTTAACATTAAAAAATTTATTTGTATCGAACATACTTTTCTAGGTAAAGTCAATATCAAAAGGGTTTTCAAGGTAGATCATCTTTCAAGTGCAGCATTTTGCCCTTTTACAACTTAGGACTGAAGAGTCAGTTACACAAAGACTTTTTTTCCTTTTTTTTCCTTTTTTTTTCTTTTTTTTTTCTTTTTTTTTTCCTGGTAGAAGAACAGGGGGAGAAAAACTCAAAATTCTGTCCCGAAGTGAGACATAGAAGCAGATGATTGAAAAACATTGTTCTCACCCCAGTATGGACTGATTGAAGAGCAGCTTATCTAGATATTCTTTCTTCATCTAGTTTAAGTTATATCTTAGTGTTTTCTGCTAATGATTTTACTACCCTGCTTATAAAATACATTTTCTCCTGTAATTCCTGGCATTTATAGTCCAAAAAAAGTCAAAATACTGGTAAGTACTGAACTTTGTGGAAACTCAGTTCAGTTGCAGTTGAAATATCTGCTTGTGTAATGTGTGTCAGGTGAGGACATAACCTGATTTTTGCAAGTAATACTTGCCTTCCAAGTCCCTATTTTTAAATCAAAAAACAGTTAGATTTTGTTTGTACTGTCTCGCTTTTGAACAATGAGGCTTATCTTGGCCTAATAGCCCATAATATGAATTTTGCTTGATTACTCAGTAGTTCTATACATTGTAAAATTGAAATTAATGCTATTCTTATAGAAAGAGTTAGAGGTTAAATGTAGGAAGCTCTTTACTATCTAGCTAGATTTCATGTCAGAGTGAATTCAACTGCTGATCTGCAGTACCAGTCTTTTTTCTGAACTAGCACAATAAATTTGAGTTGTTACAGCCTTGTTTTGAGAAACTGCTGCTAGTTATTTGCTACCAGCTATTGTAAGGAATTGCAGACCCACAAAATTGTTGTTCATAGCTTTGTAAACTATGATTTCACAAGTTTATATCACTCTATCATAGGCCACTCACACTTATGTCCATTCTTGTTCCTCTACATCTTTTCTTGACTGGAGAGTGCCTTTTTGTTTTCTTCGTAGTAACTTATCTAGTTCAATGGAGGGTCATTCTACAGATTCTGTGTTCCTTCCATATTTTGCCAACTCTTCTGTCACTCCTGATTTCCAGCATCAGCTGTGTATCACCGCGTGGCTGACTTTCTGCCATTTGCTACTATTTACCTCATATTACTTCACTAACTCCAAAAATGTAAATGTAAAATTTTATATTAATTTTTATACTCTTGACCTAATCATCACAATTGTAACAAATGTTCGTGGTTGTAAACATGCCTAGTTATTGGCAGAGCATAAATATTTACATATTGTATTGCAAGTGTGTGAGTGCACATGTGTTCATGTGCCGGCTGGGAAGAGAGGTCTATTTTGCTCAGTACATTTCCAAAAAAAGTTTGCAAGATAAGAACATGTTTCCATGAGTGTGTGCTCAGGTCAAGCTCAGTGCAGTGAAGTCTGAATCTAGGTATCATGAGTAGCTAATTGTGGTTTGCATTTTTGTGAAATAAGTCACACAATTTACATTGTGTATCTTGCAAAGATAACCATTGATGCAAAGGTAATCTCTTACATCTGCTTGGCTGGTCTCCACTATGATCAGCTTTTCCATGTTTTACGGTCTCTGTGACTCTATAAATGTGAAGATTTTGGAGAGTGTTCATGTATTTGGGGATTTGGTTCCCGTTTACCTCTCTTGCAGGATGTAGACAGACAACGTGCAAAATGGTTAGATGAAGAGAATGGTTCAGTCTTTGCTTTTTCATTATTCACATAGATGCAATAATTCTATGGTTTTTTTATATGTGTCTTGAAAATATTAATCTGATTTTTATAATTGAGTGTTGTAAGATTTCCATGTGTCAAATGTCTTGGCGTTTGACTGCTACAGTAATTGGCTGGAATGCCATCTTGAGAAATTTTGTGCAAATGACTGATTATATTTGCTTTACTCTGTATCTAAGTGCTTTTGCTGTTTTAGTGCCTTTTCAGTAGTGAAATATCAAGTAGAGAAGCATTAAGAATGAAATATATATGCCACATACATTTTTTCATTATTTTAATTTTTAAAAATTGCTTTCAATTTTATAGCGATGAAGTGTTTTAAATCCAGTCTAGAAACTGTGATGTTTTCTTAAATGAGTTTAAAGTGGTGAGTCAGAGTCTTGCTGAAATGCTAATGAGTCAAGTGGAGGGTTTTTTATTGGGTGCATCATAAAATATTCTGCACAAAAAAAAATCTAGCATCAGCATAAGCTTTATAAATACATCATGTACTAGATTAGGTAGATAACTACTTATAATAAATGTTAATTTTAACAGTGTTCCTAACTTTTGTCCTTCCAGTTTATTGTGCTGAAAAGTTATTGTCTTAATTATTTTAGATTTTAAATAACCCAGCAGATGCAGACAAAAAAAAGTTACTTTCTTGGACTGGTTCATGGTGAGTTAAGAAGTAGATGAATTGTTATACAATGAGCAAGTCTGCTCTCCTTCTTTAAGTTCAGATAAAAGTGGGACAGGATGAAAGTTCAGTAAAAGAATTTTCAGGATTCAGGATCAAATAAATTATGGAGCTGAAGTTAGGATGTATTGTCTTTTTCTGAATGAATTAAGCAGGTAAGGTACGTAAATCAGATGAAAGAAAATGATACTTGATTATAGAGCTGCTTTACCATTTTCTGAAGTAATTGTTGGCATTTAACTCCATCTTTGGAGAAAACACTTGTAAATACTTTTAAATATCTGGCCCACAGAAATGGAAATGTCACTGGATTTGTGGAATAAATTCGTCATTTGTAAATGTAAAATATGCTTGGATAAACTTTACTGTTTTCCCCATCTTCATGACTTTTTTTTAGTTATTTTACTCAGCTACTAAAACAACAAAATATTGTTTTTAACCTCCTTTCCCATGCTTCAAATTAAAAATTTAGAAAAAATTAAAATCACATAACAAATAAGAATATTTCATAAGCTTAAAGAAATATATGGTGCTATGGCATATCCTCCTGACTACCCAGAAAGGACAAAATTGAGTTTGAAAGGTTTTCCTTTGGTGGAAGTTGCCATGTTTTAATGGCTATGCAAACAGAGTGAGTGTTTCATTACAAAAATAATTTAAAATAGTGGTTCAAAACAAGATTGACTGCAGTTATTTAATATCCAACTTTTACCTCTAAACTAAATCAAATCTGTATTTCTGTATACTTGTAAAGAGCAATGCTTACTATTTTCCTTAATTTTCTTCTTAGTTACCTAGACAGTTATTTGCATAATCATACTTCTTAAAGCATTTTAAAAACTTACACCATTTGCAACAAACAAGACCTTTTTTTCATCTATAATGCTCTGTGTAACAGACTTGTGCTGTTACATATACATTTTTGTCTGGGAACTACTGTGTTTTGGTAGCGGATGAATGTTTGAATATTTGCCTTGTGAATTCATGAAATTTGAAGCAAAAATTTATACGGGTAGGTAAAATATTGAATTAACACTGGAAATAATAGCTTTATATTGTGTCATGTTGTTTTGAGTCTTTGCTTACCTGAGGAAAGGTACTGTTGCCCAAAACCAGATGACCCGTGTTTTCACTCTTATCTAGAAACAAGTCTGGAGTCTGAGTATTAATAGCTTTAGTTCTGTACAATTTGTGGACTATTGGTCTTTCTGCTACAGCTTATTCATGCATAAAATAACAGTTTCTGTTTTGCATAATGATGATCACAAAATATTTTTCAATTATAAAGTTCTGCAAATGTGATGAATATTATTAAAGTTTTGTAGTATCCTTGTTAGCCATTTTAAACGCTTGCCAGTGATGCACACAGTGGGCCTTGTTTGTGCTGTAAGTTTAATAATATCTCTTCACACAAATACAATTCTTTAGAAATCTAATATATAACGTCCATATTTTGAGAAGTTACACTATTGACCATTTGTTATAATGGAGTATCTAGTTGCAAAAATACCTCTGTGGGCCTGGCATTTCCTGAAACTTATTTCCTTCCCAGCCGTTTTCCAAGAGTGCGCTCAGAGCTTCATTGATATTTGTCTGTGTAAAGTATCAGGAGACAAATTGCTCACTTCTGGTTTTTCTCATTGAGAGAACAATTTTTCTCTCATCAAGCTGTTGGAGCGAGTCCAGAGGAGGCCATGAAGCTGATCAGAGGGCTGGAGCACCTCTCCTATGAGGACAGGCTGAGAGAGTTGGGGTTGTTCAGCCTGGACGAGAGAAGGCTCTGGGGAGACCTTATAGCAGCCTTCCAGTACCTGAAGGGGCCTACAGGAAAGCTGGTGAGGGACTGTTTGTCAGGGACCGTAGTGACAGGACAAGGGGTAATGGTTTTAAGCTGAAGGAGGGTCAATTTAGATTAGATGTTAGAAAGAAATTCTTTACTGTTAGAGTGGTGAGGCACTGGAACAGGTTGCCCAGAGAGGTTGTGGAGGCCCCCTCCCTGGAAGTGTTCAAGGCCAGGTTGGATGGGGCTTTGGGCAATGTGGTCTAGTGGAGGGTGTCCCTGCCTGCAGCAGGGCGGGTGGAACTAGATGATAAGGTCCCTTCCAACCCAAACCATTCTATAATTCTGTGATTTTATGATTCTTTAGACATGTGAATGCTTGAGTAACAAACTACAAATGAGAAGAAAACTTGGTGTAATTTTACAAGGGCCTGGTCCAGAGTTGATTGAAGGCAGTAGGAATGTTTCTCTTGATTTTGCTGGAGATCGTGTTGGAAAGAATGAGGCGTAAGAAAAATCAGAAAGTCCACAACTGTTATTTGGCTACTTCTTTTCTTACGAGCTTTGATTTAGTTTGGTAAAAATATGTTAATGTCCAGTTGATACTGAGTAGCCTCTAAAATGGATTAATTTTTGGTGTTGGGAAATAACACCAAGAATGACCATTCTGTAGATGGGAGACATGAAGTTCAGAACTGAAGATAGAGTTCATGAAGCCAGTACTTCTAGATTAATATAAGGTTTTGAGTATTTGAAAACTGTTTGAAAATGATCCAGGTAGACTCTATTCTTAACTTTTACTGGTTTTGGGGTTTTGTATCATGTCAAATACAGTGCTTTCTTATCTCCAAAGATTAAATTTGCCCATTTTGCCTAGGTAATATTTATATATGGATGGGGAAGAGAAGACAGTATCCAGATTTGTTGACCCCTGAGATATAATATTGACCCTAGTGAGTATTAACTTCTCAGATCAATAAATGCTGTTATTGACCTCAAAGAAAAATCAATAGCAGCTTGTTAATTTGCAAACTATGACTGCAAGAAAATGGTACCCATTTTGTTCTTCATTATCACCTATTTATATCTATATTTTAACGCCTTCAGTATTTCCACTAGAGATCATTATGTCAAAACATTTCAATCCCGGCTGTTAGAAGGTTGGGGAGACAGACATTATGGAATAATTGATGAGCAGTACATGTTATTTCCCATATCTCATGAAAATAATACCCTGAACAGTTGTATCTCACCTGCGTTGTTTTCTTTTTTTGGGTAGTCCAGTTCATTTCATTTCATTTTCTCTGGTGCGCTTCATCAAACCATTGCATAAAAGTACTATATTTTAGCTGCTAAAAGAATATTCCTACATGCATAATAAAGGGGATGAAAGACTGACTACTGAAAACAAGGAGACTGAAAGTGATCACTATAAAAATCATAATTAATATACAGTAGATTTTTCCTGTTTGCATAAGGATGACAGGTTTCTAGGCAAGAATCTGCTCTGCAGCAAGCTGAAATATAACTATGTGACTATATAACAAAGAAAAAAGTTTTAAATGACAAAGTATTGGTGGAGAGGTGTTGTTTTGTATCATAGCAGGTTTTGTATATAAACACCGAAATGTCAGGTTTTACATAGTTTGAAATGCCTAAAAAATGCTTATTGCTGAAATTCAAATGTCATAACAGTTCTTCTGCATATATATCACTTTCATATTTAAACTTAAAAACCTCATAAATGATTTAATATTACTTTGGCCTTGTTATGATCTGACTGCCAAAAAAGGCAGAGGCTGATTTTTATCTGGTCTGGAGAGTAGTGTTTTCATTCACAGAAGACAAAGCACAAGTCTGTCAGCCTTTTACAGTCATTATTTCTGTCTGATACATCTGCAGTGATCTTGGCAAACTGATTGCTATGTTTAGAAAACTTTTCCTTCGTTAAATGACAGCATAAGAGGTACTCAAATGCAAAAATAAGGCAGTAGTTTAATTTTTACAACTGAAGTGGCTGCAGGATTTTTGCCAGTCTGATGGCTATATAATTTTGCCCTCTAATACCATGAGCTCCCAGAACTTCATTTGTGCATCCATGTTATCCTCTTGAGAGACAGAGTCAGTGATATTATACGCATCCTGTAGATAGGCAGACCAAAGCATAATGAGGTTAAATGAAAAAAAAAAAAAAAACAAAACAACCCCCCCCCCAAAAACCCCGCAGCACCAAGCTAGATTAATCTCTGAGGCTCAGATAAATGAGGCCAGTGCAGATCTGGAAAGAGATTTGTGGTGATTATGCAGTATCTTTTCTGTCTTACAGAAGAAGTCCTGAATGGTCAGGAAGGGTGGTATCTGTAAGCATATATAGACATCTGAAATAGTAGGAACACTTTTCCTGCTTCTCTCTGATGTTTTGAGTCATCTCTGAGTAACCAAGGAGTTTGGAACCTTCTACAAGACACAAAAACAGAAGTGATGTGGGAAAGTAGCAGATTTGGGGAGGATGGAAAATTCATAGAATAGAGAGATCATCTCAGTTTTACAATTTAGGATTATCTCTTTTCGGCCTATGCAGCTTTCAGAGCAGCACCCAGCTTATTCCAAGTGCCAAATTGTCCATGGTCTATCAGAATTTTAGTAGCAGAACTGGGAATAAAGTCTGGGGCAACCAGATGAACTCTTGATTGTGAGCCAAATGTTGTTCCTTGACTCTGTGGTCCACTTTTTCAACCTGGAAGTTATCTAGTCTGCTCAGGAACACTGTGGCTGGATCTCAACATGACCCCAGGTCTCAGGATGACAGAAGATGCTACTGGTGACAGTTCTTATGGTGCCTTAATGGCTGTCTGGCACCTGGTGAATTCTCTGCTCCAGAAGCATTGTCTTTAAGGTGTACTGAGTTCAAGAAAAAGCCTTATGAATTCAAACTCCCGGTCTTCTGCTACAAAGACCTAATGCTTTATTCTCCCTTTTAATATTCTCTGTAATCACTAGAATTGTTTACCTAACTGCTGAGAGGCTCTTAGGACTGATACTAGGTCTAACTTACCCAAAAGAGAAGGAAATAAAATATAATCCACAATGTCTTAATTTTTAAAAAGTCTTGTTCAGAATCCAGCTTATGTGGTACGTCTGGAGGTGTTCAGTTTATAACTATAATATCACTGAATTTAACTTCTCAGTAGATGTCACTGACGGTGCAGTTACTGATTTCCATAATTGAAACGTTTTGAGATTTTGCACTAATGGTCAGTGGGGCACAGGCTAGTAATGTTATGAGATGAGATGTTCTGCTTAGCCTCTTTGTGAATTACTTTTACTCTCCACATTTTGCTTTATTAAGGGAATTTTCCATTTACTTCCTATTTTTGGAAAAAGTCTCTGTGTTATTAAAGTATATAAAATATTTGATGCCATAAAATGGATCTATTTTAGTTTGATAAACTAGAAATATGCTGCACTGTGAGGGTCAGAGCTTATAATACATACTGTTAGTACTTTTTCATTTTTCTATATTAGGAGATTAGTGAAAAAATAAGCTCTATCAATTAAGTTTTATTGCGAAATTATCTTCAGATGTACAGCAGTGAAGATGATATTGAGTGATAACACTAGAGTGGATTTTGTATAAAGCAATTACAGCTTGAAAACCTCAATCTGAATGAAAATATTGCTCAGGGTTTTTTATAATCTAGCATTAATACCAAAAAACACTTCCTTTAGAAAGTGCTTAAATTACCTCTATTAAACACAAGGCATTCCTAAGGTGTTCATGTGTGCTACTGACTGAAAAATACTTTACTGATACCTGGTTTCACTACTCATGCTTAGGCAAATCTTTAAAGGACATATAAGCATATGGTTCCACCTCTTAAGATGATTCTGTGTGTATAATATTACCATATTTTCCTAAAGATATTACCTTTTTAAATGAATAACAGTCCTTAATTCAGAAATTATTTTATGTAGATGTACTTCAATGGTATAAAATTTTTTGCATTTTTAAAAGCAATGATTCACCCTGAGAGAAGCAGCAAGCCTTTTTCACAGTATAATGTAATACATATAGCCACATATGTTTCCTTGACATGTTTTTCAGGAGATGAAAGTGCATTGAGCTTTGCAAAATGAATTTCAAGAACTTCAGAAGTCAATTGTGTAATTCTGCTCATAATGAATGAAATCTATGGGAATCTATCTTTCCTATCGTAGTGTTCCATTCTGCTATCCCACCTTTGGTGGACAGGCAGCCCCTGAAAGCGCATAAAGGACTTTGTTAATTTAGAAAAATCAAATTGGTCAAGAGCTGCAAAGCAGTTCAGTCCCTCTTTATGGCATAGGGAATTCTACGCGTAGCAGTCACTACTTATTTTGGAATAGCATACTTCAAAATGTTTTATTGAGTGCATGTACAAGAGAAGTAGCTCTGCAAAACGCCCAATTTGGAATAAACTAAACAGTATCTTAAGGAGGGTCAAATAATTTCAGAAGTGTATCAGTTGTACTCCATTGTTTCATTGTAGATAAATAGCATGTGGCTCTGACCAAATCTCCAGTGATGCCAGCATGAATCAAGACAATTGAGTCAAGTGGTTACAGGTTTCCATCCTTTCAAATTGATCAAATTGAAATAGCCCATTAGGAATTGATTTAAATCAGTTTAGATAAGCTCAGTCTTAGTCCTGGCCCTTGAGGCTTTGGCTACTGAAAGTTCACTTGAAGCTGGACATATACCAGCTCCACAGGCCATCAACTTTATTAGTGTGGAGATAAGCTGATTAGATCTTGTCAATCAAAGGTGCCAATATCTCAGTTGAGTGTCTCTCCCAGTCTTTCTCTCCTTCTTTGTTGCCCGCTTCAATGCCTTAAAAAAAAAAAAAAAAAAGAAAGAGCAAGCAAGAGAGAGATGTGTGGTATGCATCCCCCTGGTTGTCACCAAGCAGGGTGCAAGGGTACTGTGATGATGTGATGACTATATTAAAGAGGACATCAATTTGTTTTAAAGTGTTTTGATTTTTTATGGTGGCATTAAGAGAGAGAACATTGTGGTTGCAGCTTTACTAGAAAGCAAAGAGTTCTAGAAGGAAAAAAAAAAAAAAAAGTGTTTCTTTGAAACCTACCGGGTCTTTGAGTCTTGCTGTGCCAATGGGCGCTTAAGTGCTCCTGTAACTGGCATACTCTGATCCACCACCAGCTTAGGTACTATTCTTCTCTCCAAATTATTCATTTATATAAAATGAAAAGATTTGTGGATGTTTAATCCTCGCAGAAGTAATTTTAAATATTTGTTAAATATAGCCTGTTTGGGAAATGTTTGGTTATGCCAATAATGAGCATGATATATTGTAACAGTCTGGGAAATTACAGCATGAATTAAGGTCAGGTTAGAACATATACAGTGACCCTCTCTCTGAAAATGAAGCTATGCATGCACTGAATAAATACATGCAGGTATTTGCATCTCTGCTTTGTAGAGGAAAAACTAGACAAACAGAACATCAGCTGTAAAAATCTAATAGTGCAGTGTTTCAGCTTTAGGCTTCATCATATAGTTAAAGATGGTATAGAGGAAGACTGGGCTTTTGTTCTTCACATCTGAAGTTTGCTCACACCATGCCTCCCTCATACTTCAAATGCAAACAACAGAAGCCCGTCCTTTTCTTCCATCACCCTACACTCACCACCCAATGAAGGCTGGAGCTACAGTGCTGCAGAACTACATTGCCACACTGGATTATCTCTTTATCAGTTATTCTTCACTCCACTGTATCAATTTTCCACTAACCAATCAGACATTCCTCTTAGAAAAGACTGTTTGACTATTTCTTCTAGATAAATGTATTTATAGCTACACCGATCCACACAGGCAACTCATGTGCTACATGTCTTGGGGAGAGAAAAGGAATTACTTGCTCCTTCCAGGAGACTTCAAGTGTATCCCCTCTAGTTAATGCTGCTATTTGGGGATATTCCGGGAAAAAAATAAAAATCTGCTATCTGTGGGAGGGACTGTGAAGATCTTAATTATTCACTTGGGTACTGGAGTTCAGATATAACTCTGTTTTATGTTGCAAACTGCACCACTGTATTTACATAGAACTGAAAGATGCTCCTGTCTGATCTCACCTTTGTTTCCTGCAGTCATTCCTGCCAGCTCCCCGTTCAGTCTGCATGCAGAGGGGAAGTTAATAGCCAACTTCAGCACAAGGAGGATATCATAGCAGTAAGCTCTCTGCTTTATTCAAGTGGGAGTTTTCTTTTGCCACTCCCCAAAAAAATGTAAAAAGTTCCAAGCAGGTTTAAAGACATTTACATGGGAAGAAATTGTAGGGGGAGTAGCCTTATTGCCTGATTGTAGCTAATTAGAATTCCTCCATGTTTAGATGGGGTTGCTGAGCTGTATTTTTTTTTCCCGTCTCATACACTGTTAACAGCTCTTGCGCTGCAGTTACAGTCAATCGGAAGCAAATGTTTTTTTTGAGAAGTTACTGAAGGAAATCTATCTAGCAGACCACTAATCAAATGACACACCTTTTTCCTCCAGCTACTTCTCATGTTGGAATCACTAACTCATTGTTTAAAATCTCATTTTGAAGGCTACAAAGAAATGTACTTGAGTTCCAACTTGCCCTTTGATTGATCTGCCTTACCTTCATTAGTCATATTTTTTCAGACTGATGTTTGTTTCTAATGCAGTTGTCTTTGAAAACCCATTTTTTTACTGGTTGTATGGAACTGTGCAGCATGGAACTGAATCAACAGTACAAAAGCCATGGTGATAATATTTGATAGTAATCTAGTATTTCACAATAAGTCTGGATAGTATGGTCATGACTTCCAAAATAATTTGTACATTATTAAAAATAGGATGTGCTCAACTTGAAATTATATATAGATGGAACATACGTTTTGTCTGGGCAATTCCGTGACTGTTAAATAACATTTTTATCTCTTCTTTCAGTCAAGTAGCAAGTGGAGGAGCTGAGCTCTGTCTTGATGGCTGAGTCTAACGTAGTCTTATTGCTGTGTTTATTTCAGCAGACCCTTCAGTTAATACTTAAATTCAGCTTAGCATATGGCCACAGAAGACAGTAAATACAATTTCTGGAAAGATGTGTTAGCCAAATAAGCAGGGATTTTTGGCAAGTTTTTACTTCAGGGCTACAACTGCTACTGAAGTTATTTGAAGTTTGCATCATGTGTGTACTGTATTTGGGGATGAGTGTGCCTAATGAAAATTATATATGCTTGTAAACATCCTCCCATTGTTATTTAATAAAAGCAAATCTAGAACATTGCCGGAAGGACTTGTATGTTAAGGCTCACTTTGACAGCAGATTTGTAATGTTCTTATTGAAAGTGCTTAAAAGTCATTTAAGGAGGGTCTGTAACTTTGAGGCCACCATCTTGAGGGAATGGTTTCAATGTAGTGACTCACTTTTGGACATAAATAAAAAGCTGGCAGTGCTTAGGGTTTTTTTTTTTCCCCTTTGGAAGTTTTGTTGTTAAACAACCAAGAAACCCGTTCAGTTCATGGCATTGTTACAGCTCAGATGTGAAAGCTTGAAAATATCTTCATCAGTACACTCTTTTTCCATTGTGTTTGTTTTGTTTTTCTTTTTTTTTATTTAGAAAAAAAGACTTTTTATCACTATTTCATAATCAGGTAATGAATGTGTTTCAGTGAGGTAATGTAAAATAAGAAAATAAGAACTGGAATGAATTACCCTGTGTACATGTACTCCACATACTTCTTTCACAAAGTTTCCCAAGCCATCTTCTAGAGATAATATTTACTGACTATGTGTGTGCTGATTACACAGAATTATATTGCATATATGACACTACAGGCCAGGTTAAAGGTATCCACTGTGAACTGTCAAACACAGAAGCAAATTTTAGTATTAAAAAAAATAAAATCAGTAATTGTTTTATGTTCTTCCTTGGAGGTTAGTCCATCTTCAAGCATTAGAGGGCCACAAGCATCCATTTTCCCTGTTTACCCTGCAGCTTGCCAGTTTTCTACCCAGGGAGAAATGTAAGTGAATATTGGAAAGTAAAGTTACGATTGACTAAGCTTCCTTTTCAGAAGACTCTTGGTTTTAATGAATTTGACAGAAAATGTAATTCAGAAAAAGTCCTCACTTTTTACTTTTTAAAATCATATTCTTGAATTGTGAAGTAACTCAACTCTTCTGCTTTTAGAACAACATTCAGATGTCTCTGATCTCTACATTTTGGGAATTCTTATTAGCTTAAACACAATCAGTTTCAGGAAAAGTCCTATGAGGAGGAAGGATTTTTCTCAAATAAAAAAAGGGGAAAACAAAAAAGGGGGGGGGGGAGAGAGAGAGAGGAAAAAATCTTTTCCTGTTTCTTCCCTGAGGCTGAACTGTTTATCACTCCATCCTTGTTCGATAGAAGTGAATTTTATAATAAAATTTTCCCTAATCGGGCTCTGTCAGTGAGGTGTCTTATCGTAGGGAGGAAAATGACACCGATCCTATCGAAAAACAGAGACGATGTCACAGTGTCCCCAATCACAGCTACTCAGCTTCCATATCTACCTTCTCCACAAACACCAAGCACTGCTTTTTCATAAGAACATCAAAACCTAGCGAAGTCATTAAAATTGCACCCGCGTAGAGTTGCAGGGATCAGCCGCACTAGCGCAAAATGGGATGTGGGAAAACAGACTCTCTAAATGTGCTAATTCCATTGTCACGTGTTTACGGCTTAATTTTAATCAGTTAAAAAAGCCACACATTGCAATAAATTGGCATTATCTTCTGTGACACCAGAGGACACAGTTGGTTCAAGGATTTAGAGGGTCGCTGGCAACAGTATATAGTGTTACAGACAAAGTATTTTTACGCTTGAACTACGGTAGCTAAGGTGCAATCCCCAGTTAAGACTGCAAACAAAGACTATAACCCACACAGTACTAAGTTCAACATGCAGACCACCTTCAGCCTGGAGACAGTGTAGAATGCTAAACTGAATATTGCTGAAGAACATTTTCTAATTTAATGGTTAAAGGTAATTTGTTGCCCAGTATAATTGAGGTTGCAGTTCAGTAGCGTTCTCTTATGCGTCCTGTACCATAATGAAGAAAGATCTATTGGAAAAAATCCCTTCGCGGTATTTGCATTCAGTTTCTAAACTGATGGTGCTTGTTTACGTTGTGCCATTAGATTTCTTCCTCAAAACTGTGTGTTGCATTTTCTATTCCTCTACTCATGGAAATGTAGGTAAATCAGCCAACACGAACTGAAATGTGATAGTAGTAATACTGCTGCTTCCAGTGAAAGCTTTATGGAAAGTTTAAGTTTTCTAATTAGGTAGTATCACAGGTCACATGAGAATTGTACATGGTATCCGTCTCTACTCCTCCCATTTTCTTTCTTTTCCTTCTCCCCCTCCCCCTTAGACTTGTTCTTTCACTTGAATATGGCTGATCAAAATGTTTATAAGCAGCAGGAGAATTATTTTCTGTAGAGCAGTATGATCTAACTAATAAACATCCATTTCAATAAAACCGTGTCTATAAAAGTTGTCTAGTTTTATTTCAGTGGATCAAACATGAAAAATGTGTGTGACCAGTTTAATTCTAGAATGAGCAAACAGAAAGCAACCAAAGAAACAGTTAGGGTAGGAATTTAACTTCTCCTGAATAAACAGGTCCTTTTAGGGTGTGAGCACATCCATAGCTGAACACAAATGTCTGTTTAAAACAGCACTAAAGAGCACTGCTAAATAAGTACACAAAGTCATTACTGCGAAAGACAAGGTGTGCTTAGTGTAGGATGCAGGTTGTCACTTGCTGTTTCCAACATTTGATATTTTGGCTTGGACAATTTAGTGCCAAGTATGTAGCATATCATTTCCATGCATTCTAAACCCTACAAGCTCTTCAAAAATAACCATGAAAATGGCCAAAGAAACTCTTAACGGTGAGCAATGAACAGCATTAGCAAATAGAGTGAAATTAGTGCATGCATCTCTTTTGCATATAAAGAAATAGGATCATTTGACTTATTTGGAAACAAACCTGCAAAACTGTTTTAGATGGAAAACAAAGGGACAACATTATCTGAGCTTGAGTTAAATCCAGAATTTTTTCATTAATTACATGTTTGTAAAAAATAAGAGATGCTAGCAATGAAAAAAAATTTCCTTAAATATATAAAAAAGGTTTTACACTCTGCAATTAATTTATGCATAAGCGATACACTGAAATAAGTTTACTGTCTGATTTTTCTGAATTTAATATCTATTTCTGTGCTTGCAATTTTCTCACTGATTTGGGTTTGTAACATGATGCAAGCTATGTTTTTTTGCACTTCTTACCTGTTTAAACAGCTTGGGTAAATATGCGGGGTCATTTTATTAGAATAATAGAAAAAAAATTGAGTGCAAATATAAAACACTGTTCTCTTCTATGTCTGGATTAGCAGCGAACTCTGCATGACAAAAAAAGACTTCTTTATGTCAGTATACTTGGCTTTATAAAGACCATTATGACTTTGTTCTCTAAAACAAAATACAAACGTCTAATTGTTCGAAAGATTTTACTTGAGAGTTTTGCCACTGCATTTCCGTGGACGTGTGCTTATGTTCTGTTGGGAAGAGCGTGACATTTTATTTTTTAAAAAATGCTTTTGATTTTGGTTTAAAACCTGGCAAATTAGCTAGTGGAGTGTTTCTTTAACTAAACTGCACTGCTTGCAGGTTTCCCCAGTTAAGACCCCCTAAGATTGTTCAGCTCACTTCTAACAAGTGATATCGGTGATGACATATCACAGCCGGCTTTGGGACATCCACTTTGGATGGACTAACTGGTATTACAAACTGTCTGAAAATTATTAGCCAGTTCTTTAGAGGCGTGAGCTGGTCAGTCTCTGCCTCTTTCTCCTGTCTCTCAAAACTGCCCGATTTTTACAACCTGCACTTAGATCCTGTGCTGTAACTGGTTTGTGATCATATTTAAGTGGAATTACTGAATTTGGTTGCTTTGAACTGAGTGCGGGTTGGGGTGGGGAAGTGGGAGAGTTAGTTCATGTTAGATGCATATATAGGAGAAGAGTATTTGTTGGTGCTTATATTTGCATGCTTCTGTGCTAAAATTTTTAACTTATACCTATAAGCTAAGAATTTACTTGTTACTTATAGCAGAGTAGTAAAATATTTTGCACTGAGTATATCACTTTGAAAACAGAAGTGTAAATCTAAGTAGGTATTTTGTCTCTGAAAATATGAACACAAAACAACCAATATTAATGTACCCAAATGTGCATTTTAAAGGTTATGAGGCGAAAGGATATTTTTTATAGATAGAAAGATATTTACATTCTGTAGTATCTTTTTAATAAAAGATAAGTGAAAATTATTGTTTCATATCTAGTTTTACAGAAAAATGTCAAAATAATTGATGCTTATTTATGAATTCTGCACAAAATCACTTGAGTTTCATCTTTTTACATTGTGGATAATTTCATTAATTTAGATCTCTAAGTATGCATATTGTATTAAAATAGTCTTTCATTTACACAGCTCATCACTTTTGTAAATCGTAGGTATGTTTGCTTATCTAACTGCAACAAAACCAGAGGGCTGGCACTCATTTATAAAACTATAAACTTCTTGTGTTATACTTTTGCACACATAGGCTGCGCCATTGAGCCACCAGTCAGATAAAACTGTTTTCTTACTTGATATTGTGTAATGGGTGGAACTGAAGATGTACTTAACAGAACTGGATATCAGCATCTTTTTGTGTTTGTTACCATAATGGAATTTGGGGAAAATGCAGCATGTTTCTGAGTACCTACTTGTAACGTTAGTCAGTGTCTTATAAGTTTGACCCTATTAGATTTTTTTGTATCTGTAAATATGCAGTAGTTACTTTTTAATACAGCGCTTATAACACAGTTATTTGTTCTTTTGAAATGTATATCAATTTCCTATTAAACATTTATCCACATACCGGGGATATTAATAATAAATTTGCCAAAAAAGCATCTGGCTGTATTTGAGTAAGAGTTAAAAATACAGTGTTAATAATATGCAAGTAGTTAAAAGGCGGTTTTCCTGATCAGTATTTAAACTTAACTCATTTCAAAAAGATGTATGTTACTCTAATTAAAGTAACTTTTTCAAAAAGTGTAAAGGTACTTTAACATATATATACATTTGTATATATAAATACACACACATAAGCATATGCTTTTAATTTAGGTATTGAATTTTATCCATACTGTAAGATCAACCAATTAACCTCTCTATCTGTGAAAGGGATTTGAGAAGTCAAAGTGAATATTATTGCTGCTCATCTAATTGAAGATGTAAAATGTCCTGTAAGTCTAGGCAAAAGATTATTCTGTTCTGCTTAATTTGTAATACACATTAGCAATATATTTGCATAAACACTAACCATATCTAATATGGGGGGAGGGGGGCAGGGTCTCTGAACATCGTGTTTAGTATTTTTAGTTTCCTGGGGTTTGTTGTCTTTCAGTGTCAGATATTTGGTGTTTTTACTTTTTGAATCAGGGTACAATACATGAAAAATGTAAGCATATTTATGTGAAATTAGCAGTCACTTAATGATATGAAGGTATTAGAAAAAGAGGGAATTACCTTCTCTAATGGAACTATTAAACCTTCAGTTAATACTGATTAGTAAGATAAACTTCACACTCTGTAGATCTATGATATATGCTGTTAAAGATGCTATATCTTGTTTCAGAAAATCTTCTGTTTAGAAACGTGTGTGTTTTATTTTTAAGTGCCAGTTTGTTTTATGCAGATAGTCTCTATTTTTTCTTACTGTTGTCATTATAACTGGTTTTGCATGTGGCTGTGTGTCTCTCTGTGTGTGTTCTGTTTATGAATCTTCATGGGGGGATACGTGCGATCTTAAAACATTATTTGCATCTTTGAAATCCTGTTTTGTATTACTGTGGGCAGTTTTTCTTTCTTGTTGTTGCGGATTCAGGATCCAACTTACCTGAAAACACAAATTCTGCTTGGTCCTGATAAGATCACTTCTTATGAAGCAGAATATATTTATAAATGGTCATTTTCAAAGCTCTTTAATACTAATTTCAAATGTTACAACAACGTAATGTAATTTTATTTTAATGTGATTCTATCAGGGTATTGTATTATTCAGCCATTTTTATAAGTTCATATGTAGTGATGTCGTAGTTTTTCATTACCAACATATAATGATGTATTCTGAAAATGTGCTGTCACTTAAATGTGTATGTACTTAATTTGGTTAGGAGACATATGTCTGTGATCACTAAGAAAGCATAGCAGAAATTACAGTATAAAGAGCAGCAGACAGTCTCATTAGGTTTGAAGTATACCTACCTTGTGTATATAAAATAATTACAAAGTAATCAGAAACTCTTCCTTGTTTCTAGTATATTAAAGGGATGTTGTATAAATGTGGTGCAGTGGCATGGGGCAAGGTTTATTTTATGCCAGTGCAGCTGGTTAGGAAATCTGCAGTATCTGCAGCTTGTATGTATAACGCAGTCCAGCAGATCTCTGCCTTGTAATTATTCTTACTATATATTACCTTGCTACTTCTATTACCATAGTACTAAGGATCTTTGTCTTGGATGAAGACTCTTGTATTATTTGCTGTGCAAATGGAGGGAAAAATACTTCCTATTCCAAACCCCTAGCAATCAAACAGAAGATGGATGAGGATTAACAGGCTGAAAAGGAAAAGAGCAGTGATGACTAGCATCCTGGGCAGGGATCTTGACGCATCTGTGGCCTGCATGTGATAAGTTCTGGGAGGTTTTTTTTTCTTCTCACAAACATTATAGCAACAGAGTTTTAACAGAGGGATTGAGAAAGTTTATAGGGAGAAATTAGTAATTGTAAAGGTAATAGAAAGGTGATTGTAGGTGGGTCTGAAAATCCTCCCAATTGTACTGAGCAGTGAGAGAGAGGGAAATGGGTATTTGCTTGCTCTTTCACTGGTGAAAAGTTGGTCCCTTTGGCCAGTCAAACAGACTGGCCAAGAGGTTGATTGAGATACTGAATAAAAATTGAAAAAGTGCAATTTGCCTGGCCTTGAAAATGAAGATGAGCAACTGAAATTTGACATGGGAGAGGAATGGAAACTGGAGGTGGGAGTGAAGGAAGTAGAGGGAAGCACTGCAAAGAGAGGGATAAGTTGCCCAAATCACTGGCTAGAAAAAAAGACTGTTTTTGTCAAGGCCAGGGAATAGATTATTTGAGTAATTAATGCAAAAGCTGATGAAAGCCTGGACAGGAGATTTACATATCAGTTGATAGAAGAGTCTGTATTTCAGCGTTACCTAGAAAGAATCTACAAGATTTTAGACCTCCTCTGGTGAAAAGAACCTGAAGATTATGCTTAGATGATGCAGAAATAGCAATGGTACCATGGGAACAGAGAAAGGAGGTAACAGGGAGAGTTGAGGATGCTAGAAAGTTGAAGAACTCTTTTCTAGTCATGTTGAACTGGAACCAAAGGCTGGATATATTCAGGGGTGTTATGAGAGACAAGTCTTCTTAGATCATGTCTTTTTTCATTAAAACTAGAACCTACTATTGATAGTCTCAAGTAATTCTGATGTCAAATAAGTATTTAACATAATAAATCAGGAGGCTAGAATAAAACTGGTCAGCCTAGATTTAATGTGAAAACCTTCATCTGTCTTGTGCAGTATGCTAGAGAGTGTGTTATGATAGATAATGTAGACAGGAAAGGTCAAAATAAAATAATATGTTTATTTTCTGGATCATCAAAGCTCACAGAAGGAATTTTTTCCGGGTTTTGTTTTATTTAGGCAAATGGGTGCACATTGTGATAAATGTGCACACTTAACTTTTTTCAATAATTTCACTGTCACAGCACAGTGCTTGAATATTTAAAAGTGTGGTAGATCTAAGGCTTAGTTGTTGAACTTGTGGAAGCATTGATGGAATGTGTTAAAACCAATTGTTCAGTTCAATGCTAGTGATGGACTGAGAGATGCAAGAGTAACATAACTATTTGCTATCAGGGAAAACATTTGAAAAAACTCCTACAGCCTTACAAGGCACTGTGAGATTTTATGTATGTGTCTTTTGTATGTAGACACACACAATTTCTCTCTCTTTTCTTCTCTCTGTAAAAATATATATACACACACATACATGCGTCCAATTCTTAAGTAACACTTGGGAAGTAGTAAATAAACCCCTACTAGTTTGTCATCATGTAAACAGGGGGACAGCTGATTCTAATGAAATCTTTGTAAAATGAGGCACCCTCTTTTTCAGACCTGAGAACGGGCTTGTGTTCCCAATCATATGTCTGTCATTTCAAACTACATCTGAGAAAAGTTTTAGCTTCTCTGCAAACTTTTTCATTTTGAGGGAGCTCATTGGGTGGTGTGGCAGTAACCTGTTTGGTTGTGGCCTTAGTATGGTAGATGGAGCGTAATGATTGATTCTGAAGTTGGTGTCGCCCAGGGTTCGCAATGGGGATGGCTTACATTAGACTTTGTAAAATGAAGAAAAAGGTCCAGTAAGATTTTCATAGGGTATTTATTAAAGTATTTTGGGTTTGGTTTTATGGGGTTTTTTGTAATAGTTCAGTATTGCAGTGATGCGTAAATGCTGCACAGAGATTTACGTAGCAAGTGGTCTCATTTCTTTCTTAAGAATTTAAAGTCCTGCAAGTGAAGAGGTTTGCTTGCGCCACTCTGTATGCACTTAATATCTTGTTCCAGATTGCTTCACATTTATGTGCTATTCCTAAGGGCCTTATTGAAAAGGTTGGATTTGCACCTTCCAGATTCAGTATTATCTACTCAAAGTTTTCCATGGCTGTTGTCTTGCATGTGCCCTAGAGAGGGAGAATAATTTGATAAGTCTGTATTTAAACTGATCTCTAAAGTAGAGAGAGAAATTGCTGACATACCTGATGGAGGAAAATGATTAGACATTGACACAGTTCATAAATTCATAGATTTTAAGGATGGAGGGCTGTTAAATCATCGTCTCACCTACTGTATAAAAGAAAGCCATTGAATCTCACCTAATTATTTCAGCATTTAACTTAGTAAGTTATATGCATGAAAATACCTTGTCCAGAAATCCACCATTGGTTTGAAGGTATCGAGATGGGGAAGTCATCTCTTTCCTTAGTAATCATTCTAATAGTGAATCAGTCTGCATTTAAAGGAGCAGGAGATCCTGTTTTTAATCTGAGTTTGCCTGGCTTCAAGGTTCAGTCCTAAATTCTTCTTATTCCCTTTCCTGAGAGACTGGAGACTGCATTAGCAAGTGGAACCTTCTGCCATGAAAATATTTAGGACCATAACTAAACTTCTTTTCAGTTTTATTATGATAACTGAATTCCTTAAATCCCTCATTGTAAAATTCGTAAATCTTTTCTGTGGCCCTTCACTATACTCTTCAATTATTCCACACCCTTTTTAAAATACGGAGAGGAGAAGTAAGGTGCTTTCAATTCAGTCTGGTGTTGTATTTCAAGGGAGTATGATTCACAGGTGATTCACTACGATTATGCAAGACATCATCAGGCAGCTTCTGTGTTGCTTTTATGTTTCATGTCTGCCAAGTTATCACAGTGTGTCATACCAACTCTGGTTTACTTTCTTTGTCTAACTGTAGAAAATGTGGTAAAGAATCAAAAGTAAGATAAGGTCTCCTGAGCAGCCATGTTTTATGTTTTCCTCCTAAATATGCTGAGATCAACAGAAGAGTAAATCATATTTACAAGTATTATAAAAACTTCTGTGGACTATAAAAGTTGTTACCACGAGTGATAACCCCAGTCTGCCACTTCTCTCTCATGCTGATGACATTGACATCTTCATTGCAGCCCTTAGTGTAGACTAAAGAGGGTAAAGCCCTCGTCTTATTCATGCCTTTTCCATCTTCTTTCTCCTGCCACAAATCCATACTGTAATCATGGGGTCTGTCAAATGACTGCAACTCTGTGTCTCAGGTGGGGTGATGGTTTTTCCCTGCCTATGAATAGCACTGATTCCTGCTAGCTTTTTGTATTATGATTTGATGGTGATGTTAGAGTTTTAAAATGGGATGTGGCCTAGAGGGCATGTGCTTCAAAGCAGCTCACCTACTTTCTCAGTGTGTTACAGTGTGTCCCTCTGGCAGAAGAAATGTCGGAATCCAAATTTTTTTTTCACCTATCTGAAAGATTGACATCTGTGCTGCGTGCTGTGAGTTCTAGGGATTTGTTGTTTTCTGAAGCAGGAGCATCCTGAAGCATGTCCTGTTTGGTAACTTAGTAAGTGCTGTGTGCAAAGTGGAGGAATAGGGTGATGGGGTAGGGCACAGTATATCTTCTTTCAACTGCATCTAATTTTTGTCACGTGGAGAAACAGCTATATGAGGAGATGCCCAACTTGTAGCAGAAATACAATGGTGTAGCGGGATTCCTGCACTTAGCCGTAGCAATTGCAATGGCTGTTGTAGGGCCAGAAATGATGGTCTAACTGTTGGCATAAAACGGACATGTAGGTAACATTGCCTTTGATCAGAAGGGTTGTTTCACATAGGGAAGGTAACCATAGAGAACAGGTTAATGAAAATAGTGCTGGAGAAGATTTGTTCTGGCCCTCCCACTGCAGTGCATGAAGAGTCAAGTTCTTTTTCTCTTTATTCATTTATTTTTTTCTTTGTCTATCCACTGCTGTTAAAGTCAAAAGCTCTTACTGAGAAGAGGCTGGCTGATTTCAGCCAGTGCCCTGCCTCACCAGCCTGCTTTTTTAGGGACTTTCATCATTCAGTTGCTCCATAGCCTCCATTTCTGAGACTGTCTTGGTGTGCAAGCAGTGCAACTAGCAAAATGATTGCATTATTGCCTGTTTGTAAGCCACACAAACTTAATATTTTTCCATGGATTTTAATCCATGATAGCTAAAATGGTTTTACTTCTACATTCATAAGTGTGTAAATGTGAGGTATCTGTCCTGGGTCGGACTGCTTCCATCTACTTCAGCTTGCTTTATGCAGACATGTGCAACATTGCATGACTGGCAAGGAAATAGGAAAAGCTCTGTCTGGGTTATCACTACCTGCCCCACATGGAAATTACATGCCAGGTCTTCAATAGGTCAGAATTTACTTAACTCTGAAATATGGCATTTCAGAAAGACAAGAACCATCATTCTTATCTGTATTAACATCTAAACTAGCACTGAATTGTAATGAGATTTCTCAGGCCATCTCTCTTCTTGTGTTTCTCTTTGCTAGAACAACCATCTGTGTTGTTACAATACCTTGTAAAGCTAAAAAGGGCTTAACTTTGGATTTCAATTTGTAAATGAAGCGAAAAGAAAGGAATTTTATCCATTAGGACTTGTTTCAATTCCTTTCTGTTTATCCAGAACTTCTTTGCGGTGCGAATTAAAGACCAAACTAAGGGTGGCTGGCACAGTATCGTTTATTTTTTTCTACTCCAGGTATTACATTGCCAGTGTGTGAAGTTTTGTGTGTTTTATTTCTGACTGTGCATTGCACTGAGGAAATCCAAACTGTGTTGATAGGGCTGTCAATGCCTTCATTATCAGGTTGGGTTCTAGGAACCCATTTTGCTACTATGTGACCTTTTATACCAGTCAATAAAGGCAGTGGATTTGTGCTGGTATACAACTGGAATAACACAGTAATGAGTTGAGGCCCCAGAAAACAGCAGACAGCAACATATCGGTATATTTATCACTTTTAAAAGGTTATGGCAGGTTCCATTGGCCTATGCTTAAACATTGGAATTTGTGTATGAATCATATAATCAGGATCTCATTACATTTTTATATTAAATTTATACTCAAAACCTGCTTTAAATTGCTGCATTCATAGAATTTATAACCTGCAATGCTTTCTTATGCTTTCCTCACCTGTTTGGGTTTTGCAAGGGATCTCAGAAGAGTATGTCCTGGTGTCCATATCCTTCATGATCCAGTGTCGAGGCACAGCTGGGTGAGCTAAGGGCAGGGCAACAACCTCAGCTCAGAAGTGCCTCGTATGCATCTTTTTCAAACCAGTATATTTTCGGTAACCACATTTATTAGCATTACTATTTTAATGTATCTGTGTACGTGTATGTATTCATGGTATCAGGGATGTGGTAGCATTCGGGTTTTTTGTCCCAAATGCTGCTGTTCGTGTCTGCAGTCCACACAGTTCAATCTTTCAGTCCTGTGCATTTACCAACCATTCAGGCTCCGTGCAGTATTCACACATATATTATGTAAAATAAAATAATAATAAAAAAAATACATTATTAAGACTGTGGGGGCTGTGAATGGATTATTACAATTTGCCTATCAGGGTAATGACACCTGTTAGAGGTGTGATACAAAAGGCAGTGACAGGCAGTGTAATTTAGTAATTGTAGCTATTGTGCTGTGTAGCTGGTCAGTTCACCAGGCAAGTACAAAGAAACCAGTGTTAAGGCTAAGCAGGGGTGGGTAAGCTTAATAGGGAGAGCTAGTGCTTTACTGAAAGAAACTTTTGGTGGAGGGCTAACTCCCAGGGGGAAGGAGTTAGAATGGGTTGAAAAGAATGAACAAAAGTACGAAAATGGTACAGGTTTTCCTGTTTCCGTTCTTAAAGTGACAGAAGACTTCTGGCGATGAGCATGGCTTGCTCCACTGGCCAAAGGAGGGCCGAGGGGGAGAGGGAGGCTTTTTAAAATGCTAATTTATTGCAGCTGCAGAACTGAGGTAAGCCCAGGCTCACGGTTGTCTCTTTCTCTGTCTTGCTGAACATCGCAGTTGGGTTTGGTAAAATTGTTTTCCTGTCCAGGTAGTGATAAAGGGGTAACAGGGTCGGAAGGTAAGCTGGAGAGGTTGCAGAAAGCCACTGCTGGCAGGTCATAGACCTGTGCCCTGAAGACATCTGCACGTGCATATGCGATTTGAGTGTTGGTCTGGATGGCAGGCCTGCCAACTGCTAATAACTGTCTGAAAAGTTAACTAAGGTCATCAGTGGCTTCTTTCCTGGTACATAGAAGCTGTAATGTTCGGGGGGGCGTGGTGGTGGTATGTTAAACATAAAGGAGCTAAAGGTACAAGGATAATTTGTTACTACTTCCTTTGCGAATGTGTTTGGTTTGTAAGCTCTTTGGAGCCCAGACCTCATCTTCCGTACAGTGGACACAGAGGAGTGAATACTTACTACATGCTTAATCCCAAATAACATTGTTTTCGATCATTTTGTGAGCCAAAGAACAACACAAAGACTACACAAATTAATCTTTTCCCTGATGCAGTATCCCTGTAGACCCCTAATAGACTATGTAAAATGCATAGCCATTAATTAATTTTCTGTTTCTGTAATAATGAGAATGCTAAAATGTTTATAGACTTCTTATACCAGACCTTTTTTTTTTTTTTTTTTTAAAGTACTTTGAGATTGTCTTTATCTCTCCTCCCTCCACCCCCCATCTGGATATTTGATTTTCCACAGAGCATATTGGTCTGTCTTCATGTGAACCTGTAATTATCGAACAAATTGTTGTCACAATGAAGAATCTCTTAGACGTTTATGAGGATGCATTAGAAAACAACAGTCTTGAAAGATAAGTAGTGGACACAGCACTGAAACATATTAGGGCCAGATTGATTCATTTAACAGCTTTAAGAGAACAAGGAAGTAGCCTGAAGTTAACAAAGGTCTGCACATCAGGGCATTTATTCTAGCAAATACTAATTCACATGTGCTAAACAGTATAAACAGATTTGCAGGCAACACCAGGCATCCTATTTAAAGGGATTAGGTGTGCCATTTACCTATTGTCTGGGCTGAGGAATGTGGGGTGCTCAATATGCTCCTTGCAATTAGCCCAATTAGGCAGACACTCCCTTTGTGCAAAGCCAGTTACAGGGCACTTAATCCATTGATTGGAAAGGTAATATTTCTTCTTTGAATTTAGAAGCTTGTCCTGAGGTGTTCCTTGCATCTTTGCTGATTCCACACCTAAGTGTTAACGTGACCATGCATGGTGCGTCAGCCAGTTGGTTGATAAAGTGTATTTGTTTTTTATAATCTACCTAAACTGGTGTATTGACTTTGTTGCAGTCAGCTGATGGAATGCTGCAAGAGGAAAGGAATACCAACCAGCTTTGTAATCGGAGAAAGCACAAGTGTTAATAGATGGGCCATCCCCATGGTCTAATGCTAAGTGCAGGGTGATGCTTGTTTATATTCAAAATGCACTGCCCTTACTAGTAACTTTTTTTTTTCCCAGCAAGAGTTAAAAACACAGCAGATAATTCATGTGATATACATGCTATTATCACTAATTTCTGTAGGAAGTGACTCATGTTACACTGGAGCTGCAGAAACCCCAGCATTCCTTGTATCCTGCCTGTCATTCAGGTGGTAAAGGCAATTTCCAGGCTCCTTCAGCTGGTGAACACAGCAGAGTCCCTCTGAGCCTTGGAAGAAAGTTAAAAAACCAGTCCCGAAGGCACTAGAAAATTTTCTAGAAAATTATTACAAAAGAAGGTTGTGCAAAAACAGGAGAAAAATGAGCTGGTATTCAGCCGAGTACTTACGTATTGTCTACAGGCATCTGAATTAACTGCAGATCATATGCCAAAGTAAAATCAAGTTTTATGCCAACAAAAAGGAGCTGAAGCAGTGTATGTTACTGGGTGATCTCCCTGCATTTTCTACTGGCATTCTGCTGGCTGGAGAGGAGACTGGTCACAGTGCTGAGCTGCTGAGCGCTGCCTTCCCCAGGAGGAAAGGTTGGGTGCAGATATAGCTGACAGCATGGTGTGTGCACATGTGCACGCTCAGGGAATCAGGGTGGGATCTGGAGCTTCTGCAAACCTCACGGCTGGCTGCTACCAGCCGTTTCAAATGTAGACCTGAAGGGGTCACTGCAATGGATGAGTCTGGAACAGGCTAATTCCTCAAATACTGGTGGTAAAAGCCTTACCTAATGCATCCTGTGCTTCCAATCTGCCTATGCCCCCTCTCTCATCATCAGTACCTGTTTTACCAGTGATAGCATTTCAGAAATCCATCTCTAGCTATAGAGGGATGTCTTTCTTCAAAGAAGCTTCTCATATTCCCGGATCTTCCCGGAGGTAGAAATATGAAGTTCACAGAGCACAGACAGAAGAGATTTGGCACTGGGCTCCATTTCCTAAGAAAAGTAAAAGAATATCCCATCTATGAAACTGAAATGGGTCGTTCCACTCAGGTCTTTCAGGTTGAAGTATTGTGCATAAGATTATGAAATAAGGTATAAAAGAATGCTTCTTTCCAACAGACAAGAAGTTGGATCAAAGGCAACACACCTTTTCTCGAGTGCAGCTTTTACTTCCCATGAAATCACTGGGGCTCCTTGGTGGGTTGAAGGCAAGGATGTGGCTACAGCCCTGCTTATGGCCACATTCAACCTTCCTGGAGTCAGGCTCCGTGTTTGTGTACCGTGTTTAAAGGGTAATAGCACTAAACACTGCCCTCACAAACCACAGTAATTACTTCTACTGCTGAAAAAACCCAGAACATGAACAAAAATATCATAGAAAAGCTATTTCTAACACTAGTGCTGCTCTTTATGGCTAAGTTTCAGCCATCGTTTTTTTCCTAAATTATGTGTTCTTTTTTCAAGCATTTAGATGATGCAAACCAGATTTTTGTGGCAGCATTATTGCTCATAGCCAGAAGAGCATTCAAGGAAACACTGTATTTCTGCTAAATTGCTATTTATTCAGAACACTTTGAGTTGTTTATCTTTTTTCATTCTCCTGACAAATCAAGTAGCCATTGAGCCTGTATTTCTGAGTATAAGTTCAGTAATAATTTTGGTAAAAGTAATAGCTACCATCTACTTTTTGGGGGTGAGAGTATGCAAAGGTCTGGCTTTTGTTTTATTTTTAAAAGGAAAACTCCCCAGAAAAATTGTTTTTCCAGTTTGGCAACAAAACTTCCTGTTTGGTTTGGATTTTATTATTTTTTTTTCTTACATGTAGTATTATAGTAGAAATTTTGTTGATGTAATTGCATTCTAGGTAGTGTTCTAGAGTTATTTTTTGATTTGTTTACATATTCTCTGGGCTGACATTGTTAGTTTAAAAAAAAAAAAGATTGTGAGCATTCATTAGAAGAATACTCTGAATGCCTTTTAGTTTTCACGTTGCTTTTTATTCACTTTGAGTGTTCCTAATAGCAAGTGTTTATGGAGGGAATGTTCCAGAGAAAAGAAATGGTAACAGATAATCATGCAAAGGTATGTAATTATGAATATTTGTCTCAGGCATGTGAATATGAAAGTTCTTTGGGGTTCATCCAGTCAGCAAGTAGGAACAATAACATGAGATGGAGGTGATTAATCAAGTGTTGCAGAGAGAAAAATATGAATTACAAGTAATCAAAACAGTATCTAGGACAAATAGTTCACAGGCAATCCACAGGCCACACATGTTCACATGAACATATTGAATTGTTTCAAGGTGAGGACATTTGTATACATGAAAATCTTTGTATGCAGTCATGAATAAAAAATTGTACTAATACAGTTTCATAAATTGTTTACTTTATAAATGCTATAATATTCCTTTTTCAAAATATACGATTTCTGTTCTGCCTGTAAAGAGTGGGAAGAACAATCATTAGCTTAGAACTGACTTCAGACTTCTGCATTAAAGAAAGCAAGCTGACAGTCAGCTGCATCCAATGCATAGCTTACCCCTGAAAAATATTGTATCATTCACCTTTGAACATAACACTGTGGTTCATTTTAAGATGTTAAAACCGAGACTGAAGGATCAAAATAAACATATTTTTCTTTGTGGTATTTTCTGATTTTTGTCATTTCTGCAGTGCATGTCCTCTTGTTCTGCTGCTTGGCTTCTGCATAACTGCTAGTTCCCTGCTTGCTTCAAAAAGTCCAGAGGTTTTATACGGATATTTTTTATGCTTCTTGCTAGGCATTGTAACTTTTAGCTCAATAGTGTTTAATTCAATTACAGTGAATTAAGTTTACCTTAGGATCTTTGGAGCCCCTTAGAGGGCTGATCTGATTAATTACTGTGCAAAATAGATTGTTAAAATAACTAGGTTTTATGCCGTTTCTCTTTGTTCTTTCCTTTAGCTTCTGTAATTCATAGACATTGATACTGGATGAGTCAGGTTAATGTGGGAGACATGTTCCCACAAGCTCACTGACTCTTCTGACTTTCCTCTCCTCCCCAGTCAAAACGGGGCTCCCATGGGTGGGCACCTGTGGATCCCCGTCCTGGGCTGTGGCGTGTGCCCTCCGGTGCCATGAATTTTGTATGTCAGTCCCAAGTAGATGACCAGCAGAGGAATCAGCTCCAGGTCATTATGAATTTAGTAGCAAATGAACTTTGTAATGCAGAGTACAGGCTGAAGTTAATTTTATTTATGGTTTTAATTGTAGCAGTCTTTAATAGCTAAAGCTAGAAAATTTATTCTACTGACTGTCAGTGCTCCTGATGTGTGTAGTGTCTGGGATAGCAGAGAGCAGTGGAGTACAGAGTCATCCAAGCTCCTGACATCGCTACGCTCTTCTATGGGTTCACACAGGTCAGGGGTTTAGTGGTTTGTGTAAGTGGCTGTGGTCCTGCTCCTCAGCCAAACCAGGCAGTCCTTAGTTATACCGTGGCATCTAGTCATACACTTCCTTATATGACAAATAAAAGTGGCTTATACCATTCTTGGGCAGATTTATCCTGCTCCTCTGCAACTTTTGGCAGGCTCACCAGTAACAAAGCGAGCACGGTTTTGAGCCAGGTGGTGCAACAGGCTGTAAGGGTCACTTTGAAGGGAAGGGAAACCACCTGTGTTGGGCATGCCTTATATTTTTGCTGGATGCGACTGCCCAGCAGGAATTGGAAAGGGGAAGCCGCCCTGCACTCTGTGCTCAGAGGGCCTTCGTGTCTCCCTGTGCGGCTGGAGGTTGCAGCTGCACCCGCAGCCCGAAGCAGTGGGGACGGAGGAGGTCTCAGCCCAGCACAAACAATTCACTAGAGTTCATCCTCGCTCACTTCTTTCCCTCCTTCTCCAACACCGAGCGGTCTTTTTCTGGGAGAAGCAGGCTGGCTAACGCAGGCTCGGCAGTCTTTATGTGCTGGAGTGGGGATTTCCAAAGTCAATTCAGGTCTGTAGGGGTGAAGTCCAATATCAATCTCTTCAAACAGACTGGGGATTTCCAAAGCTAAATCAGGTTTGTAGGGACAAAGTCCAGTGTTATTCTCTTCAAACAGACCGTGCAACCTCCAGTTTGTGAGAGATGTGTTAACAGGACCCTATGCGTGTTCTAGCTCTGATTCATTTATAGGTTTTCTGTGATTTTTTTAAAATCTACCATTTAAGCTCTGCCATTTGTAATTTTCCTTTGACAGCTGGAGAGATGGTGAGAAGGGAGGAGAGCTGAGATGTTACTTACTTTCCCCTTTTGGGGTATAGGCCTCATTTTATGGAACTATTGAAAGTTCTCAGTAGTTTAGTCCCTTTTTGAAGCGCAACAGAAAGTCACTGCTGCACTGATGTCATCAAAGAAAAATGAGCCGGTATTGAGCTGAAAAGTGCATAAAAAGTTTATGGAACTTTTAAAAAAAAGTTTTACCGTGAACTGCAGCAGTGGATTTTAACTTGAACAAAACCAAATCAAGTGTTAAACCTTTCCACATTTAGATGTTGTAATGGTAACTGAAACTTTAAAGGCAGTGTTGAGAGAGGCAAAGTGCTTAGTGAAAGACCCTGGCAATGCGCGCTGGAGGGGGATGCAGAGCGGGAGTAGGGCTGGGCCTGCCGGAAATCGATGCTAAAACTCAGTTAGACTAGACCGGTGCCAAGAATTTATTGCACATCTGTTTTGCCTTGATTTTATATTTAATTATCACCTGCAAAAAGTCTGATTTCTGAGCATTTATTATGAAATTAATAAAAGAGTTTACAAGGCAGTGCTGTAATGCACTCCGGGGTGTGTCCTGCTGGAACGGTGCCATTTCCGAAGTTGTTGAAGTTGTTCCTCATAAAGTTTGTGCTTCAGTTTGTGGTCAGCGCAGAACAATACCCCAGGAAAAATACTGCATAGTTCTGGTAGTGCTACCTGGCAGAAACCAAGCTGCCATGCATGGCCCCAACGCGCGTAAGGGCTGTGCATATGGCAGGCTTTATTCTGAGCCATAGGTGATGCGGCACTGAAGTCATGAAGACTTCTTCATAATCACTGTTGTGCTATTTGCTCATTTATTTTCTGGGAAATTCACACAGAACATATATTAATATATTAAATATAGTCAGGATAAAGTTCAGCTTTATATAGGTATATTTGCATGCATATGTGTTAAAACAATGAGGAGCTAATCCTAAAAGATGAGAAAACCTAAAGATGAGGAACTTATTTAAAACTAAATAAGTAGTTGAAGAGTTTCTTAACCTGTTGCTCTTTTCTCAGCAACGTAGGCATCAGGTGGTATGAGATTAGGTATTTTTTTGAGCGTTGTGGGCTTGGCTGTCGTTGTGTAGGACTCAAGTATTATTTTAGTACGTATTGAGCACTTCCATGTAGTAGCAGCCCTAGGTTCTGTGCATGTCAGCACTGCGCAGCCTCTGTCAAGTAGCTTTTTCATTTACTACTTCTCTTCTTTGTATTTTTCTTTTGGTTTTAATTTACTTTTACGTTCCATAGTGCATCCAAACATGCTTTCTGCCAGTCAGGAATTTGATCCACTCAAAAATACAGGACATACCTAAAGGGTTTCTGTCAGGGCATGACTAGTATATTTTTCCTTACCCTTTTATCCTCTTTTTTTCAAAGTTCAGGTTAGTCTTTTCTTTTTTTTTTTTTTTTTTAAATTTCTGTTCAAAGGAAACATTATTGAAAGATTAAGCCTGGTAGATTGAGAAAATTTAATTAAACAGACGTCTGATACCTAGAATTGCACTTATCAATGGGATAATTGCAGGATGTTGGGTGCAAAACATATATGCTGAAGTTTCTTTAAAACTTCTGTTCCTTATTATTCTTTTGTTATTTAATTATTATAGTGCCTAAAGGCTGCAACCATAATGAAGACTTCACTGTACCGAGTATTGTACAGGCACATGGTACGATTGAGGATGTGAATGGATGATTGTGATTAGTTCAATTGTGGTAGCTTCATGATTTGCTTCTCAGATGAATAATGATAACTGATTATGTATTAATTACTATTTTGTTGCAATCAATGCTGGCCCACAAGGGTGATTTAAATTGATGTACTTTTCTCTGTTATTACAGTGGTTTAGAAGTTCATAATGGGCTAAGAGTTGATTACTTCAGCTTATGCAATGAATGGATGGGCTTGTAGGACTTTGATCATCTACCTATAGCCAGAATCTTGGGACTGAACCTCTAAAAACAAGGTGCATGCAGTTTGGGAGAAAAAGGCATGTTATAGGTTAAATGCAAAAGGACAACATTTTCAACTATGTCCCATAATGCTGTTCCTGTCTGACTACTCTGGATTTTCTGCTTACTCTGATCATGCAGATCTTAGAAATCACAGAAACCTTGCATCAAACCTTGTGGACTAAAATTTCTGTCTCCACTCTTCCAGTTGGAGAGTTATTTTGTGGTATGGTCCATTGCTTAAGGTGCTGTGGCAGCTTTTCCTTTTGTGGAAAGCTCCTTCCTCAAGCACCTTGTGCTGCCCGGAAATGCAGAAACATCTCAAATATTTTAAGTCAGCACCAAGTCATTCAGAAACTAGCTAGCCGCTCACTCACTTCTTTGAAGCATGCTTTCTGCCTGGACCCTTCCTGATTTGGCAAGCACGGTCACCCACCATGTTACAGACATGTTCTGCATTCATCCAGGCTTCCAAAATATGGAAGTTATTCTCTAGTATAGCACAGCAGTCAGAACAGAAGGCAACATCTATATGATTAAGGTTTACGAGGTCTGTGTTCAAATACACTGGCAGATTTTATATAAATCCCCCAAATGCCATCATATAGATACAAATGTCTCCAGAGAGGTATGTACTCTGAGAACTTCAAAACCCATCGCTGATGGTTTTAGACTGATTTTTTCAGGATGCTATCTGCTTCTTTGGAAGTTATGTAATGCCGCATTAATTAGATAATTGATTTGAATTCTGAATGGACATGTCCATATTTCCAGTTTTGCATTGAGCATACAGACTACCCAAGTACCTTTTCTCCCATGAAAATGAGCTGTTTCTATTTCAGCCAGGACTGGCCGTGGTTTTCCTGTTGTTATAGTCAGCTCCAAAAGTATGTTATGAAGTAAAGGACATGGCTGCTGTTGATTCACAACTTACATATATAGACAAGCACTTGTTCTAATCTGTTACACTAATGAAGTTAATGAATGCCCGTTAGAACTAACACTCTGCTCTTCGCCGCCAGTGTCCAAAAATTCTCCTAGATTCTCCTGAAGTCTTCTGCCTGTCAGAATTTTAGTTTACAAAGACATGCCAAATGTAGGATGTTGATTTTTTCTTGATGCACTTCATTAATTTATTGATTCATATTCTGTTTATGAAAAACTAACTATGCAAGTTTTCCCTTACAATAACAAAGACTAATAAACATGGGATCTATTAATAATGTTAAATAATAAATAATATTATTTATATACGTATCTTTTCTTCCTAGATATTGTAACCTACATAATAATAGTTCTGTAATTTCATGATGAAAAATAGTCACCTAAGGACAATGTCCAGTTCTTTTTATTCATCTATTTGGAAACAAATTCTTATTTTTTGTTTAGAATGCCAATCTGTCTGACACTGTCCATTTTAAACAAATTATTTTAACTTTTGAGATATAAATATGCCATCAATTTTGTTGTAGGTGTGGAAGCCAGCAGCAGAAATCAAGGTTTCATCTGTTCTGTTCTCCAGAGTGTAATTTAAGTAAGACTTAACATAACTGAGTTTGAAATGAACTGTTTCTGGAAAAATGGTTCCTCCTTTTGCTCGGTACATCCATGTACGTCCTAACCGATCCTTCACTTTCTGACAAAAAGATATTTCTCTTCTTTACTTCTTTTAAAACTGTTCTGGCAATGATATTTCTTCTACTTTAAATTTGTTACCTAGTGGTTGGGAAATGATAAAGAGATGGGAATTCAGTGTGTTTATACAGCGCCTAGTACAATTGGATCCTACTATCTTAGAAAGCAAATATTAATATGCAGTTTTGCGTAGCATCAATGCAGTTTTTAAATGTTACATTTTTAGACTCTTAGAACCTTAGTTCTAAAGATGTACAAGTTAGAAATTAATTGAATTAGAGCTTCAGATTCTGACTTCAATTTGTACTATCACTAGTCAGAAAAAAATACTTCTGAACTGAAAAAAATTTGTTTGAAATTGGATAATAAACTTGTATTATCCTGTGATGTAACTTGATGCAGAGTCTGGTATAATTACAGCCATACTGTCAAGTTTATATATCAAATCTAACTGCTACTGAGCATGTCAATTGTTGAAGCTTTTCTTGCACTCTAGCCATTGGTGGAAGTTGCAGTGTACTAATGAGGTATACAGATGAACATTAAGGCTGTTGATGTGCTGAAAGATACCTTTGTGATAATTAGAAAGATCATCCCATGTGAAACCACATATTCCGTTAGTTTTTGCGTAAGAACATACACATGTAGTATTTTTTTGGTGGTAATGGGATTAAGATTTAGGTGGAAAGTTATGATATAGGCACATTGAATTTTATAATGGAAAATAAGAGTTTTTCTCTTAAACATCAGGGAAGACCAGGTTGGCAGTGTGAGGCCATTGGCCTTCTGAGGTTTTAGCTGGTGGTATTAATTCACATACTAAAGTTATCTTCCTTTATCTTTTGTGTTGTTACTTTACAGACCATTGGTTTGGCTGCTTATAGCTAGTACGCTGACTTTTTCAAACATCTGATGTTAGTGGATTAAGATGGGGACGCTGTGCTTCAGGTGTTTCCAGTCACAGATTCTTAAATGGTAAGGAAGGACACGAGCCTGTCTTTGAGTTGTGGTCAGATTAAAGGAAAAATATGAAAAGGGAAAGCAAGGATAAAAATCATGCAACTAAACCACTGGACTAGGTCTCAGGAGATCAGAGTTTGGTCCTTTTTTCTGTCACATCCTTTACATCTGACCTTGCTTAAGTCACTTATATCTTTTATGGTTGTTTAAACCTTTTTACACAAATAGTGTTGTCCTGAATCTCTGTACTATATCTCCTTAATTGTACAAGTGAATTAAAACATCACTGTCTTCCCCCTTTATCTCTGTATACTGTACATATACTGTACTGTAAATATACTGTGAATTCTTTGCAACAGTAGAGAGTCAAACAAAATTACATAACAGCTCTTAACATAAAGTGGTGTAGCTCTCACTTGGATGCCCAAATATTATTGCAGTAACTGAAAAAAAAAAAAAGACATTGAGCATTTTTCCCCCCAGAGTAATTCCAAGTTTATTTTGATCACTTCAAAAATTGATGTCATTTCCCATAAATCACAAAAGTATCAAAATGTGAGTGAGCAAATACCAAGACCTTTCTATAAACCACACGTATTTTTCACTGTCTTCTGAAGTTGACTATAGCTAGACATAAGGTAAGAGCAGGCACTGTTGTTGCCATTAAACCCTCAGCGCATCCTGCTCACATTGTCAGTGTTAAGCAAATCACCAGGTTCTTAATTATGTGGGATTTTTTTCCCCAGGCCAGATTTGCAGGAAGTAGATTGAGGTTTTTAGCTTTCCTCCTTTGTATGACACATGGTCTGCTTTCTGGGATCACTTGTGACTTTTGATTGAAAAAGTTACCCAAGTTCTCAAGGGCTTAGAACACTGACAGTGCCCTTGATCTTTCTTGTGCTCTTCCTCTCAAACACTGTAATTGTGGCTTTTAATCTTTAAAGGTTTTTTTAAGTTTCTTAAAGGATGCTGGGAAGAACTTCTGTTTGTGGTATATGTTGGCTTATAGGATAGATGTTCTGTGGCTGCTTCTGAACTAGACATGTATTGGATTGTACTGTTTCTTGCTATTGAACTCTGTTCCAATATCCATTTTTGATATGTAGTAATATATTAGTTCTCTCATTAAAAACATGCAGCCATCTCCAATTAGTCGTTCTTATGAACGACTTCCTTCAAGAACATTCCCATACTGAGATCTTGAGAAAGTTGAGGTGAAGTCCGTAAACACCTAAAGTTTAATCTAAGAACCCAGCCAATAAAACGGGATTACAAGGCCATGGACATAGGTCCCATCTTGCCAAGCTTACTTGTCAGAGCACTTCAGAAGAGAGAGGTCAGGCAGAGAAAAGGAAAGCAAGGACACTGTAAAATGCCACAGTTACAGCTTTCGTTGAGTTGCTTTCGCATTCTGTTACTCCATTAAGTCTTGGGCAGTGTATTCTGAGAAGAGCCGATTCTGTACTGAGCTCCAGTGAAGAAAAATATGAGGTCACTTGCAAACCAACTGCAAGCGAGTATGTGCTGTTGTTGTTCCTCTAAGTCACGCTGGTTTAAGCTCATTTTTAAAGATAAAATGTCACAGTAGAAGCATTTGAATTCTGGTTTCATGGAAATGCTGCAGTATGTGCTTTCAAAATGATGATGATTTATATTTTTATTCCTTTTTATGGACTTAATGTGTACAGGGATTGAGGAGCAAAACCTTAATGTTAGAGTGCTATTTAAGTACAGATTTCTAGTGTTCATGAAACAGTATTTTTGTACACAGAGAAAGGAGCTCAGTCACTGAACGTAACTTTTCATTCCACTTAGGCACGTTTATTGTATGTATTGTGTATCCAGGTGTCTCCAGACGCGCAACTGAAACTTGCTTCGTGATATATTCCCAAACAGGAGACCATCATTTGAGTGCAATTAAGGGTCATCACATGGTTGTGTAGTTGAGGCAATAGATCAGAGGCACTTTTATGCAATTGTGGGGGGATCGCTGTCTCGAATGACAAAGCATATGGAAACCATACATTTTTCTTCACCTGATCTGTTTCATTTAAAACTCTGTCTTCAGTCTTTGAAAGTCAGTATTAAAAACACCTATCTTCCTATCTCACGTGCTGCTGCTAAGCTCTCAAATAGATGAAAGGATGTTCGGTATAACAAAAGATCCTTAAATTGACCACAATGGTATGTTCTAGTTGAGAAACTTAGCAATGATTTGAGCTTTGGTAGAAATACACGGAAGAAGATGGTATTTAAGCCAACCTGCTAGTCTGGCCTTTACGCTAGATCCTTCCTTCGAGCATAAGCAAGGCAATGGAAGATTATTCAAACTTTGTAGATAGCATGATCACCTTGGAGAAGGATTTTGCCGAATATTAAAATATCTAAATGTTCCTAGAAGTAGATGGGTATTATGTGGGTAAGGAGGAATATTGTTTTCAGCTGGGCCCTGGAAACTTGGTTATATTTTGGAATTCCCAGAGGAGGAACACTGGTATGATGCCTAACAAATAGTGACAGAGGTGATGTCTAAATTAAACATTCATGCTCCTTCACATGGCTATTTGCTGAAATATTTATGTTGGAATATATTTCATTCTTTTTTATGATTAAAGTTTGCACAAAATATGCATGTTTGTTTATGCCCCAGAGATTAGGGTCAGTGCTATGATGTGAAAGGCAACTGATTAGATGCTACTTTGGTTTAACAATTACATATTTATTTATTCATGAGGTTTCAAGTAAGTTTAAAAGTATATTATTATTTTTTATCTTTGTAAACAAAATTGTGTTTCTTGAAATCTCACAGATTTCTATAAAAGGGTAGCTATTAGAAGTAAAGAAAAACAATGGATAATGAACTATAAAAAAGGCAATCCTATGTCACAGCTTGTAGTCAGAATTTAAAAAAAAAAATCAATTCTGTAAAGGTTAATAGTGGTAATTGTCAACCCTATTGATGGGCTTGCTTTTATCATGCTAATGTTTTAGATTTGATTAACATAGCATTATGATTAACAAACATGATTGAATTTTTGCAGAATTTTCCCGTGTATTGAAGCTTAAAACTTTGCAAATCATTTGTTCACAGGTGTTTCTGCCAACTGCTTCTGGCCCTTCAGTGACAGATAACCACGGTTCCGATCTCTGTAGGTCCTAGTATCTAGCTTTCATCTTAAGCTTGCAAATTTGACTTATATGGCGTTCCCTGAGTATCCACACATCCCCAAATCCTTTCACCGATTAACAAAAACAATTTTTGTTTTATCATAGTTTTTCCCATTCTGAATGTCGCTTCAAATATTTTCCATGTCTGTTGTCTCTTCGCATTCCCTCTCCTTGTTTTATCATGCCAGTAGCTTCCCATCTTCTACCTCATCGGAAACAACCTTTAAAGTACTTTCTGTGCTATCCTCAAGTCAGTTCTTGTCTCCTGTTCTTTATCAGGAGATTGTGTGCATAGTTGGGCAGCTAATGATGATTGTCTCCATCACCCACAGAGTGGTTTTGGCTATTCTTCCACATACAGCAATTCAACAAAAATTAACCCAGCTCATGTATTGTGGGTGTGATTTCATGCTATAACTAAACTAATCTAATGGTTAGCTGCCACTGAAAGGCACAGGTTCAGACCTCCTCCTCATCTATGCAATAACAGTACTTTACTTAATACACACAGGGTAATTTGCTGGGACCTCTTGATGTACTGCTGCCTTTACATTTTGAGGTATTTACACTTATCGAATTGAAAATTTACCTTGCAGCAGAAATGGGAAGAGGCATAATGGTCAAAGCCTCTGTTCTGAAATAACTAGTCATCAGATACAGTGAAGGAGAATACGGCGAGGCATGGGTGAACACGGGGAATATAAAGATAATGTAATGCCTGTTTCTGTGTTTTCCCATCCTGAGCTGTTGTTAATCCAAGCCCTGACACGAGTCGGTACAGCCCAAATGGTTTATCTGAAGTCTGGCAAACAGGAGCTGAATGGGAGTAGAGTCTGGGAAACATCCGTATGGAAGTGTGCCCAGCTCTGTCCCTACTATTGCAAGCCATCAGACCTACACTGGCATGATTTTCCCACGTCTGGCTGTTGGTGGGTTTATGGCCATTTTGCTTCAGGAGCGTGATACAAGGTATCTGTACACATGCCTTAAGCTCTTTATAACCAGGAGTTTCAGTAGGTGTTTAAAGTTTTGCAAGATTTTTGTTGTTGTTGTTCGTGTGCACTTTCATCACGTTTTTCACCTGAATTTTGCAGTCATCCAAAGCTAATTGTTGATGAAAATGCTGATTTTAAGTGCTTTTTGAAATTTTTATTCTTAAGTTTATGATGTCTTTCATTCCAAGGTGATTGCTTTTTCCTTTTTGACCTTGATTTGCTGAAAATCTTGCATTATTGCCATTTGACTTGAGACTAAGTAGTGTTCATAAAATGTATATATTTTTAAACATTGGGTTTTTAGCACTCTTCACGAATAGGTTGACGAGCTGCATTACAAATTCCAGTGTATTTATTCATTCCTATTATAGAGGCCAACTTAGCAAATTAATTTTTATTCATTGTTCTCTCTGAGATTTTGACTTGGCGACCATGATCACATTTGCATACTCTGTTTTCAGCCTGTTTGCTGTCAGTATACCAGCACGCTGTCCCACAGATTTCATAAGATTATAGCAGATTAGCCTTAATTGCCCACCTCTCTTCTAATACTGGTTCCTATTTTTGTACCCAACACAAGAGTTAATATCAGGATGCCTCCAAGTGAAAGAAGATTTGTAATTTGTGAGAGATTCTTTCAGGAAAGGATGTCTGATTACTGTAGATGGGCTACCATAATTAAGTAACTCCAGGTAAAATAGCTGAAGACCAGATAACTTGAGTTGTAGCTCAAGTTTGTGGCTCAAGGAAGATCACTGTCCCATAGGTTGAAGTTGTTACTATCCAGAGTTGAAACTTGGGTATTTTGTACGATTTCCTATTTAACTTGAAGACTTTCTTTTGACATTGCAGACGTATCAAGGCTAAATTCAGTTCAATAATTTCATCATTAAACATTTATTTTAAGTTAGGTTCCTTCCTCTCCAATGTCAGGAGACCAGTATTCCTGGGCTAGCACAGACATTTTTGAATATCCCCCTAAGTGAACATTAGCAAGGAATGAATGAGAAATGAGACATTTTGATGTTTTGAAGAGACAGAAGGCAGACAAAATACAGTTTACTGAAGATTTTATGAAGGAGCACCAGGGTCTTTGCTTGATGAACAAATCCAAATCACTGAGATGAAAGCTTAATTCAGGAAATAACGAGAGCTTTTTGTTTTGCAGTTTTTATATATTCTAGCCTGCCCATTCTGGGAACGCATTGTTTTGAATTGATTTAGGTAGAATTTACTATTTCTTAAGCAGAGAGATTACCATGAACAGTTCATAGTATTTGACAAAATATTTCTTCCCATAAAGGAAGATTTTTCCGACACGTTTCTGAAACACTGTCAGCCGTTACTTTCCCTCACACATATAAGAGGAATGAACAGCTACCATGTACTATTGGAAATCAAGCTAAGGAAGTCGAACCCTTTTTCTTCACACTGACGTTCATGTTTAATGTTAAGACCAGTTATCTTCCTGTAATTCCTACTAGCTTACTGAAGCTTCTGTAAAGAAGATTAAATTTTTGTACAATGGTGAGATGTTATGTGCTTTGATAAGGAAATGTTTCTTTTCTGTAAGTCAGTTGTTAGTAATACAACAATTATTTGATAATATTTCATTCACAATGGCATGCTTAAAATAGTTGCTGCCAGTTCCTTTTTAAGAAAATAATTACTTGTTTCTAACATCCCTAAAGAAGTAATTATGTAATAAAAAAATTACATGACTGACATATTCATTACCTATAACAAGTGCAAGTATTCCGTGAATTTTTAAGCAATTTTGTAGGGTTTTATATTTAAATATTGAAACCTATTAAAATTGCCCATGGAGATTTGTGGGAGAGGTTATCTATGGGCCTCTGCTAATTAATTATGATATATTTTACTTCCATGTGATTTGTCACTACTAGTCCTGTAAGGACTACGGGAAAAATCATTTGTTTAATCTGACTGGGACCTTGTGGCATTTAATTGTAAGCATAACTGTGATACAATAAATCCAAATGAATTTGGACAGTGATTAACAGGGAGCTCCTTGATATGGTAATGAGATTAAAAAACTGGTTCCTAAGTGTTTCTGTGGATTTCATTAACATTTTTGCAACTAAACACTTTTTAGGATAAGAGTGGTTGCTTGTTGTTGACCAGTATATATTATTGGGTGAATGTAACCTGCATGAAGATATTTATTTATGTCTATGTATAATGTATAAGTATTTATGTATATGTATATATGTGTGTGTATGGAAAATGTACACAGAAAATACAATGTGGAAGACTTATGCTGCATTTAATTATGATAAGCCAAACAAAAATACACCACAGAGTTAACCTTATTATTACATATATTTCAAGCATCCTAAAATGTACTAGTGAACTAATCACAGATATGTAGTTCCTGCTCTGAAAGCTTATTATCTAAGACACCTGCAAGTATTTAGACATCTGCATAGCTTTACTACTGTGAATAGTAGTTCTACCAATTTTGTTTATCTGTTTTTGTAGGATTTATGCCCAAATTTGTCATTACATGGCAAATTTACAACATGAAAAGGGAAGAAGAAAAAAGATCAGAAGTTTGATATGGTTATTCAGGAAGCATATATGTTGATCCTTTCAGATGCTTTGTCATCACATTGCTGGAAAGCTGAAATTTTAAAGAATATATTTATAATTTTGCTATTTAGCAGAATTATAGCAAAACTGTAGAGAAGAAAAAGAGTATTTCAATTAAAAGCATCAAACTGCTACTGGACTTCAAGGCAAAGGAATTTTTTGTTTGTTTATTCTTGCAACTCCCCTTCTGCTTATTTTAGTCTTTTTCCAAAACTTGGCTCATCTTCCTCTGTGCTGATCTTTAAATGGACTTGATATCATCTCCAATTATTTGATCATCTTTCTCTTCTTTATTCTTTTAATACTTTTATTGCTGGAAAAACAATTTTGATTAATTGAAAGATCAAACCCCTCATTCTTTGGAACCAGAATTCATGTAGCAATAGTGCATTTTTCATATTCTGCCCTGGGAAAATGCTTTTCTGTGCTCTAGAAGGAAAAATGGTTCAGTTCCTACAGCTTCTCCATTCCTCAGCATTATGATTGCTAACCAGAGGTCACTGTCAGTTGTCATTGTAACTTTGTGTTTCTTCACCAGTAGAAATTAGACTGCACCACAAAATGGAGACCTAGCAGAAGTTAGTATTTTGTGACTTAACGAACAAGCAAGACTTGAATTTGAGACTTAACTGCCAACCCTCCGTGTATCACATTTCCCTTTAGACTCCAGCTCAGGGAAGTCTTTAGTATGAGGAACATACAGTATTTGGGGGCTTGTTTGTTCATCTGTTTGTTTTCCATTACGTGAGAGGAGGAGGATATAGTTCAGTTGGAAGGGGAACTGCTAAATACTCTCCTTCAGCACGCTACGAGTGTCTAGCTGCTTTGCCTGCCTGTGTGCAGAGGGTTCTGCGTGGAGCTCAGCTTAGCACCTAGTACTTACTTGGCCTTCTGCAGCCAGCAAGCTCTACCAAGCAGGTTTGCTCTTAGCGCTGCCATGTAGGTCTGTCCAGGGCATTCCTTGGGCCTTTCCTTTCTTTGTGTCAGTTATTTCCTTAGCTCCCTCCTGTTTGTGCTGTTCCATGAAATCCTTAGAGAAGGAGCTTCAGGGTGTGTTAGACCTGATGTGATGGCAGTCCTGCCACCTGCGTAATACAGGTTTTTTGTTTCCATTTGCTTGCAGAATTAGAGAAGGGGCTTTGGGACATCTAACCCTCTCACAGCTCCAAGGCAGGACCTATGACATGACCTAGTTTGGGTTTGGTTTTGATCTGGATTGCAAACTTCATACTTGGACTGATTTTTATCTTTGGGGAAGAAAATGTAGGTTGTTATACTAACAATGGATAGACATTCATGCCACAAATGGCGGTGCGGCCTATCTTCTGTTGCTGTCCCCCACACAGAGCTCTCTTTGCCTTCATTGGATGCCCAGATGCAGAAATCATGGTGAGAACTGGCCTTGGGCAAAGCTGCGTATGTCTTGTGGTGGGCTGGGTTAGAATTTGTGGTGGTGTCTGTCCCCTGTGCTCCTGTGGTACTGTGATGCAGCAGATCCATTCAAATCAATAAGTGAAAGGTTTTACTCAATTAAATGTCAGAAGGTAGTATTTGTGTAGGACATTTACTGCTATGTGCTGTTTATGTAGAGGTTACTGCAGCTGCCCGACGTCAGCTCCCTGTTTGCTGCACAGCTTGTGTTACGGAACTTCCATCAGCAAAACCTGATGTATTGACGGCTCCCATCAGCTGAGGCTTTGGTACCTAAAGAGATGGGAGTAAACACATACTAATGATAGTGCTAAAATCTTCATCGGAGCAGTGGTTAACGGTAGTGATTAAAAAAGCAACAGTCCATTGTTATGATTGCAGCCATTAATTTGGCATAATCTTCATTGCAGTGACATCTCAGTCATTTCAGAGCATTTGCAAACTCAAGAACATAGTCATGTCATTACAAATTGTTTTCATTTCATGTTTATGATTTTCCTTGCAACCATGAGAGTTGGAAACGTTTCTGAAGAGAGCTTAGCCGTTGCAGCTGAATATTGCAGCAGAGAGTGAACACTGCATCAAATTCTGCTTCTGTGTTATCATGGGATATGCAGAACTGTGTTCAAAGTTTGCACAACAACTGTAGTCTAAATGTGTTTGGGGTTTTTTTTTTTTTTTTTTTCTTTTTTCTGTTGAGACACATACGATAAAAGGGCTGTGAGCTACCTAGACCTCAGAGTTGCTTAATAGCTTGTGGGAGCTAGCTACTTGCCAATTTTAGAGCATCGGTCTATCTGACTTAACCACATGTAGACTTACTGGCAGGTCTACTCAAATCAGTGGTGTAATTATTTACTTCTTAAAGAGCAAACAGGCTTACATTATAATGACCTTACAATAACTTTCAGTTTTATGTGGAGAAAAATAAACAGTTATCATTTCCTTGTTATTTTGAGGTTTAAGCCTTTACCACAAAGGTTTTAAATATTTACTAACTACTATGTTCTCTGAAATTTCTCTGTTTAAAAATACAATGAATTTATTCAGGGAAATCTTTCTGTTGCACCAAGGTTCACAATCTTGATTATAGGACATTATAAATGAATGTCTTTCCACTCCATTTTTCCTGATATTACTTGACTTTCAATTCATTCAAACTGTTTATTACTTTTAGTATTTTAGCTACCAGCTTTGCTTTTGTTTTCTATTAAATATTTATTAAATATTTCAAAATACAAGGCTATTTTTTTATTTGCGATACAGCCATGTTCTTAGTAAAAAGTATTTTTGGCATTGTAAGAAGTAAGTTTGCCAGTGTCATATGAGAAAAATAATTTCACATCAGAATGCTCCCTGAGAGTTCAATTGTGTTGATACTGGGGAAACTGAAGAGTTTACTTTTTTTTTTTTGGTTAATTTTATTTTTTCATATGCTCCAGAGAGAAGAAAGTGTTCTCATTTAACCAAATATTAATTGCTCTCTGTTTTTCCTACTTTGTCTGACATTGATGATTAGTAATTCCGTTTTTCCTTTTACACCTTTTTGTTTATTTCTAGTAGTTACTCTGAGACCTCGAGCACTCAAAGGCCATTGGAAAGATTTGAAGCAGTAACTTGGTTATTGGAAGGGAAGGAAGCAATTCTGGGACAGTAGTATGGGACTAATGGTCTGGTGGAGCTGGCTGTAGGAATGATTAACGTTGGAAGTGTATTTGTCAAGCAAGAATTGCATCACTTCAATTTCCAGTTTCTTCTAAATGTATGACCCCTGAAGCTAGTCAGTAGTTGGGCTTTGTCCTGAGAAATGCCACCATTTCATCCCTTTTTATTTCAAATCAGGATGGAAAATTAAAATATCTTTTTATTTTTTTCATCACTGAACAGGCAGCTCGCAGAGTTTTGGCTTGGAGACACTGGGATGTTTTGTTTTGTTTGGAATTCTTGAAATGGAGCTTTCCAGGGTTCCTAAACCATGTTGAACTGTTTCATTCTGGTTTGACCTTAACCTTTGTTGTCCCAAATTGCTACAGGGCTCTGTGGCAGTTGTAGTCCTAGCATGTAGTCTTACTGCTGGTACGCTGAATGAGTGTGGCTTCCCAGGAGGTACGGCAGCTCTGTGATCCATCGCATCAGTTAGATCAGATGACCGATTACAGAGTTTAAGAGCCGAGCTTGGATTCAGCCATTTCAGCAGAGAAAATATCACGGTACACCAGTTGAAGGTAGATGCCCAAAGAGCTTAAAACTGTGAGTGCTTCCAAATGTCTCCGTGCCAAGTGAGCCAGGTTTCAGACAGTTTGTCTGATTCCTACCTGTAGCAGATGAGGAACGCTCACACACGTTTTGCCAGCTCTGCTGCCATGATGTTGGTACCTCTAATGGAAAGCAGGAGCCTTAGCAAGATACATAGCAGGGAAAGAAAGGCAGCAGTCTGATAATAGCATCTTAAATCACTTCAGTCATTCACCAAGTAGACCTATTCTCAAGATAGAGTTGGATAGAAATTCTCTTTTCTGTGCTTCTCCTTCCATATGAAAATGAGAGCACAGCAGCTCAAGCCGAAGTACCTCGACACCAAAAACTTTTTGTTTTGCTTTAATATCTAGTCTGTTTTAGCCTAAGATGAAAGCAAAAACCATCAGTAAATTTTTAGCTGGCTGTTACCGTGGCTTAGCATGGAGAACTTCACAACATTTGGAGTCCTGTGCTATAGATACAATTTAAATTTGTATTTGTAAGTTATAGCATTAAACCCCACCCCCCCTTCAAACTTCAAAATCACATGCCTTCCATTATCCCACAACATTTCATAAGCAAAGGCTCCCCTCCGTGAGGAATGCTGTGTGTGAGCAGACTGCCGTGCCCCAGCTGATGGGCTCCATCCAGTGCTTCTTAGCCAGGTCCATCTCCCAACACTCCTTTCAGCTGAATGAGCAGCAACACACTCTTTTTATAAAGGAGTAAACAAAGGCACTGAGATTGTCGAGAGCTGGTGTCAGGAGCGTGTGTGTGATATTTGCTTTCAAAAGCTGGGTTTAGTAATGAATAAAATGCTACAAGAGAAGGCTGGGACATTTTTCATAAATTTTCTTTTTTGTGTGTGTATGTAGATACAAATCTTTTTGATCTAGAAATATTTAAGTCATTAAATTTAGTATTTCTCATGTCCATAGGGAGAAAGAGCAAACATAACCCCGCCTGGCTTTGCAAATTTTCAAAATCCTCCTTATAATAGTACAAAAGAACTGCTAAACATATAAGAAATCATGTAAAATTTAGTTACACTGCTTCAACTCCCTTTAATCTGGTTAATCGTCATATTGTTAATTCCTGAAGTGATAGGTGCCAAATATGTAATAGCAAAAGCTGATGGGGAAAAAGATAGTAGCTCTCTTTGTGGTGGTCTAGTGTACTGGAGAGATGCAGCCCTTGTTCAGCTGTCATTTCTTTATGGGTAATGCGGAAACTTCCTCCTTTGCTTTTGTCATGATATGTTCTCAGTTCGTTATCCAAGATGTGTAAACTGAGAGTCGAGGTCTTGGAACCCCAAATATCACTCTGTACGTTTAAGCATCTCGGCATAGGTCAAAAAGTATATGCAGCGTACTAAACTGGGAATTGTGGGGTGGGTGGTTGTTTTTTTGGTCTTGGTAATAGAAAATGCAGGTCATCTTGGGTGGGGAAAGTAGGTATATTTTTATGCAGAGCCCAATACTAACAAGTAAATATTTACCTTGGAGCAGTAATGTCACGTTACCATGCTATTTCATTGTAGGAATGAGTAAAAGGTAAATGTTTGCTTTTGAGTTGCTGTCCCTGGAGCTTTTAATATAATACTGTTTAAAATCCTTATTCGTATCTTTAAAAGACAGTTTTCTCTTTTTACAGAGAAAAGACAACAAAGAGAACAGCAATTCAGGCTTCCCTTAAGGTTCCACCGTGGTGCAGTAGCCCATCCTGGAAGCACAGCCTCTAATGCTCACCTTGTTAATGTTTATTAGATCCACAGCCTTTCTGCCTCAACCGCTAGCATGGCTGTCAGCTGGAAGGAATTTTGGTGGTCATTTTTCTGATAGGGACATCACTTCAATTGGAAGTGGATTTCTGCCTGAAAAGACTTACCACTCAGTGGTGACTTGTGGCCATTATTGCCTGCCTTTGTTTCTGCTGGTGTCTTCTAGGGGACTAATGCAGAACCCTACTGCTTATTCCGGAGATCCCAGCCTGCCTTTTTAGTTACCTGGATTATAACGAACGACTGAACCAAGTTCTTCTTCAACAAAATTGAGTTTGATACCTTTTAGACTTGCTCTATGTGTAGAAATGAGATGAATTTTGGGTGTGCCAGTCACAATTAGAAAAGATACTCCAAGTATATTACCTTATTAGACATACTTTTTTCCTAACCACAAAAGACAGCAAATGGTCAGTCATCTCTGCAGCTATTGCGAGTGATGTGCCATGTCTTTTGACAGAAGTGGAATTTTATTTTAGGTGACTTAATTGTGGACTCTTGGTAGGAGTAAGAGTAACGATAGAGTATGGTCTATGACCTTGTCCTGTCAGTGCCCATAAACCAGACTATACATTCAGATTTCAAACAAATGAAAGTTTCTGTCAGTAATCCTGGGGTGATTTCTACAACTTCCTTGACAGGAATATTGAGACAAGAAAGCTTCTGAAAACTTCCTTGGAGTGGTACTAACAGATAAAGCTGCCTGCAGGTGAATGGGTTATAACAAGGGTGGGTCCCAGCACGGGGAGGGCAGCAACTCGTGATGTGCAGAGAGACCACCACTGGTAACACCAGAAGCAATGGTAGGAAGATGTTACTGTGTTTTGGCACAAGCGCATGGTAACCGGCAGCAAACCACATGTGTGCTGAGCTGGTCAGGAATTGTTATACTTGTGTGCAATGTTTATTTGCTAAGCTTTATGGTCAACTTCATTACTCTTCATTTTATTCATTATTATGTCACTGAGCAGTAACTTGTTAAAAGATTAAAAGTTCCAATTGGTTGCTCATGCCTAAGGTATGTAAATGCTTTGCAGCTCCGACAGTAATTTACTGACATTCTGGCAATTTGCACTTAAATAGTTTATGCGCGCGCATATGCGTGCACACAAGCACGATATAAATGTGTAATTTTTTTTAGAAACCCAGTACAGTGCAATTAGCTCTTAGTATAAAGGACCTGGTCCTACAATCCTGACGCACACAAAAATCTCTTTTATTTCTTTGGAACTAATGAGTTTAAAATGTCTGTCGGAGAGATCCTAAGAGAAGAGCATTGTTTTTTCAAAAGTAAAAACAAACAATGAAGAGGCAAAATCTAATGCTCCTATAAAATCCAACAGTTAGTCCAGAGCCTCTTTTGATGCAGACATAAGAAAAATTTTCTCATAGCCAGTTTTTCAAATAGGTTGCATGTGTTTATACACATGTGCATAAATACACATATATGCACACACAATCCTAAGTGTAGATCTTTGTGCATGTGTGCATATATATATATTCAGGCATATAATTTTAAATCAAGTTTTACCCTTCTCACACTCAACACATACTTCTTTGTATCGGGTTTTACAAGTACTGCTTGTGAATAGTGATAATTCTTTTTTACAAAATTGGTTTTTGATACCAGGCTGCTGCTCCCTCAAATCTAGTACAAATGCTCACATTTTGAAGCTTTATAGGTAGCAGTTCCATGAGCACAAACTTATTAAACTCCATCTTGAAGACCAGAGTCAGGTGTCAAACACTCAGAGTAATTATTCTCTCCTTAAAGAACAGATATTTCCTCAACCAGACCTGCAAAATGCCGCAATACTACGTGAATTCGGGTCGTATAAGTCTGGTATGAGACAGCAGCCTTCTCTTACTAAGTTAAATTACAGATTTGGCCACAAAAGCAGATTTTTCAAAACTCATTAAGTGATTTTATACAGTTTGCTTGCTTTTATAGAGGCACCAGGTGTTCCTCTCTTTCTTTCAAGTTAAAAAAAAAATCAAAAACCAAACCATTTCATCATTTAAAACTAGACAGAGATCATATCTCTTTAAGAGTTTTTGGACATTACAGAAACAAAGACATATCTTTAAAAAAAAGAAAATTATTTAGTTTCATTGAAAATTATTTAGTTCCATAACTTCATAGTATTGGAAGTAGAAAGTGAAAAATATTTGTAACACTTATCGTATAATCATGCACCGTACTGTTTGTCTACAAACATGGGATAAAGTCCTGTCATATACATCCTGTAATGGAATAAGTAGGAGGTGAAATTGAGTAAAGAAAACTAAAAGATACAGATCTTTTATCAAATTCTGCGGACATCAGAAAATGTTTAAAGACTTTGAAAACACATTTTTGCATTGTTAAAACCTAAATTACACAGGAGAGAACAAAAATTATGTAGGCTATGTGTGCCACCTGTTATGGTGTTATTTGAACAGTCTGCATTGGAAGAAATGAGTTCCTAATCATCAAATAGACAAGGCTGCCTAACTGATGGGAATCATTAATAAACAGATAATAATTGAATGAAGGTTTCTTTAAACACACATTTTTGAAAATTAATTAAAAAGAAGCATTTGTTTTCAGTTGAATAAGAATCATATTTCAGAAATAATTTTATTTGAAGAATTGACTGATTTTCTTTTAATGAGGGCAAATTCTAGCAAAATGGTAGCAAATAGTCATCTAATTTAAGGTACAGTATGTATAGAAACAGGTGAACAGCCTTGGAGAAGTGGTAATGGGGAAACGTAATCATTCACTTCTGAAATCAGTTGTTTACATATAACTATATATAACTCAGACTGGTGAACACTGAATTTCATTATTAGTTGATAGAGATTTGTGTCATAATTTTGATATCCTTCCCTGGTGTAGGAATACCCCAAAACTACAAGGACAATTAGCAGCTTGTTTGCCATTCCTGTAAATAAGGGAGGGAGGGTGAAGAAATTTGTAAAGAATCATAGTATTCTACAAAAAAGGATCCTACATTTGTCTCAAAAATCTTAAGGAAATATGAAGAGGAATAATGTTACTGCTCGATGCTTTCTAATTCTTACACTGAATACCCAAGCGAAAATGTTCTGCCACCTTTTATTAGCACAAAATTTCTTACATGCAGTACAAGTAATTTGCTTATAATCATGATAACTTAATGACGTGATAATTTAGGCTTAGAAGGATGAGTAATACCTTTTTATTTCACCACCCATTTTTTTCCCAAAATTTATTGGAAAATCTGATTTAAAATGTTACTTTTCTCTCCTGTGCTGCTTTACCCTAAGGTGTCATTCTTTCTAGATGCACTTCTGGGAAGTGAAGCTGTGTCGTTATAAAGTTGCATCAGAGTGAGAAGGTGCTTCGTCTTGTGACTTCTGCCGTTGTTTTAGCTTTCCGGAGTGTCTCTTGAATACACACATTTTCAGTAAGCAAATGACTTTGCTCTGTGGACCAAAGCTGTAGTAAGCTTGTTGTCTATGTTTCTCAGAGCGTGATACTTCTTTATGATCTATTGTATTTACCAAGGTTATGTTAACTTTTTCCCAGATTAGCTGATAAACCTAAAAATACCTAGTTTTCATTTACAAAGTTAATACAGCAGTTTGTGGGTTTTGAATGAGGAAGTTGTTTGCTTTTCTTTTGCCTTTTTTTCCTTAAGTTTAGTAGTTCAGGTGGTGGTTTTTTTGTCTCTCTGCTCTGCATAATGATGGGAAGGAAAAGAAGGTGTAAGCTGCAAGACCTAAAGCAGTAGCAAGGAGAGACAACATTATAAAATCTTTTTTCAATTGTCAGAGTTTCTCCTTTTGGCCTACAGAGGCAGAAAACATGGTCAGTCTCCCCAGGACATAAATCCTTTCTCTCTGATAAACTCAGACACCATTCCACATAAGCTAATAGTGACTGGCAGGGGATAAGCCGTTCCAGGTTAGATGAGAACCAAGCACTTTCTTTTTACTGGCATGTAAAATAACTATTGAAATCCTGAAGTCAGTTGTGAAAATGCCAGGGATTTTTTTGAAACCAGGATAAAGCCCTCAGGGATTTGTGGCAAGAAATGATTCTACACTGGTCAGTGAAATACCCTGAAAGGTCTCAATGGTCTTCTGCATGTGTATTTTCCATTTGTCTGAGAGCAGAATATTTCAGAAAAAGCTAAGCCAGAAATATCTCTGCCATTTATTACCATGCAAAATAACATTGAGGAATGTGAAACCACCAGAGAATTCTGAGAACTGAGAGTCCAACCAAGCTGCTACTTGTGATTTGAAGTTCGTAATCAGGTAGATTTCTAAGATGGTCTCTTTTATCCTAATTCTGTTTTCCTACGTTTAATTCTTTATGCCTAAGAACTGCAGGGCAGAATTTCTCTCATTTTTGGGTACGGATATAATTATTCAGCTGCAAATACAGGCAGTGGGCTATATTCAGGAAAAGAGAAAGCATTTGGTGTTTGTAGGGAATCACTTAAGTAAACCCTTCAGAAATGTACAACTTTTTGCTTTAGAAAGAGCTATAGAACAGTATTGAAATGCAGTCAGATAAATTGGTGGTACTTCCATGCCATCACTTTCTCTTGGTAGTAGCTGCAAAAACGCCCGTATTTCTCTTCTCTCGTTCTGTTCTTCTTTCTCTGCCATGTCTTTCCATCTTACACACACTCATACACGCACTTCTTTCTCGCACAGAGATGTACTGGCTTTTAGTTTTCCAACTTTAAATTGATTAGAACACATTAATTTTTAAATAAGTGTCACATATCCTTAGCCAAGCGCTAAAAGGTTGAGAAGGCTTCATGGTGTAAAGTCTGATCCAAAACTCAGTGAGAAGAATTTTAAAAATGTGGGCTGCCCTTCATTAGCCCTCATGATATCTCTTGACAGGCAATGTGTGCGTACGTTGCCATGCCAGGCCAGGGCAAGACCAGCTGCCATGCCCCATTTACCCTCTGTCAGCAGCTTCAGTCAGAGCCCGGGCAATACTGTACACACGAGTCTGTCATGCGTCAGCATCAATTAGGCTCAGTTTGCTGCGCTTGGGAAAAGCAACAGCCCTACTATTAACCATTTTTCTTCTTTCCTCCCCCCCTCTCCCCATCCCCATTTGACTCTCCAAGCAAACCGTTAGATTTGGCAGAAACATTTTCATAGCAATTCTTGCAAATAGTAATTGTAGTTGGTTTTAAAATAAGTCGCTAATTCAGATGAGTTGGTTTCACTGCAAGAAATTGGATTTATTGGTACTGTTGTTTAAATGGGGAAGTTACATACAGCCTGTGCTCTAAAACCATTCTAATTTGCCCTTTCAGTTGTTTTGAAGTGTTGATGTCTGCCTGTCTGTACACACATATATATAGACTTACCTATATACCTATGCACATGCACACACAGATTATAGTAGTAAACTTTAAACTTATTGTAAGACCAGGGTACTAAAATGTTTCATTATCTTCCATATTTTCTGACCTTCCTGCATTATATACTCAACATGTTTTCAGTTTTTCAATTGTAGATATGCTTTTGCATCGTTGTTTTTCTGCGTATTGTTGTTTGAAGAGCAGGGCTAAAATTTCCCCAACTTCGTGAGAAACCAACATGTGTGGTTATGCCTAAATTTGACTCACTATTTTGTGGCTTTTCGCCGCTATTATGGAGGGGGTGGGGAGCAAGACGACCACCCATGGTGTGTTCTCGTCAAGCGGTGTGCTGAGCAAATGAGTACGCTGATGTGCAATGAGTGTTAAGAGAACAACCTCTTCTGGCAGAGTTTTCAAGCACTTCCCTCCTTCCCCCCCTCCCCAAATTACAGCTTCTTCCTCCGTATAAGTATAGAACACCCATGACTATTTATATAATAAAAGAGCTACTGTGTACTTTAATGGATAGTTAAAGACATTTTCACAGGTCTGTATCCACACGGGATTTATAGAGACTTATAGGCCTGGTCAGTTTGTAAAATCATGATAGCCCAGGAGACTGTTGTCAGATGTTGGTAACAAGACAGTGTTTGAAAGGAATCAAAACAATATAAATCCTGTGAGATCTGTGGCAGCAGGATGGGTTCTAATGGAGAGGAAGACAGGGTCGACCACCACACAAGAGAACAAGGAGAAGAAAGTGTTTTTTCTCTTTCAAGCTTGCAGCACCAGCAGGGGTAAGCAGGTTTCTAAAAAGAATCTCATCAGCGGATCAATCCAGTGTAACAGATGGAGTGCACAGATATTGTCTATCAGATTTCCATCGCATGTGGCAAACAAATACATTGTTGCAACTGTTAGCAGCAAAACTTTTCCTTTTTTTAACATCATAATTACCAAGAGTTGAAAAGAGCTGCGGGTTAATGATTTCCTAACAATAACTATAGGGGGTTTGGTAGATAGTACCTTCCCCAAGGAATACATTAGCAGGAGATAGAAAGTCACTGAGCATCTTGAATGGAAGGGTTTGGATCCGCAGAAATAACTGCCTATAGCGGTGCATTTTGAAAAGTGGAAATTTTCCTAGCAGAGGGAGACTGGACTGGATCTTCATCTGCCATAATTGGCAGGTTTATACTGCAGACAGTGGAGACAAACCAGTCCATACCAGCTCCAAGTTTTGGGCTTTGTTGCCTTTATAAAAACATTTGCAAGAGAAAGATTTGGAAGGGCTGAGAGCAATTCAGTGTGCGTGCACAGTTACAGCCATAAGAGGCAAGGTGTGAGGCTATGAATTCATGTGAGGCTATGAATTCATGGCACTCTCAGTGTCAGTGTGAATGCCATGGATTTAGAAGTGATGGGTATCATGGATTAAATGATAAGCTTTTAATGAAAACATAACTCACAACTAATTTTTGTAAATAACAATTATTTGGCCTAGTAAATATGTAGTTAAGAACTAAAAGACCATGGTTTAGTTACCATTTAGTTACAGAAAGTACCTCAGATGCGTGGCCAGATCATTCTAAAAGTTTCTCTGGGCTCAAACAAAGCAAGCAGGTAATAGGGTGGGTTAGTTCTGTGAACTGACTGGAAAAGGATCAACCAGCGTTGAAGGCACAACTCAGTTGCCCAGACATACGATCTGTGCCCATTCGAGATGACATAGGGCATTGCCCGTCCTTCTGCCACTCGTGGGAACACAGGTCTCCCATAGATCCTTTATCCATAAGGCCAACCCCACAAGGGTGTCTTGAATAATATTCTCTCTCACGTGACTGTAGGGACCAGGGCAAATGAATCAAGCCCTGGATCTTGTCAAAATGGATGTGTTAGACTAAGTTAGTGCAGAGAGGTTGTGGAGTCTCCATCCACAGAGATACTCAAAACCCAACTGGGCAAGATCCCGGCCAACCTGTTCTAGGTGACCCTGCTAGAGCAGGGAGGTTGGACTAGATGATATCAAGACATCCCTTTCAATCAGTTCCAACAAGTCTCTGATTCTGTGAAGATCAAAGGTGAGCATAATGACAAAGCAATGCAAAATGTACGTTCAATTCTTTGTCTTTCAGATGTGCGGAAACAGGACATTGACCTTAAATATCATTACATTTCTGGCTAATGTTGTCATTCACAACATTTCAGGTCTTAAAGATTTAGCCACAAGAAGGAAGGATTTTGGATTTTTCAGCGTGTATGACATTATTCAGTATTTTTTAACTCATGCTCTGAGCTTGCTATATTTGACCAGCACTTCAGCCACCTCAAATAAAAATTGGGTTCTGAATTGTCTCCTATTCAAAGCCCCCCGCCCCAGTGCATTTTTTCATTTTAGTCTCCTCTTCGATTCCAAGAATTTTTAAACAAAAGCCAAAATAGCATTTACACCCTTATGTCCTCCAAAATACTTCTTCTCCTTCTGGGCCTACTTTCTTTGCACACTAACCCTGTAATTCTAGCTCTGCAGGAGCCCTGGTGCCTTTATAGTATCATAACCAGCCTTTACGTGTCTGTCTAACTACTGAATAACCTCACCTCTGGGAAGAAATAACTACACACCTATCCATGCCCCTCTTTATTAATTGAGCCCTGCCTTCCTTTTCTCTCCCACAAGAATGGAAATGAGCAAATGCTCTCTGAACACCTCCTGCCCCATGAAGGAGACTGGCGATTTGCCCTATTTCCTCCCAGATCCCAAAGACCCTTCACCCTAAATCTGTAAAGCATGAGAGGGAGCTGGAGACAGGTCCATACTCACCTAGAACCCAACAGTTCTTGCTGTTAGCATCATGCCGCAGCCCTCAGGTAGGAATGTGTGGAGAGCATCTTGCACCCAAAAGTACAGGTCTCTAATCACAAAGGTAAATAAAGATCCCTCGTTTTGGATATAGTATGGGGGCTTTGACTTGGCTTTGAGTGCTGCTAATTCAGGCCCTGACATGCCCACTACCCTGTTAAGTGTGATGTCAGGACAGCTTTGCTTTATGTAAATACTAACAAAGAACCATCTCTAAGGCACAGGCAAACTTGCAATGAATGTAAAGGAAGGCTGAATGGGTCCTTCTTGAATAAAGCATTCTTGAATATTACTGGCAGGTTTTCAGAGAGTCGTGATTGTTCGGAAGCTGCCTATATGGAAACATGAGAATGAGCGATGAGTGACTTCGGTTAGGATTCTCGTCCATCTGCCTGACAGAGCAAAAATTCCTTGCTAGAGACAGCATGTTTGGAGTGCTTAGGTGAGCTTGATAAACTGGGCAACTAGATGACAATGTCATTAGGGCCATAAATAAACAAGTTTAAGAAAAGCCAAAGTAATGATAATAGGAGACATAAATTACCCGGTCAGGTGTTGGCTGGAATTCACTAAAGGAAATAAGGCTGTCTGTGGTATTTTATGGATTACATGTATATATGTAAATATGTGTTATGTTTTGAGTAAAAGGAGAACAAGTAGGCTTAGCGTGAATGGTTTGTTTGTACCAATTTAAATGGCTTTTGCACATATTAATGTAAATATTTATTCTCAAATAGCATAGCAAAAATGAGGATACAAATTTAGCAAATAGACTTCTTTCTATAGAAGCTCATGTGATTACAGAAGTAATATAGATCGATGTTGACAGAAATAGCTTTAGCATTTTCAGCTAGATTATGCTGTTTCTGAAGTAAATTTTGGACACAGAGTATCATAGCCAGACATCTAAGTCCTGCACCTGCTTGCCTCAAATCAGATATTTAGTTACCTAGTAATAGTTCATCTAATTATTCTCAAGGAAAAAAAAAATTACATATATGAAACAAAAGGCTACTTTGAGACTTAGTAAAGGTTTGGCTTAATGAGTAACCAAGGTACCATTTTGTATGTACTTTATTCTGAAATACCATTGAAATAGTAATATTAGGCTCCCTTTGTTCTCATAATCTTTGGTTTGAAATACAAATGGAATTTAAGATGTTAGGTCAGCGGGTTTATTCGAGAAAGTGAAGCTTAAAGGAAGTTGTTCAGTAGTATTCTAGTAATATGTTAGTGTTACAGATAAAAAGCATGTGTACCTTTCCAAACCCATTTTTGGGTCTGAAGCAAAGCATAGCTCAGCTGGAATTTAAGAATGAGGCTATATTAGGAAGTATATGCCCCCAGTGGAATAGCTTTTTAACAATTTCCATCTTTGCAAACCTTAACCAGTTTACTTTCAGTTCAGTTGTATAAAGTAGGAAATTCATAGTTTTACAAACAGTCAAAGTGAGATTTAGAAAGCCTAAGAAAATTATTCAAGACCTCAGAAAAGCCAGAGTCAGCCCTGAAGTTCTGTAGCTCCTGGTCTTGAGTATTTAAAACAGGCATTTCATTTTTATAGCCTGCAAGTTATTAAGTTATAAGTGAAAAGGTATACAGTAGTAAGACCAGGTCTGTACGAGCATCTTTACTTGTGTAATAACTGTAAACAGTAGGTTGTATTTGTATGATGGGAATAGAAATCCCATGATAAATGAAGCTGTAAATAGCCTGAAATCTTACTGGAAGTGGTTAGGTGGAAAATTAATAACAATTAAAATTTGACAAAGCACAAGTGGCAAATGAATTGCATTCCTTCTTCCTCAAGGAAGTAGTAGAGGAAACATGAAAACCTGAAGTAGAAATGTTTGCCAGGTCATTGAGTTCAAGAGAAGGATCAGGAGACCAGACTGCTGGAAAATTTAGGCTTGAATGCATTGTTATGTGTATTTTAATAACCTCCAAATAGTTTAAGCCTGTATTCAGAAGTGGAACAACCATATCAATGAAACGAGGCGGGGGGTTACTATAATATCTGTAGCCAAGAAGGAGAAGTGGACACAATTTTTCTCTAGTGCAGAGCAACTCGTAAAAGGGAATGTGGTCCAGTGTGGGGTACGGAGCCGGGGGATCGTGGGCTCCAATCTGTTCCAAGCCACCGACGCTGTCTGACCCGGGCAGGTCACTTGACTTCCTTGTGCCTCTGTCAATCCAGCTGGAAAATTGGGTAACAAAAGCAGGACCTTGCTGAAAAACAGATGCTCCATCTGAGTTGAGCTGTCCTGGATAAACAAATTACAAACCATTGATAGATACCACAGTAAAACAAAGATGGGTCTACAGTCAGTAAGGAAGAACAAGTGATGCAGGAAAGATCCAGCTGATAGTCCTGGGTGCTTGAACAAAGTGATTTGTCGCCAAGTTCACGGGCAAAATAAGGAGCTCACAGGATGGACGAAACTAGTTTATGATGGAAATTAGAAAATCAGGAAGACAATGGTGTTTGGAGTCAATGCTGTGTAAGATCTGGTTTCAAGTTGCCCAAGATGTGAAAATTATAGTGGTCATTTATTCCTTATGGTGAAAATTTAAGTGCTAAAAGGCTCCTAGGAGATGAGCATCCTGTAATTCATAACAGGGTATCTGGATGGGACCATCAGAGACTGCACATAATTAACTGATCATGCTTTAGTGGTACATTTTGGAGCTGTAAGGGGACTCCATTTGAAATAGTATGGCCTTTAATTTATTTTCTTTTTTTAATTTCCATGAATTTACATCTCAGTCTTGGATGCCGAGTCCTTCAGAAGCATGTCTTACAGAAACCAACTGCATATGCTTTGAAATTAAACTAAATCCACAGCTTCAAATTTGGTTGGAGATAGAGACAGTCTTAAAAAAAAAAAAAAAAAAGATAATAGAGCACATATTCCAGATCCCTGCATTGCAAGAATGTAACTTAGGGTGCCTTTTAAAAAATGTTTGGCAGTGTGCTGTACAAGAAGGTTGTATTTATTTCCCTATTTACAATTACTTTTTCAGTACATGTAAATATAGAGTAAGTAAATTTGATATGAAATATTATGTTGGTATTTTTAAGGAAAAAAAATCTCTGGGTGTAGTCAAATAAACAAGCCTTTGGAAATAGGATTCAGAATACTGAACTTCATTTCTTGGCTCTGCTAATAGTTGTTGAGTGCTTTGGCATGCCACTTCATGTCTTTTTATCTCCATTTCCCTATCTGGAAAATGGAAATAAGGATTTTACCTCTTTTGTACAGAGCTGCTGCTGAAGAACATCGGCTAAGAATTAGGGTCAAAGTAAAGCATATGTTGTTCATGTTTCATTGCAATGAACAAAGAAGCAACTTTATGGTATTATTTCACTGAGTTACTTATATTTTTGTTCCACTGACTGATGTGGATGTGATAGAAGAAAAAAAGCAGCTACATGTATTCTCATTAACTGGAGAAGGAAGGTCGTTGACTACCACACCAGAACACTTGACTTTTTCTGGCAAAGCTACACATTAAGTGCAGTTCTGAAGATCTTGAGACACTAGTTCAGCATGTGTTTTACCACAGTTTAAGGCTTACATAAACGCTCCAAACCGCTGTTCCGTAGTAGCTTTGGGGTGTATTTAAAATAGTTGTTCTTTGGCCCCTCTGATACTCAGGATGAGGCAAGGTTATCTTGAAGACTCCAAGATGCTTAGAAAGGTCTTCAGCGGGATGAAGTACTGGGTTCATCCTAATCACTGAGCCTTAGGGTTGCAGATAATTTTTGAGGCAGAAATATTGAAAAGCCACGCTAATATTTAGGAGGAAAAATATTTCCAAGAAGCTGAAATGTGTTTTTTGGGGGGATGTGTGCCAGAACCAAATGTCCAGCAAGCCATTAGTTTCCTGTCCTCATACTTAGTCTTGGCAAGGAAACTTTTTGTTGGAAGATGTGTTATTATGGCAGCAATGAAATTGCTTTGAGAACCATCCAAAAACAATCTCAAGAGCTGTACAGAAAAATGCTAACTTCTCTGGACACAATAAAACTGGTATTTTCTAATTCTACAACCATGTTAAGACTTACCTGTCCTGTGGGCTGCTCTGTGTCATGCTGCTGGGTGGACCCCTTTGTTCTGGTCGCCCAAGGAAGTGTGCGTGTTTCCTGAGAAAACACTGTGCTGTCAGGCCACCAGAGCAAAAAGGGAGTGAAAAGTCAGAGGCAATAACTGCACAGATTTCAATGTATTTATATAATATTTTTTCTACCTTCAGTATTAAGTCTGGTTTTATTTCTTATGCTATGCTTACACCAAGTTGTTAACTTGTTGATTAAGATTCTAAATACAAACAGGCAAAATGAGAAGGTGTTTTTGTAGTTACAAGGCAGAGCGCTGTATTCGGTCGCAAATAGCTGTATTCAGTTAGCATCTCTGCCGTAAGGATCCCAAGTAATCCTGGTGAAATCACTCTGTCTCTGAGTCTTGCTTTTTCTTTGCAAGGACTGGGATAACAGGCGGTTTCTCCAAGAGATGTCTGTCATCTCTCCTTTGGTTTTCAGCTGTCAAGGTCTGGAGTGGACTTTATCCAAGTATATTTTGTGATACAGTATTGTTCCGATCTTGTTTAAGCCTACCTTCTAAATCTCGTAATAGTTCCATTAGAGGAAAATGTCCTCTACTGGGAGAAAGGCTGCCTAAAGCGTGAGGCAGATACTGCCTTTGCCAATGCATCTGGCAGTAACAATAGATTGTGAACTACAAAGGATGACATACTGCAATTAATTTGTGAATGAGCTATTCAAGATACTACCTAAGTGATTGGGGATGGATTTGATATCTTTGTATCTTTTAGTGTTGAGAGGGATCAGATTAGAATTGGACTTAGAACAGTGAAAGAGGCATTGATGGGGCTATTCTCCCATTGGCAAAACTTATTCTAATTTGCAGTCATTTGTGTCCCGTCCTTCTCAAACCATCCACAGGGACTCGTATGCCAAATACACTGGGCTTAGTAGTATGTCACAAGGTACCATGCCCAGAGTGGCTGTCCATAAGCAGTCACAGCAGAGGTGGCAGCATGCCATACGGACATCGCAGCACAGTCACAGGCAAGTGGTCTGTCTGCGCTGAGGAATCAAAACAATAACTTAGAATTTTCATCTTCGTTCATAAAAATCAGTTCTTGCATAACTAATTGTGAGCTGTGAGGAGCTGGCCCTTCTTGTTTCAGTCTGATAAATTGCCATAAGGTAAAATAAAATAGATTACTAACCAGGCATTGCTCTTCTAAGATGTCACAGGAATGTAATGCAGTTGCAAATGGGGAGGGCAGGCGGTCCAGACAACTGCAAATAGAAAGGTGTCAGCAAGACAGTCTTCTATTAAGAAGTGATGCAATTATGAAATGGTTTGAGGACCCCTATATTAACCCATAAAGCAACAGACACTCTCTGAGGGAATTGCCTTCTCACTGACTTTTGCCTGCTGAGCTGTATTTCACCCCCTCAGTAGAAGCATCTCTCTTGTAATACATTTCTGTACATTTCTGTTTGTGACAGAGAACCTTGCCATCTGCTATCAGAAAAATAGTCGAAAGACTGAAATGGGATGAAGTTAAAAAAAAAGAGGTTTGCTATAATTTCAAGGCACAGTAGTGATGGGTAGAGGCTGAAACTGGCAGTAATCATACAAATCAGAGATGAGGACTTCTAGGTCAGTCTGAGAATATCAACTTGTGCTGAAAGGGTTTTTCTCAAGTGGAGAAAGCTGGGGTAAGTCCTCTGTTGGCATCGCCTTGAATGGTCCAGCTGCCTTATCATGTAAGGGAGAGCTGCTGAGCTGCTGCCTGGCTCTTCCATGAGGACTTTGTTTCCCAGGGCAGCGTTTGTGGCTGCTGTAAGCATCGACCCTGTGCTTGCCAGTGCGAGCAGGCAAAGCAAATAACAACCGATTTTGCATCCTGATCGAGGCAGCACTGGTCTCATGGATGGGGAACTGTTTGGGGTTGATAAAGTTTAATCAGAAAGATTTCATTCCTGGCTCTGGCCCAGCGCTAGGGAGAGGTTTTAAGCTGGCCAAACCCCGTGTCTCTGTTTCTCGTCCGGCTGAACAAGACAGTGACACTTGTCTTCCCACGGGAAGGATAGCGAGGCCTTTGGGTGAAAGTCATCCTGCAAGGCATGGATGTGAAACTGCTCATGTGCTGGTACGTGAAGTTGGCTGTTTGGCCCTTCGCCAGCCATGCACGTAAAGTCCCTTTGGAGGCAGCAGGACTTAAACATATGCTGGAGTTTATGCGTGTGCTGAAATGCTTTGTAAATGCAGGGGTTTGTGTCTAACAATACTTATGTACTTATTGTAAGATGATTAAGATAAGGATCTCAGATATTTCTGAGAATGCTTTGTCTTTCCTATTAAAAAATCTGGCTCCTGTGGCTCTGTACTTAGCACAACATTATTGTAATGAAGTTTTTTTGTATTTATAGTAAAGGCATGGCTTGCATGGCCTTAGGTTTTTATCAGTCGTCTTGAAGGAAGAATGGGAAGGGGGAAGAAGAAATCTAATTCAAACACCGTATTTGTTTGGGGGCTGAAAAGCAACTGTTGCCTTGCATAACAAGGAAAACTCACTCAAAAATACAAAGTTAATGATATTACTAGAAGCGGGTTAAAAAGTTGGTTACGGAAGCTGAGCTTTATAAATAAGAGTGAATTCTAAGCCAAGGTCTCTGAAATGCCAATTACAGTCACTTGAGTACATGGGGGCATGCTGAGCTTTTGCTGGGAGAGTTAATGAGCAATTTCATAACATGCTATATATCACTTTAAGAAGACATGATAAATTGCCTCTAATGGTATTGTGTGTATAAATGGGAGCTGGTTTTGCTCTGCGTTTAAATCTAGTGATTGGGTGGTACACCTGGAAAGACTTGTATTTTAATGGGGCCTTTTTAGCACTTTTGCACCTCGTATGTTCTGGATTATATATGATTGATGGCTTTGAATGTATGGGAAGGAAAGATATGTAGATCTTAATGCTTTTAAACCATTTGTTTTCCAGTCTCTGTAAAAGGCCTCTCTGTTTTCTGGGTAATGGTTTATACTTCTCAAGTAAACAGAAGTACGGTTCTGGGACCTTGCCTTTTAACACTATAAATCCAGTGGTTTTTATAGGAAGGTCATTCAGTTTACAGTGCTCTTAAGAAAAGATAGCTGCTTTCACGCGAGTCATTAAAGACAAATAAGTAGGTGGTTTGGTAAAAGGATAATTTGATGCATGGAGTAGATAAAAATAAAATAAAATCAGAGTTTACTTTGGTTTGCTTTCATTGTGGGCATTCCTCTAGTTCCCTTTTCATATGGTGAGTAAAATCTCTTTCTCCCCTAAGTCACACCAATTTCTTCCCAGCCACAACCCTTCCGACTTCCTCTCTCTCCTGCTGGTCCCCGTTGGTGCTTACTTTGCCCAAAGGGGTTGCTGTCGAGCAGCGTTAAAGCATTCTCCTCTCCCCCTCTAACCTAGGGAGAGACAGACCCAAACTGGAAATCAAACCCAGGCTTCCCGGGTGGAAACGTAGACCTTAACTGCGGGCTGGCCCGGCGGTGGTGCTTTCTCCACGCTTTCCGCAGGGAGCCCGGCTCCTTACGGCAACCTCAGGGCGGGCAGAGGAGACTCTCGGGTTGTTTCCCATTGATACCCTGGAGCAGTGTTCAGCTGTTGCTTGTTTCTAAGCTTCCATACCCGCTTAAAGCCTAGCCAATCTCCTGCATGTTTCTTGTGTGTGCGGAACTGGTTCTTCTGAAAGGAAAACTCTTAGCGCCGGCCAGAGCCGTGAGCAGTGCTGAGACGTTTGAGGCAAACTTCTCCTGCAGCCCTTTCCGCATGCCTCAGTCCCATGGCCTTTTGCCCTTCAAATCCTTGGGTGCATCTCGAGCTGATGTTAGCGGGAGAAGTACAAACTAACTTTTACTGCAGCGTAGTTTAATTCTGCAGGGTTGAAAGGCAAGTGCATTAACCCCTGCTGCCCCACGCTTTAATACAGTGCTAATTGCCACTTCTTCCCTGTACTTTGTCACTTGTACCTGAATTTTTCAATTTGTGTCTTTCTCAGACTTTTGTTGCCCCCCAGCGTTATCTGTAAAGCGGTGGCTCCTCTTAGCTGGGTTGCTAACAAAGCAGCGAGTATATCCTGTAGCATTGCTTACCTCTGCTGTTGTTTGTTGCCCTAGAACTGAAAGTGCATTCAGGAGATGCAAAGATCCACACACTTTCCTTCACTGTCTTAAGCATTTCATGTATCTCTTGTTCAGGAGCTAGGCTGATATTCTTTAGAATAATAAAGCATAGCTTAGCCTATATTTCTCAGTTTCATGACCCTATATGTTTCATTGTCAGGTCGAAAGTTCAGCTGGGGAAGGAGATTAGATGAGTTTACAATGTTTTTGCCTTTTACATGCTTGCTTGTTAAAATTAAATTTCTGAATAATTGCACTATGGTACTTTGCACCTCCCTCCCACCTCCTTATATTTAGTTTCCATTCTTTACGGGTATTTGATAAGACCCAAAGAGAGACGAGGCTCCTGTGTGTTAGGTAGCGTGGGCCAGGGTCACGGAGGCAGGTGGGTGTCCAGCTAAAAAATATTTTAGGCTACCCTAAGTGTATAGAGTGTGTATTAATTAAAAGAAACCTAGGTTACTAAACCACTAGAGTAACGTGAGTAGAAATGAATATGTGCAGAAGTGTATTCTACCAATTTTTGCTTTGCTCTCTGATATTTAAAGTGTGATGCTACTACCTGCTTGGGTTTAACTGCAAAGTGTAGATGCCAAATTTAGCTTTCTACTGTAATAGAAAACAATTACATGCTAGGAGAAATGCAAAAGAGAAAACAATTATCTTTTATAGCTTGATAGTTTATATTTAATAAAAGAAGTGATTATTGACAGTGCTTTGGAAATAAAAGGCAAATTTGCTACATTTTTATTTTAAAGTTGAAATATTGCTGTTGTGTAAGGCAGCACAGATTTCTCCAGTATGTCTTTTTTTTCATGTTTCTTAGTATGCTGATGCAATGGAGAATATTTTTCTGTGACTTAAATGATATCAGTATCATCCCAATGTAAAGGTAGTCATGTCTAATAGAATGCAGTGGTACCCAGTTGTGGTTTTGCTTGCCATATATATATGTGTTTGTTCCCTGTAACTCCTAGCACAGGGAATCTGTGTTTGTAGTAATTATTATCTTTTTATTGCATTGTTTCATATCTTTTTACTACTTGAGAGTGTGTTAGCATCACTTGTAAAGGGTCGTGTCTTGAAATCTTGGGAGCCTAAGTGCTTTGGATCTGGGCATAAGGAAAGAAAGAAATAAACCTAGGTTTGTTGGGTAGTGTGCCCTGGTTGTACTTCCAGCTTCCTTAATCAGGCGGACAATAGTTATCAGGTTCTGTTTGTAGTATAGATAAGGGATCATTGAAAAAAAAAAAAAAAAGCTACACTGCAAACTTGCTAAAAATAAAACACTACAGAGTACTTTATAGTTATTTAAATGTTTCTGTTGACTTCAGTAGGCAAAAAGCTGGATGGAAATGCTTTTGAACAATCTAAACTCTCTCAGTATAAATATTGTAAATGGTATGTCAAATGTCCCGTACAAGCTGTAGTTAGATTCAACAGTGTGGCCCAATTATGTGTTATCCTGCACATAAATCTCCTTGAGGACTTTTTAGTGAAAAACTTCTTTTATATCCTTCCCCAAAGTATTTTGAGACAAATATGCTTGCTTTTATTCAAAATAACGTATCTAATCTATCCAGTATTTAGGCAGAATGTCTTACCCACACCCTGTGTTCAGGGATGTTGTTATTCTTTATCTCAGATAGGGTTTGAGCAGAGTGTGGACATTACCTGTCCGGGATTTCGTAGGCGCACTTGAGCATTCTCTACCTGCACAACAAATTTGCTCGAGGTGAGAAATCTTCATGTGGAAAACAGGATAATGATAGTCTGTATGGTGTTGAACCCCAACCTCGTGAGTCCAGAAGAGAGTGGAAGTGTGTAAGGAGGGCTGTGAAACGTCAGACTGATGCGAGCTTGATGTTTGCTCAGAGCACAAGCAGAGTGGACTGCTGAAGATCACGTAAAAACAATCCGGTGACCTCCCCAGTGTCAGGTTGCACATTGTCTACAGAGCCAGGAACTGCACCCAGCTCTCTGAAGTGTCTCAACTGCTCTGAGTAAATCAGATATTTCTTCCATAATACATTTAAACATGTACTCTGTACTACAGTTAAGCACAGTGAGAAATCTTACCTCTTTTTTTTTAAAAAAGAAAACCACCAGAAACCTAGGAGTTAGCTTAGGGAAGGGTGAAGAAGCAAGACAGACAACTTGCAATCCAGCCCTCATATGAAAGTTGCCCCAGGCAATTTTGTTATGTCCATGGAAGCATATGATATTCATTGCATGGGCCCATCATTAATGCTGACTCTCTGGGAACCTGTCTTATGTTGTTTCCACTTGGGGCAGGTTAGCTAGAAAATTGATCCGATTTTATTAAAGAGTCATTTTCTTTGCTGTCTGGCAGTGGTCTCTGAAAAGATGTTTTGTCTTTTTAACACTTGGTGATTGCTCTAATAGGATCTCAGAAGTCCGATGTCCAAATTGAGTTTCACACACAAAACTACTTTGCGGCTAAGTTTTTTGACTCCTGACATGGACAGTTTAAAATAGAGCTCAAAGGATCCCTCCCCATTTATGCTGCAGGTGAAACCATTGTTTTTATTCACATCCCTTTAATTAAAAATAGAATACATTTACATTTACAGAGGGTTAATTATCCAACTTTTTTTTATATTCATTTAACTATAAACAAATGGTGATATTTAGTGTATGGTTCATGATTTCTCACAGTTGGCCACTTCACTTCAACTTTGATACAATCATCGTATTCAGTGGTAGTAAATACTCTCTTATTCTCAGCTCTTACTCTCCCTGGATGGAATCTATCTTCCATCCAGACTGAACAAGTTTTGAAGAAAAATAAAAAAAAAAAAAAAAAGAAAAGAAATCCCATCTCTCTTCTAGTTTGAGGGAGTAAGGCCTGTGTGTAATAAAGAAGCAACTTTATTTTGCTTAAAGATTTTTTTGAAAATTCCCACTTAGCTGCCTATTGATCAAAGGATAGTGGTTTAGTCAGTCTGATAGCTTAGAGGGATAAGATCTGTGAGAAAGAATCTTGCCTCTGACTGACTTTATTGTGTAGGCAGTAGGGGATTCCTTCTAGTGGTTAAAAAAAAATAATATATATATATATAATTTGTCTTTTGGATATGTGATAGTGAGAAACAGATTTTAGGACAGAGCAGGTAGAGGTGGAGATTGTAAAAACATTCTCAGAACACGTTTCTTTAAAATTATCTGCCAACAAACCTTTGTAACAGCAACCTGATATTCCCCAAAGCCCAGCAGCTGAGGCCAGATGTTCGTTAGTGATGTGAGCAGAGGCCACCATCAACTGGGATGAAGTCACGATGGAGCCTAGTGTGAGAACTCTGTAAGGACGTGGGGTGGGTTCGTGTGAAAGCTCTGGTCCAGGAGGAAAACTTGCAGCCTGTAGCTGTTGGTCTTGGTGGTATAGGAGGATGGGGGGGAAACTGCCCAGGATACTGCGTGAAGCGAATCGACAGGATGCTCAGTGCCTCTTACGGATGTGCCGAGCTGAGGAAGGCGGTGATGTGCTGAGGAAGGAGCCTTGGCACGTTCTTCCAGCCACCCCTGCCACCTACAGTAGATTAATGAACAAAAAATAAGGAAGGGGAAAAGTAAGGATGCTGTCCTTTACGCAGGTGCCCCTACACCCACTGAGTTCTCTTTTAGGTTGACTTAGTTTAATTCAAGAATTCAGGGCTCAGACCCCCATTGCAAAGCGTTGTGCAGAGCTGCAGCTTATGGTCTACCTTAAATGCAGACTAATTTTTTTTTTGTTTAATAAACTAATTAAATACATTTAAACAAGAGTCAAACAGATTGCACATTTCTAGCTTCAAATTTTGCACCAGCTGAACTTGGAGTTAATTTTTAGTAACTAAAGGCACCATCTTGATTTTCAGAAACTTCTTTGGGGAATGGTGTCTTAGAACTGTCTTTCCTGCCCTAAATCCCTCTCTGGTTGCACAGAAATCTGGCAAAGATCCTGCAGACGTGTTCATTCCTTTATTCATTCCTTTTTGAAAATTCTTACCTTTTTCATTCTGAATTTGAGAGTGGCTATAGAGGAAATTGAAGTCAACTTTTCATACACAATACTTGGAACATGGCAAAGGTCTTACATCATGTAAAGTGCTGAATCAGACCCTACACCCCTTTCTTCCAGACTTAAATTCGTACACAGCATGTCTGAACAAATGAATTTGTAATGGTGATGAGCAAGCACTTTCAGCCAGCGTGTCTCCCTGAATCCTACCTCCCTTTTACTGCGGGGGCTGCAGGAGGCGGCGGCACTTGAGCAGGGCACAGAATGGCATGGAGACAGACAGCGTTCAGCCTAAGCAAGCCGGGCTCAGAGGAAGCTCTGGCTGCAGCTTCCCAAGTGACTGTGCTGAAGTTATTCCGAAGTGTAAAATTATGGTTGAACCTGCTTTATAATAACCATGTCCTGAAATAATTTGAACAGACAACGTTTTAAAGAGTTGAGCATTATAATTTGTATTTACCATGGAAGTTTTTCCCCTCTTGCAAATTATTCTAAATGTTTCCAGGTTACAGGACACATTGAGGATGTTATTTTCTCGTTTTGTTTTGCTTGCTGTCTCAAAGCGTAGAACATGCACATTACCTCCCATAATTCAAGATCTGTCATAAGCAGGTCTTTAGCTCAATTTCCATCTTTGGTTGGTTGATGGTTTTTTGTTTTCTTCTGTTTTTAAGGATGAGGAAAGCTATACTGCATGTGGGTGGTATTATCACAATCTGTTTGTCCTTTCTGTCTACCAGCTACCTTCAACCCTTCAAATATTTTTAATCTACCTTATGAAAGAGCCAAGCACTTTCCTTGCCCTTGAGCATGTAGCATACGTTCACAGCAAAGGCATCTGAATGATCCTGTGGAGATCCTCTCTGTGACTTCTCTTTTGCAATCCTGTCTGTACTCTCACAAAATATGGCCAGAAGTGGAAAATTGTGGCAATGCGGTGGCGGCCTGCAGCTTCGGGGTGGTACGGAGCTGGCTGCAGCGGGCTATAAAATAGGATCCTTGGGTTTCGGGTGATCCACCCTCCCTCTTCCTTTTTTGTCAGTTTACTTGGAAATACGAACTTATGTGCATCAAGACAATGTAATCCTATAGGTAAGGCTCCCAGTCAGTGTTATGCACCAGTCAGTACCAGAATTTTAGCTTTATATTCCTCTAGGCATGTAGCTCAACGTGCAGTATTGTTTTCCCACTGCAGTTATCCATTAGCTTAAGACTTTCATAACCCAGGAGGACACTTAAATCTCTCTTCAATCATTATGCCTCTGAACACTTTCCCCTAATGTCTTGGCTTTCTTTTGGAATCTTTTGTCTTACGATTTTTATCCTGCGTTTACCTGCATTGAATTGCATTTGCCATCGTACAAGAATTTTCCTGAATTACTCTAACCCTGTTTATTCTCAATGGTTAAGGTGATGCCATGCGGGGAGATAGAAAGGTATGTGCTGTACTCCTCAACCATCTGTCAGATGCAGAGAATGCTGAACTTAGTGCCCCTCGGCTTTCTGACTGTCCCTGTGTGCATCTCAATACAAACCATCTGGGGATCCCCCAAAGCTTTGGTATCTAAATGCTGCCTAGTTGCAATCTCCTTCATTTTTGCTTCCTGCCACCACGGACTGTCTCGCTCCGTAGCGAAGGACAGGATTGCTGCCACAGGAACTGGCCTGAACCGTGCTGACAGATCCAACAAGAAAGCAAAATAGGGAGGGTAGTGCCAGCGGGGCACTGCGTACAGCTGCACCCACTGGGCTTTGCTTGGGCTCTCCAGCGTAGACGTTGACCTGAAAACACTTTCAGAAATCGTCATTAAAGTCATGTGGATTTGCTTATGCATAATCTTTTTTTAAAACAACAAAACAGTTTGTGCTGTCTCCAGGATTCATAGGAGCCAGCTATTTCAGAGTGTTATTTACTTTTATGATGTTTATCTTTCGCCCACTGGTGGGTGTGAACATCACTGGGTTTGCAGTGTGCAAAGCAGCAGCCTCGGACTATTTTTACATCGGACTTTTTTTTTGCTATTTTAGTTTACACAAACTTTTCTTTTAAGGATCCCTCAGAGCTATAAAAACAATATAGCACAATCTGATGCTTCACAGTTAAGAAGAGGAAATTAAAACACCCTATGTTTTTCATTTTAGAATTCAGTGCTATGTGAAGTAGCCAGTGAATGTAGCTGTTTAAGGCATAAAGTGTGAATGAGTTCAAGTATTTCATTCCAATCACTTTTCTCTTCCATTTTTGATTAATGAGGCAATGTAAAAATAGAATAAACCTGGCATTTTAAATCAGGGATGAATTAAATGAAAACCTAATAATTTAGAGTAGCTTACTCATCTCTCTGTAAGTGTGGATATTACTTGACATATAGTATGCATGTATCATCCTTTTCCTATGATTCATTTTTAATTGTTTAGCTTGAAATTATTTTCTTCTTCCTCTCCTCTCAGCAAGGTGAGAGTTCCCATTCACTGTAATTCACTGATAAAGGTGTTTTGCGTAGCCAATACTTAAAATTCTTGTACAGCCGTAACTTTATCATCTTATAAGAGTGGGATCTTGCTTGTGATTCTTTTATTATTAAAGAGTAAATTGATACTCATTAAGAGCTTATTTACTGTCTGACCCTTTATTTGAAGGGAATATGACTATGAGATTGTTAAATATAGAGGTGTCCTCCTAAGAAACTTAAATTCTGTGCATAAGAATAAAGACATCGTTAGCTGATGTGACTTCGCCTCTGACCTGCAGAGTAGAAAGTCAAAATCAAGTTCTTTGTCTGGTGGAGCATTAGCAGCCATCCTTGAGAGCTGAGGGAAAGTTCCTTGTGTATTATGCTGTTTACCTAAGGGTTATATTCAAGACACTCTCTGAACAACTAGGCTGGTTATTGAAAAATGCCTTGTAGTAACCTCCAGCCTAAGTTGATCGATATTAGTGCACAGCTTTACATGGGAGGGAGGGAGCTATTTAAACATTGAGAGCCTCCGGGATAACAGCGAATGAAAAAATAATGCAGAACAAATATGTTGAAGGGTTCAAGAGAGAAGAATATCTTGTCTCTGTGCAGGGAAAAAAAAAAAAAAAAAAGTTGTTAAATTGCAGCAGAAAAACCATTTGAATTCACTATTAATAAAGTGAAGGTGGATTTTTCCCCAGGCCAAGAAGAGAGAAAAAAAAGCAAACCCAACAAATTGTAGTGCTCTTTAATGTAGAGAGAAGCTAAGAGTTCTCTGCACGCATCCTCCCATGGAAAGCTTACCTTCACTGCAAGTCTCTGAGAAGTTCTTGGTCTGTGGCTCTGTACTGAGCCCCCAGGTGGGACTCATTCCCCCTCCCCAGTTCAGGCAAGTTCAGAGATACTGATTTCTGTGCCAGGAACACCAGAAAAGGAAAATGCCACTGCTTTCAACATCTTAGAACATGTAAAATGTGGAGTGGAAGGGTCCTAGCACCTGAAAATGATGATTTTTTCCCCCCCTCACAAACATGTAATAATTAAAAGGTAAATGTTCCAATGGTTTATTTTGCTGCATAGAATTTTGCCAGCGGTCAAATGATCTGTGACATTTTAGATGCCCTGACAGAGAAGATGGGTATTGTTCTGGTTTGTTGGTGGGAGTGTGAAGAGAGGAAAGAGAAGCAATGATGCTGCAAAAGAGACTTCCTCCTCTCTTCTTCACAGAAGTTAAACATTAAAGATGCACAGAAGTCTTGTGGCAGATGATATCCTAAGAAACTGGAAGTCAGGAGAGATACCTTTGTCACTAATTTTTTCTGACTTTTGCGAGAACCGTAACCTTCCCGTGTCTCTGTTCCCTGTCTGTAAACAATGAGTCTTTGGTTTCATCAGTTCACGATGAAACCATCAGGCTGCAGTGTCGCATTCACATGATGGTTGACACGATAGAGGAGGATACAGGAGGAACTGGTGGGAACAGCCTGACAGGAGGGCAATGGGGGAAAAAATGGGGTTGTATCATGGAAAATGGGAAATAGGTTGATCTCATTTGCAGAGCGAGATGGAAGATGAAAACCTAATTTCTAATGGTGGGACACAGGAAGCAGATTGACTCGCTGAAAGATCTTTGGACACGGAGTGAAAAGTGTGATGCATCTGTAAAGCCTAGTGCTGAAAAATCTTTTCTGGTGTGTGTGGTTAAGATGATGTAGGCAGAGGAGACTTCAACTGCAAAGCCAAACAGGATGGAAACAGGATAGATTCCTCTAGTACATCAATTGGTGTTAGCTTTCAAATTTTAAAGAAGCTTGGAGTACTTGGCATCCTTTTTTTATCAGTCGTTTGGCACGTGTGTGTTAAGGAGCAGACTGAACTTCCATCATTGCCGAGGGTGAGGTGGGAAAGCAGTCAGTGTATAACTCACTGTTGCTTTAATGTTTTCTGCTTCGTTTTAGCTGTGTTCGTGTCTGATGGGGGATTGCTGGGAAAGAAGTGATGACTCTTCACATGAATGTTTCCTAAATATAATTCCAGTCTAACTCTGTTTACCATGCTGTGCAGAAACTCTGCCGTTTTGTAGGAAAGGTGGAGCTCTAAGAACAGTCATGGAAATGCTTTGCAGTGTAGAATACTTTGTTTTCTTAAACCAAGTTAGCAACGTGTCTGATTGTTGTACCGCGATGGAGAAGGGATTCTGCGGGGCCCGGGAAGGGGTGGATCCAGTTCCCGACTGCACTAACCAACAACACCAACTGCTGCCTCTGACTTGGGAAACATATTTTAGGAAGTCTCACGACTGCAGCACAGGACTGTAATTTTGCTTTGTGACTCATGCTGAGATACAGTCCCTGCGTGTCTTTTTGTCTGGGCACCTAATAAAGCTCAGGCCACACCTGTTTATGGATGCAGCAAAATGGCAGGCAGCTTATTTTTATACCACTGATTCTGATGAATGCCACTTATAATCAACACCTCCATGAGGAACTGGCTTGTGTGCAGAAATGCTCTTTAATTGAAGGGTGCACATCAGCCGCGCAATGTGGTCCCAGTGTGTTTATCTCACGCAAGCCAGAACCATTACAGTTACAGAATATCAAATGCTTTGAATGGATCGTGTTTATTTTATGATTTCTATGATCATATATATCTTTTGATGATTTTCAAGATCATTCTTGTTTGTAAAAAGTGGAATGTGGTCACTTTAGAAAGAGATAATTAATTTTGTGAGGGGACCAGATGACAATTTCAGGAGCTTTTCTGTCCTGCAGAACATACAGGTCACCGTGCTTTTCTGATGAGACAGAAAAATGACTTGCAAGAAGCTGTTAGGTTAATTACTCTTTAGAAGAGGGGGTTAAATTCTAAGAAGTGTGCAGCACTCTGTTGATAGAGTGATGGCTGCTGGCAGATTAAAACAACAAAAAAATTTCGGAAATGATTCCCCCCTTTTTTTAAACTACACAACAAATTGGACCTGTGAATTTTGACAATGGCTTCTGAGCTGGCAAGATTCAAATGTGCATCAAATGAAACTGCGTTTTAATGCATTGGTTTGAATTAAAAATGAAGGAACAATTTTAACAATCAGTGATAGAGATCTATGGGATGGTCACTTAATTTTTTTCACAGACTGTGACATAGAGCTTAGAGGATGCTTGCAGTCTCTTTTGCCCAGAGCACCTTATTCTCAAACTGACCTATATTCAATTGAATCAGAATCGCTGCCTATTTTTACTTCCCAGTGCTAACAAATTAATCTTCAGACCTTTGTTTCCTCAATTGTTGTCGTGAACATTTTTGTCTAAACATTTTGGTTTTATTTTGGCAAAAGACAGTTTCCCCCCACCCCATAGCATTAGAGGTACGTGTAGTGCTTGCAGAACACACTGCGTGTGCACGCTGCACATCATGGCCAACATAGAGCTTATGGTCATCAATCATTCGATTGTTCTTTAAACACTGTTTTAACAGGCATTCGTTGTATAAATGGATCAGGTTATTGACCTTTGCCAGCAATTGCTTGCTACATGTCATCATGGCTTAATGACATTATCAAGGAACATATTCTGTATTGTAGATACTTTAAAGGGTTCATGCATTGTCTCTAACTAGGACACATGGCTGGCTAAAGTATCTTGAATTAGCAAATTATTTGATGTCATTATTAAAATAAAGCATTTCCAGCTACTTATAGAATAGGAGAGTGCAATACTTCTCTTTTCTACAAAAGCAAAGCCCAGGAAGAAGAGTTATTTGTCATATTGGAATACTTGTTTTGAAATCCTGCTTCTTTTCTCCTTTACAGTTTAATCCTCTACCTAGAATAGAGTAGTGCGGTCCTCTGAATATCCTGTGAAAACTGTTTAACTGGTCTGCAGAGCTCCAGCTGCAACTCCTCCATTTCTAGGAATACTATAGATCTAATTGGCACTATTAAATCATTACAGCACATAATAGATGGGACTTCTGACTAAATCAACTATGTTTTTAATGAAGATAAGAGTTTTTAAATTAGAATGGATACAGCATTCTTTATTTATTTGTATGGGGTGGGAAGGTTATTAACTCTAATGGCTGATTCAATTTAAATGAGAGAAAGTAGCCAGTTTTTAAATTTTCTCTTCTGGTTAAAATTTAAGGTGGTACTGACTTTTCAAATCTCAAACTGTGAAATTGAACTGTTTAGCCAACTATTTGTAAGTTTTTCCAGTCTAGAGATCTTTTGTGGTTTCTGTGGCTCCTCATGTCACAAACTTAAAGTTGATTTTCTATTCACAGGAAAACACACACATATCACACAAATTACACAGTCTTGGAATCCTATTTTTTCCTTGTTTATTGCATCAAAATTCAGACTCTACATGACTCAGAGAGAGAGAGTTCTTAAAAGCTTTAAAATGGGTCTTAATCAATAAATCTTCATGCCATTACTAGAAAATAATTAAGTAGCATTACTGTCACTTTACAATGGAGAGAGACCCTTAGAAGCGCTGGTAGCCTGCAGAATAGATATGACCAAAATGCAAATGTTACCCTGTTGTTCTGTAGTCATTCCTCTTTTAATCCAAAGACTTTTTTTTTTTTTTGTACAATGTAAAGATCTTGCTTCTGTAGTACTCCATTACATATTAGTCTTAGTCTTTGCTTTTCTCCTACTGGTTGTTTGAGATCCTGTTCTTCAATATTCCAGATTCCTCTTCCTACATTGCGTTTTGCTCATTAGTATATTCCAGTGAGTTCTTTAACTCTTGTCTTATTTTCCTTTCCATTGCCACAGCAAAATACCTTCTCACGTCATTTAATTTTTATGGTGCTTATTAAGAAGTTTTCCTGATGCTTAATTAAGCGTTTTCCAGTGAAAAGCTGGAATATAAAGCACAAGGTATGGTCTTGAAAAAAGGTGGGATTATGGTCAGAAGTAGTGAATTCTTACCCTTTTTCTGACTTCCTATGGCTTTAAGTTAGTTACATCCTTCTTTTGTCAGCTTCTGAGCTGAAAAAAATGGTAATGAGGCTTTTTACTCCTGGGAATATTGCGACAATCTCTGTATTAATAGCAACTCCACATTTTCATAGATTTTAAAATTTGGAAAGAAAACAGTAATTATTTGTCCAGGCGTTCTTCTTTGAGGCTGCAGAATTTCAACAGTTAATTCTGGAATAGAGAAAGTATTCTACCACACGACTGTAAACCAGGTGTAACTTCAAGGAAGGAGGGGCAACAAGCAGGTATAAAGCTGGTGCAGGGGAGGAGAATCAGGACATAAAAGCACTATTCAAGAGTTTCTTCTAAGTAAATCTCCTCACAGCAGTCTCCATTCTTTTTGCCAGGGTTACATTTGATTGCTGGCTTTGACAGCTCACTGTTGGCAATAGGTTTCATAAATGTCTAATCCAGCTGGATTGTTCTGTCTTCACATTTCCTTCCTACATCAATAGTGTATACTATTACCAAAAAAAAAAAAAAAAGGAAAAGAAAAGAAAAAGAAAAAGACAGAAAAAGCTGGTTGCTTCCATTATGGGATTTAAGATAAAACAGAAAAGATAATCTTAATAATTAAAGCCATGAAGGCTGTGGTGGCGTTTTGTTTTGTTTGGGGGGTTCGGGGGGAAGCAAAAGCTCACAACGCATCCTTAACATCTTCAAGATAGATTCAGAGCTGTGATTTCAGCACCAAGACCTAACAAACATCGCATACAAAGTGCAGTAAATGCAGTATTCATAAATGTATATGCTCTTTGTGACTTCATGTCAGCAGGGTTCTGTAGACCCTCATTTGTATCAAATAAACTTCAAATGATAAAGAATACGTGCCAGCCAGGGACGGGTATCACTTTGAATTGTTCCTTGTGTATCGTAGCTGAAATGGGAAACATGGCTGGTTTCCTGTTTGTCAAGAGTGAAAAACGGGCACATTTTCTGTAATTATTAGTAATAGTGTCAATTTAATAAATTATTCACTCATGACAACAGGATTTACATTCTATTTGCTGATAGCTTGTGGGGGATAGCATTTGTTTTAGGAAGGTAAAATCTGACAGTAACACAGCGTACATTGTAAATCCCTATGTCACACCTGCACTGCAATAGTGAAGACAAGTGGTGATAACTTGTTCCTTACAGTACCTTCCTCCTCCATCATGGATGATACCCACATGTGCGTGCTAGATTTTGTGCTATGACTTATCCATTCTGGGACTAGACATTTAGAAATTCATCTAACACAAAGGTTCGTGGTTGTGGCTGAGATTTCCATGGACGTCAGAAGAAACTATGATCGCGTGGTGTATCAGTGGACAAGAGAAGCCAGATCAGAGATTGCAGGAGCATGATGCGGTGATGAGTTGTTTATGCTGAGCTCCTTGCAATCATGGCAACATGGGAGAAAGTGCAGAAATGCTTGAGTAAAAATTTATCAAGTGAATGATATCTAAGCTGTGAAAGGAATTAATATGCTGATAGCAAATGGGAGAAGTCAGACCATGAAGGGATTGGCTATGGAAGAAACGTAGGTATTATTTAATGTGCTGAACTGGGAAGAGGCAATGGCATGACTAGAAAGAAAAAGTTGACCAGTATGCTAAAAAAATGGTGTTTGTAGCAGTGTTCTGCACTACTGTAGGTGGTACATAGATTTTTTTGTCAAGGCTAGAGAAAAGGATGTAATAATATTAAAAAAGGGTGAAAGCCCAGAAGAGAGTTCTAGGAAGGTGAATGGATGGGACCAGTCTGTTTCCTATCAATGTCATGCAGAAAAGAATTGGACAGCTTGCCCAAAAATGAGGACTGAAAAAAAAAAAAGAGAGCTGAGTAAAAAAAGATGCTGAGGCTGGGTGGAAAAGAGGATGATCGTGTTGCATGTCATGAGAACAGACGGAGTGGAGACATGTTGAGGGGAGAAGGAACTTCTGTGTTGTGTTGAATTTGAGTTGAAGGCTAAGCAAGGAGAGAGATGGGAGAGGAAATGGCAGTGTAGCAGAGAGGGAAATCTGTCACTTATTAAATAGTAGCTGAGGCTGTGCATGAGATTCTCCAGGCGTAAATCAAGTGCAGACCTGAGGGGAGGAAGGGAACCAAATCCAGAGCCTTAGGCAGCCCTCACAGAGAGGGTAGGATCCTGGGTGCAAAGGGAGGAGGAGATTTCAAGAGGGAAAGCATGACCAGTTGTGTCAAAGCCACATGTGAGCTCTCATCATCCACCAGCTCCTCATCTGGAAAGCTTCCCTGTCCCTCCATCCGTTCCTGCATCAAGCAGAGGAGCTGGCTCTCGCCATGTCAGCACAAGCAAGCCAACACTCTGGTTTGGGGTGGGATTGTTTTCAAAATGCTACTTATCTCCTGTGCTGTCTCCGGGTTTGGGATGGTGGGTTTCTAAGAGGAATCCCCACATGCACCCAAGGTTGAAGTGATAGTTTGAAGTTGAATGGGAGGCAGCAAAAATTTCTGATTATTTGCTGTAAGCTGTCCTAATAACAGAAGGTAAGCAGTATCTGGGCCCTTGCTTATTTTAGTGAAATTCTAGTAGAAACATTATTTACCCCTGTTTTACAGATAAATAGGATAAAAGAAATAAGGTGATTTACCAAAAAATCAAATAAGAGATCTGTGGTCAGCTCATAGTGTCTTGGTTGTAAGTACTCTGTTTTATTTCTTTGTAATTCAAAATCAATTAAAGCAATAAAAAGAAATTAAATAAAACCCAGCATGTCTTCAGCAATTCCTTTGCTGAAACTTGTGATTTGATGTGAAAGAGGCTGAGGCTTTCCTCCTTGATAATACATTAAGAAATTATTAATTTTTTCTTTTTCCTTAAGTAGGAATAATATTTAATTGTCATTTAAGCTGGTTCTTTAAAATCCCATAGTTTTACCCACAATAATCCAAGAACATTTAATAAGTCTTAAAATATTCATAACACACGGAGATCATTACTCTTGAGACCTTTGTACAAAGCAGTGAAGTGTGTTAGACATATGGCAGAAACCTCTTCATTTCTTATTTCTTGCTATGATTATATGAAAGAAAGGAAAATTCTCTGTTCTTTTCCCCATTGCAATCTGCATGCCATTGTTTTATCTGTTGTGGGCCAAAGTCATCTCATACACATGTTCACTGAAGAACATGGAGTCAATCAGGCTTGAATTTAGCTCCGTAAATACAAGCACAGAAATGGTAAATTGCTGTTTTGTTTCAGTTTTCCGTACAGGATTTCAGATAACAAAAAGGAGGAAATAATTTATTTCTATATCCCATATGACATGAACAGACCAAACTGTGTTGCATGACAGATGCTGGTGCCTAGTTTTTATATTATTGGTAATTATCTAAAACCATTAATTGCCATGGCATTGAGTATTAGGAAAAAAACCCGAACAATTGATATGTCCTGCATTGGAAATGTATCATAAATATCAGACGCCTTTGTCATAGAGAGGATGAACAATTTTGTTTTAATTATATTTCAGTGTGATTGTCTAAAGTCAAGTAGAACCTCCGTGGATTATATCTAAAATAAAACTGTGGTTACAGTGTATGGTCATAATCCCCAGATCTGTTGTGTCGAAATGACAGTATAATGAGTAGAAGTTAAAATGTCCTCTGCTTTCAAGTCATCATGGTTGTCATTTGATTAAATAATAGTGCATTCTGTTTGATGTCTTGGCTTTATTATTCAGAAGCACTTCAGTATATGTGTCCTACCTTTGTATTATGTGCTCCTGGCAATCAGGTATCCATATAGGTTCTTATTTACACACCTGCAACGGATACACTGAATGTTTAGCTTGCATGTGTGCTGCTTCAGTATGGAATTTTAATTATTCCTCTTAATTATGGTGCATTCACCAAAAAGAGAGAAATCATTGGTCAGGTACAAAAAGAAACTGCTTAGTATTTGAAGGAATTTGATAATTTTGTTGTAGTTCGTAGCTTGGCAGGTGGTAATAATGCTATGCCAGCACTGTCAAAATATGAAAATTAAAGTGACGATGGGTTTTAATGAAATCCATTTGACAAATATAATTAAGGTGTTTTAATATGAAGCCCTGTAATAAAGACTACCGGTGGACTCCCTGAGGTCCTGACTAATTGTGTAGATTGCTTTTAAGCTTTGAATAGTTTTATTGGATAATGAACTGTTAAGAAGTGTTAGATCTTTCTTAAGCAGAATTTGGTTTGAAAAAGAAGAGGAGAGACAGGCCTGAGGTGTGGCATTTTAAACATAATTAGAAGAGAGATTTAAGTTAACATCTTTGATCTTGCTGTCAGTTTTTGATTAGAGCTGTAAATGCTTTAATCAAGTGCAGTGTAGTCATTACATTTCTAACTGTTTTTAAACTGCGAAATTACTGAGACACTGACATCGGTTTAACACTTCTTGAGAATTTCCAGCAAAGTTATGTTTGTAAACTGTGTGTTTGCATTAAAATGTCATCCTGCAATAATTTACCAATTCAGTAGATCATGGGATAATTATATTTGGTGCTCAAATAATTTGGAAATCCTTTATGAGATTAATCATCATGTCCCATAGTTGAGACAGTGCTACTTCAGTCTTCTTTTTCAAAGTAATTTCTAATTTATTTTTTTTTCAAAATGATATTCAAAATAGTACTTGTAATGAAAATGAATATATAAGAAGCTGAGTGCAGTATTTGAATGCCTTCCATAGGAATACAATCCTTTTAATGACAGACGTTGTGTTCTGCCAATGTGAATTCCTTCACACCCATTTTAGAAACAGGGAAACAGGCACAAATATTTACCAGGTGTACAGTAGTGGCTAAGCCAGTAATAAAATCGTGTTCTTTCAAATCCCTATCTTGCAACACTAAAGACTGCTTGAAGAAATTTCAGGAAGATCAACATAATTTTTTCCTTGCATCCAAAACAGCAATAAAAAGTGAAAATGGCCATGGGCACAGGTGTGTAACATCAGTGAGGATGGTGGGCTGGGTGGTACCTGCCCATAGGTGGCATGCCTCTCATTTCAGATACAGACCCCAGCAGTCCGAGGTCCCTTCCCAGATCTCACCTTGCCCTCCCTGTGTTCTTGATCTTTGAACATGACAGAAAATCCAGAGACTTGTCTCTTTACTGTGTCTGGCTAGGGGCTACTGGGCATACTGTTTTGCTCGTGTTGGTCCTCTAGAAATGTAGAAAAAAGCTACAGCAAAGAGAAAGGTGCTTAATTTGTTCTGTCTGCAGCACACAGAACATTCACACAAATAAATGTTAACAGTGGCCTGCCAGCCCATCCTACGAAATTGTTAATTACATGCCAGAGCAGACCACCTGATGTCTTTGGCAGCACGTCCTGCACGCTAACATGTCTGAGGGCTAGCAGACCAGGAGAGAGGGGAGATGTCATCCAAACCCAGGACATCCTCACTGAGGCTGTTCAGCTGCCGGCACTTCTTCATGGCACTCCAGTGCAGGTGTCTCTGCTGACTGCAATTCAAGTTATGCCCAACAGAGAGAGGTAGTCTCTCTGATAACCCTGACCCAAATCATCGGAGACTCAAAGGCCATGTCCAGTAGCTGGGATGGCACTTGGAGCTCTGCAGGCGGATATTTCAGGAGAATCCAAGCAAAAACTGTTGCCCCATGCAGTAAGCTGCTCTGTTTGTTTGTTTTTAGAAGTCTCTAGGTTTGCCCCCAATTAAAACATATAGCGATAGTCTAATGCAGAGATGGCAAAAGCCGAGTTCCTCCATCAGAAGAAAACACACTTGTCATCTTAGACACTTACTGCAAAATCAATTTCTGCAACAATTTTTCCTCAAAGGGATGCCTTAGAAACAAATCGTGTCTACATGCAGTAAAGGCCCCATGTAAGTCTACCTCTAAAACACCATCTGAAGAGCTTAACTTGATCCTTAAAATACGATTCTGCTCTGAGGAGTGCTGTAAAAAATGTATTATGGGAAAGTCTTTATTTCCATCTCAGCAATTTCCCAAAGAAATATCTTTGTCTGACAAGAGCAGAGATTTTTTTAATTTATTTTTTTAAAAATATACATAGTCTTGCAAACTCAGCCTGGATTTTAAAAATCAGTGTGGATTTTTTCCTTCTTGTATACCTCCTGATAACAGTGATTTGCCAGGCCATCGGGTATTTTTCATTGTTCCCTCTGTTCCCTTACTGTGGGTTTATTGAGGTAGTGGTTTTCTCAGCATTACTCTGTGTGTAATCGAAGGCAACATTGCAGATGGAAGTAGCTAGCACTTAGCTCATGTGTGTGAAAAACAGCAGAATCCATAGCTGCATTGGTCCTGCAGGGTAAAAATAAAAATATAAACAAAGGAAAAATGGCTTGAGGTGGGAAGGTATAAGTGGAGGAAGACAGGAGTCTGTAAGAAGTGTCCTGTCTAAGCAGCACAGAGATGTTTGTGTTGGTGTTTTGCCCTTTAGGTGCAGGATTTTAAATTATTGTATATTTCAAATGAACACAGATTCTAACTGGTAGGTATAAATATCATTACGTATAAAACCAAGGTTCAAAATGTCATAAAATATGCAAACTACTAAACTTCATTACCAAATAAAAATACAGCTAAGTAGGCATTTCCTAGAGATCCATCCAGAGGCTGGAATAAAATTCTGGGGCAGAGCTGGGACCTGAACCATGGCCAGCCCAATAAGCTGTGGACTGTCCCGTCCCTCTGCTCCTTGTCCCTCCATCTCCAAGTAGCTGCTTCGGATCTCCAGATTCCTGGTAGAAGAAACATCCTTCTCCATGAGCAAAGCCACTATCATGGCAAAACTGGTGTGCGTTACACATCACACGGTTTTCTAGTTGTAAATTACCCGCTGAAAAAGCTATTGCTGCCTTGAAAGGATTTTTCCCTCTCCAAACGGCCACCTCTTTGGAGAGAATATTACCTTTTCAAGGGAAACTGAAGCTTCACGAATCATTTTGAATTCCTTTTGCCTCCTATTATAGATCAACTTTTAAAAGTTTTTTTTGTTGTTTTGGTAGAAACCTTGAACAATAACTTTCCTCAGCAATCTCTCTATTATTATTTTTTAAACCTCGGTACTTTTAGCCTCCAACCTTGCAATGTAGTTCTTTTATATGACATTTAGATTTTGAGATATTGAGGTGATGGAAAAATGGGAAACGTTGAAAGGGTGAGCTAATTAATGTTTCTTCAGCCTATCTAAAGTACGCTATTGTGTTAGAGTTTTGCCATGTTTGTAATTTATGGCTGTTAAACCTTTGTTTTATCATCTATTACTGACTTCTAGGCTTCTGTTTGCACTTACTGTCTGTAACAAGCATTTCATTTTATACGGAGAAAAAATGGTTTCAGTTACTTTTACTGTACCCGAAAAGGAGAATGGGATTTGCAAATGATAAATGGGGAAGTTGACTAGCTAACTAATAAAGATTTGTCTTAATCAAGTATGATTTGTCAGAACAGGAGCGCACTGGGGTCAGGGCACACGCAATGAATAATACAGCATTCACTGGAGAAAAGGACCAGGCAAAAGGCCTCATAAATATGCTGCGATTACCCATTGCTAATTCGTATTCAAAGAATGAATTGCACTGAAGCCAGCTTCGAGGTTGCTGAGCTGTTCACCTGCTTTGTGGGCTCTCTGATGTTTAAGAAAGTTTTTATATATATATATATACACACACACACACACACACACACTCTGTTTTCAGCATCCTTTATTTTTACACAGACTGCTACACGTTTTGTCAATGATTTTAAGCATTATTTATTAATTGTCCTCTAGGTTTGTTTTATTTTTCTAATGTCTGGACACTTTTATTTCTATTTTTCGTTGTTTAAATATGAATGTGAATACAGCAGGAGATAGTTCCATTCACATTTAAAATGAATTGCTGAACAGTGCAAGAAAGGTTAAAACACTCTTTAGCTCCATGGAAGTATTAAAGATCAAACAATCATAGACTTTTTGCTTGTGTTGCCAGCTTTCCTGACTTTCTATTCCGTCTGTGGTTTCAGGATAAACCTGGTACATCAGGATGCTGGGGGAAACCTGAACAAACCCAAATGTAATTTGGCTCTGGCTTTGTTTTCATTTGTTGACATTACTTTTTGCTTCAAGGAGCAATTTCTCAGATTGAAACAGATGAAGGATATACTCTTCTCATAGATCTTCTGATGTCCAGAAACTGAGATACTGCAAGGAACCTTGTTCCTATTGATAAGTTTTAGCTGCATAAATGGGACATGAAAAATCAGTAAAAAAATTAATAAAATTGTTCCAGTGCTTACAGATATAACTAGCAGATTTTGTTCTTTGTCTTTATACTGTTTAAATGTCATATGTTGTGGTTTTGTGTAGTTAAGTAAGTTTGAAAAAGATCTCTTGCTCCACACTTCAATTTTAAAACCTAGTTCAACATTTCAAAATCTTTTTTTCTCTTTTGAAAACCTAACGTAACTTTTTTTTTTTCTGTTTGCTGGTTGGCTGATAGTCTGTCCCATCTGTTTTGCACTCCACTCTCTGTCTTGAAGTGCATTTATTGCTTTACAAGTAAATCAGCTGTAGCAGTAGGGCCAACTTTACGAGCCTCGAGCTGCTGAGTGCAGGAGTCTAAGTTGACAACTCTCTGCCTACACATTTTAAGTCTTTGAAACAACCAGTACTGCAGGGTCCAGAGTGATTATTTACACTGCTTTGAGTTTATAGCAAACTTGGTAGATGGTGGAGCGGTTTTGATTAAATTATTACTGTGAGTCCAGCCTTAGTGGGACCAACCAAAGATCGCCGTTGTGTCATCTTGGTGCTGTTTGGAGTCATAGGTTTAATTAAGTGATGATTTGTGGCTCAAGTTTTAGAGGGTATGTTTCTGCAACTTAATTTAGATGCAGTCAGGATTGTTAATACTCTCCACTGCTAAATTGCTTTCAGAAAAGTTCAAGACCGGCAATACTGTAATGAAGCAGGATCCATTCCCTGCACCAGGCTCAGAGCAAGCAGGGACTTCTTCTGTCCCCACCACTTAAACTAGTAGGAAAAGAAGATGCTGAGGGTTGGTTCCCAGCTTCACTTCTGTAAGTGATTGAAATGGGGGTAGCAACTTATTTACTTATTGATGCACTAAGGAGGCATTTCTTTTGCCCTAGAACTTTTTTGAAGGAAGGGATGGAAAAGAAGAAGATGCGAAGGGAGGAATTTGGAGCAGTTGAGCATTGCCGAGCTGGTGGGTGGCTAGAACAATGGCTGGACTTCGATGTAGACAAGTGCTCAGGAGAATCGAAGTCTGCCACCTCCTGTGAATGTTGCTGTAAGGATGTTAGTAAGGGAGCTCAGATAGATGGGTGATGGGAGTAGACAGAAAAAAATACATCAGTTAGTGAGAAATGAGTAGTTTTATACCAGCAGATTCATGTAAGTTAGGATTTCAAAAAGGTATGAAACCTTAAAAAAAGAAAAGGCTGCTGGAGGTGAAGTTACTAGGTCTGTCATATATGATCATTCTCCTTTCTTTTTCATATTTTCTTCTCATTCATCTGCCTTTTTTTCCTGGGGAAGGACAGAATAGGCCTGGACCATGGGAGGTGTTGGTTATGAAATGCTCCCGGTTTGTTCTTAAAAGAATGTGGCATCTTCCTCAAATATCTTTTCTTCCTTATTTTGAACAAAGCACAAAGCCTGAATTCTGATTAGGTGTTCCGGATGTTTTTCTTTCTGGTTTCCCTGACCTCGGGATCAACGGACCCCTTTTGCTGTTGGCCAATGAAAATAATTTCATGAACATCCATTATAGCTTATGGGGACCTTTTTCATTTGAAAAATGTTTGTATTTTAAGTTTGGTGGACATCTTGGACTTTGGAGGATTGGGAGGTATATTTATGTGGTTTTTTGCTTTCGCAGTAACACTGGGCAACTTCTTTTATCCTCTCTTGCAACTGAACTTCTGACAGCTCTGGAAGTGTTGGATGTCCTCAGCGTATGCTGTTGGCTGTCAGTACTCTTTCTACCCGTACGACATTTGCTTCTGCTGAAGAGACCGACTAGTCCCTACAGCGTGTAGCTAATTTTTATTTTATTCTGTTAAGTGACCACTTAACAGCATGCAGATTAACTTCTCTGTGGCAGATTCTTGAGGCATTTGAGCACCAACTCTCATGTTTCACTGTTCTGTTAATGCTCTGCAAATTGTCTCTCCATTGGCTTGTAGCCATTATATTATCCTTCATTTATCTGTATTAACCTGTACTTGTCGTTTAGAACCTTTAATGATCTAAATCCTTCTGTCTCTAATTATATTGGCTGTTCAATGTAAATATATATCAACTGCGAACTTGTAACTTTATAGGACTTATACCTGTGTCCCTGCACTTAAAGATATGTCATCACTTTATTAACTTTCTGCTGTCAGAAGCTAAAGCATTTGACTCAGCCCTGAATTCTTCTAACTCCTGCAACATATATTTTCCAAGTTTGTAAATCTACTTGCTGTCACCTCTGAACAGCTAGCATTTAATGCTTCCTAGCATTTTTTCCAGAAAAACTGCTGTTGATGATTTATCTCTCTTAGTCTCCTAAAATCTAAATTTTTAACCTGTCCAAATCTGAGTGGCTTTTGGAAAAAAATGTGTCCCAACCTTGAATATGTTTACTGAGTTTCTGCTTGTATCACTGTAGTTCTCCAAAAATCTTCCACAAGCTTTTGCTATGTCTTCAGAGACAACACAGAAATGCGGTCCCCAAATGGAGGGGGTTTTGAGTTTATTTCCTGATTCTGTAGGACAGCTATCTTGATTTTTTCTTGATTTTTTTTCTTGATTTTCTGCTTTTCCCAGTATAAATTAGTTTGTCTTTTCCCACCTCTATAATTACATAGCTCAGATGGATGCATTGTACATAGGATGAGATTGGGCAAATCATACTTTCAGGCATCCTTTCTATGTTTTGGTTACATTTAATCTTTTTTAACATTTTAAAAACCTATCAGGTTATGAAACGCGTGTTTGTGTGTGTGTGTGTATATATATATGATTTTATATATATGTAAAAATAGATGCTTTTATATATACATATATGTACACACAGGGTACACTTTGAGAGGAAAAGAGCTGTATAAACCATGTTGCATTATTTTATTTTTCATATGAAAAGAAAAATGGGCACTCTGTCTTCAAAATTCATAAAAATGCATGTTTGTTTATCTAAAAGCCTGGAGAGGGTCATTCCATATCATTCCTGTCTCTAGAGTAAATATATTAGTCATTCTTAAGGAAAAAAGTATTATTGACTTCAGTGATTAGGAAAAAGCTCTTTTAAAATCAGTTTAGCTGATAAAGTAAATAAATACTTAAATGGCTGGAGGCAAAAAAGGAAAAGAACAACCAGTCAAGCACAACTTATTTTGCATCCTTGTTATATGTGTAAGTATTAGAAATCAAGCTTTGTGGAACATGTATTAAATAATTATGATTTGTACATATAAATAAATACTGCATATAGGTTACAGGAAAATTCCAAAGTAAGGGCATGTTCAGGAGTGTAAAGCATCACTAGAAGTGATCATTGACTTTTAGGTGTATCTCAATATAAAAGTTGAAAACCATGTGCCAATTTTTTCACATATGAAGGGGGAAGTTGGGTTTGCATTTGTTGGTTTTTTTGGAGTTTTGTTTTTTCTTCAGTTGTGGAAAGCATCTTCATTCTTCTAATTACGTTCAGTGCTTTATGATAAGAAATGTTTTGGGTTTTTTGTATAACAAGGCACCATTTGTGTTGGACCCACAACATCACATTATTAAAGTGTTCAGCATTGAAGAAGCTGATTTCCCATACCTTGTTCAAACACCTTTAAGGCGAAATACATCTAGAGCTGTGAATTTTAGCATTCACTCTTTAAGGCTGATGCTTGTTTATATCAAGTTATGTACTTTCTCAGAATTTTTTTTTCCTGTTCATCACAACATTGTTCAAGACTGAGATAATTGCTTTATCGAATATTGCTGCCCTCTGTCAGTACATAGATAATAATGATGTAAATGCATTCACCCTTCTGCTTCTCACAGTTTAGCTGTAATTTTAGAACATAATTTTATGCATCTCTTTGGGAATTTCAGTTAGAAGAGGCAGCACCACAGTCTTTTGTAGGACTTGGGACTAAACATTGTCTGTACGTACCAACTAAAAGGATGGGGTAATCCCCAAATAAATGATGTTGTTAAGATTCTATTGAAATAACACCATTACTGGCAACATGCAACACCCTTCAGTTTGTGTATTGCTCTTAATTCATGCATCTGCACTACAGTCTCTCTTAGAAACCTGACTGTAGTAGCATCATCAATGATTTGCATTATAAATAGTCTGGAAAGATCTATACAGCGCTGTTGCGCTAAAGGCGTGAATCTGCCACATAGATGAAGGTTTTAACTGGCAGGAAACCATCAGACTCGTGGGGAAACTTCAAAAATTATAGCAACCAGGTAGCAATGATATCAAGCTTGTAATTAGCTGTATTGTGGGCTTTTTTTCCAGTCCTGGGCACCTTCAGCTGCAAACCAAGTGAGGAGACATGTCTTCATGTCATTTAGAAATCTGTATTTTCTTTATTTATTAATATTTTTGTTTGACTGTCTTGACCTTCTAGCTAAAAATCAAGTTTCACTCTCATCGGTGAATTTTCTGAGTAGAACAAGGATATGAAGAGGATCCGTGGATAAAGGTGTCAATTTATGTTTGCAAACTTATTGTGAGATTATGTTACCTTCGTTATGTCTCTTTGTTCAACTTATGTTGTTATTTTAGCCCAAAAAAGGCCAAAGATCATCAACTAAAGTGCATGTAGAGTAAAGCTGCTCCTGTAAAATTGATGATCCGTCCAATTATTTATCTATAGAGGCTGCTGGGAAGAAACGCAACTATCTCAGTTCTCAGACCCCTCTGCTAGGTTGAACTTCATGGCTGAAGGTTTAATCCCTAAGTGTCATATCAACAATTCATTCTGTGATATTCTGGCTGACATGCTCTCTCCTTCCTTATTTATTGATGTCTTCAGTCATCGACAATGAGAGGAAAATACACTATTCGTCAAAGTGACGGTGTTTTACCCTCACTTACAGTTGATGCTGCTGTCACATTGATGGTTGGAAAATAAACTCAATCATTATAAAAAGCTAAGAGTGTGAACTCGGCAGTGACAGGAAGAAGATGAAAAAAAAAAACCCACCACAGTAACTTGCTTAAAAATGGTGTAATAAAAATAGAGCTGTTTCCTATAAAGATATTTTTGAGCTTTGTTTGTGAAATACCAAGCCATTTTAGCCATTTACTTTATAGTTATTCCTTTGAAGGAAAATCCGCTCCTCGCACTCCTTTATGTCTGTGCGTATAATTTTTAGCAATAAATATTTGTTATCATTTCACCTCATGCTACTTGGTTAATAATTTGATGATTTTTTTTTCCTTTCTATTTTTAAGGGATTTTGCTTTGTTTTTTCTCCCCCGGACTACATTGAATGCATGAATCTGTTTGTGTATTACAGTATTTTGAGTTCTTTGATGAGGAATAAGCTTAGTATAGTTTCATCCAGTAAGTCCTTTGACATGCAAACATAGGCAAAGCTCTCTTGAATCGTTTTCTTAGGCTACCATTTGTATAGCTGTACTGCACCTTACAGCTTTTGTAACTCAATAACCACATATCTTACCACATTTCACCTTTGGGAGGCATTGTATATACAGCTAAAAGTAAAGATCAGCAAGCCAAGAGGGACAAGATAGCATAATGAGGATGTCAATTTGTGGTCAGATATCTGAGGAAATATTTATCTTACTTGTACCATACTTGGCAACAGATAGAGAAATATATATGTAATGAATTTCCTTAGACTTTATCTGGCAGAGCATGTACCTTGTGTTAAGTGGATTTAGAAAAAAAATTAAAAATTGCTTGTTGCAAATTTTTAAAGTTTGAGGTGATTCTACTTTGGATTGTTTCCTGAAAATGGATCATATCTATTAAAAACCATAAGAACAGTCATGTTTGCTTTACTAACATATTAGTGAATTTTTAAGGATTACTTTTCTTGAGGCTCCTCAAATAAAGACATTTTAAGAACCTGCTCATTCACCAGAAAAAAAAAAAAACAAACAAGGCATGATTTTTGTTGTTTATGAAAAAAAATCATGTTTTTGTAGTTTTGCTCAGTTTTGGTGCATACCTCTGGCAAGCTAGCTAAGTAGCCTGAATGAGTGCACGGAAGTGCTGGTTGTCTCCCACGTGCTGTGTGTCCTGAGGCAAGCTACAGCTGCTTCAGCTGCTTGGGTCCGTTTCGCCATCTGTAAAATGGGAATGATTTAACTTATTTTTCTCCTTCAGGGAATTACAGAGAGGGTTTCTTAAAGTTTCTATAGAGCTTTGAAGATTAAAATCTCTTCTCTATACTTGCTGCTAATACTTCAGCGTAAGAGGAGCATTTGACTGAAGCTGTTTGAAGAGTAAAGTTTTGGCATCTTGTGTTGTCTTTGTATCATATCTTGAGGCCTTTCCGCTATAATTTTGCAACCTTTGGTTCAGCATAAGCTGTGGAAGCAAACAACCCCTGTGTAAACAAGTGATGATGACAATAGATTAATGTATATGTCTGCTGTTAAAAAACATCAGGAGATCAATTACAATGTACCTCTAAGCTTGCCAGAAATAGTCTGTAATGGAGCAAAATAAACACCTGTAACTGGGCTCAGCCTGAAATAGCTTTTATTTAGAGCATCAATGGTAAATGCTGAGAGACCCAGAGAGTGTTTTTTCTCTAATATGGCTTCTCAGTGTCTTTAGAAGAGTAAGGATGGCTGGTGTTTTAGCAAAGGTTTCCTGACTTCCTTTCTAAGACAAGGAGTGGGCTTGAGGAAGGCACGTGTGGGAAGTAAGGACACCCAGCACTTAGAGCAGGTCTGAAAGTCTTCTTGCCTTTCTTTCACAGACCAAAGGTTAGCATTAATTCCCAGGGCCTAGACAACCTCCAGAGACTGCAGGGGGACAGCTTCTGGTTTGGTTGTTACCTCTTCAGTTTTACGTTGCTTGGAAAACTTAAAATTTAGTATAATGATGTCTTCCTCTTGGCAGTTAGGAGGAGTGATTAGGCTATCACATGTATTAAGTGCCGTTGGTCTTTAAATAGCTTTGTTACAATCTAACCTGGCATTTTGAGGCCTGACAGTCACAAGCTATATTTTTCATGATTTACATTTTGTTTTTTTAATGCAGAGCAGATTGGACAGGAAATGCTGGAAAACCTCAGCCATGACAGAGAGAAGATCCAGCGTGCTCGGGAAAGGGTAAGTTTGATACTAAGTAATTGCTGGTCTTGGATTTTATTTGCTTTGGGCAAGTTCTCTGTGCATGCAAAAATAATCTAGCATATTGATCAGTTTTATATAAATCAGCTGTTATCATGAGAGATAATCACCATCTGCAGCGAAGCACTTAAAAAGTGTCTTATATGAGCCCGATCCTGCAAAGCCTCTCCTACAGGGAGTCACACTGAAGTCACCAAAGCCGCTATTGGAAGCAAGCTTTCTGTCACTAACATCATAGTTGAGTCAGTTTTCTGTCCTTTGAAGGGTTTGTTGTAGAGTCCATTGCACTGACTTCTTGAACTTTATATGAAACAAAGTTCAGTATCATGACTGAGCTTCTAAGAGCTGATGAACCTTACTCTTTGTAGCTGCAAATGCTAATAATTGCCTCCTGAGGCAATTCTGTGTGAAAGAACAGGTAGTGATACTGCTACTCTGTCACTGCAGTCAAGATAACATATCTATGTCGATTTTGGCTTATTTTGCCTCCATAGGGATGAACTCTACTCTGTAGAGTTAATGAAGATGCCCAGAAGCCCATCCCATCCAACATGTACAACCTCTCTGAACTTCAGTCTAAGAATTTTTCCTCCCTGGTTCTGGTTTCTGCTCACGGAACAGGAGCGACTGCACCTGTGACTTTCTGTCCGTGACACATTGATCAGCTGCTTTCCTAAGCGTCCAATTTTGCCAAAGCTAAGTCCTCCTACAGGCCTCTAAGCTGACCAATGCCACTTCAGAAAACTCCTTTATCTGTCCCAGGGACTTTCTTTACCTGGATAGCTTTGATTGGTAAAGCTCATATGACAGCTTTAACAAGGCATTTTCTGTCAGCTATACCAGTCGCTTTCTGAAGTCCTGGGCATTAGCTACTTTAAAACATTAAGTATAACTGAATCATTAGGCGTAGCTAAGGATTGTGAGCATTTACCAAGTGTTGTTCAGGCAACTTTGTGTCTTATTTCATCTCCGCTCCTCACATCCCTAGTGACTGCTGAGTCTGAGATGCTTTTCTGTTCCTAGCTGGACAAGTAAAACCTAGGCAATCAAAATGAATAACGTGTATTCTTTTCTGCTGATCCTAAAAATCCTCGGGAAAGAGGGAGTGTAGTTCTGATGACTCTGTACACGTGGTTCACAGTGTAACTTTTCCTTTTCTGTTCTTTTGACCTGAAGAGTAAACGTCTTTGATGGCAAAACCTGTAAGCTGCAAGGAGCAAGATTAAAAACAAGGACATTCTAGGAAGGTGTATCCCATCGCAGTTCAGCTATAGACCTCTTGTCATAAATGGAAGATCTCAAAATCCAAATTTTTATCATATGCCACATAAAATATTTTGTCTGTGGAATTCAGAAAAGTTCTCCAGTGGAGCTACACAAGTGCATCTGTCCCAGCTGTCTATATACTCAGATGTACAGCTGTCTATATACTCAGTCGGGGATCATCTTGGATAACTTGGCAAGTTTTCCATTTTGTGGAGATTTTTTTAAAGACCAGGACAGAGGGTGCTCTGCCAATGATAATGTCATAATAGCTTTACACTGCATACACGGAGTTATTAGCTAATCAACCAGGAACAAACTTGTCTTCCAAAAGTCAAATGTCAACTTGAGTATGATGGTCAGTTCTTAGCAGTTCAACGTTGTGAAAATTAGGAAGATTTTCTTATGAACAAAATTTAAATGAGTTAATGTCTATAGTTTGGTTAAATTTACATGTATGAGTTTTTCTGTCTGTAGAGTAAAACGTTTGAAGGAAGAAAAATGCAAGACATAGCTTGTATCATTTTGAATAAATGAAGATCATGTGCAGTGCAAAATACATGTCTAAAAACAGTTGTGAATAGGAATTCTCTAAAGTACTTTTTTTTTTAAAAGTCAAAGAGAAGGGATAAAAGCTCTGCTACAAAAGTCAGATCAGTTAACTGGAGTATGAAGCACTCTAAACAATGCAACATTTTTTGAGGAAAACCTCAAATGTGTCTGAGGCAGACAAGATATCAACATCAGCATCTTGTTCATCTTCCTTCCTTTCTCATTATTATTCTTAATATTATTTTTTAACACCTTTCTTGAACACCGTGTAGATTTGCCATTGCTAGTATCAAAGCATCTTCCAAAATGTTTTCACCACAGCAGTTCTGTGAAACAAGGAAGTGCCATCAGATGCCATTTAACAGGGTTGCATGCCACCAGTTCTTTGGCTTCTGCAGTGCGCTGGTATTGGTAAAGAAATGATGGAAGAACTACCACCAGATATTTCAGTTTGAAATAAAAACAAACCTTGAAACTCTTTATGTTGTTTTTTCTGCCAATGCAGGAAGAAAAGGTGTTTTTTTAGTGTTCTCTTGGGAGGTAGCTAGAGATCTTCCAACTATGTGTGTATGTGTTTGTTTCTTTTTTAACATCTCCTTCGCTTATTTTGTGGGGTTTTTTATTACCATAAAAATATAAGGTCGTCTTGCTTAGAGGAGTTTGTCAAACCTCTAAGATTCAGCTTCCCTTTCCTAACTATCAGTACTGATTCTAGCTGTCAGGTAGAATCCTGCAGCAAGAGAGGAGAGTTAGGATCAAACATATAATGGTAAAAAAGAGACCGCTACTTTTCTGTGAAAAGGGAGGAGAAGCCCCAAGTGTTAAACACATCTTTATGAATAATAAAAGACCAATGTAAAGCATACATTTGTACTTCAGATTCCCTTCTAGCATAGATAAGAACTTGGCTTTTTAATGAGCCTTTTAAAAATTATTGTGACGTTTTTTCTTCCGTTACTTGTGTCAAACTGGGCTAAACTGCGTTTCTGGAGCTTGAATTGTCTAGATGGATCAGGAAAAAATGAGGGAATGGCCTCCCTGGAATATAATGCTCATATTTGTTCCATTGTGGCACATAATTACAGAGATCTGAGAGCCTTTCCACTGAATATAATATTGCTGAGAGCAAGTCTTGGTTGGTGTTATCCAGTCCCACCTTCTACCTGGTATTTTCTTAATAACTTTTACAAGAACAAGGAGGAAATTTGTGCAAAAAGGTTACGTGTCATTGATTGCAACTACTGATTTCAGTAATAAGCATTAAATCTGGTAGCAAATATTTAAAATATTTGGCTCCAGAATAGAAACTGCTTTTAATATTACCGCTGTGCATATATTCAAGATATAGTAGTGGTTTGTTATGGTGAAGGTGATTTGTTACTGGAAGACTGCCACTTTTCTTGGCAGTGTTACTGTTTTGATGGATTTATACCACAGGATGCATTTTGTCTTCTACAACAAAGTTTCTTTAGTAAGAAGTCAATGAGTCAGGAAATCCTTTCAATCTGATTTGATAATGAAGAGGTAAATATTCAGCTTTCATAAGGAGAAGAATTTTTTATGTATGTACACACAGCTGTGTTTCAGGGCATGTTAGAAACAGTGATCCCTGCTATTTCATAACTGACAGTCATTACATTATCATTTACAGTAGATTTTGATGTCCCACTGGTTACAAGATCTCTAAAAAGTCCAAAGATGTCTGTACTCTCGCTACCAGTAGCGAAAGTGGCAACAGGAGAGTAACTCGATTCTTCCTATGCGCTTCTTCATTTCTGGACTTCTTTCTGTGGGACGCTAATAAACACAAAAATGGAGGGGAGGTTTTAATACCTTTTAAAGAACAACAGAAGTAACTGCTCTTTTTTAATATGAAGTTCATTTGCTACATAAATTTTCTCTTCATCTCCCCAATTTCATTTTTTATTCAGTTGTGCTTTTACCTATTTTGCAAAATTTTTGAGAGCTGTAGAACAAGTCAGCTAATTAAGTTTAGCTGTAAATGTAGGTTTCCTACTACAAAAATGCTATTTTCAGTGAGTGGGTGATCCTTACATGCAAAAATATATATTCTGCAGCTGTGCCTTATGTACATACTATATACTGTTCACAAAGTATTTGGGCATCCATCCCAGTAGTGGCTGCTGTAAAGTCGATACAAGTTTTGTATTTAAGGGACAGTATAGACATATTTCTTTTACATAGAATTGATAAAAGGACACTGGTTTGTATTTTTGCTTTTCCTTTAAACCACTGCCTTTGAAAAACAGTGGAAGAAAGATATGTTTGGTTTTCTTTTCATAAAGCATCAGGAACACAGCGCACGGCAGTCTCTTCATCCCTTGATGCCCTCACTAATATACATAACCAATACACATACACACATCAATGGGAATTATGGATACCAATTTATATTGCTTCTACCTGCAACCCTTTATTTGTAAAGCTTTTGCTCTTTATCCTGGTTCATCTTTGTTGCCTCAATGTCTTATCTTCTGTGGGTTTCATCTTTATCTAAGTGAAAACCAGACAAAACATTTTTAAATTTCAGAGCTTTGGTGGTTTTCTTACATGAGAGTTTTTTGTGGGCTAAAACTGAAGTTGATTGACTCAAGTGACGGTAGAAATATCTGTGCTCTGTACAAATGGAGTACATGTGCCTTTTGCCTTTAATGGGACTCTTTTCTCCCCAGCTTAGAGAAACAGATGCAAACCTGGGGAAGAGTTCCAGGATTTTGACGGGAATGTTGCGAAGGTAAGGCCAAGGTAGGGACACCTCTACTCTTTCTTTTTTTCCTCTCTCCCTCTGTGCCTTTATTTTTAGTTTTAATACAATCTCAGCATTTTGCTGACGTACCTGACTTTTCTTACACAGGCTGCTATGCAGAATGTCTTTGAATGAATGCTGGTAGTGAAGCAGGCATGGTTAGATAGAAGGCTTTATCGCAGCTGTGGAAAGAGTTTTCTGTAGCCTGAGGGATTACCCCATGCTCAATCTTTTCTCATCTTAGTTTCTTTGTATTGTGTGTTCTAAAATTAAGCTTTTTGATGATGATTTCCTGCATTCCTTATTTTTGAGTGATTTCGGAGTTTTCAGAGTTTTTTACCTGTTAAATTTTATGTGAGAAAGTTTGTAAATGTTTTGGGGCAGCATAAATTTACACATACAGAGAAAAGGTTAAGATGATCAATTCTGTCTGAATAGATGGGGCAGACACATTGTCAAACCTTGTGGTTTTAGCATGTTTCTTCCATGCTTTCAGTGTTATGCAACTTGTGCCTGGTGTCAAAGTGAGGTGATACTGAAAGCAAAAATCTGCAACATCCTAAAAATCTATGTGGGACTGCCGGGAAGGAGTTCTCTGGTGATTGCAAGCCACCTTAAATTTACATCGGTACCTTCCCAGACAGATTTTTTGAATCAGTGGCATCTCTGCATATGTGTTCTTTATCCAGTGAAACAGCACCTGAGCTTCTCTGTGATGTCCATATTTCTGTATATATTCAGCTTCCTGAAGAAGAAAAGCCTCCCTCTAATAGGTGGTGTTGGGTGCTATGAAAACACAGTTTTAAAGGAATTTAGAGCATCCTCTGAAGTGTTCAGTATGAAATTACCCTTGCCATGAGCTTTTATGTTGCATATTTGCTTAATGCAATTTGCTTATTAAAAAAAAAAAAAAAAGAAGGAAGAGAAAGTTTTAGCAGAGTAGTTGATTTGTCACTTGGCTTGGAAAATATCAAAACCAGAATTTAATAAGGTGCTCTTTAGTGCAAGCTTTATCTCTTCATAAGTCTCCTCAGAAAAATGTCTTTGTTAGTTCCTTGTATACCCAGTTGACAAAGGTTAAAGTGACTGAACCTCATGCCTTCATTCCACAGATTTCTTACAATTTCAACTCCAAACTGTAACATATAAAATTCTCTGATTAAGAGTAATATGTAAATGACACAAGCTAAATTCAAAATCCATGGAGAAAGGAAGTGGCAATTGAAAGGGATGGTTCAGTGCCTGTAGACAATCAAAATAAACTATAAAAAAAATGAACGAAAGAAAAGACACAACCAAACCCAAGTGTCCCCAGGAAGGGCTCTGCGACATGAGCTGTAACGAATATTCTGCATATGTCTCCATTTTGTCAAATCTCATTAAAGGGGTTTCTTGCTTTATGTCAATTGAGCTGTCCAAAAATCATTCATCATTTTAGTGTAAAAAAAAATCATGCAGTTATTTAAATAATATCATATTAATGTTAAAGTTCAGCTGTCATTTAATAGTATGGCTTAATCAGACATAGCATTTAGGAAAAATAGTTTTTTCGGGCTTTACTTGGCTTTCAGGTTGGCAGATTCAAATAAGGATTTATGGGTTTCTAAACCAATGTATTCTTTCCATGTTTATGCTTGAGGTACCTCAGCCTTTTTTGCAGCACCCTGTAGTCTGTTATTTTCAATAAAATAAAGTATCTCCTCATATTGTGTTTGAATACATTTGCAAGTAATTTGGAGAAGCTGAAACAAAAACATATGCTGTAACCTTTGACTTTGTTTTGTGTTTGGGAATCACAGTTAGGAGTCCTAGTTTATAAGTGTTCCACAAGCCAAATGAAAAATACGATCTTTCTGAAATACACTTGGGCTCTTCTTTTCAGACAAAAGGATTATGTAGTCAAACACCAAGATGGCACGTTTCTGTGTGTCAGAAAGGCACTGGATTTCCTTTTCCTTTAACAAAAATGCCGAGCTGAGTCACCCACCTGGATAAAAGGCAAGTTAGGATTTAAGCTCAGTTCAGGTAAATGTGCCGAAAGAAATGCCTCGGCATAGATGCAACTTGCAGTAGAAGATTCGCAGGATGTTATTTAAAATCACACAATAGATAGACCTGCGGTGAATTTAATTTGTTTGTGACTGTTGGGTAGAAGGGTCTAGCTAGTGTTAGCCCAGCCTCAGCATCATTCCAATGTTGTTTAGTCACAAGAATAATCATAAAATACAGACCCCAAGAAATCAGCACAAATGAGATAAATACGACTGTAAGAAAAATAATTAGCACAGATTGGCAGTTGTGTCCTAATTTCTGCATATTCAGTACATACGGCATAATGGTTCACTTAATTACTGGAACCAATAGAGAAAAATGCTGGAGGACTATTCTTCACATCATTATTGTATGGAAAAGGTAATGTTAAACTGAGCATTGCTCAACTTAGTTGCTGCTTTCACAATATGTATTTGCTGATATGCTTGAACTCATATGCCAGGCTAACACCCTGTGCATCAAATTAATGCCTAACTATTTCTATTTTTACTGTCTAGGAAAGGTAAAGCGGCATCTTTTCTGAATCTGGCCAAATATATTAAGAGATTAGATATTTAGATAGCTGGAGGGCTAAATTACTCCCTTTGTATGACCTAAATTTCCTGGCCATGTATTTGTGCATAAAATGTTCTGGAGATGGGGAATAAAAGCAGGGACAGGTTTTGTAGGTTGCCATAGCTCACTAAGGAAATCAGTGGCACAAGAGGGACAGGTCTTCCAGATTGCTGCTCTAGCAACTTAAAGTAGTCAGCCTTATGTATTTTGGGTATTTGGGTAAGGGAACTTTTGTAATAATTGTTTTTAAATAGTCTTGCTTTGAAATGACCTATACATTCATAATATTTTTTTTTTTTTTTCTGTAAATAAACCTACTGAGATTCCACTAAACTACTATATTCCACTTATGGCATTGCATTACTAGGATAGTACCGGCATGTTAATAATGTCAAGACATTAATCATTTCCTTTTACATGTATCTATAGCTCTGGACATCCTGACATTTTATGACTCCTCTTTAAAACTGTGAGCCTATAACAGAAGCTCAGTGTCATTTCAGTTACAGAATTTTCAAATAATAGGTTTTAACTTAAGGAAATGGCATGTTCTGCGGTCATCTGCAATACTGCTGTCTCAGACATCTATCCCTTAGCCTCTACCCCATTGTGAATTGGGGAGCGCTCAGTGTGTTAGAAGGAAGCAGAAAAGAATATGTTCAGTCTTTTGCCCATATCCTAAGCCAACAGCCTAGAAGAGCTTTTAAGAAAAGAATTTGGACAGTCTCCAAGCCACACACGGCCCAGTGGGAAACAAACAAACCTAAAAGTAACCAGATAAAAATTGCAGTAGATTTGAATCTTTATCCAATTAGGAGATAAATTCTATCTACCTCCCTCCAAATTGCAAAAAAAAATATTTTAGAAAAATAGCTACTACCCACCAGAACAAAGTTTTATTCTGTCTGATTAAAAAGTCTGTCTGACTTTTAAAATTTGATTTCCAACAGGACAGTGACACTAGCTCCAGCTGATGGAAATGAAGCAGTAAGTGTTGAGCTCTCAGGTGCTAAGCTATAGCCAACAGCTATTGCCAACAGCTGCGTGACCAATGTGACTGCAATCAGAAACAAGGAATGTCTCCCCCTCCATGCTAGTTGTAGTCAAGCTTCTTCGCTCTTCTTTCCAAGAAAATTCTGGTAGTTCTGCTTCCTGCAGCACTTCTAGTCAAACTTCCTTGTACTTTTGAACTCCAGGATAGTCCACAGCTTACAGTTATTTTTCAACATTTCGTAGAATCATAGGACAATTTAGTTTGGAAGGGACTGCTAGAGGTCATCTGGTTCAATCTACTGCTCAAAGCAAGTCTAATTAGGGCAGGTTACTCAGAGACTTCTCCAGTCAAGTTTTGAACACATCCATAGTTAGACATACCAAAGCCTCTCTAAGCAATCTGTTCCAGTAGCAGCTGAAATAAGGGATTTTTCCAGGTATCTAATTGAAATTTCCCAGCACCCAACTTGTGTCTATTGCCTCTGGTCCTAACCAGAAGTGATTTAAGACCTAAGTGGTTTAGAATTGGCCCTCAGAGTTTGAGCCTGGATTGCAGTTGTTCCTAGCACCTCTCAACCAACTTCAGCAGTCCTGAAGAGGCCCCTGTGGTCATAAGGCTGAGATGACATTCAGCTCTGCCATCTTAAACAGGGTGCAGGGTGCTCTGCCTCCATGCATTGACCTGGTTGAGTGGCCATTCAGCAGTGAATGTACAAGAATTTTTTTTTATTTTCTATCTCACACTCTGAGAGATGTGAAAAGTTAATTATGTCTGTTCTGCCTTCTGTCTTGACTACGAAGCCCACATTTCCATATGCAGAATAGCAGCAGAGACAGTCATGTTCCTGTTGAGGCAAACCAAAACAAACAGTGAGTGTTATCACTGTCTTTCCCCAATTTCCCTACCAAGCTCTGTTTGCAACCCTAAAAGTGCATAACAAAAGAAGATTGTCTTCTGAGCTGAAGCCTATCTCAGTAGCAGTCATACTAGGCCATGACTGTTGAGTCTCTGCAGTTTTCTGGAGAAAGGTCTTTGTATCGCAGATACTGAGTGAAGTTTAACAAACAGTTAGATTTGCCTTGTTTTCATGCTCTTTCCAGCTGGAACTTTGCATATTTGGCCTCAAGCCAAAAGAAGTTTGAGTAGAAATTGTTTCAGCAACTTTTTGGTACATGTATTTCTATTTTTACTTCAAGATGTATTTCTACACTGAAAAATGATTGAAATGGCAAATCCTTTAGCAACATGTCTGCTCCATGTTGAATATTTACAGCTGCAGCTGTTTACTTCAGTAATTTAGACCTCAATTCAGGAACATATTTAAGCATATGGTTAACTTAAACCAGAAGATCAATTCTCTTAACTTGAGGGAGACTGAATAAGGGGGGGAGCGAGTGGCAGAATGAGTCTGGGTCATCTCTTGGGGCAGCACAGCTTGTATTGTGCTCCTTGCTCAAGGCTGATTACAGAGCAAACCCTGTCCTTAATATTTCTGTTGTTAAATGGAAACCATAAAATGCACATAGGATATTTTAGTGCTTGTTACTGTCAGTGTATGAACATTTTTTAAAAAATTTCCTGACTTTTAAGCATTTAGTAGTACATGTTTATGTTTTAATATGCAACTAATCTTTATCAGTTATGAGGTGTTAAATTCTTTCAGAAGGAAACTGATAAGTTTTTTGGTGCTGTTAATCACAAGGTAGTCTTTGGATAAGGAATATGTGGCTTGTTATTCCAGATTAAACCTTGGCATTAATTAGTACCTGGTCATTCCTCACTTTGTCTCTGACTTTGAAAAGAAACCTTGTTTCTTTGTTGAAGTGATGGACAAAACATCTGGAAAACATAAATGTAATGTCAGCAAAATTCCCAAGGGTAAGCATTCTTCATCATTGGGAGTCTAACAAAAAAACAGGAAATGTACCTCTAGGTCTGAACAGCAAGAATTTTAAAATAGTATGGGACACTGTGGGTTCCCTGTTCTCAATTTAGGTATGACGTAATCTGATGTATGTAAGATGCATTTCTTATGTTTAATAATCAATTGAGAGCCATTTTATAAACCTTGCTCATCTTTCTTGGACAGTGTTCTGTATGTTGTTCCCAAAATGCTTTTGAAAAAATCTTACTCTACTTTCATTCAGTGTTAGAAATACTTTTCAGTTCATGCATCATAGAAGACACAGAAGTCTCTTGAGCTGCTGTATAACCACCATAACTACAGCAAGCACTGTACGTGGAGAATACCTCACAGAACGGGACCAATTTCAACATTGCAAGCACGTAGCTATGATTAGTTTAATGCCACCTTAGCCTTGGCAAACCTTTAGCTCCATCAGCCTAAGTGATACAGAGTTAAGTTTACTGCAAACCTGGGAAGAAAAAAAAAGGAGCATCACGACTGATCTTTACATTTTAACAACTTCAGTGCATAGGATAAAATAAGTCAGTGTTTTAATCTCCTTGCACCTAGGCAAAGTCTTAGAAGGGTATGTCCTTCATTCATTGAGATAGAAGCATTTGTATTGTAGCATTGTTTTATTTTTCAAATTGTTTGAAAGCTTTATCCATGTGTCAAGCTGCTTACACTACGTCCATTATGAGCAGGGCTCTCAGCATTCTTCAGACAATATTTGTAATTCTCTTTTTTCATTCCTTTTTTAAATGTACAATGGCCTTTGTTCTGTCCTCTCCATTCCCTCTTTTCTATCATCTGGAATTACTATCTCATTTGCCCCCCTTCCATCTCCTTGTGTCCAGCTGAACAGCTGGAAAGAACATTATCTAAAGCACAGTTGTGTTTCTGCAGAAAAGCAGGGTCCCTGTGGATAATTATCCAAGCTAGTCCTGGACTGCATATACCAAGAATGTAAAGCATCGTAATAGGTTAAATATCATGTAACTCTTTGTGATTGTTCTCTGTATCAAGATATGTTGACTACCATTAAGCAGCTAGAGCCTAAAAAGGTTCACAGTGTCATGAGTGAAACAGAAGGCATTTCGTAGTCAGCATTGTCATGTCTGAAACACAATAGATGTCCCATGACATGGTTTCATGAGAAGGTACGTCTTGTGTCAGCATGATCAGTGCAGTGTTTTTTTGCAGTAGTTACAAGTAGTTTCCCATTGGTTGAGTTCTCTCTGACATGATATTTAGGAATAGTGAAGGTAATGAAAATATTTTGAATGTGGTGACATTGTTTATGTGAAGCAGGGTGAAGTAGGGAACCTGTTAGTAACAGCTGACATTGGTAATTACTGGAATAATTGGAGACAACTCTTCAGAAATCAATGAAGTCAAACTCCTTAAGACCAGTAGTAAATTAAGGATCATGTTGTTCTTGACACCACTCACACTGTAACTGTCACAGAACAATATATGCCAAATTTTACACATTCCATTTACTATGGAGTGTTTGAGCCATAAATTCCTAAATGTAACATTTTCTGATCACAGAGTCTGCATATCTTGCTGTGTAGGTCATTTCATTTTAATCCACTATTTTACCAAAAGAAATAGAATCATCTTGGAAGTGATCTCAGAAAAGTTCATCCCTTTGTGTTAAGGCGGGATTGACTGTCCCTGTTTAAATCCTGGCACACACTCATCTGGCCTGCTTTGCACTGATGAACATTCCCCATCTCTTCAATCAAACGAATGTTTAGCCCAAATCTTTCTTCCTGGGCAGACAGAGCTTTTATGTGCTGGTGCATTTGGGGAGATTTCTGTGCTCTGTCAAGGCCCATGACTTCTGCTGTGGAAAGAAATTTCTGCTGAACTTTTCAAGAATTAGAGAACATAAATAATAGTGTACAGAATTAAATTATAGTTTCCAGTTTTCATCAAGCCAAGCCTTTTGATGGGATTCAGGAGGGTAAAAATGGAAGCCTTGAGTAGTGTTCTAATAGGCAAATCCTCGAAGCTCAGCCTCTCCAAACAGTAGCTTCATGCGTAGGTGTTACTGAGCTGTGCAAGTAGAGACACCAAAATTAAATCATTCTCACGAGGTTGCATATCTGGACTAGAACTAGACTGTATACTAAGCTGACTAAAACTAGCATTTGAAACTCAATCAAGATCAACAAAATACAGAGATTTAACTTTTTTGTGGCACTTCTAAATGTTTTAAGAAAAAGACAGTAATGTCGTCACACAAACATCAGAATTTTTAATTTATTTTTCCCATCCTTGCCCATAGACAGACCAGCATTTTGGACAGATCTGGTATTTGGAAACAAATGGTGGGAATGAGAATTGTTTTGCCTAGTCTTCTGTCAAGTATCTGCAGGGGCTTTGTTAATCTTTATCAGGTAAAGAAGCTCTTTTGAGCATACTGAGTATGATTTCCAGTAGCACTTGGCACTTTTCTTGCTACACTTGTTTGAAATCGTTGGCTTTTAATAAAAGCAAAATTAATTCAGCTTTCCAGCATGATTCTGATCATACACACCAAGGACTTTATCTTTAAGAAAACAATGAAGTCATCAAACTGATTTAAAACTGCTGTGATACCAGAATCTTGTCCTTATTAGCTGATCTCTTAGATTAGATTGTTTTCAGTCTCATAGTAGCAGGTCAGAGTTTTGGCTGTGCTCAAGAGACAAAGAGATTAAGTGACCAACAACAGTAATAAAGGAAAACTAAGGATTTACTGAGTACAATTTTTTGTTCAAGTCAGTCATTCAAGTTCTACCACAAAATCCAGGACCTGAACTTGCAAGTCATACTTCTGTGAGTAGTTTGCTCATCTGTAGCTCTAATATTGAACGAGAATCTCTTTTTTGTTTCAGCGAAGTTTGTTGAGGGGGGTGGGTGTTTGTTGTAGTTTTACAAAGAAGGCCATAAATGATGACTGTGAAAAATCAACAGCTGAGGAAAGCTAGGAGCACTTAGAGTTGGTTGCAGATAAATTAGTGCTGCTGTGGGACAAGACTAAAACTGAGGGAGAATTTATATCCTTGGATAGCATGTAATTATGTTGTATTGGACCTTAAAAACTCTGCGGAAGAAATGTTTGCACATCGCTAACCTGCTGAGCATCTGTCTGAAGAATAACAAAGTCATGAATGAGAAAGTGTGGTCTTACAATGAGAGATTGTTTAGTCTACTTGGTCATAGGAAGGATGAAAATTTGCTAATTTTGGTTGGCTCTTTAGCTAATATGGAAGATTTGAATCTAATCAAGAAGGCAAAGAAAAGTCAGTGTGGAAATTGAGCAAAATGGGAAAGACAGAGAAAAACAATTTTACCATAAACACTGAGACTTGTGTTCTCCACAACATTTGCATGGCTCTGAAGTAATTAATTAAAATCATTGCAATTGTCTCAGAAATATCTAGAATAATATCAACAAGGGAAAGATTCTTACAACCTGCTTGCTTCAGACAAACTGATAAATTTTTGGTGCTAATGCTCCTTCAATCTTAGAATCAAGAGTATAACTCTGATTTTGAAATCATAATTTAAAACCAGTTTATTAATTGGGTTTTTTTGGGAAGACTTGAAAAAGTTAGTCAATTAATTTGAATAGTCAGGAGCTACAATTTATTAGAATTATAAGTGGTATTAGTACTCTCCGGTTTAAAAACATAGCAGAAGAGTTTTTCATTGGCCTGTATGCCTTCTGCAAATATTAACGTTTTTCCATGAGTGTTAACATGGCTTAGCTTGCAAGATCTCACTCTGTAGTATTTATCACCTAAGAGCTTTTGTTTAGCTTGGACTTTGCTATATTAACTGAGCTGTAACCCAGAAGGTTTTTGTAAGATTTGCAAGTTAGAGCAAAGTCTTCATCTTGTCTTATTTAGTAGATCTGCTGATAGTTGAAGATTACAACACTAATGGATAATTTTTCTTCTTGAATAAAAATTGTATCTTAAAATTATTTTTGTACTAACTCCCTGCCTTCCTCCTGATACAAACGCTTCTGTAATTTTTTTTTAAAAAAAAGCTCTTGTATGCTTCTATCATTTTCTTATCATGGCTGCACATAACGCATTTAAATAAGGAATTGTTTGAGAAATGTGGTTCTAAGTGTGCCTGGTCTTGTCTAGATGTTGGGAAGCATATGGCCTACTTTATGCATGCCAAGAAACTTCCTTGCTGCTTTCTATCACCACTCTATTTTTTCAAACGCAGTTTTCAGTGTGAATGGCACACACGTGTTGATTGTGAAGGTAACATTCTTTCAGTACAGCCTTAAGCTAATTACTGTTAGTGGCAGTGGAGCTTTGTACCTCCTTTGTGAACAGCTATTTATTCTACTACACCAGTACAAAGCAATGTTTCACATTACCAGTTTACCAGACTATTACACCATTGTGTTTTAAACCACTGTAGGTGGATGGAGAATATGAGCCATCTGTTTTATTTAATGATATAATCAGTAAACAATATATGCACTTTACACATTTGGTCATTAAAGATGCCCATATTGTTGGACCTCGTATTTACATTGTAAATTGGTGTATTCACACATCAGCTCTTTCTGGTTTAAAAGGCTTGCTGTGTTCATAAGATGGTACAAAGCAAGCTCAGTAACTGCTCGAACCCAGCGCAGGTGGTCGAGCTAGTTGCCACGCAGATCAAAAGTCAAACAACTGTGAATCTTCCTTTGAAATGGCATTTAGAGAGACAAGGCTGGTCTTATCTTCACAAACAAGAAAGAGTTATAGATATACATCATGAAGTTATGAGAACAAAAGGGGGTTTCATAATCATTCGGCATCAGAAAATCCAGTACTGCAGACCTTTGTGAAGACATCTTTGGAATATAAAGACCGTCTTATTTTCCTGGACAAAATTTAGAGGAGTGAGTCTGAATTATTAAATATGAGAAAGCTGACTGATTTCAAAACTTTGGAGACAAGAAGTTGCCTGCTGTCACAGTCCATTTAATTTTATTGTGTTTTCAGCAATGCTTAAGCAGAATAAAATGAACAGCAACAGCAAACCCCAATCTTTTTCAAGGGATAGAGGTGCACGGGTGTATTTGTGCTAGAAACAAAAGATATTGCTCGAGACTTCCACTCCACAAAGTATCCTTGGTGAGCACCAAAAAGTAGCCACCAAAATACATTAAAAATTCATTGATAAGTAAAATCTTGTTTGCATTTTGAAGGACATGGAAGATCATACAATCCCATATTAAAACAGTAATGTTCATTTTAATATTGTACTTCAAAGCTTGTGCCTAAGATGCCTAGGACTTAAGGTATTCAGTGGAGGACTTGGTCTCATTTCTCATTGTATTTTATGAGGAAATATAATTGGGTTTGTCACTGGGTGAAGACCTGACTGGTGTTACCAGCAGGCAGCGAAGGGAAAGGGCTTGTGGAAGTGGTGTGGCTCAGAGTGAGTCTGCTGGTCAGCAAGGCAGGAGGAGTAGTCTTGAGCTTAACACCACACAGCTGCTCAGCAGCCATGGGTCTGCTAATACAGGCGGAGCTCTGTGAATGCCAGTTTTTCAGCTCAGTTTGAGATCATCTTTTAAAGCAGCAGAGTGTCTGTCAGGATAAGATCTTATGTATGCACTTGTATAAAAAACTAGCAGCAAAATATTAATATATAGGAGATTCTCATTTTGATTTCTGTTCCTACATAATGCAGCTATACTTGGAGGCACCGAATATATACTCGGTAACGTAGTCTGTGCACTAAAAAGAAATGCGTTCACTTTCCATTTAGTGTTACAAACATGAGGGCATAGCTTTCTAAGTCTTTAAATCTATTTCAAAGGCAAGCTAATGATATTATTCCTTTTTTTTTTTAATCTTGGGGTGGAAGGAAAGAAGATTTATTTTACTAGGGCTTTTTTATGCTGGCACGAATTTTAGAGATAAAGTATTTTCAAGTGTATGAGCAAAGAGAAGAAAACATCTCATTTTATGAGCCATTATATATGCTTTCAAAATATACAATATTTTCATGGTTAAAAAATTTAAAATAAAACAAAATAAGACTCAGCTATAAGTGTCCCTTTTATAATCATTTCATATCTGTATTTCATGTAAGTTGAATATTAAGCATTGGCATGTTTCCATATGCTTCGTGATAAGTTCTGATTTTGAGATATTATGTAACTAACATTTCTAATCTTATAGAGGTGTTGAGATTTATTCCCCCCCCATCCCAATCCAGCAAAAACAATCAGAAACTTGACTACTACTAATGTTCGAATCCTGGCTGTGTCCTGAATATATCTTGGGTAACAGTGGACACATCTGTTTCTGTGCATCTCTAAAATGAGCATAATGTTCCATATCTCAGCAAAACATTCCAAGAGCAAATGCCCTTAATTAATCTGTGCATGGTCCTCACATGACAACCTGAGGAGAGTTTGTGAATGATGGACTAACTGGTAGCAGTGCCTGTCCTGATTTGGAGTCATGGCTTAAATGGATTTAAAAGGGGTGAAAGAGAAGCATGGGAAGAATTTAGACTAGAGGGGTGTGGAGTATCTGATTTCCCCTAACAGTCCATTACCAAGTACATACCTGATCTCCTTAACTACTGAACGTAGATATGAGAAAGAGAAGGTAGCAATTCTTCGTTGTCTTCTTCAGATAATATAATTTTGAGGGCTACAGGTGACAGGCTCATCTTTCCTTGGGTGACATTTTTGGTATGTTGCAGACAGCAAAGAGTATTTGGGTTGATTCAACAAATAGAATTAATGCATCCCTGGAGACATAAAGATTAAGCATATATATAGAAGAGCAGTAAAGTTAAACTTGATGTGCTAGCCCAGGCAACTGCTTCTTCCTTATCAATCTCTCCTTACTGCTCCTGTCAGAAATGATGTTCTTGTAGCTTGCTGTGGAGTGAGATGTATTGTTGCTGGTTGCTGTTAACCTGCAAACAATCAGTACTTTACAAACATTTTTTAAGTACTTTAGGGTTTCTCAGAGAAGAAATATATCCCTACAAACACAATGTTTTATGACTTACTATCACAGCACTGCTGTTTCCTTGTTCAAAGAAGGTGTAGAGGAGAGATGTATAGACTCAGGAGTAAAGGTAGACAGTTCCTTACTTCCCCTGGCTAAAATTACCTTTAGTACCATCGCCTCTTGGCTCCAGGAAGATAAAAAGAAGCATAGTTTGTTACAGAACTCGGATAGGCAAAGCCATGAAGATAATCTAGGAATGCATAAAAATTCTATCTCTTGTAGTAACTTGATGACCAAAAACATACTAGTGAGCCTTTGAAATTCCAATGCTGTTCAACTTCTGATTAAGGAGAAAATAAAAATGTGGATTTGAATTGCATTTTATTGAAACATCAAGTGCCATGATGCTGCTCTTAGCTGTAAAGTTAGAGTTTGTTAGCCACTTTGTGTAGCAGGCACATGTTCAAAGCTAGGGTAAAATGAAGTTTGAATGTGATAACCCATAACGATGCTGTAGAGCACCCTTTTCATGCAGAGTATTCTTTACAGAACATCTACTGCTGGTGCACTTGGTTGGTCATATTTTAACGGTCATCTTTGAATTATTAATGGTTTATTAAAGCTCTACCAGCAAGCAGTAGGAGAATTAAGCTCCCACATGCCAGTTCCTTCAGATGATTCCTCTTTGAGGAATGTAAATGATCAAATGAGAAGAGCCATTTGTAATTCTTCAAAAAGGAATTGCTCACAAGTGGTTGTTTCTTAGTAAATTCCTGGTGTCCTCTTTGGAGTGAGATGGAATATTTAGAATTATGAGATACACATACATGATGTTAAGCATATTGCAGAATTTTTTATATTAAACTGCATAAACCACATTAGCGGTGTTCCAGATGCTTAGCAGTCAAATAAGGAAATAGGGACCTCGCCTCAGAGACGCGCACTGGGAGCGGACAACACATAGGTGGGATAGGAAATGTTGAATGCATCCGAAGAAAAGGCACTGCTGCAGAGCTGCTGTCATGCTCTGTTTCAGGCTTATAATTCTTTTCATTGAAATCACTGGAAAAGCTTGTGCCCAAATGCTTGTTCTCTGAATGTGAGAGAAGGAGCAGGTGCACAAGATACAAGAAAAAAAAGCTCTGTTTTATAAACGTAGAGACTTGTTTACAGTGGAGTTTGTGTTTTATCCTCTTGCTCCACTGACCCAATTAAATAGAGGTTTCATAGGAAAATATTGTTGTAACCGACCTGGATAATAGAGATTGGTTGGGAGGACTATTAAACCTGGCCCTCTTCTCTAAACTGTTGAGTTCTGACACTGACTTTAGTTTGAGACCTGCTGTACCCTGCCTTCTTTGATCCAAACCCTGACAATATGTAACCATCATTTAAAGGAATGGACTCCTTTGTGATGAGGAAACCAAGAAGTGGCCCCAGAGAATGCCTCCCCACATGGAGAGCCACCACCCCTTGATTTGATGGCTTCCATGCTAATGCATCTTTCAAGGGGGCCTCTTTGTCCTGCGTTGTTACTTATTTGGCTCTTCTTTCATTTCAGTCCTAATTGTCATTAGCCTTTTTTTTTTTTTCCTAAAGGCAGCTGGGGAATAGTAGTTTATTGCATATTGTTGTGTTTGTCTAAAGGCAATTGCACAAGCTTGAAACCTAATCCTTGTAATCTTTCCTGCTAGGGAGAGCTTGAGATAAATACTGCTGTATGCTTGGTGGGAGTGGGTCTCTACTTTTTGATCATCCATGTCTAAATGTTGAGTAATACTTAAGGGAAAATGTTCTCAAAACATTCCTTAGATGATTATTAGATTATATTTTAAGTTTGATAAAAACTGGAAAATTGTGTAAATATTTGCTTAACATCCCACCCCTAAAGCAATTTATTTCCTTTCTGGCCTTCAACCCTCTTGCTCGGTGAAATGAGATCAGTCACTTTCTGTTTATATTCAGTTTCACTTCGCCATTTTCATGTATGTGTAGTGCGATTCCCCACTGCAGGGAAATATTTAAATAAAAAGTGGGGAATAAAGAGGAAGGAAGGGGAAAACTCTTTTAAAAAGTATTTTCTAGTGTCTTCCCACGTTTTAAAAGTAAAGAAGATTATACTACTTGCATGTGACATGCTAATAACTAGTGTTAGAAGAAATTTTAAAAATAAACTGGTGCTGCTTTTCTATAGATTGTCACATAGTAAGAAAGATCAGTTTGTGCATACCATGTACTGTGGCTACTGTTCAAATCAGCCTTTGGGAAAAGCAAACACGTGAGAGATGTTGCTCTTACAAGAGGAGATCACTTTTGCGTCTTGGATAGTCCGTGGTAGTTGAGTTTTCTGGAAAGTGCTGACTTTTTCACATAGGCAACAGTCAATACTCACATAGGACAACTGTTGGCTGTTTGCTCTCATCTGAATTTTTCATTTTGGATTAATATAGAACATGGGTCTCAAAACTATGGACATCAGAACAAATGCTGGGTCATGATTAGAGCTTGACTAGATGGGAGGAGGGGCTTAGGGTAACATTGTGTTGTGGAAAAAGAACCATCAGAGTGAGTAAATTAATTTAAAATACTGAGGACACTTCTCTGCACCAATGAGTGTTGAAGCATTTCTGTCGTACATTGCAAAACGGCTGTTTCAGATACAAGAAGTCCTGGAGTTTCTCTTGAGTCCTCTTTCTCTCCCACCATGTTTTTGCAATTAAATACTGGACGAAAATTCTTTTTCCTTTCCTTTCCTTTTGTTTTGTTTTTTCGTTTTAAATGTGTTACTTTTTCCTTAATGTGTAGCAGCTGATTTTTCCTCTGTTGGCTCACTTGGGCACAGAGACAAACCTCCTTTCAAGGAACAGAGTTCCAACATTGTTGTTGATTATTTTAATGGGAAACCATCTGTGTGGTAAGGCAGGCTCTCCAGCTTCTTTCTGGACAAAAAAAAAAAAAAAAGAGTTGCAAGTATTTTAGCCAAAGGTAAACCCCTTCCCTCTGTAATGTGGATGGACTCACAAAGAAAGTAGACATGAAGACATGTGTCTCCTCATCATGCTCACAAAGACCTGATTTTCAAGAGCAGCCAACCTGTAACAGACAGTCCCTTGGGAACACAACTGGCCTTCCTCAGAGAGTGATCTGTTCTTGGTGCTTCCCACAAAGTTGGAGTTGAGATCTGCTGCTCCTTTGCGGGATAGAGGGCCAATTTGCTTTCCAAGAGCTCTTTGCTCTTGTTTCTGGCTTACCCCGTCTTATCTTCCTGAAGTTTGAGTTGCAGGAGTCTTGTGCTTTGTCTCCATCCCCTTCTGGTTTTCATAGCCTGTCAATCTGAGATGGTTTTGATGACTTTTGACAAACACCTTCACTTAGAATCACAATGTGGTTGTCCTGAAAAAAAAGGCAGCCTTTCTTTTCTTCCTTCTTCTTTATGAACTGGAGACATAATGTGTAAAAGCTTGGTGTAAGCTCACAATAGCACTTTGTCCTCTTTCACGTCACTTGCCAAATAACTACTGTTGTGGCAACAGCTGTAACCAAGCATGGTGTCAGCTAGTTTTGCCATAACGTGACTGGGTGCCAGTAATTTTAATATAATATGAAACACACTCCCAGGCAGTGCAGTGAGGCATCTGATTATTAAATTCCTTCAAATGTCATCTGGGTGGGTTTTTTTGGTTTGGTTTTTTGTTTTTTTGCATCAATTCAGGTCTCGGAACTGGACAGTGTTGTGATTAAAAGAAAAAGAACAGAAAATTCTCTCATTATAGTAAACATTTCCAAGAAAACTCTCACCCTGAAGCAGACAGCTCTGCTCTGCTTACATAGACAGCAACAGCAAAGGCTCTGTGAAGGCCATAGGGGTGGAGGTTATAATTGTGGCTACCAGTTGTTTGCTGCTCTTTACTGTAGCACTTTCTCTAGTGACAATAAATGCTATTAATTCTAGGCTTCTTATTCTGAACTTCTTATAAAAACTAAAAGGTAGGAACCCGGTGAAGCATTTGTTTTTAATACATTGCTTACATTGTGCTCCAAAGCATGGTATTCAGCGTTATTGTTAATGATTGAAGCATTAGCATTTAATTGTGTAAAGCAATTAAAAAGCTCAATATTATTACTTCTTGGGCTGAGTCCATTAATACAGCAAGCATTAGTAAGAAATATATTGAAGAAGTTGGACAAGGTCATAAAACGTTCAGCGTGCAAAGAACACCTAATGCTTTTTTCCGAGCCTTTAAGAAGTAGCTTACAAAAAAACCCCAAAACCCAAACAAAACCTTGTGAGGTAAATAGATAAAAGGCTTTTTGGGTTTAGTTGTGTCAGTTTGGCTTTTTCCTGTAATTGCTGGGGTTGTTTTGTTCCTAAGGAGGGAACGGATGCCAAGCTAAAGAGGTAATTTCTAAGCACTGTTTCAAGATATTGTGAAAGTTCTCAACTTTTCTTTAATAAGAAAAATAACACTTCTCTAATGATGTCTGTTTATTGCATATTGTTCTGCTGTATGCAGTTCAGTGCAGCTGGCAGCAAGTACTTGAGAGAAACCCAGGGCTGAAGAAACAGCGTAGGGGAACTTGAGTAGCCCTGAGTACCCGCAGGCTGTGTGCGCTGACTCCTCTGGGTGCTGTCAAGCAGTCCTTACCTTACGTCACCACGGATGAAATCGAAAGAGATCATTTGTGTTTGATCCCAGGTGTCTTTACATTCAAATCCAAACAGGAAAAAGCTCCTGGCAGCATGAAGCTGGATTGGAGGTGTTGATACTCCAAATGCGTCCGGATGTCACTCTCCTTGCGTCAGATGGGCTGGCTGTGGGGCTCACTTTCCTTTGGTAATCTTAGGAGTTGCTTGCACAATGAAAGGTCCAGGTTTTTCTGACCTGTAAAGAGTCACAGCAGAGCTCTGTAGTTGTAAAGTATCATTATGTGCTCAGAAGTGAAGAGGTTTTTACTAGGGAGGAGCTCAAACCAAAACCCTAAATGTGGATATTTCTAAACCTTGGAATCTGTGTCCACATCTGAGTTTTGCAGGTTACATGTGCCAGTAGCACATTAAACCAGCGTATGACATGGAAATTTCCCTAAAACACAGTATTCCACATCCAGGTGCAGCTACAACTAATTTCTGCAGGCTCTGCTAGACAGTTTCCAAGGGAAATTTTTGTTTAATATCAAGTGAAATCCACTGTATATCTTCAAGTCTCTACTTAATATTTTAATGTGTGCAGAACAGGAGCAGCACAGGCAGAAATAATACTGTATTTCCCAAAATGACTCATTTGACACTTAGCTTGGGAAAAAGACCAACCTGAAGCAGCAGAAGCAAGTTCTGTGTCTAGATCCACACAGGTTTTGGCTCCTCTAGTGATGCTGCAGTCATGGCATTTTAAAAGGATACAGTTGTTTTCAGTCCAAAAGCAAGTTGATTCTTCATGCATAGTTGACACTACTGTTTAGGCTGACGAGGGTAAATTTTAGGACAAACCACAGGAAATGGCTTGGAGAGGTGGAGGATATTAAGAAAATATTGTACTGCTGCTTTAGAAGTAAAATGAAACACTTTGGGCTCCATTTTCCCATACAATGTTTAAAGCCATTGTTTTGATAATATTTTTTTTCTGAAAAATATTGCAACTATTAAAAACAAATGTGCTTTGAAACATATAGTTGTTTTTCATAATCTCAGACCAAGACAAGTCACATGAAAATCCTCCTCTTCTCATGGAAGTGAAAAAGTATTCCTTTCCTCTTCCTCTGTCCCCTCACCCCCAGTTTTGGATGAATTGTATCCCCTTGAAAGTACTACTTTCTGTGTGAGCTTTGAGAGTGAAAATTGTTTTTTTCGGTTATGAAAGAATCTGCTTTAGCTGGAAGTCAGACGCAGCAATAGGAACAGAAATAGCACTTTTAAAGCTGACAGACTGTATTCACTTTGGTATGTAGAGAATGGCAACAGCAGTCATTAGTATTGAGAGAATTCTGTTCTTTCTCCATTTCTCTGCCCTTGTTGCAAGATGAGCAAGGGCTGACCTGAACTTTTGTTTGTTTGTTCTACTGTGGGGTTAAAGATTCATGCTCCTTCCCCCTCCCTCCCTGCCCCAGAATGTTTTATTCTGTTTTTGTAAGGGGGGAATTCAACTTTTGTGAAGGCCAAAGAAAAATCCTTGCCCAATATAAGAAACAGCTGAGCAAGACCTAAGGTGATAGATTTTACTATTTTTGTTCCAGCTTTCTACCTGTGAAGAAATACAGTATTTTTAGGGTGAGGGGTGATTGTGGAAAGCAATGATTGAACAAATAACTGCTTTAAGGCCAGTGCTAGAAGCGCTTGCCAGTATAGTAATGTCAGTTGGAGGTGTGATTTTTGGCTGCAGGTGTGTATTGGCAAAAGCCCTAGTATAGACATGGTTGTACCAGGGAAAAAAAAAAAAAGGTTTTGGCCAGTATATTCTATTTTGCTTGGGGAGGGTATAAGCTCTAACAACAAAAGCACTTTTTTCCTGCTGGTAAATTGCAACTCCAGTAGAAGCTCATGCCAAAATAGTTATACTGTTGTAGTGGCAAACCTTTTTCATAGACCAGACTGGTATCCTAACATTAGCAACTGCACTGCTGTTATTGTTAATTTTAACAGCAGCAACGTCTGAAGGTGATTTGAGTGCCTTAGACTTTGTAGCATTGTAATGATCTTGAATTTACAGATCTGCATTTCATTTACTCCCCATACTCAGGAGAATTGCAAACGAAATTACACTAGAATCCCATATTTTGCATGCAAGACATCTCTTTACAATTCTTCTTTTAATGGCTTTTACCTAGCTACAACTCAAGTAAAAAGGTCCATGTGCTTTGCAACTGTCTAAAAGCTGAAGAATGAGATTATCTTTGGATATATTTTCTGATTCGTTACGCAACTTTATAGTGAAACATGGTTCTTCCAAGTGTACCATAGTCTTCATACCTAGGTTTTACAGATTTCTGTAGCAGGTTTTTTTTTTTTTCTTTACTGTCTTGAATATATTGGGATTCTGGAGGAGAATGTCATTACCTCATGGGACTACATAGTCATATGTGTGACACCACAGGCCTTCCGTGTGAACTTCCCTTCTATTTTACTCACCTTAGGATGAAGAAGAAGTCCTTTTTTCTAGTGCTGAAGCACACTGCATCATACATGAAGTCAGAAGGGGTAAATACTCATTCCAGGTCCCAGTTTCATGTCACAAGAACATATGAGCTATTGTGTAATCTCTCCAGAGTGCCCTCACACGAAGAGAGCAAAAACAATACTGTTCCCAATACTGTTAGGGAGGTGACACTGGGAAATGTTGTGAAGTCTGCCCTCAGCGATCAGTACTCTGCTTATCTTCCACTGGTATTTCATACCAACTGACTTTTATATACCAACATTGGAAACTTGATCGTTACACTATTTGTTCAGACTACTACTGCCTCGTTGTAATATGGTACAAGAGAATGTTATGGTTGGGGTTTTTATTTTTCTTTTTGCTTTAAAATGCCTCTGACTTCACTAAGTGTAAAACTTAGCCAATGTTGAATGCTTTTGAAAATCCCATTCTTCAGTTGCTTTTGGTTTTGGTGTTGTTTTTTATGTCCGAAGTAGGACTCGATAATATGTACTGGCATAACATTTCACTGGAGCAGAGCAATGATTTATTGTGCTAATTACTGGCATCGCAAAGCCACTGACAGTAATCTTGATCTTGGGGGGCGGGAACTCTAAACACTAGGTTAAGACCTATTAAAAAAGATATTTTATGTGAGTCTGGTAGAATAAGAAAACTAAGCATGTTGAGTTTTAAAGTTTCCCTTTCTAAGTTTATGTTCTTCATAGGTTTTCTTAAAAAAGAGGAAAAAATAAAAAAGGAAATGCTGGGGAAGGTTGGTGTTCAATAAATGGGACACACATCTCATAGAATAGTTTGGGTTGGAAGGGACCTCAAAGATCATCTAGTTCCAACCCCCCTGCTGAAGCTGTATTTTCAGTATTTGTGGTCTTTCAGTCTCACAGCTTATCTTTTTCTAGGCTCATGAAGCATGAAATGTTAAAATCAATAGGTTTTTAGAATATTTGGACTTTCTGGCATTTTTTTTTCTCTGTGACTTGGACAACAAACATTGTGAACTGAGAAGCCTCAGTTTTGTTAATCTCTCCCTTGGGTGCATCCTTTCTTAGTTCAGCAAAAACACAAACAAAAAAATCTACTGCATGTGGTCAGTGCTTAGTTTGCTTGGGCTCATGTGTCTTGTTGAAACCAGAATATTTTCTCTCAAAGACAAGCCCAGCCCCTTATTCTTAGCAAGAATTCTCAATTTTCGTTCTGGATTTTAGCTATTAACCCCTCTGTCATTTCAGCTTCAAAAATCAACTAAAAAAAATCATAGTATTTTTAAGGGAGATATTCACGTTTAACATTTTGCTTGTTCAACTGTATTTATTCAAATATGAAACCACCCTGAACAAACAAAAAACCCCAAGCAATCAGAAGATCACCTAGCCAAAAATGAGAAATTTCCTTCTCAAAGGTGCAACTTTCAAGAAACTTTGGGTAATACACTAGAAACAGGAGGTTAAAATGGAAACACTCTTCCATCTGAATCTGCAGTGTCTGCTACCCACTACCTTAAGTACTTTGGCTGAAAGCAAAAACGTAAAAGACTGAGTAAATTCTGGCATTTGCAGCTTCATTGACCCTACGAGCGGGTTGCTAGCAACTTGCTGCCTGCAAATGACCGGGTAAGATCAAGTGCCCTCTGGGGATACAAGGGAGTTCCTCCAGTCCTCTTGCTATGACACAAACTCTCTCAGGGCAGCTATACCTCAACTCTAGAAATCTGAAAGAGATTTAAACAAAAATAAGACTTATTACAAATATTCAATCTTAGGGCACCTACCAGATGAAATGGCAGTATGGCAAAGGTTTGCCCTATGGTGTGCCACTTACCAAGACAGCAACAAGAAAGAGCTGGGCAAAACAGTGGTTCCTGGAAGAACATTTAATTGAAAGCTTTTTCACTTAAAAATATCATCTTTCCAGAAATGCAGATGTGCATGATAATCCTATAGGGATATTGGTATTTGGCTTCTAGGATTTTAAGAGTCCTGTTCCCAAGGTTAAGATATACAGAGAGCCAAATTTTATTTGAAACTATTATACAAGACAGATATGGAAGCTCATGGAGTATTACATTGCAAATCACACGTTAAAGAGAGACACATGGCTCTTGAGCTATAAAATCAGTAGAGAAAGGAATGATATTTAAAAGATATATTTAACCACTTGTTTTACTCATTAATCTGCAGTTTGCAAAGCATTATTTGCAGCAAAAAATGCATTATAGGATTCTTTCTGAAAAGCAAACAAATATTTCAGATGTTTTCATCGCTAACATAACTGTGTAACAATAGCAAAACAAATACTGATGGTGAGCAATGTTTGTATGAGTGAATATGTTGAACAGCTGCCACTTTCCACTCCTGAGACTTCTGCATATCTATGTTGGATGGAGTGATTCCTGTAGCAGATTTGTAATACGCTTTGTGTTGCAGGGGGCTTAAAGGGAAGAGCTGAATCTGTGATACGAGGCCTTAATGTAGATTTCACCAAATCAAGGGGGACTTCTGCTGTTGGCATGACAAGGCTGTTGTTTATGAACAAATACAAAGGTCTGAATGTGCACCCAGCAAAACTCCTGACCCAGTGCAATACCATCACGACAAGGTGCTGTTCTCTTCCGCCCTAACTCTCCCTTGCACGTGCACTTTTTCTGTACCGAGTGCACCCCGGGGAAACACAGTGTCCTATCTCTCTCCATCCCTGTGACAGTGGTTCTCCTTACTTGCACCTTCTGAAATGACGTGTGTTCTGAGATAGCCGCAGTCATTCTGAGACTGTTGTTGTTTCTTAACAGATTTTATAAAGAAGAGGGCATTGCAGCTTTGAAAAAAGCACTCAGAAGTTTATCAGAAGAATGACATTAGTCAGATAGTACCAACTGTGTCATTCCTAAGGGTATTATTCTGCTCTCGTGGTCTGGATATTTTGCATGAGGGTTAAGTTCTGTTAGCTATGGATGCAAGCAAGCAGCTGAACTTGGTAGATACTCATTTCCAAAAACATATTTGAGGGTATCATATTTTGCAGAGTACAGTTCAGGCTACTCCACTTATAAGCAATACAAAAAGATATAATGAATAGTTTTGATTATCATAAATCATTGATTTAAAAGACCACTGGTTACTTACCCTTTGACTACAGTTTATTGTTGATACAGTCTGCCAAACAATCATTGGAGGTAAACAGTTTGCATTTTCAGAAAGATGTACGTGCTTTCTTCCTTTCTCTCATCCCCTCCAAATAGCATATAATGCACTGGTTAGGACATTTCCATGAGCTATGGAAAATCCAACTTCAGTACTCACTTTTTGATATTCAGATCAGGGTCTGGACTCTGAGTTTCCCAAGTCCTGGAAAATGCTGCACTCCAAGGGTTCCCAAATTCAGTGTGCTCAGTTTATGCCATCACAGAAAGTAAAAGCAACCAACTGCAGCCTTGTGGCTACTCTCATGGCACATGCAAGATAGGCTTTTTTGTTCAAATCTGAACACTTCCAACAGGAGAGCTGAGAGACCCATTCCAAATGTTTATGTAGGCCAGCAGATTTAGGGACTTCTGGTACCCCCCCCCCCAGTGAGTGATACAACCTGGTAAAGTTTGCTCTGGAGTTTCCTTCTTTCCTCTCCCTGGAAGCTGCTTTCTGAACTGCAGCCATGGTCTGTGTAGTTGGCATGTAGATGCCCAAAATGTTGTGTGCTCTGCTCTGAGGAGAGGAGCAGAAAATAAAACTGAGCAGAAGCCTCAGAAAGAGATTCTCTGCCTTCAATCTGGCAGTAGATGAAAATCCCAGAGTGCGCAAATATCAAGGAATCACAGAAATACATCTAGACTTGGGACCCGTTGAAAGAGTAGATGTCATAGGCTTCAAGGTAACTGTTATGGTGGCTTGGGCCTGATCCTCACGTAGTTGTTTGAGTAAACCCCGAGATGAGACATCCCTGGGCATTACTGTCAGGGTGTGGGTCAGGAGTCTGTCTCCCAGCTCAGCAGGAATTTTGCCTGCACAAAGTCCTCTTGTTAATGGCTGTCTGGCTCACTGATGCGTGGGCTCTGGATGTGCATGTATGTGCTCACACTTTTGTAAAAAGACTTTGGATAAGTGACCGTTACTTGAAAGACCCAGAAGCAACTTGGCAGCTGCCAAACGGGAGGTCCAGTAGTTGTTCCTGCTGCAATAATCTCTCTTTGTTCTGCAGGATGGTACCACAGCAGATCACAAAGTTACTGAAGGGTTGCGTGGGCTTCCTACCCTTCTAGGTACGGTGGCGTAACAGCTACCTCTTGGATCTGAAGCTTGCCTCTTCGTTAAAAATAAAATCTGCTTAAGCGTCACCCTTTTTGAAAGAATTCTTCAGAGTTCAAAGTAAATTATCTCAGGGATGATGATAATCATTGGCCTTTAATTGAACTGTGGTGCTTAAAATCTAGAAACCAGTTCATGGTTAATCATTTGAGTTCATCAGAAATAAGATTCAAGTTGGGGCAATTAGACAATTGCTTCATTACTCAAACTGTCTAATGATGTTTCACTGATCTTTCACAAATGATAATACAGTAGATGAACTGTATAGTTTAAGAATAAGTTATTCCAGTTTTAGATAGTTGAAAAGTGACTTACCAAAACTGTTAATGGAAGTTATTCAAGATGTGCCGACTAAATCCTTTCCAATTAGTGTTGAGGTCTTGAAGGGCCAGTCTTAGCTTTTTATTAATATGTTCGGTTTATTAATGTATTTTTTGATATATGCATAGTGTGACTGTCTGGTACATCTCAAGATGTTGCATAATTATTATCCTTTTAATTTGTTTTACTTGGGTTCTACTCCTTAGTCTTGCTTAAAATTCAGAAATATTTCATAGCTTAATAGCTTAATAACTCATTAGAAAGCCATGACATGTACTTGAGGTTACCTCAAAGGCTATCCATATTTAACAGTAAACTTCAGCTAATTCATCGACAGTATGACTGTCATTGACCAGTTTAAATATTTAAGGTTGTGTTTTGACCTTTTGCCTTACATTTAAACATATGGAGAAACTGAAATAGATTGTGTACAAAATTGGGATCTTTATCAAATGGTTACGGCATTATGAAACAACAAAAAATTACTACTTTGGTAATAAGGCTATATGTATATAATTTATTAAATATACACTTTTATAAAATTTTGTTATCTTATGCTGTTTTAGATATGAGTCTTCCTCTTTCTTATTAAAAATCCCTAACGAAAAGAACTTCTGCTTCCAATTTTGGAGCAACATCTGTGGCCAACAAATTCTTGCCTATATATGATACACGATCCAAATCAGGTTTTTGAAAAACAGGACTAATTAAAAACGTTAATTTTTTTTCACATCTTTCATGCTTTTGTCACATATAAAAAGGGCTTGTTTTGGATGCTTGAAGTGATGTTCTCTTGGGAAACTCTTTACTGAGATCTAATGTGCAGAACCAAGACTCAAGGAGAGATCGCATCCTAGGGTCACAAACAAGTTGGAAGCTTTAGAATGGCCTGTTCAGTTTTGATGGGCTTTTCTTGAAGGACCTCAAATGACTGGGGCAGTTTTAGCTTTCCTGTGAAAACGCAGCGTGTCTTAGTCTCTGGCTTTTCACACTTTTCTCAGACCATCAACTGCTGACTGTAGAGGTTTCTCATGAGTGAATGAAATTGTAGCTTTGCACCCTGCCCAGCTGTGTGTGTGCCTGGTTTTGTCTGTGGTGGTGGATACACATGATGTTTCTCTAGGTTGGTGATGTGATAGATTGTTTCCCGTTTTCTCCCTGTTGACGTCCATGAAATATTTTATTTCATTGAGTTCAAATGCTGGTGTTCTAGAAACAAAATAAGCACATTTTAATTAGTTTATGTCATAAAATGTAAGCTGTCATACTGCATTTAGAATGATTCCACAGATTTCCATTACCATCCTGTTTTGAATTAACTTAACATAATTGTACTTATGTAAAAAGGCTCAATGATAAGCTACTCGTGGAAAGGGCTAATGACAAAGAGGGATAGAAGGAAGATGGGGAAGTATTTTATTCCCTGGTAAGGCTTCTATATTGTTGGCCTTTGTGCAGACCATCATCCTTGAGTCCCTCTGCTAGGTATCCTTCCTTCCTTCCCTTTTACTGTCTGCCAGTCTATGGATGGCATAATGTGGGGTCTCAAGGGATCATTAGATTGAATAGTGACTCCAGAAAGGTGTCTGATGTGCTTCTGATACAGCACAGCTATTCTTCACACAAGGCTGGAGGTAACTTTGAAGAATGTGGCTTTGTGTTCTTCTGTATCACACCTGCAGAGAAAACTAGCCTGTTACTGGAGTATTTTAATACAGTGAAGGAAACTTAATCCAAGTTCCCCAGCTGTTCTTGTGGACAGCTGGTGACCCACAACCACATAATCCACAGTGTTTTGAACTGACAGTTTGATGATAGATGCTTATTGTCCATGAGATGTTTTGAGACTGGGCAGTGATCTCTAGGTCCTAAATGTTGCAACTTTTCGAAGCAGTTTGTTGTTTTTGAGACTTCCCCTGAACAGATGGATGTATTTCTAGTCACATAGAGCAGTGTGTACTTGTACTTCCTTGTCACAGCTCTCTTTTTCTTTCTGAAAGCTTTTACCTCCTGTGAAACTGCTTAGAATCTTCCTGTACCTCTGGATTTTTGTAGGGAGTTAATTAACTACTTTGTTCCCAGGTGGGTTCTGCACCTCACCAGGTGCCTCCCGTACCAGGATCCGTGCCTGCCCTGCTGTCTTTCTTGCAGTGCTGAACGCTGGCCAGAAAGGCTCGCGTGCTCTTTCCCATGCAATGCCAGAAGCCTTTGGGGAATGTTATGTTATTGCCCTGGAGAGGAAACTGTAGAACCACTTAAGGTCTTGTAGCTCATGATAGCTAAAAAGCGTAAGGCTGCCCATGAGTATTGGTTTCAAACGCCATTGTTTCTCTAGTAAAGTCTAGGGTATGACATGCAATCAGCGTCAGGATGCACTGTGAAGTCATATTGGGGGTCTGGTTATGTTATGTAATGGCAAGGTCTTACAGTAGTGAAATTTGAGATATCTCAATGGGAAGCTTTGAGGCCCCTTAATTCTGTAGTATGTGGTTCTCAAAGGCCTTTGCGGACCCGTTTAACATGTATAGCATTAAGTGTTTTTTCTCCTAGCACCTGTACTTTGGTTCACGTTCCTCTCACCTTTTCTTACTACTAGGCTAGTGCCAAGCTGTTTCCAGAACTGCTCTGCTCTCAAAGACCTTTTCTGCTAGGTTGTGTTCTAAATAAGTACAAGAAATGTCTTTATTATTTGCAAGTTAAAAGCATATCCAACTTTTGTCCTTCAAAGGAAATTTGGCCTCCTTTTAAGAGACAAGTAAGCGATAAATTAGAAGCTGAAGGTGCTGTGCTTTTTACTTCTGCAAGATTAAAGATCTTGTTAAATGAAGAATTTGTACTATGACTAATCCAGCTTTGTTTTGGGGAAAGATAGGGAGAAGCACTCCATTTTGTATATAATGCAGCTATAACATAGCCCAAAGCTCTCCTTAAAAACTAGAGCAAAACTGGGACTTAACTTCCCCTAACTGCTGGAGCAGTCCAAGATTTTTGTCTGGCTGTGGAGCTTTTGCTCTATTTATGCTATAACTTGGAATTGCTTTCTAACCATTTCCTAAGTAAGCACAATTTAACCAGTTAGCAGACTGATTTAGAGGCTGAATTCCAATATCCTTGTTCCGTGAATGGTTCCATTGGCTTAATTGACTCCTTGGGAAGTAAGGAAATATTCAGGGTAAAAGTGATGGGCCTTGGTTTTAGCTAGTTATATTTAGCAGCCAGCTGAAATACAACTTCTTGTACATATGAAAACAACGGTGCTTTTCATAATTCTGTCCTCAAGAGATATAGTCACTAATATAATGACAATTAAAAAGTTTTATTGATGTATATATTTCTTAGCTATTGCACATCGTGAAGTACTCTAAGAAACCAGAGGATTCTTTGTTTAACAGCTAGGCAGCTAACGCTCTAAGAGAGTTTGCATTGTATTCTGTGTAATTCAAGGTTTGAAACAAATTTTATTCCCCAAAATAAACTGACAAGTGCATGAGGTGAGAACACAATTAAAAATGCCCTGCCAATTTTATAAACAGACAAGCCAAGGTGCAATGAGTTTCTCAAATCCTCAGGAGGCGTAATAGGTTTGTGACAGAACCTCAGGAGCTGCTCTGTCGGGTGTTCATCCACATCAGGTTCTCTAAAGAGTAATTTAAGCACATTTTGATGCATCCCAGAAAGGAGGTGGGAACACCTTTCTCATGCAAGGTGTAACTGCTCTGATATTCCAGTTGTTTGGTGGAGAAAGTATGCATTTCTGTTATCGTGACAGAACACAACAAACACAAGTTCTTAAAAGCTTTTGGAATGAAGTTCTTAAAAGATGCCATGTTAATTACTCTTAGGTATTTTTCGGTTTAATGATAGCTAAATATGGTGCTTACACAGGGTTAAATTAATCAACAGCTTCCTAATTAAAGCAAATATTTTCTCCCAGGGATTTAAAATGTGGATTTTTTTTTGTTATTATTAAACAGTCAAAATGCTTTTGTCAGATAAGGCAAGAAATGGATTGTTGAACTTAGGAACCTCCTGCATACTATTCCTGAATACATTAGCATTAAATATTTTGCCTTCCAGACACTAAATTATGAAAAGGCTCTTTAAAGTGGGGATAGGGAAAGGATGATGGAGGCCAGTGAGATGGTGGTTGACATATTCACTTGTGCTTGCAGGCTCGCTTCAGACATGCTGTAGTCTGTGAATCGAGTTGTCTGTTCTCAGCTGAGTTTCTTTGTAGGAAAACCTAGCATAGTGGCTTTGCTTTAAAGAACTCATGGACTTAGAAGCTCAAGCTGAATATTACAGGTCTGAATGAGAAGAACTGACAGAGCTGTGGGAGGAAGCTTCACTGGCCTTCGCTTTCAGGAGGTTTAAAATTCTCCAGATTCTCAACTAGACTTTTCATAAATTATCAAATGAAGTTTGTTCTGTTAACTTTGATGTGGACTGTAGACCAGCATTGTGAAAACTCATCCTTGAGAAATACGCAGCTCTTGTGACTCTTCCTGTCTCCCTGTCACGCTTTTGCATTTCCACTTGGTAGGCTGACTTTCACCACGCTATGATAATTGTTTGCTAGCGCTATTAATGAGCTCTGCAGCTTTGGCAAACAGCAGATCAAATTGGTTGGACCCATTCTTACTAAAAAATGAGCTAAATTAACAAATTAATAGTATTAATATCACTTAAATGCGATGATGTTACCCTGGATAGATTTTATAAGGATGTGGCTCAAATGGGTAGCTGGTGCATTTTCATGTACAAAATCCAGAGTCTGCTTTGAATGTTTATCTTAAATTTGTCTGTAAACTATGAAACTCCATTTCAACCACATAATTGCCTTTTAGTATCCTTGCCCATCAGCTGTAAAACGTCAAACAAACATTAGGAGCTCCAGCAATGGGTCCATTTTATGAGTGTATAGTAAACTTTTTCATCCTAGTAAAGTTTATTTAGGTATCAGAAGTTGATAACTTTCTAATGCACAAAGAAAACATGTTCTCTTTCTTCTGAATCAGACAGTGTTCCCCTGACAACTATCCTGAAGTGTAAAATATAATGAAGTCAGCTTTAGTTTTATGAACACTAGCATCATGTCATATGCTGGCAAAGTTTATAAAATAACTGGAGTTGTATATTACATTAATATTAAAAAAGAACATGGAGATTATAAAAAGGTATTTAATGGGACATGAGAAAAATATAGCTTCTAGATGACAGTACCGGAAGAAACATTTTTCTCCTCTAAAAATAGTGAATTTCAGTACGGAAATCTAGTGTCAGCAGGGCTCCGAAGCTTTTTCTCACAACTCTATTCAAATTTAGTGAAAATGAGTATTCTTTCCATAAGGCTTTTGAATCATCCTCTAAGTTTTTCCATTGCAGAAATCTTTTCTGTCATCCTAGGTAACAATCCAAGCCATCCCCACCCCAGTTACTGAATCCTATAGGATTTTTCCATAGGAGTAATTAAGAACACTCAACTTTTCACTTTCTGCCATAATTCTTAAAGAGCTGTGGGGGAAAAATAGACTTTACAAGAGCAAAAAAAAAAATCTTTCTGAGTGAAAGCGACTTGCCCACCGTCACATATAAGTCCTGAGTGAGGAATTTCGGTGTAGGTTGCCTCATCCCTGCTTTGTGAGCTCTGTCCATAGAGTGATGCTGTCATTGAGACTGGAACTGTCTTGCATTTCCACGCAGCCTGGCATGGGGCCACGCACCAATGTGTTCAGTCTGGTGTTTACATGGGATCTGCTTGCGTAACCAAAGGAATGGAGTCTGTGTAAACAATTCCCATCGATTATGACAGCTAATGCCAGCTCAGCAGTATTAGACTCAGTAGTTAAATATTTCAGGCTAATATCTATTTGTTTTCTCACTATACTGGAGTGTTTATTAATAAGATTTAGTATGTAAATACTCTTCTCTAATGCTCAGTGCTGAACATGCTCTCCTTTTAATGGGATTTTAGTTTTGCCCCAGTAAAGATGATCAGAGGGCTAGAGCACCTCTCCTATGAAGGCAGGCTGAGAGAGTTGGGGTTGTTCAGCCTGGAGAAGAAAAGGTTCCGGGGACACCTCATAGCAGCCTTCCAGTACCTAAAGGGGCCCACAAGAAAGCTGGAGAGGGGCTGTTATCAAGGGTATGGAGTGATAGGACAAGGCGTAATGGTTTTAAACTAAAGGAGGGGAGATCCATACTAGATATGAGGAGGACTTTTTTTTATAATGAGGGTGGTGAGCACTGCCATAGGTTGCCCAGAGATGTAGTAGATGCCCCGTTCCTGGAAGCAAACATTCAAGGTCAGCCTGGACGGGGCTCTGAGCAACCTGATCTAGTTGAAGATGTCCCTGCTCATTGCAGAGGGCTTGGACTAGATGACCTTTGAAGGTCCCTTCCAACCCAAACTGTTCTATGATTCTATGAATATTAGCTTAAGGGCTGTTGATGGCACAACCCTGTGCTAATTCAAGCATTTTTACTGCCTGTGTAACGTGCTGCCCTGAGTCATTGAAAAAATAAATATAAATTAATTCAGTGTCTCAATGGAAGATGATGATGCAAATATTGTAGCAGGCCTGTAAATTGATGGTCATTGTCAAAGCCACCGTGGCTTTGACGTGCAGATCTAGATACAAAGAGAAAGTCTGCAATCGTTTCCGATTACCTTGTTGTCAAGCTGAGATTTCCCCTTGCTTACTCAACAGCCTATTTCTTAAGCTGTGTCACCCCCATTCCAGTCTAGGTTCAACAACGCTGTCTCTCCGTTCCAGCAGCCATTTTGGTATTGTCATTTCATTGAGGCACCCTATAGGTGGCATTTTGCACACTTGCCTGGGGAGTTTTTCCTACTAGTATATCTCACAGGGAACCTTTGGTGAATCAGTTGCCATATTTTATTTGAGAAGGTGTTGTAGTTGGCACCAGCCCCAATCAAGGTCAGTGCCAAACTTGGTACTGGTGCCAGTGGTCTGTTATCCCTGGCATAGCTACACTGCTTCTCTGAAGGACGTTAGCTGAGTCAACAATAGCATGTTTCCGTCACTACTGCTACATTAACTCTGGAAGTTTTGCTGGAAAAATAACGTTGGCAAGGTTTGGTTTTGTCTTTCTTGTTCCTAGCCAGCATAGCAATGCCAGAAAAAGGTTCTAAGCATTAAGCACTCTACAATTTGTGAATGCAGCTGATCAGAGAGTCCTTCAATCTGACCAGCTTCAAGTTGTACGTAGAGTCCCAGGGAGAGAGACAAGCCACAGTGCTGTTTTGTGGCTGCAAAAACTGCAGAACCCTTAGCCTGGAGTGCCTGTCCTGCTCTCGTTTCTTCTGAGCGGAGCAAACTTGAAAGGTTCCATGTAAACTCTACTGCCTTGTTCTGTTTCTCCTTTTCCGAAGTGCTGCAAATACTAGCAGGGGACTCTGGCCATCAAAAGCTGAAGGAGGTTCTTCAACCACTGGTCTCTTAGCAGTTCCACCCAAGCTGGATTTGGCCTATGCTCTTTCCAACCTGTCCCTCACTAAAGCATATATTCGTATTCAGAATTTAATAATTTATGTGATCGGGTGGGCTTGTTCTCAATTTTATACAAGCTCAGTGGCAGTGAAATTGGGGGAACTAACTGTGGGAAGAACAGCAGTAGCGAAGAGTAGGGCTGGTGTTTGGATTCCCCCACCCTTCCTCTCTCTCTTTCCCCGTGGCTGGGAATGTCTAACCATGCAAGAGCGCTAAGGTTAAAGAAGCAGCACCGAGTTTGGGTTCGTGAGGTTGTGTGTTGATGTGATACAGTTCTTAGGGAACGTTGTTCTGCAGTACCATAACTCAGTCAGGTAGTTTGAGAACATGAGTTTCAGTCACGGTTCAGGAGTTCCTTCCCTTCATGGTTTTAAGACCATTACCATCATTATCTATCTTTCTGTGAGTTTCTAGACTGTAGTTGACTATGATAATATTACAGTATAAATTAAATTCTGCTTCCAGTGATTTTTCCCTATGTCTCATTTGCTGCTTTCCTGCACAGGTTATGAAGTGTCACAACTCAGTATTACCAATTACTAGTTTTTTCATTTAATGGGTTGTTTTAATGTTCTAGGAGAACCCGTTTTCTTAACTTAATGATAGTATTTTTAGGCTATTGCATAGCATTTAACTAGTTATTATTTGCTCTTTACTCTTTGAACATGTCTAGTTATACTGTTCTGGCATCGTTGCAAATACAGTTCTACAATCTAAGTAAAGCAAGCACTTGTGATTTCATGGATAGTTTCAACTTTAAGTCTTTTTTTTTTTTCTTGTGTTTAGTCCTAATTATATAACGCTTCTAGTGACACTTCACCATTGGCAAAGCTTCCATAAATTCAAAAATTTTGTAAGGTTGGAGTCCATGAAATTTACCACTAGGAAAATATTTTATATATGTCAGCATGTTTGTGTGCTTTACTGGCATTCTGCTTGCAAAAGGTTTTATCTGGCGATACCATTCACCCTTCGTTAACGGTGGACACTTAAGCCCTGGCAAAGGAAATTTGCCACCCCTATCTTTTAGGGGCCTGCTTCCAAGCATGGGATTCATAAATCTGAGCTAAGCATGGGAGCCAGGTTAAGGAGAGGCTGGGCAGGGACTGCTTTCCACCTCTTCTGCCAAAGCTGCAATTCTCAACCTTAAATTCCTATATGTCACATGTGTAGATGCTGTGTGTTTTCCAGGGGTCTAGACTTAGTTATCTTTAGGATGCCAAACATCATTCCTGCCCCTCACCTCCCCCCTGCTCGAAGCCTGTTACACAAATCAGTGTGTCTGTTTTGCCCTGTTCAGCCCATGTCCTCAAATTGTCACTAGGCCTGGCTTTGAAAAGCAGGAGGCAGGTTATCCCTCAAAGCTTCAAGCTGATCTCTGGGCTGGATCCCTGCTCACCCCGCTGGTAATTTCTATGTGTCTGGATCACCTCTGTTGAAGCAGTGAAGACAGTGACAATGCAACATTTGTAGGCTTTGGGATGAGTGCTTGTTCATTCGTTTCATATTTTAAAACTTGATGTGATTGTAATATGTGCCTATTTTGACTTCTAATTATTTTTTTTTTCCTCTGTGTCCCAGCTCAATTCACAAAGGAAACCAGGTTTATTCATGCATTATGTCTGGGGTTTACAGACACATTCAACTGTGAATTAAGCTAGCATGGCTGAAGCAGTTTCTACTCGTGGCTGTACATACTGCCTTTCTTTGGGAAATCAGTACAACCACCGTGGTGATAGCTGAATGGGGTGTGCATTTGTTCCTCCACCACTGTTTATAATCTGCTATATTAATGTAGCCTGACGTTGGTTTAATTTACAGTATAATACTGGGCTGTAAACTGCAGCTGTTCACAAGTAGATTCATTTCCCAGTCAGCCACCTCTCCAGTGAAGGTGATAACCTCAAGTTGCTCAGCAGGATGCAGCTTCACTCAGTCCAATGTCATCTGCTGTCATGTGTGTCAGCACTCTCTGTCCATCCGCATCCCAATGGTGACCTTCGGTTTTGCTGGCCACTCAGAAGGTTGACCAAAAAAAGCTTTGGCTGGACTATAAGTGCCTATGAGTTAGGGCCTCACATGGAGGTAGTCTCCAGTACCTTTTCCTTAGTTTATTGGGAAACTTGGTGGAATAGAGCTTTTGGTCATTTACAATTGAACCAATTACTTCATTTAGGAGAGAAGACATTAGATCTACACAGTACCTTCTCTTCAAAGAAAATGTCGTTGCCATTTAGATGTTATCTAGATTTCCTGCATAAGAGTTGGAACAGAGCCAAACATTACATGACTCTAGAAAAAATATTGCTTTAAAATTTCACTTGGCTTTTTAGAGGATGATCTACTTTTTATGAGGTGAGGAGAAAAAAGAAGGAACTATGTGACAGAGCAAGAGACAGAAATTTTTATATTGAGGCTATCTGAGGAAAGTCTTACAGGAGGGTTTTTTCAAAAAAATTATTTTTTTTAATCAAAAGTCTGTCATATCTATCAAACTATGCTGAAGTAACAATACACACATGTATACAGTGATGCTGGATTATATCAGAGCACTCTGTAAAATCTACAAATTCCCCTTGAAATCATAAGTACACTGTGTTTCTACCCCAGATTGCAATCCCCATTTTGAATATTGGGCTAATTTACCTTATCGTTGTATTATCTCCATTTTGGACTCAGATTCCCTGGGAAAGGAGAAGGTGCTAATGGTACAGAGTGAGTGACAGGCTTGCTCCTTTTCAAAAGATGCTTTATGGCACAATAGGATGGGAGTAGCTTTTGAAATCCCATTCATTCTGTCTTCTTGACACAGGCTTGGGGTCTGCAACAATAAAACATTACCCGAGAGAGAACAAAAGGCCAATTGTTTCAGCACAATCCTTTAAAATATAAAGTTTTGGAGAATGTGCAGAGAGTTTGGGCAGGGGAGAACAAGCACGGCAACCTCTCCTAAGAGAGGTTGCTTTCTTACTGAAACAGACGACAGAAGAAGAGAGGCTTTCTGCAAAAGAGGAGGAGAAACCGTGATTTAATAAGTTATTTGGTGCAGTCCCATCTTAGAGAAATCCAGTCTAAGCTTAAGGAGTAGCACAACATGGTGCGTCAGAGACGTGTAAAAAGCTGTGCCTATTTTTTCATGTGTTCCCATGCATTTCTTGTAAATGCATAGGGGTAGAGCAAATTAAACACAAAAGTCTGGGTGTATTTACCGTAGGTCTCCCCATGCCCCTGAAGAGCGAAGCATCATAACCTGCTAATCAGATGGGAGCTCTGGGCACTGGGGTGCACTGAGCTACTGGGTGATCTTGGTATCTGAATAGTAGTCCTGGGCCAACAGCCCCTGTGCCGTACGGTCCTGCTTGCGTAAGGAGGGCACTAGGTGCAGCGTTTCCATAGGAGGAACCACAGTGTGACAGTCTGTCGTAGTTTAATCTGCAAGACTAAAAGTAATGTGCTTTTGTAATGCATAGTAGAAGTCATCAGAAGAGTTGTTACCGGGACAATGGCATGTACAAACTCCCATTCTAAAGTACCAGTTGTAATTAATTTCTTTGTTTTACTTTTTATTTGCATTAATTGACAACAGAGGACTGGATTGTGCCATCTAGCAATAAAACACCAGACTGGAATATGTAATCTGACTGGATTTTTTTTTCTCTCTTCACTATACGAAATGTGTTTTCTACTTTTTTTTTTCCTGTTTTTTGAAGTGAAGGTGACAATTCTCACAAAGTGTCAGGAGATCTTAAATTTGAAATCTGTAAATGAAAGGTATCTTCAGGTACCTCTGTTGTCACTATTAGCACATCACTTCTGTATTAGATGATTAAAAACAAGTCAAACTATCAAATACATATAATTTTAAAATAAACACATTTTTAGAATACCAGCCATCTTGCTAGGTCATAAAAAGACAATGTTTCAGGTGATGTTATCAAGTTCAGAAATATCTTACTTGAGAGAGAAGATTCAAGAGGTACCAGTTTATGCGTACTGCTCTTCTTTTAGCATACGGTAACAAGAACAGTAATTGTTAGAGTCAAAGCAAGCTGTTTAAGATTGGAATAATTCCCATATAAAAGAACCATGTAAAAGTTCAATTTTTGTTTTCTATCAAAATCAGATGGCACAGCCTGTCATGGGAAAATAACTAAGGCATTTTGAGACCCTCAGGTTGTGGAGAGGTGTATGGCAGTTATTCTACCCTAGGATTAGAGGATGCCACTGTGTAAAAGCAACGGTCTCCAATTGATTTCTTAGACTCATATAGTTTGGCTTCTTGTAATCCAGGGCAATTCTGAATTTACTTGTAATTTGTTTCAGGAAATCAACCAGAGCAGTGACTATAAAGATCCTTTTACATCCTGTTCTAGTAGCTTTCTCAGTAAATTCTCTCGTTTGCGATCACAAAGACCAGAGGATCCCTATAACCTGAGAGCAGGTCCCATGTTTTTAATTCTTAATGTTTCTTTTTTACCTTAAATCTTGTATCATTGCTGTTGTGACAATTTCATAGCTTCATCCGTTTTTAATTGGCTTTTTTGGTGACCAAAAAAATGAGGGGGCTGTGGAAATCTGGTGATGTTGTGTACATTTTAATGATGCTTTTAAAGACTTAAGTTAAAAATGTTTTTTTTCTTTCTAACTAGTAAATTTGCTTGCCTTTATTGTTGCTGTTTACAAAGTGCCTTTCATTTTGTTGTTTACTCCTGGTTTTAACCTCCAGTGTTTACCTACACAACAGGGCAAAGGCAAGCTACAATTACTCCTGTGCAAAAACTTTTAAATTTAGCTAGCAACTAACAGCAAAAATGTAAACCACTGGCTTACTCTCAGTAGTCAGAACCGCAAAGGCAGGTAAAAGCCAGTTAAAATTTGACACTTGGCCACATGGTGAATTTTTGAGAACCCCAGCTGTTTGAGGTGTAAGAACATCTGTGATTGTCAGCAGTTCATTAGAAAATTGCTGGCAATAAAAAAAATGCCAGCACCCTCTTCCCCAAAGCAGTTGGATTCCTGATGGTCTGCCTGTTGTCCTCTGTATCGTTTTACTTCGTTCACAGAGAGACAAAATTTGCAACAAATTCTCCTGTGCTTCCCTTGTGGTGTGATGATCTAACATCATTATTCACTCCTTACTTATACCGGATTTGAATATGCCATTGTTTCTCAGACAATAAAAACATCATTTGCCTAGCAATCATCACATACATTAAATCTTTGCCATATGTGTATTACATTCCTGTGTCATATTCCTTGGACAGGGCCTGGGTAAATTCCTTTGGCTCGAGTTTTGACATGATGGTTGTAATAACTGAGAAAGCTTCCATTAATAACTGGCCGGAGCACTAAGTTAATACTTTTTCAGAATCCTTTGCAATATTTGGATGATATCGATCTCTAGTGTGGGACTGTCTGGCAGTTTGCACATTAGATCAAAAATATGCTGATGTCTGGAGCCATTTTTATGCTTACAGAAAAAAAGAGGGAAAAAAAAAAATTGCATACTCAACCTGTCGGTACGGGGAACCTAAGATGGGCTCTATGTCTAAGATCTTCTTGAGCTTTACAGTCTGTTGCTGCTTGGATTCTTCTTTTTGAATTTTTGGCTGCCTGCAGCAGAATTTCCGTTGCTATCATTGTCTCTGTGCCACATAACAATGGGGGTAGGAGAATGGTCTACTACTTAGTATGTCTTTCTCACATGTTTCTGCAGCTCCCCCTTATTTCTTTTCTTCTATTTGGCTATAGACCTGAGGGTGAGATCACACATGTATAGAATGAGAGCTGTAGAAACACATTACTCGGTCGTATTTAGCGCCAGAATTTGAAAGTGCCAAATTGCTTTTTGGGTTTTCAGTATCACATGTTGGAGACGTCACGGGCTACTACTATTCATTGCTCTTTACTCCTTGTAGGACATGTGTAATGTTTACAAATACTTTCACAGATGAACATACCTTTTTAGCTACAGGATATTGATGGCATTGACCTATTGTATAACAACAATATAGTGCTTCTGATCCAGTGGTTCTGAGTTTGTAGACTTCTCATTTGGAATGAGCCAATTATAAAAGCAAAGATAGTTTAACCATAACACTTGTTTTTGTCCTCAGCAGTTCTGTGTAGACTCTCTTCCTAATTAAGGGCTTTACTGAGTAAAGAAGATTCCCAGCAGTCACCCTGAAATTGGATTAACAGCACAAGAAATTCCCCCTTGCTAACCACATGTTCAGTCCCTTTATATCTTCCCATATACAAGCCCTTCTTCAATTTGTTTAAATAAATTGCTGTAATTTGACTGTGTGGGCTTGAAGAAATCTAGCCAGGCTTTATTTAGAAATATAGTGGTGCACAGAGTCTCCATCTGAAATTAGGGCCATGTTGTACAAATTATTGTATAAAGACAAATTAAGAGAAATCCTCTGCACTGAGGAGTTAATAATCTTGGTTGTCAAGACAAAGAACGGGAGAAAGGAGTAGTCTTATCTCTGCCATACACTCTGGGTGCAGAGATTGTAACTTATCAAAGGTGATGCAGAGAATCCATTACAACATTTAGAATCCAACCTTGATTTCCTGTATGTGAATATGCAGCCTTAATTACAAGACTGAATTCTATCTTGTCAGTCATTATAAACTCTGAAATCATTTGAGGTCAATACTGTGCCAGGCCATTGTTGTCATGAAAGCAATATAGCTAACATTAAATAGAACTGTATTTCTCTACCTGCAGATGTGTGAAAATAAATAAATTTTGTCTTAATTACAAACTGCATCCTTGCTATGCTGGTACAAAAGAAAGGATCATTTTAGTATATCTGTGTTTTAAAGCTACTGTCTGGTTCAGCATATCCCAGTGGTCTCCATCCATTTTTAGGATCATTTTTGTGTTAACGATATAAATATGTTTGCACAAGTGATGCTGCACAACTTGGTTGTATTTATTCATTGTGTTTTGGGAAAAGATTTTTCTTTCTTTAGGCTCAACCAAACCTGCAATTTTCATGTGAGGCAATTTATTTTGGGGTATCATCTTAAGTGGATATCTTGAATGGGAAGAAGTGACTAACAAACTCGGTAGATGCAGGATATTGACAGATGTACTCCAAGGAATCTAGCCGTGGTGTAAAAGCCATTACCATCTCATGGCTGTCCATCCCATCCATCTGCCCGAGGTCACCAACCCTACAGCAGACCTGACAAAATCAAACGTGGCAGGGCTGTGCTTCAGTCATTTCAGTGCAAAGACCAGAGGCTTAAATCAAACTTAACCTTTGTTGGCGATACAACCACCAAGCTCTGCACCGAGCCAACCGCTCTGTGGCGTCAGCTCTGCCGTAGGGGCAGAAGTTTCGTGATAAGGGGAAGTGGCGGAGGGCTGGCACGGCAGGGGAGGGCAAAGGCAGCTAAAGGGAAAAGACCCTGCAAAGTCAAGTGCAGCAAGATCTCCGATAACCACCACTGCTCCTCCTCCTGGAGCCATCTGAAGACACGTGGTGGGAACGCTCTCTAAGAGAGCACTTGCAGTCGTCGTGTGTTTTTTGGACACCATATCAAGCCCAGAGGCTGTATGCCTCTTGTGCTGTAATTTGTACCTTAATGATAGTGAACTGGGTTAGGATCTCTTGAGGTAGAGATGATATTCCTGTGATAATAAGATTCTAAAATGTTAAATTTTTCTGTGAGGTCTGTGGGATTTGCAGGTCAGAAAAGACTGTTGAGGCATTGTGTATACTGTTTATATAATTTATAAATATTGGGTTGATATCTTTTGCAAAAAAAGAAAATCTAATTTCCAGATTTGACGCTTATTTTTGCATGAAAAATAACGACAATATGAAGGTGGCTCTTTAAATAGCTTACAAAAGGACAAAATACTGCTCCCTGTGCTTGGGCAATGTATTTTTTTTTTTTTTTTTGCTTTCTCAGGAATGGTGGGGAAAGAAAAAGGAAATTTGAGAGACATTTAAAAATGTCAATTCTAGTTCAAAAGTTACAGAAGCAAACACTCTTGACCAAGGTGTTGAATTATAAAGTTTGATATTCCATAAAACTAAATAATCGGAAGTAATGCTGCCAATAAAAGACATTCATTTATTTACTCGAGGTGCTCATTGTTAGCACTAATAATACATTTCAACATATTGAAATTGCCAGATAATTCTTTTGTGACTTTTATGCTGGATGATATTGTTATTTAAATGAACTTGCAGACCGCACTGTAATGAAGAAATGCATGTTTTGCCTAACAGTTATCAACCGGCATTCCAGCAAAATGAGAATTTTTACCTCCATTCATTCTGAGAGGAAGCTGAGGGTCACTGTTTTCAATATGGACCTTTTAAAAGCCTTTCAGCAGTGAATAATTATAAGCCACAGCTTCTGAAATTACCTGTATTCACTGTAGGGAAGAAGAAACTTTTATCTTTTGTAATGAAGTACACTTGCTCATTCAAACTTTGTAAGACTTCCTTAAAATGGCAGTTGCATTGTGCTGAGTTAGTATTAGGTGGAGTAATAAAAGAAATCGATTTTTAAATATACAGATACCCTTGTTTATTCAATTTTGCTTTTCTTGAATTTTGGCTCCATCTTGTCAAATCATACAGATGGAAAAAATGTGTTGAGCTCTTGTGTAAATAACCTTATCTGTACAAATTGCTGTTTACTAAAACAAATGTTACTTCGTCTGCAGTTTCAAATTAATTTTGCACTTTCATTTGAAGATTGAGTTTGAAACTGTTTTGGTCATGCTAATTTTTCTATATTAAGTTTTAGAAAAAGATTTTCTTTTTTATAGTTCAAAACTGTACAGAAGATAGGGATTGGAAAAATGGCTTGCAGCAATGGGCTTTGGACTTCTGTCTTTGTTCTTAAAAACAAACAGGTTGGCAATATTCATCAGTGTAAAGAAACAGCAAAGTCATTATCTGGGGAGTAATTTTAAAAAAATTATATACAATAATTTGTTAATTATTGCCAGAAAAAAGCATGCAGTTTTACTTCTGAAAATGTGTGTTCCGGTTAATGAAAAACATTACCCTGCAGCCTCTGTGGGATTTTTTCCACTTGTAAAAGTTTTGCGTTTTTTTAAAAAAGGAAGAAACTGATCCCACACTTTCCTAAATGGGATTTTTAGGCAAGGGCTAATTCAAGCCTCACCCTCAGACAATAGACAAACACAAAGTTAAAGGTTGAGAGTTTTGCTTTTGAATTCTGTGTATTTACTTTTAGAGTAAAAATACCTCTCTTTTTTCCCCCCTTTTTTTTTTAACTGAATGGCAGATTGCAAATTGGTTTGATTGTTTTGAGCAAAGATGTTTTTCCCATACTTTGAATAATTCAGAGACTTGATTTCCCCACTCAGAGGAAGTCTTCTTCCGTGTCCTGTACAGCACCAACCCACTTCTGATAGCATCACTCGAAAACCACTTCATCTATGAAATAAAATCTAGCTTTGTAAATAAGATAATTTCCCAGTAGCTAAAACTTTTAATCCTGCCTATGAAGCTGTTTAGGTTGAGTGATGCTGCTCTATTATTTGTCCAACGGGGAGGGAGAGAAGGCAGTGGGAAGAGCAACCCGATAGAAATAGATGATGTTGCTCTTAAAGTAGAGCTTTTTTTAACGCCCCACTCATGGTAACTGTATTAATGGATGAGTAACCAGGTAGTTTGTAGCTGTGTATGTCTATCACGCAACTTACTAAATATTTATTAGACCAGAATTTTCCCTGTGTGTTAGTCATATTTAAATATGGGCCATATGTTCAATTCTCTGAGACCCTGATCCATATTTCATTCAACTGTTTAGTAAACTTTCTGTCTTCTGTCCGTGTACTCAGGTTCCCAAGCTATGGTAACACACACAACTAGGCGTCTAGAAGAGCAAACATAATCCTTATTATATATCCAGCAATGTTTTTGTGCTATGAAATAGCTAGGACCAGGACCCTTAGGCAGCGTACAAATACAGAGCAAAGAGTTGCCCCCTCCAGAGAATTTACATCCAGATGGCTGAGGCATATAAAGATATTTTCTCAGGGTAACAAGTTGCCTCATGTCAGCTGACAGGAATATGCATTCTCAGCAAATGCAGAGTAATTCAAGCTGATTTAGCCCTTTCTCCTGCAATAACTTTTAAACCCAACGATGGGGGACAACAGGTGGATATAAGCAGATGGGGAAGCACAAGGAGTGAATAAGAAGGTCGGCTTCATAGGTAGTGGGCTCAATATTGCAGCAGCACAGCCATTGTCAAGCTTTTTTTCTGGCATCAGAGTTAAGAGGAGGCTTGAGAGGGGATTTGAAGGAGGATAACGAGGCAGCTTTGTGGACATGAACAAGGAGCTCTACCCAAGCATGGGGGCAGCAGGGGAGAAAGCACAAAGATCCTTGCTTGAAAAGGTAACAAATGGGTGATGGAGCCTACTGTCAGGGGCTGACTGGAGGTGGGAGCTCTCCCCTCTGGAATAAATGAATGAGAATAGGTTGGGAGGGGATTAGGCTGAGAATGCTTTGAAAGAAAAAGCAAGTAGATTATGTTTATATAACAGAAAAAGGGAAACCACAGCAAAGAGGAGTAACAACGGTCAAAGTGATGAGCAAAGAAAATGCCGGTATCAAAAATATTCTTCAAGCTTTTCCAAAGCTGCTCTTTCAATAAGCAGAAGGAAGAAATGTATTGTAACAATGGCTTTGTGTGCATCCCCATCATAGCCAACTCTTCACAGTTGCTTTCTGAAACTTAGAAATTATCACTAGAAATTTTCTAAGCTTGGCAACTACCTTTGAGGTGAATGGTTATACTGCCTGACTGAACCAGAAGAATTTTCTTGTTCTTTATTATGAGGAAATAGAACAAAAGTATACTTTCCTGCTGGGAAAAAAAATAAAAATATCACTGGTCTCTTCATTTGCCTCTTTTTTCTTTTTTTTTTTTTTTTTTAAATTATTACAAGAATGGACTCATTGCTTTGTTGATTTGTCATAATCGTTTAAAATTCAGCTTTACAAATTTCTCAGTCTGTTAAAAATACTGTTTTCATTATGTCCTCAGATGTGCAGTTTTCATTATTTGCTTCTGAAAAAAATTATTGGCTTCTTTAAAAGGGTGTTTACTACCCAGCAGTCTTATAGCAAAGCACATATCTGTCCTTAGGCAATCATATTCCTCAAAATCTGGAAAAAAAAAAAACAACCCAAAAAAAAAACCCCAACCAAACCATAACTTCTTGCCCTGCTGAGGATATACTGTATTCTTATATGAACCATCTGTTGTTGATGGAAAGGCAAGAACAGATGATCCGAACTGGCCTGTTAGTGCAATAGCAGCATAATTCTGTCCTGGGTTGGAGACCCAGGATTTAGCTTGACCTCATCACTTCTGTCCTCTCTGCCACTGGAGACCAGTGGGGTGCACTGGTGCACCCATCCTTCTTGGGAAGAGCGCAGCCGACACATTGCCAACTCATATCCATATTGCTACGTTGAAGGTCGTTCCTTAAGTCTTTTGTTTTTGCCTCCTGCACAAAAGACACATCTGCAGTTTGTTAGGAAGAGAAAATAGAAAAGTTTAGTGTCAGTGCCGCTGAATGGATGAATTTAACAGTGAATGGCGAGCCGTGTCTGGATGTTTCGATGTCAGGGTGGCCTTATTACTGTACATACTTATGGAGGATTTTATACTCAATTGCAAAGCTGTATGATGGTTTTGACGTGTAACATATATACAAGGGTGCACTAATCACTGATTCAATATAATGCTTAGCCCTGTTGTGAACGCTGTCATTTGTTTAGTGCACAAATCACATTAAGCCAACCACCAGCTATAATTTTGGAAATTGGTGGAATATTCTTATAAAGAAGCACAAAAGATTGTAAAGATTGAATAAGTTCATTGTCTTAGTGACCAGTTGGGGAGGGGGAGGCTGTCCTCTTTAATTTTTTCATCTTTTAAAAATACTTTGTGGTTCAGCAGCACAGACACTGCATATCTTTGTATCCCCACGCAGTCACCATGTTAATAGCTGTTTGCTAGTTGTGGTCAGTTAATTTAAAAAAGCTGGTACACTGGTATTATAGGTCGCAATAGATTATTCTTGAATCAAATGTAGTATTGTTGCTTCAAACCAAACCCCCACCCATGACAAAATTCATTATAGCACTTTAATTTATAATAGTATTTGAAAGGATGAACCTGAGATGATATGAAAGGAGATTCAGTTTCTTAAAATTTTCTCAAACCATGCATCATCCTGTTCCTACTTTACTCTTGCTACATGTAAGGGATTACTGTTGGTTTGGGAATCTAGCACTTGTTTCTTTTGTTGCAAATATGAAAATAGATTATAAAATGTTCACTAACATGATGAACATGGATGTGCTCCTAGAATATATTTCTCCCCTGAATGTATGTTATATACATTTCTATTACGCGCATAAATGCATAGGAATCAATCTAAATTATGTTTTATTCAATGTATTGCAGTGGCACAAAAACTCCAGGCCCACCCTTGACTCAGTCTGTCACTGGAAGCCTGACGATGCGTTGGAGGGTAACTAGCCTCTCAAAACTCACCCCGCAACAGTGATCATGCTCCAGGTGTTGGCTGATAGGCCAAGCAGCATCACTTTCTGACGAGAGCCTCAGCTGTACTCTTCAGACTGGAATGGAGAGTTTGAGGGGAGCTCAAAAGCTTGAGAAGCAATTGCTAGCTGCTAGAATAAAAAGCTGAGTTGGGACACATCAGTTTTCCTTTCTGACTCTTCTGCCAGGGCAGTGCCTACCTGATTGCTATAGCTTATAAAACAATTGCAAGAGCAAAAGTTAATATTAAAAACAAAGCAAAACCCTTTGATGATCTTGTACAGAAAGAGTCTCCTTATTGAGACCCAAAAACCTCTGTTCTGTGGTGGCACTGGAGTGAGGTGGCCGGGAAATGCTCTGGCTTTCAGTCCAGTGGGAGCAGTGGGTTTGAGAGGCAATATGCCCCATCGTCAGTTCTCTCTTTTGGAAAGCCCTGAGTCCTGTGGATGGTATCTGATATACGCACATGCACAGGTCAGCATGGTAGCACTGCAGCATAGGTAGGGAGAGATTTTTTTAGACCCCCTCAAAAAAAAATCAACCACACAACACTGGTGGTGTGCCCTTTTCTACTATATTTGATAAAGGTAGAGTTTCTGGTCAAAAGGAGACAGTCTATATACAGACTTAGTGTCCATTGCCCTCTTCTCATCCATCCAAATAGTCATATGGCTGTGTATAGGGAGCTGTGGGGCTGGATCCAAATGTCTACTGCTATGAATAACTTGAATTTGGAAATGAATAATTGCAAGAGGAGAAACAGAGACACCTTCCGTGGAAGAGTCAGTAGATAGAAGATTCAGCTGATGTGTGAAATGTGTCTTTAGTCTGAATGAGGGAACAGGATTTTGATCTTTGAGATCACAGGGGAGCACGATGATTATGGAGCTGTTGCCTTTTCTGGAGTGGGATGAGTGTGTGCCCATTTCTGTCTGGTTTATCATAAAAAAAGAATTGGTTTGCAAGCTGATGTGGGCCTTGAAAATTTTTGTAGGATGAGAAAATGGATTCCCACTCATTGCCATGTCTGAACTTCAGAAAATGACCCTGTGCACCTCTGCACAGAATATTGTTTGCCATGTACTTGAAAGCCAGCACATACCTTCACTATTCAACGCATTAAGCAACGGAGACATAGTCCCATTACAGGACTTAAGCATCTGTAGGGGATGCAGAAGTAAAATATGTATGATTTTAACTCCCCATGTTTGAATTCTATGTGCACATAACTGGCAAGTATTATGAAAAGGAAAAATATCAGTTCTTCAGGCCAGTGAGAAAATTCTGTAATGGTGAAGATTTCTAAAAACAAAGGGATTGCTTCCATGAGGAATTTAGCATGAAAAATGTGATAAGTTATAGTCAGTCATTAACATTTGTTGAACATTCTACTTATTATTAGTGTTTCGTATACTTCTGGTTCAAACATTTCATGGAAAAAGAGTGGAATAAATGGAGTAACACTAAGCAGATGGTCCTGTATGTGGAATTTCTAAAGCTTTTTGTGTACTTTATGTCAAAGATAACAAATCACACAGGTCAACAGCTAGTGTCAGCCAGTGAGAAATGATTGTACATTTTAAGGAAGAAAAGCTCTTGAGGTCTTAGTTACACTGGTGTCAGGGATTCAATTTTGTGATTTTCATGTGGAAATGAAGATGCTTCCAAGTGAGGCACACTGCAGAAGAAATGTTTAAAAAGAGGTTTGTTTAGATTCCAAAAACTAGGTTATCTTAGACACATTTAGGTTCAGGACATCTCCTCCTTGTTTTTCATTTAATTATGTTTCTATTTTATCTTCAGCGTCTGCAGAGGATAAAATATAGGAATAATTAGGAATAGAGCTAACTGATGAAAAATTAAGACTTTGCAATATTGTTTCTTTATATACTGTTCTTGAAGTTAAAAAATCAGAAAAGAAATCTGCAGTATGTTTTGCTTTTTGCTAACTAGCTTCATATGTTTTAACATTTTGAGTCATGCACTTGCTAAGAACATCTGTCTGATCTCTGGCATATCTAAGTCAACCATCCCTATAGTATTTTGCCAGGTCACTGTAGTCCTGCTGAAATATTTTGATACAGAATTTCATCCAAATAAATAGTGTATGATGGTGCCATCTATAGCCTAGACAGCTCAAGGGATTAGTAATTAGTTATATAGCCTTTTACTTAGGGATCGTTACTTAAGATGAGACTCAGAATGTCACTTCTAGCCACAGGCTTGGCAAGTTGAAACAGTGGTTTCTTTCTGATCCTTGTCAATTGAGGTAATGTCTAAGTCATTTGGGGAAAAGTAGAAGTAGAAACTGAATTATAATTTCATTTCTAGAATTGATTTCTCACACTCATTTTTATGTAAAGGCAATGGGGCAAATTTTAACTTCTGTCTACCTGTTCCATGAGTACAAATGAAATCAACTTCCAGATACATTAAACAGAAAACTTTCATTAGCATTACATCCACTAAAGGAGACAAGTGTGACATAGTTTCAAGTACATATGCCAAAGGTTGTTGCATCACAGAAAACAGCAGCAATGGGATGAGCAATTCAGAGCTAATGATCTTTCTTTCATAAGACCATCTCCTTCCTGCAGCTCAATAGATACATCTAGATAATGATCCAGGAGCTACAAAAATGGAAATTTCCTTTAAATGGAATTGTTTACCTATGGCCAACTTCTAGATAGACTTCAGAGAAATGAACCATTCTGGAGATGCAGCCTTACATGTGTGCAGCAGTGGTCTTAACTTTTTGGTGTAAAGTTAAAACATTAACTGTAAAAAATGCAGCTTTGGTAGAGTTCTTTTCTCTTGCTCAAATCAATATTGAAATTAGAAATTAGTATATTCCTCCAAAGGACAACATTTTAGATTTTCTGCTAAGGGCAGACCTTTGTAAACACAGACAACTCTTACCCTTTGAATAACTTCTCAAGCTAGGATTGTGTCTTCTAGAAGACCCTTGCCGTTAGTGGCAGAAGAAATTTGACTTTTGACACATCTACAGTGAAGCAAGATAGAGGTTTATTCAGCATGGCATCTTCCGTAGCTGATGCACCCCTAAGCATTTTGCAAAGTGGTGCCATTTTCTAGAACCAGAGCTGCAGAAGAAAAAAGAGCCATAGGCAAAGAAGGAAAGATGAGCTTCTCGGTGAAAGTAAAACCAGATTCTTATGGACCAAATTGTGTTTTATTAATCATGTTAGCACCAGTGACTGTGATGCAGGGTGAGTGGAGAAGTGGGGGAGGATGGTTGTGTGTGTGTGTTGTGTTATTTGTAATGCAGTGGATGGTATTTATATGCTATCTATTTCCATTGTCATGAAATGACCACGCACAATGCGTTTATGGGTTCTCATTGCAATGACTGTACTCGTTATACCTTATTTGTTGAATGTAAAATGAAAGTGTTGCTTTCTAATAGGTGGTAGTGCACCCCCATAGAGGCAGAGAGCCTAGGTAATATTTGTTAAGCCAGGGATCAGTAGACCTACCTGGATGACGCTTTCTTTTAATTTTGTGAGAAGCTATGAAATGCAAAGGGATTTTCTGAAACACTGTTTGAAAGAGAAACAGAAAAGAAAACAAGTTTTCTCTTGTATTGTTTTAGGTTTGTACATCATATTTGACTGACAATTTTAGACTAGTGGTAAAGATTAGATCAAGAAGTGACACGTTCTCTTCCCCATTATGTACATTCATGAATAATATCTTCTGTACCGCACTTATGTACGCTTTGCTTTACGTATGTGCATGCTTGTGCAAAGGTGTATCTCTAAAGGTGTTTAGTTTTTGCATATGATGTTACATGTGCAGTTCTCTCTATTGTTATATCCTTTTTTGTGATGTTTCCTTGAAATATGTATAAAAATAGGGCAAGAGAGACCCTGTTTTGTCTGTAAAATGCCTCGGAAAATGCCTGTCAGATTTACCTAGTGTTATATTTAGACTGGAGCTGATGAAATCACTAAAACAGGTACCCAAAAGCTCCTGAAAGTGATTTAGCATTAGAGCTGATGCGGAGCCAGCGGCTCTCCGTTACCAGTTCCTGGTCACTGACCAATGCATCGAGCTCCTCTGACGCGTGACCCGTTGATGTTGGCAACTCATCTCTTCTCAGGCTATTGCAGCACTGGTCTCTCCTCCCTAATTACCGCAGCCCGCGCCCTCCACGCACAACACGCGCGCACACGTTCCACTTAGCCTTGCCCGGGCTCCGTGCCATCCCGCGCAGCTGCCTCCAGTGTTTTCTCCTGGTGGGAAATCCCAGCCGTCCGTGGGGAGGGGACTCGGGCACTGGGTTTACGTCTCATGGGTCCAGCTGGGAAGACCCAGCAAGCAAGTCCAGTGCTGAACTGTTGAAGTCCAATAACAGCAACTCAGCTGTGAACTTGGAGAGGGTGGAATTGTCCTACAGGGAATAAGTTTGCCATATAGTTAAAGTAAAAAGACAATTCTGTTTAGTTCAGTAGCTCGGTTCAGATGATTTTGCAAAATGTTATAAAGTTTTGAGGTACTGCAATGAAGAATCAGGCAGTGGACATAGTATTAAATGATTATTTGCCAGATATTTGGATTTTCTAGGGGCAGCCCACAGCCTGGAGGCTCTGCGTAAACCTAGGAACAGGGCCATCCTCTGCCCTGAGGAGCTAACCTTCTCAGCTCTGTTTCCAGATGCAGAAACCCAATAGTCCTGACTGAATGTCCTATTGTTGCTCAGTAGTAAAAATTGAGGTTGGGATGTTTGCAGCATGAAATCGCTTGCTGATTTGGGCCCTGATCTTGCAAATACTTACCATTGTGCTTATTGTTATGTAGGTGTGTACTCCCACTGAGTACTCCAAGTTGTATACATAAATGTTTTCATAAGTCTTAGGGATCTGGTTTGGTAAGTGCAAGCACAACGTGTGTAATGCACAATCTCAGCTGCTTCTGAGATCCTGAATCTCTGCCTGGAGACAGATGATATAGCAAGCTTCAATATGAAACCTCTCTAGATTAAATTTTTAGTATTATAAGCTTGATTTATGTGTGGCAAGAACAGTTGGTTGGGATATATTGAAAGAAAATGTATCCCATCCATTAGCAAAGAATGCAATAATTAGGAAGGAAAGAGACCTGACTCAGAACGTGTGACATGACTCGGAATTGTGTCCTCGAGTCATTATGCAGACAAAAAACCCTACCACTCGCTTCAGTGCAAGTTTTGCATGTGTAACAGCTGTCACAGTCAGACCATTAATCAGCTGAACCACCACACAGGTGGAGGATGAGAAACCACCTTCTGTGCTAGAGGTTGAACATAGAAATTATTTTTCATGGGGTCCGTCTGTCTGTGCTGCTGTAGCTGCAGCAATGCAAATCTCCAGCGTAGATCTGTTTCTCCACTGGCATACGAAGTTTTTGTACAATTTCCTCTTACAGCACAGAGAAAAAAATACAGATTGTAGTTAAGTGCTAGAGAGACCATGATTTTGCTCTAAGCTGTGTTTCTCCTGCTAAAACTATTGCAACAAAAGACACACATATTTTATTTTGCTTGATATATTAGTGCACTGTGAACTCATATCAATTGCATACAGTTACTTAGATAAATAAACAGCTTATTTTTGATTGTGTGTGTTAAAGTACCCCAGGTTATTTTGCTAAATGATGTGATTTATCATTCCCTGCTGTGTATAATGACTATTTGTGAAAAATAGAGTTTTTTTCTTTTCTCTCCTGTCCACCCCCAAACCAAAAAAGAAAAAAAAAATCAGAATAAGCACATCCCTTGAAAAACAGACACTTTCCACCTCCTCTCAGTTTGCATCATATGATATGGCAAGACATCAAATGATACAAAGATATGTAATGTGACAATAAATGAAAGATAAATTAGAAGAGTGTTTTTTGGAGAGATTTTTCCTTATTCAATTTGGATGATAAGAATTTAGTCTTAATTTCTGACATATTCATTTTATCAGCTAAATTTCCTAATTTGTATTATTACAGATAATTACCAACATATATTTATTCTTAAAACTTTATTTGTTCAATTAGAAGGTAGATTTCAGCCTTTATCTTTGTAGGTAGCTGATCCAAGACAGTTTTATGTAAATGGCTTAATTAATTGGTACCCTTCAGTTGAAACAGCAACTTACAAAGGAAGTAATCCTTTTCGAGTGGCATAAGCTGTTTAAAAAAGGCAAAAAAACCCACAATACTTTTCTCAGGCACCTTGGCACACAATTATAAGTTATTTGACAGAAGTAAATGTAATAAACTGCAAGGCTTCTTCCCAAATTATGTCTTTTCTGTGTAATTAAAATAGCATCAACCTTAAGTGCAGTGGCTCTGTAGTCTTCAAATCTACATTATTAAGAGACTTAATTATGCAGAATTACAAAACTTCCTTATAAATGGTTCAACGTGTTGGTGGTAAAGATGAGATCTGTGTGGCCTACTTATTAAGTTTACACTCTCTCTCAAGCAATTAGCTGTTTCCAAGTGTTTGGTGCGTTGCTCTCCCTTTCAGATTATCCTTGGAAACCCCTGCCACGCAATGCTGTTAGAGGATGTGGTGACAGGACTCTTTCTTTACGGCTGTCTGACAACAGCACTGATCGCTCCAGGTGACCGTCCGCCACCAACGCTGTTGTTGCCACAGCTGGGCTTGCCTGGATTGCAATTGCAAACTGGTCTCCTGACATATAGTCTAGAAAGGAGGAAAGGGAGTTTGGGGTATTCTCTCTCCTCCTGCCATGCACCGAGGTCCATTGTTGTAGAAGCTAAGCCTTCAAGCAGTGTTTTCCCCAGTTGCATACTATCCTACAAAAGTAAGGGGCACTCCATAGTGGAATTAATTTGTAAAACCCAAAAGAGGGTTGTTGAGATACCAAACGTGATGGTAAATCTCTGCCTTTCCTGAACAGATCAAAACGGCCTTGGTTCTGAGTGTTTGCGTGGCACAGTGTGGACCTCTTTCTTAGTCTTATGCTTTCCCTTCGTAAGAATAGTGGGAAGAAATAATACATGGTCCTTTTAAAAACAACCAATTCTCCATGTTGTTAATAAGGGAAATTAAAAAAACACAGACTGCACCCACTTATCTCCTCTGCTGCTTGCTGTTATACTTGTTTCTGAACTTCATACCAAGCTGGTGATCCTGGGGGAGGGGGGGAGGGATGAGCGGGTGAATGAATACATGTCTAGAAATGTGGCAACTTTTCAGTAGAGATGCTCCAATGCTGTCCTCATTATTGTCCCATTTTATTTGGCAGAGTGACTCTTTTCCCCTTAAATGTGCAAGGGTTTAATTAATACATTCCAGTTGTCAAACCCAGTTCAGCTTGATGAGCAGGAGAGTGTAGAAAAGCTAGATTATTTGTTTGCATCACTAGGCAATGGGGAAATACCTCCTCCATTGGTTTTCTTTGCAAGTAGTGACAGCAGCGTTCTGACAGAGACAAAGGGATAAAAAATATGCTGGAAGGACTAGAAGAATTAATTTGTAATAGATAATTGGATCTGTATGGCAATGATACGAGTTTGGAGGAAACTCGAGCAGAATAGCTCTCTAGGTTTTCAGGTTTCACTCTCTTGTCAAAATAGCGTCTGCATGCCTTATGCATTTTAAAGTTTAAATAGGAATATACATCTCTCACTTCCTTATTTAGCTGCCCCATCCATTGTCTGGCAAAGGTCTAGATATGCTTATTCCTATTACTAATTAAAACTCAAGAAATAAATTTTGCTGTTTGTTGGGAAAGTGGTACGGTATGGCTGTTACTTTCCTCTCTTGCAAAAGTTAATTTTACTCTTGCACCAGCCTCTGAGACAACTGTCTTTTGAGTTTTGCAAGCCTCATCTTTGTTGCTGACTGATCCTACAGCAGATCGTCAGAGAAGGGCGTAGTTGAGTGTTACAAGAGATTATCTCATTCAGTGGAAGCGTGGGTCCATCCTGTGAGGGTGTTGAGTATCAGGATTGGGACGTCACCTGAGTTCAGTTCTGTAGAAAGCCAGTGACGAAAGCAGAGTACCGTGGGGATGTAGTCCTGACGACTCCAGCTGCTCAGGTGGGCTGATGGTGTCTGTACCGGTTGCCGTTTTTTCAGATTTGGCAAATTTACCCCTAAATATATCTAGGTGTGGTAATCAAGCCTAAAGGTCATAAATGTAGATCACCATGGCTGGTAACAGAGCAACTAACAAATGGCGACAGTGCGTTATTTAAAAAAAATAAATTATTGGAGGATGATCAACAGCGTTCCCTTCCTTTTAAAAAAGGTGTTACAGGTGATCCCTGAAATTATAAACCTGGGAGGCACCTCAGTGTAAAGAAATATGGTTGAGAGAATGATTAAAGATCAAGTTATAAAGGACATAGATGAGGATAATATGATGGGGACAAATCAGCACGATTTCTATAGCCTGTCAGATTTCTTTGAAATAGTTAACAAATAATGGATAAAGGAGAACCAGTGGATATAATTTATTTAAACTTTCAAAAGGGTTGGATAAAGTCTTTTAAAGGAGGCAATTAAGGAATCTTGCTAACAATGGGGTAGGATGTAAAGTCTTGTCATGGATTTTAAAACTGATTTAAAGACTGAAAGTTAAAAGTAAGATTAAATGCCCATTTCTTGCTGCTGGAAGGAGACAATAATGGGTGTTCAGGAGTGGGGCTAGGAACGGTAGACTTCGGGGGTTTTAACGTATATATTTTATTAAATTGCTATTGTGCATAGAATATAATTAGGTAGTATTCCCTAGGAAATACTGTAGGTTAGTATTAAGGACCTGTGTTATACAGACTCCTCTGTATAGTGCTGCCATGCTGTATTGAAAAGGAAAAGAAACAGGAAAATAGAGTGAACAATAGCAATAATACTTTGCTGAAATAATGCTTCTCCACTGAAAAAACATCATCTGCTTGTTGCACCACCTAATCTAAACTAGCACAAGTCACGAAACACACCAGCCCAGATCCAAGAACAAAATCAAATTTCAGTCTAAAATGTACGGGAAAGTTTTGTCCAGCCTTTGGAGCACTCAGCGTATCTGCCCGTTTGCTGCGGTGGGTCTGTGATCTCTGCTGGTGCTGGCATCGAGGCGCTCCACAGCCGAGGCAGCTCTAGCCTAAGATAGGGGAGGAGAAGGAGAAATTGTAGAATAGCTCAACAAAACTAGACCAGTTCAGATAACATGGTTTGGAATAAGATTTGTCACAGAAAAGGTAAAAGAAATATATGCAACAGAAACATGCGTACAGTTAGAGTGAACTTGTAAGCCCTGAATGTGTCATAACTCACCAGGCAAGTGACACTGGTGCCGTCCCACTCAGGTCCGTGAGGACACCTCCAGGTGCAATAACTGAGAAAGATGGGAAGTTTTGCTTCATGCTGGGTGTGTCCTTATCTTCAAGAGACTGTCTAGCCCAGATAACAGGTGTCCTCCCCCATCATTTAGCAAAGATGGAAGAATTTTCAGAACAATTAGAGATGTTGAGTAGGAAATTCTGGATGAGAAAAAAATTAAAACCTGTGATTATTTACTACAGGGAGGAGAAGGGTGATCAATTACAGAACAAGCACTACAACAAAGGCTGGTGAGAGGCTTGCACTTACTATCCTGAAAGTCAAAAGTCACCTGTATTTAATGGATGTGTGGAAGGAGAGGGGGTGGAGAACACGTCTCTCCCCTGGTAATAGGAATCTCTTGGCACAGGGTATTGCTGCAGACAGCCAATTCTTAAATCCTGTAGCAGGGTGCATTATCATAAAGAGTATCATGTAACAGCGTTAGCAAAGGTCTGCCTGGTACTGAATAACACCAAATAAAATCACTCATGTTAGTCACTCTACCCCCAGATTTCTGCACCTTGAATTTAGCATGCTCCTGATGAATGAGGCTATCAGGAATAACACCGAATGCAGTGGACTATATTTAAGCACGGTAGCAGAATGATATTTTGATGGTTAATTTCTTTGATCTTCTGTTGAATTTAAATTTGCCTACAGTGGTTTCCCAGTTTCAATTAGTACACAAAACAAACTTTGCGTATTTTCTGAGATTATGTTCTTCATTATACATTGCTGTAGTTTTATGTGTTGTTGCCAAGAAATCTGCTTTTGACAAATTGCACAGGAGGCATTTTGAGATTGTGATGGAGTTGATTGAGTTTTGGCCAAATCCTGTACACTTTTATCACTGAAGACTGAAATACAGATGCTTGTTACACTAAAATATATAGAATTTGCTTTGGCCCTGAAAATCTGTGTCACATTTTAAAATAACCAATTTGGGTACAATTTGAGTTAAGTGGCAAGTAAACAATGCAAATGAAACTGTTTTGTTAGCTAGAAAGTAATTGAAAATCTGCAACTAATTATAAATTGGCAATATACAAGTCTCCAGGAAGCTGAAAGGAATACTTTGCTGATATATTGTTTAGTTATAAGCAAAATTAACTTACCCTGCACAGTTTGTGCAAGAGATTTTATTACTTATTGTAACTTTACTTTCAAAAAATGAAGCCACTCAGATTTCATAAGAAAAAAAGTGTAATTTTTTAATCAAAGATACCTCTTCTTACGTTATATGATTATTTTTTTTTATTTCACATGGGCCTTGAGCTTCAACTTTTTTATTTAGGTTTGAATTTCTCCAGTGTTTGTCAGCATTCTAAGTTTTGATTGGCATCTTCATTGTGTTTTTCAACTCATCATCTCAACACATTTCTCGTGCATTAAGGTAGCTATACAGTACCTTTGAGAAATAAGAATGTGTTGTCACATACGAGAAGAAATTCTTTGCTTGTATTTGGTTGAAAAAAGTATGGGATTGGCTGGAAAGCTTCTATTGTCAATGCCACCTAGATCTGTAACGCTAGAAGCTCAAAACACCCAGATAATTGTCATGTGGATTTGTGCTGCCAGAACGTGTGCCACGCGCAGACGTCAGGTTTTGGTGAATATCAGCTTTTGTTGTTGAAGAATTATTATTTAATAGGACTGTGTAAATACACAAGTTTTTTATAAAAGGGACAAACCAATATGAGTATTTACTATGACTCAGTTTAATAACTCTTGATGTATGTAACATCAATCAAAAAACATTTCACAGAATTTGGAGGTGAGGGGGAGGAGATACTGGTCTTAGAATGCTCTGAAATAGCCTTTATCCCAGAGCAGCAGGCCATGCTGGAAAGCTCAGCGCTGTCTCTATTTTGGTCTTGTCACCCAAAGCCCCAAGAGTCTTTATAACAGGTAGGGACCCAAACTCTGACCTCCTGCTAGAAATATTTTCAAGCTCATCCAAACTCGGAGTTGTCAGGTAAGCTGCAGAAGATGCAAAGTAAGACTGGAAGGTTTTTTGGGGGGAAAGGTAACACTGCAGTTATTGTTGTATTATTCTGTGTTGTGCAAATGGACAAGCAAAAGGATATAAAGATTTAAAATTACTTCCTTGATTCAGATAGAGTATCAACCAGAAGAGCCACGGGGAGAACTCCTGACTTACAGTGCCAGGCTATCTTTATTAAGTCGTATTCACCCGCTTGGCAATTGCCTCCTCTGTATAAAACATTTCACCGATACGTGCTCCCCTTTAACAATCCTTTACCCGGAGAAATTTCAGACTTGAATTTTTTACAGCCCTGTGCTGTTTCTCCATAAACCAGTGTTGATTAAGTGAATTGTACATTCTTCCAATATTAAATTTTTAACATAAGACTTGTAGTCAACACCTGGTAGAGATACCTTTTGAAACTTCTGAAATAACACACAGAAATGGTTCAGCACTGTCCAGCAATACAGTGTGGGCTCAGATATGATGCTTGAGCAGCTGTGTAGGGGCCAAACAAGCTGGAGAGGGGTTTCCTTGTTAGTCCTGGGCTGAGGAGATCTGGGCAGTCTGTCATTAAAAGGCAAACACTTCAGCCAAGGAGCAGGAATAAACCTCTCTTCTTTCCGCAGTAAACATTTCCAGACAGGCCAGTCTTACGGTCCTTGTGGAAGTAGCTCCATTCGTGTCATTTGGGACTCCAACCTGTGAGTACAGGTTGCAGGATGAAATCCATAAATCCTAGGCTTAAAGTGAATCTGCATCCAGAGCATTTTAATAAAAAGTTAGCTTGGGTCATGGGGAAGAAAGGGATAAAGCGCTGGGGGAATGGAGAATATGAGTCATGGCATCCAGACTGAAACGAATCTTTGAGCACCAATCACAATATAAAATTTTAAGGGCTTGATCCTGCCTTTGGCTATGCTGGTATGTATTGTTACATAGCCTGTAAAATCGGCTACTGTTACATGTTACGTGGTACTGTGCACCCACATAACTAAGCTCTGAGCTCTAGATTTTTTTATAGTCTTTATTTTTTAAATCCTATAAACACTGCTGGACTTGGCTTTTTAGAATGTTGAACAGATGCAGCAAGATTTTCCTACACTTCCTACCCACTTACAACCCCAAATAATTAGTGGATGTGTTGCATCTTTCAATAAAGACTTCTTAGAGAGCTGTTTGGTGAATAAGGCCACACAGAATGCGTCATTGTTGCTGCTGCAGGTTTTGAGTTTATTTGTATATTATGGGTACTGTATACCACATAATAATGAAAAGCTATATGCTCCGGTCTGCTGGTTCGCTACACAGTCTGTGTGATTACAAATTGTTTGAATAACAGTGGACTATTGAAACTCTATCCAGATGTGCATGTTGCTAATTATGGGAATACCCACAAAAGCGGATTATCTCTTTTGTTACCGTTTCCAACGCGTTTAAAAACGGGAAAGTGAAAAGCATGTAGGCAGCAAATAAGAAGTAACCGTACATGTTGGAGATGAAGACTTATCATAATTAATTCCCAGGGAACAAAAACTCTTGACCTGGCAGAATGCATTTCTGGAGCGCAACCAGATGTAACTTAACGCACAGGAGAGACATCCCAAAGTGGCAGATTCTGAAACAGTCTCAAAACAAAAATGGCATCGCTTCATTCACGGCAGGGAAAGTCCAGGTAGAGAAAGACTACCTGAGGAGACCGGTGGTGGGGAGGCAGGAACCAGGCTATTGTCAGTTTTCTGGCACACGTTAAAAAATATTACAATAATGTGATATGAGATTTTGGAAGGACAGGCAAGGGAAAATGTGATCTTATTTTTCCAGAATTTAAGTAGTTTTCATTTAATGAGCTGGAGCACTGTCCACAGGGGCCTTTAGGATGAACAGTTCTTGGAGAGTGAAGGACTCAGTGTGTTTCCAGGCACCACGTTGGGATGACGATGTTTTCACATTGTCTTCCATAAGTGCTGCCTCCTGGCTTTGGACAAGAGAGAACATCGTGTCTAATCATAAAGTGACCCTCAATCACTTTGTCGCTTTGCTTCATTTCATGAATTGCCATGAGTTGCATAAGACATGAAATAGAAAAGGTAGAAGGAAAAAACGCCAGTGGCAGAAATTCAGTTTGGGACCCAAACTGTTTGAGAAAAACATAGGAACACATGAAAGAGAGGGTGTTGAATGGCTTAGCTACCTGTCTCCTTAACAGCTTGTGATAAGTAGTTTAGCAACTTTCACTCAAATTTCTTTTTCTTTTTTTTTTTTTAACTTTTTTCCCCCAAAAGATGAGGATTAAACTACAGAAAGTCTAGCTCTTGCAGCTTCTCTGGAAGAGAGAGAATATCTGAATTCAGACTTAACCCCACTTTGTACAGCTTAATTTAAATAAAAATGATGAATTTCCTCGTGAGTGATTAATAGCCGAGTGTGGTGACATACAGGAACTATGAGCTTGACCTTCTAGGTAAAGGACAACTGCTATGTTAAGTTGATTACACAATTTCCCCTGAATAAGTTGACAAGCAGCGAGCACAGTTTCCGTGACTTCTGATCTTGTAAATACACAGTTATAAGTGATTTGCCTATTCCTCTGAAGCAAGCCTTGCGTTATGTGTGACGTGTTAAATAAATTCCAAATGGCCTAATGTGAGATCTGGAATCCCAGTAGCCGGGGTCTGTGCAAACGGGCTGGCCTGCCAGGGGATTGCAAAGTGTGAAATATTCTGAACTGGAATCCCCAATTTATCAGAGAATTTCACATCCTCTGAACATCTCAGACTTATGAAGCAGGCTCATGATTCTCGCTCCTTCTCTTTCGACTTGTAGACTGAATTCTTCTGTGTTACATGGAGTGAACCTTGCTTTCTCTTCTGTCAATGTTTCTTTTGCCCCTCAAAATTGAGTGCGTCACAGATGCTAAAACTATGCACATAGTGCACTGATAGGGTGTTTATATAGATACAAAATCAGCCTGTATGCTGACTAACACTTACCGCATACTTTTTTTCGTTATCAAGCTTCAAAATCTACAGTAGAGGACAACTGCTGGCATTCCCCTGGGCATGAAAAACAGGAAAGGAGTCCTGATGGGAAAGCAGTTATCTCCATAAGCTGCTCGTGTGTTACACGTGCAAGATTAGCAATGATTTTTCTCCATTGGAAGATATGAGAGGAGGGAACCACTGCAAGGAATCACAAGCGTCTGCTGTGGGGCGCAAACAGACTGCGTTCGCTTGCCCAATGAGCAATGTGAAAATAGCAAGTGAACTGGTGGGGGAGCAGCTGCAGTGCAGCTGAGAGGACTCCGCATGGCAGAGCTGCTCCCGCATGTCATGTGGAGCATCCCCCTCACAGGCAGGGCTAGCAGAGAGCTGTGGCCCTCTTGGCCACCTGGTAGATCTGCTCTTCTCTAAGCTCAGTAACGGAGAGTGAACCGGCTGCAGGGGAAAGATTCATAAAACAGAAATCTTCATTTACTTAAAAAGAAAAATGCCACTACTTGACTTCAAATTATTGCTTTGGATCAAGCACACACTAAAACCACCTTCAGAAAACCACCTTGCCTAGTGCTTGACCTCTGCTTTCCTCAGGGAGATGTGGTTAGCACCTCTGACTCACTTAGCAGAGAAATGCCGTAGAATGATTTGGATGTGAAGGAAAAATGTCGCGCATTCTGCCTCTGTGGTTTTCCTTCTGGGGGAGGTTTAGACAATCTCTCCTACTTCTCAGGTGGTCCAGTGGACCATGAAACAAGCTTCCATATGCCATGGAGATCCATCACCATATGCGCTGCCTATGGTCCTAGGGTCCCTGTGTATGTAGAAGAGCTCTCTTCCCAGCAGGACTCTCCATCTCGAGCCTACTCCCAGCTCTGCTTTATGTCCTTTCTCTTCAGGCTTCAAGCAGTGCTTTGCAATAGCTGGATCAGCACCAAATTCAGCCTACGTCCGGCAGAGTCCCTTTGACCCGTTCCTGTCTGATTCGGCACATACCCAATTTCCCAGGAGTTGTAAAACTGGGTAAATCACCTCCCACCTGCAAATCCCCATCCCCTGAAATTAGGGTGTCTCCCTTCAAAATCACTGGCCAGGTTTTGTTTCCGTAGTTTCTTCTTCTGTGCTTTGGAAAGTACTTTGTCAGCAGGTTGGTGTGCTCTGCCCATGGTAAGGCAGTTCAACAACCCAAAACTTGAAACTCAGGACACTCCAACCCTGGTCAAGTCCATGACCCATGGGTTCAGAAGCGAGAGGAAATTACAAACGCTACCTTTGCAGTGATGAATCATCACGGATAACTATTTTTCTCCCTCTCTCTGTCCTTTGCGTGAAGAAATGTTTTTTCTTAAAGGATTCAATTGAAATGTTGCCTGTCTCTTCCAGAAGGGAGGCTGCTGAAAAAGAGATCATCTCTGTGTAATACAGCATGCAATACAGTAGGTACACTAGGCTGTCTTGTCCTTTCTCTGTGATAAGCACTACACTGAAATCTACTGTCATTTGTGCGTACATGTAAATATCTTTCTGTAATGGGATAAGAGTGTTTGCAAAAATGGCTACTGATGTGCCCAGCCAGTACACTTACTCCAGGAGAGTGACAGGATAAGAGAAGTGGCAGAAACAAAGATAGGAAAAGAGATTTTTGCACTAACAAGTGTGAACTGATAAGCTTGACCTGTATGGGAAATGTAGAGAATCCTTAGTGCACTTGTCAGGCCAAAATTAGCTGTGCCAATTTGTTTTCAGCAACAGCGAGCTATGAGAGCCCCTTACTTATTTTCTCATTTGTGGAAGAAAACTGCTGGCTCACTGCACTCCACTTATTCCTAGCAAGCTAATTCACTTAGGCATAAATAACTTTCCTGGGTGTTGAAGGCGGGGGTAGGAATCAAGAGGATCTGTAAAGGTGGATGGGGAGGTGTTGTATGGGGGTTTTATTGGCCACATGGATAAGTTATGTGTGTCATCCAAACTGAGTGCCTAATCACCTCTGACATGTCATCACAACTGCAACATGCTCAGCAAGGCAAAAGAGAGGGAAGAAAATACATATTTCTTTCTCAAGTATGCACAGTTAGGAAAGAGTAGTCTCATTTTTCATGTTCCTCCAGGGTAGGTGTTAGAGCCGTGTCTCTGCCAGGGAATGGTGGCTCTTTGGTTCCCACAGGAGTGAAGTATGTTTTAAAGAAGAAAATTTGGAGCACTGTTTAGCAAGTAAGCACAGCCTTCTGATTAGAGTATGGGAATAGAGAAGTAGTCTGTACTTGATTCATTTTTGACAGTTTGGAAAAACTGGAAGCTAAGGTAGCAAAGTCTGTAGTAGACAAGAGATTATTTAACTAATTCTTCTTTATGGAGACAAGGGAAGAAAAGATGACATGCAGTACTAGCTGGCATAGAATGATAGTCTGGGTATCAGTATGGAAAGAAGGAGAAATGTCAGTGCTTAGGTGAGAATTAGAGGCTTTGGACTCAGAAGGGGCAGTGGTAGCATCACTGGGATGTCTTCTCCAGCTCCTATGCCAGAGGAAGTTGCTTAGTTGTAAATCAGTGGAGGCTAAAGAAAAGGCAAATGAACCTGGTCTTTGAGTTGATGAAAGAAAGGAGACTCAGAAAGGTTACCCCCATAGAGGAGGGGGATGAAATGGAAATGAAGGATTAGACATGGTGACTGCAAAGATATCACAGGAAATGAGCCTTTTGGCTGCTGAGAATTCAGGAAAAAAGAGGCCAACAGCACAAGCTGAGTAAATCAGACACCCTGCTTTGAGTGCAAGAGGGAGTGGAGAGAAGCAGACTAGTCAGGGGTGAAGATGAGGCTCAGCAGACAGAGCAGTGATTGCATTCGGCATATGCAAAAGAGCAAAGAGAAGAGGGAGTTCATATTAGGTTATCAGAATTAGATTCCACTGGGGGTAAGGAAATGTGATTCAAGGGATTGGTTGTTAAATTAGGATTTCCTCACATAATTTTATCAGATCTCACATCATCAAGTCAAATCTGGTTCCATTTAAATGGATCTTAACAAATTGTCAAAACAGGCACTGTACCTAATGTGGCAATAGGAACAAACAGTGTGACCCAAGGGTGGAAGGGAACTTTTCTAGGCTAAGCTATGACTTTTTTTTCTTGTTTTTCAAAGATGTCGCAAGAAAAGCATTTTCTCCCGAAAGAATTTTCCCAGCCAGATTTTTGTTTCCTTTTTGGTTGGTTACATTTGTATTCCTTGTACATTCCTTGTATTCTTCTTTGTTTTTCTTTTAATCTCCAGCTCTCACTTCTCAAAGCACAAGGTGATACAGAGATACCTGTATTTGCAGCAAGAGGCAGCGTGTTGTTACGGCTTTGGAGGGAGGCTGGCCATGTGGGAGATCTCTTCCCCGTTACCGTTTTCCTCCATCTGTGGAACTAGCAGGGTACGACTACAGAACTTTGCTGAATAGGGTCTTGGAAAAATCTAGCTGTAAACTCACAAAGCCTGGCTTTGTGTCCAGAAATGGTGTTTCCACACAGTATATCTGATTTCCATAGCTGTACACTCTTCTAAATACTAGCCAAGGCAAGCCCATGTAACCATGTTAAATTCCTTCCTTTTCTCTTTCTTAAATCAGCCAATTTTTGTAAACCTCTGAAGAGACAAACTGACACCACTATGACCAGAGAGTCAATGTTGATTGTTATTAATTACTTAAAACTTAAAAAAAAAAAAAAAAAAAAAAAAAGGCCAGGTCTGTGCTGCAGATTTCTATCAGCACAGCTGTTCTGGTGAGACTGACACCTCTCAGTGAGCAAACACTACACATGTAGATGCAATTATACCTCAAAATGGTGCTTGTTTTGCTTGCGGGGATGATTTTACTATACCACTACAAAGAGCAGATTTGCCAGTGTAAGTTTACACCGCCCCAGGAATGCTTTGTCTGTTTACTGTGCTGGTATTCCTTTATCAGTAAGGCATTTGCAGTGTAGACATGGTCTTATTTGGAGGGCTGGTTTTAATCCTGACACATGCTAAAGTGATTACACTGCTGATTGAGAACTCAATAGAAGGACTCCAACTGATTTGCTCTGGATCAGGGCCTGAAAGGAGAAGAATTATCTTGTGGTTTGAACACAGGGGTAGGAGCTCCTCGTGCACATCCTGGGTTTGAGATTGACTTCATTCGTGTCTGCCTCTAAAATTGAGGGTGTTAAGGAATTTGTCTTGCAGAAGTTTTGTGAGACTTAGTTGTTTCATGTTCCTATTCCAGGACACAAGTAAAACATATATCTCCAAATGGATATCCACAACCTTTTTATTTTCTTAAATAAAATCTAGCTACCTCTGCAGCTGTTCCAAGGGCACAAAGTGCTGTTGCGGTGAAGCCACTGGTTCTGGGCCAGCCTGTGTGACTGCTTTGAAGAGGTTCACCTGCTTTAATGAGGCGTGTATCACAGTTTGGCGTACGTTGCACCACCACATTTCCCATGGGTGTTTCCTCATAACCCAAACACTCTTTCCTTTTTGTATTTACAGTATCCATGGGCTCTGTTTTCAGGGCCTTGGAGCTCTTGGATGTCAAAGTCAAACAAGGAGGAGCTACAACGTGGGGACCTGTGTGTAGGGCTTGGAGGTCCTGAAATGGGTGCTGCTCCTTCTACAGGACTTAACAACTGATGGCTGACCATTATGAGGACTGTAAATCAGAGCGAGCAGCATGCAGGAGGGTACTTTCCCCAGTGACACCAATGAGTTATCCCTGCTGTTTCATGTCATACCACAAAGCAATACTAAAAAGGACAAATCTAAAGCAGAGTTCAGGTCAGTAGATGCCATGTCTTGTGGTAGTCTAGCACATACACAGTTGGTGGAGACACAGACACATCCTGCCTTCAGATTGTCAACTTCATTTCTGTATCAGCCTTTTGCAGAGGCAGTGTCAAGCAAGTTGAAGCTGAAGGGCATTTTCCATTCTCTTTGTCTCATCACGCACTGGGCTATAGACTAAGCAGGTTCCAGTTGGGATGTACAACCCTCACCTGGCACTGAACATGTGAGATCATACCAAGGAGCAAATCCCTACAGGAAGCAGAATTAACAGGAAATAGCTTTTACTCATCATATTCCTTTTTACAAGTAGTGCATCCTTTAAAAAAACACATTTGAGAAATGGAAAACTAGTGTGTAGAGCAGAAATCTTTATCTCTAAGAGAAGCCAAGTTTCATTTTTTTTATGTTTTAATATAGAGTTTTTGGACTGCTCTTCACTATGTAATCTACTATCTGTAGCTTGCTTAGTCTGTGGCTCTTTTTACATATATTCTCTCCACTGTCATCTATTAGCACAGGAGACAATGTCAAGAGAACTGATTTCTATAACAAATTAGTGCATGGAAGAAAGAGGGTTTTTTCCTGGTTGTGTGATGTGCCAGAATGATTGATTCCAGAAAGACCCCTAAATTCCAAGGAGTGCTTCAGAAATCAGAGCATTTTGATACTGGCCAGCTTGATTTAAGGCTACTAAAATTATTCAATTATGCTTTTACCTGATCTGAAGTACTTCTTGGCACTATTGTAGGCTGTAAGGGGAGGAAAAAAAGCTATGCAAAAATTATTCTTTTCACACACTGCTAGAAGAAAAAGAATGCTGTGTTTGGGGTAACTTTGTCAGGGTCTGGTAAAGCTGATCCCAGTTAAAGTAAGTAAAAATGAGCCTGGTAGGTTTCCCTGGCCGTAATCCACAGTCCAGTGAATGAAAATCAAGAGCACAGTGGAACTTTCTTTTTAAACCAAGTCTTGGAGAGGTTGTCTTGCACAACCCCCATTTCATTTGTCAGTTTTACCTTGTTGCAGTTATTCCGAGTACTTACTCTGAAACCCCAGTTTTCAGATGACGTTGGCTTGGAAAGAAATACAGGGAAGAGGAACAAGTGAAAAAGGTCTCTACAAAGCTGGCAACTCACTTTCTAATGCAGTGCAATTTGGGAAACCTACTCTTTACCTTCATGAGCATACCTTTCACTGGCAATAGTCCTGTAAGGAAGTGTTGGCCACAGGTTCCTACCTATGCCGCGACCTTCTTTTGCACCAGTTCAACTGGTTGTGGGGCTATATTGTCAAGGAACCTGACTTAAAATAAGCCAGTGGTTGTTTTAACTTGGATTAGTTTGCAAAATCTGGCGTAATGGAAACTCTGACACCAGCACAGTTCTTAAAGTAGCGATAGGAAGGAATGGCTGCTTAAGAAACAACTTTTAAGTAACCTTGCTCCTGCTTGGTGATGGCCGGCTTTGAAAGGCAGCCTGGCAGGTTGATATTTGAACCAGGACTAAGAAGGGAACATAGGGATCCTAATGTCATTTATGTTTTCAGAGAGGAACAACTAGGATGAGTTTGAGATCGACTGTTTTTGTAAATACATCCTATAATTGAGTTTTCTTCTACAGTATTCACAAAACAATTATTTTATGAGCAAGAGTGGTGCACAAGTCACTTCTTGTAGTTGTATACTCTATTTTATTTTTACTTTACACAGCTCTGGATTAGAACTTTTGGCCACTTCTGAGAGCAAAAAACAAGATGAAGAAAGATAGTTAAATATAGTGAGAAATACGGAGGGCAACGGTGGGGGAAAAAGAGGGGATGGCAGAGGGAGAGGACCCTCAGGGAATGTTAAGTGCACATGTAAGAGCAGAACATATGATCCTTCTTTATTATTGTCCATTTCAAATTACAATGTGTTCCACTTAAACTAGACATGCTAATAAAAGAAGAAGAGTCATTTATAGTGGACAAATTCCAAAGACTAAAGCTGCCTCCTCATTTAAATTCTGCTCTTTTGTCAGGGCACCCTACTGACATAATTCTCTATTGTTTCTGCCATTATCGCTTGCTTAATGCAGGACATAGTGTCGGGAAATTCCTGTCTGGCACTTACAAGGTGTTTCTAAAAAGGGGAACAAAAGAGTCAAGAGCACATAGGGAGCAGGAGGAAGCTGCGAGGGGAAGTGGCAGCGGAGGGAGGAATTCGAGATAGTAGCAGGGGTTGGGGGAGACAGGCGGAGGAGAAGACAGCCAGACCAAGGGAAGGGGAGAAAGAGCTGGATGCGGGCAGAAGCTCTCAGCATTCCCTCTACAATCCCAGCTAGTACAGGCAAATCTTTTAAGAGACTTGGGAAGCAGCTCGAGGATGGTGAAAGTCTGAGATGTCCGAGTATGGAGTGGAGGAGAGTTGGGCTACAAGAGCCCCTGAGCTGGGAAGGCACAGGAGGATCTTCTGAGGAAGAGAGGCTACGTCTGTCAAACCGGGGGAGCCGGGGTTTGAAAGCTGGCTCTGACGGGTCACACTAGGTTTGATGCTGAGGATTTGTGGTGATCAGTGAATGCAGAGAGAGTTGGTGTCAAGGCCGTCCGCTTCTCCCAGTACACCGGATACGAGGGGCGAGGCATCCTAGCATGCACTAGCCTTAACATAAGGAGATTACTCTCTACTGTCATTTGTTAATAACAATGTCATTTTCTGTCATGTAATTAGAAAATACATCTTGCTTTGCCTCTAAGCATTGTAGCCTTATTGCATTTGCACATTTTTCATAATATTTCAAGCGAACTGACCAGATAACATTAATGAATATATTAGATAGGCAGGCGCTTTTAAGGAAAAATAATAAACATACTTGTATATTAAAAAGTTAATTCAGTCTGGAGCCAAACAGGTAATTTTCCCTTCAGCATTTTTTCACTCAACTAAGACAGGTTGGACTAGGAGTGCAGTCACCCTGTCTACGGCGCTTGGCTTGGCTTGCATACCAGGGGCGAATTTTCTTCAGAGACAGACAGCAAGATGATCTGATTGGCCTCGGTCCAGAGCATGCTCACAAAGGCCCCTTTGATGGAGGGCTTCTTGGTAAGCCCTGTACCAAAAGCTGCCTGCCACCCTCCTTTCAAAGATACCCATTTACAGTAATTCGGGGAGGGTGGGGGGAGCAGGGGGGAAATAAATAAAGAAAAGTGAAATAGGGGGTTGCCACAAGAATAATTACGTTACTGGGCTTGGAGGGGGTAGGGAAGAGGAGGGGGGAGTTATTAAGTAAACTGCTGGATGTTGAAGTAGCTGTTTGGCAACAGTGCAAGAACATAAGGCATTTGCAATTAAGCTCATTAAAGCTTCATCATTTTGCTTATCAATCTTTTCTGAAAAGGGTGGGGTGAAGCACCATATATTAAAACATGGCTGCTGTTACAGATAAGGAGTGATCACTACCTGTTTGACTTTCTGAGCTGCACTGTAGTACCCAGCCTGTGATGGCATACGTGATTAGCTGATTTAACTCCCTCTTGTACGCAGGCAAGTGACTGATAGGAGCTTGTTTATTGTGTCCCTGCACTCTACTGCTAAAGATCCGGTCCAGGCAACTGCTGCCTCCTTGCCTTTATCTCATTTGGTATCCAGATGTTGTGTCCTACTTATCCATCAATTTTGATCCCATTCGTTCTCCTAACAATGGCTTTTGGAACAGTATTTACTGAAGCCTCCCCACCTTGCAATAGGGGGAAGGTGAACTAGATTATCAGAGCCATTACTTCCTCAGTGGATAAGGGATGGATGTCCTCTGACTGGAGCCCGCACTATCCTATGCTAATCAGAAGGTTTGGGTTTCCACAGAAATAACAGCAACCTGAAGATACATTAGTGAACAGAACCGATCTGAGCTGCCCGCAGGTCCTGATCTCTTGGAGACCTCAGCTTTCCTGGCCTGACTTTTAAACAGGGCAGCTCTGGCTGAGGGACAGTGAAGTGTCCGAGTCAGCTGGCAAGCCATCAGAGCAATAGTCTTGGTGTGAAAACCTTGCAGTAAGAGTAGCAGCAGCATTGCCTTCTGCTTTTCAGCTGCTTCCCTGGGTACAAAGAGTGAGATCTGGGGAGAAATCAGCTCTGTCATCTTCTGCTAATGTAAAAGCCAGTATGTGTCACTACAGTTTATTGCAGGTAGTAGGTGTGTAAGAACAGTATTTCAGATATAGATATTCCTCATCATCCAAGAGCTTCAGAGCACTGTAGGTATGAACTAAGCCTTGCAGCATCCGTTTGTGGGAGGTGAGCCTTACCTTCCTTTTCCAGATGGAAAAGCTCTGGCACAGAAGGAACCCCAAGAGGCATGCTGGGTATCTGGGACAGGACTGAACCCAGAAGTCCTGATTCTCACAAGTCCAGTTTCTCCAGTATGGCCTTGACCATACAGCTCCATGATTTTCTCTGTTGTTTAGGTTGACAGCAACTATATCGAGCTTCAGAATTTTCTTGCAAAAATGATCAATCTTTTCTTGTTTCATTTATATCCAGTAGCAACTCTCTTTTCCATATGTGATACTTCGTGGTGTAGAGGTGGGACCTCATTTAGAAGTGGTTCTTTCTGTAATAAGTTTTTTGAATTACTTTTTCCATTGTGTTCACAATATATTGTCTATATAGCGTTAAAACTCATTTTAACTTTGAAAGAAAGGAAAGGAAGCAAAAACAGAGAAGCTGGGGAAAATACTGATATGAAGAGAGGTGTGGAAGGAGTAGCACCACTGATAAAAACATGTAGGTCATATTGCCATGTGGGAATGGAAGCCAGCTTGAACTTTAATTCTTGGTTTGATCAAGGTAGTGTAAAACCAGACCCCAAAGGATTTCCAATGGAGAAACTGGATTTATATTTTACATATGAGCTGTAGTTGAAGCCAAATGTTCATTCCACTCAAATTGTGTAGGTGGATTACTTTACTTCCAGCCTTGAAGTATCATGTTTTTAGCTGCTAATAAACTTAATAAAATCCATTTCTTATTTCCCCTGGTGTACTGTGTTCATGAGCCTTGATGTGCCAACAGAGCAATGCTGTCCTGAAAATTCATTTGTCAAGAAACAGGCAGATGTTGTGTATGAATAAGTCAAGAAGAAAAAGAATATATGTACCACTCTTCCAGTGGCATTGCTCTTACCAGCATTGCCAACCTCCTCATTTCTCCCAACTTACAACTGGACGAAGGAGTTGAGAAAACTTAAGAAATTGTCACATCATCAGCTTAGCAGAGAACTAAGATACGTACATGTTGTTAGCTTCTTTTTTTTTAAATGCTCCTTCCCCAATTAAAAATATCTTTCCGTACCAAGAAGCTGCCCCCTTTGGCTTAGCTCCCAGAATCAGACCTGCCTTTTCACACAATGTGTGATCAGTCTGAGGGGTTCGTTGCCACTGGAATTCACTGAAGCCAAGAATTTACAAAACTGAATGAGGGATTAGACATTTATGTAGATAACAAAAATATCTAGCGTTATTGTAGCTAATACAAACAGAGTGCACTGTGAAGGAGATAAAACCTCATTTTCGAAAGGTTTAAGATAATGTCTAAAATTTAGAATTGGGGTGAGACTTCCTGGGGGACAGGAGGAGGTAGGCTGTCACATGGTACCCTTGAACTTTACTTTGACATGTCCATGACTTGGATACTGAGGTAGAAGAGTCATACTCTGATTATATATGGCAATAACTGTCTTTCTAATCAGTGCACGTTTTCCGATGTCCCATGCTTAGCTAGATGAGGTAATCCAATGACAGCCCTTTAGCCCATCGTGTCAGTTTTAAATTCAGCCACTGACCAACAAGAGGCGTCAAGTGAACTGAGAGAGGGTGAGCGATGCAGTGAGTTAAACATTGTCTTCAAGGCTTGGAGGTAGAGAATTGACTTAAAGCTCTGCCATAGGCTCCCTGTTCAACAAAGGCACAGTCACTGCTTTCAGCCCCTTCGTATTCCCCATGTGCAATGACATGTCACCACTTTCAGAACGTTGCTGGGGCACAATGAATTAATCGCTTTGCCTAATGGATTTATTGGGGGGAGTAGGGGGAGAAAATAATCTTTAAAAAGATTTAGGGTAAACAAAAGAGTCAAAAAGAGTGAGAAACAAACTGCTTTATGGGAACAGGGAGTAGGAACCAGACAATGAAGGTAAACAGAGGGGGATAAGAGGCCTCAGGTACAGAGGAAGAAGTAAGATCTTAGGTAGAAACCAGAGGGGAAAGGCAGGGTTGAGCATATAAACAAAGGGTTTAAAAGAAAACGCAATATGACTTTTGAAGCTTTTAGTGCACATCTGACCCAAATCATCTGTCCTTTCAGAGTCAGCCCATCACCTCCCTTGTTTAGACTTTATTTTTTCCTGAGAGATCTGTAATCCTTACTCTAAAGAGCTCCTGACTTGGTGGACATTTGTTGTGTTAGTAAATGCTGCTATTGAAGTCAGAAGACTTGTTAAAACTTGTGCTCTCGCTGTAGCAAATGGAGTTTGCAGTGAACGGGGAGTACAAGCCCAGTCATTCCTCCTGGTGTGTGTGCGGCGTGGAAGGGGTAGAGGGAGAGGGGGAAGGGCCAGGCAACTTGGCAGCAGTTTTCCCACCTCTCTGTGGGCCATACCAGAGGGTTTATCACGGAGTCTCTTTGTAGGGGTAGCAGGGGTTATTGAGAGCATGGAGTTTTTCTTTCCAGCAAACAAAAATTGCTATTGAAAATTCTTTTCAGAACTTAATACAACCCCAGGCAATATTTCTTCTGCACAAACCACAAACAAATTCATGCACATGCATTTAAGAAAGGACTCCAGACTCATCCGAGCAGGTCACAGGGAACTGTAGGATTGCAAGGAGCTTCTAAGCCATCGTTGATGGTGGTGGGCTCTGTTCTCTGTGGTCAATCAACCCTTGGGGCCCAACCCTTTTGCTTCTTCAGTGGGGGCTGTTTCTATCCACTTCAGTAGAAAAGGTAGAGGAAGGGGAAAAAATGGAAGTTGACCTCATTACATTTAGAGTTTATCTGTTCTCTTCTGCAAATGTTTTCACAAAGAAAATGAAGACATTTCTTCTAAAGATTAAATCTACATGTAAGTAATGGGTGGACATAAAGTGATTGACCCTACCAGTGTAGTTGCAGAAGACAAGCATTTACCAACTTTTTGCTAGTATAGGGGGTTTGTTTCCCACAGGAAAAAAAAAAAAAAAAGTCTGTTGGCTTTTAAGAGATGTTTCTCTTTTGAGTTTCCCCTTTTTTCACTCTCTGCTATATCCCTGATAGGTATTATTTATTCCTTAGAATAATATCTCATTTGAGAAGAGTAAAACTATGGTCAGTTTTTTGTACATCATTTTCATTAGTTTTGTGTAGATGTTACTTGGACCAGAAAAAGTCGAGCTGCCATCATTCTGTGCTCTGATTAGTGTGTGCATGAAGGAGAAAAAGAGAAAGTGGAACCTGCTCTTCAACATGCAGGAGTGCTAAAATCCAGCATCGCTGGAGAATCTAACGCAGAGCTTTTAAACAGAGCTTTTGCAGCTATTTCTTTCTGCCTGAAGAATCTGTTGGCCTGAAGTTGTGTAACTCCCTAATGAAGTTGTTGTGGAGGTCTTTGCTATCCTGGAAAATGAAAGAAGAGAAAATTGGAGTGCAAAGCTCGTGTTTGCTAAAGTGATCAACCTTAAATGGTGTGCCGGGTTATCTCAGAGTATAATCAGCACGGCCGATTTGAATAGAGCTGTCTTCAAAATAGAGATCTGCTAGTAAGATTTGTTTTCATTTAGGTCTTACTTTCAGCAATAGGATTACCCTAAGGTCTATATAGCTACAGGCTTTTGTACAAACAAGCAGCTTAAACAAAACTACCATTATTATACTGATTTAGGGAGAGAGAGAAGCCTTGTTTGGTTTATTGAGTTAAGATCATATGTGTGACAAATAAAGCCTTCCTTTAAATGTAAGTTTTGTCCCATTTAATATAGTAAGTTTCTTGAGCAAAAAAAAAAATTACAAAGGCCAACATTATTCTTAATGCCAATTCAATTTGTCACCTCTAGGTTTTAATCCCATAGGCTGGTGAAATATGTGCTATTTCATCCAGTCGAGCAGCAAGACAGCTGATATCACCATATTTATCACCATCAGGGTGATATAATCAATTTAGTTCTTGCTATAAGAACTACCCTTACACTTCCTTTTCCTACCTTTTACTCAATAGCCTTATTAAACTCTTTTCAATGCTGATTTATTGCAGCCAAGGATAACGTTGTGTTCTGTGTTGCTTTCCCCACAAGGAACTTCAATAGTTGTTGTCATTCCTTTTGTCTTTTTTATTTTTTTTTTATTCAGCACATCAAGTTTTATTTACTGTTTTAAAGTGTCTTGTAAATAAAATAGGATGTGAACGTTCTGAGCTCAGTTAGCAACTTGAGATCTAATGAGGGGTGGCTAATCATTTATGGTATGGATGCCATGGGTCTTATTTCATATAACGGCAAGCAGGGCATGTGTGTTTTCCTGCGTTCCTGACACAGGAGGTGCTGTAACCAGCCACGCTGCGTTCAACGCTCCCCGTGCAGCTGTGAGCTCTAAATTGGTTTGTGACCAAAGAAGGAATGAAAAGCAAGGTGGGAAAGTGCAGTTGAACAGAACTCATGTGAAAATGTGGGAGTTTTTTAACGTATATGCAGGTCAAATACTGAAGTTGAAACAGGAAAAAGATTGGGGAACTTGTTTCAAATTGGCACAAAACCAGTTAGGTTAAACTACTTGTTAAATGAATGTGAATGAACTCTTGTCTCCTGTTTTAGTCCGGTCGTGCTGGGTCAGGTCTTAGGGCCCACAGAACTGCTTCTTTGCAGAATTCATGCCAGCGGATGAAGTCGGTGCACGGGCACATGGATTTCCAAGTGCATAGGCTGGCGCAGCAGTGCAGGAGGACCTCTGGCAACGTGGCCCTCTGGATCAAAGCAATCGTACCAGCAGTGATCATATTGTCTATTATCATAAGAGCCTTTTAAAATATTTAAAATGGGTGTTCCCTAAAATACTACGCTGGCAATATACCAAAGTATTTAAACTGTCAACAGCTGACCTTGGATCATTGGTTAGAAATACCGCATTTGTTCACTGCGGTCTGTTTGCTGTTGGTGGTTGCAGCTGAAGAGGTACAGTGGACTTGCTCGTGTCACCTAGCTGAAAGTAAATTTCACCTTCACCACAGAACTCCATTGCAGGTTGCAAATATTATTTAAGTGGAAATGATTTCCTTATAAAAAGTCTTACAGAAGTGTGGTTTTTTTTCAGGCTGACTTTTTAATATTTATTTTGTATTGTTCTTGCTTTTATCCTTAATTTGGGGCTAAATTAGATCTGTCAGTGTCCTTTTAAATTTATTCCAGACCGACTAATTTATTTTAGCTAACTTGTTTCAGGACAAGCGTAGAAGACTTACAGCGCAAAAGAGAAAATTCAGATCAATCTCAGTCTGCTGAGAAAATTAATCAATTTGCAAGTTACATCTAGCTTAATTCCATCATTTAAAGTAGGCATTGAGTTTCCTTTCCCATGTTACATGGAGACTGGAAGGTAAAGCAGTCTCCGTTGGTAGAGGACTAATTCACTTGCCCTGTGCTCCGTATAGAGGTCATTAAGATACTGCACTTAGAAAGCAGCTGCTTTTTGTGTGTGTGCCAGTATCTTATTTTCCACATATGTAACAGATCAAAACATTTAGATTGGGTTGATCCAGTCTATCATGACGAAAGAATTTTGAAGCAACACAAGTAAATAACAGCCTTACTCGGAGGGAGGATGCCTTTGCCCTGATCCTGAGAAACTCTTGGTGGGCGCCACCCCAATTAAAGCAGACCGGGCCATACCAGCTTTGCACGGATTCTTTTCCAAAGCCAATTAGCTGCAGAACATTTAATAGAAGGGAACAAATCACCGAAAACTCGGCCCCATACAATGTTATCATTTATGTTCAGTGCTAGTCTAGTGCTCAAGAGTGTTTCTTTTTGTTATACCTCTGTAGACCTGCTGGAAAGAAAAATGTTTCCTGCTTCTCATTTGGCCTATATATTCTAGAGCCACATTGTTTGGTGTTATCACCTTAAGAAGCAGTTAAGATTAAAGTGAGATAGCACACATTTGAGTTTAGAAAGCCAGCCAGAGAAGCTGTACAACTTTTATGGTCTTCATCCAAAGTGCATTTAAGTGTGGGACTGTTTTTCAGAAAATTGAATTAAAACGTAATTTTTCAACCATTCTGTATTTCCATTTATACTCTTCAGCCTCTAAATCTGTGCCATCATATGGCTGTCTACTACTGGCCAGAGTTCCTGGGCCAGCCCTCAAGAATATGAAACTCAGAGAACTAAAAAGAGGAAGAGGATGCTTTGGCAAGCTTATGTTTGTTGGTTATGGGTAGTTGGCTTCCACTGTGGTACCCCCTGGGATTATCACCCGCCAAAATCCAAAACTCCATTTCAGAGGGGATTATTTCAAGGAGCAGAAGCAATTACAGAGTAGTGTAGCAGGCAGTTCTTTGCAGAGTGATGCAATTTATTGGAAGTTCTACCTTGCGGTGGCTGTATGCCTGGGAATTACTGTTCTTATTCGTGTACAAGTTAAGAAACCTAGGTACTTAGAGAAAGATACTGTTATTTGATTACTAATAAAGACAATTATTACAATACTTAAAAATAAGACTATCAAATTAGTTCAAGAAGGAAGAACTTTGAAGGGAGAGGGATTTTCATGCAGTGCAATGAACAGAGGAGGAAGGGAGACAAAAGCAAAAAAAAAAGATCAGGTTTTTAGTCTGTACTTCTTTGATGCCTGTTTAAAAAAATCAGTTGTTTTTGTTTTTCCTGGGATTGCTAAAAGTTACCAGTCTTATTCAGAAGTGCAAATAGGTAATATAATTGCACGGTAAACCAAAACTGGGAAACTGTTTCATGCTCTGTGAGTGTCACTGTAGAAAGTTCTTGATGGAGGACAGGCAGCCAGGGAGACATTGTGGCTCGAATAGAAGGAGTGAGGACAGGCAGAGCTCAGCTGCGCCAGCTGTGTGCAGAGCGGGCTGGTGTGAGGCTGAGGGGGCCTGAATCAAGAGCTGAGCAGTGGAGAAAAGGCAAATAGGCTGGATAGTGCCGTGACGCTGATAATGAACATTTCCAAAGATGTTACAAAATGGAGGTTGGGAATCCTTTGGTGTCTCTGTAGTCATATTCTTCTGTATTGGTCAGAATATGGGCAAGAACTTCATGAAGTTCTGCATTGCTGTGCTCATAAACAGCTGTTTTTCCTTCTACAGTCCCTCTTCATATGAGTTTCTTAAGATTGACTAATGAGATTCGCTTTTATCTCAGGATCTTTAACAACTCCCAATAGACCAGGAGCTTAGTTTTAAATCTCATCAGCAAAGCAGAGCGGCTTCCAGCAGTACAGTGCTTTCTGACAGCGTGGTGGAGCTTGCTGCAAAACTGGCTCAGAAAGAAAAAGGATGCCAGCACTAGATCCAACACTGTTGCTTTTGGCAGGTCCTAGATATTTAGTCTCCGTCTTCCACGTATTGAGCCACGCCAGCATTGCATTGCTCTGTGTGTTGTGAGCTGCCACCCATCCTGAGTCCTACTACCAGGTCAACAACTGGCATGAATGCTAAGGTTTGAACTTTATTCTGTGAAGTCATTTTGCACATACAAAATGGTGTAGGAGTTTAGATATCATATTTGAAATAGTTGCTTGAAAATATATATATTATTGCTTCAGCTCATTATAAAAACTGCATCAGCATTTTGCAGTGACCGACTGACTATTCAGAAAGTTAGTGAATAAAATAGTCGAACACCACAAGAAATCTCAAGGATGACCCAGGACCCAGAAATTCTGTGGCTTTTTTTACCCACACCCAGAGTAACTCCATTCTGCTAACAAGGTGCCAGACAATGACATATGGTCACCTCGGGTGGTACCCTGCCAGGGGGAGAGCCCTAAGACCCTGAGTGCTTCCCTTTTGTCTTCAAATTAATTTCAGTGAATTCTCAATCCTAAATTTTCGCATATGAGCAGTGCTTTTGATGATACAATTTTGGGTGCTGAAATTGACCCTATAAAAGAGAAATCATGCTTTGAAAGGACAGAAAGCCTTTTTTACAGGACTGAGCTCTCAGAAACTCTGGCTCTCCACCTTACCATTATTGAAAATACATCCTAATTCCCAAGCAGCTCTTTTATTTGATGCATATATACTTTACAGATGACTGTATAGAAAGGGATATTTTAAAACAAAGTCATCTGGCGTATTTAAAATTGAAGGGAAGGGAGGGGGGAGGAGCAGTGCTCAGAAGCAATGAAATAACCTCAAAATTTGAGGTCAGGTTATAAATGCAAAGTCTAACTTTTTTCCCCAAAAAGCTCACGAGTCCTTTTGGGGCAGGAGGACTTAAACAGAAATTGAAAACTTCAATAGAAATTGCTTCATCAACCCTTAGAACCATTAAAGTTCCTGAAAGCCCTGCTTCTGAATTAAAAAGTTGATACTAAATGTATTTGTCCATAGAGGAGAGGAACTGAGAGCTGTGAAATGAACTTCATCCCTTCCTCTCTGCTGGTAACGAGCAGTACCGAAATGGCCATTAAAAGTCTAATTGTTTGAAAAAAACTATGACGACCAACCATGCAAGGTAGTGGTGTGCATTGTCAGGGTGAGAGCATGCTCACAAGAAGTGGTGAAAGACACCTTAGAGTGTGGTCACACCTGGTTCTCCACCTGAAGGTGTCTGTGCCCCGTCTGCTTGCTGCCCCCTCCCCAGATGGGACAGGTTTGGTTGCTGTCATGGGACCCTCACAAACCTGTCAACAGGAGCAGGATGGGTTAAACACCTTGACTGGGTGGTCTAGTAGGATGTTAGGGTGCACCCACCCAAGAGCAGGCAGTAACCTCGGTCATGGGTGGGCAAAGCAGAGGTGAAAAGCTCCGCACCGGTCCAACTTCCCTCCCCTGAGATCGGTTCTGCCAAGGCCCGAGGCAGGTTACTCTCTCTTTCCCGTGCTCACAGCACAGCTTAGTTCTTCCTTGTTGTCCAAGCTCTCCTTCCCTTCCCTGAAATGCAAAGGCTGCCACGACTCAGTCTCAAGCATCCGTCTCTGCCCAAAGGCTGTGCCCACCGTCGCACACCTTCATGGCACGGTGAGTGTCAAGTGCCAGACCAGCTGGCTGCCCGACCCTGCTTGTTGCTTCCGGCAAGGCGGTGACCCTCGATAGGAAAGCTGAACGCTCCCAGAAAGTACCACTGGGGCAACGAAGCAGTTGTAAGAGCCTATTGATCTGTTACGTTTGTTTTCAACGTGCAAAAAGGAGATTCTTTTGTTCTGGGGCTGGCACCAAGCTCTTGCTACAGTAGGTTCGGCGCGTCTCCGGACACTGCGATCAGGCGCCTCGCAGCTGAGTCTGCAGAATATTTGCTTATTACAGGAGGAACTGAAAGAACCTAGAATTCACTAGTGACCGACCTCTTACTTCTTGAACAACTGTTTCCCCCCTTCCTTTTGTTTCTGTTTTAATCACTGCATTACAAATGCAATTTAAATCCCCCTTGCAGATGCAGGATAGGTAACACAAGCACACAACAATCAACATTTATCGAGTTAAAATGACTGCACAATTTACACTAAGTGATCGGTGTTTGCTGGGCTGGGTTCTTTTTTAAATCACGTTTGGAATAATTAAATAGCCACAGCAGTAATGCGAATGTGGATTTTTGCACATCCAATAATCAAAGGGAGGAAAAAGTAGTCTAAAGCTTTTTTGATTTAATGATATTTGATTTTTATTTTAAATGAAAGCACAAAGGTAATTTTTCTGTTGCTCTACCTGTGACTCCTTAAATCATGGTAAACGTGCATTATGATCTTCTTAAAAGAATAGGAACATTCCTTGTTAATTAATTTATACAGCTGTCAGTACAGCTTTCTGTGTTATTCATACTCTAAGTGTTTGACTGCCATAGATTTTCTAGCAGTTCCTGGCAAAGCTCCAGTGAAAGCCTGGGATTTATTAGGCTGACTTGGTGCAAAGTCTATTGATTGTGGCCTCGAGGGTAATAACTAAATAGAGCTGGAGCAACAAGTCAATAACACCATTGTTGCTACAGACTCCATTCACTTGAGGAGTTAGATTGTTTTACAGTGGCAAAGAGTAATCATGAGCAGATCAGCATGTTCAACAGGCTCTGTACCATGTTAGTGCTGGGGACTGTTTTAAAGCTTTCAGCGGGACCGCGGGAGAAGCGAGGTGGGGTGCAGGGATTAAGAACCCTGTAAATTCTGACATTAGGACTAAAAGTTTTCAGCATTAGCTTTATCATCTTGCAACAAGGAGTCTCGTGCCTGTGTTAGTCCAAACTGGTATTAAAATCCTCTGCGCATCAATCCGTAATGCCATAGTAGAAACTTGAATTAAATTTTGGATGGGGATATACATGTAGTGTGTGTGTGTGTCTGCGTGTGCACGTATGCGTGAATGCACGTACGTATGCCTTAGCATTAAATAATATTTTAGCTAGCACAAACTTCACCTCTGTGCAGTAATATTTCCTGGCAATGGCTGGAAAGAGGCTCCTATTTTCTTAAATTCAAAATGAGGAAATGCTTTTGTTTATTGCTTCTCTAATCCTCCCATGTGTTTATTTACTTTTAGAATTCTTTTCTTTTGCGGAAATATATACAAACCTACTAGAGGAGAGATGTTTATTTCCTGAGAGTTTTATCATTTATTTGACAGCCTTTGACAACTCGTGTTGTGTTAAGAGCAGATCATTTTGAAAAGTCAAAGTTGTGAAGATGGGAGTTTCAAAACCAGAACTGGTTGATTTTGCACACATTCCAGTATCCGTTTCCAGGACTTGCCTCTACAGAAATACCGAGTAATTAGAATGAGTTTCTTCCTAACACCAGTTAGTAGCAGCCTACTCCCTTGAAACATGAAAGATGGTACAGAATGTAATAATAAGAACCACATAGTATTTTAAAAAAGGCAGATGTAATTACGCTTTGTTAAACGAACCGAGTGGTCAAGCAGCAGGGTTTTGTGTGTTCAGCAGTTCCACAGGCTCTTCCTCCCTTCACCTATTTGTCCTTGGAAGCCAAGTTTTCCTTTTTGCAAATAACGTTTCTAACCCCGCATTTTCAAAGGTAATAGGAAAGAGCAAAGCTCTCTTCCCGAGTCTGCAGTCATTTTAAAACACCAGTATTTTAGACACAAAAATTTCAGTAGAGGGGTTGATTCCTGAACGTGGTGGTGACTCTGACATCTAATGATACTCACAACTCATCTGTCCTTCTTTTTCGCTGTTGCTCTTGCTCTACTCTAGCTCGTACTATTTAAAGCACAGAAAGGGGTGGAACTAGAAAGGAAATCCTGCAGTCAGATACTGAGGAGGGTACTGGGCTTCCCTTGGCTACGGGCAGTCAAGTGAACGTTGCAGTCAGCATGTGCTAGGGCATGTCTTGGAGCCGGAGAGATGCAAACATGTGGTGGATGTGTCTGTCTCTTTCTTTCTTTCTTTTTTTTTTTTTTTTTATTTTTCCATAAGTAAGCAGAGCGCTTGGCAAGTTTGTAGTGCTTGCTCAGAAGCCCGTTTAAAACTTTGAGAGGAGTGAACTGAATTTAAATGACTCTCAGGAATCTCTTTACCCCCCAGGCCTCAGACGTAGCCTCTCATGGAAAGAAATGTATCGGATGGTTCATAATCTGTTTTCTGTCAGGATATTTTAATGAGAGGTCAGTACATACCATATATTTGGAAGCAAACAAGCCAAAGCTGGGCCTTTTCTTTATGACTTCCACACAGTCAGAAGAGTAGCTTTCTGGCAGATGCTTTCACTTTGAATGAAGAAATTACATCTACTCTGCTTGGGTTCAGGTCTGTGATCCGAGCAATTTTTGACATATCAAACCAGCCTAAAACTTAATTAGCTGTGGCATAGGAAGAAAATATGTAAAAGAGGTTTTGCAGAAGTCTTAACACTTTTCCATTAAAAAGACCAACATTGATTTTCCTGCCTGATTGCAGTATGATGTGCTGCCTCTCAGGTGATTAGATATGTGTCAGAAGCACTGCTTGCACCCCACTTCCAGTCTTTCAGAACGAAGAGAGACTGGTAAAAGGAAAAAATCCTTCCCGGAATGTGAAGGTGAACATTTCTTTTGAGTAATACTCCTGCAGTATGAACTGTAGATTTACAGGAATTAGAGACAAACAGTTGAAATATTCCTCTCCTCCTCCTCCCTTCTCCCCCTCCTTTTTTAAAGTGTCTTCATCAATCAAAATCAACATAAATGAGTAATGGAGGCAGATAAAATGTGAAGAGACAATAGCGGTGTTGTTTAGAATTGACGGCCGTAAATCCATTGTATACTAAGAGACTGCTCGAAGTAAATACCTGCTCTGCCTGACCACCAGCCATTTAGCCCATGATTCGGAATATCATTTAAGCAAGTGCTCATGTCCCATTGAAGCTTCAGCCCATTAATGCTTCTTTATTTTAGAGCACCAGGGCTGCAGTGAAGCAGGGGACTTGGAGGGTGAAGGTTTGGAGCGACAAGGGAGTTTCCCCTCTCCTCATTCATTTGTTAATTTGGGATGACAGAAATAGAAATGGTGTTCTTCCAGCGGGTCAAAGGCTTTCTTAGAACCAGTGGAGAACAAGAAAACTGGTGCAAAAGGAGTTACAAAGCGCATCGTTGAAAATCCTTAAAATTTGGGGCTAGCTGAGGTTTTCTCTGTAAGAAGGAAAGGGAAAGCGCGTCTCCATTGGCACTGCCGCGGCACGCACAAGGCTGGGGAAGCCCAACAGAAAGCAAAGCCAAGAGGATTATGTACCTGGATTTCAGAGGGCACGATTTATGGTGTGGATTTTAAGTCTTGACATTTTGATTCAGATATGATAGAGCTGAAGTCTTATGAGCTGCTCTTGTAGGAATTTGACACAGAGGAGCAAGACCCACTCGGGTCAGTTGCTCTTTCTGCCATTTTGAAATGCCACATCTTAAATGGAAACTTTTCTTCCTTCCCATTAGAAAGGCCCTTCCAGTTCTGGCCTGGAAGCCAGCCTGTGGGAGCAAGTGCAAACATGATTCTTAGGCCCAGGGTCACAAATTCAGGAGGTCTGAAGTTGTTTGTTTTATTTTTGGTTCTCCTGTAATTGTAGTTTGTTTGGCAGAGCATGCCAGACACGGATCACTTGTTCAGGGCTCGTTAGCACCGACAGCATTCCAGCTATATTAGAATCTGTGAATATATCTACCTCAACCGTATTTTCACACCTTATATGATTTTAATTCTCCTTGAATGGAAAAAAAACCCCAAACAACAATAACCAACTACCTGGCAGGGAGGACTGATCGTTCTGATCGTACTGGGGAATGCTCTTTAAAAACAAAATCCGAATGAGCAGAACTCTGGCAGCACAGCACCTCACTGTAGAGGGGCTTGAAGGTGCCACTTCTGTTGTGAAAGCAGTTTATTTAGTAGTTAGTGCCTTGACTTTTCTGTCTTTGTACTTCTGAAAGATGATCTCTTGCAAACGATGAACCCTTAGCCTTAACGAAGTACTGATCCCTCTTTAACATTTACTTAATTGAAGCTTAGGAGGAAAAAAATATAGTGTAGTATTTTAAGAGTGACTGTGTAGCACCTTTCCAAGTTTGCATGCCTGTCAACGGGATGTCATCTTGAAAGTGTGAATGAATGACTCTATTTCCAGTTCGAGCTTCCATTCCTAGGCAAAAATAGCACCAAATACACTATACTTCCAGAATAGATATCTCTTTAAAAAAAAACTTTATAAATCACACTGCAATAAAAAGTAATCAATGGTTATTTCTTCATTTAAAATGTTCTGTATATACAAGCAGACAATGCTGCTTAAAATGACTGAATAAAATCACAAGAAATAATTTCTCATTCCGTTCTAACTGAGCAGACTGTATTTTGTAAGGATACCAGTTATATTTAGCATTCCTCAAGGCTTCCATTGTTGGGCTTTTTTTTCCACAACCAGCATGAAGCACTGAAGCTTTAAGCATCCTGTCATGATGCTGATGTTTTGTTGAAGAAAAGATGTGTTCCTCAGCTGTTGCAGTTACTTCAACATTTGTGCCTTTTCAGATGACACTTGGCCAACTTTTTAAAATTGCCTAAGTCCCACGTGCAGAGTGATGGGGGCTGAGATTTTTAAGGGCCTTGAAATATCTGAAATCATGGCACAGGCTCTGTCTAACTACCTCCAAATATCTGATTCTTGGATCTGATTCATTTAGTCTAGGAGTCTCAAAGTCCTAATTATCTAACCTATTCTTTACGATAGGATTTTGTGGTGTTGGGTTTTTTTATTTCGCTAACACAAATCATTTATAAAGAGTTAGCAGAATATTATAATGGTGTGCATTAGGGGTGGATATAAAGTGGAAAGCAATAACCAGGATTATAAATAACTGCTTGATCTGTAGAATTCTAAAATAGCCTCTTAAATTTGATTAACTGTCTCAATATATGGTTAATAATCTAAAATCCTGTATAAACTATTTGTAAATGCAGCCTTGACATAAAGCATGACTAGTTTGTCTGTATTTTATGAAACATGACAATTCTACTGAGGAAATGGAGAAGTATTTCTGCAATATAGTAAATGTAATTGAGAAGGCGAACTTGGTGTTCCAGATTGTAATTAAGGAAAGTGAAATACTTCCAGTTTCTGAATTGCCTTGTGCAAAATTGTTGTGCAAAGGTAGTATGGAGTAGCTACACTCTTCCTCAGAACAAAGCGGGCAAAAGAAGGTAAAAGGAAGGAGAGATATAAAAGAGTTAAAACATGAAAACTGAGTGATTTCAGAATGGTTTGGACCTCAGTTCTGTAGTGTGAAACCATCACCACCACCACCGGCAGAGTCTCCTTCTCGCAAAAATACTCAGTCCTGCCTCTATGCTGCATCCAGCTGCTCTTTCGTTTTTATGGGCATTTCTGTTCTCCAGTCAGTGCCTTGAAATGGAATGTCTTGAACTGGAATTGATCCAGTGCAAAATAGCTCTCCTCTCCCACCCTCTTCTTTTTTCTTTTTCTTTTTTTTGCCTGTATCAATTGCTTGATCTGATTCATCACATGGACCCACAAGCTGTTGAATCAGCACAACTGAGGTTGGCATGCTGCAACACGATGGCAGAAATGAACACCAAGAGGAGGTGGGAAGAGGGGGAGGAAGGGACAGACCTGAGCATGACTCCTAAAATTAGTATTACTGCTGGATACTTTGCATCTTGGAAACATGGTCTTGGCTTGAGTACAGGGCTTGGAGTCAGAACATTTAAACTATAAACTCCCCTCTAGCCTTTGACACCCTTAAACTTTAGTTTTGCCATCTGCTAAGTGGGAATAACGCTAGTTGCCTCAGCGATGTGAAGATTTACTAATGATTGTTCAACCAATTAGCGCATGAGAAATAGGAAAGACTGCTTTTCACACTGCTGCATTTTGCTGAAATTGTTCGCTAATGCTTATGAACTACATTTCATTTGTAGTAAAATAGTTTTTGACTGTGTTCCTCCTATTGGAAATATGTTGCTAGAGCAAAGACAGGTCCCTGTTTTTGTAACCCAAGTGTCTCTATTTTTAGTTTTAAGATGTTGGCTGCATCTCTCTCTTTTTTTTTTTTTTTAATATGTGTATATATTTATAGCTCTTGCTATTGGAAGAGAATTTCCTGCAAACAGATCCATTTCTGTGGGGCTGTGCTCCGACACGGAGTCCCATGTGTTCCACCGAGAGATTGCTCCAGAATAAATGTCTGCTCCGGTTGTAGGATCAGCCTGGCGAACTGTAAACTTTATATTGCCTTCAGCACATAGTAAATTTGCATGTGCAGGAGGTATTAGCGACTGGGCATCCGATACTTGGCAGTGTTGCATCTGAAGACGTGAGTGACAGGAGAGATGCAGCCCCAGCCCCAGTGTCCTACTGAGTCGTTTCCTCTTTGGATAATTACATTCTCAGTTTTCTCTGCAGTTTTAACTGGGGGGGGCAGTATCTGTCTTCGCACCCCCCTTTAAAGAGGCGAGTCTTGTAACCGTGCACCATTGAACAGCTGCCGCATCTCATCCAGAAGTAGGTGAAAGGACTTTTTACATAACATTCATATCTGGTTTGCATTCTGAGCTCCGCCAATCAACGGTAACGCTACGTGGGTATCTGAAAGCAGGGTCTGACCTGTGGTTGGGTTCTGGTTCACATGCAGCGAGTAGCACTTGCTCAAACAGTTTCAGGGGCTTCAACAGGACTACTGGTGTGCGTAAGGACTGCAGAATCAGGCCCCTCAGGATCCTTAGGAATGAAAGGTATCCTGTGACTGTAAGGTATTATTATGGTGACTACTCTGGAGAACACAGAGGTATTGAAGTCGGCAAAATAAATTACAGACTTAAATGTATAAGTAAACCAAGAAGCGACTGATGTTTTTTGCATAGTAATAATCTTCATAATCACTTCATTTGCACAGTTATTTCATTTTAAACTTTAGGCACAGTTTTGAAGCATAACTCAGTGGAGATTTTTGCTGTAATCTATAAACTTAAATGAAAGCTAATTGGAGGACAAATTTTAATCTAATTAAAATGTGACTGCATAAAGCAGAACGGATGAATGAAGCAAAATGCTCTATGGGGCACAGTTTTCAAACAATGATTATCCTGAATACTAAGTCAAACGAAGCTTTTGTAAAATGATGATCATGAACATTGCCAGCAACAGAACAACCTTGAGAAACTGCAAGTGAAAGTTTTAACGTATTTAGTTTAAAAAGTGGACATTCAGCTCATGACTGCGTAAGGACTTTTTAAAAAAGAAAATAAAAAGCAACACACACGGTCTCATCTAAAAACATAACAAGTAAATTAGCCAAAGGTGTACATTCCATCTAAGTTCTCATGATCAGCAGATGCAAATGTTTGCAGTGCGCCGATGAGTTATGAGCCCTAATGAGATTTCAATGCTGAGCAAACAATAAAAATTTATGCATTGCATAGTTTTAGTGGCCTTTGGCTTCATGGTTAGTGTTACACCCTTTCAACAGCTTTGGTAATATAATATCCAGCTGGCTTTGGAGGTAAGGAAAATTTTAGGGGTGAACTGAAATTGTGAGAAATAACGTGATTGATTGCTTTGTCAGAATAATGCATTTCCACGGTATAATTGTCCGTAGTAATCTTAGCCCGGGTACGGATACATAGGTTCTAGTTATGTTCGGACACAAATTTTGAAGGATTCAGGTGAAGGATGGCTTTTCCAGCATTTGAGCCAGACCGTTTCCTGTGCTAGGTACGTGGCCAGGGGTCTGACAAACAGCCCCTCTAAGAAGAACATTCCTGTCATAGTCCGGTAAACGGGAGAATTGAAAAGCTGCACTTTCCCCAACAAATGCCATGTGTTGCAAGAAAAGAAGCGGAGCACAAGCACAAAAAGAAACGCAGAATAGATACTGAAATAAATGTATGTGATGGGGTGTAGGGGGGGGAGTGAATCAGGGAATTCAACTGGTGCAGTGTGAGAGTGAGCTCAAATGTATTAAATTTAAAAGACCCATTTGTGGGTTAGGCTTTTATGAATCCAGAACCTTCACCATAATGATTGCCTGCATTACCCTACATAATATTAAAATCTTAGCATGTGATTAATAGCAGATTCCCTGCATACGTGTCACAACACACATCTGCAGCAAATCTGCCAGTATATTTCTGTGCTAGTTTTACTTTGGGGCCATAAAGTAATTCCTGTTTTGTGAATGAGAATAAACCTATTATGCAGTAGGTTAGCTACACCCAGTTTCTTCTCTTCAGGGAAAAAGAGCTGCTTATTTGATACGGCATCTCAAATTTCAGTGTTCAGAAGTGAGTTTAAGCCTCGGCTAGATTTGCTTGAGCAAGCTGTTGGGATTTGCCTTCACCATTTCTTAGTTCTACGTTTTCCAAAACCTTCTGTGCAAAGAGTATTGAGAAACTTCTGGACAGCAGTAACCTAATGGACTTAATTACAAAGTGTTTATTGCTAAATTTGTTAATGAGTCAACATGCAAAAAAGATATATTTATCCCTGTTTTCTCTTAAAATAGTAGTAAAAAATAACTTCAAAAAATCTTTTTCTTAAGCTGTTTGGTGATGCAGTTTTGCTGTTCACAAAAGCCCTTTTTCCCATCCGCAAATAGCTACCTTTCGCTTTGCCCCAAGGGAACAGAGCATAGCTCAAATGAAGCTTTAAAAAAAAAAAAAAAAAAAAGATTTTTTCCCACTTGTAACTCAAAGTCCATGCATATTCACACATGCACGCAAAATAAAAAGGAAGATGCAGCAGCATTCCTCCAGTCTGCCCTCTGAAAAGTCCTGTCGACCTATTTCACTCACCAAAATCAAAACAGAACCGCATGAAAACAACTTAAATGACAACAAGAAAACATTAGGAAAGCAACATCTGGTTTGCATTCTTGGCATCGAGTCTGCCCTTGCAACACAGGGTCTGACACAGATGTGCAGGGTTATGACACCACTGAGTACCGCTTGATTTAAAATGGTGTAACTGAGAGCAGAATCAGGGCGCTGAGTTCTTACAACACTGTGCAAAACTGTGGCTCTTGATCTCCTTTGCAGATGTGGGACTCAAACCCCACAGAAGTGTTAGGCATCTTTCCATTGATTGATGCAGACTGTGGAGCAAATCATATTCCTCTACCAGCAATTTGGAATTTATTATTGACTGCGTAGTTTTTCACCGTGTGTGTATTTTGTTGTCTGTAAAATCGCATTGCTCTGTCGCGTTCCAATAGACTTCCTTGCGTGTAGCTGCGTTCAGAGAACGACATTACATAATTAAGGTCTTCAGTTTTTAAGTAAAATAAGATAGTAGCAAGGAGAGAGAAATTTAGAGGTACTCGGAAGAAAGGCAAAAATAGCTCCGACTGAATTGAAAAGAATCGGTGATTAGGGAAATTTGGGAAGCCAGAGCTGCCAAGAGAGCAACTCCCTCACCAGAGGCAGCACGATTACATGAGGTGGCACAGAGGGAGCCATGCTCTCCCTGTCTGATTGCCCATCCATAGTTGTAAGAGACAAAATTAGCTCAACTCATACCTGGCGTAACTTCACCGTCTCCAGTCGAGCCGTGTGAGACGCAGTGACGTGCTTGCAGTGTTTTCACCAACCACTAGATGTCTGTGTGTGCTCTGTAAAGGTCTGGAGGGGGTGATGCCCCTGGTAAACACGAGAGACAAAACTGGAACACAAGCCGTGGGGAAGCCTATTAGTTTGTGTATATAAGTGTAACGTCATTATTGTAATTAAAGTAAATTTATGCTGTCTAAAGTAAAATTCCAGCCTTTCTAATTTGAGACAAATAAGGAAAAGGTGCCTTTCCTGGTCTACATCTGTTTAAGACAAACCGTTTCCTTGATGTCCATGTGAAGGACTGAGATATATCTTATTGTTGTGAAAGTTTTGGAGGAAGTTGCTGAGATGTAAAATAAAGTCATCTTATTTCTATTCTGAAACAATGAAATATCAAAATATAAAACATCTGCTCCGTAAGTGAATTGGTAGGAGCCTACTATTTAATTCCGCCCAGTATAGCCCAAACTGCAGAACTGCTGGAGCCGTATTTTCACATGTACGATGCATCAGTATATCCGGGTGCACGGAGGAAGGCTGTGCATCAGATGTCAAGTTTAGTATATCTTTTAAAAAAAAAAAAAAACAAACGAAACAAAACAACCCCTGGAAGAGCGGATCTGGGTACCGAAATCTATTTCACAATTCTGTTTATCAGCCAGTCCACCGGCTGACCAGGGTAGCTGTGCACAAGCACCTGTGACCAGCTTTTCTGCAGAGATCTCCCAAGAAAAATGCAAAAGTAATCAGCACATGTTTCCCTTTCATTTATCTCTGTCATCCGGGAATAAGATACAGATAGTATCAGGAGCAATGAAAGGTACATTCTGATATTATTTTCAAGTTTTTGTGTCTAGACAGAGAGGAGCAACCACTTTGTATCTCTGTGGAGCACATACAGCCCCCCTTCACACTCGCATCCTAGGCTGAAGGCCAGAGGGGGGTGGTAGGCTGTCTATATTTTTAAAAAAAAAAAAAAAAGTTTAAAACCACCACCTACTCATCAGGTGACTGGAGACTCTGGTTGTAAAATGTGCTGCAGGCAGAAGTTCTGAAAAATCCCAGAAAGTGTTGAAAACATCTCTAAACAAGGTATTTTTCTCCTGCACCTTTCTTGCTAAAGGTCCCAATTGCTGCCAAGAAAACTAGTGAGAATGTTAGCTGCCAAATAAAAAATTTATGACAGTGTTTGGCAAAGGATTGTATCACTGCTTGTTTTATACATTTCCACAAGACTCTTGAAGGGCTGTTGGACACATACAGCTCACTGATCACTGTGCTTTATCTGTTCTTTAATATATTAAAAAAGCAAGCTCCACTAAAGTAGGATTTAAACAATAAATATTTTTCTTTTAATAGCCTCCTATAAGCGCTTGCTATGGTGAGAATATAATTTCTAAACAGCATTCCATATATAAAATTTGTTTTAAAAGCCCTGTACCTGACAAAGTTACTTGTTATTTGAGTCACTTTCATAGTAAAAATACATGAATTTTTCAAATAAAAATGTATTGCTTTTGCAATTGTGTTTGTTATGTGTTGGAGTCTGGGCCAATAAACCGCCTGTTAAAACATAAAGAGGTCCATTCAGTCAAAGTTGTGCCTGCCATTTATGTTTCAAAAACCGAGAAAATAATATGTTGGAATTGCATTGCTCACCAATATCAATTAGGTTTTTGGCTGTATCGTTAAATTAATGTTGGGGGAGAAAATTGTTCCGGTGGATTTAGTGGAAAAAATATATTTTTGAATACAGAGTTAGCACACTGACACTAACAATTAATCTGGCTGATGCTGAAGCAACATCCTTAAAAATATTTTCCTTGTCTGAAGAAGTGAAATTGTTTCTGTCTTTTCAAACCAGTTATCAGATTAGGCCTCCAGCTGATAATTAGTGCTGTTTAACACAGATCTTGTCATTCGGAAATCTCAAAGCCCAAACTTTTTACTTTTTCTCATTATCATGTGCTGCTGGAGGTGGGAGGTTTGGAGCATGGAACTGCACCTCTCTGCACCATTTTGTAAGGAGGCAAAGAGCCTCCTCGTCTCCCTGGTGGCCAGGAGCCGGTGGGACACAGTCCTGCCGTGCTGTCCCCTTCAAAGGGGACAACCAGAGCATCGCAACCCTGTGCCGTCCCAAAGCTGCCCCAGGGCCGCGCGGCTCTGCGCCTCGCGTGCGTCCTCACGGCACAGCAAATACTCGAGAGCAGCCAACAGCACGACAAATGCTCTATGCCTTGTATATGCATGTGTCTTTCATGGTATTTGATATAAAGTACTCAAGACAGACCAGCGGTAAGAGGATTATTTCAGACAGCATTAGGAGTTAAATTACAGAAGATTAGCTCTAAATCAGGCAGATATCATAAGCAAATTAGCATCAGTTGTAAGAGATTCAGATTTAAAATGTGTGGGTTGTAGTTTCTCACTGTATGTACTTAGTGGCTAAGTAGTATCTTTATTAGTTTCCCATGCTAAGGTGTTACTTCTCGAATAGTGAAGAACAGGTATACGTTTTTACTACATGCACGCTATTTATTATGATGCTATTTATTGGCGGTAAAACTGCTTAACTCCAAATACCCTTCCTCTGCTGAATATTTTATATTTCATGCCATTTCTTTATTGAGTAATGTTTTGTTTGGCCTGAGAAATGATGTCTCCATGGCGTGTTATAATATTTTTAAATAGGTAATATGCAGCTTTACTTCAGAGTTACATACTTAATCCTTTTTTTTTCTATTAAAATGAGTCACATTTTAATGCCAACTCATAAAAATGAAGGAGTGTATAAAATGCTACATACTAGGGTGAAGATTACAGCTACTTAAAAATAGCTTCCTTAATATTTAAGCTTGTAAATTATAAATTTGTTTTATTTCCACAGGAGTGATGGTTAATTTGTAATAAAAAGCAGATTCTGTTCTTCAATCAGTTTTCCAGACATATTTTTCTGGCTGCAGACAGACAGGAATAAGCACCTATCCAATCCCTCCTCGGTATCGTGGTTTCAAAAATGCTTGCCCAATTAGCGGAGAAGATGATGAAACGGATTGGGCCACAATATTAAAGTCTGTGCCCTGAGTTGTACTTGGGATTCTGAAAGTTTTGAAGTCTACGAAAGGGATTCCCATCTTTGGAGAATTTTGTATTCTGCTTTCTAAGAGATATTAAACTACTTAGTCTTCAGCATGCTCCTGAACATTTGGGGTTTTTAACTGGGGAGGGAAGCCTGGGCAGTGTTTTATGATTTTTACCTTTCTTGATGGACCAAATTCCTCTTGACAAGGTTGGCCTGAGGTCATGAATGTCTCCCTGTGTTCACTGAAAGAGGAATCTTCCCTCCTTCCACGAGATCATGAAAACTTACACCCACTCTAAGCCAGGCTGGGCTTGCAGGTCCCTCCGGTTGCAAGATCTGCAAGTGCTCTTGGACTTTGACTTTGTGCCCCGTGGTCTTACAGAATGCATGGAGGCTCGGTGTGGTTATTAAACCGAGGTGTCTGAGGTCATAACAAAGTAGAGGCATTTCTGCTCCCCTAATAGAAATACTGTAACATGCTGAAAAGAAAATACTCTAATAGTGGCAAGTATCTCCTGTCAACTAATTTGATAGTTCTCTATCAGGTAAACCATTTGTGAATACATCGATTCTTTTTATTTTTCACTGTTCTGTCTTCACTGTTCCCAGGTTTTCTCTGAACCAGTTGGGCAAAAATTGATTTTTATTTGTTCCACTGGCCTTGTGGAAAATTAGCTTATGAACTGGTTTTTATAGGAAGACTCAAAGCACAGAACAGGTTGAAAAATAAGCCTATAGCAGTCAAAATTGTTGTCTGAAATGTCTTCAGACTGGAAGGCTGAATTTATTGCTCAAAACAAGTACTAGCAATGTGGAGGTGTGCAGTCCTGCTCATTATCACTGGAAAAGGGGGAACCAAAAAGCACAGTAAAAAATTAAATTTTAATAATGCTAGTGATATTTTCTAAATCCTTCTTGACAGAAAGATTCTCATTATTTTTATCTGTCTCAGAGTAGGCTCTTTTAATGCCATCTCACAAATGGCCTTAGCCATGATTGTTTTCCTTTCTTTTATAGCATTTGAAAAAAATGAATATATACCAAAAAAAATTTCTATTCTATCATTCAAGAAGTGCCGTGAAATGGTAACATTTTGGATAGCACATCTTCAGGAACAATTGCTGCAGATGCCTTCAGGTTTTTACAAAAGAGGTCAACATTGTTAAGACAATTGTCGAAAACTTGCCATACAAAAAGACGCCCAGTCAAATATGGTGTGATAAGGGGAAAATAACGCAAGCAACGTATTTGTGTCCAGTCTCCAGCTTCATCACACCTAAAAGCTGTAGATTAGTCATTAATTAAAGTGAGGCAGGACGAAAGATGTTACTTTCTTTCATCTGTTTAAGATAGATATTTTAGTGGGTTCTTATGATTATGAAAGTTGATAAAGTGCAGACTTCAGACATTTTGGGGTTTTTAAATTGCACAGAATGTAAATTTAACTATATTTATCATAAAAGCCAATGCACGATCATGTATGTTCTTGTCATTTTATAGCTTGCATACATTTCTTCTGCTGGAGATATAATTGCTTTAGCTTTGAGTGCTGACAAGGAGGTTGGGGCTTTTTTTTTTTCCCTATTAACCATTTGGGGACCAGGGCTTCATGCAGCCAATGTGCTGAAGAATGCCATTACGCTAACAGCTGGGCTATCCACCCTCCCTCAGAGCTCCTTCTAAAGCGCTCATAATGTTTGCTAAGGCCCATGGTTCTTAGTCATGCTCAGGTGACTAAATGTGTGATTTGTTCTTCTTGATACTTCAGTACCCTGAGAAAGGCTGGTTGGAGATTAATACAACCTTGACTCCTTCCACTTGCAGTTGCCACTGCGCACGTGATCTTCATTTAGACTTGCCAAAAAGATCTGGTGTTGCCTCTGCTTTGCATGAAATGAATTAATCCCCCTCCAGTTCTGATTGGTGAGTTTCTGTGGCCCCAGAAGCCACCCACTGTTCCTTCTAATGACAGTAATAATCTAATTTGTTCCCTCCATGGAAGGAGTGGACACGGAGACAGGAGAAAGCTGAAGTTGCATCACAACTGTACAGAGAAGGTGCTCCCTGTCAGGCTCTCTCATCAGCAGAAGGATACTTTTCATCCTTCATAAATAAAATCCCAGCTAGCAGAAGATGTACAGTACCCTTCCCTTTTGCCTTTCTCTCGCAGGTCCCACGTCCATGAGGTCCTCTTTCAGGCTTTCCCTATTCTGGCAGCTTGCATGCTGACGTCTGCGTATGCTTGTCTTCCAATTGTTCCTTTAGGTATCTCTCCTTCTCAGGCCACTCAGTCGAGCTGTGTCCACTCAGTCCCCTCAGACTCCTGTGACTATCTGTGTACTGTGTGCACCTCCTGACACTGCCAGCTCCTTGAGACAAGACTCATGCAAGCTATGGTAATCGTGAATCTGATGGCCACCAAATAACGCTATACCCCAATGCTGTTCATATATTTTTGTTCCATTTGGAATGTATTGCAAGATTTCCATTATGAATTAGATATCTCATTTTAATTAGATATCTCTATTTTAACTATCAGATACCATAATTTTTTTTTTTATCTTAATTGTAAGATTATTAGAAGATGACATAGCAAGGTAAACATAGTTCCTTGAGCCAAGGAAGCCCACTGCATTTCGGGAGGCATTCATCCCAGAGAGGGATGTCTCTCCTATCTCAGTTCTCCATAAAAACTGCCAAAGGAGAAGTATATTTGATTCTCATCAGAATTTCATGTACAAATATGGGATCCATTAAATGGAGATGATGAATGAAGGTATTTACTGGCTAATGCCTGATGAACATCATCTGCTTTACTGGTGAGTTTCATCTTTGCAATATTTCTGAGTAATGGGAGATTACCGACACTTTATGATAGGATAACACCTTTCCTTACGATTTTGCCTTCAGAGCTAGCAAGCTTTCTCCCAGCAAACTTTGTCTGGGGAGTAATGTCACTCTTGCTTGGGCCTCATCTTCAACCTTTGAGGGATATTCATCCCTACTTAATCTGTAGGCACCTAACCTAGCCAGCTAACTTAACTGATTAGTTCTCCTGGGATACATATATGGCCAGGAAAAAGAGAAAGCAGTTCAGAGCAGGACTTGAGCTTATATACGCAGGGAGCTGAGAGAGATTAGCTAGATATAATTTAGATGTTTAAAGTTGGATAGTGTGACTGCGTCCCTGCACCTGTTATTACATGACTCATTCTTTCATTCAAGGCCCAGGTGGAAACACATTGATGTGGTTTGAGTGTAATATTATAGCTAGAGATTGGTATCCATGTTATTACAAGTAGACAGCCTCAGTCCTTAAGACTGGTCTTTAAAGCTAGAGGATGTAGCACTGCACAACTCCTCAGCTCTATCAACAGTATCTTAGGCACCTTGTATGGCCTGTCTCTCGAAAAAATGCTAGTCAGCTAGAAAGATGCCATCATTTTTTGTTCTCCATTCCTCCATTTTGGGGGCTTTAATCTCATTATCTGTTCAGTTTTCAGCAATTTTAAATGGATTTTCCCAAGGACTTACACATAAGAAAATAGAGCCCCAGTCCCTAGGGGAAGAAGAGGCTCCTTCGGGAAGGAATTCGGGGATAATGAAATAGGCTCTGCTGGGAATGGTGTCCCTCCAGGCTGGAGATGGAGCCCAGACAGTGTGGCCTTTTTGGCCATGGGGGGTCCCATCCCCTCTCCACCACCCCCCGAAGCCTTTTCACCTTTAAATATACAATGTCAATTGCAATGTAATCAGTTCTTCTGGCTTGAGAACACAAAGAACTTGGACTTATTTGCAGAGTTTGAGGCAGGGGGGAGGAAAAAAAACCCCGAGTATTTTCCAAATTCTTCACTTTTTCCAAGGTCAGCTAGAAGAGGGCCAAGGAGTTGTATGCAACATGTGCAGATATTTTTTCACTGGTATTTCTGTTTTCTAATTTCAGTTGTTAATGATGAAAAATGTCTCAAGTCAGATACTTCCAACCAGCTGTAATTTTGCTAGGCAGGGCTCTCTTACTCTTTTATTTCAGTAGGTTGCCATGTCTTTATGTTTTGCCACAGCCTGTCTAGTTCTTTTCAGTTGCTTTTATTTAAGAACAGCATTCTTAAACCTAAAGATGAGAAAGATGAATAGTTACTTGAACAGCCCCCAGATACCCTGAACTTAGAGATTTATCATTATGTATCTAAGGTTTTGCTTTATCAATCATAACATTTTATTCCTCTCTGTGGGGTCTAGTGCTTCCATTTGAAAGCTCCTGATATATCATAACAAGGATGTCCTTATGTATAGTAATAATGGTGTCTGACCAGAAGGTATCTGAGTATAGCTATGTTACTTTAAATTCACATTTAGTTTCAACTCGCATGTATTTGCCTGTGTGACTAGACCTACACTTCGTGTTTGTTTGAATCTGCTGATTTGCACACAAATATTGGGCACTTAAAAATCACTGACTGCTGATTTGCAGGCACCTATTTTCTGGCATGTTAGCAAAAACTGCAGATCACCAATAAAAGGGCACCCAAAAAATGCAACAGTCAAGTATTCAAAGTGACTATTTAAAATGTACTCTTATAGACAGAGAACAAGCCTTTCTGCCCAGTAAACTGCTAGGAATCACTTCTAGTTAAACCTTAAATACATGTATTACAGTGAAACACTGTTGGACAGTGCTCCGTCATCAATCAGTCTGTGTTCTTGAGGACACTGTTTTTTAGATGCCTTCTTTAAGAATAAAGCCTTGTGTTGTAATGAATGTGTGCTAACTGATCCCCCAAGCCATTTGTATTTTTTTTATTTGTGTCAGTGTCAGAGTTGAGCTTCTATAAGAAATTTTTGCAGTATTTTATTTGTAGTCTTCATTATTTCGAGTTAAGGACACAAATCTCTTTATGCACCCAGAGTCTGCACTGGTTCGTTTATATCCCGTATTTTGTTAACATGTTACTGTGATTGCTAATTTTCATGACAATTGTTATTGTACCATCAGTGCTTAATGGCAAGGCATCATTATTCAATGCTGGTCAATCAGGCACTAAGACATGTGCAAGACATCAGGCTGAACCCATATAGATGTCGTGCACTCCCCTGCTAATGAATGCAGTTTTGTAAAAAGGTTTAAACACGGTTGGCATCCTTAATGTAAGGTTTGCAAAAGCTTATTCGGGAACTGCTTTGTGTTTATACGGTGCAGATCTAAACATGTCACAAACAGAGTTAGACCCATTGTGTGCGTGTGTGCGTGAAGCTACGGAGAGGAGCGAATCATTTTGGGTTTTGAAATGTGGAAAGGCAGCATAATTTCTGCCATGGAGGAATGCGGGGACCCGATTCGCCAGGGACATCAGTGTTTGGTAATGGATGTGGGACTTGTTCTCCAAAGCGGTGGTTGCCATGTGCATCGGAGAGGTGATCCCCAAAAGCGGATGGTGTCATTCACCAGCTCGCAAAGTTGGCGCTGGCTGGAGGGAGCCTCCAGCATGCCGATGGTCGAGGTGAGGCACAGCGACCGAGGCATTTAGAAAGGAGGAGCAGAAGAAAACTCAAGGGGAGTAGGATGCATTTTCTGCACCGATAGCCTGGCGTGTCAGTCCAGCGTGCTCTTCCCGCGCGCTGGTTAATGCTACCCTCGCATCTGCTTTAGTTACTGTTTCTATGTGGTTTTGCACCCAAATGTTTTGGGCTGCTGTCCATGATAAACTAGATGGAACTTGGTTTAAAAGCTCAGATTTTTCATCTCTTCTAACTCAAAGTAGAATGAGCCCTTGTGCTCCTAGAGTTTCGAGTATGAAAGGAACAGTAGACATTGGCTGTTAACGAGCTCCAGCGCGCCGGGCTGCAGCAGAACTTGGTGTGAAGTCAGTGCCTAAGCTGCATCGACTAAATGGTTAATTCATCTCATATCAACAGCACTATGATTCATAATGTAAACTTGAGGAATCCTTGATGTTTCAGTCACACATTCCTCTTAATTTGGCCATGCATTCTTTTAAAGCTACAGTGTGCTAACTTAATAAAATGCAGCATGCAAATGCACAAGTTTTTGCCTTCAGGCATTTTAGCCATGGATGTTTCAATGGGTGTCTTCTTTCAAGTATATATTCTTTCTTAAATTATTTACCCTGTAAACATGCTTTGCATTTTCAAAGAAGAATCTGGGCTTCCTCATTCACCAGATTTCGCTGAATTTAAGGTGTAATAGAGATAAAAGACTATCATCTTCTTGCGAGCATGTTAGCCTTTGGGATTTTTTTGTAGCGAATGTTAGGCCCCATTTTCTTCTCCTTTGGTATTATCGCTCCCTCCCCCACTTAAGTTCCTCGATGCTTTGCCTAGAGCAATACCCACTGGCAGTGTCTGGCTGTGACAGTACTATAGGCTTCCCTACAGATGGGTCCTGCCAATGCCAACCATTGTTCTACCACTGTGAGCTGGCTTGACTGTCTTGGATCACTCAAAACCCCTTTTCCTCTTGATTTTTTTCTTTGCTCTGAAGGGTCACCCTTGCCTGTTGACTTTGAGATCTGAAATGTACTGACACCCAGAACTCGTGTTCTCTGTCTGAGCAGCAGCTCCCAGACTCAGACTTTAGCACGCACAGCGCTTGCTAAGCCGTCCTCAAGACTGTCTTGCTGCTACCAAACGGCTCTGTCGTTCTCCTCCTAGCCCCATCCTTCTGGCAGTTTGCAGTGAGGTTAATTTTACTTGCTCACTTGAAAGTAAAACAGTAAAACTCGATGTTATTCTTTTTTTAAAGATATAAAATTAATCTTTAACTGTGGGCTTGAATATTAAAAGTATATAATGCTTCAGTGTAGGAGTCTGTTGATAACATCCATCCTATTTCATGATTAATTTGTTCCTTTTAATATGATATTCTTTTGCTGCACTGTGCAGACTAATTCAGATTCCTAGAAATTGAACTTTGATATGTATTTCCTAGATTCACACCGTAAGTGAACCTTCAATTAGCAGATACAGGTGGCAGCATGCCTCGCTCAATGTTCTCTTGACAAGGATTTTAGAGACGTGGACACTGATTAAATAATCTTGCAATCAGGTGTGTACTGCCAGAGTATTAAAAATAAAGCATTTGGAGGATTTGGTGCTCTTTTTTTATTATTTTTCTTTAATTTTAAGTCTCAGACGATGAAATGCTTTTTCAGTGGGCCAGAGATAGGAGGAGTTGATTTAAACACTCGGTATGTTATGTATGCCTTTGCCTAACTATGTGTTAGATTAAGCGAGTTTCACTCACAGTTAATCCTTTGTAAATTAGCATTATGGATGCCTTGGGGCCCACATCCCACAAATAAAATGGTTGTCAAGCCAGCTGCACTGTGTATTACTTAAGGCTGAATGTTTTAAGAGTTTTCATGCTTTTAATCTATTTCACTGCTGAGTTTCAATTTTGCTGAGTGTCTTTTCAGGAGTGATGAGGGTGAGTGAGTAAATATATATTCTGGTTTTCATGCATTTGCCTGGGCAAATCGTTTGTTATCAGGTGTTTGGCAGAGAATGTCACACCCCACCACAAAAGAGAAGCTTGTAAGTTCAGGTGTTAAATTGAAGTGCAAACCAACAAGAACCAAAAGCCCTTAATTAGCTTTATTTTGTTAGCCTGCTACACCTTTTTTTTTTTAGGGAAGAAAAAAAAAAAAGAGTGAGAAACATCCCTCCCTCCTCCTCATCCTTTTGGCAGAGTAAATATTGCCTGTTAAGTTTGAATTAGCTGTCATCGCAAAAGAATTAATGCTGTGGTTGAGCCTTTCTAGTGAGGAAGGGAAAAATAAACGAGACAGATCTTAGTTCAGCTTTAAGTGATAAATGAGGACAAAGCAGCCCATTCATCTCCTGCTAGGAAAGTGGACACAAACACTAAAGCAGTTTTGCGGAAGACGTGTCAGCAAATGTGATCATTTTGTAACCTGTCAGGAGGATAGAGAGCTAGTCCTTTTAGAGTGTCACAGGGGAGGGTGTCTGTCCGACGTGACAGTTCTCATCCATCCATTTACTGCTTTTTCTTTAGGTGGGGGGTAAGCAAGGAGAGAGCTGGAGTTGGTTAAAACTGCATTTTTCTTTACACTTTCCAATATAATTTATATGTATATCCATCCGCATCCAAATGAAAAACATTTACCAAGGAAAACTCCTGCCTGCTCTCTAGAGTTTCTTCTCTCTTTCACTGCGTGAAATATGCTCATTTTAACACATTACATCCCCTGTCTTCAAGTTGAAGCCTTGCACTTGGTTTGATGTTTCACAAAACACAGTTTTACCTCTTCTTACCATTGTTTGGTTAGCGAAGGCTTTGTTTTGTTTTGTTTTGTTTTGAAGAAGCAAGAGAAAAAATAAAATAAGAATAAATATAACTTAGGGTGCTTTTGTTGCATTTGGTTGTTGAGGCTTTTTTTGCTGTACCTCTCCAATTCTGACAATACGCTTCATGTACAAATATGTTTTGCAAAAGTTCCTGTTTCATGAAGAGCCTATGAAAATATTCTTCCTCCTCTGTTAGAATGGAATAACAAATGCTGAATTCTTACAATCCAGAATCTTCCTGTAAAATGCCTCAAATTCTACTGTTTTCAGGCAAAATCTGAAGCAATGTGGTGTCTAATTTTAGATGCAGGGATTTCTCCCAGCAACTGATTGAACAATATTAGGACTTTTTACTTCTGGTATCTTTTTAGTGTTACTAATTTCCTTTTTTTTTTTTTAATACTACATAGAAAATGTAACATTTGCCTATTACCATAAGTAAAGGTATGCTACAGAGACAGGAGATGCTTTTACAACATAAGCTTCACAGTTTGACACTTGCTTCTTTATATCATCCTTTTCTTCAAAACTATCTTTTATACTTTTCCCTTGGTATTTTAGTACAAGTAGGTATCTCATTGACATGTGTTTCCTTGAAATCTTGTACCTTAATAGTAAAATCCCTTGAAAATTAATAAATTGTTTCTGTTCAGATTGAAAAAGCTGTGAAGGTTTCAGAACGGCTTTAAAAAATATAATGGTATTTACTATCACAGACCACCCTGCTTGGATTGCATCAGCTGAGGACTAATTATTTCTTTTGTTCTTAGAAGGTTAATAAATTGTAACATGATGTATTTCAGTTATTCTAATGTGTATTTATGTGTATGCATAATTAAGAAAAGTCTAATTCTTTCCTGAAAGCAAAAGTTGCATTTAATAGTTACTTAAAGAAATGTTTGGAAGCACTGGTAATTGAAAGCAGTAAAAAACAATCAAGTAAGCAGAATGGTATGGGAAATCCTAAATTTGTGGGCACATGTCTTTTCTCCAAGATATTATCTGTGTGTTTCTTTTTAAGATTTGTATATGTATTCTGCTATTTTGCTTTATTTTCTTTTATTCACTGGTTTTTTGTCTCTTCTGCTTTTTTTTCAGGATCATCCAAAACCGGATTTTGATCGTTGTTCTGGCAGTCATCATCATCTTCACCACCATGATGGCTATTTATTTTTCTGTCAGGGGACGCTGATATCTTTGTTCTTCACTAAACAGCAACAAACTGCTTGTTCTGAGTAATTAAGACAAAGTGGTCACATGAATCATTCTCTTGCACTGACAGAGTATCCCTCTCTTTTCCACTATTCAACTCAGGTGCAAGTGGTGTAAAATATTTTGTATTATTGATGGCATAGTTGATGGCATGTGGGGTTGATTATTTTTTTCTGAAATTTTTTGTCTTTATATGAGTGTTTTCAGAATCTTAATATTTGTTGAGGTGTGGGCTTGTTCCACTATAAAAAGACTTAACGTGTGTCGAATTCTACCCCAGACAATTAGCCTGTGAGTTGCCAGAGTTTAGCGAGGGAAGAGGGGTCTTTGCACTTTTCTTGTGCTATGCAGGGTGTATGAATATCAAGCAGTATCTGACCTTCTGTGATATAGAATATAAGTAAAGCAGAGACCAAATGATGTAGAAAGTGAACCTGTCTCCTGTGACTAACTCCCGAACATGAATTAGCCTAATAGACATAACCTGGTTAAGACCAGTAGTTAGTTTTAAAAAGAGAGCAACATTAGGACGATGTTTAATATCTGATGTGAATCCAACACTCTATTTAACTTTTTTTTTTTAAAAAAGTTAGGCTTTCTTTTCTGCTTATTCAAAACAATTCCACTTTCATCAAGATCATGATAATACATCATTTGCCCAAAATGTAGTTGTGACCACAGCCCATCTGTTGGATCTGTTTTAAATCTTCCAATGTTCTTATATGTACTGATAAGTATACACACTAGACCCTTACTGAAGATGTATAAAGATACTTATCTATTCATTGCTGATTGAAAAAAGACCCTAAGTAATAGTTCAGTGACAAATACGTGACTACAGTGCATTAAACAAAAAATCTGGATTTTTAATATTGGCCTGACTATGTTGAGACTGCATGTTGGAAATATTTTTAGTGTATTAAATTCTGATGTGATGTTCCCCTTTTTAAACAGAAACTGTAAAAAATGCTAATTTATACATGCTTTGAACTGATATAATATATCATAGTTTCATCTACCTGTGTGTAAATGAGCTGTGTTTCTCTTTTTCTATTGGCTGTGCCCCCCCATAGATAGGTCTAGGTCATTTGGCTTATAATTAAGCTTACAACTCCAGCAAAGGTCTATTTCCGGTGGTTTGGTAAATTTTCATGATAACTTTTCAATTTATTGTATGCAATCCCTTACAAATATTACAAACTGAGAGGGATTTTAAGCCCTTGAACTTAAGCCATAAAATCTTTTCAGAAAGATGTTTGAAGAAACAAAAAGCTGGTGGCTTTCAAACTCCCCCCCCAAATTAAGTAAGAACTGAGCACCCAATTCTCACGTGTGCCTTAGTACTTTTGGTGTTTGGGCATCCCTGCGGTCTCTGCCAACTTGCTGTGCCGTCCCTGGGAGCTGATTTTGGGATAAACATCTGGGAGGTGATTTTGGCCCTAAATGTGTTCCCTGTTTTCTCTACATGGAAACAAATAACTCAGCTAAAAGCATGTTGGTACTGATGCCACAGCTAAGACTTTGAAATACGGCAATAAATGCAGAATAAAAGGATCCACAAAAATATGATACTCATTGAGACAAATTGAAGCGTGTACGGTCAGCTGTGGTTTCTGAGTTACAGGCAGCTCGCAACTAAGTTCAAACGTGGTTTCTGTGCCAGGTTTCTCTACTGGCTCATGTCCGCGGCTGAAGGGTTGTGCTGGTACAACAGTTCCTGGGTAACGCAAACCCACGTTTTCAGGAGGTGTTGCTCTGTTCCGCTGCTTACCTCGATGGCCCTGCAGGGCCACGGGGCCATGGGACCCCCCTCGCCGCCTCCTGGGGCACCCTCTCCTTTCATCCTTGCGAGGCGTGTGGCATTTATCACACCGCTCTCGGACATGGAAAGATTTGGGTGTGGAGGCTGGCTGGCCTTCAGTCACAGCGCACGCTCAAATTAAGCGCTTCGGGTTGTGTCAGCAGAGCTCCGGCCGTTAGCTTCAAGTGATGGCACTGAGCTGAGCTCAGGCAAATTAGGACGAAGCCTGGCAGCGTTAGAAGGTATTTATCCTCTCCTAAGCAAATTAGGAGATGCATATTTTGTAAAGCAGAAAACTGTCAAGAAGGAAATCTTGAGCTCCGTCTGTTGCCTAGACATTCTCAGCGTTGCCTCAATAATTTAACTATCATGGGGATTGATTCATGACTACTGATCTTAACAGTGACCTGTGACTAGGTTTTGCCCTCTATCTAGCCACCTGCTGGAATCAGCAAAAAGCTGAAAGGCAGCTAGTTTTCCTTATCCCAGTATAAATCTAGGGCATAGTGTCACATCAGATATATCCACTCAGACGGGAATGAGGGAGAGAGAGAGACTGCCACGCAAAGCCTTCATCTTCACTTTTGATGAACCCGCCATCGCTATGTTTCTCATGCTAACCTGTTAATAACTCCTCTGTGCCTGCTTTGCATCCTCGCCTACTCCCCACATGTAA